>NC_082642.1:5777500-8277500 GCF_028023285.1 Balaenoptera ricei
ATAAAATAAATCACCTGTTTCAAGTGTGCAATTCAATGGTTTTTAAAATACATTTACAGAGTTATACAACTATCACCAGGAGGGGTATACAATGTTGAACCTGTAAGGGACACCATTCTCTAAAAAAGGATGAGAGCAGAAACCACAAACTAATCTGGAAATGTACTTGGAGACACTGGAATTAAAGGAAAGTGATCTACTTAAACATTATGAACACTAAAGTATTAATTCATAATTCTCTCCTTAACACGGAGTGGGAATATATTTGCATTCCATAACTAACAGGAAGAAATATGTTTTCCTGATCTACAGAGAATTAAACTAAGACATCTCATCTAGAGTGTATTATCAATTTCCTCTGTAAAGCTTTGTAATGACATCTATTTGCTACTACCATTCCCTTGAATGTTACTAATAATCTTCTTGTTGCCAAATCCATATAGTCTTTTATTATTTGATGAGTAGAAAAGGTAACTTAATAAGAAATGTGAGACAAATGTCTGTCAATTGAGAAGGCTGTTGAATTTCAAAGCATACAAATCAAAGGATCTATTTATAGACATTAAGTTCTAGATTTTCACAGTTTGAAGGAACTTTAAGCTAACAACGTCTTTTTTTTCCAGATGAGGCTGCTTGGAGAGACTAAAGATCAGAACCCACTCTGGTGAGCTACCTATTACCTAATTTCATATTCAAACTTGACCTGTATGAATATGAAATTGAATGACCCTGTATTATTCAATGGTTTCAGGTATCACATATAAAAGCTTTTATAAGCTTTTCAGGACAGGGACTTGTTTTTCCTGATTCCTCAGCATCCAGCATTTTTTGGCTAAAAAGCATTTTTTGGCTAAAAAGCATTTTTTAACTATCACATTTTAGCTACCTATAAAAGTTAAGCCTGTGGTTTCTTTGGAACTAAAACTTCTATATCCAAAAATCTTACTGTTGTTTGTCTTCAGATTTTTCAGCTTTTTTTCCCTCTATTTTTCCACCATTTGATACCTATTTGTTGCTCCTCTTTGTTTCAATGATAAGATAAAGAATTCTAAAATGAATTAAAATTTTAAAATATTTTTTTAAAACAGTCTAGATTACACAGGAGAAAAATGATTATCTTTGGAAGAACTAATTCTCAAACAAATTTTCTAGTCAAAGAAAAACAAAAAGTAATCAAAGAATTAAATCCAATTTAACAAGTATTAGTTGGAACTTTCTTATGCTTAATGCACTGAAGATACAACAGATATATAAGACATAGATCCTACCTTCAAGAAACGCTTACCCTCTAGAAAAAAATAAGTGTTGAATGACAATTTGATCAGTTAATTGTATTTTAAAGCAAAATAATACTTAGTATATATTATTAAGTACTAAAATATTTTATTTAACATATTTAATCCTTACAACAATCCTATGAGGTAAACGCTATTATACTTTCATTTTACAAATGAGAAAACTGAGGCACAGAGAAGTTAAATGACCTCCCAAGTTATGGCAGAGCTGATATTTGAACCAGGCAGTGTCCATTCAGAACCTGCATTCTTATGCTGTATTGTACTACCTCTCAGCTGAATGCAACTTCTCAATTAATTTCATTTCTTTTTACAAATATATCACCCAAATCAGAAATTAAGATTTACTGGTTATTTTACATCAGGGAGATAAATCTATTCTCACACAGAATCAGTCTGAAGATTGTAAATGCCTTTACAAATATATGACATTATTAAAACATTATTTTCATGTTTTACATTTTGATGAAAATGTGTATTTAGAAACATAAGCGTCTGCTATAGCACACAGTACATTTCTGAAAAGCTTGCAATATGATACATTGAACATCTAAAGTTACAGAGCTTATGGGAAAAAAATAGAATTAATCCAGATAACTAAAACCCTATACCACTTTATGGCCAGGGCACTAACAACAGCAACAAACAACAACAACAATCACAAATCCTACTTTAAAACAATTGACCACAGTTTTTTTAAATGTTAAAATTATTATAAATAAATACTATAGTAACTCTAGGACTTTATCCTAAAATACAAAAGAAGGTAGACTTATGGAAGGGAGTCAAAGAAAGTCTGCTGAATTATGGAGACAAGCAAACTGCCATCAGAAGTTGTAGGTGTATAAGCAGATGCAGGCTTTGCAAAGATCTAGACTGATGTTTGGATCGTTATCTTGTCACTGTTTCTTCTGCATGTGATCAACCTCAAGAAAAGGTGGTGTGAATGAACACCATACACAGTACCACATTCTTCCATGGCTTGCTGGATTCAGCTTCCTTAGTATACCTTGCATTCTGCTGATGTTAGAGCGCAAAACATTAGGATACTGGGGGAAAATCACATAAGAACTTTCTGGTCTTTCCGATTATATTGACATCATCTCTTTCTATACCAATCCTATTTGAACTTATTCACATTATAGAACATGTGTTGTAGCAGAAGAAATTGTATTTAGAATTATTTCTTAATTTAGATTCTTCTCTTCTTTTCTGTTAAACACACTTATAAGTTGAAAATGTCTACTTTATTCAGAGCAAAATGCTTTACTAAATTAAGTCTAATTATGGCTAGCAGCATAAGGGTCATTGCAGAGAAAACACAGCTTTCAGTGCCAAACAGAAGTGTCCAAGGGGTCATTCACACATTTCCACCTGCAATTTCAGCATGAGCGCAAATTTTCTTCCCTTTTCATCTCCTTTGACATTAATACAAAATTAAAAATAATATGGGGTGACTATTATAGCCTTTCATTCCCGATAGCCATATTTTTTGACTAAGGGATTAGCTAAAATCCGGTATCATTTCAAAGAACAAAATAAAAATAGATAGAAATGGCACTTTTCCTAATCATTCCCAAGGAAAAAAAGTGGGGTTTTTTTTGGGTCCAATTTACAAGAAATTTCTATTGATTAGAACCTACTTATACAGCCCAGGTTGATGTGTCTCTCAAAGCTGTTATCTGAACTGCCAATTCACTTCCTCTAAGCCCCATGACCAGAAAAAATGATTTGTTTTCTGTAGTCCTGCCCTAATTTGGTCCTGGTGAGTTGCTGAGCCTTTTTGTAACTTTGTTCCTTGGTTTGCTGAAGGCTTGGTTTACTCATCCCAGTAAAAGCTCCTGCTCGTTCTCTTAACAAAGACTGATTTTCATAAGAGTTCCTGAATGTTTTCCCTTAGGCATTGGGACTAGCTTCTCCCAGAGAAGTGGGCTGTTGCACTGCTTTTTGTCATCTTTCATCACAGAAATGTTCAAAAGGCAGCAGAAACTGTGATAGGCAAGTAGGTCTCTGCTTTCATGAAGAGGGTGATGGAAAAGAATTTTAAACAATTTTAGCAATAAAAGTTTGCTGGTACATGAATCTGGATTTATAGTAGTTAGAAGTATGTGCATTTGCATAGAATAGTCTAGGCATGGTTCCTCCCACTTTGGTACTCCAAGACCTGAGCATTGTGTTGCTTTTGGTTTCCCTGTTACAGCTGATAACATCAAACATTTAAAACGGAGCAGAGCGCTGCTGACTGCGGCTCCAAGCAGCTTCAGGTTGAGCGATGTTATCAAGGGTTACAAGAGTAACAGAGAACTCCAGGGCCTGGGCTGGGTCTTGGCTTGTAAAATGTCTTTCAGTTCTACCTCTAAAATGTTTTTATGTAGAAAGTAGCTTGGCATCAGTATGTTACTAAACACCAGGAATTTTTTGGGGAGGGAGCAAAGGATTTTGAAACATTGAAGCTATGGTGATAAAATGGAGACCTGCAAAATTATATTTGCCTGTTAAAAATCACTCTAACCTTTCACTTGTACATAGATCTTAACAACAAATTCCCGGTGTTCTGAAACAGCTCTGAAGGACTTGTTTGTGAGCGTTTTAATATATGAGGGAATACTTTACTCCTTCTAATAAAGCTGTATCTCATGATTTACGCATCAATTTGCACAGCCTGGCTGCACAAAACGGGTTAATTCCAGAGCTCGGGCAGCTGAAAGGAGGGAGTTAAAGAGACCAAAATTTCTTCAGGATGGTCTGGGTTCTTTTTTCCTGAGGGTCTATACCTGGAAGCCTCAAGAAATACAGATGACATGGGAGAAAATGCGAACATGCATCCTAGGGCTTTAAATTCAGTTCCAGAGTCCCCCACCCCTGAACCACAGCCCTCCTCCCAGCAAGAGGCCTGACATTTTGCATCAGGACCAACAGCAGACAGCCAGCTGCTAGGAGGCTAGCTATGGGGAAGCCACGCAGAGAAAAGGGTAAAAAAAAAATAAACTTTGTGAAATCTTTCTTTAAAACATAACTTTCCAGAACACATAGGTTTTCCCAGAAAAAAATGATTAACAAATTAGTGTTCAAATATATTAAGTTGAGAGCGATGTTAAGATAGTGACTTTTATATAACATTTGGATGCAATGCAGTACCAGGGAGGATAATAATTGGGAAAGCTGAAAATAATGAAAATCACTTTTTCTTAATTTAGTTCTGACATCCAGCAAGGTTCAGCCCAGGTGGCTATCATATACATACAATGGAAGCTACTAGAAAAGAAAATATTTAAGAAAACAAGTGTACCATTTTTAAAATGTTTTATTTTAAAATATTAAAATATTTCTAAAGGAATTAGACATGACTATTTAAAAGGCTCTTACATTTCTCCTAATTTCCTTCAGCTCTGATATGATTTCCCACATTTGTTTCATTTTTATTCCTTTTCATTTGGGTTTGAATAGGGAAACAGATGATTAAAATGATATTATTATAATTAAAAATATTGAGATGAAAATAAGAGTTTGAAAAAAATATTTATCACAAGTTAACTTTTGAGGGGTAGGCCATTTACTTGAGGCAAAGTGCACAGAAAATTCATCTGTGCAAAGATCCAAGGCACCATCACATCCCAAATCCCTGAAGTCTTTCTTGCCTCTTGTAGCAAGGTGCATTAGCTGACTAATAGTATTTCCAGAGAGAAAAATGGAAAGGAAAATGCTGAGCTTGACACAGAGAGAAGAGCTTAATAGACTTGTGTACATATATTAGCCTTATGACTCACAATAGATTTGCACCACTGCCAACTCCATCTCAGAGGGTCTGTCATTAACACTTCCTCTTATCCCTCCAGCCTTTTCTCCCCTCAAATTATCTTACAAGCTTTCCAAGTAGATGCTTTAACTTAATATTTCCTCAAGGATGACAGAATTTAAGCAGGTTCAAGACAGAGCAATTAGATGTCTTATTTTGTCAGCTGATTTCAGCAAATATTAAGTTCAAGATTTTGTTTTATTTATAGGATCTATATTTCTATTAACATAGAAAAATCAACTAATACCGAGGCCTTAAAGGACTAAGAAGAAAAAGTCCTTCCCTTGTCCTTAAGTAATGACAAATTTCTTTCAAAATTTTAAACGTTTTTGTGATTTCTTAAGTTAAGTAACACTTGGCTAAAATGTATCAAACACACAAAAGTGTAGCAACTGATAATAATTGATAATAAGGTAATTTCATGTAGTTATTAAAATTGCTTCCTCCCCCTGTTTCCTACCATCTATTAACATGAGAATCAGAGATATAACTGGAAATGAGTTGTTTTTCTCTGCATGAATAGAAAAATGGATAGTCTTCTATTACCCTCGGTCAAGTCCAGAAATGAAATAAATTATGATTACAATTTATAATTACAAAAGTGAACCTTCATTGAGATTCACATGGTGGTCTCTCATTCCCCTTTCCTACTTTCAGGAAGATTCTGTAAAGACATCATGATTTACAAGAATTATTTAAACTTGCTTTCTACTGCAGTGCTTCTTTGTGTGGGGTAGATAATTTGCATCACCTCTAAACAAAGCATAGACAGACTACAATGATATTAATGATTTAAAATATGAAAAGAAATAATAAGAAACTTCTACAGACCACTTTATTTATGAGTTCTCTAGATACTAATGCTATCTCAGAAACAGCTGGAAGACAAGCTTGTTTAAAATGACTTCTATTAGGATGAAAAATTAGTACTTAATAATTTATTCACTTTAACATTTTCAGAGCTGAGACATGGAGAGAGTTTTTCAGTGTTTCATCAGCAATGTCTTATGCATGCTCGCCTTGCTCTTTGGGTGAAATCTGAGCTAAGATGTTTCATCATCACGCCTGTTCTTCCTCCCAAAGAAGCCCTCATGACTTGGTTCTCCTCTTGCTTGACCAGGTCAACACCCCAACGAGGCTCAGTTGCTTTATATACAGTGAGACCACATCCCTCCTCCTCCTCCTCTTCCCTTTAGTCACTTTGGCTAGCATTGCCATTTCCCTTCCACACCTAGCTCTTCTCTACACCTCACCCACCTTACCTACCAAACTCTAATCTTAATACAATCGAACATTTTAGGATCCTGAGTCATACTGGAGAAACCACACCACCATGCAGACCAATCACTCTTTCAGATGCCCAGTCACAGCTGGTCTGCAGCCCTCTATGGACAAATATTTATATGGTCATAATAAGTAGTCACAATGGCAGGAATTCCCTGGTGGTCCAGTGGTTAGGACTCTGCACTTTCACTGCCGAGGGCCCGGGTTCGATCCCTGGTCAGGGAACTAGGACCTCACAAGCCTCGTGGCCAATAAACAAATAAATAGTCACAGTGGCAAATCAAAACCATCAGCAAATTGCTCTGTTGTTCTTCGCTGTCCCTGCCGCCCTTACAGCCTGCTCTCTTTCTTCAGCAGCAACCTTCTCTCCTACTTCACAGGAAAATAAAAGCTGGCCAGGTGTTTTCCCGTTCTGATGTCCAAGGCTCATGCATCTGTCTCTCTTTTAGATGGTCTTTTCTACTTGTCTAAGGTCTCTTAGGTACTTCCACCAGCATCTCTCTCTCCTGCGTCTTCAATTTCTTTCTTCTATATCCCCTCATTCCATCTGCCTTCAACAGACTCTTACCTGGTTTCTGCATCCACTCTGCTAAAATTTCCTGGCGAAGTTTGTCATTGATCACCTCCTATTGCTCCACACAAACTCATTTTCATTATGTTAGTTGACATTCTTAAACTATTTGACACAGTTGATCCTTCAATTCTTTCTAGAATTCTCTCCTCTCTTCCCTCCTTGGCCATTTGCTTTCGTGGTCCTCCTCTTGTATTTCAGACGTTTCCATTTCACTCTTCTTATCTATCTCCTAAATGCCTGTCATCTTGGGGGGAGCTGAAGTGGCTGAACCAGGATTCAGAGCCAGACAGAACTCCAGAGCCCAGCAACACAGGCTCCGTATTGCATAATGGCTGAACCCAGTGGCTTCAGAGTCAAGCCAAAATGGGTTCAAAGCTCAGCCCTGCTAATTATTTTGCCTCTTTGGGCACTGGTTTTCTCATATATAGAATATAGGTAATAATACTTTCCAGATAGAGTTGCTGTGAGGAATAACTCTGGTAATAAATGCAAAATATCTGTAAATAGTAGCTTTCCAATAAATAATATCTATTATTATTTCATTGGCTTTATGGTTCCTCAAATATTTATATTTGTTTTCAGAGTCAAGCATGAGACAAAACAATAAGGTAGGGAGACATTTAGGGCACAGTTATATTAGGGAAGGAGAGAGAGGCATTCTTGCTGCAAACCAGTTAAACCAACTGAACAATTATCTGAGCTATTTACCTTCAGCTTAATTCTCCATTAAGTTTAAGAGGCTTCCATCCTTTTGAGAAGCACATTGACGTGAATGCCTCACCAGCAGTCTTAGTAAAGAATTCCTCACAGCCTCTTCCATCTTAACCCCAGACTCTGTATGGACCAATGATCCCAGATTGGCAGCTTCCAAAGCATATTAACACATCATTAACGCATTATCTTTAGGACTATCTTTGAACAGCAAAGACAGAAATATTTGATAAGAATCTATTAAGCAAGTCAAAACATTTCTCATTTTGTGGAGATTTCTTCTACCTATAGGTTTGTAATTCAAAGAAAGAAGAGTCTACTGATTGTTTTAAGTTCTTGATAAAGGATAATTTTTTTTAAATGTTTTTTAATTTTTTTAAAAATAAAGGATAATTTTTTTAAAAACCATGGGAAAACCATGTTTGTCATACAAATATAAAGCAAACATGTATTAAAGATTTTACTTAACTCATTAATGGGTGAGGGAACCAAGAAGATGTTACAACTTAGTCAAAGGAGAGTCCTTAGGACACAGATATACAAATAGATGTGAAACTGTCAATACCCACCAGGCAATAACTAATTAAGTTTCACCACATACAACACATCTTTATTTCTATGGATAAAAACTTTTTTTGGATTATTATCAGAGTTGTAAAAGTTTGAAGATAATGTAAGAAAGAGATAACCCTAACAGAGCACTTAGTATTTTTTTTTTGCCCATTTTAAAGTTTTTTACATTTTTTTCTGACAGCTTGTCTTTTAAAGCTAAGAAGGATACCAACTGTACATTTTTCTATGTCCTGATACTCCACGCAGACAGATAGATTCTCCTCAACCAAGGAGACAGATTTAGCATGTGTTAAAGAGTACCAAAATAATATTGATACGTGGTAGTCAGAATCTAAATAGGTTAGAGAACTGCTGGTTTCTACTCCTAGAGCCAGTACTTTGAACACTATGGGTCCCTTTTACCATATGTATAAAATGGCATTTAAGTTTTTCTAAGATTTTAGAGTAGAAATTACAGAAGCAGAAAAAATAAGATTCACGACTTTCGGATGAAGAATAGAATAATGACTGTTCTGACTTACATTTCCCCCTCATTCTTCCTCTCTTCCTTACTCATCTGGGTTGCATTAATAAAGCTTGATACAGGATCTCACTGGGAAGGAGAGGGGTGGATGGTGGTGCAATGGACACTGAGCTTGACAGAGAATCCTCATGGCATTTCCATAGAGAGCTCACAATGGAATCATTGTCAGCCCTCCCTTTGCTTTGACCCTGATGCTGAACATGAAGTCAGGGCACATGCCCCACAGTTCATCCAGCTGGAGCCCTGTGAGAACAAGGATGGTGATGTCAGCTTTGGCACTCTGTTTAAGGACAACAAAGCCTGTGCCTAGCGAATTACATAAAGATGGATCACAACCCCCAGCTCCATGTTTACAAAGACATCAGCAATAAACACACATACCTTTTAGTAAAAGAAAACCACAGCCACTTTCATCATCGTGACAAAAGAAGAATCGATTTTTTAAAAAACTATGGGTAATTAGGATAACATAAGACCCTCCCCTTTCTAGTTAGTCAATATCACAGGAACATAAGTTTTGCCTTTATTTTCCATAAACTACAGCTCTTTGTCACTTGTACGTATAGCTGTAAACATTATTATATCAGCCTTTAGAAAATTTTACAACTTTCATTTTAATAATTATATAGAGAAGGAACAGAAATTTTCGTTCTAGAAGTAATTTGGGTCAGGGTCTCCTAAAATTCCCATAGCTCTCCTGGCACTTCTGAAGAGGTTCCATTCTTTCTCAAAAAATAAGGTTTATCTCTGATTTCAACTCCCCCCCCCCCACTAACAATAGCAGTGATTATACAGAATTGTTTTTATTCCCTTTATAAATAACTTTCAATTCTAATCTGCTCCTTCGAACAAATAACTAATCACTGTTTCTCTTACAATCATACTCATTAGACATGGCTTTTAAAAATAAAATTAAATATGTTTAGGTACCTCTTTGAGGCCGACTCTCAAAGTAAAACAGAGGAGGACTTATGACCTCAACCACGTGGAGTTTAACCTCATTTAAATACCCGTAAGCCAATCCTTCCTCTTTTCATAAAAAATTCTGTTGTTTGAGAGTATTGCCATTTGCTATCTGTTTCTTTAAAAGATAAATGTGTAAGTATTCAACTGAAAACAAAGTCAGAAATATATAAATATGTTGTTTCCCTAAGCACACATGCACATAAAACCTGGGAGAAAAAGGAATTTGCATATTGTTATTGAATTTCTTCAGGAAAAAAAGAAATGTTGGGAAAGAGATATAGCTGTTGGTGAACAAAAGTGGAAGCATTTAGCTTTTAATCATTACGGAAAAGACTAACTCAAAACCTACACTCAGTTTCAGTTCCATGAAAACAAAAGCAATTTCAAGATTTCTTCCCACTAATTATTGCCTTTTATAATAATAGATAACATACGATAAGCATTTAATATACGCCAGACACTAAGTCTTTTACATGCATTGATTATTTCTAACCCTTAACAACAATTTATAAAGCAAGTACTATTATTATCAGCCTCTTTTCATGGATAGGAAATTAAGGATTTGAGAGGTTAAAACTTGCCCAAAGTCACAAAGCCATAGAAATTCACGGCAAACACTATCTCTCCTATGTTTTACTGTAGGCAGTATTACGGTAATGAGATTCCAAGACACAACTGTACCTAAAAATGCTTCTTAGGCTCTGTAGTAATGTTTCCCAAACTCTCTGCATTTCTCCTTAGGGTCCCAAATTGCACAGTACCTTAATTTCTTTGTCTTGTTTAGGGATTTTATCACACTCTCTTTAGCTCAAAAATTCCAATAAATTTTGCCTGCAAAGGCCCTTTTCCAGGTCTTCCTTGTGCTTTTCTCTGTTCCTCTGACTACACCAAATTTTTAAATAATACTATCCTTTTGTCCTTTACTGACAGGAAATCCTTTTGATATCCTTTTGGTCTGGTTCCGCAGGACTGGAGTTACACCACAAATAATAAGTGAAAAGGCTCAGGGAATGTTAAGTAAGGGTGTTGATTTGTCAGAATATTTTCCACTTGTTGCTGAGGTTAGTAGCTTAATTGCTTAAAATTTTAAGTAATAGGGAAAAAGATAATCATTATCTCAAACACACAAATAATGAAGTTTTTCTCTCGAAAGAGCCAATCCTCTTCACTTTCTCTCCTCAGCACTTCGTTTCTTGGGTAGATAACGGAGGTAGCAGATTTTTCCCTCCTAGAAGCTCCTCAGATGTGAAATTTTTTTTCCTGCTAGGTGGACCTTCTATTAAACTGCAGGAAGGAGGGCTGAAGCTTTATCATTAACATCTTAAGGATCCTGATTTCTTTCTCTGATTAGATAACAACCTTCCTTACTCTAGGATGAAGTAAAAATGTCTTGACCTGGCATAGAAGAGGCTTCCAAATTCAGCATCTCCTTCCAGGGCAGCCTTACCTCTTCCCACTGCTTTCCACTCTCATGGGCTCTATGCTCTCACAACTGGACTCCCCAGATGAGCTTGTGCTTCCACGCTTTTCCATTACTGTTTCTCTCACTGGAAAAGCCTGTATTCCTCTTTTCTCCTAGTTCCAGTTCAAGGCTTTAATTGAAGGTTTTGCCTCTGCAATTCCCCCCAGACAATCTCACTCTCCTCTCTCTTAGCATTATACCTTTCTCCTTGTCCTCCTTTGCATATTTCTCGATGCCTTGGCACAGCTCCTGGAGCAAATTTCCAGGGGTCAAAGCCCAAGAAACTATCAGATAAGGCTAATTCAAATATCTGATCCTGAATTAAAGTTCACCCCAACTGCGTTGGTACCCCTTTCACATAGAGGAAGTAGGATGGTGGGGCAGCAGGGAAGGCGAAGGACAAGTGGACGGTTTCCCGATGGTTGTGACTTGCCTTCATGAGTGATGGCAGAGAATACTCACTAGGAACACGTAAATGGTTGGCCAGGGAGGACTGCAGCCCAGCTGTGAGTGGGCACATGGGCACCTGCTGGCATGGTGGTGTGTTTTCTCCAGCAGAATTTGAGTACCTAAGATATTGGATTGGTTTGAGATTAGGGCTAGGTAGGTGGGGTGTAGAAAAAGACAAGAGGTAGAAGGGAAATGGCAATGCTAGCAAGTGATTAAAGTGATAAAGGAGGAGTATGTGGTCAGCTGTTGTATGTATAACTGAGCCTGCTGGGGGTCCTGAGCTGGTGAGATAAGAGGAGGAATAAGTCCTGAGGCTTCTGTAGGATAAAGGACAGAGGTATGGAAAGAAAGGTGTTAGGAAGCTTGAAGAAACTTGACTCATTCTGAGTTATTCTATTGAAGAGCATAAAATGAAAGAATTTAGGTCAGATTGAAGAATTTTTTATTTTACTTTCAAAATTGAAAGAATAAAAGTGGTTAAAAAAATTTTAAGAGACCTCAGTGTGAATCTGATTGATCCAGAAATAGCCTTCAAGTTAATACTTATGAACAAAGTGATTTGAAAATAGAAAAGTTATGGACTCAGTCCCCTTTCTCCCAAGGAACCGATTTGGAGTTTTTAGCCATTCGAGGGTGGATTTACTTGCACATCAAATCTGGGAAATTGAAATGGAAGAAAGAACTTTTGGAAGGTGCAATTTGTGTTTTTCAGGAGCCACTGGAAGTTTGAGACTGTCACACATAGTAGGAAGTTAGTAAGTGTATTAAAGACCTTTAAAGCCAAGTGATAATGAGGCAATCAATACTTTAGAAATACATTCTGTCACTGTACACGTAACAGAGAATTAAGAATTAAGTCAATCGAGACAGTTAGGGGTGTGTGTGTGTGTGATACTTCCAAGTTCCCTATATTTTCCCATTAGATTTTAGGAAAATACCAGAAATAGATGCCTGGGTCCCATAGTAAGTG
This sequence comes from Balaenoptera ricei, assembly GCF_028023285.1. Taxonomy (NCBI): domain Eukaryota; kingdom Metazoa; phylum Chordata; class Mammalia; order Artiodactyla; family Balaenopteridae; genus Balaenoptera; species Balaenoptera ricei. Next base: position 5,790,105 of record NC_082642.1, read on the forward strand.
TTTACTTGACATTTAAGGAAACTGCCAAACTGTTTTCTGAAGTGGTTGTACTGCTTAATATACCCACCCACAGTGTGTGAGTTCAGTTCCTCATATCCTCACCAATATTTGGTATGATCAATCTTAACTTTGGCCATTTTTATAGGTGTGTAGTGACACCTCACTGTGGTTTGGTTTTTTTGTCTTGTTTTTGCATTTCCCTAATGTCAAATGACATTGAGTATCTTTTCAAATGCTTGTTTGTTATCCATACGTCTTCTTTGTGAAGTGTCTCTTCAACTCTTTGGTCCCTTTTTAAAAACTGGGGTTTTTCTTTTTTATTATTAAGGTTTGAAAGTTCTGAATATATTCTGGATACAAGCCCTTTTTCAGACATATGCTTTGCAACTATTTTCTTCTAGTCTCCGTCTTGTCTTTTAACAGTGTTTTTTGAATAGCAGAAGTTTCAAATTTTGATGAAGTACAGTTTATTCATTTTTTTATCCTTTTGGGTTCTGTCTTTAGTATTATAGCAAAGTATTAATACAGTATAGTATTGTGCCTAACCCAAGGTCACAAAATTTTTTCCTAGAAGTTTTATAAGTTTAAGCTCTATATTAGGTTCATTGTCGATTTTAAGTTGGACAAGATATAAACTCTCCTCTTTTGCATATCAATATCTAATCTACCATTATGTGTTGAAAATATAACCTTTCTTCATTGATTTGCCTTTAAACTTTTGCCAGGAATCAGCGTCCACATACCTGTGCGTCTCTTCTGGACTCCATTCTTTTCCTTTAATGCATTTACCTATCTTGATGCCAGTGATGCCCTGTGTAATACGTTTACAGTTTTATATATACATATTTATAATTTGTCTCAAAGCCAGATTGTGTTAGTCCTCCAACTTCATGCCTTTTAGTTATTCTAGGTCTTTGCATTTCTGTTTGAAATGTAAAATCAGCTTGTCAATTTCTACAGGAATGTGTATTGGTATTTCAATTGGGATTGCATTGACTCTATTGATCAGTTTGGGAGGAACTGACATCTTAACAATATTGTCTTCCATCTTATGAACAAAGAACGTCTCTCAATTTATTTAAGTTTTCTTTAATTTCTCTAAACAATGTTTTGTAGTTTTCAATTTACAGACCTTTGTCAGCTTTATCCCTAAGAATCTGGTGCTATTTTAAGTGGTGTTGCTTTAACTTCTAATTTCCAAGGAGTCTACATATTTGCATTAGGACATGTCACCCATTTTAGTTTTCTAGGGCACTATGTTCAAATCTTCATCATTTCAGACTTCCTGTAGAAGTTTTCAAGGCATGGCATGGCTGCCTTTCTCTTTTCCACATAATTCATTGAAGATAAGTCCTGCTTTCCTTCATACAAATATATGTGTCCTGCTGATGGACTACACAAAAGTTAGGGAAAAGTATTTACTCAATGTGAGGATAGCTTTAAGGGAAATTTCTTTTTATAAACTTCTGAGGGTGATTCACCTGACAATAATATCCCAGATATTGAGCTTCTTTCAAGGATGGACCAGAAAATAAGAATATTCTGATTAAGCCTCCTTCGAACTACAATGGGTTAAAATGCTTTAGGGGATGTGTGTTTACCTACCTATATTAATTGCTGGGAGACCACAGGGCCACAGAAAGTTACTTTTGCTAGAGCATTAGATAGTGTGTGTTTCTCTAATGGGATTAATTTAACTATGACAGTTAATTGAATCAATTCAACCCCCTAGAGAAGCTTTTAGTCACCCTGATTTTCCACTGAATTAAGTATACGCTGCCTTTCCTTTCTTTTTTGTGTATTTCTATTTAGCATTATTCCTTTGGTAACATTTAACAGCATTTAAGTTACAAAATAAGTTAAGAAAAAGATTGATTATGGACTTTGGCAGAAGCTGTAAAGCTGTTTGGTCAAAGCTTAGAAGGTAATTTATTTCTATAATCACAGATGAGTGTGGACTTTTCTTAAGACCCACTGACTCATACTCTGGAATGTGGGTCTTGAAAAACAAACCTTCATCCAAATTTAATAGATTTTTAGAAATCATGTGAACTGGGAATCTGAAAATAGACAGTCATTTTATGTGTGAATATTAATATAATGATTTGCCATATTCTTGTATCCAGTTTCAGATTTAGAGCCATTTTTACAGATTATTAAGTGTAACCGGAAGTGCCATGCTAGTTGCATTATTAACCAAAATCTTGCTAGAAATAGCATTTATGGTAACCATAATACGTATGACCCAAATTTACTGCTGCAAGCGTGGATTAGCATAAGCACTTGCCGGGGAAGTTTTTGATTTGGATTCGGGTCCAACTTTGCCGTGGCCAACAGTGTAGTATTGGATAACCAGTATCACTCCTTTGTATTAGTTTGCTAGGGCGGCCATAACAAAATACCAAAGACTGGGTGACTTAAACAACAGAGATTTATTTTCTCACAGTTCTGGAGGTTAGAAGTCCAAGATCAAGGTGTCATCAGGTTTGGTTTCCTCTGAAGCAATTCTCCTTGGACCCTTAGTCAGTTCAGGCTGTTATTTAAAAAATACCATAGGCTGAGTGGCTTAAACAACAAATACTTATTTCTCACAGCTCTGGAGGCTCGGATGTCTAAGATCAAGGTACAGGCAGATTCAGTATCTGGTGAGAGCCTGCTTCCTGGTTCATAGAGGGCTGTCTTCTTATTGTGTCCTCACATGGAGGAAAGGACAGGGGAACTCTCTAGGGTCTCTTTTATAAGGGCGCTAATCCCATTCATGAGAGCAGAGCCCGCATGACCTAGTTACCTTTCAAAGGCCTTTCCTCCAAATACCATCACATTGGTGATTAGGTCTCAACACAGGAATTTGGAGGGGACACAAATATTGTCTATAGCAGATACCTTCCCTCTGCCTGTTCACATGTTCACCTTTCTGTGGACGCCCAGGACTGGTGTTTCTGCGTCCTCATCTCCTCTTTTTATTAGGATACCAGTCATAATGGATTAGGGCCTGGCCTAATAACCCCATTTTAACTTAATTACTTCTTTAAAGGCCCTCTGTGGAAATAGAGTCACATTCTAAGGTACTGGGGGTTACAGCTTCAACACAAATTTTGGGCAGACACAGCTCAGCCCACAATACTCTTTAACCTTTGCTTCTTCAATCACAAAATGTGTGGATTGGTTAAAGCATCACTAAAGACTGTCCAGGGTCTAAAGGATTAATATTACTATGAGAAGATGACCACTGTCTTTTCTAAATAAATATTGCAACGTTCAGTGGCCCTGGTTGCAAGCATCATAAAATGACCCTGGCTAACTTAAGATAAAGAGAATTCATTGATAATCTGCAGAGGAGTCAGAGAGTAAGGGGAGGGCAGAGGCTTTGGCTAAGGAGAGACCCTGGGAGATGCAAAGAGCCAGGTAGCAAGAGCATTTGTACTCTTCCTGGCTTCCTTGCTTACAGGCAGGAGGGGGTGTCCATTGGGGGAGACTGGCATCAACTCCCACCAAGACCACACACAATGAAGAAGGCTCCTGAAAGGGCAGTGAGGCGTCACAGCAAGACGGAGTGATGGTACGGGGCACTCCCTCCCCCATAAAATGACAGATAACCGCTAAGTACATCTTATGATATTTAACTAACATTAAGTTAAATATGATTGGAAGAGCTGACAAAACAATAAAGCAAACAATCTCCTGACATTTTTAATGGCTCTCGACAATCACATTTTGACAATAAATTTTTGAAATAAAATTCAAATTAACAATAGAAAGTGCTACATTAAAAAGCTGCTCTATTTTTTTTTTCACTCAGAAATCTCTTTAGATTTTAGTCATTTCATCTGTCAAATGGGAATAAAGCTGCTTTTCTTGTTAAAAGCAAGATTTAGAAATAGATGAATTTAGGGCTTACACCTTACAGCTGTAAGCTTTGTGATTACGTACTGAAGATGTGATCAATCTTTCCCCTGGCCTTCCATCCATTCCCCACTATTCATCTTTCACTGGTTCTTTTTGGAAAGGTTAATTCTCCCAAGGGAGAGACATTGCTCATTAGAAATTGATGTTTTTTTATTGATTTCCATAACTGCAATTTCCTTGTATATATTCTCCTATGATTCTCTTATGATTCTGCTATTCAATTTTTTTCCAATAGGCTTCCTGGAAATTACTATCGACATTGTACTAAAATGTTAGTAATCACATTTAATTATCCCTTCATTTGTAGGTTTTCTTACATTTTCTCTTTTCCTCAGTTCTACTCTGAAATATGAAGTGTTCAGGTTTTTCTTTAATTTTAAAATATATTCTATTTTTGGTCCAAATGCTAGATATATAAAAAATTGTTATTATAGTCTAGCTATTCAAAACTTCTCTTTAGCTATGAAACTTTATTTTGGATATCTTAAGAACTTCAAGTTTTCATTGAACTCACTGTTATTCTCATTTTATTTTCAAATATTTTGAAACTTCTTTATACTGATTTATACTCTGCTTATTTTTAGTCAAATAAGCAATCTCTACAACCCTGATTGCTGTGGATTTGGCTTTTCCTTTCCGTCCCCATTAGGAATTAATATCCTTGAATCCTCATTCACCCAACAAACATTTAATGAACAGTTACTATGTGTCAATTACTGTTCTAGACATGAGCTGGTGCTCACTAATCTTCCTTCATAAACCATGATAATTGCACTGTTTTTGTTTCACTTATTTTTTTTAATCTATCAAAATTTTAGTAGTGACAACAAAAAGCCACCTTGCTCTGTTTTTATTTTATGCATAATAATAATGAGGACCCTTTTTCATCCATTTACTTCTTGCAAATACACATCTAGCAATAGGGAATTCTTTAAAATCAGAAGAGATTATTAAATTATCTATATGGAAGGGATCTCATAGAGGCTTCTAAACTTTTAAGACAGTCATTTTTTTCAAGTAAAATTATACACAGGGCTCCAGTTGTTTAAAACAGCCGGAACTATTGTTTTTTTCTGTGCAAAGATGTTAAACATATCCAAATTTATAGCCCTTAAAAATTTCAACATCACTAAATGGGAGCAATGAGCCAGTTTTGATAACATAAGAAACTGAAAACTGGAGTGATATTATAGATGACACTGCAATCATACCAACCTCAACATCTCATTTACTTTTGTATTTTGCTAAAATCACACAATTTCACAAAGATATGCAGTTGCAAACAGTAACCTTTATTTGCCACTTTACCTCACACTCTAAGAATACTCTTCAATATGCTCTAATCTAGAGCCTGGAAACAGGAGGCAGTTGGTCTTTTTTATTTCAAAGTTACATCGCCGGCAATATCTGCCACCTGCTCACATTCTCCTTCACCAAAATAAAAGACAAGAAGCTTACAAACCCTTCAGATAAAACCTGTAAAAGATAGTGTCACGACTTAGCATTCCACCCCTTCCCTCGCTGTTGCACAACTATTGCTGGGCGCTGGTGGACACACGCAGAGCAGACGCATCCGAGCCCGGGCTAACATTTAATTGGATCTGGCACCCTCGCGCTGTGGTAGTGTACTCACGCATACATTTTTATTTGAAAGAGCAAGCTCGGGCCTGAATTTTTAAAAAGAAAAAGAAAACAAGTCTTCCTAATCTATGCACATTGGCAAGAAATTCAAGTATATATGCTTATAGACTATAGGTCCATTTTCCAAGGACTATCCTCCAAGAACAGACTATCCTCTATCTTCACCTAGAAGAACTATTTAATGGGTTAACTGTGTTTCAAGAGACGCAGTTCAAAAAGCCCTAATCTTGTCCAACTATTTCTCTCTGTGCGTGAGACACTGAGACCAAAGGAAGTCAGGTAAAGCACCCGATGTAGAATACTTCCTTTCCACTGTTCATGCTGTTGCCTCACCTTTCACTCCATATCCCTTCAATCCTAACTGGCAGAATTTTACTCATTTTTTATAGCCTCTTTCAGATACATCTACTCCATGAAGCTTTTCTTCTTCCCTCAAACAAAACTTCAATCTCTGTCTCTGTCTCTCTCTCCCTGTCTGTCTGTCTCTCTCTCTCTGGAACCCTACAGCATTTTAAATGCAATTAACAGGTTTCTTTATTTGATTCTGTGTCCGGAAAGCACAAACCTCTTGCTCACTTTGTTGTAACTCTTGCTGCACCTAGCAGCCGGCCCAACACATTGTAGGTACTAATTAAATAGCAAGTTCATTAAATTGTTCATCCAAAGACACAATCCTCAGTAGGTCATTCACATCAAAATGATTTCTATTTGGCTTGATTTAATGAAAGTGTTTTCTGCAATCCCTTTCATATTCTTAGAATTCTGTATATTTCTCCCAAGGCTTCCACATTACAATATTTTTTCAGCTGCTTTGATCCTTTTTCATCGAATTCTCTTTTAAAAATATTACTGTTTAAATTGGCAATTTTTACAGTAAAAGAGGAAGCGCTACAGACCGATAGGAAGATTTCAACAGTTTCTAATCTGCCTGTCTGTCTCTTTGTGTTTGATAATACATTTTCTCTTAATTGTGTATGGCCATGTGTTTTTCATAATTCCCCCAAACTAACACAGGATAGTATATATCTCAGGATGTCACTTTATCCTTTGTTGAAGGTCTGATTCTCCAGCATCAGATACCGAGACGGAATTTGGTATAAACATCTTTGGAAGGGAAGGGGAGGAAGAAGCATGGGGCAGAGGAAGAAGTCCCCGTGGAGAGCTTGGGAGTGTATACATACCATTAGAAGTGACCCCACTGGGCCAAAATGGCTGGGTCTTTATACCCCATCTTGATCAGTCATTGGCTGTGTTCTGCCTGGAAAAAAATGTGTGCTTGAGCAAGTTGCCTCTCTGCAGATGCATCAAACCCTGGGAAGCTGACAGCTGGAGACTGTCTTCTGGGATGATCTGGGTAGTTCATCTCTGTGTCCACAGCACCTCTTTAGAGAACCCCCTTTCCCCAAAATGGGGACAGAGATTACTTTTTAACTTCTGAGATTGAAAAACAGAGACAAAACTAAATTGCCATCAACCTTTCTGCAGTCCCAGCTAGACTTTCATTAATTAGCCCCATCACTCCCTTGACAGACATTAGGGTGTTTATTTCTCTACAATCTGAATGTTGTGATTTTACAACATTGATTAAATTCTGGCTTTACACAGTGAATCCTGGTATCATATGACATTGGTTACATTGAAATTCCCAAACTCAAAATTCCAAAGAGTGTCAGATTTTCTTAAGGTTTTAGTTTCTGAGGTAAACAGAATTGATTAATTAACTAGACCTCAAGAGGATTTATTGAATTTCTCTGAGCATATCAACCATTTTAGGACTTGGGGATTTGGATCACTTTTCTTTGAAATACAGCAGTTATGACAATGTGATATGAATGATGAAAAATTAAGATTATAAACTGCTTAGGTCGATTCACAAACCAATCTGATTTGTAATGAGCCAGTCCCTAATAATAAGGGACATATTTCCTGAGACCAATTATGTTTGGATAGTGTCAGGTGCCATAGCCTAAATGAAAACATTCTGCAATATTTCAATAATTCAAATATCTCAATAATTCTGCAATATTAATTGGTAGCTGGAAAATTCGATTTCAAAGTTCTGCTTTAACATTGCCTATACCACACTGAACATTTTTTTTTCCCCTTTGGCCTCAGCCTATATTTATTTAAAAGTTTTAAAGTCTTAAGGATAAACCTTTTACAAAGGAGTAATTTGGTGGGAGGGTATTTAACTTTTATAATAACAGTTCTATTACTCAAAGATCTGGGTTCTTCTTTTGTAATTTCCTGTGAAGTATTACTTTGAGAATTCTCAGTGATGAAAATTCTTTAACCTGAGAGGGATTGAGGAGAAATGATTGAAGAAGTCTCTGGAGCAGTTACTGAGGGGCAATAGGAAGGAAATTCCCAAAGACTGTAGTGATAACCTTGGGTGTCTTGACCGTGTAGCCTTTCCTTTGAAAGGAAGCTAGAAATAAATTAAAGGTAAAATGGTGCCAGGTTATTTTTTCAGTCATGAATATTTTCTTATTCTGAACTCTACATCTCTCTCCTATCAACAGAAACTTTAAAAAATATTTTTAAAATGTTTTTTGAAATATGTATTGAAAATGTGTACTGTACATTCTCAAAGCCTCATATCTTAATATGTAGTATTCCACTTGGCTTCAGTATACAGGGATCATTCTTAGTCCCTTATCCTTAATGTTCAATAATTTTTTAAATGAATTAATGAATAAACATTGGCCTTGGTTATTGAGATATTTGGGATAAAGGTACAGACCTATCACTATATACTGTATGTCACTATACAGTATTTTCATTAAAACTTTACACAATATTCAAAGAAATATGAAATTATTCTCCATTCTGATCCATGGGATATGCTCTGATGATTGCTCTTGTTTCGTCCACAAGATCAGTATTCTTGTACTTTAAAATTTGAGATATACTGTCTTTTCTTAATATGAGAGAGTGTTTTAAAGAGTAATAGAGAGAGGATTTTTAAACCCAAATGTTTCATTTACTATTGTTATTATTCCCTCCATCCATGGATATCTAACAAAGCTATTGTCAAAATGAAAGCCTTACATGTCCACTTAAAACAATTCAATGTCTTCCTCATTCATATAGTGGTGAGTATCCCAACATGTCACTTAAAACAATTCATATCCCTTGACAAAATTAACTCTGCAAAATTTAGTGCAGTATAGTGGTGGCCATTACATTCTTCTCCACTTCTTTTTTTTTTTTTTTTAATTTTGTAAGTGAAATAGGGAGCATTTTCTTTTTGTTTTTTAATTTTTATTTATTTATTTTATTTATGGCTGTGTTGGGTCTTCGCTTCTGTGCGAGGGCTTTCTCTAGTTGTGGCAAGCGGGGGCCACTCCTCATCGCAGTGCGCGGTCCTCTCACTATCGCGGCATCTCTTGTTGCGGAGCACAGGCTCCAGACACGCAGGCTCAGTAGCTGTGGCTCACGGGCCCAGCTGCTCCGCGGCATGTGGGATCTTCCCAGACCAGGGCTCGAACCCGTGTCCCCTGCATTGGCAGGCAGATTCTCAACCACTGCGCCACCAGGGAAGCCCCCATTCTTCTCCACTTCTTAATTCACAAACTGGTATCAAGCTTCCCGCTCAGGGCAGACCTGTAGGTGCCAACACACTGCACTACAGAGGGTACTGCTTTCTCTGCAGTCCAAGAAGATGGTAACCCTAGGAGTGATACAGTGCACGGCCATGCACCACGGCACTGGCAAATAAAATGAAGAAAGACATAGGTAAGGGCCCAGGACAAAACAGAAAGACAAAATATAAATGTGATACAGTTAGCTATTCTGATTCTATGTCTCTTTGTTGTTAGACTTGGACGCACTCTGGAGATTAAGAGAAGAGGCCAAGGAGATAAACAAGTGCTTAGAGCTGGTCCAAAAAGCCCAGCAGCATCTTTTCACTGCGTGAGGGAGGCAGCAAGACAGAGTTCCTGAGAGCTCCCAAGACTGATTACTGGTCAATGTAATCTGGAAACTGGAAAGACATTAGAAAGGTTTCATGATCTGAGATCCCACGTTGAAGGATGGGAATGCTGCTGCAGACCTCAAACAGAGCGCAGAGGGCAAGAACAGCATCCAGCAGTGGGAAAAGCATTGCCCCCAGGAAAGTTTACGTGGGAGCTTTCTATCTGGGCTCTTGTTTCCAGTGGCCCTTGGATCTCACAATTTTCTCTCTTCTTTTCTGAGAATCTTCCATGTAATGTGTATCTGTACATCAAAGCATGGGATGTAAAGGACCAAAGTATAAATTTGAATTAATTTTAAAATGCCGCTCATCATTTCAATTCCTGCCTTTATTTGCCTAGAACCACCACAATACAGAGGTTTTTTTTTTAAAATAAATGAATGGCACTTTTAATATGGTTATGAATATACACCTTTGCCTAAGAGAATAGGGGTGTGTATAAGTGTTGTGTGTTGTGTGCTTACCCTACTTTATTAAGAAATAGAGGGCTTCCCTGGTGACGCAGTGGTTGAGAATCTGCCTGCCAATGCAGGGGACACGGGTTCGAGCCCTGGTCTGGGAAGATCCCACATGCCGCGGAGCAACTGGGCCCGTGAGCCACAATTACTGAGCCTGCGCGTCTGGAGCCTGTGCTCCGCAACAAGAGAGGCCACGATAGTGAGAGGTCCGCGCGCCGCAATGAAGAGTGGCCCCCGCTTGCCACAACTAGAGAAAGCCCTCGTACAGAAACGAAGACCCAACACAGCCAAAAATAAATAAATAAATTAAAAAAAAAAAAAAAAGAAATAGAAATGCAAGCAAAGACCGGAGAATATGTTGACTCACTGAATTGCAGGAAACTCTCAGAGGAAAACTTGTGACTGCTTTAGAAAAAATATGCTAAAGTAGAAAGTCAACCCCATTCCAGGCATCCATGAAGGCTGATGGCCAGCTAGGTGTACATGCATCCCATGATCTGCATAGAAGAGACGAGGGGACTGTGACGGCCACAGCCCAAAGAATAAGAGCGCTGCCTTCCAGGAAAACACACTTGCTATAACTCCTGGCTCTTCACTCTCTAGTTGTGTAACTTGGGCAAGTTATTGAGTCTAAGTGTCAGTTTCTTCTGTAGAATGTAGATGATAATCCTTATCTCCTAGGGTTACTGTGAAGGTGCAATAAGATAGTGCATGAAGATGCTTAGCATAGGGTCAGCACAGAGTGAGCAATAATAAACATAAATGATATTATTGTCAGATGTGATTTAGAAAGAACAGCACCCAAATAAAAGATACAACAGTGAAAAATGGTGAAGGGGTGAGAATACTCAGGCCATCAAAAAGTTTAAGGAGAACAATTGCCAAGAATGGACTCTGGGTAACAACACTTAAGAGGTAGTAGGAGAAGGAGCTTGAGAGAGAAATTTGATAAAATGGTAAGAGTGGAAGGAGTAAAAATGGTAGAACACAGGCTTGCTTAGAAGTCCAGGGTGAAGATAATGTCAGGGGTGGTTAACAGGGTCACACAAAGAAGATTTACATTTGTCTATTGCATCTGACACTGTAAAGATGGTCAGTGAGCTCTGTCCAAGCTGCATCAGAGAGAGACAGGGAGTTAGACCACATTGAGTTTTAGCATCTGTAAAGTCAGGAAGGAGAGTAAGCCACTGGTAAGCTTGGATGAGAATTTATAGAAAGAGATGAGGTGCCACCGAAAGGAGAATGAAAAAGAAAATTGGAGAGAACAGAAGGTGTTTACACAATGAAGGAAAGAGAGAGTTGAGAGGATACTAGATGGAAGAGGATCCCAGAGTCATGAAAAGAGACGGCCTCATGAGCTAAGATATAGCAAATGGCCTAAACCAAGAGAAGGTTGACTTCATCCTACGAAGAGGTGGAAATAGGGAAAGATCGGTGGAGATACTATAATATTAATAGTTAATAATAGAAGGAAGTTCAGATTGGTGGACTGAGCACACACCAGCTCTCCCTCCCTCTCAGAAGCTGATAAATGATAATACGGAAGTGTTCAAAAAACAAAATATAGATGAACCCACAACACTGAAAATAATCTATGCTGGGGTCATCAAAAGAAGTTTCAACTAATTTCTTGGAGAGGAAAGAAAAAGGAGAATTCTGAAGCATCAAATAAAGCCATGTGAACAGTACAGAATATGCTGTGGACAGAGCTGCCCCACAGAACCACAGGGAGCTGAAGTGCTGCTGAAGACAAATCCAGGGTTGGGGACGAATTAAAGGTCCACGTAAGGAACAGCTTCATGAATCAACTTCTCCTACCTCCACTTCCTCTGCCCCCATCTGGACGAGCAGAGGCCTCGTATTTTCATCCAGGCAGAAAGAAGCAGCCTTTTATCTAACAAAAAGGAATGAACAATTAGCAAAAGCCAACATTTTAGTGTGAGTGTTAGTGTCACAAAGGAGAAAGCTGACAAGCTGCCCTCTTACCTTAAAGCAAACAGTCCCACATCAGGCCCCTATGCACAGACCTCCAGAGACTTTCTGCTCTAAGGAAACACGCCTGCTCACCAGTGCAGAAGAACCACAGCCCAGGGCTTCAGTTGTAAACACAAGTGGACAACCGAGGGTCAACAGGCGTAAAAAGGGAACCAGCAATACACACACACACGACAAGAATCAAGACAAAAACTGGACCCTGAGATAATTTAGAGAACAGAAAAGAATATAATAAGTGGTACAGATGTTGCTTGACTTACGATGGGGTTAAGTCCTGCTAAACTCATCATAAACTGAAAATATTGTTGTTGAAAATGCATTTAATACACCTAACCTGTGACTTAGCCTAGCCTATCTTAAATGTGCTCAGAATACTTACCTACCATGGGGTAAGATCATCTAACACAAAGCCTATTTTATAGTACAGTGTTGAATATCTCATGTAATTTATTGAATACTATACTGAAATCACACCACTACTCAAACAGATGTTATCAGGTTGAGGAAGTTCTCATCTATTCCTAGTTTACTGAGCATTTTTATCATAACTGGGTGTTGCATTTTGTCAAATGCTTTTTCTACGTCTATTGATATGATCATGTGCGTTTTCTTCCTTATCCTGTTGATATGATGGATTGCATTAATTGATGTTAGAACATTGAACCAGCTTTGTATACCTGAGATAAATCCCACTTGGTCACGTACATAATTCTTTCTATACATTGTTGGATTCAACATGCTAATTTAAAACAAATTTTTGCATCTATGTTCATGGTAGATATTTGTCTGTAGCCTTCTTTTCTTGTAATATCTTTGTATGGTTTTGGTATTATGGTAATGCTGGCTTCACAGAATGCATTAAGAAGTATTTCCTCTGCTTTTATCTTCTGACAGAGGTTACAGAGAATTAGTATAATTTCTTTCTTAAATGTTTGTAATATTCATTAGTAAACCTATCTGGGCCTGGTGCTTTCTGTTTTGGAAGATTATTAATTATTGATTCTATTTCTTTAGGAAAAACAGTCCTATTCATACTATTTTCTCTTGGGTGAGTTTTGGCAGATTGTGTCTTTCAAGGATTTCACCCATTTCATCTAGGTAATCTAACTAGTCATTCATAGTATTCCTTGATTATGTTTAATGTCCATGGGGCCTGTAGTGATGTCCCCTTTTTAATTTCTGATATTAGTAATATTTTTGTCTCACTTTTTTTCCTAGTTAGCCTGCCTAGAATTTACTGATCTTTTTCACAGAACCAGCTTTCCATTTGTTGATTTTTTCTATTTGATTGATTTTTGCTCAGATTTTTATTTCTTTCCTTCTGCTTAATTTGGATTTAATTTGCCCTTCCCTTTCCAGTTTCCTATGGTGGAAACTTAGATGATTGATTTTTGGTCTTTCTTTCTTTATTTTTTAAATTTTTTTATTTTTTCTTTATTTTTAATGTACGTATTCAATGCTATAAATTTCCCTCCAAGCATGGCTTTTGTTGCATTCCACAAATTTTGATAAGTTGTGTTTTAATTTTTATTTAGTTCAAAATATTTTTTTAAATTTCTCTTGAGATTTTTTTGACCCATGTGTTATTTAGAAGTGTATTGTTTAATCTCCTAGTATTGGGGGATTTTTCAGCTCTCTTTCTATTATTATTTTCTTGCTTAATTCCTGTAGTCCAAGAGCAGATATTGTATAATTATTATTCTTTTAAATGTGTTAAGGTGTGTTCTCTGGTTCAGAATATGGCCTATCTTGGTGAAGTTTCTGTGTGAGTTTGAAAAGAGTGTGTATTCTGCTGTTGTTGGGTGAAATAGTCTATACATATCCATTGTATCCAGTTGATTGGTAAAGTTGTTGAGTTCAACTATGTTCTTACTGGTTTTCTGCCCACTGGATCTATCCATTTCTGATAGGGGATTGAAGTCTCCAACTATAATAGTGGATTTAACTATTTCTCCCTGCAGCTCTATCAGGTTTTGCCCGACATAGTTTGACAGTCTCTTACTGGGTCCATACATACTATTGATTCTTCTGTCTTCTTGGAAAATTGACCCCTTTATTGTTATGTACGAACTCTCTTTATCCCTGATATCTTTCCTTAATCTGAACATGAATTGCCCTTTAATGGCAGAACAGCAGGACCCAAAACAGCATATTTATGTTTTAAATTTTATGGGGTTTCATATTTCTTGGAGAGAAGATTTTATGGCCACAGTATCCCAAAAACAAAGAGTTTCAAAAGCAAACTAAAATCCTGATTTTCAAGATTGTCAAGAATATGATAGGAGAGACCTTCAAGATGGCGGAGGAGTAAGATGTGGAGATCACCTTCCCACAAATACATCAGAAATACATCTACATGTGGAACAACTCCTACAGAACACCTACTGAATGCTGGCAAAAGACCTTAGACCTCCCAAAAGGCAAGAAACTCCCCACATACCTGGGTAGGGCAAAAGAAAAAAGAAAAAACACAGACAAAAGAATAGGGACGGGACCTGCACCTCTGGGAGGGAGCTGTGAAGGAGGAAAAGTTTCCACACACTAGGGAACCCCTTCACTGGCAGAGACAGAGGGTGGTGGAGGGGAAGCTTCAGAGCCACGGAGGAGAGCGCAGCCACAGGGGTGCGGAGGGCAAAGCGGAGAGATTCCCGCACAGAGGATCGGTGCTGAGTAGCACCCACCAGCCTGAGAGGCCTGTCTGCTCACCCGCTGGGGCAGGCGGGGGCTGGGAGCTGAGGCTCGGGCTTCGGTCGGATCCCAGGGAGAGGACTGGGGTTGGCTGCGTGAACACAGCCTGAAGGGGTTAGTGCACCGCAGCTAGCCGGGAGGGAGTCCAGGAAAAAGTCTGGAGCTGCCGAAGAGGCAAGAGAACATTGTTTCAGGGTGCGTGAGGAGAGGGGATTCAGAACACCACCTAAACGAGCTCCAGAGACGGGCGCAAGCTGCGACTATCAGCGCAGACCCCAGAGACGGGCATGAGATGCTAAGGCTGCTGCTGCCGCCACCAAAAAGCCTGTGTGCAAGCACAGGTCACTATCCACACCTCCCCTCCCGGGAGCCTGTGCAGCCCACCACTGCCAGGGTCCCATGATCCAGGGACAACTTCCCCGGGAGAACGCACGGCGTGCCTCGGGCTGGTGCAACGTCACGCCGGCCTCTGCCGCTGCAGGCTCGCCCCGCATCCGTACCCCTCCCTCCCCCCGGCCTGAGTGAGCCAGAGCCCCCGAAGCAGCTGCTCCTTTAACCCCCTCCTGTCTGAGCGAAGAACAGACGCCCTCAGGCGACCTACATGCAGAGGCAGGGACAAATCCAATGCTGAACCCCAGGAGCTGTGCCAACAAGGAAGAGAAAGGGAAATCTCTCCCAGCAGCCTCAGGAGCAGCTCCACAATCAACTTGTTGTACCCTGCATCTGTGGAATACCTGAATAGACAACGAATCATCCCAAAATTGAGGCAGTGGACTTTGGGAGCAACTACAGACTTGGGGTTTGCTTTCTGCATCTAATTTCTTTCTGGTTTTATGTTTATCTTAGCTTAGTATATAGAGTTTATTATCATTGGTAGATTTGTTTATTGATTTGGTTGCTCCCTTCCTTTTTAAAAAATATATAGATATATATAATTTTTTCCTTTTTCTTCTTTTGTGAGTGTGTATGTGTATGCTTCTTTGTGTGAATTTGTCTGTATAGCTTTCCTTTTACCATTTGTCCTAGGGTTCTGTCTGCCCATATATATATATATATATATATATTTTCAGTATAGTTTTTAGCACTTGTTATCATTGGTGGATTTGTGTTTTGTTTTGTTTTGTTTTACTGTACATGTGATGTGCTATTCTCATCACACCTTCCTTTATTTCTTTTTTTTTTTTTTGAATTTTTGAATTTTATTTTATTTATTTTTTTATGCAGCAGGTTCTTATTAGTCATCCATTTTATACACATCAGTGTATACATGTCAATCCCAATCTCCCAATTCAACACACCACCACCCCCACCTGCCACTGCTTTCCCCCCTTGGTGTCCATATGTTTGTTCTCTACATTTGTGTCTCAATTTCTGCCCTGCAAACCAGTTCATCTGTACCATTTTTCTAGGTTCCACATACATGCGTTAATATACGATATTTGTTCTTCTCTTTCTTTTTTTTTTTTTTTTTTTAATTTATTTATTTATGGCTGTGTTGGGTCTTCGTTTCTGTGCGAGGGCTCTCTCCAGTTGCGGCAAGTGGGGGCCACTCTTCATCGCGGTGCGCGGACCTCTCATCATCGCGGCCTCTCTCGTTGCGGAGCACAGGCTCCAGACGCGCAGGCTCAGCAATTGTGGCTCATGGGCTCAGTTGCTCCGTGGCATGTGGGATCCTCCCAGACCAGGGCTCGGACCGGCGTCCCCTGCATTGGCAGGCAGACTCTCAACCACTGCGCCACCAGGGAAGCCCTGTTCTTCTCTTTCTGACTTAATTCACTCTGTATGACAGTCTCTAGATTCACCCACGTCTCTAAAAATGACCCAATTTCATTCCTTTTTATGGCTGAGTAATATTCCATTGTATATATGGACCATATCTTCCTTATCCATTAGTCTGTAGATGGGCATGTAGGTTGCTTCCATGACCTGGCTATTGTAAACAGAGCTGCAATGAACATTGTGGTACATGACTCTTTTTGAATTATGGTTTTCTCTGGGTATATGCCCAGTAGTGGGATTACTGGGTCATATGGTAATTCTATTTTTAGTTTTTTAAGGAACCTCCATACTGTTCTCCATAGTGGCTGTATCAATTTACATTCCCACCAACAGGGCAAGAGGGTTCCCTGTTCTCCACACCCTCTCCAGCATTTGTTGTTTGTAGATTTTCTGATGCTGCCCATTCTAACAGGTGTGAGGGGATACCTCACTGTAGTTTTGATTTGCATTTCTCTAATAATTAGTGATGTTGAGCAGCTTTTCCTGTGCTTCTTGGCCATCTGTATGTCTTCTTTGGAGAAATGTCTATTTAGGTCTTCTGCCCATGTTTGGATTGGGCTGTTTGTTTTTTTAATATAGAGCTGCATGAGCAGTTTATATATTTGGAGATTAAACCTTTGTCTGTTGATTTATTTGCAAATATTTTTTCCCATTCTCAGGGTTGTCTTTTCATCTTGTTTGTAGTCTCCTTTGCTTTGCAAAAGCTCTTAAGTTTCATTAGGTCCCATTTCATTATTTTTGTTTTTATTTCCTTTACTCTAGAAGGTGGATCAAAAAAGATCTTGCTGTGATTTATGTAAAAGAGTGTTCTTCCTATGTTTTCCTCTAAGAATTTTATAGTGTCTGGCCTTAAATTTAGGTCTCTAACCCATTTTGAGTTTATTTTTGTGTATGGTGTTAGGGAGTGTTCTAATTTCATTCTTTTACATGTAGCTGTCCAGTTTTCCCAGCACTGCTTATTGAAGAGATTGTCTTTTCTCCATTGTATATCCTTGTCTCCTTTGTCATACATTAGTTGACTACAGGTGCGTGGGTTTATCTCTGGGCTTTGTATCCTGTTCCATTGATCTATATTTCTGTTTTTGTGCCAGTACCATATTGTGTTGATTACTGTAGCTTTGTAGTATAGTCTGAAGTCAGGAAGTCTGATTCCTACAGCTCCATTTTTTTCCCTCAAGATTGCTTTGGCTACTTGGGGTCTTTTGTGTCTCCATACAAATTTTAAGATTTTTTTGCTCTAGCTCTGTAAAAAATGCCATCGGTAATTTCATAGGGATTGCACTGAATCTGTAGATTGCTTTGGGTAGTAGAGTCATTTTCACAATGTTGATTCTTCCAATCGAAGAACATGGAATATCTCTCCATCTGTTGGTATCACCTTTAATTTCTTTCAACGGTGTCTTATAGTTTTCTGCATACAGGTCTTTTGTCTCCCTAGGTAGGTTTATCCCTAGGTATTTTATTCTTTTTGTTGCAATGGTAAAGTTTCCTTCATTTCTCTTTCAGATTTTTCATCATTAGTGTATAGGAATGCAAGAGATTTCTGGGCATTAATTTTGTGTCCTGCAACTTTACCAAATTCATTGATTACCTCTAGTAGTTTTCTGGTGGCATCTTTAGGATACTCTATGTATAGTATCATGTCATCTGCAAACAGTGACAGTTTTACTTCTTCTTTTCCAATTTGTATTCCTTTTATGTCTTTTTCTTCTCTGATTGCCATGGTTAGGACTTCCAAAACTATGTTGAATAATAGTGGCGAGAGTAGACATCCTTGTCTTGTTCCTGATCTTAGAGGAAATGCTTTCAGTTTTTCACCATTGAGAATGATGTTTGCTGTTGGTTTCTCGTATATAGCCTTTATTGTGTTGAGGTAAATTCCCTCTATGCCCACTTTCTGGAGAGTTTTTATCATAAATGGGTGTTGAATTTTGTCAAAAGCTTTTTCTGCCTCTATTGAGATGATCACATGGTTTTTCTTCTTCTATTTGTTTATATGTTGTATCACATTGATTGATTTGCATATATACAAGAATCATTGCATCCCTGGGATAAATCCCACTTGATCACGGTGTATGATCCTTTTACTGTGTTGTTGGATTCTGTTTGCTAGTATTTTGTTGAGGATTTTTGCATCTATATTCATCAGTGATATTGGTTTGTAATTTTCTTTTTAGCACTTGTTAAAATGCTAAAAAGAAAATTAGTATATTTTTTTGTAGTATCTTTGTCTGGTTTTGGTATCAGAGTGATGGTGGCCTCCTAGAATGAATTTGGGAGTGTTCCTTCCTCTGCAATTTTTTGGAAGAGTTTGAGAAGGATGTGTGTTAACTCTTCTCTAAATGTTTGATAGAATTCACCTGTGAAGCCATCTGGTCCTGGACTTTTGTTTGTTGGAAGATTTTTAATCACAGTTTCCATTTCATTACTTGTGATCTGTCCTGGACTTTTGTTTGTTGCAAGATTTTTAATCACAGTTTCAATTTCATTACTTGTGATTGGTCTGTTCATATTTTCTATTTCTTCCTGCTTCAGTCTTCGGAGGGTATACTTTTCTAAGAATTTATCCATTTCTTCCAGGTTGCCCATTTTATTGGCATAGAGTTGCTTGTAGTAGTCTCTTAGGATGCTATGTATTTCTGCGGTGTCTGTTGTAACTTCTCCTTTTTTATTTCTAATTTTACTGATATGAGTCCTCTCCTGTTTTTTTTGATAGTCTGGCTAATGGTTTATCAATTTTGTTTATCTTCTCAAAGAACCAACTTTTAGTTTTATTACTCTTTGCTATTGTTTTCTTTGTTTCTATTTCATTTATTTCTGCTCTGATCTTTATGATTTCTTTCCTTCTACTAACTTTGGGTTTTGTTTGTCCTTCTTTATCTAGTTCCTTTAGGTGTAAGGTTAGATTGTTTATTTGAGATTTTTCTTGTTTCTTGAGGTAGGCTTGTATTGCTATAAACTTCCCTCTCAGAACTGCTTTTGCTGCATCCCATAGGTTTTGGATCATCATGTTTTCATTGTCATTTGTCTCTAGGTATTTTTTGATTTCCCCTTTGATTTCTTCAGTGATCTCTTGGTTATTTAGTAACGTATTGTTTAGCCTCCATGTGCTTGTGTTTTTAACGTTTATTTCCCTGTGATTGAATTCTAATCTCATAATGTTGTGGTCAGAAAAGATGCTTGATATGATTTCAATTTTCTTAAATTTACTGAGGCTTGATTTGTGACCCAAGATGTGATCTATCCTGGAGAATGTTCTGTGCACACTTGAGATGAAAGTGTAATCTTCAGTTTTTGGATGGAATGTCCTAGAAATATCAATTAGATCTATCTGGTCTATTGTGTCATTTAAAGCTTGTGTTTCCTCATTAATTTTCTGTTTGGATGATCTGTCCATTGGCGTAAGTGAGGTGTTAAGGTCCCCCACTATTACTGTGTTACTGTCGATTTCCTCTTTTATAACTGTTAGCAGTTGCCTTATGTTCTGAGGTGCTCCTATGCATATATATTTATAATTTTTATATCTTCTTCTTGGATTGATTCCTTGATCATTATGTAGTGTCCTTCCTTGTCTCTTGTAACATTCTTTATTTTAAAGTCTATTTTATCTGATATGATTATTGCTACTCCAGCTTTCTTTTGATTTCCATTTCCATGAAATATCTTTGTCCATCCCCTCACTTTCAGTCTGAATATGTCCCTAGTCTTAAGTGGGTCTCTTGTAGACAGCGTATATATGGGTCTTGTTTTTGTATCCATTCAGCAAGCCTGTGTCTTTTGTATGGAGCATTTAATCCATTCACATTTAAAGTAATTATTGATATGTATGTTCCTATTACCATTAAAGGAACTCGAAGAAGTTCCTTTAGCATTTGTCGTAGAGCTGGTTTGGTGGTGCTGAATTCTCTTACCTTTTGCTTGTGGAAAGCTTTTGATTTCTCCATCAAATCTGAATGATATCCTTGCCGGGTAGAGTTATCTTGGTTGTAGGTTTTTCCCTTTCATCACTTTAAGTATATCATGCCACTCCCTTCTGGCTTGTAGAGTTTCTGCTGAGAAATCAGCTGTTAACCTTATGGGAGTTCCCTTGTGTGTTATTTATCGTTTTTCCCTTGCTGCTTTCAATAATTTTTCTTTGTCTTTAATTTTTGCCAATTTGTTTACTATGTGTCTCAGCGTGTTTCTCCTTGGGTTTATCCTGTATGGGACTCTCTGCGCTTCCTGCACTTGGGTGGCTGTTTTCTTTCCCATGTTAGAGAAATTTTCGACTATAATCTCTTCAAATATTTTCATGGGTCCTTTCTCTCTCTCTTCTCCTTCTGGGACCCCTATAATGTGAATGTTGTTGCGTTTAATGTTGTTCCAGATGTCTCTTATGCTGTCTTCATTTCTTTTCATTCTTTTCTCTTTATTCTGTTCTCTAGCAGTGAATTCCACCCTTCTGTCTTCCAGGTCATTTATCCTTTCTTCTGCCTCAGTTATTGTGCTATTGATTCCTTCTAGTGTATTTTTCATTTCAGATATTGTGTTGTTCATCTCTGTTTCTTTGTTCTTTAATTCTTCTAGGTCTTTGTTAAACATTTCTTGCATCTTTTTGAACTTTGTGTCCATTCTTTTTCCAAAATCCTGGATCATCTTCACTATCATTATTCTGAATTCTCTTTCTGGAAGGTTGCCTATATCCACTTCATTTAGTAGTTTTTCTGGGGTTTTATTTTTTTCCTTCATCTGGTACATAGCCCTCGGCCTTTTCATGTTGTCTATCTTTCTGTGAATGTGGTTTCTGTTCCACAGGCTGCAGGATTGTTGTTCTTCTTGCTTCTGCTGTCTGCCCTCTGGTGGATGAGGCTGTCTAAGAGGCTTGTGCAAGTTTTGTGACGGGAGGAACTGGTGGTGGGTAGAGCTGGCTGTTCCTTTGGTGGGCAGAGCTCAGTAAAACTTTAGTCCACTTGTCTGCTGATAGGTGGGGCTGGGTTCCCTCCCTGTTGGTTGTTTGGCCTGAGGTGATCCAACACTGGAGCCTACCCAGGCTCTTTTGTGAGGCTAATGGCAGACTCTGGGAGGGCTCACACCAAGGAGTACTTCCCAGAACTTCTGCTGCCAGTGTCCTTGTCCTCACGGTGACACACAGCCACCCCCCGCCTCTGCAGGAAACCCTCCAACAATAGCAAGTAAGTCTGGTTCAGTCTCCTATGGGGTCACTGCTCCTCCCCCTGGGTCCCAATGAGCACACTACTTTGTGTGTGGCCTCCAAGAGTGGAGTCTCTGTTCCCCTAGTCCTGTCGAAGTCTTGCAATGAAATCATGCTAGATTTCAAAGTCTGATTCTCTAGGAATTCCTCCTCTTGTTGCCGGACCCCCAGATTGGGAAGCCTGACGTGGAGCTCAGAACCTTCACTCCAGTGGGTGGACTTCTGTGGTATAAGTGTTTTCCAGTTTGTGAGTCACCCACCCAGCAGTTGTGGGATTTGATTTTATTGTGATTGTGCCCCTCCTGCCATCTCATTGTGGCTTCTCCTTTTTCTTTGGATGTGGAGTATCTATTTTGGTGAGTTCCAGTGTCTTCCTGTCAAAGATTGTTCAGTACTTAGTTGTGATTCTGCTGTTCTTGCAAGAGGGAGTGAGAGCACGTCCTTCTACTCCTCCATCTTGAACCAATCTTTGGTGGATTTGTTTTTTGGTTTGGTTTCTCTCTTGTTTCTTTCTGTCATTTTGGTTAAATTACATTTTATTTTTTTATTTTTAATAATTAAAAAATTTTTTTATTTTAATAAGTTTATTTTATTTTTTTCTTTTTTTCTCCCTTTTCTTCTGAGCTGTGTGGCTGACAGGGTCTTGGTGCTCTGGTCCGGTGTCAGACCTGTGCCTCTGAGGTGAGAGAGGGGAGTTTAACAGGAAACATTTAACAAGAACATCAAAGAACTAAAGAGCAAACCAACAATAATGAACAACACAATAAATAAAATTAAAAATTCTCTAGAGGGAATCAATAGCAGAATAATTGAGTCAGAAGAACAGATAAGTGACCTGGAAGATAAAATAGTGGAAACAACTACTGCAGAGTAGAATAAAGAAAAAAGAATGAAAAGAATTGAGGACAGTCTCAGAGACTTCTGGGACAACATTAAATGCACCAACATTCAAATTATAGGGGTCGAGAAGAACCAGAGAAAAAGAAAGGGACCAAGAAAATATTTCAGGAGATAATAGTTGAAAATTTCCCTAATATGGGAAAGGAAATAATCAACTCCAGGAAGCACAGAGAGTCCCATACAGGATAAATCCAAGGAGAAACATGACAAGACACATATTAATCAAACTATCAAAAATTAAATTCAAAGAAAAAATATTAAAAGCAGCAAGGGAAAGGCAATAAATAACATACAAGGGAATCCCCATAAGGTTAACAGCTGACCTGTCAGCAGAAACTCTGCAAGCCAGAAGGGAGTGGCAGGACATATTTAAAGTGATGAAAGGTAAAAATCTACAACCAAGATTACTCTACCCAGCAAGGATCTCATTCAGATCGATGGAGAAATTAAAACTTTTACAGACAAGCAAAAGCTAAGAGAATTCAGCACCACCAAAACAGCTTGACAACAAATGCTAAAGGAACTTCTCTAGGCAAGAAACACAGGAGAAGGAAAACACCTAAAATAACAAACCCAAAATAATTGAGAAAATGTTAATAGGAACATACAGATTGATAACTACCTTAAATGTAAATGGATTAAATGCTTCCACCAAAAGACATAGACTGTCTGAATGGATACAAAAACAAGACACATATATATGCTGTCTACAAGAGACCCATTTCAGACTTAGGGACACATACAGACTGAAAGTGAGGGGATGGAAAAAGATATTTCATGCAAATGGAAATCACAAGAAGCTGGGCAGCAATTCTCATATCAGACAAAATAGACTTTAAAATAAAGACTATCACAAGACAGAAAAAAGGACACTACATAATGATCAAGGGATCAATCCAAGAAGAAGATATGACAACTCTAAATATTTATGCACCCAACACAGGAGCACCTCAAAACATAAGGTAAATGCTAACAGCCATAGAAGGGGAAATCGACAGTAACACACTAAGAGTAGGGGACTTTATAACCCCACTTACACCAATGGACAGATCATCCAAAATGAAAATAAATAAGGAAACACAAGCTTTAAATGATACATTAAACAAGATGGACATAATTCATATTTATAGGACATTCCATCCAAAAACAACAGAATACACTTTCTTCTCAACTGCTCATGGAACATTCTCCCGAATAGACCATATCTTGCATCACAAATCAAGCCTTGGTAAATTTAAGAAAATTGAAATCATATCAAGTATCTTTTCTGACCACAACGTTATGAGACTAGATATCAATTACAGGAAAAAATCTGTTAAAAATACAAACACATAGAAGCTAAACAATATACTACGAAATAACCAAGAGATCACTGAAGAAATCAAAAAATACCTAGAAACAAATGACAATGAAAACACGACGACCCAAAAACTATGGGATGCAGTAAAAGCAGTTCTAAGAGGAAAGTTTATAGCAATACAATCCTACCTCAAGAAACAAGAAAGCTCTCACATAAACAACTTAGAGAAAGAAGAACAAAAAAAGAACCCAAAAATCCCAAAGTTAGCAGAAGGAAAGAAATCATAAAGATCAGATCAGAAATAAACGAAAAAGAAATGAAGGAAATGATAGCAAAGATCAATAAAACTAAAAGCTGGTTCTTTGAGAAGATAAACAAAATTGATAAAACATTAGCCAGACTCATCAAGAAAAAACAGGAGAAGACTCAAATCAACAGAATTAGAAATTAGAAAGGAGAAGTAACAACTGACACTGCAGAAATACAAAGGATCATGAGAGATTAATAGAAGAAACTATATGCCAATAAAACAGACAACCTGGAAGAAATGGAAAAATCCTTGAAAAAGCACAACTTTCTGAGACTGAACCAGGAAGAAAGAGAAAATAAGATCAGACCAATCACAAGCACTGAAATAGAGACTGTGATTAGAAATCTTCCAACAAACAAAGCCCAAGACCAGATGGCTTCATAGGAGAATTCTATCAAACATTTAGAGAAGAGCTAAAACCCATCCTTCTCAAACTCCTCCAAAATATAGGACAGGGAGGAACACTCCCAAACTCATTCTATGAGGCCAGCATCACCCTGATACAAAAACCAGACAAAGATGTCACAAAGAAAGAAAACTACAGACCAATATCACTGATGAACATAGATGCAAAAATCCTCAACAAAATACTAGCAAACAGAATCCAACAGCACATTAAGAGGATCATACACCATGATCAAGTGGGATTTATCCCAGGAATGCAAATATTCTTCAGTATATGCAAATCAATCAATGTGATACACCATATTAACAAATCAAAGAAGAAAAACCATATGATCATCCCAATAGATGCAGAGAAAGCTTTCAACAAAATTCAACACCCATTTATGATAAAAACTCTCCAGAAAGTAGGCATAGAGGGACCTACCTCAAGATAATAAAGGCCATATATGACAAACCCACAGCCAACATCGTTCTCAATGGTGAAAAACTGAAACCATTTCCTCTAAGATCAGGAACAAGACAAGGTTGTCCACTCTCACCATTATTATTCAACATAGTTTTGGAATTTTTAGCCACAGCAATCAGAGAAGAAAAAGAAATAAAAGGAATCCAAATCAGAAAAGAAGTAAAACTGTCACTGTTTGCAGGTGACATGATACTATACATAAAGAATCCAAAAATGGTACCAGAAAACTACTAGAGCTAATCAATGAATTTGGTAAAGTAGCAGGACACAAAATTAATGCACAGAAATCTCTTGCATTCCTATACACTAAGGATGAAAAATCTAAAAGAGAAATTAAAGAAACACTCCCATTTACCATTCGAACAAAAAGAATAAAATGCTAGGAATAATCCTACCTAAGGAGACAAAAACCTGTATGCAGAAAACTATAAGACACTGATGAAAGAAATTAAAGATGATACAAACAGATGGAGAGATATACCATGTTCTTGGATTGGAAGAATCAACATTGTGAAAAGGACTATACTACCCAAAGCAATCTACAGATTCAATGCAATCCCTATCAAATTACCAATGGCATTTTTCAAAGAATTAGAACAAAAAATTTCACCATTTGTATGGAAACAAAAAAGACCCTGAATAACTAAAGCAATGTTGAGAAAGAAAAACGGAGCTGGAGGAATCAGGCTCCCAGACTGCAGACTATACTACAAAGCTACAGTAATCAAGACAATATGGTACTGGCACAAAAACAGAAATATAGATCAATGGAAGAGGATAGAAAGCTCAGAGGTAAACCCACGCACATATGGTCACCTTATTTTTGATAAAGGAGTCAAGAATATACAGTGGAGAAAGGACAGTCTCTTCAATAAGTGGTGCTGGGAAAACTGGACAGCTACATGTAAAAGAATGAAATTAGAATGCTCCCTAACACCATACACAAAAATAAGCTCAAAATGGATTAAAGACCTAAATGCAAGGTCAGACACTCTACATCTCTTAGAGGAAAACATAGGCAGAACACTCTATGACATAACGACAGCAAGATCCTTTTTGACCCACCTCCTAGAAAAATGGCAATAAAAACAAAAATAAACAAATGGGACCTAATGAAACTTAAAATCTTTTGCACAGCAAACAATACCATAAACAAGACAAAAAGAAAATCCTCAGAATGGGAGAAAATATTTGCAAATGAAGCAACGGACAAAGGATTAATCTCCAAAATTTACAAGCAGCTCATGCAGCTCAATATCAAAAAACAAACAATCCAATCCAAAAATGGGCAGAAGACTTAAATAGACATTTCTCCAAAGAAGATATACAGATTGCCAACAAACACATGAAAGGATGCTCAACATCACTAATCATTAGAGAAATGCAAATCAAAACTACAATAAGGTATCACCTCACACTGGTCAGAATGGCCATCATCAAAAAATCTACAAACAATAAATGCCGGAGAGGGTGTGGAGAAATGGGAACCCTCTTGCACTGTTGGTGGAATGTAAATTGATACAGCCCTTATGGAGAACAGTATGGAGGTTCCTCAAATTAAAAATAGAACTACCATATGACCCAGCAATCCCCCTACTGGGCACATACCCTGAGAAAACCGTAATTCAAAAAGAGTCAGGTACCACAATGTTCAATGCAACTCTATTTACAATAGCCAGGACATGGAAGCAACCTAATTGTCCATCAGCAGATGAATGAATAAAGAAGATGTGACACATATATACAGTGGAATATTACTCAGCCATAAAAAGAAACGAAATTGAGTTATTTGTAGTGAGGTGGATGGACCTAGAGTCTATCATACAGAGTGAAGTAAGTCAGAAAGAGCAAAACAAAAACCATAAGCTAACACATATATTTAGAATCCAAAAAAAAAAAAAAAAAAAAAGAAATGGTTCTGAAGAACTGAGGGGCAGGACAGGAATAAAGATGCAGACGTAGAGAATGGACTTGAGGACACGGGGATGGGGAAGGGTAAGCTGGGATGAATTGAGAGAGTGGCATTGGCATATATACACTAACAAATTTAATATAGTTAGCTAGTGGGAAGCAGCCACATAGCACAGGGAGATCAGCTGGGTGCTTTGTGACCACCTAGAGGGGTGGGATAGGGAGGATGGGAGGGAGATGCAAGAGGGAGGAGATATGGGGATATATGTATATGTATGGCTGATTCACTTTGTTATAAAGCAGAAAGTAACACACCATTGTAGAGCAATTATACTCCAATAAAGATGTTAAAAAAAATCTGCAAGAAAAAAACAAACAAAACAAATAAACAAACAAAAGAATATGACAAAGTCACAAAATCCAGACAATGTGAGCAGCCACGTACATTCCTTTTCTCAAAGGTGTCAAACTTGACACCACCCTTCTGTTTTCCTGGAAGGAATCTGAGCTGACAGTTCAGGATGCTTCAATGACATCTGATAAGGAATAAAAAATCGGAACTACCTGAGCAACAGACTTTAACACTATTAGATATTTGCTGCTAATCATCAATTTTATTTTAATAAAGATAAGCAAACCATTGAACACTTTGGAATGTAAAACTTAACTAACTAATACAATCAGACTTTATTTCCATAGTCTGAGTTAGGAGTCTCACCAAATGTGTTCAGTGGCATGACATAGCTTAAAAATAAAGAAAAGTAATGTGTCAATATTGGTTCATTGTCTGTAACAAATATCCCACTCTGGTGTGGGATATTGATAGGGTGGGAAGTTGTGCCTGTGTGGGGATAGGGAGTATATGGGAACTCTGTACTTTCCACCCAATTTTGCTGTGAACCTAAAAATGCTATAAGAAATAAATTCCACTAAAAAATAAAGAAATAGAAAAACAGTCGTAGTACAGACAATAGATTTGCTATTTACACAATGTATAAACGTGAAAGAATATATTCTACAAGTAAGTTAAAATGTGAGGCTGCAGTCTTTGATATTTTCCCTCAAATGAAGAATACCATTATGGGAACTGTATGCGTAAGATGCTGGCTTGACTGTTTTCACATGTAGACTTTCAGGAAGTAAGCAGGTACATTCTTTACCTTACCCCAGAATCTGATTTAGAGTGAGGCTCATCATTTTTTTTTTTTTCATGAGTTAAAATCGAGTTAAAGGATTAACCAAGATGGCGGAGTAGAAGGATGTGCTCTCACTCCCTCTTGCGAGAGCATCAGAATCACAACTGGCTGCTGGACAATCATTGACAGGAAGACACTGGAACTCACCAAGGAGGATACCCCACATCCAAGGACAGAGGAGAAGCCACAGTGAGACGGTAGGAGGGGTGCAATCAGAGTAAAATCAAATCCCATAACTGCTGGGTGGGTGACTCACAGACTGGCAAACACTTATATCACAGAAGTCCACCCACTGGAGTGAAGCTTCTGAGCCCCACGTCAGGCTTCCCAACCTGGGGGTCCGGCAACGGGAGGAGGAATTCCTAGAGAATCAGACTTTGAAGCCTAGTGGGAATTGATTGCAGGACTTTGACAGGACTGGGGGAAACGGAGACCCCACTCTTGGAGGGCACACACAAAGTAGTGTGCGCGTCGGGACCCAGGGGAAGGAGCAGTGACCCTGGGGGACACTGAACCAGACCTACCTGCTGGTGTTGGGGGGTCTCCTGCAGAGGTGGGGGGTGGCTCTGTTTCACCGTGGGGACAAGGACACTGGCAGCGGAGGTTCTGGGAAGTGCTCCTTGGCATGAGCCCTCCCAGAGTCTGCCATTAACCCCATCAAAGAGCCCAGGTAGGCTCCAGTGTTGGGTTGCCTCAGGCAAAACAACCAACAGGGAGGGAACCCAGCCCCACCCATCAACAGTCAAGTGGATTAAAGTGTTACGGAGCTCTGTCCACCACAGCAACAGTCAGCTCTACCCACCACCAGAGCCTCCCATCAAGCCTCTTAGATAGCCTCAACCACCAGAGGACAGACAGCAGAAGCAAGATAAACTACAATCCTGCAGCCTGTGGACCAAAACCCACAGTTACAGAAAGATAGACAAGATGAAAAGGCAGAGGGCTATATATCAGATGAAGGAACAAGAAAAACCCCCAGAAAAACAACTAAATGAAGTGGAGATAGGCAACCTTCCAGAAAAAGAATTCAGAATAATGATAGTGAAGATGATCCAGGACCTCGGAATAAGAATGGAGGCAAAGATTGAGAAGATGCAAGAAATGATTAACAAAGACCTAGAAGAATTAAAGAACAAACAAACAGAGATGACCAATACAATAACTGAAATGAAAACTACACTAGAAGGAATCAATAGCAGAATGACTGAGGCAGAAGAACGGATAAGTGACCTGGAAGACAGAATGGT
Organism: Balaenoptera ricei; assembly: GCF_028023285.1. NCBI lineage: Eukaryota > Metazoa > Chordata > Mammalia > Artiodactyla > Balaenopteridae > Balaenoptera > Balaenoptera ricei. The sequence continues at coordinate 5,819,474 of NC_082642.1, forward strand.
GGAATTCACTGCTGCGGAACAGAATAAAGAAAAAAGAATGAAAAGAAATGAAGACAGCATAAGAGACCTCTGGGACAACATTAAACGCAACAACATTCGCATTATAGGGGTCCCAGAAGGAGAAGAGAGAGAGAAGGGGCCAGAGAAAATATTTGAAGAGATTATAGTCGAAAACTTCCCTAACATGGGAAAGGAAATAGCCACCCAAGTCCAGGAAGTGCAGAGAGTCCCATACAGGATAAACCCAAGGAGAAACACGCCGAGACACATAGTAATCAAAATGGCAAAAATTAAAGACAAAGAAAAATTATTGAAAGCAGCAAGGGAAAAACGACAAATAACATACAAGGGAACTCCCATAAGGTTAACAGCTGATTTCTCAGCAGAAACTCTACAAGCCAGGAGGGAGTGGCATGATATACTTAAAGTGATGAAAGGGAAGAACCTACAGCCAAGATTACTCTACCCGGCAAGGATCTCATTTAGATTTGATGGAGAAATCAAAAACTTTACAGACAAGCAAAAGCTAAGAGAATTCAGCACCACCAAACCAGCTCTACAACAAATGCTAAAGGAACTTCTCTAAGTGGGAAACACAAGAGAAGAAAAGGACCTACAAAAACAAACCCAAAACAATTAAGAAAATGGTCAGAGGAACATACATATCAATAATTACCTTAAACGTGAATGGATTAAATGCTCCAACCAAAAGACACAGGCTTGCTGAATGGATACAAAAACAAGACCCATATATATGCTGTCTACAAGACACCCACTTTAGACCTAGGGACACATACAGACTGAAAGTGAGGGGATGGAAAAAGATATTCCATGCAAATGGAAATCAAAAGAAAGCTGGAGTAGCTATACTCATATCAGATAAAATAGACTTTAAAGTAAAGAATGTTACAAGAGACAAGGAAGGACACTACATAATGATCAAGGGATCAATCCAAGAAGAAGATATAACAATTATAAATATATATGCACCCAACATAGGAGCACCTCAATACATAAGGCAACTGTTAACAGCTATAAAAGAGGAAATTGACAGTAACACAATAATAGTGGGGGACTTTAACACCTCACTTACACCAATGGACAGATCATCCAAAATGAAAATAAATAAGGAAACAGAAGCTTTAAATGACACAATAGACCAGATAGATTTAATTGATATTTATAGGACATTCCATCCAAAAACAGCAGATTGCACGTTCTTCTCAAGTGCGCATGGAACATTCTCCAGGATAGATCACATCTTGGGTCACAAATCAAGCCTCAGTAAATTTAAGAAAATTGAAATCATATCAAGCATCTTTTCTGACCACAACGCTATGAGATTAGAAATGAACTACAGGGAAAAAAACGTAAAAAAGACAAACACATGGAGGCTAAACAATACGTTACTAAATAACCAAGAGATCACTGAAGAAATCAAAGAAGAAATCAAAAAATACCTAGAGACAAATGACAATGAAAACACGACGACCCAAAACCTATGGGATGCAGCAAAAGCAGTTCTAAGAGGGAAGTTTATAGCTATACAAGCCTACCTCAAGAAACAAGAAAAATCTCAAGTAAACAATCTAACCTTACACCTAAAGAAACTAGAGAAAGAAGAACAAACAAAACCCAAAGTTAGCAGAAGGAAAGAAATCATAAAGATCAGAGCAGAAATAAATGAAATAGAAACAAAGAAAACAATAGCAAAGATCAATAAAACTAAAAGTTGGTTCTTTGAGAAGATAAACAAAATTGATAAGCCATTAGCCAGACTCATCAAGAAAAAGAGGGAGAGGACTCAAATCAATAAAATGAGAAATGAAAAAGGAGACGTTACAACAGACACTGCAGAAATACAAAGCATCCTAAGAGACTACTACAAGCAACTTTATGCCAATAAAATGGACAACCTGGAAGAAATGGACAAATTCTTAGAAAGGTATAACCTTCCAAGACTGAACCAGGAAGAAACAGAAAATATGAACAGACCAATCACAAGCAATGAAATTGAAACTGTGATTAAAAATCTTCCAACAAACAAAAGTCCAGGACCAGATGGCTTCACAGGTGAATTCTATCAAACATTTAGAGAAGAGCTAACACCTATCCTTCTCAAACTCTTCCAAAAAATTGCAGAGGAAGGCACACTCCCAAACTCATTCTATGAGGCCACCATCACCCTGATACCAAAACCAGACAAAGACACTACAAAGAAAGAAAATTACAGACCAATATCACTGATGGATATAGATGCAAAAATCCTCAACAAAATACTAGCAAACAGAATCCAACAACACGTTAAAAGGATCATACACCACGATCAAGTGGGATTTATCCCAGGGATGCAAGGATTCTTCAATATACGCAAATCAATCAATGTGATACACCATATTAACAAATTGAAGAAGAAAAACCATATGATCATCTCAATAGAGGCAGAAAAAGCTTTTGACAAAATTCAACACCCATTTCTGATAAAAACTCTCCAGAAAGTGGGCATAGAGGGAACCTACCTCAACATAATAAAGGCCATATATGACAAACCCACAGCAAACATCATTCTCAATGGTGAAAAACTGAAAGCATTTCCTCTAAGATCAGGAACGAGACAAGGATGTCCACTCTCACCACTATTATTCAACATAGTTCTGGAAGTCTTAGCCACGGCAATCAGAGAAGAAAAAGAAATAAAAGGAATACAAATTGGAAAAGAAGAAGTAAAACTGTCACTGTTTGCGGATGACATGATATTATACATAGAGAATCCTAAAACTGCCACCAGAAAACTGCTAGAGCTAATTAATGAATATGGTAAAGTTGCAGGATACAAAATTAATGCACAGAAATCTCTTGCATTCCTATACACTAATGATGAAAAATCTGAAAGAGAAATTATGGAAACACTCCCATTTACCATTGCAACAAAAAGAATAAAATACCTAGGAATAAACCTACCTAGAGAGACAAAAGACCTGTATGCAGAAAACTATAAGACACTGATGAAAGAAATTAAAGATGATACCAACAGATGGAGAGATATACCATGTTCTTGGATTGGAAGAATCAACATTATGAAAATGACTATACTACCCAAAGCAATCTACAGATTCAATGCAACCCCTATCAAATTACCAATGGCATTTTTTACGGAACTAGAACAAATCATCTTAAAATTTGTATGGAGACACAAAAGACCCCGAATAGCCAAAGCAGTCTTGAGGGAAAAAAACGGAGCTGGAGGAATCAGACTTCCTGACTTCAGACTACACTACAAAGCTACAGTAATCAAGACAATATGGTACTGGCACAAAAACAGAAACATAGATCAATGGAACAAGATAGAAAGCCCAGAGATAACCCACGCACCTATGGTCAACTAATCTATGACAAAGGAGGCAAAGATATACAATGGAGAAAAGACAGTCTCTTCAATAAGTGGTGCTGGGAAAACTGGACAGCTACATGTAAAAGAATGAAATTAGAATACTCCCTAACACCATACACAAAAATAAACTCAAAATGGATTCGAGACCTAAATGTAAGACTGGACACTATAAAACTCTTAGAGGAAAACATAGGAAGAACACTCTTTGACATAAACCACAGCAAGATCTTCTTTGATCCACCTCCTAGAGTAATGGAAATAAAAACAAAAATAAACAAATGGGACCTAATGAAACTTCAAAGCTTTTGCACAGCAAAGGAAACCATAAACAAGACGAAAAGACAACCCTCAGAATGGGAGAAAATATTTGCAAACGAATCAACAGACAAAGGATTAATCTCCAAAATATATAAACAGCTCATTCAGCTCAATATTAAAGAAACAAACAACACAATCCAAAAATGGGCAGAAGACCTAAATAGACATTTCTCCAAAGAAGACATACAGACGGCCACGAAGCACATGAAAAGATGCTCAACATCACTAATTATTAGAGAAATGCAAATCAAAACTACAATGAGGTATCACCTCACACCAGTTAGAATGGGCATCATCAGAAAATCTACAAACAACAAATGCTGGAGAGGGTGTGGAGAAAAGGGAACCCTCTTGCACTGTTGGTGGGAATGTAAATTGATACAGCCACTATGGAGAACAATATGGAGGTTCCTTAAAAAACTGAAAATAGAATTACCATATGACCCAGCAATCCCACTACTGGGCATATACCCAGAGAAAACCGTAATTCAAAAAGACACATGCACCCGAATGTTCATTGCAGCACTATTTACAATAGCCAGGTCATGGAAGCAACCTAAATGCCCATCAACAGACGAATGGATAAAGAAGTTGTGGTACATATATACAATGGAATATTACTCAGCCATAAAAAGGAACGAAATTGAGTCATTTGTTGAGACGTGGATGGAGCTAGAGAGTGTCATACAGAGTGAAGTAAGTCAGAAAGAGAAAAACAAATATCGTATATTAACGCATGTATGTGGAACGTAGAAAAATGGTACAGATGAGCCAGTTTGCAGGGCAGAGGTTGAGACACAGATGTAGAGAACGGACATATGGACACCAAGGGGGGGAAACTGCAGTGGGGTGGGGATGGTGTTGTGCTGAATTGGACTATTGGGATAGACATGTATACACTGATGTGTATAAAATTGATGCCTAATAAGAACCTGCAGTATAAAGAAACAAACAAACAAAACAACTAAAAAAAAAAAATCGAGTTAAAATAAATAGAGTCCCAAACACCAGGAGGAGAGAAGGAAAAAAGAAATGGAACATTTTTGTTCAAAAGGAATGTCATCAGGAGTGGTAATCAGACTGCCTGGAAACAGCAATCTTCCTATTGAAGAGAAGTCCCAAAGGGGGCACTGATCCAATGTATCTTTTACCTACTGAAAAACAATGTTATCTCTTCATGTTACTTTAATTGTATTTTTCAATCAAAAACATATTCAAATAATGCTTCTTGTACTATCATATATTTGGACTCTGCGGAAGGTGGGTTGGATGAAGAAATCTTTGTAAAAGCTCTGTGCACAGTTACAGAAGTCCACAATTTAGGAAAGATCACAATTACCTTTCTCATAGTTCTTTTTATACTTTATTTTCTCTCCCCAAAGTTCAAAGGAGTTCCCTAATGCCTTACTCTGCTTTACAGATTTGTTCTGTTGGCTGTTGCCCAACCCTCAACTTGCATGCTCAGCAAAATTTGAATGAACTTCTCTACTCTCTTGTTCTAATTCTAGTTTACAGGCACTTTTGTTTTCTTAAAAACATAAGTAGGAGGCTAACTAAAGATGGACATTGAGACTTATTGGTTCTGTCCCCGAAACCACAGGAAACTGGAGATGTTAGCAAACATTCAATTTTCAGTGCTTCAGACATAAATGTGGTCAATCCTTTGATTACTTCCTCAACTCTTTGCAGTCATCCTAAACTTTTTTATCTCATAATTTTCTGAAACAACTAATGCAATGTGGTAGCCACCTCATACACAAAATGGCTTTGAGTCGTACTTGCAGAGGCCAAAGTTCTCGGTAGGTTTTTCAATTCTAGTTTTTATGTTAGAATCTTATACCTCAGAGACATGAAAACTACTGCTATCACTAAAGGGTTGCTTAACGGTTTTAGTTGAGCAAGCTGTGCAGAAATTCTTCATCTCAAACTCTCTCTACCCCCCTCACTTTTACTCCCAGGGTCCTTATCTTTGTTTTGGGAATTGATTACCTTTATTATAAATATAAATTGGGTTTGTTTTTTTATTACTTTTCATGTCATTTTGCATTTATTTAATTTGTGAATTGTTACCATTTTGTATGTTTTTGCATCATTTTGTTTTCTGGGTTATTTTCTAGGTAGTTAAAAGTTATTCTTTATGCATCTACCATTGGATCATACAGTTCCTATGACATAAGAATATAGTAGACAGATATTTATTCTGAAAGAGAGATGAGAGACAATGACATTTGTTCATATGGTGGTTGTCCCGGCATACTCAAGAGGGCTTAGACCTGTTCTTAGACCCTAGCCCCAGAGGATACAAGTTGAGCCAGTGAGGGAAAGTTGCATAGATGTAGGTTTGGTGTAAAGAATGAACTTTCTAATTGTTAGATCTGTTCAACAATATGCTAAGAACAGGAAGTTGTGCATATGAGTTCCCAGTCACTGGAGGTGTAATAGCCAAGACCAAGGAAGGGTTCAGCTCAGTGGGATCTAAGATCCCTCCAAATTGTGATATTCCACACTTCCCTAATTCATTATGGGAACCACAGACAGAGTATGTGTGCATATACCACTCATAGAAGTCATGGGGAAAATTTAGAAATCCTCACTAGAACTAGTGAAATGGAGCAGGACCTTATCGTCTTTCCCCTCCATGCCCTCCATCTGCCTTTTGTCTGTGGAAAAACTTTAGTCAAAGAATAAGTTTAATCAGAGAAGTGAAAAAATACAAAAGCAGAGGAAAAGCAGTTAGACAGGACAAAACAATAATAGTTTAGTCAGTAAGCAAAGTCAAGGACCTTTAGCTCCTTCTCAAGGGCTATAGATAATATTCTGAGCCATATCCTGTGAGCTGTCTTGTAGATACTGAAACCCACACCAGGTGGAAGAAGTTAACTACATGATGACCAGGCTGTAGCCATGACTTAAGCTGCCAGAATTCCGAGAACTGGCCTCAAGGAAATGGGAACAAACCGACCCTGGAACTGGAGATGAACTGTACTTAAAACAATCAAGACAACGCAGGTCAGACCACCGCATGACCAATTTCAAGATGACTATCCGAGCTGACTGTTCTGTTTCTGCATGTCCCCCCTCCCTCTGTCTATAAAAGCTCTTGCCCGCTGGTTGTCAGTAGCAGGGGTGGGGAGTGGGGGAGGAGTCTGCCTTTGAACAGGAGCCCATCCTTCTCCCGGTTGCTGGCAGCCAAAATAAAGCAAACTTTCCAGGACTTCCCTAGTGGCGCAGTGGTTAAGAATGCTCCTGTCAATGCAGGGGACACAGGTTCGAGCCCTGGTCAGGGAAGATCCCACATGCCGCGGAGCAACTAAGCCCGTGCACCACAACTACTGAGCCTTCCCTCTAGAGCCTATGAGCCATAACTACTGAGCCCATGCACCACAACTACTGAAGCCCGCGTGCCTAAAGCCCATGCTCCACAACAAGAGAAGCCACTGCAATGAGAAGTCTGTGCGCTGCAACGAAGGGTAGCTCCTGCTCGCCACAACTAGAGAAAGCCCGCGTGCAGCAACGAAGACCCAATGCAGCCAAAAATAAATAGATAAATAAATAGAAGACTTTAAAAAAAAAAAAAAGCAAACTTTCCTTTCCACCAGCCTTGCCTCTTTAATGGCTTTTGAGCGTCGATCAGCCGGACCCCACTTTCCGTTACACTAGGACCTCATATTCTGTTTTTCCAGCCCTGCTCTGTCCTGACTTGCAGTATATGGATTATGGGATGAGAGGTTTAATGCTTCAGTGCTTGCTATTGATTTGTAAATGAAACGGTTGGCCCCTGGTGTCACAGTCACTGGAAGAGAGAGACCTGAATCCTAGCCTTGGCTTTGTAACAAATACACTCTGGGCCGGTCATCTCACCTGTGTAGGTCTCAGTTTTCTCACAGGTATAATAAATTGGATTAGGAAACCTTCCTAGCAAGACCTTCCTGCTTTGATATTCTAGAGTAAGAACATATCTCAGGACTCTTGGTTGAAAAGCAACAAATGAATGCTATGTACTTGGACTTAGGAAGTACAAAAGTATGGCTTTTTCATCAATATATAGTCATTGTAATAATGACAAGATTACCTTTCCTGTCTGACCTCAGGAAATAGTTTGTGTCAGTAGGCAAGCAGGAAAAAAACCCAGTATTTCCAGATTATTAACATCCATTTAACGGTAGCTATCAACTTGTTCCTGCTAACAGGAGAGGTTTTCAAATATTCACTCACTCAGCAATTATTAAGTCAGTACCTGTAGAGTTCCAAACACTGGGATGCCCAGCGCTGGGGGTAAGATAGAGGATCACACACAAGAAAATACACAGTCTTTTACTTGAGAAGCTCACCGTCTGGTGGACGTAGTGACAAGCATGTAGTAGGCAATAATAATAAGCTAGAGTACTGAAGCATAAACTAAGATTCAGGACTAAATAGAAGACAGTACTTCGAAAATGTTTATGACTTGTTCTGGGGGCCAACCATCCCTGCCCCACAAAAAAAACGCCTGGATGCTGAATTTTTATCTTCCCAGTTGCTAGGAATAAAGTGCAGCATGTTGAGTCATCAGGGCTTAAATTCAATGGCAGTAATACCTTCCTTCTTGTGGGGCAGAAAGTGCACAGTCAGCCGTCATGACTTGTTACAGAAACAGATCCCTGCTCCTCCGTAAGGTAAATCCACTTTGAACATGATAAGGCACGAAGAAGAGGTGGCACCCAGAGACTTCCCTCGGCTCCATTCAAACATAGCCCACAGCCCCGCAGCCAGCCAGCATCTGTGCTGTTTGAACAAGATATACTTCTGCCCATGATTAATACTGGCTTTAGAGTTCAATTTGAAGAATCAGATAAACAAGTATCAGTTCTCTGCTTTCCCTTCTCCCTGTCTTCTGTTCCAGCCCACTCCCCTAGCGGTAAATGGTCTCTGTTCTTTTTGTGGGTGGGTAAGAGCGTTTTAGACAAACATTGAAAGGCTCCCTTATTTGAAGATTTCAGCTTGGGACTGGTGTTTTCTGTCCCTGGAGGGCACTTGGGCAATGAATTGCCTCATTGTTTTTAGAGGACGACTATTCAGTGAGAAGTGTGGGTGTCTAACTGAACCACTGCAGTTTTCTGGAGCCAACTGAATGGTGATGTTGCCCCAAGAAAAAAGGGTTGGCTTGCCATCTAATTCAAAAAGGCTGTTAAAAATGTAAAAACAAAGCCGGTATTTCACATGTGCAAAAGGTCACTTGTAAAAAGTCCCTATGGCATTCAGATTAATTTACATGTGATAATTTTTTGATTTGGACGCCAGTATTCTGAACCATTACTCTGAAATAAGTTAGGCATTAGGAGACTATTTAAAAAAAAAAAAAAAAAAACCAATCCTATACTTCTTTTGATATAGTCAAGGCAGTTCTGGACTCTCCGTATTTGTTTATTCTATTTATTCCAACTTTGTTTCAGAAATTATTTTAAGTGGTCACGCTCTCAGTAAGAAGTCTACCCTAATTACAGACTCAAAGCCGGCTTGGTTTCTACTTGGGAAACTTATCCTACTTCAAATTTTATTCCTCTTGCTGAAATGACAATGAAATAAAAGTCCCGGGCAGTGCCAGGAGGGCTGCCATTATGCCCATAGAAGAGCAGGACTTACTCGACATCTCAGTTGGACCGATGTTTCAGCAGCTGCCAGCTCTAATGTTGGCTGGAAGATACTCTTGGCACAAAGTTGGAGCACAGCTAGTACAGTTGGGGTTAAAGCAGCGCCCTCACAGGCCCTCGGATTACTCAAGCAGTGAAGCCGAACAGAAAGACAAACCCAATGTTTGTCCAGATTTTTCTCTGGTTATACTCAAAGAAATGATCTCTACAAATTCAGCCTACTTCAGCACTCTGAGTTGTGGGCCTTATTGAACTGACTGTAAAATTCTCTCTTTTATAAGAGCTTGGATTCTTTAATCCATGGCAGGCATTTCAAGCCATGGGAACAAATGTAAATACCAGACAGGTTTTTTGAATAAGTAGCAACACTCAGCATACATTTTCCCACTCCCTTCCCCACTCCATTTCTTCACTTTATATCAATCTAAAAGCTCTCCTGGCCCTAGCACGCCACCAAAATTCTTCTTAACAAATTTGTCAATGGTCATTTTTAGAAAGTTATATTACTTAACTTAACAACATTGGACAATTTTGACCACTCTTTCTTTTTCCAAACGCTCTCTTTCTTTGGCTTTTCTGATGCTTTTCTTCTACCCATTTTAGCCTTTTCTTCCCAAAGTCTCCTTTTTAATGTAACCCTCTCCTTTACCTTTTCTTAAGTGTCATGTTTCCTCAGGTCTTGATTTTAGTCCTCTTCTAGTTTTATATTTACTTCCTATGCTGCCATACCTACTCCCAGGGCTTTAATTACCAAGTATATTGGATGGTTTCAACAATCACTTCCAAATTAGCGTTTTTTATTGAGTGCCAGTTCTATATGGTCAACCGTCTCCTGGAAATAACCCTGTAGAGACCCTACAGACTCCTCCAAATGAATATATCCATAATGGAACTCACCCTGAACTTGATCCCTTTCTTCATTGCCCCATATCCTCTTCAATGGTGCACCATCTACTGGAAGGAGAAATAGGGAGTCATCATGGACTCTCTTCCCTTTCCATCACTCTCCATCTATCACCAGGTCTTATTAAGTTTACTTTCTCAATGTTTCCTGAATCTATTCTTTTTTTTTGTCTCCTGCCACCAGCTGTTACCTGGATGGCTCATCTCCCATAGCCACACAGGGCTCCCTGCAATACATTTTCCAGCCAGATTGTTGGTTTTAATAAACACCTAACTTAAAACCAACAGATAGCTTCCCAGTACTTCTGGGATTAATTCCAAAATTCCAAACATGCCCCTTAAGGTCCAGTGCTGCCCCTCTAGTCTCACTTTAGGCCACAACTATTCATTTGTGGTAATGAGGCACAATTGGTTTCTCTTAGAGTATGGTCTTTCCAATCTCAAGGCCTCTCACATGCTATTCTCTCTTCGTTGTAGAGAGATTCACTCTTCTATGTCCTTCCAGTTTCAAACTAAATCCCACTCCCCTTGCCCAATGCTCTGGCCAACCCACTTATCTCCCCTTTTATAACAGTCATTATATTTTATTCTAAAAGCTTTTTAAACTACTCTTTTCTGCCAATACACTTGAACTTAGTAAGGGTGTAATCAAATTTATCTTAACTTCCTCAATAACTGGGGACATAGTAAAGTCTCAATAAATACTATTGAGAGAATAAATTAATGCATTTTTGCATAATAATGAGTATAAACAATTTTAAATGCTTTACAGAACTTTTTGGGTAGGAAATAAAATGGACTGTTGCATTTAGTCATAGAAGGAAATACTAGCATTTGCGTGTTAGTAACTATTTAAAGGAGCTAATAATAGGGTCATGTTTCTATCATTCCCTCAATATAGTAGCCATCTTTTCTCTGTAAAACACTTCTTTTGTGGAAAGAATAAACTAACCCAAATGAGTTGTGGTAAGATAAAATTTGGAAATTTTATGTCCTTTTTTTTTTTCTTTCCCCAAATTATTTATGTTGTTGCACATATTTTCTCTGCTGGATCTGGGGAAAGGAGAGAATGGCACACATCAGCAGCAGATGTATTGGGAGCAGAGGTCGAGGCTTAGAGCTACAGCAGGATGCAATACCTCGGCAGAGGCCAGAGAGGACGAAATAACAATAGGCAGAGACACCTCTTCCCTCAACTGCGCTCTGTGAAGCTTCTCTTCTCACCCAGGTATCACCTTGGGAGAAGGAAGGCTGACACCTTGAGAGGGAACCAGCTCTGCCTGGGAGCTTGAACTTCAACTGATGGGAGGATGAAATGTTGTATTGACCTGAAAAAGACTGCTGTAAACAGAGAGACTGAGTTACCCCCAAGTGTGAACACTCATTGTTATTACAGAGCAGAAATAAGGATTGTGAGTAAGTCAAGTTTATTTCGGGGGAAGTGAAGGAACACGAATTTTCTGGCCATCTGAGTCATAAGGTATAAGTTTAAATCTAATGTAGAGAGAAGTCAAGTCCTCAGTATACTATTTAAGAGACTACCTGCTCATCTGGGTGAGCTATCTGGTATAATAGCTGGGTCTCAGCCCCTAGTGGACTCAGGAAAGAAAAGTTTCTGTTTCAGATGTGAATTTTTATCCTTTCCAAATTATAATTTCAATGAAAATATGAATAAGATCAATCTAGGGTCAGAAGGAAGCCCACCCAAACCCCCATAAGAAAAAGACTGTATGTTTTCTCTTACTCTTGATATGAGGCATCTTGTTTCCTCCATCTTTCCTCTTCTCAGCACCTCCTACATCTCTCTTTCCCCATCTCTCTGCCTCCATTTCTAGCTATCTCTCACTTTAAAAAACTAAATAAAAGTGAAAAATGAAAAAAAAATTGAGAGTTTCAATCCTTTGATATTATCGTCTAGCCTCAAATGAACTGTCTTAAAGAACTTTGACTGGGCATAAAAATCAAGGATTGAAAAAGGAAAGAATTAAGGTGAAATATGAATAATGATGTATAAAATGTAATTTGAATAATAATTTTTCTCCATGCCCACATAGAGCTAACTGATGTAATTTCTTTTGTCAATATTTAATATAATCTTAATTAGAACTATCGGTAAATAAACAGTAGCAGCATATTGACAAATTTTAATCTGTAAAACTCAGGTTAGAAAGTAAACCTCTTGCATTTTGGCACTTGATTAAAATTTGGCACTTGATTAAAATTTCTCCATAAGGTAACTTTACCACATGGTCAGTAAAGGAATAGCCTCCGCCCCCTCACTGTCCTAAATTTCCAAAGCCATCTGTGACCTCAGTATTACTAAAAACTCTTGTAGAATTTCCTGACAACTTCTTAGAGGATCCAAAAACAATACTACGTTGATACAAATGCATAAGAAAAATTGAATGTAACTCTGATCGCTGTGTCCAGGAAAGATATACGTATTTATAGAACGTCATTGTTATTGCCGTATTCCATCCCATTGTATGGATGTGCATGTATAATATACAGTCATGGAGGGAATTCCCTGGCGGTCCAGTGGTTAGGACTCCGAGCTCTCACTGCTAAGGGTGCATTTTCAATCCCTGGTTGGGGAACAAAGATCCCACATGTGGCATGGAGCGGCCAAAAAAAAAAAAAAATTATATACATATATATATATATACAATCATGTGACTGTAAACAAAGTTATGAAACTGCACATCTTCAGAAAAAGGCATGAGGGAGGCCTTAGCATGTGTACATCTCCTCAGCATCCATGTATATACTGGGCCGGTAGTAAATGAAATGGGCCTCTGACTGTATCAAGCTTATAACAGCACTAACTGTGAGGCAGACCCTTGAGAATTCAACCACCCAGGCCTGCCTGGAGGAGTCCCATGGAGCTGAACTCTGCGAAGAGCGACGACAGAGGATGATAATACAAATGAGGCTGGAGTATCAAGAGTAACGATGTATTGTGTACTTAAAATCCTGATTTTCCAAGCAAACATGCTTTTGCCTATAACAGTAAAGATAGGAGTTATGGTTCCGGGGAGTTCATACTGTCTGAAAGTTAAATAATAATGGAAAAATGTAGGATTTTGTAATTAATCCTCTCTGTACTGATACTTTTTTTGTCTTTCCAATATTGTATTCTTTATTTATTTTGTTACTGAAATATAGTTTATATGCAATGTTGTGTTAGTTCCAGGTGTACTGCAAAGTGATTCAGTTATACATATATATATATTCTTCCTTACATTCTCTTCCATGATAGGTTATTACAAGATATTGAGTGTAGTTCCCTGTGCTATACAGTAGGTCCTTGTTTGTTATCTATTTTATATACAGTAGTGTGTATCTGTTAATCCCAAGCTCCTAATTTATCTCTCCCTCCCTTTCCCCTTTGGTAACCATAAATTTGTTTTCTATGTCTGTGAGTCTATTTCTATTTTGTAAATATGTTCATTGTATGTACTGATACTTTTTTAATGCAGGGCTCTAAAGCTTTCAGCTCATCTTGTAGAGAAGAATTAGTCCCATGGTCTCCACAACTTCCAAATAAATCTCTTTCTTCTGGAAAGCCAGATTGGGAAGGCTTACAAAGACCGACTTCCTTGGGCTCTTTCCAGAACTTCCACTTCCGACAGGGCCGAGAAACACGGCAGCAGCAGCCTATCTTGTGATACTCTACCTCCTCCACTCTGACAAACAGCCAGAAACTGGGGGGTGGAAAAATGAATTAACATCAATAGAAACACTTCCCATGTTTATAAAATACAAGGTTCAAGCTAACCAAAAACATGGGGGTGAGGCGAGGGGTCAGAACTAAGTGTTACAAATTATATCTTGCATTTTGGTCACAGAATCACTTTCTAGACGTTAAGTTCCATGAAAGCAAAGACCACGTCAGCTGCTACTTTTCTTTTTTCTCCAGATTATAGTATTGGACTTGAACACTAGGTAGTCAGGAAATATTTGTGGAATGAATGAATGAATGAATGAATACAAAGAGAGATTAAACTCTTCGTAGTATGGCTGAAGGACAGAGACTTTTGTCAGCTAAATGCCATCTTTTTGTTTATTTTTCTTCAGGTAAAAAACATTATATGCTTACACAGAACTATGTATAAAATAGATAAACAACAAGGACCTACCGTATAGCATAGGAAGCTATATTCAATATCTTGTAATAACCTATAATGGAAAAGAATCTGCAAAAGAATATATCTATGTATACATAACTGAATATATATATGTAACTGAATCACTTTGCTGTACACCTGAAGCTAACACAACATTGTAAATCGACTATACTTCAGTAAAAAGATTTATATGCTAGGTTTAACTAAAATAAGAGGCTTAGTGCAATTATTATTAACAAGCAGTATCATTAATGGATGATACGTGCTTTCTAGAGATGCATAAGAAGCAAAAACAGAGAAGAGCCTTTACTATCAAAAATTCTATGCATAGAATCCTGACTTACATTTCTACTGACCGACACCAGGAGGAAAATGCTCTCTTGGGGCTCAGCAACATCACTGATTTTGCTGTCAGAGGTGAAGAGCTTTGAAAATTCACCTACAACTGACATCGTGAAAGGAGATGGGAAAGGATGTCTGAAAAATCCTATCGGATGTGGTTACAGTCTAAAGGTGTCCAGAGTTGGAATAGTCTTGCACAACTTCATCCATTCATCCGTAGACATTTGCCATTTTGAGTACTGCTTTGTACAAGGAGAATTTACAGAGAAAAAGGTAGACACCAGCCCTTGTACTTAAAGATCATATACCCTGCTAACTCCTTTACCAGCTGGCTGTCTCTTACTGTAAACTTTTCTGTTAAAAAAGTATTTTACTAAGATGCTTAACAATTCTGGTTTATATATCCACGTATTGTTATAACATTATGTTACAGTTACCTATATTTTAATGATTAACATCTATTTTATTAAACCCCTTTTCTATCCTAACTTCTTTTGATTACTATTCTTAGGTTCAAGGATTTTTAAATATGTTACAAATACGAAATTCTACCCCTAAAAAACCTTAAATTAAAAAAAAAGAAACTAAAAGGACTAGAACATTTCTTTAAAAAAGAGACTATTCCTGCGTGTGCAAAACAATATTATCACACTTAACAAATGTCACAACTCTCTTATATTAGCGAATATAAAAGTTATATTCAAATTTCCCCATTTGACATTAAAATGCTCTTTGCAGCCAGCTGTCTTTTTAATTCTATACCTTAAAACTCCCACCAGATCCCATCTCCCATCACACACACACACACACACACACACACACACACACACTTGCATACTCCCATAAATCTTTCATTCCCTGTCTTTCTTCAGACTATAGAGTATGTTGATACTCTTCTATTCAGCCTCCAAGACAGCATAGAAGATGCAGGTGGTCAACCTTATAATTAAAAACACATTTTTGAACACGCTGTTCCAGAGAAGCTCTTTTCTGCTCCAAACCCATTTTAGGACTTGGACCGCTTTAGCTATTATAACAGCTCTCATAGAAGCACTTGTACAATTCAGAAGAAAAATTCCCTTGATTTTTGGCTGCAATTCTGTACTTAAGGAAGCACACAGGAAGGACAAACAGCTCCCACTGGTATTGGCACAAATGGCCAGAGCGGGGCAAGTGTCCCCAGAAAACCTGGGCCTGCGTTCAGTCCTGATCCTCTGTAATCGCTTTTAGTTTCTAGAACACTCCACAGATAAAGTTGGTGTGCATGAATATTCTCAGCCATCGAGAATATTAATGTGAAAGCTGGAATCACGCAGTTGATAAGGACACTCAAACACACCCACTTTCTAAGGCAGATGTGAACCCTGGGACTTTTACTGACATTCTCAAGAACCAAAACTTTGGTGGTGGGGACTGCGGAACATTTTCTCATTTGCTTTTTCCATTTACCAGAAAATGTTTTGCTGAATGCTTTCATCATAAAAAAACAGTCTTTACATTTTTCGATTACCTAGCAGTATTAGCAACTGCGTAATTCACAGGATCCAACCTGCAATCTTTTTACCCTTCAGAAAGCAGTACAGAGCAAACTTCTCCAGGAACTCGTCCAATTACAGATATGCCCTATTATGTGAGGTGGAGTGTTGATGGAGCCGGAGGCTAGGAGCGTGGAGGGAAGGTGGAGAGTGATTACAGTGCCAGAATGGAATCCTTCACTGACTCAGGGCTGTGTGATCATTAGAGCACAATCCTTGTGGAGACATATTCCGAACATTCTGTTTTCACGTCACTAGGTTTTCTAAATATTTCCTGAAGCAGTGCCATTTTTCAGAACCCCTTTTTCTTCCAGGTAAGCTCTTTCGCGTCAGCGTCAGCCCCATTCTCCAAGGTGATGTGCTGTCAAGGTGTCCTATGGGATATTGAAGGGCTTTAGCCAGTTAAGGACCCCCTCTAGCCTATAAGGCACAGCATGTTTGTACAAATTAGAAAGAGGAGCTCCCTCTGGGGAGATGAATTAAAAAAAGTGACCCCCTCCCTGGGTCTATGCCTCCCGGGAAATGGCAGAAGCACCTCATGCAAAGGAACAGGTCTCTATTCTCCCCGGTGGAAGGACCCTACCTCAGGGGACCCACTGAGCCAAGCAGGGCTGTGTCTCAGCCCCAACCCTCCTCATTGGTGAAGGACTTTGCATGGACCGCACAGCCTTGCTTGGCTGTCCTGCCCCCAAATTCCCAACCAAATCCCTGCAGGTGCTGGCCTTTGTATAAACTTGCATTTTAACACGATGATGCTTGATTCTCTCTTTTGGTACTTTTGTAGCATCCTTGGAGCAATATCACCCATAGTCTTATCTACATGAGGCGTCAAAAGTATTTGCCAAAACAAGAAAAATGGAAAGAAAATGAGACCCTAAGTGAGTAAGCAAGGAGGTTGGAGGAGAGGAGCCCTCTGCACTCATTACAGGAGGAAGTGGAAACAATTCACACTTCTGCCCTGGCTGAGGACCGTGAGACAAATGATACATTATATGTACAATTCACCTCACAAACACAACTCTGTGCTAGTACGTGTGTTTCTGAGGCAAACAGCAATAATACAAATCGTACTGTTGGAGACCGCACTAATAAAGTGTGCCTGTAAGCAATGCACAAACCCAGCCTCACACCCAAAAGCGTCCCTTTCACCCAATAGATATGCACGCAAGTCACACATTCTCTATCTAAAACATAAATGCACTGTTTGTTCCTGACTCATTTGTTAACTTATCACGATTTTAAATAAGAAAGTGGATGTTCAAGTCTTTCAGTCTTTTATGATTTTACTTCTAGAAGGTCCCTTTGATCTCTCCAAATCTAATTGTCTGGTAGGTAGAACCAATCTTAACTTTAAATCTCCTTTCTGGTATATTTTAATGGAAACGATTATGTGGGAATTATTTATATTTCAGGCTGTAAAATTGTAACCAATATACTGTAGCCATTTCAACGGGGCAAAAAAAAAAAGTTTAAATCATTTGGACAATGGCATGAGACAAGGAAATAATTCCTGTAGAAAAAAAAAAGTTAACAATTGAAATTGTGTAGCACCCCATACTTTTGGGAGGTTTTCTGAGATGTTATAGAGAAGGGAAGTAGTTTTGATGAAACTGGTCCCCACCAAAAACCTAACCCCAAAACTTTGCTAATGTGGAAATGGAAAATCCTGTATCTTCGTTCCATTTTCTTACTTCTTATATCTAGTGCCTGGTGCTAGTACTAAGGGCACAAATACACAGTTACTGAGTTAAGAAAATGTAAGTTTATTCCTAAGTCAAGAATTTCACTGTCTGAAGCCTGTATTATTTGGACTCATAAGCCCCAAGTCCATTGTAATATAATGTACATTTCTGTAATTTAGGGTACAAGGGACTAAGAATAGCATGAAGAAACTCAAAACCCATTCAAGGTCCCCAAGTACTGAGTACGGCTTTCCCCTGTCTACAGTGATACTCTACACCACCCTGACAACTTATCTGATGGTAGCAATTCCAAGGAGCTGTGGGCATTCAAGGATAAAATACAACCTATGACAAACCCTACCTCAGGATTTAAGAAACTCAAATGTCTACAGGGACCAGATGGAAATATGAGTGAAGCAAGGGGAGGATTTGCCTATTGAATATGTACAATTCTTTTGTATTTTCCTGAAGAAACACACTCTCCATTTTTCTTGAAACATGAGGTGGTGTTGGCATGGCCTGGCATTTGTTATCCCATCATTGACAGTGACGTGAACAGCTGAGAAATATTTCCGATGTTAAAAGGGGAGAAAAACCATACTGGTGTGCTGATTGGCAACTGTTACTCAGCCTCAGCATTAGAGACAAAGGGAGTGATGGAATTCATGCTGTCCTAGAAAGCTCATGTCTGCCTAATGGGGCCAGCTGCTTCTCACCCCTGGACATTGTTATTGCATAGAAATATGTAAACTCATTGTTCTCCCATCTTCCAATTTTTCAAGGGGAAGATGGAAACCCAGATTTTTAAGTAAAATCTCCCAATTTTAAAATGTTAGCTGAACCTCTTTAAAACTGAGTGAGTCAAGAAAAACACAGAAGACCCTTCTTTTTGAAACCTCTGGTCTATACCATGCATCTCAGATTAAAGGGATAGCAGATAGTCTTGAAATTCTCAAGGGCTTAGAACAGAAATCAGTGAGCAACGTGCATCCCAGTGTAGAAGAATTTGCTTTCATGTATGATGTGAAGCAGATCACGTTTTTATCTCCTGCCTATTAGAGGGGTGGAGTCGCCCCTCCCAAGTGTCTGTGATTCTCTGACTTAGTGTTTGCAGCTATTTTTCAGTGTTCAACATCTGTGCCCTGTACTTGGGGAGGACATGGCCTGTATTGGCTGTGTGCTTCCATTCTGGATATGTATTTGTATCTACAGATCACTAGGTAAGGAAGTTCCTTAGTGTTTCTCCACTGGATCAAGAATTCTGTCTGTGCTGGTGATAATTGCTACCTGAGCTCCTGGAAGATGGAATAGGTGCACTTGAGGACCATGCACATTGTCAGATGGATTAGTTGCCCATCAAGACCTGGCTGAGGCCAAGAACCCAAACCAGTGGTTTCCCACAGGCACTTTTGTGCTCTTTTTTTCCAGTATATTAAATACTCCAGACAAACATACACAATTTTATTAGTTGGAGCTTCAGGCATAAATCCATTCCTGGTCTCCCGCCTTTGAGAGATGGGCTAGGTATCTTGGGAAAACTCAAGTGTCCCTTGAACAGGAGGCCTGGACTCTAGAGGAGGCTGCTCCAAGCCCTCCTTGATTCCCATTGTTTCTTCCAAGCAATACATTTCTCTAGACCTCACCTAACTACCTCAGCTGTGTTGGAGCAAAGAGAAATGAAACAGATTAAATAGAAAATGTTTCTTCCTGAAGTCTTGTCTTGGTCCAAGGTGGACATTCCATTCTTCCTTCCTTTTAGGCACTCTTCCTTGGTCTCACTTGGCCTTCCAAGGATGAGGGCATCTCTAAGGTAGCATATCTCACAAATTGCAATTTTGGAACATCTGCAAACTCTCGCTCTCTCTCTTTCCCTCTCCCTCTTCCACTCCCTCTTTTGCTCCCATATGTCATATCCCCAAATTGCCCAGATTAAAACAGTAGCAATTCTAATGTCACTGATTTATCGTAAATCACACAGCAAGCTTGGAGAGTAAACTAATAGTGCTCAACTTTTCCGCCATGAATTTCTGTCACTTTTAGCCAATAAGACTTCCCTGGAGTTGACAAGTTAGGCATTTCCAAACGAGTAGCAATTTTTTGAAACTCCAAATCAAGAAACACAACTAACAAAAAACAGAAAAGAAAGAAAAATTCAAAGTTTTCACTATCCTTAAATTTAGCTCAATGCCTCACCTATGAAACTATCCCAGAGTTTCAACCTTTTAATCCACAATGTCAGTCCAGACAATTCAAATCTGAACTCTTTCTCTATCAATGACCTATTTCCCATTTCCTTTAAGGATTAATCTCCAAGTTCCAAAGGGAATTCTTAATTGTATAAGCTGATCTTGGGGAAAACAAACTGAAGATAACACAGAAATAAACCACATCATGTTACACCTTTTTTAAAACTGCTGGCATTTGACATTAATTCTGCAAATACCGGACTTTTGATAAATCTTAAAGATACTCTTTACATATGAACCAGACAGATAGGCCTGATTCACAGCCATTGTTTTATGTGCAGGTCCAGAGATTTCCTAAGGGTTGGCTGGAGACCACACTTAACTCTGTGTGGAAGGAGGGGCCCACATGCGTGTCTGAGTGAGAACATCTGGCTGGAGGTGGAAAAAGGCTAATCCAGGGGCGCTGCCCAATCTGTCGTTAGAGAGGAAGTGAGGGCAGGTGCGACAATACAGCACTTACCGGTTGATACGCAGATGCTGGTCTCCCTCTTGAGTGAAGCTGCTCCCGGGTGTCAAAGGGAGAGAACCAGCTCCTTCAGAACTCAACCTTTAGGTTAGTCTCCAACACAACCCGTCTGCAAGTCTTCCTCTGCCACATTGACGTGGTTTCATGGCAAGCACGTAGGTCAATCATTTGGTTAGTCAGAAAATATTTAAGCCATTTGTACTGATGGAGCAGGCATCGTGCCAGTTGAAATATTCTTACACAACCTGACCGCTGGGAATGATTTGTACATATTGGAACCAGGCATAATAAGCAGCTTAAGATACTTGGAGCTGAGAAGTGAAAACAAAGGATGTGGTCTCACTGTGGCTCCCTGACCTCAGGGATCTGTGTGGTTTCCATGATTATAAATTACCTCAAAAGAAATTGACTTTTAGGTAGAGAGAAATCATTCTCAGCTGCAGGGTTACAATGAGTAAATTGCCAAGCCCGAATGTCAGAGAGTCACTCTGGTCGTGTTCCTTTTTAAATGTCGTTGCTGTTATGGTTATTCTTCCCTCTATAAGTCACCTTTTGGCTTGGCAAAAATGAACTGCAGACTGTTGACTGTCAAGGAAGTGAGATCTGGGTCTCCCAGCTGTGTTGCTGTAAACGATTCAATGAGAGCTCAAATGACCTCCACAGACATATTTGGGCAGAGCAAAGTTCACTCTCCTCTCTCTCCAGGATGGGGCCAGGGTAAAAGGATTCATTCTGCTTTGACTGATAAGGAAGTGTGCTTCCTGTTTCTCTCTGAGGGCAAGAAGCTTAAAGTTCAGCAGCATCAGAGAACCATGGTGCTCCCCCGCTACCCCAGATTTGAGACTCCAGCCTCGCTATTTTTAAGTCTGTCTTTGGCTAAAGAGCTCCTCTTTGGCCTCCTCGGTCTCACTATAGAGAAGAGGAAGGGACCTGCCAGAGGAGAGGCCTCTGTCCTTCCTCCTCGACACCAGGCTAAAGGATCCCTTGAAAATATCACAACTAGGAAGCATATTGCTTTATCCACCTAACTCTAGATTATTATCTTTCTTACTATTTTTATAGCAGCACATTTTTGCCACAAAGCTAGTGTATCACTATATGTATAATCTATTCTTATAATGAACCTGTCACTTTTTTTTGTATGTCCAGCATGGAATCTCTTTCTCATGTGTAGAAAATACTCCTGATGAGTGTGGGTAAGAGGCAGAGAACTCCTTTCAGAAAAGAACTTGAAAGATGACATCTTCGGTGTTCGTTGAAGCCAGGTCATAGGCATGCACCAATTAGATGCTGACTTGGGGGATGCAAAGACATATTCATCGGGCTAGGGAGGCAAGTTCTGCAGTCAGAGTCCTGTATGGTGAGTATCAGTGGTACTGCCTCCTTGTCTGTGCCTAGAAATGGTGGCATCGGTGTCGACATGAGACCAGTTCTGCTTGGCTTGAGGTTGGGCAGTGGATAGTAGAGTCTCTTCCTGGCAAAAGCCTTCAAGCCCACTTGGGGATAAATTCTATTTCTGCCTAAATAAACCAAATTAATATCTGTTGCTTGCAACTAAAAACCCTGAGTCACAATGTTAGTCCTTTCCCAGCTCTTCTTTTCCTCTCTCCTCTCCCATCTTCTCCCTTATTCTCCTCTGCCCTCCTCTCCTCTCTCCTCTTTCATTCCCTTCCCTTCTCTGAGCTCCCTTTTCCTCTCCTCCCCACCACCGCTTCTCCTCCTTCTCTTCTTCCCCCCATTCCCCTCCCTCTCCCCCTCTTTTCCCCTTCCCTCACCTCTTCCCCCCCTTCCCGTCTCTCTTCTCTTACCATCTCCTCCTCTGCCTCTCTCCTTCCCTCCCCATCCTCCTCCTCCTTCTCTCCCATCCCTTACTTCCACTGCTTTCTCCCCCCTCATTATTCTGGCTCTGACATTCAAGTCCTTATGGACAGTCCTATCTTGAAAGTAGCAGAACTGAAAAGAACCACTCCACTCCCATTTTGTGGTTGATAAAACTGAGACCTAACAGATTTGGACAAACGATTCCAGTCAAACAGCTAAAATTTGGAACACCTTCCTCCTAATTGAATGCTCCTAGCACTGTGCTATCACACTGTCTAAAAAGTACACTTTATATGTTTCCTGAAGATGAATGGGCAATTCATTTAATTCTACAGATATAAGGGGATGAGGAGAAACATTTAGTAAAAAGAAGTTTACAAAATTTTACATATCTCTGCATTTTTTCCATTGTCTCTGAGGCATAATATGGTAGATAGATGTGTATTTACATCTAGTCCATGTTTATTTGGTGACTTGTGTGGTTATGTGGTCATGTGAAAAAAGTTGAGGTGGAGACCAGGGACATCACCTCTGCTGGCCCAGGAAATTAAGGATATCCGTTATAGGTATTAGTATCATAAACAGGGAAAAACCATTTGATTATTTGCATAAACACTTACAGTGCTCTTTCCAAAGGTTAATCTTGTCTTTCTCTGCTTTAAAATCACCCTGTGGTTTCCCCTTGCACTTGAAATAGAATCCAGGGCTTACGTAGAATGGCCATATCCCTTCGACTCCATTCTGAGACACTTGTGAGTTGAAAGGAGCCGCAGTCCCATTAGTCATCAGAACGGGACAGCAGTCACAAACTGAGACCATACCAGCAAACCAAGACCCTTGGTTACCCTACCCACAGGGACATTATTTTCTCCTCAACCTCATGTGGTACCACTAAACTCCTAATCTTGCAGTTCAGTTTGCTTCTGGCATGCTGGTTTTCTTTCTTTCTTTCTTGGTTTCTTGTTTTTTGCTCTTGGCTATCTTAAGCTAGGTTTCTTTCCAGAGCCTCTGTACTTGCTGTGCCCTCTGCTGGAACCCTCTCCTCCATCTATTCACTTGGCTGCTTCCACGTCATTCTGTACTCCGCTCAAATTTAGTTTCCCAAGAGTGGCCTTTCCTCACCCTCCTAATACTGCTCAACCCCTCCCCACTTCCCCTTCTGGTTATCCTTTATTTGAAATAATTGAATTTATTTATTGGTTTAATGTCCATAGAGGCAAGGACCTGGTCTCTCAAGTCCACTTCTTCATCTGCAGAGCCAAGGACAGTGACAGGCACACAGTAGGCACTCAAATTGATCTGTCCAATGAATGAATATGTGACAGTAGAATAGAAAAGGACATTATACAGCTTTGCTGATGATGATTGTAGATGTGCAGTCAAAGGCAGGTTAACATTCCTACAGTCACACATACACAACACAGCACAATTCCTGTAAGAGCTTATCTTTATTTCTCCTATTTACAGTAACATTGTAGAAAGGTACCTTCATTTTAATGGTCTAAAGTCACTGATTTATTTCAGGCCATTCCATACACTGTGTAGAAGATGAGATTCAATGAATTCATATGCTTCCTTGCCAAACGTACAACTATTCACATTCTGCTATTCTTGTTTCATCTTTCCCTATACCTACAAAATTTTTATTTCTTCAGAGAATTTTAAATCCCAGGTAGCACCTCATTTTACCTACAGATGCTTCAGTATGTATCTCTTATAGGCTATCCTTGTTCCTTAGCATAACTATAGCATTATTACCATATCTAACCAGATATACAAATATTGTCCAGTTTTCTCTGATTGCCTAAAATATGCATTTTTTATAATTGGTTTGTTTGAATCAGAGAACAAACAAGAACCAACTATTGCTTTTCATTTGTATGTCCCAACTTTCTTTTAATCTATAATACACACCCTTCCCCCTCCACCCCCCACCCCGCCACTTTCTATGTTGAAGAAAATAGGTGGAGAGAGATTGATTCAAGATGGCGGAGTAGAGGGACGTGCTCTGACTCCCTCTTACAAGAACACCAGACTCACAACTAACTGCTGAACAGTCATCAACAGGAAGACACTGGAACTCACCAAAAAAGATACCCCACATCCAAAGACAAAGGAGAAGCCACAATGAAAT
This sequence comes from Balaenoptera ricei, assembly GCF_028023285.1. Classification (NCBI taxonomy): domain Eukaryota; kingdom Metazoa; phylum Chordata; class Mammalia; order Artiodactyla; family Balaenopteridae; genus Balaenoptera; species Balaenoptera ricei. The sequence goes on from NC_082642.1 coordinate 5,844,069, forward strand.
GGTAGGAGGGGTGCAATCACGATAAAATCAAATCCCATAACTGCTGGGTAGGTGACTCACAAACTGGAGAACACTTATACCACAGAAGTCCACCCACTGGAGTGAAGGTTCTGAGCCCCACGTCAGGCTTCCCAATCTGGGGGTCCGGCAACAAGAGGAGGAATTCCTAGAGAATCAGACTTTGAAATCTAGCATGATTTCATTGCAAGACTTCGACAGGACTGGGGGAACAGAGACTCCACTCTTGGAGGCCACACACAAAGTAGTGTGCTCATTGGGACCCAGGGGGAGGAGCAGTGACCCCATAGGAGACTGAACCAGACTTACCTTCTAGTGTTGGAGGGTTTCCTGCAGAGGCAGGGGGTGGCTGTGTGTCACCGTGAGGACAAGGACACTGGCAGCAGAAGTTCTGGGAAGTACTCCTTGGAGTGAGCCCTCCCAGAGTCTGCCATTAGCCCCACAAAAGAGTCTGGGTAGGCTCCAGTGTTGGGTTGCCTCAGACCAAACAACCAACAGGGAGGGAACCCAGCCCCACCCATCAGCAGACAAGCGGATTAAAGTTTTACTGAGCTCTGCCCACCAAAGCAACAGCCAACTCTACCCACCACCAGTCCCTCCCATCATGAAACTTGCACAAGCCTCTTAGATAGCCTCGTCCACCAGAGGGAAGACAGCAGAAGCAAGAAGAACTACAATCCTGCAGCCTGTGGAAAAAAACCACATTCACAGAAAGATAGACAAGATGAAAAGGCCGAGGGCTATGTACCAGATGAAGGAACAAGATAAAACCCCAGAAAAACTGCCAAATGAAGTGGATATAGGCAACCTTCCAGAAAGAGAATTCAGAATAATGATAGTGAAGATGATCCAGGACTTCGGAAAAAGAATGGACACAAAGTTCGAATAGATGCAAGAAATGTTTAACAAAGACCTAGAAGAATTAAAGAACAAAGAAACAGAGATGAACAACACAATATCTGAAATGAAAAATACACTGGAAAGAATCAATAGCAGAATAACTGAGGCAGAAGAACGGATAAGTGACCTGGAAGACAGAATGGTGGAATTCACTGCTGCGGAACAGAATAAAGAAAAAAGAATGAAAAGAAATGAAGACAGCATAAGAGACCTCTGGGACAACATTAAACGCAACAACATTACATTATAGGGGTCTCAGAAGGAGAAGAGAGAGAGAAAGGACCCAAGAAAATATTTGAAGAGATTATAGTAGAAAACTTCCTTAACATGGGAAAGGAAACAGCCACCCAAGTCCAGGAAGTGCAGAGAGTCCCATACAGGACAAACCCAAGGAGAAACACGCCAAGACACATAGTGATCAAATTGGCAAAAATTAAAGACAAAGAAAAATTACTGAAAGCAGCAAGGGAAAAACAACAATTAACATACAAGGGAACTCCCATAAGGTTAACAGCGGATTTCTCAGCAGAAACTCTACAGACCAGAAGGGAGTGGCATGATATACTTAAAGTGATGTAAGGGAAGAACCTACAACCAAGATTACCCTACCCGGCAAGGATCTCATTCAGATTCATTGGAGAAATCAGAAGCTTTACAGACAAGCAAAAGCTAAGAGAATTCAGCACCACCAAATCAGCTCTAAAACAAATGCTAAAGGAACTTCTGTAAGTGGGAAACACAAGAGAAGAAAAGGACCTACAAAAACAAACCCAAAACAATTAAGAAAATGGTCATAGGAACATACATATCGATAATTACCTTAAACGTGAATGGATTAAAGGCTCCAACCAAAAGACACAGGCTTGCTAATGGATACAAAAACAAGACTCATATATATGCTGTCTACAAGAGACCCACTTCAGACCTAGGGACACATTCAGACTGAAAGTGAGGGAATGGAAAAAGATATTCCATGCAAATAGAAATCAAAAGAAAGCTGGAGTAGCAATACTCATATCAGATAAAATAGACTTTAAAATAAAGAATGTCACAAGATACAAGGAAGGACACTATGTAACGATCAAGGGATCAGTCCAAGAAGAAGATATAACACTTATAAATATATATGCACCCAACATAGGAGGACCTCAATACATAAGGCAACTGCTAACAGCTCTAAAAGAGGAAATCGACAGTAACACAATAATAGTGGGGGACTTTAACACCTCACTTACACCAAAGGACAGATCATCCAAACAGAAAATTAATAAGGAAACACAAGCTTTAAATGACACAATAGACCAGATACATTTAACTGATATTTATAAGACATTCCATCGAAAAACAGAAGATTACACTTTCTTCTCAAGTGCGCACAGAACATTCTCCAGGATAGATCACATCTTGGATTGGAAGAATCAATATTGTGAAAATGACTATACTACCCAAAGCAATCTACAGATTCAATGCAACCCCTATCAAATTACCAATGGCCTTTTTTACAGAACTAGAACAAAGAATCTTAAAATTTGTGTGGAGACACAAAAGACCCCGAATAGCCAAATCAGTCTTGAGGGAAAAAAACGGAGCTGGAGGAATCAGACTTCCTGACTTCAGACTATACTACAAAGCTACAGTAATCAAGACAATATGGTACTGGCACAAAAACAGAAATATAAATCAATGGAACAGAATAGAAATCCCAGAGATAAACCCACACACCTATGGTCACCTAATCTATGACAAAGGAGGCAAAGATATACAATGGAGAAAAGACAGTCTCTTCAGTAAGTGGTGCTGGGAAAACTGGGCCACAACATATAAAAGAAAGAAATTAGAATACTCCCTAACACCATACGCAAAAATAAACTCAAAATGGGTTAGAGACCTAAATGTAAGACCGGACACCATAAAACTCTTAGAGGAAAACATAGGAAGAATGCTCTTTGACATAAATCACAACAAGATCTTTTTTGATCCACCTCCTAGAGTAATGGAAATAAAAACAAAAATAAACAAATGGGACCTAATGAAACTTAAAAGCTTTTGCAAAGCAAAGGAAACTACAAACAAGATGAAAAGACAACCCTCAGTATGGGAGAAAATATTTGTAAATGAATCAACTGACAAAGGATTAATCTCCAAAACATATAAACAGCTCTTGCAGCTCAATATTAAAGAAACAAACAACACAATCCAAAAATGGGCAGAAGACCTAAATAGACATTTCTTCAAAGAGGACATACAGATGACCAAGAGGCACATGAAAAGTTGCTCAACATCACTAATTATTAGAGAAATGCAAATCAAAACTACAATGAGGTATCACCTCACACCTGTTAGAATGGGCATCATCAGAAAATCTATAAACAACAAATGCTGGAGAAGGTGTGGAGAAAAGGGAACCCTCTTGCACTGTTGGTGGGAATGTAAATTGATACAGCCACTATGGAGAACAGTATGGAGGTTCCTTAAAAAACTAAAAATAGAATTACCATATGACCCAGCAATCCCACTACTGGGCATATACCTGGAGAAAACCATAATTCAAAAAGACACATGCACCCCAATGTTCATTGCAGCACTATTTACAATAACCAGGTCATGGAAGCAACCTAAATGCCCATCAACAGACGAATGGATAAAGAAGATGTGGTACATATATGCAATGGCATATTACTCAGCCATAAAAAGGAACGAAATTGGGTCATTTGCAGAGATGTGGATGGATCTAGAGACTGTCATATAGAGTGAAGTAAGTCAGAAAGAGAAAAACAAATATCGTATATTAACACATATATGTGGAACCTAGAAAAATGGTACATATGAACCAATTTGCAGGGCAGAAATAGAGACACAGATGTAGAGAACAAACGTATGGACACCAAGGGGGGAAAGCAGCAGGGGGTGGGGGTTGTGGTGTGATGAATTGGGAAATTGGGATTGACATGTATACACTGATATGTATAAAATTGATGACTAATAAGAACCTGCTGTATAAAAAAGTAAATTAAATAAAATTCAAAAAAAAAAAGATAAAAGAAAACAGGTCATTTTTCTTAGGACTTCTCACATTCTGGATTTGGCTGATTCTATCTTCATGATGTCCTCTACATGTTTCTCAATCTCCCATATTTCCTGTAAGTTCATAGTTAATGATTCAAAACGTTTTTTCTTGGTGCTATATACTTCCAACTTTAGAAAACCATAGTGTCTGGATGTCACACTCTGAGTAATGCTCAGACTGATCACTGGGTTTGCATGCTGTCAGTTTCATCCATCTAGTATAACCCCATCCCCACACATACCAGCTTTTCATGTAAAGGTTATTACAGTTAATGATCATTGCCTAAATCTATTACTTCACTAGGAATTTCAAAATGAGATTTTTTTTAAAGCTTATATTTTCTTCTTCTATTAAGAAAAGCTTCTTCATCAACTATTTGGATGCCTTAAAATTTAGTCCTTCCAGGAAAGGCAGGATACATGCTTAAATCTTTTTTTACTTCTCAATTTTCCGAGTAATGAGTCAGTATTCCAGCAAACTCCAAGCGTGACCATTGGGCTTTTATTTTTTAATATCATCATAAATTCATTGATTTTTAAATATTTTATTTAACATGTTCAGTTCTTAGCAATTATTATTATTATTATTTTGGCTTTTTGGTACCCGGGTTCTCCTGATGCTGACCAATGGGAGCTCCTTCAGGTTTGCTCCTGTGTTCTTTTGACACCACTCAGTTTTCTTTGATAGTTTCTTTGCTTTCAGGCACAACAGTAATGCTCAAAATTCATCTTGTACATTTCCTCCTCCAGACCTGGAATCAGCAGTTCTCCAAGGAGTCTTAATTCCTTTTAATGGGAAATACATATCTGTAAACCACAGTCTGGGCACCAGGAATGTTCACTGTTGCCAGGTGTTCAATGCTTCTAGGATTTTTTAGTGGAACAAGTGAGAAAATATGTATTTTTTATAAAAATAAACATCATTCCTAAGTTCATGCTGATATTTTCACCAATTCAAATAAAAAATTCCAGTATTTTTACTTAAATTCCTTGGTTTTATATTTATATATCTTTTCCTCTGAAAATATCTTGGCTCATGAGAACATTAATATAATTCATTATTTGCTTTATTTCAATATATTTAATAGTTTCAAAATAACAACAACAATATTTCTAGTAATAACAAACCTACTGAATGCATTTAAAAATTTCTTTGTGGTTTTCTTTCTTATCATTAGAATGTACAATCAAAATACTATGGTTTAAAGCCGCTTGAAGTGAATCTTCCCAGTGTCATTGCTGCCTACTTGATATATAGTTTGGTTCACTTGTTTCTAGTTCTGATAACCATTATTTTTAGGGATTGCTTTTGATTTTACTTTTTTAAATTGTGTGAAATATAAGTATGATTTCAAAATCAAAACCACAAAATAAAGCATATTCAGTTTTAGAGAAGTTTAGTTTCCATCCCTGCCCCTACCCTGTTTCCTCTCTCCCTCACAGGTAACATACTTACTAGTTTTTACTTTAAATCTCTATATATTAAATCATATACATATATACATTCATTGCACAAAATGTAACATAATATCCACACCCTTGTACAACTTGCTGTTTTTTTTTTAAATTTTCAACTAACAATATATTTTGGCAATAGCTCCATAAAAATATAGAGAGATATTCCTAATTTCCTTAAGCTTGGCATAGTATTCCACTATTTGGGCATACCTAGTTTATTCCATCCATCCTCTACTGATGAGCATCTGGGTTGTTTCCAGGCTTTTTCTATTATAACTAATGGACCAGTCCGATTTTCAGACTTTAACTCCCTGGGAAAGCCATGCTCTGTCACAATCCATTCAATGACGTTCATTGATGCCCACTGTCTTAAACATCTTAAGGAGATTTTCACATATCGTGATCTGGTTCCTGCCTAGAGGAATTCATAATCCATTTGCAGCAGGAGTTCTAGATGCTTTCACATATGACTCCACCGCTGTGTAGCTGTGTGACTACATAGTGTGTGATTTGGGGCAGTTTAATTAATTTCTCTCAGTCAGTTTCCTCATCTGTGAAAAGAGATAGTGGGGTCTACCTGCCAGATGTATCATGAGCATAAAATGAGACAATGTTGTTAAAAGCACAATGCCTAGCACATAGTAAGCACTCAATAAAAGTCACCTATAAATGGTTATAGATTTTTGGATAAAACATATCACCAGTGAAAATGAATATCATTAATATTTTAGAAGTAGCCTGGTGGAGTAGGAAGAGCAAGAACTTTGGCATCAGTCAACCTGGACTTCAGCACTAACTCCACCATTTCCTCTGACCTCCTTCGAGCAATTCATTTATTGCCATTGAGCTTCAGTGCCTTCACCTATAAAATGGAAAAAATACCACTCCTCTGGTTTTGGTTTTTTTGATAATTACAAGAGATTGCACCAAAGACAACTTCGGACACAGAGTAAGCAGATAATAAATATTGCTTTATATCTCTACCCTGCTCTAACATGTTACCATACAAAGATTGAAGTTGGCAGGTGTGATCCAGCTAACATACAAGTGTGGCCCTCTTACTGGAGCTGCTGGGCAAATGTCTTTTGCTTATGGCAAAGCAGAGGGCACCAAGGGTTTCCTTGTTAAGATTCCCTCTCACCTGCATGGATCCATTTTCTTGAAACCAGAGTATTTCTTAGTTTATCTGAGGATCTATCTCTCTCCTCAGAGATGTTCTCTTGATTCCTGCCTTTTGTCCTCTACTCTGCCCAGTAATCTAATGCAGCATTTCCATTGCTTTACTAGAAATTGTAGTCTTGGGTTTAGATGACAACTAAACCCTAAAGGCAAAGTGGGCTTCACTCAGCCCTAAGTATATTTGACTTTAAGACAAGATAGGAAACAACAAGGCTTGCACAGCAACAGCACATGAGAGGTCTCGTGATTCCCAGTCGTAGCATCTGACACTCCAGTCATTTTACATCTGGGGCATATGCGTGGTCACGAGAGGCAGACTGAGTACAAAAGGACCGCTTCAACTCAGGGAAGACAACAGCTGAATGGCTCCTTCCCCATTCCTAGATAGTGAACTATGACCCTTCTCCCTCATTCAGGTGCGAATAAGTAGCCTGATTCTCATCACCTCAGGTCACTCATCACACCATCTCAATGATGTGGTAATATAAGTGCTTGATTCAGAACATAGTCATTGGGTAGATTTTCATTTATCTTGGATATGGGATGGATAAACTCTTAAGCAAGTCCTTGAGTTAGTCTTGCAGGGAGGATTGACCAAGGATCAAATCCTGAGGTGTTTCCAAAACTAGAGGAAAGGTTCCAGAACCAGCTGTTAACCTTGTCACTCTAAATATCTACAGAAGGTAGTATAGTTTAATATGATATAGTGTACTAGGTACTATGTGAAATACTTAATATAAATCATCTTCTTTAACCACCCATGACAATCCTATGAGATAAATATAATTTTATTCCAATTTTAAAGATGAAAAAACAAATTCCATGTTTGAAATCTAATAGACCAAGGTTCAAGGCCTGATTGACCCACTCTTACTATCTGCCCTTGTGAAGGATACTTAGCCCCCAAGCCTCCATTTTCTCATTGTGATAATACCTACTTCTAGAGCATTGTGAGCAGAGGTAAAACTTGTGTACCGGACAAAAGGGTGAGTTGATACTAAAAGCCAGCCTGCACTCCCCTCACTAAGCCATGTGCCTTATGACATTATCTTTCCAGGTTTCCAGGAGTCTTTTCCCATTTGTACAAAAGCATTCTATAGGTTAGTGGCAGCAAGCCCTGCAACCCTGTACAGTTCATATTTCTGGTAAAGATTAAGGGAGACAAATGTACGGTGGTTTATACATAGAAAGCATGTAATTAATGTCTTTTCTTCTTTTCCTACAATAGTTCAATGGTGGATTTTTCCTTCCACAGAAACTGTAAATGGCCAGTAACAAATTATGCTTGAACTGACTCTGGTCAGTTGGCTATGCCCTCTCAGCAGAGATATTCAAATTGAGAGTTCCATCGCCAACAGTGGAATTTAAGGCACACGCTGTTAGCAGAAGAAAATCTCAGAGATGTGGGTTGCCTCATCTTCCAACCACATCACACAGATCATCACCTACTTTGCTTTTTCACAAGGGCTGCACTTCCTGAGTAAAATGATATCTTCACTTAAGCTGAAAACCATGGTCCAGTTTTTCTCAAAACTCCAGTTTTATATATATATATATATATAAATCAGCTTTGCCGATTGTTTGCCAAATAAAAATTTCCAAGTCCACAGAATTTCATGTGACCTAAACAATCTACAAATCTGCATTAGCACAATCCATAGTCTGAATGCCGCCATCATTTTCTTTGACTACTTTGTATATTCTATCAGTAGTTACAGCAGACTCAAGCTATTCTCACAGCATGCCCATGAATAATTCTTTTATCTGAAGATTCACAGGGAAAATAAATCTGATCCCATGACAAAGGGCATGCGAGAGAGAATTTCTTTCCTTTTCAATTACATGTGCTTTGGGTTGTTGATTTTTAAGCTCTGGGAATCTCAGTACTCATTTTCATGGTCACAGAAAGTAAGAACCTCTAATGTAGAAATAACTACTGTACAAAATATATTTTCTTACCATCTAGACAACAGTGTGGCCAATAAAGCCACAAAACATTAAGCTGCATTTGTGCTGAGAGACACTAAGTATTTCCAGCAATGGTAGAAGCAATTGGGAGTTCAAAGATCCTTTGTCATGGGGTAAGGCAGGGTGAAGTCAGGAGTGGGTTTTTCTCAAGGGAATGGGGCAAGGGGCAGGAGTGGTTGTGTCGAATGCCAGGGACTCCAAACCAGAAAGCCTGAGTTGACTGTCCTCTGCCATGCCTTCTGGGAATTCCTGTTTCTGCCCAAGAACCTCTTATTTGAGGTTCTCCTGAGTCAGCCCACAAATGCTTTCTCATTCTTTTTCTATGCCCTTTGTATTTAGTCCATGTAATTGCAAAGTTTCTCAGAAAAAATATTCCTTCCTTAGGTATTCCACTTTCTTTATGTCCTCCCAAAGGACGAATTCAGATGTGACATTTCCATTCTCAAAAAGCAGTTCAACTCCATATTACTGCAATTTACATTCTAGCTATGTGGGCAGCACAGGTGCGCTAGGGGTTGTGAATGATGTCTATGGTGTCTGTCCTCTAGGAACTTATTATGACACCATATTGGAAATAGCTGTCACCCTGTCTGACTCCCATCACTAGGCTGTGAGCCAAGACGAGTGCAGAAACAAGACTTCTTCAGTACTCTGTCACTTATAAGTGTCTGATACTAATCATGCACACAATGAATATTTACTGATTGGACGAGTGAATGAATTGTTGGAAATCAAGGACGTAGCTCGGTGGGGGTAGAAAATGCTCTATGTGAAAAAAAATACAGGAATTAAACTTTGAAATGGAATAAAGAGCCATGGGAAATTGTATGGAGGCTCAGGGCCCTAGATCCAGAGACTATGTTGGAAAGCAATGGGAGAAACAGCTGGATGGCCAGGACTTGAGCCTTTGGATAAAGGAGTTGGAACTAAATTCCATCTGCAAGAGGTTGTAGATTTTATGTTCCTAAACAGGGGAACTTCTCTAGAATGAAGATGGGTTATTTCCTTTAATTCATAGCCTATGTACATGTGCACATATGTACAAAATATAAATATAGCAAATGCCTGGTGTCTACAGAGTAATGAGATTGGTCCCCCTACCAATGGATATAGTCAGGGTACATAATTTTATGTACCTTTGAGAGTTTTAGTTATGTCCCTGTGAGAATTTTTGAAGTACTAAGCCACTGCTAATTGTTGTAATTGCTATATCTTTGGCCAATAAACAGGGGCTGAATCAGGCCAAAGTACAATATTTCTGTCCCTGTTACTGAGCCAAGAGATTCAAGTCCTTTTCTAAGGATAATTGTTAAAATCATGAGACTATAGAAGGAAATTACTAAGGATTCGATTTTTAAATCATAAAATCCTATCTCTAAAACCTTCAGTGACAGGATCTATGATTTACCCAAAATAGCTGTTCTGTGTAGAATCTGTTTGAGGTAAGTTAGACTTTAACAGAATTAGTAGATTTAAGGTACATCAGTTCAGTTGATGGGCTCAGAACCTAAAACATTGCCTTCCCCATCTATCTTCATTCTGTGTTGAGGTGCCCTAGAGATGGAATAGCTCCTGACATAAGGCATTTATTCCTCTTTGGTGTGCCACTTGTAACCGATGTTTTGCATCTCAACTGGTTTTTGATGCCTGCCCAGTCTTCTCGGATAAGACGTTGCCTTCAAGCGGGATTCCTTGATCTGAGCCCACAACCCTTTACCCATCTTTACCTCCACCCTATCTGAATCTAGGAAGCCAGTGCCTCTCAAACTTTAGTATGCATCAGAATCCCTTGGAGGGCTTTTTGAAACACAGATTTCTGAACTCCATCCCTGGAGTGTCTGATTCAGGTGTTTGGGGATTGAGCCTGTGAATGTGCATTTCTATCAAGCTCCCAGGTGACTGGAGGCCACATTTTGACAATTGCTACAGTAAACAAATTAGTCCTACCCAGGTTCAAAGCCTGGACTCCAAAATAAGAGTAGAAATTGAGTCTCTGACTTACATGATAGGGAGTTCAGGCATGAGAGAATGAAATAATATTTTAATAATAACTAACATTTATTGAGTATCTGTTGTATATTTACTATAATGCTATACTAACCATGTAGGTTAATATAGTATTAACATTATGTAGTATTACATTAATATTAATGTAATATTAATGTAGCATTAATATTCCCATTTTAAAGATAAGAAAACTGAAGTTTAGATAAATCATACAAATTTCCTGATGTCACACAGCTGGGTTTAGATTCAGATTTCTCTGATCTCAGAACAAAATTCTCGTCACTCAAATTGTGACTACTGGCTATCCTTTGATGGTGTTTTGATGGGGAAAAGTCTCAGATTTGCATGTTCAGAAATGGCATTTTTTTCCCCCAGTGAAACTGAAAAAAAATGTGGGAAGATTGTGAATTATTTCCATTTACTCTTGAGTAATCTGGTGTGGGGAGACTATCTCAACACAGATAAACTTGTAATCTGCAGCTTTGGAAAGTCATATCACCCTCTGGTTCTTAATTTCCATATCTGTAAAAGAAAGGAATTGAAATGCTCTTAAAGTTTCTTAGCCTCTTTAAACATCTGTGGCCTTCATTTAGTAGCCAAGATTCTATTGCATTAACTTATACTGATAAAGAACTGCCTAGGAGTTGGAATGTTCACTGTACTCTCTTTCCACCAGGAATGTCTATTAGAAACCATCGACAATGGAAATCGTTCTATCAGAAGGCTAAATTCAGAACAAAGAGATTTAGATTATTTTAATGGAAAATGTTATCAGGCTAAGGTGTAGGCCATTCTTCCCAGTTCCCCTGAAGAGACAGAGCTGAAAGTCATCATGCTACTTATTTTGAGCCTCGAGTTCTGCTCAAGGCAGTAATACTTTTTCAGTCATTATTTTTCTCCACTGCCTTCTGCTTTACATCTAGTTTTTTCTTGCATTAAAGTTACGTTTGCTCCCTTGAAATTGGAAAGATATCGCCCCATCATCAGTAAGCCCACATACAAACGCAGCTAGGGTCTGGACTGCCCTAAGCCGTGAACTTCACTTAACATCAGTAGCAAAAGCTGACATTTTCCTGTACCTTTTTGCCAACTTCTGGGGTGACACCCTGTCTGGAAACTACAGACCATATGTACTGACAACAAGGAGACCTTGTATAAAGAATCAGACTTTTCCTCCCCAGCTGTCTGTGGAGAACAGCATGGGAAGTGTATCTTTCATGCATTATGCTTATGAAGTGACCATTCATTGTAAAAACAAATTTATAATTGGTGTAATGTGGGCAGGAGACGTCTGGTGGCCATCATGGTGCTAATCATGAATAAAATTAGAAGGCAGCATCATGAATTTGGCCTTGATGCCTAACATTTCTTATTTAGAGAACCCTCTCCTTAGTTATCTGATTTTTGTTTCTGCAACCTGATTTAGGCATTTTACTGGGAAGACCAATGCCAAAGTTAACCACGTGTGGAAGATTTTATACAACAAGAATACAAAAATTTGTGGGGGAAGGAGAGAATGATATGATATTGTAACGGAAAGTGGGGTCCGGCTGCTCGCCGCTCAAAAGCCATTAAGGAGGCAAGGTTGGTGGAAAGGAAAGTTTGCTTTATTTTGGATGCCAGCAACTGGGGGGGTGGGGGGACGGGAGGGCAGACTCCTGTCCAACGGCCGACTCCCCCCACCGCCGACAACCAGCGGGCAAGAGCTTTTATAGGTAAAGGGAGGGCGCTACATGCAGAAACAGCATAGCCAGATCTGATAGTCCTCTGGAAATTGGTCATCAGTGGTCTGACCAGCGTCACCTTGATTGTCTTAAGTACAGTTAAATCTTCAGTTCCAGGGTCAGTTTGTTCCCATTTCCTTGAGGCCAATTCTCAGAATCGTGGCAGCTTATGTCACGGTTACAGTCTGGTCATCATGTAGTTAACTTCTTCCACCTGGTGGGGATTTCAATATCTATAAGACAGCTCACAGGATATGGCTCAGAATATTATCTATAGCCCATGAAGAGGAACTAAAGGTCCTTGACTGTGCTTAACGACTAAACTATTATTATTTAGTCTTGTTGGACTCTTTTCCTTTGCTTCTGCATCTCACTTCTCTGATTAAACTTATTCTTTGGCTAAAGTTTTTCCACAGACAAAAGGCAGGCAGAGGGCATGGGGGACAAGGACCATAGGGTCCTGCTCCATTTCAATATTTCATGTGCTTTTAAGATCTCTAATTCTCTGGGAATATGTGAAATTAATTTTGTGTTCCATAACCAGCATCAAAATACCAAATGGAATAAAATAGAGTAGAATTGCAATAGAATCTCTCAGACTTTATAAGAGAAAGTATTATGTTGTGAAATTTTTGTTTCCAGTTATGTGCATGTACGTGTGTGTGTGTGTGTGTGTGTGTGTGTGTGTGTGTAGTAGTCTGAAAAGTAAAATGAATTTCTTGCTGTAGATTATGGTTGTTTTAAAACCATCGTATCATGGATAACCTATCACTCTTCACACAAGGGTATAGAAAGAGGTTGCAGCCTGATTCCATGATATCACTCGTCCCTAGTGGTCTATAAACCAGACTAAGTACGTATTCACAAAAACATACAGTGATTCTAGATTACAGAGAGAAGATTTGCATGGTATTTTATATCACAGTGTGCATAAAATTTGGGCCCTAGCTTCCAGAAAGAGCAGTTCCATTTAAGATGGTTTCAGTGGTCATTTGAGTTCTGAAGTACAGACAACTGGCTGAAAAATGATCTTTGTAAACATATTCTTTTGTCAGCCAGCATTGCATGGACATAAAAAGATCAATGACAGAGCATGTACAGGCTAAATCCAATCATTAGTAGAAATAAGTCCCACAGGATCCAGAGTATGAAAAGATGCCATGAAATGATTTTTTTTTTTTAAAGGACTTGTGAACTCTTAGTCACTTTCTTTTTCTTTTTTTTTTAAATTTATTTATTTATTTATTTATTTTTGGCTATGTTGGGTCTTCGTTTCCGTGCGAGGGCCTTCTCCAGTCGCGGCAAGCGGGGGCCACTCTTCATCGCGGTGCGCGGGCCTCTCACTATCGCGGCCTCTCCCGTTGCGGGGCACGGGCTCCAGACGCGCAGGCTCAATAGTTGTGGCTCACGGGCCCAGTTGCTCCGTGGCATGTGGGATCTTCCCAGACCAGGGCTCAAACCCGTGTCCCCTGCACTGACAGGCGGACTCCCAACCACCGCGCCACCAGGGAAGCCCATGAAATGATTTTTAAAGAATATGTTTGTTTTTCTTTGAGTATAGTTGATTTACAATGTTGTGTTCCTTTCAGGTATACAGCACAGTGATTCAGTGATATATATATATATATATATATATATATATATATATATATATATATATATATATATATATATATTCTTTTTCAGATTTCTTTCCCTTATAGGTTATTACAAAATATTGAGTATAGTTCCCCGTGCCATACAGTAGGTCCTTGTTGGTTATCTGTTTTATATGTAGTAGCATGTATATGTTAATCCCAAACTCCTAATTTATCCCTCCCCCACCTTTCCCCTTTGGTAACCATAAGTTTGTTTTCTATGTCTGTGGGTCTATTTCTGTTTTGTAAAAGAATGTTTTATAATGTGCTTCAGTTTATAAATATTTCATTTCGTGTTGCTAGCTGATGGGTAGAAAGGGATGATACCTACACTTTGCTAGGCCCTCTGCTTTACATGTATGATCCCATTGATTTCTCACCTCTACAGTGTCATACAATAGGCAGCATAATTTCCTTTTACTGGTAAGACAAGTCCCTGAGTGGCTAAATAACTAACTCATATCCACAAAGCTTGAAAGTTGGGGAATTCAGTGCAAATCTAGAATTGTCTGCCTTTAAGACAACCTGATTCATAGGGAATAATTTCAATTGAAAGGTTTTCTGGCAAATGGAACTCTATTGTCCATGTTTGAGGGCTGTTATTAGGTAAGAATGCAGCAAAGTTCTCTGAAAGTTTTGGCTTTCTATTTTTGAAAGAGGAATGTCAAAATTTCCCTCTATGTGAATCAGTGCCATTTCCTAAGTTGTGGCTTCAAATGTTCAAGTGATTATTTCGTGGATGTTACCAACGTCAAGTTAAGTTAAAAGAGTCGAGTGAGAGGCATCCTCTACCACTAGACTCACTCTCCACATGTCCACATTTTATGGTAGGATTAATTTTGAGAGAAACATAATGCAGTGTTTTAAGGTTAAAAAATGGATATTTTGAAAACATCTTACCTAAGTTTAAATGAAGCAGACATTTCAAACTATAACATTCTATTTTTTTGCTGCTTTGGGAGTCAGTTATTATTTCCAGTTAAAGTGATAGATTTTTGGTTCCATTTAACAGAGAAATCTCTACTTGTCTCAATAGACTAGTAGAGATCCTCTTTTTTTTCTTGGTTAAATGTGGCTTTATTATATACTAGCAGACTTTCAAAATGTAGACATTCCGGTAAGATTTTGGGATTCAGTAACTTTATTGAGTACTAACGATGGGCTTGTTTCATTGAATTCGGTGATGCAAGCCCTGCCCGCAGATGTTTGCACATAAAGTCTGGGAGTTTCCTGATGGCTTGGTACCCATAAAGCCATCTCATCCAACTAACATCAATGCTTGACTCCACCTCTCTCCTTGTCTGCATCATCTGGCCTGGAAGTTGACCAGGTTCTATTTTTTTAATTGAAGTGTAGTTGATTTACAATGTCATGTTAGTTTCAGGTGTATAGCCCAGTGATTAATCTGAAAAAGAATATATGTATATATATGTATATATATATTCTTTTTCAGATTATTTTCCCTTATAGGTTATTATAAAATATTGAGAATAGTGCCCTGTGATGTACAGAGGGTCCTTGTTGATTATCTATTTTGTATACAGTAGTGTGTATATGTTAATCCCAAACTCCTAATTTATCCCTCCCTCTGCCTTTCCCCTTTGGTAATCATAAATTTGTTTTCTATATCTGTGGGTCTATTTCTGATTTGTAAATAAGTCCATTTGTGTCTTTCCTCTTGAAACTGGGAAAGCCACCACATTGGGATATGTTGTGATTTCACTTTGGATGTAAAGGGAGTCAAGTGAATGAAAATTATCCATGTCCCTTCTTTTGAATGTTAAACATGATGTATCCTTTCACTCTGAGTTGTCTCAAGGTTTGCTTGCACCGATCACCCACTGTTTTTAACAAGAAAATTTTTCTCACAATTTTATCATTTTATCAAATCTTAGCCAATATAGCTAATATTTATTAAGTATTTACTCTGTGCTAGATACTCATTGGAATGAAGTTTATAATTTAAACTTTCACACAAATCTATGAGATAGATACTTTTAATATCCTTTTTTTGTATAAGGAAACTGAACCACACAGGATTAAGTGATAAATAAGCTATAAATTTGGTTTTGTACCCAAACAGTCTTATTTCAGCACCAAAGCTTTGAAGCAAGCATCTTCAATAGTATTTTTCAAACTAGAGTCTGGGGAATAGTAGCTCTGCAAGATATTAATAGTTATTTTTCAAAATCAGATTCCAAGGTCTGAGAACTTCACCAATGCATGAAAACTTATGGTACAATTTTGCAGACCCTTTAATATGGTGATAGGCATTGTGAAAGCATAGTGTTTCTCGAACATATTATATGTGTGTACACGTGTGCATGCATACATGTGCATAAATGTATATATGGGTATATATGCATATATGTGTAATCTTATTCATATACTATTATATAAGCTGTAAATAATTATATACACATATGTATTTTACAGTACACGAATAAGGAAACACAGTGTTCAAATTAGCGAGGTCTTATATTAGCCCTAGCACACCTGTCTCTAAATATAATGTAACTCAACAATAAATAGTAAGCTCCTAAATTGTATAGAGTACAGCATAAAAAGAGAACATTTTGATACTCCTCCAAATGTAACATAAAAATGATAGTAAGATCATAGGTATTTTAGAGTACAGCCCAAAAAGAAAGTTTGCATCCAAAGTTCACATCCCGTTCATAGGCTCTAGACACTAGAAGGTGTTAACAAACATTGATCAAGAATAGTTATCTACTTTGAAGCATTAGAATTATAATAGCCCTTAATACATCTTCTAGTCAGCCCTCTTACTCCAAGACGAGTTATATGGAAATTTTCAAGACACATTGCTGATTTTTCAGAAATCTTCAGTACCAAAAATTATGTCAGTTCAATTTTTAAACTCTTCCTGAGTTATACTGACCTTGACACAAAAAAGTGGCTCTTAGTTGTAAAGCTAATGTCCTGCTTCTTTTTCTCCAGTACTGTTTTCAGAGCAATGTTTTGGAGCTCTGCGTTTGGAATTGGGGAGGAGCTAGTCCTAGTTTCATCAGAAGTCGTCTCTATAATGGTAACAATGCTGAGGTTTGAGCACAGCATGATAAAATGTACTTTATGATAATAAGAGTAATTACTGTGTCAAATTACATAATCTACACAGCACGGCCACAATGCATGTACACACAGGTACATACCACATACACACACACACACACACACACACACACACACACAGACATGCACATACACTTGCCCAACTTTCCTTAATATTTTTGCCCTGTGACTGATATAGGAAACTAATATCCACAGCAGCCTCCTTTAACTGAGATTCCTGCCATTATCTACTTAAGGACATTAAGGATTCAGAAGACTTAGGTTCTAGTTTGAGTTAAAAAATTATTGGGCCTTTGTCCTCTGGGCAATTCATTTACTATATCTGTGACTTCATTTTCTCATCTATAAAATGAAGTTAAATAAAACTGTGCCATGTCTTAATTGATTGGTGTAAGGGTCAAAGTAAAATATGTGTGTGAAGTTGCCAGCTGTCTATTTTTTATATTTTCAACTTCTCTCCTCATTATGCTTATATTCTCTTTTAACTTTTTTCATAGTTATGGGTCACATTTTCCTGCTTGTAATGTCCAATTATTTTTGATTGGTTGTTGGACATTGTGATCCTACATTGTTGAATGTTTGGATTTTCTTGTCTTTTTTAAATAGTATTTTGGCCGACAATTAAGTTGCAGATCAGTTTAATCACTTTGAGTATCGCTTTTTAGACTTGTTAGGGAAGATTTTGTGTAGCTTTCCCTCCAGAGATAATTTAGCTCTATTACTAAGGTATGACCCTTTGGGGTTGCCACTGAATGCCCCCGAGTGATGACTGAGGACTCTTCAGCCTGATTAGTTGGTACTCAGGGGACATTCTGACTTTTGTGAGCTCTAGGAATTATTAGGCTTACAGCTCCAAGACTGCTCTTTGCCTGACATAGTAGAGCTTTGTTCTCACAAGCACTGACTCCTACTCAACCAAGACTCAAAGTGATTTCAGTACAGATATTTGTAGCTGTTTTGTTCTGTTTTGTTTTTCATAGCTCTATGCTTCCTGTAACTCTGCCCTGCAACTTTCAGTCACCTCAGCATCTCTGAACTTCCATTTCTGGATCCTAACTCCCTAAGACCATTGAACTCTGTTTGGGTTTCCCCTTTGTATGGACAGTGTACAGAAATTGCCTCCAGGCAGGAACCTAGGGAAATTGTAAGGCTCATATCAATTTTTTCCTTCTCTTAAGGATCATAATCCTGGATTATCTGTTACGTAAAGTCTAAAAATAGTTATTTTATGTATTTCATTTAGTTTTCCATGCAAGAGGTTGAGTCTGGTCCTTGTTATTCCATTATGGCCAGAAATGGGAGTTTATATGTGAATGTGCTTTGAACTCTTTGAAGTATGATATTTTTCACATTCCCCCTTCTTTCAATTATTTTCTTCCTAAATTTTTAGAGCAATATATTTCCAGCGGTAGATTGACATTATGTGTGTATGAGAGAGAGAAAGTGAGTGAGCAATCGAGAGAGAGAGAAAGAGAAAGAAGAGAGACAGATACCTAGCATGTTGTGGAAAACTACTATTTTTATTTTTTTCCCTGCAACTTCCAGGTTTTGGCTTTTGAGTGGTAGCTTTTTATTTTTACTTTAATAGTTATGTGTTTATTTGAATAAGAATTATAAAAATTAACACCAAAATTGTCATTTCATGCATTATATTGCTTAGAAAGTGGCTGAATAAAAAAGTGAATTTAAAGAAAAATATTAAATAAATCAGAGTAGACATAAAAAACAAATTTGTGAAGGTAATATATGGCTAACTGATTTGCAGGCCTCCCTTACACTAAAGAAGGACTGGATAAGGTGAGAAAGCAGAAGAGTAAAATATTCAAACTCTTTGTGTCTGATTCAGCACTACTTTTCTTCTATTTGGAAATCCTATCTCCCCCAAATGCATTCATATTGTTACCCCTTTGGGGCTCCTCCTGTACTTGAATTGCTAATGGAAGACACTTGTAGTATCTGGAAATCAGCAATATGATGTTACTGGTAGAACCAACTTCAATCAGGAATATGCCGATGAGAGCCTAATCCCGTACATCTACACTTTTCCTTCCTTTTGACAGTTACATACTTCTTCCATTTATTAAGGGGGAAAAGGGGACCCATGAAGAACTCTTTAAATAGAGCTATTAAAAATTAAAAAAAAAAGAAATGAGGACATTTCTGACAGAAGAAATTAGAGGGTTACATGAAAAACTCACATCTATTTTACATTTGCTTATGCTATGATTGTGTTACATTATCAGAGTTCAGGAAGCAGATGCCGTCATTATGAACTAATTGGATGAGCCAGTTATCAGGGAGGAAAAGAAATGAGTGTGAATTCAGAACCTGTGACTACAGTAGTCTAATTCTAGGTCTGTAGATCTGCCTTCTATTGTTTTAAGGCAAAAGCATAGGGTTGGTGATTTTGAGATTATTTCACTAAACATGGTGATCTTACCCAATAACACTGGGAAGGCAGATTTTCTGCAATATAATTAACAATGGTTGAAAAAACTAAAGAGACAACTCATTATAAATATAATAAGTAGCTCTGTAAATCCACAGTAGTATCGAGTTCCAGGGCTTTGAGGCCAAATCAACAAAGACCTAAGCTGCAAAAAGGTCTCTTTTACATTTTTTCTCTACATCCTCTTTCTATCCCTCTCAATGTACACTTTCTTCAGAGCTTGGGACTTGTAGAGTCACTTGATTGACCCTTTTAGCACAGAGCAGTTGTGAGAAAACGTCTTGTCAAATCATGCTGTGAAGTTAAAAAGTGAAATGTTGCCAAGTGGTTCTTGAAAATCTTACAAGAAAAATCGAATGCTTAACTTTTCATATAGGGGAGCCAATCAAATATGCAAATTAAAAAATTAAAGATGAGCTGATCCATCTAAACAGGAAAAATACTATGATACATAACTAAAAGTGCAAAATACAATCTTTAAGAAGTGATCTTCTGCTCTCATCTGTAAGAGATAAGTACCCACTGAGAGAAGCACAGGCTCCTGCAAGTGGGGGAACCTTGGAAGAGAGCACAGCCTAGAGGTCGGAGGGGCAGGAATGGCAGTGACTCTATTTTTTCACGTCTTTTTTTAAAAAGTATTGGAACCCTCTCCCTGAAACAGGAAGTCACTAGAATTAAAGTTGCTGTTGGCCACCAGGTGGCAGCAATGCCTCAGTAACATTATTTGAAGAATAAGGACAGTTTGCCCTGTTTTCTCCACCTTCTCACCCCCAGATTCATAAGCATTACTTTTCCATATTTATAACTATTGCTAGTGGACTCATGGACTCCATTTATAACTTCACTTATTTTATTCCTTGCCTCCTAAGAGGAAAACATAACCCCCATTTAACCAACTTTAACATCTCTTAGGCTCTTCATAATCCCTGTAATTTCTAATGCTTTTTGTCATAGTTTCATTTTTTGTCTGCCTTTCATTCCATTTTCAACTTCTTCCCTCTTACGTCCTCTCTTGCATCTACAGATATGCCCAGAAATATTTCTAGCATTCCATGAAGCCAGACATTAAGATCAATCGTGGATGTTTCTCTTGGCTTTTCCTCTTCACCTCATCCTTCTTCCTGTACCATAGGGAGACTTTCTCTCAGAAGAGCAAGATGAACTCTGTACTTTAAGTTCCCTATTCCTGGCTCTGCTGAATCATGTCTTCTACCTCACAGAAGCAGAAAAAGAAAGCAAAGCTATTGAGCATGAATAAATCTCTTGTGATTTGGCTTAACAGATATTTCCGTACATTTGCCTTTAGGGATGTTGAGCTTTGAGAGTTTCTTCATCCTATTCCTTCATTTTGTTTCTTCAGCTGGGGCTAAATGAAGTCCTCACAGAAGGATACCTCTTTAACAAGATGTTACTACCAACATCCATTTCAAATATAAACTGCCTCAGTGAAAGCAATTGTTCTTCTATAGACAATCAAGCATCAAACCGAAAACAAAGCTGGAGGTTAACTTGGAAATGATCTTGACCAAGCATCTGAAACCTTTTTAGAGGAAGGATCTTTGTAAATATTCTCCAGAGTCTATGGGTTAAGAGGGTGGGCTTTACCAAAATCAGGGTCTGACAGTGGGGTAGGGAAAAAGATATAACTGTCAGTTATGTTGCCTTCTCAGCAGAGAATCTGCACCAGACATAGGGGCTGGATTATGGAGAAGAGTGTTATAGGCAATGGCAGTCACTGCCAGGGAGTCTCTTAGATATTTTGTTTCATGAGTGGAGACTATATCATTGGTTAGAGAATCATGAAGTGGTTACCTGTGTTCCCCAAGGTTATATACCTAGTATGAGAGGTGAATTCAGATTTCTGGAACAAACGCTCATCTTAGGTAGCACTATGGCGAGGAATAAGTAACATGCATTCCGCTCTGCATAACAGGTGCTACTAAGTAAGGGATCGATACACATAACTTCCCTACGTAATAAATAACAAGCAGTTATAAGCATAGGCTTATAGTAAGACAGATTGGTGTTAAAATTCTGCTTACTTCTCTTACCAACTCTATGTTTTTGATTTTTAAGTTTAGCTTTATTCTCTATTAAGTGGAAATATAATAGCACATACCTTTTAGGATATATTGGTCATGTCTGCTGTACAATGAATGCTCAGTACATTGTATCTATTAATATTATGATAAATATTTTGAAGTAAAATTGATGAAACATATCTTAACAACTGGAAAGAGAATTAAGCTGTTAGAACTGATCATTAAGCCGGGCATACAGAGAACTGATTATTAAATGCACTAGGGCATATTATCTATATACTGTTTTCTTCTCTAGAAGAAACTTCTCTGTAGAAAAATTTGAGCGTTAAATGGAATAACTTTCTCTTGCTTTGGCAAGAGGAAAGTTACTTAAGATG
Source organism: Balaenoptera ricei (assembly GCF_028023285.1). Classification (NCBI taxonomy): domain Eukaryota; kingdom Metazoa; phylum Chordata; class Mammalia; order Artiodactyla; family Balaenopteridae; genus Balaenoptera; species Balaenoptera ricei. The sequence continues at coordinate 5,865,987 of NC_082642.1, forward strand.
GTTAGGTGATGAAGGTTGCTAGATTTAATTAATTTAATACATTAATTATTTAATGTGCAGCCTATAAATCTTTTCTCTCTATTATTATTTTAAAATACACTTAATTCCACTCAAGAACTTGATTTTAAAAAAATCATAATAACTAAGGACATTTCTTTTTTTTTAATTAGAAAAAAATTCAAAGTCAGGGGCTAGGTTTGATTTTTTTATGTTTTAGCACTTAATAGATATATATTTTAAGTTTATCCCCCAAAATGACTGAGTTTGGCAGTAATAAGAAAAATATTCAATTAGCATAGCAGCACCCAAGTAGGATCACCAAGTATCCAATGTGTTTTCAGGCTATAGTGAAATAATTTGGTTGTAAAGATAAATAATTTCCTTACAGAAAAGACAAGTTGAGCAATAAAAATTTATTTGGAGACAGAAGTGGCCAGGACATTACCAACACATCCACATCTTGAAAAATTCAAAGGATGTAATTTTCTCATTTAGAAAGAAAACAAAATAGCATTGAACTCTAAACATAATGCATTTGTGCACATCTGCAAACTCAATTTATCTTTCATGTTTTTTTCATGTTCAGAATTCAATTACAATTCACTTCATTGTTATCAGCCCTTCTAGAGAAATCAGAAATTAAATTTTGCCCTTAGCTGCCCTCATGGTCAGGAATCACTATGGAAATAAAAACTCATTTCAACCATGATACCTCAAAATGCAATACTGTGAATCAAACTGGGGAGGTCTTATTGAACAGATATATGGAGTTTAAGTTATGGGAATTAAGATATATGTCTGTGACATTAGGTTAACTCTGAGGAAGAAAAAATGTAAATTATTTGTTACTTCTTAGCTAAGCTCCTGACAACTTATACATTTAAGATCATGTATATAAAATGTTATGGAGCAAAGAACATGCTTAAACATGAAATACACATAGTATTTTATAAGGAAACTAATTTATTGTATAGATATAGATATAGATATAGATGTAGATATAGATATAGACATAGACATACACACTTTGGCTTTAAGGGTAAAAATTCTAAAATTGTAAATTTATTCTAGTACTGCAAAAGACCTCTCTCTTTCTCTCTCTCTCTCTCCCTCTCTCTGTTTCTATAAAGGAAGATTGAAAACCCTAAGTTCAGAACAATGAAAATAGAAAAGCAAGTCAGAACATAGCTTTCTTATTCATAAAAACACGCCAGATATGGATCATAAGTTGCTTATAATGGTAGGCATATTTTTGGCTTCACAAAAAAAATAATAATAATAAAGGAAGCATGATTTTCAGAGATGTTGAAATGAATAGTAGTGTGCCGTCACCACATTCTTTCACATTCTTATTCTTAGCAGAATCGTCATTCCTTTTTCCTGAACAAAAATATGAGTGCTAGAAAGTCCCAAGTATCAGATCAGATTGTTGTAGATCTATCCCTTTAAGCATATTCTATATTGAAAGTCAAAAGCCATTATATGGAAGCTATATTAAAAATGAGCCCACAAAAATAATTTCTAAATAAAAGTTTCTAGCGCTAATCAAAGCACGTTAGTTGTTCTCTTTCCTTTTAAGAAGGAGATGGTATCAGTTTAACTTCATGATTATACAGCCTAAATCTTTTCAGAAGAGGAAACGAAGTAAATAGAAGTCATAGAAGTAAATGAAAAATGCTGGGTAAAGTTGAAAACTAATGTAGCGATCAGAGCGTAACTTCAGACTCACAACTTCTTGGGCTAACCCAAATCATGGGTTGTGTCTTCAGTCTGTTCTTTCTGAAGTGCTCTCCTAAATTTTCCACTCACTGACCTTTCTATCCTTCCCGATTTCCTGCTTATTGAAGCAATAAAGCCATTCTGTTGCTCACTTTGGATGTTTGAAGTAAAAAGGAAAATAAAGCTTGCTGATTTCATTTAACAATTCATTTAACCAGACTTTCAAGACCCTACTATGTGCTAGGGACATAGTTCTGGGGAAAACATTGTAAAGCCAATGTCCCCACTTTGTTTCAATTCTGGTAGGTGCAGAGAGACAACAAACAAATAATGCATCATATGCAAGGAGGTGGTGATTAAGGAGTATAAAGAAAAATAATACAAGGAAACTTAATAAAGTGATGGGAGGAGAGAAGATCCTGTTTTAAACTGTCTATTCCAGAAAGACCTCTCTAATAAGGTGACATGAACAGAAAACTGAGGGAACTGAGGGAGCAAACTGAGTGGCTGTATCTGAGGAAAAGAATTCCAGGCACAGGATAGAGCAATCGCAAAGTCACCGAGACAGGAGCAAGCGTGGGGTGCCTGATCGTGGTAGGAACCAGTGAGAGCTGGGGGTGGGTGGGGGTGTAAGACAGGAGGCCTGAGAGGGAGCAAAGCAAGGGAGACTTGGGTTTGTTTTCTAATAAGGTAAGGGGGTGGGGTTCACGTTCTAATTTACATTTTTAAAGGGAGAATGATTAGGCCTTGAACTTTTTCTTTCCCCACAGGCAGCAATCAAGGCAAAGAATCAGCCTTGTTTTGGTCTTAACACCCAAGCTCTGCATCTTTACCTCGGCAGGTGTGGAGGGAGACTCCCTTGGGGCAACATGCAGGCTCTGAGTTCTCATCCTTACCTGGTTGTAGAGGAAGCAGGCTATGTCATTTTATTTGCCTTTAAAAATATTTTCTGACATTTTCCAGTGGTTTTAGGACAGGTGTCTTTCTTTGTATTCCAAGACCCAAACCCAACCAAATATGACCATTCAGTGATACAGCTGACATTTTAGTTACAGATTTCAACAAAATAAGTAGGATCATTTGACCTCTTTTTGCATGGATTGTAAGGAGGCAATCAACGAAAAGTATAAATGAAATCTTCGTTATGACAAAATGAACCAAAACATTATTACCAGTATTCTTTGCTTCATTAGCCAGTTCCTTGAAAGAATCTTTTATTTCACCGATGGCCAAAGTCAGTGAGACACTGCTGAAATTATAACACAAACAATGACTTAGAGAAAGAAAGATTTTAAAAAATTGTAGCAGGATCTCTAAACATGGAGTAAAAAGAATTTCAAATCTATTTCTCTCCCTCAAAACAGTGAAATGAGTGTTTCTCCCAAGATGGCAGTCTAAAAGATGTATGTCCATTGTGGCATTATCCTAAAAGCACTTGCACATGTATTAAGTTGGCTAAACGGCCAAAAGGGAAAATCATCTCTCAGTGTTCCTCAGAGCAAATACACATGTAATGAAACTTATGAATCACACCTTTCTTCAACTTCTTCCAATGATAAGATTGTATAAAGAGTAAATTCAGAACTAAAATGTAACCACATTTACTATGTTTGTTTAACTTTTAGTATAAATGCAGTGGTTATTGTAAGTATAAGCATTATTTTTAAAATTTAAATATGGGGTGGTAGAATGGCACAAATCAACTTTTAATGGAAAGCAACCCAGTTGTTCTTTCCTTCTATGTCTTTCTTTCCTGTGTGTCTCCTTTACAGTCACAGGGAACACTTCACTTCTGATACTTATGGTCAACAAAATGTGTGGAGGCTTTTCCCCACACAAGCAGTCCTCTGTGACACCAGCTGGGTGTCCTACAGTTTAACTCAATTCTAACACTATCTGCCTGGAGATAGTGTCAGATCCCCCAGGTTAAGGACTCAGTCTCTCAAGACTGTTCCCACCTTGCTTCAGATACCAATCACAAGTAGTATCTATAGGTCCCCAGGTTACCCACAACTTCTGTCCAACTTGGCTATAAATTGAAGGTTCCCATGACCCACTCCTCAGGTTCAATTCATTTTCTAGAGCTGCTTACAGAACTCAAGGAAACACTACTTACATTTACCAGTTTATTAAAGATATGATAAAGAATACAGATGATCAGCCAGATGAAGAGAAACATGGGGCAAGGTCTCAGACGGTCCCAGGCACAGGCGGTTCTGTCCCCATGGAGCTTGGGTACATCACCCTCCTGGTGTGGATGCATTCACCAGCCTGGAAACTCTCCAAACCCTGTGCAATTTGGATTTTATGGAGGCTTATTCATGTAAGCACGGTCAACTATTAATGCCATTTCCAGCTTCTCTCCCCTATCTGGAAGATGGGGGTGGAGATGAACATTCCAAGCTTCTAATCATGGTTTGGTCTTTCTGGTGACCAGCCCCCATCCAGGAGCCCACCCAGAGTCAGCTCAGTAGAATAAAAAATTCTCCTAGGGCTCTTATCACTTCAGATTTACAAGGGTTTTGGGAGCCCTGCGTCAAGAAAGGGGTCAAAGACAAATATTAGAACAAGAGATACTCTAGAGTTCTTATCTCACAAGAAATTTAAAGGGTGTTAGGAGTTCTGTGCCAGGAACAAGGGGTAGAGACCTACATAATAAAAATAAAAACAATTTTAGTTAAAATATTCATATGTTTTTCTACAGCTTCTTAAACTTTCTTTTGGTAAACTAGTTAAATGTATTAACTTTGGTAAACTAGTTAAATGTATTAAAAAAGAGAAGCAACTTCTAAAATTGGCCTTTTTTTCCAAGTTAGGTTTGTTGTGAAATAACACAGTAAATGGTACAAGATAATTTTTAGTCTTTATTTCTTCTATTTGAAACATCTTAATCATCCTGATAGCTGATGGGTTAGACAAGCCAGTGATGTTAATAGCTGGCGATTACAGGTGCTTTGTGGATTGGTTTAATCAGACTAAACCCCCATGAGCTAACTCAGAGAAGTGAGAGCTGGGACTTCCTGGTGGTCCAGTGGTTAAGATTCTGTGCTTCCAGTGCAGGGGGCGCAGGTTCGATCCCTGGCCAGGTAACTAAGATCCCACATGCTGAGTGGCCAAAAAAAATTTTTTTAAATGCAGAGGAGTGATAGCTGTCAAAAATAGAATCAGAGTATCAAGGCCAATGGAAAGGGAACACCCTAAGCGGTAACAATTAGGCACAGATTCAGGGGGCTTTGCTCCACTAATGTGCAGGGAAGCTCCTATATTTGTTTTTCTACTAAGGGGATCATCAACTCTGGTTGTAGTCAATGCAAGCTTGCTTCATCCTCTGTGAAAAGATGGTAATGGGAAACTTGTAGCTTAAGAGATATACTTAACATGTTCTGGGAGAAAAAAATCCTAGAGATAATGGAGAAAACAGAAGAAAATTAAACTAGATAATCAAATAGTATGAAGGATGGGCATAACACTTTTAACATCAAGGTTAATCGATATACGTTTTAGAATGTGGCAGAGAGTAAAAGAAAAATTAGATGGATATAAATATGATGAAAATGATGTGCATGTCTTCCCATAGATAATGACCTCAAACCTTTCAGTATATATAATTTAAGCTCTATCAGGGTAATTGTATTTGACAATTTTTTTTTCACTTTTGATTTCCAAGTGCGTAGAACAGTTCTGGGTCTTAATAGTCAATAAATATTTATTGATTGTATGACTAAATAAATGACTGACTGAATGAATAAATGGGTTACTGGATGGTTGGATGGATGGATGGATGGATGGATGGATGGATGGATGGATGAAAAGCAAAAAGGAGACCCCCAAGTGGTAGAAATTTGAAGAAACTTTATTCAAAGCATGGAAGAAAGGGTGAAGTTGTGTCTTTTGTATTTTCTTGATAGAGCCAGTGATAGAGGAGGAGACCTTCCACCTACAACTGGGAGTCAAAACACCATAGAAAGTCTGGTGAGTGGTATCAAGTCTATCTATTGCTACAGTTTTGATCCATAGAACTTTGTGTCTGTGCTAAACCTCATTGTAACAACTTTAACAGATGCTATTTATATGTCTGGGGTGTACAGTGGTTTTGCATTGTTTTTTAATTTCAATTTCCCTGATGTTTGATGATGTTAAGCATTTTTTCATGTGCTTATTATTAGCCATTCATATATCTTCTTAGGAGCCATTCATATATCTTCTTAGGAGCATCCTTTGCCTATTTTTTAATCAGGTCATTTTTTGTTGTGGTTGAGTTGTAGCAATCTTCTACAACTCTGCCTATTTTTAATTGGTTTTTTAATCTTCTTATAATTAAATTTTTTTAAATTATTTTATTTATTTATTTACTTATGGCTGCATTGGGTCTTCGTTGCTGCACGCAGGCTTCCTCTAGTTGCAGCAAGTGGGGGGTTACTCTTCGTTGTGGTGTGAAGGCTTCTCACTGTGGTGGCTTTTTTTGTTGTGGAGCACGGGCTCTAGGCATGCGGGCTTCAGTAGTTGCGGCTCAGGGGCTCTAGAGCACAGGCTCAGTAGCTGTGGCACACGGGCTTAGTTCCTCCACGACATGTGGGATCTTCCAGGACCAGGGCTCAAACCCGTGTCACCTGAATTGGCAGGCAGATTCATAACCACTGCACCACCAGGGAAGCCCCTTTATAATTAAATTTTAAGAGTTTTTTTATATTCTGGATATAAGATTTTCATCAAATACATAATTTACAAATATTTTCTCCTACTCTGTGACTTGTCCTTTCATTTTCTTAATGGTTATAGCTTGTGCATCTACTATTTATTTTGAGTTAATTTCTATGTGTGAGGTAAGGTAATGGTTTAGCCCATTTTTTAAAAACGTGAATGTCCAATTGTCCCAGTACCACTGGTTGAAGAGACTATCTTTTCACTCTTATATTTTCAAAAATCATCTAATCATAAATGTAAGGGATTATTGCTGAACTCTCAAGTCTGTTCCACTGATCTACATGCCTACCTTTACAAGAATATCACACTGTCTTCTTTACTGTAGCTTTTTAATATGATTTGAAATTTGATAGTGGAAGTCATCCAACTTTATTCTTCCTTTTTCTAAGTTGTTTTGTTTATTCTAGGTTCCTAGCATTTCCATATACATTTTAGGAGTAAATTATCAATTTCTGCTGCTGAGATTTTGATAAAGGTTGTGGTAAGTCTACAGATCTTTGAAGACATTTACCACCATATTGGGTCTTCTAATCAATGTCTTCTGGAAGTTTGGATCATTAGAGGAGATACTAGATAGAAAGTGGGTTGGAATTGGGTAATCTGATGGCTGGAACCAAGGCAACTATCCCTGAATCACTGTTCCTCAGATGCCGGGGGTATCCCTGATTCTTGTCCTTCTGGTGTCTGTGGTGTTCAGTGCTTCGTTCACAATGCTAACGACCCCCAGAATATTTCCAATAAACCCCATTTTCTTGCTTAATATGGCAAGATCAATTCCCATGGTTTACCATTAAAAAAAAAAACTTTTTGGTTGGTTATACTTTCAGGTATAACAGCAATTTCTGGATTAGAAATTAAATTTAGTGTATGCATGAGATAAAGAAATTATACAGTACAATGGCTCCAAATTGTCAGTAGCTTACCTGCAGGCTTGGTTGGCATTATGTCACTTTCAAGTTCTATGTCATGTGGTCCTTGCAGCTCCAAATCTCAGTTAGTGAGCCCAGAGAAGCTAGTGAGGCAGTGGGGCTAGTGTCATGTTTCCCAGGGGGTTCTGAAAAAATATATATTGAGTCTTCTAATCCATGGTCATGGAAAGTCTATTTAAAATTTTCTTCTTTTTTTTTTATGTTTATTTTTTATTTATTTATTTTTCTTATTAGTCACCCATTTTATACACATCAGTATATATACATGTCAATCCCAATTTCCCAATTCATCACACCACAACCCCCGCCTCCCACCGCTTTCCCCCTTGGTGTCCATACATTTGTTCTCTACATCTGTGTCTCAATTTCTGCCCTGCAAACCGGTTCATCTGTACCATATTTTTAGGTTCCACATATATGCATTAATATATGATATTTGTTTTTCTCTTTCTGACTTATTTCACTCTGTATGACAATCTCTAGATGCATCCACGTCTCTACAAATGACCCAATTTCGTTCCTTTTTATGGCTGAGTAATATTCCATTGTATATATGTACCACATCTTTTTTTTTTATTATTAATTAATTAATTTATTTATTTTTGGCTGTGTTGGGTCTTCGTTTCTTTTTTTTTTTTTTTTTTTTTTTTTCACACACACACTGTATTTTATTTTTACAAGAGATAAATCGACTGACACCAAGCATTGTACATGGATGACCACAACAAAAGCAACAATGATTGCAATTACCAAACATGAAACACACTCATACTATGTCATAGTATTGACATTCAGTCCAGTAATCCTCCACTGTAACAGCTCCTTTACTTTGCAGTGAAAATTGATTTGTATATTCTTTGCCTCTGAGTCCTTGTGGAATTTTTTTTTTTTTTTTTTTTTAAATTCAGACAGAAAGTCACAAAAATTATACTCATCCTCATCAGTTCACTCAGTCCCATGTAATTAATTTTTTTTTTTTCGTCTTGATCTTTTGTTAGCACTTTTATGAGTTCATCAGTTTTTCATTAGAGTTCTGAAAATGCTTATTCATTCAGTTCAGCAGTACAGTCCGTTACCAGAAACCTGTACTTGTCAGAGTCTTTTCCATGTATTTCTTGAAGATGAAACCCTTTTATAGGAACATATTTGCAAAATCATCAGAGTACACCCAGAACTGTCTGTAAATGACAAAAGACTTAACAATGACCACGGTTAAAGATTTGATGACAGTTCATAATAATGCAGTTGACAAGAAAATTAGTTATTTCTGAGATATACATTTTAAAGTAATAACTAGGATTATTACTTATAACATTATACCAGAACATATAAGATTTTTAGAAATTTCATGTAATGTCTGAAACATTTATATTAACATATTTCCATACATATTTCCATACAAGTACAAATATAAGATTTTTAGTAATTTCATGTAATGTCTGAAACATTTATATTAACATATTCCCATACATATTTCCATACAAATACAAATATGATTTTTAGAAATTTCATGTAATGTCTGAAACATTTATATTAACATATTTCCATACATATTTCCATACAAATACAAATATAAGATTTTTAGAAATTTCATGTAATGTCTGAAACATTTATATTAACATATTTCCATACAAATAACCCAATGAAAGTTTAGTATTAGTTGTTTTGTTTGTTTTTTTATACTGCAGGTTCTTATTAGGCATCAGTTTTATACACATCAGTGTATACATGTCAATCCCAATCGCCCAATTCAGCACACCACCATCCCCACCCCACCGCAGTTTTCCCCCCTTGGTGTCCATATGTCCATTCTCTACATCTGTGTCTCAACTTCTGCCCTGCAAACTGGCTCATCTGTACCATTTTTCTAGGTTCCGCATACATGCATTAATATACGATATTTGTTTTTCTCTTTCTGACTTACTTCACTCTGTATGACAGTCTCTAGATCCATCCACGTCTCAACAAATGACTCAATTTCGTTCCTTTTTATGGCTGAGTAATATTCCATTGTATATATGTACCACATCTTCTTTATCCATTCGTCTGTTGATGGGCATTTAGGTTGCTTCCATGACCTGGCTATTGTAAATAGTGCTGCAATGAACATTCGGGTGCATGTGTCTTTTTGAATTACGGTTTTCCCTGGGTATATGCCCAGTAGTGGGATTGCTGGGTCATATGGTAATTCTATTTTTAGTTTTTTAAGGAACCTCCATATTGTTCTCCATAGTGGCTGTATCAATTTACATTCCCACCAACAGTGCAAGAGGGTTCCCTTTTCACCACACCCTCTCCAGCATTTGTTGTTTGTAGATTTTCTGATGATGCCCATTCTAACAGGAGTGAGGTGATACCTCATTGTAGTTTTGATTTGCATTTCTCTAATAATTAGTGATGTTGAGCATCTTTTCATGTGCTTCGTGGCCATCTGTATGTCTTCTTTGGAGAAATGTCTATTTAGGTCTTCTGCCCATTTTTGGATTGGGGTGTTTGTTTCTTTGATATTGAGCTGAATGAGCTGTTTATATATTTTGGAGATTAATCCTTTGTCCGTTGATTCATTTGCAAATATTTTCTCCCATTCTGAGGGTTGTCTTTTCGTCTTGTTTATGGTTTCCTTTGCTGTGCAAAAGCTTTGAAGTTTCATTAGGTCCCACTTGTTTATTTTTGTTTTTATTTCCATTACTCTAGGAGGTGGATCAAAAAAGATCTTGCTGTGATTTATGTCAAAGAGTGTTCTTCCTATGTTTTCCTCTAAGAGTTTTATAGTGTCCAGTCTTATATTTAGGTCTCTAATCCATTTTGAGTTTATTTTTGTGTATGGTGTTAGGGAGTATTCTAATTTCATTCTTTTACATGTAGCTGTCCAGTTTTCCCAGCACCACTTATTGAAGAGACTGTCTTTTCTCCATTGTATATCTTTGCCTCCTTTGTCATAGATTAGTTGACCATAGGTGCGTGGGTTAATGTCTGGGCTTTCTATCTTGTTCCATTGATCTATGTTTCTGTTTTTGTGCCAGTACCATATTGTCTTGATTACTGTAGCTTTGTAGTATAGTCTGAAGTTAGGGAGTCTGATTCCTCCAGCTCCATTTTTTTGCCTCAAGACTGCTTTGCCTATTCGGGGTCTTTTGTGTCTCCATACAAATTTTAAGATGATTTATTCTAGCTCAGTAAAAAATGCCATTGGTAATTTGATAGGGATTGCATTGAATCTGTAGATTGCTTTGGGTAGTATACTCATTTTCACAATGTTGATTCTTCCAATCCAAGAACATGGTATATCTCTCCATCTGTTGGTATCATCTTTAATTTCTTTCATCAGTGTCTTATAGTTTTCTGCATACAGGTCTTTTGTCTCCCTAGGTAGGTTTATTCCTAGGTATTTTATTCTTTTCGTTGCAATGGTAAATGGGAGTGTTTCCATAATTTCTCTTTCAGATTTTTCATCATTAGTGTATAGGAATGCAAGAGATTTCTGTGCATTAATTTTGTATCCTGCAACTTTACCATATTCATTAATTAGCTCTAGCAGTTTTCTGGTGGCAGTTTTAGGATTCTCTATGTATAGTATCATGTCATCCGCAAACAGTGACAGTTTTACTTCTTCTTTTCCAATTTGTATTCCTTTTATTTCTTTTTCTTCTCTGATTGCCGTGGCTAGGACTTCCAAAACTATGTTGAATAATAGTGGTGAGAGTGGACATCCTTGTCTCGTTCCTGATCTTAGAGGAAATGCTTTCAGTTTTTCACCATTGAGAATGATGTTTGCTGTGGGTTTGTCATATATGGCCTTTATTATGTTGAGGTAGCTTCCCTCTATGCCCACTTTCTGGAGAGTTTTTATCAGAAATGGGTGTTGAATTTTGTCAAAAGCTTTTTCTGCATCTATTGAGATGATCATATGGTTTTTATTCTTCAATTTGTTAATATGGTGTATCACATTGATTGATTTGCGTATATTGAAGAATCCTTGCATCCCTGGGATAAATCCCACTTGATCGTGGTGTATGATCCTTTTAATGTGTTGCTGGATTCTGTTTGCTAGTATTTTGTTGAGGATTTTTGCATCTATATTCATCAGTGATATTGGTCTGTAATTTTCTTTTTTTGTAGTGTCTTTGTCTGGTTTTGGTATCAGGGTGATGGTGGCCTCATAGAATGAGTTTGGGAGTGTTCCTTCCTCTGCAATTTTTTGGAAGAGTTTGAGAAGGATGGGTGTTAGCTCTTCTCTAAATGTTTGATAGAATTCACCTGTGAAGCCGTCTGGTCCTGGACTTTTGTTTGTTGGAAGATTTTTAATCACAGTTTCAATTTCATTACTTGTGATTGGTCTGTTCATATTTTCTATTTCTTCCTGGTTCAGTCTTGGAAGGTTATACCTTTCTAAGAATTTGTCCATTTCTTCCAGGTTGTCCATTTTATTGGCATAAAGTTGCTTGTAGTAGTCTCTTAGGATGCTTTGTATTTCTGCAGTGTCTGTTGTAACTTCTCCTTTTTCATTTCTGATTTTATTGATTTGAGTCCTCTCCCTCTTTTTCTTGATGAGCCTGGCTAATGGCTTATCAATTTTGTTTATCTTCTCAAAGAACCAACTTTTAGTTTTATTTATCTTTGCTATTGTTTTCTTTGTTTCTATTTCATTTATTTCTGCTCTGATCTTTATGATTTCTTTCCTTCTGCTAACTTTGGGTTTTGTTTGTTCTTCTTTCTCTAGTTTCTTTAAGTGTAAGGTTAGATTGTTTACTTGAGCTTTTTCTTGTTTCTTTAGGTAGGCTTGTATAGCTATAAACTTCCCTCTTAGAACTGCTTTTGCTGCATCCCATAGGTTTTGGGTCGTCGTGTTTTCATTGTCATTTGTCTCTAGGTATTTTTTGATTTCCTCTTTGATTTCTTCAGTGATCTCTTGGTTATTTAGTAACGTATTGTTTAGCCTCCATGTGTTTGTCCTTTTTACGTTTTTTTCCCTGTAATTCATTTCTAATCTCATAGCGTTGTGGTCAGAAAAGATGCTTGATATGATTTCAATTTTCTTAAATTTACTGAGGCTTGATTTGTGACCCAAGATGTGATCTATCTTGGAGAATGTTCCGTGCGCACTTGAGAAGAACGTGTAATCTGCTGTTTTTGGATGGAATGTCCGATATATATCAATTAAATCTATCTGGTCTATTGTGTCATTTAAAGCTTCTGTTTCCTTATTTATTTTCATTTTGGATGATCTGTCCATTGGTGTAAGTGAGGTGTTAAAGTCCCCCACTATTATTGTGTTACTGTCGATTTCCTCTTTTATAGCTGTTAGCAGTTGCCTTATGTATTGAGGTGCTCCTATGTTGGGTGCATATATATTTATAATTGTTATATCTTCTTCTTGGATTGATCCCTGGATCATTATGTAGTGTCCTTCCTTGTCTCTTGTAACATTCTTTATTTTAAAGTCTATTTTATCTGATATGAGTATAGCTACTCCAGCTTTCTTTTGATTTCCATTTGCATGGAATATCTTTTTCCATCCCCTCACTTTCAGTCTGTATGTGTCCCTAGGTCTAAAGTGGGTCTCTTGTAGACAGCATATATATGGGTCTTGTTTTTGTATCCATTCAGCCAGTCTATGTCTTTTGGTTGGGGCATTTAATCCATTCACGTTTAAGGTAATAATCGATATGTATGTTCCTATGACCATTTTCTTAATTGTTTTGGGTTTGTTTTTGTAGGTCCTTTTCTTCTCTTGTGTTTCCCACTTAGAGAAGTTCCTTTAGCATTTGTTGTAGAGCTGGTTTGGTGGTGCTGAATTCTCTTAGCTTTTGCTTGTCTGTAAAGCTTTTGATTTCTCCATCAAATCTAAATGAGATCCTTGCTGGGTAGAGTAATCTTGGTTGTAGGTTCTTCCCTTTCATCACTTTAAGTATATCATGCCACTCCCTTCTGGCTTGCAGAGTTTCTGCTGAGAAATCAGCTGTTAACCTTATGGGAGTTCCCTTGTATGTTATTTGTCGTTTTTCCCTTACTGCTTTCAATAATTTTTCTTTGTCTTTAATTTTTGCCACTTTGATTACTATGTGTCTCGGCGTGTTTCTCCTTGGGTTTATCCTGTATGGGACTCTCTGCGCTTCCTGGACTTGGGTGGCTATTTCCTTTCCCATGTTAGGGAAGTTTTCGACTATAATCTCTTCAAATATTTTCTCTGGTCCTTTCTCTCTCTCTTCTCCTTCTGGGACCCCTATAATGCGAATGTTGTTGCGTTTAATGTTGTCCCAGAGGTCTCTTAGGCTGTCTTCATTTCTTTTCATTCTTTTTTCTTTAGTCTGTTCCGCGGCAGTGAATTCCATCATTCTGTCTTCCAGGTCACTTATCCGTTCTTCTGCCTCAGTTATTCTGCTATTGATTCCTTCTAGTGTAGTTTTGATTTCAGTTATTGTATTGGTCATCTCTGTTTGTTTGTTCTTTAATTCTTCTAGGTCTTTGTTAATCATTTCTTGCATCTTCTCAATCTTTGCCTCCATTCTTATTCCAAGGTCCTGGATCATCTTCACTATCATTATTCTGAATTCTTTTTCTGGAAGGTTGCCTATCTCCACTTCATTTAGTTGTTTTTCTGGGGTTTTATCTTGTTCCTTCATCTGCGACATAGCCCTCTGCCTTTTCATCTTCTCTATCTTTCTGTAACTGTGGTTTTTGGTCCACAGGCTGCAGGATTATAGTTTTTCTTGCTTCTGTTGTCTGCCCTCTGGTGGTTGAGGCTATCTAAGAGGCTTGATGGGAGGCTCTGGTGGTGGGTAGAGCTGACCTTTGCTGTGGCGGTCAGAGCTCAGTAAAACCTTAATCCACTTGACTGTTGATGGGTGGGGCTGGGTTCCCTCCCTGTTGCTGTGGTGGTCAGAGCTCAGTAAAACCTTAATCCACTTGACTGTTGATGGGTGGGGCTGGGTTCCCTCCCTGTTGGCTGTTTTGCCTGAGGCAATCCAACACTGGAGCCTACCCGTGCTCTTTGGTGGGGTTAATGGCAGACTCTGGGAGGGCTCACGCCAAGGAGAACTTCCCAGAACCTCTGCTGCCAGTGTCCTTATCCCCACGGTGAAACAGAGCCACCACTCGCCTCTGCAGGAGACCCCCCAACACCAGCAGGTAGGTCTGGTTCAGTCTCCCCCAGGCTCACTGCTCCTTCCCCTGGGTCCTGATGCACACATTACTTTGTGTGTGCCCTCCAAGAGTGGGATCTCTGTTTCCCCCAGTCCCGTCAAAGTCCTGCAATCCAATTCCCACTAGCCTTCAAAGTCTGATTCTCTAGGAATTCCTCCTCCCGTTGCCTGACCCCCAGGTTGGGAAGCCTGACGTGGGGCTCAGAACCTTTACTCCAGTGGGTGGACTTCTGTGGTATAAGTGTTCGCCAGTCTGTGAGTCACCCACCCAGCAGTTATGGGGTTTGGTTTTACTCTGATTGCGCCCCTCCTACCATCTCACTGTGGCTTCTCCTCTGTCCTTGGACGTGGGGTATCCTCCTTGGTGAAGTCCAGGGTCTTCCTGTCAATGATTGTCCAGCAGCCAGTTGTGATTCTGGTGCTCTCGCAAGAGGGAGTGACAGCACGTCCTTCTACTCCGCCATCTTGGTTAATCCCCGGGTCTTCGTTTCTGTTCGAGGGCTTTCTCTAGTTGCGGCGAGCGGGGGCCACTCTTCATCACGGTGCGCGGGCCTCTCACTATCGCGGCCTCTCTTGTTGCGGAGCACAGGCTCCAGATGCGCAGGCTCAGTAGTTGTGGCTCACGGGCCCAGTTGCTCCGCGGCATGTGGGATTTTACCAGACCAGGGCTCGAACCCGTGTCCCCTGCATTGGCAGGCGGATTTTCAACCACTGCGCCACCAGGGAAGCCCTGTACCACATCTTCTTTATCCATTTGTCTGTTGATGGGCATTTAGGTTGCTTCCATGACCTGGCTATTGTAAATAGTGCTGCAATGAACATTGGGGTGCATGTATCTTTTTGATTTATGATTTTCTTTGGGTATATGCCCAGTAGTGGGATTTCTGGGTCATATGGTAATTCTATTTTTAGTTTTTTAAGGAACCTCCATATTGTTCTCCATAATGGCTGTATCAATTTACATTCCCACCAACAGTGCAAGAGGGTTCCCTTTTCTCCACACCGTCTCCAGCATTTGTTGTTCGTAGATTTTCTGATGATGCCCATTCTAACGGGTGTGAGGGGATACCTCACTGTAGTTTTGATTTGCATTTCTCTAATGATTACTGATGCTGAGCAGCTTTTCATGTGCTTCTTGGCCATCTGTATGTCTTCTTTGGAGAAATGTCTATTCAGGTCTTCTGCCCATTTTTGGATTAGGTTGTTTGTTTTTTTAATATTGAGCTGCATGTGCTGTTTATACATTTTGGAGATTAATCCTTTGTCCATTGATTCGTTTGCAAATATTTTCTCCCATTCTGAGGGTTGTCGTTTCGTATTGTTTGTAGTTTCCTTTGCTTTGCAAAAGCTTTTAAGTTTCTTTAGGTCCCATTTGTTTATTTTTGATTTTATTTCCATTACTCTAGGAGGTGGATCAAAAAAGATCTTGCTGTGATTTATGTCAAAGAGTGTTCTTCCTATGTTTTCCTCTAAGAGTTTTATAGTGCCCGGTCTTACATTTAGGTCTCAAATCCATTTTGAGTTTATTTTTGTGTATGGTGTTAGGGAGTGTTCTAATTTCATTCTTTTACATGTAGCTGTCCAGTTTTCCCAGCACCAATTATTGAAGAGACTGTCTTTTCTCCATTGTATATCCTTGTCTCCTTTGTCATAGATTAGTTGACCATAGGTTCGTGGGTTTATCTCTGGGCTTTGTATCCTGTTCCATTGATCTATATTTCTGTTTTTGTGCCAGCACCATATTGTCTTCATTACTGTAGCTTTGTAGTATAGTCTGAAGTCAGGGAGTCTGATTCCTCCAGCTCCGTTTTTTTCCCTCAAGACTGCTTTGGCTATTCGGGGTCTTTTGTGTCTCCATATAAATTTTAAGATTTTTTTGTTCTAGTTCTGTAAAAAATGCCATTGGTTATTTCATAGCTATTGCATTGAATCTGTAGATTGCTTTGGGTAGTGTAGGCATTTTCACAATGTTGATTCTTCCAAGCCAAGAACATGGTAGATTTCTCCATCTGTTTATGTCATCTTTGATTTCTTTCATCAGTGTTTTATAGTTTTCTAAGTAGAAGTCTTTTGCCTCCTTAAGTAGGTTTATTCCTAGGTATTTTATTCTTTTCGTTGCAATGGTAAATGGGTTTGCTTCTCTGATTTTTTGTTGTTGGTGTATAGGAGTGCCAGAGATCTCTGTGCATTAATTTTTTATCCTGCAACTTTACCAAGTTCGTTGATTAGTTCTAGTAGTTTTCTGGTGGCATTTTTAGGATTCTCTACGTATAGTATCATGTCATCTGCAAACAGTGACAGTTTTACTTCTTCTTTTCCAATTTGTATTCCTTTTATTTCTTTTTCTTCTCTGATTGCCATGGCTAGGACTTCCAAAACTATGTTGAATAAGAGTGGCGAGAGTGGACATCCTTGTCTTATTCCTGATCTTAGTGGAAATGCTTTCAATTTTTCACCATTGAGTATGATGTTTGCTGTGGGTTTGTCATATATGGCCTTTATTATGTTGAGATAGGTTCCCTCTATGCCCATTTTCTGGAGGGTTTTTATCATAAATGGGTGTTGAATTTTGTCAAAAGCTTTTTCTGCATCTGTTGAGATGATCGTAATTTGTTAATATGGTGTATCACATTGATTGATTTGCATATACTGAAGAATCCTTGCATCCCTGAGATAAATCCCACTTGATCATCGTGTATGATCCTTTTAATGTGTTGCTGGATTCTGTTTGCTAGTATTTTGTTCAGGATTTTTGCATCTATGTTCATCAGTGATATTGGTCTATAATTTTCTTTTTTGTGATATCTTTTCTGGTTTTGGTATCAGGGTGATGGTGGCTTTGTAGAATGAATTTGGGAGTGTTTCTCCCTCTGCAATATTCTGGAAGAGTTTGAGAAGTATCTGTGTTAGCTCTTCTCTAATGTTTAATAGAATTTACTTGTGAAGCCATCTGGTCCTGGACTTTCGTTTGTTGGAAGATTTTTAATTATGGTTTCAATTTCATTACTTGTGATATGTTTGTTTATATTTTCTAGTTCTTCCTGGTTCATTCTTGGAAAATTGTACCTTTCTAAGTATTTGTCCATTTCTTCATGGTTGTCCATTTTATTGGCATATAGTTGTCTGTAGTAGTCTCTTATAATCCTTTGTATTTCTGCGGTGTCAGTTGTGACTTCTCCTTTTTCATTTCTAATTTTATTGATTTGTATCCTCTCCCTTTTTTCTTGATGAATCTGGCTAAGGGTTTATCAATTTTGTTTATCTTCTCAGAGAACCAGCTTTTAGTTTTATTGATCTTTGCTATTGTTTTCTTTGTTTCTGTTTCATTTATTTCTTCTCTGATCTTTATGATTTCTTTCCTTCTACTGACTTTGGATTTTTTTGTTCTTCTTTCTCTAGTTGTTTTAAGTGTAGGGTTAGATTGTTTATTTGAGATTTTTGTTTCTTGAGGTGACATTGAATTGCTGTAAAATTCCCTGTTAGAACTGCTTTTGCTGCAGCCCATAGGTTTTGGGTCATCGTGTTTTCATTGTCATTTGTTTCTATGTATTTTTTAATTTCTTATTTGATTTCTTCAGTGATCCCTTGGTTATTTAGTAGCACACTGTTTAGCCTCCATGTATTTGTGGTTTTTATAGTTTTTTTCCTGTAATCGATTTCCAGTCTCATAGCATTGTGGTGAGAAAAGATGTTTGATACTACTTCAATTTTCTTAAATTTACTGAGGCTTGATTTGTGACCCAAGATGTGATCTATCCTGGAGAATGTTCAGTGTGCACTTGAGAAGAATGTGCATTCTGCCACTTTTGGGTGGAATGTTCTATAAATATCAATTAAATCTATCTGGTCTATTGTGTCATTTAAAGCTTGTGTTTCCTTATTTATTTTCTGTTTGGATGATCTGTCCATTGGTGTAAGGGGGGTGTGAAAATCCCCTACTATTATTGTGTTACTGTCGATTTCTCCTTTCATGGTTGTTAGCATTTGCCTTATGTATTGAGGTGCTCCTATGTTGGGTGTATAAACATTTATAATTGTTATATCTTCTTCTTGGATTGATCCTTTGATCATTATGTAGTGTCCCTCCTTATCTCTTGTAACAGCCTTTATTTTAAAGGCTATTTTATCTGATACAAGTATTGTTTCTCCAGCTTTCTATTGATTTCCATTTGCATGGAATATCTTTTTTCATCCCTTCACTTTCAGTATGTATGTGTCCCTTGTTCTGAAGTGGGTCTCTTGTAGACAGCATATATATGGTTCTTGTTTTTGTATCCATTCAGCCAGTCTGTGTCTTTTGGTTGGGGCATTTAATCCTTTTACATTCAAGGTTATTATTGATATGTATGTTCCTATTACCATTTTCTTAATTGTTTTGGGTTTGTTTTTGTTGGTCTTTTTCTTCTCTTGTGTTTCCCACCTAGAGAAGTTTCTTTCGCATTTGTTTTAAAGCTGGTTTGGTGGTGCTGAATTCTCTTAGCTTTTGCTTGTCTTAAAAGCTTTTGATTTCTCTGTCATATCTGAATGAGATCCTTGCTGGGTAATCTTGGTGTAGGTTTTTCTCTTTCATCACTTTAAGTACATCTTGCCACTCCCTTCTGGCCTGCAGATTTTCTGCTGAAAAATCAGCTGATAACCTTATGGGGATTCCTATGTATGTTATTTTTTGTTTTTCCCTTGCTGCTTTTAATATTTTTTCTTTGAATTTAATTTTTGTTTGTTTGATTAATATGTGTCTTGGTGTGTTTTTCCTAGGGTTTATCCTGTATGGGACTTTGTGTTCTTCCTGGACTTGGGTGACTATTTCCTTTCCCATGTTAGGGAAATTTTCGACTATAATCTCTTCAAATATTTTCTCAGACCTTTCTTTTGCTCTTCTTCCTCTGGGACCCCTATAATTCAAATGTTGGTGCATTTCGTTTTGTCCCAGAGGTCTCTGAGATTGTCTTTAATACTTTTCATTCTTTTTTCTTTATTCTGCTCCTCAGCAGTTATTTCCATCATTTTGTCTTCCAGCTCACTTATTCGTTCTTTTGCCTCAGTTATTCTGTTATTGATTCCTTCTAGTGTATTTTTCATTTCAGTTATTGTGTTGTTCATCTCTGTTTGTTTGTTCTTTAGTTCTTCTAGATCTTTGTTAAATGTCTCTTGTATATTCTCCATCTGTGCCTCTATTCTATTTCCGAGATTCTGGATCATCTTTACTGTAATTACTCTGAATTCTTTTTCAGGTAGATTGCCTATTTACTCTTCATTTCTTTGGTCTTGTAGATTTTTACCTGGCTCCTTCATCTGCGACATATTTTTTTTTGGTGTCTCTTTTTTTTTATGAGTGAGATTGTGTTCCTGTCTTACTGGTTGTTTGGCCTGAGGCTTCCAACACTGGCTGTTGGGTAGAGCTTGGCCTTGGTGCTGAGATGAGGACCTCCATGAGACCTCACTCTGATGAATATTCCCTGGGGTCTGAGGTTCTCTGTTAGTCCAGTGGTTTGGACTCAGAGCTCCCATCGCAGGAGCTTCAGCCTGACCCCCAGCTCATGAATCAAGATCCCACAAGCTGTGTGGGGTGGCAAAAGAAAAAAAAAAAGAGAGAACAATAACAAAGTAAAAAATAAAATTAGACTAGGAAACTAACAGATATGTTAGAAAGAATATAAAAATAAAAATATAGATGAATCAACAACTGGAAGGTATAACAGTACCACAATAGTGAAAAAGAGGAGGAGGGAAAAGACAAAAAAAAAGGGGGGGGGGGGAAATGACCTTGGCTGTGGAGGGCAGGGCCTAAGCAAGGATGAGGTTTGGGTGGTGGGTGGGGCTTATGTTTAGGACCCACAAGGCTGGAAAAGGCTCTGGGGGCTGTGGGGGGTGGGGCTTAGGCTCAAGGAACAGACGGGGCCCAGGCATGCCCCCAACCCTGGTCTCAGAGAGCAGGGGACTTCACCTGGGAGCCCAGCAAACTCCCCAGGCCTGAGTGGGTGGGGAAAATGCCCCCAGCTCCTCTCCTGCTCCTCTCCGAAGGCCCCTCCCACCGGCCTCCCCTGATCTCCCCAGCCTCCCTCCTATGCCCCCAAGGACCCACGCGGCCTGGAGGGGGCTTAGGGGCGGGGTACTGGCCTGGGAGCTCAGCAGGCTCCCCGGGTCTGAGTGCGCAGGGCAATCACCCTCTGCTCCTCTCCCGCTCCTCCTGGAGAGCCCCTCCCACCTGCCTCTCCTGATCTCCCCAGCCTCAGGGTCACTGATCCTGTCTGGCCTCCACTTCTCCTCCCCCCTCAGTCCCTTGATGTCCTACCAGTTCACTTGGGCATTCCTCCTGTCTCCTTGGGCATCAGGGTCCTCCACTAGTGGCCAGCAGGCACCCTTGTTGTGGGGAGAAGCTAACTCGGCGTCTTCCCACACTACCATCTTGACTCTGCCCTGGTCATCTATTTTAAATATAGCAGTGTGTACATGTCAATCCCAAACTCCCAACCTATCCCTCCCCCAACCCTTCCCCCCTGGTAACCAGAAGTTCATTCTTTAAGTCTGTAAGGCTGTTTCTGTCCTGTAAATAAGTTCATTTGTATCAATTTTTTTTAGATTCCACATACAAACAATATTATATGATATTTGTCTTTCTCTGTCTGACTTACTTCACTTGGTATGATAATCTCCAAGTCCATCCATGTTGCTGCAAATGGCATTATTTCATTCTTTTTAATGGCTGAGTAATATTCCATTGTATATATGTACCACATCTTCTTTATTCATTCATCAGTCGATGGGCATTTAGGTTGCTTCCATATCTTGGCTACTGTAAACAGTGCTGCAATGAACATTGGGGTGCATGTGTCCTTTCGAACCATGTGTTCCTCTGGACATCTGCCCAGGAGTGGAATTGCTGGATCATATGGTAGCTCTATTTTTAGTTTCTTAAGGAACCTCCATACTGTTCTCCATAATGGCTGTACCAATTTACATTCCCACAAACAGTGTAGGAGGGTTCCCTTTTCTCCACACCCTCTCCAGCATTTATTGTTTGTAGATTTTTTGATGATGGCCATTCTGACCGGTGTGAGGTGATACCTCATTGCAGGTGGTTTTTTTTTTTTTTTTTGACCCCGCCACGCAGCACATGGGATCTTAGTCCCCCAACCAGGGATCAAACCCACACATCCTGCAGTGAAAGCTCAGAGTCTTAGCCCTGGACCACCAGGGAAGTCCCTCATTGTACTTTTGACTTGCATTTCTCTAATAATTATCGATGTTGAGCATCTTTTCATGTGCCTCTTGGCCATCTATGCCTTCTTTGGAGAAATGTCTGTTTAGGTCTTCTGCCCATTTTTTGATTGGGTTGTTTGTTTTTTGGATATTGAGCCGCATGAGCTATTTATAAATTTTGGAGACTAATCCCTTGTCAGTCGCATCATTTGCAAATATTTTCTCCCATTCTGTGGGTTGTCTTTTTGTTTTGTTTGTGGTTTCATTTGCTGTGCAAAAGCTTTTGAGTTTAATTAGGTCCCATTTGTTTATTTTTGTTTTTATTTCCATTACTCTGAGAGACAGATCAAAAAAGATATTGCTGCGATTTATATCAAAGAGTGTTCTGCCTATGTTTTCCTCTAAGACTTGTATATTATCCAGTCTTACATCTAGGTCTTTAATCCATTTTGAGTTTATTTTTTTGTAAGGTGTTAAAGAATGTTCTAGTTTCATTTTTTTACATGTAGCTGTCCAGTTTTCCCAGCACCATTTATTGAAGAGACTTTCTTTTCTCCATTGTATAGTCTTACTTCCTTTGTCGTAGATTAATTAATCATAGGTGCGTGGGTTTATTTCTGGGTTTTCTATCCTGTTCCATTGATCTTTATTTCTGTTTTTATGCCAGTACCATACTGTTTGGATGACTGTAGCTTTGTAATATAATGGGAGGTCTTGATACGTGGAGTAGGCATGTCCAGATGGTGCAGGGCTCCTGGAAGGGTAAGGCATCTCAGTCGAGTGGCAAAATCAGCAAACTGTTAAGCAGTTCAAAGGACAATACCTGGGACCAGTCTTCATAGGCTTATTTCAGGGAGGTGTCTTAAAAGTGTCTTAATTTGCAGAGAGAAGACCAATGATAACCATGGTTTGGGAGTCACAGATTATGGAATACAAACATCTTTTTCCTGTTCTCACACCTAGTGGTGGGTTTCCTCTACCCTGTTTTTGAGTGGTCATAAACTTAAGACCATTCGTTAGTCATGGACCAAATGGCTAGAGCAAGGCAGGACTCAGAGAAAGCATCAAATCATTGTATAGTTTGTGAGTAAGGGTCTGGTTTCCTGTGACTGAGATTGTAGTTTATTTTCCAGTTTTCCACTACTTCAGATTGTCGACATGATAAGAGAAATTAGAGGAGCTGCTCAAGGGTGGAGTGATAGACAACAACCAGGAGAGGGCATGCACTCCCCAGGAATGCCCAGAAATACTGAGCTAAAGAAACAGACATTCAGATATTTCATAAAACAGTGATCTCAGGAGGCCAGAAAACTTAGGGATGCTTGGGATATGTGTGTGTGTGTGTGTGTGTGTGTGCACGCATGTGTGTGTATTTCTTCTGGGAGGATACTTTTTGAAATGTATCTCATGATGGCTGAATTGGTTGTCATTTACTTTTTTTTAATTGATACTATACCTATACATTTTATTATGAAATAAAGATAATAAAGAGATAACTTTATACTAAAAAGAACTTAATTCTATTCTTATAAGCTTCTATTAATAATACCAATATATATCCTAGACTTCCAGGATTTGTGTAAAGGGAATATACCCACAAAGGCATTATTGCTTAAAACAAAACCCCTAAGGGATTTCTTCAAAAGTACACTGACAAGAATGTAACCTATGCCCATCTGTGAATTACGCCAGTATTCCTAAATATGTTCCCCAAAAAACAGCTCAGGGAAGTGTTAAAAAGTCAATCTCCAGCTCGGATCTCTCTTCTTCCAGCACTGATCCAAACCTCTAAGATGCACTTCCCCATGAGTCTTGATCGCCTCTGATGGGCTGTGCAGTAACTAGGGCTTTGGTTTAATGGCCAATCCCCCACTTCCACCTTGAGAGCCAACATCCTTCCTAGGAAGTGGCCACCTGTTTGTGCTTGCTTACATCCCCTCATCTCTCCCAGCCCCCAGCCCAATGCTCCTGATCAGGACTTGGCTTTCTGATAGAAGATTGAAGCTGACAACAATGGAGAGCAGATGCTGGGCAGAATTGTCAGGTTCCTCTCCCTGGTTCCCCAAGCACACCTTATTTTCTACATCACTGCCTATGAAATGGGCACCTGTTTAAAATTCTTATTGGTTGATATTGAAACATCCTCTCTCAAAAGCATGGCAGTGCCACACAAAGACCTGTATGTGAATGTTCATGGCAACATTATTCATAAAAGCCCCAAACTGGAAGCAATCCAAATATCCATCAACTTGGTGAATATATTTTTTTAATTAGGGTATATATGCACAGTAGCATACTACTCAGTAGTAAAAAGAAAAAAACTGAGACATGCCTCAAGATGAATCACCCTCAAAGCATCATGCTAAGTGACAGATGTCAGATACAAAGGACTACATATTTTATGATTCCATTTATTTGCAATGTCCAGACAAGGAAAGCGTGTAGACAGAAAGCAGATCAGTGGTTGCCCAGGGCTAGGGGTAGGAGTGAGGATTGACTGTAAAGAGGTACAAGGGAACTTTCTACAGTGATGGAAATGTTCTAAAAGTGGATTGTAGTGATGGTTACACAGCTCTATAAATTTACTAGAATCGTCAAATTGTGTAATTACAGTAGATAAATTTTATGTTATATAAATTATACCTCAATAAAGCTGCTAAAAAAATTAAAAAGATGACAGTGATCTCTCTAGATTCTCTAAGGAATAGGTTCTCCTCCCCCAAAACAGAGTTCACAGCATAATCCCCGGGTCACCTGAAGGCCTGAAGATTAAGGGAATATAGGAATGTCTAGTGGGTGGGAACCTGGGTGTGACTGTGTGCTCACCCAGGAATTGTTAGCAACATCTGACAAGTCCTTGGGCGTAGCAAGTATAAATCTCAGTCCACAAATTCTTGTGTTCAAGAATTATCACATCCCTTTTCTGCATAACCTGTAATCGATTCCTATTTTCAACCTTCATCCACCTGGCTGGTAAAGCAATCATTGTCATTGTTTATTGAAATTCCCACTTCTTGTTCACACCCTTAAGTTAGGCCATGGGGCCAAAACACTGATGACCGAGGTGTCATCTTGTCCTTGGTCATCAGTTTGCATACTACTAGGGCCCTAACTTCATGACCCCTTCAGACCAACATTCCCCTGCTGTTCAGCCTGGTCCTCAGGCACAAGAATCCTTGTTGAGATGCCCTGCGGCCCTGTCTAGGCAACAGGTTGCAAGTCATTGTCAGGGAGGCTATATCTGGCCAGCAGATGTGCTTTGTTTGGCTTACTCTATGTTTTAAAAACATTTTAGCCAACTTTTAAAAGTCAGGGGAGTTCACTAAAAAAAAACAACAACAAAAAAACCCCACAATTTCTGGCTTCTCTGGAAAATCAGGAAAACTAGCAATTATGGACCACCTCTCCACGTGGCAGCAATCACTGGCACTGAGAAGGGCCTGTCCCTCCAATGTTTGACACAGACCCATCCAACCTCAATTATCTCTGCAACACTGAGGTGGCGTGCCAGTTGACGTTTTTATAATATTCGCAAGATTTTTTTTGTTTTTTACCCCAGGCCCTTTTGCAACCGTTTGTCTGACCTGCCTTTGCCATAGCAGGTGTTTGAGATCCCTGCACCATGCTGCCGCCCTCTTACTGCTTCCCCAGTAGACTGGACATACACTCTTCTGCTTCCCTCTCCCCTGCTGATGGTAATCTCTTGCTAGGCTGTGAAAGAACTTTCTCTCTCCATTTGTTTTAAAAGCTGTTTTCCTTTGACTAACCTATTCATTTTTAGCTCTTGGGTTTAGCCTTTTAAAAACCAAAACTAGGAAATGCATTTTTTTTCAGGCAACATGAGCTTTTGTCCTTCTGTAGACCTCTCTTAAGATTAGGGGAGCAGAATCGAATATTCCCGCCTAAAAGGAGAAGGGAGAAGAGAAAATATTATGGAACAAGGGAGCATAGGTTAATATCTCAAAATATTAGCCCATAGGAGTAACTTTGTTTTCAGGTATCTAATTAAAACACATATTAGTTGAGTCAAATGACTCATCAATTATTACAAACACATTCCATCTTTTACTTGAAGTCAAAATACAATCTGTTCAGTGAGTTATTATTCCTTTTGCTTGTAATATTGCTGGGCTGTTAATACTAGAGGAACGTGTAACTATGCAGTTAAATGCCAGGGCCTCCCTCGAATGGAAAGGATGCTTTAACTCAGACCTGGGTCAGGAACTAGCTCCCCTACAAACATAACCTAAGCCATTGGGTACCCTTTCCAGTCTCGGGTATGTGTGCTGGAGAGCAAACCCAGGAGGCAGAACAGAACTCTGAGGAGGTCAGGAAGCCAGGCAGGGAAGGGCCATGCCTCAGTGAATGCTCAAGTCAAAGGGAACTGTAAGAAGCCAATGAAAGAAACTCCATTCCTGGGGTTAACAATAAAAAAGCAGACGGCCTGTAGGCATTTATCCAAGCACACTGGAGGGGAGCAGAGGACTCCTCTGTAGGCTGCACTTGGAATGAACTCTGAGCATTTACAGATGGGAAAGCTGAGGGCTCTGTGTAAACAGTTATAAAGGCGCAGAAACAAAGAAGCTGCAACCCAGTACAGAATGTCATCAGGCCACACAAAAGGAATCCACTGGCCAGAGAGAGTGCAAAACAAGGATTCCAGGCAGAGTGGACACAATCAGCCACTGACTAGGCTTATCACCAGATCTCAGGGGGCCACATCCTGGAAGTTATTGTTTAAGGCTCATTAAAAGATGCTAATAGTTCTTTTTCTTTCTTTAGGGTTGATTTACAATGTTATATAAATGTCAGATGTATAATGCAGTGATTCACAATTTTTAAAGATTATACTCCATTTATAGTTATTATAAAATATTGGCTATATTCCCTGTGCTGTACAACATATCGTTTTAGCTTATTTATTTATTTATTTATTTTGAATAATTTCGACAAATCTTGATGTTTTCAACATTTTGATTGATTGATTGATTGATTGATTGATTGATTTTTGGCTGTGTTGGGTCTTCGTTTCTGTGCGAGGACTTTCTCTAGTTGCGGCAAGCGGGGGCCACTCTTCATCGCAGTGCGTGGGCCTCTCACTATCGTGGCCTCTTTTGTTGCAGAGCACAGGCTCCAGGCGCGCAGGCTCAGTAGTTGTGGCTCACGGGACTAGTTGCTCCGTGGCATGTGGGATCTTCCCAGACCAGGGCTCGAACCCGTGTCCCCTGCATTAGCAGGCAGATTCTCAACCACTGCGCCACCAGGGAAGTCCCTAGCTTATTTATTTTATATATAATAGCTTGTGCCTCTTAATCCCCTACCCCTATCTTGCTAAGAGCAATGATATTGAGAAGCAGTGTAAATTAATCAATCAACCAATCAATAGAAATAGCAGCATGCCCATTGCAGTACCAAGACACTTTTTCCCTTTGGGTACTGAAGCTGAGTTGGAGAGAAGTGGCCAGATATAAATCTCCTGTCATTTGTTACAAAAGTTGGGTTGGGGGTTGGGAGGCACAGCTAAATTGAAGACCTATTCTTTCTACCACTGAAGAGATACCTCACTGCCCAAGGGGAAACGTGTTCTTTCCAGCTCAGATATTAACTGGGAAGGCAGCCAATGACCAAGGACATAAAGAGATGATTGGTTGGGATATAATTCCTACATAGTGTGTTAACTTTCCTTTACGTGTGTTTAGAAACCTTTGTTTTATTGGACAACTTAATCCCTGCTGGAGCACATAAATCTCTGTAGATTGGGGAGGCCTATAGGTATGTATGTCCCAGAGACTCTATTAACATCCAGAAAAGCAGACTCTCCAGCAAGTGATGCCAAATCTGTCCCCTTTGGACCCAGCCTCACGATTGGTCCCTGGACAGAGAAACCTCACATGAGGCTGCCCATCCCTCTCTGTGCCCACCTGCTCTGTCACTTGCCAGGGCCAACTGAGCCTTAGGAGTAGCCCTGACTGAGCCCTTGTCCTTCCTGGTCCACCTTTTGGGCTTTCTGTTTTTTCCTTGTTGTCTCCCTTCTATTCTTTCCCACTTCTACCTTTGTTCCATATACTATCTGGACTGGAATAAACTGTGCCCTTGCCTTTGTATGGGGTGAAACCAGTTCCTGGCCAAGTACTGGCTCTGGCAATTAGTATGGGACAAATCTAGACCATCTCATCCCCTATCCTTATGGCACCCTGCCCTCCCCTGTCTCACTTGTCCTCCGGTTCAAGTGCTCCCAGCACCAGCTCCTGGCATATGAACAGCATCTAGACATATGGTCAGTATCATGGTTCATGGTGAAAGAATCACTGAGAGGCCAGGAGGGCAGTAAGGGAAAACAGAAAACTTAGAAGAAGGTCAGCATGCAAACTTGACCCCTTAGGTGCATGGCAAGATTCCAGTAACTAATGACTAGAAATTGGATGAAGAGATCATTGGAGAAGATACAGTCAAAACATAGCTCAGACAGAAGCATCATTTAGCTAGCCAGAGCCACATTAATAATAGTTGGGAATTATTAGAATAATTTGATCAATGACTTTTGCTGCAATTTATACCATTTGTTATATAGTTTTTAAATATATATAATTTAGACCTGTGCTGTCCAATATGGCAACAAGTAGCCTGATGTGGCTATTTAAATTTAAGGTAATTAAAAGTAACTAAAATTAAAAATTCAATTCCTCAGTTGCACTAGCCACGTTTCAAATGCTTGATAGCCCCATATGGCTGGTGGCTACCATATTGAACAGCACAGGTATAGAATATTTTCAGCATCTCAGAAAGTTCACTGTATTTTCATATATCAGGTTACCTCTCCCTCCATATCAAGTAAACAAGTGTATTGTGTATTGCTTGTAGCTCTGGTCACTGTGAAATTTACCTTCACTGTGGAGGTAACTGACACGGCAGTCTGGGCCACTTACTTACGCAATCTACTTGTAACTTCTGTTCCTGTTTTGCAAATATTAATGTACTATTTCCATCTTACAATAGATCAATGATACTCTTATGCCACCTTATGACTCTGCAGATTGATAATATTCAATTTAGGGTAAGCAACTCAAA
Organism: Balaenoptera ricei; assembly: GCF_028023285.1. Lineage (NCBI taxonomy): Eukaryota > Metazoa > Chordata > Mammalia > Artiodactyla > Balaenopteridae > Balaenoptera > Balaenoptera ricei. The sequence goes on from NC_082642.1 coordinate 5,894,749, forward strand.
TTTCATAGTCACTTTTACCTCCATGATTAAGAGTCTTAATGCCTATTGATGTCCATTAGTTTCCAAGGACCTGTTATTTTAAACAGAGATGAACTCTAGATTCTGAGAGGTCTGTCTACACTGCCATTTGCCTATTAGAGCTTGCCAGAGATTCTCCATATCTACTGTCTATACCTCTAGCATCATCAGATCTGCAGGATGACATGGCCAAGTGGCAGAGAAGATTGCACAACAGCCTGAATCTGCTGCCATCACCTCCAATCTGAGCTCTAATCAAAATTGTAAACTTTTTCCATAATCTGATAAACTGATTGGAGGTGGTATTCCCAAGCATGGAATAAGTTCCCTCAAAAAAACAGTGGGAGGGTGGTGGAGGAGGTATGGATTGGGAGCTTGTGGCTAGCAGATGCAAACTATTATACATGGAATGGATAAACAACAGAGTCCTACTGTATAGCACAGAGAACTATATTCAATATCTTGTAATAAACCATAATGGAAAAAAATATGAAAAAGAATATATCTATGTAAAACTGAATCACTTTGCTGTACAGCAGAAATTAACAGAACATTGTATATCAACTATACTTTAATAAAATAAATTATTTAAAAACAAAAACAAAAAAATAGACCCAACCAAACACTATTTCTCTTTCTTAATGGGGGTCCAAGATGCAAAAATGTATTCTTTACATTAGAGAAGAATTTCCTGGAATGTCCCAGATCAGTGGTTCACTACAAAACTTTAAAATGTTTCAGGACCTCTGGTATATATGCATGTGACTAGAATATCTAGGGTAAATGCTACTTCCTGCTTACCAAGTCTATTTAGCATAATGGTATCAAAATAGTGGACCAATATGATATTTTAAGGTAAGTCAAGACAACCAAGTTTCCTCCCAACTAAATTATGACATAGAGGAGAGTTAGCATGAAAACACTGAAGCAAAACAATGAAGGTATCCTGCCCTGCTGTTTGAAATGATCTCTCTTGCATGCTTCCCTATTCAAGGGATGAAGAAGCATGCATTGCCCAACAGCAACCAGAGACGATGTTGATCTGCTCCGGCGAAGGTACCACATCTGGCAAAGCTGCTGCAATTGGGCCACCATCTGATTAAATTTGTCCATTCCTCCCATAACAGTCTTTCTTCTAATAGACCAGGAGATTAATGTGAGGCATCTATCAGTAGCTAAGTATTTATCCCAATTATACATTTCAGAATGGGGAAATAACCACAAGTTGAGTCCACAGATCGATTGAACCTCCAGTGAAATGGACTTGAGCCCACTCTCCATTTACTCCCAGCCATCTGTAAGTCCTCATCCTGACCAGAGGACCACGATGACAATGACAGCCCATATCTAACATCCTTGAAACGCATAGCTGTTCTTCTTTCTGGAGTGTACTAGTACCCTGCAAGAACCAAGGGAACAGCACAAACTATTATAAGTAAGACAAGTACCCTGTGGTACATAAGCTGAACCTGTATATTTTAGTAATTTGTTTCCAAGTTCTCTATATTCTGGGTTTTTTTTAAAATCTATCTCTCTGCAAATAACACAATGTCTTCATTAAAATAGCTTTATTAAAATTTAAATATCTGTTAGAGCAGTTTTCTTCTTTGGAAATGTCTTGAGTCTTCTCAACCTTTTGCTCTTTCATTTAAGTTTCAAAATCAGCTTTTAAGTTCCATGAAAAACTCTATTGTGATTTGAAATGGATTTGACTTCAAGAGAGCCATCATTTATGTAGGGCATAGCAGTGTAAGATTATTTGTAGCTATGGAATAGAGATTTCATGGGAGTGAGCGTGAATAAAAATTAAAGGGATTATCTGAGAATGTTTTCTGACAACTGGTATTTGTCCCGACAATGTTTTTACTGTTTCATAATAAACTTTAAACTCTTGTATATGCAGATCTTTTGAGAAGTCAGGTGGTAAAGGGAAGGAATGAGAAGAGAATATAGCTTGGAAATAAAGCTTTAAGTTTGAAGGAACATATTTTTGTTTTCTTTGCTATTGAGCTAGCAAAATTTGAAGATACTTACAGATAAAAGTAAAGAAACCAGTGGAAAGATGGAGAGTAAAGACTGAAGAAGAGAAAAGATGATTGAGGAAGCAACAGTTCAGCAAATATAGAGCAGAATTCTGTGTGTGTGTGTGTGTGTGTGTGTGTGTGTGTGTTTGCATACATCTGCATGCATGCACACAGAATTTCAAGAGTTCACAATATTAAAGAGGAAAAATTTTCCCAAATCATCACCTCCAAACAGTCTCATTATGTGTAATTATTCTAATAGAATGGAGGGAAATCATTAGATCTGAGAGACTGAGGAACTGTAGGAACAAAGAATTATTGTAGGAAACATGACCCATTTTCAGAGTTTTTCTTAAAAAGGAAATGAAATATGACTTGACAATTAGTAGATTTGACTGTAGAGAGCATCCCAAGTTAATATTCCCAGCCAGTTTTATGACTTTTTATGTAATTCCATAAGAGCTACTTAAATTTCTCTGTATGCTATAATTTTACCCATCTTACTTAGGATGAAAATTTCTCTATTTCATAATTTAAGGGGAACATATTTTATAAATTAGAGATTGGGTTTCCTTTTAGGAAAAAATATTAAGAACTGAACAAAAAGTATTATAATAATAAATCACTTTCCCTTCAAATGCACACATCTTTCTTTGAAGTTTAATAATATAATAATGAAAGCAAGTTTAAAATCAAATTATGTCATAGACATTCAACAAGCAAAAACATACTAAAAATTGAATGGTGCTTTTAGTTTTCTTGCCAGAAGAATATTCTGTTTCACAAGTATAGTCTTAGGAAGTTTGTGATCTACACTCAGTTGTTTTAAAGTTACTGCTCATGATTTAATCTAATTTTAATTTGCTATATCTGAGAAAGTGTGTGTGTATGTTTCCATGGCTTATAACATTATTTTAATAATTAAAGTAAAAATGATTAAAGTGCAAATAGAAGAGGTTGTGATTTCTCTTACATTACTAAAAAAATTGCCAGTGGAAATGGTATGAGTATTAGTAATTTTATTAGTGTTACACATGACTACAGGGATAGCAATCCTTAATGCTATCTCTTCAATCATCTTTGTCTTTAAATGGCCACATGTGGTTCTTGCTTTTGTTCTGTTTTGTGTTTTGGGGGTGTTTTACCCTCCCACTTACCCCCCCCCCCATACACACACACCTTAATAATTTTGTGGCTTTTGGAATAATTTATAAATAAGTTATAAATAACTTTTAATTAAAACAAAACTAGTTCCTTCACTGTATCCCAGATAGATAAACTCATTTTTCTTTAAGCCATTAGTGCTCTACTTAGAAATTATGGTTCCAGAACTAAGTATATGACAATGACGACTTGAGGGAGGAACAAACTGTAACACATACGGCAACTTGCTCACTCAGTGAGACTTAATTCAGTGGTTGACTAAATCTCACAAATGTGTGAAAATGTGTGCTGATTCCTAGATTTTATTTTTTAATGTGTAAATGGGGAGTTTGAAATGCAGTTATTTGCCATAATAAGTCTGAGGTCATTCAGTGACAAAGTTCTGGAGCTGAAATTAGTGCCACCAGCTTTTAACTCAGCCTATTACATTCTAATGAACTGGTTGCATTTGTCTGGATTTAAATGGAATCATACATAGGACTTCCAGAATGGTGGCGTGAGGACCCTCTTCCCCGCAGAACAACCACAAATGATTAAAACTATTTAAAAAAACAATGACTTAAAGTCTCTGGAAATTGTCCTAAGGAAATAGAGAAAATGGTAAAATGTTAATTCAAGAAAACTCACTCAACCTTTTTAAGAACAGTAGAGTCTGTGGTAATTGAGCCATAAACCTTTTCCTCCCACCCCCTCAGCTCAGCATCATGGAAACTACCCCTGATGGGAGTATTCAAGAACACAGAGCTCCCTCTCCATCTTGCTCTCAGGCTATAGCTATGAAATCTTCCCAGGAAGAGCATCTTCCAGCAATACTCATTCCCCCAGCTCCTTGTTCCAGAAAATCTATTCTAGGAAAGGGCAGTTAAGGGATCTGGGACTCCCTTCTTCCACCCAGAAGGGATGAAGAGTAGAAACACTACAGTAGGCCCCAGTCACTCTTGCCCCAGCTTGCTCATAGAGTGGAGGTTTCTAGCTGGGACAGTCAAGGTGAGAAAACCAGAGACTATCAACCTCACCCAGCATTTCACTTGGATGACAGTGTTATCCCCACCTCCAATCCCCTAAAGTGGCACAGAGGTTTTACACAAGGGTAGTGAGGCAGGCCATAAGAACAAATAGCTCCACAGCTCCATAAATCCAATATCCAGGGGCCCAAATTTAATTGAATCAAACTGTGGAGCAATTTATGCCCCAGGGCATTGTTGAAAACAATAGAGCCATCAGCTGGCAATTAGTGAAGGTAACAGAGGGGCATTATTAACAGAGGCAAAAAACTTAACAGAGAGAGCAGGGAAAGAGATAAAGAAAGCCCTGATGAAACCACTGCCATCCTGAGTGACTGTGTGCCTACCCAAGGCTGAGCTCTATGAAGAACCGCATCAGAGGATATACACTGCGGGATATAGATTTCTTTAAAATTGTCTATTTCAACACAAATGATGAGATATGTAAAGAAACAGGAAAGTATGACCTATATACAGAACAAAAAAAATACAGGCAAAAATGCTGCCTTTGAGAGGGCTCAATGATCAAACTTAGCAGACAAAACTTCAAAGAACTATTATAAAATATTCAAAGAACTGAAGGAAACCATGCATAAAGAAGTAATGGCAGATATGATGACAATGTCTCATCAAATAGAAAATGTCAAAAAAAGAGATGCGTACTGTACAAGAGAACTGAATAGAAATTCTGGAGATGAAAAGTAAAAAAACTCAAACAAAAAATTCACTAGAGAGACTCAACAGTAGATTTAAGCTGACCAAAGGGAAAATCAGTGAACTTGAAGATGATTGATATAGATTATGTAATCTGAATACACAGAGAAGAAAAAGAATGGAAAAATGAGCAGAGTCGCAGAGAACACAACATACCTAAACTTATGGAACGCAGTTGAAGCAGTGCTTAGAGAGAAATTTATAGCACAAAATACTTTAAAAGAATAAATATCTTAAATTAATAATCTGACTTTTCACCTAAGACACTCAAAAAACATAAGCACACTAGTCCTAAAGCTAACAGAAGAGAGAGAATAGTAAAAATTAGAATGGAGATTAAAGAAATAGGAGATAGAAAAACAATAGAGAAAATCAATGGAACAAAAAGTTGTAATGACCACAAAATTGACAAATCTTTAGGTAGATTAACTGCGAAAAAAGAGAAAAAACTCGAATGAAGGAGGGAACATCACTACTGACCTTACGGAAATGAAAAGGATTTTAAAGGAATAATATTAGCAATTGCATATAAGCACATTAGATAATTTAGATTAAATTAACAAACTCCTAGAAAGAAAGAAACAGCCAAAACTGACAAAAGAAGAAATAGATGTGAATAGACCTATAGTAAGTACAAAGAATAAATTAGTTAATTTAAAACTTCCCACAAAGAAGAGTCCAGTGCCAGATGGATTCACTGGTACATTCTACAAAATGTTTAAATAAAAATAAACACTCATTCTTCATACTCTTTCAAAAAATAGAAGATAATAATTCTTGACTCATTTTATGAAGCCGGTATTACCATTATGTCAAAATGAGACAAAGGCATGACAAAAAAGCAGAGACCAATATCTATTATGAATATAAATCCAAAGATCTTCAACAAGATATAGCAAACTGACATGGCAGTAATATATAAAAGGGATTATACACCATAACCAAGTGGAATTTATTTCAGGAATGCGAAGTTGGTTTAACATACAAAAATTATTTACAGTAATACACTATATCAATAAATTGAAGGATAAAAAGTATATGATTATTTCAGATGCAGAAAAAGCATCTTCATGTTAAAAACTTAATAAAATAGGAATAAAAAGGAAATTCCTCAACCTGAAAGGTAACTTCTATAACAAAAACCCCACAGCTAACATTATACTTAATGGTGAAAGACCAAATGCTTTTCCCCTAAGATCAGAAATGAGATAAGGGTGTCTACTCTCACCTCATCTATTCAACATTATACTGGAGGTTCTAGCTAGGACATTTAGGCAAGAAAAATAAATAAGGCATTCACATTGGAAAGAAAGGATCAAAACTATTTCTATTTTCAAATGACACTATCTTGTATAGAAATATATTAAAGCTAAAATCCACTAAAAACTATTAGAATATTAGTATTAGTGAATGAGTTAATATATTATATAATCACTATCAGATCAGATCAGAAGATCAACATACAAAAATCAATTGCATTTCTGTGTACTAAAAATGAACATTTCAAAAATAAAATTAATAAAAGAATTCAATTTCCACTAGAATCAAAAACAAAGAATAGGTGTAAATTGAACAAAACACATAATACTTCATACTGAAAACTACAAAAATTGATGCAAAGAATTAGAGGATCTAAATAAATGAAAAACTATTTCATGTTTATAGATTTAGGAGACTTAATGTTGTTAAAATGGTAATATTTCCCAAATTAATAGACAGATTCAACACAATACCTATCAAAATCCCTGTATTCTGTTTTTGCAGAAATTGATAAACTCATCCTAAAATTCATATTGAAATCCAAGAGACCCACAATAGCCAAAACATTCCTAAAGAAAAGAACAAAGGTGCAGTACTCAGACTTCCCAATTTCAAAGCTTAGTTCGCTAATCAAGATAGTGTGCTATTGATGTGAGGATAGACGGAGAGACCAAGGGAATAAAACCAAGAGTCCAAAAAATAGACCCTCACATTTATGATCAATTGATCTTTGACAAGGGTACCAAGACAATTTAATGGAGAAAGAATAGTCTTTTTCACATATTATGTTGAGACACTGGGTATCCACATGCAGAATTAAGCGGTACTCTTTCCTTATACCACACACAAAAATTATTCCCAGAAGATAGACATCACTGTCGGAGCTAAAACTGTAAAACTTATAAGAGAAAACACAAGAGGAAACTTCATGACCTGACTAGGCAAAGCCCTTTTAGATATGCCACCTAACCCATAAGCAACAAAAGGAAAAATAAGTTTCATGTCATCAAATTTAAAATATTTGCTTCAAATAACAGCATCAAGAAAGTGAAAAGACAACACAAAATAGAAGAATACAAATTATATGCCAATAAAAGAGCTTAAAAAATAAAAAATAAGGAAAAATAGAATCATGATCTAGGTGCTACGGAACATTTTGCATGGGATCTCAGATCCTTCTTTTGTGTCAAGATATAGTGCTACTTTCCCCACGTATTCCCTCTTTTACTTCACCTCTCTCCATGTGTAAGAGTAGGAAAGAAATAATGAAACAGAAAAAATCAAGAGCAGTTGCTTTTCTAGTAAACTTTGGGAATATTTGTCTAGATCTTGTGAAAAATTAGAAGATCACTAACTCAGAATTCTACTAAGCTTGAAAGGAAAGCCTGAGTATGTAGCCTACTTACCATACACATCAACTTTACCTACATGATTACTCTTTAATGATTCTATAAGATTTACAGAAAATATATGTAAAAATATACATATTAAAATATATCAGAGTTTAAAAATCAATAATCCCACCTATTAGTTCCTCAAAGAAAAAGTGCAGTGTACTTCTTAGAGCAGCACTAGATAGATTGTAGGTAATTAAGTTATACCTTGCGAAATATTGCCTCCAGATGGTAAATTAACTCAGTTTTTCTAATTAATATTTTAATAAATTACTCACCTTGGAGTTCTAAGAGTATAGGCTTTAAGCAGATTTCAAACTTAAACTATCCCTTAAATTCTTTTACCAGGATTACTAATATTTCCTAAAGAACTATTTATTTTCTAACTTGTTCATTTTCATTACTTAATATGCTGTTGGGAATACTTTGTCTTGGGCCATGTCTAGACATCCAGATGGTTTTGATAAATTCACTTGAAAAAGAGGCTGAGTTCAGTGAAATGGCTAATCATTTTTTTTAAACTAAGCATATTTTCTTCTAAAGAATGCCACAAAATCATCTTGACTGAATTATTCACCTTTCAACTGATTATTCTGGCAGCAGGTCAATCAGAAACATCATGTTCTATGATGCAAACTTAATATTTAGCACAGAGATACTTAACAGAGACATGATTCTTTAGTGAGGGCAGGGAGGGTACAGGGTGGTGGAAAGGAGGCTTGCTTTTAATGACCAGCCAGTTAAATACTGCCAAATAAATACATCCATCATTTTCACGAGCAAAATCATATCTAAAATCTAAGCAGCATTTTATTTCTAAGGGAAATAGATGTTGTTGAGGAGGCCAACTAAGAATCACTCTTTGAACTATACACTGAAAACTGTCTTTAAATCAGGCCCAATAATAGACATGTTCACCAAAGGTGCAGCTTTCTCAGGTGGCAGAATGTAATGTTTTATTTGCTGCAGCCAAAAGAAAAAGGCCAGAACATGACAAGACTCACTGCACACCTCTTGGCAGATACACAAATGATTATCTCTTGTTTACTCTGTCAGACATATCCTGGATTCTAAATGGAGGAAAGATGTGCATTATTCACTCATTATGATTCTAGAACCCAAGATCATGATTGTTCCTTCATTTATTTATTCAACAAATGTGAGAATAAATATTTGTTAAGTGTCTACCATGTGGCAGCTCTAAAAGAGGTGAACAATATATAGAAGCCTTATATAATTCTCAGAGTGATTCAATGACATAGAAACCGACACCCAATTAAATTATGTAATTTATCCAAAGCCGCACACTCTCCCAAGTGGAAGATCCAGGATGGAACAGTTCCCTCAGACCATAAGGACGTTTGTTTTTTACTTTGCTGATTTATTTCTTTAAAGATATTCCTTTAATTTTAACTACAACGTATTTTATGTATTTTAAAAAGAATAAAAATAGCTCAGCATTCAACAACCAGATTTAAGGGAAGTTAACACTTCACAGCATTTGCTTCAGGTCTTAAAAAATAAAAAAAGAAAAGGAATTAAGTATTACAGATCCAGCTATAACACTAACTCCATCCTTTCCCCTTCCTGATTTCCTAGCGTATCCACTGCCCTGAAGACGCTTTACATCATTCCCATGCATGTTATGTTAGCCAGTGCCTATGTATTTCTACATAGTAATGTTGTTTTATGTGTTTAAGTTTACATAAATGGTATCACTTTATGAATCTGCAACTTTTTTCATTTTATATGATATCTATCAGACGTCCATTTTGATATATGAATATGATTATTTCTTTCTTTAACCAATAAATTATATTAACATACAGTTTTTAAAATTAATTAATTAATTTATTCTTGGCTGTGTTGGGTCTCCGTTTCTGTGCGAGGACTTTCTCTAGTTGCGGCGAGTGGGGGCCACTCTTCATCGCGGTGCGCGGGCCTCTCACCGTCGCAGCCTCTCTTGTTGCGGAGCACAGACTCCAGAGGCGCAGGCTCAGTACTTGTGGCTCACGGGCCTAGTTGCTCCGCGGCATGTGGGATCCTCCCAGACCAGGGCTCGAACCCGTGTCCCCGGCATCGGCAGGCAGACTCTCAACCACTGAGCCACCAGGGAAGCCCTTAACATGCATTTTTAAATGTCCAAGTGCCTATGTTTTTGCTAATGATGTCTAATTTTATTATTTACATCTGTTGAGAGTTTCTTTGTGGCCAAAGCACGTTCATTTTTAAAGAGATTTCTTGTACTTGAAAATAACATGAAACTGTCTAATTGTTTTATACACATTCCATGTATGGCTGTTATGTCAAGCTTATAAATTGTTTTGTTTAAATACTCTATATTGACACTAATTTTTGTTTGTTCAAGCAACTAATGTTTTAAAATATTAAGTAGAATTACAAATCTTTCTCTGTGATTGCATATCTATAAATTTCTATTTATAATTTTTACTTCATATATATTAGTATGTGTTTTACCAAAATCATATCTTCCTTTTATCATGTAATGCCCTCTTCTCCATAATAATGTATTTAACTTAAAATCTATTTTGTTTGATAATCATCTTTCTGAACACCGTTGTAGTATGTCTCTTACAAACAAGGTATAGCTGATTTTGTAGTTTAAACAAATTGAGAATTTTTCTTTTTTTTTTTTAATTTATTTATTTATTTATTTATTTATGGCTGTGTTGGGTCTTCGTTTCTGTGCGAGGGCCTTCTCCAGTTGTGGCAAGTGGGGGCCACTCTTCATCGCGGTGCGCGGGCCTCTCACCGTCGCGGCCTCTCTTGTTGCGGGGCACAGGCTCCAGACGCGCAGGCTCAGCAATTGTGGCCCACGTGCCCAGTTGCTCCGCGGCACGCGGGATCCTCCCGGACCAGGGCTCGAACCCGTGTCCCCTGCATTGGCAGGAAGATTCTCAACCACTGCGCCACCAGGGAAGCCCAGAATTTTTCTCTTTTACCGTGTGTGTGTGTGTGTGTGTGTGTGTGTGTGTGTATTAATTTTAGTTTCTGATGGTAGATATGTTACTATCATATTATTGTGTACTGTTAACAATGCTTTTCCTTTTCTAATTATATTTTCCTTTTTCCTCGATTCTATTAGATTGATGTGTCCTTAGTTCTATTTTTAAAGTTTTTAGAAATACGCATATTTGACAAGCTCTAAATTAAATCAACAATTCTACACAGCTACTGACTAACAATGAGTACTTTTAATTGCTTTACATCAGTTGCTCAGAAAAAAAAAATGTAGTTTCTCCAGTTACTAATACATAGAAAAAATTTTCCTATAGCTAATCATAAAGCAACTGCCATATGATATGGTAAACTTTAAAATCAAAAACATTCCTATAAATATCTCCAAGTTGTTACTTGATTATCCTTGTATGAAGTTAATGTGGCATGTGTGTTAATGTGATTTGAACCAAGATAAATTTAGGACTCAGAGGAATAGCTCAATTGTTCTCATAATGGAATTTTTGCTAAATTCGAAGATGTTCAAGTTTCACACTGTAAAAACTTTAAAATCATATTTATAAAGTTGATAAACAGCATTGGAAAGTTTGAGTTTTATTAATAAAAACAGAAATAAGACACATTCCTCAATAAAAGAAAGCCAAGTTTTATTTTTTCAGAAATAATTTTCTGCTATTTTCATACTAATACATAGACGAATGTGTAATTAGTGTTCCTAACTTTTATTCCATTGAGCAACTTTTCACAGCAGTTAAAAACAAAGGAATCTCACTTTAACATCTATCTATTGTATCTGTCTATCATCTATCTATTGATCTACCTTCCTATCTATCATCTATTTGTATATGGCAGAAGACTATGTAGAGGAAAAATAGCGAAGTGATTTTAAAATTTAAAAATATAAAAAATAATTTAAAATTCTAATAAAAATATTAGAATCTGTGTGAAAAGGCTAAAACAATGTTAAGAGGAAAATTCATAGCTTTAAATAATATAATACATATCAGGAAAAAATGAGATTAATTTAGTTACAACTTCAATATTATTAAAATTGTTCCCGAGCACAGAAAAGGAACGAAAACTTCTAGATTCTTTAGTAAAAGCCATCAGAACATTTATTTCACCCCACCCCCCAAATAGTACAAAAATGGAAAAGTACAGACCAATCTCAAATATTAAATATATATATAATATAATATTTATATTATATTATCCGTATTATACCTTTGGGAACACAAATGATGGGGAGGAGAAAAATGTTGAAACCACACTGGCTCTTAATTTCCTCTATCTGGAAGGATACATATCACATTTTACAGTTCATTCGTTAAAGAACTGCTCACATGGACACACCCCAGCTGAGGAAGCAGGTGGGAAATGAAGAGAAAATGGGTATTTGATGAACATTAATGATATCTCCTACAGATATATTCTTGGTTTAAAACATAAAACAATAAATTGGAATGCCTTTCCAGCTTGCTGTATATCAGATATATAATCCTCAGAAGTCAGTGTTGACTTAATGTGAGGTAAATGGCAATGTCTTCCTCTCATGAGCATACTTCTGAGCATTTAAACATACTCAAGTTTCTACCTTTAAAAAAATTAAAATCTCTCTTTCCAACCCCATAATTCTCCAGTTATTGTTCCACCTAAGCCAGTGGCACATAATTAGCTAAGATTAATTATAGTAACATGTAGTCTAATTATAGACTAACTCATAGCAACTAATGGGAAGCCTTGGCTATTATGTGAGTTGTCAGTTGTGCATGATTTAAATAAATCTTATACCCATTTTATAAATAAATAAACCAAGGCTTATAAGATTAATTGATAACCCAGTTAGGGTTATAGAAGCAAAACATGGAGGTCTTTTGACTCTAAATCCTAGTCTTTTACCGTCAACATAGTGTAGTAGGTAAATGATCTCTCTATGCTCCTAACGTTGTCTTCAAACTTTCCCCCTTCACTTGGGTTCCCCTAGGAGTTCAGGGCCAGAGAGGTAGGGCACCTCCTTCCTCACTTGCCTTACGCTGCAGTGCCCCACAGTCAGGACTAGCTTTCTTCTCTGACTACTCATCAAAATTTTCTGTCCCAAGTTTCTCTTCCAAAGAGAACTGATGTCGGCAAGAGGAAAAAAGCACAATATAGTCAGTCACCTTAAAGAGTGACTTTCACTTTAACTGGGAAAACAATGACTTGACATTCTTACACAGTAGAATTTGACAATATGACAGTGCAATAATTTGAGAAAACTACGTATTCCACTAGGTAGGCAGCTTTCTGTGCTGTCTCTCTAGAGGGCATATCTTGAATATTAATGATTATCACATCCCCATTAAATCATTATACTGACTGATTACCTAACTTTGGTATTATGGAAATTCATCCTAAATTATACAATAAACCTTAGTTTTAACTAAATACTTTAGATATATTTCCCAAGAGAAAATGAAATTCATGGAATATTTAAACACATGAACAAAAAATAATTACAAAGCCATTATCAAGTATTCAGATTTTATTTCATAGTAAACTCAAAGCGTATTTAGTAGATTTTTTCCAATGTAATTTAAAAACCTAGTTAAAGTCATAAAAAATAATTTTCTCATGTTATATTATGCTTTTGTTTTAATAGAAGTAGCACCATGAAAACGTTCATCAGAACTGTTTAATGTCAAGTGTTAAAATAAGGCATAAGGCTTTTCCAAGTCCAGTAATTATATAAAAGTGCATTATTGATATTAATAGATGTTTCCATACTTACCATTACCAAGTTTGTTATTTTAAAGTCATTTGCATTTTAAACTGATACCCTTTTTATGTAGTCCAATGTGCTGTAAAAGTTGCAGATGCCTATTAAAGAAATAAGCACCGATTGCAGTTTGCATTGCTACCATTAGGTGGCAACAGTTGTTTCTCTGTAATTTACAAAAGAATTTAAAGTTACTTTAACATTTTTATTTCTGGGGTGCACCAGTTCACTTCAAAAGTCCTTCTGCTTTAATGGCAACCTATGAAAAGAAAAGTGTTAAACAGTTGATCCAAAATAAGACCGACTGTGTTAGGGTTTTCAAAACCCCAAATCAATGAAAACATTATGGTATGCTTGATTTTCTCCATATATATAACATAAAAACAGTTAAATAAAATGTACATGTACATAGATAGTAAAACTTTTATTCTAGATTTTTTGTTTTCAAAATTCTGGATAAATCCTTTGAAGCTAAATCAACCTCAGTCTCAATCTCTCTCTCTCCAAATGTCTCTTGCTCTCACTCTCCCCTATTTATTTATCTACTTATTGGTTTGTGTGTTTAGTGCCCCTCTTTGTGCATGCCCAGAGCACACGCTCAGTCTGGCAACTGGGTAACACTGCTCAACTCAAAGATACTATGTAAGAACAATCCAAATTTACAATTTAAACCTTACCACAGTTTTAAATTTTCTGATAGTTAATGTTAATTTTTCACTAATAGGTTATTTTTTCTCAAAGCAAAGTGCATGTGTGCACACACACACACAGAATTTCTTACTCCTTTTTAAATAGTAACTGCAAGAAAAATTTTATAGTTGTCTATTATAGTTAGAAAGATTTATTTAGATTCACTGTGACTATATCAGAAACTCAAGCACACTTATTATATTCAATATAGAACAGAATTACGAACATAACTAATTAGTATTGTTGATACTAATAACATAGATAAGCTCCTTATCTGCTGTAAGGAAAACTTATGATCTCAGACTCTAGTGGAAACTTGAGCTCTTATTCTGGCGGACAGAGACCACGTCAATCTTGTTCACCATTGTGTCTCCTGTGGTTAGCATGGTGCCTGGCACAGACAGAGCAGCCCTTCAGTAAATGTTTGTGGACAGTCTAAGTGGGAATTTCTCAGGCTCTTAGTTTTGATGACAGTGTAGAATTTAGAGAATATAGTCTTTGAACTCGAATAGGGCTAGATTTGAAACCTTAGCCCTGAGACCTACTAGCTGTGGGTATTGAAAAATAAATTGACATTGATTCATTTTTAACATTTATTTATTAATTGAGCTTCAATTTCTTCATAGGGAAGATTGGAGGAAATAATGTGTGTAGAGCCCCTGAGATAAGGGGTATTCAACTGGTGACTGTTATTATTTCTCACTCACAATTACCATAATTTGTTCATCTGAATCCTGATAAAAAGAATTTTTATATATAACTAGCTACTTTTTTACCATGAAAAGTAGCCTACTAGGACCCTTCAGCATTATTTTATCCCCCATGTAAATTCATAGCATCTCTCGATTTCTGATTCTGCAAATCCAAGTTTGAAGACATGTTTTACCACCATGGAAAAATCAAATTGCAGTAGGAAAAACTTGGGGGCAAAAACATGGACACACCAGAATTTACATTGAGATTATGCTTCAGCGCATCTACAACACAAGACAAATACAACCCTCTTCACCTCTCACCCTCATGATAAGCAGTAAATAGTGTGGCAGGCAGAATTCTAAGATGCTTCCCAAGACTCCCACCCCCTGGTGTACAGCCCAGTATAATCTGCACCCTTTAAGTGTGAGCAGGACCTATGAATATGAAGGGTAGCCAATCCATTGTTTGATTAAGTTATATAAGACTCTATTGTGACAGCCGGGGAGAGCTATTCCAAGCAGCAGCTGATGCTCTCCTGTTGGCCTTGAAGAAACAAACCACCATGTTGTGGGGAGAACCACATGGCAGGGAATGGTGGGCAGCCTGTAGGAACTGAAGGCTTCAGTCCCACAATCATAAGGAACAGCATTCTGCCAACGACCAGTGAGATTGGAAGAGGATCCCTCTGAGCCTCAGATGAGATGGCAGCTGTGGCAGACACTTTGATTTCAACCTAGTGAAAATCTGAGAAGTCCCTGCTAACCTGTACCTGAGTTCCTGTAGCACAAAAACCATGAGACAATAAATTTGTGTTGTTGTAAGCCACTTAATAAAGGGAATTTGTTATGCAGCAATAGTTAATGAATACAGATATCTAAGAAACGCCAAGATTATTGAAAAATCTATCTAGATATTCAGAGTAATGATAGGAAATATCTGAGGATATTAACATGCTTAACCTAGGGCAAAGTAAATATCATTAACAAACAATTAACAATTGTCTAACTAAAGCCAAGAAGCAATTTTTAGTTAAAGCCTAAGGTAAAATAACAACAACAAATACCTTACAATTAAATCTGATCCATTGGTCTCCAGCTCTGATAGTTAAGGAGGGTCAGAGGATATTCTCCACCAAGGAGAGCTAGTCACCTGGTTAAAAATCACCCCACTCCCTGGGTTCAGAAGATGTATTTTTCAAGCTGCACATTCTCTTAGGATTTGGCTTCAAATGTAAATCAGTCTTCCAGGAAGAAATTGTGGTGATCAGTGAAGTCTGGTATTTTGGTATATTTGGTAATTTGTCATATTTCTCATTGTAAATGACTAAATGAGAATTCTTGGAAGCCAAATCTTTGCTCTCTCGGCTGGTATTACTGAAAGATTTCATTCACTAGTAATTTCAAATGAAGTAACAATATGATTTCATAAACAAAGTGCATGTTTTATTTTCTTGTCCAGAGGACACACTTCCCAATACTCATAAAAATATTTGGCAAACTGCAAAATGAAATTTTTCTATGCAGGTGTTTATCACCCCACACACATATGGTCACCTTATTTTTGATAAAGGAGGAAAGAGTATACAATGGAGAAAAGACAGCCTCTTCAATAAGTGGTGCTGGGAAAACTGGATAGCTACCTGTAAAAGAATGATATTAGAACACTTCCTAACACCATACACAAAAATAAACTCAAAATGGATTAAAGGCCTAAATATAAGACCAGACCCTGTAAATCTCTTAGAGGAAAACATAGGCAGAACTCTCTATGACATAAATCACAGCAAGATCCTTTTTGACCCACCTCTTAGAGAAATGGAAATAAAAACAAAAATAAACAAATGGGACCTAATGAATGTTCAAAACTTTTGCACAGCAAAGGAAACCATAAACAAGATGAAATGACAACCCTCAGAATGGGAGAAAATATTTGCAAATGAAGCAATTGACAAGGGATTAATCTCCAAAATATACAAGTAGCTCATGCAGCTCAATATCAAAGAATCAAACAACCCAATCCAGAAACGAGCAGAAGACCTAAATAGACATTTCTCCAAAGAAGATATACAGATTGCCAACAAACACATGAAAGGATGCTCAACATCACTAATCATTAGAGAAATGCAAATCAAAACTACAATGAGATATCATCTCACACCAGTCAGAATGGGCATCATCAAAAAATCTACAAACAACAAATGCTGGAGAGGATGTGGCGAAAAGGGAACCCTCTTGCACTGTTGGTGGGAATGTAAATTGATCCAGCCACTATGGAGAACAGTATGAAGGTTCCTTAAAAAACTAAAAATAGAACTACCATACGACCCAGCAATCCCAGTCCTGGGCATATACCCTGAGAAGACCATAATTCAAAAAGTGTCATGTACCACAATGTTCATTGCAGCTCTATTTACAATAGCCAGGACATGGAAGCAACCTAAGTGTCCATCGATAGATGAATGGATAAAGAAGATGTGGCACATACATACAGTGGAATATTACTCAGCCATAAAAAGAAGTGAAATTGAGTTATTTGTAGTGAGGTGGATGGACCTAGAGTCTGTCATACAGAGTGAAGTAAGTCAGAAAGAGAAAAACAAATACTGTATGCGGGGCTTCCCTGGTGGCGCAGTGCTTGAGAATCTGCCTGCCAATGCAGGGGACACGGGTTCGAGCCCTGGTCTGGCAAGATCCCATATGCCGTGGAGCAACTAGGCCCGTGAATCACAATTACTGAGCCTGCGCGTCTGGAGCTTGTGCTCTGCAACAAGAGAGGCCGCGATAGTGAGAGGCCCGCACACTGCGATGAAGAGTGGCCCCCACTTGCCGCAACTAGAGAAAGCCCTCGCACAGAAACGAAGACCCAACACAGCCATAAATAAATAAATAAATAAATAAGTAAATAAACCCAAAGTTTAAAAAAAAAAAAATACTGTATGCTAATACATATATGTGGAATCTAAGGGAAAAAAGAATGGTTCTGAAGAACCTAGGGGCAGGACGGGAATAAAGAGGCAGATGTAGAGAATGGACTTGAGGAAACGGGGAGGGGGAAGGGTGAGCTGGGACGAAGTGAGAGAGTGGCATGGACATATATACACTACCAAATGTAAAATAGATAGCTAGTGGGAAGCAGCCACATAGCACAGGGAGATCAGCTCGGTGTTATGTGATCACCTAGAGGGGTGGGATAGGGAGGGTAGGAGGGAGACGCAAGAGGGAGGGGATATGGGGATATATGTATATGTATAGCTGATTCACTTTGTTATAAAGCAGAAACTAACACACCATTTTAAAACAATTATACTCCAATAAAGATGTCAAAAAAAAAAATAGATAACCAACAAGGACCCACTGTACAGCACAGGGAACTCTATTCAATACTCTATAATGACCTATATGGGAAAAGAATCTAAGAAAGAGTGGATATATGTGTATGTATAACTGATTCGCTTTGCTGTACAGCAAAAACTAACACAACATTGTAAATCAACTCTACTCCAATAAAAAATTAATTTTTAAAAATAAATAAAAGTAGACTTTTGACTTAAAAAAAAAAGAAGGGAAGAGGGCAAGGGAGCCCCTGGGGAAAAAGGGAATCAGAGAGAGGCTTACATGTCTCCGTGATGTCACTCAGCCTCAAAGTGGGTAGTAGCCTCTGGGGCAGAGACTTCCAAGGGGCAACAAGGTTTTTGTTCTTCTATAGCCCCAGGGGTTTGTCTTATCTATAACTGGCAGATAAATCAGTGCAGTCCCACAGGGTTTAGAAGGCAGCCAATCTCTAAATGGCTATAAATATCCTTACTTGGGCTATGTTTAAAGTAATTGGATGTGTAAAAACTTGAGTCTGGTGCTGGCAAAATTTGAGCTAATGACCCTAGCCTGCTGGGAAGAAGTAACACCATAGGAGCCGATATCGGGGGCCATCTTAACTCATTTATAGAACACACATGGATGGATTTACACACACATCCAAGATGCAAATTGTCCTCCTAATATCCTGTTCTGGTTAGTTTTCGTTTGTTGCCTGGATTTATTTTCCACCCTTTCCGGCCATCCTTTGTCCCGAGGAAGAAGACCACTATAGAGAGTGTGCCCCCAGGCTTCCTTGTTCTCTGGTTTCTGTTTGGCACTAGCAGAAGATTAAGGGTGGGAGGAAAGAAAGATTGGGATAGAGCTTCTTTTTGCTCCTTATTGCCGCACTGCTTCTGGCATGCACTGCTTTCTACAGTTAGAATGATAGCTCCACCCCGTTTACCCTTCCAATGGGACCCAGCGGCAGGGGTGCTAGTCCCTCAGTGCCTCACTATCCTCTGTCCAGTCCCTTAAATCAACGGTCCCCAACCTTTTTGGCACCAGGGACCAATTTCGTGGAAGACAATTTTTCCACGGATGGGGAGGGGGGATGGTTCAGGCGGTAATGTGAGCGATGCCGAGTGGCAGATGAAGCTTCGCTCGCTGGCCCGTCGCTCCCCTTCTGCTGGGCGGCCAGTTCCTAACAGGCCACAGATCGGTATCGGTCCACAGCCCCCGGGGGTTGGGGACCCCTGCCTTAAATGGGCACATCTCTACTCGTGGTCCTTTCATCTCACAGCTCGAGCTCCAGTTATCAAATCAGACCAAATAATATCTCTGTTACTGGTGGGCAAATCTTTTTCTACTTAGCATTGCAAGCCATATATATGGGTTTAAGATTTTACAAAAATGTTTAAATAGTTATGTTCATATGGCTCAAAAACTATAAAAGATAACAAGCAAAAAAAAAAAAAAATGTTTCTTTCTTTCCAACCCAGTCCCTTATCTAGCCAGAACCTCCTTGCCTTCCACATAGAAGTCTCTACTCTTAGTTTCTATAGATCTTTCCAGAGTTATGCATATTCAATAAGATAGAAATATAGTTTTTTATTTTTTCTTATTTTATACAAAATGTATATTGTACCTACTCTTCTGACATATTTTCCCCACTATATAATTCCTAGGATTTGTTTTTAACAGGTACATAGTTCTCCACCATAAAAGTAAGCCATAATTTATTTAGTCATTCCCTATTGATGGATTTTTTAGTTGATTCTAACCATTTGCTATTATGCAAAAATGTTACTATGAATAGATTTGAACCTATAGCACTGAGCATATATACAAGTAAATCTATAGACTATATCACAAAAGTCAAATTGCTGGGTCAAAAGCTATATGCATTTGCAATTTTGATAAATGTTGTCAAATTGTCTAAAGGTCACACTAATTCACACTCCTTTCAGCAATGAAGAGTGATTGTTTCCCTACCGATTTGCCAAAGGAGAATGTTGTCAAACTCCCTTCTCCTATGGATCTTTCCAGCATCATCTCAAACTCCAGACGGTGGGGCAAGAGGTTTACACACACAATCGTAGGTAGCAAGCAAAAAAGCAGTCAAGGTGAAAGAATACAATTAGCTTTAATTTAATAAGCTCACTTAAATATTTGACACAGAAAAGGAGTTATAAATCACCCTTTTACTTGATTCCCACTACGTTGTCTTGATTTTCTGCTTAATATTGCATCCTTAGTCCCCCCCAAATATCTCATTTTCTTACTGTCCAAAGAGTGACAGCCAGTGAGGCAGAATTTTTTTTAAGTACCTTTTCCTTTTTTGATAAGTAAGACAAGCTCAAAGGGACATAACAAACTTATGAGTCCTTGGAGAAAACATGTAGCAGTCTCTTTCCTTGCCTATCTCTCAAAGAGATTAGTCACAAAAAAATTTATTTCTCTAGCTCAGAGCTGAAATATCTGGCTAGTGTTGCCGGAAGTCCCATGAGAGTTGTTGCAAAACATGAACAGATGAAGAACAATTCCTTCCCTCTTCTAATGTGTTCACTGATTAACTTCCTGGTTGTGATTATAATGTTAGTGAAACATACTGAATTTGTTCCTATCACGATCTCTAGACTGGCCAGCATTAATATAGCAAACTATTAAAAAGATTGTGTTAATATGAGGCAGAAGTGCACTGGTAAATGTTTACAACATACCCTCCAGGGCCCACATTTTAGTATATGTCAACTTCCATCGTTTATATATTTCCTCCATGACGAGTTTTAAGCTACCAATGTAACATCACAAAATACAGAACTGGGTAGAGAGGCACAGTAGCTCACCATTATATAGGCATCCATTATATATTATTTTTACCTGTGATATTGTGCTTTATAATAAAAAATACACATTTGGTCTTCTTCAGTTTCTGGCACAGAGCTCCTAAAACCCTTGGAATTTCATAAGGGCTGAGAACCATAAAGGTGTCTCTTGTCATGTTAATGAAGTGACTTTTGGACCTCCAGTAAGGATGAGGGCTGGTTGCCAGAAGAACCAACCCTGTGATTAGAGGGTTGAAACTTTCAGATCCATCCCCTCACTTCTCACCGCCCCCCACCCCACCACCTCTGGGGAGAGAGAGGACCTAGAGGTTGAATAAATCACAAATGGCCAATGATTTAATCAGTTAGGACTATATAATGAAGCTTCCACAAAACCCCAAAAGGACTGGGTTCAGAGAGTTTCTGGCTTAGTGAACATGTGGCGATTCAAGGAGGGTGGTGCCCCAGGAAAGGGCATAGAAGTTCCAAGTCTTATCCCCATCCCGTGCCATATACATCTCTTCCATCTTGGCTGTTCTAAATGAGATCCTGTTATAATAACCTGGTAATCTAGTAAGTAAAATGTTTATTTGAGTTTTGTGAGCCTCTCTAGCAAATTAATCAAACCCAAGGAGGGGGTTGAGGGAACCTCTGATTTATAACCAGTTGGTCAGAATCACAGGTAGTAACCTGGGTTGTGGCTGGCATCTGAAGTGGGGGGCTGGAAAGGGGCTGTCTTGTAGGACTGAGCCTTAACTTGTGTAATCTGGTGCTGTCTCAAGGTAGATAACGTCAGAATTGTGTTGAATTGTAGGACACCATACTAGTGTCGCAGAATCGGTGGTGGTGTGGGAAACCACACGCCCCTACGTTAGAAAATGGGTCTCAGAACAACAGTTATCACCATAGATACAATGGATGTACATAACCGCAAGGGCATGGATGATAGTAAATTACAGTAAAATAATTAGAAATTTATCTGTTTTAAGTATTTATTAGCCTTGTTTCTAAGATAATTAATTTAATTCTGTTTATATTATTTAATTTTTAATAATGGCTGTTTAATTACCAGCTTGCAAAATTCTTGAAAATTCATCAGTTGGCCCTTGCAAGCTGACTCTAATGCATTACTAAAAGGGAAATATTATAGTCACACAGAGAAGCAAACCACTGAAAAAGAACACATTTATTCTTGGACCTCCCAATACTTATAGTCATAATAATAACAGTGAGAAAGACTGCTGGTTGTCTATCCAAATCCAATATTCCCCTTTTTTCTTAAGAACAGAATTTTAATTTTGTTAGGTTTGGCAATGCCTCCAGTTAAAATATACTTCCCATCTCTCCTTAAAGAAAAGGAAAAGCGTGTGACTGCATTCAGGACAGCGATGTTTGAGCAACAGTTATTGATTGGGACTCTGGAAGAAATGGCATGGATTCAGCTGGCCTGCACCATTTTGCACAACCAGCTTTTTTCCTTCTTCTCCTTGTATGTGGTAGATAGGATCATGGCAGTCATATTGTGAGCATGAGGGAGTTCTGAGGATGTGAGCCTCCGCTAAGAATAGCAAAGCAGAAAAGAGAAGTATTCTAAGATATTGATAATATGAAGAAGTCAATATGACAGACTTGAACAGCCCACCTCTCGACTCCATTGTACATGAGAGAAAATTTAATGTATTTTTAAGCCACTTATTTTTAGATCTTTGTAATGCACAATCAAATACTACTTCTAAATGATGATTATAGTTAAGATTTATTGAGTGTCTGCCATGTGCCAGAGACCATGTTAAGTAATTTATAAGTGTTATTCCTAGAAAGATAACACCTTTCTGTGCTTAATCACGCTAGTTTATGATATTTAGAATTATTTGTCCTACGAAGGATTGATTAACTTTAGATTTATAAATGTTCACACTTTCCCTTCAGCAGAATATATGTGTTCTGAGTCAAATTTATCCTTTCACACTACGAGGGGTATTTACTCAATTTCTGCTCAAAGAAGTATTAACAATATAAATAATTGTATTACATTTGAATTGTACGTGCTAGTCTAATACTCAGTTCATTGTTTGCAATAGTAAATGTCTATTCAGAATCACAAGAAGTTAAGTAAGACTGAATATAGAAAGCACTGTTCTGGTGCTTCTCAACCACTGGTGGCGCAGTGGTTGAGAATCTGCCTGCCAATGCAGGGGACACGGGTTCGAGCCCTGGTCTGGGAAGATCCCACATGTCGCGGAGCAACTAGGCCCGTGAGCCACAACTACTGAGCCTGCGCGTCTGGAGCCTGTGCTCCGCAACAAGAGAGGCCGCGATAGTGAGAGGCCCGTGCACCGCGCTGAAGAGTGGCCCCCGCTTGCCGCAACTAGAGAAAGCCCTCGCACAGAAACGAAGACCCAACACAGCCAAAAATAAATAAATAAATAAATAAATAAATAGATCTATTTAAAAAAAAAGAAAGCACTGTTCTGATGTTCAAGCTCTCTTATAAAGATTTGAGGTAACTCTACTTCATTTCTCCATACAGTTCCAAAAATTTCTAAAAATCATATTATTAAGTAAGACATAATATTCAGACATAGAATCCCTGCTGGAATTGCAGACACAAGGAGCTAACATTTCTAGTTCCTTCCAATGAGTGTATGACAGCACCTCAAAATATAACAACTCATTGAAATCAGCTCCCGGAAGGAACAGTTGATAATCAGCTAGAAGAATGAAGCCTTGCCATGCTTGTCAATCATATCTATTGTTGCACCCTATGAAGGAAGGTAATCAATTCTGAATGGCATCTCTTAAGGAGGAAACCTGCTTTTATTACAATAAGGCTTTTCCTGAAATTTAACTTTTGGAAAACATCTCGATCCTTCTTTTCTGAAACACTAAGAGGACCATTTGGGGATTATTGTACTTTATTATACAGTTCAGATCATCTTTTAGTCTATCTTTTTTTTAATTCTAAAATTAAAATTGAGGGGGTTTTGTTTGTTTAAGTCCTCAGAATGGAGCCGTTAATAGTTATTGGCGCCCAACAACTTTCAGCAAATCTTTCTTGATGTCCTCGCCTTCACCCAGTCCCATCTCTCTTTTATAGCAGCAACAGTGCATCCTCAACAAAGTCAGAATTCCTGGGGAAGATGTGGAGACTTATTCCAAGATTTATACTCCTTTTTTGAACCACCGTGAAATGTTTTTTAAAGATAATCTTTCCGAAAATACCTCCATTTATTTCTTCAGTGTGTTACAATTAAAGGGAAAAAAATTCCATGACTGACTTACACATTTTCTCCTTTGTATTTCTCCCTCACTGAACTGTGAGAATTCTAAGGAAATAAGTAAATGCCATGTATACACAAGGATTTAGGTAACGGGTTTTACTCCTGTTGTGTGCCAAAAATTTGTTTGGAAATTCCAGGCATGTACGAGTTAACTACTTTTTTAAAAAATTATTGAAGTATAGTTAATCTACAATGTTGTGTTATTTTCAAGTGTACAGCAAAGTGATTCAGTTATATATATAACTGAATATATATAAAGAATATGTATATACCCTTTTCAGATTCTTTTGCATTATAGGTTATTACAAGATATTGAGCATAGTTCCCTGTGCTATACAGTAGGTCCTTGTTGTTTACCTATTTTATATATAGCAGTGTGTATATGTAATTTAGGAATTTACTTTTTAAAGTGACCTGTTGCTTTTCTGGTGTTTGTTCATAGACAGGGAAAGTTTGGAAGTTGGGGGCAGAGCTCCATGGGGTCTAGGGCTGTATGGACCTTTTTTGTTTTCCTGTGTCTTCACAAAATGCTTTATCCAGAGCCTGCCCTAGATAATAACTGACAGATAAACTATACTGGGTCCTTAACTCCACACTAGGTACCACACTGAGCAGTTGACATGTCTGATTTCCCTTAGACCTCACAGTCAACCTAAGAGTTAGTCAATGTTATTACCTTTATTTCACAGATGAGGACATAGAAGCTCAGTCACAGCTACCAAATGGCAGAGCCTGAACTCAGTCAGCTTTGTCTGCCTCCAGGGTCTTTGAACTTAAATTCCGGTGCCATATTGAGAACCTTAGTAGATATTCACTGCATGTTTGAAGATCGCATAGGGGAGCTAAGGGCCTGCGATAAACACACCCCTTTCAAAGTACTCTGCCTCGAAAATATTTCCCCACTTAGTCCATTGATTAGTTGTACTTAGTTCATCAAACCTTACACTGCACAGGTTAAGACTTTTACCCTCAGAGTGAATTACTT
Organism: Balaenoptera ricei; assembly: GCF_028023285.1. NCBI lineage: Eukaryota > Metazoa > Chordata > Mammalia > Artiodactyla > Balaenopteridae > Balaenoptera > Balaenoptera ricei. Next base: position 5,919,831 of record NC_082642.1, read on the forward strand.
TAATCCCATGGTCTCCTACCTGCTAAAGATAAGCACTTTTTGGTAATAACCATTTTGATCTTAGGGAAAGAAAGAAAGTAAGTGAAGAATGGAATAATTTTAGAGTGATGTTGACTTTATGCAATGGCAGACCCTGTGTTGAGCTGTGAGGTCGCTCAGAGGCAAAGAAGGAAACGGAAGAGAGAGTGAGAAGGCAACAGAAGTATATTTATTTTAGTTCGTAAATGCGCCTAAGGCCCTTTTGGCTGAAACAGATTCGCATGCCACTGACTGTCACATCTGGTTTCTCAGCAACAGATTACTAATATTTGTTCTGGGCCTTGATGGATTGAAAGCTTTAAAATAATTGAAATGTAATAACAATACTATATATACTAAACCAGAACAATGCTGAAGATCATATTTTTAAGTTCATGATTCAAAACACACTGTAACTCAGATCGGCTCTTACTGTATCTCAGAATAAATATTCTGAAATCTATTGCAAATATTCTCATTGTATATGACTTCTGGTTGTTTGCAGATACTCAGATCTACACAACAGAAGGACAGTGAAGGGATCTTACTGCACGTTTTCTGCAAGAGAGGCTACTCTAGAGCCTGAAGTTTGTGCACCCCGGCAGACTTTCTAGCAACCTCTTGGCAGATGTAGAGTCACATGGCTTCATGGATGCTGTGTTAGTTTCCTATTGCCTCCATAGCAAACTGCCACAAATGTAGTGGTTTGAAACCACAAAATTATATATCATACAGTTCTAGAAATCAGAAACCTGACACAGGTCTCACTGAGCTAAAATAAAGATGTTGGTCGGGCTGCTTTCTTTGCTTTCTCTAGAGTGAGAACTCATTTCCACATCTTTTCCAGCTTCTAGAGGTGCCCATATTCCTTGGCTCAAGACCCCCTTCCACCGTCTTCAAAGATTATAATATTGCATCTCTCCAACCTTTCTTTTGACCTCTCGTCTCTGACAGCAGTTGAGAAATGTTCTCAGCTCTTAGGACACATGTGATTAGATCGGGTCCACCCGGATAATCTCCCCACCTCAGGGCTGTTAACATCACATCTGCAAAAGTCTCTTTTTGCCATGTAAGGTAACATATCCATAGGTTCCATAGATTAGAGCCTGGGGATCTTTGGGATCCCTTATTCTGCCTACCACAGATGGCCTAACTAGAAATATTTTGACTAGGACTGCAGTGGTCCCCCTCCCTGGGGCAACAAGGAAGGTCACCAGGCAGAGAGCCTGGCAGAGCCTCATCCTCAGAGTGACTCCAAGGTTAATCCTCTCATGGCAACCTCAGTGACAGCAAGTTCAAAAACAATTCGAACCTGCCAGTAGACTCCAGCTGTGAGCAAATTTTGTAGTACTGGGAGGAATAAAATTGGACAAATGAGCTTGGCTGATTTAACATGAAAAAATTTTAATACAAATTTAGAATATTCCTGATTTGGAGGTGAGGATATATTCAAATAAGTCATCAATTTAAATCAGAGAATCCCAGATTGGAATGAGATATCACCTTTTACTGTCCAATGCTATAGTCCCCTCTACCACGTTTCTGACCTGCGAATGATATCTAAGCATAGCAAGGGCTGGTAACTCACTGCTCATTTGAATTTTGCACAACTGTAATTGTTTAAAGGTTCTTCCCACCACTATGCTGAAATAAGCCCAGCTGTCATGTTCACATATGGCTCTCTGTTCTCCCTTTTGGAACCACACAGCAAAAATCTAATTCAGTTCCTACTTGCTAACTGGTTTCTAAGAGGGCATATAGAGCCATTGTAGGCCACTGTATAGATTAAAGAAACTGATAGTGACTTCCCTGGTGGTGCAGTGGTTGAGACTCTGAGCTCCCAATGCACGGGGCCTGGGTTCGATCCCTGGTCAGGGAACTAGATCCCCCACGCATGCTGCAACTAAGAGTTTGCATGTCACAACTAAGGATCCGGTGAGCTGCAACTAAGGAACCCTCCTGCTGCAACTAAGACTCAGCACAACAAAATAAAGAAAGAAAGAAAAATAAATATTTTAAAAAAAGAAAAGAAACGGATAAAGATTTCCTAGTTTACAATTTGAGTCAAAGAAACAAACAAAAAAGTCTAGCTTGTGCAATAAGTAATCACTTGTAAAAACAGTTAAAAGATGTATTATAGATCCATTAAACTGTTTTTAATCCGTATTATAATCTCCTTGTTCAAATTTGTTACAAGGGAAAAAAAATTCTACAATGGACTTCTAGCCAGACAGTTCCGACTTGACATTTATCTCCAAAATACTAAAAATCACTTCAGTCACTAAGACTAGAAAAACAATCTTTCATTTTCTTTATGAAACATAATTTGAAATTTCTATTTCACTTTAAAATCATCTAAATAACATTGCCCATGCTCTCTTTTAAGACAATTTTACTTTATCAACAAAAAGAGAGAATTTGAAGATTGAAATTTTCAAGGAACAGAATAGATAAGGGTCAGTAATTTCCAGGCAGCTGTTAAATAGATGTTTCTGTATTCAGAGGAACTGTTCATGAAAAGCAATTAAGTACTGCATCTTTTAGTGTATCTCTTATTTTTTCTGGTCATGCTTTTCTTGGTGTATTTCAAAAAAAAATTTTTTTAAATCAATATTAGTAAATATATAAGAAAAGTTAAGAAAATTCACTCAAGTTTAAATGTTAAACTGGTTTTGCTGCTTAAAATTTTTTTAAAAAGAAATAATTCTGTCTAGTTCTTAAAGCTTATTGGTGTTTATAAGCAGTCAAGTAAACAAAATGAATCCATCAAAAGACCATTTATTAGTGTTTTTTAAAAAGTAATACTGAAAAACACAGGAAGTTAGGGGGGAGAGATTTTTAAATGGGGGGATAATCTTAATCATAGGAATGTCAACTTTTTGAAGTGACAAAAAGCAGCATGTTCAGAAACGGAACATTTGATTGACAGACGAGAATCTGCACAAAAGCTTTGAGAGTTTGATCCTGGTGTCTTTTGTGGAGTATTTGAATTATAAAAATAATGAACATACCATGTTGTTCTGAGGTATTTTTGTAATTGAAGTGTTATTTGGTTCAAAATTTCTTTCTGTTTCTGTTAAATATAATTGGTGTTAAAATATCCTTTATGTGTGTTGGTCTATAGCTTAAAACTGAACTTCAAAATGAATACACTGTAAATGAAATTCAGACTTGCCATTAGAGCTCTGATTCTGCCTGGATGAATCTATATTCATTGAAATATTTCTAAATAAGATATAGTTTAGTTGAATGCTCTTTTTTCACCAGTATTTTTGGATAGTTTTAATAAATAATGTAAATAATATCAAACTCAATTGTACCATAGTAGTTCTATTACCTTTTTTTAACTTAAAACACTTTATTTATGAATATTCACTTCTGTGAGACATTTGTGGCTTAAGTTGTGCTCCCTGAAAAATAGATTCTGAGATGGAGATTTGGGTGTCAGAGGTTCGGGACTGCTTCTGGGAATACTTCTGAAGAGTAAGGGAAGAGAATTGAGCAAAAGGAGAGGTCGAACTGTGATACATTTGTGCAAGAGTGTTCTCAAATTGAGGCCAGGGTTCTAGGCCTTATTATCCTTCCTACACTGACATGTCATTGGATGTAACACACATAGGGGAAGGGATGTGCAAGGGATGTCCTTCAAAGGAAGGGCAATTCCCCAAGTATAATGCAACTATGAACTCTAATCACCCAACACTCTCAGCAGCGGTGGAAATGAGTGCCCCTTCCTTCTAAAGGCAATGGGTACACTACAGTATTTTTTCAAGCTAAAAAAAATTCTTCCAGTATACCATTGGCATTGTGACCATGATATCATTAGTATTAAAATTTAGACTTTAATAGAAAATTTGTCATCGTCAACCCCAACCCTCTCAAAGCACTAGGGAAGAAACAATGTAGATGATACCCTACACATCAAACAACTTCTAAGACTTTGGGCTAATGCATTCAGCTGAATTCCAACTCATATATCCACCTGCCTGCTCAATATTCTCCTTTGAATGCCTAAATGGCACATTAAAATAAAAATCAAGCATTTGATTTTCCCCTGCATAAGTGTGCTTCTCCCCCAAGATTCCTCACTTGAGTAAGTGGCACAGTCATTCTTCCAAGTGTTCAAGATAAAATAATCTAATTCATTACATTGTGTTCCTTTTGGCACATGGAATCCATTAGGACATCATGTAGGCTCTTCCGACAAAACATAACTAGAGGGACTTCCCTGGTGGTCCAGTGGTTAAGACACTACACGTCCACTGAAGGGGGCACAGGTTCGGTCCCTGGTTGGGGAACTAAGATCCCGCACGCCACGCGGTGCGGCTGAAAAAAAAAACAACAAAAAAACACATAACTAGAATCAGACCACTTACATGCTATTATTATCTTAGCATAATCCAATATCTCCACTTGACTACGGCAGCAGCCTCCTATGTGGTCTCTCTGCTTCCCCCTTACTTGACAGTATGTTCTCCACACATCAGACAGCAATGCTTTTAAAACTAAGATCATGGGCTTCCCTGGTGGCGCAGTGGTTGAGAATCTGCCTGCCAATGCAGGGGACACGGGTTCGAGCCCTGGTCCGGGAAGATCCCACATGCCACGGAGCAACTAGGCCCGTGAGCCACAACTACTGAGCCTGCGTGTCTGGAGCCTGTGCTCCGCAACAAGAGAGGCCACGATAATGAGAGGCCCACGCACCGCGGTGAAGAGTGGCCCCCGCTCGCTGCAACTAGAGAAAGCCCTCGCACAGCATCGAAGACCCAACACAGCCATAAATAAATAAATAAATAAATAAATAAATAAATAAACCCAAAGTTCAAAAAAAAAAAAAAACTAAGATCATGTCACTCCTTTGCTTAAAACCTTCCAAAGACTCCATATCACCCTCGCAGTCCCACTCACTATCCATCTTAACCACCCACCATTTCCCCTCCCTCACTCTGTTCTGGCTACACTAGTCTTGTTAGTCCCCGAACACAGCCACCAAACACATACCCTCCCCCAGTGGCCCTTTCCCTTCCTGTTTTTTCTGCCTTTATCCGTTTCCCTGACTTAGGTAGTTCTTTAGTGATCTTTTCATCACTTTTGCCATATTGTTCTAATATTTGTTCTAATATGGCTGTCGATACTGATGGCAGCTTACTTTGTCTAAGGTAAATACCTATCACATAAACATGGCAGATGGAGAGAACAAAAAGATGATGACGGGGAAAGTAAATTTTGTGGCTTTGCTCAATAGCAGAGTGTTCTTAGTGACAGCTGGAGGGAACTGACACAAGAGGTGATTAGTTTCCAGTTTCTGGAGAGTGTCCTCAAGATACGAGAGACTCACCTCCTGGTGGTTATATTCACAGAATTGGATTCTAGGTTGGTCAAATGAATCTCAGTATCTCTTACATATCTGAGTTCATATGATTTTATTAGAATTTTAAAGACCATTGTGTTTTACTGTTTTATGGACCCTTGAGATATTTTTATTCATGTTCAGATTTGACTAGGCGATCCATCTCAATGTGCTCATGGTTTGCCATAAAGATGACTCTTCTTGTAAACAAGGCAAAAAACAAATTTCTCTTGAAGGATTCATTATGCATATGAGCACTTGATTAGAAATTTGGCAACGAGAAATAAATAATCTCTTGAAAATTCATTACTAAATGATGCTCTCATATTCTAAATAAGCACAGTGTGAATTTCAAACTGGTTCATTAATCATTAGAAGACAACTCTAATCAGTGGAGTGTTTAGTGTAAAGCCTAACTTTACGGCAATTGTACTTGATTGAAAATAGCTACCAATTAAGAAAAAAAATGCAAATGATTGGCAAGAAGCAAAAAGAGAACCTTAAAATCTTAGACGTAATGACTTCACTGATTGCTAAAAATGGAATTGTTTAAAACCCTCAGATTGTTATAGCTGCCCTGAATTAATCCTGCACTATGCAGATTAGAGAAGTAATTTCTAAGTGAGTAGAGACAGTTTTCATTCTCTCCTTCCTTAGTTTCGAACCCCAATTATATCTACAATGCATTCATGTAATGGACTACATTTCCAGCCAACCACCTTTATGGTTAGCTGACAAAATTCTGGATAATGGGATGTAATTTAAAGAGTCTGGGGAAAATTCTGGAGAGACTATTTTATTGGGAGCTAACTCAGCTGGGAAGTATGTTTTTGTGCCTTCTCCCTTCCCCTTTCATACTGCCTGAAAAATCAGATTTGAAGGATGAACTTCCAGAAGCTATCTCAAAGGTGATTTTGAAGGGGGAGGCCACCTAACTGCAAAACAGCCCTGGACATCTATCTCTTTTATGTGAGAAGGAAATAAACTTCGATCTTCCTTAAGCCACTGTTTTGAGTTTTCAGATACACATAGCCAAATTGAATGTGATAATACTCTGCTGCATGATGTTATATTAGGTTCAGTGGACGTGCTCTCTGGAGCACAACAAAGTAGAAAATGCACTGAGTATAGTAGTTATCTGTCATAATTTCCTGCCCAGCATCTATTCCTTTTCTGTAATGTGATCTCAGCTTTTGTGGAGCCATCCTTCCATTACTGAAGGTTCTTTCAGTGAGACTATAAAACAAGATACCCTCTTCCCTGAGCAAGAGGTACCCATTATCCAACCATGAATGATGGGATTCCACGTGCCCTAATCTTGAAGCTTGAGTGACAAAAAGGTGAAATCTCTGGAGCTGATTCTTCTACCATCATCCTGAAGAGACTGCCCTTTGTTTCTAGCCAAATAGATACTGAGAACCTCTAGTTACTGTCTTTTCTTAGCCCTAGTTATTTATCTTTTTCTTCAATGCTATATGTCCTTTCTATATATACTTCATCTTTGCTTTCCTTTTGAGAGGTGTTGAGGCAGGGGTGGGGAGAGAGTGCTGTATCTTCTTTTGTTTTTGATTCAGTAAACAGAAGTGGTTTTTTGTATTCCAAGTTGTACTTAACACATGACCAGAATTGGTCCCATGGTGGGTCAGTCAAACCCAACATAATTGATATTGATTAAACCTGAAGCTCATGTCCACTGCAGTTGTCTCATGGATTCAGACTGTTCTGATGCCAGCTGGCCACTAGGACTTCTGAGAGTCTAGCATTTGTCCCTGGTCTGCATGGGATCTTAGGTCACTATTACTTAAAGCAATTGGTTACTGTATAGTTTCTTTTTTTTTTTTTTTCCAGGATGAAAACTTTATTACTTTATTTTTATACCTTATTATTAAAATGAAGATGACTATCCTCATATGCATATTTCTTTGGCATTTGAAGTTACATCACTGTAGACACAGTTAAAATTTATAATGCAAGATTAAACAGGACAAGGACAAAAAATGAAACCGGTGAAATAGGAAATGATGATATTTTTACAGCAATTTTTCAAAAGGCTCAAGGATTAAAGAAAGGATTTCACTTCATTCTTAAATAAACGTCTTTTGGGATTAGCTGAAAACTTTTTTCCTTGGATATCTGACAATAGACCTGGAAGAAATGACAGGCCTTCATAGTACCTGAACTCTGAGTGTATATAACACCAGTACACCAGCAAGGTAATGGAAAAATAGATCATATTACTATAGGAAAAGCTTTCAGTTACCAAGTTAGATAAAATAATAATAATAATAATAATTTACATTTGTATGCTAGTTTTCAAGTTTCAAATATTTTCCAAAGTATCTCCAGAAACCTAAACTTCTAGAGAATAAACAATCTTCTCAAGCATAAAGGAGAAAATTTTAAATGACTATGTTTTATGACTCTGGAATGTACCCTTAGTCACAGCTAACCGTGTCATAGATGATGTCAGTAACTAACAGCATTATTTGGAGTGGATAAGTTCATCCCCACTCCTAGAACAGCAAATGAAAAATCACATAACGTAGATGCTAACTTAGTAGACTTTTGAACACATTTAGATCTTATTGTTACAGAGATTGGGCTAGAATATAAATTGCCTGACTCTACTTTCTATGCTCTCTCCCTTACACATAATTGTTGTGAGGTATGAGCTTTAGCTTTGGAGTCAAAGACTTAAGTTAGAGTCTACATTTTCTAATTTACTAGCTATATGACTCAGCATAATTTATATAACCTCTAAGACTCAGTTTTCTCACTTCTCATGTGCAAAATGGTAATGATTGCATGAAATAATGTGTACAGTGAGCTTAGAGTAGTACCTTGCATGCAGAACTGATATAATGTTATAAATGTTGGATACAATTATTAAGATCAACAACAATTACTTTAATAATAAAAAGAAAATATTATATATCACCTTTTCTGTTTATTTTCCACAAATCAATGTATGATTTAGCATCAAAATTTTAAAAGAAAAATAAATACAACAACCAAATAGAGTAGAAAGCTTTTACCTCTTTTAACTATGAAATATCAAGTGCATGAAAAATAAGTCAATCATTTTTTCATATCTTTTAAATTCTTGGAATATCAAACCTTTAATCAAGCCGTTAATTTCAGAATACCTAGAAAATATCATTCATTACTATGGGACACTGTCTAAAACTAAACTCAAAGGAAATTTTGTAGTTTTAAATATGAAGAATAGAAATAAAGTAACCTAGAAGAATTTAAAGCAACTAAAAAAAGAAAAAAATGCCAAATTCCACAAAACAAAAAAGGAAGGAAATTATAAAAATACAGACAGAAATTAACTACAAAAATGAAAGAGACTTGAAGTAATAACTAAATTGTATAACTGTTTAACTGAAAAGTTATAACTTTAGCCTCATCAAAAGAAGAGGAGAAAAAGGACTAATATATAAAAATAAGAAATAAAGGTGAGGAAAGAATCACAGATACAGAGAAAATTAAAATAATCAAAATTTACTACTTGATCAAACTCTATGAAAACATATTTTAAAATGTGGATGAAATGACTAATTTTCTAGGAAGATGCGTGTTAGGAAAACTGACCTCCATAGTGGAAATTTTTTGTTTTTAATCCAATAACCACAGAAGACAATTGTCAAAGAAGAACCTCCTTAAAAAAATTTGGTAAGTGGTGTGGGTTTGTGTCTGCTATCTAGAAAACTTTCTCTCTCCCTTTCATCCCCACCAGGTAAAAAGAATTGGATGATAAGGAATTTTGAAAGATAGGCTTGGATTCTGCTTATGTTCAGCCTGATACTGATAAACTATCAAATAGGTAATCCATCCTTTAAAAAATTCTAGCATTCTTGTATTTCATATTAAGTCAAAATACAATACTCATTTATAATGTTGGATGATTTAAGTCATATCTACAAAGTTTTGTATGAGAGACAATCTATTCTTTTGTTTTTAAATCTAGCTTCAGAAATATGGTATTCCCCATATAACATATGGTATCTCCCAAATTGAAGTGTTATATAGAACAAGAGCTAATAGAAAACAAACTTTAAAAAATTTTTCCAACAAGTTATTGGAAAGACATCATTTACTTTATGAGACATAGAGTAGTATTTCTAAATAAGTATCCTTAACTCTTTAATAAATTGATTATAGATTCACACACAATGTAATTGTGTAAGTATAAAATTCCCACATATTAATCTTAATGTCTGTTACAAATAAATTCAGGTGAGCAAGTGTTAAAAGATTTGGTTCATCAAGTTTACATTAATTAGATTAATAGAAAAAGGTTGTGTATTTCATAAATAAAAGGAAAATGTATTATGGTATTGACTTCCTGATAACAGAACACCAAGCAATTGGTTTCTCAATCAAGGGTAAAAAGTGATTTAAGATTTAACTCTCAATTGTACTGTCACAGGTATTTCTTTTGTAATGTAATAGTACCTTAACAAATTTAATTACAAATAATTTGATTAATTCAGTTGGAAAAATAGAAAAACAAATTATTTGATACTCTCTTATCTTTCCTTTTCTATCTCATCTCTCATGCTGTCACCTTCAAAAGATGTTTATCCTTGAATCACTTACTTCTGCCCTCTTGTGCTATACCCTTACCAAGTCTCTGAATCCAATGATCAATGTCAACTCTAAATATAGTGTTTCATCATCCCATGACTTTTGATGGCAATAATGAGTAGGGGAGACTGTTTTATTCACTTCTCTATGGCATATGGTCCTAATGCAAAAAATATTCAGTAAGCAACTGAATGAAAATATAATGGATGCAGTAAGCACACTAGACTTTTTAGTAAGATACTACTTTTTCCACATATATGACATAAAAATAAAGATAACAAAAACTATTATTGATAGCTTGTAAGGAACCCATTTGTGACCAAATTTTTCCTACATTTTGTTCACCTTGTTATTTTCCATTTCTTGCTAACACTTGACATTTTCTTGATATGTTGCTTATTTTGTTGACTTTGCCATTCAGCAGAGCAAATACAGCTCAGCACCTATCTTTTGAATTGTGCAAAGAATAAAAATACTCTGGGCCAAAACAGACAATGGTAGTTTTTTCTTTCATTTAGGAACAATGCAACCTTATATAAAAATCCTGAGGAGGAATTGGAAATTAGAATTGAGTGATAGCAGAGGTACTAAGAAAGGGAAAAAACCGAGGAAATAAAAATGTCACTCTGGTTGGAAAATTAGAGAACATTGCAAAACTCACCTTGAGAGTAAATGTGCCTATTGACCATTTGGGCATTGAAATTGAAAACAAGATGTATAAAGCACAGAGACAATTGATAAAATGTTTCATTCAACTCCTGAGAACATCTCAGTGGACAAGTGACTTCTCTTCTGGGAAAATGGAGACAGGAGGAAATCTTAGTTTAAACAATCACTATGCTCATAAATTAGTAGAGATCTTGTTTACTTGTTTAACCATAGGGAAAAAGAACTTTATTGACTGAAGTTATTGTATATCTCATTCAATTGCTTAAGTTTCAAAAGAGAAAGCAATGATACACAGCAGTCAAGCTACTTGCCCAAGTAAAGTGGAACTAGAACCCATGTCTACTGACTTCTAGTGAGATGGCCTTTCCAAGTATTATTAGAATCCTTTGAGAAGGATTATTTAGACTTCCAGCTTCAGTACCATTTTGACCTGAATAATACTGGAAACATAGCAAAACAAAATCTGTGGAAGCTAGTTGAAACAGAGAACAGATAGCGTCACATGTTTCTATTACAAAAGAAGGAAGAGTCTAAAACCAAGTATCGTGTTCACATTAGAAAGATAGGAAAAAAAGAGGCTCAGAGAGCCCAGCAACAGGTTCAGTTGCCAAGGGACAACTCCAAAGAGGACTGCAGAGCCACAGCTGGTCCGTGCGCACCCCGGACTGCACTCCTTCACTCCTTGAGAAGAAACGGAGAGAGAGAGAGACTAAGAGAAAAAGAGAGAGGAAGAGAGACAGAGAGACAGAGAGAGACAGAGAGGAAGAAAGCTGAAAAAGGACCTGCGACATTTTCTCAATCAACGGTTCCAGAAAGGGTCGCCTGATGATGAGCTCCAGCAGACCATAAGGGATAACTTTTACCACCATGCTGTGCCTTCGGTGTGGCTGACAGGGTCTTGGTGGTTCGACCTGGTGTCAGGCCTGAGCCTCTTAGGTGGGAGAGCCAAGTTCAGGACATTGGACCACCAGAGACCTCCCGGCCCCACATAATATCAAATGGTGAAAACTCTCCCAGAAATCTCCATCTCAACGCTAAGACCCAGCTCCACTCAACGAACAGCAAGCTACAGTGCTGGACACCCCATACCAAACAACTAGCAAAACAGGAACACAATCCCACCCATTAGCAGAGAGGCTGCCTAAAATCATAATAAATTCACAGACACCCCAAAACACACCACCAGACGTGGCCCAGCCCAAAAGAAAGACAAGATCCAGCCTCATTCACCAGAACACAGGCACCAGTCGCCTCCACCAGGAAGCTTACACAATCCACTGAACCAACACTAACCACTGGGGGCAGACGCCAAAAACAACGGGAACTATGAACCTGCAGCCTGTGAAAAGGAGACCCCAAACACAGTAAGTTAAGCAAAATGAGAAGACAAAGAAACACACAGCAGATGAAGGAGCAAGGTAAAAACCTACCAGACCAAACAAATGAAGAGGACATAGGCATTCTACCTGAAAAAGAATTCAGAGTAATGATAATAAAGATGATCCAAAATCTTGGAAATAGAATGGAGAAACTACAAGAAACGTTTAACAAGGACCTAGAAGAACTAAAGAACAAACAAACAATGATGAACAACACAATAAATGAAATTAAAAATTCTCTAGAAGCGATCAATAGCAGAATAACTGAGGCAGAAGAACGGATAAGTGACCTGTAAGATAAAATAGTGGAAATAAAAACTGCAGAGCAGAATAAAGAAAAAAGAATGAAAATAATTGAGGATAGTCACAGAGACCTCTGGGACGACATTAAACGCATCAACATTCGAATTATAGGGGTCCCAGAAGAAGAAGAGAAAAAGAAAGGGACTGAGAAAATATTTGAAGAGATTATAGTTGAAAACTTCCCTAATATGGGAAAGGAAATAGTCAATCAAGTCCAGGAAGCGCAGAGAGTCCCGTACAGGATAAATCCAAGGAGAAACATGCCAAGACACATATTAATCAAGCTATTAAAAATTAAATACAAAGAAAAAATATTAGAAGCAGCAAGGGTAAAGCAAAAAATAACAGCAGAAACTCTGCAAGCCAGAAGGATTTGGCAGGACATATTTAAAGTGATGAAAGGGAAAAACCTACAACCAAGATTACTTTACCCAGCAAGGATCTCATTCAGATTTGATGGAGAAATTTAAAACTTTACAGACAAGTGAAAGCTAAAAGAATTCAGCATCACCAAACCAGCTTTACAACAAATGCTAAAGGAACTTCTCTAGGCAGGAAACACAAGAGAAGGAAAAGACCTACAATAACAGATCCAAAACAATTAAGAAAATGGTAATAGGAACATACATATCGATAAATACCTTAAGTGTAAATGGATTAAATGCTCCAAACAAAAGACATAGACTGACTGAATGGATACAAAAACAAGACCCGTATATATGCTGTCTACAAGAGACCCACTTCAGACCAAGGGAAACATACAGACTGAAAGGGAGGGGGTGGAAAAAGATATTCCATGCAAATGGAAATCACAAGAAAGCTGGAGTAACAATTCTCATATCAGACAAAATAGACTTTAAAAACTATTACAAGAAAAAAAAAAAAAAAAAAAAAAAATAAAAACTATTACAAGAGACGAAGAAGGACACTACATAATGATCAAGGGATCAATCCAAGAAGAAGATACAACAATTGTAAATATTTATGCACCCAACATAGGAGCACCTCAATATGTAAGGCAAATGCTAACAGCCATAAAAGGGGAAATCGACAGTAACACAATCATACTAGGGGACTTTAACACCCCACTTTCACCAATGGATAGATCATCCAAAATGAAAATAAATAAGGAAATACAAGCTTTAAATGACACAGTAAGCAAGATGGACTTAATTGATAATTATAGGACATTCCATCCAAAAACAACAGAATACACTTTATTCTCAAGTGCTCATGGAATATTCTCCAGAATAGATCATATCTTGGGTCACGCATCAAGCCTTGGTAAATTTAAGAAAATTGAAATCGTATCAAGTATCATTTCCTACCACAGTGCTATGAGACTAAATATCAATTACAGGAAAATATCTGTAAATAATAAAAACACATGGAGGCTAAACAATACACTACTAAATAAGCAAGAGATCACTGAAGAAATCAAAGAGGAAATCAAAAAATACCTAGAAACAAATGACAATGAAAACACGACAACTCAAAACCTATGGGATGCAGCAAAAGCAGTTCTAAGAGGGAAGTTTATAGCAATACAATCCTACCTCAAGAAACAAGAAACATCTCAAATAAACAATCTAACCTTACACCTAGAGCAATTAGAGAAAGAAGAACAAAATCCCCAAATTTAGCAGAAGGAAAGAAATCATAAAGATCAGATCAGAAATAAATGAAAAAGAAATGAAGGAAACAATAACAAAGATCAATAAAACTAAAAGCCGGTTCTTTGAGAAGATAAACAAAATTGATAAACCATTAGCCAGACTCATCAAGACAAAAAGGGGGAAGACTCAAATCAATAGAATTAGAAATGCAAAGAAGAAGTAACAACTGACACTGCAGAAATACAAAGAACCATGAGAGATTGCTACAAGCAATTATATGCCAATAAAATGGACAACCTGGAAGAAATGGACAAATTCTTAGAAAAGCACAACCTTCTGAGACTAAACCAGGAAGAAATAGAAAATATAAACTGACCAATCACAAACACTGAAATTGAAACTGTGATTAAAAATCTTCCAACAAAAAAAAGCCCAGAACCAGATGGCTCAGAGGTGAATTCTATCAAACATTTAGAGAAGAGCTAACACCTATCCTTCTGAAAATCTCCCAAAATATCGCAGAGGAGGGAACACTCCCAAACTCATTCTACAAGGCCACCATCACCCTGATATCAAAACCAGACAAAGATGTCACAAAAAAAGAAAACTACAGACCAATATCACTGATGAGCACAGATGCAAAAATCCTCAATGAAATACTAGCAAACAGAATCCAACTGCACATTAAAAGGATCAGACACCGTGATCAAGAGGGGTTTATCTCAGGAATGCAAGGATTCTTCAATATATGCAAATCAATCAATGTGATACACCATATTAACAAATTGAAGGAGGAAAACCATATGATCATCTCAATAGATGCAGAAAAAGCTTTTGACAAAATTCAACACCATTTATGATAAAAACCCTCCAGAAAGTAGGCAGAGAGGGAACTTTCCTCAGCATAATACAGAACATATATGACAAACCCACAGCAAACATCATTCTCAATGGTTAAAATTGAAGGCATTTCCACTAAGATCAGGAACAAGACAAGGTTGCCCACTCTCACCATTATTATTCAACATAGTTTTGGACGTTTTAGCCACAGCAATCAGAGACGAAAAAGAAATAAAAGGAATCCAATTTGGAAAAGAAGAAGTAAAACTGTCACTGTTTGAAGATGACATGATAGTATACATAGAGAATCCTAAAGATGCCACCAGAAAACTACTAGAGCTAATCAATGAATTTGGTAAAGTAGCAGGATACAAAATTAATGCACAGAAATCCCTTGCATTCCTTTACACTAATGATGAAAAATCTGAAAGAGAAGTTAAGGAAACACTCCCATTTACCATTGCAACAAAAAGAATAAAATACCTAGGAGTAAACCTACCTAGAGAGACAAAAGACCTGTATGCAGAAAACTATAAGACACTGATGAAAGCAATTAAAGATGATACAAACAGATGGCCATGTTCTTGGATTGGAAGAATCAACATTGTGAAAATGACTCTACTACCCAAGGCAATCTACAGATTCAATGCAATCCCTATCAAACTACCAATGGCATTTTTCACAGAACTAGAACAAAAAATTTCACAGTTTGTATGGAAACACAAAAGACCCAGAATAGCCAAAGCAATCTTGCGGAAGAAAAATGGAGCTGGAGGAATCAGGTTCTTGGACTTCAGACTAAGCTACAAAGCTACAGTAATCAAGACGGTATGGTACCAGCACAAAAACAGATATATAGATCAATGGAACAGGATGGAAAGCCCAGAGATAAACCCACATGCATATGGTCACCTTATCTTTGATAAAGGAGGCAAGAATATGCAATGAAGAAAAGACAGTCTCTTCAATAAGTGGTGCTGGGAAAAATGGACAGCTACATGTAAAAGAATGAAATTAGGACACTCCCTAACACCATACACAAAAATAAACTCAAAATGGATTGACGGCCTAAATGTAAGGCCAGACACTATAAAACTCTTAGAGGAAAACATAGGCAGAACACTCTGTGACATAAATCACAGCAAGATCCTTTTTGACCCACCTCCTAGAGAAATGGAAATAAAAACAAAAATAAACAAATGGGACTTAATGAAACTTAAAAGCTTTTGCACAGAAAAGGACACCATAAAAAAGACGAAAAGACAACACTCAGAATGGGAGAAAATATTTGCTAACGAACCAACTGACAAAGGATTAATCTCCAAAATATACAAGCAGCTCATGCAGCTCAATATTGAAAAAACAAACAACCCAATCCAAAAATGGGCAGAAGACCTAAATAGACATTTCTCCCAAGAAGATATACAGATTGCCAACAAACACATGCAAGGATGCTCAACATCACTAATCATTAGAGAAACGCAAATCAAAACTACAATGAGGCATCACCTCATAGCGGTCAGAATGGCCATCATCAGAAAGCTACAAACAACAAATGCTGGAGAGGGTGTGGAGAAAAGGGAACCCTCTTGCACTGTTGGCAGAAATGTAAATTGATATAGCCACTATGGAGAACAGTATGGAGGTTCCTTACATAACTAAAAATAGAACTACCATACAACCCAGCAATTCCACTACTGGGCATATAACCTGAGAAAACCATAATTCAAAAAGTGTCATGTACCATAATGTTCATGGCAGCCCTATTTACAATAGCCAGAACATGGAAGCAACCTAAGTGTCCATCAATAGATGAATGGATAAAGAAGATGTGGCACATATATACAATGGAATATTACTCAGCCATTAAAAAAAAACAAAATTCAGTTATTTGTAGTGAGGTGGATGGACCTAGAGACTGTCATACAGAGTGAAGTAAGTCAGAAAGAGAAAAACAAATACCATATGCTAACACATATATATGGAATCTAAAAAAAAGAATGGTTCTGAAGAACCTAGGGGCAGGACGGGAATAAAGATGTAGATGTAGAGAATGGACTTGAGGATACGGGGAGGGGAAAGGGTAAGCTGGGACAAAGTGAGAGAGTGGCATGGACATATATACACTACCAAATGTAAAATAGATAGCTAGTGGGAAGCAGCCACATAGCACAGGGAGATCAGCTCGGTGCTTTGTGACCACCTAGAGGGGTGGGATAGGGAGGCTGGGAGGGAGACGCAAGAGGGAGGAGATATGGGGATATACGTACACATATAGCTGATTCACTTTGTGATACAGCAGAAATTAACACACCATTATAAAGCATTATACGCCAATAAAGATGTTAAAAAAAAAAGAAAGATAGGAAAAGAACAAATTAAACCAAAATTAAGTGGAAGAAAGGAAGGAAGGAAGGAGGGAAGGAAGGAAGGAAGGAAGGAAGGGAGGAAGGAAGGAAGGGAGGAAGGAAGGCTGTAATAGTTGCTTAAAGTCCAACATCTGGTTCATCTTAGATTTTCCATCTGTTGATCTGTTGATTATTTTTCCCTTGAGGATTTCTCACTGTGCCCTGGTTCTTTGTATGTTGAGTATTTCTGGATTGTATCCTGGACATATTGAATACTATGTTATAAGATGCTAAGTCCTGTAACAAGCCACTGGAGAATATTAATTTGTTGTAGTGGTGGTTGATTCAGAAAGCAATTATCCTAGTTAGGTTGAAACTCAAGTTCTGACTTACCTACCATGGGTAGACCAACATCAGCTGAGTTTTCAAAAACTCTGCCATGTTGCTTCTGGTCTGTCCCACATCTGCACAGCTCAGCGCTGAGCAGGGGACTGGTGTCAGTACACACACAGAATCAGGATATCCCCACAGTTCTCTCCTCTCTGAAATTTTCTGCATAATCTCTGACACTCAAGGCTCCCATTTCCTCTGGCTTGGAAATTGTTTTGTTTTGTTTTACTTTTTGTTTTTCTTTTTGGGAGCTTTTGTTACCTGCACTGCCGCAGTTAGGCACAATGGAGGCCACCCTTGGAAAAAAAACAGGGTCCCTTTTCCTGTTACTCTGGCCAGAAAGACAGAGTTTCTCTCTGAAATTTGCTGTCTGTACCAAGTGCACAGTTCCACATTAAAGCTGCCCTTGATCAAGGCATAAAGTTAAAACAGAGGTAAATAATCAAAAAAGGGTCATTCTTCAAGTTTGATCTTCCTTCCTCAATTTATTTGCTATTGCTAATTTTCAGAGTTCCAAGTAGATATTGTTGTTTGTTTTTGGTATTTTGTCCAGAGTGTTTGCTTGTAACCAGTGAGAAAGATAACCTGTAGCATGCTTACTGCATTTTGATAACCACCAGAAATCTATGGGTGATTTTGTTTATCATGTGTCCCTTTTTCCAAGTTTTCTATGATAGTCACAGCATTACTTATATAATTAGAAATGACTATAAATAATAAAAATATAGCCTATGCTTTAAATTTTCTAAAATTGCTTAGCAAAACAAAAGTTTTATAGGATTTCAGTCCAGCATAATTAAAAGAAATGGAATCCAGTCACTCACTTGTATGTTTTTGTTGTTTATATGTATTCTCCTTTTTATTAGAATATGTGCTTGTTGCCAGAAGCTGTTTCTTACTAATCTTTGCTTCTTTCCACCGTGTTTAGCACTGCATAACCCATAGTAAATGCTAAATTGCACTGGATTTGATTCTTTTACGTGTCGTTACCATCAGCTCAGAGTATCCCCTGTAAATAGAAAGGAACTCTGTGAAACAAAGCTCTTTCTGGCTATCTGCTAAAGTACTTGCCTATGTACCTTTTTCTACACTCTTTCATCCAGACCCTCACTATTTAATTCAAAACCTATAGTGAGTTAAAAAGAGAGGAACAAATTTGAAAACAAAAGACTCCAAATGTTTAGTAATAACGATAGCTTTAAAAAGAAAAATTGATTCTGTCAAAGAGATGGCAAATGTACCTTAAAAAAATTTTTTTTTGGCAAGAAAATAGCAGTACTCATATTGCTACCGTCTCTTCTAAAGAACCTTCCCAAAGACAAGAGATTATGTCTAGACTTTGAGAAAACAAACTGTCAATGTCCATAGACATATGAAATTAAAGTTATCAATCATTTGGGGTAAATGTTGGCATAGTGAACAGATGATACCATGATACCTATTTATAATTCATCCTATATCAAATATTTGACTTATTTTGAGAAAGTATTTATTTGATTAAAAGTAATTCTAAAATAATAAGCAAAAATGTCCAAAAGGATGAATTTCATTATTTGGTTCTTGTTTTATCTTGATTTTATTCATATAAAAAATACAGTAATGAATAAATCATGTTCTGAGCTCAGATAATTGAATTAGTCATAAGAGCTGCCAATATTATTTAGGACAGAACAGTTACCATCTTACTACTATCACTAACACTGCTTTAATGAAATCAGTTTTTTTCAATATTATACAATCAATATTGAAATTAAAAATAAGTTTTAAAAAGAGAATAATAGTCCCAAATTCCATCCCCTTAACCCAACTATGAACATTGTGATTTTTATTGCAATCGTTTTTTTCCTGAGCATCTGTTTTTCATTTAGCTTTAATTAGTCAACACAAAATTTTTATCACACGTTCCTTTTTTTCCTAAGCCTTACCACAATGCCACATTGTCTTCATAACCTTAATTTTAATTGGTACTTAATATGCCAAGAAGAGACAACACCATGGTTGTTGCAAACAATGCTTTTGTTGGGTAATTTATTCCCAGTTTTTCTCAATTAAATTATACTGTAATAAAAATTTGTACCTATGTTGAGCTCCTACTTTTTCATAATTTCCTTAGTGGGAATTCCCAGAAGTAGAATTGATGTTTAAAACTTAACATTATTTTATATACATATTTTTTAAATTTATTTACTTATTTATGTTTTAGTTTTGGCTGCATTGGGTCTTCGTTGCTGCACGCAGGCTTTCTGTAGTTGCGGCGAGCGGGGGCTACTCTTTGTTGCGGTGTGCGGGCTTCTCATTGCGGTGGCTTCTCTTGTTGCAGAGCATGAGGTCTAGGAGCAAGGGCTCAGTAGTTGTGGCTCGTGGGCTCTAGAGTGCAGGCTCAGTAGTTGTGGCGCACAGGCTTAGTTGCTCTGCAGCATGTGGGATCTTCCCGGACCAGGGCTCGAACCCGTGTCCCCTGCATTGGCAGGCAGATTCTTAACCACTGTGCCACCAGGGAAGTCCTTTTTTTTTTACATTTTTTGAAAAGTATTCATTACTATTCCAAAATATTTCCTTTATAAGAAATATATAAAGTTACTTTCTTTTTACTTTTACTTTTAAAATCATTGAGTATTATCTTTTTGAGGGCAATTGATTTAGTAAATAATAAATGGCACCCAGTGTTATTGCATTGTACATTTCTTTGATTACTAATTAGGTTTAAATGTTTTTCATTCTTTTTTATATTATCTTTTGAAAATTGTCTTTTTATATTCTTTGTCCTTACGAATGAGCTCTTTATAGGTTTCTCTAATGTTTAAGCAAAGAAGAAATATTTGTAATCATTTTTGAATAATCAAGTGATCAACTTTTTAAAGCCCTTGTAATCTTCTGTTCAGCAATCCTACTTTTTTTGCTCATAGAAACTAGCTTTTTACTTCTAGTTGCTGAACATAAGTTGAGCACATAGTAGAGATGACAGTTTACGCTCACTACCTCATTTAATTCTTTTTGTCAGTCCTGTGAAGTAGGAACCATTATTATTACCAGGTTAGAGGTGACTGGAGAGAACGGTAAATTGCAAAGGTCAGACAGCTTGTTAGTGCTGAAGCCCAAACTAGAGCCCGCACCCCACACGCTTTAACCACTGCAAGCCACCAAATACAGGCAGTGTTTATAAAAACAACTTGTCACATGGCAGCTGTCAGAGAATGACCTGATTCATACTGTCATATTTCTGACCTTTAGCTTTAGTCTTGTGACCAAAAAACACCCCCAAAATGGTATAAAGTTTAGCTTTCAACATGACTGAAGAGCAGGAATTATAGAGCTATTTTCATCTTCACCCACGTGAAATGACAAAAGGCACAGTGATGGTGTGAGAGCTGGGCCTTCCATGAATCCTCAGTCTCCACTAATCCCCTGAGTGACCGTAGGAAGTTACTTAAGCTCCCAGAGTCACGATGTCCGCATCTCTAGAAACTATCTTCATACAGCTTTCCTTGGATTCAGTGGGACTGTATATGTAATGGACCAGAGAGAATGCTTGGTACATAATAGATGCTCAATAGATGTTATTTTTGTGTTTGGTTTCCAAGATTTGATTTGGATGTGTAGGGTGTCAAATGCCTCCAAATAATTTGCTCCAGGCTCTGTCACCCCTGAGAGTTAATAAACTATTTAATTCTTGCCAAGACTTTAATTGGAAGAAAATAATCCATTTTAAAACTTCTAACAAGTACTTATACATTGGAAACTTTCCAGTGTAGACTAAATTACTCTTAGCACATCTCTGGACAATTCCATGTCCTCCAAAATCTCTGTACCTTGACTATATTCATAGTGTAAATTCCTGAAACAGGCTTAAATAACTGATTGAGGAAAAGAAGAAAGAATGTCATACCATTACCAAGATTGGATTCAGACTCCCACAAGCCTAATTACCTCCTTGAAAAGTACTCTTCTGTACTTTTTGGCTCCAACCTCTTAACACAATTAGCTACCGCCTTGATTTTTGTTTCTGCTCATTACCTGTATGTTCTATCTTCAAAGGAGGTATGCATGGTGGATTATTACTTTTTCATCCAACACTGACATAGGCACAGTTATATGATATTAACACTTCCTCTTCAGAAGAAGTTTGTTTTGTAGAGGCCTTGATAATCAATTGTTCCTGATTTCATAGTTTCGTTTAAGGACATGCCCAATGAAACACGTTTCTATTCTCCTGTCCTGTTTTTTCATAGTCTGTTGATTGCTGCAGGTGCATTGTAAGCCATTAGGTCCTTCTCACATAATCTCAATCTTTCTCTTGGTATAACTGAAGTTACTGCATTTGTTACCTTCAAAAACAGTATAATTTTCAAAATGCACCACACTCAGTAGCTAGAATGACTTTAATTTCCCTTATTCGCTAAGAGATGGCAGAAAGAATATTTAGGGTATGTAGAGACTAAGTGGGTTAACTAGATATAATTAAGGCTGAGATTTTTGAACGACACAATGATTTTATTATTTTAAAATGCTTTGCAGTGCCTCCTATATTGTAATTATTGTATGTTTGGGCTTTTAAAAAATCCAATGCTCACCTAATTAAACTGGCAGTGCTAATTCTTATTCAGGCTGTTTGGTATTTCGGTTTCTACTGTGATGGATAAATCATTTAGAGGACATAACCCTTAATAACCTTTAACAAGACCTCAAACTGTAATCTGTCAGAATTATTCCCTGAATACAGTTCTTCCTTCTGCTTCTGCTGAACATTTATACAGTAATGAAATGTTAATAACTCCTAAGAGAGCTGGTAGGATTTTATTATATTTTAGAAGGAACAATTATTTCTCTGAGAGCCCAAATTGGGTAGTCAATCCAAGGATCAACCTCAGAGACTTCTCTAGAAGTAGAATGATCCAGAAAAGCCACTTTGGATAGGCTTTCAAATTTTCATCTTTTCTAGAGAAACTACATTGATACTGATGACATGAAAATGATGGGAGTGTACCTTTCTTGACTGTCATGTATAAAACAGGTGACTTCCCTGCATTTCCTCACTGATCACCCCACAAAGCCCACATGTCTTTTTTCTTGGCCATCGTGTGATTATATGTCATAGTGCATCTGATCATAATACTTTGCCCATAAAATCTAGCTACCTTGCACTAGAGTTAACAGAGGTAACCCTTAGGATTTCCATCTATAATAGTGCCAAGCTCAGTTTTTGTGTATAGATTTCATCAACATTAGATTTTATCTCATCTGTCTATTTCTGTTCTCAATTCGATGCTGACTAGAGACCCAAAAGTGCAAGAACTTATGTTAGTCCTGCCTCAGTCCTCTAAGACTCCACTTTGTAGCAAATCCCACTGAAACTTAAAAGAAAGGGAAAAACTCATGTGCTAAGTGCTATTTTAAAAGTAATTATCTCTCTTCTCAGAAGCTCCTTAATTTCCAAATGATGTTTAGTTGCTTGACTATTTACTCAATGTGTGTCTTTTTCTTTCAATTTTTATTGGAGTATAGTTGCTTTACAATGTGGTGTTAGTTTCTACTGTACAGCATCAATGTGTGTCTTAAACATGGACATGGGACAGTTATTTTGATTACTCAGATCTCTTCTTTCCTTTCACATGAGTTTTGAGATCTCTTTCTGATAGTAGAATTACAAGAAAATATCCTCCATATAAATTCAATCCAAATCTAAAATCTAAATACATGTATACACTCAAATGTATATGCATATGTGTTTTGGTCACTTAATGGAAGGGGACCTACACCCGGTATTTGGTTTGAATGTTGAGACTGATGATGCCACACAAGCACCAAGAGAATCGAAAAAACTTGTTAAATAATGAGGCTCTGGGGAGAGAGCAGGGTGCCTCCCAAGCAAGTCCAAAAGTCACTTGGGAGTGCAGGGAAAGGAGACTAGCTTGGGGGTTTTATGGTGGTTAGGAGGTGGGACTGCTGTGGGAATTCCTGTGTATGGCTTGAACTTCCCGCAGGAGCCACAAGAGGGAGCACCAGTCTTGCTTGCCGGCTTGCCCAGCTGCGGGGGAAAAAGGGGGAAAGAGGGGAGAGCCTTAGAAACTGTCAGCAGGCAACCTCAAAAAATAGGGTCAGTCTCTTACTACAGTATTATATGTGCATAAACACATAGCACAGACTTGAGTACACCTACCTACCCCTGCAGTCTCCTTTACCATATCTTCCCGTAAGATTTCTGTGCATTGCAAGGACTTAGGTTCCTGTGATCACACTTGGCTCATAATTCCTGCTCCCTTGCGATTCTGACTTGCATCTCATCTCCCAAGGCTATTCGTGTCTTTCCACTTGGGTTGATCAAGATGCAGAATTCAGACCTCCTACGTGACTGAAACAACAGCTAAAAGAAAAATGTCCCACTTCCACGAGACATTTGCCTTTGTGTCATACTATTGTAAAAGTTTGATATTTCAAAAGTTTTCTCTCAAGAAAAGAGAGTAATAGGTAGATTACTATCCCCCCATTGGTGGGAATTCGCCACATCTCTAGGAAGGCAGAAGTGCCTGTGTGAATTTTTTCTCTATGACATAAAAAATGCTGTCCCTCTTTGATTATATGAGATTATAAATCTAAGTAATCTAGTAAACACACACACACACACACACACACACACACACACACACACTCACACACACACTCCAACACACGCAGACAAATGCTGACACATGGTCTGCTGATCTTGTTTGTTTCCTTGATGCTAAATGAGGAAACTTCACACAAACTTGTCTTAGACTCGGGAGACTCAGAAATTCTGATAGTCCCCTCTAGAAAATGAAGCTGAAAATCACAAAAGATCTCTCTAAATTAAATGTTATCATTTGTATAAAATTCATAAAGTGGAGTTCTGACAGAAGGTACCCAAATTCTCTTTTCCTCTAAACTTCTTTTCTCAGGAAAAAAAAAACAGAACCATTTCTGTTTATTCCTACAACATATATTCACATCTCACTTTCCCTAATGAAATGTGGAACTGAGACGTAAATGACTTTAACTACATGTCAACTTAGCATTATGAGTTGAATTAATTTGTAAACATTAAGCTTCTGCTCCTCACTTGTAAGGGTGTCATTGCTGAGCATTTACCATGAGTGACAGGTCTGGAAGTTTCAGACCGCTGCTTCCTCCCCTAATCTAACTCCCAACAAGATTCCTACTGAAGAGGACAGGCTGATAAATGTACTGGCTTGAGCTTTGTCTTAGTTAGAATGTAAATAATTTGGATGATTCAAATATAAATTTCAAGGTTTATTTTCCCCCAATTCTAGGACATATGGTTTTAGAAATAGCTTATCCATCTTTTATGGAAGCAAATAAATATTTTGCATGATGAAGAAGCTTCATAGTTCCTTCTAGAAAATATTCAAGCTTAAAATGAGCCTGCCTCACCCAAATTTGCCAAAATATTAGGAAATGATTTTATAGAAAAAAAGTTATAAACATCAGTTTCACATGTTAAATATAAAAATCAAAAATGTTACCTTGAGCTTAAAATAGTATGTCAGTGATAATGATGGATCTGTTTTCTCTTTTATTACTTATTCTTTGTAAGTAATTTTTTCAGTTGATAACAATTAAATGACGAGAAGTGGTTTATTGCAAAATGTTCTCAAGGATCTAAATGAATCAATGAATCTTTATAATTAAGCATTTTACTTGCTCTCTCCCTGAAAAAGCAAAAATGATATTAAAACAGATTTTACATCCTGATATGTCCTTTAACCCAAACTAATGCTGACTGGGTAAACCAGCTGCATAATTTCTATAAGAGATTTTGTGGATTTAAATAATTGTGAACAAATTTATATTTAAAAAATAATAAAGAGTTATAAAACTGGCTAACCAGAATTTGAAATTGACTAAGACCAGTGGTATTTGTCTTGAGACTCCCAAGGTTTTCTCAAGGTCGCCAGAGTCAGAAAGACCTCTTTTGAATTCTTGGTTAATTATTAAAGCTCTATTTGGCAATGTATTGTCCTCTCCGTGCTTCAGTTTCCTCGCCTCCCAAATGGACGTAAAAATGCCTACTTCAATAGTTTAGTTGTGAGAATTAACTATAATAAAATGATTTTAAGAAAAAAGCAGAGCACAGGGCTTCCCTGGTGGCGCAGTGGTTAAGAATCCACCTGCCAATGCAGGGGACACGGGTTCAAGCCCTGGTCCAGGAAGATCCCACATGCCGCGGAGCAACTAAGCCCGTGCGCCACAACTACTGGACTGCACTCTAGAACCCATGAGCCACAACTACTGAGCCCGTGTGCCACAACTACTGAAGCTCGTGTGCCTAGAGCCCGTGCTCCACAACGAGAGAAGCCACCGCAATGAGAAGCCCGCTCACCGCAACGAAGAGTATCCCCCTCTCACCGCAACTAGAGAAAACCTGCGCGCAGAAACGGAGACCCAGTACAGCCAAAAATAAATAAATAAAATAAATAAATTTATTTTTTAAAAAAAGGCAGAGCACAGTGCCTAGTTCACTGCGGCACTTAGTACATAATACCTATTATCATTATGGTACAATTGCATTTTCCGGCTGATACTAGAACTACAGGATATTTTTTTCTTCACTTCTAAAAATACATGTTTTCTGAACTAATGTATCAACCTGATAGCAAGACAACTTTTAAGACTCTTTGGTTTGTACATGTCTCAAATATATTCTTTTTACTTTACACGTACAGTATTCTCTCTTTCTCTCCTTTTAATGCTCAAATGCACATAATACAAAGAAGCTCTCACACACAAAAAAAGAAAAGAATATCTCTTCTTCCTGTTCTGAGAATTTTTTATTGCAGGAAATAAAATATTTTACAGAGAATTTATATTATATATAAGTTACAAAACTTTTATCCCAAAAGATAAGCCAAATATAATTGAATTTAAGAAAGTTCCCCTCTTACGAAAGCCCCTGCAAATGTGTAATTTGCTAATGTGAGTAAGACTATCCTTACAACTTCACCAGTTTCTAGGCCAATTTTAACAAATTAACACGGTGGAATAATAATTTGAGATGTTCTTTTGGTCTAAGAGATATGATGAAGGGACATCTGAAATCGAGGCGAGGTCAAGAGGGAAACTCCTTAGCTTTTTGATACAACTTACCATCAAAGTTTGACAGGCTAATTTAGGAAGTGACCAGTTATCAGACAGAGCTAGATTTTCCTACTTCCATCCAGTTCCAGACCAGATAAATCTTGTATAAAGTGAGGAGGGAAATTGAGAGTATTTTGACATTGGTGGTTCTCTATGCCTTTCTTCCCATCTTCACCCCAGGATGTGTCTGTGTGGACTTTGGATTAGCAGTAGAACATCTCAGAACCATTTGAGGATGGTCCAAGAGCTGAGGAGGACTGTGAATCATCAGTCCCTTATGGACTCTGGCGATTGCCAGCCTCGCTGATGTCCTCCCACCAAATGGTGTGAAAGCTAGAATCCAGAAGTCTGTGAGGAGTGTTGGAAACAAGTTGTAGCTTCAGAGGACCACAGAGAGGTGTACGAGAGTAGCCAAGACTTCTCTGTGTTCAAGAGAAAGTGTACATACCTGAAACTAACACAACATTGTCAATCAACTATATTTCAATAAAAATTAAAAAAAAGAGAAAGCGTACACAAGGTGAATGAGAGAGAGAATAATTAATGTAAGCATGGAGTTGGTTCCTTCAGCCAAGATGAGAGGCTCTGTAGCAGGAAATGTGTGCAAAGCTGTCCTTGCCAGGCACTGGTTGGGAATGCAGTCATCACAAAAGGATGCCAGTGTGGACTGGGCAGTGAAAGCTCAACCACTAAACTGACTATGTTTTTTTGGGAGTGACTAGACTCAGGTAGGTTTTATGTTTTTTACATCAAGTAGAATGGGTGCTTTTTTTCTTTTCTTTTCTTTTCTTTCTTTCTTTCTTTCTTTCTTTCTTTCTTTCTTTCTTTCTTTCTTTCTTTCTTGAGAGCTTTGCATAAAGAAAGTTAATTTGTAGGAAAAATAAAGGTATATTTTTGCACATATGCTGTTTGAAGAAGGTTAGTGGTACCGGGCGAAAGAAGCCAGGATCCTTACCCAGGTCTTTGATCCCAGAGCCAAGGGTAGGAAAGGCAAGGTAAATCCCATATTTTCCATCCCCAAATTATACCAATTTTCAGAACTGAGGCTCCCAATAATTTAACTTCTGTTATTATTTTTCTATATTCTCCAAGTTGAATGATTTCACCTACCAAACAAGTTACATATGTCAAGTAATCATTAATTCATATTTCAAATTCTAAACCAAAAGGTATATAGCTAATTTTCAGTGCTTCTCAACAGTGTGAGTTGATTGAATCCTTCCATGGCCGATGAAACTTATTTGTGTTCACATCTTTCACCTTATCATGGCAAAGGAAAGATGATTTTCTCTTGGAAAATTACTAGACTCCTAAAATTCCAACCACATTCTCATTTTGAATGTGAAGGAATGGTGAAAGGTGAATGGTGAAAGCCTCATATAGTGAATAGATGGTACATAGCCAAACAAAGGAGAGGTAAAGAGGATAGATTACTCTCATTGTTAATAATTAGAATTTGAACGTAAGAAAAGATTTCGAAGGTGTATTTAAAACTTTGCAGAACCATCTTACTTATCCAAATACACATAAAGTAAGCTAACAGGTAGGAAAACTGTGAAACGATTGTTGGGAATTTTCTTTTTAAAGATTTAATTTTATTTATTTTTGGCTGCATTGGGTCCTCGTTGCTGAGCACGGGCTTTCTCTAGTTGAGGCAAGCGGGGGTTACTCTTCTTTTCAGTGCACGGGCTTCTCCTTGCGGTGGCTTCTCTTGTTGCAGAGCACAGGTTCTAGGCATGCGGGCTTCAGTAGTGGTGGCGCACAGGCTCAGTAGTTGTGGCATGCGGGCTCTAGAGTGCAGGCTCAGTAGTTGTGGCACACGGGCTTAGTTGCTCTGTGGCATGTGGGATCTTCCTGAAGCAGGGATCAGACCCATGTCCCCTGCATTGACAGGCGAATTCTTATCCACTGTGCCACCAGGGAAGTCCCTGGGAATATTTTTAATTACATAACTCATTGTTCCCTATACAATATCTTATTTGACAAAATTTCTCTTTTGTAAAACCTTGGCTTTCTTTAGGTCACTGCTTTGTTTCTCTCTCGTTTTTTAAAGAGCAATTTTAGATTCACAGAAAAATTGAGAGGAGTGTACAGAGGTTCCCATATACCCTCTGTCGCCACACGTACACAGCTTCCTCCATTTTCAATATTATTCACCAAAGTGGTACATTTGTTACCAAAGATGAACCTACGTTGACACATCATATTCCCCCAAAAGTCCATAGTTTACTTGAGTTTCACTCTTAGAGTTGTATATTCTTTTGGTTCGGACAAATGTATAATGACATATCCATCATTATGCTATCATACAGAGTATTTTCACTGCTTTAAAAAATCCTCTGTGCTCTGCCTATTCATCCTTTCCCACCCTCTACCCTGACAACCACTAATCTTTTTATGGTCTCCATGTGTGTCATATGGTAGGAGTATGACATTATGGAAAAGGCAAAAGTATGGTAAGACTATGTTTAGTTTTGTAAGAAACCACCAAACTGTCTTCCAAAGTGACTGTGCCATTTTGCATTCCCATCAGCAATGGATGAGGGTTCATATTGTTCCACACACTCACCAGCATTTGTTGTTGTCATTGTTCTGGATTTTGGACATTCTAATAGGTGTGTAGTGTATCTCACTGTTGCTTTAATTTGCATTTCCCTGATGACATATAATGTGGAACACTTTTTTTGTATATTTATTTGCTATCTATATATCTTCTTCAGTGAGACATTTGTTAAGGTCTTTAGCCCATTTTTTAATTGGGTTGTTTGTCTTGTCATTGTTGAGTTTTAAGCATTCTTTGTATAGTTTGAATAGCAGTCCTTTATCAGATGTGTCTTTTGCAAATATTTTCTTCCAGTCTGTGGCCTGTCTTCTATTTCTTGGCATTGTCTTTCATTAAGCAGAAGTTTTTAATTTTACAGAAGTCCAGCTTATCAATTATTTCTTTCATGTATTGTGTCTTTGATGTTATATCTAAAAAGGCATCACCATACCCTGGGTCATCTAGGTTTTCTTCTATGTTGTCTTCTAGGAGGTTTATAGTTTTGCATTTTATAGTTAAGTCTATGATTCATTTTAAGTTAGTTAGTTTTTTTGAAAGTTGTGAGGTCTGTGACTAGATTCTTTTTTTCTTTCTTTTTTTTCTTGCATATTGATGTCCAGTTGTTTCAGCAGCACTTGTTGAAGAGGCTATCTTTGCTCCATTGTATTGCCTTTGCTTCTTTGTCAAAGATCAGGTGACTATATTTATGTGGGTCTGTTTCTGGGTTCTATTCTGTTTCACAGGTCTATTCTTTTACTGTAGCTTTATATTAAGTCTTGAAGTCGAGTAGTATTAGTCCTTCCATTATGTTCTTCTTCAATATTGTGTTGGCTATTCTCGGTCTTTTGCCTCTCCAAATAAACTTTAGAATCAGGTTGTCTATACGCGTTTCTCTTTTCATGTGAGTAATTCAACTCGGTCAATCTTTTCACCTTGGTTGCCTGGAAAAAATCAGTGTAAGGTATATTTGCTTATTCACTGGAATTCTGTTCATCCTTATGGTTGGAATTTGATTTTCTTCTCTAAGTCTTGTTTTTCCCCTTTCACTTACTTTTATTTTCTGAGTCATAATGAAATAAATATAAACATGAATCACAGAGTCAACCCAACTTTAATAAGCCCATCATTTACCTTCCTCACAGTGAGGAAGGCCCCCGAGTCAATCAACTTGGGAGCTAAGGGTCTGGTTCCTATTCTCTCCTTCAACCACACCTTATTCTTAGTTGTTCTGACTTAGGAAAGGAGTCAGTCTTCTTCACAAGATAAGAGGGAAAACAGACTGCTGGGTGATCAGCCTTTTCAAGTGGGATGTTGCCTTACAGGCTCATATTGACGAAATCCTCAATAACCCTGATTTTCCCTGCATGAGCACTATTGTTGCATTGGAGAGATTCCTCACATTCTGCTCTTTGTCTGCCTTTCTCTTGGTGTGCTCTTGAACCTGAGTTGGTCCTTCATTGATAACATGTAAATATGATCCAAAACCTCACAGTAAGACGTGCAGAGCAGACAACTGCTTGAAATGCCTGTTATGATATGGTCTCTATACTAAAGGACAAAGTTAATCTGCACAAATATCAAACACTGGTGACCTACTGGTAAACAAACAAACAAAAAAACGATTGGTTCACTTATTTTCCCAGTGAAAGTCTGAGTGCCTCTACTCAGTGTCAACTTTCTTGTATATTTCCTCAAATTCCTAATGAGATAAAAGAGCTACTAATCATAGCTAACATTTTGAGCACTTACTATGTGCCACATACTGTACTATGTACTTTATATTTATTTCACTAAATCTTCTTAACAATTCAGTGAAGTGTTGGTGTCATTAACTCATTTTCAGATGACAAAACTGATTCAAAAGAATATTAACATTTTTCCCTAAATTATAATCTAATAATTGAAAAGCAAGGATTTGAATCTAGGTAGACTCTAAACTCTTAAGTTCGTGTTCTTAATCACTTACTAAATGGCCTCTAGTCCCAAACTATTCTTAACTACTTGAATATGCTTCACATAGTCCTCAAAGACTCAAGACTATGCTCTAAAATCACTAGTATTGAAATCATATGCATGACCAACATTCATTAACATTTTGCATGTTATTTATTCTCCGAAAACCTCTCCCTTGAAGGCTCATGTTCATCCTTCAAGGCTCCAAATTCCTTACTCAGTGAAGCCTCCCTGACTTCATCCAGGTAGTATCTGTTGCCCTGTCTTCTGTGCTTAGTAGCTTGTTCAAACCTTGTGATAGAACTTAACCCCATAATTACAAGACTTTCTTTAAGGCAGCTAGGCTGTTCTATTTCTTTGGTACCTGGTAAGTGCTAGATAGATTTTTCTAATATAAACACATTGAAATTCTTCAAGCCAAAAAAAAAAAAAAAAAATCATCCTTCTGGGAAGGAATTCAGAGAGAAGAATAGATAGTGAATATACTTTTTGGAGCAAGAAAAAGAATAAATACATATAATTTATGTATAACTAAAACAAGTTAAATCTCAAAGAGATGGAAGAATACTGTTGAATTCAATATCTATTTCCTAACCTACAGCAACATACTTCCCACAAAATATCCCACAAAAGAGCAGAATTCTCTAGAATACCTTTCCGCACTTCACGAGAACTGAGGAGCTGCGCAGTACTCTCTTCATCTTCAAGGTCGGGACCCAGGTTTGGAGGACTTCCTAGATCACATCAAACACCAACACTGACATCTGCTGGAAATGTACTCTGCCCACATTTCCTGCAGTTGGTTAAAAAGAAAAAAAAAAAAAAAAATGCACAGAAACAAACTTATAAGAAACTACCTAAAAAATACCTCAGAACCCAAACAAAAAACTAATTTATCAAGAAAATGTGAGCTTGAACAACCTGGGGTATTTCTTTTACTGAGACTATAATCTTGACAAACAAATTTTTGGAGTAACATGGCCATAGATTTATGACTCTGGATTACTAATTCTTATATACACATCCTTTAAGCTTGGCCTCCAAAATATATTTAATATTTTTTTAAAAAAGAAAAATAAGATACATATCTCTGCAATTAATTTCTACCTCACTTTCCATAAATAGCATGGTTCATGCTCTCTGGATCAGAGAAAATACTAAATCATTTTGAGGCCTCAGTTTTCACGGATATGGAGAACACAGTTTTGGTTAATAGTTTGTTGTTATGGTTTATATCATTCTACTTGTTCTCCTAAGTTTTCTTTCTGCTGTCTCACTTGTGATACTGAATAGGTATTTGGGAAATAGTCAAACTGAAGAAGAATATACTTCCTCCATTTATTTATTTATAAATTTAAAGTTAATCAGATGTGAAGTATTTCTTTCTACACTTATTTTTCCTATTTATTAAAACTTTTTGGTAAGAGAAAAAATTCTGCAACTCAAAAAAATTATTTTGTTTTATTTTTCAGGAAAAGAATATCAAAACCTGTTGTTTAAAATTGGTTACCTATAAAAATTAAATCCTAGCTTCCTAGCATGAATCTTCCATGTTAAAAGATGTTCATGTTTTCTTCTAAATTTGCCTCATAAGTTCCTTTTTGGGGAAGTAAGGTATTTATTCCCTTTTTTGCTTTTCAGCTTTTTATCTCTATTGTAAAATATGATGAATATACAGAAAAAGTGTATAAAACACAAGTGTACAGCTTAATGCCTTATAATAAACTGAGCACTCATGTAACTATCACTCAGTTCAGGAAATAAAACATGACCAACACGTTTACAAAAACCCTAGCTGCCCCTTCTCAGTTACAATCCACACCCTTGCTTTTCTTTACATTTTAACTCCTAAATATACATCTCTAAACACTACAGTGTTGCTGGGATTTTAATTTTGTGTAAATGGGATCAGAGTGCACATTGGCTTTTAAGTTGGCTTCATTCAGTCAACATTCTGTGAGTTTTATCCATGTTGTTGCATGTAGCTGTGATTTGTTTATCTTTACTGCTTAATGTTATTCCATTTTACTAATATATCACCAATTGCTCATCCAATCTATTGTTGGTGGATATTTGGGTCATTTCTGATTTGAGGCTGTTTCTGATTCTAATGCTTCTAAAAGCATTCCTATGTCTTGTGATGCATTTACAGGCATTTCTGTTAGATATAAACCTAAGAATGGATTTGCTGGGTCATAGGGTATATGGGTCTTCAACTTCCATACGTAACACCAAATCTTTTATTAAAGTGATTGTACCGATTTGTATTCTACCCAGCAGTATATGAGTGTTTCATTTACTTCACGTCCTTGCCAACACCTGATATGGTCAGACTTTCTCATTTTAGCCATTGGGGAGGGTTTGTAGTAGTATCTCATTTTGTTTTTAACTTGCATTCAATATCCTTTTTTAATAAATTACCTACATAAGTCCATTGCTCATTTCCCTAATGGGTTGTCAGTCTTTTTTCTTAGAAATTTCTAGAAGTGTCTGAACAACCTGGCAGCCCGGCAGCCGAAGTTGGACCACTATGCAGTCCTGTGCACCTGCAGGTTCCTGCTCCAGCACCTGCCAGGAGACATCAAGGCACTCTTCTGCAAGCCCAGCAAGGTGAGTACAGCGAGGCCATCCTCTTCCTGAGGGCGGTCCTGAAGCTGGAATCTTCCAACAAGACCATCCACACCAAGCTCTCAAAGCTAGTGAGGAAGCAAGCCAACCAGCAGAGCACGGAGACCACCCTATACCCAGAAATGCTGGGCAACCCCACACAGCTGACCACCAAGCATCCTGCCAAGGGGGCCTGGTCCATCCCATGGAAGAGGTTTTTTGGAGAGAATGCTGTTGCCCTTGGGGGCGTGGCTCTCTCTGTGGTCATCGCTGCCCGGAACTGACTGCCCAGATGGCTGCCACCTGCCACCGCCTCCTTGCACTGTGGACCCCACCCCACGCTCCCTAACTCTCCCAGGCTCCCTAACCACTGCTCTCTCTGACCTGGCCCCCTCCTCCGGTTTGGAGGCAGTAAAGTTTGGGGATCCCCTGGTCCAGAGCGCAGAAGGGACTGAGACCCTATAGGAGGAAAGTGAAGCAGAGCAGAACCTCACGTCCAGCTTGGAGGGAAGGGACCCTCAATCCTCCAGACACAATTCCCACCCCGACCCCATCCACCTGGGCATCTGTTTTCTAGAAGGCCCTAAGAATTCATTATCTTAATTCTAACCATCATGATGTCTCATCACCAGTAGCTGGTTTTCCTGTTTCTAGTTTCGCCTTCCCAAATCTTCTGCCAGTGGCAACCAGAATGCTCCATCCGTCCATAACTGCACTCTGAACGTAGAAGCACTTTACTGAGGCTTCTATGACCCCATTCCGGCCTATCTCTCCAGCTTTCCCATCGTCTCTGCTCACATTTCATGTGATAATGACTTCAGGTTTGTTGAAGCCTTTCGACTCATGCCTTGTCCTCATCTCCTCTGTGCCTTAGCTAAGGTGGCCTTTTCTGCCTGGGATGTTCTTCCGGCCTCTTTGCCTAGATGCAATGGCTCATCTCTTGGCACCTCCCCAAGAGAACTTCCCAGAACACCCCAAGCTAGATTTTGTGCCTGATGCCACCAATCGCCCTATCCCTTAAATGTTCCTAGGTCTTATGTTACTGCTTTTGTACCTTTCTCCCCAACTGAACGGTCCTCCATCAGGGCGGGAATAGTGCCTCACTCATTTGTCTCCATATGCTCAGTGCTGGCACATGCTTAGCCTAGAGGAATCATCGGGTAAATATTTGGTTTTTTAATTGAAAATGTTAAACCCTTGTAATTCGTTACTTTACCATCTTCAGAAACTCTTAAAGTACGCAGTAACTGATTCGTTTGTGCAAGTGTTTTGCAATTATTAGAGGACACGTTATTTGTAATTCGGGGATTGACACAGGTAAAGCTGCGGCTGCCCAGAGTTTTCATCATTTTAGGATTATGGGAACTTCCAACAGAGGGTGAGCCAGAGAAGGAAAATAAGGTTAAATCAAAACCAATCCATTTTCTACTGATAAGAACATTAGAGAAATAAAGAAAAATAAAGAAATTGTTGAGACTAACGACTGAATTGATGTTTGAATTTTGTGGAGAGCTAGTTTACTCTTTCACCCATTCATATTTGAAATAAGACATAATCAAGCCTGCCTTTCAGAGTTTTGGAAAAATGCAAAGAGTTAAGCATTTAAATAATTTCTCTTACATCTACTTTAAAATATTATAACGTTTACCCACGCATGTGGTGGGTATGCACTTGATATTGGCAAATCAGAGAATTAAAGAGATATCCATCCACATTTATGCCAATGCATCAATCAATTCAAGTTAAAGGAACAGTATCATTTGCTGGGGCCAAAACGTAGGGGATCACATTTTGGACTCAACAAACTAAAGGTTTGGGTATTGTGCAATTATAGAAGGCAAATAGTAGTATTCTTCTGTATCTTACGAGCATGATAGAACTTGTAGAAAGGGGCACTTTTTAGAAAGTGAGAAAACTGTAAAATTGGGGAAGTTTGTGTTCCATGGACTCATCTTCTGGGCTGTTTCTCTACTATTGCTCCTTAGAGATCAGCAACCTTGCCCTCTCCTTTCCCATAGCAGTCTGCATAGTCCTCTAGTGTATCAATTATCAGTTTGAACTGCAGCGTTTTGTTGGCACAAATATCCTGCCAACTCTTCTCTGGGGTCTTTGAGCATGGAGACTGATTCAGATGAATTGTATTGTCCTCAGTGACTATCACAGAGCATGACACAGATTAACTTTCTCTAAATTCTTACAAAAGAAAGAACAGGGGAAAAAAAGATGAAGAAAGGACGTGAGAGAGAGAGGAAAGAAATAAAGTAACATAAATTTAAGTCATTTTTCCCACAGAGTCTCTTAAAGTATTTAAATCTCACTAAGTATGGAATGAAAAATTTTATCTCTTATTCAGGGGTTGGTAATTAAAAGTGAAAAGGTGGGAAAATTGTAGGGGAATGAAGTGGCTTCCCAGGCCCTTTTAAGTCACATCAGATGAAATAATTGTTCACTACACCTTTTCATAAGGAGGGTTCTGCTGGGAGCTGAGAGCAACAAAAATAGTGATCGGAGTTCAGTGTCTTGTGAAATAATGTAGAGGGAAGAGGGAGGAAGAAAAAGAGCCAACTAATTAAAACAAGATAAATATATTAAAAAGTATTCAGGCTGTAGGTGTATATTCTGTACAAATCAATTTCCACTGCAACTCATAATTTGTTCACAAGCAAATGGCTTATGTTCCTCTTATGTGCCACTGTTGTTGCTAATTAACACAGGCTTGAGATGCCTGGGAAAAGAAACAAATACATAAATAAAAACAGTTCTGCAGATGATAGAGAAAGGCATCTGCATGCAAGGCAACAGACTCTCAGTTAGAAATATTTTAAAGGATGTACAAAGACTATAAATGTATGTTCTCTCTTTCACCAAGATCCCTTATCAGAATATGCTCTTAAGCTATCCCACCCTACCAGAATATTACTTCCTACAGTCTCCTCTCCATAGGTAACGAGTTAGGTAATCACATTTTTGTATTCAAGGAGGGAGGAAAGCTTTAATTAAACACATTCTAAATTACTCTCTTTAGTGGAACAGTTCAAGGAGTTTAGAGTGGGTTGTGGGCTGGGAAATACCAGCTCATTTCTCCAGACAATTTTTCAAACAATGGAAGACATTGAAATGCCATCAATCTTTCTAGATACTCAGTGGTTGCATTGTTTTCATGGCCTGAAAAGCAGAGTTAGGTGGAATGTTCCTGATCTGCATTTTCAGCGAGGATAGGAGATACATTTAATTAAAATTCAAGTAAACAAACCTTCAACCAGCACCTCCTAAATACAAAACTAGTGCTAGGCACTGAGTGCCACACTCAGATGAGTAAGACTGGCTACTCTTGGTGAGGAAATGCCTTTCTTTGGGCAGATTCCAAGTTGTGATAGTCTTCCTTTAATATCAGGAAGAATAAGTACTGAAGTGGAGGTAAAAGAAATCAGCCCTGAGAAAGTAAAGCAAGAAATAATTAATGTGTCTTTCATGGTGTCAGAAAGGAAGAGAAGAATGCTTCTAAAGGAAGTGGCATTTAATTAAGCGGAAAGGATGAGTCAACTTTCAATAGGAGAGATGGCAGGAAAGGATATGCCTCCAAGGTAAGAGGATGCTGCCTTGCTCCATTCAGGTCTCTGCTCCAATGTCACCTCCTTGGAGAGTACCTTGCCCTCATCTCCCAGCTTAATATACTTACCTTGCTAGCAAATCTTCCTAAGGTATGTTCCGCACACTTAGTTGTCTTTTCCACTAAATTATAATAAATATATATGAAACAATTTTGATGATTTAGAGTATTCTGAGGGCAGGGAAGGTGAGAAACCACCTAAATAAATTGATTGATTGCTTTAAAATAGAAATTTGTGCCATAAATAAAATGTAAATAGTGGATGATATAATCACCCAGAAACTAGTTATAATTTTAGAGAATTAAGACCAACGATTATATACTAAGATTATACTAAGAGTCTTCCCTAAAATAACATACATATTTCACTGATTCAGCAAGATATTTTATACAATTTTTAACTAACAGTGATAGATAAGTGCATGTTTTAGATAACACATTTTAATATACTGAATTTGGCAAACCAACTCAAATGGGTGCCTGCTCTAAGAAACAATTTAAATGAATTTATTGTAAACAGTAAAGGAAAAAATATGAAGCAATTTAAATGAAAAGCAATAAATGTTTACTAAAACGCTTAGAAAATTTGAAAACCCAGAAGATTTAAAAATAATAATCTTATAATCCTACCACTAAAGTTACTTTCCTATGTGACCAAATCATTTCTGAAAAAATCCTTTTTAAATACATAACACTCCCTAATACTTTACTTAGTCATTTCCTAACTACTGAAACAAAGACTGCTCTTGGTTTTTAATATTATGAAAAAATGCTACAGTGAACATATTTACTCGTAAATATTTTTTCAATACTTAGATTACTTTTTAAGGATAAAATGAGTCGGATAATGAATAGAGTAGTCATAGTATTGTATTCGAGAAGAGAGGGTGGTTTTCATTTAACCTATTCTAATCTATTTTGTCTATTTTCAGTTAAGGGCTTGGAGCAGGAGTGGGAGGTAGGAAATACTAGATCCGCGTGTATGCAGTAGCTTATACATCTTGTTTTAGTCATTACCCTGTGAGGTTCTTGCCTTTCAACCTTGCATCTCAAGCCCAGCATGGTGCCTGGCTAGATTCTTTTGCTTGTTTGTTTGTTTTTGAATTTTATTTTATTTATTTTTTTATACAGCAAGTTCTTATTAGTTATCCATTTTATATATATTAGTGTATATATGTCAATCCCAATCTCCCAATTCTGGCTAGATTCTTATGTGTGTTTATGGAGCTGAGTCAGTGCTAATTTAAGCATCTAAACTAAACCTATGATGAAATATGATAAGGAAATATAGTAGTGCCACTCAAATGTAATTAGAAATATTTTGATAAATGTAATAAAAACACTTTAAATATATTGTTTAATGACACAGTTTTCATGATCATTAAGGCATCCATTCTATGATTTGATCTTGAGCATGATTTAAGGGGGAATTCAAATAGTTAAGTTTAGGTACATCTAAAGGGTCACTTTCAAATTGACATGGTTAAGTATGGTCTGTGATCATATCATGCTGGCTCATGAATTTAAAATGTTCAGTGAGTCAAAAAGCACTTGATTCTAGTTTTGAAATGTTCACTGTATTTGCAACAATGAGCAGGACCTGTTGTGGTGGTAAATAACGGGAAGATAGAGTTTCACTTCTGAACAGGAAAGACAGAATTAGAGATGACACAAATAGCGTATGTCCATGGCTGCTTTGAAAGGGATGTGTAACCTAAGAACTAGGATGAAAATTAAAGATTACGTGGAGTCATTTGAAAAATGGATAATGATAAAATAGCAATCATAGTTACCATGTATCAGTTTCTTGCTGTATGCCAGGCACTGTTCTAAGCATTTTGTATACATTAACCCAGTAGTTACCTCCACAGCAATTAAATCAGAATGTCTGGTGGAAGGGACCAAGCATCAATACTTTTTAAATGATGTCCCAGGTAATTCAATCTGGAAACCACTCAGTAACCCTGCAAGGTAAATATTCTCGTTGCTATTTCTATCTCACGAAGGTGGAAACTTGAGTCCCAGAGAGGTGATGTAGCTCCGCCAAGGTCAAATAACCGAAAAATTGAGACACGAGTCCAGGTGGACTGATTGCAGAGCCCTTGATCTTAACCACTTGCAGTGCCTCCCCCAGTGCGTTAATGCCATTTCTAATGAGTAACTTTGGTTTTTAAGCGTTTAAGGAAGTTTCCAATGCATGTCTTAAAAATATCATTTCAGGAGGTTATAATCTTTTCCTGTGGTTTGACCAGCATCTGTGATGTTGGTGGCCCTGGGTAGTACCCACCGCTAACATGCACAAGGTTGTCAAAAGTGCCCTTCTCTCTGTCTCATTCCTTAACCCTCCAGATATTACTACTTATATTTATCTTCAGAGCCCACCTAAGCCCACATCTGGGAATTGGTTGCATTTGTGAAAGGAAGAGGCCCAGTGCCAAGGCAAAGCAGGGCAAGCGCTGACGTTCTTCCTGTTACTGAAGCCCCATTCCCTGTGTCCAGATTTCGACGTTAATTTGCTAGTTGTCCATTACAAAGGCTTCTTTTGTTCAGCCTCTGCTGCAGGCTTCTAGTTCCTCAGATGTCTTTCTACTTTCATCCGAAACCTAAAGTCAAGTTCCTCAGATGTCTTTCTACTTTCATCCGAAACCTAAAAGTCAAGTTCCTCAGATGTCCTTCTACTTTCATCCGAAACTTAAAGTCCTGTTATATTATGGGACTTCAGGGGTCTAGTTTTCTGCTTAGCTTTGCCACTCTCACCATAAGACTTTAGTCAAGAGGCTTATACTCTCTAGACTAGTGTACTGTGTGCCGTTCTAAATAGATTTTGGAGATCTGCTTGGCTAACTTTTTGGTTCTTTGGCACGGCATTGCTTTGCATTTAAGTTCATGCATGGACTTCTTCTGCAGATTGCTCACTGATGTCCAGACCTTGGAAGCCACCACGACCACTGATTTCTACATCCCTTGTGAACATGGTGTTCTCCTGTGAATGGATCCTGTCTGCATGGGTAATTTGGGTCACAGCTACCCTGTGGTCCAAGCAATTGCCTTTCAGCTATAGCTTGTGGGGTATATTTCATTATTTAATTCCCCTATAGCAACTGTATATCTAGTGTCAGGACAGATTTAATAAGCAAGGCACTTGGGGGTCTGAGGACTCATCCAGATGTGGAACACTTCTATGGAGAACTTCTATGCTTTTTTATTTCCTAGGAGAGGTATTCATGACCACAGCACACGCAGTGGTTGCAAGAGTTAAAATTTCCCTCCAGTGAGGGGGAGGGGTGAGATGTGACAGGGTGAGAGAGTGGCATGGACATATATACACTACCAAATGTCAACTAGATAGCTAGTGGGAAGCAGCCGCATAGCACAGGGAGATCAGCTCGGTGCTTTGTGACCACCTAGAGGGGTGGGATAGGGAGGGTGGGAGGGAGGGAGATGCAAGAGGGAAGAGATATGGGAACATATGTATGTGTATAACTGATTCACTTTGTTATAAAGCAGAAACTAACACACCATTGTAAAGCAATTATACTTCAATAAAAATGTTTAAAAAAAAAAAAAATTTCCCTCCAGTGAAATTGTGCCCTTTGCAGTGGAATCATACAAGCCCACCTGAAGCCGCAGTTTAACCCGGCCACCAGGCTCTGCTAAATTCCAAGGGCAGGGATTCAACAGCCCAGGCTCCACCTAGAGGCACATGTGACTGAGAGCGGCAGTTAGAATTCACGTAACAACCCCGTGACTCCCCACCACCATGAACGAACCTTCAGGTTTATTCTTTACCTGTTAGAAATTCTGTCTTGTCATTATGAAACCCAATCAGGGAGAAAGAAACTGATCGCACTTGCTCACACAAATATTTCTGAAAGACCTAAATAGGTCACTAATAGTAACAGATTTTATCTGTGTTCTAATCTGCCACTGCTCTTTTTTCCTAAAATGGTACACTCAAGGGCAGGATATATTTTTTTTCCCCAACATTTAATTAGCAAAAGAAAAATATCACATGAATAAAGAAAAAGCTCATACAACAAAAAAGGAAGAGAACCGAGGGGGCTGCTTCCTGAGAAGACAAAAAGGAGTAGCTCTGACCCCCTTGGTTGCCTCAGCCCCCTGGTGGAGGAGAGGTAAAGGGTAGGACAGGGCAGCTGAGGATGCCAGGTGTCTGGGGCAAGTGCCAGCTCTGAGGGAGTTTGGCTACAGGGCTTGGAGGAAGGAGAGTTCCCCAGCCCCGGGCCCCAATCGGCCCCAGCACACATCTAGAGTTTGCTCTTCGGGAGTTCAGAACACACAGGGCCCTTTGAGAACCTAGAGTCCAACTCATAAGAAGTCTGGAGGGGGAAGCCGTGGCCCGGCGTGGCCTCACACAGCTACAATCTGAGGGTAGCTTCAGATTTACCGCCCACCCCAAGTGCTGCATAGCTAGGACCAACCATGGCAAGGACCGTATGCTGGAGGCTGGGCTGAGGCCAGCCATGGCACAAGGCCACTTTCTAGTCACACTTTCAGTGAGGTTCAGTGTTGTTTCGAAAGGTCAAGAAAAGTCAAAACAAATCCTTTAACATTTAATTCTCTAACTTTCGCATTTTGTATCCCTTCATATTAATACACGGACTTTGAACATTAAAGTGGGTATGTTCTAGGCTGTAAAAAGTTTCCAAATCTTGAACATTGTAATTTTTCTCCAGAACATATAGTAGACTGTCTCAAATAGTAAAGTGACTGCCTCAGACTTATCAGTGAATGGAGTAAAAACAAGTAGAAAAACAGCAAAATCTCGTTGCTGACTGTCCCACAGGTTCACTCCCATGTTGAGTGACTATTTCCTGTATGAAGGTGCGCCTCAGTCAAATTTAGATTGTCACTGATCTTCAGGGTCATTCCAAGGTGTAAACTCCGTGAATGTCAAGGGTTTGTAATGAAATAAATA
Source organism: Balaenoptera ricei (assembly GCF_028023285.1). Classification (NCBI taxonomy): domain Eukaryota; kingdom Metazoa; phylum Chordata; class Mammalia; order Artiodactyla; family Balaenopteridae; genus Balaenoptera; species Balaenoptera ricei. The sequence continues at coordinate 5,962,096 of NC_082642.1, forward strand.
AGAAACCAGACTTCTAAGACAGGGTCCCATCCTGTGAGCTGAGGACCCCTAGTGGTCTCTGCAGTAATAACTCTTTCTGAACAATAAGCATCGTCTGGAGAATGAATATCTCAAATTACTGTTTTTCAGATGCATGTATATGTTGTTGTGATTAATAAAAACGTTACAATTGCTTTTTTGTTACTGTAATTTTTTCAGTTAAAAGTTACCCAAAAGTACTATCACTAATTGGAGAGGAGCCAGATGTGTTTTTTTTTTAATTTTTATTTATTTATGTATTTATTTATTTTTGGCTGTGTTGGGTCTTCGTTTCTGTGCGAGGGCTTTCTCTAGTTGTGGCGAGCGGGGGCCACTCTTCATCGCGGTGCGCGGGCCTCTCACTATCGCGGCCTCTCTTGTTGCGGAGCACAGGCTCCAGACGTGCAGGCTCAGTAGTTGTGGCTCACGGGCCCAGTTGCTCCGCGGCATGTGGGATCTTCCCAGACCAGGGCTCGAACCCGTGTCCCTTGCATTGGCAGGCAGATTCTCAACCCCTGCGCCACCAGGGAAGCCCCAGATGTTTTGATGTTACTCAAAAAGGTTGTGAACCCCTGCTTTAGAAAATCTCCCCCAGGGCAGCTACTCTCTTTGAGAAGCAGCACTTTGAATAGTTGAGTCCACTGAAAATAACAGAAGCGTTCCACAGAACTCAGCCAGTAACAGAATTGTATTAATTATAAATAATGCAGTTATTTTTATTGCTGTAAGTTTTAGAAAACAAGCACTGACCTACAAAGGAGAATTTGTAGGCTCTGACCAAATATCAAGTGCCACAGTCACACAGAGTAGCACTAAATGATCAAATGAGCAAATTTCTTCACATTGGAACTCTGGCTTTCACTGACTATCTGTGAAAACTGCAAAATGCAAAGCCATGTGGGATACCAGGCTTCACTTCAACAGAATTTTTAATTCACCATTTAAAAAACTCTCACACACACACACACACACACACACATATACCACGCACACACACATTCTCAGGAGTCATGTCATGGCTTGGTTCAACTGTGTGTGTGCATAAACTTTTATCCCTCTGAATCAAGTGTCATCATTATTGCATTTATTGAAATATTCTCTGATTGCCTGATTTCCTGGGCCAGTTTCCCGGGGCAGTCAGGCAAATAAAATTTCGTTTACAGAAAGAATTGATAAGAGAATTTCCTTTTTTCCTTAGAATTTTCCCCTCTGGCATCTAAAATATATCAAACAGCACTTAAAGTGTCAGAGGAAAGGAGGACAAGATTTTTCAGAGAACACTGGGCAGTGGGGTGGCAATACATCATGATTCAGATTCTCCCTCTTGGTCTGAGAGGCTAGTGGGGAAGACAGTCAATGCCTTACTTGCCATCAGTTAACACCTTATAATGAATTTCCACATCATTATGTTCGTCAAGACAGACAAGCATGGATGCTTGAAACGCACAAAAATAACTTACTCTTCAATCTCAGATACACAAATATACTTAAGAAAGAGAAGTTTTATTAGGGCAATTTCACTTTATTTTTCCATACAGCAAAGTCAACTACTGCAGTAATAATAAAATAAGCATAAAACAAATTGCAGCCCAAGACAAAATACATAATTTTAAGCAACTACAAGCAGAAAGTAAGTTGTGATTACATAATAGTAAAACCAAGCACATCTGTCCTTTCAGCAGATGAAAGCGTAGGGTTGCTGATAAGTGCAACACTATGACCAGCCGGAGTGAAGGCTGGATACACTAATTCATTAAACAAGTGCCCATTATCACATTTGCTTTTTTTGAGTGCTTCTGAGTTGAAAATTAAAACCATGAAATTTGAACTGTGTTTTACCTTTTTCACCTGCTGAAAGAACAGGATCCTACAGCAATTAAAAAACAATCACATAACAACTATAGCTACTGTGTGCTGTTTGGTTTGCCTGTTTATGGTTGAAATTTTGTGAAAGTCAATACTTGTTTTGAAGATTTTTTTCTTTTTTTTTTTTTTGTGAACAATAAACCACTGAAATTGGCAGAAACTGATTTGAATAGTATATGTCCTTAGTATAGTTCTTTCTCTTTTTTGTTTTGTTGAAGTTTTAAACATGCAGTAGTTTTGAAAAATGTAAGGAATATCTGATCCATGATTTCACCTTAATGGTTGAAGTACCTGCTAGTTTTGGTAATGATCTTCAGGCAGATTTGGCCCAATGGAGTTTTTGTCAGTCATGAGATCTCGGAAGGATGGCATATCTTTCCAGCTGAAAAAATCCTGGCAAACTACAAGCTGTCCACAAAAAGCAAAGCAACATGTTTGAAGGGGTATGGAGTGCTAACTCTGTGCCACTTTTGCAAGCAATTTTGCTCAGTCTGTCATTGTATTAGCCTTAACAAAACTCCTTGTAATTATAGACGTTTTTATTCAAAATAAGATCTTACTATTATACAGGTTTCTCTCTTTTGACTATATACAGAAGTGCAAAAAGTCAACCTTCTCTCTAGACGTTCCAACATGCTAAATTGCAGCATAATCAACCCTCAAGAGTTTGCACACACGCTATAATTCTCATTACGTAAACTTTGAGTATTTGGATTATCAACAAAAAGTCCCTTGTTCTATTTATTGATTATGCAGCTTATTTATAACAAGGCCTGATATTCAGGGATTTCAAAAATATTAAACAATACTTTAACATTTGAAATGGATACAGTAGAAAATAAATTTTATTCTAATATCTAGGATCTAGATCTTCTTATAATAACTAATTACAAACAAAATAAATCATCAAAATATTACTCAATTGTCTGCCAGGATTGTTGCGATAGCAACAACTTAACTTCTTACTTAGCAATGATTATATATTTATAAGATATCCATATAAAAGATCTTTGTTCTTTTAATGAAAACTAGACAAGAACTAACAATGACTGACATTCTTACACTTTAATATTAAATCAGTAAAATATAAATCATTTAGTTAACAATAATACGAATATTCATATGACACTACATGTAATTCAAAACTGAGTATGTTATGAAGGAAAAACTACTTTAATTTTTTTTTATATTTTGAAAAATTCATCGGTAAAATCTAATAAAACAAGAGTCTATAAACTGAAATGGTATTCAATTGTTAATAGAAAATGAAATCTAATAAATGTAGGAAATGAAAAACTACATTTTAACAAGAAAAATAAGTAATATTCTATAATGTAACTAACTACAATAACATATGGAGTCACCATTACTCTCTTAACACGATTGAAATTACATTGGTATGGGTTCCAACCCGTAATGTAATAATCTAAGGCTTTAATAGATGTACAGTACAATCAGTAAAATCAACACATCAGTCTTATATTAGAAAGCATCTCTCTCAAGCATAAAAACTTGCAGTAAACTTGGAAGTATGGAAAGTTCTAGAACTGAACTTTCACTTCTCCCATTCCATACTAGAACTACCAGTGACCTGGCCCCTACTTCAGCAATTTTTAGAACTGCTGAACAGAGCAAAAATATCCTTTACTAGCTGCAACATCCAAACCACAAAAAAGGAATTCCTTTGGATGAATCCATTCTTAAAAACTGAATGCACATCTATTTTTTTTTTAATTTTGTAAAAGGCTTTCTAAGGCTATAAGCAGTAAATCTGAACAAAACAAAACAAAACAAATCACATATAAAATTCACCCATGTACTTAACCCACCCAGTGACTAGGTTAATTAAACATTTCCCATTTTCATATTTTGGTTTATCATGCATCTGATGAGTGCTGCTTTCTTCTTTGTTTAGAGTCACTATTTTAAATGTGACTGTGATGAAGCATTTAAGCAAATGTGAAACCATTTTTGCAAAGCATTTAGAGTCTTCTGACTTTTGACAGAGCTATAAATAGAAGCAAAATAATTTCCTCCAACTTTTTTTTTTTGTTATCGTGTCTCAGAAATGGCATATCCCTTTTGAATAACATGTTATACAGTATAGTATGCATAAATATTACACTACAATGCATTAAAATAATTTTATATATATATCTATTATATATATCTCCAGTATGTGTGAGTTTATCTGTATTGAGAGAGTTTGTATTGTGCTGTCTATTTTGTTACTGTAAAGTTAAATCGGCCATTTCTGAGACAGCTTTGGTTTCCAAAAAAAAAGGAAAAAAAAAAAAGAATGGTGCCCTTTGACTGATTAGTACTAGCAAATAAGCAACAAAATGTGGCTCCGAAAACAATAACACTGAAGAAATAATACTCTAATTTGATGTACAGTCTATGGCACTTCATGAGAATCCTTAACAACATGGTACTTAAAGCCATGATGTGCTTTAAAAGATACACAGTTGTGGTTTTGCTTGGCACATTCATCTCTGTCAGATCCCTCCCTCACCACATCTTAAAATCTACTACATTAAAAATATTACTCTTAAACAAAAATGACTGTGCATGCACGCTCTCATCTATAATGGCAATTTTAAATACAAGGTGCACCTTTGTTATTTGTAAACCTTGAAAGAAATAAACTTATTTTTAAAAAATTATATCTTGGTCTACAGACGTACCAATACATAATAGAATCATGGTTACACCATAGTCTGTCTTTTCAAGATGGCATGAATATATAGGAAACTAATTAGGTCTGCATATTTGAATGCATCACTCTGTGCTAGAAAAGAAAGACAATGTTGTTCTTTTAGACAGGAATATCACCTCAGCACAAATATCAACTAAATGTACAAACTGTATAGGCAACAGTGTGCAGTGGATTTCCATGTTGTCTTGTCTTCTGGTTAACATGCAATATGCGGATGTCTTGTGGCTGAGGGGTTTTTGTGTGTGTTGCTTGACGGTATATACACTATGGCTAATGACCTCGTCCTTTACTCTAACCAAGCACACTGTCCTTTCCTCCTTAGCATGATCTGCAAGGGAAAAAGAGATAATCTTCGTTAAAACAGACAATATCTAACAGCAGTTTCCAATATGCATTCAACATGAAAACTGTATTTCTTGGTTTAAAGAGTGAACACATGTATGTTGTATGTTCATGTAAAAACAAAAAACACCTCACAAGTACAAAGGACCTAAATTTGTTTATCCTTTCTTTGAGAATAAAATGACATGCACAGCTTAATAAAATTGTAGACTCTGAACAAATATCACCCAACACTAAGCTCAAAGTATAAAATACATTTGCAGAATCAAGGGGCATAATGTAGCAGAGCTCTTTTTAGCACTGCCATTGTGGGGCAGAATTTACAACTCATTTTACTTCTAAAGTTTAATAGCTTTCAAGAGTAATGATTTGGCCCACGAAATTAAAATCCATGCAACAATCCTATTAAACACAATTTGCTCTCTTTGGGTGCTTGATTAGCACAGTATGTGTTTGGAAAAAAATAAAAGAACGATACTCTACATGACTGTTTTGGATAATTTAACGTTTGGATTTTTCCCACTAAAGGCAAGAAAATAAAAATTGTTCCTTATGCTCCTGACAAATTAAGGTTGAATTGATATTGCAATGCACCTGTGAACTGAGTTCCAGTTTTTACATGAAATTTGTTCCCAGAGAATCTTTGCATATTAAAACATTCTTTAGCACACAACCTTGAGAATGAAAGAAATCACGATTCTGCTGCACTCAAAAACCAGTTTAAATATTGTAACGCCTCATGAAAATGAGTAATCATTTGTTAAACGGAACATTAAAGAGCCTAAGTTTCAATATACACAAATCCACTGTTTTGCTAATTGATGAACTTAAGGCCATTTGCTATCATTTTTTTCAACCTGGATTATTGCTAAGAAATAGAACATAGTTACAGATAGACATACCAAACACACCCAACTGACTATAAAAGCGTGAAACAGTTTTTTTTTGAACATGTCAAAAAGAGAACTCTACTTCCAAACCTACATACTACAAAGCGATGTGCTTATTCAAAATGTGGCTATTGTTCAGAATAATAAACCTTATTATCAGAACTGCATCGAGAGAACTTATGAAACACAAAAATCAGTTTCAGTAATTTAATTCAGGATTGCAGCATGTCTCTGGTAGTACTTCTCAGATTGAGTCTATCATTTCTTTCTTAAACGGCTCTCAGATTTCATCTATACCCTTCTCCTGCATGGGTTCACCCTTTGACCAGCTGTTACTATGCTCAAGGGCCTCTGAACTGGCCCATCTCCTGACTCAACACCTCTGTCCCTTCTTCTGTAAGGCCCTGACATCTCCCTTCTCTCTGTAACAACCTTCATTGTCCAAATTCACTTAATTTCTGACTCTGTTAGGAAGAGCTGCTCCCTCATGTTTGCTCCAAGAGAAATGTGTTCAAACCTCTCTTATTTTAATGTAGAGTGCTGAAATTTACATCATTATCTCATTATCTACTCATCTTTATTTCCTCGACCTGGTAATTAACACAGAGTAGCACCAAAAAATCATTTGTAAATATGTTAATGAACAGATAAATGAATGAAAGGAAGCAACAAAGAATGATCACCCATCTTATTTACCAGACTCAGTTTTAAGCATTATGGCTCTTTCTAAATATAAAAATAGATACTTAATATACTTCTGAGCATGTAGATAACTTGAACGCATGCATACTGAATAAAACATATGCTCTATGGATGAAAAACGGTCATCTTTGCAAGTATCTAAGTCAATGTGTCTGAAAGTAAACCAGAAGACTTTCAAATCATTTGAGCAACGACAACATCTTTAGAATTACATGATCCTCCAAGGTGACTATTCTGAAGTACCTAAAGTTTACCTGGATATATGGATGTGTGTGTGTGTGTGTGTGTGTGTGTGTGTGTGTGTACATGTGCACATATGTCCGTGTGTGAATATATTTATTTAAATCAGACTCTTCATATTCTAATGACCCTGTGTGTGGCGAAGCACGGGGTAAAGTAGGAACATGTTCTCATTTAGGATTCAGCAAAGCAATTTTTGAATAAAATAAATGCTGACCTACACCGGGGATCAGCAAACTACTGCCTGTGAGCCAAATCTGGCCTGCTGCCTGTTTTTGTAAATAAAGTTTTATTGGGACACAGCACACCTTTTAGTTTACACGCTGTCTCTGGCTGCTTTCGTGCTACAGTGGCAGAGTGGAGCAGCTGTAACACAAACCCTATGGCCCACACAGCCAAAAATATTTACTATCTCATCTTTCAAGAAAAAGTTTGCCAGCCTCTGATCTATGCCTTCTATTTAGTTTTAAGTCGCCTTTTTTTCTTCACTATTGTGTTTATTTCTAGTATGAAATAAAAACAAAATTAATATATCCTAAGTATTACACATATTTAAGTGACATCAACATATTTATTATGAATTCACATGATAAAATTCCTCATAACCCATCTAAGATAAAATTGTGAGCTCTATATAAATACTTTCTTTGAAATTTTGTAAAATTTTCTTAAGTGCATTACACAATTGTTATCTTAAAAAAAAAAAAAAACTACCATGAATATACACTCTATATTACACAATGAACTTACTGTGTAGTGATGAAAATTCTACATCTGGGTAACATACTTGTGGCTAGTCAGATGTTCGGCAGATATTATGGGTATCTAGCAAATAAAAAATTATTTAATGAATGATCCATGCAAGCAAGCCAACAACCAAGAGATGAAAACATTTTAATATTAAGTTTTTTAAGAAAAGTGAAATTCAGCTGTGAGGTGACAGTCCTTATCTGGTCAACATAACAGTAAGTTAATGTAAACTTAATGCCAAAGTAGCAACTCATTTTTTAAAAATCTTTGTGTTAAATACTATTCTATAAATGTTATCAGTTTTTAGGAAGTAAGAGAAGTAAAACTATCAAAAATTCATGCAGAGCAGTAATTGAAAGAAGCCCTTTTTGTTGGCCTACACACACACACCTGTGGTTTCAGTTATTCAGTAATCCAAAAAGTAAAGTAAGAAATGTCTTGCCTATTTTTGTGCAACCAGTTTCTACATTTTCATTCAACTGACGGTGTCTAACTTTTTTTCCAAGTTAAAAGTACCAGGTAAGAATTATAAAGGAGTATTTCAAAAGAACTGGATAACAGTGTTAAATCTACCTCAGAACATATTTCTGAATCCTGATTGCATATTTTATTGTATTTTAAATGGGCAAGAGAATTACAAAACTTGAGAGAAAATACAATAAGGAACCAATATAGAGGTGACTTGTTTCAATCATCCCCAAAGCCAAGATCTTCCAATTGGTAGCCTGATTCTCCTCCAACCCAGAAGTATGGCTGCTGTCCTGGGAAAGGCAGCACAACAGATGAAGACAATCAGAGGAATGAAAGCATGGGTTCTAACACTAGTGATTCATTTCCCGGTGTGTAACCTTGAGCAAAGCACTTACTCTACGCTTAGGTTTCCTCATCTCTAAAATGGCACTAATCCCATTTCGGCAAGGTTGATGGGAGAATAGTAAAACCACATACATGAAGGCATTTTGTTGTTGTTTCAGTTTAGATGTCCTATAGACCAATTCAACATATTACAATCCACAGTCTGGAGTGTAAATTAATATGTCTCTATTTTATTTCCATTTCTCAGCTGATATCTTTACACAATTTTACAGCATTGGCAAATGGCACGAAAATGTGCTCCAAGCATAATGAAGCTTCTCATACCATTTTTCCTGCTGCTGCAGGACAGGATGTTGCACCCAACAGTGTAGAAGCATCAAGGATGGGGCTGTCGAAACATACCAAGGACCTTCAACACCAATCGATGCAGATGAAGGGCCAGCTATAAACTTCTGCATGCATGCAGGCTGCATTTTGTGGCATCAGCTATTTCCAGCATTGCTACTGTACTGTAGGCATATACATATGTATGTATATGTAGATATAATATATGTGTGTATATATATATATCCATTCCCTTTTCTTTCTTTTGGTTGTGAAACAGTATGAAGACCCAAGATTATGCATGAAATGGTCACAGCACAATGCAAAAAGTAAAGTGTCCCCTACAACCAAGGTGGCCAGGGCATGTTGAAATTTGCTTTGCTGTAGTTCTGCTTACACCAGCAATTCTATAGTCATACATGGTACACACAACAGAGTTCAACATCATTAATCTGCGCCATAAATGGACTGCATTGAATCCATTAAGATATTTCTACCATAGATTACTTACTAACATGCCACATATGCACAATCTAGCATTCTTGTAAATGAGTCTGACGTGTTAGCATAAATCCAGGGCTATTTTGACAAGCTTTGGAAAAACTAATGATTCTTTGCCAAGAAATGTTTAAAGCTTGTCTGAAACTTTAAAATACATCCATTTTGGCATGCTGCTTTTGAAAGTTTTTAATGGCTACACTAATAGCTTATAGTTCTTCTTCAACAGTACATGGTGCGCTACAGAAACAAGGGTGGCTATTCCTTATAGCAATAACTGTGAATTCGGATGGCACTTAATTGGTCTTCTTTTCCCAAAGGGGCAACATGTTGATTCCCATCTGATACTGGTTCTTTTGAGAATCATTTGGCTACATTTAACCTTGGTCTGGGGGTTATCTGAAATTTGATTTGCCTCTAGATTTTTTCGTATGCTATTAACCCTATTGAACTTTACTTTCATAACAAACATATCTATATATTCAAGCCAAAGCCTACTTCACATAAATTTGACTTTGATTCAACCAGTATTTTCTAGAACATACTTTTAAATAGGAGCAGAAAACGCTGGTTGAATCCACGCAAATTTTAAAATGTAAATATTTTAATAATCAATTTCTTTTGAATAATCACATCATAAAGTTTATATTTCTGAAACAGATTCCTTTTACTTAAAAATATCCTGTGTATTTGTCACTCCATAAACTTGTATGGAACATAGAATGACTCAATTTGCCGTACTGGATGCCTTTTTTTTTCCTTCATAACCCTCCAACGTTTATGCTGAGTAGTTACAGAAATGAGAGCACTTAGGAATTTTATTTTTTCCCTTAAATCATTGAGAATCAAAACTTGGACACAAATTTAACTTATTTTGAATATGCAATCTGCTTATTGAATAAAACTATAATGAATTTATAACAAACTCTATTTACAAGAGTGGTCATTTGTGGCATAGATAACACATTTAAATATTTTGCTTTTTATGAAGAATTTGGGCAAGAACTAAGAAATTGTATATATCAAATGCTTATAACAAAAACCTTAAAATCACCTGTATTTTAAAAATTATAAGTTTCAGGTGTGCCGCATTGTAGTTCAACATCTGTAGACACTACCCTATATAATTTCGATTGGTCAAAACACCTGCGTGATGGATTGAGACCAACTGAGAATTGCTTGTGTAAATATCATTTTAGTAGCTTTAGAAATGGAGCTGCGACAACTTTGGAGCACTTATAAATGGCAAAAAAGCATTCTGCCGCTCATCAGAGAGAATGTGTAGGCCAACAAGAGGTATCTTTGAAACCCCATGCTCTTAAAGCACCCTCTACAGCCCTCACGGACATGCGACTCCCACGGACCTCAGTGGGAAATCCACGTGCATCAGGGCTGTTGGACTGAGCCCTACGAGAGTTGGTTTTTAAGAAACAAAGCTGTAAATTAGCAAACCTGGTTGGCTGTGGCGGTTGCAGCGAAGGGAACACTTGTGGCAGATGTTGTTGCTGCGGACACAGTGGCTGGCGTAGCACCGTGCACCATGGGAACTTTCGGAGGGAAAATCATATAAGCAAACATACAGAAGAGTGTAGCAATATGGAAACCATGGCAACATGGAGGAGATAATTGGGCATGGTATTTATCACAGCAACAAGCCGTGTGACGGGGGCGTCATCACCAGTGAGTGACATGCAATCACAGCGCAAAGCAGGACAACATTCCAAGGAGAGAAGGGGAAGGGGGATGAAAGAGAAAAAAAAAAGGGGAAAAAAAGCTTGTTACCATCAAATCAAGAAAATTGACACAAACAGGCTTAATTTGCTAAGTCAAAATCAGGAATTTTATATAGTGTTCATAGTCAGACATTCAAAATCTAAGTCAAAATACAGGTATTTACTTCATATATACAATTAATCTGTTTGAATAAAAGTACGTTTTCTCATTTACTATTGTAAAAATATACAATATATTACTTTTATGAGATAGTTTTTTTTTTTTTTTCTTACACACCAGAACTCATAGTCCAATCAAAATCCACCAAAGGTGACTAAAGGAAACTTGTGTGTAAAGAAAACATTTATGTGAGTCCATGTCAATTAAATAGAAAATGGCATTTAATTGACAGGTGTTAGTAAAAAGGGAATGGACTTGCCCAATAGATATAAGTTAAACTTAGCAGTGGATTTTGAGGGGCTGTGAGGTGCACCATAGGTTTAAGATAATCAAGAAACAAAGCTGGCACCTACCAACACTTGTAGCGGGTGTCATGCACAATATTGAACCTGCTCATCATGCATTGCAACAGGAAGGTGGATTTGAAAAGGGAAAAGAATTAAAACATCCCATCACACGTGTAATTAGGAAATTCATTTGAACAAAGAAGAAAAATTGTTATTATGGGAACAGTGGCATGTAACAGTCAGCACGATCAAATCATACAATAGCATAGTGATCCATTAGAACTAGTCCCAAGTGAAGAATAAAAGCCAGTTTAACTGTGTGCTGGTACACGCTGTTGCTCCTAATTGCTGCCTACAAATAAAAGTATTTTGAGAAAAAACTGAAACCTGCTTAATTCTTTTAAAAATCATACTGCAATTTGTTTTGTTTTGATCTGGTTACTAGCCATCTGGCAGCTTTGCTATTTCTGACTTCAACCTATGAACTGAGCACACGTTAAATCTTTAGAGATATTTATTATTAAGACGCTAAATAATCCAGTGCACAAAACTGACTTGACAATGTAACGAAACCGAAACATTCATTTTCATTCCTTTGGTTTTATTTATTTCCCTGTTCACTGTAGCGACAACAACACAGACACCGAAGGGGTTGTGATCATCCCTACAGGAATTTTATTCGGAGGGGTACCAAGCAATAAATTATGCATAAAGCGAAAGTGAACTTCTGCATTGCCTTAGTTGGGAATTTAAATGCAAGGAAAACATTTAGACGGGATATACTTTCGTATAAGTCTCGAACTGGTTTACTTAGTAGGTATCTGGGAAAACAGACTGGTTTTCACTGCTGGTTTAGACCCTCAGGACTTCTTGGAATAGCAAGTGTTCTACAAAATTTCACGTCCAAAAAATGGTTGATTAGATTTCAGTAAAAACCCTGAATGGGAGATAATGAAGATATATACATTGCATACGGGGTGTTAGCATATGGGATGCTCACAATGGTTCCACCATGACGTTAAAATAAATATTACGTATCTAGTCCCTGTTCTCTTTGACATATAAACATTGAAAAATCTAACTTATTTTACCAACTACGGGGCACTTTCCCACATACTGAATTACTGTTCTTTCTATGAGATTATTTTAGACTGCTAGGTTTTAAAATATCAAATGATTTTATGTTTCTATCTGAATCTTGGTGCATCCTATTTAAATACTAGCAGCATCTGGGATGAACATTTGTTAGGAAAATATCTGCCAATTGCGTCTTGTCAGAGATGGCCCTATAAAACAAAGCTGCCATTGAGAAGCACAGATTACTTAACTGGCATCCTTGTAACAGATGCAATTAGACTGTTATCACAATTACACGGTGGGCACAATGATCAGTGATTAAACTAGGTAATGGAGCTAGGGCGGCATCCTCTCAGGTGGAGTACTATTACATTGATAGGCATTATTTAAGACACTTGAAGATCTCTGTCATTTGCTACCACTACTGAGTCAAAGACTTGTGAAAGACAACAAAAACAAACCAGTGATAACAAAGACGGTAATTTGAGACAGTAGAGCAAGCAAAATTTAATACTCTAGATCTTATGAAATCATTATCCTATAATAGTGGGGTGGGAAGACTGAGAAAGAGAGGATGAAAAGATGAATGAAAAAGAATAATGTGCAATTTGATAAATATTCGTTTTAAATACTGTACAGGTTATAGGTTTTAAATTTATTATTTATTATTATGCTGCAATTTGCCTATTGTATTTCATCCCATGCATAATTAAGGCTGCACATGCTGAAAATGAGTTAACCTTACCCTAGCTCTCTAAAACTCTAAAGCATTTATGATTTGCATTTCAGTTTGAGTTATCTTCCTTATTAACATTATAACCAATGCACACAGTTTTGAGAGGGATTTGCAGCAAATAAACATAAGGCAGCAATGAAAATACTAGCCAGGGTGCAATAACTCACAAATATGAAGACATAATGCTGTAGGACCCACTTACCAAAAACAAAAATCACTTTTGAAATGACCATAATATCCATCTTTACATCAGATGGGTTGATTTATTAATAATGATTGTACAAGTAGCCAATTAAAAGTTTTTTCTTCAATTTTCAGCACAAGGCAACATTTAAGTGAATGTATTTGTCAATTTCGAATTTCCCCTACGAAGATATCTGCAGAGCAGAATGGTGTGTTTCTGAGGAATGCAATACTTTAATTACATGATATTTATATTAAAATTTTAAATTGATCTGTATGAAGGTGCAGAAAAAATTACTAGGAAGGTAAGTCGCAAATGAGACGTATGTGTAGGTAAAATCAGTTCAAGGAGAAAGGAAGGAAGTAGAGAGAAAAAGAATTATAATGGAGATTTGGTTGGAGGTTGGAATTTAGATATGGTAATTCAAGCCTATTTAGGTAGATTATGATAGAAGTATAAAGCTGATTTAAAGTCTTCTAAAAATAATTTATATCATTTCAAACTAAAAGTTCACAATCAGTTGAATTATTCTCAAAATTGATATCTAAAAAAGCAACAGCTTCATATAATTTATTTGCTTCTATTCAATCTATTGAATTCTACTTTATTGCACTACTGAGTTGGGAAATAATAAATAAAACTCAGTGCTTACTACATTCCAGGCTTTATTCTAAACTCTTAGACCTGTCTATAAAAGTGCTTTAAGAAAATGTTTTTATCAAATATGTTTAGAACTCACTTAAACACAACTCTGTGAAATAATTACTACTATTATCCCCATTTTACAGATGAAAAAAATGAAAGTATAGAGAAATTATATCTTGTGGTAGAGCTATATTTAAACTTCCAAGCCAGGTTTGTAATCACTATGCTAAGTTTCAAGTAAACCATCTGCATTAATTTCATTAACTCTAATGAAAGTGATAAGCTGGAAATCTTTGTTTTCTATTCTTTCTGTAACAACAACCCCATCCCTCTGCAACTCCCCTCTCACTCCAACCCCTCAGGAAACTTTCCTGGCCTTTTGTTTCCTTATTTCTGGTAGTGCTGCCACGCAAGGCGAAGCTGAAGCCGTTTACAGCAAACTTATTTTTAGGTCTTTTGAAATCACAAACCTAAACTGACTGAGGGCAATATGCTAGGAGGAGAGAAGAGAGGTGTGCTTCGGAGGATGTAGGCAAAAACTGTGAAGGAGAGCAGAGAGAAAAGTTCCTCCAGACCCTGGAGAGGAGGCGGGCAGTGTGCAGGGTCCCTGGGTAGTTAGGCATGTGGCGTGTTCTTTCACAGGAGCCCTGCAGGCAGCAGGCTTTCCAGGAAATGGGCTGCATCGGAGGCTAAGGGGCTCAGGCAAGGATGCTTGTACCCAAGGCAGGCATAGAAGTCTTGGAGTACCTGCCTTCAAGAGATCTTGTAAACATGGACATTGAGTACATCGGCAGTGGCCAGTGCTGACTGAAGAATGGAGAATGGGTAGCCTGTCTGAGACTACTGGACCGCACAGGACCTCTATTTGAGTAGAGGCAGAAAGAAGAGGAGATGTGAAGATGGGGTTCTGGAATCCCAAAGATGCCGCCTGACATTTCTATCCAACACAGTGAAATTGGAGTTTAAGAATTGGACTTAATTTCAGTTCAGGAAAATAAATCTGATGCAAATAAAAGTGTTATTTCTTACACACTCTAATTTCAGGGGTGAAATTTATAACTACAACATAATTAGACCCTAGATTATGCATAATCTGTATAAATAGTGAATTTAGTTTTAAAGGGTGAAGGTTAAAAAAAAAAAGGACTATATAACTAAAAAAAAAAAAAAAAAAAAAACACCAAAGCTTCAATGTGAACTTAATCCAAATTACTTGTATTTATCTTTAAGTGAGATGGAGGGTGTAAAAACAAAAGGCCAGAAAACTTTCTTGGGGTGGGTGGGAGGGAGATGCAGTGGGATGGGGTTGATTGAATAAATAGAAAGATGGATGAATGGACGGATGGATGAGTAGACGGATAGGTGGATGGAAAACAGGGAAGGAACAGAAGAAAGAGAGGAAGGGAAGGAGGTAGGGTGAGAGAGAAGAATAGATAGATGGTTAGAAGGATGGATGGATAAATGGAGAGATGAATGCATACATGGATGGATGATGGACAGATGGGTATAGGCCACGTAAGTCCCAGTTTGTTCTTAAAAGTTATGGTATATACTAATTTTTCTTAGCTAGCTAGCTGGCTTGCCACTGAACCCTGATCTTTTGCTAGCAACTTACTCTGTATACAGAGTTACCTGCTCTAAAGATTTAGCCAACCATGCTTCATTGTAACTTCAATGAAATAGACCTGCATGTCCCTGAAGTTATGATTGAAGCAACAGACTACAGAGCTCTAAAACTCTAAACTGCAAAAAATAAATGACTTCCTTTTTCTAATCAGTTCCAATAAAGTCTTCAGAATATAACTTCCAAATTATAATACTGTGGTTAGATAGGATGCTCTGATCATATAATTCTTCTGTACATCTGCAGAATAACCTAGACTTTGGAAAATGACTTTCTTTTTCTCCCAGGTGTTATACGTAAGATGACATATGAATTTGTGGTAGGATGGATTTTCTGTAGCTCTCAAAGTATACTTAAAAACTTAAATTAGTTGACAATATTTCAAAATTGAGAGATTTCACATATGAATACCCAAATGTCCAGAATATCTGGGAAAAAAATCATAAGATCTGGCAGCACTGGACACCAGGGCCACTGCATTAGGTTGTACAGTTTGTATACAACCAACCCTGGGAGGAAAAGACACAACCACCCCTTGTTCACAAAGACTCTGATGTATATGGAACCACAAAGGGTATTGTGCAGTGCACAATACCTACTAGGCAGATAATCCTCTAAGGCAGCAAAGGGCTAAGTCTGAACACTGACCGTCCCCTTTAGACTGGGCCTGTGCTCTCCAGTGCCTCCCAGACCCCACAGCTCCTAATTTATTTCTTGCTCACTTATTCATGTTTCCTGCCTGGCCCTTAAGGCATTTGGGTTTTATATTCTCTGCATTAGATTTCCTTCCTTTCTGGCTGTCTGATAAAGTGGTTTGGCAGAAGTATAAATGGGCTATCCATTTTAACTTTTTAATGCCATAGTGGCACACAGGTATGTATGATAATGAAAATTTTATTTTTGGCTGTGCAATGAGCGCAATGCGGGATCTTAGTTCCCTGACTAGGGATCGAACCCGCGCCCCCTGCAGTGGAAGCGTGGAGTATAAACCACTGGACCGCCAGGGAAGTCCTGACAATGAAAATATTTTTAAGGAATGATGGAGGCAGTACTTACTTCTGATTATGTGACTAATAAAGGTTAACCTGCAGCTTAAGCTCTTTAAAACTGGGTTACAAATAAATCTTATTTGATATTACTATTGCAATGATTTCATAGCATGTTGACTACAAATATCAAGAAGAGAATATTTCTGATGCAAATTCATCATAAAAACGCAAATGCATCTTAAAAATTTCAGCATATTTCAATATATTGTGGCACATTTTATTTAAATTAACAATGCTTAGCTTCTAGAACAGAGAGATAAGTATGATTCTGACTTATGAAGGTATTTATTGTTTTTCTCTGACTTGACCTTACCTATCATCTTTTGCTCTGTCCTATCCACAGACTAAAAACCATTCCAGGGAGAGCCTATTGTCATAAGTCAGAGTCATGCATATCATGCAATTAATGATTATACTTATTTAGAAAAATCTTCAGTCATTTGAATGTTTTTGGAGAAACTGATGCAAAACCCATTTGATAAAACAGATTATTTTAGGTTTCTTTAAATAATTTATGGAAGAAGTTAGATTTGTTTTTATTTTTAGATTTTTAAATAGGGAAACTGTCATTTCTAGTAGTAATGTTTTATTCAATGAAATAAACTGACAAAAATAATTTTTAATTTCTTCAAAGAGATTATGGTAGTTACCTACAATCCCTTGAAACTTTGTCTACTGAGCTGACTATAGAAAAATTGATAGATTACTTGTTGGAGACAGCATAAATCCAGGGGCATGGCAATTTATACTAAAGCAAAAAGATTCATTTCTGGAAATCTCTGAAAAACTGTATAAGTTGAGAAGAAATTTTTTAATCTTATAAAACTTAAAACAAATGTGACTTTTCCCTCAGAATGCAACAAATACCCTACAGATCAAAATGATTTAATTTCTGTTCTAAAATGGACAAACTGCAACTTGATAGACACTATTTCATGAGTACAAATATCATTTTATCTGTGGTTCTAGGACAGGCTATTTCAATTAGTGGAATATTCTAGTTCATTGAATGTTACTACATATTCTACATAGGGATGGCTAGTTTTCAAAGATGTGCTGTATATAAAGTTGTGCTTAGCAGTAAAAACTAATGTGAATATAATTTATTCTCATTATTCAAAAACAAATTAACACATTCCCTCACGGCATTTTGAACCTAATGCACTGTAAATACTGTTAACATAGTACAATATACTAATGGGGCTGGATCTTTGACATACACATCTAGTCATAAATTTATCAATTTAATTAATAAAATTATTGTATTAAATAAATCTCTTAACACATGGTAATTTTTTAGAAAGATTAAGAGGTAAAGAGGAAAATAAGATTAGAGTCTCTGGTTAGTTGAATTCCAGATTACAAGAAGTGTTAAATGATGAGTGAGCAAAAATAATAAATTTCCAGATAACTAATTTTCTGATTATTTCTGTTTTTAAATTGTATATCTTTGTGTATAGTTCTAGAGTATGTTTATTTGACTAAGTTGTAATCAACTGAAACCACAAATGTATAACTCAACAATAAATGTAAACTTCACTGGGCACTTAGGGCTACTTCAATATTAGCTCAGGAGCAACAATTTTAAGTGATGTATACTGATTGGTACTGATAAGAGCACTTTTTAAGAGCTCTGGAACACAGAGTCAGTTTTTTATTCTCCACCTTGAAAACAAAAAGGCTGAAAAATAAAAATCAAAACTGAAAAGTGTCATTTCATATAATTCAAATGAACTCTATGGAATCATGAAGGCAAAGGGGTCTTACAGCAGGAAAGGGTCATAAAATAGCTTGACAGACATATAACAAACGGTGTTGAGGAAAGAGAAAAGAAAAGAAAAGAACTCTATTTCAATTCCAAATTACACAGACAAAAATAAATATATAAAACATCAGCGATCTCTAATCCATCTTTCATTAAGCTAAAATTCTTAGTTTTTAAGGAAAGTCCTAGGAGATACCTCAGACAAGTTTCCATCTTACCTTCCACCTGCTCTATGGCTAAAAACAACTGGGGGCATGGTTTATCTGCTCTACCAGTAGAACTCTACATGGATCATCAGATTCATTTATTAATAAACTCAAACCCCTTACCTGGTGGGAGAAATGCTGTATGCTGTTGTAACTGCATGTTGGCTAGAGCCTGTTGGTATTGGAAAATACCAGTGTTAAAGACTGCGGTGGCACCGTTGGTTTTTTCAAGAGCAGGCCTCTTTGGTAATGGGGGAAGTACAGCTTGAGGAATTCCCTGTTTAGTGAATGAGTATAAAAAACAAATACCAGTAAAAAGAGAAAAAGAAAAAAGAAAAATCAGTTGAAGGCTAAAATTGTTAGGAAGCATGAGCAAGCAAGCAGCAGAGCACTTAACTACCCAAGGGGAAAAAACATTCAATAAACAAAAATTTAAAGGGGAAAAAAAAAAGCAAGATAAAAGCTTTAAAGGAAGCATTATTTTTGTCTTGGTGGGGGGGGGGGAACCCACTAGTATGAGAGCACATGTTATAATGTGTTAAAGTGTTTTAAGTCCCATAATGCTTCAGGCTTTCTGGGAGAAGCCATTGACTTGGGAAAAGAAGAAAAGCTGCACTGCGAGCTCCCTGAGGACTGACAAGTATAAGCAATGTTAATAGTTAATTGTACGGAGTGACCGAAACAGGTAAAATAAAAATCAGTCCCGCTCTGCCCCTCCCCCCATGTCTACCTAAACATGCACATGTCCCAGAGCATGCAAGTTTTTTTTTTCTTAAAACACTGAACTATAAATATTAAAAAGTCAATAATTCTATCACTAAAGCCATGCTAACCAAACAGGTACATAAATATACAGTCCAAAGATACATTTTTAATGTCCTTCAAGTATTCCATTAGAATATTCTACAATGTAGTTAAACTGAATGTGGGCTGCTGGGCTTTCGGAATCTTTCATTGTATGATATCCGTCCAGGAAGTTGTATTACAGTCTTTCCACTAATTTTGTCAGGAAACCACACTCAGTTTTTCATTGTACTTTACAACTTTATAACAGAAAAAGGAATATATATTTTTAAATAGATTAAAAAAAAAAAAAAAACTTGTATCTACAATAAAGCTACATGCCAAGCTAAAAGGTGAAAGGTCATAGTACCAGGTCAAAGGTTGCCTCGAGGGGTCGCTTCAGTGATTTGACAGCCGACTGAGTCTTAATTAGCAGGCAGCGAGCACATGATGGCAATGGGCCAGTGGGGTTCAAGCGCATTAACATAAACAGCAAGCAGAGGTGCATCATGGGGGCAGCAGTGCATTTTTGGGTAGGTGAGAAAAAACAAATAAAAAAACAAATCATCGGAATGCCATATACAACGAATAACAAGACTAAGCATGCACAATAAAGGCACTACTGAGTTGTTATTGGGAGGATAACTCCTCTTTGTAGTTAATTACAAACAAGATACTCTAACAGAAAAAAAAAAAAAAGAGTGAAAGGAAGAGAGGAGGAGAGAGTCTGCCTTCTGTATTTTTGCTCAAGTATCCGTAAACAAACACAGAAAAGACCTCTCTCGTGATTATTTTACTGTGCTATGAAATACCACACAGTGTTCTTTATGAATATTTTAAAGATTGTCATATATTTATGTAAAAAAAACGGACAACATTACAACAGCTAAGCAAAGAACAAAAATGGACTCATTAAAATCAGCTATTAGATCACATTAAAATTTACCTTAAGTATATATAGTTGAGTACCTGTTCTAAATGATCCAATTTCTAACTCCTCCTTGAGTACTGCTTTCTCCTTTCTACATAATGGCATAGGCAAGCTTCTCTAGTTTTACAGTTCTGTTTATGCCACAATATTGTTTAAGATTATCTAGATAGCAAACTGTTCAAAAATCTTGTAGCTAATTCTGAAAACAATTTTGTTGAAGCAATTCTCCTAAATAGTTCCAGATTTTGTTATGGTTAAAAGCAAGATACATGTAGAGAAGAGCCTTGATGTGCAAAAGAACACACCGAAGGAAAACAATGGCTGATTAGATGGCACACAGAAATAAGAGGACCGAAAATGGCAGTATCGTTAAACCGAAAAGGAGACAGGTGTTCTGTACAAAGCAGAAATTTCAGAAACCCTATATCCAGAATAAGACACAGTATTAAGAGCTAGGCCGAGAGTAGGTAGGAGCAATCTGAACCATCTGAGGAGTTACCCTCACTTCTCTGAATGGTAACTTCATTATGTATTGTCTGGGATACCTGAACAAACATATCTTCAGCAAAAATTTTTTAAAAAAAGGTTAATAAACGAATAGCTTGTCGTCAGACATAGTTGTTCACTTTGCTCTTTTGACTGTTAACGAGGACTGAGCTGAGGTCTCTACTCACCATGGCAGCCGCGGTGGCCGCAGCCTGTGCTGCAGCAGCCTGGTTGACCTGGTATTGGGCAGCCTTGATCTTGGCTTGCAGATGTGCGGGAGGATGAAAGTATTTGCACTTTTCCCTAGAGCATCTCCCTTTGATGTAATCCATACACACGGTGACTGTGTTGTCATTGGTGTCAATCATTGTGCTGTCAGCAGGATGGGCAAACCGACAATCGTTTTCTCCTCTGTTGCAATTGCCACGCTGGTACTCTCGACATACCTACGGGGTCATTAGGTGCACAGGGGTCAGTCAACACGGACAGGTAGAAACTTTCCGAAGATTTTAACTTAAAGTGCAAGACTGATGATAGAAGCCAACAAATGAAAGGGGAAAAGATAATTTGCAAAGGAACCACAAAATAACTTGAAAACATTCTTAGTTCGGTATACAAATTATAATCCCATTTCAGTAAAATGTCCATGAGAAAGAAAACACATTTATGGTACTAATTATGGTAAAATATCTAATTTAAATTATGTTGACACACTTATTCATTACCAAGGGGGAAAACAGTAACTTTATATAGTGAAGAACCCTGGAGACACTGCTTTAATCAAACAAAGTTAATATCACCAGTGATAAAGACATAATGACATCATGTACCTACTGATATGATGCACTGAAAAAAGGATACAACATTACATTTGTTGTATTACTGCTGAGAACGCATAACCTGAATTTATTTAATCATGAGGAAACATCAGACAAACTAAAATGGTAGGATGTTTTACAAAATGACTGATCAGTACTCTTCCAAAGTGTCAAGGTCATGAAAGACAAAGAAAGACGGAGACACTGTCACTGACTGAATGATCCTGGAGTCAGAGAAAGGATGTTGGTAGGACAACTGGTGAAATCTGATTAAGGTCTGTAGATAGGCTAATAGCAGCATATCAATGCTAATTTTCTGGTTTTGTGAGTGGTAACATGGCTATGTAAGCTGTCAATATTTAGGTAAGCTGGGTGAAGGATAGGCAGGAACTCTTGGTTCTATTTTTGCAACTTTTATGCTAATCAGAAATTATTTAAGAGTGAAAGTGTAAAAAGTCAAATGATAGCTTTTTCATAAAATGTTTCCAAGAGCTAAGTTTTTGATCATTAGAGATTTACCTGGTAGCTATAAAAAGCAGATGGAAAAAGATTAGTTTTTGTTACTGTTTGTTTCATATCTATTAATTTTGGATGGGGTCCCTGGGGAAAGGTGAAAATGGGTTATTTTTCATTCAGTTGCTCGATTTTGACTCTAACTATTAAAGTTTGTCATGGTGCTTGCTCTAATCAAGAGGTTGCCGGCGCTGTCTTCAGTCAGAATAGTTTGACCTTTTTACCACAAGAGGGCCATCTCAACACAGAATGCCCTTATATTTTTATGCTCTTACTTCATGCTTCAAGGATGTTTCCGTTTTGTTTTTCACAAATCTTTTTACAAACTGAGCGAATACAGACCCTGAACACTCAATTTTGGAATTCATCAAGAGGAAAAAAGGGGGGGAAACCCCGTTGTGATTTAAAAAAACAAAGATTTTCTTGGATTTAAGTACATGAAATGATCACATTTGATTCTAGGCATTTCCCCGTTTTACATCCATATCCCATTATTGAGGAAAAGTGTTTCCTTTTAAAAAGGTCTCTATAATTTGTATCGTGGTATATCTTAAAAAGAGCATTATAAACAACATCTTGCACCATTTGGAAACCTCAAGCTAGCTAAAGCATTGCATTACACATAGCAATGAGCCAACTCTATTCATCACCTCAATTTATGTAATTTTTAAAAATTATTAAGTAACTACTCTGTGCCAGACACTCTGAGAGATATTAGGAATACAAAGATGACTTAGGAAGTTACAGAAGATCCTTTTTTTTTTTTTTTTATCGTTGCATTTATCTTCTTGAACAAAAGAAAACAAGGATAGCCAGGAGTTTATAATTTGAAAAGCAAAAGTGGTAAAGCTGTTATCCAGAACTATTGTCCTCCACTCTCACTAAGGACGGGAATCAGCTGTGCAGCTTTCTACACCACAAATCCCCACTTACTAAATTAGACTCATCAAAATAGGAAGAGAGGAACACTTAAATGAGGATAAAAACTCTTCAGGTATATATGTAAAATTATGCTAAATTTATACCACAGCATAAACAAAAAAGTTACTTTTCTGTTTAAACAAATCTGTGTCAATGCAGCCTCATCCAATAGGAAACCATCTGTGTTCGGACACTACTGCTGTTAGCTCTTCAGTAATTCCTGCTTTCTCGAATATGCTCGCAAAGAAACTGGCAGCAGCTGAACCAACACTCTGTTTTCCAATTTCTCTCACTCTTTGCCACACTGACAAGAAAGAAGATCTGAAGGTAGTCTTATCTGTAGAATCTTGAATAACTATTAGAATCAAAGATCTGCAATTTTTCAAAAACAATTATGCCAGTGCTGGTGCCAGAAATGTGAGCATCATTCTCCCAAAATATAGCCTGAGTGCCAGGCTGATTCTGACTTTTTATTTCTCTGTCCATCTCAACGTTCTTTTTATTTTCAGGGATGTGAACTTAAAATCAGGTTGCATAAAGATGATCATTCTAAGACCCCTTCTCGTCCCTCTCCATTTGCTTTATGCATGTGTCAGTGTGGTTTGTATAGGTTAATAATTGGTTTATTACAGTTTTGTACTCTTTACTGTCTTGCAGGATGCATTGAGGGAGAATTCTAAAAAACATTTAAGCAGAGTTGATAACTAGCAGTTAGCTCAGAATTTTGTTCCTAAATCCAGCCTTTTCTGATGTTGCAAGAACTTAGTTAACTGTTTTTGCATGATATACATTTTTGACTGTTTCATTTTTTTTTCCAACTTAAGGTTCCTCCTGACAAGAGAAATGGGACAGAAGAAATATACTGAAATAGCTGTTCTCCTATTATTCTTGCCTTTGAAAAAAATAGAGAAGAAATTGAAAATCTCTTGTGAAAACTTGTACTGGTGAGAGCTACAAGGCTAGAGGGGCTAGAGAAGTTTGCCAAGCTTTGGATGTATATATGGATTGCTGGGTACCTATCTGAATAGAACAAACTTCCCAAAACTTTTCAAACAGATTTTTCTCTAATAATGGCCATCAATAAAATGGGATCTATCCCTTGACTGCTGAATATGGGTTTGGCCTGATAAACTCAAGAAAACTTTAGACTGTGTTGCTTCCCCAAAAGAAATCTCTTAGTTGTAGTACTGTGTTAGCAAATTATAGTTGACAGACAAAATTTCAACAAATCTAACCTTATAATTCAAATCAGGATAAGAAATTGCACAATTTACCATAAAGAGAATTTGGAAAAAAGAAGATAAAATTAAATTTGAAAATCCTAACAACATTATGGCTCTTTTTTCTATTCTCATCCAATCTTCTGCACGAACATATTTTTCAAATAGTTGTAACTATAGTATGGCTATTACTTGGTGATCTGTTTTTGCTCAACAATGTAGCATAAGCTTTTTGTTTGTTTGTTTTACTTAATAGTGTCCAGAGTCATCATTTTTGCTGGGTGCATCAAATTCCATAAAATAGATGTGTATAGGGGGCTTCCCTGGTGGCGCAGTGGTTGAGAATCTGCCTGCCAATGCAGGGGACACGGGTTCGAGCCCTGGTCTGGGAAGATCCCACATGCCACGGAGCAACTAGGCCCGTGAGCCACAACTACTGAGCCTGCGCGTCTGGAGCTTGTGCTCCGCAACAAGAGAGGCCGCGATAGTGAGAGGCCCGCGCACCGCGATGAAGAGTGGCCCCCACTTGCCGCAACTAGAGAAAGCCCTCACACAGAAACGAAGACCCAACACAGCTATAAATGAATAAAATAAATCAATAAAAATAGTGTTAAAAAAAATCTGTTAAAATAGATGTGTATAATATAAGTAACTCTTTCAGAGAACATCTAGATTATTTCCAATATTCCCATATTACAAATAATGTTGCAAAGAGTATATTCATGACCACACTCTTTAAAAAATCATTCTCTAAGGATAAATGTGCAGAAATGGCATTAGTGGGTCAACATATATAAGTACTTTTTACAGTTTGGTAAGTGGTTTTCAAACCTAGATGAAAATAAGTCCATCTATTGATATTAGCTAAACACATAATGTGCTTCAATCAAAAAGAATGTTTCTAAGTATAAGTACTTATATGTACTATAAGTATTAAAGGCAGTTGACCTATACACACTACTATATATAAAATAGATAATTAACAAGGACCTACTGTATAGCACAGGGAACTCTACTCAATACTCTGTAATGGCCTATATGGGAAAAGAATCTAAAAATGAGTGGATATATGTATACATATAACTGGTTCACTTTGCTGTACACCTGAAACTAACACAACATTGTAAATCAACTCTACTCCAATTAAAAAAAAAAAAAGTATTAAGGCAGGATTTGCTTTGGAAATCAGGTAAGTTTTGTAAACTTTCATACAAAATGGATAAGAGGTTGCTTTTACAGTAAAAACCATCATTTCAATAAAAATATTCACTGAAAACATTAAAGTACTAAATTCCATTTCCAGAAAAACACCTTTGGCATATAAACTTTAAATAATCAAAAGAAAAAGCAATCAGAAAAACTTCCCAAGGAAATCTAAATTAATTCTACATAAACCTTCTTTTGTTAATTAAATAGCAGTAGTAGAGTGGAAAGAGAATAGAGTTTGAAATCAGAAATTTTCGGTTCTATCTAGTGTTTATATTTACTAGCTCTGGAATCATGAATACTGAATAAGATAATGTACAGATAGCTTAAAACACACTATACAAATCTGGTTAAAATAAACAGTTCTGTTATTTGATCTCAATTTCTATAAACATGACAAACATATTTCAAAATGGTCAAAATAATAATAGGTTGTATAAGTAGTATTAAATTCATCATTACTCTGCAAGTTAAGGCTTGAGAGTCTAAGGAAATTAAAGTCAATGTATGAACTTATTCAAAACTAAGCAGCCATTTGCATGTTCTTTAAGAGACATTCTATGTTTTGTGCTTAACATAGTTAACTCAGTCATCTTTAGAGACTAACATTCAAAGCAGGAAGAGAGGGCTAATTGTAACAGGGAAGAGGGACTCTCAGGGTACTTTAATACTTTGGGAAGTCAATTTAAAGCTAATGACCAATATTAAGGAGCTTATTCAAAGACACATACATACCCGTTGTTCAACAGTAAGCATCATGGACTTTATTAAGTTTGAGCTAACACAACACTTTAAAAAAGAAATACTGGATAATCAACAATTTTATCAAAGAACCCAAAGCATTACAGGTCATGAATATACAATCTAATACAAAGAAATTACCTGTGTTTTCAATTCAAAAAGAATTCAAATATCCACATCTTAAAATTCTGGTGATTAGGGGAAATGATCTTAGTTAATTGTTTGTAAAATTACATTCCCAAGATAAATATCTGATGATGCGATATCTAGTTTCAGTCTGTTATTTGATACTTGTACAAATTTGGTCTACCTGAACCTCATTTTTTAAAAAATGAAGAAAAAGACATCTACTTTAGCTACCTCAGAGAATTTCTGTTAAGATCAACTGGGAGTTTTATTTGAAATCTAAAAGGTGGAACCTATCATTACCACCAAGCCAGTGAAGACAAGCATATTTCTATAGATGATACAACTAAGAATTTGTCATTTGACCTTATGTAATTCAAAAAATCAAATCTGAATATATAGGAATGACCAACTAAATAAAACTTCCCATTAAATCCACTGCCAGGTTTTCATTTATTCATTCCTATGCATGACAGGACATCTGAAACAAACGCATCAATATGCCAAATGTTCAAATCTATAGTTACCTTTATTACTCCTTCTAAATAACTGCAAAGATAGGGACAGTTTAGCTTTAATTTGTATGAAGAAATTGGTGGAAAAACAGCAAATATGAGTTGGCTAAGCCAGGATTAGCAATTCCCTTATTTTAAACAATTTACAATTCTATCATCTCTAAAACAAAACTCAAACTAATCACAGACAGTAATAATCGACAGAGACTAGATGTTTTAAATGGGGGGTGTGACCACATTTTAGAGAGTCATTCTAAAGCCTTATTACAATTAAAAAAAAATGTAGACTACATAGACCTGTGTGCATAAAACTCAATATTTCTTGGTAATTTTCTAAAGAAATTAAAATATCATACAAGCAGTAGCCAAACACTCTCTACAGAAATATGGAAGTAAAATAATTCTATCAATAAGCCTTTCTTATATTATTAAAAGCATTTGCTTTTCTAATCTTATTTTGAATTGCATTTTTTATATGCAATAGATCATGACAAATCCATTAAATGCCTATAATAATGTCTTGCAGGAATGCCTTTCACTATCACTTGAATCCACATTTATCTTTAAATGCTCTTTTTTGTGTAGGCAGTAGGTATCATATGTTTTTATGCCTATACGAAAAAAGTCACTAGACTCTTCTGTGTCAGTAAGTAGTGGAAGCATTCAGTATCCAGTGGCCTGAATTAGAAATTCATGTCATGATTACCTCAGTAGAATAAAACTTTCGGCACATGAATTTTAAAACAAACTTCAACTGAAAAGTATCAGAAGCCGAGTGGTTTGCTCACCTTTCCTCGAATATGTCATATGTTTTTGTCATATAGACTATTGATAGAAAAATGATGTAGTTCACGAAATGGCAATCTAATGTCTCCATCAGCATATGAAATATGTGGCCACTGGTCTGTCTTTTGTTTGGTTAATGCTGTTATGCAGTATAGATTACCCTAAAAATTATCACCAATTGCTTAAAATATTTCATAATGCTATACATTGTGTTCTCAGCAATTTCACAAAATGTAGGATGCTAAATGCATTGGAGGAGGAAGATTTTTGTATACAAGTAACTGTACATGAGGTAAATGATGAAAAGTTAAGACTTAAATAACAGGTGCTGGCATCCCCTGGAATAGGTATTTTATAGACCATTCACATTTAGAATCACCTGGCAGATCTGTGCAAAGGATTCCAGCGATCCGCTAAAGACCCACTGAATCAGTCTGTGGGGATGAGACCCTGCATTAAAAATTTTTTTTTAGTTTTTAATTTTTTTTTTTTTTTGTCTGTGCTGTGTGGCTTGCGGGATCTTGATTCCTTCACCAGGGATAGAACCCAGGCCCTGGGCAGTGAAAGCCCCAGTACTAACCATTGGACCGCCAGGGAATTCCCAGGCCCTGCATTTTTCACAATCATCCCAAGTGATTCTAATCACATTAAAGGTTGAAAACCATTGCTCTAGGACTAGGGGCATGAACAAGATGCCATATTTTGTAGCTGGAATGTTCAAAATGTAAAACATGTTCTCAAGGAGGATGCTAACACATGTTTAAAATGTGTCACATTTTATTTCTTCTGTTACATTACCTTAAGCTCTGAATAAGGGCATGTATCGTTCTGTGATTAATTAATTGATTAACTGGTTGACTGACTCATTTATTCCTTCACTGACCAAGTTACTGGGCATCATTTATGAGCTTGGCACTATTCTGGTGGACCTTTTCTTGTTGTTGATAACACAGCTGATAACCTTTTAAGGCTTCAAGATATTCCTTACAACAGTTCTTACGTGAAAGATGTTCAATTGTTCTTCATTGGATA
This sequence comes from Balaenoptera ricei, assembly GCF_028023285.1. NCBI lineage: Eukaryota > Metazoa > Chordata > Mammalia > Artiodactyla > Balaenopteridae > Balaenoptera > Balaenoptera ricei. Next base: position 5,990,805 of record NC_082642.1, read on the forward strand.
TTGCTGAATAAACAAGAGAATAAATGCATTCATGGATCCTTTCTGCACCATAAAAAATTATTGTCGTGAAAATAGGTCAAACAATGATTTCCTTAATTACCAACTCTTTGTAATGAAGCAAAGATAAGACTAAAAACCTCAGTCCTTTCCAGTACCTACAGATTTTAACAATTTCTTAAAATAATCATTGAAAATGACTGCTACTTGAAAATTACACAAAGGCATCCCAAAGTTATAACATGGAATTTTAAAAGCCTCATTTCAGTGACTGATATTCAGGAGATTTGCTTCTCTTTAGAGAAAACCATGAAGACTGAATTTTACAGCATAGAAAGTATGCAGCTACAAGGTCTTTTAAAAGATATCCAACAAAGAATGGATAATATGAATAGTGATAGAAAGCTTAGGTGTGTGTGTTATTTATATATTAAATACCTTTTCAGTAGTTTGTGGCTGGCATTAAACACATGAAAATGACCTAAAATTTCACCTAGAATGTTCTAACTGGAGGTGATCTTAGAGATTATCTGGTATATTCCCCTAATTTAATATGTGTGGAATATGAAGCTCAGAAAATATAAAAAACTTGACCTATGCTTACTCACCTAACTAGCAAAATCACCAGCACTAATCCTTGGATTCGATTCCTGTTTTTCAATTTAACATTTTTTGTAGTATCACACTGGGTGCTATAAATATGTGTTAGTTCTTCTAAACAGAACCAGAAGGCTGATAATCTACCCTGTTTTTAACTTCTTCATTGTCTATTTTGTAGCCAAAGAGAGAAAGAAGTGGCAAGAAGAATTGGCCAATATTTTAACTGTTTCAAAATCTGTTCACCTCAAAAGGAACTCAAAATTCTAAAATGTACTTGGGAGTTCCATGAGTTAAAAATAGAGTATAGATTTAAACCCCAAATAACTAAATGTGTAAATTAAGTGTGTGTACTTACTGCCATGTCTTTTAGACTCCAAGATGTAGTGCAATTAGCATGAGAGGAAATACACTGAAGATAGGAGTGTCTAAAATCACAAGTGCTAGGAGAAAGGTGCCCCTTAGCTTCACATTGCAACATCCTAACAGGTTGTAACTGTGACATTGAGTCAGATCCTGTGAATGAGAATAAGGAAGCTGCCCTACCATCAGGCATTTAGGTAAGTGGAATTCCGGTTAAAAGGAAATGACAGTCATTGCAACAGTAGCCATTTGTTGTGACTATGGGAAAGGAAGACAGACAAAATACTCAAAGTAGCTTCTTGCAAAAGAAAAACAAAACAAAAAAAAAGACAGAAGTCTTCATTTTAACTAAACACCATACAAAATATAACCAATTACAGACTACCTAAAATGGTGGGAGGATTAGTTTAAAAGAGTTCTGACCACACAATCAGTCTTTTAAAGAGATTCTTTGACAGAGGTTTAAATAGAGACGTTCTCAGCTTTATGAATATCATCTCCTATTAATAATTAATTCTATCAAGTTCATCTCAGACTGCCTATTTGGTTCCCATTAAACAATCAACAATTACACATTATGAACCCAGGGTTTGCTTCAAAAAGGTCGGCGGGGTCGGGAGGGGAGAGGGGGAGGGATGATTCATACGTTGAACATCTAATAATTTTTAAATATTTAAAATTTCTTAAATTTCCTCCCAGTTTATCTGCACACAGCATTAGGTAATCAATGAGCAAGAACAATTGTGCAATGACAAACCACCCACAAGTCAAGGTGTTATCTCTAGCACACAGCAGAGTCCTTGGTGCATAGAGGGAATGCAATTAAGTCTCAACATCCTTCCTGAGTTCTCCTTGTGGAACTCTTGTAATTAGTAGCTTTTTCCAAAACATTCAATGAAAGGTAAAAAAATAAGCCTAAAATAAACAAACAAATGAAAACTCTAAAGGGAACATACAAGCCAAAATTTGCTGCCTCCTCTTTGTACTATCACCTGTATGGGAAGGGAGAGTAATATACTAGTGTTTAAAAATGTAGTTCTGAGTTCATACCCCACAGGAACATCCTACCCACGTGACCTTGAATAAGTTATGTTACATCTCTCTCCATAAATTTATCGCCCTGTTAAATGGAGTTAATGATAGTATCTTCCTCATAAGATTGTTTTGGGGATTAAATGTTTGTTGCATATGAAGGGGTAATGCTGTGGTTGGTAAACAGTAAATATCCAATAAATATCAACTATTATTATTACGGTCAAAAAGATGGTGGCGGTTATAACTACTCTGAAATCTGAGATCCTTTGTAATGCATGCAATGAAACTTAATAAACAAAAAATTGGTGCTTATTAAATAAATTCCTGCTAAACTGATAAATTATTAGAGTCAATTATGTTCACACAATGGCCTTGTTTTGCTGCTTTCTCAGTATTAAGACACGTAAAAGTTCTCAGCACTAAGTATTGCCTCGTGCTAACCAGGGAAAAGACGAAGAGCTCATTTGCTCTTTATATGGACACCAGTGCTAGATGTGAGCGCTTCAATGTACAGTAATGTTGCCATTCTTCCCCCTTCATCTAGAGTTTACCAAGTTCACTAATTTACAGCCATGCTAAAATTCTCAACAACCACTTCAACATAAGATTTATATCTTTAATTTCTTTTTCATGTAGCAATAGCAAAGTACATACATCTGATCATCCTTGACTCTAAAACTGAGAGCATCACCCAATTTACAATTTAAAAACTTATAATCGCATTTCACAAACAAGGCTGCCTTGCTATTCCAACCAAAATATTATGAGGCTTATGAGGAAACTTGCAACGATAACTTTTAAAACAGTTTGTAGATAGTAACTAAATAACATCTTTATGAGAACAAGTATCAGGGGATTGATAGAATTTGTTAATAGCAACAATAACAAGAACCATTTAGGAAGCTTCTGCTGTGTGCCAGACACTGACTAACTCTTTGAGGTAAGTGCCATAAGTCTCTCCATTTTGAAGATGAGGAAACTGAGGCACAATGAAGTAACAAGCAGTCTGATCCCAGAGTCCAAGTTCTTACCCACTATTCTACATACGGATGTTGTGGCTTCTATAAATGTTACATTCATCAAATATAGCATATCTATATTCTAGCAAAATGCTCCAAACACTAAACCAAGATCTCTGCTTTGAATTATTTTTAACCTTTATGGCCATGGAAGAAATAAACAAAGAGCACACTTTGAAATTTAGAATGGAATACATAAAGACACCAACGAATCACGCCTACCTCAAGTCTGTCTGTCCGCATTAATTTCTGTGCAGCAGCTGCAGCAGCTGCAGGTACAGGGACCCCAGGATTCCCTGTAACCAACATTGGTGCAGTCGGCAAGATCTCTGCTGGAACCAGGCTTGGGGAAACAGGTCCCAGGTAGGGATTAAAGGCTGCTGATGCATTGGTGGCTAAGCTTGGTGCAACTGAAAACATTGGCTGAAAAATAAAATACAAAGCAAAATTTAATCGGCAGGTCTTGGTTCAAAGTTGATATCCTGCATTATATATCTATCCTCCAACCGTGTATCCATGCATTCATCCATAATCCATTCTTCCTTTGCTTCCTCTTTCCCTCCCTCCCTCTCTCCATTTAATTGTATGTTTATTTACTCTCATTTAGGATAAGAATGTTTCTTAAAATAAGCATTCATCAAATCAATGTTTTTCTAAAATATAATGGGTAATTATCCATTAAATTTTCCACTGGGATTTTGAAGCTTGGGGTCTATAATACTTGCAATTTCTTTTTGAAAAATAGCTCAACCATTCAATACAGAAACTTCTTGTGGTTACCTAATCTCCACCTTTGTCCTGATTTAATCCTGGAAACTTGTCTAAGAAATACATTTCATAATTGCTATGTCAGATGTACTTAAAAGATCTGTTTACAACTGTTAATAGGTTGCAAGTGCCCTATTATCTAGAATAAATAAAGCAGAGCTCCCAGTGGATAGCAGAGTTTCACAGTCAATGTAAACTGTGAATAAATCTTATGGGATATGTGAAGGGTGATGATGGCACCATTTCTTTTGAGCATATAAGATAAAGTATTTGGCATATATATTTGTTGCAGGTTTTCCTGGGGAAATTATAAATCTTCCACCAGCCTATTACACCTTTGTGAGATACTTAACGAATTCAGCTTACTAGGGAGAAACTATTCTGAAATGTGAAGTCTGAAAAAGAACACTTTTAAAGAAATGCATTATGATTGTTCAAGGAAATACATATAGTAGCACTGAATAAAATGCTACAAGATAGATTTTTTTTTTGCCAGAAATGCTTTCATGAATATATGAAAATGGTTTCTATTTGTTGATATGAAAATTTGCATATCAGGAAATATATCTGTTTTTGAGTAAAATTAAATAATTTACCTGAAATCTATTTTAACAATGTGCTTTTCCAGTTTTCAAAAGATAACCTAGCACAATTTTTCACCTTATTGGTAGTAAATTTTCAACTTCCTAATTCAATGGAGTTTTCATTCTTGATGTTTAATGCTGTATGTAATAATAATGTTTGTTTCCAAAACACAAAAACAAATGGACAAAATGGATCCTGTTCTTTAAGGTAATTTTAAACAATTTGTTATCTTTACCCTGTAGTAAGGAATAGAATCATAGAAATTTCTTTTAGAAAGAAAGGGACATGAGAATGTAGATAATTCTTCCCTCTGATAGGAATAAGAAGTTAGATGACCCCAGAGTTTATTTAGTATTCAAGAGAGTTTTGGTGTAAGGGTTTATGCAATCAAGATGTATATGTTACAAAAGTAATTCTTATAGCTCAGAAGAAATATCTTTAAAAAAATAAAATATATCCTTTATCTAATTTGGCCCTGACTCATCCTGTATTTAGAAGAGTAAAACAGATTTCAAGTATTCCTTTTTTCTTAGGGCAGTGGTTCTCAATTATGGGTGATTTTGTCTTGCAGGGGACATTTTGTAATATCAGGGGACATTTTTGGTTGTCACAGCTGGGGGGTGCCAGCTGCATCTAATGGGTAGAGGCTGCTAAGTGTCCTACAACGCAGAACAGTCCCTCGTAACAAAGACTTATCCAGCCCCAAATGTCAATAGTGCTGGGGTTGAAAATTCCTATCCTAAAGGATGCAGCCTTCTCGTGACTTCACAAATTGTTTTAGGACAAAATATTTGCAGCTAGCATATCCAGTCTTACTAAGAAGACCATGTAATATAGAGTATTTAATACATAATTTGATTCACTTGGGTCAATAAACAATATACCATGGATTCTATCGATATTTTCAAATTAAAATAATTATTGTTCCTAATGTGTTGGTTTGAATGCCATGGTTAGTTGCCCTGCCAGGTTGATGGCTCTTGATGAAGTCGCCTAAAGTAATACCTCCAGTCCCCAGTTCCATCCCTGCCCAAGGCAGCTACCCATGGACAATAGGAAACTATTGGGGGTTCCAGGTATTAACAATCAATAACCTGTCAGAAACTGGGGCCCAGAGCAATCTCCATCTATCAACAGTTACTTATTCAAACAGCAGCTGATCTGATACTGCTTCACTGACTACTGGCTGCCAAGGCAGCAGCAACACAAGAGTTGACCTGTATAGTAAATACATGTTGAACTTGGATCTCTATTCAGAAATATTCAGGTTAAACTTACACTGTTACATACTGTCGGACACAATATGTGAAATTTCAGCCAGAAAAGCACTCTAATTTTTCTCTTAGATATTTAAGAATTATAAGAAATTTAGCACAGAAGACTAAAAGACTAGTTTAGAATATGGAGAACAGAGCTGGTCAATGTTAATTCTTGCTATGAATTAATATGTATTTCCAGAGAGGGCATTTTAAATGTATACTTCAGAAAGTTATTGAGATGTTCATGTCACTTTGCACAATCTACTATAATTATTTAGAAGCAGAGGTCAAACTGACAAACTGATGGAGGGAAGAAAAGCATTCTTATTTTAAGAAAATAAGATCAGTGGCCAGTAAAATTCAGCTTTGTTAAATATCACTGAATAAAATAAATTTATAATCTGCAATGCATATAGTGTAGCAGTTGCATATTACAGATAAAAGAATACTTCTATGAGATAAAAATACTCATCTTATTAACTGGAAACAATTTTTCCACTGGATTGTTTCTACAGAGTCGTCACATGAATTAATTTTCTGACAATTCAGCAGAACAAATTCAAATCTGAAGAACTTTAGGGCACTGTCCCCAAGTAAAATATGTAGCAGCCTCTAAAATTCTAAAACATCAACTATTCAACAAGCATTATCTCAAACTGCTCCCTCTCCAGATAAAGAGTTATTTGCTAAACAGGCAGACAATCGATAATAATAGCTCTATACTTTGAAACTGGATTCCAATAGCTGCCAAAAAAACCCACTGAAGTGCAGCATTCCTTCATTTCTTTTGAATTTCTGTAAATCTGTTATATCCCTTTTTCAAAGAGCACCTTGCTGGAGGTAGGTCATTGCTGGCCCCATCAGAGTGCTCTAATCAGATTAGTGAAGCACTTGATCTGTGGCACTGCCAATTCTCTATTCCAAAAGCCATCCTGCAGAGGATTCAGCAGAATCGCAAAGACGGATATTAATACAATGGTATTATCAAGCAGCATCCTATTTTCTCCAAAGTAACCACAGGATAACATATAACTATGTAATTGGTGTATTTGATACTGACTACATCCTTGTAATAATGATTTACAGATATCCTGGTTCCCAGAAGGCGTAAGGAAGGTTGGTTTCTGATTGCCTTTTTGCCAGTGAACATCCTAAGCAGAGAAAAACAAATTGCAATCTTACTAATGCTGGTGCATTTATGGGCTAATCACTTGTTTGTTTTAAATGAGACATTTGATTCCATTAAGGTAATCAGGCTTTATTATGAATGAAAATGTTATTCAATTTCACATTATGACCCTTGTTAAATGTGTGCCAACATGATTATTACAATAATTCTATTTATTGTGTGCCAGGCATTGTGCTAAGTGCTTTACCTATGTTATTATATTTAATCCTCATAATAGTATAAACTCCTTGAAGCAAACAAAAGCAAAAACTCCACTGCTTTTGTTACAAGGAGGAGGGGATACAAGTTTAGTTCACTACTAAATTCCCCGAACCGAGAATGATGCCTGGCACACAGTAGGTCCTCAATAAATATACACTGAATAAGGGTTTGAGTGAGTGAATGAATGAATGAAAGCGTGAATAAATTACAGCCTTGTCGGGTGGATATTATGAGTTTCATTTTGCAGACAAGGGAAAGGGCTCACAGAGATTATGTGCCCATGGTCACAAATGAGTGCATGGAAGACCTAGGATTTAGACATCGGTGTGTTTAATTCCAGGTGGTTCTAAAACCAGTGGTTCTCAATGCTGGCTGTCCAACAGAATCACCTGGACGACTTGAAGCCCAGAACTCCCTGGCACTCTCTACTCATCAGAATCTCTAGGCAGCAGTATTTTTTAAAGCTCCTGGGGAAATCCGATTCCATATACTATGTGGTCTTCTACTATGTAAATACGGAAATAGGTCCAGTGTTCAGGTTCTATGTGAGGTCTCTGAGTATACGTGCTTCCTGTGGCTCCCTGCTTTTGAACATGGTTTTCCCTCCACAGTGAAGGTTGCTCCTGTCCAGCCCAACTGTTTAATTCCTAATTAGGCTTCAAGAATCAGGACTGTTTCTCGAAGTTTGCCCTGATCCACGCACACCTCCAACTATGAAGGGGCTTTTCCTACTCTCTGTTCCTACGTAATTCTTCGTCACTGGAATTCAGCATTGATCACCAGGTGTGTTTACTTAACTATCTCTTCTACTTGGGCTCTCAGAGTGCAGTCTCATGCACTGTGCTTTGTCCATTTTGCACATCTTGCACTTGGCATCTATACCTCTACAAACATTTGCTTAACAAATATATTTATGGATTTGCTGTTTTTCTCTGCCACAGAAACTAACTAGCAAATATATTAAATATTTTCTAGTATACATATTTGAACATTAAAAAAGATTTAGTGTTATTTCCTCTGAATCTCAAATTTTAATCAATTTCTTTAGTATGCTTATTTAAAATTTAATTTATGTTATTTTTGATTGTCACTTTTTTTATATTGAACTAAGTTTCATTAACATACTGTTACCATGCTGTAATCCTGCAAATATCATAGGGATTCTAATTTATTTTAAAACACAGTGTGAAACAGTGTTTGTTTTGCATATAACGTTTGCCATTTTTAATAAAATAGAGAGAGTATATAAAACAAATAATATATACTCAGTATGTGCTGGGATTTACAGAACACAAATTTTAAGTCAGATTTTTCTAGATTTTACCTCTGTGTGTGTGTGTGTGTGTGTGTGTGTGTGTGTGGCGGGGGGCGGTGTATGTGTGTGTTTGTGAAGGTCAAACGTGTAAACAGGGAAAAGTTAAGCTTTTTAAAAAAATTTACAGCACAAAATCAAGGTATATAAAACCATGTTTCTGGGTAAGCACAGCCCTGTACAAGAGCTATAAACAGTCTCTGTAAACAATTATTTTGAATATAAACACAGAGCCAAAAGCTAAAGGGAATTATCAACAAATTTACATTACAGTGTCTTTTCTTCTAAGAAGGTAGCACGTGACTGGAATAAAATGAGAAATACTGTTTTAACCTCTGCTTCTAGACTGACTTGCTGACTGGGCAAAATCAAATGACCACTTACTTTATTCTTAATTTCACATTATACTTCAAGAGACTTTTACTGAAGTAATAAACATTTAAATAAAGAAGACTCACTTCTAGCCCTCCAAGAAGAAAGGTATCAACAAATATGGCCTGGTGCCTAAGATTCAGGGCCCATTCTCATGCTGCTTGAGGAAGTAGAGGCTCCTTGACAGAAATAGGCAGTAAGATGGGCAGGATGGATGAAATAAGACTCAGGGTGACTGACCTGGAAACATTTTTACCAGAAACACTTGGGGGTAAAGCAGCCTTATCTCAACCACTAGTTGGATAAACTGGAATGTAAAGCACTAAAAAACAATTTCAGAATTCTAGGTGTCCCTGGAAGTGTGACAAATGATGACTTCAAAGCTTTAAGGAACCAACTGCCAAAAAAACGCTTGGATATGAAGTGACAGCAAAGGCAAGGCGACAGGAGCAGCAAAGGAGCTCCTAAGACTTTAGCTAAATCCAGTAACTTTGAATTTCTCTATCCCTAGCCTACTTCAAGTTCATGAAATGCATAGGGAATTCGACATGAGTTTTGTACCTCAAAGTGGCTAGTGTGTGTACCTTCAGGGCAGCTGCCATGGGAAATTATGGATGGCCAAGGCCAACCTTTGGGCACACAGGGAAAGGCATGGGAGGGCACTGCTAGGGGACCTCCAGAGGTCAGAGACACTCTTCAAAACACTGCTTATGCAGACCTCTTCAAGGGCAACACCGAGAACCTGGAATCAACAGGATTTCTGAAAAACATATTTCTGGGATGGACCAAAGAAATACACCAGATACCTCCAAGTTGTGAGCCCCTAGGTGCAGTCTATCTTTGGTTATTTAGTAATTTCTTGTTAGATTACCTTTGCATCAGATAGTGCATGGCAAAATAATAGTATTTTTTTAAGTACTACCTAGAAAAAAAATCCAGAAATTTTAGTTTTTTAATTTGGATAATTAAATACTATAGGTCCTCTATTTATCTTCAAAGATCATACAATACAGGAAAAAATGCTCTTTTGCATTTTTATTAGTGGTTTAGAAATGATAATAGAACTAACACCAATTATTTGATAATTTACTATGCTGAATTTTAGGAAGTAGACATATAAATTCAGTTATTTATTTTCAACTACTTATTTTCTTATCTTATGAAATGGGAACAATTATAAGATTGGTAGGACCTTTCAAATAATATATCTTAAAGTTCTCACTATATGTTGAAGAAGGTCAGGGGTTTTAAATGAATCCACCAAAGACCCAGAGTTGGTTGGTGGCACGTCTCCATTTAGTGTTTCTACAGCATGGACGCCAGAACCTGAACGGCCTGGGTGAAAATCCTGGCCCTGCTACTCACTAGCTATGTAACTTGGGCAAACTAGTTAATCTCTGAACCTCTGAGTCTTCATCTCTAAAGGTGGATAATATTCCCTACTTTATAGTACGGTTATGAGGATTTATGATATAAAATGTGCTGAGTGCCTTCCATGCCCTCAGAGTACTGTAATTACCCCCCAAATGTTATGTTCTTTTTCAGATTCTTGGCTTGGTACATTTCATTACAACATAATCAAGTCCATGAAAACAAGAAACTCGCCTATAAATCCCTGCATTTCCCAGACCAGCCCAGTGTCATGTTCTGGAGATCTTAAATTTATAGACCCGGTCTCTCAAAATTTATGAGAAAATGAGAACCCAAACTGGGTGGCATGATAGCTATTTCCTGGTCCCAACAGCACCCTCATCAAGTCCCTGGCTGCCTCTGCTAACAGTGTACTAACAGGTATGCACCTGTACTCGCCATTCTGTGCTGCAGTCTCTATAACTGGGCTTGTGCTCTGGTTCCACTTATAATTCCTTTGGACTCTGGCACTCTGGTAAACTACCATGAACCTCTGCCTGTTCTTCTCATGCTCGGGAAACTCTTTCCTTCATTCTTTCTTTCACTTATCAAGCAATTTTTTGAATCTCTGCTACATGCCAGGCATAATGCTAGATGCTTCTGAATTTGATTAGACCCGGCTAGCCTCTTCCCCTCTTCATGGTTCCTCCAGTTATGGTCTGGGGGCCAAACTGGCTGGCCCTAGAGAACTAAGATGCTTTACTTACTTGACTAAAAGCCCAGTCACTGCTGAGATATTCCTGAGACTGCTGATGTTACGAATCTGCTCACAGTATTATCTCCTTTGCTATCACTACTACCTGGGTTGAATCCAAGTTTTATACCACGTCTTCAAACACCACCATCTATTCTAGTGGCCATCCTCTTTTGAGTGGCAACCCTTTTCCATATTAGTCACCTGGCTGCTTCCAGCTGTTATAATCCCTCTCTGTAGGCCCAGCACTAAAGTTCCAGGAAGCAGCGGGTTATGACCATCTCATTTATTTCTGAAACTCTGTATCATTATCCTCATCAAAACAGGGCTGACTACAAAAAGGATCGAGAAGTCTCAGGTGGGGTTTTGAAGGCAAATTTCCTGGATTAAAGCCTTCTCTACAGTCATTAAAACCCCAAATGCTTTAAAATTGAATAATTAAAATGACTTCTACACTCATTACAAAAACGTCACTCTGAATGGAGACTATTTTTAGACTATGATCTCAGGATGCCTTTAGCAGAAGGGTAATTCCACATTCAAATCTAGTCCTATCAGGGAGAATTAACATAAAGCCTGAATGGGCTCACAACTAATAAAAATAAATGCTCTGTCTAAGCAGAGAATTTTCCAACAAAAACACCAGAAAATGAGGTAATTTTTCTGATGGTTTCAGAAATCTGTGATTTGTTGATTTTTTTTTTTAAACAACACATATTTGTTACTAGCATTTCAAACACATGAGCACACATGGTGTTTAGAGTTTGTCCCAGGATTACACATACGATGACCCTGAAATGGCCTTGAGAGTAAAACTCAAGGACTAACTCAGGAGATGGGCCAAGACTTCACAGTGAGGAACTCACTGTCATGACCTGTTCTCTGCCATCTGGGAACCACACTTGCTGATCTCAGAGGTGCTCCCAGTCACCGAGAGGGTAGGGCCTGCCGGTCAGCACGCTTTAAATGTTTAAGTGGAACAAAGTATCTCACATCAAGAAGAGATATTATATCGACTATAGTAGTAGCCACCCCAAGGATTTATCAGATCTTTGAAACCATATGTGAGAGTCGAGTGTAAAAGAGAACTCTTGTCCTATATTTTATGCTAGAGACAATGATTAAACTTTTTTTTTAACCAAATGGAAATCTTCATGCTATCCCAACACAGACATGTGAAATTAACAGGTGTCACAGAAATAAATTTAAGATATCATATTTTTAACTGAGTCCCCAATAATGGAAAAAATATATCAAGTTAAAACAGACAGAATTATAATATTCTCTCACCTCAACTGTATAGTATTGATAATTGGTATCACTGCCGATTGGATTTGGAGATCCCTCCCACCTCGAAATGCAATCCCCCCCTCTTTTTTGGAATGATTGGTTCATTAAGTTCTAAGAGAGAATAATAATTACATTGAGTTCAGGAGTTAAAATGTATCAGGAAAAAAATTAGTTAGCATACATGCTACAGTTAGCATATCAGAAAAATGTGGGTCTTCATGTTTCCATGACCCCAAAATATTGCATATAAGTCAGTGACAGGAATATTCCGATCATTGCAAATTTCAACATGCATTTAAAAACAGAATTACTATATCACAATTAACATCAGAACATCTTTTGTAACCTAAAATTAGTTATGATATCAATCTCTCACATTTTTGTGGATAAATGTGAGTAAAGGTTATTAAAGTCATCTGTCACATACACCCTCCTCCCAAATCCAAACAAATAAACAAATAAATAAATAAATAAATATGCTCAGAATCAAAGGTTATGTACATACACTGCTCAATAAACATTAAATCCATATGACCACCTACAGTTTATAAAATTTTGCTCTTTTCTTAAAAGATCGTGGAGTTTCTGCCTTTCCTGATTAGTTCTCCTTTGATGAGACTTCCAGGTCCATGATATGGATTCACCACTGTCAGAATTTTCCTAGCATTTGTAACTATAAACTAGTTTCAATTTAAGTTTAAAAGAATAACAAAGGCTCCTTTTCAAGAAAGAGAACTGTATAGATTCTCTTTAAGGAGGGAGGAAAGGGAAACATTTTCTCAAAATTAAAGATGATATACACCAATTTTTAAAATGACTATTACTGTTAAAAGGTAGCCTGAAAATGCACCTTGACTATACTGATGAGTTGAACGACCATTTTAAAAAAAGACCATTTAACATCTGCAAGTCACAGGATTTAATCTGAAGGGGGTTTTGAGGGACAAACATGCTGTAATGTAAATTTCCACATGATTTAGCCAGAAGATGAGTAACTTTACGGTGTGAAAATTGTTTCCAGGGTTTGACTGCTAGTTTGGCTAGGAAATGCTAGGTAACTGATACTGTTAACTACGTTCACTTGATCTAGTGCAATCACCACTTTAACACTGAAAGTGAGCACTCAGAATGACAAACTTCAGGAACGAGAACTGAGAACACGCTTACCACGGGTTGTAATGGGGCACCGGGCATCATGGCGTTGGCTAGTTGCATTTGCTGGGCCAACATGGCCATGTTCTTCTGCTGAATCAAGTTATTGCGCCCATTTATCTCCAATTGCGTTTTTAAGTGGGGGGGTGGGTGAAGATATTTGCAGTTCTCCCTGGAGCAACGACCCTAAGAAACAAAAGCAGAAAATATCACCTTAAAAAAAAATAATAAAATCTACAAATCTTAAGAAAATCATAATGATGCAAACCCGTCACTTGAATCTACCGTGGGTCTGTCACACAATGAAAAAAGTCCAGATCACTTTATAATACACTTCAAGTACATAATGAATTCACTCAAGTGTTTTATCAAAATGAGATATTAAGACATGTGAAAAAAGTTTCAAGCTTAAAGAAGTTCCTGCATTTTAATATTAGCACTAATATTTCTAGATCCAAGTTTAAAAATCTACAAACTGCCAGGGGAATATTAAAACACAGAATTATCAAATAAAATATTAGGCTCCTTCCATAACATCTTCTGGTTAACTTTAATGAACCCAAAAGAATGATGAAGTTTTACCATCTATTTTTACTTGTACTGAGTAGTAAGGAAATGAAATTAGAGGACTCAAGGCACACTGTTATCTTCAGTAAAACACCTTTACACGTATCTCACAAGAAGTAACATTAAAATTACTACTAAGCGTTATAAGCCAATATATTAAGAAATGTACAGATGAAAAGAAAAAAAATTTCCACACATTCCTCACTGTGTATAGAGATTAGTAAGTATAGTGAAATATTGGTGAAAAATGTAGCCTTTAACCTTTCAGTGATAAATCTAGTCTACATCACACAAGAATTATAAAACAATAGAAACGGACATATTTACCCTCCAAAAAACTTAGAGTATAAAATGGAAGAAAAAAATAAGTTACTATAAAACAAGAAATGTGAATATACCTTTCTTTTGGGATGATTCTTCTCATCAAAATATATATATTAAAGTCTGTATTATGCAATATTGTCAGGGATTGACCCATATTATTTCAATATAGTATTGTCAAGTCATATTGATAGTAACTTATCTCATGAATTATCACCTTGACAACTTCTTTCACCAATAAATCTCGTTAGAACCGTTTGTGAGGGTAAAAGAAAGATTTAATTGAAGCCATCAACCACCTCCTTGAGCTTTCTTTGATTTTTCTAAGAAAAATCTATTTACCATAATTTGACCTTGTACTGTAAATTGACTCAGAAAACTGATGTTTGTATTTGTGAGACAATCTGTCACAATTCTAATTTGAATGATTTATTTCTGGCTCGTTTTGATTAAGCTTTTTAGGAATAAGTTCATAAGTTTATATCATAGGATACTGCCTGTTATTTTAACAAGCTTTATGTAATAAAGCTTTACTAACAATATTTTAAGTCAGGAGGCAGTAGAGAACAGTGGTCGATAGCAAGGACCTTACAGGTCTCAGGACCTGGGGTCGAGGCCTAGCTCTCTCACTCATCAGCTGCATGAATTGCGTAAAAAACTAACTTCTTTAAGCCTCAGGGTTTTCATTCATTTCAAAATTGCTATATAACCTACACCATAAGTTTATTTTTAAGATTAAAGAAGATAATGTCTATGTCACACCCTCAGTACTGCATAGCACTCTCCGAGGAGCAGGGGAAGGTCAGAAGCTGCTATTACCACCGCTCCCAGAGCATTTAAAATTGTATACACAATACGAGAAAAACAAAATATTGGCATGAAGGTAATTTTTATAATATTTATTAGTTATGTCTACTGATAAATTCACAAGTAAATTAACATTTACATATCCATGACCTATTCCATCTGAAATCATCATGCTTGATATCTGTTGAGATCGTGAGTATATCAGCGTAAAAGCATCTGGATGCAAAACAACTTTCATAACAACAACACTTCGAGTCACAAGATAAACCACAGGGAATGACTGGCCAACATAAATAACTCATGGATGACACATGGTCTGATTTCAGGGATATCCAGTTGGTGTCTTTTAAAGAAAACCTGCTTTTTCAGTACAAAGAACAACTTGGCTCTAAGAGAAATTCTGCTTCTCAGTATCTCCACATCACATTTCTTACTAAGATTGGATTTATTTAAGTGCAGATAAGCAGGGTTATATCCACTCTGAGGATTCAGTTACTGTCAATTGACTCAGATCAGTTTCTAGAGTTCCATAAATAGCACAGAGACAGCCCTGGGCCCTGAACCCTGCTTTGTCAACACTAACACTGGTCTTCCTGGCACTTCTTTCTAGTGCACAAACTTCTTTCTTGAACACAAACCACCAGGGCTCTCCTACCTAGGAACACAGCCTGGATTGAAATAATGAAGGAGAGAAACCACGTGCAAACCACCATATATTCTGCATCCCCGCATCTCAAAACTTTTAATAGAAACTCGGACCTTTGGTTTTCATTTTGTCTTTACTACATCTACTCAGGAAAAATGCCATTGTACTACATTTCCTACATAGGCCACCTTTCCATGCTTAGCTTGATTTGACTGGATTGCAGCCCTCACTTTCAAAAAGCTATGTTCCTAAGAATCAACTGAGGACATTTTGTGGCAAAGTACACAGACTACCAAGCCTCTTCCACAGAGTTTGTGGCAATAGGTCTGGGGCCCAGGGATCTACATTTTAACGGTATTCCAGGTTATTCTGATATAGCAGAAAACACTACAAAACACAATTCTGCAAAGCCACGTGAATTTTTCATTGACATGTATGGAAAAAATAACTGAGTAGCCTCCGCAATTGATATTAGATAAACTTAGCTTCTTAGGAAGGTCAAAACTTGTTTAATGCTTACTATGCTGCTGAATAATTGTGGTTTGACAAATAAGAAGGTCAAAAGCAAATTAGAATAAACATCCTCCTCCAGAAAATTGCCTAAGCTCTGAGGAAAACCACCAGTGGCAACCCTTCTATTGAGAGTTCAGGTAAATATGACATTGGTACCTCTCCACATTCATCCATCTCTGAGTTCCCAGCACTGTACCTCAATAAGCATTTGCAGAATGAATGAATGAATGAACATTTCTTACTAAATGCTTAAAGATGAATTCTACTGTAAATCCATTCTGGAGACAATGAAGATAACAGAATAAAAACTAGATCTAATACCAAATTTTGACTCTGAGTTGTACTAACCTAATGATGCTTTTATTCAGAGGCCAGAAATTTGAACACACAATAAATAAAGCCTGCCACAATAAAAGGAGAAAAAGCAACATGAGGCCTGCAAGTTTCACTAGGGAGGAAGATTTGTGTAGGGATTCAATGTAGTTGGTATTTTAAAATCTATACAGTGACAATACCTTCTAAAAAAATCTAAAAACAGAAATCCAATCAGTATCTTTTTTTTTTTTAAACATCTTTATTGAAGTATAATTGCTTCACAATGGTGTGTTAGTTTCTGCTTTATAACAAAGTGAATCAGCTACACATATACACACGTTCCCATATCTCCTCCCTCCCGCATCTCCCTCCCTCCCACCCTCCCCATCCCACCCCCCCCCAGGCGGTTCAATCAGTATCTTGTACTCACATATGCAGATTTATGTATAGGAGCTACTACTCTACATCATCAGAGATTTTACCCCAAGATACAATAAACTGGGTTGCTAGGATTAATGCAAAAACATGAAGAAGTTTTTACTCAGTTTTGATTGCTACATGCAGTTCCCTTTATTGCCATATAATTGTACATCTGATCAAACATAGCTTGGTTCAAACAGCAGCTTTGTTACTTACTTGCCGTGTCACCTTGTGGAAGTTAGTTAACTTCTCAGAGTGGCCATAGCTTTCCTGTAAATAGTAACAATACCATTGACCTCACTGGTGATGTGTGAGGACTGAGCAAGATAGTGGGCCAGCCTCATACATGGCTCCTGGTATAACAGGCTGGCAATAAATATTAATAATTTCTCTCTCTTTCCGTAAGTTCTCAAGCTAATAACAAGCAGCAGTTGCTTAACCTAGCACCGTATCTGTTAAAGGTACTAAAACTAATACAAGTAGCAAAACTCAGTGACACAACATGTCAACCATCAATAACATAAGCTTTCCCCTTAATCATCATTTTCTACTTGCGACATCCACTAAGGGAAAATGCCATTCTAATACGTTTCTCACAATGTTATGTGTCTGCGGTTTACTTCTGTTGATTGCACCGAAATCTTCTTTTCAGTGAGCTGGCCAGCTGATTAGCAGGCCACACTATACCGTCTATACCATAAATACCTTAGACTCCATTCAAGGAGGCCTTTTATAAGTTAACACAACACAGATTCCAAAGACATCATTGTAATGCATATACTGTATATTTTAAGGAGGAAACGGAGGAAGTTCAATAAAATATTGATCCAGAATGAGTCCACTTTTCTCTAATAATTTTTCTACATCTTTAAATATAAGTAACCTGTCCAGAAAAAGTAAAAAATGTCCCCTTGTAGACCATTTGAGGCTAATGAGAGATTAACTCATCAAATCCTCAATTTCTGAGGTTACAAACTGTTAAATTGTGAATTGAAGGATTTTCTCATTAGCCTTTGAAATTGGTACAAAGCGTGTGATTCTAACACGGGAAGATGTACATTTAGATTAATTGAGCCTCAAAATAAATGCCTGGTTAATTTTTAAACATTATAGTGTAATTAAGTGTACTTTAAAGTGATTACACACATAGTACAAGCATATATAATACATATCTAAAAATGATATGTATGTGATGCATATAGTGAAGTATAAATTGTAGAATAAAGATAAAAACTGAATGAAACTAGAGATGGCAATTTAGAGACATAAGAAACGATTTCTCTGCTATTTCTAATATTTATTTAAGAACTAGCTAACAATCAAAAATGAAACATCTTACTTAGAAGTTGGCCAAACTTAAGACAAAAAAAAAATCAAAATTATATTTGAAATCTGGAAACACTAATTTCCCATCTTTAATTACACTTCTTCCATCTAAAGTAAAAGGAATATAGTGACCTATGAGGTCAGAATGTAAAAAGTCACCTTAGTAAGTTGCCAGTGGTAACTATGTGGTAGGATGAAAATTACTGAGTCACATTTGCGTAGACTCTGAAAAGAAAGGGGCAATAAAAAAATTATAGGGGTACCAGCTAATACTCATATGTCTTTTCCAACTTTCATTAGAAGTACTGGTTTTCTGGTAGGCTGTTCAAACTGCAACCATTTATTTCAATTGTTAAAACTAATATTTCCTTTGGAACAGCTGATATATGCAAATGTTTTGAAGCACTTTCTGAAGATATTCACTGCTCAGATATTGGCCAGAAGCTCTGGCAAAGGAAGCTGGGAGCCTCCTATTGAAAATTGCTACTGGTTTGGGTTGGTTTTTGGGTTTTTTTTCCCGCTAAGATAATACAACTATCTCAGAAAAATTTTGCCAAAGGGGGAAAGAAACCCTTTGCAGTCAAGAAATATTGTTTCACGCTTTTCCAATATGATGTTTTTTTATGGTTCTGCCATGCTTTCAAATGATCAATTCTAAGGCAAGGGTGAGTAAATTTACATATATAATATTTATTTGAAAAGTATAAGTATCTAGTGGCAGGAAATGTACGGCAGTTTAAAAGGTGATTAACAAAAAATTATATTTTATACACACACAAATATGCACACACATGCATGTATGCTCAAATGTTTTGTTTTCATTTAGGGAATGAATATAAGTTTAATTAGCTCTAGGAATTACAGTTTATTGGCTTTTGCAAATATTGAAAACAAATTAATTGCATCTAACACACAGGATATTGTAGCTCTTAAATGTATATATCTCCTTATGATTCACTTGTTTCCATAAAGGACTTGTGTCAGCTTAAAATTATTTTATTTTATTTATTTATTTATTTTAAATTTTTTATTTATTTTTTGGATGCTTTGGGTCTTCGTTGCTGTGCGCGGGCTTTCTCTAGTTGCGGCGAGCAGGGGCCACTCTTTGTTGCGGTGCGCGGGCTTCTCATTGCAGTGGCTTCTCTTGTTGTGGAGCTTGGGCTCTAGGCACGTGGGCTCAGTAGTTGTGGCGCACAGGCTCAGTAGTTGTGGCGCACGGGCTTAGTTGCTCCACGGCATGAGGTATCTTCCCGGACCAGGGATCGAACCCGCGTCCCCTGTACTGGTGGGGTGATTCTTAACCACTGCGCCACCAGGGAAGCTCCTTGTCAGCTTAAAGAACACACACATCCTAAAAAGAAGTTCAAGGTTTCTCAACCTCAGCACTATTGACATTTGGGTGGCTATCTTGCCATTGCCATTTCGGTGGCCAAGTCTTTGTCGTGGGGCCGTTCTTGCCGTTGGAGGGTGTTTAGCAGCATGCCTGGCCTGCTAGATGCCGATAGCACTCCTGCAGTCAGTTATGACCGTCAAAATTATTTATTGATATTGCCAAAACATCCCTGGGGGTCAGGGGCAGGCAAAACCATCTCCAGCTGAGAGTTATCCACTGCTTTATACCTAATGGACTTTAATGAAGGCCGTATTAGTCTGCTCAGGCTGCCATAACAAAATACCATAGACTGGGTGGTTTAAACAACATAAACGTATTTTCTCACGGTTCTGGAAGTTAGAAGTCCAAGATTAAGGTCCTGGACAATTTGGTTTCCAGTAAGAGCTCTCTTCCTGGCTTGCAGACAATCACCTTATTATTTCCTCACATAGCCTTTCCTTGGTGCATGCACGCAGAGAGAGAGAGCTCGCTGGTGCCTCTTATAAAGACACCAATTCTGTCAGATCAGGACCCTAACCTTAACTACTTTAACCTTAATTATTTCCTTAGAGGCCCCCATCTCCAAATATAGCCACACTGAAGACAGGACTTCAACATACCAATTTTACGGGGACACACACATTCAGTCAGTAAAAGGGGCACACATAATTTAAAAACTGCTAACCTAAAGTTTTTTGTAAGTAGCTTTAAATATTTTCATTCTTACATTTAAATGGTAGGATTCTTTATTCTGGGAATTTCCTCAAACATAAGATAATGGATTTGTACTATAAAACCTGGCTCTAAAGGAGTGCGTGGTTGACCAGTTATTCCTTCCAATTTTGCCAAATTCTAATAGCTGCAGCTTCCAAAAGCTTTCAAAATATGAATATGTGAGGTTCAGTATTTGTTTGCTTTGGTTTTAAATAAAATTATTTTATTTAAAATAAAAACAAAGACTGTGGTATATCAAAGACTAAATAATTAAACTCCAAAATCATATCAATAGCTCCATTCACTTGTAAACTAGAATACTGAAGAAACTGACTTTTTTTTAAGGGCAAGCAACATTTTCTTGATTTTATTTCCCTACAGAAAGTCTTTTCAGGAAAACTAAAAGTTAGACACATACCCCCTCCTTTGAAAAAGAAGCTATTGAGAAAGATAAATTAAGTAGCCAGAGAACCCAGAAAAACAAAGATTTCTGACTGCCAACTGGAATTCTGGTGGACCCATTGCATAGTGTAGTTTTTAGTCATATGTAAATGGATACATGTGTACGTATGTAATTATGCATACACACACACATATATGTTCACCCCAATTGTATACCTATTTCTAAGATCAGCGTATGCACTACAAACTCAGACTTTGCTTTTGTTGCAAATTTAAGAAACTTAAGATATATGACTAAAATTTTTATTTCATCCTTTATTTGAAAAAACACGTGAGGACTTTTAGGAACCTATAGAATAAAACCTAAAGGGACGCTGTACTATCATTTAGTAGAAATTCCTAAAGTAGTCAAAACAGATATCTTCATTTTTTTTCTTAGAAAGTCTCCAGGGGGATTTCACTGGTTTGATGTTATTGTTTGTTTGTTTTGTTTTGTCTTACAAATAGTATTCTATAGTATATCGCAAATGAGATGACGCTTGAACAATGCAGTGGGCCGGGATGGGGGGTTGGTTGTTAGGGACACAAACCCTCACGCAGTTGAAAATCCAAATCTAATCATATGGTCGGCCCTCGTTATGGGAAGTTCAACATCTGTAGTTCAAGCAACCTCAGAGAGTGTGGCATTGTTGCAGTATTTATTGAAAAAAATCCGCATATAAGTGGGCCCACACAGTTCAAACCCATGTTGTTCAAGGGTCAACTGTAGTATATACATTGTTAATAAGTCAAAACTATCAATTTACTATTTTTAAATAGTATGGTATACTACATAGTAAATAGATAGTATTGACATATTAACAGGAATTTTGCTCTTTTTTTTAAAATTTGAGCTACATTTTTTGTTTGTTTGTTTTAATTTGGCTACGTTGGGTCTTAGTTGCGGCAGGCGGGCTCTCTAGCTGCAGCATGCGGGCTTAGTTGCCCTGTGGCATGTGGGATCTTAGTACCCCAACCTGAGATTGAACCCATGTTCCCTGCATTGGAAGGTGGGTTCTTGACAACCGGACCACCAGGGAAGTCCCTATTCATTTTTTATTCTCAAATATTATGACTCTTTAAGCCAGATTATAAGTGCACCCTTGTACTTATTTCAGAGTTTTACCATCTAAAAAGGCTAGAAAATACTCTTTAAAACAAACACAATTTCTGTTTTAATTTCCTCATTGGACTTTCAGGTAACACCAGGAACAAATGCTTAGCATCCCCATAGAACATGGAGAAAGGAGTCATTTCTCCTCTTATTTTGCTGGGCAATTTATCTCTAGTCTCCTAAACTTAACATGAAGTAAATATAGCAACATTAATCAATATTTAAAGCTTAACTTTCTAGGTGTAAATTGCTATTTCTTCATCCAATCAACATAAAGACAAATGCTTGGAACTCAGATCAACATAAGACCTGGGAGAATTTTCTCCTACCAGTAAGAGAAAAAAGAAGCAGAAATTTATAAATGTATTTTCACTGAAATATTCCCTATTTCTTTATTTTATTTTACTACAGATCTGAAGTGTTTTCAAATGAAATGCAATATAATGCAAATTTTGATTTTTTTCCTTTTCCTGATCCCATAAAAAGTTCATCTTTACATATAAACTGTGGCTTAACAACTATTGAGACTGCCAGGAAAAGAAAGAAAAGTACTAACACACATACACATCCATACACACAATCTATTGAGTTTAAATTTGTAATTTTACCATGGCCTGAAAGGATATAAAAGAACGTAACAGACACTGTTTCATGGGCATTAAACTTTTTCTCATCCGGTCTAATCTGATTTTAGGGAAGCGATTCTTGGTTAGACTTTTCTAGCTATTTAAAGAGGCCTCTGCAGTATTCAAATGTTCTAGGCACTATTTTATAGAACATTCCTAAGTTTGATGACGATGATTCTTGGACATGAAAACCAACAGTGACATTTACAAGACTCCAAAATATCCTCAATGCTGACGCAATATCAACGCACTCTAACTCAAACATCGGGATACTATGACTTTTTTCCCAGAGAATTTAGGAGCTTTAATTGCACAACTCCCATTAATCATCTTGAAAATGGCATAACTGAAACTCTACACGTCTAGATAAGTATTACGTAATGCATGAGAGTCGGGTTAGCTGCTGCTGAGGAGGTGGAGAAAGGGAAAAAGGCAACAAATCACACACACATTCTTGTTACAAAAATACCACTCCTTTCTCCAGCAGCTTTTGTCTGTGAGAGATCAGATATACATACAACTGTGACAGCAACAGTTATATCAGCACACAATTTTAGCTGATAGTCATCTGAAGAAATCTTAGCCTCCTCAGAGAGGGCCCACAGGGATCTTATATTTAGAGCTGCTTTTGATGGGATGCTGTAAGAAGAAACGGTCTCACTTTTTCCTTCTACTCCTGGCCTCCTCTATGCCACAGAATCCCACAAAAGTGTGTAGCCATCTATGAAGCGCTATAAAGGGTTTAGCTGGCACCTATGGTCTGCCACTATTCCAGTCTTCCTGGGCTCCAAAGATGGGCCTGGCCAGCATCCCTAAGCCAAACCAGAGTCTCCATGACCTTGTGAAAGCCCAGTGACATTTGGTAGGTGCCAGTATCATTAAACAGTCCAACATTTGTTGGCTGCTTTTTTATAGCATCATAAAATTGGAAATGCCAGATCACTATGTTTCTATTATTTTTTAAAACTGCTTCATTATTTTTTCGGTACAGCAACTGTCAGACTTCTAAACTGTTTGGAGCAGAAACACTTCTGAAGTTTTATGGTATCCAAATCAGACAGTCTTCAATCTTGGCTAATAATTAAAAAGCCCTAACATTTACATAATAAAATTTAGAGCTCTATTTGTAGCGCATGCCTTTCAATTGAGAAATACAAAATGTTTTACAGATAGTACCCAATTCATCCTCGTACCATTATTAGGTGGATTACAGCATGACTGTCTATATTATATTTCTAGGGCTTTCCTGAAGGTAAAAAGGAGGTAAACTTCTTAAGTCAAAAGTACATAATTTTTTCCTTAACAATCTCTTGGAAGACTTGTTTAAGCAGTTCTTTATAGAACTATTCTAGCTCTTAGTGCATTGATAAAGCAAAAGCTCTCCATCTTTAAATACCTCTCCAAAGGAGAAGGAAAGGGGTCCTCACCCAAGGACACATAACTGAACCCAGACAGCCCAACTACGAAGTTGGTACTCTTCGCCATTACGCTAGAGGTAACGGTAACCATTACACCATCACTTGATCATTGTTACATGTGCGTGCTTTTCTAATCATTGCTCACACTAAACACAGAAGACTTTATCCAGAATAGGTCAGAACCAAATGGATGCTTCAACCCCCTTGAGTTCTGCAAAGGAAAAGATGTTTCACAATATAAGCAACTAATTTTGGAGAAGATTAATCCACATAGTATTTCCAAAGTGCAATGAAAAAAATTAGATTCTCTTATAACTTCCAGTTTCTCTGTCATTCTTTTTTTTCCCCCTCAGCAGGACCTGTACTATAGGATCAACAGCAGAAAAGAAAATAATTGAACACCATAAAGTTAAATTTCTGCTTCACATTATCCATTTCAACAAGAGCCCTAGTGAGTCAAGAGGGTCTTGGACTATCTATGGATTACACTGACCTGGCCTCTGTGATTTAGATAGATCA
Organism: Balaenoptera ricei; assembly: GCF_028023285.1. Classification (NCBI taxonomy): domain Eukaryota; kingdom Metazoa; phylum Chordata; class Mammalia; order Artiodactyla; family Balaenopteridae; genus Balaenoptera; species Balaenoptera ricei. Next base: position 6,015,167 of record NC_082642.1, read on the forward strand.
CAAGTAAAGAAAAGGTGATTTGGTATAGAAAAAGAGAATACATTATATATATTAAAAATAAAAAACAAAATTAGACAATACAGAGAGGCTTTAAGGGGCAAGTCTTTCATTCAGCAACAGAAAAGAAAGTAATGGAAATCAAAGAGGTAAAACATTTTGGTGATGTCAGCTCAAGAATAATAACAGCATTGCTTTGTATTTATATGAAGCATTTGCTATATTTATACCTTCTAGATCCTACACATGCCTACAAATATACGAAAGTAAACCCTGTTTTTACATCTCTAAAATAACATTTATTATTGGTTATGATAAACCTTTAAGTATAATATTATGCAATGTTTTCAAAGTCCCATTTCAATATTTCCCTTGTAAATCTCCCATCAAAACCCACTAGATGGGGTAGTGTATATTATGCACATGATTGGTGCTTAAATAGTTCTCTAAACTATAACAGATGTCCAAAATTTTGGCTATCAGTTTTATATAGAAATTATTAAATTACACTGCTCTCTAATCTTTTAGAGACATCCCTGACTTTGCCAAATAACAAAGACCCTTCCTTTTCCCCAATTTTTCATTCCAAGTCCTCCGTAAATCTCTGAGATTCCCTAACTGAAGACACACATTGTCACTAGCTTCCTGACCTCACAGATTCTGCCTCAAGTTCAGCCATTAAACGCTACTGCTTCACGTAAACAATGACAGAGCACAAGGCAGAGGGGAGGTGACAAAGGTCCGCACTACCGCTGACCACTGTCTCCTTCAGGAAGATCAACTTTGTACTTGAACAAAATGTGCTCAATGCCACTGGCACTGTCCCCGCAGGGAAAGCACTCCCCTCCCCCCCCCCCCCCCCCCCCCGTCCCCATGACAATTTGCTAAAATTGTGCACGGTCATCAGCTCTCGCAGACTTCAGGCTGCAGCCAGGAGAAAGACAATTGGCTCCCGGGCCCAGAACACGTCTCTATTGGATGCTGACTGCAGCAGCATAGGCGGTAGGGTGAAAAACAATCTCTTGAAGTAAAAAAAAAAAAAACAGCATCACAACACAGGTTATCTGAGCCTGTCTCCTCCTCTGCCCCCACCCCCATCCCCAGGGACTTCCACTGGCTTTCTCAGGCAGGTTCCCAAACATCTAAAGGAGTAACCGTCAACAGAAGTTACTTGAAAATTATCTCTGGGAATAAAACAGGAAAGTCTCCCAATTTTGAGAAAGAGTTCATGTATTTCTACTACCCTTGAATAGCTTTCTGGAAAATGATCCACTTTAACAATAAACAAATAAATAAAAAGAGATGCCTATGGACTATAGAACTCTTTCAAAACACCTATATGATGAGTCTCTTAAGGCAGAAGGGTACTGAAGTCGTGACTTAAACAGAGGCATTTGAAAAGCTTAATCGTTACAAGGTGTTCTGTTCTAAACAGCAATCAGAAGCTGCGGAGATATTCTTAAGTGTTTACTTAAGATGAAAAGTATGGAGATGTTGGGCCTCACAGGAACCTCAGCCATGGCAACACTTTTATAATAAGTCAGAATGCGAACGTAAGAGGGAAAAGCACAGGCGGCTGTCACGTGGTGTTTTTCTCCTGCTATCACATCAAAAACATTTAGGCTGAAAGCCCGGATCTGCTCAACACCGGGCTTGGGTGTATTAAGTGAGTAAAGCAACGTATCTGTGAATTTTACACTCTCTACCTCTGGCTAAAGCAGGTGGCTGTTAGTAGACATAGCTGTTTCATGTTCCTTGGCACTCTGCACATGCCTTCCTCCCAGCAGTGCCACAGGGCTTTACTGCACACTAATGCCTTGTCTTCCTCCCATGCTGATGGCCTCCAGAAGGAGGCTGTGCCTCAAACTTCTGCCCACAGTGCAGCCCAGGCCAATAAACCTAATAAACATTTGCCAAGTGAGTGAGTCCTGACTTTATTTCAGAATAGAAAATATTCTGTCCAGAGAAAGAGAAATATAGTATGACATCACTTATAGGTGGAAGCTAAAAAAAAAAAATGATACAAATGAACTTATTTACAAAACAGAAACAGACTCACAGACTTAGAGAACAAACTTATGGTTACCGGGGGAAGGGTGGTGGGGGAGGGATAGACTGGGAGTTGGGGATTGACATGTACACACTGCTATATTTAAAATAGATTGGGCTCCCCTGGTGGCACAGTGGTTAAGAATCCGCCTGCCAATGCAGGGGACACGGGTTTGAGCCCTGGTCTGGGAAGATCCCACATGCCGCGGAGCAACTAAGCCCGTGAGCCACAACTACTGAGCCTGTGAGCCACAACTACTGAAGCCCGTGTGCCTAGAGCCCATGCTCCTCAACAAGAGAAGCCACCGCAATGAGAAGCCCGCACACCACAATGAAGAGCAGCCCCCGCTTGCCACAACTAGAGAAAGCCCGCGTGCAGCAACGAAGACCCAACACAGCCAAATAAATGAATAAATAAATTTATTTTTAAAATTTAAAATAAATAAATAAAATAGATAACCAACAAGGACCTACTATATGGCACAGGGAACTCTGTTCACTATTACGTAACAACCTAAATGGGAAAAGAATTTGAAAAAGAATAGATACATGTATATGTATAACTGAATCACTTCGCTGTACACCTGAAACTAACACATTGTTAATCAACTATACTCCAATATAAAAAGTTAAAAGATAAATAAACTTACAATAAAAAAACCTTCAGACGCAAAAAAGAAAAAAAAGAAATTAACACATTATAAATCAACTATACTGCCATTAAAAAATAAATTATACTAAAAAAAATTCTGTCCAATAAAGTAGTTCTCAAAAACATACCTTGTGCATCTTCACCCAGACCTCTGTCAACTCACACACTCTGGCCCCATTTTCTCTCAATTCAATTGTATTTTCCTTCTCTTCCCATTTGCTCCATTTTCAGGTAACTTCTTACTACCATCATCCAACCACAACTTTGCACTCCGACCCAAATAAGCAATATGGCCACTTGCTGGGTTTCTCTGTGCCTTGAGCGTGTAACCTTCTCTTCTACAGGTCTTGGTGATCTTCACACAGGAACTGTCCCAGGACTTGACATAAAAAAAGCAACAGAGCCCCAGCTCAATGGTGACGACATGAACTGGTATCACAGAGTTGTTTGTTCCAATGCTAACTCTGATATTTATTAGCAGTGAGACTGGGTTAATTACTCAACCTCGCTCAACTTCAACTTCCTCTTCTATAAAACTGGAGGTAAGAATACCATCCTAGGGATGGAGTGACTGTTAGGGGAGAGCATGAATAATGGCCCTTGATTATGCTCTGGTACTCAGGGGACGGAGAGCCCTGGGTCCCTCTCACTGTCCTAGCACATTCTTCACATCCCTGGAACCTTGCAACCCCTGCTTCCTCTCGCACAGTCCCACGTCTCTGGTCACGCTTGAAAGCGTTCCTACTCCTTTTCCTTCAGCCTCTGTTTTGACAGAGTCCTTCAGTTCACGGTCAAGTTAGAATCTCTTTTAATGAACTAACTCCCACTAAGCCTCTAGTGGCCAAGGATGGCAAATTTCCAGTCCAGGGGAAAAAACACTTCTCCAGGAGCCGGGGAGCCCTGGCTTCACTACAGCTCTTTCAGCCACTAGCTTTGTGGCATCATACAGGTGCTCACCTCCTAGCCCAAACAGTGCCTTCATTTGTGAAACTGCAGCCAAGGAACGCAACTCCTGAGTGGCTGTGAGAAAGCTTTCCCAGTGCCCAAAGGCCGAATCAACTAACGCTCATTTCTCTGACCATAAGGAAACTGGGCATCTGTATTTTAAAACGGGTTGATAATAAAGAGGAATCATTTTCCTAGGTTAAATTTGATGATGAGAGGTGACCCTTTTCAAGTGTCACTTTCCTTGGATATTTCCTCTTTCCCTTTCCCTCCCTTCCTCCTCTTTACTTTCCTTGTCAGGTAGGATAAACTCACAGTGGTGAATTCAGCACCAGTCAAACTGTATTACAGGTAATTTTTACAAGTCTGTCTATCCCTCGAGATTAAGAACTTGTTAAAAACAGGACAAACTCTAACTTAGCAACCTAAGTATTTTCAGTTAATGTTTGTAGAATGAATAAGCAATTTAGGAGACAGGAGGGCATTTCTGGGGTCCCAGCTATCACACCACTGAGACACCACTGTAAGGTTTAAGCCAGTGGTCCTTAATCATGGCTGTACATTATAAATTAAAAATTCCTATACCCAGCCTCCATCCCCAGAAATTCTGCTTTAATTGATTTTGGCTGGGTCCCAGGAAAGCTCTCAGACAATTCTAATGACTGCTACTCTGAGGACCATTGGTTAGTCTGTATATACTAATGCACATTCTCATTTACACATCAGTCACAGCCCTTTCCACAGTTCTTTTAAACCCAGTGTTTGCCAGTGACTTCAAGATAACCACTCACGTTATCTGTCAGTTAACTGATACTTGTGTTTCTAAACGGTCGCCTCACAGCTCCTTTCCTAGACAGTGGGAGAAAGGGCACTCAGGGCAAGGGCGGGCACAAAAAGAGCCACTGCCTTTTGTTCCCTTGGGCATGTCATCTTGGGCACACACGCAGGCAAAAGAGAAAGCAGAATGGAACAACGATTCATTGTCTCCTCATCTAACCCAAAAAACAAGCTAGAAGATAGGAAATGAATGGATGAGGCAAACAAGTAAAATAAAATAGGCGGTCTTGCCTTCAATATGCTTTATGCCAAGTCTTAGTATCTTCTAGAATAACTCATTTATACATTTATCCACCATTTATCTACTTGGTGAGACTACATGTGAGACTGCTCACATTCTGAGTGCTGCAGGGCCGCGGAGACACAAAATGAACCGGACACGTAGTCTGCAAAGGGGAATAAGGCATGCACAGAAACAGCTAGAATATACGGATAGAAGACAAAAAGGGTCATAAGGTCAAAAAGACATTCCAGGGCTTCCCTGGTGGCGCAGTGGCTGAGAGTCTGCCTGCCAATGCAGGGGACACGGGTTCGAGCCCTGGTCTGGGAAGATCCCACATGCCGCGGAGCAACTAGACCCGTGAGCCACAACTACTGAGCCTGCGCATCTGGAGCCTGTGCTCCGCAACAAGAGAGGCCGCGATAGTGAGAGGCCCGCGCACCGCGATGAAGAGTGGCCCCCGCTCGCCACAACTAGAGAAAGCCCTCGCACAGAAACGAAGACCCAACACAGCCAAAATAAATAAATAAATAAAATAAATTAATTAATAAAGAAAAAAAAAAAGGATGTGACCTAATTATTTAAAAAAAAAAAAAAAGACATTCCACTTAGAAAAATCAGATAATAGCTTTGAAGAAGAGGTAGAATTTATACATGAGCAGTTAGAAAAGATATCCAGGTAGAGGAAATAACCTAATTTGAAGCATCAGTGACAAGTAATAAATCTGTAATAAGAGTAGTGGGAAATAAAGTTTGCAAAGTATGCTGAGTCTAGCTTGGGGACAGTTTTAAAAACTGAGTTAAAGATTGTCTACTTTCTTCTGTAGGCCAGGGAGAGCCACTGAAGGGAACCAGGGATGACAATAGCAAAGCCGTCATTTCATGAATTCATCAGACAGGAGCACAAGGGGGCTGGACATGGCTGACAGCCTGGGGAGGAGAGACCAATTAAGTAATTATTTTAATAGTCCAGGCAAGAGCTAACACAGACCTGACCATTCTCCACATCATTATCCCATCTTTTTCACAATCTCCCACTCCACCCCTATTCTAATGCACACTCACATACTCATTCTCTCTCCCTTTTCCTTTCTCTCTCTCTCCCCAGCCATACTAAACTAAACTACATTCAACCCCGTGTACAAGACATTATTACTTTGTCCATGTAGATCCAGTTCTTCAAATACTTCGCCTGTCCCCCATCTTTTTTGTTTGGCCTGGCTAATTTCCAGTCAGTCTCCAGCTAAAAGTTGCCACCTCCAGGAAGTTTTCTTTAAACTTCAAGCCTTTGTTTAATGCTCTGTTAGTTGGTCCCAGAGCATTCATTACACTTTATCATAATTGCTTGGCAGTTGCCTATTTCTTTCACTAGACCAGGAATGAGGCTTGAAAACCACGACTGTTTATTTTCCAGTTGTATTCTCAAAACAAGAACATCTAGAATAGTGTCAGGCTCATAATAGGTATTTACTCATTGAATGAGCAAATAAATAGTCTTATAAAGCAGAATGTATATTGAATAATATACATATAATACATGTATACTAGACATGTAATATACACACATATATTAACTGTATGTCTAACTTCTAAAACACAGCTAGAACAGGGCTTTTTCAAAACCTACTAATGTTTTGAAAATGTACTTAATTGATTATCTGCCACATTAAGCTTGATTATTTTCCAATTTCTTGCTACTTAATAACAAATTTCTGGTTCAGTCATTAGTCTGTTGTTCTATGTTTCATTGTTTCCTTAATACCAAGATAAAAACTGGCCTCCACACTACAGTCAAATCAGAAAATAGTAAATAGTAACTGTAATCTGGATACTCAGATTAGAAAATGTTACTTAGAAGTGTCAATACGGTAGGCAGCTTGGCAAAAATTCTGAGGCATTGCTCAAGGGATATACCGATAAAATGAAACTAAAAATGTTTTGGGTTTTTTTTCCCTGTTGTAATAGTTCTTGTTAGAATAGCAAGAAAAGTGGCTGATAATCAAATGGACTGATTATGCAAACAAAAAGTAACTCCTTTTAAAACCAGTATTCCATGTTATAAACTGCCAGGGTTTTGCTAAAGCATACTGGCTTACGTGGGGCAGGGGGCAGGTGCCCCAGGTTCCGCAGGAGTGCATGGGTGAGATTACCAGAGCACATGTAACACACAGCAAGAAAAGATTTACAATGTATTAGTCAACGAGTTTATTTTAGGGAAAGATTAAACGGAGAACCATGTAAGGACCAAGAAATACTTTAAATAGATTCAAGTAAAAGTTTACAAATTATCAATCGCCTTATTATTTACACTTAAAACGTGTTATCAATCATTTGAGTCTGAGCAGTCCTCAGAATACCAATGTTCTTATCTCCCAGATTTTCTGAAGTGAGGGAACTTTCAGATGACATCATCCGTTTTTAACAGCACACATATAGTCCTGCCAACTCACTACTTACTGTGGATTTGCTTTCTGTCATTTCTCCTTTTGTTTTTTCCAATAATATACTCAAAAATATGCTACACCCCCTGTGTTTTTCTTTAATATATGTCTATGGGTCCACTATGTAAAAACATCTGTCAGTTCACCACAGGCCATTTCTTATACCTCACTTTTCATAAATAAAACACTTTGCTCACACAAATGAACAGACAGTTCATTAAATAAACGGGTAATCCCCAAACTTTCTATTGAGAATTTTAACCTATGTCTTTCTTTTATCTGATTACCTATCGAAAAAGAAAAGAAAAAACACAGTGAGGCCGACCATAAATCATAACATAGGGTAAATTTTAGAAAATAGATAATCAATATATGAAGTGTCCTGTGACACCAAGTGCAGAGGAAAAAAAGACCGGGAGTGAAGCGCTTTCTGGAGCATTTTCAATCAACCTCACAATGACCATATGAGTCACTGGCATTAACTCCATTAGGCTGATGGGGAAATTAAGGCCCACAGAGGTTTAATGACTTGCCCAAGATCACAGAAGTAGCAAATAAAGTTTAAATCTAAAATCGAGGTCTGATATTAAGTCTGAGGATTATGTCCTCTATAGCGCAGCTGGCTTCTCAGGAATCCAAAAGGCCAGGAGGTTCTACTAGGTAAAACGGCAGCAAGTAACGCCACACAGGTGGGAACTTCAGGCTGTTCAAAGGACAAGAGATAAGCCAACCTGGCTGGAATGAGGGCTTCGTTCAGGAGACGTAAATTCCGAGAGTTAAGGCGAAGTAAGTGGAAGTAACTAAATACCTGGTTAAGAAATCTAAATATAAGCAAAGAAAACCCATCCATTGAGTGCCTTTGCTGAGACCAACTTGAATTTCAGGAAGACACTGCATAGTGAAAACGGCCCAAGTCATAAGGATGTAGAAAGACTGCACTCATTAAGTTCAAGTGGAATGACCGTCTGGTTATATTGTTCCTAACAATATAAGACAAAACAGTTGCACTAAACTGTTTAAGTGGGTTAGCATGTCAAGCTAGCACACAAATGTCCTCTGTGAAATGTATTACATACCAAAATGGCAGAGAAGAGAAACTAGACTTAAAATGATAATCAGGACTATTATTTGATATTTGAGTTTATGAAGAAATGAAAATGTACCTAGTCACTCTATTAACCCTGAAGAAATAAGATGCTTGCTTTGCAATCTTAGATTTATAAAAATAAAAATATTTCTCACAAAATAAAAACTACTTATCCATCTCTTTTTTAAAAAATTATGAACAGCACTGGTCATACCTGCAATTACGTTGCTTATTCATGTGTTTCCTTACTGACTGACAGGCTGCACTAGGGACCTAAGATCCATGAAGGCAGGGCTTGTTTCCCAGAGCTTGGAGTGAGTCACAGAGTGTGGAATAAAGGAAAGAATAGATCTCACGTAATCCTCCCCACAGTTCTATGATGGGAGTACTGCAATCTCCACCCCCATGACCTGGTGAGGATCAGCGATCCTGTGAAATTAAATAATTTGCACAAAGTCACAGAACAATTAAAGCGACAGAGACTCATCTGCCTGATTCACATGTACGGTATAAACAAATTTGGCAGGCTATGTTTAGAACTAAGACAATATCAAGTTGAAATTCAAATAGTCAGTGTTTAAAATGTAGCAATGAAAAAAAAACAATTTCCCGAGGACTCTTTTCATGGTATATAAGTGCAGTCAGACATACTTCTTATAGCTGTCACCACAGTACACATTTAGTTATACTATGGATTTCACACAAATTGATATGACATTTTGCAAATCATAAACAAAGTTGTCTATGTCACCCTTTGGGAAAAAAACTCAATTTTGCTCCAAAGTATTTGTGTTGCCACTACAAAGGTCTCAGTGGTTCTCACTTGGGAGAAAATTGTGAAGAAAATCTAGCTGATAATCTTGTTTTTAAAAGCTGTAGGTTCATCCTGGAAAACCATGTAGGATGAACTGAATGTCAGTGATAAAAATAGACTCATACTAAATTGGTTACTCTCAATAACTGTTAGAAAAGCTCTATAAATTAGACACCATTTTTCAGTAAAATTCTTAGAAAAAAATTATTTAAAATACTTTCATACTTCCTACTAAAAGTGATAATATCCATGAGGACTGAGAAATGACTCTTTTGAGAAAACAGTTTCTACAAAGAACTGGTGAACTATATATAATATTCAAATCCACTTAGCCAACTACTGCACATACATAGGAAAGAGGAAACTGTACCCACAATTTTGCTAATAACCTATTTTTTATATCTACCTATTAATAAACATATATTGGGTGTCTATTAGCTTATCATTATGCTGGATGATACAGGATAGAAAAAGAAAGATAAAATGTAACTCTAATTAGTAAAGAGAGTCAGATGCAGGAGACATGAGTGGAAGCTGACTTCATGGGAAACATCCTCAAGATGAGGTATGAATAAAGGTGGACTAAAATGGTCGAAGGACATTCTCTCAGCCCTGACAGGATTCATGCACCACCCTCCCATTCATTCTCTAGACAAGGTAAGTCAGTGGCTTTCTTACCTACTAGTTCACTAGGGTTCCAGAGACTTCTGGCTCATTGCTGCCATTTTGTGGTGGTTAAATCTCAGAAAGTGAAAGGGCTGGACTTATCATGCCCATTAAAGTACTCTGGATTGCTTCCATGTCTTGGTTATTGTAAGTAGCGTTGCTCTGAACATTGGGGTACAACATACACGTCCATCGACAGATGAATGGTAAAGAAGATGTGGTATATATATAGGATATATATATACACAAGCATACATACACAATAGACTATTACTCAGCCATAAAAATGAATGAAATAATGCCATTTGAGCAACATGGATGGACCTAGAGATTATCATGCTAAGTGAAGTAACTCAGAAAGAGAAAGACAAATATCATACGACATCACTTATATGTGGAATCTAAAAAAAAAAAAATGATACAAATGAACTTATTTACAAAACATAAATAGACTCACAGAGATAGAAAACAAACTTATGGTTACCAAAGGGGGAAGGGGGGAGGGATAATTTAGGAATCTGGGATTAACAGATACACCTATCTACTATATAGAAAATAGATAAACAACAAGGAACTACTGTGTAGCACAGGGAACTATTCTCAATATCTTGTAATGACCTATAACGGAAAATAATCTGAAAAAGAATATATATAACTGAATCACTTTGCTGTACACCTGAAACATTGTAAATCAACTATACTTTAATTAAAAAAAGAAAAATAAGGGAAGGGGAAACAAACAAAAAAAAGCACTCTGGAACCTGGGATCAGTTTTGGATATCAAAAAATCCTCTAGGATAGATTCTAGCCGCAAGATAATTTGTGATTCTAACCTACATAACAGATTTAAAAGCCATGCAGTGGCCATGAGCCCCTTCTATGTGAATTCTAGTGGGAATGCAATGTTGCCACTTTCTAGGATCTCAGAGCTATACAGGCACACATGGAGAAGGGATTTGAGGGAGGGATGACATAAGACAGGGAGACAGACCAGTAAGTGTTAGGAGGGAAGGATAGGGATGTTTATGTGTAGGAGTTCTGTTACCCTCCTATGGCATCTAGGCAAGAGATGTGGACCCCTTTTAGGAGGCACCTCAAAGAGATACGACAGAACCACTCTAGAAACTTAGGATCTCAGGCAATAAATTATATACTGCATTAACATGCTGGAAAATTCAACAGACCATCTGCATAGGCATGTTTCCTGTTAAAAACAGAAAAAAGGGGCTTTGGGATTTTCTACTCAGATGAATTCTCAGGAATATTTTTACATCTTTTATGAAGTTTCCCTTACATTACTGCAAAAAATGAGAGTAGCTACCTTTCAAAAGAACGTGACGGTATTGGCAGAGCACTGAAATATTCTGAATGGCTACTTTTATAATGTATGCTCTTTCTTCGTGTGTATCTTTCCCACCCTGAGATTATGGCTCACCCAGTTAAGGCTATTACATAATTGTGACAAAAATAGAAAGGGATTAGTTAAGAAGAAATGCTAAAGAAGACATATATTATTCAAAAATTAAAGATTAACACTTTGAATGTTTTGTACTTCTTGTTGCTACTTAACAAATGCAGAAATTCTGGGGCAGTTGTTTATTCAAAGAGGCAGAAGTAGGAAAAGTATGCCGATTTTCAAAAGCATTCCATTCATTTTTTGAGTTTTGAAATGGCACATGAAATGTAAATATGTACGAAAGGCTCAATTTGTTGAACTCTGTTCCCATTAACACCACTGCAATGGGTTTCATATCAATTTTAGTTCCCAGAAAGATGCTCTGAAGTTTTTAATAGAAGCATTATGTAGCAATAAGAAGTGGACTACATATTAACATGTATACAATATTACCCAAGTACTAAAAAAAAAATAAGGCCCATCTTTAGGGACCTCTTGTTGATATTTCTGTTTATATTGCATTATATGAAGAAAAAAGAAGTCTTTATGCCAGTACTTGCTAGTTATAAATCTCAACTGCCTCTCCATAATGTAAATTTCTTTTTCCAAAAATGACAAGACTGAATGATGTTCCCTGTATTTGTAACCCATGCTCAATAGAAGAAACTCTTAAAAACTCTGCAATACATTCAGATGATAGAAGCTAAGGGAGTGCCAATACTTTATTAGCAATTCCTTGAAAACTCAGCCTTTCCCCCCAGAGTAGAATTGGAAAGCATTCATAAGAATGTTTAAAATGGGCTTCCCTGTGAGTTGGGGTGGGAAGAGGACAGACACACAGATACGGCATGCCTGAGGCAATTGTATGTTACTTCTCACTGCTACCAATTAGGACGTCAGCACTTCGCTGATCAAATCTGATTTTTCATTTCTGATGTATACTCTGTTTTTCATCTTGAATTATGCTAAGGTGTTCGGTATAGGAAGTAGCACTGCGATAATGCCCGTTATATGTTTAGCAGAACGCTGCACAAACAAAACCATGGCAGGCAGGAGCTAGATGCACCGAGGGTAAGGAAGCATGCAAAATTAAGCCCCCAAATATGGTCAGCTTTCCTCCCCAAAGTCTTCTGGAGCTTTAAGAAGCATTTTGGTTCCCCATGTGATTTTCAGGCAAGTTGCCTGAACCAAGTTTTCAGATGCAAATGACAAGGTCAAAAGAAGGAAGGTTTACAGGTATGAGGAGCTGGAAGAAGAAATGGAAATGTGGGAAGAAGGTCAGGAATTTGAAGGGTAATGTCAGAAATCTGTGAAGGGAAGCTTAAGCAGTTATATAACACATCTGCTCCTAGCTGTGAAGACTTCACACTTCAAACTTGGGATCGTCATTATCCAGTCTAGGAAAGGTTTAAATTTCTCCAAGTAAGTTCACCTTTATGTGTAATATTATGCTGTGAAGTTCCTTTAAAACTGATAAAGGAGACAGTGTTTAAAGGTGGGAGCTCCAAAAGGGAGAGGATATCTGTATGTGTATGGCTGATTCATTTTGTTATGCAGTGGAGGCTAACACAACATTGTAAAGCAACCATACTCCAGTACAAATTAATTAAAAAAAAAAAAAAAAAAGTGGGAGCTCAAAAAGCAAAAAGATACATTCAGGTTGAAATCCCAACCCTGCTACTTACCAGCCCTATGACCTTGTGTGTACAGTTTCTCATCAATAAAATGGGAATAACTATACTATCTACCTGATAATGTGATTTAAGAGAATTCAAATGAAAATTTATGTAAAGCCAATACCTAGCACCTAGAAAACACCAGTAGAGTGTAGTTGTTTTTCTTATTATAAGTTTATCTTGATTTGTTAGATGAAAGTTTTCTAGTCTCTCTCTACTCTGAGTTCATTTTGAAGGCCTAGGTTCATTGTTCTGGTAAGTAGGGCCTTTCTACAAAGGTCTGTGCCACTCCAGACTGCAGGACAAGGGCATTCTTGCCTGTGCCCTGTGACCCCCTCTCAGAATCAAGTATCCTAGTATTAATATTCCTGCTACCTGGGTGTGCTTCTCCACTACAAGAAAGCAGGCATGGCATTTTATTTCCAAAAACTTGATCTCAGACTAAATCACCCTTTCTGTGTTTGTGTGTGTGTAGAAAGAGAGTTACATATACGAGGGAGATGAATATACATACATACATATAGATATGAATATACATACATATATATGGGGTATGTGTATATACAGAGAGATCTATATACATACATATATAAAGGGCATATATGGAGATAAATCCCCATTCAAGATCTATGGAATACTTCATGTGAACTTGGCAGGATTAAATAAAAGTAAATTAGGCTCTAAACCAGAAAAGGTTCATTATTAATCTTTATTAACAATATCCACATTCATCTTCTCCAGTAATTCAGATATTACTCCACCACAACCTCACCTTCCTTCCTTGCCCTTATTTTAGAGCATGATTCATGTAATAAAGATTTCTTTCAGTTAGTGAGTTAATTTACCTGTATACCTGTGTAATAATTTACATGTACATTATCAGATATGCTTAGTGGATACCTACGAAATACCGTCAATGAAGTTTCTGCATTTCCAGCTCTAACTTTCAACTGCTAGGTCCCTGAACCAGAATCATTGGCCTTTTTCCAGAAAATTCTGTGCCTCCTTCTGTCCTACCATTTCCCCATAGTGTATCTAGTCATACACCTTCAAAGTCATAAACCCTGGACTGAATGCAGGTAGGCAGACAAAAGAACTGAGCCGCAAATCGGGAGCACCCACGACCAACACAGATGCTCTTAGTATAGGAATTGAGGGTAGAACGGAGATAGAAGAAGAATATTCCTCCACTCAATTATGAGATTGGGACTTCTAGAATTATAAAAGCTGAAGATCTGAAAATGATAACGAATCTTTGTTACATTTTTTCCACTTTTAAAATTCTATTTGTACAGCCCTGATATGAAAAGACCCTTAATATTTTAAAGCTCGACTACTGTGTCCTCTAGACCTTTGTAAATTCCCAAACATAGAAATGCCCCATTTCATCAGAGCCCCTGTTTATGTGAAGTCAGCAAGGACATACTGAGGCAGGTGGCCGACTCGGTGTCCTCTCCAGCTGAGGTACCAAGCCCACTTAAAGCACGTGACTTGCATTTCCTCCCAAGAACCAACACAATCAATTACATGTCATGAATCTTTGGGATTGTTCCCAAATATTCAAACACTGCAAGAATATATAGGGTCTAGTGAAATCCAGTTGGCCCATAAAACAGTGTTCCAGGGCCTGTGGCTCAAAGAACAGAGCATCGTACAGGGAGCTGTAGACCACCTAATTTCTGTTTTTACTTTTTACTCTTCTTGTTCATTTATGGAATGGACTTGGTAAGCTGATTTATCACTCTATATAAGTTAATAATACCCTTTTTATCACTTTTCTTAGGCTACTGGAGACAAATGAGATACAGTCAAATCTATCTACAAAGCATGTATGTGTGGTGTGTGCGTGTGTGTATATATATATATGTATACACACACGCACACACCACACATATAGACACATAGCAAATATATATAATTTGTTTTCTATATAAATGTAATTATAAAATTATGAGAATCATATCTGCTCAGGAAACATACATGTATTAGAAGGGTAGACTGGCACTTTAGCAAGGTAAGTTTGAACTATTCAGAAATAAATGCGTTCTGTGACTTCTGATGAAAAAGAACAAAGTCATCTGTTAACCAAAAATGCAATGACAACAATTTTAAGAGACAAAGATGGTATATGAGAAAGGAACACTTTCACAGAAAATCTGCAATAGTGGAGAATAATTAAAAAGAGTGACTAAACATATTTTAGTTCTTGACTACATGAAATCACAGCTTTGAAGGAGGAAATATACAGTATCATTTACTCTTTTCACATTTTAATTTTTAGAAGACAAATTTAATATTGCAAGTCTTCAATGTAGACAATTTCTTTCTTTCCAAGGATCTGCTTTGTTAGCTTTCGTTTAATAACAGTTTTCACATTCAATACCAACTGCATTACTGTCTTGTGCTTGGTGCAGGGTTATGCTACTGCAGTGGTATAAAAATAGCAAAGGCAAAAAAAAAAAAAAAATACACAGCAGACTGGAATAGCTTAAAAATTGAAGCTTTTGGATAAAGCTCTCTGAAATAATTATAATAGATACAGCACCTGATCCTTTGCTATAAAATAGATCTTCCTTCATTATATAATATTAAAATTACTTAGGGATTCATATTTCTTTCTCTCTAGACCTATAAACTATTAAAGTTATACTGGGTCTCAGAAGAGTTCAAAATCCAAGCTGCATTGGCCTGCTGTGTCTGTTTACTTAATCTATTTTTATAACACTGCAGTAGCCAAATCCAACTTACCAAATACCTGCTTCAAAAGTGTGCACCACACTGATTCAAGAGATAAAATTTATGAGACGCTAGCTGCAAACTATGTTTATTTCTAATAAATCAATCTACTCTATACTATTAAATTCAAGGCCGTAAGGAACCATAGATACACTGCTTTAGAAGTCTGAAACATGGCCCAAAAGGATTTAAATTTTTTTTCAAACTCTGTTTGTTCGGCCAGGTAAGATAGTTGCCTACTTCACCTGTGTGAAATAACACAAGTCGCTATTCTTAGTTTGCAAATCTGAGTGTCTGTACCAATCCTCGGCAGGTTTTTTGACACCTAACTGGGTGTTGGGATAGATGTATCATCTCTACGGCAACCTACTACACAAGTATATTTAATAAAATAAATCCTCGACCTTGAACATCTTTCATGCCAAAGAACAATGCCAAATCTAACTTTTACTCTGTGAAGCATTTCTAACAATTCAATGTACCCAAGAAAAATAAGCTTGAGAGTACTGACAGAATGGGATTTGCCAATTAAAAGTTGTTGCCATAGAAACAGGCTTTAATATGTTCTATGAAAAAAAATGAACATGTTATGCTTTCTCTTGAGTCATTTACATTTGAACATAAAATGTGAAAAACACAATTACAGAGAAGGGTGTAGCTCCCTAAGGGAGCACCAAACGTATTCTCTTGTTCGTGAAAAAATAAAAGTTCCTTTTCTTAACCAAAAATGAACACACACTCTGTTTTCTTGAATTTTTCGTAGGTTATTTGACTAATATATCACTTCAGTGTGCGGGGTGATTTTTTTTCTAGAACTGTGCCTTTTTTTTTTTTTCCAAAGTACTCTACTAGATTTATATTTTCTGAAAGTCTTCAAACACTGTGCTCTTTGAAAAATAACTTTAAAAATATCTTTTGAACTACTCAAGGGGAAGATCATTACAAAGGATCCTTTGACATTCTAAAGACTCTAAATACCACATGCTAAAAAGTATTTTAAGTACATCATTGAATGTTCCTGACTGTTTACGCAAGGGATTAATATGGGTTAGACTCTAGCCAGATGACCAAAACCAGCCACAGGATATAAAATACTGAGCTACTCTATCACTTTTATTACTGTTTTACTAACATAGCCCATGACAAGAATTCAGGACATAGTGCTATTAGTGTTCAGGTGGTGACCCACAAGATAAATATTAATGTTTTGTAGAAATTCTATCATGCAGTTCCCAGACTGTACCGATTTCAGTAC
The DNA here is from genome assembly GCF_028023285.1 of Balaenoptera ricei. Lineage (NCBI taxonomy): Eukaryota > Metazoa > Chordata > Mammalia > Artiodactyla > Balaenopteridae > Balaenoptera > Balaenoptera ricei. The sequence goes on from NC_082642.1 coordinate 6,031,938, forward strand.
CACTCTAAAAAGCGAATGACACATTTAAAATTTGTTTTTTGAAAGGATCAATCTATTATGATGTGACTTGATTCATTATATATAAAAGGAAATCATCCTATGACTGATGAAAATTTTAAAGTATATATACCTTCAACAGTTGAGGGTAGAATGATCTACTACGTGGAAAAGACACTGAATAGAATACTTAATTAATACATTAATGTTGTGTACCATTGATTATCCAGAATTAGTATGATCAGATACCATTGAAGTCGATGAAGATTTTAATCTAGTATACTTAAGATGACAGAAAGTAGTTGTTAAGAAAGAGGAGGATATTTTAATTATAGAAGACCTGAACTGAAACATTAAAAAGTACATGAGAGTACCAATCCTCTACATTCCCTTCTTCCTCCCCTGTGGGCATTCTCTCTGCCCTCAAAGAGGACTAGAGAGCACCTTGCTTATTTAAGGCAACAATGGCTCTTAAAGAACTTAACTTAAAAAAGGTCTAAATACAAGAAGGAGATATATTCTCAAAAAAAAGCATATATATAAAAATATCTTACATTTTTTAAAAACCTTAAGCTATTTGTCTTTCAAACTGCAACAAAGATGCAAATCACATCTCAAAACTTAGTATTGTTACCAAATAGAGTTCTCTTCTGTGATTTCTACTAGAGATGTGCAACCTCTCTTGCATTACCTAAAAAGTATAAATAATCCTGAAAATTACAGCATCGTTATTTGATCTTCCTTTCAGGCCTGAAGAGTAAATAATAATTATCCAAACAAGTTCTATGAGAACATGCCCACTAAAGAATTAAATCTGCCAGATAAACAACTGGCCAACTGTGGACAACAGCTTATCTTAATGGTACAAAGTTTGGAATTATAAACTCCCGACAGCATTGGTTTATACAATTAGACATTTCCAAAGCAACACAAAAGAATGTCTGTTTGATCAAGCAAGAATGTCCTTTGCAGATTTAGATTTCAAGTTTCAAAATCAAAAGTTGGAAAGCAAACATCATAACTAACTCCACACCTGCCAGCGAACGTTGCAAATGACTTGCCTCGGTGCCCTTCCGATTTGGTTCAACAACTAGCACAGTATCAGGCTGCCTGAAAGGATGCTAAATTACTATGACTGTAATCTATTTGTTGTTTAGTTTCTTTTTCTAAAATATGTTGTTCAGAGAGTAATGTCATGACGTTTTATGGTTTTTAAATTGACAATAAGATGTGTTTTAAAAAAATGTAACTTTAAAAAATCAATTTGAATTCAGTTTGGATTCTTTTCAAACTGTACATTTCATTTTCAGTGATTTTTCTATGATTTTCTAGCCAGGCAAAAACCCAGCAGCAATATTCTCTGGGGATAAAGGGTAATTTTATATATGAAAAAGACTTTTAAAAAGTTTTTAATATACCCTAAAAATGGATAAAAAGTATAATGATTAGTAGTTTCTCCAAGAAGTATTTCCTCTAGGCAGAGTTTGCTATAGCCTAACTCCATCTACCACCCTCTCCCAAATGTAACTTTTCTTAAAATAAAACATTATGAACTTCTGTTGTACAGTAAGCATATGGGGTCTGTAATCAAATACAAATTATTTAAATTTTACATTTTGAAAAGTAACATGAAAATGTTAGTCACTTTGTTACCGAAATAACAGGTTACAAAGTCAAACTCTCATTTAATCTAAATATATAATAAATCTAATAAACAGTAAATCTCAAACTCCCTTTAACTGTACAGATTTTACTTAGAGGCTAGAGATCTGCTGAATGCCCATTACATGCAAAGGGAATCTGAGGCGAGTGAAGGTGAAATCACTAATTCTCTTAGTCACAGATTAAAGGTACACTCTCCAAATTCATCATTTTTGTTAGGTGTTATTTCTCCAACATGACAGCAACACATGTTTCAACACACGTTTCAACACAGTTTTCAAGGCAAAAGGACCCTGAAATATACCACAACACACCTACATTCTGAAAAGTGTTCATGTCGCAGCCTCAGTATCAATACAATGCAGAACTGCCCAGAGGATTCCTCCAAAAACAACCGGAGTAGGGTCACTTGGGAATTAGCTCCATGGCAGCTATTCCACAGGGATAACAAACCTTTGTTGATCTTGTTACAATGGCTCCTTTACACCAGCTCATCTAATCTAATTTAATGTATTCTCTATTCATGAAACAGTATTTCTCTATAACCAAAGTTTTCAGATCTTTGCTATTTTCAGAATACTTTCTGGCTCTGTACAGGGCATATAAACAGCTCTTAAGCTGTGGAGGCTCAGAGACACCCCTGTATGCTATGGGCTCACTCTTCAGGAAACCGCACATGAAGAATTAACATAAAATATCAGGGCCTCTGAATGCCCCCATTGAAACTGTGAACTCCTTCAGGAGTTCTGTGAACTCTGTAAGACTTCCCGGTTTAAGGTAGAATTCCAAGCTCCACCCGTTGTAATAGCTGTTACAGACTACAGAAAATAGACTCATCTAAGCACACAAAAGCAAGTCCATGTGCACAAAATCGTTCTCTGCAAGCTGTCTGATGGAGAGGCTTTTAGTGGGTAATAGAAGGAGATTCTAGAGAAATTTTGGTAGAAACTTCTCTCAAAGCAAAATGCTAATAATACCTTAGAGGACAGCCCTTGTCTCCTGGGCCCCTTGAGTCCAGAGACGGGATCAGGCAGGTCTTCCCTTTTCCTAGTTGTGAGACTGGAAGGATGGCCCCACTCTCTCTCAGGTGAGAACCACTCCTTGAAAGAGATGTTAACGGGAGACCAATAATACGTGGAAACACCCTGATTAAGTATGGAATGGGAATGATAAACAAAGTAAAGCAGCATTATGGAACTAAGAATGCTATGACAAAAAAAACCCGAAACCCAAAAAACAAATCACCACCACCACCACCACCACCAAAACAGCAACAAAAAAACAAACAAAACGAATTGCAGAAAGTGTTAGGATAACAAAACCTGAATTTAAAAGGTAAGAAAAATAAGAGATCACCCCTGCCTGATGTAATAAGAAGAGAGAACAGAACAGAAGGACCCCTATCCAACTCCTACTTACATTCTGTCATTAAGGACAAGTATCTTTATTTTTTTATTTTTTTGGTCTCTCCATACGGCTTGCAGGATCTTAGTTCCCAGACCAGGGATTGAACCTGGGGCCAGGGCAGTGAAAACACCGAGTCCTAACCACTGGACCACCAGGAAATTCCCAGGTATCTCTAAACTGAAAAATATGAAAGCTATAATGCACTCTGCCTTCTTGCCTGGGTTACATACCCGGTAACATTCATGGACAGGAGAAGTACTAGAAAAATGAAAAAGAGCCTCTAGAAAAACACATTTTCCCATTTATTTTGGATTTCCAAAGTTTTATTTTCTGTTTCACACTTCAAATTACTTGAAGTTTTAGGGAAAGGGCAGGATAAATCTTACTTTCATTATCTCTCTAGTTCCTCTTACTAACACAATGTATGACTTCTCCAGCTTTTGTGCCTTCTTAAAAATGCTATGTGGCCTAACATACAGCAAGGGACAAAGATTCTATCATAGATTCATAATGTCCTCATACTTATGAGTCTCCATTATGATTTTAGGAAAGAAAAATGTTTCTTTTCCCTTAATCAATCATTGTCTGAGAGGCATTCCACTTAACTACTGCATAAGACAGGGTAAGAGTAATCAGCTAGTTTTCCATTTGACTCTTACTACTGCCAAGTGGGTTTAAAGGCAAACTATTTCATACTTATATCTGCTTACGTGATTAAACATTACCACCTCTGCTTACTAAACAAGTCTAAATATACCCTCCTTGGGGTAACTAAGGAGTGTGTTATGACTTAGTGTAACTGTAACTTAGTTACACTAAGGTTGTTTCTAAATCAATTGACAAATACCCCAAACACCTAATATGTCCCTGGCCTCAAAAAATATGATCCCTGTACTGAAGCAGGTTAGGGTGTCAAAAAAAAACAGTTAAAAAACAAAGTAATAAGTCAATCAAACAATTATTTGACATCAAATAACTAACCTGTTCAAACTTTTTGACTGGGTTGATTATGTTGAAACAAAGTTAAGCATTTTAGAGGAACGCATATTTTAGTCTTTTCTCACCCTACTGAGTTACAATGCTAAACTAGATAACATTTAACCAGAGAAGTAAAAAACACACCTTTTATAGAACAACTTGTGAAAATGAACATATGTGAATAGAAAGAATAATTATTTGTATATTAAATTAAGACCAACTTTCATAAAAATATGGATGTGGGAAAGTAAAATAAAATAAAATTTTGCTACACTATACTACATTATCTCTGAAGTGAATTTTCTGATAAGTGATTTTCTAGTAAACAACACTGAACATATTTCCTTATTCTGCTATAATATTTCAATAAGTAACCAATCAAATGTCTTCAGCTTTTCATGTTGTATTAAAATTCTAAATATCAAACTATAAACAGGAATTTTTCTTAAGAAAATAGTGTGCATTTATGGGTAGAATTTGTTTTTATTTTTATTTTCTAACAAGTTAGGATACATACTAACACAATATGCCCTGCGCTTTTTCTATGTCCAGCCTGAAGTTTAGGGTATATATAAAGTACATAGTTATAGTAAGGAAAACTATAAACTTCTGCTACCTTCACATATAGCCATATTTGTACACATTTCCCCAAATCCAGACATGTTCGTCTTTCAATCCCAGCTTTGTTACAAATAATTCTGAATATGGGCAGAATTTATGTCTTTTACTTAATTGTAAGGTAAGAATAAAACTTGTTATAATAAAAACATCTATTATAAAATCTTAGTTTGGGGAAAGATGTATGACTTTTGCCATTTGGATTTGTCCAAAAACAAGGAATCATTTTCTGACACAAAGCCAGTTTATTCTATCTCACCCCCCGGCCTTGTTTTATTTACTGTGTACTTCTCAAATGCTATGGTATAAGGACTGCCATATTTAAAAAAATCTTAACTTGGAATTGGCTTATGACTTTCTTGAGCATTCAGAGTTTTCCTGTATAATGCCAAACAAAAACATGGGAAAAAACAGTAATCCAATGCTTAGAGGAGTATGCAGTGGAATATATACACATTTAAAGTGCATAAACACTCATAAATTATTTAAAAACTAAACCTAATGCAGGAAAACGTGTAAAAGCCATGTTAAAATATAGCATGTGAAAAGGTAAATGTAAATGAAAAGTTCCATATGAAGGGCTTAACATAATGTACTAAGGTATCAGAAATATTACTTATTCAAGCTCACAATACTCAGGATATATTTAGCCAAGCCTTTGGGGACAAGGATGATATGGCAAAAGCTGTAAAACCTCTTGCAAAACCTCTTTAGAGGCTTATACCTAGTAATCGATTAATAATCTGAATGTTCTTTCATCCATTTCTTGTTTTCCTGTCCATTCCCCTTATCTTCTCTTTCTCTCCTTTCTATCTGGCTCAGTGCCAGTTAGACTTGAAGACCTGAAGAGTTCATACAAAAGAAAAGTGTCTGATTTGAGCAATTTGGAAGGTAAGGAGAGTGTCAGATTCTTAAATTATCCCACTTTCTTTCTTCCTCTAATAATTTCAGGCACTGTATTTTAGGCATTCAAGGACCAATATGTTCTACAACTGTTAATTGGTGAATTATGTGGGCACTTCCTATTTTTATACTTTCTGACGCATCTTTTAAACTTCAAATCTGTAACAAAAGGAGACCTCTCAACCACAGAAAGCAGAGTAAGAGATGAATAGTGAAGGAAAATTTCTTGATCTCAAGGTTATAGAGCCTGAAATGTATGACTGAACAATAGTATAAAAATCTTCATACCTAGAAATCTTTAAGAAGAGACCTTTGTGGTTTAGAATATAAACTCATCCAGGCTGGGAATAGCTGTCTGTGGTTTTAAGCTGTTTTACTTTTAGAAATTATACCTCTTGTGAAGGTCTTTAATTGCCTTCTAGTCTAAGCATCCTATGTCATTAGCCTCGTGTATCTCAAGGAAATTGGAGTCCTTCACCAATTCAGGTGGAGCAGAGGCAGGGTACTTTAAACCATCTTCATCTGAATCTTTGACCAAAAAAAAAAAAAAAAGAAAGGAAGAAAGAAAGAAAGAAAAAGCCAAAATAAAACAAATTTTAAAAACCTCAAAACAAACAATCAGAAAACAAAATAAACAAAAAACCCCCAACAACCCTACTACAACCTCCTGGTTCTTCTCTGCTTATTTGTAGCAATTATTAAAATGTCATTTAGAAAATCTGTGTTCCAGTAAATTTAATGAAGACAATTCTGAGCAATCTGGAATGATCCCAGGAAAGGAAACTACATCTTGCCAAAAATATAAAGTACAATCAAAACAATAGTTTGAAAGAAAAGCTGAAATGATTTTAATATTTAAGCCTCCAAGAAAAGCTATTAAGCATCCTCAGTTGGTTTCTATGCAAGGCAACATGCTGTAATTACCCAATATTAATGATTATTAGTTGGCGAAGAATGAGATATTCTGATAAAAGTTTTCAGAACTAACCATATTTGCAGTTAGGAGAGAGCTACATGTATAGGAATTCCTACTTAAGTGTTCTGTCAGTTTGCTATGGTCATCAATGAAAAACTCAAGGTTAATTGTCAGAAATGTCAGTGGCAACCTCCCATAGAAGTTTTTATATTTAATTGCTACTGTTTCCAACCTAGTTTTAAGTTATTCAGCATGTGTTAAACATGCAGGATAATCATAAATCAAAAGAAGAGTTGATATTCAGTCTACTACAAACACACAGTTTTAAAACTACTCAAACAATGATGTAACATAATATATTGGGTATGAGTTTTTGATATAATTGGAATTATAAGAAGATTCCAAATTTTTCAAAGAAGAAATCTTTCATAGGAAAAAGCAATGATATAGGCACATTTTACAACAATAGTTTTGCAAAAAACTGTCTAGTTATTATATAAACATCAGGAAGGCATATATTAAATATTTATATAAATTTGGAGAGGTAACAGCATTAAAAACAAGCATTATAGTATACCTATTTCCTAGTAGTAAAATGTGAGTTTAGCTATCATAAAACAGAACAATTAAAACTGATAAATATTATAGGCACACGTGCACTCCTACATCTCATTTGGATAGCAAGAACAGATGAAATATTCTCAAAACACTCTGTGCTGGTTCCCAGAATTTGACAGCTGTATGTTTTATCAAACAATTAACTAATGTGATAGCTCTGATTTTAAAAGAAATTTAAGGCACTATAAAAGATACTTAATTTACTCAGTGTTAAATAATTCTAAACAAGTAACTGCCCAAAATTCTGAATCATGAATGTGACCTCCAAATATATTGATGTATATCAGAGCATACATTTTATTTCCATCAACAATTTGTCTTTGGACACATAATGACAACTAACATTTATCATCATATAATGTGTGCTAAGCACCGTTCTAAGTGCTTTGTATGTATTCACTCTTTTAAGCCCTTACAATCTTATTCAGTAGGCACTATTAATATCCCCAAATAAAATATGAGGAAACTGAAACGCAAACAGGTTAAGTAATTAGCTAATAGTCATGTGGCTGATAAGTGGAGGTGTCAGGGTTTGCACTTCTTAGCTTGGGCTCTCTAACCACTCTGCCAGCTACAGTGTGTCTTCTACACTAGCTACAAATTCAAGTCTCTGCAGATGGTCTCTTGCCATTATCGAGCAGGAGAGGAGTAGGTACTTTTAAATCAACCCAGATTCAAAGGCCCACATAAAAACAAAGACCCGGCCAATCTAATGTTTAAAAGCATCATATCTGAGCATAATTCTATTAAAAATAGTAAAATGTCACCGTAGCAAAAAAGGAAGACACCTTTGAAGAAAGGAATGAATATAACCATTATTAATAGCTTCTTACTCACAACGCAAATCTTTCAACTACCTGGCAGAGACTCACTGTTATTGCTGTATTTTTCTCACTGCCATGGCTTTGGGATTTCATATTAAAGTAGCAGGAAGTTGGCATGTGAATCACCCACCACAACCCCGACCCCAAATCACATTTTGAGTATGAGGAAAGAGAGGAAAAGGGAAGGTAAGAGAAAAGAGGAAGTGAGGAAAAGGGAAACACAACCAGGAGAAGATGGGGAACCGAACTGGCATGCAGACCCCGAGGTGAAACAGCAAAATCAGAGTTCTCCAAGAAGACATATAGGGCTGCACTGCTCAGATCATCTGCTAAGAGATGTAATTGGAACAAATCACATGAAGTTTCTGTTGTGAAGTATTCTTCACAACACGCTCTTATTCCTAAAAACACACCATTTGCCAACAAAGTGTTTAGATTCCTTGGGTTTTGGCTCTCCTCTCAGCTAGATCTAATATATGATCATCTACATAACAATTTGACAAATGGTAAGTATCCAACAACTATTAGCCAGCAAGTCTTATCTACCATAAACATTTCATTCTGCTTCTAAAACAGCTTCATATTTCAGGTGTGAACCACAAATAACAACAGCACTTTCAAAGACTCTCTAATTTAAGAGATTCCAACTGAAAAGCTAGAACTGTATCACTGTATTAAACAAAAGATTGCAACAGCAGAGATAAATAAAGTGCAGTTCACTTTATACTCCTTCAAGACAATATGTGAGAATATTTTCTAAGACATCCAAGTCAAATATTTGTATGTTTCTGAACACTTTAACAGAAGAGTCCTACAGAAAAAAAACCCCTATATTTTTAATTTTAAATATTTCAGTCATTAATTTAAAAATTATTTCTGAAATTTAAAAAACTTTTGTAAAATGTAATTCATATTACACTTCAAACTATTAATCTATAAATATGTTGATGTGTCCTGTAGCAAGAATATAAAAATATGTAGAAATTTCTCTAGGAAACAAAGGGTTGATATCTAAATTTAGATTTTCTAAAATCTAAAGGGAAATAAATGTGGCTAACATTGCATTGCAAATACTTCTTACCCTTGTTAAAATTATACCATAGTATTAACTCGTAGGAAAATACTCCTTTCAGCATTTGAGAACTACATGGGAATTTGAGTTCTAGGTCTCTATTATTATAATTATTATTTATTTTTATGAATTCATTACCCAGGATGTTGTAAATATTTATATGCATAATTCAGCAGTAATCAGTGGTGTTTATCTTGACTAACTGATAATCTACAGACTGCAGTGCATTTATGACTTCAATGGAATTAATCTTCAATTCTCTACACTTCATTGTGAGAAGAGCTATAAACGGATTGCCAAGAGGAGGCTTTCAGCATCGAAGCTTTACTTGAGGAAGAAAAGCAATTCCTTTGGGAGCAAACCCATCTTTATTCACTGCAGAGTACAACTACTCTCAAAAGGAGCTAATAACCTCAACTCCTTATAATATACATATTTAAAAGATATTTTCTTTGTCCAAGATATAAGGATAATTTTCTTCGTCCAAGATATAAGAATAATAGACACGTTCCAAGAAATAACATGATGAAGTCAATTCTACTTTGTCCAAGGGAAAGAGGATTACTCCCACTTCACAAGTCCTCTTTTGACCTAATAGAACGCAAAGGATCTGTGGGCAGTGGGCAGGAGATGATGGGGTGGCGATCTGCCTTGCTGACAGTTCCAACATCCCTGAAGCCCTCCTCTATTTTTCCAATTATTTTTCCATGTTCAAATACACACTGAACACTTCCTTCTTGTTTGGTAAATTTTATGTAGATTATTCCACAAGGAATACATCAATTTCACTTTCCTGGCAATCACACCCTGCCCGTTTTCAGCTGGCTTCCTTTGACTCCAATTTGACACCCTGGTTTGAATGGTCATGCCACATAAGGGAAATGCCAAGGCAAATCTGTCAGCTCTATGGGTTAAAGCCACTGTGGTGTGGCTACTTAATGATTTATAATAGAGCTGGGAAGTAGTCGCTTGCAGTGCTGCTGGGAGACGCTGGTGGCTGGCACGGATCACAGAAAGTGGTACAGATGTTTTCCAGCTGAAGATGCCTCAGAGCATTTTGTTTTCATCAGATCACTGCACGTACCCATTATCCAAAAATTGAAAGTGACCCTTCTCTATCCAACCCTCTCCTCTCACTCACATACACATACACACAAAACTCTAAAACTAAACATGTCTTTCATTGGACAAATATTGGATAATTTTCAAATAATAAGTCACTGTACATAGTAAATTTAAAATAAAAGCTGATTTTATAAGTGCTCTTTCTATAGCTGAGCTATTCTTCTCTAATTAAGTTATCTTTAAACTTAAATGTTTCTACAGAAGAAGAGATATCAGAGATCCTCATCTTTTAAAGTCTTTATATGTAAAAGATATATATTAAAGCATTTACACAAAAAACAATATGCCATTTAGAATCTGCTTTAAAACATTAGAGCCCACTGCCTATCCCCCCCCCTCCAAAAGTGGAAGGATAGAAGCAACAAGATTAACAAATACTGAAAATTGTTGACACAAAGATTACAGTATATTATTCTCTCCACTTCTGTATGTGTTTGAAAACCTTCACTTAAAAAACTTATTTAGAAATAGATAAACATGGAGTTTTGCATTAAATCACCACTTTTCCTAAATCAACCAAATCATTTTAGTATCATTTTAGTCCATCTTTGCTACCTCAAAATATTAATGTCTAATAATCTGCAAACTATTACTTGACCATTAATTAAGGACAAATGCGATGATCTGTAAAGAAGATCTGTCTTAATTCACTGTCCAAAATAACTGACATTACTAAGCAATTATTTTGATGTCCCTCATTTTCATAAGGAATGGTAAAACAACAAAGGATGACTGACATTCAAAAGCTTGCTCACCTTCCTAATTGGCTGTGATATTTGTTTCTTCATTATGCCTACGTATTTAAATTTCAGTCTTGCACCTGTCATAATCTATCCTCCCAAAGCATCGGATTGCTACATTTCCAAAATATAATAATAAACTGAAAGATTCTTTCATTAATCTTCCAACACAGACCACTTAAAAGTAAGTGAAGCATTATAGCCTAATTCAGTTAAATTTTCCATAGCATCTACATTCAAATGGAAATGTATCTGCCAGCTTATTAGGTGCTGAGGATATTACATTATACTCTGCAGAGCTTGGCAAGATGACTCACACAGCAAAATAAGAAGAAAAATGGATTGAAACGGAATAAAATTAAGTGCTATAAAAATCAACTGGTAAAAAGTACACGTGATAAAAGATGTGTACTTTCTCTAAAAATTATGTTTTGACATCAGAGATATATTGGTCTTTTAAGACCAGAATAAGATGCTTCTGATGGTACTAAATTCAGGGTTGGAAAGTTGTTACTCAGTATTCAAATAGCAACAAATCCTCTGGCTAGGATTATAAACCTAGTTAACAGCTTTTATACTCCACTGTGATCACTGAGACTACTCTTTTTTTTTTAATTTTGTGGTTAATAAATAATTGTGGAATCTTAGAGTTGTAACAGAATTTAGAAATAGCATTAAGTCAACCGCCTAATTTTGTAGATAAAGAAATGAAGGTTTGCTCATGGAATGTCAGTCTTCCCTTCCTCCTAGGTCGTAGCAAATTTAGCATTCTTTTACATGTTTGTCCTGACACAAGCTGCTTTGTTATGCTTTTGTCCAAAAATTTACCTTCCTCCCTCCTCCCCCCCCCCGCCCCACTCTATCTCTATATATATACACATACATGTATATCATATATATATGATGAAGATATCTTCCTCTTTTAAGCTAATAGAATATCTCAGAAGAAAAAAAGTCCCTTGAAACTGTCTTGGAATTTCCAGGGAAAAAAACTGCATAAATTTTCAGCCTTTTAAAAGATGTTTAACAGAATTGTATAATTAAAATGATGTAGCTCTGTTATGCCAACCTCAAGGCTATATCAGTTGTTCACAAACTGTTCTTAAGACAAAGTAAAATTAAGCAAAGGTGTCTCAATTCTATCTTCAAATTCTATTTCTATTTCCTTTTAAAAAAATTGCTTAACATCACCAACTTAATCTCTAATAATGTATCTTTTTAGCAATCTCTATTTTAGGGAAGATAAACTGAGCTTAAAGGCTCAATTACATTCATCCAATTTGCGGTATCAAAATTTGAAAATGAAAGGCTTTAAGACATCAGAGAATGAAGGATGACAGTTTTAATACATGAGTTGTTTTGCCTTATCATGAAGCAATGTGAGAATAGCAAACATTCAACCATTTTATCTCTTTGTTTGCTGGGACGTGAGAAAAGTTAAGTCATCCAATAATTTTTCACTAGTTAACCAAGTAATGAAAGGAACTACAAATTTATCAGAAAATTGTTTGAGCTACATACCCATTTTACCTTCAAAATTTACAAACTGTTAAACAGTACAGTTTTCAGATCACTCTTCAGAAAATTTATCTCAATACACATTTTACAGGTGTTAAGTTCGCTAAAGATATGACATGCGTGTATTTCAAATCTCTAGCACAGTTAAATGCTTTCTAAATAAGCCACAACCATCCTAAATTGGGTGGCATAGATTTCGTGACTGGTACGATCTAAAGAGCTTCCCAAAAGAGAGGCTTACTTATAAAAGGCTGAACTCAGAGTGATGAAAGATAGCTCAGTGTTCAGACAGAGCAGTCTATTTCCATGGAGCTGCTAGCACATTTGTAGCCAAGGTCCTAACATGGTCTGCCCTTGATCTTTACTTACAGCTTCAAAAGTCATTATGCCAAGAAAAAGGTAGGACAAGACACAAAATAACAAATTGGATTCCTTTTCATCACTGTAGTAACAGATCTACTTTCTGTTCTTTTGCAACCTCTCTCACCGTGTCTGACTGACTTTTTTTTTCCCCCCAAGTTGGAAGCTTTTGTCAAAACTAGAAGTAACTGATTTAAAATATTTTATGGGAAACTAAATCATGTTGGCAGGACTGGGTTTGGAAAATAGTCTGAAGTTATAAATATGTTCTGAATAAAATGTTTTAAAGATACTTAGGTTTTTAAATTGAAGTCTGTTCACTAATGGGTCATTCTGGGTCATAAATATATAATGCAGTTAAAGCTTTTGTTTCACAATTTAGAGGACATACCTGGTTAATATATCATCTGGGATGTCAGATAGGTTTCAACTTCCACATCAATTCTGAGTGGGTGAGTTTCTGGAGTGGTAGCAGGCATGTAATGAATTTATCCTTCGTGACCTCTGCCATGCTGTACACATGCTAGACATGTCAAGGCATGCAGTGTTTTACTAGAAATCACAAAGGGTACATTGTCCCCTTGTAAGTGATCTCTTACTGAGATAACAAAAACACAAAGTTATTGTAAGCCACACTATAGCTATATTGTACACAGATATCTCTTGTTATAAGGAATTTTAAATATAAAAGATGCAGGCACTGCTACACAACGATGATGTTATAGTCTCTACCAATTATATGACTTAAGTGATCAAATTAGAGAAAGAAGGTACTCTATTCCAGGAGTTGTACATGAAGAATAAGGGCATCTTTAATTTATAATATATTGTGGGAACAAAAAATTCACCTCACAGATATTCTCTTCACTGAAAAGGTTTTGATGCAATGTAGTTACTGGATCAACACAAGTTATGTTCCCTGGGGCCATCAACTGTGTGATGGACGAATCTCATTCCTGACTATGATTCAGAAAAAAGCATGAAAAAGAATGAAACATGAGGGCGATCTGATGAAGACTATTATCCGTAAAAGGGCTGGATCTGACATGTTTTCTTCAGTGCAAAGTATCTGGCACTTTAGGTATTTTAGGTGCTTGTTGAATATATTCGGTTAAAAACGGGTTGTAGCATTTAGGCCCAATCTCTGGTTCTGATATTAACCAACTACATGATGTGTACTCAAGCATTTAAATCTTAGATTTCTCATCTCTAAAATGGGACTATCAATACTTGCCTCAATGAGCAGTTTTACAGAATGAAAGAGATCACGTAAGTGTAGTCACCTAGCTTGGCACCACGATGCCTGACATATAGTCAGCACTCGGTAAAAAATGGTTTTTAAAAAATGCTATAAATAGTTTAATACTGGGCTAAGACAGAAATTAGTTTCACTGGGCTTATTCCTGTATCTAACTCCTTCATCCTCCTTTTCTTTGAAACTTATTGGTATCCTGTGAATATAGCTAGAAGAATTCTAACACCTTTGTTCAACTTATTGATAGTGGCACATCCCTACTAAATCCTTACCTCAACACCCTTTACCCTGTATCTTGTGGCTCAATCTATAAACTTAACATTGAGTTCTTAACATTTTAATAAAGATTAGGCTCTTAGAATGGACTTGAGGACATGGGGAGGGGGAAAGGCAAGCTGGACGAAGTGAGAGAGTGGCATGGACATATATACACTACCAAATGTCAACTAGATAGCTAGTGGGAAGGGGGATCAGCTCGGTGCTTTGTGACCACCTAGAGGGGTGGGATAGGGAGGGTGGGAGGGAGACACAAGAGAGAGGGGATATGGGGATATATGTATACGTATAGCTGACTCACTTTGTTATACAGCAGAAACTAACACACCATTGTAAAGCAATTATACTCCAATAAAGATGTTAAAAAAAAAAAAAGATTAGGCTCTTCGTGTATAAGGTATGTGTAAATTTCCATAATAATTTAAATTTATATCTCTCAATTCTACTACTAGAATTGAGTAGTAATATTAGTAATAACATATTTCAAAGTGAAGAAATACTAAATTTGTACATAAAAATGAAATCCTAAAACAAATGTATAACTCCAATATTGTAAACCATGACTGAAAAGGACTGTCTTTTGTGGTTATGTTCTTACAGATTTAATCCTAATTCTGCTATTATTGCGTAAAAATATAGAACCTGTTATGGAACTTTGTCTACATAATTTGATACACATTTCTATGGTTGTTTCCTTTCTCTCCACATTAATTTTTAAAATATGGGAACCGCACACATATATTAATTTAGACAACTCTACAGATTTGTTCATCCTATGAAATATTCTCTAAATTAGCACTCAGCAAAGCGCCAAAACATGATATTTACATATTTACCTATATCTATATAAAGGTAGCAATCTACATTTGAGAAATGAATAAATGCAATTAGCCCATGAGAAGGTTCACTGAACTACTTTTTAAAAAAATGTTAACCCTTAAGTGTCTACATCTAAGTTTCTGAAGCAAGGGCAATTTTGCCCACCTGGGGACATTTGACAAGTTTGGTTGTCAGAACTGTTCGGTTGTTGGGGGGAAAGTGCTACTGGCATCTAGTGGGTAGAGCCCCACTAGACTCTAGATGCTTAAGTGGGACTCCAGAGTCCCACTAGATGCTTGTGCGAAGCATCCCAGGATACGCAGGACAGCCTCAGCCACAAATACTTATCAGATCCAAACTGGCGGCAGTGCAGAGGCTGAGAAACTCTGGTCTGCATAAAAGTCAATTAAATAACATGCTCTTCAGAAATCAAGTTGATGTACTCTTTTGCGGCATTACCCTTGAAGGGAGAACTATGCTATCTGTCTGTAGGTGTTTAAAACAAACGCAATGTGCGATTTTAAACGAATACAGCTAAGTAAGTTTCTTGAAGCTATGTCATAGGCTTGAAACATCTGCACAAGCGATCCCTAGCAACGCAGTCTTGAGGCCCACTGATGCTGCCGTGGATCTGTGGTGCAGGGCGCACAGGGGAGTGAAATGTGAATGACGGGTGCTTGTCAGGGCTGCTGAAATCTGCAAGTCAACCATGTGGAACTGGCCCAATAAACAAAAACATTACATCAATTATAAAACCTCCAGAATCACTGTCATGTTTTCATTGATTAATTCCCACTCATTTGCTCAACTGAAAGAGTTTTGCAGCAAGGAATAAAATGCTTTAAATGACATCCAGTCCCCTGCAAAGCCAGGTGTCTAATTATAGTGACTCATCCTTTCTGCTCTCTCTCTCTCTCCCCCTCTGTCTCTTTCTCTCTGTTACGCAGCAATATTAGCTGGAGAGACTACTAACTCTTTGCTGTAAGCAATACATTTAAAAAAAAATTTTAGATGCCCGTTATCTTAGGAGAGAATGTCTGAAAGAAAATAAAATTGACTCTTGGGTAAGGGACATTGGTGGAGGTATCAATAATTTGGTTAACTTCTTAAATGCACAATAATTACATACCCTGCCATTCATTCACTTTCACTCTTTGGGTTAGCTCCTATTACAGCAATATCTAGTATCCCCAAACTAAAAATATTAAGATCTATCCTTATCAGAGTCTTTTTCAGGACAAGATTACTAAAACACAAATCTGGTATCACTATCCCACCTAAGTTATTCAATAGCTGGCCCTAGCTCTTAAATAAAGATTCAACTCTTCCACTGAACTCACAAAGTCCTTCATAACCTGGGTTTTAGCCCTCAGCCCTGTGCCTTCCCTTTGCTCATAACTGCCCATTGGCAACTGCCACAGCAGTTACACCAAACTGCTAGCAGTTCCTGGAACATCCCATATTTTTTCATGTTTCTTTGACTCGAAATATACTGATGCTTTGGTCTCAAATGTGCTTTCTCTCTTTTTATCTACCTCATTTTTACTCTTGGTCCTTATCCTTCAAATTACTACTGAAGCATCACTGGAACTCCTTAGGAAGCCTGCCCTGCCCCCCTCTCCTCCAGGATACTATGGACCTGTACTATGGATACAGGTCCATAGTATCCTGAGGACCTCCATCAGTGGGCATATTCCACTGCAACTGATGATCTTCTCTGTCTCCTATGTGAGATTGGATTCTTTAAAGGTAAGAAGTGTCTTCTGTGAACACTCAGAGCCCCTGGCAGTGGCTGGTATAGAACAGACAATAAATGTCGGTGACTGAATGACTGGGTCAATGAATGGATGAATGATGGTAAGTTCATAGATTTGGGTATATGGGTTCCTTTCTCCACTTACAGTAGTAACATTTTATCCTCTCCTTATAATCTAACCATCCTCAATTGTATACATCTTCTATAGTCAAGCTATCTCCTCATTGAAACCTTCAAAGTTCACCTTCAAAGTTCATCTGCTACCTAGTAGCTGTTTCATAAATATTTGATGAATGAACAAATCAAGAAATAAATCTTTTAAAATTATTAAGTAAAATTAATCCAAGGATAGGAGGATTTCAGTAAGGGCTGACTAACAAAAGGAGTGGATATGTGCAACTTATTTCCTTCTGGATTCAAGGGAAAAATGTGTATGAATACATAAACCTACTTGGGAAATCTACTTGAATGGCATATGGGTATTTATGACACTGGTATTGCAACTTCTGTTGGGTTTGAAATTTTCCAAAATAAAATTTGGGGAGGAAAATACCAGCAATTATAATAAATGTAGAAGTACTTACAGAAGGGTCAACAGAGTGCTATGGAAGCCCCAAGGAGAACAAGAGAGGAAACCTAGTTAGGTCTGGGAGCAGAGAAGCCTACTTAGAGAAGACCTCACAGAAAGGGTGATTCCTGAGATGAATCTTGAAGGACAGAGAGGGATAAGGAAAGGGAGAAGGAAAGGAGATTCCAGGATGAGTGAATGACCTAAATGTCATAAGCAAGTAAGGATTTGTTTATATTGGATCTTATCAATTTTAAAAAGTTAAAATGTGTATCAATATTGCCACAGATAATTACTGGATGGGGGTACGATTTTCAGCTATCACTAACTGTAACCATCAGGGTTGGGACACGGGTGTGGGGTTTTGTTGTGGTTTTGTCATGTTATGGTATAACACCGGAGCTGCCTTCGCTTCAAATAAATGTGGAAGATATACTGGAGGAGGGGAGACAAGTAACAGAATACTAATCTGACTATAGGCATAGGCCAAGGACCTATTCAAGAAGTGTTAGGGCAAAGATACTAAAAAAATGACAGAATAAGCATATCAGAAACTAGAGATAATTAAACATTTGGAAATCATTAGGGCCCCAGCCCAGGTACTTGGTTGCCATGACAAAGCCAAAAGAATCAACTGAAAATCTGACAAGAAGGTATCCTGGGAGAAGCTGAACAAAGAGGAAAAAGGCCAATGTTTTCAAGAGGCAATAAGATTATAATTTTCTATCTCTCTCGGAAATATGCTCTGAGTGTTATTCTGCTTTGAGTCTTATAGCGTGAGTCTGATCTGACTGCAAATGAAGCCAAGGTAGGTACTGTAAAACAGGGATGATATATTTAATGTCCGAACCCTCTTCTAGCTTTTTAAATTCTCCGTGAATCACTGAGGAATTTGCTATTTGAATAAAAGAAGGAGTCTGGAGCAAATAGCTATGCTCACGTGTAGCGTCGCATTCACTAATACCAGTAGAGATGTCTAGGGCCATCCTTTTTCTTTCATTTCATGCCTCCCTCAAATTCTAGAATGGAAATTTGGGTTTTGTGGAATGCTGACCCCGCCAGGGGTGAGCTGGCCCCTGCTTGCACTGGCCGGCCGTAGCTGACTGTGTACATCTCTTCTATAACCTACATTCAGTGACCTCACATTGGTGTTTGAAATCAGTCATGGCGTTAGTATTTCTACCACAGAAATCAGCAAACCGGACAAATCAAGGTGGTTTTTGTTTTTTCCCCTCTCAGGGGGCAGATTATTAAACATTTATCAGGATACCACTGGATCCATACATCCCATCTAGAAAGTCAGAAACCAACTAAGCATCTCATGATAAATAATAACTGAAAAAACTGAATATTATTTTAATAAAAATTACATGAGACATGGAGAAAATTTTTGAAATTCAGTTCAGCAATCTGTTAGCAAGCAAATCAGTTGGGATTGCTCTAGGAAAACAAATGATTTGAAACTTTCAGTGTCATCTGTCCTCCCCAAGTGATGAGGTCAAGATATATACGGTTCCTGCTAATGCCAACTAAGAAGGAAGCAACAATCATGTCTTGCTTATACATGTAGCTGAAGTCAAGTGATAGAACATGTGGACGAGTTTAAATTGTGTTATTCTGGGGAGATAAAAGTTTGAATCTCCAGGGGGATAATTAGTCTTTGTTTATAAGTACTAAATGTAGTTTTTGAAAGAGTCAACATGTCTTCCCTTCAAGGAAAATTAACAAATACAAGGTATTTGTTAATGTACGCTTAAGCAACTGATATGTTTCCATAAAATATGTATGCAGTAGTTTAAAAACCAGATGATACCTTTTATAATTCAGAGGTTAACCAATATGGATTACTCAGTTCCTTTGATAGAAAAGACAGCTCAACTAGTGCTTTCTTATGCAACCCATAAAGAGAAAAGAAGCAAAATATGTTCTATCACTATGAATAGAAGGAAAAATGAAAAAAGAAGAACGCCATCACTTAGATATCTCAATTAATTCTCTCCATTCCTGAGAGCAAAGGAAAGATAACTATTTAAGAAGAAAACTAATTGAACTTGGATATTTAAAAGTGAATGAGATATTTTTTTTTTCAAATAGCTTTTGCTGTCTTTTCTATCCTTTATTCTGACAAGTCACTTAAATCCCAAAAGGTAATTTTCAACTCTACTTTTCTCTTTAATCATTTGTCTTTTTTTTTTTTCCCCATAAAACAGGCTTACACAATTCTTTTTTTTGTTTTGTTTTGGCTGCGCATCATGTGGGACCTTAATTCCCCGACCAGGGATCTTACCCGTACCCCCTGTGTTGAAAGTGTGGAGTCTTAACTACTGGACTGCCAGGGAAGTCCCAAGGCTTATACAGTTCTTAAGAAGCCAGTGATTGAACACTACACTTACTATCTTCAACACATCTATGTTTAAATATGAATAAATTTTAAAATATCTTTAATAAAATAGATCAGTAATAGATCAATGATAATGACATATTTATACATCATGAATAAACTTACATATGACTTTAAAGCTCCTTGAATCATAATTTCTTTTTTAAGTTTAATAATTCTTTCTTTATACACACGTTGATTCTTCACGGGATGCCAGAAACTCACTGATTTTCTGGCATCCCATGCCACTCATTGATGTGGCATATGAAATTTAATACTCTAAAGTTAACAAATCCTTTTCTTTCTTAAATACAGCCTACATAAATACTCATTCCTTAATTCACACGTGCACACACGTGCATGCACACACACACACACCTCTGTCTTCACTTTTAACTTCTCAAGTGTTTTCTGCTCTGTGGACCCTGGGGATCCCCATATTTCTAATTCCACCATGAATTCTCTTTGTTCCTCTGCCATCACCCATACCTTGACATGCTGACCATGGGCCAACCTTATTTTTAACTCTGCATCTCATTGCTTTCTTCATTTTATGTGATCTCACTGCAGCTCAGATTTCCCTGATCAGTAATGTCACTCATTCATATGTCAGTCTATAACCAGGACCTATGGGAGTAGTAACATACAGAGGCAAGAAGAAGGTGGGAAAATGAAAGACACCATTTGAGATTCAATTTCTCTGACACTGTTCTCTACATACCCTTCTCCTGTTCCACACGTCCCACCCCCACCAAGAAAACACCACACATACCCTGAGAAACCCTCATGATCACATTACTGAGACAAAAGTAGTCTTTAAGCATTCCTCCCACATTCACTCTGGGGGACTTCCCTGCCCCTCCAAGGCTCCCTCTCAGAGATGGGAACCTAGTACCAAAGACAGTATGTAAAAACTACCACTGTTTATGTTTATAGAACAATTATTATTTTCCATAGTCCTCACAGCAGTCACTTGACATCAAGGCAGATGCCACTACCTTATTTTAAAGGTAAGGAAACCAGCTTTGAGATGTGAAATGCCTGGCCAAGGATCACAGAATTAATGAGTAGCAGTGGTTTTGATGACAATCAGGGCTTCTGAAAACTGACCGGCCTCCTTCCTTGTATCACTTTTCGTGATATAAGATAATATCCCTAATCACATCTACGATTCCTGAGGGCCTCTATGAGCAAAGTGTTGTACTGGGCTCTCTACGAGCACATTCTCCCAGCAGCTTGCAAAGATAGACAAGGCATACTCTGTAATTCAGGACTGCATGATCCCTACTTAGAAAATGTGGAAAATGAAGCCCAAAAGCCACATCAATAGTAGATGGTGAAATTTGGGGATAGAACCAGGCCTTCTCATTCCTTGTCTGTCTCCCTACCATAGCACTCACTACTTTGGGATTGCAAGCATGGTAATGTTACAGGGAAAACGTACGACTCTGCGTTAAAATATATTGGGGGAAATGTAAGAGCATACCCATGCGCGCGCACATACACGCACATAGAATACACACATACGTACATATACACACCTCCTGTGGGATGGAGAACAAAAATAATTGAATTTTTATAGTTTTTAAAAACTAAGAAGAAAATCATTTCTGCAACCAAGTTAATGTTCGGAAGGTTAGAGTAACATTACTGTATTCCACATAATTAATTTCGATTTTCCAGGTAGCATACACTTCCAGACACATGCCCTGTTGGATGGCTCCAGTCCTACCAGAGGAGGTATCATGAACAGCTGAACTTCTGACCCTTAAGAATCTCAGAGAAAAGAGGAGAGGTATCTGTATAATATCTAAAAACAGGCCACCTTTTAAGGGTGCCCTTCATGAGGCAAACCTGGATTACTAGTAGCTTCCATAGCTGGCATAGCTTCTATGCGTATTCTAGGATTCCACTGTTTCTTTTAAGGAGCAGATACTGGAAAAGTTATCTTATAAAGGGTAAGAGGCTTACCTCACAACAGCTGAATGCTGTTGATGACACATAAAGACTGAGAAGGACGTTAAGTCTAATCAATCTCAGAAAAGAACAGAGCAATAAATTCTTTGGACAGTCTTTATATATAAAAAGTGTGCGGGGATATCTGATTATTTTAGTTTGAGACTATAAAAACTGCATCTGAGCATAATAAAACATAAGTCAGGGAGACTGTTATCTTTCTTAGCACCCATTTTAATGAATCAGAAAATGGTTTCACAAAACCACGAAAACTGATGCTTCCCTCATGATTATCACCAACCCACGCTGTTCTGCTGTACCAGATTACAAGGTATATCATTCAACTGAAAGCAAAAAGTCTTTCCACTTCACACAATTCTGGAATTCTTGCTGCTTCTCATGAGACACAAGTGTCATGAAATTGAAGCCAGAAGCAGTTTTGTATATATTAAAAAAAAAAAAAAAAAGGCAGACTCTTTTTGTGCTTTGTGGTAGCTGTGTGGCCATAATGGTCACTCTTATTATTGCTGTTTATCAGTTCACGTGGGTACAGGTACTATGTTAAAGGAACAAGCTCCGTGGTGACTCCCCCGTATCTGGGGATGACTCAAGCCAACACATGGCAAAAATACATGATATCTGGTGCTGCTTCTCTGCTCCGTGCTTTTGATTAAATCTATCAGAATACTGAAATCGCCTGGAAGCCGACTAAATTCTTAGAAATAAAGTCATGTTAGTGAATAATTTTCATATTAAATTGGTTTTGAAATACACATTCTTTAACAGAACAATAGGTGAATACTCACATTCAGTATATTAGTCTAAATTTTGGACTATATCTAATAACATAGTTAGCTTAGCAGTGTCCCATCCTCTGCTCATTAATGAATGACTGCATTTTTCTAACTGAATGCTCATTTGACAAGGAAAGAAAATTAAATCTGGAAGAAAAGTCTAATTCTATAGTCTTATAAACTTGTTTTTAAACTTCAAGTTATCTTAAATAAGTTGCACTTAAATATTTTATGCTAAAACTAAGATGTGAATTTAGTCTCAATTTCTAGGATTATCAAATGCATAGTAATAAGTCAAAGTTTAAAATATTTTGCTTCCGTTTAGTCAGTCAGTGTCAAATTATATTCACTAATTGTTATTTTAGTATAAAATTGAAATATTTATGTCCTAATCACATAATCCTTGGGGTTTAAAGTTATAAAGCAAAATTAAACTGGACATAGGCTCTGCTCCAGGCATTTGCATATACAAACTCATTTAATCCTCACACCAACACTATAACATAAGGAATGTTACTGATGTAGTGTGAGGTCAAGCTAGTACTTGAACCAAGGAAAGTCTCTATGATGCTATTTTGCCTCTCAGACACTTGGTCAGGGATGGAGTGTCATTCTTTTATTTTTTTTAATACTTTCATTTCATTATTTGCTCATTCCTTCACTCAGTAAACATGTACTGAGCACCCAAATAAGTGCCAGGCTCTGGAGGAATAATAATAAATAATATAGAATTTATGCTTTTCAGTATGTTCCAAGTCTGGTGAGGGAGAGCAGACTTTTGATGAAATAATTAAAATCTACTCAGAAAAATGCTAAAATGACAGGTAAAAAATTTCTATAGAAGCAAAGACTTGGAGAGGACCATTTAAACACTCTGATTCTCAATGTCTGCATCTGAAAAATGGGCATGAACAACAAGTATTTCTTTCTGAAAAGAAATAATTCTAAAACCATGAGTAAATTATGTGTCAACTTGATACTAACTTACACAGTATACACATGTCCTGCTTCACTCTATAAATGAAGGACTTTGAGGCATTTACTTTCCATATGGTAAAAAAAGGTGAAATTACAGTGAAGCAATTGAGAATATAAAACTCCAAATTAAGAGATTTGCTTTATAACTTTAAAGAACGAAGGGACCGTGAATAGAGAATTAAGCTATGGAAATCCTTTTAGTCTTTTCATTAATCTGTATTGTCCTCAAACTCAAGTATACACTTTAGTAGAAAAACACTGACTTCTCTGTAATGCAACCATAAAAATACTGACAATTTTAATCCATTTTTCTTTTTTCTTTTTAAATTTTTATTTATTTATTTATTTATTTATTTTGGGCTGTGTTGGGTCTTCGTTGCTTCGCACGGGCTTTCTCTAGTTGTGGCGAGCAGGGGCTACTCTGCTGCGGTGCGCGGGTTTCTCATTGCGGTGGCTTCTCTTTGTTACGGAGCACGGGCGCTAGAGCGCATGGGCTTCAGTAGTTGTGGCTCACGGGCTCAGTAGTTGTGGCGCACAGGCTCAGTTGCTCTGCGGCATGTGGGATCTTCCTGGACCAGGGCTCAAACCCATGTCCCCTGCATCGGCAGGCAGATTTCTAACCACTGCGCCACCAGGGAAGTCCCCCATTTTTCAATAAAGCCTCATATAGGACAAACTGGCAAGAGACACCATGAATAAAAGGAATTTGCATTGCCCATCAGCTGCCTGACTCTCAAGCATGCTCTTATCAACAATTTTGTCTATTGTCGCATCTCTCTCCTTGAATGAATCTATATCTAGGTAGCAACCAAATCAGCTCCTTCATTCAACCTGAGGGACTAAAGTTTTAATTTTAAAAGGTTCCTAGTATTCACCTAAGGCAGGAAATATTTATGTTTGTGCTGATTTCTCACCTTCTCCAATACTTCACTCATCAATGAGTGCCGTCCGGGCACACTCAACACTGAGAGGACGAAGATGGGTGGGCTGCAGAGATTTCATGAACCCCTGAATGTGCCTGCCTGATTTTAGGGTTAAGTGCTGATGTGCACTGTATCATAACTTTTATCAGATTCTCAAAATGGACCACGAGCCAAAAAAATGAGGATCTATTGAGATAGACTCGTCTTCAGAAATGAATACACATGAGATGTAACAGGTACTCAGTAAAGAGCTGTGGAATTAAGTGTTTGACACTTGAATTCACCCAAGGGTGTCTACCTCTTACTCATCTATCTGTTCCATCATGCCCAACCCCAAAAATAGGAACATAAAAGACAAAGCAAAACACAGAGCAGCTTGGTCAACTTCTATGCACTGTTGTCTCTAAGTATCCCAAAAGGCTAGCTTTCCCAGCCTCTGTTGCAATTAAGTTGTGCCATATAACTAACTCTAGCCCAGGGGCCCTGAGCATAAACAGTGGTTTAACTGCTGAGAAGAGATGATCATAAGCCAAGGTTCTTCCGCCATCTCTCCCTGTCATAGCTTCAGCTACTTTAGAAGTCACACGGAGGAAAATGGAGCAAACTTAGATTCCTGAGTCACTGGACGAAGGGCTGCACCACTGACTTTACAAGAGCGAGAAATAACTCTTTGTTGAGATAAGCCACTGAAATTGGGGTGGTTTGCTGTTGTTGTTTGCTGCTGCTGTTGATAATCACAGCCTATCTTCACATCCTCAAATTTAAGATTAAAAGTCTATCAGACACAGTTTAAATCTCTCTATGCATTAATTTTAAAAGGGGCAGGGTTTACTGCAAGTGTTATTTCTATATTTCTGTAAACTATTCATTACAAACTAGACTTAAACTAGTTTATTTTATAACCTACTGCATAATCCAAAAAGCTTATATCCATGCACCCTTCCCGCTGCAACAAATAAGGATAAAACATAGCTTAAGGTCCAAAACAAAACAGCTATTTGTGCATGCATTCAGGCAACACAAAATGAGCATTTACACAGTGGTACTGGCCACTGTAGATACAAAGCTAAGGGCCACAGTCCCTGCTGCATCCCAGAGGATACAAATCAGTAAACATTACGAGAGGAACCAGTATAGGGTACTACGGGGACATTACCCACAGCCTGGGGAATGGAAAGACCAAGGGAGGCTCCCCAGAGGAACTTTCGCTGGGATTGAGTCTAGAAGGACAAGTAGTCATTAGTTAAGAAAACAAGGGTGGGAAGGTTTTTATGAGAAAACAGACGGATGAGAAGGCACAAATGTGAGACAGTTGGATGTGTGTTAAAAAAAAAAAAAAAATCCAGGGAGGCTGGAGAGGAGCGTCTAGACTGAAGGGCCACGTCTGACGTGGCCCTAGAGAGGTGGGCCAAGGCAAAACTGTGCTTCAATTTAAAATTCCAATGTAGTTAAAGGACCTTCTCTCATGCTTTCCTGGGTCCTTTCAGGAGAAAATAAGGTGTTTCTGCAAGTGCACAATAGTCATGATCAATCAGTGTTTTAAATGATTTGGGGTAATGATAATAAAAACACACAAAAATGGGTATACACAAGTTGTCATTGGCCACATTTTACTCGTTTAGATATACTGTCTCTTCAATTTTTCCTCCTCTACTTATTTTGAAGAGTAATAAAACCAAATATTTTCGAGAGGAATAAAATCAAGTGGCTTACATTATAAACTTTATAGCTTTATACAATTTAGAAATGTAAATGGATATAATATTTCACTTTCAGTCTAATATTGAGTCTAAAATCATGAAAATAGTAGCCAGTTCATAATCTTTCTGTGTCTATAAAGCTCTACTTTAAAAAAATGGATCATTGATATTTATGTAAAAAGTAAAGAATGTGGATTGGTAGCAACCATAAAACAAAGAGTAACATACTTAGTATAAACAAATAGAAACATGTTTTCTATATGTTATCTAAATGGGAGGCAAAGACAACTTTTCATTTTTAACTTTTGCTTACAATTACTTTTGCTAAGAAAGAATCAGAAAACATAATTCAACTACTCCAATCAAGGGATTTGTGCCTAGAGTGTGGATCAGACCAATGTTAAAGACATAACCTAATTTTCTTTGGTTGATAAAACAGTGGTATAAACCACAACATTTAGCAACTTTTTACTTTGCATATTTTGATCTTTTCAAAATTATTTTCTTTTTCAGTCAAATGTTTCCACTTTCTATAATGAATATGGTTAAAATTTTTATCTGGCTTTGAAAGTATCTATTTCTGAGCTCTAAGTTATGTCTTATTATGTTGTAACTTTCTAACCAGGAGGGGGAAAAAAGTATCATATTAATAACCTGTCCCATTCATTTGAAACTGAGGATCTGTTTTAGAAACAGCTTTTGAGGTTCACATAGGTAGCTAATTAGCCTTGTATTATGATGCACAGTCCAGGCTGCAAAACCATTCCCCTGATAGCACTGGCTTTGGGGATTACTGAAATACATTAGGGACCACATGAAAAGGGAGCTTATTAAGAAATTTATATGCGGTTATTAAACAATATACACTTTTCTGCCCTCACAAAATTTACAGTCAAGGTGGGACTATAAGGCAAGAAGAGTTAAACTAAAGGATTTAAAACACATTATATAATCATGTGAACAAGGCAGTGAAACATCCAGACAACAAACAAGATGCAACTGAAGGTACAGAGGTAATGCTAGGAGAGTCTCCCTGGCTGAGCACCTCCTCCTTGAATCTCTCTGAACTCTGAAGTGCTTGGTACATCTTCCTTTCTAAGGTCAACCTCCCTACCCACTTTTTTGACCCTTTCTCAGCTTCTCTGATATATAGCACTCCCCATTATCTTTATTTTAATGAGTATTCATCTTTTCCCCTCCAATGACTCCTGTATCTTCCTTTAGTGGGAAAAACATGCTTCCATTGGACCCTCCACTCTTCTACAACAATCTTCTCTTCTCTGAACTCTCCAGCTGACACTCGCTTCTCTTCATTTTATTATCAAATTTCTTTATAGAGTTGTCTAAACTTGTTGAGTTCTCAAACATATCTTCCAGCTTACTAGTGACTCATCTTCTTGGAATCTGGTTTGCAATGAGGATTCCACCTCCTCCCTCCCAACTCTACTCAAACTGCCTTCTCAAAGGTTACTGGTGCCCGTTTAACTGCCAGAATCAGTGTCCTTTTCTCATTTCTTGTCCTCTCTCTAGCATCTGGCACCATTAACTACTTCCTTCTTTTCTCTTTTGCCTTTCTTGATAATGCACCATTCTCCCTCCTTTTCCCACAGTTTATTAATCTGCTTGTTCTCTGTCACTTTCTTTGATTTTTCTCTCTTCTGACTGCTGATTACAGAGAGATGCACTAAGATTGTCTTTAAATCACTTCTTCCTACAGTACATTCTCTCTCTGAATTCAACACAGCACTCTCGTGTAACACAGCACCATCAGTTCTATATGAATGATTTTCAGATGCTTTTTCTGTAAATTCAACCATCCCCAACCAAATCGGTTATCTGCTCCCTGCTTATTCTCCCTAAAAAGAAAGAGAACACATCAATTCCAACACCTATATTTCTTAACTTGGCTAATGGCAATGCCTCATCCCTAATCATCCAAACTATAAACGTCAAGGTCATTTTCAGCTAACTTTCCTAGATACACATTGAGAAATAAGTGATGAACAGTAGCATAATGCAAAACATTTACTGTGTCTCCTTTTAAGTACAATATTTTTTCAAAGCATCACATCCATTTTCCTGAAATATCTTTGAGTGGGCTCTTGTGATTTTTATTGTTCAAGATGGACTACTATGAAAAATATGAACTAATAAATAATGTCCCATTATTAGGATGACTAAGAGATTAGTCAGAAATGATATTCAGCTTTTCTAGTTCAGTGATTTCCTCTAGGCTTTGCAGAAACAGTAAAAACGTTCTCCACTAAGGCTCAGATAAAATCAAAAGCTAGTGTTTTGATAAGTTGTTCATTCAGAAGTCCAAGTTTCTATTCTTTCTCTTCTTCTTTTTTTCATTTTTCAACATGCCATGAATATAATGTTACATTCAACTATTCATTTACAAAATAATAAGAAATAAGTTTCCAGCTGTTTTATTCAATGACTAAAGCCACTGATGTTTGCATTTTTCTTAAATGTAATGTTTTCTTTATGTAATTTTTCAAATGATGAAACAAGACACTGTAGGTAACACAAGTCAAATACTAGCTCTATAAATTGGTACTAAGATAAATAAATGCAACAGCTAGAAATAATTACATAGTAACCCCTGAAGAACTGTTATTCCAGTATTTCCAAACGTCTACAGAGTGTGTTTACATAAGTACTCTCCGTAGCACAAGGGATACATTCCTGGGGAATGAGCCCCAGGAGAGGCATGGTAGCCAGTACTTATGCTGATGTGGGCTCGCTTCTCTATCAGCCGAGGCTCTTCCTTTCTCTTCAAATTCCCACCTCAGTTTATTTCTGCAACCACTCTTTCTGTTCCCATGCTGTAGGAAGGCTTATTATGCTGTCCATAATGTCCCAAGAATTGCAAAAAGCCTTAACTTCATACTGATATTTAATGTTTCCCCTACCTTTTTCTCAAACAGTTAAAAACCTGCCATGATAGTATCAAGCTCACTGCTTTTTTTTTTTTTTTTAATCCTTTATACTTTTGGGTGTTACTGCTGCTGACTAAATGTTTAAAAATACATAGTGCATGGTGTTCCTTTAACACAATTACTGTCAAAACTAAATAAAAATAGGGATAGAAAAAACACTAAATTCTTCTAAACCACTGTAATTTTCTTAATCCATTTCTATTTATCTTGTTTAGGAAGTAATTACATGGATGAACGTCTATTTTTAGAACAGTACGAACTGCCCTTTTGCTTATTTGTGTTTTCTCCTCTACTGATTCCCAAAAGCCCTATAAATGCAGGTAGGGTAATTCAACCTGCATAAACAATATCTTATAACCTAAAAGTTCTCATAGTACTGTAATGACTGGCTGTTACCACAAGAGAAAATGAGGAATTTCACCCAATTTCTTTCAATGAATTCTTTATAGTACTTTAAAATAAGTATTGTTTTCTAAAAATAAAAAAACAGGAAGAAGAATGTGTTACCACTAAGTTTATCCATTCATTCATCCACTCACTCACTCTTTGATTGTCACTAACACACTGATTTACTCAATAAATACACGTTGGCTTATCCAGCTCTTTGAGGATATAATATATTTTGATGATATAGCAAATTTTATATTCTCTAGTGTTTGTTAAAGATTCATTTTCTCCTTGAGGGCAGATGCTTGTTTTCTATACCTTAACTTTCTCACCATTATATTCACCTTCTCTTTTGTAAAATTATTTTGGGCAACAGAAACAAGTCTCAAAACTGTAGAAGAAATTTTAAATATGACCTTGACACTTTTTCAATGTATGACTTAGCTTTAAGGAAAAGAAGAGTTTGGACTCTTTTTCCTCCCACCTCACAATTCTTCAAAATAGATTAAAATTTGTACTACCAATTATATTATAAAAACAATAATTATATTTTCAGTTTTAGTGTTCACGAGAGCAATATACAAGTGCATCATTAGTGGTCAGAATTCAGGAAAATACTTACTACTCACAGTATACTTTTGAACTTGCATTTATATTACTTTTCAGATAAATGAATTATTTCCCAAACAAGATGAAGTCGAGTTTACAAAAGGTGCTGTGCAATGCATCATCCCTATCAGATTTCATGTGGTCCAGGGAGGAAACATGGTGGCTATGCTTCCAAGGACACATGATACACACAAGGTAAAATGGTGATTAAATGGGGACCTGTCACAAGAAACTAAATAACCGGTGCTTCGTCCCAGTCTTACATGATTTGTAGTCTTCTTTGGTGTAAAGCTCCTGACTTCCATAGAAAATGCCAAAAACAAAACAAACTTATGGTTACCAAAGGGGAAGGGGGAGAGGATAAACGGAGAGTATGGGATTAACAGACGCACACGACCATATATAAAATAGATAATCAACAAGGATTTACTGTGTAGCACAGGGAACTATAGGCAATATCTTATACTGACCAATAATGGAAAAGAATTTTTAAAAGAACATAGATATATACACGTATAACTGAATCACTTTGCTATAACCTGAAACTAACACAATATTGTAAATCAACTATACTTTAACAAAAAGGAAGAAAGAAAAAAAACACCAAAAACTTACAAACATGAAGTAGAAACTGACCTGATTTCCATAAGGACTGGTATATTTGAGTTACAGGTAGAAAATGGTCTATTGGAAGACTTAAACATGAAATCTAATTTTAAAATAGCTCTGGAATGGAAATTCATAACGAAAATAACTAAAGGACAATTTTAACTCAATTTGAGGTTCTGTTATTAAAAATAAAGTGTCAACTGAATTAGTATTTTTTAAATAATTAACTTTATTTTTCAATATGTTACTTTTCAACCCTTGTAAAGATATTTTAAAATAATTTTGGTCACAAATGAACCTAAAATTAAACTTTCCTCTGAGTTGAGACGTCCTTTTTAAAGAGGTCTATTTCCATGTAGCAACCTTAATATAGCACATTTAGGTATCCTTTGTTGTATGAACGTTCATTACATGTTTGCAAATTTGTCAACATGGTTCCAAAACCATAAATACATAAAAGAAAGTACAAGCTCAATCCCTCAACCCTAGACTTTGAAAATACAATATAGATTACTTATTTTCTAAAATTAAAGTGATTTTGTTTAGAGATTTGGTGTAGGGCCTCGGACAGTGTCACCACAACCTTTGTGATAGGTGGGTCATGAGAAGTTTCGAACACAGGGTCGGGAATCATGAAAACAGCTTCGAAAGCCTTTGTTATTTTAATGTTTTTAATTGGAGGTGCTCTGTACTTTCCTCTTGGGCAACCTTCACTTTCTGTTGTAGATGATAATGGTGGCTTTAATCAGCCTAGGCAAACTTGGAAAACAGAACTGCAGGCCTGTATTTTCCTTACTTCAGAACAGTAATGCAAAGTCTAATAGAAAAACTGAAATGGGAACTATCCCAGGAAAATGTGGTTATCCTGCAGTACAGCGTCCTTCCGAGGGCCATCAGGTTTAGTCCATAAAATAATACCTTGCATCAATCCCTGTAAAATAAACTCTTCTCAGGAAAATGATGGGACAATATGGAGAAAATCAAGAAGAAAGGAAGGGAAACAATGAAAGTTTAAAAAAAATAATAAACCTAACCTATTTATATGAAAAGTATGAATTTTTTTAAATAAGGAAACTGGTTTAAATGGATATTGGTAAAAATTTCTCACTATAAGACATTGAAATGCAGAACTGATGTGGACACATTTGAGGATTACTCTCTAAGTCTTCCAAAAGGGCACTATTGCCAAGCCCCACCTCCCAATGACATAACTTCAGATTATTTTTAAGTGTAGCTCCCTCCCATCAATCATCCATAAGTTTTTCTAAGTTTTGGACCCCGTACTACCACATGAATTTTTCCTCTGGCAGTTGACCTCTTGGCTAGAAAACACTCTCGCTGACTCTCAGTTTTACCTTTTTCTCACATTGTCAGTTCCCATCAGCCCTGCATCATAAAACAGGAGGCCAGATAACCACTTCTGTTAGAAACTAGTCACAAAACAGTATAGCAAAATAATAACAACAGCTTATTGAATATCTGGTGTAGGCCAGGCACTGCTCTAAATGGTTTAAATTTATTAATTTATTTAATCCTCAAAACAATCCTATAGTGCCATTATTATCTCCATTATAAAGATGGGGTACCTGACGCTCAGAGAGGTCCAACAACTTATCCAAGGAAACACACAGTAAGTAGTGGAGCTGGGGTTTGAGCCCAAGTTATATGTTATCTGGCTCCAGAGCCAATGCTCCTAACCCCCAAGCTATACCAGCATAATTGCAATTCTACTTAGAAATGGTGTGAGAGTGTCTGCAAATTATGTCTAATAAATTATACATATACATATATATACATACATAGTGGTTTAACTATACAGCTGTCCATCTTAATAAAAAGTGTTTTTTAAATATTTGTGTGGCTTGTTCCATACAGCAAATTTCTTTTTTTTTTCTTTTTAATTACAAAAGTCTTAAAACAAATTCATACATCAAAGGCCAACTGCCAGATAGGAAATCAAGAGTGACAATTGGTGACGATTACCAAGCACCATTCACTTTATTTACATTTTCTCTCTTAGCGTTGACACTTCTATTTCCAACAGCAAACTCCTCAGGAAGAGATACCACTAATTTTATTTGTACCACTCACTGCCTCTTATGTTATGAAAAGGGTAAAACAGAACAGATTAAACTGCCAAGAACACATCCGGGGCAAAGGTTGGGAGGAGAAAACTGATACTCAGGTATCTAAGTTATTTCATGTGTAAAGGATTTTATGATGAGTTTAACTTTTATTTACTACATACGGTTTCAATAATATTTCAAACTTACTACCTAATTAAAACTCACAAGATGAATTGACAAAATAAACTAAAAGCAGGCATCAGGAAATGAAAAACAGAAAAAAAAAAAAAAAAAAGCACTGCCAGGGTGTTTCCTCATATAGATAGTACGCTACACCCAGATATAATTCAGTGATGCACAGCCATGAAAGCAAAGCAAATGACTGAAGATAATTACAGAGATAACATCTTGCAATTTGTGTTCTGGTGTAAATCTTTTATGGTACAAGCTAAAGTGTGTGTGTGTGTGTGTGTGTGTGTGTGTGTGTGTGTGTGTATTGTCATCTCTATGTATACATCTCTGTATATGTCTCTATGTATTCAGAGAGAAACTAGGAAGAGAGGGTGAGTTTACAGACACATTTGAAAATAAAAGCAGGGAAGGACCCTACTTTCCACAAAATAACGTACTTGTGTTAGTGATGATTTTTCCATTTTCGGACTCAATTTTTTGTTTACCTTCACATCAGTGTGTGTTTTCCAAAGCAAAATTTTTTAAATGTGAAATAACTTCGCTCTTGATTTAAAAGTTTGTTCTTGGGATACCCTGGAAAGTTCCACACTATCTTAATATTATAGAAGCACTACTGCAGCATATGGTCTTTTTCAAATTAAAGAGACACAAATGTTCATGGAAACATTTGATCTGATTTTAACTCTCAGTTGAAGTTTTCTAAACAGCCATCCTTCAGGTGCCAGCACACAACATCCTGGGTGTGAATGCAAGAAGCAAATGTGTCTAGCCTACGTATACCATGCCGAATAATGGGCGTACCTGTTTGGTTTACCTAAAAACACCTTTATGGCAACTTAAGTATCAACATAAATTGTTAGGTTTAACGCTAAGCAGAGTTAATTTTCTTTTCAATATGTTTTATGTTTTTAATGCAAACTTTGATTGAAAAATGCTTTCATCTTATTACTTTGGAGAACACATATCAAAAGAGGAGTTAAATTTATAATAAAACCCCAAAGTTTTACCAACCATCCCCCACAAATATTTCAGCTTTTATAATTACACTCTGACTTCTCACATCATCTGCATAGGCTCTTCATTTTACTCGTACATTACGAATTACAATTTTACAATATTACATATTTAAAACCGTATTTTGATAACTTCTTTATGTAAGGATATATACATTAATGATATATTTACATCAGATGTATTTTTCTTCAAGTCTCTGGCACCAAAATTGAGTTTTTAATGCCAGAAATATCATTTTTAACTGTATGAAAAATGAATGTAAATAGATACCAATAGCTTTTATTCTTTAAATATGTCCTTGCTTGAAAAGTTTTATAAACAGTTTGGAATATTTTATTCCCACATTCATTAATCAGGCTACATTAACAATTTCAATTCTGCTAGGTCACTAAACCTGTCATTACAAAGATTATATACATTCAGCTCCCTGGCCCACCTCTAGGATCTGCTTTAACCCTTCTCTCTGTCCCTGAGGGAGCCCCAGGACAGCCTAGGCTTCCTGTACTGTAGCCTTGCTTTCCAATCCCTTTGGCGACCATGATATCCTGAAATGAGTTCTTCTTCTGTCCCATTTCCAAAACTTCTAGTCTTTTATTTAATTGTCAAACATGCATTGAGTGTCCACTATTTCCGAGACCCTGTGCAAGGCATTGCAAGTAAATACAATAAACATCCCCAACCTCAAGGAGTTGAGAATCTAGTAAAGGAGGCTAGACACGTAAGCAGCAAGAATTCAAGAAGTCCCTGTTCTGACTAGTGTTCAAGGCTAACCTCTGATACTCAGCTCGGTCCAAGTTAACCCTCTCTCTCCAGAACTTAACCCCACCTGCTGCTTTGGGTTCTGTTTCAAAAGAGAAAGAATACAAGAATGATAATACTACCTACCATCTACTCAACCAGGACCATTCCCACCATCTGGTGACCATGATGCCTGTCACTGACACTGCCCAACTGAGAGAAGTTCACCCACCTTCCTGATGGCAAAACCACCCCATATTTGGGTCAATTCTGATCTTTGATAACTTTTCCCCACCTTTCTCTACTGGCCTGCTACTGAGGTAAAATAGCTTTGACAGGGAAATCATATCAATTCTTGGAGAATGGAAGATCATTTAATCACCAAGATCCTGTCCATCTCTGATTTTCATAAGCCATGCATCTCATTCTGTGAACATACTATATTTTAAAAGAAATATGTACACCTCAGTCAATTATTATTAAAAGTCATTTATTGGAGGAGCTTTTTAATCATTTACTGTCCATAATAACCCGAAATAATGGAATAATGGTATAATTATTAGCTTTACATATAGGTAAAGAACTGTAGAGGGGTTATGTAACTTGCCTAACATCAAACAGTTTGCAAGCAATGGAGCTAGAATTCTAATTTTTGGAAGCCTTACTTCTAGAGTTCCCCCTGAACCACTAAACTATGCTACTTTTCCCAGCAGCGTACATGACATCTTGATTTATTCATCATAAAAGGTATGGCTAGGGATGAGAGAGAGTGTCGGAGTTCAGAGAAAGCATGAGTTTTTGCTTTGTGGTTACTGTTGTTATTGCTGTTGCTTTGTGGAAAGTGTGTATGTGTGTATATGTTCTTGTTTTGTTTAGTTTTCCAGTCAGACAGACTTAGGTCTGAATTCTAGTTGTATGAACTTGAGAAAGTTACATAATACCATCAACAATTTATTGGCTATTTTCTATATGCTAGCCACTTGGCTAAGTGCTTGGCATACTCTGTCTCATTAAATTAAATTAAGTCTTCATAAAAAGACAAGGAGATCTTACTCATATTTCAGAGCAAGTGTGACTATGACTGAAAGAGGATAGTAAGTAACATTTTCAAGGTCAACTAGCCAGTGATGAACGTAGACCAGACTGAGTTGGAAGGGGGTTTAGAAGAGAGCACCTTGATGGCACTAGGTCATGAAAAGAGGCAGTACTGAATTTAGGAACTAGCACTCACTGCCAGAATTGACAAATAATAGGACCTCTGAGTGTGGACACTGGAGCCATACAACCTGTGTTTGAATCCTTGGATTCAGTTATGATATCTTCGGCAGGTTATTCAACTTCTCTCAGCCTCAGTTTCCTAATTTGTAAAGGTAAAATAATAACACTACATACCTCCAGGTATTTTTGTGAAGAATAAATGAGATAATTATTGTAATGGCACTGGAGGTAGTAGGTAATCAATAAATTGCAATTAACGAAAGAGATAGCTTAATCTTGAATAATTCTGATGCGATAAACTTTAATTTCCACACAACAAAATGAATAATGAACAGTGTAAAACTCCCCTAAAGTATCAAAAATGTTAGTATCGGGGATCACTCCCTAGATCTGTCCCTTCTTTTAGTTGCTCAAACCAAGTGCAGCTCTGTTCTTTTCTTTCTTTTGTACATGGGTACGTCTAATGAGGCTGTGAACTTTGATTTATTTGTTACAACAAAGGAAATATATTATAAAAGGCTCACATTTGACATTTCTCAATGTCGATTATAAATGTTCTGCTCATAGCCCACCAGCCTGAACGACTCTCATACTCTCCAAGAAGGGACAAGGAATAGATGGGAAATAGGAACCAGTGGGAACTGAGAGGTATGAGTCTTATGAGCTGAGTGACGGTAGAAATACTTAGGGATCGTTATGAGGGGGATTAAACAGACCTTATTTTGCGAACTAGCCCAAGACTTCTAAGACTTTCAGTGAATAAGTACTTCGTATTTTTATCTAAAGTTAAGTTTTACAAACTCCTGTTCCAAAACTACTCCAATACTTAAGTATTTTTCAAATTGAACTTTCTAAAAAGAGAATTCAGAGTTTATATTCTTAGTTCTGTACACATTTTTCTCCTAGGTCCATCTTGGATAGTGAGCATCTTGGGCATCAAGCAAAGGGACTGGATTACAATTATACCTCCCCAAGAACCACATTAAAGGAACCTAAGCATGGTCTTATTAAGTGATGATAGCTATACGGTAAAGTCAAGGAGAATTTCTATTTTGAAGTAATAATTCCAAGTCAGACAACCAGAATGCATTCAATTAATAAATATATCAAATAATTTCACACAAATATAATTATTGTATTACAGAGAATGTGCATTCTTTCCACTTTTATGATACCACAAATAAACAGATATCTTCAAAAATACAAGTTGAGGAATTTTTTAATTTTGGAAACAATGAAAGCCAATTAAAATTTTTGCTTAGAAGCAGAAAATATACTGCCTATACTTGAACAATCTTTTCAACTCTAAGTATTTTAATTTTCAGAAAACTGCCAAATTTACACGATCATAGACTGAAATAAATGACATGCCAAAAGTTCTATACTCTCATCAAACAAAAATATTTTAATGATCCTTCCAATGTACTTTTCAAAATCCTAATATAATGAAAGCCACACTAAACAAGACAAGAAATAAAAAAGAAATTCTAAAGGCCTCAATCATGCTACATTGTGGAAGTGAGCCCATGTTTATCAGCCATGCTCAGAAACTCTTAATACTGAAGAAAATCTCTTCAATTCCTAGAATCCATTCATTGCTCTGCTGACATTGGCAAATTGGCCCCTCAAATGTATTGCAACTTTAAGAAACAGAATCACATAGAGGCAAATGCACTGGGTTAGAATTCAGTGACTTGGATTCTGGTCTTGGCTCTGGGCTTGAGAAACTGTGAATTACTGGTCCTCTGTTTCCTTATCGCTAAAAAAGTCACTCTATTATTTATTCAATTTATTTACTTATTACTATTATTTATTCTATTCAGCTAGCTGCTAAGATCTTTACGGTACCACTACTTCATGATATCATGTACATTTTCTATATGCCTTAAAACAGTCATCACTAAACTATCAATATTACTATATTGTGTCCTGCTTATATTACTTTCGCCATAGAACATTAAATACAATGAATGTCACTAATTAATTGTGTTCCACTAAAAATATTTTTAAAGTAATTTTAAAATTGTAAGGTAATTTTATAAATGGCCATAATAAGTTCAATCTCTCATTCTGTCTTAACACTTAATTAAATCATTGTAAAATTATATATATATAAAATTTTATATATATGTTAAATATATATATATGTTCTATTTCATTTCTTGTCCCAGAAGAATATAAGAATTCTAAAAAAAAAAAAAAAAAAAAAAAGAATTCTAGATAAATAAAACAGGGAAAAAGCACTCTACAAGCCAACTTGAGAATAATGCAAACTCCTACCTTGAGACTGTGCCATACATTTTTTAAAACAGTAAACTCATTATAAATGTTAAGAATCAAAGTATTAAAATTTCCCTTTTCTATTTTTAGATATGAAATCAATTACTCAATTTGATGCACTAGAAAGACAGCAAAACATTCCATTTACTTATGCTTCGAGGTCTAGAGGGAATAAAACTTGGATATTTGCAAGTGTAAATAAAATACTTTGTTGAACATCATATAGTTTTAAAAATAAACATGCTAAAATAAGCACTATCAAAGATAAATCTTTGTTTTCATTTTGTACAGCTATTAGTCAACATTCTTCTTTTTTCATTTTTAAAACCTGTTACATTTTTGGTTATTGAGATGAAAGTGTTTCAACGTGACAGTAAGCTAATAATAGCCTGATTCCAACCATAGGGAATCAATTAAGAGATTAAGTCCTTATTGAAAAGAAAACAAAGGGAGAAAAAAGAAGACATGAATTGATAGTAAGGCCGCCAAAGATCTCATATTAGAAGAGGTGTGTTAATAACACTTCCCAGAATAATGTCTATGAATGGAGGCAGAGTAAAGAATAAAGTTTATAAATAAATAACAGTTGCCACAAAAGCTATTCATGCTGAAGAGATGATTTGG
Organism: Balaenoptera ricei; assembly: GCF_028023285.1. Lineage (NCBI taxonomy): Eukaryota > Metazoa > Chordata > Mammalia > Artiodactyla > Balaenopteridae > Balaenoptera > Balaenoptera ricei. Next base: position 6,070,763 of record NC_082642.1, read on the forward strand.
GTCGTTCATTCCGAGATGGGGCTGTGCTCCCTCCCTCCCCTCACACACACACACCAACACCCCATGTGTATCTTTCATCCTGGTTTTTACATGCAAATGGAATAAAATTTTTCCCCTAAGAAACAGAGGCAGGGAAATAATCCCCTTTAAAAAAAACAACAACAAAACCTGAACTTAAATCCGAAAAGAAAAGAGACTGCTATATTTAGAAAGCCAAGCAGCATTTCTGACAACGGACAGTTACGTATTCTAGCACTACCACGATCCTGAGCTGCCTTTCCCGTTCCTTCTGAATTAACTATGGACATAGGAGTTTGAGTTTGAAGAATTTGAGGATATAATCATTTCATGTTTGTTTCTGGTTTTAAACATGAATGGAGAGGTAAACAAAATACAGGCATTTGGAAAAATAAATAATTTCTAATTTATTTTTAACTGTTTCAATTCTCAGCAAGATTCTTCTGACAAGATACACAAAGCCAAAAGGTGCTTCATGAATTCCACTTCAAAGAATGGAAAAGTTATTTTTAAAAATCTATTCAATGCCAAGTTTAATCTAAATAAAATCAAAGAGAAATGCGATTATCACACCAAATTCCTAAAAGAAGTGTTTTGTTTTGGCTCTATCATCAGATACAGAGTTGCCCAAGGATACTCTAGCTATGGAGTCTACGTTAAATTAATGGCTGTAGGTTTTTTAGCTTCTAAAACAGCTTCCTAGAGAAATCAGTATCTTACCTTTACATATCTTCTGGAGAGGTTTCTTGGTGCTTTGAAAACTCCTGAGGTCTAAGTCAAACGGCCATTCTGTTGCTCCCAGGGTCTTAGGGGCTTGGAGAAATCCCAACACCTGCTGCTACCACTGAGTGTCGAGGCTAGGAAAGCTTCAGGGTTTTGACAGCAGGATCACTGAGCCACAGCCAAAGCTTGGGAAGCCTTAACAACTGAAAGCAAGTGTAGAGGGCAACGTGGTACCGAGCACGCACAGGGCGCTCAATCGTAGCAGCAGGGGGAGGAATATCCCCGCCCTCACGAGGGTTTAGAGGCAGCCATCAGGGAACCCAAGGGTCCGTCAATGGACAGAGCCAAGGAAGTGGAGACATGACCACACAGCACGAGACCCTAAGAGAACAAGGGAACGGGAACAACTAGCAGAGAGCTCAAGTAGCACTTGAAAAGAATCATCAAAATTCCCCGACAGGACACAAGAAGCAATGGCAAAATGCAACAAAATACATGGAGATAGGCCATTCTAGCGTCCCACAGACAGCCGAAAACACCGTTGAGGGGGGGATATGGAGCTCTAGTTCTAGAAAGAAAAGTAAGGAAGACATATTATAGTATGCCTACTAGATGTGAGGTTAAAAATCTAATAAGTGGCATAAAATTCCTAAATCCCATCACTATAATATTTACATTAAGATAAGGGAATTTACAAATATAAAAAGTCACAGGGCTTCCCTGGTGGCGCAGTGGTTGAGAATCTGCCTGCCAATGCAGGGGACATGGGTTCGAGCCCTGGTCTGGGAAGATCCCACATGCCGCGGAGCAACTGGGCCCGTGAGCCACAACTACTGAGCCTGAGCGTCTGGAGCCTCTGCTCCGCAACAAGAGAGGCCGCGATAGTGAGAGGCCCGCGCGCCGCGATGAAGAGTGGCCCCCACTTGCCGCAACTGGAGAAAGCCCTTGCACAGAAACTAAGACCCAACACAGCCAAAAATAAAAATAATAAATAAATAATAATTAAAAAAAAAAAAAAAGTCACAGAGCGCTAATCCACATGGCAACAGAGGTTAAAAGGCAAAGGTGTCCATTATGGGAGGAGAAAATGAAAAGACAGAGAGAAGGTTAAACTCAGTTGATTTTTAAATGGAGAAATAATTAAAACTGCTTTTTAAATACAACACATGTTTTATCAAATACATCACTTTCTATTACGATCAGATGAGGGAGACTGAGGGAATTCATGAGATAAGAGAAGAAGAATATGAAGAAGAAAAGTAAATGGGCCAAGAGTGTTCAGAGATGAGTAGAGGGCGAGATGGAAAGAAGGAAAGAGAAAAAAAAAAGGAGGAAGAAAGAAAAATGAGATTAACTTATTAGGTCTTAATGCATTGTCAGATAACTACTCACTAAGATTCTCCTAAATCTGGGCTTCACAAGGTTCTATTTTCCATGGAGATGCTTATAGCTTGTTAACCACTATTCGCAGCTCTTCAGCTTCTCACAAACCCTCAGGAACTTATCTTGAGGAGCCAACTGAATATTAAGTATTAAACAGCTACAAGAGACAGACCCTAAGACAATTTTGCTTTAATGAGCTGGGTAAAATCAAGCCAGGGACTAAATATAAACTCTGACAGAACTTTAATAATCCCTAATATGAATCAAAATTAAAATGATCAGGCTCATTTAGGAACTGTCACTTTTTCAAGACTAGAAGCAAATTAACCATGCATAGTATTTTATATTGTTTTAGAGTTAAATGAAAAGAAACTTTACTGCCTAATGGCCATTCTGTGTGTGTAATTCTTGATTTCAGGTATTTACTTAACGTATAAGGTTCAGGTTAACTAGAATAGTAATAATAATCTACTTGGTGTCAAATAACTCAAATAACAAGTGTTGGGAAAGGTTGACTTCCATCCCTCACCTCATATACATGTGGTTATGTTATGTTGTATATATTATGCTAATAACCTGTACAATAAAAGCAGCTCTTGCTTGGGCAAACTTACTTATGTCCAGGAAGTCGCTAAGGGTCAGATATTTTTATAAAATGAAATAATCCTTAAACTACAAAATAGTAAGTACTGCCCAGGCAGCTAGTATTTTAAATTTGAGAGAACTGAGATTTTATAAGAGGATGAGGAATCTGAATTTCCCTTTAAAAATACTTTTACTGTGTAAACGGTGCCTAAGTGTAGATGTTGGCTTGAACTAAAACTTAATTTTTTAAAACACAATCATGTCAATATGATAGGTTTGCATAACGAAAGATGGAGTCCCTATGGTAGAAACTAAACGGAAGCTGAGCTTTTTTTTTAGTGTAATAACTCTGACTTTAAACATTAAAAAATCAATTACAGTTTGTTTTCTGACCTCCGTTCTCAAGCCCACTCATGAAAATCAGTTTCAACAATCTAAACAACAGAAACTAAAACATACAAACAAAAAAATGTGGAAGAGAAGATAAGAGACTGAATTAATGTTGCCAGTTGAAATGGTAGAGTCCTTTCAATTATAAAGCTCTTCAGACAGAATGGTATGTCAGGATTGTCAGTGAAAATAGAAAAATCGGTACTAGCTTTTTAAAAATAAACATTACATTGCTACTAAAGTATCTTCCTAAAGTAATGAGATAATCTAAATCAGTGTTTCTCTGTTGTTAAGCATCACAAAGGGAGAAATTTTTGACTACAACTGTATCCCTGCACCTAGTTAACCTGGCAACATAGTAGGGGCTCAGTACATATTTACTGGCTGAATAGTGGTGCCACATGTGAAAAGGCACTTCTCAAAAGCATGGGGGCGGTGGGGGGGGGGGGGGGGTTATGGTCAAATAGAGTTCTTAAAAATTAAAGTTAAACAGGGGTCTTCCTACATGGCTTGTCAGAACCTTTATTATGCTCCTGAAAATTCCTAAACTTGATTGTCAACATTTTTCATAGAATACCTATTAATCATAGATTAATTATTCTAGAAAAACTTGGTCTATACCTGTATGGAAAACTTGATATTTCTGCATCTTCCAATCTTTTAATGAAAGACACAGGTGAACTATAAATTGGCACATATTCATCTCTGTTATAAATTATAAGGTGGAAGAGATACCTATGTATTTCAAATCTCATAGTAGGCTTATCACAAATGGCTGCTGCTTTGGGATAAGGAAATTTTAGAGGAGAATATTTTGGAGTGAGAAAAATTGAGAGAGCTCATTCAAATTATTCATTTTACCAATGAAGAAACTTGCTCAAGGAAACTATTATATCTTGTGTTGGTAGATAAATACATTAGCAATGAAGTTTCTTTATTGCTAATGTCAAAGATTCATCCTGTGCAACTATCTGACTAATATAAACAATATCTTACTAATTTGTTTACATAATTATCTTGAATTGAAAAGAATATTCCTGGCAAGAATTATGTGTATTAAATAATCTCTTAATTTAAAATTCTATACTCTATTGTGCTGAAAAAAAGGAGGGGCTCATTTAGAATTGAAAGGGAAAATAATTGCTTTCCTATACTAGAAAGTCATTTTTGTTTTTTTTAATCACTGTGGGTCAAGTGAAAAACAAGAATGAAGATTAAATAGTGCCTGAGAAATTACATGGGAAACTATCCTCCATATACTGAGATAGCTAACAAACCTCAGGATTAGCATCTTCAAGTCGTAAAGCTGGAAATAAACATGTTTATTTAAGGAACATACACAGGATCACAGACCAGGTCACCAGTGTTAAAACGACGATTCCTTTCTAAAACAATGTTCTGATACTCAGATTATCAGATGCCATTTTCCCACGGACGCCACCTCAGTCCTTGAGAGGGCGAACCTGCCCAAAAGGTATCTTAGTAAACTGGCTCCCCAGTTGCCTTATTCACTCACCAGCATCCATTAGCCAACTCCATGCTTTATCTTCAATAGATAAGATACGGCTTCTTCTTGCCATGGTGCCATGAAAAGGATCCAGAAGGTTCCCTTAAACCACATTTCCCGAGTGACTGCTGCAGCACCAAGAGTAAAGGATATGCCAGGTCAGCCACTTTTCCTTCCCAGCAGTATTAGCAGCAGCAGCAGCGGCAGAAGCTGTAGCAGACCGTTGAGACCCAGCTCCTTGCAGGATGCTAGCCAAAGCACTCTTGTATACTCTACACCTAGACAGAGTTTGCCCGTATGTTTGCACCTTCCCCACGGAGTGTCAAAACAGGTGTTTTCCTGTGCTCATGCTTTAAATCTGCTCCCCAAACAAGGTGATAAATATACTGTTACTACGAAATTCTAAGTTTCTAATTCTATGGAAAACACATTCTTAGAGATTCACTTTATCATAAGGAAGCCTTGATGAATCCTTTTGAAATTTTCATTCACCTTTCCCACTCCTAAGAAGCAGGTAGACTGCCCCAAAATTTCCTGTTAATGAAAAAACGGATGTTACCATATGAAACAAATGCCATCATGCAATTTTGGTCATTTCTTTCATAATATTCTATCTGCCTTCCTGGCACAGAATCACGTTTTACAAATGCTAATGTTTTCATAATCTTTACAACACTCCCAACAGATGGCGAAATATCAGGTCTCACGAACTTTATTTTACAGAAGCAACGTCTTCTCTGCCTCTATCTTTCACTCCCTTTTTGATGTTATTGATGAGTTGCTTTTCTTCCCAGTGGTGTTCAACTTAATGAGTGGCTAGAATATGGCTGGACAAAGAGAAGGTAACATCACTAACAAAGCATTTACTTTACTTAACTGATTCATCCAGAGCTCAAATCCTATAGGTTAAAAAAAAGCATCTACAGATTTTTTTTTTTTAATCTAAACAGTCCAACAAAGGATAAGTGAAAACCAGATTATTATTTTCCTAATGATTAGAAAATAATTGTAAACTCCAAGGCATGTGTTCTCTGCACAGTAGAAAATAACAGTTCTCATTAGCAAAACTGAAACCCTACATACACAGATTCTGAGTGTAACATGTTGCTCGTGTATTAATACTTCGTGTTCACTTCAACATCAAAATAAAAATCAGAACAGTAGTTAACACATATCACATACTCAAGTAGCGCCAGGCACTCAGTACTTTACATGTGTTATCCCGTTCAATCTTCACAGCAACGGCAGATCAGGTATTATTACGGCCCCATTTTGCAAATGAGAAAACTGAGGCTCAGTCAAGTTATGTCACAAGTTTAAGGTCACAGGGCTCGAAAGTGATTTGAACCCAGGTTGTACAGTTCCAGACCTGGAGCTCTGAAACATTTTGTTAAAACTGCAGCATCAGTTCTGGTTTTCATTTATTTCTGTACTGCAAGTTTACCTAAACAGCTAATATGTATACGGTACTTATTGTGTGCCCTGAAATTCCGTAAGTCCTTTGCATGTATTAATTTCTTCAAGATTCAAAACAACCCAGTGAGGTAAATACACTCCTATTTAGTGGGGTAAGAATGTTAAGGAAGTCGCCGAAGGTCACAGGACTACTAAGCAGCAAATGTAAACTTTGGACCCAGGGAATGCAGCTCCTGAAATTGTGGTTTTGTGCCTACGCCTACCCTCTACTGCCTCCTGAAAGCTGATTGCATGTTAGATTCTTAAAGAAAGGGGATAAGAAATGTCAGGTCTGGCCAGAACCCTGGTGGAAGGAGGATCTGCTATCCCGTCTCTTTTCAAAAACATATGTATAAAGTACATGAGCTTATACAGTACACGATTCTACCATTTTCCTTCATGATGCTTACTAACGTAAGGAATTAGCAAAGATTTTATGTGATTCTCAGATTTTAAAAAGCAAGGACACATTCAGCTTTCACATTTTATTCCAAAATATCATATCTTCAGAGGCACTAACAGGACAGTAATATTATTATCATCACAGTGTCAGTCATTCTGTTTTGGGGAATTACCATTGCTGACGGCCATATCTATATTTTATTCCCATCATTGGCAAATAAATGTAATTACGTGCAGGTCCAAGACAATAATTGTGAGCTTAGAGGAAGCTTCAGAAATCCAAGGTTCATCCCTTGAGATGCTGGCTGCAATCAACCTTGGGCCAAGACACTTCCTTGAATATTCAGCAGCTGAAATGACCTTCTTTGAATCAGCTCTTAAGGACACAGAGCCATCTGGGGAATGCCAGACAACTCAAATCAAGCACCTAGGGTCCCAAGTGTAAGTCTGAAAAACCAATGAAGAATACTGAGACCAAGCTATTTCTTTAATTTGGCAGCAAAGCCTAACTCTCAGGATGAATTTTGGCTAGCTTTAGCTTTTTTGGCTTTAACCTGCCATAAATTACCGTAAGAATCCATGAAAAGTTCAGAGAGAAAATACAGTTACGGTAAAGGTGTCTACCCTCTGTCAGAATTTAGCCACCAGCTGTAAGAAATGCAGCCATTTGGCGACATTTAGCAGAGAGAAATTTACATACCCACGTGGCATAGCTTGAGGAGTCTATTTACTCTCAATTATTTTTACAATCAAAAGTTTCCACAGAAGGAAGATGACAATTCTTTACCCCATTTCTAGACAACTACCTTCTCTGTAGAATTCCTTGGGAAGTGGTATTACATACTGTACCCACATAAGCTTGATTTACTCTTTGGCTGACACCAAGATTTAAATTTACCCCAGTGTCCAATGTTGACACTGAATTAACCCAAAAGCTATTCAAAAATTTTCCAAAAACACATTCTGGAATTTTCTGGGTGAGAAAAAATATATATATAATTCCATAGGCTTTTACATAAGGCAGAGCATAACAAATGATTTTATGACCTTGGCACTACTAAGTGACAAGACTAGGAAGATCGTGACTCATTTATGAAGTTGTCCAAATTTTATATGAGCAAATATATGTATATATTCATTCTGTTTGACTTATCTATTGAAGTTACAGTTCTTACTTCTTGCTGTTAATGACGCTGTAATTAAAAACATAGAAATATGATTCTGGTCATTTTAACACACTACTTTTAGAAAGATATCAGTCAATAGACATTATATTTGTAGATGAATAAATTAACTGCTTCTTATTCATCAACTCCTACTGGGTCTACTCTCTTTTATTTAATTCCTTGAACTTGGCTTTATCTGCAAAGAAATATGTTAATAAGCATCAACTCTAGCCCGTTCACGGATCAGAACAGGAGGAGTTGCAGTGAGCTTCCCAGCTTCTTCTGGAAACTAAACAATGCACCAACTGTAACCAATCCTTAACTAACACTAAGTCGGCTAGATATGAACTGGTGACCTAAAAGTGAAAAGCTTTAATTGTGCATTACAAATTTCTGAGTCATTTTGTCCTCACAACTTTATGCTTTAAATAAACCTAAATGCTGGCTAAAGAAAATCTACAAGTATGACTTAGTATTTCCAAACCAGGAAAAGGAAGGACTTTCAGTGTTTGAGATAAGGTTTGTTTTCTGGAGTTTGGAAAATAAACATTTCCTATGCAGTTATGCCTGGGAGGGTGTGTGTGTGTGTATGTGTGTGTGTGTGTATGTGTGTGTGTGTAGAGTGTCTACATTTGTGTGGGTAAGGGTGGAGAGGGGGAGAGAGGGAGGAGAGAAGAGAAAGGTAGAGAGGAGAGAGGGAGAAAGAGAGAGAACTTTTTAGCAGTATTTGGTGTTCATGCAAACTGGTTATTTTGTGCTGGAATTAGAATTTACCTCAGGAAGTATGTGCACATGTGCCATGAAAATATTGCAATTTATCATAAAATCAACAGGAAATGTTTACCTGACTGTATAACGCATTTCTATGAATGCAATGATACAGAATATGTCCCATATAGTTGCATAAAATAACAGTACTCTTGGGTCTCTAAATTACATTAATTTGATACCTTTATTTCAATATACATAAGCCATTTTCTGCATTTTAATAATAAGAGCATATTTTTTCCACATGGGAGAATAAGCAAATTTTGTCCTGATGCCGTGCTTATATAACCTTAGAGATATCTACTTTCTCAGTAATTTTTATGTAATTTATTGTTTACTGTAGTTACTAAGCAATGGCCAAGGGAAGTAATAGTGTCATATTTGTCAAGTATAGGTACGTATGTAACCTATCATATGACATTTTAAGTATCAAGGCATCAGTAAGAGCTGCTACTGCAATTGTACATCTTCCCATGTGTTAGTTGGTTAGTTTGAAATGTGTCACACAAGCCTGTGTTCAATATATGGATACAGGATTAAAATTAGAAAAACAAAATGCCACTTTCGGGTCGGTGTCTACCAGTTCATTTAATCCTTATTACACAACTCTGAGGCAGGTATATTATTATTCCCCTTTGACAGGTGAGAACACTCAGAGAGGTTGAAAAATGTGTCCAGCAAAAGCTGTTCCATGAATGCCCCTAATAGAAATTAGAGATTAATAGGATTTCACCAACACACACACACACACACATACACACACACACTTGTGGTTTCCTGTTTTCTGTTATAGGGACTGTTATATATATTTCATTTGATATAGAGAGTTAAAATTTATACTTTCGAGAATTTATAGAAATAATTCTTAAAGTATTTGGAGATTGTGACTCCTTCACTTTACTGTTTACTTCAGATAAGTAAGTATATAAGTGAAAATTATTTCAAACCAAGTAGCTTACATATTTTAAGATGTCCAGAATGCTTTTATTTTGCCCAGCACTTGAAAACAGTAGAACATTTGTTTGTTTTAAAAGAAAGCCATTTTCTTTATGCACTTGGACAGTGCTGTCTGACCTAAGCCAAGTCAGCTCAGCCAAGGAGTAAACATCATTCTTTTATTTCTACAGGGTTCTCTTAATCCCTAACAGAAAAACTTCCCCACTTGTGTTTTTGTTTGTTGTTAATATAAAGACTATATGTTGTAATTACATGCGACCAGTATTATCCCTTTTTTTAAAGCCCAGTTTCGCCCTCTAATGAGCTCCTGTTTGTTAGCACTGGTACTTCCAGTTCCACCTTCCTGTTTAAAATATTTCTTCCCCGGCTCCCCACTTTTTTTTTTCCTTCCAGAAATGACTAATCTTCCTGTTATTCTACTCTGTCAATTTTTCCCCTGGTATTCTTTTCATGTTGCATAACATTTACTTTTCACCAACTCCTTTTAGAAGTTTACTACTATATCCTTGATGCTAGCCTTCCATTTTCTACAGATTAAAACAGTCAATATTTATGGATGAGCACACTTTTTGGTCAACTTTCATGCTATTCAGATTAAGCTATTTCCTCAAGTCAAAAATGCAACTATTCTTTCAATTGACATAATATAAACAGCAATTTTGATCTTCAAAGTAAAGTCAGCTTAATCCTCAGTTACCAGATATCACAATTAAAGGGCTTAGTTTTTTGTTTCCTTTCAAATTTCCTGATAAGGTAGGTGCTAGAAAGCAAACCTAATATCACTGCTTTTAAAAATCTCGTCTCCCAACACTCCTCCATAACGTCATAAAACACATTAGCATAGACTCATAAGCAGAATGTAAAATTTCTCTATCTTTCTGATTTTCAACTGCAAAAAATACTTTTAATGATATGCCAGGAATCTGCCTTTTACCCTAATTTCAAATAATCATAACAGCTATCTCATGCTGTCTGAACATGAGTAAAAGAGTAGATCTGAGAAGAGTTTTAGAATTACAATGGTCATTTAAATAATATAATCTAAAATTTTACAACATTAGTATCACATGTCTAACAAAACAATGTAAATTATAACCTCAGGTTTACATAATACATTTTTCTGGTGAATTCAACATTATATCATATTCACTATCTCACAGTCACAGAATCCCTTAGAGAAAGGAGTGTCTTACTAGTCCCATTTACACTGGCTATTCATACAAGAAGATGTTCACAAAGCTTTAGAAGTTGTATGTTTTCTAAAATCCAAAAATGCCTTAAAAAATCCTGACAAAACACATTTTAATTATAGGAGATAAAGACAGCCATAAAATGTCACCCTCGGTTCCTGAAAATGGAAGTCAAATTAAGTTCAAATATTTGCTTATATTAAAATAGCACAGGATCTTACCACTCACTTTTGTCTTGGGGAGGTCCCCATTATTCCCTCTTCTTACCTTTCCAAATAATAAAAATAAAAACTTCCTCATTTGTCACATACAGTGCCCTGTATGCAGATACTTCATTTTTCTTTGGGTCAGCGGTCACAACTTAGCTTTGAAATCTCTTTATTGTTCCTGTTTTAGACACCAGGGCCAGGGTCTCTAAAATCAGCTAAAAATATTGTTCATTAAAATGTATAAATAGGACACCAAATATGATAGCAAGCAGAAACAGATTCATATACATGTTTATTTTTTAAAGTCATATCATATTATGAGTAGAAGAAAAACCCGAAGTATATATTCTGTGAAAAAGCAGGGCTAGTGTCTACACCCTTAGTAGCTAGCCTAGCACGGTGCTTACCAGAGAAAAAGATGATCAATACATATCTTCTGAGTGAATAGATTCAATCATATAGAGGTATATTTATGGTAAACAAAAAAGGAGGGAAAGGGAACTTTCCATGGGAAGTAATGTTATCAAAATGCATTCATCAAAAGAAAAGATTAGGAGAAATAATCCAAAGAATTTCCTCAAGGGAAATTTTGTAAAAATCTGTTAGAATCCTTTGAATAACTCTACTATAACTATAACTATATTTAGATCTTATATTAGAAGTTAATGTCTGATTCTGAAAATTGGTAAATAAAAAATCATGCAGTTTCTCCATCTTTTTGCTATAAACTGTATCGTGGAGTTGCCAATTAGATACTATGGAAAAGCTCTTTACAGAAAAATTCCAGATAATAAATGCAGCAGGAATAATATAGTTAAAAGTCACCGTTTTGCAATCCCTAACAAAATCATGGCGCTATGAAATGATCGACAATGGAGTGAAACCACTGGATCCAATTTTGATGGAGAACTTTATAGGAATTGGCTCAGGCTCACCTGAACTTACTGATAGATTTCAGCATCATTAAAAGTGGAGAGAAATGAAATTATTCCCTCCTGATGGGATGCAATAGAAAGTACACAGCACCATCTGGGAAGTATTCTCACCAAATAACAGTAAGTAACACTAAAATTAAACTCAATTCTAGCTTTAATTTCTAGTCTACAGAAAATAAGGGTGATAGAGGAACAAGCTAAATGGTACTATAGGGAAGCAATTAGCTAAATTCAGAATCTCAGATGTTCTCCAGGACAATGACCTGATTTTTTCAACTAATAAAGACATGGGGTGGGGGGGTGGGGAAGAAGCAGGAATTCTCATAGATTAAAAGAATCTTAAAATACATAAAATCCAAATAGATGTTGTTTAGATGCACATCTTACAATTTTATTTAGATGCTCATTTGAGCAATCTATCTGTAAAAAAGATGTGCTGTGACAACGGGAAAAGTTGAATGTAAAGTGGGAATTAAGTGATATAATGACCATATGATCCAGCAATCCCACTACTGGGCATATAACCAGAGAAAACCATAATTCAAAAAGACACATGCACCCCAATGTTCATTGCAGCACTGTTTACAATAGCCAGGTCATGGAAGCAACCTAAATGCCCATCGACAGATGAATGGATAAAGAAGATGTGGTACATATATACAATGGAATATTACTCAGCCATAAAAAAGAACGAAATTGGGTCCTTTGTACAGACATGGATGGACCTAGAGACTGTCATACAGAGTGAAGTAAGTCAGAAAGAGAAAAACAAATATCGTACATTAACGCATATATGTGGAACCTAGAAAAATGGTACAGAAGAACTGGTTTGCAGTGCAGAAACAGAGACACAGATGTAGAGAACAAACGTATGGACACCAAGGGGGAAAGCGGCAGGGAGGGTGGGGGGGTGGGATGAACTGGGCGAATGGGATTGACATGTATACACTAATGTGTATAAAATGGATGACTAATAAGAACCTGCTGTATAAAAAAATAAAATAAAATTCAGATATAAAAAAAGAAACAAAAAGTGATATAATGAAATTATTGTCGATACTGATAGATTTGGAAATAGAGTTATATTTAAAACAAGTTATATTTAAAACAAGTTCTTAACAAGTTCTTAAAGTCCCTACATACATATAAGTAAACTGATAGGACAGGATGTCTGAGATTTGCTTTAAAATACGTCAGGAACAAAAGGTATGTGGAAAGTAATACGTGAAACAAGATGGACAAAATGTTCACAGAATGTTCACATGGATACATCTATAGAAAATGCAGATTGATACATACACAGAAGTTGTTACAGTATTTCTCTAATTTTGTGTATGTTTAAAAATTACCACAATAATTTTTAAAAGGTACAAAAAAAAAAAAAGGAAAGCAAAAGAGAATGAGTTGTTACTGTCTAGAAGAATAACCAAACTTTCTCTTATATTTCTAACCCAGAGTCACAAAACCCGGTTGACAAGCTAGGCTTTGCTTCTTAAAATCTGATCTGGCTGACCTAACTCAATTCATTTATATCTGTGAACATAAATATCTGTGTCTGTAACAGGGAAAAAAATGATCTTTCCTACTTCAAGATCATGTATATATGAAAATAACTTGTAAACTTAATTTATATCTATACAAATATAGATATCATTATTAAAATGTTTTCTTGTTCACCTTCATGTCACATGTGTATATTATCATCTCTTCAACCAAGTAATAAGGTCTTTATGAGCAAAGTCTCTAGCTTATTCCTTCAACCAACAACCATTTGATCTTTTTCTATGGGGTCTGCTATGTAACAAGTATTTCACTAAATGACGACAACACAAAGGTGCTAAGTCACAGGCCATGGACTCAAATCCAGAGAGGGAGGGAGATACATAATTATGATTAATGTGCCAAAGACAGTTATAGAGATATGAATTGGGTGCATTACAGAAACGAGAAGGCAGGACAATAGCATGGCCAGGGCTGGGGTGAGGAGAAGCTTCGTAGAGGAGGTCATGTCTAAACTAAATCTAAATATGAAAAAAGTCTGCAAAACTCATATAGGAAGAAAGAAGTTCTCAGCAGAAAGAAACAACAACAACAACACAAACAAAAATAGAGGACATTAGGTTGGAAGAGCAAAAGAGGAAGGTTTTACCACAGGGCACTATGGCTAACACTCATTGTTAGAGGCACTGAGTCTCAATCAATGACCCACTGGACTCAGAAAAATGCTAAGTACTTAGTAAGGGATCAATAAATATCTATTAATTAAAGTACAAAGAGATAAATGGTAACACTACTTGAGTGTTCACTGTACATCAGGCATTTTGCTAATATACTGAGATAAGTGTACTTCTTATTCAACCTCACATCAATTCCAGGGTGGGTACTATTACTATCCCTCTCATACAGATAAGGACACTGGGGCACAGAAAGGCTAAGTAACCTGCCCAGTCACTCAACTGGCAAGTGGTATAGAAAGAAAAAATCTGGAAATAAATAAAACAGCAGAGAAAGAAAATATCTGGAAATAAAATTCTACATGGATATTCCATATGGTCAAACAACTTTTTAAAAAAGAAGAGACAATTCTATAAACAGTGGGTGCTGCTAAGTGTTTAAGAAGTAGCTCTCTGGGGAGGGAACTGTAGCATTTGCCAATTTCCACAGTGTAAATCCTCCTACCATGGCCAATTTTAAGCTGCCAATACGACATCACTTAACCTGGAGTTGGGAACAGGTCTTATGTAAGCCAGTCCCAGCACTCCATTGGCTGCAGCTTTCAACAAGCTATACAGGTAGAGAGTTAAATTAACAGGCTAATCATATGACCAGGAGATAACAAGTAAATCGAAGAAAAGGTGCCACTGCGATCTCTGTTATTTACAGGACTCTTGTATATAATAAGGAACAGACCATTTATATTTGAAATTATTGAGCTCCTAAGGAGTATAATGAAATATATGAAAGGCAATGAGGATGAACAAGTAATTCATAGAGATTCCTCAAGGAAACATACATGTTTATATGAATGACAGAGTTGACATTAAAAAAAGTATTCTTTCTATGTGATTAATGAACAGTAATTAGTAAGGGATTCCCTGCTAAACTATTCCTCCCTCAGGGAGCACACAAGAGGATTTATTTCTAACTAGAGAAATGGAAAAATGAAAGCACAGTTTAAGGAAACTATTTGATTTGTCAGCAACAGTCACTGCAACCTAAAGGAGGGGCCGGGGATTATTTTTGCATACCCTGTGCCTTGCAACCTACCTATCATATAAAATGGGTTGAATGATACTGATAAGGAAGGAGGAAAAGAGCCAGTCACTCACAGATCTAGACCTAGATCCAGATAGATATTTCTATACACAGATATGTGTATAAAAGGGAGTTCAAATGATTTATATTAGTGTATGTACACCACTGCTTTGAAAACATTCCTTTAGGTTATCTATTTAACAAAGCATTGACTAAATAAGCATAGTTAGATGAATTTTATATTTAAGTAAAAGGGAGTTAGAATTATTAATGTTTATATATTGATCCTATCTCCTTATAAAGTTCCTTTATCATTTAACAACAGTGTCCAATAAATAAATATGTCTAGATAAATTATCAATGAAATATAAAATCTATTTTTCACACAGAATGCAAATATAATGCTAAAGAAAAGCAGCTGGTGATTAGCAAAGCAAAAAAGATAAATTCTACACAAATTTGTTTAGAGGTCTACCAACCTTAAACCAGTATGTCCCCTTTTTTGGCATGTGGCATGTTACTGAATCTGGCTCTTATGAACCTGCAGACTATCTATTAGTTAATGGAATCCTGACTTAAATAGACTCCCTTGAAAAAGATGCAATTCATTAGTACTGTCTTTTACTATTTAATACATATGCAAAACAAAGGCAAAAGATGCTTCTGAGACTTGTTAGAGTCTATATAGGTTGCTTTCTGATGTTCTTCTTGTCTCAATAGTAGGTCCCAGGCATCTTTTATTGGGTCAATTTAACTATTGATTTCTACTCATAATGCTTATCAACAGCAGAAAAATCTCACTTTTTCAGCCCACTGCCTTAGGGGAGAAAAATTCACAGAATAAATGATTAAAAATGAAAAAAAATCAATCAGCAACACTGTTATCTAGTACATAAAATAGCTCCAATAACCAATTTTGTTACTTAACTAAATTGACATTTTTCAGCCCAGTTAGGAGACTGGGATGAGACTACGGGTGTATATTTTTAACTTTGTGATATCACAATTAGTTGAGAAGTGAAAACTCAAGTCAAGTGATTTTCGTGTTCTACATACAATGCTAGTTTTCATTTCCTTGAATGAATGCTAGTTTTCATTTCCGTTCAAAGAGGTGACTGTGTCAATTTTTAATGAAATGTGTGGTCTAATTTACAACTGTAATGACTATAATTAGTTTAATTGTTTTTTGAATCTTAAGGGTGGGGCAAGGAAGGTTATGGCATGGATCAGGAGCTAATAGTTCAGCTGCTATTCTGCATTTCGTCCCATTTTAAAGTCAATGCAAGTAAAGTCATATTCATTGGAAGCTGACCATGTGTCAGGCCTATGGGTAGGCATCGGAGATTCTAATAACTAAGGAATAGTCTCTGCTTTCAAAAAGCTTCCAGACAGAGGATGTGGAGGTCAAAACCTAACTACAATGGTCTATCTATTTTAGGAGTATGACAGAGTTCTAATGTATCTCTCCTGTCACTGCATTTTTATGCAGTAAAATCACCTAAGAAGTAATGTGTGTGTTTTCATATTTCTGTGCTATGGTAATACTATCTGGCTTATTAGAATCATACCTAAAACCAGAATGAATAGGCTTTAAGTTAGGGATTAAGCGATTGTTCCTGGTGATACTGATTCCTGGTGAAATCTGATCTGTCCAGATTTACAAAAAAAAAAAAAAAAAAACTCTCAAGATAAAACCAATATCACCATCTCTTCCAATTAGTTTAAAAGTAGATCCAACTATGTGTTCTTGTGAAATTAACCTGTTACTGTGTGCTATACAAATAAGAAGCAAGACTTGAAATACAGAAATACAGATTTACTGATTTAAAAAAAAAAAAAAGCTACTTAATGTTTTGGTGATGAAGCATGGCACACCAGGCTCAATCGGCTGTCGCTTGAGCATTTTAATTACTTCCCAACTTGCAAGATTAGGAAATCAAACTAGCCTCATAATCATCAACAAATACAGTAAATGTAGTACAAAGGTGTTCTCTTTTGAGCGCCATACGAAGAGGCTCACTGATGAAGACAGTAAGTATTGCTTATGCCACGGGAAGATACTCTACAGAGCCCGTATCTCTTTAAGATTATTATCAAGGCCTTACCTTCCGTGAACGCACACTTTGCAGAAAAGCATGCGAAATCTAAAATAATGGGTCAGCAGAACTTAGTCTCCAAGTAGACAACATTTACAAATTGTGAAGCTCCTTGAAGAGGGCCACTAAGTCTCAAGAAGTAACTGTGCAAGTGGAGACTGTAGCATTTGTTACCAGCTACATAATTACTCCACTCTAACCCTTAATGAGCCTGAAGTACTAAATTTTTAATCCCTCCTGATGATCCTCTTCAAAGTGGATAAATGTAGGTTTCTCCTCAAATACTTAATTGCTAGGACTACTGGTATCAACATAATCTGCATTGTTTTTGACTCTCTAGAACTTTTTTTTAAATAGCTCATCACACAGCTCCTAAAAGAACTGTTAGAGGGAAGAAATAATGAGCAAGTTAATAAGTGGTAGGGCCTAGGCATTTATACTTTTTGGAAGCTTGGACTCTCTTTTCGTCTTCAGGTTTAAGATTTGCAACACTGTACAGGTTTCACACTTGGAAGTCAAAAAAATTTTTTCCCTAAAATTGGAGTGTGGAGAAATTTAAGGGCAACAGAGATACATGATCTTCCGACAAATAACCTGTGTCTTTGTTACTGTTATTAGTTCTACAATAAAAACAACAGTAGTTATAGTTGCAGTCTGGATCCCAGAATGTTCCCCTCACGATAAACGGCAACGCTAATCGATGCTTTTCTCAATATTCTCAGCAGAGTGAAAGAAAAAGGAAAAAGAAAACACCGATGATGTTGCTATCCTGGTAGTACTGCTTCTCCCCATTCAACCTTTGAAGAATAACTACTCTTCCACCTAAGTGTGATACTTTCCCAACAAAGCACTCTTACTAACAGTGAGTTAATATTGTTACAAAAATAACTGCGTATTGTGCCACTGCCCCGACCAATTATCACTCCCCTCTGAGACATGGGCTATCTATACAGCCATCGTCGTTATCAGGAAGCCTGACCAGGTCCCTAGGTGCTGCCTGCACAAGATAACATACAAAACATGGCAGGAGAGCAAATAAAGGCCTGTTCCAGAGATTTCCATCAATAGAACATAAATAGTCCATCACAGTATCAGAGTAATTTAACTGGATGAGTCCTACTATAAATGAAGGGTGCTGGATTCCTTAGAGAAATAGTTTATGAATATTTATATGTCATTATCCGACAAATGTCCTATTACATGAAAAAAAATTCTCTAACGAATTTGAAAGCACATAAAATCTGCTCACAATTATCGATCATGGTCAGGAAGAAACATTGCTTTCAATTCAATGAACACTGAATGCCAAGGACATTCAAAACATCATACATAGAGAGGTGATGAATGTAAGCCTCCCATTCTTAAGGAGCTTATAAAATAGTGGGAAAAAGAAACATGAAAAATGAACTATAAAATCAGGTACAATGTGATTTATCCTGTAATACATAAAATGGTAGGAAAATGTAGAGAAGAAAAGTTATTCATGAAGTATGTCTCATCTGATAATCACTGTATAATGAGGGCCTCTTATGAGTAAGAGCCCAGAGAGAGAACTAATAACTCATCTGTCAACTGCAACCACAGGTTGACTTTAGATGCAAGAGTTTAGCCAAAAAAAAAAAAAAAAAAAAAAAAAAGGATTCTATAAAAATCAATTGGCTATATAGAATGTAAAATACAGGATATTGTGTGTTTTA
Organism: Balaenoptera ricei; assembly: GCF_028023285.1. Lineage (NCBI taxonomy): Eukaryota > Metazoa > Chordata > Mammalia > Artiodactyla > Balaenopteridae > Balaenoptera > Balaenoptera ricei. The sequence continues at coordinate 6,089,499 of NC_082642.1, forward strand.
TTATAACTTTAAATTGTGTCCTATACATCCTTTTATTAGTAAATTTTGTTATCAACTTAGGTATACTTTCTTTTTTGGAGAGCCTTCTATTAAACCGCAAAACACGATAAACTTTTAATGCCACCAGTAATCAAGGCATCACAATAGTCAAGAAAGTTAAGGACCTTAATGGCAGTGAATAGCACCAACTCAACCTTAATTAATAGTAGTTACCATCAACGAAGTGTGTCATACGCTATTTTCATAAGATGAAGACAGCATATTCCAGTTTTTGCTGTGACCTATTGACCTGTCATATTTAAGGGTCCTGCCAATCTCAGGATCTTTACAAATATGATTAAGCTCACCTCACCAGTGGCTCCTCAGTTTCCTAATCTATAAAGCGGATGGATTGCATGACATCATTTCTAAAGACTCTTCTAACTGCAATCTCAAGAATCTATGGGGCTTCCGTGGTGGCGCAGTGGTTGAGAATCTGCCTGCCAATGCAGGGGACACGGGTTCGAGCCCTGGTCTGGGAAGATCCCACATGCCGCAGAGCAACTAGGCCCGTGAGCCACAACTACTGAGCCTGCGCGTCTGGAGCCTGTGCTCCGCAACAAGAGAGGCCGCGATAGTGAGAGGCCCGCGCACCGCGATGAAGAGTGGCCCCCGCTTGCCACAACTAGAGAAAGCCCTCGCACAGAAACGAATACCCAACTCAGCCAAAAATAAATAAATTAATTAATTTAAAAAAAAAAAAGAATCTATGGATCACTGGAGTTCAATGCTGAAAGTGATGAAGGAAAAAAAAGTATCTCTAAATATCATGCAAAACCCTTGAACATTCCATGAACAATCTTTTAAAACGCAAAGACTACACAAATCTTAAATTTAGGCAAGAAAAAAAGTTAGGTTTTTTCAAGGAAAAACCTAGCGCCTGAAGTTTTCATTCTTGAAATTTTTATAAAGCTTTAACTGTAGTGGAAGCTTGACTACTCAGTGATTTGCCTCTACCAAGTGTTACTCTGGTAAAAACTTAACCTAAGTGGAACCCCAGGTGAATCCTGGTTTTCTTTCAAGTTACTTCAAAAATGCTAGAAACACTTCCAACATTAAAAAAAAAAAATAAGGCTAGTAGGTTATATTCCAAATTTTAAATATTAACCTGATACTGAAAAATCATAATAATCAAGGGTACTTAACTAGCCAGGCTATTACAATTTGAAAGCTGGCTACCATCTGTGAATGACCATAGAGTGTCTTTTTGTTTTTTTTTTAAAGCTATATTGATTTTATTTCTATTCTTCAAATTGAGGTAATAGCTACTCATGGCTTAGAAATGAGATTTGCGGCCTGTCCTTCCAAAGATCTATGCAGTAATGATAAAGCCAGTAGTTGGGATCCATCAAGCTCACCCTGAGCACTGCCACCGGCAGAATCGGTGCTGCTGGACAACGCATCTTTTCAAACCACCTGGAACAGAATCTGTAAATCCACAAACAAATGATTTTCCATCGATCAAGTCCTATTTTCATTCAAATGCAGTTTAGAACCACATGGTGGAATACCTTTGAAGCAACCTGATAAACCTAAAACACTGCATCTTTAAGTTTATGACGATGCAGTTTTATATGTGCTAATGGAATTTAAAAAAAAAAAAAAACAGTTCAAAAAATAGAATGGCCAACGTGCTGCCAAGGTGATGGAGTTAAAGTGTGCAATGGTGTTAAATAATTTCCTGTCAAATTTCAAGACCAACATTCATTAAATAATTGGAAATGTATGAAACAGTATCCTTTTAAGGAGTTTTGTCATAAGATAAGCACATCTTAGTGATCAAATCACTACCAGAATGCTGGTAACTTCTGAGATTTCATTTTTCTTCCAATGGCGACCTGTTTTTCTCTAGAACAGTTACTAAGAAAAATATTTTTCAGCTAGTCATAAGAATGACTTCCTTAGAAGCCCTTTCCTTTGTACCATTAAACAGTCTGGAAAATTGCTTGCTTGACTCATTCATGCTGTCAAAATATACTACAGGCTAAGGCTGACCATCAGTTTTCCCTGTTTCCTAGAACAACACATTCAATTTATGCATGAAGTTCTAAAGTAACGGCATCTGGAGTTTTAGCATCACTTTCATGTATTGATTAGTTTATAAAACTATATCCACCCAGGCTAGTCTAATCATTTTCTGTGCCTGAGGGCTGCCACTAATGCAAGAAAAGTTTCGTTCATTTAAATCCATGATCAATCAGAAATTCAAAGAGAAGATATTAGAATTATTTGGAGATTACTCTATTTGCAGTTACTTGGAGATAATGAGATGAAATAAAATATGCAAAATATGAAATTCTTTACAAAAATAATTATGAGGTCAACCAGGTCATCACTGGAACTTCACATTTGTTGATATACATTATAAGAATCTTAAAAGTAACACTTATTCTTTTACCAACTGTCTATTTTATTATAATTAATAGAGGAGATATAGCAAAATGGAAGATACGTAGCAAAAAGGAACCCTGCTAATTACAATCCATTTTTTTTAGGGAACAGAAGTCATAGCGAGTGTTATTTAGAGAGAAAAAAACATTTTTGAATCTGAAAGCTAGCAGGGACATTAATGAAACAGAGTGACTCCACTCCACCTTCTAACTATGAATAAGAAATTAACTAAGTACGTGAGAAGGTTATTTCTTTTTTTTTTTTTAAGTCATGTTTTCAAATTTATCGACGGTGCTAATCAAAAAGTAAAGTCAGCTCTATATGGGGAGTCTGGAGCATGTGAAGATTTCCAGATGGTTTTATCCTCGGGAGAAAAATACATCTTCTATATGGATTGAGAAGTCATGGCAAAAATACTACCTTCCCTGAACCTCTCAGCAGTATTAAAAGAATGGTTGTTAACCAGGAGCCTACAGCTTTTGAAAATATATACCTGGCCATGTCTCTTGGTTTAGAGATTCCAACTGAGTAGGTCTAGGTGGTGGGGCAAGTGGTAGGGGTAGGGAAAGAATATACCTGCCAGGTCTTTTTTGCTTTGCGCAGAAAGCCTGGAAAAGCACCTGAGATGCTATCTGGCACACAGCAGGCATGCCACGTAAGCTGTTGACTCACATGGAATTAAGTGGGTCCTACTGTTAGTATGGTGGACCACTAAGCAAGGGAAAGGTTTGAGTCTAGCAGGTATTTGTAGCAAAATGATCCAACTGGCACCATCTCTTATATACTCTTCTACTTTCAATGCTGAGCTTTCACATTTCTACAGTTAAAGTTCCAAACTGGCAGGTCCTTTGAGGACAGGGTTTTAATAGGCATTTCCAAAAAGCCAGTCATAATTGTTTATGTTCCCTCATTTTCCAAAAATCATATGCTAGGCAAATAAACCAGAGGTGACAAAAGGTTATAGATCAAAAAGCCCTGGAAGGTATTAACATAGGGAGAAAGCAGTCCTCCTTCAGTCATCCTGAAGCAAACACATTTTGAAAAAGTAAACAGATTTAAAATTTGAGGCCATACTGTGACTAGGGAGGATTAATAAGGAGTGCCTTTATTAACCTGAAAGTTACTATCATTATCAGTATTTTAGTATTTTTTTTCCAATCTAATATTTCCATAAGTGGTGGGGGGGGGGGGGAGGGAGGGAGAGAGAGAACACACAAGTGCATGCTCTTTGACTGTTGATGTTATCTGTAGAAACTTGTCTGCTGGAAAATGTTTCTTTAACTTTGGTTTGGCTCCTATCTTGGATCTGATGGGAAATAAAAACTTTTCCATGGATTAGAGCCAACTGAGCCGCTAAAACAAAAGGTAACATTCATTAGAGGACCATGGTACCATGATCTCATTCTGAAGGTTAATTTTTTTTTCACATTAAGTATGGATTGTCTGAAGTTTGGAAAATTCAAACAATGTCAAATAAAATAAGTAAATATCAGCCCTACCTTAAATGTTATTGTTTACATGAAAAAATATTTTTAGCTATGAAACAAAAGAGTAGATAAAAAGAACTCATTTGATTCCCAGCTTAATCATTTAGCTTAATTTCCTATCTCTGTGATATCCCCAAAATGTGAGCACCTACACACACATACACATCCCACTTGCTATTTCTACATATATCCAATAATATGCGATTTCAATATGAAACCATTCTTAAAAAGAAGTGACTTTTTCTCAATAAAATGTGAGCATCTAAGGGTGTTAGCTCCCTTGATTTTTAAACGAAATAGAGGGGGGAAATCCCAGCTTTTACACATCTGCTAACTAAATATCAATTGACCATTTAATGCCAGGAAGGACTTACTGCACAATTTTTGGCATCTTCTAAAATGCTGAAGGGACTGCCCTGGTTACGCAGTGGTTAAGAATCCGCCTGCCAACGCAGGGGACACGGGTTCAATCCCTGGTCCGGGAAGATCCCACATGCCGAGAAGCAACTAGGCCCGTGCGCCACAACTACTGAGCCTGCGCTCTAGAGTCCGCAAGCCACATCTACTGAGCCCACACGCCACAACTACTGAGCCTGCACGCCTGGAGCCCATGCTCCGCAACAGGAGAAGCCACCGCAATGAGAAGCCAGCGCACCAAAACGAAGAGTAGCCCTCACTCGCGGCAAATAGAGAAAGCCCGCATGCAGCAACGAAGACCCAACGCAACCAATAAATAAATAAATAAGTAAATAATTTTTTTAAATGCTGAAAACAAATTTTATGTTTCCTGCCTTCAGAGGTCCTCCTGTACTTTCTCCTAATTGTTTCACAACATGTTAAAAGCCTAAATAGCCAACTCAATTAAACAGGCTACAAGCATCTCCTTCAAACATATTTGATCCTCTTTCAACATCAAGTAATACAATTGACTCATTGCCACATACTAAATCAATACACAGCAGAATAGAATGGGCAATAATCAATAGCCTTAACAAGAAGGCAGTGGCATGGCTCAATAAATAAAACAGTAAGCGCACAACTCATATCCAGAATTAGAATATAACAAAATTCATACACAACTGCAAAGGAAAACCCAGAGCTAGCTACAGGAAACTACTAGGCTATACTAGCCCTGAAAAGACAATAAAATCAGGGAGCTGGGGCATTCTTCCCCATTTGCTGCAAAAAGTATATATTCTCATTTCTAACTAAAATAAAAAAGTCTCAAGCTTGTGAATTAGGCCAGCATCGTTAAATATCTTGAAGCAAAAGAGACCATTTTACTGAGCTAGAATTGGATTCCTATCAATTCTGGGTAATATGAAAGGGGGAAAAATGAGGACGTGATAAATGGAATATCTTGGACTTGGATGCTCCTTTACACCTTTGAGGAAGTTAAGTGGTAGATATTTTACCAACTAAGTAAGTTTATACAGGTATAAAAAGAACAAAGTAGGGATAGTGCAAATCATGAAAAAATAGACTTTAATATCTAACCTTCTAGTCTGTGCAGGTACTTTACTGAATAAACATTAATTTTATTTTTGAAACAAAGTCCTAGGTGAGTCTTTTAGGAAGAAATTTACATCAATAATATACTATTTGAAATATCAAATGTGAATTACTTATTTTAGGCCAACACAGAGCTAAAGAGGCATTAGTTTTAAATGAAATTAAATTTGGAACAGATGGTTACAACCACTTTTCCAATCATGGATAACTGCATTTATGAAATGGGTTTTTAGGCACAGACAATGATATAAATACTGACTTATTTTATTAATACTATCCCAGTGAGCTTAAAGTCAAGTGGTACACATGCTAGAGGTTAAGAGATGTTTTCTCTTGATAACAGGTAAATGAATAAGCTAGTATGTGATAATGCAGAAAAAAGTCATTTTTAAATCTTTAAATAATGGATAAATACCTGTAGTACAGTATGCAAAATAATGCGACATTCCTTCTGACATAAGGAAAGTTCTTCTCTTAAGGGGAAGATACCTTAGACTGAATTCCAGCATTCAGACAAGAACACCAGGAACAGCTAGCTACTAGGTATGAAGTGTTTACACTGAGAGAGAGGTTGCATGGAATAACCTATATTACGTAAATGATCTCACTGAATCCTCACGAACATTCAAAGCAGGTATCATTAGTCTCATTTTATGGAGAAGGAAACTGAGACTTCGGGAGGTAAAGTGATTGGCACAAAGTCACTAGGAAGTGACTGATGGAATCAAACCCATATCCAGCTGCATTCATGGTTTTGGCTCTTAACCAGGTCTTACTCTTTGCCATGAAAAGTTTTTTACTTACACATTTTTGAATATGGCTTTTTGCAATTACTCTGCAGATGCTACTTTGAGTAAAAACTCCAAGGTAGCATTGGGACTAAGTGAAAACCATCAGTGGCTACATTCTCATTACTCCTGGCACCGATATATTTGCTATAAAATAATATTTTATTGTAAATTTCATCCCAAGGAAAAGAGCAAAGAGGCCAATCTAGACACTCAGAAAACACCAAGAGGAAAAAAAAAAAAAAAGCAAAACTATAGCTAAAGCAAACTAATGAAGAAAATGCCCAGAGAAATGAAATCAAAGGACAAGGAGTACCAGCATTCTGGTATACTCACCTTTCCCTGGGATCAATTTGGTTCTGAACACAAAATAAGTTTTATTTCCATACCAAGTTTGAGTTTATATATCAAAAACAATTTTGTTAACAACATTTCTAACTGGCTGTTTGACTAAACTGATGCATTCAAGAAAATGGCCAAGAGGCACTGAGTTTCTAATCGTTTAAGGAAAGGATCCTTCTAACACTAGCTATTGATGTTAAAGGTTTTCTTTTCCCTTTTGTCCAAGCTATCATTCGTCCAAATGAAAAGCTCTGTGAGGATAATTATATGTTTCTCATAGAGCATTTTCAGTCATATAATGAACACTAATATTTGGATACCTCTTTTAAAAGTCCAATTTAAACTAATATTTACTAAATACCCATTAAGCCCAGGAATTTGACGTCCTTAAATCCATGTTTTTCTGAGAGCAAACATGCTCTTTTTGTCATATCGTGAACAAAATGCAAACAGTGATTCTTATATTTAGTCATTTTTATTTCAATTACAAATAATGCAAAAGTCTTAAAAACAATGTCATAAGCTATTTTAAAATTAAATATTCATGTGAAAAAACTTTCCTCTTACTAAAGATAAGTACTATACAAATATACAAAGAGTTAAATTACCTTCTAAAATATTATTCCTAGCTAATTTTTAAAATACAATCTTAAAAGTTAGCATAAATACTTAAGTGTGACATACAATAGGAAGACGTATTATATAAATCATTGTCAAAGAGGTGGGTGAATGGTTTAATCTAGATTTTAATTTCATATAGTATAACTTACAAAGACTTAGAAAGGCTTAAGCACAGTTTTTTGTTTCCAGTATTATTATAAATGCCCAATGAAACTCATGAAATATGAAGGAACTCTCACCCATTTAAAAAAAAAATGCCTCATGGTTCTATGCATTAGAAAAATATCAATTATACTACTTCCTTGAATAAGAAAGGATATTCTATTTTATGCAAAAAAAAAATCATAAGGATAATTATGTAATGAAAACCTCCTTATCTGGTGCCCCATACTTCACTTCCAAGCTTTGTCTTAGAATACTGAAACTCTTATTTGTTTTTTTCTCAGAACAGCCTATTATTCTGATTTTCTATACTGTTTCCAGTCTGGCATGACTTTCAAAATTCTTCCTGACCTAAGTTTTAGATTCTCTATATTATCAAACTTCTAGTTAAAATTTACTATAAATTTTCCATTTTAAATTAAAAAAAAAAAACCTTATTAGTGATTATTCAGGGATGTTTTTCTGAATTAAGAAAAAGTGTGAGTGATCACGTTTTAAAAAGTATAGTTGTCTTTGGGGCTTCCCTGGTGGCGCAGTAGTTGAGAATCTGCCTTCCAATGCAGGGGACACGGGTTCGAGCCCTGGTCTGGGAAGATCCCACATGCCGCGGAGCAACTAGGCCCGTGAGCCACAACTACTGAGCCTGCGCGTCTGGAGCCTGTGCTCCGCAACAATAGAGGCCGCGATAGTGAGAGGCCCGCGCATCGCGATGAAGAGTGGCCCCCACTTGCCACAATTAGAGAAAGCCCTCGCACAGAAACGAAGACCCAACACAGCCATAAATTAATTAATTAATTAATTTTAAAAAAATGAAATCATTTAAAAAAAAAAAAGTATAGTTGTCTTAAATTCAGGCAATTTCAGTGACTCAACAAATATGCCTAAGTATGTCTGTCACTCTAATGTGCAGACTCACTAATAATTAACACTATATTTTTGTATGCATAAGATCGCTGTGTAATGCTTCCTAACACTTTGTCAGCTTAAACAAGTTAAACTCAGAGCATAGGCTCTAAAGACAGGCTGCCTGTATTGAATCCCAGTTTGACCACTTCCTGGCGATGCAAACTTGCATAGGTTACTTAATCTTTCTGAGCCTCATCATTTTATATAATCAACAGATGATGATCAAAGCAGGGGAGTAAACTTAACCATTTCTATGTGTTACCTAAAAATCAATCTGATTCAGGTTTATCTCGCTAAATTTTGGAATATGATGGGTCTAGTATAAATCTTTTACCATGTAAACACACTCTACTAATACAAGCACACAGTTTCTCTAGCAGTACACATAACCAGAGCTGAAATTCATCTGCTCTTCCCACACTGACTACTTAACGGTTTCCAAGTTTTTCATGACAAACCTCTCAGACATACACAAGGACATTTAAATGCCTACTTACATTTTACGTGGGCAAATTTGTGTTCCACTGGGACATTTTAATATTAAAGAATAGAAGAGTTAAAACAATGTTTTATTATTCTATGATCATTTTAATCTTCATTATACTTCTCAGAAGCTGTAGTCTATCAACAACCTAACAGGCTCTGTGTGTTACTCACCCACTGCCTATTGCAATGTCAGGTACATAGCAGGTAATAAACGATGAAAAGGGGAGGAAGAATGGATTATTTTCCATTAATTGAGATGCAGAAGTGGCAAATACTTTGGTCTGCAATTTTTAAAATTCCTAACCATTCAGTATAAAAATATGTGTTTGGGGTGAAAATCTCTCCTCCAGCATTATTCATCCTTAAGGGAAATACAGAAGCCAAAAGTAGCCAATAAAGATTCTAAAAAATAGTAATAATAATTTTGCATTTCTCACCATGCATACTTAACCCACTATATGTATGTTACATGTTAAGCTACTATATGTTAATCATAGTTTAAAGGTTGGGGGGAAGCTACTTAAATAGACTCCACCATGCAAAAACTTGCAATGTAGATGACTCTTCTTCAACGTGGATATGACTTTTAGTTTACCTGAGTTTAAGATGAGTTTGTTTTTTGTTTCTGGAGTGTTCTTTTATATATTGAGTATTCTTATGTGTACATTTGTCTTCAATTTAGTACTGTGCTATGATTCATGGAAGGCAATATCTGGCAGTAAAATTTCATAATAGTGAAAAACTTTTAATAAATAAAATCATGATGATAATCTTTTCTCATGGCTAGATTTAGATTTCATTAGTTTCCACTTAGCCATGAAGAGATATGAGATAATGTGAAGAAAGTTCATTCAGAACACAGATCTTTCTTCACAGGATTCTTTATAAATAAATGAATTCTTTAGTTATTTCGTTCTTCATGGTTCATTTCTCAGTTGCCTCCCTTAAAGAATTGTTTTATGAAAAGCAATGTCGTCTACCAAAGAGGAATCTTATTTTGGGCATGATAAATTTGGTTCTGTTTTTCTCTAAAACCTTTTTTTTTTTTTTTTAACTTGGCCCATTTGGTAAGCTAACACTGTTTAGTTATAAAAGCTTCCTGGGACTGGAAGATGTTACTAGACTTATTTTCAGTCTATGAACGATTTTAGAATATTAGATGAGCAAAGATATCTGAAAGCAAATTATCGTCTGAATGCAGTAACATGGAAAAGAATGAATTACAGATGTAATTTATCCGTCATGAGCAGATCCTAAACACTGATTATGTCCGTGCTTGTGCAGAAAATTGAAAATGATAGAAAAGCTTCCCAGCTTTTCTAACTTTAATTTTCCATGTTTTACTTTGTGTAATTTACTGTCTACTATTAACAGCAGATGCTTCCTGCCTTATTTGAGAATAGCCTGGAATTAAGTATAAGCGATTCTGAGAACCAGAAGCCTCCACACCAAGTCTGAATTTTATGCAGAGAGATAAATTCTCAGTTAAGATGCCTGGGGCCGTATGGGGTCTTGAGAAAACAGTTTTTGGATCTCAATAAATAGTGAGTCTCAATCTAACATGAACTGCAATTAAAATATAAATATTGTTGAATAAATTGAGATAGCATCAGGGACCTCCTTGGCGGTCCAGTGGTTAAGACTTTGCCTTCCAATGCAGGGGGTGCGGGTTCGATCCCTGGTCAGGGAGCTGAGATCCCACAGGCCGCACGGCCAAAAACCCAAAACAGAAAACAGAAGCAAATTCAATAAAGCCTTTAAAAATGGTCCACATCAAAAAAGTCTTAAATAAAGAAAGAAAAAAAAAACTGAGATAGCATCAGAAGAATCCTTCTGAGCCTAAAATTGTTATCTAGGGTTAAAATATAGGTGGTTCCCAATAGACCAACGGTGATGCAGGGACAGCTGCCCCAGCCTGGTGGCCTGTGGCTATGGGAACTCTCTTACTGGGAATTCCCTCTAGTTCTTCTCTTTCTACTTGTGGTCTCAGAATTAGTAGTTGTGAGAGGGAAGGGAGGGGAAAAAAAGGAAAGATAAACCACCAGACACATTTCTCTCTCTCTTCCTTAAGTTTCTCTTTCACCGACCCTCCAATTGCTACGGAGAAGTTCCACCTCTGAACTCTACCACCACCACCTAATATACTGGTCTCCCTGTTAGCAATTTGCCCCTGGAGGGCTGTGTTTTTAATATCTGCCTTTCTAAAGTTTGACACAGGAAGTGTTTAAGTTATACTCCTTGAATTGTGAAATCCCCACCCCCTATCACCTCCTAAATGTCTTTCTTCTCATATCTGGTTCTTTATTGCTGATCCCTTGACTATATCCTATGATAAAATGGCCAGAAAACAAAAACAAAAAAAAATCTTAGTTTGATATTTTCACTATGCACCTATTTTTCCCCATTTCTACTAGTAGTCAGAAAGAAACGGTATCAAAACAAAGCTACACTTTTGATAATTTTAGAAAGGAAAGAGAATGGGAAGAAGCTGTTCATCAATATGAAGTGCCACAGTGGACCAGACTCAGTACCAAAAAGCTATACATTTGAAAAGGAAGCAGGTTGAGACCTTAGCAAAAAAGAAAGGTTACTTGGAAGATATATTAACAAAAAAAGTCATCCCACCCAGGGGAAGCTTTTGACATAGCCCCTCATTCCATACCCTGTCTTTAGTCCCTATGATTCTGAGACACTGCCCTATTGAAAGCCAGCTCTGGGGCACAGCAGCAGCCCAAACATGGAGCTGAGGAAACCTCTCGCACCGGCTTGCAGATAGTGTCCGGGGGTTTGGGAAAGGCTACCTTCCCTGCATTAGGCCCGGATGAATTTCCGGAGCCCCCAAACTGAAACTTGAAATGTATTTTTCCCATTGAAACAGTTTAACAAAAGCAGTTGGGGGTCTACGACACTAATATCACTTAAGATGTATGACGGGATAGTACTCATAACGTTTCTGGGGAGCCTCCTGGGTTTAATTAATAATCAGAGTGTCCAGGGTACTCTTTGTACTGGACTATAATTCAAGCATCCTATGGGTTACTTAGGCTTCCCAGGGCTAGACTAATGACTTAACCACACTGCTTCTGTGGAAAAATGCTTTCTAAACAATTAAAACTTTGGAATATGTTTTTTTTAATACATTGGGGGACAGTGACTCCTTAAGGTGATGAATTTAAAATGTTTTTCCTACATGGCCATACATTTAAAACAAATATATAATCTTTGAAAGTTGGTGGAAGCATTCTTGATGCTATTTTGTGTTCACTCACTGATTCACTTGTTGACTTAAAATATAATGTTTTGAGTATTTACTGCTTTAGGCCCTATGCTGTGAATCTGCCTGGAAAATTAATTTTTATTCTTAAGCACTGCTGTTCAGGTATTTTCTTTGCTGAATCCTTGGGATGTGGATATGTAAATTAAGAAGCAATGTTTTACAGGAAAGTGGTTAAAAGTGCAGGCTGTGAAATGAGGTTACCAGGCTTGGAGTCCACATTTTACTGGGTGAATGACCTTAAGTGGACATCACTTAACTTCTCTGTACTTCAGTGTGACCATCTGAGAAACGGCAGTGATACCAGTAACTCTTCAAAGAGTTTATGTGAGGACTAAGTACTATGAAAAAATTAAAAGCACTGAAAATACTGACCAGCATAAAATAATTTTCAATAAATATTAACTCATTTTATTTTGCTTCATGCAGAGGAAATAAAGTATATTTGCAGAAGAAGCAGAAATAGGCATCAGAGTAACTACAGATTCTTTTGTCGAAATCATTGAGACCTGTTTTTTTATGACATACATTCCTGTTATATTCCAGTTATAAATATATAACTGTTTATATAAGTATGCACTGGCAATAGGAAAATTTAAAAAATAAAGAAAGCAATTTTTAAATTCTGTATCAGTAAAAATCAATGCATTTGTGATAGGCCATATTTTATTGACTAAATATATCATGATTTGAAAGGAAAAAAAAAAAAAAAGGCAACTCTAGTTAACGAAGACAGGAAAAGTGAGGACAGGTTTGCCAAGATAAGAAGATACAAGTTTCTCTTCAGAAGTGATCTCCCCTCATACCCAGATGCTTTTCAGGGAGAGATACTTGATTCTGGAAGTTTTCTGGGGGGGGGGGGGGGGGGAATCTCGCTAACTCCCATCCCAGTAACTGCCCTCCTGAACATCCATTTCCCCCTTTCTACCTAAACTACCCAGAGGCATGGTTTCAATCAGGACGACAGTTAAGTACATAGTTTCCAGCTATCCTTGCTGCCAATGAGAAACCAGGATGAATCACTGGGTGAAGCTTAGAGGACTTTTGCTAAAAGGAGCCTAAGCGGGCTGGGCTGTGGCCTCTTTTGCCCATGCTCCTTCCTGCTTCCTGGAATGCAGATGTGGTGGCTGGCACTGCAGTGGCCATCTTGCAAGTTTTAAATAAACCTATGGTTGGAAGTCATGTGCTCCCGAGGACCTAAGGGTGAAGAAACCTAAGTTCTAGTGACTGTGGAGTCATCACATGGGCCTGGACAACCTACTGAAATATAAACCCTTAATTTGTTTATGCCTCATGCTGGGGAGGAAAGGTGTCTCTGTTACTCGATACTGAATATAATCCCTTAAAGACAAAACATCTAAATCATTTCTGTATGACTCCAGAGAGAAATATAAAAAGGGATCAGAACCAACAGATCTGAAGCTGGGCAGTTAGAAAGCTGGAAAGAACTCAGGGATAACACAAGAAGAAGAATACCGGTCAGACACGGCCAAGGCCCAAAGGTATCCAGGAGACAGCCTTTCAATCAAATGATAATGTATAAGGGATTATAACTATCAGTATTTTTAAAACACAAGTCCTTATAATATAGAAAGTTTTATCTCTAACAACAAATCAAACTATCTCAAAGTGAAAATCTTTCAAAAATGTGCCAAAAGAGTATAAATAATGCTGTAGGTGATGTTCATTTGATGTTTTCTGTATAAGAAATACAGTATTAGATTAAAAACTCTGTAGTTGTTTATCATAAATAAATATTAGAATAAGATATCCTCACCAGAATTATTCTTAAGGTGAAATTCACCAAGAAATCACTATTCTAACAATCTGTTATACTTCAAGCAACTAAGTATTTCTAACAAGCCTTTCCAGTTGCTTTTACTGAAATTTCTGTGTATTAATAACTATCATCAGGGCTAAATCACAGACCATCTACTTAGTTATCCATTTCCACTGACATAATTTTTGGCCTTGTTAACATAGAAATTGCTCCCTTATCTACAAGCACAAAATGTTGTTTCTGCTGAAGTTTAAAAAAAAAAAAAAAAAAAAAACACTCAAAATTTGCTCAATAGGATATCTTTGTAAGAAAATAAGAAGCTTTGTCTAAGTCTGTGGGAAGGCAGAGACATTGCTCAGCATGAAAGGTAAGAGATTAGCGATGTTGATAGCTGAAATCCTCTACTTATCCTTGGCAAGGAAAATGACAGGATAAGCTTCCCAAACTAGGTCCCTAGGTGTCTGTGCTGAGTCTGAGAAACATTCAATTTCTCACCTCTCACGTGAACCGGGCACATGTCACACACTTCCTGAATACAAGATTTACACCACGCTGCATAGGCTCTTTTAAGTCAGTAATAGCCGTCAGCAACAGCCTTGTACACGGAATTGCTTTGAGGCCATCCGTGGAATCAGAATTTTGTGTACGTTTAGAAGTCTGAGTTACAATTAAAGTTTGAACTCGATTATAAGTGCCACATTGCTTTAGGTTTAAATTGTTTTTAGTTTGCCACACACAAAAATTGAAGCAAGGTTTAATGTGAAAAAGAAAAAATAGAAGCAGTGTACCATAATCTTATGAAGGAAAAAAAAACTAGTTCTAGAATTAGTGCCTTAGGTATCATGATTCAAAACACGGCTTGAAATTTGTCCAAAAGTTTAAAAATCTTTACTCCTTTAAAAAATATTATCCTAAAAAAATGTCTAACCATAGAATATAAATAGGTAAATGAATAAAGTTGTAAGTATTACCAAAGCAGCTGTGGCTACTGAGAATTTCATTAAAGAAAGGTTTGTGTCAGAGTTGATGACATTACACCTGGCTCATTCACAGGGTGTTCTTTACAAAGTTGTGACGTTTCTGCTTAGAAAATACAATTTGAACTTTCATATGATACACAACGCTACACAAGTTATGCTAATAGTTCATCTCCTAAATCATTAGGGGGAAATGAGGAAGTCCTGTGTCAACCTGTCACTGAAAGACACATTGAATATGTACCTACAGAGTTACATGTACATACAATACTCTGTCAGAGTTTTAATATCACATGGGAGATGCCCTTAGCAAAACAACAAACAACAATGAAATGCTAGGTAAAAGTTATTCCAATTAGGAACCTACTAGATCAAAGTTTTAATTCAAAAGTAGATGTTTAGCCTGCAATTTGCAGATACCATTTTGTCAGGATTATCAGCTGAACTGGTTTAAAAGATATTATGGAAAGACTATGCTGGGACTTAGAGCAGGAGCAACACAGGCAATTGCTAAATTGAAGATAAACTGTGCTAATAATGGAAGATCTTCTAAAATGTAAATGTAAATACCTTGAGACCACTTTATTATGTCCAGTTATGTCACCCTATCCCCGCGTAACCATCTGGAGACTTGGTTTATCTGCGTTATTAACTGTGAGTTTTCTAGTTGCTCATTTACCTGGATGTTTACCTATTTGTGTGTCTTCTAATAGCTGATTTTATTACTTCATATATTCTGCTAAGTCTTCAGAGGCACTTTAAATGTGTTTGTTCATGCCCTTGATTCCACACTACTTTGCAGTGGAATCTGGTCTCTGATGTGTCTATGATAAATTTGATCAGCTGGGCTATCTATATACACAAACATGTATAACAGTGAAATGAACAATTATTTATCTTAAACAAAATTGCCTAATTTGATAAGAGAACAAGGTACTAAACTTTTCAAAGGTAAAAAGTTTGCTAGATTTTTGGAAAATAGATAGTAAACATAAAGGTTATATTTCTCCTCCCACAGCCCCTGAAAAATAAATGGATATTTGAAAAAGAGGAATTCAATAAGCAAGTCTCTTTCTGCTGCTCACAAGATGAAAGCTTATTTTTTGATAATATAAATAACTTGGCATCACATTAAAATACAGCCTGTAGGCTTTCTTTATATCAACTACTTAATTTTAGTTAAGAGATCATTACTGAAGAAAATAGGTAACTTGCCATTAACGACTCTTTGAATCATCATTCCTGAAACATAATATTCTAATAGCATCTTATAGTGCTGACATTTTTCTTTTGATATTTTTCTCTTTTGGTATCCCTTTCATAAGCCATAAGAAAAAAAAATCCTCTCCAGCATTAAATAAAACACCTTTTCTAATGTTCAGTATTTCTGAAGTAATAAAACACTCAAATCTATAATCTGTGAGCAATTTAATTCTCAATATGAATATACTCTTAGACTGTTGGAAATTAAGACTGCAAGTGCAAAAGCAAAATTAAGGGAGAAAAGTTAAATGCTTAAAATATTGTTTAATTTATAAATGATAACTCATTACATCTTTTGTTCTTTCTTACTGCTACCATTCTATTTCAGTATATGCATATGTACATATATTCCTCATTATTATATATTCTCATTTTACTTAGCAACACATTTATTGTGATGCAGAATTCTAGGTTTTCACGTAGTAAATGCATCTAAGTTAATTATTTAAACTTTAAAATCACCAATATGCAACTAAAAGACTATCAGCTGATTTTCTTCCTATTCCCTTTAGTAACATGCCAATTGATTTCTTTTACATAAATACTTTCTTGAACTGTTTGACTTCTGTTTTTAATGAAATGAATTCTCCGCCTCTATGTAGAAGTCTGCTATAAACCTAAGTCACCTGGGAGCCTGGCCAAAGTCTGAAACAGCACAGCTGAAGGGTACAGCCATTTCCCAGGGTCCTCTCAGAGAGTATTTGGTTTGCTTTCCTAACTTGCTAAAAATAGTAGATTACACAGGCTACCTCCATCTCAGGGCTCAAGAACTCACAAAAGGCTGGACTATGGATTGTAGCAATATATAGAACACATTTTATTAAAGAAGTCAGGATATTACAAGTTTTCTAAATTCCTTCCGTTTACTCTCTGAAACAATACAAATGATCTAGCGGTTACTGGCATGGAAACCTCATAATGCTCCCAAATTTCAGAACTTCAGGCATGAGTCACAGAGTTACTTTAACTGTTTTAAAATATGTTTTTGATCTATTTTAGCCACAAAATTGAACACAGGAAGACTACTATCTAAAAGGTGGGATTCTGAATACTCTTATCAAGAATCACATGTGTTAGTTACAAACATACACACATATATATGAAACATGGCTTTTTGAAACATGAATACTTAATTACACATTCAAATTTTTTAAAATTAATTCTTAACATAGTTCACTAACATTTAAGGAGCTGTTGTTCTGGGGATGAAGCTCCACCAGAAATAAACCTGTGTTTATTTTTTCCCTGTTACTTAAATCAAAATATCTTACCACATTTTAGACACTATAAATTAAATTTCACTTTCTCTTAGAAAGACAAAGAATATGGACAACGTTTGCACTGATTAGCTGCGACAACAAGCTGATTTCAAAAGTAAATTTAAAATCTTGAAATTATTTGTTATTAAAAAAAAAGTCCTTGATGTTGATGTGGCAGTTGAATCCTGTTAACCACACAGCATGTCATTAAGCAATGCTCCTGCTTTACTCAAAGGGGGACTGTTCTATGGCCACAAGTGAGCAGCAACTAAAAAAATATTTTGAGATGGAAAAATAGCGACTGAATTTTAATGTTTCACAATGTTTCCAAATGCTGTGAAAGCAGGTCTTCTGTGAAACCACTCAGTGTCACAGCCAAGTTTAAGGTCCTTCATTTTGCAGTTACCAGTGCACCATCAACTGTCTGTGGGATTAAAAATTGGATTTACTAGTAATTGGGTCAAAACAGGGTTACTTATGGACACAGCTGGTTACCGACAAGTGTAATTAGCCCTTTGCCCCTCATTTTATGGGTCCCAGTCTCTAATTACACCTAAATTCAGTTGGCAGGAATTTAGGAAGACACAGTCACAAGGTACAACCACTGTGCCCTTCATCGATGCCTTTCAAAGGAAAGGAAAAAAAGGCCCAGTGGTAATTTATAACTCTTGTTTATTGATCTTTAGTACTATGACACTAAGAACAATCTAACACTATAAGGTATCTTTGTTGTCGTTAATACCTTTTTTTATATTCTACTTTGAAGATAATATCCTTGAGTCTTTGGTGAAACTTTAGCAAAGTGAGCTGCACAAACTGGACCAAGAAGCAATTTACTGAAATAGTTAACTCACAAGTTAACTCATAACATTGGGGTGAGTTATGAGTTAACTTACAAATTAACTATTTCAGTTAATTCACCCCTATGGTATTAAAGAAAGGTTACTGTAGCACTATTTTTTTTTCTTTTTGCAAAAGACAAAATGGATCTATGAAACTTTCACTTTTCTATAGATGTTGAAATAACAGCGACTCCCCTCTCCAAGGTTCAGAGTGAATTAAACCAGCACATTAATATTCAAAGGCAGTTCATTAAACCACGTACGAAGAGAGTACCCAGGAATCTTCACACTTCTAGTCGACCTTGCACATCAAAATTAAGACATGTATGCTATCTTTTAAAAGACCCACTTTCAAACGTGATACCTGAAATACGAACCCAATGACATTTTTGAATGTCGAAATATACTAAAGTGAACTTGTTGGTATTATGGTGCCCACAAAAGCTAACTTTTAACACCTCTAGCTGAGACTGTTACAAATAAAAACATAATAATCAGGAGGTAACAGAAAATAAACTGCTAAGTTACTTCACATTAGAATTTTAGAAACTTAAAAAATCCAATTAATAATACTACTCAAGCATTTCTACTGAATTATAAAAGCCACATTCAACAAAGTTTATGCCTCTGATAGGGTACTGTGGCAGCAGCTCAGAACCTTACTTCTAGTTATGTTTTCCACAACATGCATTGCTTCTGGCCTTAAAATAATATGCTCATACAACAAAAAGGAACTCCATAATGTCAAAACATTAATACAAAAAGTCTATCCAAGTTTAGCTGACAAAATCTGCTATACTTTTACAACAGTACAGCACGTTTTCAAACAAGCAAAAACAAATCATCCCCATTCAGCTAGTGCCATGGCCTTGTATATAATCTATGCACATGCTAACACACACATGTATCTACATTTACTATTCCTATAGATAGGCGCTGACTTAGCTATTACTAAGTAAAAAGTAGGCTGACACCTTCTGCTCTAGAAAAAAAAAAAATCACAGCATTAAAGGACGGAGAAAGTTATTCATAACAAAGAAAGTTTGGCCAGACTTGGTTCTATTGCTTCTCAGTAAAGTCCCCCACCTCAACATCATCAAGAACACACCGTATAACTAAAACTATTAACACAGCAATCCATAATTCCAAACTCAGTGGACTGTATATCCATACCCCCTTTATTCAATTATTGCATATCCTTAAAATAATATAATATTTACTCACTTTCAATGAATCAAAGCAGGCGATTACTCGTCCATTTTCAACTTGGCAGCTTTTCGAAGGATGTGCAAATTTACATTCCGTGTCTGGCCGTGAGCAAGTCCCCCTTTGGAACTCTCTACATACTTCCAGTGTTAGCCATTTTGTGTCCCGAATTGGTGTGACACTAACAGCCATGTTTAGATTTTACAGGTAGTTAAAATTTTCAGTGAAACCAACAAACCCAACCCCCCCCCCAAAAAAAACAGTAACAACCAAAAAAAGAAAAAACTGAACTAATAAAACTGTAAAATGATGATGAAAATGTCTCCTCCAAAATACTTTTCCCCCACTCCCTGCTTTAAAAGTACATGGAAAATTGTGTTGTCAATATCAAGGAAAAGATCTCCCACTAGAAATTCACAGCATGAAACTGTTAATTCAAAGAGGTTTTGGTTTTTAGAGAAATACTAGGATCGTAAGTAGATGAACGTTTAAAAGTAGGGCCTCGAATCAGCCTTGTGCCCTCAGTAACCCCTTCCCAGTGCCAATTTGGAGCCCAAAATGCAAGCATGAAAACGTGGCAGACCCTTTGACACCGAATTTCCAAGCTGCTTTCAGCAAAGTTGTCTGAAAGGGAATCTCCTCACAGCTGAATTTGCAATGGAGTTTGGTGATGCAATCGGTATTGATTAGTTTGGCATAGACAGATGCAGCAGTTTAGAGCAAAATCGAGAAAATGATTTTTTTTTTTCCTCCTTGATTTCCTGGCAGAAGATATCTTACTTTTTCAGCAAACTTTTCTCTTAAAACTAAAGCAGCCTAGGGCAATGCCAGATACTTAGAGCTTTTCTCTTGATTATAAGTAGAAATGGGGGTGTCTGGGCTAGAGGTGGAGGGTGGATGTGCTGTCGTCACAGTCTAGCTGGCAGCAAGCAAGGCAAAAGCAGAGACTGCTCTAGAAGCGGTTCCAAGCAGCAGAGACGTCAGGAAAGGCACTTCTTAGTACCAACCTGTAGAAAAAAGAGATAGGTTAAGATTTACTAAGTAGCTCTTCACTGACGTCCTACAGTATCACAACCTTGCCATGTGCTACCAGACTAAGTAGTATTCAAGTCAGCCTCTCTCTCTCCCTCTCTTACACACTCACACACACACACACTCTCTCTCTCACACACACACACACACACAATACTTACAGTGAGGCATACTGCAGCCAGCCATCGTAGATTTATTAAAAAAAGGGGCCGTTTCCCCTTGTGAAGCAATGCATGATAGAGAGATAACCAATCACAGATAGTGTTGCAGCAATATTCTGGGCAGAAAGCCAATAGTGTGGGTTGTCTTATGAAAGGTCGCGCCTGTCAGACGTTCATTACTATGCTATAAGCACAGAAAATGTCCATCAGATGTGACTTATTCCACTGCAAGAGGACGAGCATGTGGGTTTTGAATTTACCCAACATGCAGTTAGTGGACTAAACCATGTTAGTTTCAAAACAGCTTCTCAAACAAGTCCAAGCACTTTAAGATCATTATCAGGAAATAAAAAGCAAGGTTTAAAAACTGCAGCTGACTTCCAAGCTGCTCTCCCTCCGGCTCTGCGCAGGCACGGGCACTGAACAGCCTGCTCCTGCTGTCCTGACACGTGAATAAAAAAGGAAAGGGGTGTTTACAAATGGTACATTCTCCTGACCTATCCAAT
The DNA here is from genome assembly GCF_028023285.1 of Balaenoptera ricei. Lineage (NCBI taxonomy): Eukaryota > Metazoa > Chordata > Mammalia > Artiodactyla > Balaenopteridae > Balaenoptera > Balaenoptera ricei. The sequence goes on from NC_082642.1 coordinate 6,110,533, forward strand.
TCACTTCCTTCTACAGCCCAAGTCCTGCCCCTCCACTGAAAGCGGCACTCATACTGTAAAACTATTCCATTCAGCCGGCAGACACTTTGTCAATATATCACAGGCAGGCGAGATATGAACAAAAGCATCCTTTATTCTAACATTTTTTAAGCAGAAGTTGAGGTCATGTGGGGAAAATAAGGAGCGCAGTGTTGTCAGTGTGGCTGGCAAATGAGAAGTCAACCTCAAGGGAGAAAGTGATTCCATCGCAGAAACATTAAATATTAAGTGAACAATTTGATTTGGGCAACATGATGCACTTCAGAGGTACGAATGAAGCTGGAGGGTAGGAGCTGGGGGGGATCCCCTATTGCCTAACGATCTATTAACTCAGACTGCTCTCTATAGCGGGGCATTTTTGCTTTTAACAACTTACTTTCTCTTTCAATCTGGATGGAAAAACTTTCAGAAAATGCTCAGTAGTTACACAAACAAAAGCATACATTTTTTTCCCCCCATTTTGAATGCTACCAAAGAAAACAAGGCTTTAATAACTCTAAAAGTTTCACACTCTAAAGAGCAATGACACAGTGTAATAAATAGTGTTAGGTTACACTTCTTCAAGGGCCAAAAATGGCCAACTGGCGTATAATATATTTATAATTTGGAAATTAGAATACAGAATATGAATATGAATATATATACATACATACATATACATAAACCATGGATATCTAGCTGAAATTTTAAAAATTTATTTGAGAACTAATACTGTCATTCTTAACATTAATTTTTAAAAAACTACCAGATACTAGGTTTAGAAAATATTGTAGTAAGACTACAACTTTTGGAAAGATTTAAAAAAAAAAAAAAAAAACTCATACTGATGCTCCAGAAATATTTTTGTTTTTAAAAAATTTTCCGGTCCTAATTCCTGGTTCTGTAAAAACAAAGCCAAGTTGGTCACGAACTCTTAAGATTCATCCACCTTCCTTAACGTCTACTCTGCATTCAAAATTTCTCAACTTCTTCATGCCTTGCGTATGTACCACATCTGTGGTCAACATCTCTTTTGTCTTTCTGGAATCTTCAAGAGCTTCACCTGCAACCGTTACCTCCTTTAGAAGCTGGCTAACATGTCACTTCTTCCAAGAAGCTTTCAAGATGTCACTGCCTCCGTCTCCACCCACCCATATATTAACACTGTCTCCTTCCAATTACCTCTGCTCCCCTATACAGTGTTTTATTTGCTTACATGACTGACCCACTAGCCTAATGTTCCCAAGGACAGAAACAATCTTACTCATCTCAGTAACCCTAAGTGCCTGGCTTAGGGATGGAAAACAATGGAGCTCCATAAACTGTGGCAAATTAAATGATCGATTTCTACGTGCGAACTGGAATTAACTTTACAGCACATAAATACACAAACACATGCAGGAACACACCCATATAAACAAATATGAACACACACCTGAAAACACACACACCACACACACACTCCTTGTTGCCTCTATAAATTTCTATATTCCAGGGTCACTCAGGCCTCCCACTGTCTAGGAATCCTCCCCCTGGCCCTGGACAGCTCCCTCTCACACTCCAGCTCTTCTAAAACTTCATTACTCTCAAGTCCCTCCTCCTCCATGTTGCTCTCACTACCAACGGTAGATGATCTTATATGTCACAAATATTTCATAGTAAAAATAGTGGCCCTCAGGCATGAACTCTCTCTCACCTTCCCACCACCCATCTTTAAACTATCTCTCTGTAATCCTTCTTTCTTCTCAGTCTCCCAGGAGCTTTCCTTTCTCCGGCCCAAGGTTAAGCTGCCACCTTAACTGGCTCCTTCTCAAGACTTCTTTCCCTCTAAACTCCCTCTCTATAGGAACATCTGCCTTTCCTGAAATTCCTTCTCTGAGCCCTCAAAGTGCTGAAGAAGCTCTAAACTAGAAGGGGTGGCACAGCAGGAGGAAGGGGACATTGCCTCGTTACACATCACCTCTCCCTAATGCTCTTAATCCATCCTTCCCAAACAAACGTCTGAAGAGTCATCTACACGTGCTAGTTTTCCTTCTTCTCCTCCATTCACGTTTGAATCTGTATCAGTAAAACCTCCATAACTGTTACTTTACTGCTCAGCGACAGTCGTCAATGCTCCCAACAAAGCCAAATCCAAAGACTCCACATAGTCCCTTGTCATTACTTGACCTCTAACAGCCCGTACAACTCCCTCTTTCTTGCCCTCTTCTCCTTGTCTTGAATTGACACATTTTATCTTTTTGGTTTCTCCCAGCGCTGCACCTCTATCCTCCCTGGGAGAGAGGAGCTGTGAGGGAACTGCCCAAGGTTCTTGGCATATGTCCTACTGTTGTGAGCTCCTGGGACTTGTTACACGCTAACCCTTTGTTTGGTTTGACACATACTTCTTCACCCCTTCAACTTGGCAAATCCCTTCTCCTTGTTTAAACTGCTATTCAAATATCACCTTCTGTAGAAGGCTGGGCCAACTCTGATAAACATTATTCCCTTTCAGAATATTCTCAGTACTTTCTATCTCTTGGTACTTTTGCCCCCAAGGTTATGAACTCCATGACAATAGAGTGTATTACCATTTTTTTTAAACCCAGTCCCTGGAACATAACAGATGTTCTTGAAATGTTTACTAAAAGAATAGGTTTTATTCAACCTACTAGGAATAAACATGTTTATGAGAATGTGTGTTCAATTCAGAGGAAAATTTCATCATGATCTATGGGATCTAAACAATATGAGGAAAGACAATGGTACCATTAGAAATATCTTCACTGCTTCCTGGTTATGTCTAAATACAACTACAAAATTAATTTCTAGGGTTGATTATTTTTCCTTTCTACAATGTTACAGATTTAGTCCCACTCAAGTACAAAATATACTTCAATTACTAAAATGCTTATAAATGGGTGTCCTGATTATTTATATTTTCTGTAGCAGAGAAATCCTATTTACATCAAAAAGTATCACTGAAAGAATTATAGATATGTATTTGTAAGCTGAAAATACTATTATAAAATGTATTAGGCAAGGACGATAATCAAAACATTTATAATTAGCCACGTATGGACAAGTGAGCGATCAGATAGGACACCGACCTTTATGAAATAGTCCAGCTGCACCTGATAATGTGTTCCAGCCTTTGATACAGGGCACTGGGAGTAACAAACTCAAACTTTATCCTCAAAATTGGTTTGACTAAATTGCTGATATCAGAATACTGTCTTGTAACCTTTTTCTTTTTCTTTATTGAAACATAAGAATTTCAGAGGAGACTAGAAATCTTCATAACTGAGTGCTTTGATAAAATAAGATTTTATAGGATTTGGGTCAATACTTCAAATGGCAATGGATTTTTGTTCTACAGATAGAGACAATGTTTAAAAGTGTATGGGTATTGTTCAGATTGCAGGAATTCTTGCAAACATATTTGCCCTAAAAATATGTGTTGTTTGTAAATAATTACTGAAAGAAATACTTCTACTGTAAAGATATTTACTAATAGGTAAATTGCTTCCGAGGTAACTTTTTGACCGATATTTCAACGTATTATAATAAACCTCCCTGAACAAAAACAAACAAAAGAAATGATTGGGGAATACAACCGTTTTTCAGTGAGAATCAAACTTTTAAAAACCTGCATAACAACAAGCCCTCTTTTACCTGTTAATCAAATTTGAAACACTAAACTGTAGAGTTTCTCCAATCATGTGACATGTTCTACAAACAGGCATATTCTTCCCAAGAACCAAGACCAATTTCTCCTTGAGTGATATCAGAATTCACATGTATTTTCTACTTTAAGATAAGAGGAGGTAAATAGAAAGGAAAAGAAGAAAATGTAAAGATAGAGGAAAAGAAACCAAAAACAGGATAAAGTTTAAAAAAAAAAAAAAAAAACCATAGGGAATTACAAATAATTACTCTTACAGCAATTGATATATATTAGCATTAAACTAACAGTGGATGGTTTCATATAAATATCTATTTAAGGGTTGCATATATTCTGCAGTAAAGGATAAACAGACACTTACAAGGTATAAGACTAAAATTCTGTTTTGGAGAACTGGATAGCCTCTATAAGCAAGGTTAAATTTCTTAGTCACATATGTTTACTAATCATTTCAGTTCTTCTGAACCAAATATAGGCCGATTGGTTCTATTACATGCCAGAGTAGTTAGCTGGGAACTTGGGGGACTTTTTCATAACTTTTGATTTTGAAATAAGTTACATATTGAGGAAGTTAACTTAGTAATTATTTGAGGTTTTTTTTACTTACTAAGAGAAGTTTCAATCTAACTGGAAGAGATGGCTGACTTTGCTGTGTACGTTTGGAGCTGACAAGAAGAAGCTCCTCGTCCAAAACAGTTAACTTTTCCCCCTGGCTCACTGGTGTCGACAAGTCCATAATTAGCAATGCATTACTTTAGTAAACTAAGTTAGCTCACAGTACAATTTTGCTCACGGCTTGTCCCAAATATTAACAGACATTTCAGTAAACAAACAACTCACTAAGCATTTCTGGAGGCTGTATAGTTTTTTCTCTACTCACTAAGGTACTAAATAGAGTAACAAAGTTATTTATTACGTGGGAAAAACTGTGGTCTGAATGGGTTAATGCAATCTTCAGCAGTATTCAACTCCATATAACAAAAAGCTGACATCAGTGTTTCTCAGTGAGGGGTAAGCACACTAGTGGTAGCACCCATGGCGATTTTAAGTGATGCAGAAACAACATAATTTTAATAGATGCATCGGAAAGCTAAAACAAGTTTGTCAAGCCTGTGGATATTATAACTTAGGAAGAGGCTAAAGTATAATAAAAAGAATTTAAAGAATAAGACTAAGTAAATATATTGGTAAAAATCATGAAGGAGATATGCAAATGCTGAAGTTTTAGAAACACTGCTGAGAAAAAAAGGTAACTTTCAACCACAAATCCCCTGGAATGGCACAGCGATGGGCAACGTGGCCTACTGGTCTGACGCTCTGCACTGTGTTTTGGGTGACAAGCTGCTAGCAAGGAAAGTAAGATTATGTTTACCAACTCAAATAAGTAATCGAAGGTCTATCAAAGCATTCCTTTACAATTCTGATAGGTTTGATTACCTAATCATCAAGTGGTCTCTTATTGAAGAATATTGAAGGAGTGTTGGTGAGGTGATGCACTATTGCTGAAGATTTGAATTCCAAAAGCAACTAACTAAACTGTACTCAAATTAGAAAATGACTCTTGTCCCTTAAGTATTTACATTTAAGACAAAATGAAACATGAAGCCTCTGCTCAGACAATGATTAAAAAGTGAATTCTGAATTGAGTCCTATATCAGGCAAAATTTTAAAACTTAAAAGACATAAGAAGACAAATATCAGAAAGACTCACTGCATTTTGTAGACTGAGCCACTAGTTTTGTTCCTAACTGTGCCTTCTTCCAGGCCCTACAGCAAAGTTATCTTCCTAGAAGCTTTTCCTGCCCTCTGTCAAAAGTATCCAAACCTTCTGTTACTCTCAACACCAGCCCAGACTTGCCAGCCCCTTATCCTGCTTTATTCTTCTTCACAACACTAGTTAGTATCTGGCATAATACTACGTACCTATTTCACTATCTGCTTATGAGACACAGTTTAAAACACTGAGATGCCACCTTTATAACTGAATGAAAACACCAGCAAACGCCACTCTTTGGAAAGAGCAAAGGCAGTGAAGTTAACATAGAACCATATTTATACACCTCCTTCATTGTGAAGTTGATGGAAGTTTTGTTTTGTTTTTTAATCCACGGAATAATCTGAAACAGTTACACGTGGTTTTGCAAATTTAAAACATGTAAATAATTATCTGTGAATTTCTGACAGAATCAGTCTTCAATTCTGGCAGAAGAAGGGAAAATTTGCTTTTTTTTTCTGATGATATTCAAACAGGCAGTCTTTTAACATTTCCCTCTATTCCACGAGAAAGTATAATAACACTACGAATGTTACTTTATCATTCTTCAAGATGAAATACTAATCCTAGTTAGTGGTTTATTTATTCTATAGATTACCCAAAGAAGTTGTTATCTTGTTAGGCTTAGGTAGTCATTTCTGATCTGTCCATGTCATTTAATAATTCAAAATAATAATTAGGAAGTAAGAACACAAGACTACAATAAAATTAACAATGTTGATATGTGCTCAAAGAGCTAAAAGACAGAAAAACCAAATCTAACCATTCTGGCAGTTTTCAGGAAGAATGGTACATTAACCCATCTGGAATCTACCAATGTGAAATAAGCATGATAAAACTGTGAATGTTAAATGGAATGTAATAGATTGTGATACTGTTATTCCCAGGGCAATGCCATGATTAGGGACTTTGATTTTAAAGTTTACTTAAATGAGTTATATTTTATTTGGCACAGTAACTAGGGGCCAAAATCTTAGCTTTAATTTTCCATCTTTATACCTGCTGAACAATATCACCTAGCTTCTTACTGAGGTTGGTGGTACCTCCACCTAAAACATGTTTAAATATTATCTTCATTGCTTGAGGAATGGTAGCAAATTCATCCATCCTTCCCTAATAACATTATTGCAGAACTCAAAAATAAGTATAAAGTTGATTAACGAGAGAACTGAGGAAATATTCCCACGGTACCCTGTACATCAGTGAAATGTGCTGCATGTGTACCTCTTTGCCCCACTGTTCCAACTTTCCTTCCAAGGTAGAATCATTCTCACAACAACCAGTGGTCATTAAGAGCTTCTCCATAATTAACCTATGCCTGTTTTCCATTTGAGTAGGTTCAATTGAGCGAAATTATAAAATCAATATGTAAAGAAGTGACAAAAACAATAAAAAAAAATCTGACAAAATATAAAGCATATCTCTATTAGAACCAAATAATCATAGTTTTCACACTTTCCCGAATTTCTAAAATTTTATTGTAGCAATAGTCCTCATTACTATCAACTATATGTGAGAACAAAAGCTTGATCTTAACAGATAAATCTTGAATTTCCAGATGTCTGATTTAAAACCTAACCTAGTAACCTCAACCCGGGAAATCTTATTGGCTTCTTCCTATAGAAGACTGCCCAAAATCTGTTGCTTAATTATTAATCATTATGAGAAAAATATGTAAAATCTATGTTTATAGTTAAAGAGATCTAAAATAATTATTCTTCAGAATATAATGAATGATATCAAATATGAATATAGGATGGTATTACTTGGAATGCATCCTAATTAAATGAATTAATGGACTTCTCATGACAAAACACAATACATACATAATTCCTCCTTTCCATTTAATCAGTAAAAGTCCCCATCACTTCACCAATGTATCTCTTATTGCAAACTTTACAAATACTCAAGCCACAAAGGTACCGCACAGTTTAACGTTTCAATCCTAGGGATATTTCTATTGATTTATATATTTGACCTTAAAGATTACCTTTTTAACAAATACTCTCAAACATACTTTTAATAATATACCAATGTCAACTGAATTTATTCCTAATAAAAATAAAATATTAGAATCTGTTTAACTTGAGCTTTTCTAAAAAAAAATCACAAATTCACATACACTCACATGCAAATAAGAATTATGTTTTCCCTAACAGTGAGTCAAGACCTAGTTGTTTTTCCCTAGTTTAAAAAAAGAGGAAGATATGTTATAAAACAAAGACATGCATTAATAACTCATTTTCACTTCAATGTAGCTGAAGTATCTTTTGGGGAATGTTCCATGTAACAAATATACTAAACTAGGTCTCAGATGCTGAACAACAACAAAATATGCAAATATTATTGCAACTGCTATAGAATAAGCCAGAGCTTCAGAATGTATTTTGCAGAAGCCTCAAATTTCAAAAAGCAGCTCCACAGTGGCAACAGGGAGGCATATTTTGTTTGTGCCTACCTCAATATTTATTAATTATGAGGCTTAACTTATAAAAAAGAAAAACACACTGAGAGATTCTGCACGTCTTGAAAATATAAGATTAACTGAATAAAAAGGTAATTTGTCTCCCTGATAACTACATTTATATTTATACATAAATCATTTACCACACTTTTGTGCCACAAAACATACTTAAGAACTGAAATCTCATTATATGAGCATCAAAGGACAATGCACATCTAGAATCTCTGACTCATTCATTCACAGGAACTTTTGCAGACATACATGGAAATGCATGTCTCATGGAGCTCACATTCAGAAAGAGATGTAAAATAAAACAAAGAAAAAACCTACCATGTAGTGTGATTAGACGGTGAAAATAAAGTATTCTCAGATTTGAAATGTAAAGCCTTAGGAGCAAATTAAAAGTTGAACTGAATACTGTTTATTTAAATTTTGAGTTTTTCTCCCTCTACACTTAGACTTTCACATCTCCAGTGACTACAATAACCTGAATTATTTCAAATCAAAGAATTAACAATTTGCACTCTTAACTATGGTTCTGCCTTGTTTTGTGATTGAGAAGTATGGATATAAATGATAAGGCTATTACCTACATAGAGATAGATACTACTAAATAATAATGGAAGAGACAGTAAAATATAAGTTCAAATGACGAACAGAAATCTCTAGCAAGCAATTTATATGAATCATGTACATTAACTCCATGTATTTTTTCTTTCTTTTTTTTTTTTGGTTTTAGACGTTGCTAAATGAATGCATTTTCACTGTAATAAATTTAAACCATACAGAAGGTTTTACTGAGAATTCTCCATCCTTCCATTGCCAAATCAGACCCCCTCTAAACCCAAAGGTAACCACTATTATTAGTATGGTGTGTCTAGTCCTTTCTTCCATGCATTTCTCATACACATACACACATCTACAGATACAACACACATACACAGTTCACCATTTTTACCAAAGTGATGGAAACATACTAAGCATATTATTCTGAGGCTTGCTTTCTACAATATATGTTAATGACCTTTCGTTATGAATAGAAATAGATCAACATAAATACTTTTTAACAACTGTGTATTACTTTACTATATGTCCATTTCTTTACTAGTGGTCACCTAAATTAATACCAGTTTTTCATTACTTTAAGCAATGCTGCAATTATAAATACAAAACTATGCTTCCATTTGAGTGGTATTAATAACATAAACACTTAGAACATAAGGTATAAACACTTAGAACATAAAGTATAACATAAACACTTAGAACATAAAGTAAATTGTTCTACCAACAATTAATAACGTGCTTTTCTATATTTATTAAATCTATGCTAGACCTAAAAAAGATACTATCCTTAAATCTAGATTGTAAATTTCTATTGTAGGAACAGGTTAAAGGTATATGTCTTTCTTCCCATAAATAGAACTTAAAGCCTTATATTTCTGTTTTGCAAAATATTTTCAACTGTTAGCACTTACATGGCAGTTAATCAATGGAAACATTTGTAAAATCAGTTGTTCAACTCCTGTTATTTCAAAATAAACAATCTAGTTGCTAAAACAATTACAATATTTATATTTTGCAATTATTTGCCAAACAACAGTGGGCTGGGAGTCTGAATAAATGTTTCAGTTGACAGAGTATCAAAATGGACAATATATAGGTTACTATTCTTTTCTTATTAATAAAAACAAAATGTGTAGTTAACAGAGTCTGCGGGGCATGTTATATTAGGAAAATCTCTGACAGCGCAATGTCATATGATGAAGGGAATGCTTTTTTTACACATGATTTCTACAAATGTCAGAAAATATCCTGCTTCCCCCCTCCTTTTTTAGACACTAATTGACTAAAGGAAATGGTTTCTGACAAGTGCTATAAATAATGCAATGCGTTATCAAACTAGCTAAGGCACAATAGAACTCTGGTGAACTCATGTAGGCCCAAACACATTTCCCTGTGTGGTTATTTCTCCTAAGGCCGGGGCTCCTCTTGCCCTGGAGTGGAGCATTCTCCTGATGTGGCATGCATTTCCAGTCTAAAGGACCGAGATAGGTATCCACTTTTGTATGATCTTGCCAATGGACATACCTCCCATTAGAAAATAAAAAACTCTCTTCTCTCTCTGCCCTCCTCAAACTCTTTCTCACTTATTAAATAACAGTTCACAGAATAAAGAAGAACCTCAAACTGGATTTTCAAAAGACTTAAGATGGCTGGTTGGCAAAGTGTGGGTATTTCTAATGCTTTTATTCTCTTTTTGACAATGTGCTTTTACCATGTTGTCAGAGTATAAATAAAGTCACACTTCTCAGGAGATAAGAGCAAGATTCTATTCCTAGGATTTTGTACTTTCCAAAAGAGCATACATACTGAACACACTAGGAACAAACTAACATGGCAACTTGAGGTTTGGTTCCTTTGCTAAACAGAAAAAAGAACATCCCTTTCTTAAGTATTTTAATTGCCCATAAGGTTCTGTGCATTCTGGAAAAGCTGTAGCCCATGAGGAAATCTGAAAAGTGGACTACACCCTCCTAATGAGACAGTGATTAAATCTCTCTGTTTTTCCACCAGCATCATATGCACTTCAAAAGCAATGACCTGCTTTCCATGGCAAATCACAGCGCATATGATGTTGATGGAAGTATGTGCAGTTTACCGTGTGTCAATTATATTTTAACAGAGCCTTTAAAAAAAAGGCTAAGAACAGACATTTGTCTCAACAAATAAATGTAGCAAAGAACAGAAAAAAAAAATACATATTCCTGGGACCTACCCTAGACCTACCAAGGATAAAGGCCAGTAATCTACATTTTAAGCAAACCCCCCAGGCTATCCTTAATCTCATTAAATTTTGGCAATCATAATCAACTAAAGCTAAAATACTACTTCCACGAGAGATTGTTTACTGCATTTCTACCCAATAATTTCCCAAAAGATGGCTTATTTGAGATTTGGCGTTGCTGCTTTTGTTGTGGTCATCCATTTACAATGCTTGGTGTCAGTTTATTTATCTCTTGTAAAAATAAAATACAGTGTGTGTGTGTGAAAAAAATAAAATAAAATAAAAAGTCAAAAAATAAAATGGTTAAGATGAGATTTGGTGACATGCTTTTTGATTATATTCTATTAACTACTTTAGAAAATAGACATACCTGCAAAATATATGCAAAGTTCTGTTATATTCGTTTTTTAAAATATTATTTTAAACCAGGCACCATACATGCCCCTCCACATCGTTCTTATTTATAATAAGAATAATTTATGTAGTAAAATTATTTTGCAAAAAGATGAAAAAACAATTAAGCACCTATTCAATCACTACAATAAGATAAAATAAATTGTTAATAGTATAGATAAGATATGAAGTAAGGATTAATGTATGTATGGGAGTGTAGATATGCATGTATGTGTGTTTGTGTGTTTGTGTCTGTATGTGTATCCAAAGAGTAAGGAAAAACTTTGCATAGGAATTAGCCAAATCGTGTTCTTCATACATAACTAAAACCTAGTTTTTTATTTAAATTCAAGTAAAACCTTTGTATTAAATTTAATAGGGGGAAAAAAGACTTAAATAATGCTTTAATCTTCTTCCAGGAAGAACCACTTTATTTTGGCTAAAACTACAAACTACGCATCTTCATTAAAAACCCGTGAGGAGATTAACTTTTTGGGATGTTGGCTTGTGCTACATTTCTTTTTGATTTATATATAAAACTTGCAAGGTGTTCATCTTGTTCTTTAATAAAAAGTTTCTACTGGAGGAGCCACTTAGAAAAATTTACTTTTCCCCCAGAACTCATACATTCTATGATTATGCAACAATAGCAAAAAATATTTGATATATTGGTATACAATTTACTTTCATCTGAATTTTGCCATTTGTTCCTCAGGACTCTAAGAGATGGTTATATTACCTTGCCCATTTGTGAACAAATAAATTAAGGCTTGCACGGGTAAGTCACTGGCTCACCAAAGTCTCCTAAGCTAATTAAATGGAAGAATCAGGACCCAAAATCAGGTCTTTTGATTCCAAATTTAAAATTTCATTCGCAACACATGCTAGTAATTTAACACCAAACTTTGCAGAAATGACCTTAAATACAATAGAAGCCATAAAACAGAGAGCTTGGGGGTAGAGTGGAGTATTGTGCAGCAGCCATGACTACACCCCTTGTGGTTTGCTCTGAGAGGTAAGTGAAAGAGAAAGCCCTGTGTATAGATCCTGAAGGAGATAAGATGGCCTCTTCACAGAGTTGAAAGATGGATGTTCTTGTCCTTGTATGTCCATGGGGTATATACTGGACACTAATAATGTACACTTAGAAATGTGAGAATTATACACTACACATCTATTAGTTTCTTCTTAGGATTCTTAATTAGTTTTAATCTAGTAATTCATACATTACAGGGTTCTAAATACTCAGTAACGGATTTAAAGATTAATTGTAGAGGAAGAGGTGTTTGAGCATGATTTTATTTTTATTTGTCTGCTTTCTGGGCAAGAAGAGCCTACATTTTCTTCAGAGCTTTCGAGGAGCTTAGATTTCTATCAGCAGACACCTTCTACATAAGGAAAAAGGAAGGCTGCTCTAAAAGCATACAACTGAATATGTGCTAAGCAAGTATGCTTACAGTAAGACTGATCTATATCAACCACTAAAACGGTGTTTGAAAAGCAGTGAAGGAGATGGAATAACTGTCTGAAACACTTCTAAACCACGTAGAGGCAGATAGATTTTTTGACGGCTGTTAAAACCGTAGAAAAGTATGCTAGAGAGAAAGCACAGAGGGTTTGAAACGATACAACTGATATTTTTCTTTCACGTGTAACAAACCTGTTCTCTAATATATTAGTTACCTTATGGCACCAAAAACAAAAAAAAACGGTAAATGTTAAGTTGCTTTCTAATAAGAAAACCCAAAGTCAAAACAATGAAAAAAAAATTACAATCTCAGTTCCACTGCCTCAAAATTATCTCCTTTGACAAAAACTGCAAGTGCTACTCCTCTAATGGTGCACTTTACTTTTTTTAGTTCTCTTTCTTTCTTCTCTACTATCCTAGGGGAAGAACAATGTTTTCTTTAAAGAAATCCAAATACATCCAACACACAACAATAAACTTATTCAATGAATAAATATATTCATTAAAGATAATACATAGATAACATAGTACACATGCATTGATTATATTAGCAGTTTATTGATGATATGTACATAGCCTAGACATAGGGGGATCCAGCTTTGAAGTTTACTGCTTAATCAGGGGACATAAAATATACAAATAACTGCACATAAGAGAGAAGGTGGGAAGTACACAGCAGAGATAACAATAAAGCTTGGTGACTAAAAGAGAGAGGTCAGGGGTGGTTTCCTGATGGATAAGACATCTAAAATAGGCCTGGAAGGATGGGTTTCATTTGGTTGGAGACAAAAAGGAATGGTACTAAAGACTGTAGGAATACAGAGGACAAAGGCAAGGATAGGGGAAAGCACAAAACATGAACACTGGGGGAATTGGTCTGTGTGGATCACCCATGTGCAGTGGGGCTGGCAGGAGATAATCTGGGGCTGGAAGCAAGTCAGTAAGGGCCTTGAAGGCCAGACTGAAGATTCCAGCCTTCCCTTCTTAATTGGAATTCATCCATTCCAAGATTTCACTCAAGGACAGAGTCAGAATATTTAACTAAATACCCTAAGGGCTAAGAATAAGACTGTATATGGGATACAAAGAAATCTTAATAAATAAACTTGGGATTTTTCTACTTCCTAAAGCTTTTGCTTTGGTTTCCAGAAAGCTGAGAGAGAAATTTAGTTCTCAATTTCATCTCAAGTACTTGCTCCATCTCTTTTCCTTCTAACTGATTTGTTATGTCTCTTTTTCACAGTCCTGTTTTATATGTGAACTTACTGTTGCAAACCAACCAACATCCTTTTTTGATGGAGCATACATCACCCATAAATAAAATTATATTAACATTTGTCCTGGTACCAGGTAAGGTTGTAGATGCAACACTTAAAGTTTCAGAAGAGAAAAGACATATTAGAATCCAACCATCAAGTAAAGATTGTTCCTCTATAAATATTTCAATGAAAGATGGCCACGTCGAATTAGGATACTCAGTTAGTATAGTGGACAATTATTCTAAAATCTACAACTGTTGGGTTCAGCAACCTATCTTCTTGCCTAGCTGTCCAGTTTGACCTTCCCTGTGAATTAGTGTTTCTACTATGATGCCAAAATGACCTTCTGAAGCTTACAAGGCTTCCAAGGCTGCATATATTTTCAGCTGTATCAGCCCTGGCTGTCACAGCATTCTGAATGATACTGAGTGGCAAAACTAGAGCATCCTGTACTAGCCTAACCTTTTAAACTTTACAATATTGTGCGGCCACTCAAAATTGAGTTTTCTCTTTCTGCATTACTTTGTAATGCTACTTCTCTTGCTTATTTGTAAAGCAGTAATTCTAAGCATAAAATGGCACTTTTCTTACACGAAAATAGAATACTTTACTTATACACAGTAAACCTAATATTGATAGAGGCTTTAAAATAAATATTTACTGACATCTACAAATAATACTTTTTTAATTACTGAAAAGAGTATTTAAATTCTGTGGCAATGGGAACTATAATAATATGTCATTATTTCTGCAATGGCCAATCTGAAATTTGAGAGATGTCTAAATTTTATAATTGCACTTTTATAATTGCATCTCTTTATGTTAACCATTATGTATTCAATGCCTAGCACAGTGCCTAGAATATAAAAGAACCCAAATTAATATTTAAGTGAATGTTGCAGAATCTACACGTTTAATTATACTTCATTTATCATAGAACTATTGCACTGAAACATAGGTGCTAATTTTCTTACCAAAAAATTAGTACATTAGCATAGAATATTTATCTTTAAAAAAATACGCCTGAGAATTCTTGGTACACAAAGGGAAAATATTTTTCAAATACACTAATGTCAGGTCATTTACAAGCAGAAAACTGTTACTGTGTGAATAGGATAAAGTTTAACAACAGTAGAAAAAAAAAGCAATAGAAATCAATTCATTAAGACAGTTAAGAGTCTTAATAATGATATATATCAACTGTTTGATCTCAAGCCTAATAACTATTAGAGAGTAATAATAAATTTAGATTTACACATGTATGTCAGAATATCTTTTGTTTTGTCACTGACATACTACATTTTCACAAGTCCTACTTGTAATCAGTGCAAAGAACCACAAAATGATATTAAATATAATATTTCAGAGCAAACTTACACACTAACCTTATTGGTGAATGCATCCCTTAGTTTCATATATTTATTTTGTTCCTTTTTCAGCTGTAACTTATGGACTACTTCATAGTCCTTTATGGAATACACATGTACATATGGATATAACATACATATATGTGCACATCACACACACACAGACATGCTCTAATTACTCTGCTAGGACTTGGGGGAAAGTGAGAAAAGTTCATCAGAAATCTCCAAGTGTATGTCAATTCTCAATGACATGTTTGATTATTTTAATGTTGGCAACAGATTTCTATTTTTTAATGATGAGAGAAATGAACCGAATTACCCTAATGCCTTCAATAATGCAGTTGAATAAATTATAAGAGCATTTGCAACACTTTTATGGCTCAAGACACTTCTTAAAATGTGCCACTTAAAGCCATCCAATGAAGCAATTGGCAGAATGCTATGTCATTCAGAAGTGACACCAGAAACTTCACAGGTGGTAATGATTTTGACTCTAAAAGTAGATTTTGCTGATCTTGGAGAGCGCTGGGGCAGAGGGTATTAGGTGTGAGTAGAATTAATACTGAGCAAACCACAGAGGCAGATTAGGCCATTCGATACTGCCCTCATTTCCAAGCCAGGGAAACTTCAAAGTCCACTCCCTCAGTCTCTGCTGTTTTATGACCACAATGCTTCAAAACCCGCCTTTCACATCCTGTCTCCTTTATCAAGTCTTTCCAGAACTAACCTGGACTGAGCCTCAAGTCTACATTGCTGGGTTTGTTGACTTAAGTCGTGCCATCCTGATGGAAACAAACAGGCAGACAAACAAACAGCAAAACTGGGCTGAGAGTTCAGCACTCACAGTACCTTGCCACATGACCCTTGAGCAAATCAGCTGACCTTAACCTTGCTGAGCCTCCATTTTCTCACCTGTGAACCAGAGACAGGGCCAGCAATGCATAAATCTCACAGCGCTGTGTAAGAACTAAGTATGGTCACATAAGTAAAAGAATAAGTGCCTACCAAGTAAGAAGCTATTTTTATAATTATTATGATTGCTGATGGTCTGGTCTTTTGTAGTTCTTGTTTTGTTTTCATTATTTCACAATGAATGGATCTTTTCCTTTGGGCCATAAACTTCAGAAAAGCAGGACCTATATCTCTAATTTCTCTTGAAAATTGCAGCCAAAAATCTTATCATGAAGCTTTTTATGCAGTGGGCTTTAAATAAATGTTTATGGTTGCAAATGAAGAATGGCAAGCCATAAAATAAAACTTCTGAGTTTTCCAACCTAGAATGCAGAATAAATCCTGGAAACAAGGAACAAAAACACTTCACAGCTGAATGGGGTCTTATAGAATATGCACAGCTGCACTTTCACCATTTGAAAGTTTGGAAGCTAGCCTACAAAATACAGCTTTATTTCCTGCAAACAAAGAAAAGCTGGAGGAAAAAGAGCTTCGTGAGCATATCTAAAACCTTTTGTCACTAAAGTTAAATACAGCACACCTCTCTTTTATGGATTTTTTTTTTTCTGTTAACACACAAGTTGCAGCCTCTGAAACCTGACTGTCAATACTGAGTGTTTTCATCTCCTAATCAGGGAGTTAGTATGAAGAAGCTTCAGGTGAATTATGTCCCCATCTTTCTACAGAAGTGCCAACATCTGAAACAAATTAATCTCTTCTGTCTGGTCTAGAATCACCCTACATTTGGGTCATGCTTATTTATCAAATACTTAAACAGAAAGATAAATAGCTTAAGTACTGAATCATGTAATTTTAACAAATTATTATTTGATTTTTGTCTTTTCTCCAATATACAAAGTATATAAAGAGTTAAGGTGTCTACTGGTTGGTTTTAGGCAAATTCCACACTCTGCCCACAAGCAGCCTATTCTTGGCTCTTCCGTGCCCACTTTGTTTTGCCCGTACATTACTTGTGAATATTTCCATCACTACACTGGAAACTACCCTGAGAACAGGGCATATCTTACTCACTTCTTTATCCTCTGATAGGTGGATAAAGCATGAGAGGTGACACATGGACAAGAACACTCAACAAATATTTCCTAATAAGAGAGCTTTCCTTTGAGGCCAAAAGCAATGGCATACAATTCTTCCATCTTCCTTCTCTAAACAATATATCATTTTATTTGGTATATGTTCAAAATAGCTCTATGAAGAGAGGAATCTTTTAGCAAGTGACAAGCTCCAAGAGAACCAGTCTTCAATTAATACTTTATCTTTTTTAAGTCATCAGGCTATGCCACATAGTGACAGAGAGTACAGACTGGTGTGTGAAGATGATGCAACATGAAAGCATAAAATGACCATATGAAGATGATAAATAAATTTAGCATGTGCTCTGGAGCTATGCCTATCATTTCTTGGTGAAAATTTTATGGCATCATGTTATTGGCGTGAAAGTACATTATCTTCGCAAAGCTTCCTCTGATTGCATAGCAGATGGCCCAAATGCAATGTTATAATGGGTCACACTACTGCATGCCCTTACTGTATCTGCTAAAGACAGGAGGCTTATAAACCTAAGAAGCAAAGATTACAAACAGGTGTGAAACTCTATGCCATTTGTAATCCAATGGCAAAGCAAAAGAATGAAATGTACTTGCCAGCCTTTTAAATTAAATTTATACCTTCTTGAGCCCTGTCAATTCTATGGGTGAAGTTTCAAAACTACTGTATCATAACTATACCACATTCATTCTCAGCAGAATCATAAAGGGGAAAGAGAATGCTGGTTTTGAAGTGAGGAAAGACCTGGCCTCAATTCATTTCGGCTGCTCACCAGGCTGCGTGAATTTAGGCAAGTAGGTTAACCTCTCTGAGTTTCAGCTTCCTCATCTCTGTCAAGAGGATGGTGCTTCCTGCCACACAAGCCTCTTCCCTAATTGTGTAGCACTATGGTTCTTTTCTGGAAAGGATGTCTCATGTAGAGAAGGTGCTCAAATATGGCAGCTAGCCTCATTCTGTTCATACTGTTCGTACTGTTTCCCTCTATTTTCTGAAAAGATTGCCTAACCTTCAGCCTATGTCAGGCCCGCCTCCTCCATAGAGCATGCCCTAACCATTCAGCTCCACAAAGACTTCCTTCTTTGAATTTCCTCCTTTGGTACTCAACTGTATGGTGCCAATACTGATTGTACTGTTAACTTTTCATGTCTTTCTCCCCAACTCAATTACACGTCAAAGAAGAATAGAAACTATGTAATTCTCCTTTGAAACCTCTTCTCCTGACCTACTACAATCCCTTACTTCTGATAGGTGCTCAAAATATGTTTGTCAATTATTTAGCAGAGCACAAAGAATGAATTGATTTCCCTATATTGCCTATTGTTAACATAGGAAAATAACTTTCTAAGTGAAAAGACCTCAGCACATAATAAACTTTAATCCATTACTGAGAAACAGACACAATAATCGCTTCCCATATTAACTGCTCCCAAAACAATATTTACTTTTAAAATCCAGTCCTCAAACTATATTTCTCTGAGAGAGTCATTTCCCACGGACAATTTTCAGTGAATGTGGTCCCCCAGAAAGCATTACGCAGAATTCTATTTGAAGTACATTGTTTTCAATAGTCTCAATTATTGTTCTGGATATTTCAAATTAATTTTTGGAAAGGTTCTGCAATACCTCAGAGAGACTCTACACCTGGGTTAAAGATTTGCTTGTATTCCCTGTTGTTCACTTTCACGACGCTCATCAAATCTCTCAAAGTCTTCTGGATAAGGTATTTAAGACCAATTGCCTTATATGAAGGCCATTAAGTTGACAATGCAGCTTTCCCTGAAATTTTCAAATAATGAAAATTCAAATAATGGCTCAAAATAATCTGGAGTAAATTTGTCTAGTTAAGATTGGCCCAGTGAATAGAGAAAGCAAAGAAGAATTTCTAATTTTAATACTATTTAATCTTAGTTACTTTAGGATGAAATTTTCTAAGCATTATCTATAATTCAACAAAAACAGATTTTTACCATATCTTTGTAGCACAAGGCCAAAACCGGTAAGGCAAAAAAAAAAAAAGTCTAATAATAGAAAAAGGCATGTTCTGAGTGTGGTTTTCACATAATACTAAAAGGCATATAAACAAAAGGCAAAATGAAACAGTTAACATTATTTTCTCTAGCTCTAC
This sequence comes from Balaenoptera ricei, assembly GCF_028023285.1. Classification (NCBI taxonomy): domain Eukaryota; kingdom Metazoa; phylum Chordata; class Mammalia; order Artiodactyla; family Balaenopteridae; genus Balaenoptera; species Balaenoptera ricei. The sequence continues at coordinate 6,129,869 of NC_082642.1, forward strand.
ATAAACATGCTACATTTAAAGACATAAACAGTGCAATTTTAAAATTATTTTCTGTGGATATAGACCATCTAAATAAAGTGGTAAATATTTATAAATAGAATCTTTTTCTTGAAAACTGTCTTGATTTCATAAGAACTTCTCTATGTGTATTAAATACATTGTTCTGACATGCTCTGCTTAAACTCTCTTAAGCCATTTACTTGTAAAAAGCATTTAAGTGCCTTACGTAAAAAGGCCCACGAGTACTCCTGCAAAGCTTTCTATTCTATTTGAAATATAACTACCCTCACAACTCCAGGTAACTGTTAACTCAATGCAACTGCTTATTTATTCCCATAGGTAAATCATTCTGTTTATAAGAACATCTGATTATTAAGGATCTTTATTTCCAGGAAAAAGAATATCACAGTTACACTGATACCTTCCCTAAAATAGCAAGGTCTGAGAAGTATAAATGTCAGCTACATTGAGCACATTGCAAACTTGTTTTATCATGTATCTATCTGCCACCTGGTTTATCACTGAGGATCATTTACACCAGTGTTCTGCATGAACTTTTAACAGGGGACCAGAACTGCCTAGCCGTCAATGAGACATTTCTTAGCAAACAACAACATACCCCTAAAGATGAAATTACGCTTACTTTAGAATTACCAGTTTGGAATAAAGAATTTAACAACCCTGTCTTTTAAAAGAGCTTGACACAGAAATGAACTGTTTTAAGAATTTAACAGGTATCTTCCACTTACCCAAGTTATAGTTCCTGATAAAATATAATTTTAAGTGTTTTTCTCTGATATTTTAAAATACAGTTCTTTATACTAAAAGAGCTCACAAGGAGCAATGTGATGAACAGGGATAACATTAACAAAGTTTTAAAAATTTTGGATGAAAAGTTTTTAAAATTCTTACCATATTTTTTAAATCATTTTTAATACCTCCCATCACCTTTAACATCCACATCTAACAGCTGCTACAGCCTGTGGACCCAAATCCTGTTACTTTTTCCCTAGCACACATGTTCCTTTCATTCTCCTGTCATTTTAGTCCCTCATCTCTATCCTACAATCTCCACTTCATCCTATGTGTGTCCTATTCTTCCTCTAAAAACTGTCACTAAAACACAACTCCTGTACAGTTACTTGCCAAAGCAAATGTCTCCTAATGTTCCCATTGTGAATCAAACTTACTACCTGGTCCTCAGTGCCCTCCAAAGTGGAGCCCCTATCTCCCTTTCCCACCTGATTCCTCGTTTCTTCTACCCTGTTAACTGCCCCTCCCTAGGCCTTTTCTCTCTCTCCTCTTACTTTCTACCCATTCTTCTAGCGTCTCCTCAAATGCTGTAGAAAGTTTTACTCTTCTGGATTATTCCAAGTGTTTACAGTTTCAATCTCCTATCAGTACCCAACACAAGTATTTTTTAAATTTTGTTTTTATTCTTTGACATACAAGCATGGGTTCTAGAACTGGACTACCTTGGTTCCACTCCTTGTTGTGCCACTTCCTAGTTAAGAAACCATGGGCAATTAACTTTGTGCCTCAGTTTCCCCATCTTTGAAACCGAGATATTAAACAGTACCCATCTCATAGGGCTGTTCTGAGGAATGTGTGAATTAATTCATAAACTTCACCCTGGCACAAAGAAAGTAGTTCAAGATGTTAGTAATCATTGTTAAAGCTATTATCCTCATCACCATTCTCTGTATATGACTGCAAGCAAGACAAAAAATTGGTTAAAAACATGGACGTTGGAATAAAGAAGAAAAAAGATCTCACAACTCTGCAAACTACAAAAAGTGTTTTCTAGTCATGCTGGTCATCTTTAAGATAACAGTCATAAGGGATATTTTACAGCTGTCGGAAAGATTAAATGAGATATTTTGTAAAGAAATGTATAGCAAGTGGCACTTCTATTATTAACATGTTTATAATTTCGCAGATGTAAGAATTAAACAATGGAAAGAGTAAATGGTTTTTCCCAGTCCACATACCTAGTCACATCTGGTTTGATGAAATAAAGTCTATACATTGTGAGACTTTTGTGCCCCACCCCCCAAAGTCTATTACTCCTTTCAAGATATAGACAAAATGCAATAAATATATAAAGATATGATAATTTTTAAATGATAATAATAACATCAGTATCACCTCTTATATTTACAAAGTGTTCCACTTTTCAAAACATGTTACCCCCAAATGAGGTCTGTTTTTGTTGTTCTACCTGCACTGCAACAAAGATTGTACTTTCAAAACAAATTTAGATATACTGTTTATAGAAACTGATGTATCATTTCATAGCATGGCTTTTTGAAACTAAAATGTAGTAAACAGAAATATCAATGAGGGAATCTTTGTGGAGAATACTGAGTTGCAAACTCAATGGCTCAGAGCTTTTTTTTCCAACTTTCCCTCCCCCAGCTGGCCATTTGCCCTCCTATTATATCTGTGGCCTGTGGCCTAACCTGACTATCACCATCCCACCCCAGACTATCTTTCTACTAGGATAAGAGCTAGCCATCCACCTAGAGTGCTGAAAGGTCATTGTAAAGGTAATTCTTTTCTGTAATCAGATAAGACAGAAACAAATAAAATGTTAACCTATCATTATTACTATCATCAACAATGCTGATAAACAGATTGTTGAATACTCGATTATATTAAATTTTTTGGATACAGTAAGCTGTGTATGGTCTGTAAGTTTTAATACTAAGTCAAGTTCAAAAAGTATCTTTAATGATGTACTAAATATGAATATGAACTGCTTAATGCCTTATTTGGCATTCTTGTTATTTAACCTGCTTTTGACGTGTTTTGACTATTAAACTGTAAAGTCTTTCACTGTTTAGATTTCCTCACACTCCCACTGCATATACTATTGTTACCGTACATTTTTCGAATTTTCTGAAGGAGTCTATTCAGTCATAATCATTGTAGACAAATGTCAGTATGCAGGGATTTGGAGTACAGTAAGTATACACAATGTTACCACATCTTTCACAACCATGTACTTAAAATATTCATGAATTATTTTTAAAAACCCACAAAAGTGTATTCACAATTGTGACACTTCTACCAGTGCCTGAAATCATCAGCTATATCTTGTTTTTATTTCTTCACTTTTCTTCTATTCAACGTCACATTAAATTGTATACTCTGGTTGTCTCTGATTAAAATCTCCCTGCTAATATACAGTTCTCTCATTGCTGTTCATTATATATTATACATTTCCTTTCCCAAAATGAAATCACTGGGTTTTTGGTATATTTTAGTATTACTTCCGCTGCTTAACTTTAGTATATAGATTTTTTAGCAAACAACCTTGTAATTATCAGCTTACTTTTAACCTAGCTTTCTCTTGAACAAATTTTCTACATCCTGGGCTTCCCTGGTGGCGCAGTGGTTGAGAGTCTGCTTGCTAATGCAGGGGACACGGGTTCGAGCCCTGGTCTGGGAAGATCCCACATGCCGCGGAGCAACTGGGCCCGTGAGCCACAACTACTGAGCCTGCGCGTCTGGAGCCTGTGCTCCGCAACAAGAGAGGCCGCGATAGTGAGAGGCCCGCGCACCGCGATGAAGAGTGGCCCCCGCTCGCCGCAACTAGAGAAAGCCCTCACACAGAAACGAAGACCCAACGCAGCCAAAAATAAATAAATAAACAAATGTGGGGTTAAAAAAAAAAAATTTTTTTTTTTTCTACATCCACTGTTCACCCCAGTTACCCACTTTGGTTTCTGATACATTTGTAACTATTTGGTGGCTTCAAAAACTGATATTTTATGATATTCAACAGTAATACTAATGACAAAGCTATCAATATTTTACTATAGGACGTTTGGAAATCTATATATTTCTACCAGCAAAATGAATTAAATAATTGAACTAGAACATGTATGAAAATTATGTCTGGATGTAAAATGTATACATATGAAAAATATGGAAATATCACTAAATAGATATAATTAATGCTGCTTTAACAGAATAATATTTTTATAATGTTAAAAAATAAAGAATACCTTTTGTTTTCCACTATTAATGCATTAGAACTGTTTGTTCCCTTTATTACATGTATTGGTCAGAGCTACATTAAGATGTACCTTTCCTTATCTCAACTTCCATACCATGTTACCTAGCCTCTGCTTATGAAACATCACTTTCCACTTTACAGTTATTTTCAAAACTTTTACTTCCCCTACCAGACTGCCACCTCTTTGAGGAAAAGGTATATCTTAAGTTTGGTAGATCTCACTGAACCTAGCTTGCTATTTTTGCCAAAATACATATTTTCCTATGAATCAACTTTACAAAATAAAAGAATATCTCAAATCAGCATGCAATGTTTATTTCACATGATTAAACGTGTTCCCATGATCCTAGAATCTTGTTAGCTCTTTAAAACAAATTTATTCTTAATTAAGAGCTCCCCAACTATTTTAAAAGTGGAAATATAGCGAAAATCCAGTCTCAAGATAAATTTTTTTAAGAATCCTTTGGAGGAAGAAATATTGTCATTTTGTGAATTTGGCTAAAGAGGGACTGGAATGGAGTTGATATGTGCATGGACATTAGCCTTTGGATTATGTAGTATTTATCACAATTCTTTTTTTTTTAACATCTTTATTGGAGTATAATTGCTTTACAATGGTGTTATCACAATTCTTTTTAATAATATTATGTTATTTAATATCCAGGTGATTTTAATAAATTGGCATTGCCTTGGGAAAAGTTTTATCTTCATATATACATTCACACACAAATTGTATCCACACTTGATGGGACTATGTACCTTATTAGCTATTATTCACCTCGTTGGGTATATGAAAGATACACCTCTCGATTTCTTAAAACAATGTCCAAAGAGATGACAGTTTTTTCCTTTGGAGCATATACACTACTTGAAGCATGATACTTATTTCAGAAATACCTTCACCTTTTTAAAATAATTGATCTCAGTGGAAAAGTAATTTTCCACTCTATCCAATATGCCTACATTTCATCTTGAGATTAATATATCCTGAACTCTTTTTGACAAAGGATCACCACAGAATCCTAGAGCAAGATCTCAAAAATAGTGGGAAAGGTAACAAATACAGAATGCCTAAAACTCTAACATAAATTCTTCAAAGGTTTTTCATTTTTATGGACGTCACAGGCAGAAGTGATAAGATGCCTCTCAGAAAACATGAATAATTATCTGAAAGAGATCTAATGAAATCATTAAAAGACTAACAATAATGTGTAGAAAACTATAACCTCGTATTTGCTAAGTGTTTTTCCAAGGATATAGCTGTAATGCTTATATAAATATATATATATATATTTTTAAGCATCTTTATTGAAGTATAATTGCCTTACAATGGTGTGCCAGTTTCTGCTTTATAACAAAGTGAATCAGTTATACATATACATATGTTCCCATATCTCTTCCCTCTTGCATCAAATATATATTTTTATAATACAAAAACACTACTACATAAACCCCGAGTTCCCTACCTCAACTCTAAAAATACAAGATATGTCTAGAGACTTTTGGTGCCCTATGTCAATAGCTCTTCTTGAATCCTCTGCTTTGCGATCAATAATTCTCCAACCATTAGTGAATTTGCTCCATGACTCATCAGAAATGATCTACCAAGTTAATGGGGATCATTGTCCCCCGCAGGCTCCACACATGCATTGACACTCATGGCAGTTATGCCTCCTGTAGTGGGGGACAGATTCAAGATGGCACCAAGCCGGGAGGCAACTCTTCCGAGATTCTCCATAAAACCTGCTCCCTTCCCCCCCCCCACCAAAGAAGAACTCACTGCATCCAGCCTGTCTTATATCTTTGGCATCCTTCAAGGAAATAAAAGTAAGCATATGTTATATGGATAGAAAAGAACCACGTTTTTTTTTCAGTTTAACACTCACTGTGCATGGCAAAATGTACTTCAGTTTTGAAAATATCTGAAAGGAATGTTTCCAGGACCTAGGCCATTGTGCTTTGTTTACCAGTTAGATGCTTTCTCAAAATGTGTTCAAATTATAAAGACAATGTCTCCGTGTATAGGAATTCCTCAAAGCCCAGAACATTACTACAGAAACGTATTCTTACCTTTCCTAACATTTGAAAACAATGCCCTCCCTCTTCCCTACAGGTGAAAAATCTTTCATTCTTGTGAATTCATTAATCTTCGATTAACATACAGTCAGGAGTTTGTTTGGATTTATTTGGGGTTTTATTCTCTAAGGGTGGAAAGTCACAGCAAAGGAAAATATATAGGAAGCATTTGAAGATAATTGCTATTTACTGAAAACTCTATTTTAAAATAAATTTTAGTGACTCGTTTGTGTTTGGTAACTTCAGGACAATGGTAACTATAGTGTCTCTAAAATGTTCCTAAGTAGCAATCATACTCTATTCTGGCCTTTGAGAGGTGTTAAGACTCATCCCCTAATTATAAGCCTTTTCTCTGTTATTACTACCTCACCATTAAATCTCTAAACTAAATAGTAGTTTTGAGGATACAAAAATAGATGTTAGGTGGTGTGTTTTCTCAAATTTTGGTTACAAGGGATAAGAAAGATGAGGTATTCCTATGTATAATAAACTTCTTCAGCTTGTAAAAATAAAAGTCCATTTTATTGTGTTTTGACCAGCAAACTCTTTAGGCTTTGTACCAGAATAGTGCTTTCTTGCTTTACTCTAGAACAGCCCTGTCCAATAGAAATACAATGCAAGCCACACTTGCTATTTTAAGTTTTCTAGTAGCAGTATTTTTTAAAAAGTGAAAAGAAACACATGAAATTAATCTAAAAATATATCCTACTGAAACCAATATATCCAAAATATTATCACTGCCACAGATAATCAATATAAAAAATATTATCAGATGTCTTATATTCTTTCTTTTGTACAAAGTGTTCAAAATCCAGTATGCATTTTTCACTTAGAGCAAACCTCATTCCAGAAAAACCACATTTCAAGTGCTCAACAGTCACATGTGGCCAATGGCTACTGTACTGGACAGCACGTTCTAGATTCCAAAAATATGAAGCTTTTTGGCCTAAAAGGCCACACACTTTAAAATCTCCCTATGTAACATCCTCTGTGATTGGTATTGCCATTAGGATTTTATATTGAAGCAAATATTTAAGTGACTATATTTCACTCCCTTCGTCTGCTCCCCTGACCTTCATATCTACTGCCCACCCTGATGCCTCAGAGTGTAAGAAAGCCCAATCACCTATTCTTTTCATCTTCTTCTAAGCAAAATCTGAGATAGTCTCTAATCTCTGCACCTTCCATCACCAAGCAGAAAGCCAGAAGGTGCAGCAAGGCTATTCTCTCTGTTTCCATAAATAGATATATCAAATACAGGCCTAATGTATGGCGACAATGATAAATGCAAGGGCAATATTTCTGCTTACAGTAAAGACAGGAAATTTTATAGAAAAAAGTAACACACCCTTCCTCAATCAGAAATACGATTTTACTCCCTCCCTCCCTCCGCCAGGAGAAACCTTGGGATATTCTGTTCTTGTTCTGGAACAGAACCCAGTGTTTCATTTCATAGGAATTCTGTGCCCAGAGGAAGAACAGAATGTTGGAATCAAAATTTAATGAATTCAACTTGGAGTCTAAGTTTGCCCCAAATGTGGAAATGTAAACACAAGCAATAATATCTCAAACCATAAAACACTTTGGATTCTCTGTTCGCACGGCTGCATACAGTATCACGCACGATGTGTGTCTGCACACAAATTTGTTCTTAGTTCCATGAGGAAAAAAAAATTAAACTAGGCACGCGAGGTTTCCTGAGTCTCTTAGTAATAATACAACCTGATTATTACGTCTTTAGTGACATTGTAATTATAGACGAATGGATAAACGGGTTTTCTGGTGCTGACCGAACTTGTTCCTTAAAACGCAAAAGGCAACTTTTGCAAGGAAACCCCCCATGAAACAAATAAAACTAAAAGCTTTGTCTACCTTTTGAAGGAAGGCCTAACAACACGCTAGTAATCCAAAAATAATTCACCCCCATGCAAATACACAACACTGATGAAAATCAGAAAGCTGGAGATTTCCTAAAACACAGTTTTGAGCTGTGTTTGTCACCAACTTTAAGAAAGCAAAGATACAAGTGACGACAATGTGCTTTCACAGGCTACAAAATAACTTTATCCAGAGTCTCCAGCTATAGCACCATACCTAAGACATTCTAAGTACTGAACTAAGTATTCCTGGGATAAATTTTACAGTCTTTGAACTTTCATTTTAACTTGTCTCAGTGATAACATTTTATCTCAACAGCAAGACAGGGAGAAACACCAACGCTCTCAGGAACCCACAGAGATAACGTGGAGTGGATCACTTATGCTGGTATAGAATAGTTATGTACTAAATACCCTCTGGGTATAAACAGGCGTTGTGTTCAAACCCAGGAGGGGGGAACACCGTGTCCACTGGTGTAGTATTTCAAAGCACATTGCAGAGGGCCTGCAAATCCAAAGGCATTAATTATGACTTCTCTCTCAGTGTATTAATTTGTTTGAGAAATTCCTCCGAGTACAGCAGAGTTTACCATCCATTTGCTATCGGCTTGTGCCTGGGCTGGTGGGTACGCACAGTAAAGGCAGTGCCAATAACCTTTCTGGCAGCTTCTTACTCAATCTTAATCCTAGGGAAGCGCACTCCACGGAAATACAGCACAGAATCCTAGTAGCCGCATATTCTCCCGACCCAGGAGAGATTTAAGAACACAATTACTCTTCCAGCTCCACCACTCTAGTTGTAAAGTGCTGTGAGAGGGGCAAGCATAAGCTCCACCATATACCTGCTCGTGTTACAGGCTCTGGAATCAAAGTATTCTCACATGACACATTACTACCAATAACAGATTCCGGCTCCGTTTAAAAAAAGAAAAGGGGGTGGGGGGAGGCCGCGCTACATACATATTTGTCCTGCTTTTGTCTAAAAATCCAGAACCCCAGTCCTAACTACTTTTCATTCTTTTCAACCTTTCATGAAAGCAATTCAGTCAACTAACTGCGGCTCCACCCTGAGAGCGCCTATACTTACTTTTCTTACAGTTTTTGAGTGACGCACTACAAAACGATGGGGGAAAAAAAAAGAGCCCTCTCATGCAGGGCTTCTTCCGCCCTGTAAACTTGGCAAAAGGCAAACTGGACTGAAATACAGCACTCTCCATATAAGGAAGCCCAGCTAAACATGCCATGCGTAATTTATGGGTAGCAGGCAGAGAATTAACCTTTGCGTGCACATATTTGGCCCAGATGAAAACCGGGCTGGATGGCAGCCCCAGGGGCAGGGATGCGGGATCTCTTGGGAGAAACCGTGGCTCCCATCTGATGGACTCGCATCTCCCCCCGACAAAGGTCGTTAAGTTGTAAGTACACTTCCACGCACCTGTTTCTTTTATCCGCCACCACCACCACCCCCCTTCTTTCTTTCTCTTTCTTTCTCTTAGGCTGCCAAGTGGGAAGCTGGCAGTGCTGACGGTGTCCGCAGAGCCCAGGGAAGGGCTCCTCGCAGCTGGGCTGCAGCTGCAACCTCCCGCTTTCCCTCTAGCTCGAGATGGTGTGTGATAGGAAACCATCCAGCGTGCTGAGCCGGCCCAAGCCTCCTCTCACTTCCTCCTTCAGCCATGTACAGCCCCGAAAGAACACGAACAATGCAGAGCAGCAGCCCAGCGCGAGCAAACTGTGAAAATGGAAACTTACCTCTCACATTTTTTTTTCAGAGGCAGCCCGACTGCCGAGCGAGTGCCCAAGGCATTGTGGGAGTCATGATTCCAAGAGGCCCGCGATTTAAAATTGAACTTGTCAGTTCCCGGTCACGGGAGCATTGTGAGCGCCACAACTCATTCAGCTGCAGTGAAAAGACTGTTGCATGTCGCTGTGCAGCCTCTTATCGCCGAGGTCTGGTTTCCGCTGCTGCTGCGCGGCCCCTCCCCCGCCGGCCCAGCCCCACCAGGAAGCCCTGGGCGGACTCGTCGAGCCCCGGAACGCACGCGGCGGCGAAAAAAACGCTCTTCAACTTTCCGCCGCCCCTCGGCTCTGCTCCCCCCCCCGCCACCTCGTCGCCCCTCAACCAAACAAAGTCCGCTGGGGGTGGTCGTTGCCACCCGCCGACCGACGCGGAGAGCAAAAGGAAACCCGAGCTGGAGCTGGCGAGGTGCATCCCCGCCGCCTCCCGGTGGTATCTTCCATCTTATACGTTCAGCATTATAACCTCCGAGCTATAGTGCAGACAGGACGCACCCCTACTACTTTCTGCTCCTTCCGACTGGCTGAGCCGACAAATCGGTTCGTTGTTGAAAGAGGCCCGTGGATGGGACTTGGTAAGGCAGCCGGCAAGGTTAGACTGAAGGTGAGTCTCAAAATCAGGATAAAACAGTAGGAGCTGGTGGGGCTGCCGCGTTAAAATGCACCACACGGTTTTTGAACCTGGATGGCCCACAGGCGGGAAAGACATCCGCACGACTGCCAGTGTGTATCTTTCTCAAGTAACAGGGTGTCCACGGTTTTGGAATTCCTTAGTAAAACTTACTGTCACACAAGCACGAACACTCACATACCAGCTTCCCATCTACTTTGTAAATAATATTTGGAATGGAAAATCCCCTTCCTTCCCAACTCTGCATTATATGATTTATAGAAAGAAGAGCCCCCTCTTTTCAACATAAAATATTCATTTTCTGAAATACTGTAATAGTCCGAGGCAAATAAGTCATATCATTGCTGGAACAAAGGAAACCACAGCCCCAAATCATAATTCACTGGGTGTCGTAAGAGGTAACTTGCCTGCACTTTGAATAGAAAGAATCCTGGACTGTCGTTATGTGATCAAGTTTTAGAGATGGGGGCGGGGGCAGAATTTCCTCTGGATTTAGGGAATAACTTGTTCAATGATGATTCTAATTAAAAACATTTTTTTCCATGTTTTGGACACAGTTTAGGACCAAATGCTAGCTACTGTGCGATGTACTTCCTACAAGTTTGTTAGGTTGTGTTAGAGAGGGTGGGGACAGCTTAAGGAGGAGAAGGAAAAACATCATGAAAGGTGCTAAAGTACAAAAATACTTCTAGAGGCATTAATAACAGACTTGCGTTCTCGACCCTTGGCTAGATCCACAAAACACTGAGTTAATATTGTGCACTGCTCCCTTCCAGAACAAACAAATTAATTAGACGGTGCCACTTCTCAGTGTTAATCATTGAAAAGTACCCAAGCGCACACACAGTGGAAGCAAATTTAAAAGGAAACCGACACTTTCTCAGAGAACAGGGATGGGCATTCTCCATCTGCCAATTGGTAGCTACCCCAAGCTATGAGGACTTCTTTTCTTCTAATTCAGCATTCATTTCAACAACTACATCAAGTGCTTGCTATGCCAGAGATTCGAGAATGGATAACACAGAGTTCCTACCCTCAAGGATAATGCCTCTACTAGGGAAGAGACTACTGAAGAGAAAAATAAACCAATTAATTCTGCCTGAAGGATTAATGCTAAAATGATGAAGGCAAGCCCAAGATGGGCCTGAGTAGAGTCAGGAAAGCTTCCTGGAGGAGTGACTTTAACAGGTGCCTTGAAAGGTGTGTAGAAATTAGCAAGATAAAGGGAATTGAGTCCAGGTCCATTGGAGAAAAGAGCCTGGCAAATACAGTGGACCTGCCAATCTTTCTGTTAGAAGTACAAGCCGGATACTTACAGGAGAGTGGCAGCAAATGAGCTAAAAGTAGGTCTGAGTTAATCCAAGGAGTCTCAACTTTACTCTGAAAACTGTGATGATCTAGATGAGTTTACACAGCAAGGAGATGATAGGTGAAATTTGCACTTGAATTTCAGAAAGATCCTGTAGCAACAGCTTGGAGGGTGAATGGGAGTGTAGGGTGGAGGCCGATGGAAGAAGGGTGAATGGGTGTGGACAGACTGGAAAAATGACTCATGCAGGGAATGAGGAAGGGAGGAGACTCCCAAGTCCCTGGCTTAGCCTACTGGATTGTTTGCTACTTGCTTTTTAATTTCTCCGGTTTGCTTCCATTCTCCTTGACAATAGACCTTGACTTCTGAGCTGGGCCACCTATGCCAGTGCCAGCAGGTGGGTGCCCTCACTGGCTTCCATGTGCGTCTCCTCAGAATGTCCAGTGAACCGCTGAGGGCTAATCCTGGTTGTAGGAACTGATTTTCAATTGTTCTCAGACCCTTGCAGACTTCCAGGTTAGAGCTTTGGTGTTCTTCTTTCATGTGGGTTAGAAAATTCGCTGTTGGGAGCAACATGGTGAAAAACAAGACTTTGAACCTGTGTGGTGCAAGAGTGGAAATTATTTTTCCACTTCAGCACTGGAGGAGGGGAGACGTTCTGGGAACAAAAGAAAAATTGAAGCCGAGACAAATTTTCTGCTCCACTGAACAGAATACAAAGAAATACAAGAAAGACCCTTGAATGTTAGAAACAGTAGAATAAACATCCTAGTAAATGACAAAGAAGAGAGGAAAAAATGTTATTTCACATAAGAAAACTCATACAAAACAATGGTCAACCTAGGACTCCAAAGTGAGTCAAAATAAATTATGATATAAAACTTCATTGCCACTGGTTTAGCTTAATTTATTATCATTGATAATACTATAACATGAATAATGACATTTAACATTTTGAAGCACTGCAGCAAACACCAGATCATATGTTAAAAATATTAAATCATGTTGCCAGCTTTCAACTACCAGTGGCATTCTAACCACATTTCAAATTGTGGAAATTATTAAAAAATCATTATAGTAATAAAAAGTAAATAGTTCCCATTTAGAATACCAATCATATACCCTCAGTGCTAGGATAGCATTATGGTTTCTCTTACTTCTATGAAGTGTAGTTTTAGTTCATAGGCTCATGAGTAAGTATATCTATAAGTATAAAAAGAATGTCATTTGTGGGTGGAGAGGGAAATTATAGAAAACAATTTCAGATGAAATAAAACTACATTTTCAGATAAAGGAAAGAATATTCACTGCAGTTTCCTGAAATATTTCAGACCATTCAAGTCTTAATTATACCAATGAATCCCAATAGAAATACAGTTAAGGAATATGGTTTTCAGAGATAACATCAGCTACCTGGTTTACCAATAATACAGATAAAGGAAATGGTAGCATTTATCCTTTTCATTCAAATGAGAGTCTTTACGGCACTGTGTAAGTGTGTGTGTGTGAACTGTATCTTTCTTGTCCTACACACCACATTTATAGCTCAGTAAGCTCTCACTGCTGTCCAAATATTTGCCTTTTCTGCCCCTCCCCCAACAAATCATCTAAATGAAAATATCCCAAGGTATGCTTCTTAAAACTCGAAATATGAAAAGGTCTTGAATCACAGATCTAGGAATACTGTTTTTTATTATACCAGAGTAAAAAGAATCCATTGCAAGATAGTGTCAAAACTGGGACCCGAATTCAGGCCCCATGATTTTTGACCCATGTTTAAATATAGATGGTTAAGAGAAGAAGCTGCTGGAAGGCAATGAAGAATTGGAAACACTTTCGTATGGTGAATCTATTTTAAGTAGATGCATTAAATGTATCTCCATTCAGTTTCACAGCAGGGAAGGGGGTGGAAGCATTCTTCTGTAGCCTGGATTCAAACTTGTTCAGATATCTGAACAAATATACTTGATAGAATTGTATGAATTTAGTTTACCTAAATTTAGTTTAGGACCTTTATATATTTCACATATCAAGTAAGTTTTTAAAATTATGCCTAGTATTTAAATATAAATAATATATATTCTGTTGTGTGTATATATAGTATGTTATGTAATAGAACATGTTGCATATATAATATATATACCACTTAATGTACAAAACACATAAATGTAAAAATATATAAAACCAATATATTTGTCTTAAAATGTTTATAAAGATTAAAACTGAGTTAAAATATTAATTTTATCTTGCATTTTTCAATTAAGCTATTTTACCTAAAAGTTGAATCTAAATCTTTATTATAATCATTTTAGCATCTAGAAATAGGGAAATAGAAAGCAAATACGTTTCAGAATTAAAAGTTTAGAACCACAGAATTTTAGTAGAGAATGGAACATTAGAGCCCATCTGGCCCTGTTCCCTTGTTAGGCCAGAAAATATTGTATAAGTAAATTGGAACCATGACAGAGAAGAACTAGCATCAGTGTCTTCTGATTCAGACCATTTATTTTCATCATTTTTCTTAAAGACACTGGGGCAACAAGAAGCTCTAATATAGGCATAAGTGCTCCCCAAGTTTAATGTGAAGAAGAGCCACATTAGATTTCTAGGAGTATAATTCTTTCCTCCTCTATTTCTTCCTTATTTTTTTCTTTTTTTCTCCTTTCTATTTTTCCATCCTTCCTTCCTTCTTTCCTTACAGAAAACACTTTCACACAATGCCTCTGTTTCACAAATGTTCATGGAGTATCCACTGTGTTAAGTCCTGTTCTAGGCAGTATGGTTACAGAAATGAACAACACATCCCAATCACTTCCTTCAAGGAGTTTACAGTCTCTTAGAGGGAGACAGGCACTAAACAAGTAAAGAATAAATATATAGAAAAAGATAGACATCTGAGGCAATTTCAGATGGAGGTAAGTACTATGAAGTAAAAGAAAGCAAGTTGAGGGGAAAAGGAGGGGAGGTTGTGTGTTAAACAGGATGGTTGGTCAAGGATTGAGATGGTCAGAAGTAGGCAGAGTCCTCAAAGAAGTGAGAAATATCTGGGGAAAAATCATTCAAAGCAGTGGGAACTTCAGGTCTAGAACCTTGAATCCTGAGCTCATGCTAGGGCTGGAAATCCCATGACTGATAAAAACTAATGGGATACCTAACCTCAAGGAGCTTACAGTCCAGTGAGAGAATCAATGAATCTTAATAAAATTAATCACACTCAAAATGCAAAGCTCCAATCATGATAATTTTGCTCAGCGGGAACCATTGACATGTTTGGTTATATCGGAGTTGGGGGTGCCAGTATAATTGGCACAGGATCCAGATTTGCTTTTCACAGAGATAACTAGATTATACTTGACTGCTGTGTGCAGGCGCCTGATAGTCTAATCGCAGAACAGAACGCAGGCAATACACTGCCGCTGAGAATGAGAGCAAACCAGAAGAGTGGGCTCTGGCCAGGACGGCAAAGGCAGCAAATGGCTGAAGACCTGAGAGAAGAGAGTGATTTAGTTGCCTATAGCAGTGAGATACAGTAAACATTAGAATCTTCCATCTCAGAGCTGAAGAGAATCCATAAGATGACCAGCTCCAGGCCTTGAGAGAAGTGAAATGTGTGTGTGTGTGTGTGTATGTGTGTGCATGAGAGAGATTTATTTATTCCCTCAACACAGGATAGAAAACTCAAAATTACTGAAGACAGAACATTTTCATAAAATTCAGCAGTGATTCCAGTTCCCAGAAATAGACACTGATAATATTACGTTTTACTTTTTTTTCCAGGTTTTCCTCAACACATTTTTTACACAATTGTTATTGTACTACATGTGCAATTGTGTGCTGTTATTTTCCCCACTTCACCTCATAATATAACTTTATAAAGCAAATAATATCTCCATGTCATTCATATTCATTATAATCCTCATTTGTCACATAAGGTAACAGAGACTGGAGAATTGACCCCTGACCAAAACCTCACAGTTAATAAGGGGTCAAGGGCTTCCCTGGTGGCGCAGTGGTTGGGAGTCCGCCTGCCAGTGCAGGGGACACGGGTTCGAGCCCTGGTCTGGGAAGATCCCACATGCCGCGGAGCAGCTGGGCCCGTGAGCCACAACTACTGAGCCTGCGCGTCTGGAGCCTGTGCTCCGCAACAAGAGAGGCCGCGATAGTGAGAGGCCCACGCACCGCGATGAAGAGTGGCCCCCGCTTGCCGCAACCAGAGAAAGCCCTCGCACAGAAACGAAGACCCAACACAGCCATAAATAAACAAATAAACAAATACTTTAAAATGAATTTAAAAAATAAGGGGTCAAGCCTCCTGCCCCACAGTGCAGCATTTCTGAGCCTATGTCCCAGATCCTGAAGTCATGTGTCTAATGTGTAATACATTTCTAGACACTCTATCTAGTGTATACACACTGTCTTCTAATACAGACTGTCATCAAGGAAAAGAAAATGTACAATAATGGTCTTTTAATTAGTAAAAATGTTACAAAAATAAGTATGAAACAGATACCAGAAGGTCAAAATGGACATATTACCTATATTATGTTACCTTACAATATATAATTACATGTAATATTGTGAAATACTTTCTTCCATCTCATAAAATGGTGTGCTGTGGTTTAGCAGAGAATCTCCTTGTAATCTTTTAAAAACAGTATCTATTAGATCTAACAGTATAAATGTTATAGTGTAACTATCTTATGGACTGTAATCTACACATTTCTACATGTTAACTCTGTTCTATGTAGAATAAAAGCATCTGGAAAATGTGGCCATTGCCTTATTTCTTCCTAAATGCAAAAAAAAAAAAAAAATTTGAAATTGCCAATAGCAAGGTTGATTTTTCTCTTCCTAAACGTCCACTGTATCTATTTACTCATTTATTTCTGAAGTTCCTTTCTTTTGGCTTCTATGATATTCCACATCCTTCTTTTTTCTCATTCCTTTGTGTGGGTTTTCTCTCTCTGGATGTTTTGTCGGCATCTCTTATTCCTGCTTCCTCTTCTGTTTCCAGAAATTACCTTCAGACCATGTCTCAAGCGATGTCCTAAAGCAGGGGTCCCCAACCGCTGGGCCACGGACCAGTACCGGTCCGTGGCCTGTTAGGAACCAGGCCACCCAGCAGCAGGTGAGTGGCAGGCAAGCGAGCGAAGCTTCATCTGTATTTACAGCTGCTCCCCAACGCTCGCATTACCGCCTGAGCTCCACCTCCTGTCAGATCGGCGGTGGCATTAGATTCTCATAGGAGCGCGAACCCTACTGTGAACTGCGTGTGCGAGGTATCTAGGCTGCGTGCTCCTTATGAGAATGTAATGCCTGATGATCTGAGGTGGAGCTGAGGCAGTGATGCTAGCGCTGGGGAGTGGCTGCAAATACAGATTGTCATTAGCAGAGAGGTTTGACTGCACAGAGACCGTAATAAATCAGTTGCTTTCAGACTCATATCAAAGCCCTATCAGTGAGTAGCAAGTGAAAACAAGCTCAGGGCTCCCACTGATTCTGCATTATGGTGAGTTGTATAATTATTTCATTATATATTTCATTATATATTACAATGTAATTGTCATTGTATAATATATATATATATTATTAAAATGTAATAATAATAGAAATAAAGGGCAGAATAAATGTAATGTGCTTGAATCATTCTGAAAAACCATCGCCCCTCCACCCCGCACCAGCCTGTGGAAAAATTATCTTCCACAGAATCAGTCCCTGGTGCCAAAAAGGTTGGGGACTGCTGTCCTAAAGGGACTTCTGAATAAGAACAACTTTTGTCACATGAATAAATGGTAGGAGCTTCATCTACACGTCTTTTTTCTCTTCTTCCCTCTTTGCCTTGTCCAGTAGTGTGGGAACTAAGCAGTACAGTCATAAATTAATTCTAATGTCTTATTGTAGGCATCAGGGTGCTCCCTGCTGCTCCTTGATTCATTTAACAAATATTCAGCACTATGTATCAAGAGTTACAGGGACTTCCCTGGTGGCACAGTGGTTAAGAATCCGCCTGCCAGTGCAGGGGACATGGGTTCGAGCCCTGGTCCGGGAAGATCCCACATGACGCGGAGCAACTAAACCTGTGCGCCACAGCTACTGAGCCTGCGCTCTAGAGCCCGCAAGCCACAACTACTGAGCCCGTGTGCCACAACTACTGAAGCCTGTGTGCCTAGAGCCCGTGCTCCGCAACAAGAGAAGCCACCGCAATGAGAAGCCCACGCACCACAACGAAGAGTAGCCCCTGCTCGCCACAACTAGAGAAAGCCTGCGCGCAGCAACGAAGGCCCAACGCAGCCAAAAATAAATAAATAAATTAATTAATTAATTAATTTAAAAAAAAGTTACAACTGCACTGGGGACACGGAAGTTAAGATCTCTTCAAGGTGCTCACAGTCTAATCTAGTAGAGGGGGACGGGGACAGACAGAGGGAAAAAAACCCTACACATTTGGAAAAGAGTGTAGCAAGTGAAATAATTCAATTAAACCCATGTGCCAAGCAGATGGCAAAGAGGATAGGGCTGGGCAAGGCCTTGCTTCTCATAGACTCCCAACCAGCTGGCAAATGGTATAATGACCTGGCACATGTTAAGTGCTTGATGGCAGAAAGAAAGACACCGAAAAGTCAGGAAGAGCCATTAGACAGACAAGCGACCTGACAATAGGAACACTTTAACAAATCACTGCCCTAGCAATGTGAGGAGAAGTTTGTTTTTCTTATTTTTCATGCTGCCATTATGGAAAGCCTACTGAGTGTCAAGTCTAGTTCCCAGACGCTGTGGCTCCAGACAGACAGCCTTCCTCACCCTGCCCTCAAAAAACTCCAGGCCGCCCTTGCAACTCTCTCTCTCTCCTTGTTTCCCCCAGACCTTCAATAGTAAATCCCCAGCTAGGTGATAGGAGATTATCTGATTAAAGTCATTCACACTAAGGCGAGAATGAGGCTTAATCCTTCAAAAGTGTTTGCTCTGACAAAAGGATAGCTTGTTAACCCTAATGAACTGCTAATAGGCAGAAGTTAGAGGGCTCTGTGGATTCCTCCTCCTCACTTTCCCAGACTCCCCAACCCCACGTCCTTCGCTTTCTATTTCCCCTCCTGAAATAAAGGAAGAAGGGAAACTGGTGAATTCAGCACTATTATGGATCCCTATTACACACATTATCTCTTTGAACCCTCACAAGAGATGTGTGAGATGGTATTTATGAGGCCCTCCTAGAAATGAGGAGACTGAAACTAGGGCAGTGGTTCTTGACTTTGGCTACATTTTGGATCCATAGAGTACAACCGTCTACCTCTGGGTTGCAATTAAATCAGAATTTCTGGGAGTGGCACCCAAGCTCCAATTTTTTTTTTGTTTTAAAGAAATTCACGTTCTTTTATTTACTTATTTATTTATTTATGACTGTGTTGAGTCTTCGTTTCTGTGCGAGGGCTTTCTCTAGTTGCAGCAAGCGGGGACCACTCTTCATCGCGGTGCGCGGGCCTCTCACCATCGCGGCCTCTCTTGTTGCGGAGCACAGGCTCCAGACGCGCAGGCTCAGTAGTTGTGGCTCACGGGCCCAGTTGCTCCGTAGCATGTGGGATCTTCCCAGACCAGGGCTCGAACCCGTGTCCCCTGAATTGGCAGGCAGATTCTCAACCACTGCGCCACCAGGGAAGCCCTCCAATTTTTTTTTTAAAGAACTTTTTTTAAAAAAAATATCCTCAAGGTTTTTATTTATTTATTTTTGGCTGCGTTGGGTCTTCGTTGCTGCGCGCGGGCTTTTCTCTAGTTGCGGTGAGCGGGGACTACTCTTCGTTGTGGTGCACAGGCTTCTCATTGCGGTGGCTTCTCTTGTTGCAGAGCACGGGCTCTAGGCGCACGGGCTTCAGTAGTTGTGGCATGTGGGCTCAGGAGTTGTGGCTCGCGGGCTCTAGAGCACAGGCTCAGTAGTTGCGGCACACGGGCTTAGCTGCTCTGCGGCATGTGGGATCTTCCCGGACCAGAGCTTGAACCCGTGTCCCCTGCATTGGCAGGTGGATTCTTAACCACTGCACCCCCAGGGAAGTCCCCACCAATATTTTTTTTTAAGTTTCTCAGATGATCCCGCTGTGCAGCCAAGGTTTCCTACTGCTGAGCTAGAGTTTATGAAATAAAATCCCTCAGAATCAGTGGCAGTGCACGGACCTGCTCTGTTCCCTCCCCTTGGCAAGTTCGTCTGGCGCAATAGAAACAGTGTTCTCTGCAGGAAACATTATCTCAAATCGAGTTTAGGTTTGCCCACATGCATGTAGAAATGCAGGAGGCAGGCTAGTTGTGGGGAGGTTAGATGCTGCGGCGCCTTTGTCATGCACCTGGTTGGACATGGTGCTCCTTAGGCCACCAAAATATGTCTCACTTTATACCACGTAAGCATCAGTGACCTGTGGGCTTAAAAACAAGCTAGAGAAACAATCAAGCCCACACAGAGGATGATCCTACATGTTCTATAAGGCTTAGGTTGCTGTTTGCTTAAAATTCTATATCCTGCCTCTTTCTGAGAAATTGTGATCATGAGCACAGTTGAGAATGACATCAGGGCCTCTGAGTATCCTGGGCCACTTCCTTCTGGATTTATTTATATCAGACTAAAGAAAAAGATATATATATTCTAGAATATATACATATATGTATATGCATACATATATATGAAAATGTTATATGAATATATATGTATATATATGACATTTTTAGAAATAAAAAGTCTTTGGCAAATTTTAGTATGTTTTATAAATTCACTCAACAAACTAACATAGTTAAATCATAAATACAAATAAATTAATAGGACGTTTCTCATTTGAATCTCATTTACGGGTAATGTTAGAAGTCTTAATTTACTGTCTTTGTGAATGTGCCGTCAGCCAGAAAGTGGCTCTCCTGGCCACACCTGGCTGGGCTCAAATGCCTGTATTTCTGTCACCGGCTTAGCAATGAGTAACTGCTGACAGGACCTGATCCCATCTAGCCTTCTCAGTAATTTATGTATTTCTAGACAATGTTGACCATTCTTCTCCCTTTCAAACTTTTCTGGCCGTAGGCCACCAGCTCACCGGTAACTGCTGCATTTTCACTCTAAGTCGTTTTGCTGTCAACTTTCCTATCTGGTCCACAAATAGTCACTGAGCACCTGGCATAATTCTGGCCTTTCCTGGAACCTGAGGCTACAGGGGGTGTAACACTAGACCCCAAGCCTCTTGAAACATACAGTCCCACAGGGGCAATAGATGTGAAATAATAAGTAATTATAATCAATTAAGTAAACAATACAAATTTGCAAAGTGCAGCGAAAGGGAAGGAAAAAAATGTGAACAGGTGAATCTAAACTCAAAAGACAGACAATTATTATTTTTATGATCTCCCCTTGATTTCACTGAATTCAAACATCTGAAATTATAGCTCTGTGAGAGCCACCACAGTACTTAAACTACATATCTACACTGCTTGAATTCCTCCTCATTTGTAAGACAGAATTCTATTACTGGTTGTGTGAAACAGTGACTTTATTTCTGTTAAGATGAAGGGTGTCCACCACACAGCCCCCGAGGGCAAGGTTTAAAGAAATCTGTGACTGACCATTACTCCTCTGCCCTTGTTGTGTTCTTCGGTGTTTACTTTCATTCATTTCCTGGGTTTAATCTTTTAAGGCTATGACATCTACAGACAAAGCCAGCTTCTCTCTCACACTTTTGGAGAGTATAGTATGTCAGCTTTTGAATTAATATACGAAAATCCACTTGTATTATCTTTGTTTTTGTCAAAGTTACAGGCTTTTTTAATCCTTGTTCCTGATGTAAAATTTTTTTTACTATTCCTGGATATAAAAGGTAATATGTGCTTATTTTAAATAATGTATCAAGTGCCTTTGATAGGAGTTTATTAATTCTGTTCAGGTGCCACCGTAAAGATGTTTATGCATGATTATTCTAGACTAGCAATAGAGTGGTAGCATACAACTCCTACCCACATGCTTACTCCCATGCACAATGTAACTTCCTTCCACAGCTTCAAGACGCCCACGTTCCTGCAAAAGCACTTTCCTACCTGTCATTTAGTCTTTACAATTAAATAAAGAAAAAAGTAACTGTATAAAAGAGGCTGGCCACTCTGAGCCTCTCTTTTCATAAAGTCTTTCTTCTCTAAAGATACTCGAAATTACAGACTTAGCCAGAACAGTTTTTCTCCTTGTGATGACTTTGAAGTCTGTTTATTCTCAGAATATACTGGTAGGTCTTTCTTGGAAGAAGCTGTAAACACTTCGTCAGGTCCCTAAATACTGAAAACTCTACATGGTCCCTAGGAAGTTAACTCAGATTAGACTTGAACTTGTAGAAAAGGGCATATTTGTCACCAAATATCCAATTTATGTGAGGCAGCCAAATTATTAGGAAAACGGAGTACATGGATGTTACTTGGCACAATTTTGGATATCTTCCTTACCATGATGGAAGAAGACAACTGAAGTAAGTCTATTTCATTTATGACTAACTTACTGGGTGACTAAAGGGAACACACTGTCTACTTTGGGGTTATTGGCAACAGGTATACACATGCCAAATATGACACATGGGCCAGTTTCCACTGGCAAGAGTCACGGCTGCTGCCACCTTGCCCCTCTGCCTGTGTTGTTGCATGTTCTTGAAACAAGGCATATCCATCTCCCCCAGCCTCGTGCAATGACCTGTGTTTGCACCACACTCTTTAGAAGAATCAGGTTAAAAAACGGGAGGTAATTTTTCAAAAGCTGCTGCTCTGCCCATGACCTTGGCTCCTGTGAGATAAAAGAGTCTTTGGAGTCTACTAGACATGAGATTCTGGACAGTCTCTCCAAGTCTCAGTTTCCTGTGAACTTAAAATGTCTACCTCATAAAATTGTGCTGATGAATGACTTCATGAGAATTAACCTAACATGGGTGAGGCATTTGATAAGTTATAGCTCTTGCTATTATTTTAAGTGGATAGTAATTACGAATTTTAAAATCTAGACTATTTAAAGAACAAGTTCAGTTTAAACTTCAAGTCTTTTCAAAATATGATGATTAAAATCACATTACAACTTTAAGAAATTTACAGCTATTTTTCACAAAATGAAAAGACATTTCCTCTTACAGTTTTTTGAATAGACAGGTAGGATGTAATTAAAAAGGGAATCCCAGATGTTCCCTGGAATGATAAACAGGCACTTGAGAAACATCTTTCTTAATTGGCCAGTGAACAGCTTTCTTTTGTCCAACTTTCCCCACCCACTTTACAAGGGAAATCATAAGAAGGACAAGACAAGCCAAGCAAAAGGCATCTACCACTTTAGGGACTTCCCTCGTGGCGCAGTGGTTAAGAATCCACCTGCCAATGCAGGGGACAAGGGTTCGAACACTGGTCCGAGAAGATCCCAAATGCCACGGAGCAACGAAGCCCGTGCACCACAACTACTGAGCCTGCACTCTAGAGCCCGTGAGCCACAACCACTGAGCTTGCGTGCTGCAACTACTGAAGCTCGTGTGCCTAGGGCCCATGCTCTGCAACAAGAGAAGCCACCGCAAGGAGAAGCCTGTGCACCGCAAGGAAGAGTAGCCCCCTCTCGCCGCAACTAGAGAAAGCCCGCACACAGCAACGAAGACCCAACGCAGCCATAAATAAAAAAATAGAGTTTAAATTAAAAAAAAAAAAAGACATCTACCACTTTAAAGAACAGTTTAGATGCACAGTTGCATGGAAACCACTTCCTTTGGAACCGTACGTGAAATTATGATTTTTTTTTAACCCAGTCAAAGCTGTTGCCACAGGATAAAAATTTCGTTGTCTACTTGCTTCTTTTAAGTAACACTAGCCAAGAGATCCTTTCAGACATAGCTTCCCCTTTTTCAGATTTTACTCCTACCCCCCTGAAAAAAATATATCTCTCAACTTCATCAGAACAAACATGCTCAGAACTCTATGAGGAGAAAATAATGATTATGTGTTGCTAAGTACTATTTAGTAACAAAGGCTTGGGCCACAGGAATGATGACATCACCCGCAGAAAGAGGAACATTTACACTTTTGAAAGAGATTCTTTTCCAACATGATGGGTCACCATCAGAAGAACAAAGCCAAATAAGGCAGGAGGAGAGTCTGCTTGGCCTGGAGAAGGCATTCTTAGCATCCAATTCTGGACAACTATCCGCCCCAAGTTAACTAAATAGAGTCACACCCCAAGCCCGCGTGTTCTTTCTGTGCTTCCCTCCTGAATCTTGTTCACGTCAGCAAATATGTACTACTCTTATTGCAGAAAACCTGCAACTCCATAGTTTCAGTAGATTTGCTTCTTGGTTAAGCTGCCCAACTATAGTAAGTGGCAGGTCAGAGAGTGGCTTCATGTTTCAGAACCGGTCTCTAATATTCACACACTGCAGATATTCATGCATTTATTCCCTCATGCACTTGGGAACCACACACCATCTCACACTTTGCATTAATCCGATAACATGGTGCGTCATCACACCCACATATTTATGTTATAGGATGGAATGCACTGCTTAAATAACACATAAGTCATTTGCACCCCTCCACACTTCCCAATACTAGTAGCATAGTGGTTTTCTATTTAGGCGTTGTCGGGAGTACTCAAAAGTTAGCTTCTGACTCCTACAGTATCATGTCTGCCTGCCTTGGGGAAATTATGATTGTGTCCCTCTCCACCCCACCCATTGCCATCCTTCTAGCACATACTCAGTTCAAGGTCAGAAGTAGATTTTTTTCTTTGTCAGCTCTTAACCCAAACCAGACAGAGAAGCAGCCATACTAGTTGTAATTCATTTCTTAAGTATAGGGGGAGGCCAATCGTTCTTAAATATTGAGTTTGTTTACTCCATTAAAAAACAAAAAGAATATGTCCTTTTCAGTAAGCTAGTTTATATTCCCTTCCCAAATCATACTCCACCTCCCACCTCCCTCAAAAAGTTGTGTCCAACTAACTCTAGGATTTAAACGGTAGTAATTGGGTCATTTAGAGCTCTTGGGATAATAAAAATAAATCAGAGGAAATTTATAATTACCATGGAAAATGCAAAGTAAGTTACTACTACTTAGAAGAGGAACAGGTTGATACTGCAAGGGTCCCTATCATCACTGGCACTGTGATTTAGGAAGAATAAACGAAGGAACATCTGTTGTCTCCAGGGACTGGAAAACAGCCTTTTCTCTAGTCTTTTCTGCTTCACATCCATGCAGAAACGAAGGTGCCTAATGACCCCATTACCAGACATCAGTGAACCTATCTTCAATGACCACGACTGGGGTCAGTTAGTCCACGGCAATCTTGCTGAAAAATCTTAAATTGACAAATTTAAATAATATTTGAGACCTTTTCACTTTTATCAAACTCACACCTATTATGGAAATGAAAAGGCAAGAAAATGTAGTTAACCTCTGAAGGTAAACTTAGCTTATCTGAAATTTATCTAAATATAATAATTTATCTCCTAAGAAAGCTTTTGACCTATGTAGTAATTCCTGCTTCTCTTCAAACAACAGCTTTTCCTAACCTGTGTTAAACGTAGATAATGAATGGGTCATTCATGTACTGCTCTACCCCATCCACACATGTGCATGTCCTTGCAAATATTTGCTCACACTGTACAACTCCTTTCCTTGGCCTACAACGTAGGTTCCCTGGCCCTTTGTCCACCTCAGTTCTCCTTAGCTGCATCTTCCACTTCCCTCCGAGGACTGGACTCTTTCTGCTTCTCAGATATGCAGATATGCCAGACTCATTCCTGCCTCTGCACTTGCCCTTGCCCGTTACTCTTCCTGGGCCACTCCTCCCAGAGTCCATGGTTCTCTCAGCCTTCTCATCATTCAGGTCTTGGCTTAAATATTACGCGTTCAGAGAGGCCACCTCGGGAGGCCAGCTATCTCTCTGTCCTTCTACTTTGCTTAATTTTCTTCGTGTTGCTACCCTCATCTGAAATTCCCTTGTAAAAAATTTACTTGTCTACTGGTTTACTCATTGTCTCTCCCCACTAGACTGGAGGGTAGAATGTTGAGTGTAGAATCTTGGTCCTGTCCATCACTGTTCCCCCAGCAACTAGAACAGTGCTCAGTGCATAAGGCTTGATGTAGGAATACATGAATAAACACACTTCAAAATGAAAACAGAGTCTTCTCACAAGAATTAAAAATCTTCTCTTCACATAACCCACTTCCTGAGAAGAACCACAAAGTCAGGGTCCCCAAATACCTCGTGTGGGAGGACCGTAAAATAGAAAAAAAGTGACCCAATATTAAATTCATGTAATATTAACATTTTTTTAGTTCTTTGAAACTTTTCTGAAATTTTCCAAAAAATTTATTATCTCTTTTCTACCGATTAAATGTTGATGGTTCAACTTTAAAGCTGATTCCTTCAGGAAGCCTGTGCCATCACTATACCCAGAAGTATAGCTTTCAATTATTTTGACGTCTCAAAAGGTATATAATATACCTTACATATTTTTCATACTGGGTCTCAAAATCCACTTCTTCTAATATTTCATCTACTAGAGTGTAAGATTTCTGAGGCAGGGATTATACCACATAGTCTGTAAATTTCTAACAGTATCTAAACCACAGCTCTGCCTACCTTGCTTCTCAATAAATAAGTAGTAGAGGCAGTATAATGCCATGATAAAGACCCCGCTTAGAGAAAGACACACCAAGATCAGTTTTGTGACCATTATCAAGCTACCTCTCTCTGAAGCGCTCTCTTTTTTCTCTTAAATCTGTAAAATGGGAATAATAGTACTAATTTCACAGTGTTGGTGAGGGTATTAAATTACTCATGAGAAGCACCTGACATACAATAATATTTTTAAATGGTACTAAAAAAGAGTACTGAAAAGTGACATACAATGTTACTAAAAACTGGTGCTAAACGTATAATAAAGCTATTATCAGCATTATCACTACCACTGTTATTTGGGGCCTAATAATCTCAAGAACCAAGTTTTATGTTTATAACCTTAAACTTGACATGTTGCACAGGCAAAAAAAAAAAAAAAAAAAAAAAAAAAAAAAACCCAAAACAGTTTTCCTAGAGTAGCTTTATAATCCACTTCAAGACCAAAAATAGAACCAGGAAATAAATACAAAACAATACGTGAACTGCATGCATAGCCATGAGGACAGCACAGACAGATGGTCCATCAAGAAAGTATTCTGGGGCTTCCCTGGTGGCGCAGTGGTTGAGAGTCTGCCTGCCAATGCAGGGGACACGGGTTCGAGCCCTGGTCTGGGAAGATCCCACGTGCCACGGAGCGACTAGGCCCGTGAGCCACAACTACTGAGCCTGCGCGTCTGGAGCCTGTGCTCCGCAACAAGAGAGGCCACAATAGTGAGAGGCCCACGCACCGCGATGAAGAGTGGCCCCCTCTTGCCACAACTGGAGAAAGCCCTCGCACAGAAACGAAGACGCAACACAGCCATAAATAAATTAAAAAAAAAAAAAGAGTATAAGCAAAAATTGACAATAAAAAAAAAAAAAAAGAAAGTATTCTGGAAGGAGATTGCTCTTCCATCTGGCTTCAAGAAAGCAATGAACCCTAACTGTCCAAGAAGAATGGGCGCATGTTTTTCTTGGTGGTGAGGGCATGGGCAGAAAAAGTGTAGAAGCCATGGGGCAGCAATGCACAGCAATTGCTCTTCTGGGTTCTAAGAGGTTAGCGGCTGCCGCTGTGAACTCATCTCTTTTTAGCTCAGTGGAACAAAGCCAACACACACAAAAAAGAGAACTTCTTGGTCCATTTGTTGTCTCCAGGGACCACTTTTTTGTTTCAGTTCCTTTCACTCAATGGTAACAGAAGTGTTCCCACCTGACAATTGCATGGCAGTTTAGAGCACTGTCATAACCTTGGCTGCTTCCAGACAACCTTGGGAGATAGCTGTTATTTTTATTATGCCTGTACATGAGGCTTAGAAACATCAAAGCCTTTTGCTTCATCATTTATTTGTGCACCTACTGTACTCCATGCAGTGTTCTAGATACTGAGGATATATCATGAACAAAACAGACCAAATCCCTACCCTCATGGAACTTACATTCTGGTGGGAGGAACAGACAATAAATAATTGAATAAAGAAATAAAGATGAAAATTTTATTTAGTATTAAGTGCTATCTAGAAAATTTAAATGGGGAAAAGGATAGAGAGTGACTGGGGTAGGGACACTACAATAAAATCTTTGGTTGGTTGTGGAAGACAACCCTTTGGAGGAACATTTGAGCAGAGGTCTGAATAAAGAATGACTGTGTCACAATAATATGTGTGGGAAGAGCATGCCATGAAAAGAGAAGGAAGGGCATGTGCAAAGTCCCTGAGTCAGAAATGAGGTTAAGATACCCTAGGAGCAAAACGAAGAGTGGAGTCAGAGCATAGTGAGTGAAGGCATGAGAGGCAGGATATGAAGGAGGAGATGTAGGTGGAGGACAAGATGTATAAACTATCAGGAAAAAATTGAATTTTATCCCAATTAAAATAGGAAGCCATTGAAGAATTTTGAGCAGCGAGTTATGATATGATTTATGTTTTAAAGAGTCATGCTGGCAAGGATGCATGAGTAGAAAAAGAGAAATTTCTTAGGAGGCTACAACAAGAACAGAGCTGCCTTCAACAGAGATGACAGTGTCTCACATGGTGCTCAAGATGGCAGAAGGGGTAAGCCTGATCAGTGCTGGGATATATTTTGGAAAAATATATTAACAGACTTGCTGATAAGTAGGATGTAGGTGAGGCAAAAGAAGAAATTAATGATGTTTTTGACCTAGATAACTGAGTATAAGATGGTTCCATTTACAGACCAAAGAAGACTGGGGATGGAGCAGAGAAGGGTAGGCAATAAGGAGATTTTTATTTTTTTGGACCTGTTGACTTTGACGTATCTGTTAATACCTTTGTGAAGAAGTTTAATAATCACTTTGAGGTATGGATCCAGAAGTTGGCAGAAAGTTAAGGAGGTATGGATTTTTTAAAATTTAAAGGTATGGGACTAGATATCTGGAGAGAGAAGACAAGTAACTTATCTAAGATCCATAGTCAGTAAGTGACAGAATTGAAATTGAAAATGAATCTTTTGACATAGACCCACTTGCTCTTGCTGCCACAAATATTAGAATGTATTCATAGTTATAAGCACTGGAGTAGAATATGGGAGAGGGCTGGGGGCAGGAACATTCTAGAATCACTTATATAGAAGGGTGAGAATTTTTCCCAATGTTTATGGACTACACAAATTCATGGTTACTTCTTATCTTACTTTCTTTTCTAATTATTTTTTGTAAATGTGACGATATACACACAATTAACTTTAAAAAATCTCTGGAATGATAAACTCATAAGGTTGGCCAGTACTACAGACATCTACTTTCTCATCTGAAATGGTCACTTTTTGCAATATGCAAGAGAATCACTGACTTTAGGCTAAATGTAGACTGCACAGAATGGAAATACAAAGATAAAAGTTCAACCAGCAACTCGAATAGGTATTTCTGAATTGTAACATAACAGTTGAATTAGGTTGTATCAAGCTTGTTTAATAGAAATGGCCCCAGGCAAGTAGCAATTCATCTCCATGGCTTAAAAAAAAAAAAAAAAAAAAAAAAAAAGAGTAAATCAATTCAAAAAATAAAATAAAAGCAAAAAGAATGCAAAGGAAGAAAACTTAAAACTGGAAACAAACTGAAACAAATGAATCTAATTGTATTTTAAAGGAATATTATGATAACCCTGACTGAAAAGCAAAAAGACGAGAGAGTGAGGGATGGAGGGAAAGAGGAAGGAAGGAAGGAAAATTTATTCATCCAGTAATTTACAAATACAGTATTTGGTGGGGTATGGGTGTGGCGGGGAGAAGTGCACACAAACTCTGCCCTCTTTTTCAGTAGGTTTGTTTATTGTAGTAGTGGTTTTGGTAAAGCAATTTAGAAATTATTTTAGAGATGTATCATAGGGTTGAGTGCACGAGTAAGCATGTTGATGTTAGGATCCAGGGCTCACACTGTGGAAGGAGGAGCACACAAATATGGAATAGGGAAGGGCAAGAAAGAACTCTACAGGGATAGATTGGAATTGGAGCTATCAGATGAACTCATGATGTCCAAAAGAGAGGTGTGTGTATACATAAGTTTTTATGCATAAGCATTTTTTTGTGTTTATGTCTCTACATATGTATGTGCATTAACATATTTCTCCTGAAAGAGTCAAGAAGCAAAAATATTCAGTGGCAGTGAATATGCTAAACATCCAGATCTGAGCCTCTAACACCATTCCCCACCAAAGGAGATGAGAAATGAATGATTCCAGGGGTGAGACAGGATGGGTACCAGACCAGCCTACAACATCTTCTTTTGCCAGAAAGTAAGAAAGTACTCACTAACATGATGGGGGTGTGCCACAAAGGCATCAGAAGTCAGAAAGAGAGGGCTCCATTGGCTAAATATGGACCGTTTGAGCACCAAAATAATTAAAGCAGTAATGAATTATAACCATTGAAAAGACAGAAATTCATGAGTTCACACCAGTAACAGATAGACACATAAATTAATAATTAAATAAATGGGAGAGAAGAGAGTTCTTTTGCTTACGGTAGAATGTGCAAGACTGACGAAAATGTGCAGGGAGTGCTGGAGTTGGAAAATCATCATTTGGTAACCATTATATTACAGATTGCATCAGATGAGAACATCAGTTAATGCGAAGCCCAACTGGAAATTTTTTCACTAGGAGCCTTCCTAATAAAATGGAGAAATTAAGCAATACCTTGACTAGGTGGCCAAAATTAACACTCTCAGTGTGGGACAGATGAGCATCATGTGCCTCTAGTTGCGATAGCATGAGAGGAACAACATCACCTATATGTGCAGTATTCTAGCAGAAAATGCATAACCACAATCTAACCATGAAAACATGTCAAATACAAAATGAGGAACTCGATGTTAAAAAGCACAGGAAAAAGAGTAGGTGGATAAACTGTATTCTTTAAAATTTTCAATTCTGTAAAAGACAAAGAAATATTGTGGAAATATTCCAGATTAAGGAAGGCTAAAGAGACATTACAACTAAATGTGATTCATGACGCTAGACTGAGTCCTTTACTGGAAGGGGAAATATTATAAAGTGTATTGTTAGATAAATAGCAAAATCGTAATATGGACAAATGTGAGATTAAAGTATTGTATCCATGTAAATTTATGAAGTAGATAATTATATGTAACAGTTAAATAAGAGACTTCTATTTTTAGTAATTACACACTGAAGTAAAGGGTCATGTTGTTTGTAATGTGCCCTCAAGCGGTTCAGAAAAAAAAATGGAGGTAGAAAGATAGAAAGAAAGAATGAGAGCAAATTATAAAGCAAATGGGGTAAAATATTAAGATTAAGCAAACCTGGGTAAGAGTATATGGGAGTTCATTATACCGTTTTTATTTTTACAACTTTTTTGAGCTTGAAATTATTTCTAAATAAAAAAAGCTTTTAAGTAAAGGAAGTATAACAAGCATTTCTAGTGAGCATTCTAGAAAGTCCATTGCCATCAGCTATCTGATTTTATTTTACGCAGAAAGCAGCCTAATTGCACAGAGAATGTTTTTGCCTCTCCTCTAATTCAGATCTGTTCACCAACACAGGAAAAGAATAAATGCATCTCCTTATATTTTTTTCTTATGAAAAGGAAAAATAAATTGAACTAAGTTATACTTAAAGAAAAATTCTACTAAGTTTATTTTCAGAATCAGAACTGGTGATGTTTCTGCAGATCATATTACCATTTATATCAATAAGAAGAATTTTGAGAATGTGATAATGACTACATACATAAAAGACTAAAGGCTTATGATGAAATATCTGTAAAATAGAATAATAAATTTTCTTTAAATTTGGATTTTAAAATCCAAATTTAGCATTTTCCTCAGTAATACTGAAAAATTAAAACTTATTTCTTGTACACGCATGGAATAACGAAAACATAAAGCCAAAAGCAATTTGGAAAACATCAAATCTAACTGCCTGATTTTAGTTCATATAAAATAATAAAAAATATCAATGATGTCAGGTAAGTATTGGAAATATAACAACAATGCTCAAAAAACAAATAATTTGCATTTTAAATATTTTTACAACTAGCAGTTTTTAAACATTTTTATTGGAGTATAGTTGATTTACAATACATTAGCAGTGTATTTATTTTCTACAGTGCAGATGTGTAAATTAGACTGCACTTAACATATTGTTTTAAATGGGAATACTCAGAAATATAAAAGGACTTGCCCTTATTCTTTATATTTACGGAAATTATTTCTTATATGGAAATGAGATTCATATTCTATCTCACAGACAACACATAGTTCCACAGTGCATATTTTTGGGAAAACAAGAACTTTCCGACTTATTTAGTACATATTTTTATTAATAAAATAAATATGAATATGCTACATGTGGCACTTATTTGGAAGTCATATACATTAAAAATAAATAGAAGATCAACAGATGTAGGTGGACACAAATTTGCTTTTAAAATGCTGAAAGACCCACGTTACCTAGATTTAGAGTATTTTTGTTTCTGAATTTAAAACATTGCGTCCTTCTTAGTCTGCGCTTAAGCCATAATCTTTCTTTCAGACAACAAACTTTCTTGTCTTTGCTTTTTTTTTTGCAAATGGGGAAATAGCCAAAAGGAGGGAAAACAAAACAAACAACAAAGAAATGTTTCAGTGTCTCAAAAGTTCTTTTGGAAATCCAGTTATTTATGTCAAAAACAAATAATGTTGTTTCAAAGTAAAATTATTATTTGAAAGATGATATATTCGGGTGGGATAGAGCCCTCTGTTAGCAGCATTCTCTTCTACAGGTGGGCAGTTTGGGAAGTTCATACTGTGAAAGAGGACACAGCCAGGGAACTGTGAGATTAGCTGGATCAACCCTGGATCTTGATAGTCTGACAGATCTCCAGCAAGATCACCCACAGGTCACATAGTCAACCGTGTCTTATTAAGACAGGTATAAAATTTCACAATGCCATACAGCGGTCATCCAGGTTTAACTTTTATTAGATTCAATGAAAATTTATGTCTTAGATGGTGTGTCACATGAATGTAATCCTAACGAAACATAGTAAAATATGTCTATAGTTCAAAAGTCAAAATTTGTGTTTTCCAGAAATGAATTATTTACAATATTATGTCTAACATCACTTAAAAATTTTGGATGTGTGGGCAGGGTCTAAATGTTGTAATGACAGTATGTGAAATGAAAAGCCTATGCAAGGCATCCAGCTGTTTTCCTAATAATGCCAAGAATATCCCCTTCAACAATCTATATGATTTATGCAAACACAGCCATATAGGCACTAATTTTTTCTGTACATATAATTTTCTCAAAGGCAGAAAAAATTCTAAGCTTATTTTGCATAGTCTAGGACTAGACTGTTCATTCAGAGACTTTAGTAATTCTCAACAACAACATCAACACATCTGTCTTGCTAGCAAGATAGCATTTTCTCTACTTCTTTAGCCTTCATTTGTGGTTCTGAATTGCAGCGGTCATCAATTTAGATTGTAATATCCTTGGGTTATGTTTTCTCTTGGTTATCAGTTATTCAGCGTAATACCACACTATGTATAGCACACCCACAGCACTTAATAGTTCATGATGTCAAAATATCTCATACTTAGAATTCTGGACATTTAAAAATACTTCCATCATTTTTTAAAAGAGAGGGGCATTAAAAATGGTATTGTTGCAAATAACATAACGAAGTTCTCATGGAAGTCGTGTTTAACTAGTGTATGATACATAAAGATGAAGATGCACAATTTTAATGGATTTCTCAACTTAATTCTAAAATGTTGATCTAGTTAAGGATGTGAAACTTTATACTTCCTGAATTTATAGCACTAACAGTCTGTTTTTAACAGTCTGTTTTTCTTCTCCCTATAATCAAAAGACAGCAACTCTTGTTACAGCACATTGCATGAAAATAGTTTAAAAAAAAAAAAGCTTTTTTCCAGGTAATGTAGTAGAACCAGTATGACAGTACTGTTTACCAAAACAGTAAAAATTAAATCCATTAATTGATGGAACAATGTAGACTTTCTTTTTTGGAAGCCATGTGAGTATTCTAATTAAAAAAGCAAACCAAGTTAAGTAAGCATTCAAATTATTATTTGACTATAT
The DNA here is from genome assembly GCF_028023285.1 of Balaenoptera ricei. Lineage (NCBI taxonomy): Eukaryota > Metazoa > Chordata > Mammalia > Artiodactyla > Balaenopteridae > Balaenoptera > Balaenoptera ricei. The sequence goes on from NC_082642.1 coordinate 6,163,771, forward strand.
ATATTACTTATATGTATGTGCATATAACTGCATTTTTCTTTTTAAAGATATATTAAAATAAATTGTAATGTTTTGCCAAAGTACATAGAAACCAATTGTTTTTAAAAGGAGGATTTAAAAATTGCTATATAATGAATACAGTTGTATTAAATACAATTGCTATATAGTGAATACAATTGTATTAATACAATTAATTCATGTTAATATGTGTAATCATTACTCTAGATTGGGACAACAAGAAAAAAAATTCTGCTGGATTTAGATTTTACTTTAGAATTTCTTAATGAGATCAGTTTCAGCTTAGTTTGACCTCCAGTTATGAATGCAAATGGTCTTACCTTGTTTTAGTTCTTGCTCCATTGCTATGCATTAAACTGTAAATTAATCTTATTAAGATAAACATGAATTTCTAAAATTAGATTTACTTATTTAGATTTTTAAATCATATCATTTACACTACAAACTGCTCCTAAAGTATTTACGTATCACTGTAATGTGATGATATGAAAAATAACACTGAAATGTCACATTTTAATTAATACAATATATTTTCACAGCGGGTAAACAAATGCAAGAATATCTTTTCCCTGTAAAATGCTCAACTAATAATATGCAAAATTAACAAACTAATATACGTAGGAGAATTTACAAATGTTAGAAATTTGCTAGAGCTGGGGAAGAAAAAAGTTCTCAAAATTTATTATTAATATAAAAGTTATTTTAGCACTAAACTGTGTACAAAATTATGAAAAAAAGAGAATGTTTTACTTTGCAGTTAAAATAATTCAGCGATCGATAAGAACTTTTAAAATTTCCAGCTTTTAAAATGTTGTATGAAGTTGAAACGTAAATTTACCTAACTTTTTCATTTGAAATATTGACTACTTACTTGAGAGAGGTATCGGTTTTATCTAACCTACTTTGTAATCTGGCCAGCAATTTAAATTGTTATTCTGTAAGTAGCAATCCAAATAAAATGAAAAATAACAAGTAACACTTTCTTCTTACCTCTATGTCTTATTTACAGTTGCTTGTTGAGCTGCTTAAATAGTTGAGTTGAACTATCGACAACTCAAAGAGCTCTGTTCTCTGCTCCGCTCTCTTCTCTAGACACATTTTTTTCCCCTCTGCAAAAGGATAGTCTACCAAAAGAGGAAGTTGTGAAACACCAGAGTCATTATGCTTTATAAATTCTATGGAGAATGGAAAATTATTCACAAACCTTACACTTGAAATCATGGTAACAGGCTATAATTTATGTGTATACATACATAATTAATGTATACACATATTTATATGTGTAAGCAAATGTTAGAAAAGTTATTGAAATCTATACTTAAGTAATGCTCATTTACATGAGGAAACATTTCCTGTGTGGCTAAATGATAATCATAGAGGAACAGAAAATACTGCTCTGTGTGGAAGAAAATTATCAAGCTGATACATGAGGAATAAACTTGTTTTTATAAGGCTAATTAATGTAAAGTCTTTAGAATATGACCTAAATCCTAATCTGACTACAGATATTTTGTAAAAAGAAAAAGAAAAAAAAAAAACTTCAATAAACGGGCATTTTCCTGGAATCTGAGTAGTGGTTTTTTACCTACAAGTCTTAAACTTCCTTTCCCATGAATAGTTGCCTGTTACATATAGATAAAGCATTGCAAAACTGAAACTGTTGCTTATTCATGAGCTATGGTCTCTCTCAACTTCAGCCACAAGAATAAAAAACAGGTGCAGATTCTGCAATGTTGAATATTTAACTGGTTAAGTTTCTAACAAGATGGGGCATTAATTAAAAATACCTATAGGACAGTAGGGACAATGTTTGAAAAAGGACATGAAAACAGTTGAGCAACACAAATACTATTGCCAGTTTCAAATAAAAAGAAATACTCATGTATGTACTTCTCCCAGGTTACTTGATAATAGAAGCAAATGGGTAGCTGCAATTTGTATGTGGCGGTCTCTCCCAACTTCCCTTGGTCGTTGGGGAAGAGGAAGGGAGTGGATTGCAAGAATAATTAAGTTATTATGTAAACCTCCACAGATTGCAAGAATTACTTTCTGGACTTTAGAAACTACCATGCTCTCAGGGTATCACACTCTGCTTTTTACTTAACCATATTTTCAAAGAGGCAATAAAAGGTAATTAGGGGATGATTAAAAAATGGAAACATTTTCCATTTCACCTAAAGTCATACTTAATGTGAATTTGCAGTAAGTAAAAATAAATGAATAAACAATACTAAGAAAGCTGCCTCCACTCCCCCACAAAAACCATAAAATCAAACCAAACAAACAAAAACCCCTCCATAGAGTCACCAATATAAAATCTGATTTGAATTCTCTAGTGAGATACCTGTAGAAAAACTTTTGAAGAAAAAGTTATTATTGACGTGATTAACATTGCTTAGATTCTATGTGTTTTTTAAGAAACATTAAATATTACTGTATATGAGTATTATCATAAAACATTAAGCCCATCTGTTCCCCAAAGACCCAGGTTCACTCCTGGAAGCATAGTGTTCAATATCTGTGGATGATTTTAATGGGCTAGCTCAGTATTTGTGTTCCTTTTACCGGGTGGTGGACGTGTATCTCTGTTTCTCTAATAATCCTTTCCAGGCTGGTGAATATGCTCAAGGTTCCTCCATCTTAAAAAAATCTCCTCTGACTAAACTGCCCTATTACTTTCCTTTTTGAGAAAGTTGTCACCATTGACTTCCTTCAATTCCTCCTAGCCTCTGTGTGTGTGTGTATGTGTTTGTGTGTGTGTTAGAATACATATAAAATAAATTGACCATTATTGTCATTTTTGAAGCATATAGTCCAGAGGAATTAAGCATTTGCACACTGTTGTACAACCATCACCACCATCCATCTCCAGATCTTTTTCATCCTCCCAAATTGAAACTCTGCACTCATTGAACAGTAAATCCCAGTTCCTCCTTCTGTCTCCCATTCCCTGGCAACCACCACTCTACTTTCTGTCTCTATGAACTGACTAGTCCAGGTACCTCATGGAACACTTGTCCTTGTGGCTGTTTATTTCACTTAAGTTCATTCAAGTTACAGCATGTGTCAGAATTTTCTTCCATTATATGTATATACCATAGTTTGTTTATATTCCATTATATGTATATACCATATTTTATTTATCCATTCATCCTTCAATGGATACTTGTGTTGCTCCACCTTTTGGCTGCTGTGAATAATGCTGCTATGAACATGAGCGTACAACTATCTGAGTCTCTGCTTTCAATTCTTTTGAGTATATACCCAGGAGTAAAATTGCTGGATCATGTGATTATTCTGTTTAAATTTTTGAGGACCTTCCATACTGTTAAATCCTCCTATCTTCCTCATGCTTCATCCCTCTGCATTCTGGTTTCTGCCTCTCCTATACACCAAGACTCTTGACCAAGTCACCGAAAGACCTTGTTACCAAATCCAAATGACACGTCAAAGCCCTCGTACTTGACCTCTTTGCAACCTTTGCCACTGTTGACCACTTCCTCCTCCTAGAAGTGCTCTTTGTGCTTGAATTCTTGACTTCACCCTTTCCTTCTGATTATGTAGCAATTGCTTCTTTGACTTTCTTATAGGGTTCCTTAACTGTGTTCATCCACTGAAGGTTGCCATTTCTCAGGATTCTGTTCTGGGCCTGCCCTTCTTCTTACCCACAATCTCCTCAATATATTTCCATGGTTTCAGTAGGCAAATACTTATTGCTCCCAAATCTGTCTCCAACCTAAATATCTCTCTAAAGAAGTTTTGACCAGTGCAAAATACAATATCATTTTTACTTGTGATCTAAAAAAAGATTTTGCCTGGAAGCCCTAAGATCAGCCTGAATTAATTTTCACCTCTACTATTGTTTAGCTTTGCGCATGTCAGCCATTATTTCTGAGCCCTCTTTCCTCATCCACAGAGTGGGGCCTTAAATGCCCTCCTTAGAGAATCATTGGAAGATAATTTTCTTAACATTCAAAAAATTATGAAATAAAGAATACTTAAATATTTTATTGTGTTTATAGTATAAAAATACAGATAAAGCAAAAGTCTATTCTATTTCCCTCTAACATGATTCTCCTCCCCCCAAGGTAACCAGTGCTATCAGTTTGATGCATATCTTTGCAGAACTATTTCCTGTGCAGTTATATATGTATATATAATATACATATACATATATTATATCACATATGGAATTAAATAATTTTGTGGGTTTTTAAATGTACATAACATCATACTGTATGTTTTTCACTGTGGCTTTTTTTAACTTTAAAACATAGCTTGAAGGTATCTCCAAGTTATTCTTTTTTTTTTTAAAATACATTTATTTATTTATTTATTTACTTTTGGCTGCATTGGGTCTTTGTTGCTGCGCATGGGCTTTCTCTACTTGTGTTGAGTGGGGGCTACTCTTCGTTGCAGTGCGTGGGCGTCTCATTGCGGCGGCTTCTCTTGTTGCAGAGCACGGGCTCTAGGCGTGCGGGCTTCAGTAGTTGCGGCTCGCGGGCTCTAGAGCACAGGCTCAGTAGTTGTGGCGTACAGGCTTAGTTGCTCCGTGGCATGTGGGATCTTCCCAGACTAGGGCTTGAACCCGTGTCCCGTCCCCTGCATTGGCAGGTGGATTCTTAACCACTGTGACACCAGGGAAGCCCTCCAAGTTATTCTTTTGAACTGATTCATATATATTTAATTCCCCTGTTGATATAATTTGTGTAACTTCTTCACAATTAAAAATAGAGTAGCCAGTCAGCAACATTATAAATGTCTCTTTAAAAGTATGTGCAAGTCTTTCTTTAAGGTAGATACAGGAAAGCAGAATTGTTGGTCCAGAGTGTATATACATTTAAAATATTAATTGTCACTGCCAAATTGCCCAGTCAAGAAAAGATTTACCCTTTTAGCTTCCAACATCTCCTGGTTTTTGGCTCTTTTGTCAGTATTTAGTATACTGAAACTTTTAAAGATTTGCCAGTCTAATGGAGAAGAAAATGGTGTCTTAATGTTTTTAATTTATATTCTCTGATTACTGTGGAGACTGAACATATTGTAATGTTTGTATCTCACTTTTTATTTCCTGTTTGGAAATTGTATGTTCTTTCATTCTAGACATTTGTTGATTGGATAAATGTCAACACCTTATTGATTTGTAGGGTTAAATTTATCTTGTTTCAACGTATTATCATCATTCTTCTTTTTCAACGCTCCAGTAATTGGCTACTCTAACTTTTTGAGATGACTCCAATATTCATTGATAATACACTTGCTTTTTGGAACAGCAAGATGACCCAGGCTTATTTTGTATATTTCCTACCATAGGCCTGAACTTAGTCATTTCTCTAAAGGACCCTGGTTCCTTTTAGTAGGACAGGGTTTTTTGAGACTACAGTTTAGACCTTAATGGTGTTCATTGCTACAGAGTTATCACAAGCATTAGAGTTAGTGAATAAAATGTTAGCTCTTGGGCTTCCCGGGTGGCGCAGTGGTTGAGAATCTGCCTGCCAATGCAGGGGACACGGGTTCGAGCCCTGGTCTGGGAAGATCCCACATGCTGCAGAGCAACTAGGCCCGTGAGCCACAACTACTGAGCCTGTGCGTCTGGAGCCTGTGCTCTGCAACAAGAGAGGCCGCGACAGTGAGAGGCCCACGCACTGCGATGAAGAGTGGCCCCCGCTCGCCGCAACTAGAGAAAGCCCTCACACAGAAACAAAGACCCAACACAGCCAAAAATAAATATAAATAAATAAAAATTAAAAAAAAAAAATGTTAGCTCTTTCTACATGCCAAGTAGCACTTAATTGCAAGATATATTTAAATATGTATTAGAAGTTTATGTGTTAATATTACATATTTTGCATTAAGAATAATATAGGAATAACATATCTAAGAAAATACCTTTTTAAAATAAAAATTGGGCACTATTTTCTTATGAAAGGATATTTTGATAAAGAAAGGCAATAGCATAGTAATTGTCATAGTTTGCATTCAGAATGTTCAAAATACCCTTCCAAAGAAATTTCAAAAATCATCTAGATTGGAAAAATATTACACAGCTTTCATATTTTCCATTATTTTCATCTGCATTTATCATTATGATTCTCAATCTCTGTTCCCTTCATTTTTTCCTGCTTTTATGCATTTACCACTTAAAAGTAAGCAAGCATCTGTGCATATGTCCCTGAAAACAGATTTCAATTAAAATAAAATATATTCATGCTTTTAGCCACTATTTTTTCTTAAGACATATTTTCATGGTCACTTGAAAACTACAGAAGTAGCAATATTTCAGTTTCTCTCCGCATATCTTAATGGTGAGAGAAGTACTTCTGATTCACTGATTTTATGTTTAACTTCTTATAGAAATGCCCTTAATATTTAAGCATTCATGTAATTTTTCTGTTTTGTTTTCATGCAGCTAGAGAATCAAAGAGGAAAGCATTGTCTGATCATTCCCAAATACCTTTAACGCTCGGTTCCTTATCTGAAAAAGGGGATGAGAATACCAACTTCACTGGGGTGCTGGAAGAATTAATTGGATATCCAGGTAAAGGGCAAAGCTGAATAAGTTTCCTGATGAGTATGATGCTGATAATTTCCAAATCTAATTTGAGAACTCACAATTGGATAAAAAATTTTCTCCTAATTTGTGAATGTATTTATTTATTTGAAAACATCGCAAAAGGTTTACAAAGTAAATCACATCTAGTTCCACATTTATATTACATTTATTGTATTAATTAAGAAAAATGAATGAAGAGAGCCAGGAATATAGGAGATTTGTGGAGAGTCATTCATTCATTCTTCTGTTATCTGCTATATGTAAGGATTTATACCAGGAGCTGGGAACACAAAAAGAACAACTGGACTCTGCAGGTTATTCTCTGTTTCACTCTTTCCTGCCCTGCTTCTTTGCCAAGAAGCTGATCTCTACTCACCACATTACTAGGCTCTCTTGCCCTCCTCCTTCTGGTTGAATTCAGCCAATGGATGTACCAGTATTAAGATAGAGAAGAGAGAATTTGGAGTATTTATTTTACCCCCTTCATCCTGTCAGGGCACAGTTTAGGAAGTAACAGGATTCCCCTCCCTACAGCTGCAGATCCTCTCTGCCTGTTTTTCTTCCTCAGACATAGCACTGACCAAGTTCCAGTAACACGGTTCTTCTTGCCTTTCAGGTCTAGAGGTGGCAATGGCTTCCTACCATCACCAACCTATAGGTGCTTTCCTGGTTGGTTCCTAATTATTTCAACACCTCTCAATCATTCCTTCATTAAATCACCTGGAATTGATCCTTTTAAATGCACCATCTCAGGCAGACCTTACTCTCAACATCTACATCAGTTCTGTCGTGCAAACAGATTATACATGTTAATTTGAAAGTGACATATTAGAAGATGTACAGTTTCAGAGGGAACACAAAAGTGGAAAATTATAGAAGATGTCCTAGGCTAGAGGAATCAAGAATCACAGCTCAGAGGAAGTGATAATTGGACTGAGACTTGAAAGAAGAGTAGGACTTTATGGGTATTTAAAAGAGAGGTTGCACTTTTCTGCCTCCACTGCGGCGATGGCGCCAGTGAAAAAGCTTGTGGTGAAGGGGGGCAAAAACAAGAAGCAGGTCCTGAAGTTTACTCTTGACTGTACCCATCCTGTAGAAGATGGAATCATGGATGCGGCCAATTTTGAGCAGTTTCTTCAGGAAAGAATCAAAGTGAATGGAAAAGCTGGGAATCTCGGAGGAGGTGTTGTAACAATCGAAAGAAGCAAAAGCAAGATCACTGTAACTTCCGAGGTGCCTTTTTCCAAAAGGTATTTGAAATATCTCACCAAAAAATATTTGAAGAAGAATAATCTCCGTGATTGGTTACACGTAGTTGCTAACAGCAAAGAAAGTTACGAATTACGTTACTTCCAGATTAATCAAGATGAAGAAGAGGAGGAAGATGAGGATTGAAACTCAGTTATCTGGAGTATTTTGTATGAATTCTTAAATAAAATTTAGGAAACAAACAAACAAACAAACAAAAAAGAGAGGTTGCAAATGGAAAAGGCATGGAAGTCAGAGGAAGAGTATTGTATTCTTGGAGCTCCATGTGGTATGCTATCTGGGAGATGTGAGCTGAAAGGGCTGGGAAAGGGGATGGTGAAGGACTATAATAGAAGAAGCCAGAGAGAAGCCATCAAAAGATGACAAAGGGCACCATAAGGAATGGTGACTTGAAATATGACTCCTGAAGAAGAAGAAAAAAAAACTTTTTTAGCATGCCAATCAAGTCTTTCAGGTATCTGTACTTTTTCCTACCCACATTACTGATTCTTTTTCTTCTGGAAACAATTTTCGTGGTTTTTCTCTAAGGAACAGGCTCACGCTTGGTATCAGCCCATGTAAAGTAAATGGCATTGACTGTCCTCACACTCTGACATCGGTGTAATGTGACCAAGGTCTGGCAAGCAAGTTTAATCCTTTTCCTTTGCTACGGTGACTCTAGCCAGCCAATAAGACTTATTTCTGGACATTTTAAACTCTGCTTTTGCTGAGATTGGCTATCGAAGAGACTGAGCTCTGATGACATCCTCAGAGTCTCTGACTCCAGCTATGTCTGAACCCTTATCTCTGTTCTTTTCACTTACTGAGCCAACAAATTCTTAGATTTCTCTCACTTGCAGCTACAGAGTCTTTTACATCAGGAGGGAAACTCTGGAGGAGGAAGCATGTTTTCTTGAAGCATAGAATATCATCACAAAAAGAAAGCTTTTTCATTATTCCTAGACCAGGACTGTTCAATAGAAATATAATACAAGCCACATCTATCACTTAAAATTTTCTAGTTATTACATTAAAGAGAAACAGGTAAAAAGAATTTTAATAAGGTATTTTATTTAACTCAACATATAGAAATATTACCATTTCAGTATGTAATCAATATAGAAATTGTATTTCATTTTAAAATAATTAAAATAATTTTAATTGTTATTTAAAATTAAATAACAATTAAAAATTCAGTCACACTAGCCACATTTCAAGTGCTCAGTAACATTGGACAGCACAGCCCTAGACCAGATCCTAGAGTACAGGAGGAGTCAACAGAAGACCAGTTGAAACTGAGTCTTTAGTCAAAGTTTAGGGTCATAGAATAGGGAGATAGTTAATATTTTTGAATAGGGAAATGATGTAAGCAAAACAATGCTTCGGTAAAAATAATCCGGCAGCTACAGCATCCTTAAAGATTTCCTGATTTCCCAGTCAAATTAATGATGCCTTTTTCTATAATCCTCTTGTATGGAGTTATAAGGACATATGTCAGAGTCTCTAGGGGCAGAAACCCTTATTCACTTAGAGTAAAGTAGCCAGGAAAATAATCTGGTGTTCAGCAGGATTCTTTCAAGACCTTGCTATGCCTTCCTTTGTCCCTAATGAGATTTGGAACATTCCCATGGCATTACGTGGTGTGCCAACTTCTGATTCCTGCTTCTAGACAATCAGGTACAGTGGATTGATGGAATCAAATGTATGATGAACAAATAATTAAAACTTTTTTTCCTAATGTATGCATTAACTTAAAGGTCAATCTTGATTTGAGACCTATTCAAATAGGAAAATAAGAGCCTTAGAGTCAAGAAAATATACTATATATTGTCAGCTCCAAAGTGGGAAAAAGTTGCTTTACTTTGCTTTTATCCCATCCCAGGTTCTTGCCCATAACAGTTTCTCAAAAAAATGTATTTGGACTAGTGAATTATAAAATACAAATAATAGTCTTTCAAATTTTCTTGGATAAGTAATATAAAGCAGAGCACTTTAAAAACATTTTTCAATTTTTAATCTATTTAACATATTTGAATAACTTATTGATTAAAATTTTCTGATCAACATTCCATTTTCTTTCCATTTTTTCATAAACGTAAGATGATTTAAAGATATAATACTTTTCTTTCCTGGAACATTCATTATGATTTTAATCAAATGATTATATGAATTCTAAGAGTCTTCATTTGCTAGCAGATGAATTACATTAACAAAAAACTTTTTTGTCAGAAACACTCTTTTTCTGTAAGAACATTTCAAATTCCTGAGCAGAGGCATTTTACATGGTTAGTGAAACACTTTGTTTCTGCCAACTGGGAGAGGGCTATGTTTGTTATTTCTGTGGTGAAACAAAGAAAGGATATGTTCTTCTTCAGTGGCACAAAACTGCTACAACAGAGGAACATGTTTCAAAATGGGGGTCAGGTCAGGAAAAGAAGTCCCCAGAGGAAAACTGCTGGGGACTGGCCACACCTAAAACTAGAGAAAACAGTGCAACAACCATTGGTGGTGACTGCAGCAAATCACAGCCCCTGTGAGATGGCTCTGGCCCCTTTATAACAAGACTTCCAGGGAACAATGGTGTTATATAATGTTGGAAGCTCTTGTAAAATGATACATTGGTGTCATTTACTTGCTTTTTGTTTGTTTGTTTTGAGCAATGATGAGCTATGTATTTGAGAATGTCGTGGGGATTCAGTTTGTGAGACCGTAGGCATCAAAAGAGAAGAGGTATTTCTTAGCGGGATTTAATCTCTGCTCTTTGGAGGTGGCTGTCTTTGTCAATACAGTTAAATATTTTTTACTTTTGGAGACTAGTTCTGACATTTGATGGCAAGTATGGATATCCATTTGGCCACTACTGACTGAGCCGTTGGTGGTCATATTATAAAGCTTTACAATGTGCCTTTTGTTACAAAACATTTATATGAGCCTTAATGTATTCTGTTCTTCCCAAAAGCCAATTACCAGCAGTTACTCAGCTTTTAGAAGGCTTCAAATGAAGTCACTTATGTTTCATAGTGGCTGAAAATTTACAAAAATATCAAAGCTCAAATCCTTTATTCTGTGTTCTCAACTGAATCAGTGGTTCCCAATGTTTTCTGAGAATCAGGACATGAAGCACTTTTGATTCCTGGAAATACTGTCTTTTTTTTTTTTTTTTTTTTGATAGATAAATAGCTAGATAGAGATGTAGATATATGTATATATACGTATATATGTATACATATATACGTATATATACATACTATGTATATAAATGGATTTTTTTGGTGAATGGGAGTTATAGATGTAATATGTGATCATAATAAAACTATAAGGATAATAAAACTATAAAAATCATTTTTGTTTCAATCAGCTGGGGATTATTACAATTCAATTTTTATATACAGCCTTCCAGATTCATATATAAATATATATAAATTTTTCAGAAATGGATTACATAAAAATATAGCAGACTCCTATATAACTGCATATCTATATTTATTATTCACAGACTGGGAAAATACTTAATGACAAAGCTACTATACATTCAATAACACTTCTTATTCACACCATCACCTCCATACCTTTGAACATATTCTTATAGAACATATATATCCAGGCTACTGAAACACCTGTGGATGTATGGTTTGGAAATCTTTCATAAAAAAATATGTCTCTCATATTTAGAACCACTGATTGAAATCTTTTCACAACAAGCCCGTCTTGTGTGGCTGTGCTGATTGCTCTACCTCCAAAGCAAGTTCACTTGACATAGCTTCTGTTGTTGTCAAGAAAAACACATGGAATATTTGCTACAAACCAGAATAGGCCTCAACTTGTAAGAGACAGGCTTGGGAATCAGCCTGTCTGATTATGTAATTATGTGACTTCAGGAATTAATCATTAATGGTTCTTAGGCTAAAGGTGAGTGAGATGCATCAATAATTTCTTTCCACAAAACCTGGTAAGACTTCTAAAAAGAGAGAAGATCTGGAAGCGGTCTTTAAAGAAGGAGCTATAATACTTGAGGAAGTTAGTTGGGCAAATGAAGCTTTCAGGGAGATGTACAGTCAAAATCCAAAAGAAATATCCAGTGAGTATTGTACTGAGGATGATCAAGAGATCAAAATTCACAAAGGAATTTATGTTAGAAGCAGCAGAAGTCATATTTAGAACATGACAAATTTCTTTTTAATTTGGGAACAAAATTCAAAATAAAGGTAAGTTCAGAAAATAATATGATGAACAACTGTGTAACCACTATCAGAATAAAAAGCTTTTAATGCCTAGGTATCTTTTTGTTAGGTAATTTTTCTTTACATAGCTCATTTAAAAATCAAACTTTGAAGTACAAGGAGTGGTTGATAAAGTGTTGGGGATATTATAAAAGAGAATGGAAAGGAAAAAGCACCTTTGGGAGACATAGCTCGTAATGTACATGACACACACTCAAAAAACTTTTAGAAAAATGACTCACTGGAATTACTTAAAATTGCAGAGACTCATCAAAGATGGGAGGTTAACTATGACATGATTTAACATGTTCTAAGTTCCTTAGTTTCCACAGTCATTTGATTATAACTCTAACTGATTAATTTCAGAAATACAGACAGACTCCAAGTTTAACTGGGCTGTGATCCAAAAGTTAATTTGTATCTTAGTTGTTTGAATATGCTCCCCCATAGTTACAAGGTTATATTCTGTTGTTAACTCTCCTGAGTGGTTCATAAAAGCCTATTTAACATGTCAGCCAAGATTACCAGCTCCTTTAGGACCCCTCATACATCACATATAGGAAGCAGTGATTGTTAAGTCCGATAATAGTAGGGTGGTTATACTCTGCAAAAAAAAGATTAGTTCTCTATGGCTGTGTGACAAATTATCACAAACTTGCCAGCTTAAAATAATACAAATTTACTATTTCACAATTTCTGTGGGTCAGGAATCTCATACAGCATGGCTGAGTTCTTTGATCAGAATCTCAAACTGCTGAAACCAAGGCGACATTCAGGGTTGCTATTCTCATAAGAAGCCTAGGGTCCAAGGTCAAATAGGTTGTGGGCAGAATTCAGTTCCCTGTGGCTTTAGGACTGATGTCCCCATTTTCTTACTTGCTGTTGACCAGAGGCTGCTCTCTGCTCCTAGAGACCACATTCTTTGCCACTTGGCCCCATCTGTCTTCAAGCTAGTAATGGAGGGTATCTTGCATATCATATCCCTCTCATGTGTTGAATCTCTGACTTTCTCTGTCTCTGATCTCTAGGCCTAGTTTTAAAGGGCTCATGCGATCAGGCCAGGCCCACCTAGAAAAATCTTCCTATTTTAAGGTCAACTGATTTAGAATCTTAATGACTTTTGCAAAATCCTTTAAAACAGTGCCTAGGTTAGTGTTTGATTGAATAACTGGGAGAAAATATGTACATATCAGGGCCCAAGAATCTGGGGCACCGCCTTAGAATTCTGCCTACCACTAACCCTATCAGTTAGAGATACATACTTACATATGAAGGATGGAATGACATGATGCATGGGATTTGCATTGAAATAATCGAACAATAAGAAAAAAAATAAAGTGAGAAATAGATGAAATAAAATTGTCAAAATATTAAGTTGTTGAAATGGAATGATGGGTATTTAGGGGTTTATTTTACTCTTCTTTCTGCTTCTATTACATTTGAAAATATCCACTAAAATTTTAAGTAAATAAATAAATAAATAAACTTTGATGCCATTGAACTGTAATCTTGTTGAGTTTAAACTCTTAGCCTGATTCCTTCCTTTCTTCTGAATCCCTTGTCCAATCATTCCTCAGCATTTTAAATCCATGAAAGAAATTGGGACTGAGTGCATCCCTGGGCATACCTGGGATGGCCAGGACGGTAGATGTTAGTGCATGGATAAGGACTACAGCATTTGCTATGCTGAAGGTGAGGAATATGTGTGAGACAGAGATCTCTGGCCAATGGGACAATTGTGATCAACCTTACACTGGTTGGAAGGGGTAAGGAAATAAGGAGGCCTGAAAAAGAAGAACTGTCTTCCATACAAATGTTAGCAATAAAGGTAAAAGAAATGATAGAATTAGCAAATTACCATTATGCAATCTGTGATGTAACAGGAAATTTAGACAAGGATATCAGAGATATGAAAATCAATTGGTGAAAGTTTATAAGAGAACAAAATATTCACAGTTTTAAAATATCACCCTGTGAATAGCTTTTTTTTTTTTACATTACAAAGGGAAAATGGATCTTTATAATGGATCAATCATGCAATTACTACCTTAATAGAGCTGTCTAATTTAAGATAACCAATAGTGAGACAATGTAATTTTATGATACCTGATTAATTCAATGAGAGTTAATTGCTATCACTTATGCAACATTTTTGCCCAAAATTTTTAACTTGAATACAGTCATAAGAAAATAATTATGCAATCTAAAGCATGGAGTATTTTACTAGACAACTGGCCTGAACTCTTACAAAATTCAGTGTCATTAAAAACAAAAACTAAAAGCATAGGGATTGTTTTAGATTAAAATACTCCGGTGAGACTGAACCAAATGCCATAAATGAGCTTTGACTGGATCCTGCTTTGAAGAAAAAGTTTATGAAGACATACTGGAGAAAAAAATTTGAATGTGAATAGTACATTAGATGCTATAATTGATTTACTGTAGATAATGTTGAGGGTAATAACAGTATTGTGCTTTTGTAGGAAAATGTCCTAATCAGGAGATGTGTTCAAAATATTTAGAGATGAAGTATTATGATCTTTAACAGCAAGTTTAATATACATACACACATGTACTTATGTGTGGTGTGAAGATAGAGGGAAGAAACAAATTTGTCAAATGTTAACAATTGGTGAAGATTATATAGGCTTTATTGTACTATTTTTTCAACTTTTCTATAGGTTTAAACATTCAAATATAAAGGAAAAAATCATACAACCTTTTTTAAAATAATTTTTTTAAAAATTTATTTATTTTATTTATTTATTTTTGGCTGCATTGGGTCTTCATTGCTGTGTGCGGGCTTTCTCTAGTTGTGGCGAGTGGGAGCTACTCTTTGTTGCCGTGCACAGGCTTCTCATTATGGTGGCTTCTCTTGTTGCGGAGCACAGGCTCTAGATGCATGGGCTTCAGTAGTTGTAGCACGCGGGCTCAGTAGTGGTGGCTCACGGGCTCTAGAGCGCAGGCTCAGTAGTTGTGGCGCATGGGCTTAGTTGCTCCGCAGCATGTGGGATCTTCCCGGACCAGGGCTCCAACTGTGTCCCCTGCATTGGCAGGCAGATTCTTAACCACTGCGCCACCAGGGAAGCCCCTCATATAACCCTTCTTGACTTTAGTTTCTATCTACATCTGTAAAATGAGGGGGTTTGAATAAATAATCTCTAAGTTCTTGACTATTCTTTGATTAAATGTAAATTGAAACAAAGGACAAGGCAGCAGTTGAATTATTCAAAAATTTAATAGAACAGACTAGAACGATAAGAAATGTGATGCTGATGACATGGGCAGTTAATTTAAAACAATTTTTTAAATAGCATGTAGTCCACTGCCTTGCACATAACCATAGTTATGGTTTTTTTTATTTGTTGATGGAATTACACTACACATTGATTCTTTCAAAATATTAAATATACTAAAAGGCCCAAATTATTTCCATTTTGAGAATAACAGTTATGTGGTTGATATTATATAAGGAGTTCTATTTATTTCATATCAGAATATATTTTTTGAGAAAAATAGAAATTCATTAGTAATTATCTGTCAAATATAGTGGAGAATTTTTTAAAACCATAGAAAATTTGTATGTATAATATATTATTCAAGTACTAAACATTATTTTCTACTATTAGTTCTTAAGGAAGTAATTTTATTTTATTTTTGAAGTTAAGGAATTTATTTTATGTAGGTAATACTTTGATCATCAGGACATTTTCAAATCTATATTTATTCTGGTAGCTAGGCCATAGTATTCCCAAATGATTAACTTTCAGAATATAAACAATGCTCAGACAATATGACTGTGGTAGAACAATACAGAGACATGATTATTCTGTAACCTTGTGTATAAGACAGACAAGAACACTATCAACACACAAACAATCACACAACTAAAAGTCCTCTTCTAACATGAATGATTAGTACGTCTTTACTAATGACAACTCTCCTCCCACCTCCTAGATGAAAAGTATCGTTAACCCAGTTGTCCCCACTTCCTAACACCACTCATTACATAACTGGCTTCCACATCAACCCTCTATAGAATCACACTGGTAGTCTTTGGCTAGTGGGCTTGGGCAAGTTATTGTCTATCTCCACCTCCTCCTTTCTCCCTTTACTCTCTTTCTGTATTCTTTGTCTTCCTTCCACCCTCTCCTCCTTTTTCCTCCTCCTTCAGGTCCTGACATTAGTCATCTTGCCTCTTCAGGCCTCTTACTACTATAGTCTTTGAGTTTTCTCTTTTTACCATTTCCTATTTTATTTATTTATTTATTTATTTATTTAAGTTACTCATATAGATATGCTCCTTCTCTATTTACTTTAATGCCTTAGAAAAATAAGCAGGCCATAAAATATTTTTTCCTTTAAAATAAAGTTAAGGAAGTAATTTTAATTTTTCATTCAGCAGACTAAATATCTTGGTTCTTTAGCAGGTAGCAAATTAGAAAAATTAATAATTCTCAATTGGTGAGCATCGATTAAAAATTATATCTTGTTATGTCACATTTACAATTAGGTAGCAATACTAAAGGACAGAAATATGTTAAAGTATACTCTAAATGTAAGAATTTTAGCTGTTTTACTTGAAAATTCCAAAAATGTTACACAGAGAGCCTAAATAAAATGTACTGAATTGTTGATGAATCATATTCTTTCTCCATGGGGACATAAAATATTATTTGAAAAGATAAGAAGGATGAAGCTTCTCCTTCAGTTAGAAAGAAAACCGTAAATAAATAATGTTTCTTAGATGATTCCTTGCCTATACTGTAAATATTAATCAATTTTTATGAATAATTTTTGACATTGTCTTTCCTCTAATGGTTTATTTACATTGGAGTATTTTATTAAAAATTATTATACATCTAAATCTATGATAATTTCTGTTTAAAACTGTGTTCAAAGGGAAAAAAATGAAGAAAATTTATCTAAAGTTCAGATTTTTTTACTCTTTATTTTACTACATATAATGTGTAGTTAAGAATAAAAGCAAAACTGATATAATAGGATATGATATATCCTGGTAAAGTTTTCAACAAAGTATCAATATTAAAAGATTTGTCCAGAATACGTTTTTTTAAACACATGCTTCCTATTTACACATTATAGATTCCTGATAACTAATCTGAGCATCTTTCCAGTCTGCCTTCATATTATATCTAGATTTTCTTGCCAGCAAGAACATCGCAGACCATGCACCTATGCATCAACTGGCTATTTTGTCTTTGACTAAAACTTTGTTTTGTCTCCCTTGGTAAAATCCAAACTGATGGGTAAATTAATTTTATAAACCTTGGTCATGTTGGTACATTTTTAAGTGATTCTTTTTTCTTGTAAAATGCAAATGTAAATGTATTGTGTTAAAAATGAATTCTGCTTTGTTGTGTACTGATGGAGTCTTGCTCTCACCTCACAGTGAGTATTAAGATGGCTGCATTTTGATCAGATGTAATTTGCATCCCCATCACTTTATACAACATTATTTACAGATATATATATATATATATATATATATATATATATATATATACACACACACACATATATATATAAACACACACACAGACATATTCAGTAGATATTTGTTGAATGACTGATTCGATGAACGGACTACCCTGGTAACTAAGAAGGTGCTTAAGGCTATGGGATAAGGTTCCCATGTAATAAATAACTGTTTTTAAAATTAATATGAGCATTTGCTCTTAACACTTTGAGATCTGTAGGTCTTAATATTGTTTAGTAGATTTCCCAGACTTTGGTATCATATTTCTGCCCATTCCTCTTCTACTTTTTTTAATGCTTAATTTATTACAAATTTCAGAATTGGCAAAACATAACAGTTCTTACTACTAAAGCATTACCCCTTGTTCACCATAACAGAATATATTTAGCATTGCTTAACTAAACGAGGAAGAAACATTAATTCTACCCTCTGCCTATTCATATGCCAAATTCACATCTTTGTCTGATTTACTTGCATCTGTTTTATTTTAGCTTGGTCAAGAAAACAATACAGTCTTGAACTGTATTACAAAAGACCAGAAATGTGACTGAATCAATGAATCACCATCCATTACAACAGTTATATTTGAAAGGGATATTGTTAGAAAGAAGTCCTATAACTATAAGGGCCTATAGTCCTATAACTATAAGAAAACATCTTGAAACCTATGTGCACAGTGCTTTACAGCTCTCCAATTTATAGATTTCACGTTGGATTAAATAATTTGCAGCACCCTGACTCTTTTCAGGCAATTTTCCAAATTATCTAAGGCAAACTCACCACTGTTTATGCTACTGAACATTTGAAGTTTAAAAAAAGTCACAGGGCTATTGCACTTAAATATGTTGCATAAAGACCTTTGCTATTTACCTGAATAAGTTAGTAATTTTACTTAGGATGACTTTTATGCATAAATGAGTATTTCTTAAAAAATGTAATTCTATGTACTTATAAGATTTATACTACCCAACATTATTATTAAACTATGAATGCCCTTGAATAAAGATTTATGTCAATAACAAAAAATCACTTGAGTATTATTCTCCCTCTAGGGCCCATAGTACATCTTAATTATGCACTTAAAAATCATTTTTTCAGTTAAAATGTGTTAGAGAGATATGAATAATGATAAAAAAACACTGGTACAGGGCTTCCCTGGTGGCGCAGTGGTTGAGAATCTGCCTGCCAATGCAGGGCACACGGGTTCGAGCCCTGGTCTGGGAATATCCCACATGCCGCGGAGCAACTGGGCCCGTGAGCCACAACTACTGAGCCTGCGCGTCTGGAGCCTGTGCTCCGCAACAAGAGAGGTCGCGATAGTGAGGCCCGCGCACCGCGATGAAGAGTGGCCCCCGCCTGCCGGAAGTAGAGAAAGCCCTCGCACAGAAACGAAGACCCAACACAGCCAAAAATAAACAATAAAAAAATTAAAAAAAAAAAAAAAAACACTGGTACAATATAATCTTTGCACCATTTGCATCCCATAAAATCTGTGAATTTTTTTATTCAAACAGAACAAAGTTATTCAGTTATATGTTCACTAATGCTTCATGATGATGGTTATATTAAGAACAATTTTGGTAATAGTTCTATATTTCTCATCTTCTAGGGTAAAAAAATATGACAATTTCTGCCTCACTTGATCTGCAGCTACTTCCTTTTCTGGATTTGGAATGAATAGTAATTGCCTAACTTCATAGTTAAATTTAAGACCAGATTTCAAAAAGTTTTAATACAAAACCTTTCTGTCACATCATCTTGAGTTTTACTGAAAACCTAGAGGTGCATATAACACCTAGAATAGGAAACAAAAGTCAACCACGAAGAGAAAATGTCTTCTTTCAGTTACCTTTTATTAATTAATTGTGATAAAAAAAATCTATGTAATTTTCATTTTCACTAACGTTTAAAATTCATTCTTATGGTGGCTTGCAACTCCAGGTACCACCCATGATAACTGGAACTGAGAGCAAACAGGACCCAGTTCTATCTTCTCATACGTCTCCACCTGTTTCTCCATCTATAGTACAAATGTCTCTTTCTCCTAAAGTGGTATCATATATTCAGTCAAGGATTTAGATCAAAAAATATTTTAGAATCTCTTGAGAGGAGAGAAGAGCAACAGCATAAGGGAAAACAATCACTTATGCAGGGATATTTTATTTTGTACATATATAAGCACAGTGGTGAGAGAGGATCTTGTGTGTTAAAAAGCAACTGAAGTAAAATCACAAGCCTAAAAGGAAGTCGTGCTTGAAAAGCAGGATATTTCTGCTTCTGGCCATAAGGGAGTCACAGAGTCTAGAGCTGCCTTTCATCCATAAACAACTAGAAAACTGGGCAAAATATAGAATACATCTATTTTCAGAAACTGGACCATAGGCAGTATACCTAATGGTCCCTGAGAAAAGAAGCAAATGAGTTGAGCTTCTTGCTTGGAGGTAATTTCTGGGCTGCAGTATAGACACAGGGAAACCAAAATGAGCCTGGAAATCTCATTGAGCTGAGGCATAGATGTCCCAATTTGAGGAGGCTGCAGCAGTTAGAACTTGTAGGACAAAGTATCTGAGATGAAGTGTGTAGAGAAAGAACTCTAACAATCTGACTAGGGATTCCTATGAGTCTTTGGCTAAGTACCAAATATACATGAATACCATGAAGACTCATGAGTCCAGACTAGGAACATCTTCCAGGGAAAGAATAATTATATTGGAGCTGTAAGATGAACAATTCCCAAAACTCACACAGAGCTGGGAATTATTTGAGTTCCCATCAACCAGAGTAGAGATGCCTTGTTGGATATTCAGTAGAGTACACAGAAGAACCCGTATCTTAAAAGTGGGACTAAAATAGCCAAGAGAAAATTTTATTCTAGACTTTCCCTAAAATGACTTTAAAAAGAGCCTAGGGAGTTCTCTGGTGGTTTCGTGGTTAGGATTTGGCACTTTCACTGCCATGGCCCGGATTCAATCCCTGGTCAGGGAACTGAGATCCTGCAAGCTGTGCGGTGTGGGAAAAAAAAAAAAAGCCTTGAAACATCAAAGTTCTAAAATGTGCACCCAGTCTAACAATCTTTAAAGGAATATAACAAAATCCAGCACACAGAAACCTAAAATTCACAATGTTCAGCAACTGATAAAAAATTACTAACTATATGAAGAAAGATAAAAATTTGACCCCTAACCCAAAGAAAAATCAGTCAGAGGAAACAATCCTAGAAATAAAAGAGATGATAAAATTGGTGACAAGGACTTTAAGATATCAATATAAGTACGTTCCACATCCTCAAGGACGTAAAGGAAAACATGAACATAATGAGGATACAAGTAGAGGATATAAAAGAGAAAAACTGGAACTCTTATAGATGAAAGTTAAAATATCTGAAATAAGAAATTTACTCGATAAAATTTACAGCATTATATTCATTTCAGAAGAAAAGATCATTAAATGTAAAGACATAGAAAAAGAAGCTACCTAAAGTAAAATATAGAAAGATCAAAGACTAAAAAATATAAACAAAGCTTCAGTGACCTGAGGGACAATATAAAGCAGTCTAGTTTACAGAAGACCCAGAATGAAAGGAGGGAGAGCAGGGGACAGAAATAATAGACAAAATTCTTCAATTCCATGAAGCTTACAATCCCAAAGCAAAATAAACACAATGAAAACTATCCCAAAACATAACACAAGCAAATTGCTGAAAACTGCTGTTTGAGAATGGAGATGGGTATAGGGATAGGGAAGGAGATGGAGTTAGGGTTATGACTGAGATAAGCCCCAGATAACTGAAGCATTCAATTGGCCTCTCCTTGAGGACCCACAACAAGCAGGTATAAATACTTAACATTGACTTTAAATATTGGCATAATTTTTTTTTAGTCTGACATTAAAAGTGAATAAAATCAAGAATACTTAATCCAAAGCTGAGAAAAATATACACACTACACATAGCCAAAGATATTAATTGGAGATATATGGGGCGTGTGGGTGATGGCAGAGAGTGGGGTAAACGGAAGCTATGGATCATTTGTCATTTATTGTAATTTTTAGCTACCCCATCAGAAGTGTCTTCCTTGTATATGTGGAATAATGCTGTGCTTCTTTAGTATTACATCTGTATTCAAGCCCTCTCACTGTGATATTTTATTCCGTAAATTCTCTCCTCCTCCACCTTCCTCTCTCTTCATCTGCTCTTTATTAAGGATATAGCATGATATTGGAGAAAAGAAAATGGAGAATACGAAATTCTACCCAAACAGAAGGACAACTAACAGAACTTCTAGGGAGTATAAAAGAGTCAGAGAGGGAAATGAAGAGGAGAACCCAAGGTCTAGATACTCTCTGGGCCCCAGAGTTGGGGATAATAATTTGATGAAAAGATGAAAATGTATGGGTAGTTGGAAAGATCTCACAGGATAAAGGGCTGCAGCCTGATTCCCAGAGTTTATGAGAAGGGCCACAGGCCACCAAAGGATACCTTGGTCCACTTAGGTTCATACTGTGGGCCTGTGGTGTAGTTGAGCAGAAATATCTTGAGTTATAGTTGCCAACTTTTTCTCAATGACAAGTGGCAGACACAAATCCCAAGGTTCTTGCATTCTCTTTGGGGTGATGAGATACTGGCCATGAGGACAGTGGTGAGAGCTGAGGTAGGAATATACCATCATAGTGAATGGATAGACTAGAGGTTGGGTGTGGAGGTCACAGGGCTTAGGGGGCTATTGTGATGAGGACTGGGAAAGATGGGCTTATGTTAGCAAGGGAGGGCCACAGGGCCCTGACAACATTAAGAGAAAAGACTAGTAGTTCACTAGCCATGAACTAAGCAGGAGCTATCAACAGGACCCTAGCAGTCAGGTGTGTTTAAAGAAAAAAAGGAAGTTGATTGTTTCTACATGGTTGACCCTCAAAATATTTTAATTAGATGAATAAAATAATGCCTGAAATAATCTACGTTCTAGGGGTTTTAAGTGGCTCAACACATCTTTGATAAAATATTTTTTTGATATAACCATAAATTAACTATAAGTTTCAACTAGTTATAGAAAACTATTTTATCTAAAATATTTTATGTAACATGATTTAAAAAAAACTAAAAGAAATACAGAAAGATTTTAAGAAAATGCATTCATTTTAGAATGTGTATCACTGATATATGTCATTTCTTCTATTTTTTTTTTTTTAATTATTTTATTTTTGGCTGTGCTGGGTCTTCGGTTCGTGCGAGGGCTTTCTCCAGTTGCGGCAAGTGGGGGCCACTCTTCATCGCGGTGCGGGGACCGCTCTTCATCGCGGTGCACGGGCCTCTCACTGTCGCGGCCTCTCGTTGCGGAGCACAGGCTCCAGACGCGCAGGCTCAGTAGTTGTGGCTCACGGGCCCAGCCGCTCCGTGGCATGTGGGATCCTCCCACACCAGGGCTCGAACCCGTGTCCCCTGCATTAGCAGGCAGACTCTCAACCACTGCACCACCACGGAAGCCCCATTTCTTCTATTTTTATGTAGCACTTCCACCTGGCTCAAACTTGGTGGGAGATGCTTACTTCTTGGTAGCAGGTAGGGCATGTTTTCTAAAGAGACAGACAGCTGGGAGCTGGGCAGTGTATTTAAGATAGGACATATTTCAATACAGAAACTTGGCAAGATCATGTGATGCATCACATTGCCAGGTGTCCAACCTCTGGTCTCATTATCCACATAAGTATATTGAGTCTTGTCATCTCAGACTCTGATGAGATCGCTTGGAGTATTAATTGTGGCTGAGGTGTCAGCTGGAGTGGAGAGAGCTCTGAATGGGGGAGCTGGGTGTACTGACCTTTACACTGGTTTCAGCCGTCAACCAGCCATGTCACCTTCAAACTGAGGCTTAGTTCTTCTACTTATAAAAGGTTGGGGTCGGGACTAATTATTTCTAAGATCTTTGTCAGCTCTAATATTTTTTGAACTTTAAAAATAATTTCTAATTTCATAAACCTAGAAAACCATATCATCAATACCAAGGTTCAAAACTTTCAAAACGTGATGATATTTAAGAATGAGCAAAATGAGAGTTTTTAACATATCGTTTATTTGTACTCTTTGTCTAAAAATCTATGCCCTACTCCATTGACCTAGAATTCTCCTCACTGTATTAAAATGAAACATAAAATACCAGATGTACTTGCATTGAATATAACAACCAACCATCAGTAGAAATAATCTGGAGTTTAAAAGTAAATCAATCACTCATTCTTCTGGTGGTATTATTATAAATACTAATGGTAATATTACTTGTGAAGATTGTCCAAGGAAGACACAGAATCTGACTTTATTTTGTCCCACTTTATAACTCACACATCTCTAATTTCTTTTTTATCCCGATTTCTTCTTTGCAGGTATGTGTCACAAACCCTCCGAAAACTAGAAGTTGTCTGCAGTCTCTCCCTAATTTCCACCCAGCTGCAATTTTTTTTTTTCATTTTCAGAGGTTCTTCCCTAAATTTACATTTACAGAATAACCTATTTTATCCATTTTCTCTCTCCTCTTAGAAGAAAGCATCTAATAAACTCAGTAGTTCTAAGATATTAGTGACAATTATGTGATTCATAAGGAATATTCATTTTTAAAAAGATGTAGTAATGCCTACCACTCCCCCAAACACATTGTGGACCACTAAAGAGACATCTTTTAAAATTAATTAGTATGTTGTTTTCTTAGCTCATGAGGATTTTTAATTTTTAAAAAATATCACTTTTTTTAGTGCTTTCAAATAGGAACCCTAGTAACCTATTGTAAAAGGAATAATTAAGCCACTGCATAATGAGCCATAAACTACATCAAAAGCACAAAATGAAATGAGTACTACCATATCAGGCACTGTCACAATCAAAAGATTTATAATTTTTTTTCATCATGAAGATGTTGGGTAATTATTCTTACTGTGCAAAAGCTTAATTACATTCATATATAGGCATCTCTGCACCATTCATTCATTAAACATTCATTGAGCACCATGTTCCTTGACTAGTTCCTTGACTATATGTTAGTATTTATGCAAAATATATAAGGCACACATGTTACTAGTTAGGTTATGCCCATGGCAGCCACCTAACTTAGAGGCTATGAGCTGGTATGCAAATAAACACTGAATAGTAGTTTACATAGGAATAAAATTTACACGTAATAATCTCCAAATTCCCACCCCATAAATACTTGTACTAGTTTTAAACTTATCCTTATGCATCAAAACTCCAAGATATAGTATTTTGGTTAAAACAAAACTTTTCCCCCATTAAAAATATTGGATTGACAATCCTAGAATCAAAGGGTACTGGAACTGAAGGAAACTGTAGAAATCCTGTAGTACTGTGGTGCTTGAACTTGCTTGAAAGAGGCCAGGTGACGGCCCCAAGCAGGCTGGAGGAGTGGCGTGCTGGTGGGGATAGACTGGCTGAGCAGGTGGCCCCTGGAATAACCAGAGCAGTAAAATCCCTGGGGCGGGGGTGGGGGTCGGGCAGCGCCCTCTGCTTCACACTCAGCCTGACTTTGCAAATCACATATTTACGTCACATGCCCTGGTCCTGTAGACATTTGAGTTTGCAAAGCCTACATTATATCCTTCTCTTTCTTTTTACTCATTCTTCCTTTCCACTCAATGTCTAATCACTAAAGGAGGAGGTTCGTGTCACTGGCTGATGTTTTCCTAGAGAGCACATTTTCCCCTGGCACAAAGGGAACCATCACCTTAAATAATTTTTACTTTAACTTATGAATAGCCTAAACAATTTTATGTAAATGAGTTTCATGCTCTGTGGACAGGCATTATTACTGTATGCTTGTGAAATTATTTTTATTTGAATAACACTATTTGCGATAGCTGAAGTGATGGCTCCAGGCTTGGAAGTCTGATGCATCTCACTCGCTTTAGATTTCTCACAGGTAAAAGCTAAGTGGTACTACCAGCAATATAACTCCGAATCCTTCAGAATACTTAGAAAAAATAAAAACTTAACAAAAAATCATCGTGTTTAATTTGACGGGAATGAAAATCAGAGAAATGGTTTCAATTTCTATTTTGCCTGCTGCACTGTCCAATATGGTAGCCACTGGCCACATCAAGCTATGTAAATTTAATTGAAATTTTAAAAAATAATTTTCTCAGTAACACTAGTTATATTTCAAGTGGCTAGCAGGTACTTCATTAGACAGCTGAGATATAAACAAATTTCCATCATTACAGAAATTCTGTTGGACAGCACTGTACTAGAGAAATACTGTAAATTGAAGAAAATTGCTTGTCATCTATAAGCATGAAATCTTTCCTTCCCTCTGTTTCTTGTCATGGTAAGGAAACTGTTACTCTGAAAAGAATACCTAGTGCATTTGTTTTCCTTCTGACATTTCTTTCAATTGTCATGTCCTCCTGTATGCCTTTTACTTCTAAGGGTTCATCTTTCCTGTTCAATCCACACATTAAACACAGAGACATCAACCATTACCATCCATAGCCTCCCCTGTTGAATAAAGCAGCTCTTCCACTATCACTAATATTAACTATAAATTGTTAACCTGCAACTAGAAAAGATTAGATTGTACAAACTTAAGGAAACAGCTTTATGCCTTTGATGGATCTCCAGTAAATATCTCTGCCTCAAAATACCTTCCAAGAATCTGGTCACAGTGCCTGAAATCCCAGCATGTTCCTGAAAAATTTTAGTTTGTCCAAAGTTTATTACTAAAATGCAAATTCCTGGCTGCTGTGTATCAATCTGGTTTCCGTATGTAGCTATTTGTAACCCAACAGGTTAAGTCTCCTAGGTTTAGAACCTGGAAGGAAAAGGGCTTTGGCAGCTAAAGAGAGCAGTTTGTCAGGGGAAGTTTTCACGAAAATGCCAGGTTGGTTCTGAAAACGTAGACTTCCTTACAATGAAAGGAGACCAGAAAACATGACGATGCTGTTTGCAGCACTATGGGATAAACCTGGCTTTGATCCTGAATCTGTAATGTTCTCTTGTGCCACTGGACATTCTTCTTACCCTCTCTGAACTTCAGTTTTATGTCCTTAAAAATGGGTCTAAAAGTAACTTATCAGGATAATAAATGACGTGTACACAAGGCCTAGTTCTGTATAAAGCGCATATTGGGAGTGACAAAAAGGAGCTACTGTTGGAATTACCTGCCACCCTTGTCACTCTTAAAGTTTATAAACGTTTGATTTCAAACTAAAAATGATGACCACATTCAACGTCCTCTCCTCTCTGCCTTAAGTACTTGAGAGTCAGTCAGTCAGAGCCAGGAACTGACTCCAAAAGATTTCAAAGAAGGTATAGAAGGGAACTTCCATGGAGCATGTGATGAACACAAAAAAAATGGCTTGCCTGGAGCAGAGAATCATTAAATCATTATCCAGAAGTGCTGGAAAAGGAGATTGGAAGGCTGGGATAGAGATAAGAGGTAAGGCTTGGCAGAAGTTGTTTTCTTATTTTTGTTTTTACATAGCAGATTCCCTCAAGGACTGGAAAGTGTAAATTATTCCTAATTGTCTCAGTTTCTTGCATCTGTCTGGTTTTATACTGATCTTAAATATTCTTTTCAGTTACAACCAGAAAGTATTAATAAGTGCATATTGGGTACCTATTTGTGTCTATAAAATAGGCATATCCTTCCCTTTAGGAGTTGTTTTTAAGCCTAGAGGGGCAGACAGATTTTAAACAAAAATTTCTATAAGACAACATGACATGAACCATGATATAGGGCAGTGCAGGGTACAGTGGGAGCGCAGGGGTATCTGCTCAGAAAAATAAACTTCCCCTGTAACAGCTAGCAAAACCAAACACTGAGTGGATGTCATTTCCTGCAGGCATGACTCTCAAAAAACAAGAGTTACTTTACTTAATGTTTTGGGATATTTTCTCTATGTCCTTCCTATCATATCTTTTAACATAAATCACCTAGAATCAAATGGAAATATTTAAGTTTATGAATGTCCCAGAAAATTACAGTAATAGTCAACTTAATCAGAAATCCTCATTCAATAACCTTACCCATTGGGAGTCAATATAAAGGATACCAATAAAATACTTCTGATGGCTACATGGCTGCCACAAAGTAGTCTTGAAGATCATCATTTATATTGACTTTTATTTTATATGCAATTGTAACAAATTTTTTTGTGTTCCTTTCTTGTTTGTTTTGGTGGTCCACACAGGCTGACTAGTGATAACAAATGAGAAATCTGAAGAAATCGCACACTTTGGAAATAGAGTGGCAAAATATGAATCAGAAAGGAATCTGAATTTTGAAAAAAAGGCATTAAGATTTGAATAATACTGCCATTCCAACAGCAAGCCAATGGGGAGTGCATTTTAAAAGATTTCCTTCAAAGTGATCAAAATGGAAAAAGAAGGCATCTAAAGTAATAAGCTTCCACTGTTTGGAATTTTTACTTATATGGAATATTATTTTTATTGGTGATGATTGATAAATAAGGTGTTATAAAACCTTTAGACATAGTATTTTTGTCTTCAAAATATTTGCCTCTGATTTCTAAAGCATTGCAACAAAGCTATTAAAATCTTTTCTCTCTACACTCTGGTTCCAGTGTCAGAAAAGCCTACTCTTTAGGAAAGATGTTAAGGAAAATTAACATCCTGTCTTAAGTTTATGTAACAAAAAATAGAAATACTGTAGAAATTAAAGAGTCTGGACTTATTTAAACCAAGTTATTAAAAATTTTATACACTTAAATAGTGACATGTGATGTATATTTAGTTGAGTACCTTAAGAGTAATCAGGAAAAGTAACCTAAGAGTCTTTATGAACCAAGAGCTAAATAACTAAAACCCTAAAGAAAAAAAAAAAGGAAAAATCTTCAGATCAACATTTCCAACCAAACTACTCTAAAAATCTACCTTCCAGAATAGTAATTACAAAAGGTTTCATTTCTTATGTAACAGTTAATTTCCAAAGAACTGAAAATTTTAAAGACCAACAAAATTTATGTGTTCAATGTAGAAGTAATAATAGTAATAGTACCTTTAAGACTGTGAAATTAAAACGGTTCTCTTCTCTTGCTTATAAAGCAGAAACTAACACACCATTGTAAAGCAATTATACTCCAATAAAGATGTTCAAAAAAAAAAAAAAAGAACAGGGTTCTCTTACTAGAAAACAAAGTTCCAATTTAAACTAGAATGCAAATGAATACCTCATTCCCACCACCCTAGTTTTGGGCCCTGGTTCAGCCCTTTGTACTATTTCAACAGTCTGATAATTAAAAGATCACCTTATCTCTAATCTTTTTTCTTCCAGTTTATCTTATTCATTGATAAGATTCATCTTTCTAGAGCAGTGATATTCTGTATCACTGATATCAATGATATTCTGTATCATTCCCACACTAAGGAGCCTTCAAAGACTCCCATTTTTAATTGTGTTAAGGCAAAGCCATCAGGCTGTACTCCAAATCCCTCTATCCCAGTGATTTTTCAAATGAATTCTCTGGAATGCTAATAATTCCAAGATGTGTTTCAGAAGTTACATGAAATTTTGGTCCAGTGCAATGGATGCTGAGGCTGCAACTATTGTCTATTACCCTGGGGTTCAAATGTCTACATGTCATTAGATCAGAACACTATAGGAATAATTGTGCTAGATTTGAACTGATAGAATAATTACTACTTTGAAATATTTTACGTATTAGGGCTCTGCATAAAATTTTATTTGAAAAAAATTTTGACCTATTAAAAGAGTTTGGGAAATGTTTTATAGCATGCTATCATTTTATCTCCCAACATGTCCCAGTTCCCTGTATCTACTACGATGCTGGTTCTTTTACTGGAAATTCCCTCCTCTTCATCTCATTCCCCATGTCCTCAGGTTAAATTTTTCCATGACCATCAAACCCTTTACTGGCCCATCTATCCAACTTTCTCTTCACTTTGTGTCATGTTTACTGCACCCATTGGATATTCTTCCCTGTGTTTTGTCCATACCCCACACTAAGTTTATTTTTCTTGACAGTAGGAATTATGTCTTACTTTGCATTTATTAAGTGATCAATATTTCTTAAAAAAGAATTGAACACCAAGATTCTGAAAGTAAAAATGACTACCACCACCACTGTTACCACCATTTAAATTCTATAAATTCTCTGCTTTAAGAGCATTATCTTTTCAAGAGCCTTGTCCAATGACAGATGTTCTCTAATTAGTAAAATGTATGAAATATGATACTTTCATAGAACATATGCAAAATCAACAATATTTTAGAGTGATTTAACAATATGAGAAAATATGATTAGTGATAACAAGGATAATGAAAACAATAGTTTACTGAATGCTTATCATGTGCTAGATCTGTCCATACATCTTCTCTTCTCATTCTAACAGTTCTCCAAAATGGGTAGCATCTCACTTTTATAGAAGAGAAAATGAATACTCCAAAAGGTCAAGTCATTTGCTCAAGGTTACAACTAGAGTAAGTGGGAGAGTCAGGATTCAAATATTGTTTGTGTGGCCCAAGAGTGAACGTTCTTTCCAGTTCATCACATTATCACTCAGAGTGTAAATAAGGAAAATAATAATGATCCTGGCATATGTGTGAATTTTTCATGCAAGAAGCTTTGAATATTATTATTCAATACATGGAGTTTGAGACTTTTTTATGTCTGTTACAAAATTCTAGCTTGAGGGTTTCCCAAGATAACACACCCACTTGGTCTGAAAACTGTCTTCCTCAGTTACTGAGCATTTCACTCTTCTTGGCTAAGATGAAGACCTTGCACCAGAACAAGTGACAACAAAAGAAAAAAACTGAAAAATAGAAATGTTATATCCTTAGTTACAGATGTGAACTTAAAACGTATGCTGCTTTTGATAGTAGAATAAGAATGAAGAGAAAACGTGTACAGCATATGTTAGTTAAATATGGATTTGTGAGCAACTCTGGTATTGCTGATTGAGTAGCGATTAAAGATAAATAAACAGAGGCAGACTTACTATCATAGCAGAATGGATTGGAGGTATTGATCAAGATGCTCTTGAAGTGTGTGGGAGTTTCAGGCTTCCAGCTTGTTCCCCAGCTTGACTCTTAGCTAGAATAAATGTCAACGGTGCCAGTCTCCATGAGACACCAACTGCCTTCTCACTAATGCAACCAGGTATCCTCAGTCAGCCCTGTTTTTAACTTCTCTTGCCAGTTGCCAGTCTTTCTGATTTCAGTCTTAGCTTTAAGCCCATTGACTGGCTAAAAACTAGTTTCCTCATTTCACAATACTTAGCAATTCCAAACTTATCCTTAGGGGTCATTGAGCTAAATTTTACTTTGGTGATTCCTAAGTAAACTTAGTATCTTTCATAACTTTCCCCATAGTTTTTCCTTCATTGTGATCTTACAGTGTTTGAATTCCTAAATTATAAGTAGTAAAATAACACTAGCTGCAACTTATTAACACTAGCTGCAGGTATTTTGAAAGTAGCTCCTGAGACTATCACCTTGAGACAACGCTGAGATTATTACTAGGAAGAAAAGACTGTGAACAGCAGGGATGTCCAGTGGAGGTGGTCTCTAAGGAGGGGAGAGCAGAGGTTCAATAGTTAAGCAGCCCCAGTGCTTGAGGGTTCAGTTCCAATTACCCAGAAGCCAGTTGTCCTAAGCTGTTTACAAAGCCTCCCTCTCCCTCTTTCCTTTTCTACCTGCCTCCCTCCCTTGCTCCTCCATCCCTCTCTCCTCCCTCCTCATCCTTCATCACTGATTTTCCTGACCTCATCTCCTCTCTGATCCTATACTGATTGATCTAAAGCATGACTTTTCATTTCATGAGAACCTTTCTCCAAAGTCAGAGTGAGCAGAGTCATTTTAGACCATGATACTATCAAGATAATATTTTTAATGTGCAAACAAGAAACTCTGTGAATAGAAGATCATTGTAATTGCTGCCACTTACAAGATGCCACTTCTATTTAGAAATTAAAGGTGATTTATATCTATTTAATGCAGCCATCATTTTGTTTCAAAGTGGAAAAATTATAGCTAACATTTATCAAATTCTCATTATGTGCCAGGGATAGGTATTAACTAAGTATTTTATACAAACTTTCTCATAAAAATCTTTAAAATCAGTCCCCATCAAGCAATAGGTACTAATATTATCCCTACTTAACAAGTGAGGGAATTGAGACTTACAGAGATTAAGCAGTTTGTTCAAGGTCACACAGCTAGTAAGTGTTCAGACTCAGGATTTGAAACCAGATACTACTAATTAAAAAGAAAAAAAGAAGTGCTCTTAATCACTTATACTGCCAAAGATTTTAAATTAGTAATTTTAACCTATATCTGATACCCTTTTGGTCAAAACCACCTTCCCTAAAGCTGTTATAGAATATAATGAATGAAAGGCAAAAAGCAGACTGGTCAAATTTCACAGAGAATTAGTTTGGGTCAATAATAGAGTCAGTTCCAACAATAAACTCCACTTGTATTATATTTCACCATATTATGATAAAAATGCCTTTTTTTTCTTTTTGTAGAAGTATTTTCAGATAGCATGGTGAGATGGTCTAAAACAACATATATCAATTCTCCTGTTAATTTAAGTCTTTCTCCAGAAATGTTCTTACAACTGGATAACAAAGATTTGCTTTTATTTTTTTTTGGTGGGGTATAAACTTTAATGAGAACATCTCCTTAAGAACATGGAAATGATGTTTTTACATACAGTACTGTGCCAACCTTTAGGCTCATATTTGGAGCTGCAGTGTTACAGAGGATTTACTTATTTAACATAGTTTTATTGGGTATCTCCTGTGAACAAATCATCTCAGACAATAAAAAGGTTACCGGTGTTAGACCTTACTTGCAGGAGCCAGGCTCACCATGATAAAAGAGACTCGCATATCAAGATAAACCCCTCTGTTCTTTTTTTTTTTAATTTATTTATTATTTTTGGCTGTGCGCGGGCTTTCTCTAGTTGCAGCGAGCGGGAGCTACTCTTTGTTGCGGTGCGTGGAATTCTCATTGCAGTGGCTTCTCTTGTTGTGGAGCACCGGCTCTAGGCGCACGGGCTTCAGTAGTTGTGGCACACGGGCTTCAGTAGTTGTGGCTCACGGGCTCTAGAGCGCAGGCCCGGTAGTTGTGGTACACAGGCTTAGCTGCTCCGCGGCACATGGGATCTTCCTGGACCAGGGCTTGAACCCCTGTCCCCTGCATTGGCAGGCGGATTCTTAACCACTGCGCCACCAGGGAAGCCCCAACCCCTCTGTTCTTGAAGCAAGCTGATCAGGAGTGAGTATACCAGGAGCATCTCCCTCTCCTCAGGTGGAGAAGCAATTACTTGTGTAGCCTCAGATCAAACTAAACAATGGTTTTAACCTATGACACCATAATCTACCTGACTTCAACTATCATCACCATCTGCAAATGCCTACTGCTATTCCCTATACACTAGACTGAACCCCCTGTATGTTTACACTAGTCTAGGCTCACAACTCTTCTTAGGGCACGGTCATTTGGGGCATTGATATTTGGGGGGAGCTCACCTACTTTGAGGATCAGTTCCCTTAGCCACAATCCCAAGTGGTCCCACCAGTTAGAGATGCCAGCATGTCTCCAGCTGAATCCATTTACTTGTGACACATTTGTTAGAGCTGGAATGAGACTTAAAGATCCCTTGGTGGTTTTTTTTTTTTTTTTAATTGAAGTATAGTTGATTTACATTCGGTGTGTTATTTTAATCAATAGATCCACTTCTTCAAGTGGAATTTAATGGAGAAGCTCAATTAAAAAAACAACTAGGGGCTTCCCTGGTGGCACAGTGGTTGAGAGTCTGCCTGCTAATGCAGGGGACACAGGTTCGAGCTCCGGTCTGGGAAGATCCCACATGCCGCGGAGCAACTAAGCTCGTGCACCACAACTACTGAGCCTGCGCGTCTGGAGCCTGTGCTCCGCAACGAGAGGCCGCGACAGTGAGAGGCCCGTGCACTGCGGTGAAGAGTGGCCCCCGCTCGCCACAACTGGAGAAAGCCCTCGCACAGAAACGAAGACCCAACACAGCCAAAAATAAATAAATAAATAAATAAATTTATAAAAACAAAAAACAAAAAAACCCACAACTAAATAGAACTCAAGGTGCAGTTTAAATAAGAGTAGAGAAATGAGAAGGTCCAAGATTCCTCCCTCCTCACTCACCATAAACTCACCTATTCAAGATGTTTAGAGCACAGCCTTAACATTCCTGATTTAGTCCAACTAATCCTGAGTCCTAGGCATCTTGTCTGAAGTCACCCAACTAGTAACCAACTAGTAAGTCTAGGACCCAAAACTCAAAACCAGTGTATTAGTCAAGGTTCTCAAGAGAAACAAAAACAATAGGATGTGTGTGTGTGTGTGTGTGTGTGTGTGTGTGTGTGTGTGTGTATTAACTGGGGGGACTGGCAAGTCTGAAATTTGCAAGGCAGGTCAGTAGACTTGAGACCCAGGGAAGAGGTGCTTTTGCAGCTCAAGTCTGAAGGCCATCTGGAGGCAGAATTCCCTCTTCCGTGGGGGACTTCAATCTTTTTCTATTAAGGCCTTCAACTGATTGAAGGAAGTCCACCCACATTATGGAAAGTATCCACTCAAGGTCTTCTGATTTAAACGTTAATTACATCTAAAAATTACCTTCACAGTGACATCCAGACTGGTGTATGACCAAATATCTGGGTATCATGGCCTAGCCAAGTTGACACATAAAATTAACCGTCACACTCAAGGTCCTTAATTCAAAACCCTATGCTCTTTTCATTATGAGTAACGGTTTATGATCCAACAGGAGAGAAAGGACAGTGTAGCATGTGCTGCTTGTTGCTTACCTAACACTCCTTCTCCTCTTCCCCTTCCTAACAAAACCTAAAATTTTTGTGTGAAGGCCAATGAGCCTACCTAGAATATTAAACTTTCTAATTTTTCCTAGAGTCATTTTTGACCAGTGAAATGTAAGGAAAGGTGACTGGGTGTAGTTTTGGGAAATCTCTTTAAAGAGACAAGCTGATTTAGCTGGTATGTGGCCCCTTGACCTTTTCCCCGTTCTCCTTCGTCTTGCCTGGAATTTGGACCTGAGGACTGAAGCTACAGCAGACACCCTGTGATCACAAATGTCAAGAAGATCAGAAAGACCTAAGTCCTAACATTTTTTGAGCTGATGAACCAGCATCAGGAACTCTCTCCAGATTTTTTGTTTCATGAGAAAGAGAAAAAAAACATTATTTTTTTCTATGCCTCTGTGAAGATTGTTATGCAGTCTCAGTCCTTAATTGATACAGACAAGGACACAGATAACTATGATGAAAATCTTAAAAACTGAACAATGATGAAAACCTTGAGACTGTGTCTAAGGCAGCCAGGCAGAAGAAACAGGGCTGATATAAGTTAGACATCATGAACACATCAAATACTATAAGAGACCATTAGGCAGGAGCTCTGGGAGACTGAACAGCTGCCATGAAGTCAGCAAAAAGGTAAGTGGACATAAATAGCTATAGGAAGAAAGGAGATGGATATTTAAAATAGTTAAACTTTTTAGCCACAAGCCTAGGAGAGTCACTGGAATGAATTGCTGTAAAGCTGTGTGACTTTTTTTCTCTGAACCTTTCTGGAAAGTGATAGGACAGGAGAAGAGCAGGAACAAATTAACTACCCTCATTAGTAATCTCCACTGTAATTTGCCTCCTCGTGACAGACGCTTTGAAGAGCTTATCTTGACTGGTTTGTCAGTGGAAGCACCTCCTCATCCCAAGGTTTTTAAAACAAAGACAACTGATTCAACTCTTTAACTTGTGACTACAACTGCCCACCTTGCTGCAAGAGCTGAATCACAAATCACTTTTAGACATGATTTTTCAGGAGTGTGGGGTGGGGAAAGAGAGATAGAGAGGGAGAGAGAGAAACTTAATCTGTTTGAGATGATTTAAATTAACTCCTGCTTTGAGGCAGAGAGATATCTCTGAACTTTCCATAGCCATCGAGAACCTTCCCTAAAGATACTCTTCTTATGAGTGTTCAGTTTTATGGAAAGAATGAGGGGCTGTGCAGTAGTGATAAAGGTGTAAGTGGGAGGATTTGTGAATTGAATTTTCTCGAGTTGAGGTGGGGAAGCCTCAGTAGGTGGATGACCTTGGGCACAAAACAATCATTGGCCGGAAGTGAGCACATAATATCTTTGGGGAAAAGAGAATAGAGTAGGGCAGGTTCGAGTCAAGTTTGAAGGCAGAGATGTAAGTGAGAATCAAGATGTATCTAGCAATAAATGGTCAGGACAGCAAAAGAACTAAGCTGGAGGACAAGAAACAGGTGGTGAGCAAATATAAGGCTGGAATTGTGGCTGAAAATCCTGACAAAGGGAGATTTCTCCCCTACCTCCCTTCCACCTTCCTTCCTTCCTTCCTTTTTTCCTTCCTTCCAGGGCACTAGAGGTATAGGGCTCATTTTCCTGGCCAAGCTTATTCCCTCCTGTTTTCTCAAACCCCAGTTCACAGCCAATGGAAGAAATGGTCCTCATTCACAGTTCACCTTTGAGAAGTCTTTTGGGAAGCACAGAAATTCAAGCATGTTTATTACACCCCATCTGTTGTCAGGAATAAAAAAGTATTTTTATGCAAAAATACAGCATTAGGTGTGATTTTGACACGGAAAAATACTTCTTTTGAAGATTTCCAACACAATGGAATATGAGACTCAAATCTTATAATGCATCCATAGGGCTATCCAAATTCTTCCATTGAAGTAGTATTTTATTAAATAAATAGATATATTCCTAGCACTTTCTAAATTAACAAATATACTTTAAAAATATTCTGGGAAGAGCCTATTTAATTCTCTGAGTAAAAGGCATCTGAAGGAATTTTGTTGGTGGGATGCAACTCTCTGTATTTTCTTTCCTCCCTCCCTCCTTCTCTCCCTTCCTTTCTTCCTTCCTTCCTTCCTTCCTTCCTTCCTTTCTTCCTTCCTTTCTTCCTTTCTTTCTTTCTTTCTTTCTTTCTTTCTTTCTTTCTTTCTTTCTTTCTTTCTTCCTTCCTTTCTTTCTTCCTTTCTTTCTTTTCCTTTTGGCCAAATATCAGTCAGTTAATTGGAATCTAATATTTATTGAGTACAAACATGGTCTAATTTAATGCCCACAATAAGCATTCCAATATTTTTTAAAAAAATTTTTAGCCACTTGTTCAAAGTCACTAGTTAAAATAGTAGAGAGGTTTCATTTTCTCTGAAATAAATCATCAGCTTAAAAAAAACCTTACTGAATGATGCTAATTCTGTACACTCCCTCAAGTTATTTTCAAAGGTAGGGGAAGTATAGGCTAGAGTTAAAACTTAGAGCTTGGGGACATATAACCTGATTTGAATAGACTTATTATACCAATTTGAAAATGAATACCTGGAACTAGAGGAGCTTTGGCAGTAAAGTAATTAGAAAAAGTGAAATATTAGCATTTTAGTTTAGCAATTTTTCTTTCAGTGTGTGGAGAAATATTGGTTTATAAAACAGAATTTGTAGACATGGTCGATTCAATTTACAGTGACTCAGTTCATGGAGTCCTATACCCTTTCTTGGCTCCTTGTGATTTGGCAGCCATATACCTGTGACTTTACAAAAAGGCAGAAAAGGGTAAATGAGCAGTTTGGTTACTGTTTAATCATGAAACAGTTTTCCTGCTTTTTACCCAATAGGAAAATTATATGATAAGCAAAAATTGCTTTTCATATACACCACAACGAAGGACTATATTTCAAAACCATTTTTCTTTGATGGTTCAATGACTTTGTTTTTTAATTTACAATCTCCTGGAAGCTGAAAATAAAGTTAATCTTCAGATGATATAAAAACCACAAAACTTTTAGAAGTTTCACATAAGACATTAGAGTTATGCTCTACTTTCTACCCAAAGGAACTAATTTCTGAATATTTATTTAGTTTATAAAACAGAAATAATTACAGACATGACAGACACAAACCTACATTTTCCCAATCTTCTCAGAGCATAAATACTTACATTAAGATGAAGTGTTTTAGATTTAAGACTTATGTGTAAGAAGTCATAAACAACCTAGTTTCATTATATTTAATGTTCTAAAACAGCATTATAATCTTTTAGAATTGTTTTCATGTTTGAACCATTTAAATATATCTATTAATAATAAGGTTAAAGTTCAAAATAATCTATTTTTTAAATGCCACCCAATTTTCTGATTATATTTAAATATTATTTGCATACTTATACTAAATGAAAAATAGTTTGAAATCTCAGCATTCTTAAAAAAGGAAATATTCTTTGATGACCCCTCCGAGCATTTTTGGTTCATAGCACAACAGTACCTGGTATATATTTTATACTCAGTAAAATTTAGTAAACTACAAAATTTAGTGAACTACTGTGAATTATTTTATTATCTTTTAAAATTTTATATTGTATATTGGAGGAAATCCAGGAAATCTTAAGCATCCAAAAATTATGATCTAAAATAAAGCGTAAATCAATAATGAAATTAATCCTAGGCTAGGGTCTATTGGTTATAGGACATTTTGAGATGTAAGGTTATTTTAAAGTATTTCATGAATAGCAGCAATACATTTAGCTACAAAATCCTTTGGTTGCTAAACATTTTATGTCTTAAACTGATAACCTCTGAATGGCAATTTTTTTTAGTGTTAGTTATATTTACCTTAGTTATATTTACCTTAGTATATATTTAACATCTGTCTATTGTGAACAAATTCATTCTTTGCCTAGGACATTCCCTCCTTCTTTTTATCTTTTCTGGTTTCCCTTCATGATACCACTTCCCTTCTGCCTTCTCAAAAGGACATGTCTACTTGTCTTGCTCCCCCAAAGCAGAATCCAGGGGATGAGATGTTATTCTTACTGCCCACTCTCCTTCAGGCTCCAAGGATCTGCAACCATTGCTCATCAAGCCCTTCTCCTTTGTAACTCTTATTCGTTATTGCTTTCTTTAAAGCTTCTATTTACTGACTTCCAGGAGATTCAGTGTCTACAACTTCAACACCTGGATTGAACTCTGTCTCTTCATTCCATGCCCCACCACCACGATCATCAGTGATCCTTCCAACCCCCTCGGCCCAGTTGTCCAACTCAGGCAGAAACATCCTGGTCATTACCTAGAACTGGTCCTTCAAGATATCAAAGTCTGAAATCCATTTCTCAGTCCACAACATCCTTCTCCTCACATCATGAGCTCCCATGCCTCTATGGAATCTGTTGTTTGTGCTCATCGTGACTCTTGGTTTTTAACCCCTTTGTACTGTCCTCAGGTATGAGAAAGCCGACTACCTCCTTGGCATCATTACCTACTTAAAGATCCCATGGTGAATCAATTAGACTTTCCTTTCATTAGCACCTTCACTCTATTCCCCAATCCTGGACACAATCTATTTTCTCCACTCCTGTTCCATGGCTGCATATTGCTGAAGGATGTTGCAAAGTGATGTGTATTACAGGGACTATAAATTTACGGTCCCTGACCTCAGCTCGGTTTTCAGTGTTTCTCAATAGTATTTTTCTGATTTTATTGGTTTATTTTCTATTGATTTCACTATTATTTGTTATCTACCTAAAACTTACTTCTGATTGTCTCCCTCTCATCAGGGAGAAGATTTAGGTCATTTAATATGAATTCCCCTCTTCGCTCCTTCTCTTCAAAACTCATCTAAACTATCCTTTCCTTTCTTGCTCTTGTTTTAGAGAGATGTCTCCGAAATTTTCCCATCTTCTGAACACACTTTCTTCTAGTTCCTTTAATTTTCCCTCATTTGTTTTTTTTCAGTTAATCCCTCTTTTCCTTGGTAAATGAAGGCCCAAGTTGTTACCAAACTTAAGTTGAGCTTTTCTCATTATTGCTTTCAACTTTAAAAAAGCCATCCTCTTTTTCACTTACTTCATAACTAGACTTCTTTAAAAGGTAGTCTGTTCTTTCTTCTCCCTCTTCCTTCCCTGGCATTGTCTTTAGCAACTGAGAGTCTAGACTTCCTTGCCCTGGTCTATTGGAACAGTTTTCTCCCAGGTAACCATACAAATCCCCATATCCAGTGTCTCTCCCTAAACTACTCTTAATCTAACACTGCAGACCATTCTCCTTCTCACATGTCCATATAATCTTTCTAACATATATTTAAATTGCAACTACATGCAGTAATGCAATACAAAGATAAATATTATACGGTCCCTTTCCTTAAGAAGCCCATAGACTAGAGATGGAACACACTACTGAAGTTATGAACAAGATCTATCATGACAGAGAAAAACAGGAGTGATCGGCTCTGCCAGGGAGAGCTGGGAACAGCTTCACCAATGTCACATCTTCAGTGCTGGTGCTAGGACTCGGATGTGTTTTCTGGGTGGAGAAGAGGAAAGCAGGCATTGAAGACAGAGACAACATGCCTGAGGCACTTGCCTGGCATGTTTTGGAAAAATTTAGTGTATGTGAGTAGATGTAGAACATCAAGCATTCAGGGTGTTATATAGGGATTAGTGAAGCAGTTTGAGGTCATACGTTAAAGGACTTTTTAGACCAGGTAGGAGAGGTTAAAATCTGTCCCATTGGTACTAGGGAGCCAATGGAGACTTTTAAGATGTAGAGCTTTGTGATGTGATTTATCCAAACAGAACAGATTACAGAGCCTCTGAAACTAACCCTTCATTTACCAAAATTTTGATTAAGGGAAACTCCACCCTTCTAACCAGTCACTCTTTAAAACTTAGACATCTATGTCTAGTCTGCCCTCCTCCAATCACTCTCTGTATCTTTGATACCAAACTCTATCCATTTTACTCTACGTCATCTCTTGCACCTTGGATTTCCATTCCTCCCATCCTCCATGTCCAGATTCAAACCTCACCTGTTAGCTCTTGCCTGGACTTTTGAAGCACATCATGCATTGGGGTCCCAGCCTCTAGGGTCTCTCCTTTTACTAATATACTCCCCATAGTATTGGAGTTATGGAATCTCTGCAAAGAATAAACCAATATGTCAAATACTTTCTCCAGGTCCACCTGATATGAGAAGGCTTTCTTTCCTTTTACTAAACCTTTGTTGAGCACCTGCTATCTCAGAGGCATTGTGCTGACCTCTTGCCTTTAGGCAGGGCAGAAAGCAGGAGCATCCTACTGGCAAGTGCCCTATGGCATTTACCAAGTCCAAGGCAGGAACTGTAAAATGGTGGCCATTGGGCTGAATTGGCTCAAAGCTGTATTTTATATAAACTGCATCATTTAAATAAACATTTACAATTTGGAACAATTCACACAAAAATAAAAATTTATGGTTTCTGTTGAAAACACAATCTGTCAAAGCAGAATCAACAATCAGATGGTCCTAAGTAGAGGAGAAGCAAATGCTTATAACGGTACCACTTGCTACTGCCTTTGCATCTCATTTGATTTCTTTCCCCGAACATAATTCTGGGGCTGGGATGGGGTGAGGGGAAGGGAGGACTGAAGATGCCTGGGGTTGAATTTCCTGTCATCCCAATGGGAAGGGGTCTCAGAGTCAGAATTACATTGTAAAAATTATGGTTGTAAAAGAATATGCAATTTCTTGAATGCTTGAGTGTTCATACCAGTGAGGTGTAATACCATAATTCATACCAACTAGGTGTAACATCAATAATTTTCTTGTTTGAGATTTAAAACCACCTGTCAACTTCTACTTATATTTTATTCTCTCATCTTTTTAAGAAGAGTGGGCATCAGAGCATTGACAGATGCAGTGAAGAGTGAGGAGGGAAGTAAACAGAAAATGGATGGTCTTCAACATAGAAATTCAAAGCAGTAAATTAGGTTAAGGAATATCATGGGTAGAAAGCCAAGAAAAGAAAAAAAAAAAGCATAGGCAACTGAGATTGGGAGAGAATTCCTAGTGTGATAAGAAGCAAATGCAGAATTGAAAGCAGAGATTTTGTCTTTTCAAGTGTTTGAAGACACCAGGAAATATCACAGCCAGAGCTGGAGAGCATATAAAACAGAAGTCTAGAGAAGTCTCCAAACCGATGAAAGAACCTACTTCCCCAAATAGTTTAAGGGTCTTTGTCTTTGGTGAGCCAAACCACTAAAATAAGGAAGGAGGCAAGGTCAAGATTTTCTCTTCTAGGTTCGGAGGAGTCATGTTTTGCTGATCTGTTACTGAAGCAACTATATTTCTGTACAGAGCATGAAGCTGTATATAAATTCATCCATTGCCTCAACCTGTTCTGCAAATATGTTATAGCTCAGTATTTGGAGACAAAGAAGCCAGCTGGTTCATAGTATTGCATTGTTTACCTTTTATTAACATGTATCCCAGGGGCTCATTTGCATAACATTTGCATTGCCTTGGCCATGGACAACACATAAGGCACCTGCAAAGAATTTGATCCAAGGAGGAAATAGTGTGTGGTGGGCTTATTGAAGTCTATGTGAGTGAAGGCATTCATAAATTCAGTTAAGACAGCAAATGAGTATTTAGGTTCCTTAAAAAACACTTTTTCCACTTTAAAACTATTTTGGGACTTTGAGCCTCAAGAGTAGAAATTGTTCTTACAGGGAACAAAGTTCTCTGAAAGAAAAAAAAAAGCTAAATCCATATTTGGCAAGGGGCTTTATATTGAATATAAATTTTAAGATAAATTTGTTTTTCAGACAGTATAAAAAAGCAATCTCAAAAAAATAAGTCAGAAAAGTTTATTTTCTTTTTATTCAAAAAAAATCCCCACAGAGATATAAATTGATATATGTTCCTGTTATATTCCCTTGGATATTACATAGATTGAAAGATTGTAATTAGAAAAGGAATGAAAAATAATTCCATAAAGCATTCACACTTACATTTGAAAATCCAGAAGAATGTAATGACATATTTCAGCAGTCAATATAGGGGGTCATTTTTTCAGGTGAACTGAAGTGTGCATTATTGCAGCAACAGCAAAAAGACTCCATAGCTGACACTTATTTGGGGGAGTTCTGACAGAGTGGCATGTTATCCAAACTTTCTCTATGTAACTCACAATTCCATATACATATCTGTAATTCTAAACTTATGAATTTGGCAAAATCTGTGCAATCTCTATAGACACATACACATACTTGAAAGGGTTATGTTACTTAAGCCATAGACAATGAGCCATTTTAAAAGAGAGCAATAACTCACTGTAAGAATCAAGCCAGTTCTTACTATAAGTGTGCTTTAGCTAACTTTCATATGCCAAAATTTGCTTTAAAAAATTCTGAATTTATCGACATTTCTCCAAAGAAGACATACAGATGGCTAATAGGCACATGAAAAATGCTCATCATCGTTAATTATTAGAGAAATGCAAATCAAAACTGCAATGAGATATCACCTCACACCAGCCAGAATGGTGATCATGAAAAAGTCTACAAATAATAAATGCTGGAGAGGGTGTGGAGAAAAGGGAACTCTTATAGACTGTTGGTGAGAATGTAAATTGGTGCAGCCACTATGGAAAACAGTATGGTTGTTCCTCAAAAAACAAAAAATAGAGTTGCCATATGACCCAGCAATCCCACTCCTGGGCATGTATCCAGACAAAACTATAATTCAAAAAGATACATGCACACCTATGTTCACAGCAGCACTGTTTACAATAGCCAAGACATGGAAAAAACCTAAATGTCCATCGACAGATGAATGGATAAAGAAGATGTGGTATATATACACAATGGAATACTACTCAGCCATAAAAAATGAAATAATGCCATTTAAAGCAACATGGATGGACCTAGAGATTATCATACTAAGCAAAGTAAGTCAGAAAGAGAAAGACAAATACCATATGATATCACTTACATGTGTAATCTAAAATACGACACAAATGAACATATCCATGAAACAGAAACAGACTCACAGACAGAGAGAACAGACTTGTGATTGCCAAGGGAAGGGGGGTGGGAGGGGGATGGATTGGGAGTTTGGGACTAGCATGTGCAAACTATTATATATAGAATAGATAAACAACAAGGTCCTACTATATAGCACAGGGAAATATATTCAATATCCTGTGTAAACCATAATGGAAAAGAATATGAAAAAGAATATATATATGTATAACTGAATCACTGTGCTATACAGCAGAAATTAACACAATGCTGTAAATCAACTATATATAAAATATATACTTATATAAATATATATATAATTTATATTTAAAATATAAAATCAACTTCAATAAAATTTTAAAAATCAAGGCAAAAAAAATTCAGAATTCATGAAATAAACAACATATAGTTTTATTGTTTTTTCTAGTCCATCAACTAGAAAAAGAAGTGAATTACTTCAAAGACATTACTTGAAAACTATATTATCATAGTTGGAAACTATCACCAGGAAAATTCCAATTCTCACCA
The DNA here is from genome assembly GCF_028023285.1 of Balaenoptera ricei. NCBI lineage: Eukaryota > Metazoa > Chordata > Mammalia > Artiodactyla > Balaenopteridae > Balaenoptera > Balaenoptera ricei. The sequence goes on from NC_082642.1 coordinate 6,207,672, forward strand.
GGGAGTAAAAAATTACCATATTTCAACTCAAAACTAAATTTTAAAATGTTCCATATCACTGTATCGAATACATTTTGAAAAACATAGGTAGATCTTTCTATGTTACTTAATTGCTGCTTGTTGCTCTAAATAATTTTCAGCTAAATACAAGTTTCAACTCCTATAAAACATAGTTCATAACACGGTAACGATAACATTTTTACAATAACTTACAATCTTCTGAGATGATGTTTCACAACTCCTTCAGTTAGAGCTGGCAAATATGATTTCTGTTACTCTTCTATTTTAGCTTTTCAGTAAGTGCCAGCAAATGAAATTATATTCCTTCCCTTTTATGGCTTTCTACAAGGCCCTGGCTTGTAGAGAAGGCATTTGCGAGGTTGCTAACATTAAAGTTAATGTTAAACAGCTTATATTTTAACTACAGCTATCTTGCAGGTTGAAATACCCACATTTTGATTCTTCATCACAAATTTTGGTAGTTGAAAATAGTAAATGACCATGCTTCTGTCTTATTTATTTTTAGTACTCTAATGGTGGCCTCTTTACACCTTCAGAAACATTATTTCCTATTAACAGATCTGGAATATTGATTGATATGAAAATGAAAGTTCACACAATCAACATTTTTTGTTGTTTTAAATAATTTAGAAGCCAAAAAAATGATATTAGTTCACTTGGCCAAAATGCAAGGCATTTTAGGCTTTTAGAAGAAAGATGTAAACACTAATGTGGAAATAAGCAAAGTGCTTAGAGAAAAATGTGAAGGGAAGAAGGTTTTTGTTAGAGGACGTGGTAGCTTGCCATTAAAAACAGTTACTGTTCCAAGAAGTCTGTTTGGCTAATGCCAGAGACTCTTTATCAGTAAAATAAGTGAAGCTACGCCTCAAACATGTTCCTACACATTTCTTGAAAAAGTCTGAGCAATTTTAAAAATAGGAGTGAAGAGTAGAAGCCATATGGGTCACAGACATGTTTGAAGTGACCCTCTGGTGATCTCTGTGGCCACTCTGACCACGCTCCCAGGCCCCAGCTGTGTGCATGTGTGACAAATGGAAGCAGTAAGTGACGTCCTCATCTACAGGATCCCAACAAAAGCTCTGACCACTTTTCTCCTAGGTTGTGACCAAATATACTGGCATTGTTTAGATATAACTAAAGAATGTGAAAATTGATTTGGGTAAAAGGGTCAAAAAGAAGCCAAAGAGGCACTGCTAATAAGAATGCACATTATAATGTGCTTTCATATGATGAGATTGTAACTCCTAACACACTCCTGAAAAATAACTTTTGATGGAATGTATTTATTGGGCCAACCAAAATAATCTATACTATCAAATATTTTAAACTATTGCAATTCTGAATAATGCATCCTTTCTTATGTAATCCTTTATCTTACAAGATAAAGGAATATTTTCATTCATTATCCCTTCCTGAAATGGCTGTCTTGTCAAAACTAATAGTACTCTGATAATAGGATTTTTTTTTTTTTAATTAAGCAGGTTTTCTCTCTCTCTCCTTTTTTTTTTTGATGCATGTTTGGTGCCTACACATGTTTGTACAACGGTGTGTTAGACTGTTAGTCTATTTAGTTAGACTTTGGTCACTGGCCAGTTGGATTTATACTCATTATAGACCTTTTTGTTAGAACTCAAATATTTAATAATGATCATTATAAAGAAGTATGGAAACACCCACAATATAGTTCTATATAATCAGTGGCTATAATTAATCATGATATTTGATGCAATTTTCTAATTTCTAATGTTTTAATATAACTGTTACATAATAGTATGTCTCAAAAAAAGAATAAAGCTTTTTAAGCACATTCTTTCCCATTCTCAGAAATAAGGCAACTAATATGATTTGATTATGTTTTGATTTTCTTAAAAAACCATGCTAATTAACCTTTTAGAATACAGAAATTCATGACTTTAGGGCTGTTATGAACCTTAGAAATTTTCTAGTTCAATTGCCTTCATTTTGCAGATTAGAAAACTTGAGAGTCACTGAATGAAAAAAATTGCCTGGATTCATATAGCAGGTGTGATTAAGAGTAGATGGAGCAATTTGAATATGAAATAAAATAATTACAATCTAAAAATCTGAAATTTTCTTCTTTTAGTGAGTATATAAACCCCTATCCATCTACCATATGTATTTTGCATAAGATTAGGAGCCAGTATTTCCCTTCTTGAAAAATACTCTTTATATCATAGAAATATAAAGATAAAAAAGTCATTTTTATTCTCATTTGTTTCAACAGATATTAATAGAAAATGACTGCTTTCCAAACAATCACAAAAATGGTATGTCAATTCAAAATATTATGAACACTTTCATAATAGCAGTATATAACATGAAATTATAAAATCATACCTGAGTCCCTCATTGATACTGAAATTTTGATATTATAATTAATTATTCTGTTGCCAAATCCCAGCTGTACACTCTACACTTTCTCCAAATTATTAAGTAAACCACTATAAGATTAACATTCGTTATACCTTGTCTTCTCTCATTAGTCCCACTTTTCAAGCAATGGTACTTTGAATAGAAATTTTTATTTTGGCTCCTTTCGTAGGGGGGTTATAAACAAAGAAAAAAGGCTGGGATAACTATAAAATGAAACACGCAACCCTTAAAAACTATGTTGTTAAATCATCTTATAATGGCAAAGGAAAAAGAATATATATAATTTAAGTGAAATAATTTAAGTGATAAAATTTAAGTGAAATAAGCCATAAAATCCCATTTATAAACACACACACACACACACACACACACACAGTGCAAGTCTGTAAGAAAATATTTGAGAATATTAATAATGTAGACTTTTTCCCTTGGATTGCAGGATTTTGGAGGACGTTTTCTTTTTAAAATAAATGTCTGTATTTTTAGTATTTTCTACAGTTAGCTGATTTATTTTTATAATCAGGAACTAATTTCAAAAGAATATAAACATAAAAAACTAAATTATGGAGTATAATTATGTATGTGCAATTCAGGCTGCTTAAAGTTTGCATTCAGACAGCATTTTTCTCCAGAGAATGTTAGGATCTTTGTGAGTATGTATTTCCTAAGGAGGTAATGAGACAAAAGGCATTTTTTGCTCAGTAAAAGATTAGCAGCCTTGCAAAGCGGAAGAGTCCAGTGGTACAGGAAACAAAAGTAAAAGAGTTAAGATAAGGGGCTGCTGAGAAAAACAAGAGAGTCTGTAACAAGTAGTAAAAACATTTGCTTAGTGTTTTGGCTTATAACATTGCTCAGAGAAAAGTAGAAGAAATTAATATTTCTGTAACATCTGCATTATGGCAGGAATAATGTTTCTGTCATTTAATTCTTAGTTGTGTCCCATTGGTCTGATTCTCATATAAATTAAATATAATTCACCTCACCCTGGTGTGTTACCCAGAAAAGCAGAATGACAAAAGTAAGAAAACCAGGATTTAAATCTAAGTTAGTTGGCCCCTAAAACTTCTGCTCTTTGCATTTTACCCCACTTTCTCCAGAGTATTTTGGTGAAATAACTAAACGGATAGTCTGTTTTCTAGGACGTTAGTGACTGTGGTATTTGACTGTAAGAAAAAGGGGAATTTGGTACTTTTACTTTCAGATAGGAAAGTACAACCAGGGAGGGGTTTAATGTAGAGACAAACTTCTCAATGTTCTCAATTCTCCAGCTGAGAGGAAGCCAGTGATAAAATAAAACACAAAATGGCCATCAGAGTAAGACAGACCTTATGTGACATCGGGCAAATTTCCTAATTTTTCTGAGTCTCAGATTTCTCAGCTGTAAAATGATTTAATGATACCATCTTACAGAGTGGTTGTAAGGATATATGAGAAAAACATCCAAAGAGTACCTAGAAGAGATCATAGAACAAAGTAGGCACCCAGTGACTGCTGGTTATGTTTTCGTTGCATCCTGACCATTGGAGACAAATTACAGCAAGCTACTCATTGCCCAAGACATTTATTAGTGGTTCCTGAGCTTCCATTAGCAGGTGGCAGCCTACCTATAAATTCCTAAGTGCATGTAATTATTTTTAAATACTACGTCTTGAGATGTTTCACTGTGGTTTTCCCATTACCCTTTTCTCCATGAACTTCAGTTTTCTGCTAACAAAACATAGAGACTAAATTTAATAAAGTCATAATCAAGTTTGTATTTGGAGTATTTACAATCTCAATGTTATACTGAAGGACCCTAAGAGATCTTTAAGTTCAAGAAGCGAACAAGATGAATCAGGCTCATATTCTTTTAGTTTTAGCTAGTACAGATTTTTTTTTTTTAAACATTGCGTATCTTTTAAAAAATATTTATTTATTTATTTATTTATTTATTTATTTAGGCTGCACTGGGTCTTAGTTGCGGCGTGCAGGATCTTCATTGTGACATGTGAGCTTCTTAGTTTTACTACTACTACTACTACTACTAGTACTACTACTACTACTACTACTGTTGTCATTGTTGTTATTTTCTTTCCAAATTGAATGCTCCGGACAGCACATCTCTCTGTCTCTTGCAAGCTCTGTCACTTTCTATTGCGGCAGCTTCTCACGTTTACTCTCCTTACGTGGTCCTGGATTTCATTCATACCCCTCTTTCAATGGTCTCGTCTGAAGCACTGGCATCACTTGAAGATCCATTACAAATTCCTGGGACTCACCAGACCTGCTGAATAAGAGACTCTGTAGATGAGGCCCAGCAGTCTATGCTAAAATGTTTATCCAGGAATACTTGCTCCATTTTGAAAATCTGTGTTCTAGATGGTTACAGCTGAATCAATACTAGCACTCAGGTCCAACCCCCCAGCCTCCACAGACTCAGCTCTTGTTCACTGCATGTTTGACATCTTTGCTTCCTTTGGGGGCATTTTCAGCAACCTTGCAATGTCTCAGGTTAGTCTATGCAGGGAGGGTTCATTTTTGCAACAGTCTCACAATGTGACATTCAAAGCATGTCTTTACGTGTTTCTGACCTTCCCCTAATCCATTCCCTGTTTACCACACTGTTAAGACTTCCATGGAGGTGAGCAGAGTACTTAACTTTGGTGCTCTTTTTAAACATTAACAATTTAATCTTCTCCTCTTAGGAAGTTGTGACTCACTCTATAGATGAAAAACTAAAAGCAAAACAAAAGCAAAAGCAAAAAACATAACCAAAACAATCAAAACAAACAGAAACCCCCCCAAACCAAGTCCTTAAAGTAACAGAAAATTTAAGCAGTATGTAAACGCTTAAGATCTTTGAGGGACATCCCGATATCACATAGGCATATTTGATGTTGGCAACGTTTTGGATTACAGAGCAGAGTTTTGTCTCTTCCGCCTATTTATAACATCAGCATCAGTACAAAGTGGGGCCTGAGGTTCTTCAGCTTCTGACATAACTTGTGAAGGTGAAATAAATATGAATATGCCCATAAAACAATAGAAAATGAACAGAGAGCCAACTTTCATTTTGATTTATAGTGATAAATATTGCTTTGTTTCACTTGATTTTGTTTTTCTTCCACAATTTTTTATCAAGTCAGGAAAGCTGCTAACATTACTGTTTAAAAACCCTGTCTGCGGGCTTCCCTGGTGGCACAGTGGTTGAGAATCTGCCTGCCAATGCAGGGGACACGGGTTCGAGCCCTGGTCTGGGAAGATCCCACATGCCGCGGAGCAACTAGACCCGTGCGCCACAACTACTGAGCCCGCGTGTCTGGAGCCTGTGCTCCGCAACAAGAGAGGCCGCGATAGTGAGAGGCCCACGCACCGCGATGAAGAGTGGCCCCCGCTTGCCCGCAACTAGAGAAAGCCCTCGCACAGAAACGAAGACCCAACACAGCCATAAATAAATAAATAAATAAATAAATAAATATTAAAAAAAAAAAAAAAAACCCTGTCTGCTTCTTCAAGATGTGGGAAACAGTAGTCAAACCATGGACTAGGCAGTCAAAAACTAAATTGTCTCACCTTGTCTACAGTTTGATGGTACTGTTGGTTGTGCCGGCTAAAATTTGTGAGTGCTTACCCATCGCACACAATGAAATCCCCTTCAATGGACTTTCTCCTTTACCTAACCATGAATAATTATTCTAAGGTCAAACAGACCGTAGACTTTCTGTGCCTCAATGCTTTTATCAGAAAATGAGGGGGAAATTTAGGAACATTTTACAATGATTTTTTTATATAAATAACAAAAATTAAGTATAAAAAAGTGAATGCAAGGCAATTACTAAGACAGACAGAGAATCTCTTTGCAGAAGGTTTATTCTTCATCTCTCTCCTCACTAGCTTGCAGCAAAGCCAATCTTTTCCCTCCAGAGCTATGAAAAGATACCCAGGAATATTGTTCACATTATCTGTGGTGCATGTTTTGCTTTATTCAAACCTCAGGAATAGAATCTATGAACTTCTTGGTGTGAGAAACAAACTAGTTTTGTATCACTGTTACTTTACATAGTGAGACCAACCGTATGTATGTTCATTATTCTCCTGGACAATTAACAAAGTAAAAGGTAGAGCACTGAAAATTACTATTTTGGGGGTATATTATCTTATTATTCTTTGTATCACCAGCACTTGGCACAGTTCCTCGTACATTATAGACAATGAATGCATGTTGAAATCATGAGTGAATAATTACTAATATTCATTGGCTTGATTAAAAATTGGGGTAGTTTGAAAAAAAAAAGTCTCAAAATGGATGAAGGAACAAAGCAGGCTATGATTCATCTTCATAGATTAACTAGTAGGAGTTTAAAAGCCGAACAGCAACAAAAAATAACCCTATTAGGAATGACATCTGAGTCATAAACCTAGTAATAGAAGCCTTGAGTTTTAAAGCATGTGTTGCAATCATTAAATTTCAACCATTCTTTCACTATCATCCAACTTCACATGCCATGTTCAGTAGCAATATGTCAAGATGTGCGATGACCAGCCTATCATGGAGAGTGCAGAGATATAGTTTCTCTTCTACTTTAATCTAGCGTTTCGTTGTCTTTTAGTACAGGTATGTGGTTGCACTTTTGTCTTACAACAACACTTAAAAGCACTTTAATAAACATGTTTGATAAATACTGATTGAATAGGCAACATTCTTTGCGTATGTTACAAATTCTAGTGGATGGCATTTTTTTTCACAATCCATTTAAGAATCACTCTGAGAAAAGCAACAGTGTTGAAGATTCAGTCTCTCTGTAGTTCTGTAAGTTAAAATGACTGAAAATGAAACTTTGTATGTGGTTAGTGTAGACTGAATTTACACATGTTTCTCAACTTAAGTTCCTTATTTTAGGCAAATGTACTGTAGTTAATAGTTTCTCTATTAATTCAACAAGGGATTAGAAAAAAGGAGAACGGATGATTTAAAAAGTGTTTCCCAAGATTGATAAGTTAAATGACTAATTTCAATCACTCTATTAACAAAATGTTAAGTGTTTTTTCTTGCCTTCATATTTGTTTCCATGTATCCTCCTCAAATCCTTTCCCTTTGTTCAAATTCATGCCTTAACTTTCTTTAAATCTGCTCTTTAGACAATCAACTGTTCCCCAAAACCCCTTAACTTGCTTAGAAGCACTTTTGTTAAAATATTTCTCTATTTTGTATTTTCTTATATTCTGCTTAAAAAAAGAGTTATTGGGTTAAAAAAAATCCAACAATAACCTTTAGCCCTTCCCCGTTTTCTACTCTTACATATAAACTCCTCAGTTAGGGTCTCATGCATTTCTACAACGTGATCCCATTCATCTCCTCAAGCACTTTGATTCCTTCTATTTCCTACCACAAATCAAACCCCACTTTATTATTTTCCAATTATAACTTGTAGGTTTGTTCAACCTTTTTATTTACATTATCTCCCTCTCAGCTTCCTATCCCCTACACCCACCTCTGTCAGGATTTATATTTAATAGGTATTTACTTAACAGATCCCTTCTAAGTGTCACCATGTCCCTGGCCGCAAGCTAGGAAGTGGAGAGATGGCAGTGAACAACTGAAGAATTGTCCCTGCACTTATAGAGCTTACAGTAAATAAAACCAAAATCACCAAATTAAATATAAAACTAAATATTTATTTAAAAAATACACTTGGGGCTTCCCTGGTGGCGCAGGGGTTGAGAATCTGCCTGCCAATGCAGGGGACACGGGTTCGAGCCCTGGTCTGGGAGGATCCCACATGCCACGGAGCAACTAGGCCCGTGAGCCACAACTACTGAGCCTGCGCGTCTGGAGCCTGTGCTCCGCAACGAGAGGCCGCGATAGTGAGAGGCCCGCGCACCGCGATGAAGAGTGGCCCCCGCTCGCCGCAACTAGAGGAAGCCCTCGCACAGAAACGAAGACCCAACACAGCCAAAAATAAATAAATAAATAAATAAATTAAAAAAAAAATACACTTGGAGGGAAAGATCCAGAGATCCATGAGAAAAAATCAAAGAGACCCAATTTAAATTTGGGGGTCTCTCAGTAATACTGTGAGATCCAAAGTACGGGCAGGATTTAGCTAAGTAAAGATTAGGTGGAAATTTGTTCAGTCAGAAGGAACAGCATTTTCATATGCATTGAAGAACTTTCTGAAGAAGACAAGTCTGACCATTGAATAACATGAGAGAGGGAATTGTACCTAGGTGGAACACCCTTCCCAGGTAGCAAAAGCAGACCTGCTCCTCCATTCCTTCTTCTAACCTGAGTATTGAACATTTTTTTATGTAATTATCCATCCTTGACTTATGGATTTTGTAAATGTCTTATCTCCCCTACTAGACTGTAAGCTCCTTGAAGGCAAAATTATTTCTTATTCCTATTTCTGTCCTCTGTAACGTGCATAATGCCCTGTGGGCATTGATATGAGGCTGACTTCGTAAGTGCAGGACTGAGAAGGACCCACTGTTGCTTTAATTCTCTGCTGTCACCATCTTCCATTTCTCAACTTTTTGAAGAAAGGGCCCTGCATTTTCATTTTTCACTGAACCCCCAAAATTACTTAGTCAGTCTTGAATGAATACAAAGGTTCTGGGTGACTGAGTGGTTCAAGGGTTAAAGGAATCTAACTGGAGTATTCTGCAAGGTAATTTTTTCTTTTAGGGTCAACCTTATTCCAGGAACACCACATGATTCTTGGTTATGTGATGGATGGCTAAGAAATGGGCAAGTCCTTAATCCTCCAGGGTGCTATTCCTTAAATACTAAATTGAACTCCATATGGACTTGGCCACTGTGACTTATTTAGGTCTTCCTAGAACCCTCTCACTTGAAGCATATTCCCTCATGATCATCACTTTTAGAATCTACACTAGGAGATGGGTAAGTCAAAGTCCCAGGCGTTGTTTATGAGGTCATTCATCTCTTTGCATTATGTGAATTCTTTGTCCCCTTCAGCTATCACAAGTACGAATGAGAGATATCAATGTGGAAAAATATTATGTCATTCAGGTCCCCGCTGATGAGTCTATGGAAGTTTGCAGAAAAAGCAGAAGCAGCAAAGACCTTCAGTTAGGAAGGATTAATCACATTATTTGTGCCTGGCAGTGACTGAGACTGGACATTTTAGAGCTGAAGGCTTGTAAGTTTGGGGGCCTGAAGGAACTAATAGAGTTTTTAGTCTAGACAAGCACAGTGCTGGAAAGTATTTGTGAGAACCTGGGATAAATATTGAGTTACTGACTGAATTGCTCTTTCCAGTTGAGAAGCCCCTTGGAGGATACTGAAGGATTTTTAGCTCATCCTCCAGTTTACCAAGCTACAATCAACATTATTACTAAGCTTTGATATGACAGGCTACCTCTCACTATCTGTCTGGTCAATGATCCATGGATTATGGCCTCTTTTGTGAAGTTGACAACTTAAACTATCTTAGCTCATGAGGAGTTTTTATAGTTACTTCTAGCAGTGAGTCAAAAAAGTGCCTGCAGAGTAAACAGAACTTAAACAACATACCTTTCAATTCATTGCCTGGTGACACGGTGTACAGATTCCAAGTCTATTTCTTGTAAGAGTTTAAGGATCCCAGTGGGCAATCTCATGCACATACTGAGCTTAAGCTTAGGTTGCTGTCTCTCTCTGTTAAACAAATAATGATGGTGAATATTTTCATTAATAATGATTGCCATACTTTATCATCTTTCAGAAGAACATATTGTAAAATTAGTGACTACAAATATTGTTCTGAGAGAAGGTGAAATTTAAACCTATGCCACCAAGCGGGACTGGGTAAATCCAGTATTAAGTCTACTTGGTGATTATTTGGAGACATGGAGTTATCCACTTGCTAAGAGAATGCATTCATTTTGTAATGGTGGAATAGAGTGAATCTATTTATATGAACAAAATATCATCCCTCTACATTTTTTTTTTCTGAATCCCTCCGGAAGTGTTCCTCCTTGGTAGCCTACTCGTACATTGTACATCTTTCCTGTCACTTCTTAATCTTCCTGAACTTATTAATTTTTATCATTTTATCTCTTTCTCTCTAGCTGAAAGCTTTTTTATTTTATTTTTAATTAATTTTTATTGGAGTATAGTTACTTTACAATGTTGTGTTAGTTTCTACTGTACAGTAAAATGAATTAGCCATACATATACATATATCCCCTCCCTTTTGGACTTTCTTCCCATTCAGTTCACCACAGTGTATTAAGTAGGGTTCCCTGTGCTATACAGTATGTTCTCATTAGCTATCTATTTTATACATAGTATCAATAGTGTATATGTGTCAATCCCAATCTCCCAATTTCTCCCACTCTCCCCTCCTACCCCTTTGGTATCCATACGTTTGTTCTCTACGTCTGTGTCTCTATTTCTGCTTGGCAAATAGGATCATCTATACCATTTTTCTAGATTCCACATATATGTGTTAATATACAATATTTGTTTTGCTCTTTCTGACTTACTTCACTCTGTATGACACTCTCTAGGTCTAACCACATCTCTACAAATGACCCAATTTCATTCCTTTTTATGGCCGAGTAATATTCCATTGTATATATGTACCAGATCTTCTTTATCCATTCCTCTGTTGATGGACATTTAGGTTGCTTCCATGTCCTGGCTATTGTAAATAGTGCTGCTATGAACAATGGGGTGCATGTGTCTTTTTGAATTATGGTTTTCTCTGGGTATATGCCCAGTAGTGGGATTGCTTGATCATATGGTAGTTCTATGTTTAGTTTTTAAGGAACCTCCATACTGTTCTCCATAGTGGCTGTATCAATTTACGCTCCCACCAACAGTGCATGAGGCTTCCCTTTTCTCCACACCCTTTCCAGAATTTATTGTTTGTACATTTTTTGATAATGGCCATTCTGACCAGTGTGAGGTGATACCTCATTGTAGTTTTGATTTGCATTACTCTAATAATTAGTGATGTTGAGCATCTTTTCATGTGTTTGTTGGCCATCTGTACGTCTTCTTTGGAGAAATGTCTATTTAGGTCTTCTGCCCATTTTTGGATTGGATTGTTTGTTTTTTTGATATTGAGCTGCATGAGCTGCTTGTATATTTTGGAGACTAATCCGTTATCAGTTGTTTCATTTGAAAATATTTTCCCCCATTCTGAGGGTTGTCTTTTTGTCTCGTTTATGGTTTCCTTTGCTGCACAAAAGCTTTTAAGTTTCATTAGGTCCCATTTGTTTATTTTTGTTTTTATTTTCATTACCCTAGGAGGTGGGTCAAAAAAGATCTTGCTGCAATTTTTGTCAAAGTCTGTTCTGCCTATGTTTTCCTCTAAGTTTTATAGTGCCTTAAATTCAGGTCTTTAATCCATTTTGAGTTTATTATTGTGTATGGTGTTACGGAGTGTTCTAATTTCATTCTTTTACGTGTAGCTGTCCAGTTTTCCCAGCACCACTTATTGAAAAGACTGTCTTTCCTCCATTGTGTACTCTTGCCTCCTTTGTCATATATTAGGTGACCATAAGTGCATGGGTTTATCTCTGGGCTTTCTATCCTGTTCCATTGATCTATGTTTCTGTTTTTGTGCCAGTACCATACTGTCTTGATTACTGTAGCTTTGTAGTATAGTCTGAAGCCAGGGAGCCTGATTCCTCCAGTTCTGTTTTTCTTTATCAAGATTGCTTTCGCTATTTGGGGTCTTTTGTGTTTCCATACAAATTGTAAGATATTTTGTTCTAGTTCTGTGAAAAATTCCATTGGTAATTTGATAGGGATTGCACTGACTCTGTAGATCGCTTTGGGTAATAGAGTCTTTCTCACAATATTGATTCTTCCAAACCAAGAACATGGTATATCTCTCCATCTGTTAGTGTTGTCTTTGATTTCTTTCATCAGTGTCTTATAGTTTTCTGTGTCCTGGTCTTTTGCCTCCTTAGGTAGGTTTATTCCTAGGTCTTTTATTCTTTTTGTTGTAATGGTAAATGGGATTGTTTCCTTAATTTCTCTTTCTGATCTTTCATTGTTAGTGTATAGGTATGCAAGAGATTTCTGTGTATTAATTCTGTATCCTGCAACGTTATTAAATTAATTGATTAGCTCTAGCAGGTTTTTGCTGGTATATTTAGGACTTTCTATGTATAGTATTATGTCATCTGCAAACAGTGACAGTTTTACTTCTTTTGCAATTTGGATTCTTTTTAGTTCTTTTTCTTCTCTAATTGCCATGGCTAGGACTTCCAAGACTATGTTGAATAATGGTGGCAAGAGTGGACACCCTTGTCTTGTTCCTGATTTTAGAGGAAATGCTTTCAGTTTTTCACCATTGAGAATAATGTTTGCTGTGGGTTTGTCATATATGGCCATTATTATGTTGAGGTAGGTTCCCTTTGTGCCCATTTTCTGGAGAGTTTTTATCGTAAGTGGGTGTTGAATTTTGTCAAAAGCTTTTTCTGAATCTATTGAAATAATCATATGGTTTTTATTCTTCAATTTGTTAATATGGTGTATCACATTGATTGATTTGCATATATTGAAGAATCCTTGCATCCCTAGTATAAATCCCACTTGATCATGGTGTATGATCCTTTTAATGTGTTGTTGGATTAGGTTTACTAGTATTTTGTTGAGGAGTTTTGCGTTTATGTTCATCAGTGATATTGGCCTATAATTTTACTTTTTTGTGATATCTTTGTCTGGTTTTGGTATCAGGGTGTTGGTGGCCTCGTTGAACAAGTTTGGGAATGTTCTTCCCTCTGCAATTTTTTGGAAGAGTTTGAGAAGGCTAGGTGTTAGCTCTTCTCTAAATGTGTGATAGAATTAATCTGTGAAGCCATCTGGCCCTGGACTTTTGTTTGTTGGAAGATTTTTAATCACAGTTTCAATTTCATTGCTTGTGATTGGTCTGATCATATTTTCTATTTCCTCCTGGTTCAGTCTTAGAAGGTTGTGCTTTTCTAAGAATTTGTCCATTTCTTCCAGGTTGTCCATTTTATTGGCATATAATTGCTTGAAGTAGTCTCTTATGATCTTTGTATTTCTGTGGTGTCAGTTGTAAGTTCTTTTTCATTTCTCATTTTATTGATTTGAGTCCTCTCCCTTTCTTTCTTGATGAGTCTGGCTAAAGGTTTATCAATTTTGTTTATCTTATCAGAGAACCAGCTTTTAGTTTTGTTGATCTTTGCTATTATTTTCTTTGTTTCTATTTCATTTATTCCTGCTCTGATCTCTATGCTTTCTTTCCTTCTAAACTTTGTGTTTTGTTTGTTCTTCTCTCTGTGTAAGGTTAGGTTGTTTACTTGAGATTTTTCTTGTTTCTTGAGGTGGGATTGTATTGCTATAATCTTCCCTCTTAGAACTGCTTTTGCTGCATTCCATAGGTTTTGGGTTGTCGTGTTTTCGTTGTCATTTGTTTCTAGGTATTTTTTGATTTCCTCTTTGATTTCTTCAGTGATCTCTTGGTTATTTAGTAGCGTATTCTTTAGCCTGCATGTGTTTGTATTTTTTACAATTTTTTTTCCTGTAATTGATTTCTAATCTCATAGCACTGTGGTCAGAAAAGATGCTTGATACAATTTCAATGTTCTTAAATTTATCGAGGCTTGATTTGTGACCCAAGATGTGATCTATCCTGGAGAATGTTCCGTGAGAACTTGAGAAGAAAGCGTATTCTGCCGCTTTCAGGTGGAATGTCCTATAAACATCAGTTAAGTCTATTTGGTCTATTGTGTCATTTAAAGCTTGTGTTTCCCTGTTTATTTTCTGTCTGCATGATCTGTCCATTGGTGTAAGTGGGGTGTTAAAGTCCCCCATTATTATTGTGTTACTGTTGATTTCCACTTTTATGGCTATTAGCATTTGCCTCATGTATTGAGGTGCTCCTATGTTGGGTGCATAAATATTTACAATTGTTATATCTTCTTGGATTGATCCCTTGATCATTATGTAGTGTCCTTCCTTGTCTCTTGTAATAGTCTTTATTTTAAGGTCTATCTTCTCTGTTATTATTATTCCTACTCCAGCTTTCTTTTGATATTCCATTTTTATGGAATATCTTTTTCCATCCTAGCTGAAAGCTCCTTGAGTGTAGGGACCAGTCTTTGACTGTAGGGATAAGTTTGGTATCTTTACCCACAGTTCCTGGCAAGTAATAAATGCTTATTAAATGAATAGTGAAAGAATGTGTGGATTATTCTTCTTTTCAGTTATACCATGGGTATCTGTATCTCCTTAGTCCTGACACTTAGATAACAATAAAGCTGATGAAAGACAGTCTGAAGCGATAGGAAATTTATACAAGGCCCAGAAGCTGTAAGGCCATATGAAAATGTGCCCATGTGTGATGGTAGAGGAAGCTCTGGAAAGCAGAGTGCTTTCTATCCTGGAGGCAAGACTGTCTAGCTCAAGTGGCAGAGGGAGGCAGCATTCAGAAGACAGCAAGCAGCACAAGGCCTGCTTTGATGCCTCTGCTCACAGTAAACCACATCCTCACCTTTGGGGTGAGTTACTGTCTGAAGTGCTTGGCTGGTGTTCTAACATCTGAAAGGAAGCACTCGTTTTTAACTTCTGCCCCCAAAATGTAGGCTCTAGTGGGAGGAAGGGGAAGCATAATTAGAGCCCCTATCAAATATTTTTTGTCAGATGATAGAAACACCTGATTTAATGAAAGGGATTAGGAAGGATTAATTTCTACACTTACATTTCAAATTTGTTAAATTCTGTGGGGCAGAGTGCCAACACATTCATTTACAGAGAGAGAAATATTTCACAGGTGTATATAAAAGCCATCTTGTAAAGAATGTTTTTTGTAAACAATAGCAATCTAGGTTGAGCTCTGCTTCTCTCCTTCTACAGAACCAGTATCAGTTCTTAAAAAAAGAGTATATGTACACATATATTAAAAAATCTACTTATAAAGCAGTCAAATTAATTGTAGTAGAAAACTTCAATCTTTGAATCTGATTAAGTATATTGCCTAGATGCCAATTGGAGACATTTCATAGGGCAGGATAAAAGAACGTTAACAAAATTGTAATAATTTATATAGCCCTCTTTTGCCCTAATTTAGTTGTGGGAGGCTATTTTTTTCAAGTAAGTTTTTCCTTTTGATTTTTGGTTTCACTAGTTTTCTCTGAACATAATTTCCAATCACAATATAAAATGCACTATTATTTACTTATCGACAATTTTAAAAGTAATATCTATTTTATTTTAATTTTCCTCAGATTATTTTAAATGTACATTTTCTTCTTTTTAATTGTTCTTTTCTTTTTTAAATTGTGTACTAGAAAATTTTATTTTCAAGGGACTTGTGGTAAACACTGCTGTCCCTCTCCTCAATCCTTCCATGCTCATACAGAAGCATGATTTTTTTTTTTTTTTTTTTTTGAGATATCAGGAGACCATTCTCTCTACCATAGGAAGGTAAATATTGGTTAGTTTAAGACAACTATTCATCTTTCCAGTAATAGAATGGAAATGGTCACATGATGCAATTCAAGCCGAGGGAAGGTCTGTTGGAAGCAACTAGGAAAATTGTTATTTTCATTAATAAGAGGCCCAAAGAAAATATATGGACTTTTGTAGTCTTTCTGGGTGATGATGCAATATTTACAGCTACTGTAGCCAACCTGCAGTTACGTGGAAGAGATAAGCCTGAAGGCAAAGCTAAGGAATTAGAAAGAAAAGATGGACAGATCCTGGGTCAATGATAAAATCTTTGTGCATTAATAAGTTGTCTTATGTTTTAAGCCACTTTAAATAGCATGCTCTGTTACTCATTGAAAACATGCTAACAGACACGTCACGGGTTTTGGAGACTCATGGCTTCTGAAAGTGGGGCTATGATTTCACACCAGAAGATGCCATTTAATTCAATATTTTTTTACTGAATGTGCAGATTCAGCCAATTAAGGTCTATAATTTGATACTTAGGATATTAGATGAAGACCAAGTTAGGCTTAGGCTAAAGCTCCATAATTCCAAATATCTACATTTTTGAAAATATTTTAACATTTAAGATTACATCGTCACACAGTTAAGCTGTTATGGCCTTACCTTTAGAACATCATTTACATTTTGAAAACTTCCTTTCTCTCTCTCTGTTTTTGTCCAATAGATTATTATAAAGTGAATCTGAAACATTTTGATCCATTATCATATTGAGACAACAAAATCATCATGATGTGATGGCTGAAAAATGTACCAACAACACTATAGATTTTTAGGGGATTTACACAGTTCTGACCATTTTATTAGGCCCTGAATATACAGAAAATGCAGTTGGTAGTCATACATAAGTGATCTGCTGAGAATATTGCCATGAGAATCAAAAAAAGAACTCTTGGCTAGAGCATTTTGGGGAAAAAATCCTCAGAATATCAAAATTAAAAGGAATATTCTAAAGTACTTTGTCAATTTCTTTATCAATGCTTTGTTTCTCTCTTCAACATCACTCCAAGTAATTCCAGCCCAATAATTCTCCTATTTAGTTTCACAATTTATTAGTATATAAGTGGCATTTTTTGTGGCTCCTTGGTGACTATGACTTAAATTAATAAAAATAGAGAAATCCATTTCATATGTTTGATTTTTCAAACGATGTTTCATTGAAATCTGCTAGTATTTTCTAGTATTTCTCATAGTGAATCTCTATGAACAGTATATTAAGCAGAATTCCAAACTGAAGTAGCTTAAAAGGCAGTTGGATGGTGTTGTCTATACTGCAGGTTGATTCTACCATGCAGGGCATGGCTGCCAGCAGCTCTGGGTTCACATGCTTAGACCTTGTTATGCCACGATTCTTGCAGAGACTAAAAATGAAGGTTGTGTGTCCTGCTGTTTTCCCTGGGTGAATAGCAACTCCACCAGCACCATGTACTGGGAGGAGGGAGAAATGCCCCAATAGCATAGGTCTCATGACCAGAAAAGAATTGGCAGAGATTCTAAATAAGACAACACATGTCCTCTACACAGGGGATATTTACCACAGTATGCAGAGTTTCCCAAACTAATTTGCCCGGGAACCATTTCCACTCAGAACATCTGTTACCATTTCTGGAAAGCAAATTTTTGACTTAACACTTTGCAAAATTATCCTTTAGAGTATGCAAAACATTTCAATACAGATTAACTCCCTGGACCTTTGTAACAATCCTACTGGATACGTCAGCCAGGTATAACCAGGTTACCTTAGGACACCCAGATTCTGAGAGCTTTAGAGACTTGTGAAAAGTCACGTAGACTACTGGAATAAAAATTCAGTCCCAATAAGTTGTCAAATATTGCGAGACGGCCTTTGGACTGTGGCAGCTAGTTTTGTAAGTTTTCTATAATTCTGTAAGTATCTCGTGTAAGACGCCGCACACAGCACTATCAAGGCCATAGCTTGGTCACTATGGCATTTTATAATTCATTAGTACAATTATACAAGGAAGGCTTTGGTATCAACCACTTATGTGAGAATCCTGGCTGTTCTTTTGGCTAGAGTTTTGCCCTTAGGCAAGTTATTTTCACATTCAAAAATCACGTCTGTGAAAAAAGCTGACCCTATGAGGTTGTTGTTGTTGTGATTAATAAAGATAATGAGTGTAAAGTACTTAACAGAGTGACTAGAACATACTAATCACTCACTAAGTCTCAGTTATGATTTCAGAGAAATTTTTCACAATTGAGTAATGGTATAGTGAAAAATTCCAGAAAGTTTCTTATTTATTGTATATTTCTCTTTTAAAGCATGCATAGAAATTGAAAATCTTGTCTGCAAATACACTTTTTTCCCTGATCTGTATCTTCTAATATATTTTGGGGGAAAAAAAAAAAGGGAGAGAGACACACACACACACACACACACAAATGGAAATCAATTAACCCTAACTTGAAACAGATGTTACTAAGATGTGCTGTATGTACTTTCACCCATGAACAGCTAACACATCAATTATGGGAAGGGAGAAGCATCCAAAGCCAGATGTTTTGAATGTCTTTGGAATTTATACACTTTCTTAACTATGACCAGTTGAGTTACTGTATTTTTTTGGTAACTGAAATAACTTCTCCTTAATTGCACATCATTGTAAATTCAAAGATAGCTCTTGGCCTTTTAATAGGCACAGAGGTGTTTCTGCTCAGTGTGAAGCAGATATGAAGACAGAACCAGATCAGATGCAGAGCATACGGATAACATTTTTTTTCTAAATTATTCCATCAGAGCAAGGATTCAAACATATTTCCTTTTGCCAGTCTTACTTTATACCTTGGTGTAGTTAACAAATCTCAAAGGAGCTCACAACCATTCCACACAGGGTCTTATTCCAAGTCAGAATATAGTCAAATACAGTGTATTATGATTTAGAGTCCACTGCTGAAAATAGGATATTGTGGCTTAAAGAAATATTTAGACATTACTTAAGCTAACTATTATGGAATTGAAATGAAGGTCTAAATGTTATGACTGGAGCTGCACTCATGTTTCCAAAGCTTTTCAACCAAGCCGGTAGGTAGCTTGCAGAACAATCTCCACTCTGGAGTAGAAAATGGACACACACACACACACACACACACACACACACACATACACACACAGTCAGGACCAAATAATAACATAGTTTATATAAGTACAATTTCTAATCTTCTTTCTTTCAAAACCTAACTGGTATTGCTTAGCTCACTGAATATGGATAATTTATATCTAAATATTCATGAAGTCTGCCTCTGAGAATTTGTATCAAGAACCTGCAGGTCAGATTGTCTTGAATGTATATACAATAATATGCTGCCCCAAATTCTCACTTAGCTTCACTGTTGGACTATAGTAGTAGAAAATTTCCCTAAAGCAACTCTACTCCTAAATATGTTCACTCTTGAGTCTGGGCCTATTCAAAGAAATCCAAAGCTTCTAATCTCTACGAAATGAGGACGCTTGGCAGGGGATGGGCACAGCCTGTGTCTCTGAGGAATGGAGGGCGGTGGGAGGGGGTGGGAGAGAGTGTGGGATGGTTTGGGACTTTAGCTTGAAGTTGCCCACTTCAAGTTTGAAATTACTTGGAAGTGCTGCTTCAGCATAAATTCATGTGAATTTAATAATGATTTTTATTCAAGTCTTTAAGTATAATTGATTCTTTGGGAAAATGTTAGTTGGTGATTTCTCACACTTGCTGGCTCACTCCCACACATGCAAAAACTCATACCCCAGTTGAGAAGCATGGAAAAAAGTGTGCACAAAGTTTGCTTCATGGAGTCTTTCACGACTGAAGTAAAATCACACGTAGGACTCAACTTTTATGCAACTTTCCTGCAAATATTCTTAGGTAGTGAGCAGAGGATCGTGTTGCCACACTGCTCTAGCAACCAAAATCTTCAGGGAGGACTCTTGGTTATGTCTTAAAGAAAAAGCAAAAAGGAGAGGAAGGGAGCAGAGCCACTGCAACCTAGTGTACAGGTCATGTCCTCACTCCTTATAAGGACTTGGGGGGGCAAAATTGACTGAGTCTTTTTATTTATTTATTTATTTATTTATTTATTTTTTGGCTGTGTTGGTTCTTCGTTTCTGTGCGAGGGCTTTCTCTAGTTGTGGCGAGTGGGGGCCACTCCTCATCGCGGTGCGCTGGCCTCTCACTATCGCGGCCTCTCTTGTTGCGGAGCACAGGCTCCAGACGCGCAGGCTCAGTAGTTCTGGCTCACGGGCCTAGTTGCTCCACAGCATGTGGGATCTTCCCAGACCAGGGCTCGAACCCGTGTCCCCTGCATTGGCAGGCAGATTCTCAACCACTGCGCCACCAGGGAAGCCCTTGACTGAGTCTTTAATAGGAAGGATAAATAGGATATATGATATAATTAGACCTATATGAGTACCTCTCTTTTCTTTCCTCTAACACAGGGATTGGATTGTGCTATGTGTCTTATAAAGGTTTATATAGCCCACTACTTAAAGATATCAATAGGGTAAGGGAAGAGGAGGCTGTCAGGACAAAAAGAAGCAAGAAGAACTTGGCCTTGTGGGCCTCAGGCTAAATGTTTAACTGTGAAGATTTCCCCATTGCTTGGTTCAGCTCATCAAGCAGCTAATGAGGATCTGGAGGCAGATTTCGTTATTCCTAAAAAACAGTTCAAACTACACTTATTGCAGCATATGTCCTGTTTTATTTCTTTATCTAGGCTGTTGAAATGGAGGAGCAAGTGATTGGATGGGATTTTGAGTCTAATATATATGAGAGAGAATCCTAATGTAATAGGATTCAAAAATTTAATTCTTGCTATAACTCATATGGGCAGAGATAACCCTCATCCACCAGAGACTGGGAAAAGAAATTACTAAATACCCAAGCCAATTTAAAACTTAACCCAATTAGATAATGTATATAATTCCTTTAGGTAAATTAATACTCAGTTTTTCTGTCAAAAAGAAAAGCTCAGTTTGAGTCACCTTTTCTCCTTTGCTTTTATTCCTAAGTGGTGACTAAGTTTCTGGGGTGAGGGGTGAGAGAGAGAAGCATTGCTATCTTTGGACACAGCTCCCACAGCTCCCACACCGCCTCCCCCCCCCACCATGTCCTCCACCTCTGTGTCTGGGGCAATGTTCTCTTTCTACCTTGTTGCTGCTTCTCCACTTAGCAATTTGTACCAATCTGCAGCTGGGGTGGGGTGGTTTTTCCGAGAGCTTGGAAAAAGTCCAGTGGGTGGGATAAAGAAATGGGGGCCCAGCCTCACCTCAGTCCCTGATGGTACCATAGACCCCTTTGATGTCAAGCTGTGATGCTCACTTGGGCTCCATCTGGTGGTCTGTTCTGTAGCTCTTTCTTTAAAGCCATCTGTCTCTGTCCAAGCCATCCGAACTGCCAAACTCCATACCAGACTCTCAATCATGTCCAAGTCCTTTTTATGCCACATAGAAAACAAAGGTGATCAGAATAGCTTAATCTCAGGGTCCCCTTCTGCCTGGAAAGATCATGGGTTGGTACGGATGATCAAAGCTCAAGACTTGAAAAAGTCTTGAGAACATGTCTGACAGTCTTGCTCTCTAGTCAATCAATATGTCTTCTCTCTCCTCTTCTGTTATCTTCCCACCTCCCCTTCTTTGGCCATCAGCTGGGAGCTTTCCCCTCTGTCTCATCCTCTTTTGTGTCTCTGACCTCCTCTCAAATCTTAATAGACAGGGGTATTTTCTCTACACTGAATGGAAACTCTGATCCTTCAGGCTTGGTTATTGAAATGCAAAAGTGTGAAGAAAACAGATGAAAAAAGTTTAGGAGATCATTTTTCAAGACAGTGTCCTGGCTTACAAGGCACTTTTCTTACTGCATTATCTGATTTGCATATCAGAAGCAGAATATCTCCTTCCTTTTATTCTCAATGTAATAAATGGTTTCCTTTTGTAATAAATTCTAATCTTCCTTCAGCAGATGGATACTTTAGGTCTATTAGTGCCAAGATTATTAGTTCATGTATTTAGAAAGGCAAAAATGGAAAATATATTAATGTTTCCAAGAGGTCAGATGTTATATCCAGACTTTCCTCTTCCAGCTTTGACCCAGAGAAAGGCAGTATGCTTGGTAAATGATGGTAATACCAAGGGCAGTGTATTCTTGCCCTACTCCCCTTCTTCGTAGCTGTGTACCAAGGAGGAGATTGCTGTGTGAGATATCCACACCACCATGGGGCAGCCTGGTTCATTTAGGAGGACAGAGTGACATGGTCAGACACAGAGTTTCTAGGGTCACTTCAGAGCCTCTTTGATGTCCCAACATAGTGTGGACAGTGAGTTGAGAGCACGGGTGATTGGTGGGTTGCCAAGTAGGAGGTTATGTTGAAGATGGAGACATGGCATACTGTTCTATGTCCATCAGGAACTGAGAGGAAACTGAATCAAGAAGGTAGAGAGACAGCATGCCTCACTGTAGCCAAAAAATGAACCGTGAGTTCAACAGCTACAAGCTTTGGCCCTGGGAGCCAGCAAGACATCTAAATAGCAGAACATCAGGGACTGGGCATGAATGTTAGCATGGGACATGACCTATGAATGTCAGCAGAGGCCCACCATGAAGCCAGTCATATTAGACAAAGGTTTAAGAGAGATTTGTTGTTTACTTATGATATCACACTCGCTTTTTTTTTTAATTTTACTTTCAAAATTGTCCTAGAATGTAATTGATCATAGGATCTAGTCAGGACCCAGGTAACTTGCTTTCTGGTAATTTAATAGTGGGATAAAGCCTGAAAAATCTAAAGGGTATAAACTTGCAATTAGTAGATGAATAAGTCCTGGAGATCTAATGCACAGCATAGTGATTATAGTCAACCATACTGTATTATAAATTTCAAAGTGGCTAAGAGACTAGATCTTAATTGTTCTCACTACAAAAAAGGAAATGATGATTATGCGATGTGAAAGATGTGTTAAATAATGCTATGGTGGTAATCATATTACAATATATAAATGTATCAAATCCACACATTGTACATCTTAAACTTACACAGTGTTACATATCAATTATATCTCAATTAAAAATAAAGAACTGGAGAATTAAAAAAAATTATCCCAAAATGCATGATAAATTTTATGGAAAATCTCTTCTTGTCCCATTTCCTTTAGGTAGGAAGGAACAGTCTCTGATTTTCAGAGGTTCAGGATAAGTCTGTGATTCCTTTCTCTAAGAGGGCCACCTGTCTCACTCCTCTGTCTTAGTGTCTGTCTAGGTTAGGACAATTATGGGAGTCAGGATAAGATGTTGTCTTGGGATAAGGTCCTCCTATGTATAGAGTGGTTAAGAGCCTCAAAAATGAAAAGGATACAACTAAAGAGATCCTCTCTGCATTTCACTTGCCCCAGTGAGATAGATCAGGGGTGAAGTGGTACTTGAGGTGCTTTTGAAACCCAAGGGTAGTGATGTCTGTCTATGTACGGTGATAGTATGAATAATCACCACTACACATGTATGTGTGTTGGAGGACATAGAGCCAAGGCAAAGTGTCTCTGATTGAATTTCCCCCAAATAGTCCCTGAGTGCACGTAGTTTATTTGGGAGGTGATCTCAAGAAACCAATATGGAAGTGGCAACTGGTGAATTAGGATAAAAAAGGAAGCCAATAATAATAGTTTATTATTGAGCAGGCTACCTCTGTGAGTATAGTGGCTCAATCTAGGTAGGGACCTCTGGTAGGCTGTGTGTCATCTCAGATAAGTTGTGAGGGAACTAGGGTATTTATCTACTACCTTCTGACAGTCATTTGTTGGGGACTGCTCCCAGGAGGCATAAACTGCCCAGAAATCCTGACCTATCAACAAATGAGCAGAAAAATCTTCCATGGCCTGAAACCCTCAAGCAAAGAGTCTTGGGTCCTTGAAGGTGGAAGCCAATTGTTCTGAACAAATGAGATTACCAAAGAGATGTAGATGGGGCATTGATGGTGTCTGGGGCATAGGCTTAGGGAAATCAACTGTATGTGAAATGTGATTTCAGGAGGGTCAGGAAGATCAATCAACACTTAATGACAGTCCCTGTGAAAACTGTTTATCTTTCACTAATGTTGAAAACAATACTTGATTATGATCTTTTAGTTGCGAGTTGATTGATGAATGAATGTATTAATTCAATACAATTGAAAATTTCAGGTCTTTTGCATCTGACATGACTGGATCTAGTGTTTCTGATTACGCCATCATGATTCTTTTTCTCTTTTTGGACTGTTTTCTATGTTTTGGCTTCTTACTTAGGTAGGTCATCTCCATTGGTGGTAAAATTGACTACCAATTAGATTCAACCAGTTTAGTAAGCCCAGAATAAATAAAGCACTTGTTTTCCCAAAATTCCAGAAGAAGTCTAAGGAAGTTCTCACTGAACTAAATCATGTCCCTTGTAAACCCCTCAGCCAGTTATTGCTGTCAGAGAAATAGAATTTGATGATTGGCTGGACTGAGTTCACATATCCATCCCTAGAACTATGGGAAGTGGGAAAACCTTGCCTGAATTACATAGCCCAAGGTATGGGCAGAGAAGTTCCTTAGAAGAAAATCAGGTTGCTGTTATTAGAAGAAGGGAGAAAGGATAGCAGACATTAAACACATACACATAAACACCCCACAGGAATATACCCACATACATTGCCATTTTACCCTTTAGGTTTGATCCCTGAAAAAAATTTTTTTCTAATAAAAAAGATTTAATAACTTAATTTGTTTCGAGACAGGTGACAACTTTCTGGCTTTGCAATAGCTGTTTGTATGATACTGAGCAATTTGCTAAATAGAATGTTAAAATGGGATGTTTCCTCTCTTGGCAGTTTCAGCTGAGACCTCAAAGTTGAAAGTGTCAGGTACCAAGGACCCTGATGTTCTAATGGGAGGTTCTAGGCCACCAGAATAGGATTTACAAATGAGGGGTTCCCAAATTTCTTCCTTGATCTTTAGCCCAGCAAAACTACGTGGACCCCATGAGAGTTCATCAAGGAGAATTTCTTCAGAGACATTATGATCCTGGTTTTCTCCTCTTCCTCACAAGGGAGAGCAGGTGGTACTTTTCACACACATCTGGTGAGGCAGGCTCCTAGGGAATCCTCGCAGAGCCTAGCACCTGCTCCTTGAGTTGGGTTTCCTGACTTATGCCTGGAAAGGTAACTGAGACTAGAGCTGCCTCAGAGGACAGAGTGAGGACAGACTTAGAGGGAAAGAAACACCCCTGGTTGCTCCCTCAGCGTCGTAGGGTGGTTAAGTATGTATGTTCCGAAGTGCTTCTGCTTTAGTTCAAATCTCACCTCTACCACTTACTGAGTGTTCATTGTTGTGTAACTAATTTTTATGTGGTTCTGTGGAAAGAATTCAAAGAAGTTGTGTGATAATAAAATAAATTGGAGTTTCTTAAGTGCTTGGAACAGTATTATTGTTTCTTTCTCACAAGCGAGGTAGATATTTCTGAGGACACACAGAGAAAGTTGGATTTGAGTTATCTGAAAAGGGAGCAGGAATAAGAAGGTCATTAGAGGGGCAAGGGACACAGCAGGGAGGGTCTCTATGGGACGTCTGGAAGCAGGGACTGAGGAAGGTGTCATACACAGTCAACTAGAGGGGACATCATGCCACATGGAGTCTGCAGCGGGATCTCTTGATAATGGCAGGTGTCTTTGAAGAACCCTCAAAGACACCCTAAAAATTACTAACTTTTGAAGATCTGCCCACATGCATGGACAGCTAAGAGAGAACTACATGATACCACTTCCCCTTCTTTTTTTTTTCTATCTTTACCCCGTCCCCCAGATAAAAAGAACAGCTTTGTGATGGGAGAGGAATGCAAAAGCCAGGAAGAATAATCAAATAGACCTGAGCAAAGCTGATCCTTTCCCAAATCTTTAGTTATGAATTAGACAAAAGAGTGAAGCTTTGGAAGTGATATGAACTGCACTATGCCTCCCATCCCTACCGTGCCCACAAATTCACCTGTTGAAGCAGTAACCCCCAAAGTGACAATGGGGCTTATTTGAAGACAGGGCTTTTAGGAGGTATTACGGTTAAATGAAGTCATAAGAGTGGGGTTTAATTCATTTGGATTGGGGATCTTACAAGAAGAGGAAGAGAGAGAGCTTTTTTTCTCTCTGCCAGGTGTAGACACATCAAGAAGGTGCCGATCTGCAAGCCAGGAAGAGTACCCTACCCAGGAACCAAATTGACCGGCACCCTGATCCTAGACGTCTCAGCCTCCAGAACTGTGAGAAACAAACGTTAAGCTTTTTAATGGCTGAAAAATTAGACTATTCACTCACACTATTCATTAATATCTCATAGGAGCTGGAAAAGCAATACTTTCAACCTAAGATTTTATCCCAGAACAGGGAAGAAGTATTTGATACAACAGAGTTAAAAGGGCAGTGGTGAGAAGGAATGACATACTTTTCATGAGTCTAGATATTCAATAATTTGGTTGCATACAACTTCTTTGGACTATGTCTTGTTTCTCTAGAATTATAAAGGAGTTGGATTCGATGGGATTCAAATCCCCATTGCAGCTCAGATATTTTATTCAATGATTCATTTCCATTTATGTGAAAGAGCTTCAGATATTTTCATGAAAGCAGTTTCTGAAAAGTAAATGTGTTAGAACACTTCAAAAGCAAGATGGAGAGAAAAGGAGCACCAAAGAGGACCTTTTAGAGAACTAGAAGTCTTAGGGTTTTTAACCACAAACCACACTTTTCTTAGGTCCAAAACTCCAAGTCACCAGTATTGGCCATTTCATTTAAGAAAGCACCTCACTAGACTAAAAATCATTTAGTGAAATTCCAGTGGTTCCTGACTAACAAGGAGCCGCCAGTGTTCTCAAATTTTTTTCTTAATAGCCTAAAACTAATTTCAGTGAATGTAAATTAAATCATAAACACCACACACAC
This sequence comes from Balaenoptera ricei, assembly GCF_028023285.1. NCBI lineage: Eukaryota > Metazoa > Chordata > Mammalia > Artiodactyla > Balaenopteridae > Balaenoptera > Balaenoptera ricei. The sequence continues at coordinate 6,234,427 of NC_082642.1, forward strand.
AGACAAATACACACATACACAATGTCTTGACCATAATGAATTTAGAACTCTAGAACTTCTGGCTAATAAAACAAAACACCTGATTTCAAGTAGAATATAGCTAACCATCCAAGTTTTAGAAAGTTGCTGTGGCATTCTGAAAGATGTGCAGAGCATTTCATATTCACTCTTGGGCAACTCATCCTACTAGTTTTTCTTTAAAGAAAATTATTTCTTTTCTACACCACATATGTCCCTATGCTTGCGGAAATTGTAATTCCAGTTTTAAAGGTCTGCCACGCACTGATCTGAGGTTTAAAGACATTCCCTTCCAACGTGTTAAAGTCTTACATTTCTGAGGGGGAGAAACCAATGAAAATGTGCACTGTAAATTCTGAGTTAAAAAGCACCTACCTGCATGAGGGTATTTTCACATTTAAATGTTGCCAGCGATATGTAATTTGCAGGCTGCATGCATAGAAATTCTCCCTTGTAGACCTGCCCAAACCGAGAGCCAGGGTTATTAAAAAGTCTTTGTACCCTTTTCACATAAATCTAGTGTTCCTTATACAAACATTTTTCTCATGTCAGAGTGATTCATAAAGCCTGTAATCCCATGGGTGTAATAGGACACCTCTCAATTATGCATCCCAGGGATGACTAATTTCACAAGCTGAGGGAAAAAGATAAATGCATTAAAGTGTTCTTGCAAAACAAATTTTGGAGAGAGAAAGGGATGAAAAAGGAAGTGAATGTAGAAACTGAAGATTTACTTCATTGCACAGAAAAGAATATTAGATCTGCCTTGGCAGAACTACTTAATTCATAATTCTGCACAAACAACCTCAGTAACAGCACTGCCAAAAGCCTTCCTAATATGCATGTACCTACAAATGCTCAGCTTTGTCTCTGGTAACTGCAAAGTATGAGAACTGTATAATAATCACATTTCATAGTGAGTCATGGGTCAGAGAATCTGTGAGGAATTATCTCATTATATTGTTTCATTCAGAATCAGTTCGATTCAGAGGCATTGTGGTTGGGACTTTTTAGCTTTATCATCAGCAGCTATATGTTGATCCCCTAATGTGTGGCAAGGCACACAGTAGCAAGGTGTAAGCTGGGTTATGACACTCATAAGAACAAGGGCTTTTATAGGAAAAGGCAAATAACCATATAGAATACTATCATTTGTCTTGGGTGAAAAATCCTAAAGCTGTGCAGAAGTAGATACAATCAGATTGTTGGAAACACTAAAGAAGTCTTCATGGATGAATGAACAAACAGAACTTTAAAAGAAAGGTAGTCTTTAGATGAGCAGAAGTGGAGAGAGAATGTCTTGGAGAATTACCTCATGTTGAAGAAATGGAACCACATAGGCCTAGATGCTAGAGTACTTAAAGCATGCTTGGAGAAAATTTATGTTATTAGATTTAACACTATGAAATTGTTATTTTTGTAGGTAAGAAATGATCAAGTGTCCCCAGTTTTGTGAGATGCAAGTCTGGTATACTGGAAGACAAAGGTAGATATGTGGGTAGGAGCCAGATTATGAAGGAATTGGGAATGTTATGGAAAGATGCTTGTAGTGAGGCATTTCCTTTAAACCACATCAACATCACAGCATCTGAAATCTAAAGAATTATGAATCTTAGAATTTTCTAGGGAAGGGATCTTAGGAAAAACTTAGTTTAACTTCCAACTCTTGAATGACTGTTCATTGTCTTGCTTTTATCATCCTGATGATAATGAATGTACACCTAATTCAGCTAATTCTCTTTTGAGTCAACTATAATGGTTTGTTTGTTTCTTTATTCCTTTGTTTGTGTGTTTGCTTGCTTATTTAATCTTGAACCAAAGATCAGTGTTACAGGCAAGGATAAAACTTTAGGTCATCCCTTCAAACATTTGAAGACACCTGATTAAATAGTCCCTTTCTTATTGCTTTTACTTTTGTGACAGTTTCAAGCTCTTCACCATTCTGGTTGGTTTCCTTTAGACATGCCCCAATTTGTGAGTTTCTCTGAAAGTTCAACATTCAGCACAACACAGCACAACACACTATGGATATTATATTCAGCTAAGTGCCTGTCAATAGATGAATGAATAAAGAAGATGTGGTATATATACAATGGAATACTACTCAGCCATAAAAAAGAATGAAATCTTGCCATTTGTGACAACATGGATGGACCTAGAGGGTATTATGCTAAGTGAAATAAGTCAGACAGAGAAAAACAAATACCATATGATTTCACTTATATGTTGAATCTGAAAAACAAAACAAATTAGCAAACATAACAAAATGGGACAGACTCATAGATGCAAAGAACAAACAGGTGGTTGCCAGAGGAAAGAGGATTGGGGGGATAAGTGAAATAGGTGAGGGAGATTAAGAGGTACAAACTTCCAGTTACAAAATAAAGGAGTCACAGGGATGAAATGTACAGCACGGGGGATAGAGTCAGTTATATTGTAATACTTTTGTATGGTGACAGATGGTAACTAGATATATCATGGTCAATTATACTTCAATTAAAAAAATACGTAAATACTGGGAGGAAATGCATCAAAACACTAATGACAATTATCTCTGGCAGGTGGGGATAATGGATGATTGTTAATTTTTACTTTATGCTTTTATGTATTTCTAGCTGTCTGCAATGAACATGCATTTTTTGTAAAATTAGAAAGAAAACAAATAAATGTCATTAAAAATGAAAAAAAAGTGAAAGAAAGAAAAAAAAGTACACCACTAAATGATCATTATCTGGATTCACATGAACTATTTAGAAAATAACATTTATGAAATTCACTGAATCTTGCTGCAATCTGACCAATATTTCTCAATCTCAGTCCTAAATATAGCATGATATGGGTAAGATATCTTGCCAAAATACTGGCTGACTTTACTTTCAGAATTCTCCATTTCATAAACTCTATCTCAACATTATTATCACAACTTTTGCTTAATGGGTTGTTTCTACAAGGCCCTTTTCCTATATCCCAATACAAATGATAGATAAAACATGAGTCAGGAAACTTTTTATGTAAGAGGCCAGATAGACTTTTTGGGCTGTGTGGTCTCTGTTGCAAATACTCAACTTTGCTTGCCACTGCAGAGCCAAAGCAACCATAGACAATGCTCAACAAATGAGTGTGGGTGCATTCCAATAAAACTTTATTTACAAAAACAAGCAGCAAGTTGGTTTGGCCCATAGCAGTAATTTGCTGACCCCTGTATTAATATATTAGTAATAATACATTGTCAACGATCATATCTGTAAGTTCTGAAGGTATGGAGGAGTCTCTAAAAGAATAACTATAGATGAGAGAACTCAGAGAGGAAATTTGAAAATTAAAATCTTTCCCTGAGGGGAGTAGAAGGCTATCCACTTCAAAGAGTCACATGGATAGCTAAGGGCTTTAAGGAGGAGAGAATGGATGGTTATCTTCATGTATAAGAGAGTGTGCCTAGCAACTAATGCAAATTTCAACTATTTTGCACTTTTGCTGAGGTTTGGGACAGGTTTCAGTATTGATATTATCCAAATATCACACTCAATTATCTACAGGCTTGATATGAAACCAAAAAGTATAAGCCATTTAGCTACCGCCAGCTTGAAGTATTTCTTAACTTGGCTGGTGACAGTTAGAAGGCCTTGGGCACATGCATGTAAAACAGTATTTAAAGGTAAAGTGGAAAACTGTGTTCAGCAAACCTTGACCTGTGCACTCACGAAGTACCATGGTGAGTATAAAAATAAACAAATGAAACTTCCTCCTCGGGGAAAAGCTAGCTTGTCATATGAACTGAAACAGGAACCAAAAGATTCTTTTATGAAGGACATTATTTTTCTTTACACTTGTATGGAGTTCATATACCATCTTTCTTCAATTATAAAATAGCATGGATTGTAAGATACACAACTGATTTAGTAACTGCTTTTCAGAAAGGAAAACAAAGCAAACTAAACAAAAACTCTACCATATTAAATCTTCCCATCTATTGTAGAATACATTCTGGCTTTAGAAATTTAAAAAGTGAAAAAACAGCATAATAAAATTGAAAAAAAATGTTATATATTATCTCCTCCACTGTCCTCTCCCCACCCCCAAACACACACATATCCCTTGGCTTTAGGGAAAAATAAAACAGGCAGGAGCCTATCACTCATTCTTTGGGAATAATGCAACATAAATGAACTTCATTGCTTTGTCCCAACCTGTCTATTCTAACATGAAATGAAACCTTATATTTGGATTGTTTTTTAAGTGGATATGAAACTATTAAGAATTCTTTAAAAATAAACTTTTATTTTAGAACAGTTTTAGATTTATAGAGTTATTGCAAATATAGTACAGAGAGTTTTAATGTACCCCTGCCCAGTTTTTAAATTTAGTTCTTGTTTGTTGTTGTTGAGTTTTAAGAGTTATTTGTATAATTTTAGATAGAAGTCCTTTATCAGAAATGTGTATTGCACATATTTTCTCCCAGTTCTTAGTTTGTCTTTTATTTTTCTTAACTGTGTTCTAATTTCCTTTTCCTGTTCTAGGATCTCATCAGTGATACCACATCACATTTAATGGTCATGTCTCCTTAGGCTTCTCTTGGTTTTCGCAGTCTCTCAGACTCTTGTTTTCGATGACCTTGACAGTTTTGCAGATTACTGGTCAGACATTTTGCAGAATGTCCCACAACTGGGATTTGTAATACATTTAAATTCTTTTCTCAGTTTCTGCATTCCATTCTGGGATTCCCCCAAACTCCTAAATGATTTTTTAAAATTTGTATACATTAAGATTTATTCTTTGTGCTATAAAAGTCTGTGGATTTTGACAGATGCTGAACATCTTGTATTCACCACTGCTGTATCGTACAAAATTAGTTTCACTGCCCTGAAAATTCCTATGTTTTGCCTATTCAACCAGCTCTCCTCTGCCACCCACAGAACTCCTGGCAACATAGTGATCTGCTTAACATCATTACAGTTTTGCATTTTCCAAATGTCATATTCTTATGGAAGCATACAATATGAAGCTTTGTCACACTGGCTTCTTTCACTTAGCAATAGGCATTTAAGTTTCCTCCGTGTCTTTTCATGGCTTATTAGCTCATTTCTTTTCATAGCTGGATAATATTCCTTTTAATGATGTGCCAAGTTTGTTTATCCTGTCACCAATTGAAGGAAATCTTGGTTGTGCTCAGTTTTTGATGATCATAAAAAAAGTCCTTCTAAATGTTTGTGTGTATGTTTTTATGTGAGTATGTTTTCAACTTATTTGAGGAAATACTTAGGAGAGCAATTGGTGAATCTTATGGCAAGCCTATGTTGAGCTTTGCAAGAAACTGTCAAAGTATCATCTGAAGTGGCTGCACCATTTTGCATTACCACCAGCAACGAATAAGAGTTTCTGTTTCTCCACATCATCACAAACATTTCATGTTGTCAGTGTTTTGGATTTTCTCCATTTTAATAAGTGTATAGTGATATTTCATTATTGTTTTAATTTGTAATTCCTTAGTGATAAATAATGCTGACCATCTTTTCACTTGCTTATTTTCCATTTGCATATTTTCTTTGTTGAAGTGTCTGTTCAGATCTTTTGTCTATTTTAAAATTGGGCTATTTGTTTTCTTTTGGTTGAGTTTTAAGTGTTACTTGTGTATTTTGGATATATATCATTTATCAGATATATGTTTTACAAATAATTTCTCCCAGCCTGTTGTCTTTCCATTCTTTAAATAGTGTTTTCTATAGTACAGTTTTTGATTTTTTTAAAACTATTTTTAAAAAATTAATTAATTAATCAATTTTTTTTTTTTTTTTTAGGCTGTGTTGGGTCTTCGTTTCTGTGCGAGGGCTTTCTCTAGTTGCGGCAAGCGGGGGCCACTCTTCATCGCAGTTCGCCGGCCTCTCACTATCGCGGCCTCTCCCGTTGCGGAGCACAGGCTCCAGATGCGCAGGTTCAGTAGTTGTGGCTCAGGGGCTCAGTTGCTCTGCGGCATGTGGTATCTCCCCAGACCAGGGCTCGAACCTGTGTCCCCTGCATTGGCAGGCAGATTCTCAACCACTGCGCCACCAGGGAAGCCCTAAAACTATTTTTATTATGCTAAAATATCTATAACAAAATTTTCTATTTTAGTCACTTTTAAGTGTACAAGTCAGTGGCATGAATTACATCCTCAATATTGTGCAACCATCACCACTCAATTTCCAAAATTTTTCATCACTCCAAACAGTAATATCGTACCCATTAAGAAATACCTCACCCCCCAGTCTGCCCTACCCCTACCCTCTGGTAAACTCGAATCCACTTTCTGTCTCTATAAGTTTGCCTATTCAAGATATTTCATATAAATGGAGTCATACAAATACAATATTTGTCCTTTTGTGTCTGGCTTATTTCATTTAGCAAAATGTTTCCAAGGTTGTCGCATGTATCAGAGCTTAATTTCCTTAATGGCTGAGCATATTCCATTGTATCTACCTACCACATTTTGTTTATCCATTCATCTGTTGATGGGCACTGTGTTGTTTTCATCTCTTGGCTTTTGTGAATAATATTGCTATGAACATTGGCATACAAGTCTTTGTTTCAGTCCCAGTTTTCAATTCTTTTGGAGATATACCTGGAAGTGTAATTACTAGGTCACAAGGTACTTCTAGGTTTAACTTTTTGAGGAGAAACCAAACTGTTTTCCACAATGGCTGCACCATTTATTATATATTCCCACCAGCAGTGCATGATGGTTCCAATTTCTCCAGATTCTCACCAACACTTGTTATTTGCTGTTAGTTTTTAAAAAAATAATAGACATCCTAATGGGTGTGATATATATCTCATGGTAGTTTTGACTTGCATTTTACTCAAGACTAATTACATTGAGCATCTTTTCATGCGCTTATTGGCCATTTGTGCATTTGTATATCTTTTTGGAAAATATCTTATTCAAGCCCTCAAACTCCTTTTACTTATTTTGGTCTTTCTGTTATTGAGTTGTCACAGCTGTCACATCTTTTGGATATTAATCCCATATTAGAGGTATGATTTACAAATATTTTCTCCCATTCTGTAGGTTGTCTTTTTTTTTTTTTTTTTAATTTAGACCTTCTTTTTTTTAGAGCAGTTTTAGGTTGACAGCAAAATCGAGGGGAAGGTACAGAGATTTTTTCCATGTATTCCCTGTCCCCACACATGCACAGCCTCCCTCATCATCAATGTCCCCCATGAGAGTGGTATATTAGTGACCATGGGTGAATCTACATTAATACATCATAATCACCTAAAGATCATAGCTTATTCTGCAATTCACTCTTCTTGTACATTCTGTGGGTTTGGACAAATCTATAACAACACGTATCCATCATTATGGTATCATACAAAGTATTTTCACTGTCCTAAAAATCCTAACGCTCTACCTATTCATCCCACCCTCCCCATAACCTCTGGCACCCCCTGATCTTTTTATTGTTTCCATAGCTTTGCCTTTTCCAGAATGTCATATGGTTGGAGCCATGTAGTACACAGCCTTTTCAAGTTGACTTCCTTCACTTAGTAATATGCATTCAAGTTTCCTCCATGTCTTTTCATGGCTTGATAGCTCACTTATTTGCAGTGCTGGATAATATTCCACTGTCTGGATGGACCAGTTTATCTGTACATTCACCTACTGGAGAACATTTGATTGCTTTCAAGTTTTGTCAGTTATGAATATAAGCATCTGTATGCAGGTTCTGTGTGGACAGAAGTTTTCAACTTGTTTGGATAAAACCTAGGAGTGCAGTGCTGGATAATTTGGTCAGAGCATGTTTAATTCTGTAAGAGACAACCAAACAGTCTTCCAAAGTGGCTGTAACATTTTGCATCCCACTAGCAATGAATGAGAATTCTTATTGCTCTACATTCTTGCCAGCATTTGTTGTAGTCAGTGTTCTGGATTTTGACCATTCTAATAGATATGTAATGATATATCATTGTTTTAATTTGCATTTCCCTGTTGGCATATAATATGGAGTACCTTTTCACATGCTTATATGTTACCTGCATTTCTTCTTTGGACTGTTAAGGTCCATTTTTAAATTGGGTTGTTTGTTTTCTTACTACTGAGTTTAATTAGTGTTGAGTTTTAAGAGTTTTGTATGTTTTGGATAACAGTCCTTTATCAGGTATATTTTTTGCAAATATTCTCTCCCAGTCTGTGTGGCTTGTCTTATTCTCTTGACATTGTCTTTTGAAGAGCAGAAGTTTTTAATTTTAATGAAGTTTGGCTTTTCAATTATTTTTTTCATGGATTGTACCATTGGTGTCGTACTTTAAAAGTCATTACCATAACAAAGGTCATCTAAGTTTTCTCCTACGTTATCTTCTAGGAATTTTATATAGTTTTGCATTTTTTTACATTTAGGTTTGTGATCCATTTTCAGTTAAGTTTTGTGAAGGGTGTAAGGTCTTTGTTTAGATTCATTTTTTTGCATGTGTTTGTCCAGTTGTTTCAAAACCATTTGTTGAATGGGTTGTCTTTTCACTCTCTTGATAGTGCCCTTTGATGAACCAAAGGTTTAAATTTTAATCAAGTCCAATTTCTGTTTTCTTTTTAAAAAATCTTTGTATATGTGCATGGTAAGGGTCCAGTTTCATTCCTTTACATGTTGATTTACTGTTTTCTGGAAAAATTTGTTCAAGGACTGTTCTTTCCCCATTGAATGGTCTCCTCATCCTTGTCAAAAATAAGTTGACCATAGAGGCGAGTTTATTTTTATGTTGTCAATTCTATTCTATTGGTTTATTTGTCTATTCTTATGCCAGAACCACAAGTTTTGATTACTTTAACTTTTTAGTACATTTTGAAATCAGGAAGTGTAAGTCCTTCAGCTTTGTTCTTTTTCAAATATGTTATTACTATTCAGGGTTCCCTTGGAATTCCATGTGAATTTTAGCATTTGTCCATTTCTGCAAAAAACCGGCATTGGGGTTTTGATAGAGATTGCCTCAGCAACAGGTAAGTGGAGGTAGGATGTGAAATGCTGACATCTTGCCCCTGTTAGGAAGATAAACTTCTAACTGGAAGTTGGGGAGGGAAGGAAGCCCTGTATTCTCAGGTGCATTTCTCTTTCACTGACCTGGGGGAGGGGAGAGGAAACCCATGTTGTTTCAAATGCCACAGATTCTCACTGTTCTTAGTGAGTTTTAGTAGATTTTCTTGAATAAGTGTTTCTTCATTTGCTGTATGCCTTTAAGGCCATTTCCAAAGACTTTAAATGGTTGTTTCTTTAAAAATATTTTTTTACCAGGTTCCCTGGAGATGGGGTCAGCAATGCTCCTCACACTGTCATACTGTAAGTGGAATTCTCCTTAAATATAATTTTATTATAACATTTATAACTTGTTAAACTCTTCAGAAAGCAGATTTGTCCCTTCACAGAGAACCAGTTTGAATTATGAATTTGTTCATAAGTACTTATAAATTGGTCTGTGGCATCTTCCCCAACAAAGTCAAAGCTTTGGGTATTTATAGTAAAATTGGGGTCTTTTTTTTGGTAAATTAGCGATTTAAGTTATGGTTTGATTTTTGTAATTCAAAAATTTTAATTGAAGCGTTGTGTACAAACTGTAAAGATCTGCAAGGAAAGATGGTAATTTGACTAATTTCACAAAATATATTTCCCTTTTTATTATATTTATAATGCATTAATATATATTTATTATTAAATGTTTAAATAATGCACTTCTGTATCCCCATAGAACTTTAACGCATTTGTATGCATACATACTTATGTATAATTCAAAAATAAATGCGTCTGTTTTCTGCAACTTCATTTTTTTCACTTCACAATAGCTCTTAGAAAATTTTACTTGTTAGTTGTTATGTATCTTCTTTATGTTTTTCTTTAATGGCTGCAAAATATTTCATAATGTGGATCACCTTATTTCTTTAAAACACTCTCCTATTGATGAACATTTAGGTTTCATTTTTTAAAAATTTTAATTATAATTATTTGGAATTAGAATTTATTGAACATTACTCATCTAAGTGGATTTGGGTTCTGTCTGACTATAGAACCCAGAATGTAAATTATCTCAACATTTTGCTCCCTATTAGGGGTAATATCATATTTGAGTTCTTAACACATATACTTTTATGCATAATGAGAAACTAGATTTTTAGAATAGATTCCTAGGATCATAACTACTGTAATTTATACTGATATTATAAGAATGTTCTAGCTAAACTGCCTTCTAAAAAGGCATTACCACACAATACTCCCACCAACAGTTTATGTATCCATTTTCTCTCCAATGCTGGATATTAAAAATCTTATAAATATTTTGCTAATCTAATGGGTCAGAAAAAGATATAATAGTTTTTTATTTTTATCTCCCTTATTATCAAGGAAGTAAACTATCTTTTCATACGTTTATCTACCATATGCATTTTTTGTTCTTTCATTCATTTTTCTATTTGGTTGTCCTTTCATATTGATTATAAGAGCTCTTTATATATTCTGAGTGTTAATCCTTCCTCATATTTCTTTTATTTATTGTTGCCCAACTTATAATTTCTCTTAACTTTAAGGAATCTTTTCTACAGCAAATATTGAATATTTTTATGATGAATGCTTGCATTTATGTTTTCTTAGAAAAATCTTCCCCAATCAAAGTTATAGATGTGTATAACTACAGTGCATTTTGCTTTTATGGTTGTTAATATGTGGTTCTTATGTGGGTTTAACATTTAGTTCTTTTATCTCCTTGGAATTGTTTTATATGTATTGTGTGAGGCAGAAATCTAACTTTATTTTTTAAAAACATTTAACTGATTTTCCCAACATTATTTTCGAAGTTGTCAACCCCATAACTTTTTAAACAAAATATAACAATAATTTTTTTTTTGTCTACATAAAACATTTCTTATGATCTTTTACTATAGGATTTTTTGCACCAAAACATTACAATCATATTTCATTTACGTATAAACCTGAAGCTGGAAAACATGTTTTGGTAGTTTTATCATTAAAATATTTGTACTCTTTCCTTAGTTTATGGAAAATTCTGTTTCACCAGTAGTTTTAAACATTAGGGTTGTTCCTTTATGGGAGGTGTATTGCCTTTTGGGGGATTCTCAAGTGGTTGGTGAACATGCCTCTCTATTTGGCTTTTCCACTAGAAATTTTATGCCAGAGTTATTTTTAGTTCCCATCTGTCAGCAGATTAAGATGTTTGATGGAAACTACTTTATCTCAAGGATTTATTCAATTCCTTTAGCCACTTGAAAAATGAAGGTTAATCACAAAACACAGAGTCAGTACAGTTTTATTACCTGACTTAAGAGTATCCCATTAAAGGTTAATATTTCCCACTATAGAAAAAAGAAGGTTTATAATTCCCAGGGAATTAACTAAACAAGAGGAGCTGTCTGACCCAGGGAAATTCCTCAGGGGTCCTATACAAGTTCCAAGCATTCTGAAGATGGGTACTCAATCTAGCCTGTTTTTTAAGCCAGTTGCTCTGTGGAAGAAAACATTTTCTCTGATACTTTAAGTTTGATCAATACATAATTTAATGCTGCATATATAGAAATATCTTTCAAATTTACTTAGAAATTTAGGCAGGAGAATGACATTTTGGGAGAGAGGGATTAAGGGGGATTCTTTTAAAGCAATTGGAAAAATGAAATTAATAGTCAAATATAAATGTTCTTCAAATTTAACACTATAACCCAGAAAATTTGACTATAAATATTCCTGCTGTCTTTACAAACTGAAATCTGTTTTAGCTGTATTAGAAGGACTGCAATTGGTCCTTCTACAATGAAAAAAAAGCATAATTGGTCTATCTTGTAAATTGAACATTTAAGATGAGATTTACTTGTATATGTTTCTCTGTAAATTTGGGAATATTGATTTATTTTGTGAACACTACTGGTTACAGACCAGTCCATCTCCCTGACTTCACACTAGTCTATTTCTAAAATATCTGCATTGTTTTAGATTCAACATACCTGACTGAGTTATCATGTACTACAAACAAACAAACAAATAAATAAATATAGAGTTAAAGAATTTTACTAGATCGGTGAGATAATTTGCATTTTTAAAAAAGATGAATTATGAACTGTTAGTGTGAGCATTAGAAATTATATTATTTTGGTGACTATGTGTGAAATTCTGAACAATTTCTTTCAAGGGATGGATACCTATTTAAAATTTTAACAAGCATTTCTCACTCTGTTTTTTTTTTGTTCTCCTGATTGCCCTTATCCAGCAGTATATGATTTGCAAGCTCTCTCCTTATTGCTTGGGTTGCAAACACTGTCATGAATTAAATATGTTGTCTATGGAGTATAGCTAATCTATAAACCAACATCATGTAATGCAGCTTAACCTTGACTTTCTTTGACAGTTGTCATAAAAATTGCTTTTGGTTTCAATCCAGTCCTGTTTGATAACCACAGTTTGCATTGCTTCTCAGAGCAAATCCTTTCCTATGATCTGAGTGAGGAAGTTCTAGGCTCATTGTATATGTCAGGTCTTCTATTTAGGTAAGTGAAAATAATAGGTGATGCAAAGTCCTTGGTTAAAAAACAGTAGATGTACCTATGTCTTTGAACAAAGGTCAATAAAACAACAACTTAACAACAACTCAACAACTTTCTTCAGAAAACTCACATCTCAGAAAAAGCACTTTTGCAAGCATATTCCTAGAGACTGGTATAATGGAAAGATCCTAGACTTCAGGCCACATGGATGTTGGATTGAATCCCAGACTCCCACCTGCCTATCAAGGGAATTTTGGCAGCAATGAATTTAACTCTTCCATATCTCAGTTCATCCTAGAGTGGGGTTGCAAATGCCAAGTCATAGATTGTTATGTGTAACAGGAGAATTACAATATAGAAAGCACCTGGCACAGTGCAAGCAATAGTGGGCCCTTAAATTCTAGATAAGTCATTCCCTGACCAAATTAGCCTCCCTAGGTTTTAACTTACCACTGAGTTTCACAGGGTTTTTCCACTACTGTGCATTCTCAAATTCTACTACAATAGGACTCAGGACAGAGGAACACTAAGGCAGACAGCCTGGGTGGGGAAGAAATAGAGGGGTAAGGAGGGTTTAGCTCTCTGGGCAGAAATAGGGCTTTATGGAGCTTTCAAAAAATGAATCTCAGGGCTTCCCTCGTGGCGCAGTGGTTGAGAGTCTGCCTGCTAATGCAGGGAACACGGGTTCGCGCCCTGGTCTGGGAGGATCCCACATGCCGCGGAGCAGCTAAGCCCGTGAGCCACAACTGCTGAGCCTGCGCGTCTGGAGCCTGTGCTCCGCAGCAAGAGAGGCCGCGATGGTGAGAGGCCCGCGCATCACGATGAAGAGTGGCCCCCGCTTGCCACAACTAGAGAAAGCCCTAGCACAGAAACGAAGATCCAACATAGCAATCAATCAATCAATCAATCAATCTTTAAAAAAAAAAAAAAAATGAAGTGCTGCCTTCTTAAAAAAAAAAAAAAATGAATCTCAGCATACTGTCAGCAATCATGGACTATGCTAAGAATACTGGTGTGATGGTTAATTTTAGGTGTCAACTTGACTGGGTTAAGGGTTTCCTGGGTGAACAGGAACCGGTCTCCGGATGAGATAAGCCTTTGAATCAACAGACTGAGTAAAAAAGATGGCCTTCTCCAATGTGGGTGGACATCTTCCAATCCATTTAGTGGCTGAATAGAACAAAGAGAAGGAAGGGTGAATTTTCTCTCTCTTTGAACTGAAAACAATCACATTCTCCTGCCCTCAAACATTGGTGCTCCTGGTTCTTGGACCTTCTGACTCACACCAGGTCTTGTACCATAAGCCTCCCATTCTCGGGCCTTTGGAAAAGAACTAAATCACATCGTCACTGGCTTTCCTGGTTCTCCAGCTTGCAAATGGCAGATCATGGGATTTCTAAGCCTCTATAATCACGTGAACCTTTTCTTATAATACATCTTCTTTTATATATATCTATGTATCTGTTACTGGTTCTGTTTCTCTGGAGAATCCTGACTAACACAGCTGGGTTTTGGGGTTTTTTTTTATATTCAGGTTATACGCAAAACACAGAATTTAGAGTCAGAAAATATGGATTTATGCCCTACCTCCACCTCTTACTACCATGTTCGTGTGAAAATTAATAAAGAAAGGAAACTCACTAAAATGGAGGTGGGAGGCCAGAAGGGGGAGCTCTCATGTAGTACCACTTGAAGTCAATTATAGCAAGAATTGTTAATTACAGATCAAAAAAAGAATCATCAGGAAAGAATCATCAGTTTTACATCTCAAGAGGAAAAGACGTACACAGCATCTCATATGAGAAATCAACTACCCCAGCAACTCAGCCAATGAGAAACTGTCATCATGCTGAACTCTCACTTTTCTCCAATGGATTTTGTTCAAAACAATCCCTCTCAACTTCCTCCTTTTTCTTTATAAAATAATGTTCCTATTCTTTGTTTCTGGGACTTGCCTATGGTTTTTGTCTTAGCTTGCTTATCATGAATTGCAATTCTCTGCTATTCCTAAACAAACACATTTTTGTTGGTAAAAAAACTGTTTTGTTTCTAAGGTCGACATTCTTAAGCAAATATCTTCACCTATTTAGGCCTCAGTTTTCTCATCTGTAAATTGCCAACAAAAATATTTTATGCTATGTTTAGTTCAAACGATTAATAAGAGAATCATATGTAATTAGTGTATGAGATACGTCTTTGAAAGTATAAATTCTTATACATGTTGTTAGCTATTATTTCTTGGTCTGGATAAATTAACCATATGTCATACACCAAGGAGATATAAGAATTAAGACAAATTGATTATATTTTAAAATGCTACATAATCTTCAAGGGAAAAATTCTCAAGGAAATAGATATTTTCAAAATATAAACCAGTTTATGTTGGCCATATAAAAATCCTCATAGATTTATAACAGACACACACACACACACACACACACACACACACACAAACACACTCTCTTCATTTTGAGAAACCCAGGGCTTCTCAGCAAAAAAAACCTAGACTGTTTCACTAGAAAAACTAGTGACCTGGAGATTTTATTACCATGGTTTATACTTGTTATTACTATAAATGTAATGTATTGAAATTTTAAGTAATAAAATTTTAAGCTGTTTCAGAAAGTTAAATAAAATACAAAATCCCTTTTTTTAGGTCATTCAGTTAGCCTCCTAATACGGGCATAAACTTCAGAGGATTGGACTTTGGACCTTGACTCCTCAAAATAAAGCAAACAGTTTCCCATGACTTTATAACATGATTCAGCCATTGGAAATAGGTTGCACAAAAAGCTTCATGCAGCACAGCATAGCAAACACGCTCTAGTTGATGCAATAGTGTAGGGAAGGACAGCATGCATATACATTTAACTATCCAGAGAAGCTCCTTAACTTTAAAATTATGCATGGAACCAGACCATATAGAAACTTCTAATGGACTCCAAAAGAAGACTAATGACAGAAATTAATTAGAGATGGAGAAAGAATAAATACTATTTCTTCAAAAAGCATGTACTAAGAATCCAAGGGAACAGATACGTTACTCATCCAGGATATGTTTAATGAGGTTTCAAGAAAGCACTCTATTTAAAGATTGGTAGCGTGTTTTGGTTACACTTGAAGAAGGACACTCTGCTGTTTTCTTTTTCAATCTGACTGGAATTCTAATTTTTGCTATGTCAAAGAGACTCTCAAGTGTTTTTTAAATCCTCTTATAAAAATATTTCTCTATTTGGCAGTTAAAGTAGATCCAGTCAACCAAAAGTACATTGCATTTCGGGGAAAGAAAAATTAAAACCCAGTTCTAGTCTCTATTATTTTAAATCTGCTATATTTACCAAATACTTTTCACTCATTGATACATTTTTTAGGCATCAATATTTCAATGGAACAGGATAGAAAGCCCAGAGATAAACCCACACACATATGGTCACCTTATTTTTGATAAAGGAGGCAAGAATATACAATGGAGAAAAGACAGCCTCTTCAATAAGTGGCACTGGGAAAATTGGACAGCTACATGTAAAAGAATGAAATTAGAACACTCCCTAACACCATACACAAAAATAAACTCAAAATGGATTAAAGACCTAAATGTAAGACCAGACACTATAAAACTCTTAGAGGAAAACATAGGCAGATCACTCTATGACATACATCACAGTAAGATCCTTTTTGACCCACCTCCTAGAGAAATGGAAATAAAAACAAAAATAAACAAATGGGGCCTAATGAAACTTAAAAGCTTTTGCACAGCAAAGAAAACCATAAACAAGACGAAAAGACAGCCCTCAGAATGGGAGAAAATATTTGCAAATGAAGCAACTGACAAAGGATTAATCTCCAAAATATACAGGCAGCTCATACAGCTCAATATCAAAAAAACAAACAACCCAATCCAAAAATGGGCGGAAGATCTAAATAGACATTTCTCCAAAGAAGATATACAGATTGCCAATGAAAGGACGCTCAACATCACTAATCATTAGAGAAATGCAAATCAAAACTACAACGAGGTATCACCTCGTACCAGTCAGAGTGGCCATCATCAAAAAATCTAGAAATAATAAATGCTGGAGAGGGTGTGGAGAAAAGGGAACCCTCTTGCACTGTTGGTGGGAATGTAAATTGATACAGCCACTATGGAGAACAGTATAGAGGTTCCTTACATAACTAAAAATAGAACTAGCATATGACCCAGCAGTCCCACTATTGGGCATATACCCTGAGAAAAACATAATTCAAAAAGAGTCATGTACCACAATGTTCACTGCAGCTCTATTTACAATAGCCAGGACACAGAAGCAACCTAAGTGTCCATTGACAGATGAATGGATAAAGAATATGCGGCACATATATACAAAGAAATATTACTCAGCCATAAAAAGAAACGAAATTGAGTTATTTGTAGTGAGGTGGATGGACCTAGAGTCTGTCATACAGAGTGAAGTAAGTCAGAAAGAGAAAAATAAATACCATATGCTAACACATATATATATGGAATCTAAAAAAAAAAAAAAAGGTTCTGAAGAACCTAAAGGCAGTACAGGAATAAAGACTCAGATGTAGAGAATGGACTTGAGGGCATAGGGAAGGGGAAGGGTAAGCTGGGACGAAGTGAGAGAGTGGCATGGACATATATACACTACCAAATGTAAAATGGATAGCTAGTGGGAAGCAGCCACATAGCACAGGGAGATCAGCTCGGTGCTTTGTGTCCACCTAGAGGGGTGGGATAGGGAGGATGGGAGGGAGACGCAAGAGGGAGGAGATATGGGGATATATGTTTATGTATAGTCAATTCACTTTGTTATACAGCAGAAACTGACACACCATTGTAAAGCAATTATACCCCAATAAAGATGTTAAAAAAAAAACAAAACAGTACTTCCAACTTAAAAATTGCCTCAAAATTTAAAAGGTTAGATCTCATGTTGTGTTCTTACTATAATAAAATTTTAAAAATTTAAAGTATAATGTTGGTATTTAGTATACATTAAGTGCTTAATAAATATTAGTTCCTTGTCCTTTTAAAAAATATTTATCAATATGAAATTTTTTGTGTACACTGCTGTTAAAATTTTATATTATGCTGCAGTATGTTTGCATATTATTTTAATATTAATATGAGAAAAGATTACTGTGACCAAGTTTTCTCATTTCATATAAAGCAGAACTTTATGTAGGTAAATTTTTTTTCCAGCAATTTCTTCCTCTAAAAAGATAAAGTTTTTCTGAAGTATGAGGCTAAATACCATTTGAAAATAGCTCAAGCTTGTTGAAAGAATTTATTATTTTTACAACCTCACCACACAGAATTTTATATTATAGCTCCATTATTTGCCAATAACCATATGCCTCTAAAAGAAGAGAAGAAAACACGCATGGAACTAGCATCTTAAAAATATTTTAATTAAACCTTAGCATGCTGATTTCTCACTAGAAGAATGCAGAATGTGAGTCAACAAGAAAGTCTTAAGGAAGTGCTATTACTTCCTCCTCTATGTTCCCAGAGAATTATCTGTATTCTACATTCCAGAATTTATGTATGTCATACTAAAATTGTTTTTATACATATCAATTTCTCTTAAGAGAATGCTAAGTCCTCTAAGATAAAGATCATTTTATTATTGTTTTATATATTATCAGTGTACTTAACATGTTGAATAAATGAATAACTCTACATTTGAATGAGTATAAATGTGATTTTGGTAAATTTTAAAAAATATTTATGATCCACAGTAAAAATACATTTTACTTTTGGGTGGAAAATACAAATGTCTATCTCACAAATGTCTACCTCCCTGTCTGTCTGCTATCTATCTATCTATCTATCTATCTATCTATCTATCTATCTATCATCTCTCTCTCTCTAATCAGCTGTGGGGAAAGGGAAATTTTCCCTCTTCGCCTTCTTAGTTTTTTTGGCTAGCAATTAAAATGACATAAGGCAGATTAACAGGAGAAAATCAAATTTATTGCATGTGCACGTGGAATCCACATCAGTATGAATTCCAAAGACGGCAAGGCAAAGTGAGGTATATATGTTATTCTGTACCAAGGAGAAGGAGATAGGGTTCTGAGACTTCAAAGGGAAGAAAGGTAATTCACAGGAAGATAAAAAGAGTTAATGTTTGGTAAATAAATGTTTGCTGGGCCATTCAAAGACAGTGGGACAGAGAGAGGACTTTGATCAGATGGGCCTTGCTAGGTTCCTCCCTGTCTACCACACCTAATTCATACTTAGTTATCTAAGGTGATAGCTCCTTCCTGGGGCAGGCCTCCTATCTTAAATTCTTTTAGGCAGTAAGGAGGAAGTTCAAAGGTTCTTTCTGAGTCTTTTGGGCCTTGATTGTTTTCAGCTCAAAATAATCCACATGTCAGAGTGGCACATCTTGGGGCCTTCTGCCTGAACCCCATCACTATCATCTATCACCTATCTATCTATCTATCTATCTATCTATCTATCTATCTATCTATCTTTTAGAAATATCAATGTAGCATCGCAAGCAACATTTTTGCCTTTGCGAAAAGGAATATATACAGGGAACACAATTAACCTATTCAAATACCCTTAGAAAGAAGTGATAAAGATCAGGCTAGTTTGGAAACAACTGAAAAAGAAAGGTGCCTGCTGGCTTAGGAGGCCGAGCAAAGGATGGAATTAACCCTTCATTTTGTGATCCTGGCTAACTGGTGGAATATTGACAGCAATGACAGGGAAATTGAGAAACTGGAAATAATGGTCTGTTTTAGGGGCTGTTTAGGGTGTTTTTGATGTTCCCCCACTATTGAATATCTCAATATCCAAGCTTATCTTTCTACATTGGAATGTATAGTGGTTATTTTTAGCTAAAGGTTTCCAATCTCTTTGACAATTTGTAGTTTGTATGTTTACCTCTGGTATGACATGACATCAAGATGTAATTCTTAGGCAAAGAATGATTTCTATTTGCATAAATGGAATTAAGTTAAACTTCAGTGTCTGGAAGTCTATTAGCAAAGAGGCAAATATCTTAGAAATTAGCTGAACTGGATGGCTCTTGACATGGCTCTCCAAATCACATGGTTTACCATTGTTGAGATTCAACATATAATCCTAGGTTCAAAAATTAACTAAAAAAAAAAGTAACTAAAAAAAAAGTAACTAAAAAAAAAAAAACATGCCATGAAACAAACTGCATCATGGAAATATTTTGAATACTATACAAAGCTTGATTAAGTTTTTTCTTTCTTTCACAATGAAAACATTTTGGTCTTGAGCATGATTTTCAAAAACTATTAGCTTTCTATCTATTAGATTTCAAAATTTCTTACCAGTGTTGTTCTCATCTCCCACTACTTTCACCTCCTTCCTACTCCAAGTCACTAAACTAAGAAGATAAAGAGTTGCCTCTGATAGATACTTTTGGCAAAAACTAAACCCAACAGATACAGAAATGTAACACAGAGCATTGTTTTATTTTAATTTTTTTAAACATCTGAGTCAATTCTCTTTGGGCCTCAGAATATTAATTTATTAATATTAATTATTTTCATGACAAGTATTATTTGGGATCCATCCATCTGAACAAATCAGAAGTTTTAGAAATAATATCTTTGTATGATTGATTCACTTTAACATTATTTTATGTGAAATGAAAGTATTTATTTTGTTAATTTGGTTTGTTCTCAGACAGAAAACACACCCATGATAAAAGTAATTGTCAATGCAATAGAGTAAAATATTAACATTTACAGGATTATTGTTATAGGGTGTATGGTAGCATCATATACCTGACAAGAAATTCGTATCTTACAACCTTAGAATGTGTTCAGATGTTTATAGCATACAATTTATCAAAACAATTCATAATTACAAAGCACATTTCTTGACAGAAGCTATTTCATATGTTCTTATAGTCTCTTTGCTGTTTATCCAAAGATACAACACTTTGCTTATGAGATGAAGTGTGATACACAACAAATTCCTACAAAATCTGTTGGCATTGGTAAAAGGAGATAAAAAACTAAGCTAGCTGAAAAGAGGTTTGGGTGTGAGACAGACCTCTACTCTTGGTGACCTGCAGGTCTGGTGGAAAGAATTATTCCAGATAGCAATCCATAGTGCTGCATTGGGTTCTGTTCCATTGTAGGAATTAATGTTTCAAAACATCTTTATTGACTGTCAGGTGATGCTCTGTTAAAAGCCAGTTTTTTCCCTTTACGTTCTATTGGTTCCTAACTTGATTAAAATATTCTCAGAATGTAAGTGCTATAATGACAGCATTTAGGAAGAAAAACTGAGACACCTGTCATGGATGATTAAAAAATTAAAAGATCAAATTACTTTCTTCAGGTAAAACAAAATTGGAATTTGGTAAGCATTATTACTCCAGTACTTCCATTTAGAAATAACATCTTAAGGACTAGTAAGAATTTCTAAAATATTTTTCTTCCCAGATGATGACGTCTTATAAGGAACTAATTATTCAGAATCTAGTCACTTTGTCTGTTAGTTCTTTGTAGTAAGTTTAAACGATATAAAGAGAGAAGGTAGTGTTAATTATGACAGATTCTAAGACCGTACTATCATGGAAGTGGTTTAATTTTAGATAAGATTCCAAAAAAATGAATCTGAATCATAACAAGCAAAATAATTCCAAGGCTTTTGAAATGTGACACTACTGCTGATTGCTGAGAATGTAATTATTATAAAGAGTCAACAGTGAGTCTGCACTAAAATATCATTTAGGTGATCCTTCCTTCTTGCAATGCAAAAAGGAGCATAATAAAAATTTAACTTTGCTAAGACTCTGAGAAAATATTCAAGTGAAGCAATGACAACAGTAAGAAACCAAATAGCAACAGGACAAATCACAGAAGAACTTTTTTGAGTCCTTAGAAATTTGGGAAGTGAAAGCATATGAAAGTAATGAAATTAAGCAGGGTTTGGAAATCCAGTACTGGTGTTGTCCAGATAAACCAGAGTTCAAGAGCATTACAGTGCCAGCTTTACATGAAATTGCGAAGTAGGTAGATTTTGGCTTTGGCACTGACCAATTGTTTTTTCACTCCTACATTTGGTGGGTGGGGACTGGGATAGGGTTGAATTGGGTAAAAGGAGAAGAGTATGGCAATTTCTCAAATTCCTTCAAAATTTTCTGCTTTGGGCACTTTTCCTTAGCCACCACCATTCAACTAAGTATCCATTCCATGTACCTCAACCCAGAAGACTACCATTAGGTCAACTTTTGCTTCCAAAGACTTTTCGCTGTTCTTCTCAACTAAATACCACTCCCCACCCCCCTCAATGTTTCTCAGTCTGAAATCTGTCTGATAGACCCGTGTGGGCAATAGGAAAGCATTATAGAGCTTTTGTTTTGGCTTAGCTGGAAGATCCCTTTCTTTCAGTATCTCTCTGAGTTTTAGACTTGTCATCAGTAAAGTAGAACTAATACACCAATGTCATAGGATTGTGATAAGGATTCACTGGAAATAGAGTTTCTGGCACCCCAGAACTTGGCACAAAATTTGGGCTGGGGTGCCCTTCATCTTCCACATAGAGCTACTAAGAAGGGAATTCTGTACAGTTTGCCAGCTGGTGTGAAGTAGTTATAAATTTCCTCCCTCCCTCCCTCCCTCCTTCCTTCCTTTTAAAAATCCTAGTCCATCTGAAATACACCACTTTCTCATCAGTCACATGTAGTTCACTATAAAATAATCCTCAAAGTTCAGGTAACTAATTTCAAAACCTGGTGGGCATATCTCACATGCAGATCGAAAAGCCATACAGCTGGTCTGGTACATCTAGGAGATGTACTTCTGCTCTGCAATTCCTAATGTCACTGCTTTTGTGGGAACACTTTTTATTTGAAATCTTCCCCAATACAGATAAAAGTGGGGTTACTTTGACTGCAGAGAGAGGGACTAAGGAGAATCTGGAGCCTCTTCTGCTCTACAGTATCCAAGGCCATGTCAAAGAACATATGCAATTTGAAAAAAGTATAAAATCATTTTTGCTTTGTTATACAGCAGAAACTAGCACAACACTGTAAAGCAATTATACTCTAACAAAGATGTTAAAAAAAAAAAAGAATCCACCTGCCAATGCAGGGAACATGGGTTTGAGCCCTGGTCTAGGAAGATCCCACATGCCGCGGCGCAACGAAGCCCGTGCACCACAGCTACTGAGCCTGCACTCTAGAGCCCGCGAGCCACAACTACTGAGCGCGCGTGCCACGACTTCCACGACTAGGTGCCATGTGCCTAGAGCCTGTGCTCCGCAACAAGAGAAGCCACCGCAATGAGAAGCTGGCGCACTGCAACAAAGAGTAGCCCTGCTCGCCGCAACTAGAGAAAGCCCGCGCGCAGCAACGAAGACCCAACGCAGCCAAAAATAAAAATAAAAGGTAAACCAGACTATGTTAATGTGCATTCAAGACTGAGAAACGCTAATCTACCGGGTGGTAGAAGTAGAATTGTTTGGGTGTGACTCACTTTAGAGACTTGAGTTTGTAGTTAGAATTCACCAGCAGACCAAGACGATATATTATTCTTCAAGGCTGCTGGAGGTGAAGTTTTGTTATGTTTGTTTGTTTGTTTGTTTGTTTTTGATGTAGACAAATAGAGGTAGGCCTCAGGGCAAATCATTACATAAAGATTTTCATCTTTATCTTAAGAGCAATGCAAATCCACTGGAGGGCTTTAAGCAGGGAGAATGCAATTAGATTGTGTTCTTAAAAAGATCATTCTGATAGGGATAGAGTAGGATAATTAGTTGGTTTAGAAATCCCACTAGGGGATTAAAGACAGAAAGGGAATTTTAAGGGAGTTTGGGGAGACTGTTGTAAACTATTGACCACTCAAGAAAAGAATCTAGTAACCTAGCAACAATCTACACTACCTTGATGAAAGACCAGGTGCATGTAAGCACCAGGAACACTCAAGCCACAAACCCTGATTGTTAAAACACAATAGATATGCGGTCTGAATCTTGTTACATGAAGTTAGGGAGTGAATAGTCCTTGAAGAGTAGCATTTCTGCAAGACAGAAATATAGGTGAAAAGGGAAAGAAAGTAGGTGAAAGGGGACATCATACTAAAACCTGAGACAAATTACCATATATTAGTATATGTCACCACCCTTCTGCTAATATACATATTTAAATAGCATCATGACCATCTCCATTAGACCATACAGGGTCAAAGGAGGAACTAATGATGTAAGCCTTGATGTCTACCCAAAAATGAGGAAGAAGGTGGTCTTCTTCCCTCCCCACTTTTTCTTTCATTATAAAAATGTAGCCCTCTTTGTTCTTGGGGCTGTGCTCCCTTGCCTGCCCACCTGTAGCTCTCACAAGCATCCTATGCTAATAAACTCACTCTTTGCCTATCAAAAAATAAAAATGAAAAAATAAAATAAAATCCTTTTTGAGGTCTGATCTGGAAATAATCATTCTTTTTTGAAATCTACCTGTCCTTTCACAGAAACAAGACAGAAACCAACACAAAAAGGCAGGATTTCAATAGTAGAGTTTCTAGCTTTATGCAGGGAATTCTCTAGTTTTTATAAAGTTGAGTAAACAAAAACTGGCTCTTTCAAAAAAAACACATGTATTCTGGTTTCTAAAACTTTCCTAGGAAAATAAAGTCTTTGCATTAAAACTAAATAAATAAAGCATTATATAACTACAAAACCCATAGATCTTTTATACATTTGATATTTATACCCATTTAGAGTCAAATGTACATTAAATTAAGGTAAGACATAGACTAATTATGAAAAATATTGTTATTCAGAAAACAAAGTGCTATACAAAGAGGCTGAGATATTAAAAAAAAAGATTTCTTCAATTCCCCCCCAAAAGCACTGGTTTTTATAAAGGGATACATTATTATAATTCAAAAATACTTCATAATTTTAGAGAAAAAGCTTAAATAGTCCCACATTTACAGCTTTCTAATATACTAATTTATTAGAGAAATTTAGAGCATTTGCTACTTTGGGGATTTAAAATGTTGCAATCACTAATAATGCTGTTTGCCATGATAATAAAATCATGGAAGCAAATCATTTTATAATTTAACAGGTGGCATTTTTCACATTGTTATATATGTCAGTTTATTTTTGATAAGTTTTAACAAATCAACTAAGTACTTTGTGATTTAACATTATATTTACTAATTTTTTTCAAGATAATTATTTTTCAGTCAGTCGATCTGTGCTTTGCCCTTCTAACTAGCTTGATACAGCTCCAGACAAAGTGAGGAGAAGAGGTCAACAGTGGAGGCTGCTGTGGATTGTGTCAGAAAAAGAACTTGGGCAACTCACCTAGAGAGACTACACTCAGGTTCCCCCATCCCTAAAAATTGATGTAATAACAGTCACTCCTTTTATTTAGCACAGGGGTCCCCAACCCCCAGTCCACGGCCTGTTAGGAACCAGGCCGCACAGCAGGAGGTGAGCAGCGGGCAAGCGAGCGCCAAGCTTCTTCTGTCACTTCCCATCACTCGCATTACCGCCTGAGCCATCCCCCCCATCGCTCACATTACCACCTGAACCCCCTCCACCCCCCGCCCGGTCCGTGGAAAAATTGTCTTTCACGAAACCGGTCCCTGGTGCCAAAAAGTTTGGGGACCTATGATTTAGCAGACATCATAAAGATAAATAATATAATTAAAGGAACTTGAACATACGAGAATAAATATATAAATCTGAGGCAGGATTGTTCTCGTTATTATGATCATGATGAACAATGATCATATTCAAAAGCTGAATAATTAATACAAATTACACAAGACCATTTTTTTAATACTGCATGCAAAGAGAAACTTGGAAAGTGGGGAGGAATCTCAAGCTGGGCTGCTGGGAAAGTCTGAGAGCCTAAATCCTGCCAGAGGCACTGCTGGGTGTGCTCACTTGCAACACTCCTGTCTGGCAGCTCCCATGTGAGTGCATCACAGATTTGCCTTTCCCACCAGCCTGTGCTGAATAGTCTCCCCTCCTACTTACAACCAGGCATGTTTCTCTCTCACTTCTGGCAGGAGCAAGAGCCAGAGGCCTGATGGGACAAGCAACTTGTCTTCTCTGATCCAAGAAAATGCCCATAGTTTCAGGGTTGAATATTGAAATTGAACTCTCCTGTACCACCTTTACACACAGGGCTAAAACCTGTAGCCTCTGGCTTTGTTATCAGTCACATGCTAAATAGGAAAGACACTGGGTCACCCCTAAAAAACAAGGCTTTGTTTCTGCATCAGAGTGTGCAGTCAGGCTTTCTACTGCTGTACCATAAAAGTCAGACACACCCCTCTTTAATATAAAATTTTCATGTAAAGTAGCAGTGTTAGAGCATCTCTGTTTCCTTCCCCATAGGGTCTCTGGTCCATTGTCTCTGTCACAGTGAAGTCTTCCCTGGTGTCCTCTTCCTGACCTTATTTCTCACTCAATTATTTTCTCCTTCTATACCTCTATACCTATCCTTGGGAACACTTATCTCAGTTATAATTTTTGTTTACCTGCAAGATTATTTGATTAGTATCTGCCTTGCCCAATGGACTTTAAATTATAACAGATCAAGAACAGTCTTTATTTTTACTAGGGCTGTCATATATAACATGCATGCATAAATAAATAAAATTTAAAAAGATTACAGGACACCCAGTTTTATTTGAATTTCAGATAAACAATAATTTTTAGTATAAGTATGTTGTTTATCTAACATTCAAGTTTAACTGGGAATCCTGCCTTTTATCTGGCAATGTTTTCTAGTCACAGTTTGACCTTCAATACCTATCATAGTGTTAGGGACATCAACAGAGTTCAATTAAAATTTCTTGAATGCGGAATGAAAGATTGTAGGAAGGCAGGAAAGTACCATAAAATTTTAGATAGCTGCCAATATATAAGAATGCGTTATTTCTATACTTAAATCCAACCCCTTCCCAAAATTTCTTTTTTTAAAATAATTAATTAATTTATTTATTTTTGGCTGCATTGGGTCTTCGTTGCTGCACGCAGGCTTTCTCTAGTTGCGGCGAGCGAGCTTCTCATTGAGGTGGCTTCTCTTGTTGCAGAGCACGGGCTCTAGGTGCACGGGTATCAGGAGTTGTGGCACGCAGGCTCTAGAGCGCAGGCTCAGTAGTTATGGGGCACGGGCTTAGTTGCTCCATAGCATGTGGGATATTCCCGGACCAGGGCTCAAACCCGTGTCCCCTGCATTGCCAGGCGGATTCTTAACCACTGCGCCACCAGGGAAGTCCCCTCCCAAAATTTCTTAAAATAAAAATTTGAAAACAAGGAACAATTCATCAAGCTCATATATAAAAGACTTTGACAGAGTTATTGACAAAAATATTATACTAGACTTCTGCCATTAACATAGTTTCGACCCTCCTGGTTCCTACATATAAGAAGTAACAAAAATCATATGCACACTGTAGAACTAAAAGCAGAATTTAAGGCAAAATGGTCTTGTATTTTTTTAAAACTTTGATTAAAATATAGCAGATGAAACATAATAGGTAGTTGCAGTGAAATAATTCTCTAGAGATCAAGTGCTGTAGAAGTAGCAAGGGAAACTGGTAAGTAGCCTTCATAAGGTTTTAGGTAAGCTCAGGTATTGTTCTTCCTCATTTTCGTTATAATTGTTTGACATAATTCCTTCCTATAAGTTACAAAGCAGATTATTCTTTCAGAACTTTTTACGCTCATCTTTTTTTTCAAGAATTTCAATACTGAATGCCTACTGTGTGCAAGACAATGTCTATAAGAGATGATAAAAATATGTGTAAATGTATTAAAGACACATAAAAAGTACACTTAAGTGGAAACACATTCATTTTTTTGTAGGAAGAATTTGCTACATCCCCCAAATGTAGAAAGGCAAAGATTGCAAAGCACAGAAAGAATCGATTTAGGGAATTCCCTGGTGGTCCAGTGGTTAGGACTCTGCACTCTCACTGCCGAGGGCCTGGGTTCAATCCCTGGTCAGGGAGCTAAAATCCCACAAGCCACATGGCATGGCCAAAAGGAAAAAAAAAAAAAAAAAAAAGAATTTATGCCAGTACAAGTTAAGACATATAATATGAAAGAGCTAATTCCCTCTAATACACATGCAGTTTGTCCCTTTCTCTCCATGATCTATACAGTAGTATTAGCAATTTCATTTGTTTGAATATTTCATTTTAAAACACCACAAATAAAATAAATTTTACTACAAGTTTAGTTTATATTACTACTACTCTGTGTAAGCTTACTTCTACTTTGCTGTTTTCTTAGAAAGAAATGAAGAGATCCAGTGACACTCTCTTCCTTATTACAGTATTTTAGAAAACCACTTTGTGGTAGATTAAAAATGAGCTACAAATTCTTTGCTATTCCTTCACAAGAGGTGGGGTCTAATTCCCCTGGCTTTGAATCTGGGCTGGCTTTGGTGAAATCTTTCCTCTTGTTCTATATACTTTGCAATAGTGTATGGAAGATTGAAGTGTGTGTGTGTTTTTTGTTTGTTTGTTTGTTTTTTGAGTGTTTGGTAGGACTTTAGGAAAAGCCATACCTGGCTTTGTTTTACTTTTGTTTTTGGTTTGTGGGAAGATTTTTTCACTCACAATTCAAACACTTTAATGGTTATGGAACTATGGTGTTTTTCTTTTTGATTTGTTTTCTAGGGATTTGACCATCTTATGTATGTATTCAATTTTTTTAAAAAATAAATTTATTTATTTATTTATTTATTTATTTATGGCTGTGTTGGGTCTTCATTGCTGTGCGTGGGCTTTCTCTAGTTGCGGCGAGCGGGGGCTACTCTTCGTTGCGGTACACGGGCTTCTCATTGCCGTGGCTTCTCTTGTTGCGGAGTACGGGCTCTAGTCGTGCAGGCTTCAGTAGTTGTGGCACGCGGGCTCAGTAGCTGTGCTCGCGGGCTCTAGAGCGCAGGCTCATTAGTTGTGGCACACGGGCTTAGGTGCTCCGCGGCATGTGGGATCTTCCTGGACCAGGGCTCGAACCCGTGTCCCCTGCATTGGCAGGTGGATTCTTAACCACTGCGCCACCAGGGAAGCCCTGTATTCAATTTTACTGGCATAAAGTTGTTCATAATATCCTTATATTAGCTGTTGAAAAATTTGCATCTGTCATGTCTCCCTTATATTTCTAATGTTAATTCTTTAAGCGCCCCTATCTCTATCTCCTCACTACCCCCTCCGTCTTCCTCTCCTCCTTCTTCATCAACCTTGCCATCATGTTTTCAAAGAAGTGGTAGTTCATTTTAACTTTGCTGACCCCTTTGTTTCCTATTTTATTTTCCCCATTTCCTAATCTGTTAGTAAGGATGAACGGTAGAAGGTATATCTCATGGTCAGCTAGCAGCATGTCCCACACCCACTTGGAAACTGCACTGATGTTCCCTAGAGAGCTAAGGAAAAGTGCAAATTTCATAAAAGTACAACTTCCAAAGGGAAATTCTATGCATTATTTATTTTTAAATGATATATTTTGTAGCAAAGAATCTGGCCTTGACAAAAGAGGGGTCTAGCCTTGTCCCTGGCTCCAGGAAGGTAATCTCTAAACTCTAAGGAATATCCCCAGTGATAGGGGTGTCTTTGTTGTTTATGGTAGGTCTTGTGAACCACATCTGCCAGCTATACTAGAGAAATGGCTCATGGTGGGTCCCTCTGATCATGCCTGAGAGTTTATGCTAACAAGATGACCCATGGTGGGCCTCTTGGACCATGTGTTATCGGCCTGAGTTCTGGAGAGTAGGGGCAAGAGACTGAGAGCACCACAGGGGCAATCAATCAATCAGTCATGCCCAAGTAATGAAACTCTGACACTGAAGCTCAGATGAGCTCCCTGGGTTGCCAATACTCCACACATACTGTCACACATGGATGCTAGGAGGGTAATGTGTCCTGAGGACAATGGAAATCTTGTGTTTGGATCCCTCCCAGACTTTGTTCTGTCTCTTCTTTTGGCTGATTTTAATGTGTTATTTCCCTGTAATAAATCATAACTGTGATTATAATGGCTCTCAGAGAGTTCTATGAGTCCTTCTAGGGAATTATGGAAACTGAGGTGGTTTTGGGAAACACTAGTTCGGACTAACAAGTCACATTCCATCAGACCAAGGAAAGTACTTTACAGCTCATATGCCCAACAATGGGCAGGGAGGTATTGTCCTCAGAGGACAATGGTTTGATAGAGAATTAGAATGGACAATTAGTACATTTGTTGTTTAAAATGGGGGAGATAGAAGCAAGAAGGGTTGGTTTATACACCTTCATGCGTGTGTTCTCACATTCAACATGAGGGGCGCCAAGGGAGGGTAATGACTAGATAGATTCCTTCACTTTTCTGGGTAATCTGGGGAGAAGGAAATAGGGGAGTATTCTGTAGGACTATACAATTTTTTTCCCACAGAGGGAGGATGGTGGTATGACTATATTGTTTTCTTTTTTTCTCATATCACCTCAGCCTTTTTTTTTTCTTACTTAATGCAGTGGTCCAAGGACCAGGCTTGCAACTGTTGGTGCCAGAAGCAGGCATGATCCCTAAACAAAAAACTGTAGCTGTATTTTTAAACCTTTACATCAGGATTCCCAAAGGGCTGATGCCTTTACCTAATCTGGCATAACTGGGGTTGGTGAAAAATGTAAAATTAGTTGCCTAGTGCTTGAGATAGCCTACTAGTTAATGCACTATATAATTCTTCCCAGTGTAATGGGAGTGGACTGAGGGGGAAGTGCTTGCTAGACTAGTATTACTACCAGCAATCTGGACCTGCTCAGTGGCCAAACATCACATCTTTTCCAAAGGTGGAAAGTTTGGGTAAAGCTAAACAGTTAATAGGGATAGGGCAGGAATAGTAGCTGAAGGTAAGGAAAAGAATAAATGGGTTATGTAATGAGGGAAATCAAATATTACATCACTACTTTGAGGAAGACTCAGAAGAAGAGATGATATTGTCTCTTAACTCAATTTTACCAGATGCTTGAAAGGGTGAAGATCGCTTCTGCTTTTGCAAACTGACATGGTTGTAGGGAAAACTGCAAACCTGAGTGGCATCACTCTAGGAGACATTTTGGTTCTACAATATGATGGTGGACTGGACTAATTGTTGATGACTTACTGAGACTCTAGTAATGTGCCTGTATCTTTTGATCTTATTTCTTAAGTCACATCTACTGCCATACTGTGATAATGGTATAACGCAGACACTACTGGTGAGGTTATAATGCTGATATTGGTGGTCACATTGGGAAAACTAGTTAAAGCCTCCTTAAGATGTAATACTGATGGAAAATAATTGACCTGAGGAAGAAGAACTGTATTTAGTCAATAATCAACTAATTTCCATGCTAAATAACTGCACAAGTTTATCCTAAGCTAGAAATAATGGTAAATCAAGAAACAAGAATGTGAAAATGTTGTAATAACTTTATGGGACAGATTAGTTGGTTTTTTTAAACATATCTCTACCCCACAGTGGTTCTTCCAAAATTCATAATGATACTGTTGCTGTGTCTATCATATAAAAGCTATACTAAAAGTAGATGCCCAGACAAATATGATTGTTTTGCTGTAAGAGAGACTTGCCCAAAAGCCAGAGGGTAGCCTTTGTAGTAAATCATTTGACCTGGCCAAACGAAAGATGTGGTCTTTGTCCATAGCAACTGGGAGTTAACTTCTAAACTCTTTGAATTTCTTGATTGATAGATGTGTCTTTGTTATTCATGGTGGGCCTCCTGGACCACATCTGATACTTTATGCTAATGAGGTGACTTATGGTGGGCCCCCTGGGCTTCATGGTTTCAGCCTGACCTCTAAGAAGTAGGGGGCTAGAGACTGAGTACAATCACATGGGCAATCAATCAATTATGTCCATGTAATGAAGCCCCAATAAAAACTCTGGACATGAAAGCTCAGAGGAGTTCCCCAGGTTGGCAATACTCAGTGTATAATGTCATACACCGTTGTGGGGAGAGTAATGCATCTTGAGGACAGCAGATGCTTCACTGTAGAACTTTCCCAGACTCTGCCCTATGCATCTCATCCTTGGCTGATTTTCATTATCCTTTCCCTGTAATAAACCATGGCTCTCATGTACACATGTACAATAGCTCTCAGTGAGTCCTGTGAGTCCTTCTAGTGAATTATCAAAACTGAGGGTCGTTTTGGGACTCCCCCCTCCCCCGCCCAACTTGTACTTGGTATCAGAAGTCTTGGGAAAACTTGATAGCCCAGAGGACTGTGCCCTCAAACCTCACATTTTAGGGAATTTTGGAAATTTTGTCTGTATTTAAAATAGAGAAAAATGGACCAAAAAAAAAATCTGTCCTCATGTATGTCATTTAAAAATAATTGTAATGATTGCAGGAAGCCAAGGCACATCAAATTATTTTTTATAAATACCACAAAAGAAGTAAGTCACACCAGATATTTAAAAAAGAATAAGGTTTCTATTAAGCAGCAAAGTTGGGCAATGACTTCACTCCTCTATTTAAAGGAATTTACATGGCTTAACAGACCCCATGAGACTGGGCTCCCACTTCTGCCTCACCTGCAGAAGTTTGACACCTCAGCCTTGCTGGCCTTATTCAGTTCCCCAAAAATGTCATACTCTTGCAAAATATAGGGCATGGATTTTCCTCTGCCTGGAATGCTTTCCATCAAAATTTTACCTGATTTATTAGTGTTTATCCTTCAGATCTCAGCTCAATTCTCATTTTCCAAAGAAAGCTTTCCCTGATTGCCACAGAGTACTCTTACTCACACCTGTGTAGGACTATGTACTTCTCCTTTATAAAACTTATGACAATTGTGATAATTTATGTCTGTATCCCTTACTAGATTGTAAGCTCCATGACAACAGGATTACCTATTTTTCTCCCTTGTACTGAGTGGTTACTATGAGCCAGGTACTGTGAAGCACAGTTATTATTTCATTTAATTCATACAATTCTGTGAGCCAGATGTCATCATTCTTGTCCCCATTTACAGAAAAGAAACATTTGACTTGAAGATATACATGAATATGGAGAGTGTTACACACTAAAATATGGGGACTACCAGGATTGAAATCCATGAATTTTGACACCTATATGTTAAAATCACCATATTATAGTACATGTTCAAAAGTACTCGTTGAAGAAACAAACAAAAATTAATAAAGTATGTGGTTAATAGAATGCTATGTTTTACAAATACTACCATTTCTAAAAATTTAGATGATAGTCTCTCAGACCATAATTGTATTTTATCCCTCTTATAATCAAGAATATATTCCAGGGACTTCCCTGGTGGTGCAGTGGTTAAGAATCCGCCTGTCAATGCAGGGGACACGGGTTCGAGCCCTGGTCTGGGAAGATCCCACATGCCACGGAGCAACTAGGCCCGTGCGCCACAACTACTGAGCCTGCGCGTCTGGAGCCTGTGCTCCGCAACAAGAGAGGCCGCGATAGTGAGAGGCCCGCGCACCGCGATGAAGAGCTGCCCCCACTTGCCACAACTAGAGAAAGCCCTCGCACAGAAACGAAGACCCAACACAGCCAAAAATAAATAAATAAATAAATTCAAAAAAAAAAAAAAAAAGAATATATTCCAGAATTCTACTGAGCTATATAGAGATATTAGTAAGGGAATCACTTATTCCCAGTAAAAGTACTAGGAATACATTAGATTGAAGCATATGAAAAATTGCAATTTAGAAGCAAAAAACAGTTTAATATCAGTAATTTTATATAGTTTAACCTATAAAAACTGTTTTTTTTTTTTTTTTTTGGTTAATAGAAATCCAAATAATCACCTTTTTTCTAAATTCAATTAACATATGAATATGAGGCTGGCCAGACCTCTACAAAGTGAAATAAGATGATAAAGTTTATGTCATCAGGAAATTTATTGCCAGATTAAAATACAAAGAAAACCCACCAGAGAAATTTCACAGACAAAATGTCTGAAAAGAAACCACTTCCCTTTGCTCCATTGTGCTTGTTGAGATAACTAATATATTGTTATTGGACGCAGTTGAAGAAATTTTACCAAAGGATGTTTAGACCTTGATGTCACTCATTTTTCTGTATGCATTTATCAGTGATGAAAAATAGCAAAAAACAAACAAAAAACAGAAAACAGAAAACCAGCAATAACAAAAACCCCAAATACATAGTCACTTTTAAATTTCCAAACAATCAAACATATCCCAAAGACCTATTATTTGTAAATGTCAGTAGTACACCTTTGACTAAAAAGCAGAAGCAAAACAAACCAAGCCAAAAACCAAGAGGCATATCTATATTACACAAACAGTCCACCTAAATTTAAAAATTAAGGTTTCTTTTGTGGTTTACACCAGATTCTTTGTTGCAGTAATTTCACTTCAAAACCAAACCAAACCAAACCAAAGTGGAGCATATTTTCACAATCATTATTTCCTCTGAAATTACCTCTAGCTTCAAAGTTTTCACCACTTCACCTTTCTTGAGAACCAGCATTCTAACATGGTCACTTAGCAGGACCTCTCTCATGCGGTTTCTGGAATCTGAAATTGACTTGGTCATCTGGTAAGACATTATTATTTTCTTTGTTTTGTGGAATACTATGAAGTTTTATCCTAATCATGCAGATACTTTTAGAGGGGTTAAAGCAATCGATATTTCCTTCCTTGCTTTGAAATAATTGAAATGACCAGAGCTGGTAGCCATAGTGTTAGAAGACCTTTCTCATCCTGATGCTCTTTTGCAAATTCTTCAGGAGTTTGTTTCTAACCTTCTGGGTGTAGTTCACAGCTCATGTCTAGGGACCATATGATACCCACTCTCCTTTTAAATTGTCTAGAAAGATCATGGATTTGGAAGTGAGATAGATTAGCATGACTTCACAGATAATATTAGTTATTTAAAGAAGTATTGTGAGGATTAAATAAAAGTGCTTCTCTAAATCTTAAATGCAAAGTTTTGAGGCCCACATTAGACATTAAATAAGCATTCATTTCTGTCCTCTTCTTCCTTCAGTGTATTCTGTCATCCATGATGGTCCATTGATGGCTCTAATTGCCTGCTGTGTGGAGTAAACATTGTTTCTTCTCTCATGTCTTACATCTAGGATTCTGCATTCTATCTTTTCCCATAGTCATAACAAAAGTTCCCTGGCCTTTCCTTAACTTTCTGTTCCTTGGGAAATCTTCTGGAAATTTCAAGTTTAGTCTCAATTTTTTGGTTTCAAGTGGCATCATTCTTAACTATTGGCATAATTTCTTAGCCTAGGGTTTCTTTAAAAGCTAGTTGTCTAGACCTTGATTTTCTTCTGTTTTGTCAAGAAACTCCCTCAATTTTATTTATAGCTGAGTTTTCTGAGAAATGTGAAAATAACCCAAGAGAATATGGAAATTACCCAAGAAAATAGACTTGTGAAACTCTATTAAATTGTACCTTAGAGCCTTCATGAAGCAAGCCCAATCACTGGTCCCACAATAAACTACATCTTAGAGTGATATTATACATGTCTTCCGGGTAGTCCTTGGAGGATACTGGTTACAGGTGACTAGTTTGGTTCTCCCTCTACTACTCACTTTTATACATCAAAGAAGTCTAGCAATAGCCTCAAATTTTCTTTGCTGTCTTCTTATTAAATATTTTATACAGACTCATAGTGATGAGGCAATTTGTCTGAGGTCACACAGCTAGTAAGTATTCACTAAGGATTTAAAACCAGATGCTACTAACTAAAAAAGAAAAAAAAGAAGTGTTCTTAATAACTTATACTGCCAAAGATTTTAAATTATTAATTTTAGCTATATCTGATATCCTTTTGGTCAAAACAGCCTCTCTTAAAGCTATTTTAGAATAAACTGAATGAAAGGCAAAAAGTAGACTGCTCAAATTTTAGAGAATTAGTTTGGTCAATAATAGAGCCATTTCCAATAATAAACTCTACTTTTATTATATTTCACCATATTATAATAAAAATGGCTTTTTTTTCTTTTTGTAGAAATATTTTCATGTAGCATGGTAAGATAGTCTAAAACACCATATACCAATTCTCCTGTTAATTTAAAGTCTTTCTCCAGAGATGTTCTTACAACTGGAATAACAAGGATTTGCTTTTTTTTTTTTGTATCCTCTCACAATGCTGGAGTCTGGAAGTCTGAAATCTCTAGGGCTATACTTCCTCTGGGAGCTTTAAGGGACAACTTGCCTCTTTTCTCTTCCAGCTTCTATTAGCTATCCTGGCATTCCTGGGTTGTGGCCATATCACTCTATCTCTGAATCTGTCTTTACATTGCATTCTCTACTCTGTGTTGGTATCTTCTCCTCTTCTGTCTGTCTCAAATATCTCTCTGCCTTTCCCTGAAAAGGAAACTTGTCACTGGATTTAGGGCCCACCGAGATAATTCAGGATTATCTCCTCATTTCAAGATCCTTAATTTAATCACATCTGACAAGGCTCTTTTTTCAAATACGGTAACATTTGTAGTTTCCAGGGATTTTATGTAAATACCTTTTTTTTGAGGTGAGGAGGGTCATTTTTCAGACTACCACAGTCCGCCCCCTGGCCCCAAAGGCTCACATTCATCCCACGTGACCATTTACCCCATCCCAGCATCCCCCAAATTCTCAGCCTATTAGCATCAGCTCAAGGCTAAAATCTCGTCTAAATCTCATGAGCCCTCAAATCCCAGATATCATCATCTAAATCATCTAAATCATATATGAATGTGACTCTGTGTATGATCCATCATGGAGCAAAACCTCTTTCCATCTCTGGACCTATCAAACTATAAAGTAAATTGTCTGCTTCCAAAATTCAATGGTGAAACAGGTATAGAAGTAAAATGAAGACACAAATTCTGCAGATGAATAAAATATGTCTCTTGGCCAGATTAAAGTCTTGGGCTACCTGGTTGTAGATCTCTGCTGGAGGAGGATGGTAGAGTTCCTCTAGGGAGAAATTTGTACACTTGGTGGTGGGGGGAGTGGAGATCTTAATAAGACATGTTGTTAGGTAAGGGAAGTCTCGAGAGCCTGTTTGATTGAGAAATTTTTTTTTAATTTAATTTTATTTATTTTTTTATATAGCAGGTTCTTATTAGTTAACCATTTTGATTGGGAAATTTTTGATGCAAAAAGAGGGAGGAGTTTCTTTGAATAACAAAGTAACAAGAATCCCAAAGATTTTGAATTCTTGGATACAGTGGGAAAGGGGCTAGAAGGGCTAAGGGTTTCCCAAACAAGTGTTGGAAAGCTAGAAGGAGAGCAACTATGGAACTACAGATAGGTACAGAAAGCGTCTATTACACACAACAATCATATGAGATGCTTTGCATAATGAAAGAGAATGGTCAGGGCCAATGCTTGCGGTGGAGTGTGGAGAAAGTACAATGTTTAGAAGACAAGATGGTAAGGAAGGTTGATAATTGAATCAGTAACAGAAATGTTTATTCAGAGACATGAGATGAATATCAACAGTGCATGTGCATCCCTCACACATCCCTGGGATCCTTGGAAAGTTAAAAGAGGTTACTGGACTTCCAGTAGTTACATGGCACAAGACACGTTACTTAACTTAAATGTATCATGAAAGAAACACTAGAAAAAATATTATTGTGTTTTCTACCTAAATGGGAAGGAAATCCAAAAAAGGGCAGATATATGTATTATACATAGAGCTGATTCACTTTGCTGTACAGCAGAAACTAACACAACATTGTAAAGCAAATATACTCCAATAAAAATTAATTTAAAAAAAGAAAGAAAGAATATTATTGTGTTTTTTTCTTTTTTCTTTCTGAAATGTGCTTTTCTCAGACCAGCTTAAGAGAAGAGTCATATTAGGATTGTTACAGAAAGATTGCAATGAAAAAGCAAGGGTTAATATTCAACATCTGGCATTTAAAATAGGATTTTGAAACATCACAAAAGGGAGGTTTTTTGAGAGGAAGTAATTTCCAAATTCCTTTAGGTCATATATAACAACATTAAAGACCATGCCCAATAATCAAATCTTAGATCTTCTCCCTTAACACCGAGAAAATACCAACGTGTGTTATTAAAGTTTAGCCGAGAGGCTGATGTCCAAAAGAAAGAGACTATGTCTTCACTGATGTAACAAAAGTCCAGAGATTTTGTGAGAAGAAGAAAACAGAGAAGGACCCAATATTTAGCTTTCTGGACCACTCCATGTTCTCTTGTGTTACGGGCAGAACCCCTAGGGGGTAGAAATTGTCTGGGGAGCTTGTCAGGGCTGAGTCATTTCAGGAGGAAC
The DNA here is from genome assembly GCF_028023285.1 of Balaenoptera ricei. NCBI lineage: Eukaryota > Metazoa > Chordata > Mammalia > Artiodactyla > Balaenopteridae > Balaenoptera > Balaenoptera ricei. The sequence goes on from NC_082642.1 coordinate 6,272,190, forward strand.
CTCATGATACTGGTCCAAATGGGAGTCATAGCCAGGCAGATCTCAGGAGTTTCTGTAATGCTGTGAAAGCCAAAGTAGGGCAGGATCCAAATAGAGGAGAGAACATGAGGCCCTGAAATGATTCAGAGAGAGCCGATTATGGGTTGCCCAGTTGTTACTGCCAGCACAACTGCAAGCTGCAGAAGAGTGTCACTGACTTTGAGAACAAAAGATGGACACAGGCCTGAAATGATATCAATCTCCAACATCACAAACCTAAATTGACCATCATCCTCCCTTGTTTTCTCAGGATGACTCAGGATGTCTGTTGTCTGGGCACACTTTAATTTGGTGGTTACACTACCTAAGTCTTTCTCCTTTTACACACCTAGATATAGTCTTGGAGAGAAGCAAGTAGGAGCAGTATGGTAGAAATCTGACAATTTCTACCAGAAGAATCTGAAAATTATATGAAAGGACTCTTTGAATTGCTGTATAGGATCAAAATGAACAGAGTGTATAAAAATAACAAACAAACAATTGTTGTATATCTATATCTATCTATCCATCTGTTGAAATGTATAGAAAACAGCAAGTATGGCACAAAGAACAATTTCATTTTTCCTGAAGCATTTGAGAGTAAGTGGCCAAACTGATGGCCCTATCACCCCTAATATTTTAGCATTTCCTATAAACCAGGACATTTTTCAACATAACTACAAGATTAAAACCAGGAAATATTTTTTTACATATTATTACGTCCAATCAGATTCCATTCAAGTATTGTCAATTGTTCTAATAGTTCTAATACACTCTAAGATTCTTGAGTCTAATCTAATCCTCACACCCCATTCAAATTTCCAAATTGTCTCAATAATGCCTTTATAGAAAATATACCCAGTTCAGTGTCTTTCAAATAGTTCCTTGGTCTCTCTTTGTCTTTCAATGCACTTTTGAAGACTATAGGATTTTTAAAAAATAGAATACCTCTCTATTTGGGTTTGTCTGATAGTTTCCATGATTGGATTTGATTATGTATTTTTGGTAGGAACATCACTGAAATAATATTGTGTTCTCATTGCATCCTTTGATATTAGTTAGTATTTACTAGGATTTTATATGAATGAAATTATGCATTATGTATTCTTTCTTTGCCTGGCTTCTTTCACTCACCATAATAATTTTGAGATTTATCCATTTTGTTGCATATATCAGTAATCCATTACTTTATTAGCAGGGAGTACCAAATTATTTGAAGGAATGGTACAAGTAGAAGAACTTAAGCAGATATTTTGCTAATTCGTTACTTTTTATTATTGAACAGTGCTCCATTATATGGCTATACCCAATTTGTCTATCCATTCACCTGCTGATGGATATTTGAGTTGTTCCCAGTTTTAGGCGATTACAAATAAAGCTGCTGTGAAAATCTGTATTCAGGTCTTTGTATGGATATATGCTTTTATTTTGGGGGAGTAAATACCTAGGAGTGAAATGGCTGGATCCCATTAACTTTAAAAAATATACCAAACTTATTTCCAAAGTAACTGTACCAATTTGCGTTTCTACCAGAAGTGTATAAAAGCTCTGATTGCTTCTGAAACTCACTGATACTTGAGTATGGTCAGTATTTAAAATTTAAAATTTTAGCTATTCTATTGAGTGTGTAGTGTTATCTTGTAGTAGTTTTTATTTATGGTTTTCATTCACCATCCATATATCTTCATTGGTGAAATGTCTGTCCACATTTTTTCCCATTTGGGTTGTCTTCTTATTATTATGTTGTAGGAGTGCTTTATATATTCTAGATACAAGTTCTATTCAAAACATTGAAGAAAATTCTTCATGAAGTCCAACTTTTTCAAAAATTTTAAATGATTACTGTGCTTTGCTTTGTATTTTTAAAAATCTTCACTAAACTGAAGTTCACTGACAGTTTATCTTATATTTTCTTCTAGAAGTTTGATAGGTTTTGCTCCTACATTTAAGTCTATGTACATTTGCATTATTTTCTTTTTAATACAGTGTGTGAAGTAAGGGTTGAGGTTCTTTTTTTCTTTTTCTTTTCCTTTTTTGCATATATAAAATTGTTCTGGCATCTTGTTTGAGAAGGTTATACTTTCCACACTGAATTATCTTGTGTCATTGTCTAAAAACAATCCACCATGTGTATGTACTTCTGGACTCTTTATTTGTTCCACTGGCCAGAAGCACAACTTTTCCTTTGTTTGGTCAATAAATACCCTTCAAGGTTCCTATTGTGCTCTTTTGACATATCTTCATTATTCTTTGAGCACTTCCTTACTTTCTGGACCCAAAGGATAGTCTACATATATCTTTTATTGCCCTGGCTCAGACCAAAAATTAGTCCTTTCTCCAACAAGCCCTACTTCCTGTTAGAGGAGAATGGTATTTAGATCTGCATGTGAGGTGTGCTCATGACTATTAGTGTGTCACTACTCCCAGACCACTCAGTGGACAGAACTAGAGTATATATGTGTGTATATGTATTTACACACATATATACACGTGCTTAAAATACCTATATACGTGATACACACGTTTATATCTATACTTATTCTTGTCTTTCTTTACATATTGAAAACCATTATTTCATATTGATATCACTAATTCCCATACCAGATTAATTCTACTTTTTCCCTGTCTGTATTTAAACTGCCTTCTGTGACAATGAGGAAGCTGACTCCTATTATCTGAAATATATTAATTATTTGATCAATCTCCCTTTACATCATCAATCTTCCAGCACCACTGCCTTCTTTTCTTCTGTACAAATACCCTCCTCACCTTGTTAGACCTTTCATGCCAGACTGTCTCCTATGTGGAACACTGTTTTACTTTCTTGAGTTATGATATCTTATGCTTGGCTCTTCTCAGGGAAAGGTGCCCTCCTTACCCTGCTTGGGCTTAGGTACCCCAAACCAGAACACTCCTTTTTGGGGGACTCCTCATCCCCACCCACGGCACCTGTGAAGACACTTATCAGTTATATCTAATAGCTTTAGGATTAAACTGCTTTAAAAAGAAAGAAGAGAAGAAGAAAATGAGGAAGAGGAAGAAAAGGAAGAAGAAAAAATAATTACATTTGTCTTTAGGTGAGTAATAGTGCAACCCTAAAGAGTCTCCTCAGGACATGGGAGGCTTCAGAGACATATAAATTACAGATAAATAACTCATTGATCACTGGTAATATTATTTATATTGTACCTTTAAATTAACTTGAAACTTTCTTCTAAGGAAGTCAAAGAAATTACAGCTGTCATTTCGCAAATCTTCTTTCCTCTGCTGCTGGGGAAAGATAAATGATGCACTCATCATTGTGATCATATTTTTAAAATTCCAAATCAAGATTAACGGTTAAAAAAAAAGATTAAAGATTGAGGAAATTTAGGAGGCTTGAGGTCTGATATTCAATTTAAGTGTTTTTTCCCTAGATCGTTAGCAAAATCTAGCCTTTTAAGATATTTTGCTTGATGAAAAAGAATGATTTGCTTCAATACTTGGGTCAAGGGGCATAGAGAAGGTTAGTAGTTAAAGAGGACATAGTAGTGAGAAATGATTGATAACAAGTAGCAGGAATCTGAATGCTGATGAATCCATATAAAGAGTCAGTAGAAGAAGATATCTGAGGTCAGAAATGATCTAGGGATTTAATGTTAACATAAGCTCTATTCAAGCTAAATTCTACTCTTTATTATGGTGTATATGTGTAAGTTCTAAAATGCTTCTAAGATCCAGGACTGAGCAAACCAAAGCAGGAAAAACTTTTTGAAAATTTTAAATTATGTAAGATTTTATTTTTACCATTTTAATATTCATGGTTTCATAAACACAATGAAAAGCATCCTTAAAGTATTTTAACAACTTCCAGAAGTCCTGGGCAGTAATTTCACTTATTTTGGCATCCAGAACATGACTTCCAGTTTGCAAAAAATGTCATCAATTCTTAAAGCCAAAAGCTACAGAGCTCCCAAAGAACACCACTATGTATGTAAATTGAGGCATCAAGTATAAATAAATATAGATATTAAATGGGAATTGTCACATTCCAATAGGCACTTCAATACTCAAAAAACTTTATGTCCTATTTTAACTAAAATTCCCAACCATGAAGACCTCCTAAATTTCACAAAGGCAGACTACATGGAACATAAATTTTTCTTTAAAAATAACTTTGACTCTGAAAAGTAAAATGTGTATAAAATTCTTAATAATAAAGGTGTATATACTCAAGACTCAGAAGCGTTACAGACTCTTCATAGGTATATTTATTCATGCATTTATTCATTCATTTATTTATTTTACAAATAACATGTAGGCCATGTGTATTAATTCTCACTCATCTCAAATTTTCAAATAAATTTTTACTATATTTAATTGTATCTGTATTTAAACTGTCCTCTGAGAGTTTAATATGGTCAGTTCACAGATTTGTCACAATGTAATATTAAAAACCACAGAAAGAAAAGAACTTGCAAGAAACAAAAACCATCAAAAGAATATTTTGTGGTTTTAAATCAGATGAAAGAACTGTCATCACATTCTTTAGATTTGAATATTAAAATCCATTAATTCCAAAGCAGTATTTTGACCCAGATTATCTCATTGTTTACTCTCCTTGAACTCCAATTTTCTTAAGTTAAAAAAAGGAAAATAACATACTGCTGAAGGAATCTTTTCTTATGTTAAAGAATTTAGCACAGTGCCCAGCACGTGATAGGTACACAAAACATTAATTCTTCTCATCCTCTTTCTATTTTTTTTTAATTGAAGCATAGTGGACTTACAATGTTATATTAGTTTCAGGTGATAGTGATTTGATATTTTTAATGATTATACTTCATTTAAAGTTATTAGAAAATATTGGCTATATTCCCTGTGCTGTACAATCTATTCTTGTATCTTATTTATTTTATACCCAGTAGTTTGTACCTCTTAATCCCCTTCCTCTATTTTGCCCCTCTCCCCACTTTGGTCTCTGTATTAGTGAGTTTGTTTCTGTTTTATTATATTCATTCATTTGAGGAACCTCTGTACTGTTTCTCAAGATAGCTGCACCAATTTACATTCCCACCATCAGTGTAGTAGAGTTCTCTTTCTCCACATCCTTGCCAACACTTGTTATTTCCTGTCTTTTTGACTATAGCCATTCTGAGAGATATGAAGTGGTATCTCACTGTGGTTTTGATTTGCATTTCCTGATGATTATTGATGTCAAGCATCTTTTCATGTGGCTGTTGGCCATCTGTATGTCTTCCCTAGAAAAATGTCTATTCAGATCCTCTGTCCATTTTTCAATGGAGTTTTGTTTTTGATATTGAGTTGTATGAGCTCTTTATATATTTTGGATATTAACCACTTATCAGACATATAATTTGCAAATATTTCTCTCATTCAGTAGGTTGTCTTTTTATTTTGTTGATGGTTTCCTTGAAGTGCAAAAGCTTTTTGAGTTTAATTAGTGCGCATTTGTTTATTTTTTGCTTTTGTTTCCCTTGCTTGAGGAGACATACGCAAAAAGATATTGCTAAGACCTATGTCAAAGAGTGTACCACCTAAGTTTTCTCCTAGAATTTGTATGGTTTCTGGTGTTACATTTAGGTCTTTAATCTATTTTGCATTTATTTTTGTATATCGTGTGAGAAAATGTTCTAATTTCATTCTTTTACATGTAGCTGTCCAGTTTTCCCAGCACCAGTTATTGGAGAGCTCACTCTCCTTCGTTTACTCCTGAAAGCAACACTGAAAATAAGACATTAGGACATCCACTTGACAGATCAAGAAACTGAGGCTCACGGTTTAAGTGATATGCTTATGGCCAGGCAGGTAGGAAAACTTGAAACCAAGCTTAAGACTACATACTCCTGATACACAATTAAAATCTTCTTCTTCTTCTTCTTTTTTTTTTTTTCTGTTTTTGGTCACATCGTGTGGCATGCGGGATCTTAGTTCCCTGACCAGGGATCAAATCCATGCCCCCTGCAGTGTAAGCGTGGAGTCCTAACCACTGGACTGCCAGGGAAGTCCCAAAAATCTTCTTCCTTTATGTAGTGCTGCATAGGTATTTACTATAAATGGAAAAGTTACCCTTTAATGATTATAAAATTGACATGAATTCTACATTAATTTTATAAGGGACCACATGTATAAAATTTAGAGCAGTTGCAAATCCAATATGGAAAAAATGCAATTCTGCTATCTATAACCGTATACTCTGATGTCATATCATACATGCATTTATATTACATGAATTCAAATGTTTATGCTCGTTGAAAAAAAGACAGAGAAGTAATTTAAATACTCTGGGTACATCGGCCAGCCAGAGGAAATAATGGCATATGTCCTTGAAGTAAACATGAGATTGGAGTCCTGAACCTCTTGCTCCCTTAATCATTTCAGCTCCCTCACACCTTTCAGAGTGTGAGTTTCTCATTTTACAAAGAATGATTCCAGTCAAAGATATATACTTTTCATGCAGTGGGATTCCTACATGCAAGCCAACATTTCAATTGATCCTGATAAAAGAAATTGTGCATACTTAGGCACTGAAATATAAAGTATATATGTATTACAAGTAATAGTATATTTTTTAAACAGAACTTTATTCTGGAAAATATCATACTCATATAGAGGTTATTGTGTTAAGGACCCTCCAAGTACCCATCACCAAACTTCAGTCATTAGCAACTCATAAATAACCGTATTTCATCTACCTTATCACACCTCTGATTTTTCTCTTCACTGGATTATTTTGAGGCAAATCACAGATACCATATCATTTTATTCATAAATGACTACAGACTACACCTTTTTTCAGACTACACCTTTTAAAAATATTAAAAATTATATATAATGGACTTACTAGATGATTTGGAGGGTTTTCTAGGATAATTTTTTACTTCCATGTGATGTAATGTGCTCTACATTTAATATCTCCTTTAATATGATAAAACCCCAGTGAAGCAGTTAATTATATTCACTTCAAAGAACAGAAAACTGAGAGGTTAAAAAGAAAAAAAAATCCTTGCTTAAGGTCACCAAACTGGTAATTGACAGGATTAAAACTCCTGTCTTTAGATCAGTAGCTCTTAACCACTAACATACATAGCTATGAACATTTTAATCCATATTATCTTTTCATTCAATTTTCCCAATAGCAAAAAAGGTCTTCAAAGCCTTAAATTGAACACTTATACCAACAACAAAGATTACAATCTGTCTACTAAATCTGGTGCCATATATAGAAGATTGCAATAGTTAAGGAAGACTTTCTGAAGAAGATATCCTAGGAGAAATACTTAACATACGAGTAGGTATTAATCAGATGAAGAGAGAAAGGGAAGAGAAAGAAACATTTGTAATGGCATGAACCCAAAGAAGGCATTCTAGAAACCTTAAAATTCACTAATGGTTGGTTTACAGAGAATAAGAAGTATTATCAAAGATGAAGGCAGAAAGGTCAGGACCCAGATCATAAATGCCAACATATAATATGCTAGTTATTTTTTAAGTTATTTTCAATTGGGAAGTAACAAAATCTGACTAGCTTTCCAAAGATCAGTCTCTCAGTGGTGTGTAGAATGGATCCTGGTGTGACGGTGAGGAAGTAAGCATGAGATGGAAAAATCAGAGAAGTGATATTGAACTAGTCCATCTGAGGTGCCTGTGTGTCATGTCATCCAGGTGTAGCTTCCAGTATAGAACTGGATGTATGGATTTCAGCTTAGGAAATATGCCTAAACTGGGAAATTGGATGTGGGAATGGTATAAGGATGGGTCACTGAACCCATGGGGTTGGATGTTTCACTTAGAGCAAAATGTACAATGAAGAGAGTAAAAACCCAAAGACAGAACCCTGGCAACAACAAAATAAAAGGCATAGATGGAAGAAGGGAAGGCCACAAAAGAGACCAAGAACATGAGGCCAGAGGGTGGGAGGACAACCAGGAGATAGGAGAATCTTTGAAGAAAAAAAAAGGGAAAATTATGACATTTAAAGTCTTAAGTAATTAAAACTAAGATAACATGTGATCAAAGTGCATGAAATCACACATGTGATGCTTAAATTTAGTAATTAGCCCAAGCATCATAAAAGCAGTGTTACTCTTAAAAGTTTGCATGACATCATTTTTATGCACATATATGTACATAATGTAGAGCTAACTCTAAATCTTGTGCTTTACTATTTACAATAGCCAGGTCATGGAAGCAGCCTAAATGCCCACCAACAGACGAATGGATAAAGAAGATGTGGTACATATACACAATGGAATATTACTCAGCCATAAAAAGGAACTAAATTGGGTCATTTGTAGACATGTGGATGAACCTAGAGACTGTCATACAGAATGAAGTAAGTCAGAAAGAGAAAAACAAATATTGTATATTAATGCATATTTATGGAATCTAGAAAAATGGTACAGATGAACCAGTTTGCAAGGCAGAAATAGAGTCACAGATGTAGAGAACAAACGTATTGACACCAAGGGGGGAAGAGGAGGTGGGATGAATTGGGAGATTGGGACTAACATATATACACTAATATGTATAAAATAGATAATGAATGAGAACCTGCTGTATGGCACAGGGAACTCTACTTCACTTCGCTGTACAATAGAAACTAATACAACAATGTAAAACAACTCTATGCCAATTAAAAAAATAAAAAATAAAAAATAAAAAAAATAAATCTTGTGCTCTAGACATAATATAGGCTAAAAAAATCTCAAACACATTTACATGAAATGTACATTCTTGGATTTATAATTCATTCATTTATTTATCCATTTGACAAACATTGATAGTATACAAGGCACTGAGCTAGAATATTTAATAATCTCTCTTCTATGAAATCCTGAAAGAAATTCTGGTGGCACTTAACTTCTTTTCCTCCTAGAGTAGAAGTACCGATATTCTTCTAGTGTGGATTGTGGTCTCTTAAGAGCAGGTTTTATGACTCAGTCTTCTAGAATATGGAAGTTAGAATGAAGTCTTTTCTTGCACATAAAGAAAAGTACAGATAATATTTAGTGATTGGATGAAGCATGACAGTGGGAATAGAGGACTTTGTGATTGATTATATCCATCAACAACATGTCCCTGGGCACTGCTATCAGAGAGAGCATTTCTTGCTAAATGGTCTGATGCTGAACAGTTTTCCATATGCTGCTTTGGAGAGATCATGTAATGAGTAATGACAATGTTCGTGGGTGATATGGCAAATGTGCATTACAACTTGAAAAAGCATTTCTTTTATAACAAAATTGTGGTTTTCTATTTATTTGAGATTACTTTTTAACACTTTTATGACTTCAGAGCTATTTTTTGTTCCTCTTCAGAATTTCTTACAATCCATGTTTTACTTTCTGTAGGTTTTATCTATAGATCTGTGGAGGCTGGGAGGCATTGGGCACATTCAGTCATGCTGGCTATCACTATGCCAACTTATCATTAATGTCAGTGTATTTCTTGATGATGATGTGCTCTGTTCAGCATATTTTCTCTACTTTCATCTAACTACCAAAAATTTGTTGCCATTACTTTCTATCTAATTCATCACACAATTTTTGGCGATTTGAGTTATTCCTAATTATCTTCTTGTAAAAAATAGTTTCTTCTCTTGCCTTCCCACACTTTAAATATGTCAATATATTTTAAGTTGCACTTTTTTAGGCATAAATTAGTATGTTAATTTTTTACTTTTAATTTTTCTTGAATTATTATTCTTGACCCAATAAATATTGTAATTGATCTTCTGAAATCACAATAAATAATCTATATTGTTTCAATATTTGGATCTTGAGATCTAAATACCTAATTTCATGTAACTTTCTAAATGGATTAAGAAAATGCATTATTACTTGTAAAAAATGTAGAGTTTTAAAAATTAAAGTGAAGTTGACTTACAGTATTATATTGGTTTCAGGTATACAACAGTTATTTGACATTTTGTAGATTGTACTCCATTTAAAGTTATTACAAATATTGGCTGTTACATCCTTGTATCTTATTTATTTTATACCTCGTAGTTTGTACATATTAGTCTCTTTCCCCTATCTTGCCCACACCACCCCCCTCTTCCCACTGGTAAACCACTAGTTTGTTCTCTATATCTGTGATTCTCTATATTCTGTGTTTCTATTTTGTTATATTCATTAAAAATTTTTTTTAGATTCCATATATAAGTGAAAACATATATTGATAGTAGGTCTTTCCTGTCTGACTTATTTCACTTAGCATAACACCCTTCAGGTCCATCCATGTTGTTGGAAATGGCAAAATTTCATTCTTTTTTTTGGCTGAGTAATATTCCACTGTTTGTTTTCTTCAGATATATACCCAGAAGTGGAGTTGCTGGATCATATGGTAGCTCTATTTTTAATATTTTGAGGAACTGCCATAATTTTTCCATAGTGGCTGCACCAAATTACAATCCTACCCACAGTGTAGTAGGGTTCCCTTTCTCCACATCCTTGCCAACACTTGTTATTTCTTCTTTTTTTGATCATAACCATTCTGACAGGTGTGAGGTGATATCTCATTGTGGTTTTGGTTTGCATTTCCCTGATGATTAGTGATGTTGAGCATCTTTTCATGTGCCTATTGGCAATCTGCATGCCTTCTTTGGAAAAATATCTATTCAGGCCCTCTGAGCATTATTTAATCAGATTATTTATCTATTTTTTGATATTGAAGTATATAAGTTCTTTACATACTTTGAATATTAATCCCTTATCAGACATATCATTTGCAAATATCTTCTTTCATTCAGTAGGTTAGGTTTCCTTCACTGTGAAATGCTTTTAAGTTTGATTAGGTCTCATTTGTTTATTTTTGCTTTTGTTTTCCTTGCCTGAGGAGATATATCCAAAAAGATATTGCAAAGACCTATGTCAAAGAGCATACTGCCTGTGTTTTCTTCCAGGAGTTTTATGGTTTCAGGTCTTTAATCCATTTTGAGTTTATTTGTGTTTATGGTGTGATGAAATGTTCTAATCTTATTCTTTTACATGTAGCTGTCCAGTTTTCCTAACACCACTTATTGAAAAGACTGTCTTTCCCCATTGTATATTCTTGCCTCCTTTGTCATAGATTAGTTGACTATAAGTTCATCTGGGCTGTCTATTCTGTTCCACTGAGTTTTGTGTCTATTTTTGTGCCAGTATCATACTGTTTTGATTATTGTATCTTTGTTGTATAATCTGAAATCAGGGAATGTAATACCTCAAGCTGTGTTCTTTTTTGCTCTAGATTGCTTTCACTTTTTTTTTTTTTTGTGGTTCAATACAAATTTTAGCATTATTTGTCCTAGTTCTGTGAAAAATGTCATAGGTATTTACATAGGGATTACATTAAATCTATAGATTGCTTTGGGTAGTATAGACATTTTAACAATATTCTTCAATCCATGAACACAGGATATCTTTCCATTTCTTTGTATCATCTTCAATTTTATTCATCAATATCTTATAGTTTTCAGAGTATAGGTCCTTCACTTCCTTGGTTAAATTTATTTCTAGATATTTTATTCTCTTTGATGCAGTTGTAAATGAGATTGTTTTCTTGCTTTCTCTTTCTGATAGTTCATTATTAGTGGATAGAGAAACTAGATTTTGTATATTAATCTTGTATCTTTCAAATTTACTGAATTCATTTATTAGTTTTAATAGTTTGTGGTGGCAGCTTTAGTGTTTTCTATATATAGTATCATGTCATCTGCAAATACTGACGGTTTTACTCCTTTCCTTCCAATGTGTATGCCTTTTATTTCTTTTTCTTGTCTGTTTGATGTGGCTAGGACTTCTGATACTATGTTAAATAGAAGTGGTGAGAGTGGTCATCCTTGTCTCATTCCTGATCTTAGAGGAAAAGCTTTCAGCTTTTCACTATTGAGTATGATGTTAGCTGTGGTTTTGTCATAAGTGGTCTTTCTTTTGTTAAAATATGTTTCCTCTGTATAAAGTTTGTGGAGAGTTTTTATCACAAACGGATGTTGAACTTTGTTAAATGTTTTTTTCTGCATCTATTGAGATGATCATGTGATTTTTATCCTTCATTTTCTTAATGCACTGCATCACACTGATTGATTTGCAGATATTGAACCATCCTTGCATCCCTGGAATAAATCCCACTTGATCATGCTGTACTATCCTTTTTATGTATTGTTGAATTTGGTTTGCTAATATTTTGTTGAGGATTTTTTGCATTTATGCTCATCAGGAATGTTGGCTTTTAACTTTCTTTTTTTTAAATAGTGTCTTTGTCTGATTTTGGAATCAGGGTAATGCTGGCCTCATAGAATGAGTTTGGGAGCATTCCCTCCTCTTCAGTTTTTTGGAATATTTTGACAAGGATAGGTATTAACTCTTCTTTAAATGTTTGGTAGAATTCCTCTGTGATGTGATCTGGTTCTGGACTTTTGTTTGTTGGGAGATTTGGTTACTGATTCACTTTCAATACTAGTAATCAGTCTGTTCAGATTACTTCTTCCTTATCAGTCTTGGAAGATTGTATGTTTCTAGGAATTTGTCCATATTTTTAGGTAATCCTATTTGTTTGTTATTGGTAGTATTCTCTTATGATTGTTTATAATTCTTTGACATTGGCTGTAGCTTTTCCTCTTTCATTTCTAATTTTATTTGAGTTCTCTCTTTTTTTCTTAATGAGCCTGGCTAAAGGTTTATCAATTTGGTTTATCTTTTCAAAAAGCCATCTCTTGGTTTCATTGATTTTTTTTTTTTTTTTTGGTCTCATTTCTGCTCTGATCTTTGCTATTTCCTTCCTTCTACTGACTTTGGGCTTCATTTGTTCTTCTTTTTCTAATTCTTTTAGATGATAGGTTAGGTTGTTTATTTGATATTTCTTTTGTTTCTTGAGGTAGACCTTATCACTATAAATTTCCCTCTAAAAGCATTAAGAAATGCTTTTGCTGCATCACATAGAGTTTGAAAATTTGCATTTTTATTTTCATTTGTCTCAAGGTATTTTCTGTTTTCCTCTTTGATTTATTCATTGCCCCATTGGTTTTTTAGTAGCATGTTGTTTAGTCTCCATATTTTTTTTTCCATTTTTCTTCCCATAATTGATTTCTAATTTCATACCATTATGATGAGAAAATATGCTTGATATAATTTCAATCTTCTTAAATTTATTGAGACTTGTGTTGTGGCCTAGCATGTGATCAATCCTGGAGGACATTCCATGACACTTGAAAAGAATGTGTATTCTGCTGTTTTTGAATGGAATGTCCTATAGATATATTAGTATATCTCATTTAGATATCTCATTTAAGGCCACTGTTTTCATATTGATTTTCTGCCTCATTGGATGATCTATTCACTGATGTAAATGGGGTGTTAAAGTCCCCTACTATTATTATATTACAGTCAATTTCTTCTTTTATGTTTGTTAATATTTGCTTTATATATTTAGGTGCTTCTGTATAGGTGCATATATGTTAATGAATGTTATATCCTCTTCTTATATTGATCCCTTTATCATTATATAATGCCCTTCTTTATCTTTTGTTATAGACTTTGTTTTAAAGTCTACTTTGTCTGATACGAGTATTGCTACCAGTTTTCTTTTTACTTTCATTTGCATAAAATACGTTTTTCCATCTCCTCACTTTCAGTTTGTGTGTATCTTTAGCTCTGAAGTGAGTCTCTTGCAGGCAGCATATATATGGATCCTGTTTTTGTATCCAATCAGCCACCATATATCTTTTGATTGCAGCGTTTAGTCCATTGACGTTTAAAGTGACTATTGATAGTTATGTGCTTATTGCCATTTTGTCACTGGTTTTATGGTTGTTTTTGTGGGTCTTCTCTGTTCTTTTCTTCTACTTTTAGTCTCTTCCCTTGTGGTTTGATGATTTTCTTTAGTGTTATATTTGTGTTCCTTTCTCCCTTATTTTTGTGTATCTTTGTAGGTTTTTGATTTGTAGTTACCATGGAGTTCATATATGTTGCTTTTAACTATATTTACTTCTTTTAAACTCAGAGTCATTTAAGTTCAAACACACTCTAAGAGATATACATTTTTTACTCCCCCCACATTTTGTATTTTTGATGTCCTATTTCACATCTTTATGCTTATCCCTTAACTGTTTATTGTAATTATAGTTGATTTTACAGTTTGTGTCCTTTATCCTTTGTACTAGCTTATTTAAGTGGTTGATCCACTGCCTTTACTATATATTTTCCTTTAACAGTGGGATTTTTTCCTACCTGTATTTTCTTATTTCTTGTTACAGACTTTTTTTTTTTAATTGAATGAAGATCCTTTAACGTTTCTTGTAAGGTTGGTTTAGTGGTGATGAACTCTTTTAGTTTTTGCTTGTCTGGGGAACTCTTTATCTCTCCTACATTTCTGAATAATAACCTTGACGGGTAGATTATCCTAGTTCATAGGTTTTCCCCTTTCAGCACTTTAAATGTATCATGCCACTCTCTTCTGGCCTGCAAAGTTCCTGCTGAAAAATCAGCTGATAGCCTTATGGTTGTTCCCTTGTATGTGACTACTTGTTTTTCCCTTGCTGCCTTTAAAATTCTCTCTTTTTCTTTAACTTTTGCTATTTTAATTATAATATGCCTTGGTGTGGGCCTCTTTGGGTTCATCTTGTTTGGGACTCTCTGTGCTTCCTAAACCTGGATATCTGTTTCCTTCTCCAGGTTAGGGAAGTTTTCAGCCATAATTTCATCAAACACATTTTCTACCTTTTTCTCTCCTCTTTTCTTTCTGGAACCTTATAATGCAAATGTTATTATGCTTGATGTTGACCCAGAGGACCAGAGTTCCTTTAAACTATCCTCATTAATTTTTTTTTTCCTTTTTGCTGTTCTGATATGGTGATTTCCACTACTCTATATTACAGATCACTTATGTATTCTTCTGTATCACCTAATCTGCTATTAATCCCTTCTAGGGTATTTTAAAATTTCAGTTATTGTATTCTTTAGCTCTGATTTAAAAAAAAATATTTTCTAGTTTTCATTGAATTTCTCACTGTGTTCATCTATTCTTTTCCTGAGTTCACTTAGCATTTTTATTACTATTGCTTTGAACTCTTTATCAGGTAAATAGTTTATCTCTGTTTCATTAGGGTTTTTTTCTGAGGTTTTATCTTGTTCTTCTGTTTGAAACATATTCCTCTGAGTTCTCATTTTGTTTAACTTTCTCTATTTGTCTCTACACAATTAGGTGAAATAGTTACCTATCTTGAGGGCATGTCCTGTTTGGGACCATCCCTATACAGTCTGCGTATGCCCAGTGGCTTTGGTTGGAGAGTTGGATCTGAAGTGAGCACAGGCTACTTCTTCTCCCAGGGTGCACTGGTAGCCACCACATTAGTGAGAGGTAGGGCTGAAGTTGGAGGGGTTAGAGACAGAGCCAGGTGTCAGCTGGAGTTTTCTCCTATGCTTAATGGTGGTTGCCACCCTACTGGGGAAGGGCCATAGCCTGCAGACCTGGAGCAGAAGCCCTGAGGGTGTTGGGCTTCTCCCTGGTGTGATGGAAGTCTCTGCCCTTGGTTGGGGGTGTGGCCAGGACCTGAAGGCTTAGGGCTGCACTTCTGAGGTGGTTCCACTTTTCCCCAGTGTGTGTGCCTTAATTAGAGGAGAGGTTGGGGCCAGAAGATTTAGAGCTGCACTACTGAGCTGGTCCTGCTCCTTCTCTGTTGTGTGAGTGCTACAGCAATGGCAGTCTCTGCCTTGGTTAGAGGCAGGGCCAGGTTTGGACAGGCTTTTCTCCTTCTCCAGTGAACACTTGTGCTGGCAATGGTGGCTTCTGCCTTAGCAGGGAACAGCACTAGGGCAAGAGGGGCTGGAGCAGGAGCCTGGTGTGCACTGGCAGTGGGGTGGGGTGCTGGGGCAGTTCTGACAGGCCAGCCAGAGCACCAGACCGTTTTCAATCTATTGTGTTTGCACTGGGACTGAGAGTAAGCAAGTCTGTGTGCACTCTTCAAGAGCGGACAGAGTCTTGGTTTCCTACAGCCCTCTGGAAAGCCCCGCTGGTTTTCAAACCAGCTAAGGCAGTATGTCTTCTGGTATCAGACACCAGGGATGGAGTGTCTAATCTGTGGCTCAAACCCCTCACTTTCTAGGGAGGATCCTGGAGTCTGTGGGATCTCGTCCTCCTTTGGGTCACCCACTATGGGTGCAGGTCCCAACTAGATTGCTCCTCCTCTCCTCCTACCAGACTCCATGTGGTTTTCTTTATAGCCTTGGTTGTAGAAGAGCTGTGCTGCTAGTCTTCAGATCATTCTTTGTGAGAGTTGCTCTATATGTAGTTGTAGCTTTGATGTGTTCATGTGGGGAGGTGGGTCGGCATCTTTCTACTCTATCATCTTGATCCTGCCTCCAAAAATGTAGAAATTTTAAAGTAAAATTTCCAAATAGTCTTTCAATCTGTTAGTTGCTAGGAACGCATTTTTTTTTAAAATAAGAAATTCTCTGTCTTTTTGGAAGGCCTCTGTGTCATACAGACTATAGGTAGAATTTCTATATTAAGTTCTTTTTAGTTCCAAAAGGACAGACATACTTCTTTTGAATTTTATGAGAAATAAATAATTAGAAGACATTTTCCCCCTCCAGTTGCATTCAACCAACATCACAGATATGTATGATTGCATACCACATATCACATACAATGTATAAGGCACCTTGCTGGTATTGTAAGTGAAACCAGGGTGAATTGTTTACAGTTCCTGCCCTGCAGCCACTCACTTCAGTGTGGGAAACAGGCCAATTAAGAATCACTAATACATACCAGAAAAAGAGAAACTGTTATAATGGAGATATAATATATGATAGAATTATGCAGGAGTACAAGACAGATTTATCAATATTGCCTGACTTCATGGCAGAGATGAGATTTGAGCTGGACCCAAATGAATGAAAAATGCTTCAGATATATTTATCAAAAGCAGTGAAGATGGCTTGAGCAAAGATATGGAAACAGAAAAGTAGACATTGTTTAGAGAAACAATGATTAATCTGTTGTCTTTTGCACGTGTTTAACGTGTGTTATAAAATGGATAATTTTATGGAAAATTCTGAATGCTTGGCTATGAAGTTTCAACCCTGAAGAAAGGTACACTATGAAATGATATTAAACAAAGATATAATATTTTCCTCTTCTTTTTCTTTTTTTTTCCCATGACATTTATAAATAAAAAAAGGGTAATAAATTCAAATGTCTATTAATATGATTTTTTCTTTTTAATGTTCCTGGGTCTAATCCTTCATATTGCCTCCAAATTGCTTCTCTCTGCCTCAAGGAAGATTAGTATTGTTACATCAGAGAATAAAACAACAACTAAAGGGTGAGAGAGAGAGAAGAACATCAGGACTAAGTTTTGAATTGCAATGTATTTTTGTGTTGTTAGCAAGACAGTAGCCTTAAAATTTTACTGTTGCTGCAATATAAAAAGAATTTTCAGATTTCTATAGCTTCCACAGGGATCTGGAGCCAGTGGTCTAATTAGATCTTAGCACTCCTTCCCCAGTGTGCAATGGATTCTGTTTCGAGGCTAAGTTCTCTGGGAAGAAGCAAGATGTGATGCAGAAAAGAAGAGGAAGTCAGAGCCAAACCTAAGTGCTCCATTAGACTGTGGAAAGAGGAGACAAAACCTGATCCGAAGAGAAAAGAACATCTATTGTGGAGAGACACTTTCCTGAAAACATTGTGGCTTTGGGCTTCCTTCTCTGCTACCTCCACCTAGCTAAGAAAGCTCATTTATACCCAGACAGAATGTCTCCAAAATGCATGGAAAAAGAAAGGGTTTCTAAAAGACTTACCCAAGAAAGACAGAATCAACCAGAAGAGACAGTTTGATGGAGACGAGATGAAATATTATAGTCCAGGAATCTTAAAGAGTGTTTGGTTTTCCCTTTTACTGCTCAAAGAGACGAGGCTCTCAAAGGAAAATCAGATCAATCATAGAAAATAAAACTACATTTGCTTTGAATATCTGAATGTTGTAATTTTTCTATTTACCACTCAAAGTACTTCATCCATTTATGTTATTATTTATCTCTTTCAATTAAACCACACCAATCATATAATAAAAGACTAAAACTATCTCATCCTGGATTATCAAGCCTTGTAGCAACTTGGTTTTCTCACTTGCTTCCTAGATCACAGGTCAGAACAAGTGATTCATGGCCCACGATTAAGGGTGTCTGGTGAGTCTCATGTACCCCGTGAGGAAGGCAGCAGAGAAGCTGATAGAAAGGAAGGAGAGTAAAGGAGATGGGAAGTTCTATGTCTGGTAGAAAGAAGACTGGTGATTCCACAACTCTGAAGTCCAGATTATCTGGACCTAGTGATCACCCCTCGAAGTCAGGTACCACCACTTTGGTACACATAAGACCATATTCAATTCATTTACTATTTCTTGAATTAATTTTTCATTCAGTTAATTTTACAAAATAAATGTATAGGCTCTTTTCTTCCCCTCCTTGTTGCCATTAAGCCTTAATTAATTGCCATACATCTGTTTAAAACTTAGATTTGGCAATATTAACAGATATTAAAAGAAGAACTGTATCATTTCAAACTACCATAAAGAATGAAGAAATGCAAATTTGGCATTGTGTGTAAAACTGTCTTGTTAAACAGAACACATGTGCAATAAAATGAAAAAATATTTCTAGAGATAGCAGATTAGTGATTGTCAGAGAGGTAAAAAGGGTGGGATATTGGCACCAAATGGACCCACTTGGGAATAGTGGAAATGTTCTACATCTTTCTTGTTATGGTGCCTCTACTTGTCAAAACTCATTGAACTATACACTTAATGTGCATATCATTAATCATATGTAAATTATACTTCAATAAAGTTAATTAAAAAAATAGAAACACAGTAACTTTGCCAAGCAGTTAAAGAGGTTTAAATGCCTGCTGGGCCGCTTGCAAGCTGAGCGACCTTGAGCAAATGATGACCCCTCTGAACCTCAGTTTCTTTATCAAGTGGGGTTAACAGTAATATCTATTCCCCAGGGTCTGTATTAAGAAAATATGGTAATGTATGTAGAGTACCTACTGAGTGGTCCATGAATGCATATTTTTTTCTATACCTGTACAGCCAAGTTAGAGCTAATAAGAAAATTTTTACTAATAGACTTGAATAATGCAATCTCAATTATAAGAGACAGTTCTTTCATAAAACACCTAAAATCAATGTGTGTTATTATTCTAGTTTTTTCTAATATAAAAATATTATTTCCCTATATTTTATTATTTCAGGAGAAAATATAATATTTAGTTCTTCTCACAGAAACTTTGAAGGGAAATCAAGTTTACAATGTGCTCTTAGTAAGGAGGATTACTGCAGTGTTCTTTCATTGTTGGGGCTCTAAAGTATACTATACCAATAATAAAAACGATGAACTTTATTAGCTTATGCTATTAGAAATAACTTCCTTTAAAAGTAAAAGATCCCAGTCTCTTGTTTGGTTCTGTAACCACTTTTGGAATGTTCTACTGAATTCTTTTAAATAAGCTTAATATATGGCTCAAGGTATCATGGTGACTTCAGTTAATTAATTTAAACACAGACTAGCTTCTGATTCTCTCTGAGATTTACATTGCATCCAAAGATGGTATAAAATAGGTTCACTCCCTCAGAATAAAATGATAAGAGTTATTGCTCTTGGCCTCTCTATGACTGCTCCAGTTAACAAATGTGTTGGCCTTTTAAAACGATGACTAAAAAGCTCACCATCTGAAAGCTAGGAAAGGAATGAGTTTACCACAAAATATTTAAATGGGATTTCACCAGAAGCTGAGGAAAACCAGAGAAAAATAAACTCTCTTATTTCTTACTTATTTCTTACTTCTCACTTCCACTTGTTTATGAAAAGAACTGGGGATGAGGCACACAGACTTGCACAGAGTAGATACTTTAAAAGGTTTTGACAGAAAAAGAGGAATGGAATTAAGGTGGGTTTATTTAATTATTTTAATATATGTTAAATATCTTTAATTCTTTGTAACTGAGCAATGGTGAGTAGAGTTGGTAAGGAACTCACCTCTTTTGCATTGTGGTGAAGTGTGAGCTATAATTTGGAACACATTCGATTACGAATTTGTACTCCAGCATCAAGGCTTTCCTACAGGTAATTAATTTTAGTGAAGTTTACAATATAGTAGGAGAGAGTTAGGCAAATTGGGGCTTGAGCACTGGCTCTCCAATCCAGTGAACTAGTAGTATGGGCTTGATTCCTGCCTGTTCAACTTGAAGACAATAACAATTACTACCTCATGACTTTTTGAGAGCATTAAATTCAATAGCATATGGCAAAGGCCTGTTTCTACCCTGACATAGTGTAGTCTTGATCAATCATCCCTGGCCCCATTTATATAGGGAACTTCCTGCGGTGTGGGTAGTCATTACATATTGATAGATACTATTGAGAGCAAAATTTAAAATCTTGCTCTTCTGTTTCTTCTACGCAAGGTGGATGGAAAAGAAAACCTGAGCATCATATCTTTACACAATTGCACCCTATCTCTGTTTTAACCATATCAAGTCTTTTCTTGATCTTATATACTTGAACATATATGCTCTCTATGAAACTCATTTCTTTCTTTAATGTCCTCTTTCTGAAGATGGACTATACTTTTCCAGGCTTTCCTGATAGATGCCTGCATTCTCTTTGGTAATAGGTTACTCTAGGGACTCTTGCCTCCCTGTTTACAATTCAGCTGGTTTTGCTTTCCTTGAGAACATTGATGGAAGGCAGATGGGTTCTAAGTCAGATGTGCAGATTCCCTTCTTAGTGTTATAACTTATCAATTTCCCTTTCTATAAAATGGGGTTAATATAATACCAATAGGTTGTTGATATAATTAGATAAAATAAGGTAATTAAAATTCTTTTATTGAAAATAGTTACTTTTATTATGTTTTTCCATTTGAATCTGCTATGGCCTAAACCTAAACCAATGTTACCTACATTGTTTGTTCAAAAATCGTTTGTTTATTGACTGATTAGAATGCAAATTTAAAAGAACTTTATTGCTTCACGTGAGGAAAAAATATTTAATGTTTCTGATGAAACATACATCAAGTCATATTTAGGATCATTTTTTTAAAACTTTAGAAGTAGCTTACAAAATGAATATCCTGAAAAGAACGCCTGTATTTACTGTGAAATAAAGTCAAGAGTAAAACCAAACAAAAAGAGAATAAAACTAAAATTTGGCACAAAGTCCAGCCATACTGGCCCATTTCTATAATCTCTCTGGTTTCTTTGCCTCCAGACTTTCCCTGCTTTGATCCCTTTAATGCCCAACTCAGAGATAAGTCTTGCAAAAATACAATTGTCATCATGTTGCTTTCCTGATTAAGAACCTGCAGGGTCTTCCCATATCCTACAGCATCAAGACCCTAATTCTCTACGTGAAATTCAAGGTATTTTGTTATCTGGTCCCAATTTATCTAACCAAATTCATCACCTACTACTCTGGTAGATGTGATCCATAGAATCTTTCTATCATACAGATTTAATAGTTTATGGCCTAGGATCTGACACATCAGTGTGTCTAGGGCCATCTAAAGTTGTCTTCTTTACTGAAAACTTCCTTAACTATTAGAATCCACATTCTTAGTTCATGAATTAAATATCAAATCAAAATACAATTATTGTTGCTTAGAAGATGTCAAGCTCTGTGTTGGAAACTTTGAGGAGCATAAAGATGAATTAGTCACAATTTTGCTTCTAGTCTGTTACTAAGTTTAATGGGACCCACAGAAAGTACCATGAAGATGGAGGAGAGAAAAGAGTAATGCACATTGTGCGTGTGTGTATCTGTGTGTGCGTTGGTGGGTGTGCTCAGAGAAGATTTCCAGGATGAGTTGACATTTAAATTGTGCTTGGAAGAAGAGTCAATTAACCCAAAGGGCACAATAATGCATACTGCCTAGGACCCATGATACTTTCAGGGGCCCACAAATAAAATGCTTTAATTTTAATTTCCTTTAAAATTAGAAAAAATTGAATATAATAGTAATAAGATATATAAGAATGAACTCAACCAGGATTATATTTGTCTTTATACCAACACAATAATTTTTAATATTTTTATGCAGGAAGGGACCCCTGAAGACAAAGTGACCTAGGCTCACAAAAGTCATATTGTCACCCTGCCTGGAAGAATGGATGTGATATTAATGGGTAGAGATGGAAAGAGGAAACAATGTGGGCTAAGGTCCTGTTGTGGGAAAATACAGGGTGTGTGGGAAATTCCTAGGGAAAGGTAGTGTTGGTCAAACATGACAAATGATGTCAAAGAAAGGTCAAAAGGTAAATACAGAGGGTGGAATGGAGCCATATTATGGAGGCATTATTGTTGGCAATTTTAAAGAGATTTGGACTTGTTGCTGTTATATTTAGGGCTGTTGAATAGGGGAATGACATGATAACAGGCTCTACATTTAGTGTCTTCATTCAACAAATATTGAATTATCAAGCACCTTTATTAAGCACCTCTGATGTACTAGATGTTGTGTTAAGTGCTGAGCACACAGTAACAGAAAGGGGAGTTCCTGTCATTAGGGAGCTAACATTCTAATGGGTTCACCAGACAGTAAACACACAAACTATCAAATAAAAAATAATTTCCCAAAGTGATAAGTGCGTTGAAGACAGTAATGAAGGATAATAAACAGAATAAATGTAGAGCACTGTTGTAGTTGAGAGGGTCAACATTCCAAGCGTGAGGAACATAGCAGAGGGAAGAGCAAGTTCCAAGAGCTGGTAAGTTGACAAGTCTGATATGAGGCTGATGTGACTGGAGTGAGTAAATAAGAGAATGGGTGCATGGGATGAAGTTGGGGAGGAAGTTTACATTTTTACACTTGATTATATAACATGTTATGCTTCTACCCTTGTTAATATTTCTTCTTTTTTATTTTTATTTGATCCTAACTTGCTTCTATTTTATTTATCTGTGTAAAGCATTTTGAATCCTTTTTGGAACACGGTGGTGTGCTTAAAATTCTCTTCTCTCCTGTCCAACATCTATCAGTGAGTTGAGATTATGAAAGACATTCAATAAACATTTGTAGGACCGGTTTGTGAGTCAGTAGATATATTCAAATATCATATGTAATTCCACTGAAAGGAGCCAAGAATTCAGTTTGGTCCTAAATAAAACAAATTGTCATTTAGTTTACATAGTCCTCTGAACATCTAAAATAAAGTAAGAGGTATCACATGGCTACTTTAAACAGTGTTGGCCTGCTTCTTTGACAAATGTGTTTAGCACTAGTCCAAGAGCACACCATGGTTCATGATTCAGTGTGGAATTTTATCTGTTGTCATGGTAGACCAAGAAAAATACTACCTAGGAGAAATACTTAGAGATTATTTTTGGAAGTTCCAGTACATATAGATATAATTTTTCCCAATGTCTCCAAATAAATTTTAAAAATTAAGCTAAAGCAAAAATTTAACATAAAAGGAAGATTCTATTAATTGATATAAGCTTTGGAAGCTTGAAGAAGTTGTGTTCAGATTAAGCATCAATCTATATTTATGGAATAGTTAAGAAAAGCAACACAATATTATATAAGAGTAAAATGAGGACGCAACAAATCTGATAGATTTTGGTACATTCTGCAATGTTTATAGTATTTCTAAATAAAACAATTTGCTAGGGACTGTAGTTTGTCCCTATATATATTTGTCACAATCATTGATTCTAACTGCTGCTATTTTATGGGGGCTATTGGGGTCTTACATTTTATTTCAATTTCTGTATATAGAATTAATGTTTCTACTTGTAAATGAATGATTGATTATGGGGAGTTTATATTTATGATAAGCTTGGCTTTTATGAGTGATGAATAAAGCTTAATAATTTTGTATTGGGTAATGCTTAATCTTCAAAGGACTAGACAAACAAGAATTAATCCCTCAATTAGTCTGTCCTCCAACTAAAATTGATAACTCCCATTTTACAGGAGAGCAAAGTTGAGTCAAGGAGACTTAATCCTCTGATTTTGTGTAAATTTCATCACTTTCCAAAGAAACACTAGGATGTAGTTTAGAAGAATGGAGATTTTCAAGTGCAAACAGATTTACAACTCTTGAGGGTGGAGTGATTTATTATTAATTACTTTTATCCTTAAGCTTACACTGAAGCATTACTCCTACACTAAAATCCAGAGAATGTTTATATTAGATCTTTATTTATTATTAAGTTTTGTAGACTTAATTTGGGAATTTTATTGTATAAATATACATAGCACATTCAGTTTAGCCAAGTATTTTTCAATATAATATCATAGATAGCAAAATTAGTACTATTATGTGTTAAGAAAGAATTCTATATGGGGAACCACTTTCCTAGTTTTGCTCTCTTGGAGCTTATGTATGAACCTCTGGTCCAGGAATTTATATTAAAATATATAT
The DNA here is from genome assembly GCF_028023285.1 of Balaenoptera ricei. Lineage (NCBI taxonomy): Eukaryota > Metazoa > Chordata > Mammalia > Artiodactyla > Balaenopteridae > Balaenoptera > Balaenoptera ricei. The sequence continues at coordinate 6,296,611 of NC_082642.1, forward strand.
TTCCATGTAATCTGGTAATATGTATACTGAGTGGTTTCATGGAGGACTGAGGAATTTTAAGACAAAAATGTGGTTTAGAATCACTGTACCACATATTTTAGAGAACAACACAGAATTTATAATAAAGTCCAAAATCTGTATGGTAGGATCTGATATTAATTTCCAATTCTTCCACACCGAGGATTAACAGCCTGCTGTGGACAACCTAACCCAGTATAGATAATAGGGTGATCTTATCAGAGTGGGCTTTTCTACTTTGGATCACTGAAGATCTTCGTATTATACCTCTGTGGTTTGTGCTGAGATCGTTTCTTGCTGCTGCCCAGCTCTAATTACTAATTATAATTCTTACTCTTATATTGTTATCACTAGGTGTTGCTGAATGATTTTACAGTTGTCACTTGATTTTTTAAAAAATATTTTTATTTTTAAACAATCTAAAGCTTATAAAAATCGCAGGAATAATCCAAATAACATTTTCCTGAGCAATTTGAGACTGAGAGACCAACATGATGTCCCATCACCCCTGAACATGTTAGTATAGAACAAAGACATTCTCCTACATAACCACAATACAGCTATCCAGGAAATTGACATTGATACATTACTACTATCTAATCCTCAGATTCCATTCAAGTTCTGTCAATAGTCTCTATAAAAAAACCAAAACATAAAACAGAAGCAATATTAACAAATTCAATAAAGACTTAAAAAAAACTTATTGACTGGGATTAATAAAGACTTTAAAAAAAACTTAAGGGGATTACAAAAACTAAATAAATGGAGAGCTATAACTTAGTCGCCACAGGCAAACTAGATCATCTTAGAGATAATAGTTCTCACCAAACTGATCTCTATATTCAATAAAATTCCAACCAAAATTACTTCAAGGTTTTTCATGGAATTGACAAGCTTATTTTAAAATTAATGTGGAAGAACAAGGGTCAAGAATAGCTAGGAAACAAAGTGAAATAATGACATGATGGAGTAGGAAGTGATTTCTCCTGTAAGCTATTAATATAAATTTAAGGTAATTAGGACATCATGGTACTGGGCCAGGGATAGACCATTGTGAGAAAATAGAGAACCCAGGAGCAGAAGCAGACATAGGTAAATACTCAATATATATCAGTATCACAGATCAATGTAAATAGGGTGGAATTTTCACTAAAGATGCTTGACAATTGATTCAACAATTGCATAAAATGAAATTGGCTCCTTACTTCACACGATACATATCCATTTTGTATGGATTAAGTATTCAAATATAAAGGGAAAACAGTCTTTTAAAATTTTAGGGAACAAATCATATGAGCTCCAAGTAGAACTAATTGCCTAAACAAGACACAAAATAAACAAAGCATAAAAGGAAAGTTAAAAATTTCAACCCCACAAAAATTAAGGGCCCCTTTTCATCAGAAGACCCCCTCAAAGAAAGTTTAAAATCTAGCCACCAATTTGGCAAAGATATTCACACCATTTATGTATTCACAAAGCTGTTTTCAGGAATACGTGAATAACTCCTTCAAATCAATAAGAAAAAAACCACCCAATGGAAAAATGGGCAAAAGTTTTTAACAGGCCCTTCACAAAAGAGGAAACTCAATGGCCAATGAACATTGATTGAAAATGTGCTTGATTTCATTAATAATATAACAGTACCAAGTGTTGGTGAGAATGTGGAGTAGAGAATTCTCATAAACTGCTGGGGACTATGTATATTGTTACAAAATCTTTGGAAAACAAATATGGGTTATCTCCTGAAGCTGATCATTCTCTTAACATATGCCCCAAAGTTCCGCTCCTAGGCATACAACGTCACGTAGAAGATCCCTAGCACATATGCCTGGGGGAACAGGTACAGGAATATTCAAAGCCATATTATGTATAAAAGAAAAAAATTAGAATTTCCCAAATGTTCATTGACAGCGAATGGATTAATAAATTATGCTCTACTCATACACTTGAATACTATACAGCAGCCAATATGAATGAACCGCTTCCAGTATCAACATGGGTTAATCTCAGAAACTATGGAACAAACAAGTTGAGGAAGAACACACACATTATGATTTTTAAACAAGGTTTAAAAATAAGCAAAACTAAATTTGTATATGGTTTAAGGATACCAATGGGGTAAAAAGATAAGTCTACAAAAGTGACAAAAAATTATCAAGAAAATAAAAGGGAATCCCGAGCACAAAATTCAGAATAGTGGTTACCTGGTTGGGAGGGTGGTGGTGGTCATGGGACACTTACAATTACACAGGGAGTTTCAACACTATAGCTATTGTTCTCTTTCTCAAGTCGGATGGTCATATTTTTATTATTTCTAACTAACATTTGCACTGCTTCCTTTTTTGGTATATATAAAAAAAATTTTTTTTAATTGAAACATTTAATTAATTTTTTTTCCCAGCCTCATGGCTTGTGGGAATGTTGGTTCCCTGACCAGGGATTGAACCCGCCCCCCGCCCCCCCACAGTGGAAGCTCAGAGTCCTGGCCACTGGACCCCCAGGGAATTCCCTAATTGAAGCATTTTAGAAACCCATTTTCTGCTAGAACCTAAATGCTTGATGGCAAGGTTTATGTATTATTTATTCTAAGAGTCTAGTGCAGTGCCTGGTACACAGTAATGTTAATAAAATAAATACACAGAAGCAAAAAAAAAAATTTCCTTTTTAGTTATAGATTATCATTTCCAATCAAGTTCTCATTATCTTCACCTGGATTAGAGTCTCAATAATTTACAATTTCTTAGACCCCCAAAACTCTTTAGTCACTCCCTTATTGTACTGCATATAATAATAGTTGCCGTGTCTTAAAATTATTTGCATAAATGTATTGTTTCTCCTCAATATTCTGCCTTTAAGGTAGGAGAATGCTTTATTTACCTTTATATCCCCTATAACAACTGGTGACCATAGCTAATCAAAATACTTGATGGATGGATAAAAATGTGTGTGTGTGTGTGTGTGTGTGTGTGTGTGTATATATATATATATATATAATGGAATATTATTCACTCATTAAAAATGAAGCCTTGACTTTTGCAACAGCATGGATGGACTTTGAGGGCATTATGCTAAGTGGAATAAGTCAAAAAGAGAAAGACAAATACCATATGATTTCACATATATGTGGAGTCTAAAACAACTCATGTATACAGAAAAGAGATTGGTGGTTGCTACAGGTGGGGGGTGAGAGGGGCAAAATGGATGAAGTTGGTCAAAAGGTACAAAGTTTTAGTTAATAAATAAATAAGTCCTGGGGGAGGAAATATTTTTATTTTTAAACAATCTAAAGCTTATAAAAATCGCAGGAATAATCCAAATAACATTTTCCTGAGCAATTTGAGACTGAGAGACCAACATGATGTCCCATCACCCCTGAACATGTTAGTATAGAACAAAGACATTCTCCTACATAACCACAACACAGCTATCCAGGAAATTGACATTGATACATTACTACTATCTAATCCTCAGATTCCATTCAAGTTCTGTCAATAGTCTCTATAAAGTCCTTTATAAGAAAATAATCCAGTCCAGAATCATGCATGATATTTAGTTGTCAAGATCCTTTAAACTCCTTGAGTCTGCAATAGTTCTTTGGTCTCTTCTTGATTTTCACAACCATGACATTTTTGAATATTATAGGCTTGTTATTTGGTAGAATGTCCCTCAGTTTGGTTTGTCATGTTTCCTTATGATTAAATCAAGGTTATGCAACTTGGGCAGGCACATCACAAAAGTGACCCTGCATTCTTCTCCTTTCATCCTATCAGGTGACACATGGTTTTGATTTGTTCCATTACTGGCGATGTTAATTTTGATCACTTGATTTAGGTGGTATCTGCCAGGCTCCTTACCATGAAGTTACATTTTTTTCCCCTTTATAATTAATAAGTATTTTGTGGGGGAGGTACTTTGAGGCTAGGTAAAGATTCCACTACCCAGCAAAATTTTAATTTATTCATTTATTCATACCACTATGGATTGATAGATTCTTATTTTATTTAATAGGCTGCAGTCCAATATTCTCATATTTATTTTAATGTTAAAATTGTCCCACATTTCCTTATTGGCTCCCCTTTGAAGGTACCATCTTTGTACTTTTGATATTTCTCCACCATTTTCTGAGAATTTCCTTCTTTCTGATGCAACAAAATTTCCCAGGCTCATCTTCTAATTTCTCTGCCCAATCACAGATTGAATTATTTGTCCAGAGAGTTGTGCTTCCCTTAAGTGGGCAATGGTATTTAGAAACCAAAATCTGAGTGAGAGGTATGCTCATTACTATTGGAGATTGCTGATTTCAAGCTTCTCAGTGGAGAGAGGTAGGGAATATATCCAGAGTAGGTAAAAATATAAATATTTATAATAGGTAGGGATATATATTTACATATTGATTTACATTTACATCCATAAATAGTTTATCTATCTGGAATATTAATAGTTCACATCAATATCTCCACTTCCAATGCAACAACACAGAGTTCATTCTAGTTTTCTCCCTTTTCTTATTTGTAACTTTTTGGTACGACATTGAGAAACTAGGCTCTCATTATCCTCAATATATTTATTTGATCAATTATTCTTATGTATCCAATTTCTAAGTGTCATGCTACTATATCCAATCTGCATGCCCTCGTCACTCACACTGGGCTCTAATATGCTGTGCAAAGTCATCACTGTCACTGGTCCTTTTCCCATGCAGATATTCTGCTCACTCCATTCAGATTTCAACACCTCCTATCAGATGGCCACCACCATCCTTGGACAGATGCTCTCCTCAAACTGTTTGGCTTCTGACCCTCTGTCAGGGCTGTCTCCTAATGGTATACCCTCCCCATCCTTCTTGAGCTTGGACAATCAGCAGTCTGCTGTCCTCCCTTCCAATGGGAACACACACCTGACTCTGCTTGGATGCTAACACCACATAATGGGACACTCGCCCGCCACCCATGTAAGGAAACACTGCTTACTCTTTTGGGGCTTTGTCATCCTAAGGTGGGCTGCCCTCTCTCTTGAAGCTCACCCCTTTGTGGATATCCTCTTGCTATGAACTGAATTGTGTCCCTTCTAAATTCACATGTTGAAGCTCTAACCTCCCAGTGTGATGGTATTTGGAGATGGGACCTTTGGGAGGTAATTGTGGTTAGATGAGGTCATGAAGGTGGGGCCCTCAGGATCAGATTAGTGACTTTATAAGAAAAGAAAGAAGAGAGAGAGATCATTCTTTCTCTGCCATTTGAGGACACAGTGAGAAGGTGGCCATCTTCAAGTCAGGAAGAGTGTCTTCACTAAGAACCAAGTGGTCTGACACCTTGATCTTGGACTTCTCAACCTCAAGAACTGTGATCAATAAATGTCTTTGTTTAAGCTACCCAGCCTAGGGTATTTTGTTACAGCAGCCACAGCAAACTAATACACCTCCTCACCTCAGTCAGGCTTGAATCACCATCTCCCCTCCTCACAGATGCCCTCCTTAATATTCTCGGACTCTGACACCATGGCCCCTATGTTTACCTTGCTTGGTACTACCTAATGGATTTTCTACAGAATTGTTTAGGGACAGAAAGGAAGAAAGGGAAAAGGAAAGTCACTCTAATCTGCATAATTTTTCCTGCAATCCCTTTGATAACTGTTTCCCCCTGAGGTATCAGAATTCTTTTGGACGAATGTAGTCTCTGTATTGATCATGAAGGGTGGGGGGACTTATGCAAATTCTTTAAATAGGAAGACTTACTTCTTGCTTGGAATCGTGTTAAAACAGATCTTTCATTTCCATAGTGCCATGATACTTCCTATATAATGTTATTAAATCTTAACCTAGTGGTAATATTTTGGAGTGCTATCTAATCACATCATACTCCACATTGTATATGTTTAAAAAATAATACTTTTAGAAAAGATAAAAGTGATGTAAAAATCTGTGTATTTCTATAGGCAGAATCTATCTATGTACGTATTTTTTCTATTTTAATTTAAATGACAACTTGCTATTCCCTTTTCTGGAAACACTATTAAGCAGATACTTTCATCGCTGGCTCCTTCTCATAATTCATTTAGGTCTATGTTGCTAAAATGTCACCACTTCAGAGAGGTCTTCCTTGGCCACCCAAAATGCCACCTCTCTTTCTGTCACTTTATTCCCTTGTCCTTCCTAACATCTATCAAGATGTATAAATTATATTATTTAATCATTTATTTGCTTATTGTTTCTCAACCTCAATAAAACTTAAGCTGTGTGTGAAAATGGACTTTATATATCTTATTCATTAAGATGTTTCTAGTACTTGAATTGTGTCTGGCATATGACATATACTCAGTAAACATTTAAAAAATATACTCAGTGAATATTCGTTGAGTGACTAAAAATGTATGAAGGCACTGAAGAATCAAAAAACTGTAAAAAGCTATAGTTAATATATGTGAAGTAGGCAAAGTATGAATTTCCATAATTTAGGTGTATTTCAATAGTTCAGGATGGGTCAAGAAGTCGGGCAGTAACTAAAAATAATATGAGTTTGGAATTTGAGGGTACTAGCTATAAAGTTTACTAATAGATATGCTAATATCAGGAAAAGCAATAGAGAATCATACATATATACATACATATATGTAAAATAAATTTCAAATGTTTCCATGAATAATATATTAATACATCTGCTAATATCAGGAAAAAGTAATAGAGAATCGTATCTCTATATTTATATTTACCTAAACAATTTTTTTAATGTTACCCATGTATATATAAATATAACTATTACATTTAATAGTTAATGCATATATAGATAGTAATTACTGCTTGATGCTTACCTCAAATATTTCATTATTTCTACATCTTAAATTAATTATGCAATTTTAACTTGAGGTTGGTAAGAACACATAATTTGGAGAGTAAGGCAAGATCTATTGGGGCACATATGACAGAAACCTCATTTCAAATAGTTTAAGTGAAAATAGATTTTATCTTCTCATGAATCTATAAAATCCAGGGATGTACTTCATACATGGCTAGATACAGGACCATAAATGAAGTTGTTAGTTCTCTCACTTTCTTTGTCTCCCTCTTTCTCCTTATCTCTTTTTGCTTTACTCTTAATGAATTTATTCACAGGCAGACTCTTTCTACATAATTTTTAAAAACTTTATCTCTTGATGGAAGCGGTAGCAAAGTTACATTGTAAAGGGCATGCATGCAAGGAGGGGAGGAATTAATGAGGACAATTTGCCACTGCTTAGTGATAGCCCAGGGTAAGCCTTGGCTTATATCTTCTCATAATTAGCTTTCACAGAGCAAAGAAGGCCTGCTTTCAGCCTAAGAGTTCTTGCAAAAATCTTTGTGAAGACTCTGATTGTTGGGGTTTTGTCACATGCTTACCTCTGAATCGATTATTGGAGCCATGGAAACATTCTTTTGGAAAGTTCCAGGTCATGTTTCACCCCCTAGAACTGAAGGGTGGGTCAGCTGCACCTAAAACATATGGACTGAAAATGAGAGGAGAGTAAATCTCAGGAGATGTTTCCAGACGATAATAAATACATGCAATATCAGTAGAACTGAGAATTTCCTGTAAGTTAAGACAAAGATTCCGGACATATTTGAAATCTTTTGTTGTATTTCTTTTATTTTTCCCCTGTACTTCTTAATAAGGAAATATTGTCAGTGCAGCCACTCTATAGTTCAACTTGAGGCTAATTTTGAGCCCTGGTTCCAAAACGTACTAGGTAATTTGAGTAAATGAGAGATACTTCTGCTCTGACTGAAGCAGGGTAATTTGACAGACTCCAAATTTAAAGGTTCTGCTGGTTGTTTCTTTAAAAGTGTGTGTTTGTGTGCGTGTGTGGTGTGTTTGTGCATACGTATATGTGTGTTGAATATGTGTGTTAAATATAATCTACTTATTTCACTATTTTTTCCATCCCACTGTTATATATCCCACTGTGTCTATGGTGAGGGGTAGGATGAGTTAAGGTCAATTATGTTTGGTATCTTATTTGATTATCTCATAAAATGATGAAAGTTTAATGGCTTGTGAAACACTAGAAGAAAAAGAAATTCAGAATGTTTCTACATTCTTGGGAATAGAGACAGATTTTGTAAGGCTGGGAGGCAATATTCTTTGTGGTTGAGAACAACTACTGAATACCATACACATCTGGGAAGAAATCCAAGAAATTCTTAACAGTCATGAAACATTTGTCAAGTCCCTTACTGCCTCCAAGCATTAATTTCCTTACCCGTAAAATGGCTATACAAATAACACCTAATTCATTGGATTGCTGGAAGATTAAATGAGTTCCTATGTGTATATCACTGAGTTTACTATATGGCCCTTAAGAAGCCATTTGCTATTTGTGGTACATTTTGAAACTTCCCCAAATTTCTCTCTTCATAAAGTTATTTTGAGTCAAATCATTTGCCATGAGAAAACTACTGGAAGACAAATATTTTGCCAATGTTAGGCAACACTCAGTAGTTATTAACAGGTTAACCTACATTACTTTTCAGTTTCCTAGAAGAAGGCATGGCTACAGGCCCAAGCAACACAGAGAGGGCAAGAGTAGGTGCTCTGCTCAACAGTCCTAGCTGAGCTCCCATCTGACAGCCATTAATTACCGACTGTGTGAATGAGTCATTTTGGATGTCCAGCTAGTACAGAGTTAGATGACTGCAGCCCAGCTGACATCTGCCCGTAACTACATATAAGACTGCAAAGTGAGACCCACCCAGTCGACCCAATAAACCCACAGAATCATGAGACATAATAATACATTATTGTTTTAAGCCATTAGCTTGTGGTGTGGTTCGTTATGCAACCACTGATAACCAGAAAAGCAGGATTGGAAGGGTAGGAAAGAAAGAGAGCAAGCATTGAAGCACCTAAGAAAATTACCTAATGGAAACTGGAGGACAGTAAGCACCAATATCTTCTCATTTTAGATCACAGCGTTGCCTGGAAGCAGCCCAAATAGTACCCAGAGTACAATACAGATATATTCGACTGCTTGGACTGTTATTTTACGAATTATTTCATAGGACTTTTGGCTGCATAATCTACACAAATCTGTGAAGATCTGTAAAGTTAGGCTAAACTAAGAAATGTGGAGCTGGCTGTTTTTTCTTAATTCTCTAAGGGATTTGGGTAGTCAACTGAATTGAATGTTACCTCATTTTTCTTATACACAGGGTAGCTTTTTATCTGTGTCTTTGTTTTCCAAGGACTTGCACTCTAAGATTACATAGAGAATCAAAAAAAAAAATAAAATTCATGAATGAACAAACGACATGAAAATTGTTTCCCCTCAAACATCTTTTAACCTCCATCTTGCTTTAATAGTAGAATCAATTTAGCCCTCTCCTGCGACTTCCCTTCTCTTTGTGGTTTGGCCTGTTTCTATTCCTGGATGTTTTCAAGGCCAATATAGTGCAAATTTACTGCCAAATGAAACTTCAGGCTTTGCAAAAAGTATCCAGGATTCCATGGAAACCATGAAAGGGTTATTAGAGAAATACTTAGATCTCATTTAAAGCCACTGGCAAATGAGCAGTTAACAATGGGAGAAGAAGAAAAAGTTAACAGGGATGAGGACAGGATAGGAGTTTCAAAGAGAATGATTTAAAAATCAAAGTCTTAAGAGAGATCTTTGAAAAAATTGATTAAGCACATACATATTTGCAAAATAATCCTCCTTATTATTATACCCCAAAAATAAAATGTTTTGTGCAGAATACAGTATCAAGCAATAGCACAAATTTGTCTGTTAATGATACCAAGGAGAAAACAATGTTCTTTGTCTTCTCTAAGAATTGAACCATGTTTGCAATTAAAAACTAAATTTAGTTAAATATTCGATTATATTTTATCACATTTTTACAATTTTGGTTTCATTTTTTAAGATAAAGTTCTAATCAAAATCTTTTCCTCTATTTTTAAAAATGAAACTGTGGTGCCAATTTAAAGTTGCTTTAAGTGCCTTTTCTCCCTATTTTAAGCATATTAATTATTCCAAGATGAGGAAGTAAAATAATATTGAGCCTCCCAGATTAGGGAGAAATAATTTATTTGACAATGTTTTTGTATTGTCAAGTTAATGGAAAATACTTTCTTAAGTAACTCAGAGATTGCAAGCAATGGATAAATAGTCTTTAACGTAATAAGCTCAAATATTACTTTACATGAAATAGTCAAATTAAGATAATGGAAAATACATGTTTCTCTTGGGGAAGGATGGATTCAAAGAAATTTTGTATTTGATTTTAGATATTATAAAAGAATATTAAATACAGCACAGAATGGAAAATCCCACTGTCTTTCTACCTCTCCTTTCATTAACCCAGGCAACCAGCAGTTACTCCACCAACTTCTGAGGGAAAAACAAACATGGGACTATGAGTCCCATCCCTGTCCTACATGGAGGAGATAAGCCAGTGCTATTTAATGCCTGTGCTGTGAAATGTGCAAGACAACAGAAGGGATTGATGGTAATTAGTTACAAGGTTGTTGCTTCAGGGAGAAAGGAAAAGAGAAGATAGGGCCATCAGGTTACTAAAACAGGGGACAATGACAGTTCAGTGAGAAGCAGAATAATTCCTACATTAGCTGCCACAACAATATATTGCTCTTTAGAGCTCCTGGGTAGTTTCAGAATTATTCTTGGGTATTCCATAAATGAGTGTTAGTCTTAGGAAAGAGTATCCAAAAAAATGTTTCCCAAAGGAACTCTCTATAGAAAGACTTTAAGGTAAAATCAGTGGAAATTCGAGAAATTGTGAGAGTTGGCATCCTATAAAGAAACAAATGTGATATCCATACATCCATATTCTAGATCCACTTACATTTTAAGGAAAAGATCCTGTTTGGATTAAAAAAAAAAGAGAGTGGATTACATAAGTGATTTCAGATGAGTTTTAGCCACAGAATTCTCTCTTTCCTTCTCTTCCCTTCTCTCCCTTCCCCCACTTTCCTTTCTCCCACTCTCTCTCTTTCTCTGAAAGCTTACAAGAAAGGTCAATACATAAACAAGTGGACAGCTGTAGTTGAAATAAGAGTCCCAGACATTTACAGTGTCTGTACACATCATAGTGCTTGCCTTTCTCTTAGAAATTCCTTCCTGTGATGGGCTGTCATAGTCATCTTTGTGCTACATGGCTCTTCAATGTTTATTGTTATCAACGGAATGAGAAGCAACAATTAGCCTAAGAAAAGTCAATCAGGTTTACCTCCTAGGAACATGTAACATAGATCAAAGATGCTACTTTGATCTGGACTGACCAACTGAGTGGAGATAAAAAGTGAGCTGTGATGTGGATATTTTTGACCGTGGAAAATTCCAAAAGAGGAAGGGATAAAGAGTGGAGAATAATACGCAAATGCAGAGACAGGTGAGATTTTAGTACTGCTTAATTTCCTAATGGCTTTTGAGTTCCTGGTTCCATTTCTTCACGAGACCTGAGTGCCTTGGGTTCTGTGATATTTTCTTGTATGCTTCAAACACACACACACATATATAGATATAAATTTTTCTTCTAATTGAAATAAATTTCTTTTACTTGAAACCAAGGGAACTATGATGAACATGCAGGGTTAAGGAAAGGAAGTGAAATTTAGACTAATTTCCACAGAAATTAGTCTAAAGCATTTGACATACATTTCAATATGTGTAGAGAATCTTTAAAATATGCCTATCCTTTGACTTATATATATTCTACTTGTAAGGATATTCCTTAAATTAATGAACAATGAATACAAATATTTTCACACAGATCATTTCATATAGCATTATCTATAACAACAAGAATGGAAACAAGTTAAACATCCAGCAGTAGACTAGTATTTAATAAAGAATGAGCAATTGTGTGGCCATTTCAAATGTTTTCTAAGAATGCTTAACAATGGCTGTCATATTACACAACTCCAGGAAGTGTGTCATTGTCTAAGTGAGTATCTTTTAGAATTGTGCAGTGCCCAGCCTATACTTGTGTACACAATACCCTGGTTTAATGACATATTAAACATTAAACCAGGTTTAACATTATATTACAGTTCAATTAAAAAGTAGTATTCACACAAAACTATATCTTTGGTATAATCCCAAATATATGATTAATAGATTTCAATGGATTTATACAGTATTTGTTTAGAAAGATTACAGAGATATATGTCAAATTCTAATAAATTATCTCTGGTATTCGAAGTATGAGTGATTTAAGACAGCGGTCCCCAACCTTTTTGGCACCAGGGACGGGTTTTGTGGAAGACGAGTTTTCTACAGACTGCAGGGGTGGGGTGGGGATGGTCCAGGCGGTAATGCGAGCGATGGGGAGCGGGGGATGAAGCTTTGCACGCTCACCTGCCGCTCACCTCCCGCCGTGCAGCCCGGTTCCTAACAGGCCGCGGACCGGTGGGGGTTGGGAACCCCTGATTTAAGAAATTCTTTTTGGTATTTTCCATTTTTTTTCTATAATGAGAGCATACTGTTGGAACCAGAAAAAATGATAACTATAATTTTAATGCTCTTATCTATTGGTCTGTTAAAATAAACACCATACACTGGGTTTATAAACAATAAAATCTTCTATTATATCCCACATGTGGTGTTCTCTCTTTGTGTCAGCATCCACATTTCCCTCATCATATAGGGACACAGTAACCAAATTTCCCTCATCTTATAGGGACATAAGTCACTGGATTGGGGCCCACCCTAATCTATTATAAAGTCATTTTAACTTCATTAGATCTGCAAAGACTCTATTTCCAAATAAGGTAACATGCACAGGTAGTGGGGTAGAATTTCAGCATATCTTGTTGGGGAACACAATTCAACCCATAATGCTAGGTATTAGGATTCTTCAAAAAAAATTGCATTAGAAATGGGAAAAACTTTCTGCCAGCTACCAGTATTTCACTTTACTGGTTCCTCTGAATAAGCAAGATTAATTTATAAAGTGAAGGTTAAAAAATTATAGTTTGGTTTGGACTCTCACTGTGCCAATCCAGTATTTCATGAATAAATCTCACATTATCATGGGTTTCTTATCAGAAATGTGCTGTCTATATAAACTGTTAAAATTTATTTACTCATTTTCTAATTCATACTTAACTGACCTTTTTTTCTACTAATACACAGTCTGTGACTTGGGTTAGGTGTTACATGCTTAATATCACTCCACTGTGCTGAAGAAGCCTGTTTAAACAAATCACAAAGCTGTGACACAGGACAGAGCACTGAGGCAAAAACATTTTTAGCTTCTTCCATTTAAAGTCATGCTGGTATTTACAAAAGCAGGCAAACTACACGTTGCTTCAACTGTTTAGATCATCATTCTCCCACAAACCTTCCAAATCATATTTCAGATAAGAGCCCTGAAATTCCAGCTTTCACAGTGACATTTGCACCTGCATATGGAATTCTCTCCTACGCTGGTTGGCAGCTGGTTTAGCACTGAGTCGTCATGTTTTGTTATTTTTCTTCAGCAAGACTGATAGTTCTTGATAATATTTCTCCCAGCTCTGTAAAGTTGGGTTATACTTTCTGCATGTTAAATGAAAATATTTTATTTTTTCATTTAAAATATGCAGAGCAGATTTTAAAATTTTGGTATAAAAATGGAACAAGGAGATATTACATAATGGAATGATTTGTTTTCTTACATTCTTTTATTTCCCCACTCTCTTAGACCGAGTCCCCTAGGAAACAGTCTGAACCAAAATGTACACACTAATGCTCTTTGGCAGGGGTGGGATGGCTACGTGCAAAGTGAGAGTGAAGGAAAAAGGGAAATGAGGCAGGAAAGGGGAGTACTGCCTGTGATTTCACAAGAAAATGCAGTCAGTTATTTAGTCATATGGGGTATCTCAGGACAAGGTTCATGAAATCACTATATCTGGGAGCTATGGTCAGGGTAGAAAAGTGAGTAATTCGTCTTATGGCTCCACTGTCTCTCATTGGTCAAGTCCTCACCAGGGGCCATGAACTCCCCACACTCCTGAGTTGTACCACGCAGGTCTTCCAACAGCTGATGGAGAAGTCACAGCCTCCACAGCTCCACTCTGGCAAGTGGTTAGGGACAGCGGTCTGTACTTATCAGCTGGGGACTTCTAGATCTGTAGTGATTATGGTCATGGTTGGACTTTATAATCCCCCGAAACTGTGTGAGTCAAAGCTAGGGCTGCTCAGGCCAAGAACAAAGGCAAGTAGTTGAGGTCTGGAGAGTAGGAGTCAGAGGAGCCTATTGGGCAGCACATAACTGGATCTAGTGAACCGACGCAGCTGTGGATACTCTGTCCTATGAAAGAACTGCTGATTTTTACAGCTGGGTTGATCTTTAAAGATCATTTATTCCAAATGTGACTTTAAAATATGAGGACATATTTCTATTTTCAGTTAAGGTGGAGTAATAGGGACTGAACTTATCCTCCCAACTGAAACAATTTCCAAAAAAGTTCGGTATATATTTAAAACAAAACAACAATTTTCAAGACACTAGACATCAGACAATGAAGGATAGTGGTAGCTGAGAAATAGGAAACAAAAAAGATGAGCGCAGTGAATGCTGCCACCTACTTCCTTCAGACTTTCCAAGCCAAGGGAGAAAGATCCTGTAGGAGCTGAGTAGACTCTGTGTGAGGAGATGGAGCTGTGAGTGTGGGTAGACTTAGGTGGCTAGAGTCTACAGTACTGAGTATCAGAAAGAAGAGAGCAGCACAGAGAGAGAGAGAGCTCCAGAAATCTGGCAAAGATACCTCTTGAGTATGCAGCTGAATGCTGACTAACACATGCATACAAGGAGATTATACACTGGGTTGAGGAAAGAATCATGTGATAGTAGTGTTAGGAGTAACAGTGCCTAACACTCACACAAGACTGGGAGTAATGCCTGTTACCACCAGCCAAACTGGAAAACCTCATGATTCAAAGGGTGTTGGGTAGAGTACACAAAAGAAGCTTGCCTGAATATTGGGAATCTTTGGTCTTGACTAAACACTGCTCTGATTCTGCTTAACAAATATAAAAGCAAGACCTGACAGGAACAAACTGTTTGCAAGTAACTTAACTGCATCATGGAACAAAGATCACAAATAGTTATATAAAAACAAAACTATCAAGAACTCAATAGGGTAAAATTCACAATGACTGGAAAAAACAAAAACAAAAGCGTTATAGACTTGCAAAGAGGTAAGAAACATGAGCAATCTTGAGGAGAAAAAGCAATAAATTGAAACTGATTTAGAACTGATATAGAAGTTAAAATTAGCAAACAAGGACATTAATACTGTTACTATAACTATATTACATATGTTCAAAAAGTTAAGTAGAGACATGGAAGATATAAAAACCTCCCAATTTCAACTTCTAAATATAAAAACTCTGATGTATGAGATGAAAAATACCCTGGATGAGATTAAGCAAATTAGAAATTGTGAAAAGAAATATTAGAGAACTTGAAGACATAGCAATAGAAACTATCCAAAATGACACACTAAGAGAAAAGATAGTAATAATAATAATAATAAATTACAAAGGGTCAGTGATCCTTGGGACAATTTATGAGGGTCTACTAAAAGGTAACTGGAATCTCTGAAGAAGATTCAATTGTTTGAAGAAAAAAGTGACTAAAATTTATCAGAAATCTCAGGTACAAGTTCAGTGAACCCCCATAGCACAAGAAACATGAAGGAAACTATACCAAGGCACATCGTAATCAAAGTGTTCAAAACCAGTGATAAAGAAAATAACAACCTTAAAAGCAGCCTCTACGTATAGAGGAACAAAGATAAAAATGACAGAAGATTTCTCTAAAATAACAACAATAAAAACAATGTAAATGAGAAGACAGTGGAGCAATGTCTTTAAATACTGAAAGAACAAAATACTTTCAAACTGTAAATTTATACCCAGAAAATATCTTTCAAAAAGAAAGGCAAGACAAATACTTTAACATATACAAAATGAGAGAAATCATCACAAGCAGACCTGCACTACAAGAAATGTTAAAAACAGTCTTTCAAACATAAGGAAAATGATACCAGATGGAAATACGAATTTATACAATGAATGGAAAGTGTTGGAAATAGTAACTTCATGGGTAAGTATTTATGATTTTTATTTCTTATTATTTACAGCTTTAAAAAATATAATTGACTGTTTAAATAAAAATAATAGCAATGTATTGTGGGCTTTATGACATATATAAAAATAAAATATGTGACAACAATAGCACAATGGCGAGGAGGACGAGAAATGAAACTATTGTAAAGTTCTTAAATTACAGGTGAATGGAATAGGTATACGATCACTTGAAATTAGATGGTGATAAGTAAAGATGTTTACTCTAAACCCTCCAGAAATCACAGAAATAACAAAACAGTTATAGCTAGTAAGCAGAGAAAGGAGATAAAATGGAACCATAAGGTAACATTTAATTAATTCAAAAGGTAGCAGAAAAAGAGACAAAAGGAAATAAATAACAGACAGGGAAAATAAAAGACAAATAGCAAGATGGTAAATTTAAACCCAACCATATCAAAAATCACATTAAATGCAAGTGGTCTAAATACTCCCAAGTGAATGGCAAATGTTGTTCAATTGGATAAAAGGGACAAGATCTTCCTCTATACTGCCTATAAGATATTTAGTTCAATAAGAAAGACACAAATATGGAAAATACCATAGTATATATACCATGCTAACACTAGAGAATGCTAGAATATCCATATGAGTATCAGACAAAGTAGAGTTCTGACTAATACTATTGCCAGGCATTAAAATGTTCATTTCATAATAGTAAAGGGGTCAATTCAAGAGAATATAACAATCCTTATCTGGTAGAATATACAAAAATGTACTACAATCGTTAAATGAGTTTATCAAGGTTGCAGAATAAGAGACCAATATACAAACATTTATTTCTTTACCATAGCAATAATTGTTCAGAAAATAAAATTGAAAAAAGAATACTTTTCTTTAGAAAAAAATTTGTAACTATGTGTAGTAATGGATATTAATTAAACTTATTGTAGCAATCATTTTGCAATAGATATCAAATTATTATGTTGTACACCTAAAACTAATGCAATTTTTTTGTTTTTAGTAGAAGTATGTGCCCACTTTTATTTATTTATTTTAATATAAATATATATCTTTATTGAAGTATAGTTGATTTACAATGTGTTAGTTTCAGGTGTACAGCACAGTGATTCAGTTTTACATATACATATATATAAATATATATTTACATATATATATTCTTTTCAGATTCTTTTCCCTTATAGATTATTACAAAATATTAAGTATAGCTCCCTGTGCATTGCTGAGAGAAATTAAAGAATGCCTAAATAAATGGAGATAAACTATACTCTTGGGTTTGAAGCCTTGATTTTGTTAGGATGTCAGCTCTCCCTTAATTATATATATGTGAGAGAGAAAGACAGAAAACATGTCAGTGGTTGCCTGGAAATGGGAGAAGGACAGGGAAAGCTGGATGGGAATGATTGCAAGGACCCTTTGGGAGTTATTGATATATTCATTATCTTGATTGTAGTGGTGGTTCATGGTGTGTACATATGTGAAAACTAATCAAATTGCATGCTTTAAAAATGTGCAACATGTTGTTATCAAAAAGAGGAACCTGGAGAACAAAGGTCTCACAGGGAGTTATAGGTAGAACTGGTAAAGTCCTATAACTACCAATATATTTCCTTTATTCTAAAAAGTATTTGAAAATAGCATAGATTATTAGATCTAGTGTATATGCAATCCATAATACTTTAAAATGGTCTGTCTTCTTCCAAAATCAAAGAAGCACAATTGCAGTTGTTACTCATGTGGCCTTTGAAAGTCTCACAGTGAACAAGTCAGGCATGGTCTTTACCTCTTGAAGTTTTCTGTCTATTGGGAAAATTGCCATTATACATTTAAATAATCAAGGACAATTTGGCAGGTGTACAGGAGAGCTATAAATATTATTGATGAGCAGCACAAGTATAATATTCATATTTTTGAAGAAAATGCATATAATTTTGGTACTTGATTGGATCTGTATGTGCCTTCAAATCCAAGGACAATTTCTGGTATAATTTGTACAAGTGTAATGGACAATTCTAATGATTATGACACTCTATTTCCTATTTAAACTTTCACTGCTTTTGGCTTTATCTCTGAATTTGTGTCTTATTTCTCTTATAATTTCTACCTTTTGTTACTTTTCTATATTTAGAAATCATGGTGTCAATTTATTCAATGTTTATCTTTTCTTTGTCTGATTTTATCTAAACCAAAAGAGATCTCTTGTTTATTGTACTTTTGGAAAAGAGTCAGATTTTTCTGAACTTTGTTAAATTACCACTTCCTTTGCAAGACAAGTGCTTCATAGGAGACTTTGATGTGGGTGTTCAATAAATACATCTCCTCTGTTTCCCGAATGTTCTTTCCTTTATTCTTTCATAAACATTAAGCTTGTGAAGTTCATGAAAAAGATAAATCTCAAAATTTTCTTGAAACCTGAAACTTATGTATACCACAATGTTTGCACAGGCTCCTAGCTTTCATCTAAATGCCATTTCCAGAGCATAATGTTTCCTCCTATCATCTCACAACCTTTTTAACTTTCAATGAAAAGTTTTCCTCCATTGGAATTTTCACACTGAAAGGAAGTTTTTAATCCCTTTGTGAGGGCTGCTGTGTAAGTATGTACAGAGAAGAATCAAAGTTGCTCTGAGAGGTAGATAGTAAATGATTGGCTAAGCTGGTGTTTTCTCTCTTTTTTGTATCTTGAGACGTATAGAATATTACACCCTGAGGGCTGAGAGGGGCAAACTCTCAGGGCTCACAGTTATGACAAATCATCAGCTGGGATGTTCAAGGCTAGGCTCTGTCACCAGCTAAGTGACTCACCAGCTCACCCAGAATACATGAGATAATTTGTGATGGAGCAAAACTTCGTAACTCCAAATTATGAATGTCAGGGTTGCTTCAGAGTTGTTCATTCTTTCTTTCAGCATTCATAAAATATTTATTCAACAAATTAGAAGATCATGGTAGTAATTTGCCAGCTGTAGATGAATACCAAGCTTCTACACTTCTTGTTCCTTAATTATGCCACGCTGTATAAAATCATGGGTCTCAAGATCCTATTAAATTATCTACTATTTGCTCATTATGTCTCTGATAGCTATCATACCATCTTAGATTCTCATCTCATTCTGCCATTTAAGCATTTTTGAGATCTACTATGGTCTAAGCACTTTGCCTACCTCTTGAAAAGTAATATAGACTCTACTAGCTTGAAGAGTCTACACTTTAGTTGGGTAGAAAACAGACCATTCCAGTGCTGTGCCACAGGGAAGCCCAGAAAAGTAGAGGGCAATGGGCACATCAAGTTTTTCTCTCATTAATCCAGTAACGTTTCCCATGGATTTTCTTCTCGTTCTGAACATGGTCCATGAAATAATATCCTTACCATGTCCAGAGTACGACCCAGCATCTTGTGCTATGGTTCCCACTGCAGTTTGTGCTATAAGCAGAACTGCCTCCTGCCTGTCCTAGTTTAAGTTATTATGGTTTTTATCAGGGCACTCATGTGGAAATTAATTAGACATGATAGACTTGAAATGGAATTTAGTCATGGGAAAAATAGCCATTTTAGGTTAAAATTCCATATCAAGTAAATAGTTGCTAGGTGACTACACAGTGTGACTCATATTCTGCAAATGATATAGCTTTTAAAAAATAGTTAGGTTTTATTTAAAGTGTTTTCTCATTTTCTCTAATGACTCTAGATTGGAGACTTCTAATACTATAGCACAAACTTAAACCAAAACATATTGACCATTAATTTCTGATTTCAGTAGAGAGTTACTGATACCTGGAGTTTTTGCTGAGGACACAGCAGGGTTTGATGCACTGAGATTTGAGGTAGATTTTCCAAAATTTTTCACTGTCTTGCCTTGTCCTAAGAAGAAGAAATAAAAATCTGTATTAAATGAAAGCCCAAAGAATTATTAGGATTGTATGGCTCCAAAGAGGGCAAGAGAGTAATATAAGTAATAGGAACATCTGTCGATTGAAACTTAACTTTCTCCTTTCCAACCATATAGTGTGCCCCTGCAGGTAGAGACTACCATATATTTTTGGGTTGGCAACACTTAATTCTCTGTTCCGTACTTGGAAGGCACTCAATAAACATTCGGCAATGATTATAAAAAATAATGAAGATGGAATTATTTTCATTTTAAATTAAGTTAAATTCTGGGAAGATTTCATAATAAAAGTAAATTTAATATTTCCCCCTGTTCTATTCTTTGTTCTTTAGGACATTTCATAAGTATGGCTTGCCTATTCAGAATGACACCATGCATTATTCTCAAAAGGCATCAATCTCTTGAGTCGTATTGATTTGAAATAAACATGTCCTTAAAATTCTAATTTAATGTTCTCAGAAAATCTTGCCATAATAGAAGTCACTTTCATATGTTCCTGTGAGAGTCAGGGGAGAGATTTGAATTTCTACTTGATTTCTTGCTTCTATTCAATTTCCTACCCAGGATGTCAATTCATCTCTCACTTGTGACTTTCATAGGAAGATATGATAGCTTCACTGGCAGAAGGGAAAGGACTGTATTTATAACTGTCAGTATTATTATAGCAACAAGCTGTTGGATCAACAAAAGATAATACAGACTGAGCTGTTTGTATTTTTACAGCTATAATTTAATTTTTCTTAGGAGCAGTATGTAACTTTCCTTTTATATTTATTTAGCTATCTGCAACTTGGGGCCCCTTTGTTGCCTTTGAGTTGTCAGTTATTATGATACTGTTTTTAATTTTTTTTCTGTGAAAGTGGAAAAAAATTTTTTAAATGTCTAATGATTACAAAAGGAAATGACACTGTAAGAAAGGTATTGTTAAAGTGAAATGCTAAATGTCCAGGTTCTTAAAGCAGAGGAGAAAATTTATATTTGTTTCTAATTATACTTTAACAGCAAATTTAAAAATATAAAGTCTAAAATTAGGATAAGTCTACAAATGAATCAAAATTGCTTTTAAAATGCCTTCTCTTTGCCAGATGATCAAAATACCTATTTTTCTTCTGTAGGAAATGCAACCTGTTCTATACAGCCTTTCTGACTGGTTGAAAATGAAATTGAAAATTCTCTGTATTTTTTTCTCATCTGCCTCAGTCATATGTCTTCATTTTGTGTTTTGTAGTTTCTCAAATTCTCTCTTTTAGCAATCAGCTTCTTATCCATCTAGGTATATAATCCTTGTGAGAATCTTTGGAGAGTATATAAACATTATTATGTTAGATTAAATACTGATATTACAATAGGTAACCACCCACTCTGCATAACTATTTTCCTTAACAGTCCATATGAGCAAAAAGAAGACAAATATTCTTGTTGATCAGAAATCACACTAACAATTCATCAAGAGATGATGAGCAAAGATGAAATCTTATAATTGTTATTAATCTTTCCATTTCAGAGCAAGTTTGACTAAACTAGTAGGATGTTAAAGATAAAAACTGTTTTGTTTTATTTTCTATTGCTAATTAATAAATTCTGTAGAATTTAGAAAGAAGACAGTAGATTATAATTTAAAAATTGAGCCACATTCCTGGCTTTGTAGGTGACCATGAACAAGTCAACTCTCAGGTATCCTCAGGTGAATTATGAGGAAATAATAAGCCTCTAGAATTTACTGAAGCTTAAAAGCAATAATCCCTCCAACAGTTTTTTTTAAATGTTAAAAGAACATAGCAAGGCTAGATATAATGCCTTATTTCAAACTACTATATATGACATTGTTTAATTAAAGCATGTTTAATTAGAATTTGATTGCTTCCATGAAGATGGACATTACTTTCTTCATGTGTCACTAAGACCATATGTTTCCAATACACTCTGAGTCTCACCTTAACAGTTATCACATGAGAACAGAGAACAGAGAACTTTCATTTCTATATCTCTCCATTTAAAATGATTGAGGGGAAAGTCAATAAGTGTATCAAAATATAGTTCTTTGAGATAAGTACCTTTGTATTGTCATCACAACCTAAAATATTAAAGGGTTTCTGCAACAACTGTAATGGGCATTATGTTCTGCAATTAAGCCACAAAATATCAGATATGTCATTTCAGTTGGGTTGCATAGGACTAAAGCAATAAATACACCAGTTTCATAAACATTATGAAACTATATTCTCATATCTAAGTTAAAGTCAAGCAGAAACATCGATAAAACTTTTACTCCTAAAATTCTAGTAAATAATTTATCTTGTTTTGTATTCTTCACCCATAGTTCTCTTATGTCTTTGAATGGTTTTTCTTATATTGTGTGTTTCATGATTATTCATTTTGTAATACATGTCAGTTTTGAGATTACACTTTTTGCATATGCATTCTCCCCCCACCTCATCTTTCCTAGTATTGTATGCACTACATTAGCAGAAACAAATTTTGCTTCCTTTGGGTCTTCTCTTCAATACTCTGGACCTTTTAAAATAAGGATTTATCTTCTATAAGACAAGTCATTAGCTATAATATACAGATAAATGTATACCTCATTTTATTACGCTTTGCTTTATTGTGCTTCGCAGATATTGCAGTTTTTACAAATTGAAGGTATGTGGCAACCCTACCTCGAGCAAGTCTGTCAGCACCATTTTTCCAACAGCATTTGCTCACTTTGTGTCTCTGTGTCACATTTTGTACTTTCTAACTTTTCCATTGTTACTATATTTGTTATGGTGATCTGCGATCAGGGATCTTTGATACAGCTATTGTAATTGTTTGCGGGCATGATGAACTGTGCCCATATAAGATAGCAAACTTAATTGGTAAATGTGTGTGTTCTGACTGCTCCACCAACTGGCAGCTTCCCCCATCTCTCTCCCCTCCTTGGACCTCCCTATTCTCTGAGACACAACCATATTGAAATTAAGCAATTAATAACCCTAAAATCGCCTCTAGGTGCTTAAGTGAAAGGAAGAGTCACATGTCTCTCACTTTAAACCAAAAGCTAGAAATGATTAAGCTAAGTGAAGAAGGCATGTTGAAAGCTGAGGAGATAGGCTGAAAACTAGGCCTCTTGCACCGACAGTTAGCTATGTTATGAATGCAAAGGAAAAGTTCTTGAAGAGAATTAAAAGTGCTATTCCAGTGAACACATGAATGATAAGAAAGCAAAACAGACTTACTGCTGATATGGAGAAAGTTTTAGTAGTCTGGTTAGAAGATCAAACCAGCCACGATATTCCCTTAAGCCAAAGCCTAATTCAGAGCAAGGCCTTAATTCTCTTCAATTCTATGATGTCTAAGAAAGGTGAGGAAGCTGTAGGGGGAAAATTTGAAGCTAGCAGAGGTTGGTTCATGAAGTTTAAGAGAATAAGCCATCTCCATCACATAAAAGTGCAAGGGGAAGAAGCAGGTCCTGATGTAGAAGCTGCAGCAAATTATCCAGAAACTCTAGCTAAGATAAATAATGAGGGTGGCTACACTAAACAATAGATTATCAATGTGGAGAAAACAGTCTTATACTGGAAAAGGATGCCATCTAAGACTTTCTTAGCCAGAGAGAAGTCAATGTCTGGCTTCAAACTTTCAAAGCACAGGCCAACTATCTTGTTAGGGGCTAATCAGCTGGTGAATTTAAATTGAAGCCATTGCTCATTCACCATTATGAAAAATCCTAGCCCCTTAAGAATTCTGCTAAATCTACTCTGCCTGTGCTCTACAAATGAAACAACAAAGCCTGATTGACAGCACATCTGTTTATGACATGGTTTATTGAATATTTTAAGCCCACTATTGAGACCTACTGCTCAGAAAACAAGATTCCTTTCATAATATTACTGCTCATTGACAATGCACCTGGTTACCCAAGAGCTCTGATGGAGATGTACAATGAGATTAATGATGCTTTCATGCCTGCTAACACAACATCCATTCTGCAGCCCATAGGTCAAGGAGTAATTTCAACTTTCAGGTTTTATTATTTAAGAAATACATTTGGTAAGGCTATATACAGCTGCCATAGATAGTGATTCCTCTGACGGGTCTGAGTAAAGTCAATTGAAAGCCTTCTGGAAAGGATTCACCATTCTAGATGCCATGAAGAACATTCGTGATTCATGGGAAGAGGTCATTACTGGAGTTAGGTTCATTAAAAGGAGTTTGGAAGAAGTTGATTCCAACCCACATCAATGACTTTGAGGGGTTCAAGACTTCAGTGCAGGAAGTAACTGCAGATGTGGTGGAGCTAGCAAGAGAATTAGAATTAGAAGTGGAGCCTGAAGATGTGACTGCACTGCTCCAGTCGCATAATCAAATTTTAAGGGATAAGGAGCATAAAGGTGCCTCTTATGGATGATCAAAGAAAATGATTTCTTGAGATGGAGTCTATTCCTGATGAAGACATTGTGAAGATTGTTGAAATGACAACAAATGATTTAGAATATTACATAAACTTAGTTGATAAAGCAGCAGCAGGGTTTAAGAGGATTGACTACAATTTTGAAAGAAGTTCTACTGTGGGTAAAATGCTTTCAAATAGCATTGCGTGCTACAGAGAAATCTTTCATGAAAGGAGGAGCCAACCAATGTGGTGAACATCACTGTGGTCTTATTTTAAGAAATTGCCACAGTCGCCTCAACCTTCAGCAACCACCATCCTGATCATTTAGCAGCCACTAACATCAAGGCAAGACCCTCCACCAGCAAAACAATTATGACTTGTTGAGGGTTCAGATGATGGTTAGCATTTTTTAACAATAAAGTATTTTTAAATTAAGGTACATACATTGTTTTTTTAGACATAATGCTATTGCACACTTAATAGAATACAGTATAGTGTACACATAACTTTTATATGCACTGGGGAAGAAAAATTTGTGTGACTCACCATATTGTGATATTTGCTTTATTGTGGTGGTCTGGAACTGAACCCCCAATATCTCTGAGGTATGCCTGTATAAATAATCTATTTGTAGACAGGCTAATTATATCAGTCCAAATAAAAAGAAAATTCCTTCATATTTGGACTTGTCCATTGGCAAATAAATGTAAGAAGCTAGCCAAAATATAATTTAATTCCTTTGGGATTTCTATTTAAGGAAAACAAAACAAAAATGCTCAATTTTAATGAATTCTCTTATATATGCCTCCCTGAGCACATAAACAATAAAAGCAACTTATCCCACAGGGATAAATTCATGTCCTCCTCCTCAGCTTCTTCATTTTTTGATTAGAGACGAAACAACTAAGTCACACTTTTCCATATAAATTTTCCAGTACTTTTAAAATGTTAGGTAAGAAAACGTTACTTAGTATATTAAGAAAAACTTCAAATTGGCACATTATCCACATAACAAAAAGTTAGGACTAGAGGGAAACCCAAAGGTCAAAAAATTGGCTCCAAATATCTTCCAGCTCTGATGGAATAGCTTGTATCAGACAAATCCTCCATTTAAAAGCTACTCAGTTAAAATTTTTTTTAGCTTACTTAGGCATTAGTGATCAATTAAGGCAGTGAGGACTGGAGATCCAAAAGAGAAGGGAAATACACTGAAAGAAGCTATACTTGCTTAGTTGCTTTTTTCTATTGAGGAATTTGATATTATTTGCCATTTCATAGCATGGGGCACAGAGTTTAAGCAGAAAGTGTCTGCCCCAAAATTTGTCAAGCTCTTGGGATGAGGAGATAAAAATGTAATGACTACTAAGGTAGGCCAGACCCAAAGGACCAAGATCTCGAGAAAATGGGTTTGTAGAGAAGTGAGGCCAACATTTTGTCCTTGAGGCATCTGTCAACATAAAACCTCCAGAGTGTAAGGGACTGAGAAACTAGGAAGAAAGCAGGCAAAAAGGCTAAGGAAAACTTTTAGAAGTCTCACAACCCTGGAGGAACACAAATTGGAAATTAGAGTCTGCTGAGGAAGACCTGCAATGGTAACACTACAGATTTTAACTCTCACAAAGTTTGAAACTTATTCTCAGACTGTATCTATCCCTGATTAGACCAAGAGAACCTGCCCCTCCTCTAACCACACTGGCTAGAATAATTAAATCTTCTTTGAGGAAGATAATGTCATCCAGAGCTTCTTACTTTGGCAGTCATAAAATGCTCAGCAGTCAATTAAAACAACAATAACAACAACAACAAAAACAGGCCTAAAAGAGAACAGTACCAAATGATCAAAAAACAAGAGAAGGAAAAGGTGCTAGAAACAGACCTACAGATTATCTAGTTATTGAAGTAATAAAACATAGACTTAAAAATAACTGTAATTAATATGTTCAATAAAATAGATGGCAAGATGGAGAGTTTTAGAAAGTATGGGAATATATATAAAATAATTGAAGTTCTAGAACTGGAGGATACAATAATTGGAATTCAGCACTTAGTGATTAAATTACTAGCAGATTAGTTACAAGAAAAGAGAGGTATAAAATAACCAGACTGAAATACAAGGAGAAAAGAAGGATGGAAAATACAGAAAGAGATTAGGAGACTTAAGGGATATTGGAAATGATATAATGTACGTGTAGAAGAGAAAAAGAGGAGAGGGAGAATGGGAGTGAAGCAATAGTTGAGTAGAAACTGGTGAAACATTTTCTAAAGCTGAAGAAAGATATGAAGATACAGTTTTGCAAAGCACTACTGCTCCCTAAAATTATGAATAGCAAAAATATCACATCTAGGCACACTGTATTAAAAACAATGAGAAAAATAAAAGAAGAGAAAATCTTAAAAGCAGCCAGAGTAAAGAAAAAAACACACATTGAGTTTTCAGACTTTCAGTAACTCATTTTTTCATTTTCTTATATCCTTATAGTGATGTATTTCTCTAATTTAATTCATTCTATGATCCTTTATCCTAGGAACTCTTTAAAAATGCAAAAACAAATGCACAGGGCTGGGCAATTTGAATGACAGAGGATCAAGTTTCTTTAAAAATCAGCTCAGATTACTTATTTCATTTCCCCTTTTCTAGCATGAATTCTTTTCCCATTTATAATTTTACTTGGGATTAGGAGGTGACTCTTTGTTGCTTGATTCACTGGAAATTTTAATATTTGGGACCAACTCTCCAACTTGATTTGTCATTTTCCCATGAGCTCTTCAGACTCTCTTGCAAATGTATCCCCCACTGACCTATTCAATATATAAACTTTGATGTTTTCAAATTTAATTCACAGTGACTATGAAACTTGAATCTTTGTTTTCAGGTCATGGTTCCATTATAAAATATTTATAAGAATGTAGGGAATAATTATTTTACATCTGGGAAGATAGAACTATAATTTTTAAAAATGGGAACATTCTTAAAGAATTATACAGTGGCCCATCCTCCTGGTCTCTATTTAAACCAAATTTGAAAGAAAATAACCAAGAAGAATTGTCATGGGCTTTGGATTTATATTTTGCTCATTTCTCATTGGCCAAACTACTATCTAAATAAGAAGGGAGAAGATAACTACAGTGGTCAATTTTAGGAACAAAGATTGATGGAAGAGTAAATAAAAGGACAAAAGAGGAAATAATTTGGGAAATTATGTAGGAAAAGTAGAAAAGAGAATAAGAGGTAGAGAGGAGAGTTATTTAAACAATATACAAAGAAAAGGGTTAGACTTAGGTGTTCAGATTTAACAAGTATTTTTTAGCCTCTATTATGGGCCTGCCTATGTCTTAGGCTCTAAACAAAATGGAAAAGACCTCTGCTTTCAAGGAACTTATATTCTAGTTGTTATATATCAATTAAGATTAGGTTGTCTGCATTAAAAAATATTTAAAAAGATGAAAAAAACATCACACTTTCCCCTCTAACATAAAAAATAAAACAAAACAGAATATAACCTAGTGCTGATATGGTGATTCCAGAATCACTGTGTTCATTCTCCATCTATATTTTTTCTCTACAATCACATAGTAAATAGCTTCCATACTCAAAGCAATGCACTGTTCAGAACAGCTGCTGGGGCACCAGGCTTCACATCCATTACCAGACAGCAAGAAAGGGGAAGGGTAAAAAAGCAAAAGGGAACTATTAACCCTTAAGGAATCTTTCTAGGATTCTCTTTCCAAAACTTCCACTTATAACTCATAGGTCAGGACTTAGTCATATGAAACCTGAAGCTAAAAGGAAGATTGGGAAATAATACATTTTTATCAGTCATATCACTGCTCCAAATAACATTGGTTTGTTTGCTCCGAAAGCAGAAGGTGAGAATGGATAGTACATAAGGATCCAATTTGCTCTGTCATGGATAGAAACATGTGAATGTGGTTATTTTAATAAAATATTAGTATCATATGTCAGTGGAATTGTAATTAGCCCATTGTCTTTGTTTATTATTTTATAATTATTTGCTTCTTATGGTCTTCAAACCATGGATATATTTATAATGGTGAGAAAAAAATAAAGAGACTCAGGTTGGCTGAGAGAATCTGTTTTCTCCTAGCTGGCCCTATCTGTTATTGTTCATCTAAAGCCACACTTACTTTGCTCCATTCTCTAAAAGCATACTTTTTTGTAGGGAACTGGGAAAATTATTTAAACCCTAAATTTCATTCATCTGCAGAACTATCAATACTTGCAGATATTGCCTTTCGACATTTAAGAGACTAATGAGAGCTGGACTATAATCTCATAGGATTATTCACAAATAAAAGTAATAAATTTATGTTCTCAATAGTCTAAGAGCCAGAGAGTTGGCATGAGACACTGCCAACTCAACCCTATATCAGTTATTCCTATTAAGGACATATGTAAATAAGCTCCAAAACACCTTAAAGTTTCAATTCCATTATAGTTCTTTCCTGTGGCTAATTACTGGTAGCAGACAGACTGAGTTCCCCTTACATACTAGTTTCGTAAAGTTAAAGTCTGTTAGAGTATTAATAAGGAGTATATTGATTGCTTCCCAGCTCCTATTTCCCTCCCTCACATTATTAGGAAATAAATTAATAGTTAACTCCTTTTCTGAATTAATCAATTTCCTGAGTACAGGAGCTTTACAATTTACAACATGCTTTCCCATGTAATAACTCACTGGATTCTCACAAGCATCCTATAAAGTAAACAATTTGCAGTTATTATTCCTGTTTCATAGGTAGTTGAGGCTCTTAGGGGTAAAGTGAATTACTCAAGCCACTTGGCCTGTAAATAACAAAATTTGGACTATGACTGATTTTAAAAATACATTTTTCACTATAATTATTGCCCCTCTTATCTACCCATAAAGGACAAACTCTTCTATAGTAAAATCATTTCCCTATGTTGCTGTTACTAATACCATGGAAAAAGAAAATTCTTCTATGTGCTTCTGATCGCCCCCCTTTTAATTACGTTCATACACTCTCACACCTCTTCCTTTTCTTCCCCTCCAGAACAATTTGTTTTGTTGCTATCCCTTAATTAATGCTCTTTCTTCACCAACATTGTTATAAAGG
Organism: Balaenoptera ricei; assembly: GCF_028023285.1. Taxonomy (NCBI): domain Eukaryota; kingdom Metazoa; phylum Chordata; class Mammalia; order Artiodactyla; family Balaenopteridae; genus Balaenoptera; species Balaenoptera ricei. The sequence goes on from NC_082642.1 coordinate 6,326,074, forward strand.
GCAGGAATGAAATATCAAAACTTGCTTTATAATTGTAGATTCACTCCTGCTGTGAGGTTCAATGAAAGGAATAAAATTTCAATTAAGCAATTACCTAAGAGTGCCACTGAAAGCCTCAGGAGAGCAATGGTTTCTTTCCATGGCTTTTGCAGCCCTCATTGACCATATGTTGAATTTCCATTTTTCATGGTTTCCTCTTAGGTGGAAATCTCCACATATTGACATGTGTGTAATGGAGGAGCGCAACGTGAGGCCCAGTTTTATATTTATCCAAGCCCACTGGCTTCAATGTCTGTGACAAGGGTAGAATGGGTACCAGCAAGATGCCCCACATTTTTGATGCCCTGTCAAAGGCTGGCTGTTCCTGGTCCTGTGATGATATGGAAATGGCTCCTTTCTTATTATGCAGGCCAAGCTCACATGTGGATTAGCCCTTTGAACACCAAGTCCATTTCTTTGCTTTTCATTGTTAGTACTTGTAAAGCAGACCCTGCCTAGACATCAAACACTCCTGTTTCCAACAGAGTTGACTGAGGAGAGCCTAAGAGAGGAAAGACATCAAAGCTCATGAGAGTCAGGTCCTCTCCAAGATACCAATTAAGCCAAGTTTGATCATGTTTTCCTGTCTTTTAACTCACAGACCAGTTTCCAGCAAGTTGTGAGCACAAACTGTCACTCTATGGACACTCAAGGGGCACTTGGAATCAATCACCACATGTCTACCCACTGAAATTAATTTGGAGCAACAATATGTTCTATGGATATTTCTTAGGGTTTTTTTTTCGGCCGCACTAAACAGCATGCGGGATCTTAGTTCCCCAACCAGGGATTGAACCCGTGCCCCTTGCAGTGGAAGCGCGGAGTCTTAACCACTGGACCACCAGGGAAGTCCCTTAGGTTTTTTTTTTTTTAGTGCCTTTGCTCCAAGATTATAAAGGATACATTTTAAAAACTTTCTTTTTTAACAGCTGTAGGACTTGTTTTTTTTTTATTGGAGTATAACTGTTTTACAATGTAGTGTGAGTTTCTGCTGTACAACGAAGTGAAGCAGCTATATGTATACACGTATCCCCTCCCTCTTGGACCTCCCTCCCATCTCCCCCATCCCACCCATCTAGTTCTAAAGGTGAATATAATGCTATAATATTAATGTAAAATAATAGAACACTATTAATAATATACTGCATTTGCATTGTGGCTTAAACTTGTTTACATGTTGTAACTATGGTTTTAAGTAATCAGTGTATTGATTTTCTGTGTATTCAATGATATTTGAGTAAAAATACAGAAAGTTTTATCAAAAAGGTATAGTACTTTCATATCATTTTTCTTTCTTTACATTGCTGAACTTGATGTTTAAAAAACAGAAACATGGAAGTAGCACTGATCTTTTGTATTATTCTTTTATAAAAAGAAATCTAGGATTCTAAAGCAGGAATACTCAGGGGAAATTTACGTTTAAACATTAGCATCATTGCAAATATAGAACTTTTAAAAAGTTATAAAGAGGATTATAGAAAGGCCTTGATTTTAAAGAAACTTGAAAAATGAAAAGAAATATTAATTGAATTTTCTATGATCCCTATCCCCAATACCTGATCTTGCAGAAGTAAACACAGACCACACATTCTTCTTTGCAAGCAGGCTTTTGATTTTGCTTCTGGTTTCCTAAAAACAGTTGTAACAATAGCTCAACCCATAAGAAAAAAATATTTAATATTAAAAGCCTTATGGTTTTAGGAAATAAAAAATGAAATATAAATTTATAATCTTATTTTTACCCCATGGAAATATAATAGATTAATCAATTAAAAATGTAGAATTCTATGTTCAATCAATTCTAAACTTCTGTCTCTTTGTTCTAAATCTTTGTACATTATATATCCTCTAATGGAATGTCTTTTTATCCTTCTCTTGCCTAGATGACACCTACTCTGAAAAACCATTTTTAAATTCCAAGTACAGGCTTGTAGTCTGTCTCTATCGTCAAATAACAGGCTTAGTAAAACTAAGTTTATGTTACCAATAAGTTCCATTGGGAGCCTTAGGCTATCATAGGACTGTATGAACTGAGAAGTGGCCATTGAATGGGCTGATATACTTAAGAATAATGTGTTTAAGAATTTAAATATGGTTGCTTTAGCCAAGAAGTAGAATTTTACTAAAATTCAAATTTGCCTTTATTTTATTTAAAAATCTAGCAACAGACATAATGACACTGGCACATATATTTGGATTTGGACCTGGACCACCATGAAGGTAAAATTGGTGATGTTCCTTATATATACAAATGTATAAATATTTCATTTCAATGACTAATGGTCTATATGACATTCTATTATTTATTCTGTAACATTTAAGTTTCTCCTAATACCCAGTTGGCTAAAGAATGGCAAGATAACATTAATGGTGTCAAAGACAATAATGTCATGAGCTTGTAAGGAGTGTCACAAAGCACTACTGAGCTTGTTCAATTTACCCTGAATAATTCAGATTTACTCTATTTTGCCAGAAAGTGCATTTCATGCATTTTTTCCCCTCAGCATATTGTTAGACTAGAGTACAATGCACCAGGATTATTATATTCATAAGGAAATCTTACATGTAACTTTCTGTAATGAAAGCTTATTGGTCTTAGCCAACTTTAACCACAAGTTTTCTGAAGTCTGTGTCCTGTGTAAATATGAAATAAACAAAGCACTTGCAATAAAGGCTAAAGAAATGTTGATGTTACCATGTATTCTATCTGGAAATACACCTTGGCTGACGTTTTGAAGATGTATAAAGATTTTTAAAAGATTTCTGAACCAGTTGTTTTGGCTGATATACAGGGCTCTCTCTTTTTTAGCACTTTCCGAGGTGAAGTGATTATAATTCACATTTTTCATCCTGTAATTGGTAGAGCAACTACCCAACTAGATTAGGGTTTCACGGGTTCTTTTTCCAGCCTAATTAATTCAAAGAGATCAAGATCAGTGGGAAAAAAAACAGAAGAAGCTGAGAAAAAATTTTCAGTAATTCATCAGAGTTGTTTACAATGTAATTATACACAAGTACAGTCATTAAAAAATAAAACTGAAAAATGTTAAACTTCTGGTAAATTTGCAGAGAAGATGTCAAATACTTCTTGAGTGTTAAGTCTTATGATGCAAGTTCTTAAATCATTTTTGTTTAGACAAACTCTCTCTGTAGCAGCTCATGTTTTCTCTAAGGAAAGACTAATTAAAAACTATTTAAGGAATGACTTGGGATAGCAATGTTTAGCAGTGTTAATGCTACTTAGCTTAGAAGTTCTAACTGGTATAAAAACAGAATAAGCAAAATTGATCCATAATTTTTCTAACGTCAAATCCTGGTGAAGACAATGTTATTAACATATATTTTCACATTGTCTTTATTTTTTCTAATTATAAAAGTAAGAAAAAGTTAAAATTCAAATATTAAGGAAATGAATAAAACAAATAAAAGTCCTCCATAATCTCACCCCTTTAGTTGCTGGCTACATAGTCCTTCAGTTTTTTTTCAGTACATTTGCTAATACTGTTACTGTCCTATTTTTATAGAAAAATGTCATACAATATATACTGCTCTAAAATTGTACTTTTTTCATTTAGCAATATATTTTGAACCTTTTTTCATGATGCTAAATTTAGCTGTATCTCATTATTTTTAATAGCTTCATGCTACTCCATTAAATGGGTCTATTATAGTTTTTTCCCCATTGATGCATATTTGAGTTCTTAGCTATCAAAACAAAGCAGAAGTGAATATTCTTATACATATATGTTATCATACTTTGGTACTTATTTCTGGAGGATAAATATCTAGAAGTGAAAAATGCTATGTCAAGGATATGCTCATTTTAGATTTTTTTTCTTCCAGTTTTATTGAGATGTAATTGACACACGGCACTGTATAAGTTTAAGGTGTTCAGCATAATGATTTGACGTACATCATGAAATGATTACCGCAATAAGTTTAGTGAACATCCATCATCTCGTATACATTCAAAATTAAAGAAAGAAAATTTCCTTTGTGATGAGAATTCTTAGGATTTACTCTCTTAACTTTCATATATAACAAATAGCAGTGTTAATTAAATTATTTATGTTACACATTGCATTCCTAGTACTTATTTACTTATAACTGGAGATTTGTACCTTTTGATGGCCTTCATCCAATTCCCCCTCCCCCACCCCCCACCTCTGGTACAAAAATCTGATCTCTTTTTTTGAGTTTGTTTGTTTTTGAAGTATAATTGACCTAGATCATTTTAGATTTAATAAACATTTCTAAAATATGCTTGAATTAGTATTGCGCTGAATATAACCAAAGCATTAGAAACCTCCCTTCTCTGTTCCTTAGGAATTTTTGTTTTATTTACTTTAATTGTATAAACTGATGTGGGGTTATATAATATTAAGCCTTCCTATGGAAGGACATGATATTTCTCACCATTTATTCAGGTTATCTTTTATGTTCTTTTGGCAAGTTTTATGTACAGAAATAGAGCACATAAATTTGTATAATCCTGTACAATATATATTCACAGAATATTATCATTAATTGCTAAACTCTCTTGTTTTGATTTATATTTTGTGTTCCAAGCTTTATTTGCATAATTTTTGCTTATCAAATGAGTTCTTTTTGAACACTAACATATTAATATTAATGTAGGCAACCTAGAAGTATTTCACATTTACTTTGTGTTCTAAGCACAAAATGTAATGTTTGGCACATATTAGGTATTTAATAAATTCTTATTGAATAGATTAATGAAACTTATTTACCTTTACTTATGAATAGAGCAAACAAGGGGACACTAAATGTCTTAAGGTGGTGAAGCCAAGTTTCTTGCCGGTCTATCACAGTTACTCTTCTTTCCGTCGCACTGCACTTATTTACATGAAATATATCCAAAGAAATTACACCATAGACTTTAGTTTTGGTAGTGGACAGAGAGACATCTAGCCCATTGAAGGCCTATGTATTTGGTTGCTACCTATCTCTTTTCTCTCCAAATCCCCTCTCTCTCCAAATGTATACAGGTACTACTAAACAAGCTGAAAATGTGAAGTCGTGCAAAGATTTGTTTAAAAAGCTAAACATTTCAGTGAAAGATTTTCCTGAAATAAGAAACTAAATACAGTTTTCATGAACCACCAATCAAGATCTGATAATATTATTCATGCAGCAATTTGAAAGTGAAGCAGGAGGAAAATCAGACTCACTCTGCCATTGCATAAATCACCCCCATGGGAGTGAGGGAAGCACTCAGAGAAAGAAAAATGGGAAATTCATGACTCTTCCTGACTAACAACAGCTCAGTCTAGAGTGAACAGCAGTCATGATTTTCCTATAACAGCCTCTCATGAAACAAAGATAAATTTCAATTCAAAAATAATGCTTTTATTGTATTCAAAATGGTTTGTTTTGCGTAAGACACGGTTTATTAAACTGATGAAATTCACCACTGAAAACAGCATTTATGCAGATTGGACTTGGTTAGTAGGATCTTGCTACTGGAAACTGACATGAAACTATAATGTAGAACCCATAACTGATTCTAAAGTGGAGGAAGAAAGTATTGAGCTAAGTCCTCTGGAAGGAAAATAACACCTTCTAAGAGAACAAATATAAGGATGCTCATAGAGGTATCTCAAGCCCTAATTTTTTCTTTCCTGCCATGTGTGTTTGAGTATGAAAGAGGTTGCAAAGGCAGACTAAGGATCAGTTAGTTTAGACCTAATCATTTATAATCGATGGGCTCCCTAGGATTGAGATAGCAACTGCTGCAAGATATGCAAACTGGGAAGCCTTAATATCCTGCTACAATAGTGGTTCTCAACTGCGAGTGGTTCCTTCCCCCTGCACTTTCCACCTCAGTATAGCTGGCAGTCTGTGGAGAAATGTTTGGTTGTCACAACTGATGTGTGTGGGGGGAGTCAGTTGCCACTGATATCTACTGGGTTGCTAAACATCCTACAATGCACAGGACAGCCCCCTACAACATACAATTATCCAGCCCAAAATGTCAGCATTACTACTAGTATGAAACCCTGTGCTGCATGAATGGACAAATTATCAGGTATATCTTTGTGATATGACTTATGATTCAGGGTGAGATGATTAAGAAGATAAATATGACTTGAGGTAAATATTAAATTGCTCTTAAAATTATGCCTTTAAATTGCTTTAAATGACATTTGCAATGAATAGTAGATTCATGTTGATTAAAGCTGTTTAAATAAATAATTAAATACGTTCTTATGAATGTAGGGTAATTCAGTATTAGTAATTTGCAGCGTTTTGAGCAGAATTTAGCCTCTGGGTCTCACATATATTATGTATCTCTTCATTCAGACCTGTGGACAATGTCCTACTGGACACCTCGTGGCAAATTTCCAGAATGGCAGTTTTTGCAATCCAGGATAGATGCATATATTCCTTTGAAAACTTCATATACTAAACAGATTGGGTCCTGAATTCTTAGTTTCCCGGAAACTTTCTGTAGAATGTGGTCCCGAATGACTCTTTATTAGATGTTATGGCTCCAGCTTTGACTCTGTAGGTGAAAGGAACATTGCTCCCTTGATCACAAATACTTGGATCAGAAATGGAGGCATGTACCATACACATAGTGTGACCAAAATATCAAAGCTGACAGTTTACATGATAGACTCAGTGGTGGTAGCTTTCTGCTTCTATCTCAATGAAAAGTTTGTGATTTTTGTTTTTTTTCAGGAAACACTGAATTGTGATTTAGATATCATAATTTAATGACCTGATTTCATTACACTTTTGAGGAACTTTTTTTTTTCTCTTTTTTTTTTTTTTTTTTTTGCTTTCATCACTTTATTCTCAAGCTTATGTGTGGGCTTAGCTGGAATGAGAGGGGGACAACTATTTCTGAAAAGCTTGATAAATAAATAAATGCCCAATAAATGCACTTCATGGGCTGCTTGTAAATTTTGGAGACTAATCCCTTGTCAGTCACATCATTTGCAAATATTTTCTCCCATCCTGTGGGTTGTCTTTTTGTTTTGTCTATTGTTTCCTTTGCTGTGCAAAAGCTTTTGAGTTTAATGAGGTCCCATTTTTTAATTTTTGTTTTTATTTCCATTACTCTAGGAGATGGCTCAAAAAAGTATTGCTGCAATTTATGTCAAGGAGTGTTATGCTTATGTTTTTCTCTAAGTTTTATAGTATCCAGTCTTACATTTAGGTCTTTAATCCATTTTGAGTTTATTTTTGTGTATGGTGTTAAAGAATGTTCTAATTTCTTTTTTTTTTTATATGTAGCTACAGCTCATGTGGCTCAATATCAAAAAAAAACACAACAACCCAATCAAAACATGAGCAGAAGACCTAAATAGGCATTTCTCCAAAGAAGACACACAGATGACCAAGAAGCACATGAAAAGATGCTCAACATCACTAGTTATTAGAGAAATGCACATCAGAACTACAATGAGATATCCCCTCACACCAGTCAGAATGGCCATCATCAAAAAATCTACAAACAATAAATGCTGGAGAGGGTGTGGAGAGAAGGGAACCCTCCTACACTGTTGGTGGGAATGTAAATTGATACAGCCACTATGGAGAGCAGTATGGAGGTTCCTTAAAAACTAAACATAGATCTACCGTATGATCCAGTAATCCCACTCCTGGGCATATATCCAGAGAAAAACATGGTTTGAAAGGATACATGTACCTCAATGTTCATTGCAGCTCTGTTTACAATACCCAAGATATGGAAGCAACCGAAATGTCCATCAAGAGAGGAATGGATAAAGAAGATGTGGTACATATATACAATGGAATATTACTCAGCCATTAAAAAGAATGAGATAATGCCATTTGCAGCAACATGTACAGACCTGGAGATTATCATACTAAGTGAAGTAAATCAGACAGAGAAAGACAAATATCATATGATATGGCTTAAATGTGGAATCTAAAAAAAAATGATACAAATGAACTTACTTACAAAATAGAAACAGACTCACAGACTTAATGAATGAACTTACTGTTACCAAGGGGGAAGGTAGGGAGGAGGGATAGATTGGGAGTTTGGGACTGACATGTACACACTACTGTATTTAAAATAGATAACCCACAAAGACCTATTGTATAGCACAGGGAACTCTGCTCAATATTCTGTAATAACCTAAATGGGAAAAGAATTTGAAAAAGAATAGATACATGTATATGTATAACTGAATCACTTTTCTGTACACCTGAAGCTAACACAACATTGTTAATCAACTATGCTCCAATATAAAATAAAAATAAAAATAAATGCCCTTCATGTAAGCAATGAAGGCAACTAGCTCAATCAAATTCTCTTTTTGTAAGAAGGATAAATTCTCAGTCAAGGAAAAGTTATGTTTCCTAGGCTGAGGGTATTTTCTTTGGCCATGATAAACTATTTCTAAAGTCATTTAAGAAACCCATGAATCCTGAGACTTTTGGCAATCTGCAGCCAATCAGAAAAATCCCATGCTTCTGTGTGTCCTTCTGTGTGTTCCTTCAATGAGGCATAATCTTTAATGGTGCATAGCTCCTTCTTGTAACTTTAAGAGATTTGCCTTTCTATGTCTTAAATCTATGGGACTGGATTTGAAAGCTGGAACCAACAGAAGTCCTTTTCTCCGTGTAAAACAATACTGGGACTAAATATATTTTTCTGTACCCAACTTAAAAAATTCTGTGATTGAGCATACTTGCCTAGTCATATTTAAACAATACTAAGAAGAAGCAAAAAATACTTAGCTACTGGTTCAGGAAAAATTTATTCTTGATAGATAAGAGTGTGAAACCACTAAAATAGTTTACTAATTAGACTCAGAGCTTGCTCATCAAGATGCTTAAAAAATCTTATCTCACCCTCACTTTGCTGTGCCCACCAATCCAAGGTCATTATATCATAAACTTTGCCTGACTATAGCTGTTTTCTTACCTTTTAAGATGTAAATTATGGAACTTCCCTGGTGGCACAGAGGTTAAAAATCTGCCTGCCAATGCAGGGGACACAGGTTTGAGCCCTGGTCAGGGAAGATCCCACATGCCGCGGAGCAACTAAGCCCGTGTGCCACAACTACTGAGCCTGTGCTCTAGAGCCCGCGAGCCACAACTACTGAGCCCATGTGCTACAACTACTGAAGCTCGTGCGCCTAGAGCATGTGCTCTACAACAACAGAAGCCACTGCAATGAGAAGCCCGCTCACTGCAACGAAGAATAGCCCCCACTCGCCGCAACTAGAGAAAGCCCATGCACAGCAACAAAGACCCAATGCAGCCAAAAATAAATAATAAATAAATTAATTAATTTTTTAAAAAGATGTAAATTACAATAATCCTGCTCAGGCCTTAAAACCATATACTTCTCTTGATGTTCCCCTCTCAGACACTTCTAAGACTCTGTCAAGGTAAAGTTCTCCCTTGTTACAAATGGTATAATGAACTTAATTTTCTTGACCACCATGCTTTTCTGGTGGTCTTTGGAAAATGAGTATTAGCAAAATCAAGGTATTACAACAAAGGTCAAGAAGACTGAGGACCCCAAAAGATAAATCGATCTCATAAGTTGCTGGACCTTCTTAAAAAGTGATTTATACCAAAACTGGTTTCTAAGGAGAGAAGAAAATTAAATAACCAATCATTTCTTACGACCTCGCACAAAGTTGGTTTAGCTGTCTATCAAAACTGTTCTAAAGCTCTAAGAAAGAAGAAAATTTTCTAAATGCTAAAGGCATTTTATGTATACAAAAATCTCACAAAAATAATATCTAACTGTACACTGAACAAGAAGAAATCCTAGTATATAATTAAAAAGCAAGTGTATTTTTAATTCTCACCATTCTTTTAAACCTGTTTAGTGAGTATTGTCAATACTCTGTTTCTGGATGAAGTGCTATTGCTTTCTGATCAGTCCTTTAAGTTGCAAGCCTTTTAAACATCTAGTCTTGTGTAATGATCAAATCTTTGAAGTTGATTTTAATTGTCTTTTCCTTTTCCTTCCAGCTGGAGTTTTCTTTGGGCTGACTACTTGCAGGAGAAGATATGGTGCTGAATTACTTTCCTCTCTTTTTCATTAACCTCTTGTTCCACTTGATATCTCTTAATCCAACACCATCAAAGTTGTGGGGATGGCATTGTGAGAAGAATTAAGTGTGAGAGAAGAGGTAAGGCAAGTAGGAAGCTTGTATTTGACTTTTTCTACATATCTCAGATATCTTCATGATTTCTGGACATTACAGATATTTAAAGCCAAGTTTTTTCACTTCCTGGGCACTCTTGTGGGTTTTCTGAAGAATTCTCTCTGGAGTGCCTTTTTCTAAAACTCCTGTGACATGGGCAAGGTCTTTCCTTTGTCAGATCTATCTCCACTCATAGAGGATTTTCTTCTGGATGGGTACCCTGCATCCTTTTCCAGCTGATATTCCTCACCTAAAAGGCAATGCTCCCGAGGTAGATCAGACTTAAAATTGTCCAAGGATGACATTTCTACTTGGAAATCGTATGTGGTCACCATGATTAACCCAACTCTGACTACCTTTTGGAAAGAAAGAAGTAACTTCTCAGTTCCAGCCTTCATTCAAAGATCACTTGAGCTTTTTCAGGCACAAGTCACAAATTTGGGGGCAACACAAATAAAGCTTTTTAAGTAGTCCCTTCAAAACTTCTTTCATCACACTGAAGTAAGAACCAGACACTGCCCAAACCTTCCCTGTTATGGAACTGAGATACCTAGCATGTTGGTGATGCTCTCGAAATTACTTTTAACAAAACCTTTTCTCTAATACCAACTCTCAACCATTTATATTCTTCAAGGAGATGTAGGGCTTTAAGAGTTGTGTTGCCAGTTTAGGGATATTTTCATTGTAAATCTTACATGAGGTATAACACCCACTTTGGAATGGAGGAATGTATAGCACATTATATTTTATCTTGCTGCTTTGTCAAAAATGTCAACTTTAACATTCTGTTAGATACTGAAAAAATTCAAAGTAATTCTTACATATAGTAATGGAAATATTAAAGAAATTAATCCCAGATAGAATGCAGCAGCATATTCATTGAGTTAATTAGTCCAGCCAATTGTATTTGCTCTCAAGAATGTAAGGATGGCTAATATTTGGAAATTGATTAATTTTCTTCATTATCTCCCATCAAAGACTGCAACTAAAAAGGTATTTGATAGAATCCAACTTTCTTTCTGGTGTAAACTTTTAATTAACACAAATGAGTATTTTCTTAACGTAGCAAAAATGTATTTTTAAGAAATATGGACATTCACAGAAAGACAGACAAGATGAAAAGGAGGAGGGCTATGTACCAGATGAGGGAACAAGATAAAACCCCAGAAAAACAACTAAATGAAATGGAGATAGGTAATCTTCCAGAAAAAGAATTCAGAATAATGATAGTGAAGATGATCCAGGACCTCGGAAAAAGAATGGAGGCAAATATTGAGAACATGCAAGAAATGTTTAACAAAGATCTAGAAGAATTAAAGAACAAACAGAGATGAACAATACAATAACTGAAATGAAAAGTACACTAGAAGGAATCAATAGCAGAATAACTGAGGCAGAAGAATGGATAAGTGACCTGGAAGACAGAATGGTGGAACTCACTGCTGCAGAACAGAATAAAGAAAAAAGAATGAAAAGAAATGAAGGCAGCCTAAGAGACCTCTGGGACAACATTAAACGCAAAAAAATTTTCATTACAGGGGTTCCAGAAGGAGAAGAGAGAGAGAAAGGACCAGAGAAAATATTTGAAGAGATTATAGTCGAAAACTTCCCTAACATGGGAAGGGAAATAGCCACCAAAGTCCAGGAAGCACACAGAGTCCCATACAGGATAAACCCAAGGAGAAACATGCCGAGACACATAGTAATCAAATTGGCAAAAATTAAAGACAAAGAAAAACTATTGTAAGTAGCAAGGGAAAACCGACAAATAACATACAAGGGAACTCCAATAAGGTTAACAGCTGATTTCTCAGCAGAAACTCTACAAGCCAGAAGGGTGCGGCATGATATACTTAAAGTGATGAAAGGGAAGAACCTACAACCAAGATTACTATACCCAGCAAGGATCTCATTCAGATTCGATGGAGAAATCAAAAGCTTTACAGATAAGCAAAAGCTAAGAGAATTCAGCACCACGAAACCAGCTCTACAACAAATGCTAAAGGAACTTCTCAAAGTGGGAAACACAAGAGAAGAAAAGGACCTACAAAAACAAACCCAAAACAACTGAGAAAATGGTCATAGGAACATACATATCGATAATTACCTTAAACGTGAATGGATTAACTGCTCCAACCAAAAGACACAGGCTTGCTGAATGTATACAAAAACAAGACCCATATATATGCTGTCTACAAGAGACCCACTTCAGACCTAGGGACACATACAGACTGAAAGTGAGGGGATGGAAAAAGATTTTCCATGCAAAGGGAAATCAAAAGAAAGCTGGAGTAGCAATACTCATATCAGATAAAATAGACTTTAAAATAAAGAATGTTAGAAGAGACAAGGAAGAACACTACGTAATGATCAAGGGATCAATCCAAGAAGACGATATAACAATTATAAATATATAGGTACCCAAGATAGGAGCACCTCAATACATAGGGCAACTGCTAACAGCTATAAAAGAGGAAATTGACAGTAACACAATAATAATGGGGGACTTTAACATCTCACTTACACCAATGGACAGATCATCCACACAGAAAATTAATAAGGAAACACAAGCTTTAAATGACACAATAGACCAGATAGATTTAATTGATATTTATAGGACATTCCATCCCAAAACAGCAGATTACACTTTCTTCTCAAGTGCACATGGAACATTCTCCAGGATAGATCACACCTTGGGTCACAAATCAAGCCTCAGTAAATTTAAGAATATTGAAATCATATCAAGCATCTTTTCTGACCACAATGCTATTAGATTAGAAATTAATTACAGGGAAAAAAACGTAAAAAATACAAACACATGGAGGCTAAACAATACTTTACTAAATAACCAAGAGATCACTGAAGAAATCAAAGAGGAAATCAAAAAATACCTAGAGACAAATGACAATGAAAACACAATGATCCAAAACCTATGGGATGCAGCAAAAGCTGTTCTAAGAGGGAAGTTTATAGCTATACAAGCCTACCTCAAGAAACAAGAAAAATCTCAAATAAACCACCTAACGTTACACCTAAAGGAACTAGAGAAAGAAGAACAAACAAAACCCAAAGTTAGCAGAAGGAAAGAAATCATAAAGATCAGAGCAGAAATAAATGAAATAGAAACAAAGAAAACAACAGCAAAGATCAATAAAACTAAAAGCTGCTTCTTTGAGGAGATAAACAAAATTGATAAACCATTAGCCAGACTCATCAAGAAAAAGAGGGAGAGGACTCAAAGCAATAAAATTAGAAATGAAAAAGGAGAAGTTACAACAGACACGGCAGAAATACAAAGCATCCTAAGAGACTACTACAAGCAACTTTATGCCAATAAAATGGACAACCTGGAAGAAATGGACAAATTCTTAGAAAGGTATAACCTTCCAAGACTGAACCAGGAAGAAATAGAAAGTATGAACAGAGCAGTCACAAGTAATGAAATTGAAACTGTGATTAAAAATCTTCCAACAAACAAAAGTCCAGGACCAGATGGCTTCACAGGTGCGTTCTATCAAACATTTAGAGAAGAGCTAACACCCATCCTTCTCAAAGCCTTCCAAAAAATTGCAGAGGAAGGAACACTCCCAAACTCATTCTATGAGGTCACCATCACCCTGATACCAAAACCAGACAAAGATACAACAACAAAAGAAAATTACAGACCAATATCACTGATGAATATAGATGCAAAACTCCTCAACAGAATACTAGCAAACAGAATCCAGCAACTCATTAAAAGGATCATACACCATGATCAAGTGGGATTTATCCCAGGAATGCAAGGATTCTTCAATATTTGCAAATCAATCAATGTGATACACCATATTAACAAATTGAAGAATAAAAACCATATGATCATCTCAATAGATGCAGAAAAAGCTGTTGACAAAATTCAACACCGATGTATGATAAAAACTCTCCAGAAAGTGGGCCTAGAGGAGTCTACCTCAACATAATAAAGGCTATATACAACAAACCCACAGCAAACATCATTCTCAATGGTGAAAAATTGAAAGCATTTCCTCTAAGATCAGGAACAAGACAAGGATGTCCACTCTCGCCACTATTATTCAACATAGTTTTGGAAGTCCTAGCCACGGCAATCAGAGAAGAAAAAGAATGAAAAGGAATACAAATTGGAAAAGAAGAAGTAAAACTGTCACTGTTTTCAGATGACATGATACTATACATAGAGAATCCTAAAGATGCCACCAGAAAACTACTAGAGCTAATCAATGAATTTGGTAAAGTTGCAGGATACAAAATTAATGCACAGAAATCTCTTGCATTCCTATACACTAATGATGAAAAATCTGAAAGAGAAGTTAAGGAAACACTCCCATTTACCACTGCAACAAAAAGAATAAAATACCTAGGAATAAACTTACCTAGGGAGACAAAAGACCTGCATGCAGAAAACTATAAGGCACTGTTGAAAGAAATTAAAGATGATACCAACAGATGGAGAGATATACCATGTTCTTGGATTGGAAGAATCAATATTGTGAAAGCGACTATACTACCCAAAGCAATCTACAGATTCAACGCAATCCTTATCAAATTACCAACGGCATTTTTTATAGAACTAGAACAAAATACCTTAAAATTTGTATGGAGACACAAAAGACCCCGAACAGCCAAAGTAGTCTTGAGGGAAAAAAATGGAGCTAGAGGAATCAGGCTCCCTGACTTCAGACTATACTACAAAGCTACAGTAATCAAGACAATATGGTACTGGCACAAAAACGGAAATACAGATCAATGGAACAGGATAGAAATCCCAGAGATAAACCCATGCACCTATGGTCAACTAATCTATGACAAAGGAGGCAAGGATATACAATGGAGAAAAGACAGTCTCTTCTATAAGTTGTGCTGGGAAAACTGGACAGCTACATGTAAAAGAATGAAATTAGAACACTCACTAACACCATACACAAAAGTAAACTCAAAATGGATTAGAGACCTAAATGTAAGACTGGACACCATAAAACTCTTAGAGGAAAACATAGGAAGAACACTTTTTCACATAAATCACAGCAAGATCTTTTTTGATCCACCTCCTAGAGTAATGGAAATAAAAACAAAAATAAACAAATGGGACCTAATGAAACTTAAAAGCTTTCCAAGCAAAGGAAACTACAAACAAGATGAAAAGACAACTGTCAGAATGGGAAAAAATATTTGCAAATGAATATACAGACAAAGAATTAATCTCCAAAATATATATACAGCTCATGCAGCTCAATATTAAAAAAACAAACAACCCAGTCAAAAATGGGCAGAAGACCTAAATAGACATTTCTCCAAAGAGGACATACACATGGCCAAGAAGCACATGAAAAGCTGCTCAACATCACTAATTATTAGAGAAATGCAAATCAAAACTACAATGAGCTATCACCTCATACCAGTTAGAATGGGCATCATCAGAAAATCTACAAACAACAAATGCTGGTGAGGGTGTGGAGAAAAGGGAACCCTCTTGCACTGTTGGTGGGAATGTAAATTGATACAGCCACTATGGAGAACAGTATGGAGGTTCCTTTAAAGAAATAAACCAGAATTACCATGTGACCCAGCAATCCCACTACTGCGCATATACCCAGAGAAAACCATAATTCAAAAAGACACATGCTGGAGGGGTTGTGGTGGTGGTGTGATGAACTGGGCGATTGGGATTGACATGTATACACTGATGTTTATAAAATTGATGAGTAATAAGAACCTGCTGTATAAAAAAATAAATAAAATTAAATTAAAAAAAAAAAGAGCTCTTGAGGTCATGAAAGAGATTAAAGAAGACTAAGGAGACGCGATAGTTGAATGCGGCACCTGGTCCTAACTAGAGCAGAGAAACATCTCTTAAAATATTTTAAAACTAAAGACTTTTGTTACAAAGGAAATTATTAGCATGTTTGTTAAAATATGAATAAGGTTGGTAGGGTAGATAACAGTATCGTATCAATGTTATTTTTGATAATTTTACTACAGTTATGTAAGAAGGATATTCTTTTTTTAAGAAATAAAGTTTTCTGGGCTAAAAAAAAAAAAAGAAAAAGACACATGCACCTCAGTGTTCATTGCAGCACTATTTACAATAGCCAGGTCATGGAAGCAACCTAAATGCCCATCGACAGATGAATGGATAAAGAAGATGTGGTACACATATACAATGGAATATTACTCAGCCATAAAAAGGAACAAAATTGAGTCATTTGTAGAGACGTGGATGCATCCAGAGACTGTCATACAAAGTGAAGTAAGTCAGAAAGAGAAAAACAAATATCATATATTAACGCATATATGTGGAACCTAGAAAATGGTACAGATGAACCAGTTTGCAGAGCAGAAGTTGAGACACAGATGTAGAGAACAAACATATGGACACCAAGGGGGGAAAACCACGGTGGGGTGGGGGTGGTGGTGTGATGAATTGGGAGATTGGGATTGACATGTATATATACACTGATGTGTATAAAATGGATGACTAATAAGAAAAAAAATTTTTAAATAAAAATAAACTTAAAAAAAAAGTTTTCAGTAGAAAAAAAAAAAAAAGAAATATGGAATCATGCCTAACTGTAAAATACTAGAGGTACTTTTATCAATATTAACAAGAAATTTAATGTTGTCCTAGTAGAATGTTCAATTTAATTAGAAAAGAGAAGAGTGGTATAAAAAGTAGAAAGGAGAAAATATAATTAAAATTATTTGCAGGAAGTATGATTACATAGCCAGAACGTCTAAGAGAAATACCTGGTAAACTACTGGGTTAGCCAAAAAGTTCGTTCTGGTTTTTCCATAAGATGTTATGGAAAAACCCAAACAAACTTTTTGGCCCACCCAATATAAGACAGAATAAGAGAATTTAGTAAGATAGGTGATTTCAAGAAGCAATAGTTTTTCTTTATATGAAAAGGAAATAACATATAATGATGTCTTAGTCAATTTGGGCTACCGTAACAAACTACCATAGACTGGGTGGCTTTTAAGCAACAAAATTTACTTCTTAAAGTTCTGGGGGCTGGAAGTCTGAGATCAGGGTGCCAGCATGGTCAGCTTCTGGTGAGGGCTCTCAGAGAAAGTTGCAGAGGGCTGACTTCTCATTGTATCCTCACATGGTGAAAAAGGGTAAGAGCTTTTTGAGGTCCCATTCATAAGGATACTATCCCATTCATGAAAGTTCCACCCTCATGACCTAATTACTTTCCAAAAGGCCACTTTCTAATACCATCACACTGAGGGTAAAATTTCAATGTATTTCACTATGCAAATTGAAATTGAATATGTATAATGTAGATGGATGGACTTTTTTTCTCTAAAAGTCTCTTATTTAATGACATATTTGATAATTTAATGTTTTGAACAGTGGTTCCCGAAGACATCAAAGGCATTGACTGACTATTTTCACAGTCAAAGCCAATGCTAAAAAGAAAATAGGGGACTTCCCTGGTGGTCCAGTGGGTAAGACTCTGTGCTCCCAATACAGGGGGCCCAGGTTTAATCCCTGGTCAGGGAACTAGATCCTGCATGCATGCTGCAACTAAGAAGCTTGCATGCTGCAACTAAAGATCCCGCATGCCGCAGTGAGAGCCGAAACAAAGACCCATCACAGCCAAAATAAATTAATTAATTTAATTAAGTAGATTTTTAAAAAAAGAAAGAAAGGAGGATTTTTCTCTACTAGATTCCTCTTTGCTATTAAAAACTTCAACATTCTTTCAGAGTTAAATAATAAACCTCATTAATTGTTATTTCAGAGTTTTTTACTTTTTCTTCATATCTCATCTTGAGTACCATTCCTTATCACTTTCCTATTAGATGTATATCTACTTTAAAAAAAAGCTGTACAATATTCATCTGCTTTTTGGGGGGGGAGTCCTTTTGGTCCTTCACCTCTATTGTGTAGTGAAATAACATTTTTGGGCATAAGAATTATGTGGTTTCAACTGCTGTAGTGAAAAGTATACACATTTAAATAGATCCTTAAGGAAAAAGATAATTAAGTAATTTAAAGAATAATTAAGTTAAATAATAATTTAAAGTAGTATTATGACCTTACTGAATTATAATGTCAGAATAGACACATTTTTATTAATTCTTTATGGGGTGTTAATTGTGTTCCTATTAAAATATCTTTTTGGTAATCTTTAAATGCATCACTCAGAAAAACATGTTTTTAACTTTGACTTGGCATCATACTACCTAAACCAGCTGAATTTTAAGGTAATTATAAATGAGATATCAAAATAGTTTTTATTCATTAATCTGGAAAATAAAATTACATATTTTAACTATAATGATTCAAATTGATTTTGGTCTGTTAAAATTGAACTTGTACAATTAGAACTCATATTTTTGTATTTACTTCAAAGCTAGAGTCCTTTCAATTCAGATCAGGCTTAGAAAACCTATCACACTTAGTACACCCACATAATCTGGTTTTTTAATTTAATCTTTTTATTGCAACTTTCCATGACATGTAACATGAGAAGAAAGTGCCTTGATTCTCAAAAGTTCTGTAGGAAAGAAAACTCTGCTTTTAATGAAGAAGTAAAATGGATTAAGGATTAAGTAATAAATGAACACACATGGGCAGGAGAGTCTCTGATTCTATACTGATCTCAACACCCAGCGGGTGAATTTGGGTATCTAACTATTGAGCCTAGTCAAACCCTTGGACCTGGAAGCCCTGGAGTAGACAATAAAAGGCATTTCCTGTGTGATGTTTTGGAAGGAAAGAGAGTCTACTTCCCAGAAAAATCCAGAATATTAAAAAATACCACCAAAAATGCAAAGATTTATAGCATGGCTGTTAAATTAAAACTAGCACTCCACTTTTCCTCACTTTAACTTATTTTTCTAATAATTTCTTTGATTTTCTTCTCTTTTGCTCTTTTACTCACCTTCTCTACTTTAAGCTGTAAGATCTTTATGCCAGTCTTTCTACAAAGTCCCCTCTTTTAGTTATCTTCACACATCTCAATTTAGAAATTGGACATGCAGATTAAAGATTGGTGAATTAATTTTAATTTGTTTAAGGGAGAAGCTTGCATGTATCTAGGTACCATTAGAGCATTCACACACTCATTTGATTAAATATTAATAATTAATTTCTGAGTATATGTTTTATATATGCCAGGAATTATGCTAAATACTGTCAGCATTATGGAGATATGGTAGACACAATTTGTGCACTCATAGAGTTATGGTCTCTTGAGAGAGACTTCTATTAAATCACTGTAGAGATACATATAACAATTACAAATGAAGACTGATGAAAGAGTCTATGAGGAGGATCTAATTCAGGGAATGTTGCTTTGATGAAGTGTCTTTCAGCAGACAGCTGAGGATGAGCAGGGTTTGGCCAGCCTGAGAATGAGAAGGTGACCATATCAGGCAAAAGCAAAGGCTCAAAGAACCAAAGAGCCAGCGTCCACAGCAAGAAACTGTGGTCTAGTGAGCAGAGAGGGAGACCATGTGGTGGCGAGGCTGGAGGAAGCAGGGGTCAGACCATAAGGAACCTGGAAGGCCAAGTTAAGGATTTTACATTGTATCCTAAATTCAACAGGTTGCCATTTACTGGTTAAGGATTTGCATAGAATTATAAGAACCAGATTTTAGAAAAATCAGTTTGGCTTCAATGTGAAAAACAGGTTAGAGTGAGAAGGAGTAGAAACAAAGAGTCCAGTTAGGGGTTTGTTGCAATAGTTTAGGTAAGAGTCCTAACTGACATATCTTAATGTGGGCAAGGCTTTACAATCTCTGTACCTAACACAGTAAAATACACTGAAATACTAGATTAATGAATTAATAAAGGGATAAGTTTTTCTGGCCTGAAATTCTATTGGGCCATCTTCATGAATTCACTATGAATACCAAAGTCTCACAACTGTATATCTTTAACATATATTAGGAGCTTAACTCAGCACATCAACCTGTAGAATTCTATGGATTACCATAGATCTTAAAACAGTAAGAGTTCACAAAAGCATTCTTTATGAAAAGGTCTTCACTACATGAAAACTTTCCTTTGTTTCCATCACTTTTTATTTTATATATTCCAATTCAGATCTAAATTATATCTTGAATTAAAAGGAAAAAAATAAGTATAATCATCTCTAATATCCTAGAGAAGTGATTCTTAAAACTTCCTGTTTTATTTCCCCTTAATCATTTGATCAGATATGCAGAATCTCATTCATACTAAAAGCTGCATTTTGTAAATACACAAATTATATATTTGCAAACATTTGACTATTTTAATTATAAATCAAATAATTATTTAATTAATAATTAATCAATCAATAGTTATTTAATTAATAATCTATTATCAATTAAAATTATTTAATTAATGATTATTAATTAAATAGTTCTTTGATTTCATTATAAATTAAAAGGTTATAGAAATTAATTTTTTGGTGAGAGAACAATTTTATTGTTCTATCTTTAAAAGGTAAATTAAATAATTCCTTTAGTGGCTGAAAATAGTGATAATCTTGTTGGAGAAGAACTGTGTTTACTGCTCTAGTAATTATAAAAGCACACATTTTGGTCTTATTGTAACATGTATAGATGATATGGGTAAGGGAAGAAGCACAGAACGTAGTCCTCAATAGGTAGAGTCGTCAGGAAATGCCGTATCAGAAGCACTGACTCGTGGGATATGTGCAGGGCTCTACGGAAAAATGGCAGATGGCAAACCCCTGGCAGGTAGGCTCAGCTACAAACAGTACTTTTTTTTTTTTTTTTTAAATTATTTATTTATTTATTTATGGCTGTGTTGGGTCTTCGTTTCTGTGCGAGGGCTTTCTCCAACTGTGGCAAGTGTGGGCCACTCTTCCTCGTGGTGCGTGGGTCTCCCACCATTGCGGCCTCTCTTGCTGCGGAGCACAGGCTCCAGACGCGCAGGCTCAGTAGCTGTGGCTCACGGGCCCAGCCGCTCCGCGGCACGTGGGATCTTCCCAGACCAGGGCTCGAACCCTCGTCCCCTGCATTAGCAGGCAGACTCCCAACCACTGCGCCACCAGGGAAGCCCCAAACAGTACTTATGACTTTCAGGCAGATGACTTGGGAATTGAGAGACAACACTTTTTTTCCAAAAATTTTAGAGAAACAATGAAGAATGAGGCCACTATGAATCTTTTTCCCACGTGCCATCTAAATCCTGTTGGTTAAAAAACAGAGTCCTATCCAGCACGGATGCACCTTACTATTTATCCTAAGGAGCTGAAAATTTATGTCTACATGAAAACCTGTACAGGGATGTTTACAGCAGCTTTATTGGTAATTGCTCTTGGAAGCAACAAAGATGTCCTTTAGTAAGTGAATGGATAAACAAACCCATGGTGCATCCAGACAATGGAGTACATTCAGTGCTAAACAGAGATGTGCTATCAAGACATGAAAAGACATGAAGTAAACTTAAATGCACATTACTAAGTGAAAGAAGCCAATATGAAAAGGTACATACTATGTGATTCCAATTACACAACATTTTGGAAAAGGCAAAACTATGGAGACAATAAAACGACCGGTGGTTGCCAGGGGTTAGGGGATGGGGAGGGATAGATAGGTGGAGCACAGGTTTTTAGGGCAGTGAAAATACTCTGTATGATACTATAATGGTAGATACATGTCACTATACATTTGTCTGAAGCCATAGAATGTACAACACAAGGAGTGAACCCGAATGTAAACTATGGACTTTGAGTGGTAACGATATGTCAGTGTAGGTTCATTAATTGTAACAAATTGTACCACTCTGGTGGGAGATGTTCACAACGAGGAAGGCTATGCATGTATGGGGCAGGGGGTATATGGGAAATCTCTGTATCTTCTGCTCAAGTTTGCTATGAACCTAAAAACTGCTTTAAAAAATAAAGCCTATTAAAAAAAACCCAGAGTCCTACAATATTATTTGCTTGTGTTCCCCCCTTCCTTTAGTGCTCCTTCACTATAATCCAGAGGCTAAATATTTTCGAGCAAGCACTAGATGCCGTTTCCCTTATAGTTAAGCTACTTACACCAATAAATTATTAGGTACAGTTTTGAATTATTTGTTCCTTTGAGGTGTCATTAGCTGTCCCTTTTATTATGTTTATGTATGAGAACAAATGGAGTATGGTTAATTACAATGTTTTGAGCAATAATAAATGGTTTTTGAAACAAGTTCCTCTTCTGTTTGTTATTCTAACACAAAGCATCACATTTTCTGGCAAAAGGATAGTAGGATATTAATAAAACAAAAGTGGGTAGTGTAAAGAATACATTCAAGTAGTCTGGTAAGCAACAGGAACCAGCATGCATTCTGAAATAGCCTCCGAGTTTTCAAATTCTAATTCTGGAGGAAAATTAAATATATGACATCAGTCATTTTGCTTCTTATTGTTTAAAATACAGATTATTAAGATCAATATTTTGGGAAATGGATACAGAATTTTTATTTACCAAGTTTTCATTCAATCTTGTCTTCTCCGAGCCCCATCATATAGAACTGCACATATTTGCCTGTATCTAGATAAGGAGTATTATGAGCATGGAGTACACATAGGGAGTAAATATCATTCCTTTGAGTATTAGAGCATGGTGGCCATGCAATCCTAGGCATGGGATAAATTTATACAAATTAATGAAATTTATGTTAACAATGAAAAGGTAAACTAATCAATATTAGTTTAATCAATCAATCAATAATAGCTTAATTAATATGAATAAATAGACCAAAAAATGATCCTTGAATATTAATTCTGACTAATTCTAGTCAAGTCTCTGATAGAATTAGGATAAGAATGTCAGATCTGCTGCTAATAGATGTAAGACCCTGGTAAGGTTATCAAGACTTTGGGTTGTGAGTGACTTCATCTGTAAAATAGAGATGACACTGATGATTTTACCGTGAGAATTCATACTCTGGGTGCTTTTTATTAATGAATCGCAGAATGGTATTACTTAAGTAAGAGTTAATATCAGATAAAGCACTGCATTGAGAAATGACATAATAGGCTTCTGTCAGACTTAACCATCCTATGAAGAGGTATAAAGGTGAACGGAAAAAAAAGTCTTAAACTTGAAAATTATGGTGGCAGCATTATAGTCAACACTACCTGGTTTCCCAGGCCAAAACAGGCCAATCAGAGCTCCTATTAGAGTAAAAGAGTTAACTCAATAACTCAAGATTCTACCATAACCCAGCTGATAGGCCCCAACCTGTTTCTTTCAACCTGCCGTCATACTTCTAGCTGTTCCTGGCTCAGGGTAGAACCTCCACATACATGGACTGAATAACTAACCAAGCACACCACCTTGCCTACAGCTTCCTGGCACTTGGATCTTCTTTGAAGGTGGCGGATATAGAATTTTTTTAAATGTAAAATATGAAAAAATATACTAAGGTTTTTAAACAGATTAAGTAAAATAAATAACATATGAAGTCTGCTTCTGAGAACTGATGGGGAAGAGCACATATCAGAACGACACGGTGGGTGATGCCATGGGCGCAGGGGTAGAGAAGCAGGCACAAAGAGTGAAAGCTATTAGTGCCCATAGTCATATGAGTATTACTTCCAAATGTTCTTTCAGTTAGCCTTGAAAACGAGTTTACTTAAAAAAATGAAAAGGCACAATATAACGTGAGACAAATAACTGTCATATATGTATATACCCATCTAGAGCTATCCAGCAGGGCACTGACTAATTAAAACCGATGCTGACCACTATGGCATACTGGTATGTACTGGCCAAATAACAATCATTCATCTCAGATAATCCTTGATAGAATCCTGATCAATAGAGAGATTACTCATATAAAACGCATTTCCATCTTTTACTGGTCATGGATGAAAAGGTCATTTGGTTCCCTAGAGCTCTTTACCCTGCCAGATGAATAAGAAATAGATGTCATGAATAATCAAGAATAAAAGCACTTAGGAATATATCCGTATATTATTAGTCACTCATTCATTATGTACGAACTAAAAATGCGTTTTCAAAATAATACAAATGAAAATGATAGAGCCCAACAATGGGGAATTTGAATAAGAAATTGAGGTGTCATTTATCAAATGTTTGATGGAAAAATCAATCTAATGGAATTATTTATTTTGGTAGCCAATTGTGACAGTCTGAAAAGATGTATTTTTTATTCTTTTAAAGTAAAATTAAAAGTTTCCAAGTCTAGCCAACTAACTTGCCTTTTAGTGGGATAAATGTGAAGATGCCATTCTCTCTGTTCCCCGAAGTAATGTTTACTTACGTGACTTGATATGTGCATTAAGGCCTTCGGTAGTTGAAGTCACCAGTTGAAGACTTTCCTTAATCTTTCCTAAAATCACAGGGACTACTCATTCAGACAGCTGCTACCAATCCCAAGGAGGCCAGTGCTCTTACAGCAGGCCTAAATCCTCTGTGCACTTCTGATCTGATCCCACAGAGCATTTAATGCCAATTCTTAATGAGAGGGACCGGGAAGAAAGCAATGAAATGAGAAAAACAAGATTTCATCACACATTGAGCTTTGTTCTCTTAAATTCTCTGACCATTTATTATAGTTTTGTTCTCAAGACTTAGTTTGCTTAATTGGGAATGACTTGCTTGCCAACATTATGCTGTATTCTCCAAAGGCTTGCCTTTAAGCTTGGTCTTAAATACATGATGCCTGGGGTTGGAAGGTTAAGTGAAGAACAAACACTTCTGTCTTGGCTTAATATTTGACTTACTCTTTATATAGGAAATCTAACATCCATAGTTAAGCCTTAGCAAACCCTCACTTTAACACATGTTAGTCTTCACCTTTAACTCAAACGCAGAGCTGAAAGCTCAGCCAATGAAATTAACACCTTTGGCAACTGTGTATGTGTAAGTGTTTGTGTGTTTAAGAATGTTTGTTTTATGCTGGTTTTTGTAGGCATTATAAATCATGACTGCTGTTGTAAAGTAACAAAAATAATTTAGTAGTTAGAGAACAGAATTTGTACACTATGTACCACATTTATGCAGAATTAAAAAAAAAAGCAGTGTTCATTTAGTTGACCATTTTGGGTGCAGTTTGAGACTATGTGCCCCTCTGCTTTATGTGGTTTCATTTGTAAAGCTAGTTTCCAACCAAAATTAATCTTTCCTTTCTCTTTTTTCCTGTAGGCATATTCTTGTACCTCTAGCATTTATAATCTGACTTGTAATATTTTGTTTATGTGTCATTCTCAGCCCTACAGAGTAAACTGCTTGGTGGTGGCGCTATTTCAGCAGTGCCATAGATCACATAGGTAGAACTCAGTAACAATTTTTAAGTTGAGTAATTTTGTATAAGACATCCTACTGGAAACAGATTCCTCACAATTTAAAAATTTACATACCAAAAAGAAGCCCATTTAAAATCCACATTTGATAATGAAAATATTCATATTTTTTATTCATGAATATTCATGTATTCTTTCCCCACACCAGACTGTGTGAGGTTCTAAAGGAGAGGGGAAAATATAAAATGCATTAAATTGTCCAAATGCTAATACATAAAACAAATAAACTGTAGAAAAACTAAGAGATGTTAAAAATATTGTACTGAGTGAAGTTCAGGTAGGTAAGATTATTTCCTTGGTGATGTGAAATGTCAAGACAGGCTTCTCAGAGAGGAGGATATTTGAATTGGGTCTTGAGGTAAATCCAGAAGGATGAGAAAGATTTTGCCAAATAAACAAGAAGGTAAGGCAATTTCAGGGTTAGAAATTGACATATACAAAAGTCCAGGGGACTGAGTAAATAGCATAGTTTATGAGATCAAGTAAAGGATATCTATGGATAGTGGTGGGATTCTCTGAATGAAGAGGGGCCAGACATAAAGCTGGGCCATTTGTGTTTTATGCTACAGGATTTTAAACAAAGAAGTGATGTGGCATAGCCTGCTAGCCTAGTATAGACAAAGACTGGAGAAGGAGATGATAGAGTCAGGAGATGAGAGGCCGTGAGAGGACAGTGGTAGTGGGGCTGGGAAATATGAGGCTGTGAGACAGTTCAGTGTCAGAACTGACAGACTAGAAAATGCTTGAATATAGGCAGTGAGGATGGAGTCAAAGACAATCCAGCAATTTCCACTTTGAACACCTGGGCAGGATTATATCCCTTACCGAAGGGATCTGGAGGTCTCTCTCTTTCAGGAGGTCAGGCCGGGTTGGCAGACAATAATGAGTTTGGCACAAGAGTTTAATGTGCCTACGGGGCACTGTAATGGAAACCTGTTATTTATTCTAGCCAAGCATATTTTACCTCTTCACTCATCTCCTGTTCTTGAGACGTGTCTCTCCTCCCTTCACATGGGTTTGAAGCAGTCATCATTTATACAAGGGACATTTCCTGTGGCTAGAATGAACCAGTTGGGGGGTAATATCTTTCTAGAATGGGTCACTAAGAGTCCTTGCCTCCAATTATTAATCTGAAACACAGAAAGCAAAACTGGTCCCTCTCTGAATGTCTGAAACTGGGAATATGTGAATTTGGTGACCGGTAGTTGTCACATTCCAACATGTGGGCTGAAAGATACAATAAGTTAGTTGCCAGTGTGAGAGAAGGCATAAACAGATACTCAGAGAGAGGTGAAGGGGAGAAAGAAGGAGAAGGAACGTTCCTGATTTCCTCTCAGGACTTTGGCCTCCTGGGGCAGCCATACCTTCCATCCCTTAGGCTCCTGGAGTTCTCTAGTAATCACTCAAGTAAGCCTCCCTTTCTTGCTTTGTTTTGGACTAAGCTAGCCAGAGTCCATTTCTGTTGTTGTTGTTATTGTTGTTGTTGTTTTAAGCCAAAGTTAAATTATACTATGTCTGAATGGAGATGTTCAATATGCAAAGAAAAATATTCAGAAAATAATGTCGAGAATTGCACATAGATGTAGACATCATCAATATAGATTTGAGAGCTGAAGCCCTAAGAGTGGATGAAAATGTCTAGAAAGAGCAGGTAGAGTGAGAAGAGAATAGGTCTGAGCGCAAAACCTTCCTAACTACCCAGTGTAATGGTAAACGCAAAGAGGGAGAGATTCTGTAGATAGGAAGAGGAAAAGGTGAAGGAGGCAGACAAAAGCCAAAGGAATTTCAACTATGAGGTGTGGATAACTACGAGAAATATTGCAAAGAGGTCAAACAGGATGAGGCCTGATAAGAAGCTATTGAATTAAGCAAACAAATGATTACTGTTCACTGTTGTTAGATGTAAACACCTTCAACAGAATGCGAAGGATGTTGCCTAAAAACATGAATAAATAATGAATGAGAGGAGACTGCTGCTGCAAGATGTGTGAAGGAACAGAAAAGAGAGAGGCAGCAGTTGGAAGAGCAATTACACTCAATTTGACAAATGTTTACTTCCTAGCATGTGTTAAGTACTAACCTAAGCTAAATGCGAAGGTAGATACAGTTTCTGCCTGCAACAATGTATAGTCTAGTGGTGGAAACTCATAACCCAAAGTGGTAAGAGAGACAGAGCTAGAGAAAAACGCTTTTGACTTCCCAACAGTTACGTGGTCATGTCGTCTTTGATGTCTAAAAAACACATCAATTTTGTATGCCTGTGCACACACACACACACACACAAAACACACACAACACATAGTCGAAGTTGAAAACAACTAATGTAGTTTGTTTAAAAGCAATCAACACTATAACCACCTGTACGGATGCAGAAGGCAGCTACCCTGACTACCTCTGATCCACTATATAACAGCAACAACAAATCTGGGGGCAGGGGCTTCCCTGGTGGCGCAGTGGTTGAGAGTCTGCCTGCCAATGCAGGGGACACGGGTTCGAGCCCTGGTCTGGGAAGATCCCACATGCCGCGGAGCAACTAGGCCCATGAGCCACAACTACTGAGCCTGCGCGTCTGGAGCCTGTGCTCCGCAACAAGAGAGGCCGCGATAGTGAGAGGCCCGCGCACCGCGATGAAGAGTGGCCCCCACTTGCCGCAACTAGAGAAAGCCCTCGCACAGAAACTAAGATCCAACACAGCCATAAATAAATAAATAAAAAATAAAAATAAAGGAATTCCTTTAAAAAAAAAAAAGTAAAATAAATATCCTTCTTTAAAAAAAAAAAAAAATCTGGGGGCAGTGTTCCCTTATCTATTGTGAAGAGTGAATTCTTTTTCTCACATGACAATTGAACCATATAAGGAAAGAGTAACCGTAAACATCTTCCTCTTAGACAAAGTGTGGCAATATTGCTTGTAGAAAGAGAAAGCAACACTCAGATCACACCAATATTAGTAGTTTTTGTTGGTTTTGTTTTGCTTATTTTTTAAACATCAATGAGAACTACATATACACATATTTTTTTTTCTCCACTTAAGGGTAATTATTTGCAACTAGTACTACTAAACTTTCCACAAATGGAAGATTTTAGTATTTTTAAGGACACACCCCTAAGTATCTAGCTTTTCCAACAAATGGATGCCAAGAATAAAATTCTTTAGAGGGGAGGATCCTGCTTATGAGTTACCCATATTCTATTCACTGATACTGAAAAATAGCTCCTCGCTGTTTACAGTTTTATTACCTGGCCAGGGTTTCTGACCTTAGCAACTTCAAACACTCCCTCTCAAGAGTGTTCCAAATCTGCCAAAGACTTTTGATAGGTAATCCGCCTTGACAAATTCATATTTATGTTTTTTCTAAGAATATTGTGCATTATGTACATTTTATTCTTCATTCTATCACTGTGTAGTAGAGAAAGGAAGTCCAGTTGATGAAAACTGAGGCATAAAACAGATAAAAATACTGGAACAAAACCACTTTGGATTAAAATTTGGTCTACCCATCAAGCCTATCTATGTTAGAGAGAGAAATTAGAACAAGAAATATAGCCTATCTGGAAAAATGCAGTTGGTTCTAAAATGATTATTAGATAAAAAATATATTTTCTTCTTTTTTGCATGGACTGGACTTTGATCAGATCAACATACCAGCTTGTACCATAATGCATGTCTGTTTGCCTGTTTGTTTTCATTGGGACTTAAAAGCAGAACTGACAAAAATATCTCAAATTTAACTCTTGTTTATACCTACCTCAAACCTCTTCCTTTGTGATATTATGTTTTCCCCAATTTTGTTTCTTTCCTCCCAATCCATTCAGTTATCCCAGTCACAT
The DNA here is from genome assembly GCF_028023285.1 of Balaenoptera ricei. Classification (NCBI taxonomy): domain Eukaryota; kingdom Metazoa; phylum Chordata; class Mammalia; order Artiodactyla; family Balaenopteridae; genus Balaenoptera; species Balaenoptera ricei. The sequence continues at coordinate 6,355,412 of NC_082642.1, forward strand.
AACTGGTGTAATCCTTAATTCATTTCCTTGTCTCAAACCCAGTCATGAAATGTCATATTCTTGTCATTTCTATCTCCAAAATCTACCCCAAATTTATGTCCTTTGCTCCAGCTTTGCTGCTACTACCCTTACTCAGGCCCCTTGTTTCTTGTCTGCACTCCTGCCTTAGTTCCCTGATTTGTAGCGCTGCTTCCTCTGAAGGCTACAAACCATTCCCTGTGCTTCAGTGATCTTACAAAATGTGAATCAAAGCGCATGACTATCCTGTGTAAAACCTTCTAGAGTTTTTAGAATAAAATGCAAACTCCTCATCTTGCTTCCTAAGGTAAGAGTTGTCTGTGACACAACTTTACCACTCTTTTCTTCTCTCCCTACACTCCAGCCATATCTGTTTTCAGTCCCTCAAGCTCTCCAAACTTTCAGGGTTTTGTACTTGCAGTTCTCTCTGCTCTGAATATTCTTACTTAGGATTATTGCAAAATTTGGCCATGGCCATGAAAAAGAATTTCGGTCAAATGAAAGAAAATACCTTTTAGTATAAGTCATACAAGCCAAAAATTCAAACATTGGAAAAGTGTTAACGCACAATAATATAGATGAGTTATTAAAGGAATTAGGATTTTAGGAACAATATATTGTTCTAGTTACTGTGGCTGCATAATGAACAATTTCAAATTTAGTGGCATAAAACAAAAATTTTATTATGCTCATGATTTCTGTGGGTCAGGAACTTTTTAAAAGAGTTTAGTTGGAATGACTTGACTTTGTTTCATGTCTGAGTTCTCAGCTAGGAAGCCTCCAAGGCTGGAAATGACTTGAGAGTGGTAGAATAAAATCATCTGAAGGCTCGTTTATCCACATGATTGGTGTATGGATGCTAGCTGTCAGCTGAAACCTCAGCTGGACCTCTAAATGTGGCTGCTTGGGCTTCCTCATAGTATGGTAGTCACATTCCAAGAGCGAGCATCCCCCCAAAAAGAGGTAAAAGCCGTATGGCCTTTTAAAAATCTAGCCTCAGAAAGCACATAGCCTTGCTTCCACTGTATTCACAAGCTTGCCCAGGTTCAAGATAAATAAACATAGACCTTACCTATTAATGGGAGGAGTGTCAAAGCCACATGGTAAGAAGAACATGTGTAATGGGAGATATTGTTGATATATTCTACACATATCTTACCTTGAATTATGGGTCATGGAGACCAATGAAGTAGTTCGTTATAAAACAACTACAATGTCAATGTCAGAAATGGAATACTGGGTATAATGAATAACTAGTCTAAATAAAAAGACAAATATTTATGCTGCTGGATATTTTGTATCAGCTAGGTTTAAAGTCACATCACTTTTTAGGAAAGAAAATTCTTCCTTTCAATTGAACAGAATGATTTAATGTATCAAATTTATCTGTAATATTATAATTTATTATATTACTTACCAGATAATGTTGTGACACCTATAAACAAATAAGGTTGCAAACCCCCAAATAAAAGATCAAAGACTATATGGGAAATCATAAGAAAACTTTTAGAACTTTTCAAACTTAGTAATGCCTCACTTCTCTAGGCTGTATCTGACTTTGATTCTTTTAATCACTATGAGACAAAAAAATTTAAGACATCAAGCCACAAAGACCAGCCAAAGCATTTTTCATCCACAGCATATTCCCTATCAAATACAATGCGCAAACTGTGTAGAGGTATTTCTCCCATTGTTTTCAAACGTCTGCCTAAACATGAGGATCTTCAAATATTCATTCTTTCAAACTCTCCTAACTGGCCTTGGTTGATGATTAGAAGTTGAAAATAGAGGTAAATAGCTTATGGGTAAGAAATTATATCCTTAAAGATTTATGCATATATTGCAATTTATTTAAATCAATAATTGGCTAAACACTAATTGAAAAATAAAATATTAAGGTGATATATGGCATTTTGGGGAAAAAATTGAAGACAATAGTTATTGGCAAACTGGCACAGAATGAATGTGTACATATATATAGGGAAGGATACTACCCAAGAATGTAATTGAAGAGTATTTTATCAATAGAAATTGAGTTTGCAAAGCATGGAGCACTACCACTGTAGATAATTTTTGAGGTGAGATATTTGGATTTGTATATGTAAAATATACGTTTTGAACATTTTTTCTTTGTTCTTAGTTGGGTATTTATAATTCAATCTTGAAAATGTTGATAATTTGGTTCTTGCAAATCAAAATTTAAAAATTCAATTTGAAATCTGTAATCCAGTGTTTATGCCTTTGCAATAGTTTTCTCCATAAAGGATTCTCTTTATTGCTTACTTAGCAAAAGCCTATTTATCCCTCAAGATCTAGCCCAAATATTTTCTGTTCTGTGTTTCCATAATATTGAGCTTTGTTACAACACATCATGTTCCACTGTATTTACTGTGTAACCTGAGTTTCCTCATGCCTCACTAGTCATGGGTACAAATGGCTGATAATGGGTAAAAATGAATTAGGTTTTGTCCCAACCTGCCCAAGTAGTAACTCAGTACCCTGGGAATTACCTGTCAAACATTTTTAGTAATACCCAGAGTAGCTTCACATGTACTTAGAAGCTGGTTCTACAAATGACATCCATTGTCTCCCTCCAGGCTGACACTGGTACTGCTGTGTCCACTGCAGACGTTGGTTACCTGTTGAACACCATGGCATCTGTGGCTTCTCGGATGCAGCTACTCTAGACAATACTGTGATGTACCAGACTGAGCCTTCCTGGCACTGCGAAGGCTGTTCTGTGCAGAAGTGGGAAGGATTCTCACCTCTCCCATCCTGTTTTATGCTTTGTCACTGGAGACACGAACAGCTCTGCTTGTGTTCCTGTATCTCAATGGTTTTTCATGAAAATAATTCCTGTAGTCCCTCTCACCTCTGAGATCAGATTCCATTCCCTGGGGGGCTGTCTTTCTTTTCTAGACTTCCTAGTCATGGCAGATAACAATCTCCATTCTCTTCCTTTCTGCCAGACAATAAGATAAACACATGCCCTCCGGAAGTTGCTCTTTCCTCTCACCTTCCAACCGACTGGGCTCTCCAAACGGGTTATAGACATGACCACTTGGGCTGAAGGTACAGTGCCTGCAACACTGCTTTACACATTTCAGCCTCAGGAAGATTTTAAGTCCTTGAGGACATGAAACAAGACTCTTTCTTTTCTGTATTGAATAAGAACTAAAAAATAAATTTAAACCAACTTATAGACCAATCCCTTAATTCTAAAAATAAGCAAATTATGTGATCTGTTAAGAACTGTGAAGCTTTTACTCTGCTTGGAAGCTACCAAGTTAACCTGCTACTGTATTATGGAAACTGACAGAAGTCATAAGACTCCTGGGTCAGAAAGAGAACAATTCATCACTCACAACACAGCAAGAAGCATGGGCTTCAGGTTTACATCATACAGCTACTCTAGACAATACTGAGATGTACCAGACCAAACCTTCATAGTGCCGAGGAGGGGCATGCGCTATGCACATGGGGGCAATGAGTTGTGTCACAGCTGAGGAGCCCCAAGTTTAGGGAACCCTACTATTTTATAATGGGTTGCAGAGCAACCTGCCCAAATTTTGCCCAGAAGAAAACATTATCTTTATTATGCTGGAGAATAAATAAACTTGCCCTCTGCTCTGGGGGAAGATTCTCCTTCTGACTTCCAAGGCTGTTCACTACACAAACATCCTTGGAAAGATAATCTTTTCAAGGCCCAACAAAGGCTGTCAGTGCCTCTACTCACAAGAAATGCAGAAACTCAGGAGAACTGACTCCCAATGGTATCATGAGTAAAAGTGACCTTCTCATGTTCCCAGAGTTAGTAAATATCAGGGCCAGAACTCAGGTCATTTGGCACATGATCCAGTAATTTCTTCAAGGAAACAGCAACAGAAAAGGACTAGTATGATATCAGTTCAGTTTCATTGATTAACATAGCTAAAGACAAGTGAAGGCTTTCCAAAATATATTTTAAAAGTTCTAGTAACACTGTGGTTATCCACATATAATACTAACTGTATAAATTCCAAGCCCTTTTTCAAACTTCTGAAGGGTTGACATACTGACAAATTTAAAACAAACAAGCAAACAAACCAAGGGAAAAGCAAGCAGTTAACAGCAAAGACAAGTATTGCTTATTCCCACTTGTGCAACTAGGACATAAATAAGATGTTTTTAAATCAACAAATCAACATCTATTAGAATTTATAGATTTTAATCAGAGATTTTCACATATAAACCATGATATGTCCAAGTAGTAGAACCTGAGAGCCTTAGCTCTATTTTTCTACAGCCATATTTTAGAAAGAAATTGTTAGAACAAAATACAAGCTCATTAATTGAGGAGTTCATATTTTATGAAATAATGTCTGGGGAAAAATTGCACGAAATTAAACAGCTAATATTACTGTGAGAAACACACTCTTTTCAGGGATGTTATTCAAACTGCTACTGGGTGTAGCCTCAGCACTTTATTGTAAGATGATGAAAAATCATTGACATGGTCATTGAGAGTTTTTCACTCTTAACTCATTACGTCCCAGTGTGAGGAACTGTTTTATGACGGCTCAGCCTACAATTCTATCCTCTCCATTAAACTGTATTCTTCAAGATACTTTCCAGAGTCACTCTATGTATGAAATCCAAACAATGGATAAGAAAATAAGTAGAAGTTAATAGATGCCTGCATGTGTATTGGGAAGAAACTTGAACTGAGAATAAGGAATTTTGAAATCAATTCCCAGTTCCCAAAGCATGATCATAAGTAGATAAATAAAAGGACAAAGCAAGCATTTATCCACCTTTTCTGTATAAATTTTACCTAGTTTTAACCAAAGAGTGATGAATGTTAAAGATTAAGAGTTGATGAGGATGTTAAATGACACCATAGGATGCAATTAACAAAATCTGGAGTATAGGATGCTCCACAGAATGTGGATAACTTGCTTTTTATTTATTTATTTTTTTTTTTATTTTTGACTGTGTTGGGTCTTCGGTTCGTGCGAGGGCTTTCTCTAGTTGCGGCAAGCGGGGGCCACTCTTCATCGCGGTGCGGGGACCGCTCTTCATCGCGGTGCGGGGACCGCTCTTCATCGCGGTGCGCGGGCCTCTCACCGTCGCGGCCCCTCCCGCTGCGGGGCACAGGCTCCAGACGCGCAGGCTCAGCAGCTGTGGCCCACGGGCCCAGCTGCTCCGCGGCATGTGGGATCCTCCCAGACCAGGGCTCGAACCCATGTCCCCTGCATTAGCAGGCAGATTCTCAACCACTGCGCCACCAGGGAAGCCCGATAACTTGCTTTTTATCAACAAATTATTTGCAAGGAGAGAGAGAAAGAGAGATAGAGAGTAAAGGAGATTTAATTTATAAGACATCAACTAATTGCATTGTAAGATTCTTATTTGGATTTCAAAAAATTAAACTAAAAATTTTAGTGAGTCAATTGGGAATTTTGATAGACTTAACAAGTTATTGTCATTTTTTTTTTTAATTTTTTTTAAAATAAATTTATTTATTTATTTATTTTTAGCTGTGTTGGGTCTTCGTTTCTGTGTGAGGGTTTCCTTTGGTTGCGGCGAGCGGGGGCTACTCTTCATTGCGGTGCGCGGGCCTCTCACTATCAGGGCCTCTCTTGTTGCAGAGCACAGGCTCCAGACGCGCAGGCTCAGTAGTTCTGGCTCACGGGCCCAGTTGCTCCGCGGCATGTGGGATCTTCCCAGACCAGGGCTCGAACCCGTGTCCCCTGCATTGGCAGGCAGATTCTCAACCACTGCGCCACCAGGGAAGCCCGTTATTGTCATTTTTAACGTATAATTATGAGATTGTGGTTAGGTTTAAAAGAATCCTTAGTTGATTTAGAGATACAGACTGAAATACTTACAGATAAAATAATGTGTTGTCTGGAATTTGCTTAAGATAACATACCTACCACCAACTGCTCAATTAATTACAAATGTCTCAGGCTTCCTTCTACTTTTTGTATCTATTGACTTTGAGAGGCAGTGAAGGAGGGAGCCCAAGTCCTTTCATGTCCATGAAAAACTGCCCTCCTGGTATCACTGTACCTTTTCCTGCATTCAGTGACAATTAGCTTAGAACCATTCACAATATATGTGGCTCAAGCACAGTATTAACAGAAGCAAATCAAACTCTAAATTAAGGGTCTAAAAATGAAGATTTTCCATATTGTACAGAAAATGGTCAGCAATGTGTGATATTAAACCAAATAAGATTGGTTCAAGATGGCGGAGTAGAAGGACATGTGCTCACTCCCTCTTGAGAGAGCACCGGAATCCAACTAACTGCTGAACAATCATCAACAGGAAGACACTGGAACTCACCAAAAAAGACACCCCACATCCAAAGACAGAAAAGAAGCCACAATGAGATGGTAGGAGGGGCGTAATCACAATAAAACCAAATCCCATAACTACTGGGTGGGTGACTCACAAACTGGAGAACAATTATTCCACAAAAATCTACCCACTGGAGTGAAGGTTCTGAGCCCCACATCAGACTTCCCAACCTGGGAGTCCAGCAACGGGAAGAGGAATTCCCAGAGAATCAGACTTTCAAGGCTAGTGAGATTTGATTGCAGGACTTCAACAGAACTGGGGGGACAGAGACTCCACTCTTGGAGGGCACACACAAAGTAGTGTGCACATCAGGACCCAGGGGGAAGGAGCAGTGACCCCATAAAAGACTTAACCAGACCTACCTGCTAGTGTTGGAGGGTCTCCTGCAGAGGCAGGGGATGGCTGTGGCTCACCGTGAGGACAAGGACACTGGCAGCAGAAGTTCTGGGAAGTACTCCTTGGTGTGAGCCCTCCCAGAGTCTGCCATTAACCCCACCAAAGGGCCTGTAGGCTCCAGTGCTGGGTTGCTTCAGGCCAAACAACCAACAGGAGGGGAACCCAGCCCCACCCATCAGCAGAAAAGCAGATTAAAGTTTTACTGAGCTCTGCCCAACAAAGTAACACCCAGATCTACCCACCACCAGTTCCTCACATCAGGAAACTTGCACAAGCCTCTTAAATAGCCTCATCCACCAGAGAGCAGAGAGCAGAAGCAAGAAGAACTACAATCCTGCAGCCTGTGGAACAAAAACCACATTCACAGAAAGACAGACAAGATGAAAAGACAGAGGACTATGTACTAGATGAAGGAACAAGATAAAACCCCAGAAAAACAACTAAATTAGGTGGAGATAGGCAACCTTTCAGAGAAGGATATCAGAATAAAGGTAGTGAAGATGATCCAGGACCTCAGAAAAAGAATGGAGACAAAGATCAAGAAGATGAAAGAAATGTTTAACAAAAACCTAGAAAAATTAAAGAACAAACACCTATAATAATTAAAGAAAAAACAAACAGAGATGATAAATACAATAACTGAAATGAAAACTACACTAGAAGGAATCAATAGCAGAATAACTGAGGCAGAAGAACGGATAAGTGATCTGGAAGACAGAATGGTGGAATTCACTGCTGCAGAACAGACTTAAGAAAAACGAATGAAAAGAAATGAAGACAGCCTAAGAGACTTCTGGGACAACATTAAATGCACCAACATTCGTATTATAGGGGTCCCAGAAGGAGAAGAGAGAGAGAAAGGACTCGAGAAAATATTTGAAGAGATTATAGTTGAAAACTCCCCTAACATGGGACAGGAAATAGCCACCCAAGTCCAGGAACCACAGAGAGTCCCATACAGGATAAACCCTAGGAAAAACACAACGAGACACACAGTATTCAAAATGACAAAATTTAAAGACAAAGAAAAATTATTAAAAGTAACAGGGAGGAGGAGCTTCAAGATGGCAGAAGAGTAAGATGCAGAGATTACCTTCCTCCCCACAAATACATCAGAAATACATCTACACGTGGAACAACTCCTACAGAACACCTACTGAACACTGGCAGAAGACCTCAGACCTCCCAAAAGGCAAGAAATTCCCCACATATCTGGGTAGGGCAAAAGAAAAAAGAAAAAACAGAGACAAAACAATAGGGACAGGACCTGCACCTCTGAGAGGGAGCTGTGAAGGAGGAAAAGTTTCCACACACTAGGAAGCCCCTTCATGGGCGGGGACTGCAGGTGGCGGAGGGGGGAAGCTTCGGAGCCACAGAGGAGAGCCAGCCACAGGGGTGCGGAGGGCAAAGCAGAGAGATTCCCGCACAGAGGATTGGTGCCGACCAGCACTCACCAGCCTGAGAGGCTTGTCTGCTCACCCGCTGGGATGGGTGGGGGTTGATAGTTGAGGTTCCGGCTTCGGAGGTCAGATCCCAGGGAGAGGACTGGGGTTGGCTGCGTGAACACAGCCTGAAGGGGGGTAGTGCACCACAGCTAACCGGGAGGGAGTCTGGGAAAAAGTCTGGAGCTGCCAAAGAGACAAGAGACTTTTTCTTGCCTCTTTGTTTCCTGGTGCGCGAGGAGAGGGGATTAAGAGCGCCGCTTAAAGGAGCACCAGAGACTGTCGCGAGCAGCGGCTACCAGCGCAGACCCCAGAGACGGGCATGAGATGCTAAGGCTGCTGCTGCCGCCACCAACAAGCCTGTGTGCAGCACAGGTCACTATCCACACCTCCCCTCCGGGGAGCCTGTGCTGCCCGCCACTGCCAGGGTCCTGGGATCCAGGGTCAACTTCCCCGGGAGAACACACGGTGCACCTCAGGCTGGTGCAACGTCATGCTGGCCTCTGCCGCCGCAGGCTCACCCTGCACTAGGTACCCCTCCATCCCACCAGCCTGAGTGAGCCAGAGCCCCCGAAGCAGCTGCTCCTTTAACTCCATCCTGTCTGAGCAAAGAACAGACGCCCTAAGGCGACATACACGAAGAGACGGGGACAAATCCAAAGCTGAACCCCTGGAGCTGTGCCAACAAGGAAGAGAAAGGGAAATCTCTCCCAGCAGCCTCAGGAGCAGCGGATTAAATCTCCACAATCAACTTGATGTACCTGCATCTGTGGAACACCTGAATAGACAACGAATCATCCCAAATTGAGGAGGTGGACTTTGGGAGCAACAATATATATATTTTTTTCCCTTTTCCTCTTTTTGTGAGTGTGTATCTGTATGCTTCTGTGTGGGATTTTGTCTGTATAGCTTTGCTTTTACCATTTGTTCTAGGGTTCTGTCTGTCCTTTTTTTTTATTATTATTAAAAATTTTTTTTTTCTTAATAGTTATTTTTTATTTTCATAACTTTTTATTTTATTTTGTTTTCTTCTTTCTTTCTTTCTTTTTTTTCTCCCTTTTCTTCTGAGCTGTGTGGAGGACAGGATCTTGGTGCTCCAACCAGGAGTCAGGGCTGTGCCACTGAGGTGGGAGACCCAAGTTCAGGACACTGGTCCACAAGAGACCTTGCAGCTCCACGTTATATCAAACGGTGAAAATCTCCCAGAGATCGCCATCTCAACGCCAAGACCCAGCTCCACTCAACGACCAGCAAGGTATAGTGCAGGACACCCTAGGCCAAACAACTAGCAAGACAGGAACACAACCGCATCCATTAGCACAGAGGCTGCCTAAAATCATAAAAAGGCCACAGACACCCCAAAACACACCACCAGATGTGGACCTGCCCACCAGAAAGACAAGATCCAGCCTCATCCACCAGAACACAGGCACTAGTCCCCTCCACCAGGAAGCTTACAAAACCCACTGAACCAACCTTAGCCACTGGGGACAGACACCAAAAACAGTGGAACTACAAACCTGCAGCCTGCGAAAAGGAGACCCCAAACACAGTAAATTAAGCAAAATGAGAAGACAGAGAAACACACAAGAGATGAAGGAGCAAGGCAAAAACCCACAAAACCTAACAAATGAAGAGGAAATATGCAGTCTACCTGAAAAAGAATTCAGAATAATGATAGTAAAGATGATCCAAAATCTTGGAAATAGAATGGAGAAAATACAAGAAACGTTTAACAAGGACCTAAAAGAACTAAAGAGCAAACAAACAGTGATGAACAACACAATAAATGAAATTAAAAATTCTCTGGAAGGGATCAATAGCAGAATAACTGAGGTAGAAGAACAGATAAGTGACCTGGAAGATAAAATAGTGGAAATAACTACTGCAGAGCAGAATAAAGAAAAAATTAAAAGAATTTAGGACAGTCTCAGAGACCTCTGGGAGAACATTAAACGCACCAACATTCGAATTATAGGGGTCCCAGAAGAAAAAGACAAAAAGAAAGGGAGTGAGAAAATATTTGAAGAGATGATAGTTGAAAAGTTCCCTAATATGGGAAAGGAAATAGTTAATCAAGTCCAGGAAGCAGAGAGAGTCTCATACAGGATAAATCCAAGGAGAAACATGCCAAGACACATACTAATCAAACTATCAAAAATTAAATACAAAGAACAAATATTAAAAGCAGCAAGGGAAAAACAACAAATAACACCTAAGAGAATCCCCATAAGGTTAACAGCAGATCTTTCAGCAGAAACTCTGCGAGCCAATAGCGAGTGGCAGAACATATTTAAAGTGATGAAGGAGAAAAATCTACCACCAAGATTACTCTACCCAGCAAGGATCTCATTCAGATTTGATGGAGAAATTAGAACTTTACAGACAAGCAAAAGCTAAGAGAATTCAGCACCACAAAACCAGCTTTACAACAAATGCTAAAGGAACTTCTCTAGGCAGGAAACACAAGAGAAGGAAAATACTTACAATAACAAACCCAAAACAATTAAGAAAATGGTCAGAGGAACATACATATTGATAATTACCTTAAATGTAAATGGATTAAATACTCCAACCAAAAGACATAGACTGGCTGAATGGATACAAAAACAAGACCCGTATATGTGCTGTGTACAAAAGACCCACTTCAGACCTAGGGACACATACAGACTGAAAGTGAGGGGATGGAAAAAGATATTCCATGCAAATGGAAATCAAAAGAAAGCTGGAGTAGCAATTCTCATATCAGACAAAATAGACTTTAAAATAAAGACTATTACAAGAGACAAAGGACACTACATAATGATCAAGGGATCAATCCCAGAAGAAGATATAACAATTTAAAATATTTATGCACCCAATATAGGAGCACCTCAATACATAAGGCAAACATTAACGGCCATAAAACGGGAAATCGACAGTTACACAATCACAGTAGGGGACTTTAACACCCCACTTTCACCAAAGGAAAGATCATCCAAAATGAAAATAAATAAGGAAACAAAAACTTTAAATGATACATTAAACAAGATGGACTTAATTGATATTTATAGGACATTCCATTGAAAAACAACAGAATACACATTCTTCTCAAGTGCCTATGGAACATTCTCCAGGACAGATCATATCTTGGGTCACAAATCAAGCCTTGGTAAATTTATGAAAATTGAAATCGTATCAAGTATCCTTTCTGACCAAAACGCTATGAGACTAGGTAACAGTTATAGGAAAAAATCTGTAAGAAATACAAACACATGGAGGCTAAACAACACACTACTTAATTACCAAGAGATCACTGAAGAAATCAAAGAGGAAATCAAAAAATACCTAAAAACAAATGACAATGAAACACAATGACCCAAAACCTATGGGATGCAGCAAAAGCAGTTCTAAAAGGGAAATTTATAGCAATACAATCCTACCTTAAGAAACAAGAAACATCTCAAATAAACAACCTAACCTTTCACCTAAAGCAATTAGAGAAAGAAGAACATAAAACCCCAAACTTACCAGAAGGAAAGAAATCATAAAGATCAGATCAGAAATGAATGAAAAAGAAATGAAGGAAACAATAGCGAAGATCAATAAAACTAAAAGCTGATTCTTTCAGAAGATAAACAAAATTGATAAACCATTAGCCAGACTTATTAGGAAAAAAAGGGAGGAGACTCAAATCAATAGAATTAGAAATGAAAAAGGAGAAGAAACAACTGACACTGCAGAAATACAAAGGATCATGAGAGATTACTACAAGCAACTATATGCCAGTAAAATGGACAACCTGGAAGAAATGGACAAATTTTTAGAAATGAACAACCTTCCGACTGAACCAGGAAGGAATAGAAAATATAAACAGACCAATCACAAGCACTGAAATTGAAACTGTGATTAAAAATCTTCCAACATATTGTATATGTATAACTGATTCACTTTGTTATAAAGCAGAAGCTAACACACTATTGTAAGGCAATTATACTTCAATAAAGATGTTTAAAAAAAAAAAAAATCTTCCAACAAACAAAAGCCCAGGACCAGATGGCTTCACAGGCGAATTGTATCAAACATTTAGAGAAGAGCTAACACCTATCCTTCTCAAACTCTTCCAAAATATAGCAGAGGGAGAAACACTCCCAAACTCATTCTTCGAGGCAACCATCACCCTGATACCAATACCAGACAAAGATGTCACAAAGAAAGAAAACTACAGGCCAATATCACTGATGAACATAGATGCAAAAATCCTCAATAAAATACTACCAAACAGAATCCAACAGCACATTAAAAGGATCATACACCATGATCAAGTGGGGTTTATCCTAGGAATGCAAGGATTCTTCAATATATGCAAATCAATCAACGTGATACACCATATTAACAAATTGAAGGAGAAAAACCATATGATCATCTCAAGAGATGCAGAGAAAGCTTGCGACAAAATTCAACACCCATTTATTATAAAAACCCTCCAAAAAAGTAGGCATAGAGGGAAATTTCCTCAACATAATAAAGGCCATATATGACAAACCCACAGCCAACATCGTCCTAAATGGTGAAAAACTGAAACCATTTCCACTACGATCAGGAACAAGACAAGGTTTCCCACTTTCACCACTTTTTTTCAACATAGTTTTGGGAGTGTTAGCCACAGCAATCAGAGAAGAAAAAGAAATAAAAAGAATCCAAATTGGAAATGAAGAAGTAAAGCTGTCACTGTGTGCAGATGACATGATACTATACATAGAGAATCCTAAAGATGCTACCAGAAAACTACTAGAGCTGATCAATGAATTTAGTAAAGTAGCAAGATACAAAACTAATGCACAGAAATCTCTTGCATTCCTATACACTAATGATGAAAAATCTGAAAGTGAAATTAAGAAAACACTCCCATTTACCACTGCAACAAAAAGAATAAAATATCTAGCAATAAACCTACCTAAGGAGACAAAAGACCTGTATGCAGAAAATTATAAGACACTGATGAAAGAAATTAAAGATGATACAAATAGATGGAGAGATATACCATGTTCTTGGATTGGAATAATCAACATTGTGAAAATGACTCTACTACCCAAAGCATTCTACAGATTCAATGCAATCCCTATCAAACTACCAATGGTATTTTTCACAGAACTAGAACAAAAAATTTCAAAATTTGTATGGAAACAGAAAAGACCCCAAATAGCCAAAGCAATCTTGAGAAAGAAAAACGGAGCTGGAGGAATCAGGTTCCCTGACTTCAGACTATACTACAAACCTATAGTAATCAAGACAGTATAGTACTGGCACAAAAACAGAAACCCATGCACATATGGTCACCTTATCTTTGATAAAGGAGGCAAGATTATACAGTGGAGAAAAGACAACCTCTTCAATAAGTGGTGCTGGGAAAACTGGACAGCTACATGTAAAAGAATGAAATTAGAACACTCCCTAATGCCATACACAAAAATAAACCCAAAATGGATTAAAGACCTAAATGTAAGGCCAGACACCATGAAACTGTTAGAGGAAGACATAGGCAGAACACTCCATGACATAAATCTCAGCAAGATCCTTTTTGACCCACCTTCTAGAGAAATGGAAATAAAACCAAAAATAAACAAATGGGACCTAATGAAATTTAAAAGCTTTTGCACAGCAAAGGAAACCATAAACAAGATGAAAAGACAACCCTCAGAATGGGAGAAAATATTTGCAAATGTAGCAACTGACAAAGGATTAACCTCCAAAACATACAAGCATCTCATGCAGCTCAATATCAAAAAAACAAAGAAACCAATCCAAAAATGGACAGAAGACCTAAATATACATTCCTCCAAAGAAGATATACAAATTGCCAACAAACACAGGAACGAATGCTCAACATCATTAATCATTAGAGAAATGCAAATCAGAACTACAATGAGATGTCATCTCACACTGGTCAGAATGGCCATTATCAAAAAAATCTACAAAGAATAAAAGCTAGAAAGGGTGTGGAGAAAAGGGAACCCTCTTGCACTGTTGGTGGGAATGTAAATTGATACAGCCACTATGGAGAACAGTATGGAGGTTCCTTAAAAAAGTAAAAATTGCACTACCATACGACCCAGTAATCCCACTACTGGGCATATACCCTGAGAAAACCATAATTCAAAAAGAGTCATGTACAAATTGTTCATTGAAGCTCTATTTACAATAGCCAGGACATGGAAGCAACCTAAGTGTCTATCAACAGATGAATGGATAAAAACATGTGGCACATATATACAATGGAATATTACTCAGCCATAAAAAGGAATGAAACTGAGTTATTTGTAGTGAGGTAGATGGACCTAGAGACTGTCAAACAGAGTGAAGTAAGTCAGAAAGAGAAAAACAAATACCGTATGCTAACATATATATACGGAATCTAAGAAAAAAAAAAAGGTCAGAAGAACCTAGTGGCAAGACGGGAATAAAGATGCAGACCTACTAGAGAACGGACTTGAGGATACAGGGAGGTGGAAGGGTAAGCTGTGACAAAATGAGAGAGTGGCATGGACATATATACACTACCAAACGTAAAATAGATAGCTAGTGGGAAGCAGCCGCATAGCACATGGAGATCAGCTCGCTGCTTTGTGACCACCTAGAGGGGCGGGATAGGGAGGGTGGGAGGGAGGGAGAAGCAAGAGGGAAGAGATATGGGGATATATGTGTATGTATAACTGACTCACTTTGTTATAAAGCAGAAAGTAACACACCATTGTAAAGCACTTATACTCCAATAAAGATGTTAAAAACAAAAAAAAGTAACAAGGGAAAAACAACAAAGGGAACAACAAAGGGAACAACAAAGTGAACTCCCATAAGGTTAACAGCTGATTTCTCAGCAGAAACTCTACAAGCTAGATGGGAGTGGCACAATATATTTAAAGTGATAAAAGGGATGAAACTACAACCAAGATTACTCTACCTGGAAAGGATGTCACTCAGATCTGATGGAGAGATCAAAGCTTTACAGAGAAGCAAAAGCTAAGAGAATTCGGCCCCACCAAACCAGTTCCACAGCAAATGCTAAAGGAACTTCTCTAAGTGGGAAACACAAGAGAAGAAAAGGACCTACAAAAACAAATCCAAAATAATTAAGAAAATGGTAATAGGAACATACATATTGATAATTACCTTAAATGTGAATGGATTAAATGTTGCAACCAAAAGGCACAGTCTTGCTTAATGGACACACAAAAAAGGCCCATATATATGCTGTCTACAAGAGACACACTTCAGACCTAGGGACACATACAGACTGAAAGTTAGGGGATGGAGAAAGATATTCCATGCAAATGGATATCAAAAGAAAGCTGGAGTAGCAATACTCATTTCAAATAAAATATACTCTAAAATAAAGAATGTTACAAGAGACAAGGAAGGACACTACATAATGATCAAGGGATCAATCCAAGAAGAAGATATAACAATTATAAATATATATGCACCCAACATAGGAGCACATGAATACATAAGGCAAATGCTAACAGCCATAAAAGAAGAAATTGACAGTAACACAATAATAGTGGGAGACTTTAACACCTCACTTACACCAATGGACAGATCATCCAGACAGAAAATTAATAAGGAAACTCAAGCTTTAAATGACACAACAGACCAGATAGATTTAATTGACATTTACAGGACATTCCATCCTAAAACAGCAGATTACACTTTCTTTTCAAGTGCACACAGAATATGCTCCAGGATAGATCACATCTGGGTCACAAATCAAGCCTCAGTAAATTTAAGAAAATTGAAATCATATCAAGCATCTTTTCTGACCACAATGCTATGAGATTAGAAATCAATTACAGGGAAAAAAACATAAAAACACAAACACGTGGAGGTTAAACAATACATTATTAAATAACCAAGAGATCACTGAAGAAATTAAAGAGGAAATCAAAAAATACCTAGAGACAAATGACAAAAAAAATAGGACCACCCAAAACCTATGGGATGCAGTAAAAGCAGTTCTAAGAGGGAAGTTTATAGCAATACAATCCTACCTCAAGAAACAAGATACATCTCAAATAAACAACCTAACCTTACACCTAAAGGAACTACAGAAAGAAGAAAAAAGAAAACCCAAAGTTAGTAGAAGGAAATAAATCATAAAGACCAGAGCAGAAATAAACGAAATAGAAAGAAACAAAACAATAGCAAAGTTCAATAAAACTAAAAGCTGGTTCTTTGAGAAGAGAAGCTAAATTGATAAACCTTTAGCCAGACTCATCAAGAAAAAGAGGGAGAGGACTCAAATCAATAAAATTAGAAATGAAAAAGGAGAAGTTACAACAGACACGGCAGAAATACAAAGCATCCTAAGAGACTACTACAAGCAACTCTATGCCAATAAAATGGACAACCTGGAAGAAATGGACAAATTCTTAGAAAGGTATAACCTTCCAAGACTGAACCAGGAAGAAATAGAAAGTATGAACAGAGCAGTCACAAGTAATGAAATTGAAACTGTGATTAAAAATCTTCCAACAAACAAAAGTCCAGGACCAGATGGCTTCACAGGTGCGTTCTATCAAACATTTAGAGAAGAGCTAACACCCATCCTTCTCAAAGCCTTCCAAAAAATTGCAGAGGAAGGAATACTCCCAAACTCATTCTATGAGGTCACCATCACCCTGATACCAAAACCAGACAAAGATACAACAACAAAAGAAAATTACAGACCAATATCACTGATGAATATAGATGCAAAAATCCTCAAAAAATACTAGGAAACAGAATCCAGCAGCTCATTAAAAGGATCATACACCATGATCAAGTGGGATTTATCCCAGGGATGCAAGGATTCTTCAGTATACGCAAATAAGTCAATGTGATACACCATATTAACAAACTGAAGAATAAAAACCATATGATCATCTCAAGAGATGCAGAAAAGGCTTTTGACAAAATTCATCACCAATTTATGATAAAAAGTCTCCAGAAAGTAGGTGTAGAGGGTACCTACCTTGACATTATAAAGCCTATACGACAAACCCACAGTAAACATCAATCTCAATGGTGGAAAACTGAAAGCATTTCCTCTAAGATTAGGAACAAGACAAGGATGTCCATTTTTGCCACTATTATTCAACATAGTTTTGGAAGTCCTAGCCATGGCAATCAGAGAAGAAAAAGAATGAAAAGGAATACAAATTGGAAAAGAAGAAGTAAAACTGTCACTGTTTGCAGATGACATGATACTATACATAGAGATCCCTAAAGATGACACCAGAAAACTACTAGAGCTAATCAATGAATTTGGTAAAGTTGCAGGATACAATATTAATGCACAGAAATCTCTTGCATTCCTATACACTAACAACGAAAGATCAGAAAGAGAAATTAAGGAAACAATCCCATGCACTGCTGTAAGAAAAAGAATTAAAAACATAGGAATAAATCTACCTAAGGAGGTAAAAGACTTGTATGCACAAAACTATAAGACAATGATGAAAGAATTTAAAGATGACACAAACAGATGGAGAGATATACCATGTTTTTGGATTGGAAGTATCAATAGTGTGAAAATGATTATACTCCCCAAAGCAATCTGCTGATTCAATGCAATCCCTATCAAATTACCAATGGTATTTTTTACAGAACTAGAACAAAATATCTTAAAATGTGTATGGAGACACAAAAGACCCCAAATAGCCAAAGCAATCTTGAGGGAAAAAAATGGAGCTGGAAGAATCAGACTCCCTGACTTCAGACTATACTACAAAGCTACAGTAATCAAGACAATATGGTACTGGCACAAAAACAGAAATATAGATCAATGGAACAGGATAGAAAGCCCAGAGATAAACCTATGCACCTGTGGTCAACTAATCTATGACAAAGGAGGCAAGGATATACAACAGAGAAAAGACAGTCTCTTCAATAAGTTGTGCTGGGAAAACTGGACAGCTACATGTAAAAGAATGAAATTAGAACACTCCCTAACACCATACACTAAAATAAACTCAAAATGGATTCGAGACCTAAATGTAAGACCGGACACTATAAAACGCTTAGAGGAAAACAGAGGAAGAACACTCTTTGACAAAATCACAGCAATATTTTTTTTTGACCCACTTCCTACAGTAATGTAATAAAAACAAAAGTAAACAAATGGGACCTAATGAAACTTAAAAGCTTTTGCACAGCACAGGAAACTATAAACAAGACAAAAAGACAAACCTCAGAATGGGAGATAATATTTGCACACCAATCAATGGACAAAGGATCAATCTCCAAAATATATAAACAGCTCATACAGCTCAATATTAAAAAAACAAACAGCCCAATCCAAAAATGGGCAGAAGATCTAAATAGACATTTCTTGAAAGAAGACATACAGATTGCCAAGAGGCACATAAAGAGCTGCTCACCGTCATTAATTATTAGAGAAATGCAAATCTAGACTACAATGAGGTATCACTTCACACCAGTTAGAATGGGCATCATCAGAAAATCTACAAACAACAAATGCTGGTGAGGGTGTGGAGAAAAGGGAACTCTCTTGCACTGTTGGTGGGAGTGTAAATTGATACAGCCACTATGGAGAACAGTATGGAGGTTCCTTAAAAAAATAAAAATAGAGCTACCGTATGACCCAGCAATCCCACTACTGGGCATATACCCTGAGAAAACCGTAATTCAAAAAGACACATGCACCCCAATGTTCATTGCAGCACTATTTACAATAGCCAGGTCACGGAAACAACCTAAATGCCCATCGACAGACGAATGGATAAAGAAGATGTGGTACATATATATAATAGAATATTACTCAGCCATAAAAAGAAATGAAATTGGGTCATTTGTAGAGACGTGGATGTATCTAGAGACTGTCATACAGAGTGAAGTAAGTCAGAAAGAGAAAAACAAATATCGTATATTAACGCATATATGTGGAATCTAGAAAAATGGTACAGATGAACTGGTTTGCAACAAAGAAATAGAGACACAGATGTAGAGAACAAACGTACGGACACCAAGGGGGGAAAGTGGCGGGGGGGATGAGATGAATTGGGAGATTGGGATTGACATATATACACTAATATGTATAAAATGGATAACTAATAAGAACCTGCTGTATAAAAAATAAATAAATAAAATTAAATTAAAAAAAATAAACCAAATAGGGCAATTTTGCTATTGAAACATTGTGAAATTTACTATGTGGCTAAAGTCCCCACCACCACCCCAGATTTTTATTGATTTAAGTGTATAATTAAAACATTACTACCTTTCCTGACCATTATATTAGGCTCATGCTAACATAAGGAGCCTATGTACCTATGAAATAGAGCAACCAGGAGTCTGGGAGGGAGAACTAACAGATATCTATATCTTAGAATCCTTCATAGTACCTACGAGACTTAGGCGAGCGAAATACAGAGGTGACGCAAATTGTACTGTTGGCAACACCAGTTTGGCTTCAGTTTTGAGTTGCTATTACTAACATTTGGTGGTCTTACTTCACTTAATTGTTGATCCTTAAGGAACATAGGGAATGAGAGGAATATAAGGTAATGAACACCATGGGGAAAAAACAGTCAACATTAAAGAAGTATCAAAAATGTATTGAATTTTTAAACCAAAAAAGGAGGTGATTACTTTTCTAAAACAAACTTAAAATTACTCTTTTTTAGAGCGATTATAAGAAGGTCATTGGGAGATCTATATTTGGCTTAAAGAGGATAGTGTAATTTTTGTTGTTGTTGTTTTTCATTTTGAGTTAGGAAAGAGTTATTCTCAGGGATAGTATGAGCTCCTCTATTGCAGAAGACCAAAAAATCTATAGACTTTGTTTGTGTTTCTCAGTGCTCTCTGTATCAGGTATTTTGTTAAGACTAATGTTGAAATGGGACAGGACAATGCTTGTTATTACTGGCTTCTGCTTACCCTGGAGAAATCGGAAATGATTGTTACCCCAAGTGGAGGATTTCCTCTTGTAAATGATCCAGGAGAAAACAATCATTCATTTTGATTGCTTTAGTTGGTGACATGAACATGGAAAACCTTCTATTTGAAGTGCATAATACAGAGATAAAAGATAAATTAATATTTTACATGAATTCTAAGTGGTCCCCAGTGTTTGATTTAGGTTAATTTGGGGTCTGATTATAACAGCAGCAAATAAGGGCTCTGGTTCTGAGCATACACAAAAATCAGTTGCTGAAAAATCATATGGCATATACATTGGGTGACATATAACTTACTGTTCAAACTCAGACACATTTGAGAATGAAATTCATAATTTTGTTGTGACTGTCCCAGGTAAACTTTGATGTATGACCACCTTAATACATGTAATTATCCTAAATACATTCATCAAATGTTGAGAGAAATATATTTTGGCAAGTTTTACCCATGTTAGTATACTTTTTGGAAAATAAAATGAAAATAAAATGTACCTTAAAGTCAATATCTTATCCCATTTGATTTGACTCAAGAGTATTTTTTATGCTGAGTGCTAAAATTTACAGAATGGCAAAATTAGTTTTTTTGATATATCTTACCTAATAAAATCTCATTAATAGAAGTGATCATCAGAGGCAGTCATAGATTGGTCAAATAGGCTAAAAAACAAGGTTACCTGCCAGAAATAATTTTATCCTTAAATTGATTTCTCTCTTCTTTAATTGCTTTTGCATCTATTGCCAGCACTGTACAATTTAACACTAGAGTTCTCAAATCCAGCTTACTCATTTTACAGACAGGCACGTCACTTAACTTTCTCAGAACTGTAGAATGTAGCCTGGATCGGAAGCCAGGAAGTTCTTTTCCACCATGGGAAGCTGCCTGTCTCATAGCACTCTACCATCAATACTCTAACTGTAGCTACAGAGTGGGGCTTTCTGTACCTAGTTTGTGCCCCACTGATATGCAGAGCTCAGCACCTCTTTGAGTCCCTGTAAAGAATGAGAGGAATATTTTATTAAGGATTTCATAGGGGAGGCAAATGAGAAATTTAACGGACACCCCCAACAAACAAATTAGGACTCCTCTATTAGACACATCTTGTAATAGACATTTTTGGAACTCACCAATATCAGGTTTTCCTCTCATTCTGGACATCTGGAAATCCTTACTTCCCAGCCCCCTTGCCTTGGGTGGGAGCATGTGACTAGTTTCAGTCAAGAGGCTGGGATAGAAGTGAAATTTGCTTATTGCAGATATGAGACCGTCTGCTCTCTCTCTTCCCCAGCTACAGCAATCATGAGAAAGCCTTAGGTTTTGAGGGTAGAGACAAAAGACGGAAGTGGACTGGTTTGCTGAGTAGCCACTTAAAAAGGCAATTGACCTGGAGAGCTGCTCAGACCCATGGGGTGATTTGTGGGAAAAAACCCTTCATTGTGTTAAGACACCTAAAGCACTGAGTTGTGAAATTGTGTGTTGCCTCACCCTAACTTAGCTCATGCTGCCAAGGACCTGGCTCTGCTCCAGACCTTTCTTTCTGCCCCCATGCTATTGGGATTCTGTTTTTCTGTTCTTTCTTCACAGAGGCCAGTAACCTCAAGATTCTTCCTTCCAGGTCTCTCCTCTTTCCTTTATTGGGCAGAGCAATTAAATCTATCTCCAAACGTGCACACACACAAAACCATCACTATGCTAATTTAAACAAAGGGGACCTCCAGCTCCACTCTGTTCGCGTCTGTGTGTGTGTGAGAGAGACAGAGAGAAATATAGCATTCTCTAGTTATTCTATGAATATTTTTGTGTTTATCTTTTACTAAGTCAGACTGCAAGTCTCTTGAGGATGGAAGGTTCTTAAGTTAAAGTCCATGGATAAGCTTCAAGCTCTATGAATCTCTTGAAATGATAGTCTTTTTTTTTTTTTTTGATGTCTATGCATATGTGCACTTCTGGTTTTCATGATTTTCAAAGGGGTCCTTGAATTTAAAAAAAATTAGGAACCACTGGCGCAGTATCAGCCTAAGTTTGAAAAACAATGGTCCTGATTCCAGCCCTGATACTTACTAATGTGATATAGGTTCTTATCACTGTCGTAGATTTAGCATGGCCAGAAGAATTGGTTACTCACTCTAATTCACAAGAGTCTGAGGTATGTAAACCAGAATACAATTAATTAATTTAATCAGAACCATGTATTTTAGGTACCTAGGATAATTACAGGACAGGGTATTGTCCTACTTACTTATTTCTCCATTTAAGCAAATTATAAAAGACAGATTATAAACTTTTTTTCTAAGGAATCAGTCATCACAAGAGATATTGTTGTCAGATGGACAGTTGGCCTGAAGATATCCTCTCCCTTGGACCATGTTTGGACAGGCAGACCCAACAACTTCTCTTTCACCCCTTTTTCTTCTCTCTTTTCCATTATTCTCCACACTTACCCTTCTCTTTCTTCTCTATTTCCAAGGTTGGCCAACACTAATTCTGGGAGATTTAGTACATAGTGTACAGTCAGGCCTTGAAAAGCCTGGATGCCATTCTATTATTTTAAGATAATCTCTGCTCAGATCTCATGAGCTGATTTACAATTTATAATTTAATGCTCAGACACTTGCTTAGGCTTTTATAAGGCTAATATGATATGGGATGAAGTGAGAGAAATAGGAAGGAGAAGCAGTCATGCATCAGAAGGCTGCCAAATATCTTGGCACCAAGGAAATCTGCTTGGTTTTTTTTGTGAAACATATCCAACTTGGCTTCCTCCCATTTTTATTTGGAATTCCTCTTCTTTGGTATTGATGTTTGACAGCATATGACCCTGGACATACATGAGTAGCTGCATCTATTGCTACTCTTACACAATAGTCACCTAATTTTGGCAAATGTACAGAAAAACTATGTTTTTATTTGAAACAGATTGTATAAATACCATGGATATCTTTAATATGAGTCAATATCAAGATGCTTTCAATTATTGTCATAATCCAAGAGATTCTGCTTTTCATAGAACCTTGAGCAAGAATATTACTTCTAAGCCTCATATTCCTCATCCATAAAATGGAGATAATAATAACAATAATCTCTAAAGTTGATGATAGTAGCTGTCTGGCTTTAGAACTTCTATCCTCTCCTTCCAAAACCTTGTGAAACAAAAGATTCAAGCAACTATTAGATTAGATTAGATTAGATTAGATAGATTAGAGCAAGTATTAGTTTTCTCAATTTTATTACTGGAATTCTTAATCAGCTGAATAAAGTATTTTGCCCTCAGCATAGTGTTAGTCTTCATTTATCAATATTTGTACCTATTAATTCAGTATATATTATTGAAAAATAAAAACTTTTTCCCATTTATACTTAAATTTCTAGATTTTTAATTCTTTGTGATTTGGGTATTTGCTATGATAATGGGAGAAAGTGAAGGTTACTGAGAACTTTTCATGATCTCCTGGGGTTCATGATTCTATTGTCGGCTTTCTCTGAAAACAGTTCAAGGCTAAGAACAAAAGGGTTTAAACTCCAGAATAAAATTTTGCTAAAACAAGCAGTGCTGGAATGGCAACTATACTAAAAGGAAGAGATATCGAAAGGAGAGAAATAGCAAAAATTTAGGGGTGAGCAGACCTCAAGAGGGCATAACTATCCCTTCCTTTCTTCATTCATAGAGTATTGGTAATGGGTGCATTGTTTCTCTGCTTTCTATACAATTATGGTGCAGGATCTGTTCCACCACTAGATCTGGAATGAATGACTTTTTTTTTTTTTTTGATGTGAAAGCCACTACTTAGCCCTGGATCAGACATTGGTGTTGATGTTGCAGGTTACAGCGAAGTGGGGTAGGGAAAAGGTGGCAAAGCTGGATCAACCTGCAGGCCCATGGGTTGAAGTGGAATAGATCTATGAGATCTTGTGGGTAGAGAGTGCCCAAGGCAGCTGGGCTTTAGGCGTCCGTCTTGCAGGTACCACAAGATGGCTGTCACAGGAGAAGTGAGAATAACCCAGCAGCAAGAGTCAATGGGGTGGACAGCCCACTGGCAAGTGACGTGGAGGAAGAGGCTTGCAGTATCAGTCACATCAGGAAAAGTATCAGTGGAGCCCCTGAAAACCCAGCAAATGAGTAGGTCTCATAAAAGGACTAGTATTTGGGCATTGACCACATTGTGGCATCCAAGGTCATAATAATACTAATATTAGTATTACTATCCTGCATAAACTATGTGATATGAGGATCTGACATAGAAAATTTCTGTGATACCAATTTTAGATCTGCCATTTACTTCTCTGTAATGTAGGAAAGTCATGATTTCTCCAGGTCACAGCCTCTCAATTTATCAACCGAGGAGAAATCACCTGCTTGAACATCTTCACTGGGCTGTTAAGAGGCTCCAACTAATTGCTCTGCAAATGTGAGCTGTTAACCAGGGAGGGCTGTGAGACACAGAAAGACCCTGATGTGCGACGTCTTTTTCCACCTTTGATTTCTTTGATTTCTTCTGCTACAATGAATTCATCTTTCTGGTGGTGATGAATCATTAAAAAGGAAGTTGATTGTCATAGTTAGAATTCCTTGGGTTTTTACTTTGTCTCTATGCCAAATTTCCTTTTTGTATTTTGATATTTTTACAGCTTGTCACCTACTTAATCTCTCCATTTTTCCCAGTGTGACAGTTAATTGATGTGTCAACTTGACTGGATCATGGGATGCCCAGATATCTGGTTAAACATTTTTGCTGGATGTGTTTCAAGGAGAGATTAGCATTTGAACTGGTAGACTGAGTAAAGCAGATTGACCTCCCCAATGTGGGAAGGCCTGAGTAGAACCAAAAGGTGGGAGAAGGGCGGATATGCTCTGCCTCTGTGTCTGTCTCTGTCTCTGCCTCACTGCTTGAGTTGGGACATCAGTCTTCTGCCCTTGGTGCTCCCGGTTCTCAGACTTTCAGACCTGGGTTGGAATCGACACCACTGGTTCTCAGGCTTTCAGAACTTCCAACTACACCACCCACTTTCCTGGGTCTCCAGCTTGCAGAGGGCCGACTGTGGGACTTCTCAGCCTCCATAATCACTCACATGAGCCAATACCTTTTAATAAATCAATCTCTTTCTCTCTCTCCTATTGGTTCTATTTCTCTGGAGAACCCTGACTAACAAACCAATTTTTCTCTTTGAAAATTGAAGCATTAATTATAATTCCCAGATGTCATATGTGTCATTTTTATAATCTGTCTACTTAACCTCTAGGACATTCCTTCCCATATTTTAATGTGCATATGAATCATCTGGGAATCTCATTAAAATGAAGATTCTCAAGCAGTAGCTCTGCATTTGTAACAAGTTTGCAGGTAATGCTGATGCTGAGGGTCCACGGAATACACTTTGAAAATCATTGTTCTAAAGAAGTAATAATAATAATAATAATAGTTGCCAACATCTGCAGAATACTTACATTTCCCAGCACTCTTCTGTTTGCTTTTAGGCATACTGACTTAACTTAATCCCACAGTAACCCTATGGGGAGGTAATATTCTATTTCTGATATTTTGTAGATGAAGAAACCAAAGCACAAGGAGGTTAGCTAGGTGCCCAAGGACATGTAATAATGAGTGCAGAGCAAGGAGGTTTTGAACCTAAGCAATTTGGCTTTAGAACCTAGGCACACGAAACTACTGTACTCTAGTGGCCTAAAAACTGACCATCAGCTTATTTGTACTTATCATGTTAAACTATTCTTGAATTTCATAATTATTTAATTGGTTCTTTTTATTTAGAGTTTGTACAGGTAAGTGAAGGAGGGTTGGTGTCAAACCGTCTATTACGCTAGCCACTAGTCTGAATGGAGATGATCTGTGAGTGTAAAATACACCCTAGGTTTAAAGATAATATGGAAAAAAAAATGTAAAATATTTTATTAACAATTTTTTATAATGATTGCATGCTGAAATAATGATATTTTGGATGTATTGGGTTAAACAAAATATATTTTAAAACATATTTTCAAGTGGCCGGGGAGGGATATTGGGAGATTGGGATTGACATATACATACTACTATATATAAAATAGATGACTAATAAGGACCTCCTGTATAGCACAGGGAGCTCAATACTCTGTAATGACCTACATGGGAAAAGAATCTAAAAAAGTATGGATATTTATATATGTATAACTGATTCACTTTGCTGTACAGCAGAAACTAACAAAACATTGTAAATCAACTATACTCCAATAAAAATGAAAACAAAAATATTTTCACCTGTTTCTACTTTTTTTTAATGAAGCTAGTAGGAATTTAAAATTCTATTCGTGACTCAGATTACATTTCTATCAGATAACACTTGCGTAGGACTCCCAATACAGGTAACTGGGCATAGCCCTTCTCCACAATTTCCTCAACGGTTAGACTCACAGCTCCTGTTTCATCATGAAACAAGACATGTCTCAAGCTTGGGGAATGTGGCTGGTCATGGGTGGGACGTGCGGGTAACCAGATGGCTAATGGACTAGCTAATCATGTCTGCCTTCCTACGGCCTGATCATTCGTCCTTGTGACAGTGCTCACACTGAGTTCCTTTGAATTCTTTATTATTAAACAAATGACTATGATTTAGTGTGTCTGATTCTAATAGGAAAAATTCTTGGTTCAGCCCACAGAATGAAATTTTGCATTCTTCCAGGACATTAGTTTCCTATCTGCAAAATGAGAGAAAGGAACTTTAAGACTCCTTCAGACTTTAAATGGTATAATTGTTTGATAAATTGCTGATAAATGTAGGAAGATTAAAAATCTATAACGGGTGACATGTTTTAATTTCTGTGGAGGCAGGGCAAGGGGAAGGCCATCTAGTTCCCAAATATATGAATAAATGTAAAAAGCCAAACGTTTTAGACTGGCTAAATAAACTCATCAGCTGTAAATCTTGGTGACTAGGTATTTAGTTTTCTTTGTTTCCTACTAATAAGCATTTTCAGAGCACCTTAGTATACATGTCCACCTTTTTATTGCTAAAGTTATCAAACTACATGAAAAGATAATGAAAGGATTTGTTTTACGCTTTAAATAAGTCACCAAAACCCAATGAAATAGGTCATAAATCAAGCATTTTGAGCTGGCTGTACTTTTTTGTGACTTCTGAACCACACCCAGAGGTGGAGAATAGCTGAATTGAGGCTTATTTTTCCTATTTGAAGTTCAAAGTTAATCCTATTTATTTAAAAAATTTCCATCTCAGAAATGTTTTTCAAGCATGAAATCATGTGGATATGAGATTTTTAAAAATTGTCTAATATAACATAAAATAAGAGATATAAGTAAGGACTCGGGAGTATAATGAGTGAGAGTCATTTTTATCCAATCTTTGGGAAATAACAGCTTCAGTCAATGTAATTACTGACTTAAAGATTTATAACCTAACTAAATATGTCAACACATTTTTAATCTTTTGGGGGCTTAGGAGAATATTAACTTGTTCTTATAAATTTCTTCATTGTTTTGAAAATTATCATAATGCAACCTAAAACTTTTGGAGTACTTTGTTCAGTTACTAGTTTAGTATCCTCTGGCAGAAGAGTAGGTACTAAAATAAAACTCCGGAAAAATAAATGTCCTGAAGGCCAGTCTTCCTTCAATTCCTATTAATTTCAGACTTTAGTTCTATGTTGATTTGTTTGTAATTTTTAAGCCCTTATCTTAATAAAGATAAGCCCTTATTTTAATATCAGTTCATTAAACAGAGAATGAGAAAAGCAAAGGCAAATAAGTTTTTGGATAACTTTTAAAACCTTGAACTTATTTTAAATATCAACCTGACATTTTGTACTTTAGGGTTTGGCCTCAAACACAGTTTAAACCAGATGGTAAAAGGACACAATAGATTATGATGAATTCTTAGTGAATTTTAGTGAAGCACTCAAAATATAATAGGATATATTTACTAAACCATTTTATATTCAAGTTCTCATCTGTGCTACATTTAGTGAAGTCATTTGGTACTTTCAAAAAATTTAACATGGTGATAATTCACCTGTTAAATTTTTTTAAAACAAATAAATTGTCTCAAATGTTAAAACATATATTTAATAATATTAAATCATTATATAGTTTGGAGATAGGTTTAACTTTTCTCTACAAGGAGTTTAATTTCAGTGTACTATAGATTATTCATGTTCATACAATCATTCCCTCTCTTTTAAATAAACAACTTTGGCATTCATTCCATTGCTTGCCTAAAAGTATAAGACTTAAAAGTATAATTTCTACAGTTATTTCTTTTTGTTTGTTTGTTTCCCTTATAAGAAGAAGCAAACTTTCGTTTTAAAAGGGATTCACTACTAAGAAGAAAAGATCTAATCTAAGAATAAATGCAAACCTTTTAGGAAGAATAATCATGGCACCAAAGTTATTACAGTAATAATTTATTCAGAATGGAGCATTTGTGTTTGAAGATGGCTACAAATGGGAATGGAAATATTGAGAGAAAAGAACAACACATATTTTGAGGATGAGTTGCCATTTCCTTTTGTAAGGACTTGGTCATGCCATAGGCGTTATTTCTTTAAAAGGTCAAGTTAAATTTCTTTATGTGTGGTGATCTGCCCTCTCATGGGCCAGAGTAATATACAAAAGATCCATTTGACTTGTAAAAAGAACCTCAGCTCCCAAAGAATAAAGTATCTTTTAAGTTAACCTAGTATTAAAATCTTAATATGTATTCATGAATGTAATAACTTCTCACGGACTGTAGTCCTTCTCCAAATATTTAAAGAGTTCTTAGGTGTGGTTGTTCCATTAATTTCCTTCTTATCTCCCTTTACCCCTTCTCTCTATTGCAAAATCAACACAGCTTGCCTCTTGATATTTTCCTTGACCTCTCTTTTTAAAATATTTTAGAATTAACTCATAGGCAATGAACAGAAATCCCCTCTTTGCTCACATATTTCTCCATTAAAATTTTCTTTATTATATACATAATATGAATTTGTTGAAGAAGAAAAATAGAGAATATAAAAGATGACTAGAGAATAAAGAATAGAAAATAGAGAGCAGAAAAAAACAAACATTAAATATTACTTGTAATCCCATCACGATGACATAACACTATTAATATTTGGGAGACTAATTCTCCAGTCATTTTTGAGATATATGTATTTGTGTGTGTGTGTATATATATATGTATATATATTATATATGTATATACATTATATATAGTGTATATATAAAATACATGTAACATATTAATCTAAGAAGGTATTTATTTTAATAAAGTGGGATATAGTGCCACTTAAAAAACTTTATATTGCTCTTTAATCATTGTAGTGCTGTCTCTTTTGCTCAAGTAGACAGTAATCCCCTTTGGGACAATGTGCTGAATTAACTATGAATTTCCATTGTTATGTATACAATTATGTACAAAAATATATACTCACTGTTTTAGAACAATCTCATATATATTTTGACCATGAGTTGTCTCTGGAAAGTATTCCCTAAAGGAGAAAAGGAAAACAACTAGATTCTATCCCCTCAATATATGATTAAGAGTGAACCAAGCAAAATGAATCTAAGCAATGGATAATATAGGATTTCAACTATAATCATGATTACAGTTAGTGATGTGCATACAAAGTCATTGTATAGATATGATCAAATAAGTATTTGAGATTAAATAGGTGGCTTCAAGGAAATTTTATTTTTGCAGTTTATTTATAGTTCTCCTGTGAGTCCTGTTTCATTCTTCACAATGGAGGTGTATAGAAAATATCTACTGGGTTGTCTTTTCAGGCCAGGGGTCTTTTCATACCCCTATGGTATGAGTTAGGAGAGACCTACTTGCTGGTAAAAAAGTTAGACCCCAAAATGCATTACTTAAATATGCTAAAAGTTTATTTCTTCCAAGTAACACTAGTGAGTAGTTTGGGAAGTTTGGCAAAGCTGCCCTACTCCACCTAGTCGATTAGAAATCCAGGCTGCAGAAGTTCTGCTAACTTAAAAACATAGCTTCCAAGGTCACCCTATTCTAGTCAGCCCTAAAAGGAAGGAAACATATATAAGTTTTATAAGGGCCTGTGTCTTAAATTGGCACATGTCATTTTCAGTCACTCTATGATGAAAACTCAGTCACTCTGCTACACTCAGCTATAAAGTAGAAGGAGACATATAGTCCAACGGTGTTCCAAGAAGAAAATATAGATTTTTATCTATATTGTGAGCTACTAGCAGTCTTTGCTATACCTCTTTTATGAGAATTGTCCCTGCCTTTCCAGGGATGAGATACACCCTCCTATTATGTTAGTAATGTGTAACCTTTCTCCCCACCCCCACTGATTTATCAATAGTGAACACCTGATACGTCATAAGCTGGGCCAATCAGATTCAGATTCTCCTTCCAGGGAATTAGAAAGTAGGATCCAATTTCTGTATGTGGCTGGAACTATAGCCATTTAACTCATGAGGTTCCAGGACAGAGAAGGGGGTAGGAGATGGGATGAGAATGAAGCAAAATAATGCAAGAAGGACATGAGACAGAGATTGGATTTCTGCTGACTTTCCAATTGCTGACCTTAGTCCCTACCTGACATCTGACTGGTTACTCTGACTGATTCATGAAATGAATTTCTATCCCATACCTTAATTCTCATTTTTTGATTAAGTTGACTCAAGTTGATTTCTGTTACTTTAAACCAGATTTTTGACTAACAGAGGGTACGCTGGTGAAAAAGTTTCTGCTGAATGGGAAAGAGTTAGACAAGACCATTATTAACCTTGTTTTCAAATGTTAAGTGTCTGCCTTTCATAAAATGATACCTGACTGAGCTTTCCCCCATCTGCAAAATATGAACAATAATTTACACCTTCCAGTGTTCTTACAGGTTTTTAAAAAATAAAACACAGAGGACAGTGCCAGACATACAGTGTATGCTCAGTAATTGATAGTTCTGATGATGACAAAGAGGACGATGATGTTCATGTTTACAGATATCAAATGGCACTTGCTTTCTGGTATATATCTTTCAGTGGACCCAGTGGCCTACACCTGTCCCTGAGGCTGTATTTTCTCAGATTTCCAGGTGAGACCAAAAGCAAGTGAAATGTGACATGCCTAATTAGGGAACCTGAACCTTTGTGTCAACTTCTGTAAGCTTGTCTATAGCTAAAGGTCATCTAAAGACCAGAAAATATTTTAGAAAAACTCATCCTAAATCAAGTAGTGCCAATTGTATAAAGGGAAAAGTATTTTATCATTTTCTCAGATTTGTTTTTGGCCAACATCATTTTAAGTCCACTTTCCAGAACAAGATTATATCTACAACCTCACATTGTTACAAAATGCCTTTTAAAAAATGAAAGATCGAGAAACTAAAAGATTTGAAAATATGTCTGTCACTCCTAAAAAAGGTAAAAATGGCAGGTGTGATTTAAACTGTCTTAATCTATCTCCACTTAATCAACTCACTGAATTAACCATCACTCTCCACGGCAGATACAATTGAAGTGTACTTAATTTAATTCCATTTAACCAAGTCACTGAATTAACCATCACTCTTCATTCTTACTATATTGCACATTGATAGATGCCTACATAATCTTGCATGATCATAGCCAGTGGGCCAGTCTTTAACACATGCATAGAATAAATGATTTTGAATGAGGAATAAATGATTGGAATAAAGTTGAAAATTCTAAAAGAGGCTGGCACTTAGAGTGCTTAAAACACACACACACACACACACACACACACACACACACACACACTTTAAAAATAAATCAAACAGGGAAATGTCGATGCTATTGTAGGAGTGTGGTATTTGCAGTTAGATGACCGAATTTTAATCTACCAAGCAATGTTCAAAAGAAAGTCCTTGGTGATGAGTCAAAATGTTGTTCAATGACTGTACATTCATATATATACACATATATATGAATATATATATATATATTAGGCTTAAAAGTCTAAATGACCCATATATATATATATATATATATTTATATTTATATTTACATACACACACGCACACACACAGTGGAATACTACTCAGCCACAAAAAAAGAATAAAATGTTGCCATTTGCAACAATATGGATGAACCTGAAGGGTATTATGCTAAGTGAAATAAGTCAGACAGAGAAAGACAAATACTATCTTTCAATACCATATATTATCACTTATATGTGGAATCTGAAAAATTAAATGAATGACTATAACAACAAGTTTAGCTACTTATGTTTGAGGGCCTATATATTGAACAAATATATTGTAGTGATTAAGTTCATGATATACATGGGAGTTCCCTGTACTATGCTTGCAGTTCCTATTCTTGTTTGAAATTATTTCAAAATAAAAAGTTATTTTTAAATTGGTCTAGATTATATATCTTTTTAAATGATAACCCCCTCTAACTTTTTTTGATTAGTTGGTTAACTGCCTATCCCAATCATGTTAAATGAGAGGGGAATTACTGTCTTATTACTTGGTGCTTTTTGTACCAGATTCTTTTTCAGTTCATAGAATATTTATTAACAATATTTAGACTTTTGAGGAAATTGTGGTTATTCTTTCCTCTAATTCAGATAAACCATGCCATTAGGAGAAGAATTTCTCCAAGAATGCTGTGATGTGTTTAAATATCAGAGAAATGGAGTGCAGTTGCCTAAGAGTGCATCTTATTCAGGACTCTAGAGCTACACATGATAGCAAAAGCAGATACACAGGAAAATAAGGGAAATAGCCGTAGATATTCTGAACCTGTGTACTTGCAAGTTCTAGGGAGGGAACAAAAGTAACAATGAACTTGATAAAAAAGCAAGTAGCAACAAAAGTGCCAATTCATAATACCCCAAGTCAGGAGCATTCCCAGTATTGATATACAACCCAGAGGAAATATTTTTATTTTATTAAATTAGTTCTCCTCCATGACAAAAAACACAAGGTCAAAAGACCAAAACAGAAAAATAATATTGCCAACTCATATCACAAACAATGACAATATAAATCAATTTGAAAATGACCAAGAATCCAACAGATAATGAGCAAAGAGTACAAATACAAATATGAACGTAAAATTTACAGAAAGTGTGCTGTAAATGGTACTTAAACATATGTAAAGACTCCACCTTCAGGTATGAAAACTGCTAATTAAACCAAAACTGATATGCCGTTTTTTATTCTTATAAGACTGGCAAAGATCAAAAGTTCCTATAGGACTGATGGACTTCCCTGGTGGTCCAGTGGTTAAGACTCTGCACTCCTAATGTAGGGGGCATGGGTTTGATCCCTGGTCAGGGAACCAAGATCCTGCATGGCGCAAAAAAAAAAAAAAAAAAAAAAAAATCGTCTAGGATTGAAATAGCTAAAGCTAGAAATAACCAAAACGTCTAAAAAGAATGGAATGGAGGAAGTAACTATGGTATATTTCTTCTGTGAAATCCTATACAGCATTAAATAGGATTGAATTGGCGTTACATGTGAAAATGTTTACAGGCATGTAATGTGAAAAATAAGACATAAAAGATGCATATGGTACAATTCCATTTGTATAATATTTATACATAGACACCACTAAGTTCTACTGATTAGGAGTACATATATGAGTGATAAAATAGCAAGAAAATTATTAACATAAAAGCCATGAGAATTGTTACCTCTGGAAGGATGAATGAGGAAAGATTGGGAGTGAACATGTGGGAGCTTCTGGAAAGTTAGAAATGTTTTGAATTTTACCTGAATTGTAGTTACACAAGAGTCTGCTTTATAATTATACTTTAAATTGTGCCTATATGTTTTACACTCTCTTCTGTGGTTATAGCACATGAATATATATTTCCAAGAAGAGAAAAAAAAAAAACACAGTGACCAACAAACCTGTGAAAAGATTCCTGACCTAATTTGTAATAATAAAAAAGAGAATTAAATGAGAGGCAATTTTATACTCACAGATTTGCAAAGGCTAAAAAGTATCATAAGAATGCAGAAAAGTGGTAGCAGCAATGTAAATCCGTATAAGCACTTTGGAAAACAATTTGGTATCGTCTAGTAAAGTTGATGGTGCTCACACACCATGACTCAGCATTTCCACTATTAGATACATTTTGTAGAGAAACTCTACCTCACATGCAGGAGACTTATATAAGAAAGTTAATGGCGCTGTTATTTACAATAGCAAAAAATTGGAAACAATTCATGTTTTACCACAGAAGCATGGCTAATCCCGTATAGTCTCTATGTAATGATGAAAATTAATGAACTATCATTATGTGCATTAACATAGATGAATCACACACTGATATAAAAAGTATGTTGTAGAAAAATACATGCAGTATGATTTCTTTTTCATTACTGCTCAAACACATGTAATGTGAAAATAAGTAATCATATATATACATTTGTGGTAATATATTAAAGAAAATAGTGTTAAATATAAAATTTAATCTAAAAAATACTCCCAATGAAAAAGAGGAAATTTGATTGGAGAGCGATGCACATGGATTTTAAGTTTATGGGTAATATTCTTTATCAAGTCGTGAGGTAGGTATATGAGTATTCATTTTATTATTATTCTATGTACTTTTCATATGCTATATAGATGAATATGCTATATATACACATACATGTATGCATCACGTGTATTTATGATACAATCTTTAATTTAAAAGAATTAATGAGAAAGAAAAATAATAAGATGATCCTTTATACATTTTTTTAAATTATTATTATTTTTTAAGATTTCATTTTTCTTATTTTTTTAAATTTATTTTGGCTGCACAGGGTCTTAGTTGCAGCATGCAGGATCTTTTAGCTGCGGCATGTGGACTCTTAGTTGCAGCATGTGACCTTCTTAGTTGTGGCATGCATGCGGTATCTAGTTCCCAGACCAGAGACCAAACCGGGCCCCCTGCATTGGGAGCGTGGCGTTTTACCCACTGGACCACCAGGGAAGTCCCGATCCTTTATATATTTAAATGGAATAATCTTCAAGATAAATTAAGTGGATATGTGTATAGGATGCTACGATTAGTATAAATAAAAGGGCAAAATGAGAATAAATACACATTTTGCTTATTTGTGTACTGAACATCTTTAGGAAGTTACACAGGAAACTGATAGCTGGGTTACCACCTGAGGAACTAGGTATTTGAAAGGCACTTATGTGGGAGGGAGAAATTCCATTGAATGCCCTTCTGTAACTTTAAACGCTTGTACCAACCAAATATATTATAATTATTACAATAGCTGCAGTTAAATTTTTTAAAATAAATTGTAATATCCCACCCAAATTTTCTGGTTAAAATGGGTCCTGTGATATACCTAAATGGATGGGAAAGGAGAATCTGACTTATAGTCTACTAACAAAGGATGAAGGCATTCTATCCCTGGCCTTCTTGCCTAAAGGGTATATTCCTTTTGCTGCCAGAAAGGAAGGAGAATTCGGGAAGGCATGCTGTGATTATTATCTTTACAAGTTGCAAATGATAAGCATGAAATAGAAGAATGGGGCTGAATTCAGTTAATGTCAAACCAGAAAATCACACCAAATGTCAAATTTTCCCAGACACTCTCATTAACAACACTTATGCCAGTCACATACATTGGTTTCTACAGAGATCAGCCAAAATTTCCAACAGTTACTGGCTATAATCTGACTTTCTAACAAAAACTAGCTTATTATATCTATGCAAAGCCCAAGGTTGAGCAACACAGAATAACAGCAGCAAAGAACGAACACTGTGAGCCAAAGTAAATCCACTTATTTATGACATGGCTTAATCAGTTTTTGGAGGCTCATATTTTATAGCACCATCCATGATTCTGGAATTTTCCTTCAATTAACAATTGTGCAGAGATTTAACCAAGATGGCGGAGTAGAAGGACGTGCTGTCACTCCCTCTTGCGAGAGCACCAGAATCACAACTGACTGCTGGACCATCATTGACAGGAAGACCCTGGACTTCACCAAGGAGGATACCCCACGTCCAAGGACAGAGGAGAAGCCACAGTGAGACGGTAGGAGGGGCGCAAGCAGAGTAAAATCAAACCCCGTAACTGCTGGGTGGGTGACTCACAGACTGGCGAACACTTATACCACAGAAGTCCACCCACTGGAGTAAAGGTTCTGAGCCCCACGTCAGGCTTCCCAACCTGGGGGTCAGGCAACGGGAGGAGGAAGTCCTAGAGAATCAGACTTTGAAGCCTAGTGGGAATTGGATTGCAGGACTTTGACGGGACTGGGGGAAACAGAGACCCCACTCTTGGAGGGCACACACAAAGTAATGTGTGCATCAGGACCCAGGGGAAGGAGCAGTGAGCCAGGGGGAGACTGAACCAGACCTACCTGCTGGTGTTGGGGGGTCTCCTGCAGAGGCGAGTGGTGGCTCTGTTTCACCGTGGGGATAAGGACACTGGCAGCAGAGGTTCTGGGAAGTTCTCCTTGGCGTGAGCCCTCCCAGAGTCTGCCATTAACCCCACCAAAGAGCACGGGTAGGCTCCAGTGTTGGGTTGCCTCAGGCAAAACAGCCAACAGGGAGGGAACCCAGCCCCACCCATCAACAGTCAAGTGGATTAAGGTTTTACTGAGCTCTGACCGCCACAGCAACAGGGAGGGAACCCAGCCCCACCCATCAACAGTCAAGTGGATTAAGGCTTTACTGAGCTCTGACCACCACAGCAACAGTCAGCTCTACCCACCACCAGAGCCTCCCATCAAGCCTCTTAGATAGCCTCAACCACCAGAGGGCAGACAACAGAAGCAAGAAAAACTATAATCCTGCAGCCTGTGGACCAAAAACCACAGTTACAGAAAGATAGAGAAGATGAAAAGGCAGAGGGCTATGTACCAGATGAAGGAACAAGAAAAAACCCCAGAAAAACAACTAAATGAAGTGGAGATAGGCAACCTTCCAGAAAAAGAATTCAGAATAATGATAGTGAAGATGATCCAGGACCTTGGAATAAGAATGGAGGCAAAGATTGAGAAGATGCAAGAAATGATTAACAAAGACCTAGAAGAATTAAAGAACAAACAAACAGAGATGACCAATACAATAACTGAAATGAAAACTACACTAGAAGGAATCAATAGCAGAATAACTGAGGCAGAAGAACGGATAAGTGACCTGGAAGACAGAATGATGGAATTCACTGCTGCGGAACAGACTAAAGAAAAAAGAATGAAAAGAAATGAAGACAGCCTAAGAGACCTCTGGGACAACATTAAACGCAACAACATTCGCATTATAGGGGTCCCAGAAGGAGAAGAGAGAGAGAAAGGACCAGTGAAAATATTTGAAGAGATTATAGTCGAAAACTTCCCTAACATGGGAAAGGAAATAGCCACCCAAGTCCAGGAAGCGCAGAGAGTCCCATACAGGATAAACCCAAGGAGAAACACGCCGAGACACATAGTAATCAAAGTGGCAAAAATTAAAGACAAAGAAAAATTATTGAAAGCAGCAAGGGAAAAACGACAAATAACATACAAGGGAACTCCCATAAGGTTTAACAGCTGATTTCTCAGCAGAAACTCTGCAAGCCAGAAGGGAGTGGCATGATATACTTAAAGTGATGAAAGGGAAGAACCTACAACCAAGATTACTCTACCCGGCAAGGATCTCATTTAGATTTGATGGAGAAATCAAAAGCTTTACAGACAAGCAAAAGCTAAGAGAATTCAGCACCACCAAACCAGCTCTACAACAAATGCTAAAGGAACTTCTCTAAGTGGGAAACACAAGAGAAGAAAAGGACCTACAAAAACAAACCCAAAACAATTAAGAAAATGGTCATAGGAACATACATATCGATAATTACCTTAAACGTGAATGGATTAAATGCCCCAACCAAAAGACATAGACTGGCTGAATGGATACAAAAACAAGACCCATATATATGCTGTCTACAAGAGACCCACTTTAGACCTAGGGACACATACAGACTGAAAGTGATGGGATGGAAAAAGATATTCCATGCAAATGGAAATCAAAAGAAAGCTGGAGTAGCTATACTCATATCAGATAAAATAGACTTTAAATTAAAGAATGTTACAAGAGACAAGGAAGGACACTACATAATGATCCAGGGATCAATCCAAGAAGAAGATATAACAATTATAAATATATATGCACCCAACATAGGAGCACCTCAATACATAAGGCAACTGCTAACAGCTATAAAAGAGGAAATCGACAGTAACACAATAATAGTGGGGGACTTTAACACCTCACTTACACCAATGGACAGATCATCCAAAATGAAAATAAATAAGGAAACAGAAGCTTTAAATGACACAATAGACCAGATAGATTTAATTGATATATATCGGACATTCCATCCAAAAACAGCAGATTACACGTTCTTCTCAAGTGCGCACGGAACATTCTCCAAGATAGATCACATCTTGGGTCACAAATCAAGCCTCAGTAAATTTAAGAAAATTGAAATCATATCAAGCATCTTTTCTGACCACAACGCTATGAGATTAGAAATGAATTACAGGGAAAAAAACGTAAAAAGGACAAACACATGGAGGCTAAACAATACGTTACTAAATAACCAAGAGATCACTGAAGAAATCAAAGAGGAAATCAAAAAATACCTAGAGACAAATGACAATGAAAACACGACGACCCAAAACCTATGGGATGCAGCAAAAGCAGTTCTAAGAGGGAAGTTTATAGCTATACAAGCCTACCTAAAGAAACAAGAAAAAGCTCAAGTAAACAATCTAACCTTACACTTAAAGAAACTAGAGAAAGAAGAACAAACAAAACCCAAAGTTAGCAGAAGGAAAGAAATCATAAAGATCAGAGCAGAAATAAATGAAATAGAAACAAAGAAAACAATAGCAAAGATCAATAAAACTAAAAGTTGGTTCTTTGAGAAGATAAACAAAATTGATAAGCCATTAGCCAGACTCATCAAGAAAAAGAGGGAGAGGACTCAAATCAATAAAATCAGAAATGAAAAAGGAGAAGTTACAACAGACACTGCAGAAATACAAAGCATCCTAAGAGACTACTACAAGCAACTTTATGCCAATAAAATGGACAACCTGGAAGAAATGGACAAATTCTTAGAAAGGTATAACCTTCCAAGACTGAACCAGGAAGAAATAGAAAATATGAACAGACCAATCACAAGTAATGAAATTGAAACTGTGATTAAAAATCTTCCAACAAACAAAAGTCCAGGACCAGATGGCTTCACAGGTGAATTCTATCAAACATTTAGAGAAGAGCTAACACCCATCCTTCTCAAACTCTTCCAAAAAATTGCAGAGGAAGGAACACTCCCAAACTCATTCTATGAGGCCACCATCACCCTGATACCAAAACCAGACAAAGACGCTACAAAAAAAGAAAATTACAGACCAATATCACTGATGAATATAGATGCAAAAATCCTCAACAAAATACTAGCAAACAGAATCCAACAACACATTAAAAGGATCATACACCACGATCAAGTGGGATTTATCCCAGGGATGCAAGGATTCTTCAATATACGCAAATCAATCAATGTGATACACCATATTAACAAATTGAGGAATAAAAACCATATGATCATCTCAATAGATGCAGAAAAAGCTTTTGACAAAATTCAACACCCATTTCTGATAAAAACTCTCCAGAAAGTGGGCATAGAGGGAACCTACCTCAACATAATAAAGGCCATATATGACAAACCCACAGCAAACATCATTCTCAATGGTGAAAAACTGAAAGCATTTCCTCTAAGATCAGGAACGAGACAAGGATGTCCACTCTCACCACTATTATTCAACATAGTTTTGGAAGTCCTAGCCACGGCAATCAGAGAAGAAAAAGAAATAAAAGGAATACAAATTGGAAAAGAAGAAGTAAAACTGTCACTGTTTGCGGATGACATGATACTATACATAGAGAATCCTAAAACTGCCACCAGAAAACTGCTAGAGCTAATTAATGAATATGGTAAAGTTGCAGGATACAAAATTAATGCACAGAAATCTCTTGCATTCCTATACACTAATGATGAAAAATCTGAAAGAGAAATTATGGAAACACTCCCATTTACCATTGCAACAAAAAGAATAAAATACCTAGGAATAAACCTACCTAGGGAGACAAAAGACCTGTATGCAGAAAACTATAAGACACTGATGAAAGAAATTAAAGATGATACCAACAGATGGAGAGATATACCATGTTCTTGGATTGGAAGAATCAACATTGTGAAAATGAGTATACTACCCAAAGCAATCTACAGATTCAATGCAATCCCTATCAAATTACCAATGGCATTTTTTACGGAGCTAGAACAAATCATCTTAAAATTTGTATGGAGACACAAAAGACCCCGAATAGCCAAAGCAGTCTTGAGGCAAAAAAATGGAGCTGGAGGAATCAGACTCCCTGACTTCAGACTATACTACAAAGCTACAGTAATCAAGACAATATGGTACTGGCACAAAAACAGAAACATAGATCAATGGAACAAGATAGAAAGCCCAGAGATTAACCCACGCACCTATGGTCAACTAATCTATGACAAAGGAGGCAAAGATATACAATGGAGAAAAGACAGTCTCTTCAATAAGTGGTGCTGGGAAAACTGGACAGCTACATGTAAAAGAATGAAATTAGAATACTCCCTAACACCATACACAAAAATAAACTCAAAATGGATTAGAGACCTAAATATAAGACTGGACACTATAAAACTCTTAGAGGAAAACATAGGAAGAACACTCTTTGACATAAATCACAGCAAGATCTTTTTTGATCCACCTCCTAGAGTAATGGAAATAAAAACAAAAATAAACAAATGGGACCTAATGAAACTTCAAAGCTTTTGCACAGCAAAGGAAACCATAAACAAGACGAAAAGACAACCCTCAGAATGGGAGAAAATATTTGCAAATGAATCAACGGACAAAGGATTAATCTCCAAAATATATAAACAGCTCATTCAGCTCAATATCAAAGAAACAAACACCCCAATCCAAAAATGGGCAGAAGACCTAAATAGACATTTCTCCAAAGAAGACATACAGATGGCCACGAAGCACATGAAAAGATGCTCAACATCACTAATTATTAGAGAAATGCAAATCAAAACTACAATGAGGTATCACCTCACTCCTGTTAGAATGGGCATCATCAGAAAATCTACAAACAACAAATGCTGGAGAGGGTGTGGTGAAAAGGGAACCCTCTTGCACTGTTGGTGGGAATGTAAATTGATACAGCCACTATGGAGAACAATATGGAGGTTCCTTAAAAAACTAAAAATAGAATTACCATATGACCCAGCAATCCCACTACTGGGCATATACCCAGAGAAAACCGTAATTCAAAAAGACACATGCACCCGAATGTTCATTGCAGCACTATTTACAATAGCCAGGTCATGGAAGCAACCTAAATGCCCATCAACAGACGAATGGATAAAGAAGATGTGGTACATATATACAATGGAATATTACTCAGCCATAAAAAGGAACGAAATTGAGTCATTTGTTGAGACGTGGATGGATCTAGAGACTGTCATACAGAGTGAAGTAAGTCAGAAAGAGAGAAACAAATATCGTCTATTAATGCATGTATGCGGAACCTAGAAAAATGGTACAGATGAGCCAGTTTGCAGGGCAGAAGTTGAGACACAGATGTAGAGAATGGACATATGGACACCAAGGGGGGAAAACTGCGGTGAGGTGGGGATGGTGGTGTGCTGAATTGGGCGATTGGGATTGACATGTATACACTGATGTGTATAAAACTGATGCCTAATAAGAACCTGCAGTATAAAAAAACAAACAACTAATACTAAACTTTCATTGGGTTATTTGTATGGAAACATGTTAATATAAATGTTTCAGACATTACATGAAATTTCTAAAAATCTTATATTTGTACTTGTATGGAAATATGTATGGAAATATGTTAATATAAATGTTTCAGACATTACATGAAATTTCTAAAAATCATATTTGTATTTGTATGGAAATATGTATGGAAATATGTTAATATAAATGTTTCAGACATTACATGAAATTTCTAAAAATCTTATATTTGTACTTGTATGGAAATATGTATGGAAATATGTTAATATAAATGTTTCAGACATTACATGAAATTTCTAAAAATCTTAGATGTTCTGGTATAATGTTATAAGTAATAATCCTAGTTATTACTTTAAAATGTATATCTCAGAAATAACTAATTTTCTTGTCAACTGCATTATTATGAACTGTCATCAAATCTTTAACCATGGTCATTTTTAAGTCTTTTGTCATTTACAGACAGTTCTGGGTGTACTCTGGTGATTTTGCAAATATGTTCCTATAAAAGGGTTTCATCTTCAAGAAATACATGGAAAAGACTCTGACAAGTACAGGTTTCTGGTAACGGACTGTACTGCTGAACTGAATGAATAAGCATTTTCAGAACTCTAATGAAAAACTGATGAACTCATAAAAGTGCTAACAAAAGATCAAGATGAAAAAAAAAATTAATTACATGGGACTGAGTGAACTGATGAGGATGAGTATAATTTTTGTGACTTTCTGTCTGAATTTAAAAAAAAAAAAAAAAAAAAATTCCACAAGGACTCAGAGGCAAAGAATATACAAATCAATTTTCACTGCAAAGTAAAGGAGCTGTTACAGTGGAGGATTACTGGACTGAATGTCAATACTATGACATAGTATGAGTGTGTTTCATGTTTGGTAATTGCAATCATTGTTGCTTTTGTTGTGGTCATCCATGTACAATGCTTGGTGTCAGTCGATTTATCTCTTGTAAAAATAAAATACAGTGTGTTTGTGTGTGAAAAAAAAAAAAAAAAAAAAAAAAAAAAACAATTGTGCAAAATTTACTAAATATATCATTTAGTTGTCTAAAATTGACAAAGGCTTCATTTTTACAAAATGATTATTTTGTAATTTAACATTTAACTAGTATTTTTTAAAATGCTTTTAGGTAGGACAGAGCCAATTTATTCTTACTTTGCTTGTTCTTCAACTTTCTGTACTGTCATGACAGTTGTCATTTTAAACTTTCTGAGTTAGTATCTAAAAAGAGGTGCTCATGTTACCAATCTTGATATATTTACAGCATATAATTACACAAGTAGTCAACAAACATTTCTGTGCCTACTACTTTTAAAACAGTCTATCAAGAGGTAAAAAGACATAGATAGAAAAGTACTATATAGATTGTTCTTTCCGATAGATTTGTTTGCCTGGAGGGCCCAGCTATACTGTGACTGGTAATGAAAGATAAGCAAAGGAAAAGTAGATAAATTACTTGTCGTATAAGTGTGTAGCATCTAGGGCTTATTTAGATATCTGATAGTATTTGGAGCTATCTGAATTCCATAAGGCTTAAGGGCAGAAGGAACATTTTCCCTTGATCTTGGAAGTTGAGAATGATTTTTATAAGAAG
The DNA here is from genome assembly GCF_028023285.1 of Balaenoptera ricei. NCBI lineage: Eukaryota > Metazoa > Chordata > Mammalia > Artiodactyla > Balaenopteridae > Balaenoptera > Balaenoptera ricei. Next base: position 6,398,950 of record NC_082642.1, read on the forward strand.
GAGAAGGACCAAAAAGAGGGAAGAGCATGAGCTAGCTAAGACTGGTAGTATGAAGTAAACGAAATAGGGATTTGGAAAACCAGAAGCTATGCCTTAAATAGCCAGTTACGGGATCTCAGAGAAGTGAAATGAAGTCAGACTAGAGGCCATGAAAATTACGCTAAGTCCTTTACATTGTGTTGTTGTTAATTTGTTCATGTGGAACCATTACATGTTTTTAAAAAATGGTTACTTAAATATGAACCACATTTTATTTAATAGAAGAAATATTTGGCCAGAGTAGATTAGTGAACAGATCTTTTTTTTAAAAAATTGTGATAAAATACACAACATAAAATTTACCATCTTAACCTTTTTTAAGTATCCATTTCAGTGGCATGAGTACCATCACACTGCTGTGCTGCCATTACCACCACCCATCCACAGAACTCTTTCATCTTGCAAAATGGAACTCTGTCCCCAATAAATAAAAATTCTGCATTCTCCCCTCCCCAGACCTTTTTTTTCTAAATATGAAATAAAATAACAGACACATAAAAGGCAAAACATTTTCCCAAGGGTGTTGAGAAATAGATAAGATTTAATGAGTGGGTTTGCTTGCTGTACCCTATTTACATGTTTCTTTCTTATCATTTCTCTCTCTCTCTATATATATATGGGAGGGGGAGGGAGAGAGAGATAGAGAGATTTACACACAAGCATACACTATTTATATGTATATAGTATATGTATGTGATATATATATCACATATTTCTTAGATCTAAGAAATTGAAAAGGCTAAGGAAAGAATATGGCTGAATTGATCAAGAAGGGAATAGATTTCATTAGCAAGATGCCCTAGTGGTTAGCCATCACGGGCCTTGACCAGTAATACCAACCACTCAACATAAAATACAGTGGTTTTGAACATAAAATAACATTTAGGCAGAACATAAAAGGGTTGTATTGGATAATACAGTAAGAGGGAATAGATCCACTTTTACTATCATCTGGCTGATGTATTGACAGTGCTACAACCTAGGAGAAAAGGATCGAGTTTTCATTTTTAGTCGCATACAGTACCTCCAGGTCAGAAGCTCTTTCACTGCATCATTGCCAGAGAGGGGCCTTGGATGGCTGGGGAACCAATGAATGTATCCAGTTACTTTGTTTTAACAAGCTTCTGTGGAAACAGGAGCAGACCAGGAAATTTCAAATGAGCCAATAGTCTTCACTGAGCACACACAATGTATTCAGCCAGGTTCTAGGTTTTACAGATCACGGTTAAGTTTTTAGCACAATGTATAATCAGGAAGGATAAAGTTTTACATCTTACAGGAATATGTGGTTATATCTAACAACAATATTATGATATTTCCATATCTTGTGGTATTGCCATGGGAAAACACAAATTTGTTTTCATGAGTTTACTGCAAAATCAGCTGTCATATATGCCTTAATTTAAAGATAATTAGCCTTTTTTCTGGTAATTGGAAACTTGAGGAAGAACATTGTAAGATACCCCAAAGTAAACAAACCCAGTTGGCAGAGTAAATTAGTTTTGATTTACATGAGATTTTATATGCTTAGAGATTTTGGGTTGAAAGAAACTGAACTTTTTGAATCCTAAAAACAATTTTAGTGCATTTTATTTATGTTTGCCTAATATTGACTTTATTGCTTTTTACTGCTATCATCGACTTCCCCAAGCCTTTAAAAGGTTGCCTTTTCATATCTCTTATGGTCATTAGACTTCCTAAAAGAAGAATTCAGTTCTACTTGGTAGAAGATATGTTGGTGACCTATAAATTATGTGGCAATAATTTCATTTTGTGACAAATGTAATAATGAAAACCATTCTCACTGGATTGGAAAATCATGGTTTTATTAGACATTAGGTGTTCCTGAACCTGAGGGTGACATTCCAGTGTGACCACGTAATCCCTAGATTGCAACTGACTTTACAAAGTCTTGACTCAACCATTTAGGAGAATAAGCTGAGTGGAGGAAACACTGGGCAGGGTGTGGGGAATTCTATCTGCTAACGTTTGGGCATTGTGGCCGTTAATAACACAAGAGCAAGAGAAAAAGAACTCTGGGCTCTCTGCTTGTTCATCAAATCATGATTTCCAAGCCAAGTTTCTTACAATAATTTTATATTTTAGTTACATTTTGCTTATTGTCTTTATCAGAAACAGAGACAGATTTATGTAGTAGCCCCAAAGTTTTCAACTAAAGCCTGGCAACGCTCCTTATTAAAGAATGTTCATGGCTAATCACTGAATGTAAGGCAATGATTTTATACGTTTTTGTTGTTGTTTGAAAGTATTGGTTTGAGGAGATTATGGTTCTTTTCAGAAAATTGCTAGCAAGACAGGCACTTTTTCCAGATAAATCCACGTATGTGCATACATTCACAATCATATACAATTTCAAGGGGTCCTTCCATTTCCTGAATTATATCCATGTACCCCTAATTTAGAACCTGAAGCTTGTAGCACCAAATCTATGCTTTTCAAGTGACCCTCTACAACTACAGCATCTCCTGTCTCAATCTCTTCTCTCACTGTTTTATAAAATTAAGTTTCTACTCAAGTCAACATGATTTCCTTACTGTCTCCAAAACAAGTCATATTGAACTCTACCTACAATCTAATGCTGCCATCCTCCCTGGCCCTTGGACAACTTTTGTGTTTTCTTCTCCTTTAATCCCAGGTTCTAGAAAATCAAAGTTTAAATTAGTCTTTCCAAGAAAAAAAAAATTCCTGATATCAGCTCACAGTGCATTCTCCTTTCTCTGCATTTTTAATTTGTGACATGCTGCATATTGGTGAATATACTACAGTATGTTAAAGTAGTAATATTTTCCTGGGTGTGTGGTAAAGACCCTCAGAAAACTATGAACTCCAGTAGCATAGGGTTACACTCCACACTTGGATCCATTCAGTTAGAAACTGTTCTATGAAGAAAGATGCTGTTGGGATGCTATTGACTTCATTGTGAAGTATCCTCTTAAAGAGAACCAGCTGTGGCAACATTCTAGTTGTATATTACCCTATCACTTGATTTGTTTTCTTTCATGGTTATCTGAATTTCATAGCTAATTTCCCCCTCCTCTGTTTGCTAGAAGCTTAGAGCCAAATTGGTGGAATTTTAGGAGCAGTATAGGGCTTCATGGCATGTTTTCATTTTGTTTTACCACATTTTATTTTCCTTTTATGAAAATTTCCTCATGGTGTTTATCTTCTGATAATATATTAATGTTTTTGAAACAATCTAAATGTCCTTCTTGAAAAAAGTCAGAAAAACACACAATAAATAAAATATATTATTTGCTTCCTCTAATGTGTTACGGCAATGCTTGAAGAGGATGAATGGTTACCAAAGATCAGGTGAGGGTGGGAGGGAAGAAGACATGCATAGATTGGAATATTAGTTTTACTAATTTCGAAAGGAGTAATTTTAATTTACGGGTTATAATAATTTGGATTAAAATAGTAATTTTTCATCTCAGACATTCTCCATTCCTCATTCCTGTTATATTTGTCTCTATAGGACTTATACCTGGCATATCTCTATTTGCTCTTTGTTCATCTGTATCCTTCTACTGGAATATCAGCTCCATGAAGGTGAGAATTTATTTTGTTCCTCACATATCCCCACAAACTTTAACAGTGCATGGCCCCAATTAAATACTCCATAAATATTGAAAGAATGAATAATTTAAAAATCACAACAATATCCTATGGATACAGGGTAGAAATAGTCTCACTAAACTGGAAATGTGTGTCTTTTAGTTCTATGTGTTCCAATACCAGTTTTGTGGATTTGGCTCAATTACAATATCTTCCAGCTTTATTACCTTCTTCTATTTGTCTCATGATGATTTTGGATTAGATAGACTATAAGATATAATGCCAAGTCCTTTTCTCAAATTCTATTAATAAAGATTTTTTTAAAGTGTTTATTAATCAATTAGAATCCATGGAAATAGGGCTGTTTCTGAAAATTTCTCATATTATCTTTTATAGTGCTTCTAAAAAGGCCTTTATTTCTGGGTCAAGAATATCTTTTATTTTCCATTTTTTAAAGATTACAAAGTCCCCTACATGCAGGTCTGCAAACCTAAATTGATAAGACAGACCTTAACAGCTTTATTCTGTGACAATTTTGAATGAGTAATTGTTTTTGATTTGAAAGATATTAACAATGGCTCTAAGTGTAATGAGAATCTCTTAGGTTATGAAGTCAGGTGAAGTAAACATGGATCAATTATTTGATGATCTTTATGAATGAGGATAGCTGTGTTCTAAAGCTGGGATATGAACAATTTACATTTACAATTCCTTTTCATTACTGGTGGACTTTCACCATTTATTTACAATATCTTTACATTTCTTTAGTTCATTTCCCTTGCAGCTGTGTATAATAATGGTCTGATTCGGTTCTGTTTTATACACGTTCTTCAAAAATTTCATCATTTTGAGCTTATTTTCAAAGCAGGAAGTAAATGAATTCTTTTCAGGACAAAGACATATGAGGTAGGTGATATTTACTCTAAAAATCCTGCATTTTGTCCATTTGTATCAACACTCTTCCTCATTTACCATGTGCTAGGCTCTAGAGGGGCTCTGAAGGTGACCAAGCCCTTACGGAGTTCAATCTAGTGGGAAGAACAGACACACACATGTCAATAGTTCACAGCTAAAGTGGTGAAGTAGCAGTGAGTACAATGAAGAGCACAGAGGAAACAGTGACAAAAGCCAGCTTTTGATGAGGTAAGGGAGTGGGGCAGAAAAAAGAGAATTTGCAAGGTCACAAAGGAGCTTTGGAGCACAAGAGATCACACTGTGCCAGGTAGAGAATTCTCTTCTATTCCTAGTTGGTTGGGTGTTTTTTATCAAGGCATCTATGAACACACACAGCTAACATCATATTTAATGGTAAAAGACTGAATGCTTTCCCCCTAAGATCAGGCACAAGACAAGATTGTCTGCACTCTCAATACTGTACTGGAGGTAGTGTATATGCAGTAAAATTTTGCTAATTATTGTCAACATAGTCTCCAAAAATCTCATCCCATTTCAAACTATCATAAGAGTATTAGAATGCCTCGTTCCTTATCCTATCACAAAACATTCTGACCTCTACAATCTGTGAAAAAATGGTTATATATTGAGGTTTTAATTTGAACTGCTTTAATTATAATTGAGGTCAAACATTTTTTATATGTTATCTATTTTTATTAGTATTTCTGCAAACTGTCCATTTGTGTTGTAACCCATTTTTATTTGCTCTTGGTTTTTTGTATTGATTTATGAAAGCTTTTTATATATTAAGAACTTTCAGTCTATATATTTTACATATAAATGTTTTATAAACATTTTTTGTTTGTAATTAGACCTTGCTTATGATATTTTTTACCATCTTAAATATCTAATTAAACGTATCTGTTTTCTGTGTTTTGTATCTGTTTTAGAAAGGGCTTCCTGTTTTCAAGTTTTAAAAATTAAATCCCCTACTTATTTTTATAGTATTCAAATTTTGGCCTATCCAAAAGTATGATATAAAGATGGGGATAGGAACCCCCAAATAGTTAATCAGTTACTCCTTCCCTATTTAAAAAAATTGTGTGTAAATATAACTTCTTATCATGTTAAAATGACATTTTATCATTAGAAAATTACTCTGTGGGTTTTTAAAACATGTGTGTTTGGGTTCTTTGTCATATTCTGTTCCATTGTTCTATGTAGGAAGAGGGAGTCCACCAGGGGTCCTGATCATGCCCGCACAATCTTGCAGAGTGTGTTGCAAGGCTTATACATTTCCTGAAACAGCTATTTCTGTAGCTATTTACATAGGCAACTGATTAGATCAATAATAACCATCCTGTAACTGTTCACTTCCTGGGGCAGGGGCTTGGGGAAACTGGCTTGTTCATTGCTTGCTACAATGTTTATTGTTTGCTCAAAAATGCTGGGCCTTTTGCCCTGGATTCCTTTCATTGAATAAAACTGCCTCTGCAGGTGTCATCTGGGCCCAGTGCACAATCCTGGTGGAACTTAGGGGCAAGAGTAAGCACTGTAAATATGCTGAATGATAGTAAATTCACCAAGACAAGTGTGATCTTGCAGGTCCTTATTAAGGTGGTCAGTCCCTCTTTTCCAAACTATACTTATTTATTTTACTATATATAATTAAAGTAAGTTATTGATTAATATACAATTTAAATTAGTTGAAAATTCCAGAACAAGGCAGACTTCATCTCAGGCTACTACACTAATTTTCACTAATTTATCAGTCCTACTGTAATATAAGCTTATAATATAATCTTTATAATATAATGAAATATGGAAATTCTTCAGAATATTGGTGATTATAAATAATGCCTTGAATTTCCAAAAGGGTATTCTGAAAGCTGACCTCAGATGACTGTAATGTACAAGTCTGGCAAAATACTAGATAGATTTTTAGAAATAATTGTCTTCAATAGTCCCAAAACACTCATCAAAACAAAATTATCTGACACAAACATAAACAAATTGAGAAGTGCTAAAATGGGGTATAACAAAAGCAAAATCTCTAGGAAGACAACACAATGACCAGGAAGTTACTTGATCAATCAGGAATAATGGAGAATAAAATAAAATAATTAGGAGTAAGAAATTGATAGATATTTCCCTTTAAGATATTAAGATATTAAGTAAGTGGTCCATGAGTTATCTACCTTAATCCCAAAAGGAGGGATATGAAAGAAACTGGGATTCAAGGAATCAGCTGATGTATTGAGTGAGAATTACTATTATTATTATAATTGTAGGTCTATTAAATGGCAGGCTGGAATGGCCTAAGAAAACTTAGGTTAAATCGAAAGGTGTTTGTATACATATATATGTATGTATATGTGAAAATTGCATAACCCCAAAATAGGGAGGCATGCATTTACAACTCCAGGCGAGGTGGAGGTGGGGTGGAACAGGAGCAGGAGAAGTTCATCTGGTGGAAACTGTCTGACTTCAAATGTCTATGAACCAATACTGTCTCTCCAATACTAACATCACTCCCTCACTGGCATCAAAAACCACCACCCCTGACCCCAACCTCAAAGTCATTGGAAGTAAAATCAGTATTCACAGAATTATAGAACCTGAGTCTAGAGTTGTAGTGATCCCACACTGCTTTAGGCAAGAACCCATCTTCAAGGGCTATGTGAGATTCTGAGTGTTGTGTTTTCAAAACACGCTGAGACTGTTGTTATGAGGAGCAGAGTAAACCAAATGGTGAAAAATTGGGGACCATTTTACAGGAGAAATAGTGAATAGATCTAGTAATATTTCATCTTGAAATGAGATAGTTTTCAGTTAAATATGATATTTGATTTATTGAATTAAAAATATTTGAAAGATTAGTTTATGGCCATTGGATTAAAATTCTCTATCTATACATCATGTTTGTCTAGCAATCCAGATGATTTTGGTAGACTCTTCCAAGCATAACATTTTACAATTCTAAAAGTTAAGGGTTACAATTAATTTGTGACAAAACACTGAGAATAAAAAGGACTAAGTTTTGGAAAGAAGGTACATTTGAACAAATGTAAAAACTTTCCTAATAGAATTATAATGCAGATACAGACTCTTGAGATAGACCATCAGGTTCAAATCTCATCTCCATCAATTACTGTGTGACATTCAGCAAGTTACCCTTTCTGTGCCTCAGTTTGACCATCTATAAATCACTGATAATAGTAGCACTTATGCATAAGTGTATATTGCAGAATTAAAATATGACTTAAAATGCTGCCAGGCATATAGTAAGTGCTATATAAATGTTAGCCTTTATTATTATTAAACTTCTTAGGAAATAGAACAGGTTATTTTATGAATAATCACACTGGTTGGGGACATGTTAGTCAATTTTATTCAACGGGTAGGGGGTCTATGATTCCGTTATTTCTTTCTCTCTTCTTCACAGAGATGAACCTAATGAGAAAAATAGGCATAAAAAAATAATCATGCCTAAGATCATTCTGTGTCTTCTTGTCACGCCTCTATCCTATTAGGGGGACAAGGGAGAGTGGTGAAGGTGGTAGTTTCCCACAGGAGGATTACTGATTTTTATAAATAAATATAAATTTAAAATAAGGCATAAGTACTACCACCCAGAACACTTTACAGACCGTATTTAAATGAAAGCCACTGGATCAGTGTCATTTCCGTTTTGCAGGAGGGGGAGAATGATGCGGAATGACTTCTAGCCCAAGAAGCAGAAGCAGCATCTGGAGAAGTGCATAGGCAATATATCTTCCAGTCACTGCTTTCTAATGCCAACAACTTGCAATGCAACAATGGAACTAAATCACTAGAGAAAGTAAGATGAATTAAAATTCATCTACTTTCCAAAGGAAGCATTCAAAATGCAAAAGCAAGGCTAATGTTTCCTTGTCCCTCTCATAGTTTTTGCTTATGCCTCTCCTACAGCAATTATCACAATCTCCCAATTGATCTCTTGCCTCTGAAAACAGACTGTGTCTTATCATTTTTGTATCGCCAAACTTTTTATCATAGCACCTTGCTCAGGAAGTGAACTGAAATATTTTTTGAATAAATACATAGTTACTTGCAAAAGCTGAAAGTACTGGATAGTGTTAAATGAGCAAGTATTTTTGTTAATATCTACTGTGTGCCCTTATTGAAGCTTGATACTAAGATGTTTATTTAAGGGCTTCCCTGGTGGCACAGTGGTTAGGAATCCGCCTGCCAATGCAGGGGACACGGGTTCGAGCCCTGGTTCGGGAAGATCCCACATGCCGTGGAGCAACAAAGCCCGTGCTCCACAACTACTGAGCCTGCGCTCTAGAGCCTGTGAGCCACAACTACTGAAGCCTGGGCGCCTAGAGCCCATGCTCCGCAACGAAGAGTGGCCCCCGCTCTCTGTAACTAGAGAGAGCCCACATGCAGCAACGAAGACCCAATGCAGCCAAAAATAAATAAATAAATAAATGTATTTAAAAAAAAAAAAAAAAAAAAAGATGTTTATTTAAACAATTAAACAATTAAATGACTCTGAGCTTATTGAAAATATGAATTTCTTATTAATATCTATATTCTCAGGTTTGCTTGACAGTTCCATGTACATACGTAATAATAGGTGCACAAAGGTGTTACTAAATTCATACCCAATCTGATTGATTATTGAAGATTTTTCTGATACAACTACTGATAACGACAATTAAGAAAACAGTTGTTGAAATTTCTTATGGTATTTTTATAATTCATTGTGATGAAAACTTAAGATGTATTATTTTATTTAATCTTTACAGCAAATCTATGAAATTTGCATTATTACCTATAGTGAGTGTCCCTTATATGGACACTCGTCCTTGGATTTAGGGCCATCCAGATAATCCACCCAAGAGAGTTACTTACATCCACAAAGACTCTTTCCAAATAAGATCACATTCACAGGTTTTGGAGCTTAGGATGTGGACATATCTTTTGGGGGAGTCACCATTCAACTCACTACAGTGTTGTAACAAATTATCATAAACTTAATGGCTTAAAAGAATATAAATTTATGGCCTTACGTCCTAGAGATTGTCATACTGAATGAAGTAAGTCAGACAGAGAAAGAGAAATATCATATGATATCGCTTATATGCAGAATCTAAAAAGAAATGATACAAATGAACGTACTTACAAAACAGAAACGGACTCACAGACTTAGAGAATGAACTTATGGTTACCGGGGCAGAGGGGAAGGGTGGAGGGAAGGGATAGTTAGGGAGTTTGGGATTGACATGTACACACTACTATATTGAAAAAGGATAACCAACAAGGACCTACTGTGTAGCACAGGGAACACTGCTCAGTGTTATGCGGCAGCCTGGATGGGAGGGGAGTTTGGGTTAGAATGGATACATGTATATGTATGGCTGAGTCGCCTTGCTGTGCACCTGAAACTATCACAACATTGTTAATCGGCTATACTCCAATATAAAATAAAAAGTAAATAAATAAATTTATGGTCTTACAGTTCTATATGTCAGAAGTCTGACACTAGTCTCACTGGGTTAAAATCAAGAAGTCGGCCCGATTTTGTTCCTTTCTGGATGGAGACTCTAGAAATGAAACTGTTTACTTGTCATTTCTAGCTTCTTGAAGCTGTCCCCATTTCTTGGATCATGCTTGCCTTTCTCTATCTTTAAAAGCCAGCAACACTGCATCTCTCCCACCTTTCTTCTGTCTTTACTTCTGTCTCTGACCACAGTTAGGGGAGGTTTTTTCACTTTTAAGGACTCATGATCAGATTGGACCCACCTGTGTAATCCGGGATAATCTTCACATCTCAAGGAATTTAACCACATCCACAAAAGCCCTTTTGCCACGTAAGGTAACATATTCAGAGGTCTTGGAGATTAGGACACGGCCATCTTTAGGGGGCTATTATTCTGCCTACCACACAATGCCTAAAACCTGGTGTTGCTTCAGAATCATGCTTGAAGACATGTGAAGATCAGTGATGCCTCATAGGAGCTGAGGATTGTGTGCTTATCAGCGGAAGCCAGCAGACAAACCCTGGACAACCAGAAACCTGTCCTATTAAGGCTGTGGTCCCTGCTCTACTAGTCAGCTCTGCTCACTGCTGTTTCTACCAGGTCATGCCCGATGAAACCTGAACATTCTGAAGAGATTTGATTGTTATTAAACTCCTGTTCAGACCAGACCATAGTCATTCCTTAAGGTGCCATGATGGTAGACAATTCTTCCACAGGACCATCACCCATAACAAACTGGCTCTGTACCATTGGTATTATAGTTCTTTAACATAAGTATTTACCTACAGGTCAAGATGGCCACCGGGTGGCTGGATTGAGACAGATTCCTGGTGTCCCCTGACTCATATACCCTGAACCACCAACCCCCCTTCAACTGTGGTTTGTTGTCAGGGCAGAATAACAGGTCCTATTTTTTTCCACAGAAGTAACATTCCGTGGATAGGGCCTTTGCTGAAGTTCATCCTGCTCTAACTGAACAGGTTTTTAAAACTGGAATTATTTTAGGTCTTATGAAACCAATTTCCTTTCAAAAATTTATTTTAATCATTTATCCAGAATTGGTTTCTGTTGCATGAAACTTAGAAAGCTGAATGATACAGAAACTTTTTCAGTCTGTTCAATATGCTAGACTTTATTGTAGAGAAAGGCTTAGTCTTTCAATGTGATGTTAATTTTCTCAGACACTTCCATTCTGCCTCCATATGTTGAAATATTTTAATTATAATATTGTTGTTTTCCATCAAGTTGCGTGACCTAATATGTCATTTCTCTTTGATGTCTAGTTAGTAACTGGCCTAACTGGACCAAAAAACAAAAACAAAAAAAACATAGATTTAGTATAAAGAATGCCAATAAAATAGATTGGCTACAGCTATTGATAAGAGAGACATCACTTTCTATTAAAATGACCTTCTGCAATTTGATTAACCTTTCTGGGTATCAGTTTCTACATTTTTTTTTTTATTGTGACAAGTAAGGGAAATGAAATCAAAATATTATATGTAAAAACATGCCTCTCATTTACTAGGTGATTGATAGATGCCTCATTGTTGACATGACAGATTTTGATAAAATTATTTTATATGATTATTTATAATTTTCAATAGTAAATTTGAAAAAAATATTTTGAAAGATATCAAAATCTTGTAGAAAAACTGACCATCTCGTTTAGAATGTTTACTGTATGTAGTTGGGATGTCATGAAGGACAAGGATAAACGCCACAGTATTCTAAGATCCAAGTCTTAGAGTGGATCCGTAAAGACTGAGTACATAAAAATGACTCTTCTACTCTTTAAAAACATTTATGTTTTGGAAAAAAAGAACTATGAGCTATTGGCCTGCCCAGTGAAACAAAAGAACTCAGTGCTTAATTTATTATACTACTCAGTGCTTAATTTATTATACTGACCTGGAAGCTGCCCTTGACAGAGCCTAACATGTGATGCAGATCTTAAACATTTATAATTATTAATTCCAGATTTTTGCTTTGAGGCTTGTATCACTCAGGGTCCAAACAGGAATATAGAAAACTCTCTAAGAATTTAATCCAGAAGGGATTTGGTTACACAAGTGATGAGATGGCTGAAAAGTCAAATAGAGTATAGGAAGGCAACCCAGAGGTTAGCAGTAGCAGGAAACTACTAAAAACCTAGGCTGCAGAGTCAAAGGGAGGATGTGTTATGAAATTCTAGGGACTGAAGTCACTAAAAGAAGCTAGAAACACATCAGTCTTGTCTGGTGTGAACTAGAGAAATAGACAAATCCATGGCTGGAGACACCACCCAAAGCAGATAAAGAGGGGGAGAGGGAGAGAGAGAGGGGGAGAGAGAGAGACAGAGAGACAGAGAGAGAGAGAAAGGGAAAGAGAAAGAGAAAGAGAAAGATCATCCAAGACAGAGAAAAAGAAAATTACCTTGACTTCTTTTTCCTGTCCTTGAGTCTCCCACAAGAGTCTTGTATTGGCTGAACCCAATCAAAAGTCAGCTGGATTCTGCAGGGATCAGCCACTGTGAAAAAGAACAGGGAGGCATGAAAAAAAATGTATCTGAATGCTAATAGGCCCAGAACTGGCTCTTAGCCCAGAGAAGTTTTATCAATTCTCAGAATGGACCTAGTTCTTACAAAGCATTCACTAGAGTGGAAAAGGAAGTAAAAATATCATGGGTATTCCTGAAAGTTCAATAAGCATAATATCTTACTCTAACCCTCTATATCAACTCCATCATGAAATCACATTGATTTTACTTTATTCTCCGTGGTCGCCTTTTTAAATCTTTCTCTTGAATTACTGCACTGGCTTCCTAAGTAGGCTCCCCATATTTTACACTGTGAAAAATTTGATGGGGTTCATCAGACAAAAATTCTTTTCAAATTACAGATGAAATTATGTCACTTTTCACTCATCGTTTAACTCATCAATGCCTTCTTGTTGTTCCTGGAATAAAGATCCATATCTGTAACTTGACCTATAAGGCCCTATGTAGCCTGGCCTCTTTCTGCCTCTTCAGGTTCACTTTTTTTATACAGCTTTTTTTTAAAAAAAAGTACTTATTTACTTATTTGGTTGCAGCGGGTATTAGTTGTGGCAGACGGGTTCCTTAGCTGCAGCACGTGGGCTCCTTAGTTGCGGCACATGGGCTCCTTAGTTTTGGCATGCAAACTCTCAGCTGCAGTATGCATATGGGATCTAGTTCCCTGACCAGGGATCGAACCCTGGCCCCCTGCACTGGGAGTGCGGAGTCCTATACACTGCACCACCAGGGAAGTCCCCAGGTTCACTTTTGATTGCACTCCTTCTCATACTTTGTTTCAACCATTCTGGCGTTTTTTTGTGTGTTTTTTTTTTTTTTTGTTTTGTTTTTAAAGTATAGTGTCTGGACTGGGTCCTATCTGTAGACATTCAGATTTAATTGCTGTGGGGTGCGGCTCAGTCATCGGTACGTTGTTTTTTTTTTGTTTTTTTTTTTAAATTAATTAATTAATTAATTTATTTTTGGCTGTGTTGGGTCTTCATTTCTGTGCCAGGGCTTTCTCTAGTTGTGGCGAGCGGGGGCCACTCTTCATCGCGGTGCACGGACCTCTCACTATCGCGGCCTCTCGTTGCGGAGCACAGGCTCCAGACGCGCAGGCTCAGTAATTGTGGCTCACGGGCCCAGTTGCTCTGCGGCATGTGGGATCTTCCCAGACCAGGGCTCGAACCCGTGTCCCCTGTATTGGCAGGCAGATTCTCAACCACTGCACCACCAGGGAAGCCCCCGGCGTTTTTATAGTTTAAAAATAATGTACCAAGGAGCTTCAAGATGGCGGAAGAGTAAGACGTGGAGATCACCTTCCTCTCCACAAATACATCAGAAATACATCTACATGTGCAACAACTCCTACAGAACACCTACTGAACGCTGGCAGAAGACCTCAGACCTCCCAAAAGGCAAGAAACTCCCCACGTACCTGGGTAAGACAAAAGAAAAAAGAAAAAACAGAGACAAAAGAATAGGGATGGGACCTGCACCTCTGGGAGGGAGCTGTGAAGGAGGAAAGATTTCCACACACTAGGAAGCTCCTTCGCGGGCAGAGACAGGGGTGGCTGGCGGGGGAAGCTTCGGAGCCATGGAGGAGAGCACAACAGAAGTGCGGAGCGCAAAGCGGAGAGATTCCTGCACAGAGGAGCGGTGCCGACCAGCACTCACCAGCCCGAGAGGCTTGTCTGCTCACCCGCCGGGGTGGGCGGGGCTGGGAGCTGAGGCTCGGGCTTCGGTCAGATCACAGGGAGAGGACTGGGGTTGGCGTCGTGAACACAGCCTGAAGGGGTTAGTGCGCCACAGCTAGCCGGGAGGGAGACCGGGAAAAAGTCTGCAGCTGCCGAAGAGGCAAGAGACTTTTTCTTGCCTCTTTGTTTCCTGGTGCGCGAGGAGAGGGGATTAAGAGCGCCGCTTAAAGGAGCACCAGAGACTGGCGCGAGCTGCGGCCATCAGCGTGGACCCCAGAGATGGGCATGAGACGCTAAGGCTGCTGCTGCCGCCACCAAGAAGCCTGTGTGCGAGCCCAGGTCACTCTCCACACCGCCCCTCCCGGGAGCCTGTGCAGCCCGCCACTGCCAGCGTCCCGTGATCCAGGGACAACTTCCCCAGGAGAACGCACGGCACGCCTCAGGCTGCTGCAATGTCACGCTGGCCTCTGCCGCCGCAGGCTCGCCCCGCATCCGTACCCCTCCCTCCCCGCGGCCTGGGTGAGCCAGAGCCTCCGAAGCAGCTGCTCCTTTAACCCCATCCTGTGTGAACGAAGAACAGACGTCCTCAGGCGACCTCCACGCAGAGGCAGGGCCAAATCCAATGCTGAACCCCGGGAGCTGTGCGAACAAAGAAGAGAAAGGGAAATCTCTCCCAGCAGCCTAAGGAGCAGCTGATTAAATCTCCACAATCAACCTGATGTACCCTGCATCTGAGGAATACCTGAATAGACAACGAATCATCCCAAATTGAGGAGGTGGACTTTGGGAGCAACGATATATATATATATGTTTTTCCCTTTTTCTCTCTCTCTTTTTTTTTTTTTTAGCACGAACAGTCACTTCGCTCTCCTGCTCAGAACTGCTCCGTGATTCTCTGTTGCCACCAGGGTATTCTTTTTTTTTTTTTTTAATTATTAGCACCTTTAATTATTATTTATTTATTTATTTGGCTGTGTTGGGTCTTCGTTTCTGGGCGAGGGCTTCCTCTAGTTGCGGCAAGCGGGGGCCACTCTTCATCGCGGTGCGAGGGCCTCTCACTATCGTGGACTCTCTTGTTGCGGAGCACAGGTTCCAGACGTGCAGTCTCAGTACTTGTGGCTCACGGGCCTAGCTGCTCCACGGCATGTGGGATCTCCCCAGACCAGGGCTCGAACCCGTGTCCCCTGCATTGGCAGGCAGATTCTCAACCACTGCGCCACCAGGGAAGCCCCCCTTTTTCTCTTTTTGTGAGTGTGTATGTGTATTCTTCTGTGTGTGATTTTGTCTGAATAGCTTTGCTTTTACCATTTGTCCTAGGGTTGTGTCTGTCCATTTGTTTTTTTTTTTTTTGGACAATTTTTAGCACTTGTTATCATTGGTGGATTTGTTTTTTGGTTTGCTTGCTCTTTCTTTCTTTCTTTTTTTTATTACTTAAAAATTTTTTATTAATAATTATTTTATATTTTAATAACTTTTAATTTAATTTAATTTTATCTTATTCTTTCTTTCTTTTTTTTTTCTCCCTTTTATTCTGAGTCATGTGGATGACAGGCTCTTGGTGCTCCAGCCCAGCGTCAGGGCTGTGCCTCTGAGGTGGGAGAGCCAAGTTCAGGACATTGGTCCACAAGAGACCTCCCAGCTCCACGTAATATCAAATGGCGAAAAACTCCCAGAGATCTCCATCTCAAAGCCAAGACCCAGCTCCACTCAACGACCAGCAAGCTACAGTGCAGGACACCCTAGGCCAAACAACTAGCAAGACAGGAACACAACCCCTCCCATTAGCAGAGAGGCTGCCTAAAATCATAAGAAGGCCACAGACACCCCAAAACACACCACCAGATGTGGACCTGTCCACCAGAAAGACAAGGTCCAGCCTCATCCACCAGAACACAGGCATTAGTCCCCTCCACCAGGAAGCATACACAACCCATTGAACCAACCTTAGCCACTGGGGGCAGACACCAAAAACAATGGGAACTACGAACCTGCAGCCTGCAAAAAGGAGACACCAAACACAGTAAGTTAAGCAAAATGAGAAGACAGAGAAACACACAGCAGATGAAGGAGCAAGGTAAAAACTCACCAGACCTAACAAATGAAGAGGAAATAGGCAGTCTACCTGAAAAAGAATTCAGAATAATGACAGTAAAGATGATCCAAAATCTTGGAAATAGAATGGAGAAAATACCAGAAACGTTTAACAAAGACCTAGAAGAACTAAAGAGCAAACAAACAGTGATGAACAACACAATAAATGAAATAAAAAATTCTCTAAAAGGGATCAATAGCAGAATAACTGAGGCAGAAGAACGGGTAAGTGACCTGGAAGATAAAATAGTGGAAATAACTACTGCAGAGCAGAAGAAAGAAAACAGAATGAAAAGAATTGAGGACAGTCTCAGAGACCTCTGGGACAACATTAAACGCCCCAACATTCGAATTACAGGGTTCCCAGAAGAAGAAGAGAAAAAGAAAGGGACTGAGAAAATATTTGAAGAGATTATAGTTGAAAACTTCCCTAATATGGGAAAGGAAATAGTCAATCAAGTCCATGAAGTGCAGAGAGTCCCAAACAGGATAAATCCAAGGATAAACATGCCAAGACACATATTAATCAAACTATCAAAAATTAAATATAAAGAAAAAATATTAAAAGCAGCAAGGGAAAAAACAACAAATAACACACAAGGGATTCCCCATGAGGTTAACAGCTGATCTTTCAGCAGAAACTCTGCAAGCCAGAAGGGAGTGTGGCAGGACATATTTAAAGTGATGAAGGGGAAAAAACATATAACCAAGATTACTCTACCCAGCAAGGATCTCATTCAGATTTGACAGAGAAATTAAAACCTTTACAGACAAGCAAAAGCTAAGAGAGTTCAGCACCACCAAACCAGCTTTACAACAAATGCTAAAGGAACTTCTCTAGGCAGGAAACACAAGAGAAGGAAAAGACCTACAATAATAAACCCAAAACAATTAACAAAATAGTAATAGGAACATACATATTGATAATTACCTTAAATGTAAATGGACTAAATGCTACTACCAAAAGACATAGACTGGCTGAATGGATACAAAAACAAGACCCATATATATGCTGTGTACAAGAGACCCACTTCAGACCTAGGGACACATACAGACTGAAAATGAGGGGATGGAAAAACATATTCCATGCAAATGGAAATCAAAAGAAAGCTGGAGTAGCAATTCTCATATCAGGCAAATTAGACTTTAAAATAAAGACTCTTACAAGAGGCAAAGAAGGACACAACATACTGATCAAGGGATCAATCCAAGAAGAAGATATAACAATTTAAAATACTTATGCACCCAACACAGGAGCACCTCAGTACATAAGGCAAATACTAAGAGCCATAAAAGGGGAAATTGACAGTAACACAATCATAGTAGGGGATTTTAACACCCCACTTTCACCAATGGACAGATCATCCAAAATGAAAATAAATAAGGAAACACAGGCTTTAAATGATACATTACACAAGATGGACTTAATTGATATTTACAGGACATTCCATCCAAAAACAACAGAATACACTTTCTTCTCAAGTGCTCATGGACGATTCTCCAGGATACATCATATCTTGGGTCACAAATCAAGTCCTGATAAACTTAAGAAAATTGAAATCATGTCAAGTATCTTTTCCGACCACCATGCTATGAGACTAGATACCAATTACAGGAAAAAAATCTGTAAAAAATACAAACACATGGAGGCTAAACAATACACTACTTAATAACCAAGAGATCACTGAAGAAATAAAACAGGAAATCAAAAAATACCTAGAAACAAATGACAGTGAAAACAAGACGACCCAAAACCTATGGGATGCAGCAAAAGTAGGCCTAAGAGGGAAGTTTATAGCAATACAATCCTACCTTAAGAAACATCTTAAATAAACAAACTAAACTTACAGCTAAAGCAATTAGAGAAAGAAGAACAAAAAACTCCCAAAGTTAGCAGAAGGAAGAAATCATAAAGATCAGATCAGAAATAAATGAAAAAAAAATCAAGGAAACGATAGCAAAGATCAATAAAACTAAAAGCTGGTTCTTTGAGAAGATAAACATAATTGATAAACCATTAGCCAGACTCATCAAGAAAAAAAGGGAGAAGACTCAAATCAACAGAATTAGAAATGAAAAAGGAGAAGTAACAACTGACTCTGCAGGAATACAAAGGATCATGAGAGATTACTACAAGCAGCTATATGCCAAGAAAATGGACAACCTGGAAGAAATGGACAAATTCTTAGAAATGCACAACCTGCCAAGACTGAACCGGGAAGAAATAGAAAATATGAACTGACCAATCACAAGCACTGAAATTAAAACTGTGATTAATAATCTTGCAACAAACAAAACTCCAGGACCAGATGGCTTCACAGGCGAATTCTATCAAACATTTAGAGAAGAGCTAACACCCATCCTTCTTAAACTCTTCCAAAATAGAGCGGAGGAAGGAATACTCCCAAACTCATTTACGAGGCCACCATCACCCTGATACCAAAACCAGACAAAGATGTCACAAAGAAAGAAAACTACAGGCCAATATCACTGATGAACATAGATGCAAAAATCCTCAACAAAATACTAGCAAACAGAATCCAACAGCACATTAAAAGGATCATACACCATGATCAAGTGGGGTTTACCCCACGAATGCAAGGATTCTTCAATATATGCAAATCAATCCATGTGATACACCATATTAACAAATTGAAGGAGAAAAACCATATGATCATCTCAATAGATGCAGAGAAAGCTTGCGACAAAATTCAACACCCATTTATGATAAAAACCCTCCAGAGAGTAGGCATAGAGGGAAATTACCACAACATAATAAAGGCCATATATGAGAAACCCACAGCCAACATTGTTCTCAATGATGAAAAACTGAAACCGTTTCCACTAAGATCAGGAACAAGACAAGGTTGCCCACTCTCACCACTATTATTCAACATAGTTTTGGAAGATTTAGCCACAGCAATCAGAGAAGAAAAAGAAATAAAAGGAATCCAAATTGGAAAAGAAGAAGTAAATCTGTCACTGTTTGCAGATGACATGATACTATATAGAGAGAATCCTAAAGATGCTACCAGAAAACTACTAGAGCTAATCAATGAATTTGGTAAAGTAGCAGGATACCAAATTAATGCACAGAAATCTCTTGCATTCCTATACACTAATGATGAAATATCTGAAAGTGAAATTAAGAAAACACTCCCATTTACAACTGCAACAAAAAGAATAAAATATCTAGGAATAAACCTACCTAAGGAGACAAGACCTGTATGCAGAAAATTATGACACTGATGAAAGAAATTAAAGATGATACAAACAGATGGAGAAATATACCATGTTCTTGGACTGGAAGAATCAACATTGTGAAAATGACTATACCACCCAAAGCATTCTACAGATTCAATGCAATCCCTATCAAACTACCACTGGCATTTTTCACAGAACTAGAACAAAAAATTTCACAGTTCGTATGGAAATACAAAAGACCCCAAATAGCCAAAGCAATCTTGAGAAAGAGAAACGGAGCTGGAGGAATCAGGCTCCCTGACTTCAGACTATACTACAAAGCTACAGTAATCAAGACAGTATAGTACTGGCACAAAAACAGAAATATAGATCAATGGAACAGGATAGAAAGCCCAGAGATAAACCCACGCACATATGGTCACCTTATCTTTGATAAAGGAGGGAAGAATATACAGTGGAGAAAAGGCAGCCTCTTCAATAATTGGTGCTGGGAAAACTGGACAGCTACATGTAAAAGAATGAAATTAGAACACTCCCTAACGCCATACACAAAAATAAACCCAAAATAGATTAAAGACCAAATGTAAGGCCAGACACTATCAAACTCTTAGAGGAAAACATAGGCAGAACATTCTAGGACATAAATCACAGCAAGATCCTTTTTGACCCACCTCCTAGAGAAATGGAAATAAAAACAAAAATAAACAAATGGGACCTAATGAAACTTAAAATCTTTTGCACAGCAAAGGAAACCATAAAGAAGATGAAAAGACAGCCCTCAGAATGGGAGAAAATATTTGCAAATGAAGCAACTGACAAAGGATTAATCTCCAAAATTTACAAGCAGCTCATGCAGCTCAATATCAAAAAAACAAACAACCCAATCCAAAAATGGGCAGAAGACCTAAATAGATATTTCTGCAAAGAAGATATACACATTGCCAACAGACACATGAAAGAATGCTCAACATCATTAATCATTAGAGAAATGCAAATCAAAACTACAATGAGATATCATGTCACACTGGTCAGAATGGCCATCATCAAAAAACCTACAAACAATAAATGCTGGAGAGGGTGTGGAGAAAAGGGAACTCTCTTGCACTGTTGGTGGGAATGTAAATTGATACAGCCACTATGGAGAACAGTATGGAGGTTCTTTAAAAAACTAAAAATAGCACTACCATATGACCCAGCAATCCCACTACTGGGCATGTACCCTGAGAAAAGCATAATTCAAAAAGAGTCATGTACCAAAATGTTCATTGCAGCTCTATTTACAATAGCCAGGACATGGAAGCAACCTAAGTGTCCATCAACAGATGAATGGATAAAGAAGATGTGGCACATATATACAATGGAATATTACTCAGCCATAAAAAGGAACGAAACTGAGTTATTTGTAGTGAGGTGGATGGACCTAGAGACTGTCTTACAGAGTGAAGTAAGTCAGAAAGAGAAAAACAAATACCGTATGCTAACATATATGTGGAATCTAAAAAAAAAAAAAGAAATAATGGTCATGAAGAACTTAGGGGCAAGATGGGAATAAAGATGCAGACCTACTAAAGAATGGACTTGAGGATACGGGGATGGTGAAGGGTAAGCTGGGACAAAGTGAGAGAGTGGCATGGACATATATACACTACCAAACGTAAAATAGATAGCTAGTGGGAAGCAGCCCCATAGCACAGGGAGATCAGCTTGGTGCTTTGTGACCACCTAGAGGGGTGGGATAGGGAAGGTGGGAGGGAGGGAGACGCAAGAGAGATATGGGGACATATGTGTATGTATAACTGATTCACTTTGTTATAAAGCAGAAACTAACACACCATTGTAAAGCAATTATACTCCAATAAAGATGTTAAAAAAAAATCTACAAACAATAAATGCTGCAGAGGTTGTGGAGAAAAGGGAACCCTCTTGCACTGTTGGTTGGAATGTAAATTGATACAGCCACTATGGAGAACAGTATGGAGGTTCCTTAAAAAACTAAAAATAGAACTACCATATGACCCAGCAATCCCACTACTGGGCATGTACCCTGAGAAAACCATGATTCAAAAAGAGTCATGTACCAAAATTTTCATTGCAGCTCTATTTACAATAGCCAGGACATGGAAGCAACCTAAGTGTCCATCGACAGATGAATGGATAAAGAAGATGTGGCACATATATACAATGGAATATTACTCAGCCATAAAAGAAACGAAATTGAGTTATTTGTAGTGAGGTGGATCGACCTAGAGTCTGTCATACAGAGTGAAGTAAGTCAGAAAGAGAAAAATAAATACTGTATGCTAACAGATATATATGGAATCTAAAAAACAAACAAAAAAATGGTCATGAAGAACCTAGGGGCAAGATGGGAATAAAGATGCAGACCTACTAGAGAATGGACTTGAGGATACATTGCGGGGGAAGGGTAAGCTGGGACAAAGTGAGAAAGTGACATGGACATATATACACTACCAAATGTAAAATAGATAGCTAGTGGGAAGCGGCCTCATAGCACAGGGTGATTAGCTCGGTGCTTTGTGACCACCTAGAGGGGTGGGATAAGGAGGGTGGGTGGGAGGGAGATGCAAGAGGGAAGAGATATGGGGATATATATATATGTATAACTGATTCACTTTGTTATAAAGCAGAAACTAACACACCATTGTAAAGCAGTTATACTCCAATAAAATGTTAAAAAAAAAAATAAAAATAGTGTACCATTCTACCTTTCATTAGATGATCATCACATATGATATTCCCTCTACTTGGAATTCCATTTCCCCAATTAACTTTGACTTCTTTTGTGTGTGATCAGCACTTTCTGACTCCTAGTTATATTTTTTTAAAGCATCTGTACCTTTCCTCATAGTTAGTTTCTATATACTTTAATTACATGCTTGCAATGGAGGTAATGTTTCATGATGCCTATTCTACCCAAGAGAGGTCCAGGAAATTTCTCTTTCACAATACCAATGTTCTTCTCTGGGTTTCCCTTCCTGTGCAATCCTCTGTCAAAGTTCGTCTCATTGAATTCACTTTGAGGCGTTCCAACTGTCTCCTGCCAGGATCATGACTGGCACACAACTTTTCTAGTTTTCCAGGGCAGTAAAGCCAGTGCTTTTTTGATATGGGCCCTAAGTCCTAGAGTATGACTCAAGGGAACAGAATAGAAAGTTTAGATCTATATATCCATGTGTATACAGTTAACTGACTTTTGACAGAAGTGCCTAAGCAATTCAGTGGGGGAAAGGATAGTCTTTTCCATAAAAGGTGCTGAAAAGTTAAACACCCATATGCAAAAAAAAAAAAAAATCAAATTACACCTTTGTCTCTTATCTCAGACTAAGCAAAAATTCACTTGAAATGGATTATACATGTAAATGTAAAAGCTAAAACTTTAAAACTTCTAGAGGAAAACAGGAAAAATCTTGGTCACCTTAAGTTGGACAAAGATTTCTGAAACATGATACAAAATATATAAACTATAAAAGGAAAGTTAACAAATTGGACTTAACGAAAATTAAAATCGGGGGCTTCCCTGGTGGCCCAGTGGTTAAGAATCCGCCTGCCAATGCAGGAGACACGGGTTCCAGCCCTGGTCCGGGAAGATCCCACATGCCATGGAGCAACTAAGCCTATGCACCACAACTACTGAGCCTGCGCTCTACAGCCCGCAAGCCACAACTACTGAGCCCGTGTGCCACAACTACTGAGCCTGTGTGCCTAGAGCCCATGCTCCACAACAAGAGAAGCCACCGCAGTGTGAAGCCTGTGCACCACAACAAAGAGTAGCCCCTGCTCGCCGCAACTTGAGAAAGCCCACACACAGCAACAAAGACCCAGTGCAGCCAAAAATAAATTAATAAAATAAATTTATAAAAAAAAAATTAAAATCATTTGCTCTTCAAAATACACTCTCAAGAAAATGAAAATGCACACCATAAACTGAGAGAAAATATTTGCAAAACTAATATCTGAAAGCACTTATATCTGGAATATGTAACTTTAAACTCAATAATAAGTAGACATACAGCCCAACTGAAAAATGGGCTAAGGATTTGAATAGACACTTCTCCTATATATATGCATATAGGATATATCCTATGTAGGATATATGGATATAAATATATGAATAGCAAATAGTCACATAAAAATATATTCAACGTAATTAATCATTAGGGAAATACAAATTAATTCCATAATGAGAGTCTACCATACACACAATAAAAGAGCTAAAATTTAAAAGATCGACAAATACTAAGTCTTGGAGAATATGTAGAGCAACTTAAACTCTCATATTCTACTGGTGAGGATATAAAACGGTGCTACCACTTTAGAAATAGTTTCACAGTTTCATAAAATGTTAAATATACATTTACCATACTACTCAAACACTGTTCTAGGTATCTACACAAGATAATTGAAAGCATATGTCCATAAAAGCCCTGCACTCAAATGCTCATGACAACTTTATTTTTAATACCTCAGATTTGGAAGTAATTTAAATGTCCATCAAAAGATAAATGACTTAAAAATTGTGGTTTATCATACAATAGAATACTATTCAGCAATAAAATAGAATCAACCATTGATACATGCAATGACATGCCTGAATCACAAAATAAATATACTGAAGGAAGTAAGACCAAAAAGACAAGACGGTATACTATATGATTATATATATATATATATATATATATATATATATAAAATAATCTATCAAATGGAAATCAATCGATAGTAGCAGAAAACAGATCAGTGACAACACTAAATGTGATTAGAGAAGTTTGTGAAGATGGAGGAAGGGATTAAAAAGAACAAGGAAATTTTAGGAGGTGATAGATATATTCATTAACTTGATTGTGACGATGGTTTCATCTGTGTATCTATTTGCCCAAATCCATCAAATTTTACACTTGAAATATGTACAGTTTATTGTATGCCAATTAAATCTCAGTAAAGCTGTTAAATAAAGTATATTCCAATCCAGTGTTTCACTCTTAAAAATTAAAATAGTTTGAAGATCATTTTCTACCAATACATAGAAACATGCTTTTTTTCTTAAACCATTGCTTTATAATCCATTAGATGGATATATCATAATTCATATAAATAATTTCCATTGATATACACTGGAATCTTTTCCAGTGTTTTGGTATGAATAACATTCTGGTAATGAACAGACTTGTATATAAATTATTTAACATGCATACAAGAATATCATAGGACAAACCTGCAGAAATGGGTTTATGACATCAAAAGATATATATATATATATTCATTCTTCTAATTGACCTCCATAAGATTTGGACCAATTTATTCTGCCATAGTTTTTTATTTTTCCAATAATCCCATTATACCTTAATTTCTCTTTTTCATACCTGAAGCCCTCCCCACACTTCTGAAAATATTTCCCTTTCATAAATTTGTCTTTCTAATTCTGTGAATAAAATATCTCACAAACTCCACTGGTCTTGCTTTAGTTAAGACTTCATTAAGACACTCTGACTCTTGTAATAGATTCTTAATTGGTCACTCTGGTACCTCTTTTTCCTGTTTTTCTGTCTTTCACACAGTCACCACCTGTCTCAAATCACAGAATAATCACATCAGTGCTCTGATGAATTCATGGACTAACCGCCCCCACTAACCACAGAACCCATCTATAAACAAGTACAGCTTTATACAATCTAGAGTCAGCTAGCTTTTCACATTTCTTCCTCCAACAAGATTCCCACTACCCACACATTTTGCTCTTAACCTGCACTGAAATTGTTGTGTCTGCCAAACATATCACTATGTCACACAGTTCTATCTTTGAACATGTATTTCTCTCCATGAACATGTCTCCCCTTTCCTTTCTCTGACTAGGAAATTCCTACTCTTCCTTTAAGAGCCAATTAACTGTGGCTTAAGTGATATCCAACTAGTCTCCTTGTTGTTGCCCTTCACACTCTTCCTTTAAATAATCTCATACACACACACACACACACACACACAAAAGAGTAATGCATCAACTCTGAAAAAGGAAGTCTTGAAGGCAATTCTCTTCTGAAAGATTCATAACACTAAACTGAGAAATAACAATTTTTGATCAATAAAACCTTTGTTCACTGCATTAGCAAAACCACCTCAACCTTCTAAAACAGAGCTGTCAGAAAACGAATGGAATAGTGAGAGAGGACAGACAGTGGCAACAGGAAGCTTCCTAGTTGACTTGCACACTGGGGGTTGTGGTTTTGCACTTACTAAGTTTTATTTAAAGTGTTGGGAAATGGAGAATTAAGAGATAAAATTTATGCCTGTTTACTTGCAATCTATGTATACTTATCAGATTCTGAAAATAGGGCCTTTTGTCCAACTACAATTCTGGGAAGTTGTTTTTATCACTATTTAAGAACTACTTTGGGCAAGTACTGGGCCTTGATATGTCTCTGTTCTTTGAGCAGTAAGAAGAAAAAAATTACCAATATTCTTATTAAGGGAAAAGAAACTATAGAGCAAAGTAAACAAAAATCATAATTGACATTCAGAAGTAAAAGGTGCCACTCAGACTTCTTATTTACTATGGGTATAAGAATACATTTCAGAAAGTTACTTTATATAGATTTATTAGGATGGAATAAGGCACACATATTTAGGGAAAAAAAGAACATCTCAAGATAAAAAGAAAACAAATTGAATTCTTTCAAAGAAATTAAAACTTTATAGTGGAATTGAAACCTGTGTTGTCGGCAGTAAAGAGGAGAACTGACACAGAAAAATAACAAAAACATGAAAACCCATTACATGTTAAAAAAAAAAAAAAAAACACAAAATAACAAAAAGCCCCCAAAAAACCAACCTGAAGAAAAAAACAGAGATTAACAAAACAAAACAAAATATATTCAGAAGAAAATTTTCTGTAGATGAAAATATTTGGCTTTCCAAATAAGGAGAATCTAAGTGCCAAAACTAATTAAGAAGATTATAGCTAGACAAATCCTAGCAAACATTCAGATGGCAAAGATACAAGGAAAAAATATTAGGACAAAGTTTTCAGAGAGAAGAACTGAGAACCCTCCCATGGAGAGGATACATGAGAACATGTATCCAGTTACATGTTTGTTCATATGCAATAAAACTATTTTAATTATCAGGTAACCCATAACAAAAAAATAAATTAAAAATATGCATTCTAATTTCATTATCACTTACACTATTCTAAATATTTTGGCTGTCTCCATTTTTTAAAAAATGATGTTTACCCTAAAAAAGGAGTTATCATTACCAGAAAGAAATAAGAGAAGTATTATTTTTAAATACATTTTGTCTATAAAACCTTTAAACTAAATAGAATTAACAAGAATTCTTAAAATTAAAAAAATTCTGTGAAGTGGGCAACTCTAAAAAAATTAAAATTTTAGTTTCCTATATACCTTGTCTACTGAATTTATGCATCGAATTTTCTATATCACAACAAAAAACAAAAGCTAGGAATTATTCTATAAAAATGGACTCTAACTATATAAAATGAGAGAAAGAAGGAAGGAAGAGAGGGAGGGAGGAAGGAAGGAAGAGAGGGAGGGAGGGAGGCAGGGAGGAAGGAAGGAAGAGAGGGAGGGAGGGAGGGAGGAAGGAAGGAAGGAAGAGAGGGAGGGAGGGAGGGAGGGAGGGAGGAAGGAAGGAAGAGAGGGAGGGAGGGAGGGAGGAAGGAAAGGAGGGAGCGAGGGAGGGAGGAAGGAAGGAAGGAAGAGAGGGAGGGAGGGAGGCAGGGAGGAAGGAAGGAAGGAAGAGAGGGAGGGAGGGGGAAAGAAGGAAGGAAGGAAGAGAGGGAGGGAGGGAGGAAGGAAGGAAGGAAGGAAGGAAGAGAGGGAGGGAGGGAGGAAGGAAGCAAGAGAGGGAGGGAGGGAGGGAGGAAGGAAAGAAGGAAGAGAGGGAGGGAGGGAGGAAGGAAGGAAGGAAGAGAGGGAGGGAGGGAGGGAGGAAGGAAGGAAGGAAGAGTGGGAGGGAGGGAGGAAGGAAGGAAGAGAGGGAGGGAGGGAGGGAGGAAGGAAGGAAGGAAGGAAGAGAGGGAGGGAGGGAGGGAGGGAGGAAGGAAGGAAGGAAGAGTGGGAGGGAGGGAGGAAGGAAGGAAGAGAGGGAGGGAGGGAGGGAGGAAGGAAGGAAGGAAGGAAGAGAGGGAGGGAGGAAGGAAGGAAGGAAGGAAGAGAGGGAGGGAGGGAGGAAGGAAGGAAGGAAGGAAGGAAGAGAGGGAGGGAGGGAGGAAGGAAGGAAGGAAGAGTGGGAGGGAGGGAGGAAGGAAGGAAGGAAGAGAGGGAGGGAGGGAGGAAGGAAGGAAAGAACATCACCTTTTTGCTAGCAGATATAAGAAATGAATGGAGAGACAAATTTTGTTTCTAAATGGTACAACTGTCATATAAATAGTTGACAGAGGTCAGAGTAAAGATGTAAAGAGTTTTGAGTAAAAAAACCCCAAACATAGTATAGTAAACCAGGAAATATGTAATTTAAACATGATTTCCGGAAGAGGAACAACTCCCCAAACACTAAAGCAATAGAAAAAAGTCTGAAGGAAAACACTGTCTGAGCAGCAGATTTGCCTAAAAATGAAATTTTATATGTATATAATATTATATATTCTTAATCGATCAAGAGCCCTAACAAATTAATAGGGGAAACATTAGCACTCTACCAATTAGAGAACACAGAGGAAATATTCACAGGAGAAAAATAAATGGCCAACTGAAGTATAAAAGAAAATGTTCTACCTGTCTAGCTGTTACCAATATTACTCTCATAATATCCTCTTGTGTATATACACTAGTGTAACCATCCCTTAAGATTGTTTGACAACATATTAAGATCTTTGAAATTTCATACCCTGTGACCCATTAATGCTAGCTTTAAGAGAATTTCCTGTGGTAACAATTTAGAATTGACCAAAGCAAGTTGCCAGTGAGAGTCTCCAGCAGCTCAGAAGTCAGGAAGAGAATGAGATTAGAATGCTTACTTCCCCAATTCTCTCTTTGCCACAGTGCCACCAGTTAGCTGATTTCATCCACTTAATGACACAATCTTTATTGAGCTGACTTCTCCAGATTCAGGTAACACCGCTATGCTTGCTGACTGCAGTCTTAAGGCTCCCTTAGTCCTAAGTCTACCTGCATTTGTTTGTTGGTTTCCCTTAACTCTGCTTCTACCTTTGTAAACATCTTCTTCATTAAGCTTTCCCCAACAATACTGCTTGAACATGCTGTTTCCTGCTGGTCTCTTGTCTGGTACACCCACAAAATCTCATATATTCCATATCATTTAAAAATCAGATCTCACAAGAAAGGATATTTCTTTTCACAGTATAGCCACTGGGTAGCTCCTAATTAGTGAAGCTCCTAATTCTCTCATAGTTGTACTACTCTTTTTGCTGTATCATTACTACCTAGCCCACTGTAGGCAAAACAGTGAGGCGGCTCTCATCCATTTTATCCAACCTTTATGCCAACCTGAGAAGACATACTCAATATGTTGTTTTTATATATTGTCTATAAATTAAAAGCAGGTGTGCAGTCCTGAGGTAGAACTACAGGATGGAACTGTAGTTAAACTGATTCCCCAGTGTTTGTGTAGCTACACTGAAGAAGATAAATGAACTCATTGTGTTTTTCATTCATGTTTTAGGTGACATTTCCTCTGCTTCTATCAACTTTGTTGAGTATTCATAGGTTTTATTCATAATTTTCATAATGTGTTATTTTCATTTTAAGTTAACTAGTGGTGATATCCAATTTTTATTCAATATAGTGAATTTATTTAAACCCTCAGGAAAAGAACTTTTTAGGTATTAGCTAATACTGGTCAGATTTTATCAAGATTCATTTGTCCAGTACACCTAACCTATAACTCCATAATTCTACTCCTCCATATCTACTTAAGATAAATGAGTATATATGTCCACTAAAAGGCATGTACAAAAATGTTCCTAGTGACTTTATTATAATAGGCAAACACTATAATCAACTTAAGTAATCATCAAGAGCAAAATAGGTAAGCAAATTGTAGTATATTCTTACAGTACACAACTACACAGTGATTAGAAAAAGAACAAATTAGTGATTTCCACAATAGCATAGATGAACCAAATTATACTGAGTAGAGAAAACCAGACACAAAAAGTATGATTCCATTTATATGAGTTTGAGAACAGGAAAAACTAACATATGGTGATAAAAGTCAGAATAATTGTTGTCTCTAATGGCAGTATTGAAAAGGGAGGACATGGGTATGGAAAATGTTTTATAGCTTAATGTGGGTGGTAGTTACAGAAGTATGCTTATATATAAAAATTCATTGAGTTGTATACTTATGATTTTTGCATTTCATTCACCTTAGTGTATAATTTTTACCTTAACTTGAAAAGTTTTTGTTTTTAAAGAGTTTTAGTTGCTCAGCATAGAAAATATCAGGTAAGTAACACCTTTATGAACTTTTTTTCTTAAATAAGGCTTATTTCTGAAGATACTGCTGTATGTAATATTAGTTACACATTTATTTCCTCACTAAATCATCATAAAATCCATGTAAAGTCCAAAGAAGTTACATAAGTTGCCCAAAGAATTAAATAAGTAGCTTCAATACTAAATGGTAGGGTCAGGCTTCAAATCCCTTTTATTATTATCTTAGATTGAATTCCCTGGAAACAGACTCCAAGATAAAGATTAGGGAAGTACTCTTGGAAACAACATCCATAAGGGTGTGTGAGAAGCACGACTAGGGAGAGAGAGTCTGAATTGTGATTCTGTTGCAACAGAGGCCTCAGCCCACTGCATGGAGGAGCTCTGGAGGTGGATGGCCATTTCCACTTGAAAAGGAGGGACTATGCATTGACAGGTCAATGGATGTGGATTGAAATAGGGTAGCAAATAATTTTGAGTAGGACAATTCTTTTTGGCTGAAGGCCATTTTGTGGGCCATTGGCAGCCAGCACTCTTGGTAGGTGGAAAAATAAATGCCTAGATCCTGAAAGGAGGATTGAGATGAAACATAGCCTATCCTGTACAAATATTGACAGACCTTTACCTCATTATTGAGTACATGAAACTCTAATTCAAAAATGTTTTGTAACTTGACCAATAAAAGAGTGAACCCAAATTATAGATTTCCTGCCCGATGGATTTTTTTATATAATACTTCCAGGCTATCAATGACTTTTTTTCTTATTTCATAAATATTAAGTATTAAAGACAAGTATTATTAAAATGTATAAGGTCTCTTCTTGATTAAAGTTAAAATAATAATGGGAAAATTGTAAAGGTTGGTTAATGGCTTCACATTCTGTCTTCAAAAGTGATTATAGTTATTGATCTACTATAATTTTTATGTTAATTTGATTCCTGAAATAACTCTTGCGCTATTGTAAATCATAGTTTTATAACAAGAATTTCCAAGTAATATTATTGATATAAAATAGATACATGTCATTTAGTAAATCACCAGGACTTAAAAGATACTCAAGTTTTATCTAATTTATGTTTAAAATGATTAGTTTCAATAAAACCCAAATACAAATGTATTTGTATGTAATGAAAATATAAAGTAATATATATGAAGATTTAATGAAGAACTTAAAATATTTTAGAGAAATTCAACAATCTGTAAAAAGATGATGCCAAACACATTTTTTTCATTAGCGAAAGTATATCTCAGTTGTGGGAATTCTGATTTCCTTTTTGATAATATTTTAGTATTTTCCAAAATAAGAGGTGTTTCTTTGCAATCTAGCAATACTGTTTTGAAACAAAATTAAAAATTAAAGATAGGTAATGACGGTAGGAGTAAGGGGTCACATGAAACCTCCCAGAAATAACAATTATAAAAATTGAATAAAATATTATAAAACAAGCATTTAAAGCAACTTAAAAGAGTCCAAAAGCAAAAAGAGGACATATGAGAGTTCACACTTGGAAATCTGGAACTGGAAGGTGTGAGAATTATGAGAATGTAGGATTCTGGCCAGAGTGCACTCCTGTCTCCATGGCTATAGCAGCAGAATAGGCCGTAGAAAACCTCATCCTTATCAGGTCAAGGTCCTGGAGACAAGAATTCAGGGCTAAAAAAGTGGCCATGAATTTAAAGGGATAATTTTGGCAGTAAGAGAACCGCAGAGGTAATGATATCAAAAATCTAAGTATCAGCTCTGCCCAAAACACTAGCTGAAAATTCCATTTACAGGGAATACTCCAGAGTCCCTAATGAGAAAGGACAGAGGATATAACTACGTTGGGGCCAAATCTGTGACTCTGTACCCTTTTTTTTTTTTTTTAATAGATGAGTACATTCCCTAACAGTGCACAGATTGAGTGAGCTGAAGAAATCTATGCCTTTTAGGCTTGGACAGAGCAATATTAGTGGCTGCATGTGGTGAATTCACATTCATCACTTCACTCTCTGTGCCTTGCATTTGGTGGGTGTTTACTTAGTATCTGTTGAAAAGGTCATACAGTTATTGATTAGGTTCTCTTGTGTTATAAACTATTCACAAAATAAAAATTAAGTTACCACAATTTTTAAATTGATGTGGTTAGAAACTTTATTAAAAATTTAAAAAGAATTTTCCAGTTATCTCAAATCTTAGTTAAAACCCAGCGAAAATCAGGCCACATTTTATAGCATTATTTTACATAAAAGAACATTCAAAGATTCTCACATGAAAGTATAAACCTCTCACCTAGATATTCCATTTGATAGGTCATAAAGCACAGAATAGAAGTACAGAATAGTAGAAGAATGATGTTTTAGAAATCAACAAATTTCATAATATTAATATAACAGCCTCAGCTGAATTCGTCTATTTAAGAATAGTGACTGGAAAACAGGACCTAAAGTATAATAGTGGGGGAATTGTGACTTGCTGAAAGACAATTAATTTATCAATAATATTCTTATCTCTTTTCAGTTTCTACATTCTAGAAAGTATGTTAAATAATCCTAGCATCACTGTGAGGTTATGGTTTATCAGACTTGTTCTCTCTTTTTTTAAATTATTAAAGAATAGTTGATTTATAATATTGTGTTAGTTTCAGGTGTACAGCAAAGTAATTCAGTTATTTTTTTCCAGATCATATTCCATTATGTTATTACGAGGTATTGAATATAATTCCGTGTGCCATACAGTAAATTCTTGTTGCTTATCTATTTCATATATAGTAGTTTTCATCTGTTAATCCCATACTCCTAATTTGTCCCTCCCTCTCCTCTTTGGTAACCATAAGTTTGTTTTCTATGTCTGTAAGTCTGTTTCTGTTTTGTATATAGATTCATTAGTATTATTTTTAGATTTCACATATAAGTGATATCATATAGTATATTTGTCTTTCACTAAGTACAGTATTCTCTAGGTCCATCCATGTTGCTGCAAATGGCAATATTTCACTCTTTTTTTTATGGCTGAGTAATATCCCACTGTATATATGTACCACATCTTCTTTATCCATTCATCTGTTGATGGACACTTGGGTTGTTTCCATGTCTTGACTATTGTAAATAGCGCCGCCATGAACATTGGGGTGCATGTATCTTTTCGAATTAGGATTTTCATTTTTTTCCAGATCTATAGCCAGGAGTGGGGTTGCTGGATCATCTGGTAGCTCTGTTTTTAGTTTTTGAAAGAACCTCTATACTGTTTTCCATAGTGGCTGCATCAATTTACATTCCCACCAACAATGTAGGAGGGTTCCCATTTTCCATACCCTCTTCAGCATTTATTATTTGTAAACATTTTGGTAATAGCCATTCTTACCAGTCTGAAGTGATACTTCATTATGGTTTTGATTTGCATATCTCTAATTAGTGATGTTGAGCATCTTTTCATGTGCCTGCTGGCATCTGTATGTCTTCTTTGGAAAAATGTCTGTTTAGGTCTTTTGCACATTTTTTGATTGCGTTGTTTGCTTTTTCGATATGGAGTTGTGTGAGCTGTTTTTATATTTTGGATATTTATCAGACTTGGTCTTACAGCTGATATCAGTATTTCTCAACAGGGATGATTCCCCCTGACCCTTGCACCATGATTACCCTTGGCTTTATCTGGAGATATTTTTGTTTGTTACATTTGGGTGGGGGTAGGAGGGGGGCAGTGCTACTGGCATCTAGCGAGAGAGGCCAGGGATGCTGCTAAACATCCCACAATACTCAGGACAATGCTTCATCCTAAGAAAATATCCTACCCCAAATATAAATAGTGCTAATGTTGAGAAACCCTGTATATCAAAGCCTGCACTTCCAGACACAGTCATACAACAGACTTAGGTCAAAACCTTGTTTACAAAGACACACTTTCTTGCCCAGCGCTGAGATGTTGAAGCCTCTTCAATAGAACTCTTTCTGCCTGCGTGGATTTACAGCACAGGCCACTTTCCTTAACATATACTGTACCCCTGAAAATGTGTATGAAGCTTCAACATGTTTTGTGTGTTTCCAAAAGCTGAAAAAAAAAGTTAAAAAAAAATCCCTCATCATATCTCCCTTGTTAGATGCTGCCATAGCATATTTGTGACATTTTATTCATGTTCTTTATTTTTCACTTTCTTCCACCAAGCTGTAGGTGGTCAACCAGTTTAAGAGCAGTGAGCATCCAATTCAGGCTAAAAATGTGTTACTATTATTGCGTAGCTTTGCATCAATTTTAAATGTATGATACTTGTGATTTTCATCATCAATATCAACACATATTTTGCCATGTTCATTCTTGTATAAAAAAGCAACAAATTTCAAACTCCTCTTACCAGCAAAGTCCTACTCTTTCTTACAAACAAAACCTTACATGAAGTCCCAAATGTAAATAAAATACTTAATGCTAAGTCACCTCTACGCCCTATTTCCATCATCTTTATCCCTTTACCCCACCTTCCTAAACAAGCAACACCTTTGCAAAACTTCTGGGGCTAAAAGAAACTATACTGGAAAGACATTGTAATACTACATCAAAATAATTGCATGAACATTGCCCTGCTCTACTGACAAAGATGTTGATGCTGCTAAAACTGAATTTTTGGCTGGCAGCAGCAAGCCATGTATCAGTTTCAAATGTTCCTTCATGAGCAGATGTATGGAAATCAGTCTGGAATATAAGAATCAACTTGGCAGGTATCAATTTATAATATATGACAGCGTGAGTTGTTCAATGCTTGATTGTATATTAATGGAAATGACCAGTTTTTCTTTGCCTTGACTACTTTTTGCTGAACTTGCCCCCTTGCTATTGTCCAATGTACTCTCCTCTATCTGCTCTTTCTCATTGCCAACCCACCCTCCTATTGCAGCCAGACCCCTATTGCCGGTGTACCTTGTCACTCATGCCCATGGCACTTAGAAAAAATGGACATTGAGATCATGTGATTAACAGTAAGGTCCTAAATCTCATGGTGATATAAAGAAAATTATCTTTGAAAAAATATTTGGCTTTTATTTTTGCCTATCAAAATTATCTTTTGAAGTAAAAACTTTAAAACTAAGATTAAGTAATAATTTAACTAAGAGTACATAAAATTAAAAAATTATTACTAATGAAAGAAGAGTTAAATTCAGCTTTCATTTTTATATCAAAAATGTTTTCAGATAAGGAATTTAAAAGGAGCACAGCCATCCAAGTCCTATGTTTTTGTCTTTGCACTGCCTTCTCTTCTCTGCACATGTTAAAACCTACTTTCCATGTCTTGCTCCTCATGTGAAAGGGGAGAATAGTCAAGATTGAAATATCTAGCACCAAGACATATCTTTCTTTTTAAAATTCATTTTTCATCTGTCAAATACGTCATGAACATTATCAGGTATATTACACATGGTAGACAAAATGAGGCATATAAATGGTAAGATTCCTGCATCTAACCAGTATAATTCAGTGCCTATATTGGATCAGGCCCTGTTTTAGGTACTTTGGGTATAGCAGGAAGCAAAACAGAGAGCATCCTCCGCTCATGGGTTCTAGTGGAGGATATGATATGATTCCTGTTAACGAGGAGTTTTCAAGAAAACTCAGAGGGAAATAAGTATGCAAGATAACCAAAAATAAGAGGCTGTCCTCCTCCGATGCTCCCATAACTACATATGGCTATAATGACTTAGCAAATTACAATTATCTGTTTATTTTCCATTTCATTCATTAAGACAGTAATTTTCAGACTTAAAAAAGAAATCAGCAGAACCCTGTATATATATGCATGCAAAATTAAAAACCACCATTGAAAATGCTGTGGACAGAGAATACAGCTTATCATAGGTAGCAAAGTGCCTATGAACTCAAATGTTTGTTGAATGAATAAGTGACAATTATGAGAACAAGAGTTTATTAACTGTTGGAGTAGTCTAGAAGATTTCACAAAAGACATGAGACTCAGGTTGTCATTTAGGATGATGCTTTAATGTGATGGAAAGAGGCAAAGTGAATTTGTCTTGAAAAACAGAATGAGTTGGGAAATGGGCCAATGGGCCATGTAGTACAAGGTGCATGGTGGATTGAGAGGGCAGACGCAGGTTGCTGGGGCAGGAGAGGAGGAGGCATGCTGGAAAATAGTGTATTGATATTTATAGGCAATGGGCCGTGAAGAAGAGGTGCTGGAAAGGAGAAAATGGAACTGCCCAGAGATTACACAATTTCCCTAAAGTTGGTCTCCAAATCCATGCTTTCCCATCATTACTATTTAAATGTAATTTGTAAACTGTTAAGCACTGTACATACTTTACTTATGAATCTTAGGTCGTTTTGCAATTCTGTGCAGTTTACAGTAGACCATTTCATCTGGGAAGCACTGAGCTATAGTCACGTTCTCTTCTAACTCAAAGATTTATGATTTTTAAGCTTAGAGATGGGTAATCATTGTTGTGCATATACTTATTCCTAGTTAAATTAAAAATAAAGTTTCATGTAATTGTCCCTTTTTTGACTGGTCATATTCAAATAATCAAAATTAATTTTATCTTTTCAAAATAGAATTGCATTAACAACATCGGTAGCACTTCCATTCTATTTGAGAAGCCAAAACTCATGAGGAAAATGGACTTCGAGAAGCACTTAGGAAGGAATAGTACAGCCATATATATCATATACATGTCCTCCTAGGAAATCAGTTATGTTTAAAACTCTTACAAATCATGGTTTATAGTGGTTGTTTTAGAAAGACAAATGAGTATATTACCGTACATATATTTTTATGGCTTCATAAAGCTAAGTACTGCTTAAATGTATAAAGGGGTCATTATGTCAACTAAATGACTTTTCTTCTAGAGTAGGTTTTAAATATCTGAGCTTAACAAACACTTGCTAGCTTATCCTTGTCCTGAATGTAGAGACAATTCTGAAAGATGTTTTGGTGTTTGATCAATAATAATTAAAATAAAAATAAAAATCCTCTCCTTTTTCCTTTGAGCACCAGCAATTTGAACATCAGATGATTTTAAATATGAGAACTTCATAATCACCGACCTGAGAAACGTTCCAAGTAGGAGTGAAAAATTGCCCACCTGTTAATGAATCCAACTGATCTGCTTTATACCGATTCCACGCCTCTTAAAAATTTTCTATAATACACTTTCAAAATGTAATCTACCAAGTAAGGAACTAAATGATCATTAACCAGGAAGATCCATATTGATTTGCCTTCCAAAAAACTCAGATTTACTCAGAGCTTCTGAGCCCTAACCCAGTTCCACTGAACTCAACAAATGTTTGCTAGATCAACTACTACATGTTAGACATCGTTCTAGCTGTAGAGATGACAAAAATGAATTATGTCTTAGTTTATTTCCTCAAAAAGTTTCCAGTCAAGACAGGAAGTAAGAAATATATAAATAGCTAGCAAGAATCCAGGCCAGAAGAGAGGTATAAACAAACTGCTCTGGAGAAGCCAAAGGAAAAAAATTACTTTCTACCACAGAGAGGTAAGGCAATTAGGGAAAGCTTCATGGAGGTGGCTGCCTTTCCGTAAACTGGATTTCAATAGGTTGAAAGGGGCTAAAGAAGAGGCATCACAGAGAGAAGAATAAGAGCAAAATTCTTGAGATATGATACTTTGGATTCTTCCTCAGTACAGCCAAATCTTGTGCACTTCCTTCCTGATAAAGATGACTCATAATGGGTGAGGCTTTCCCATATTGCCCTGAGGCCAATGGCAACCTGTGTATAGTGATAGCAAGACCACAGCTTCTGGGGTCAGACATATTCAGGTCAGATTCCAGCTCTGGTACTTACAAGCAGACACGCAGACAAGCTAACTACTATTTCTGAGCCTCAGTTTTCTTATCTCTGATGTAGGTCTAGTAGTACTTACTTTAAAGGGCAATTGAGAAAATTAATTTTAAAAACTCTATAGAGAGCAACTACTAAAGAAAACTCTACAAAGAAGTATACTAGTAAATTGGTACAGCTACTATGGAGAACAGTATGGAGGTTCCTTAAAAAATTAAAAATAGAGCTACCATATGATTCAGCAATCCCACTCCTGGGCATATACTGGGAGAAAACCATAATGTGAAAAGAAACATGTACCCCAGTGATTATTGCAGCACTGTTTACAATAGCCAGGACATGGAAGCAACCTAAATGTCCATTGACAGAGGAATAAATAAAGAAGATGTAGTCCATATATACAATGGAATATTACTCAGCCATAAAAAAGAATGAAATAATACAATTTGCGACAACATGAGTAGACCTAGAGATTGTCATACTGAGTGAAGTAAGTCAGACAGAGAAGGACAAATACCATATGATATCGCTTATATGTGGAATCTAAAAAAATGGTACTAATGAACTTATTTACAAAACAGAAATAGAGTTACAGATGTAAAAAAAATCTTACAGTTACCAGAGGGGAAAGGGGGAGAGGGATAAATTGAGAGATTGGAATTAACATATACACACTACTATATATAAAATAGATAACTAATAAGGACCTACTGTATAGCACAGGGAACTCTACTCAATACTCTGAAATGACCTACATGGGAAAAGAATCCAAAAAAGAGTGGATATATGTTTATGTATAACTGATTCACTTTGCTGTACAGCAGAAAGTAACACAAGATTGTAAATCAACTATACCCCAATAAATATTTTTTTAAAGGAAATATACTAAAATAAATAAAAATGGAATCCTAAAAAATGTTCAATTAACCCACAGGATGGCAAGAAAAGAAACAGAGGAAACAGAAAGAAAACAATAATAAAATGGCAGACTTAAGTTTATACCCCAAATCTTGAAGCAGCTCAGATGTCCTTCAACAGGTGAATGGTTAATTAAACTCTGGTACATGTACACCATGGAATACTACAGATCAGTAAAAAGATATAAATTATTGATACAACCAACAACTTGAACGAATCTCAAAGGAATTAGTCTGAGTGAAAAAAATCAGTCTCAAATATTGTATATTGTATGATTTCATTCATATAATATTCTTGAAATGACAAAATTATAAAAATGGAGAACACATTTGTGGTTACCAGGAGTTAAGGATTTGTGGTTATAAAAGAACAACATAAGGGATCCTTTTGATAGAACTGTTCAATATCTTGAGTGTGGTGGTTGATATGTGCACAGAGGCATGTGATAAAATTGTATAGGACTAAATATACACACAGACACACACACAAGTAAAGGTAAAAGGGAGTAAATCCGCATAGGACTTTTGGATTGTTTCACTATTAAGATCTTCTTTATGATAGTGTACTTCAGTTCTATAAGATGTTACCATTAGGGGAAACAGTGTAAAGGATACACAACTGCATGCAAATCTACTTTATCTCAAAAGAAAAGTTTAATTACAACAAAACAAAACTCCATAGACCTTGTATCAGTTTGATAGGGTTGCCATAATAAAATACCACAGACTTAGTGGTTTAAACAACAGGAGTTTATTTTCTCATAGTTCTGGAGGCTAGAAGTCTAAGATCAAGTTGTTGATAGTTTGGGTTTCTTCTGAGGCCTCTCTCATTGGCTTTCAGATGGCTGCCTTCTTGCTGTATCCTCATATGGTCTTTTCTCTGCGTGTGTGTGCCCATGTCTGTGTCCAAGTTCCCTCTTCTTATAAGGACATCAGTCATATTGGATTGGGTTCACCCTAGAGATCTCATTTTAACTTAATTACCTATTTAGAGACTTTATTTCCAAATATGGTTACATTCTGAGGTATTGGGGATTAGGGCTTCAACATATAAATTGGGAGGAGGGGACACACTTCAACCCACTGCAGACTTAAAACTATAATAAAAGGCTTAGCATAAAACATAGGGGGAAATTTCATGACATTAGATTTGGCAATAACTTCTTGGATGTTACACCCAAAGCATGGGCAACAAAGGAAAACTAGATAAACTGGAGAACATCAAAATTAAAAACTTCTGTGCATCAAAAGACATATGCTACAACATGAATGAACTCTGAGGACGGCATGCTAAATGAAATAAGCCAGCCACAAAAGGACAAATATTGTGTGATTCTACTTACATGAGCTTCTTGAAATAGTTAAATTCATACAGAGAGAAAGTGGAATGGTGATTGCTAGGGGCTGGGGTAGAGGGGTAAACATGGAATTATTATTTAATAGGTAGCGTTCCATTTTTGCAAAGTGAAAAAGAGTTCTGTGGATGGTGGTGATGGTTGCACAACAATGTGAATGTATTTAACGTCACTGAATGATACACTTAAAAATGGTTAAGGGGCTTCCCTGGTGGCGCAGTGGTTGAGAATCTGCCTGCCAATGCAGGGGACACGGGTTCGAGCCCTGGTCTGGGAAGATCCCACATGCCGCAGAGCAACTCGGCCCGTGAGCCACAAATTACTGAGCCTGCGCGTCTGGAGCCTGTGCTCCGCAACAAGAGAGGCCGCGATAGTGAGAGGCCCGCGCACTGCGATGAAGAGTGGTCCCCACTTGCCACAACTAGAGAAAGCCCTCGCACAGAAACGAAGACCCAACAAAGCAATCAATCGATCAATCAATCAATCAATAAGAACGTGAATTTCTAAAAAAAAATTTAAAAATAAAAATAAATAAATAAAATAAAATCTCTTTAAAAAAAATGGTTAAGATAGTACATTTTATGTTATGTGTATTTTACCATAACTAAAATAAATACAAATTAAGTTAAATTTTAAAAAAAGTCACAGAGCCCTGTGCACATAGCCAGCACTTAGAAAATGCTAGTTACCGTCTCTTCTCCCTATAAACGCTAAGATGGATTTTAATTTCTTCATTGGTTTCTCTCCAGAAACCACCTCTCTGCCTCTTTCCTTTTTCTAAATCTTACTTCTTCAAGAAGAACCTTGAAGATCTAGTCAGACCAGGTCCTTATCACTTCACTTCTTCATTCTGTATGGCTCCAAAACCGAATAGTTGGTTACAGGCCATTTTATATAGTCTTTCCCATTTAGATATAAGAAAGCTGTTTCTTGGTATTAATATATCTCTTTTTATAATATGACAGCAAATCTAATAACCCAAGTATGATAAGATAAGAAGTGTTCCCATCGTGTTGCTTGGATACTCTGGCATTAATTCTTGAGGTAATGAAAAAAATGCAAGCAAGTTATTCCCCCCACCCCCACCCCACAGCGAAAACTGCATCTAAAGGAGAATTTCAATTTCTATTATTTTAATGTAAAATATATTCAGTGTTTTTCATATTATATAACAGAGTTAATATATCTTGATAATAAGAACCTAATGTTCATACATATTAAACAGACTGGACATTTTGCTCAATACAAACTCATCATTCCTTACCCTTGGATTTATTGTTAATACATAGTTAAAACATTCTATTGTTAAATAAGTTTTGGAAACATTGGATAAGCAAACCTAAACATTGATTTATGACTAAACTTCTCAGATCTCCTATGCAATAATTTTCACTTTTTCTCACCAAGCAGAAAATACAATAAATGGGAGTTTTAAACCTTAATTTACCACCCTACCACTTATTATTTTAGATTGAACCATCTCGGGACTGTTAAAACACCTTTTGGGACACAGTAAAATTTGGGATTGGAATGTATAAGGATGTGACATGTTGCCCATGAGGAAATTGGTAATATATTTACATTGGTTTTCCCTGCAAAAGAGGTAGAAAAGGCAAGCGTTGGCTCTTCCTTCTTTAAATGAAAATGTTGCTGTTTGGGGTTGACCCTAGAAAAAATTTGAGAATGTTAGCATGGTGAAGTGATGACTAGCATTAAACAGTTGTCTGCTGAGCAGCAAAGACTTTGTTTTATTAGAGAAGGATAATAGAATGGTGGAAAAAGAGAAGTTTATGGGATTGGGAAAGCTTAATTTATTCATTTGGATACAGCTGAATTAATTCTCACTATTACAGCTTAAAATAGAATAAGTGGTTTAAAACCATATGCTTTAAAACTGAAAAAAAAATGTACAGACAATTAGGTATGGTCACGATAATTAGAAGGTATAACCTAAAAACATCATTTTCAATAGTATCTAGGAATAATCAAACAACAGATATGCAAGAATTATTCACAGAGAAGTGTAAAGCTTTAATGAGACTTTACAGAAAATCTAAATACCCTATGTTAAAATATCCTATGTTCTAGAACAGAAAAACAATATTATAAAAATGGTGATTTTCCTAATTGACCTAAAGATTCTATGCAACTCCAGTTGAAGTCCCATCAGGAATATTTTTGAAAGTTGATAATATGACTCTAAAATTTATATGGAAGAAAAAAGGCCCAAGAATTTCCAAAATTCTTTTAAAGAAGAAAAATGAGAAAGGACGACTTGTTTTAGCAGATATAAATACTTAAAGCTATAATAATTAAGATAATATAGTATTGAGGCAGGGATAGACACATTGATCAGTAGAACTTAGAAAAGATCCAAGCATAAATGGAACTTTAATATATGAAAGAGGTAACAGTAGATAAATTGAAAAAGGAAGGACTGTTGAAAAATAGAGCTGACACTTGTTAGCCATATTACGGGGGAGACAAAGGGAGCTGGAAATGGCATTTAATTCATGGTGTACAACTTAACTGAAAATCAACTCCACATGTACTGAGGTCAAAAGCAAAATTCTAGACTTTTGGAAGAAATTATTCTGTAAAGTCTTTCTGATCTTGTATAGGGCAGGCATTCTTAAACAAGATACTAAGAGCTAACCAGGAAAGCAAAAAACCTCATAAATTATTTTACATTAATATCAAGTATTCATCTAAAGATAAAAGAAAGTGAAACAAACAAGATACAAACTAGAGGATTATATTTATTATGTAAATAACCCAAAGATTAACATCAAGAATATGTAAATCCAGCATATATCCAATATGTGATTTGCAAAAATTAAGAAGTCTTAGAATGCTAAGAGTTGGAGAGGATGGAGATCAAAACAATCTTTTCTACATTGCTGGTGGAAGTCTAACTTGAAATAACTTCTTTGAAAAACAATTTGGCATTGTCCATAAAGTTCAAAATTTGTATACTCCATGACTTAGCCATTCTACTCAGAGTTTAACCCTAGGCGAGAATACCTGTGCAAGAATATTGATAGCAGTACTCTCTGCCACAAGAAAATAACCAATCTGGAAATAGCCCAAATTCTCATGATAAAAAGGAATAGGGAAATGAATTGTGCTGTATTCACAGAATGGAATATACACAGAACTGAAAACTCGACG
The DNA here is from genome assembly GCF_028023285.1 of Balaenoptera ricei. Classification (NCBI taxonomy): domain Eukaryota; kingdom Metazoa; phylum Chordata; class Mammalia; order Artiodactyla; family Balaenopteridae; genus Balaenoptera; species Balaenoptera ricei. Next base: position 6,442,151 of record NC_082642.1, read on the forward strand.
AACTATAGTTAAATGCAGCAATAAGTATAAATCTTAGTATACTAAGTTTGAGTGGAAAAAAGAATCCCAGGAGATTAAAAACAGTATACACAAAAAATGCACAATATATTCTTCAGGCATGTATACATATGAGATATAGCTCACTTCTATAAAACAAGAAAATAGAAAACACAAAGCTCTCAAGAAGGTGGTAAGCTCTGATAGAAGGATGAGTGGGTAAGTATGGATCTAGGTGAGGACAGGAGTACAAAGATGAATATATAATTTAATGGTAATATTGTAGTTCCCGGGCTGAATGTTTATAAATTTCTTTTTTCCTAACTGTAACTACATACATACATATGTACATGGTCTGCCAATGGACTATTTATATTAGTCCATTTATGATTAATTCAATTTTGTGCACCTGATTTCCATAAGGAAAATAAAACATTTTTACATTGTGATGGCCCCACTGTCCCCACAGAAGCCATTATTAGAATGGAAGTCAGCTGGCTTGCAGGCAACTTAGAGACTTTCTGTTCTGCTTCTACCATACAGAAAAAAGGAGGTCTTTGGGAATCCCCAGTGTAGTTCTGGCATCACAAAACTTCCTTGATCTGTGCAGAGGGAGAATTCTTCTAAATGACACAGTGAAGACTTCCAGTGTGACAATGGGAATATTTTAAATATTACTAAAGTCCCTTTTCTTTTAGAAAGCCTTATTTTTACAGCTATCACTTTGCAATGGAACCTATCAATCACTAAATCTAACTTACCCATTTTTCAGACTGTGGTCAAACTCATGGAAGTGGGACTGCCCTCCAGCAATGAGCAAGTCACTGAAATGAAAAGAGGTCAATTCTGACTTGGGGCCGTGCAGAAACCTGTGACTTTCCCCAACCAGTTTTGGACGTCAGTGAACAGCAGCGGTGGCTGAAAAGTACACTGAATTGTGGTTTTCATGAGTCATCGATGCTAATCACAACTGGTTTCCAGTCAGACTCTAGTGGCATCTCTGGCCTCATTGGAATGCATTAAAATGTTCCTTTTTCCGACAGCATATATGCTCACTTTCCTGCAGACTCACTTTCCAACCTCAGTGGGTGAGTATTTTAATAGCTACCTTCCTCAGCCAGGAAACAGCTTAAGCTATAATTCATTCAGATTGGTAAAAATAGATCTTTCTGGGCACTACAATCTCCAAGTCAGTTGAGGAAAACAACAGAGCAGCAGAAGGATAAAGTGAAAACATAACAGCTAAAGAAGAAAACCAAAACATTTTATTTGATTGGGAGATGATTTATACTCTAACTTTTGCAGTGTCTCTGATAACTTTAAAATAGAAGAGGCCAATGTTTATTTTACTGAAGTATAGTTGCTTTACAATACTCTATTAGCTTTAGGTCTACAGTATAGTGACTCAGTATTTTTATAGATTATACTCTTTTAAAAGTTACTGTAAAAAAACTGCTATAATTCCCTGAGTGTCTACACAGTATATCCTTGTTGCTTATCTATTTTATTTTTTTCCCTTTTTTTTAATAGTTTTTTATTGGAGTATAATTGCTGCACAATACTGTTAGTTTCTGTTGTACAGCAATGTGAATCAGCCATATGCATATATATGTTCCCATATCCCCTCCCTCTTGAACCTCCCTCCCATCCTCCCCATCCCACCCCTCTAGGTCATCGCAAAGCACCGAGCTGATCTCCCTGTGCTATGCTGCTGCTTCCCACTAGCTATCTATTTTACATTTGGTAGTGTATATACGTCAATGCTACTCTCACTTCGCCCCAGTTTTTCCCTCCCACCCTGCGTCCTCAGATCCATTCTCTATGTCTATATCTTTATTCCTGCCCTGCAACTGGGTTCATCAGTACCTATTTTTTTTTTTTTTGATTCCGTATATATGCTTTAGCATACGGTATTTGTTTTTCTCTTTCAGACTTACTTCACTCTGCATGACAGAGTCTTACCTAGAGTCCATCCACCTCACTACAAATAACTCAATTTCATTTCTTTTTATGGCAGAGTAATATTCCATTGTATATATGTGCCACGTCTTCTTTATCCATTCATCGGTCGATGGACATTTAGGTTGGTACCATGTCCTGGCTATTGTAAATAGTGTTGCAATGGACATTGTGGTACATGTCTCTTTTTGAATTATGGTTTTCTCAGGGCATATGCCCAATAGTGGGATTGCTGGGTCATATGACAGTGATATTTTTAGTTTTTTAAGGAACATCCATACTGTTTTCCATACTGGTTGTATCAATTTACATTCCCACCAACAGTACAGGAGGGTTCCCTTTTCACTACACCCTTTCCAGCATTTATTGTTTAGATTTTTTGATAATGGCCATTCTGATTGGTGTGAGGTGATACCTCCTTGTAGTTTTGATTTGCATTTGCATTTCTCTAATGATAGTGATGTTGAGCATCTTTTCATGTGCCTCTTGGCCATCTGTATGTCTTCTTTGGTGAAATATCTATTTAAGTCTTCTGCCCATTTTTTAATTGGATTGTTTGTTGTTTTGATATTGAGCTCCATGGGCTGTTCGCATATTTTGGAGATTAATTCTTTGTCTGTTGTTTCATTTGCAAAGATTTTCTCCCATTCTGAGGGTTGTCTTTTTGTCTTGTTTAATGGTTTCCTTTGTTGTGCAAAAGCTTTTAAGTTTAATTAAGTCCCATTTGCTTATTTTTGTTTTTTTTCCCTTTTCTTTCTTTTTCTTCTCTGACTGCCGTGGCTAGGACTTACAAAACTATGTTGAATAATAGTGGTGAGAGTGGACATCCTTGTCTTGTTCCTGATCTTAGAGGAAATGCTTTCAGTTTTCACCACTGAGTATGATGCTTGTTGTGGGTTTGTCATATATGGCCTTTATTATGTTAAGGTTGGTTCCTTCTATGCCCATTTTCTGCAGAGTTTTTATCATAAATGGGTGTTGAATTTTGTTAAAAGCTTTTTCTGCATCTATTGAGATGATCACATGCTTTTAAATCCTTAATTTGTTAATATGGTGTATCACATTGTTTGATTTGCATATATTGAAGAATCCTTGTATCCCTGGGATAAATCCCACTTGATCATGGGTTATGATCCTTTTAATGTGCTGGATTCTGTTTGCTAGTATTTTGTCCAGGATTTTTGCATCTATGTTCATCAGTGATATTGGTCTATAATTTTCTTTTTTTGTGATATCTTTTTCTGGTTTTGGTATCAGGGTGATGGTGGCTTCGCAGAATGAATTTGGGAGTGTTTCTCCCTCTGCAATTTTTTGGAAGAGTTTGAGAAGGATTGGTGTTAGCTCTTCTCTAAATGTTTGATAGAATTCACCTGTGAAGCCATCTGGTCCTGGACTTTTGTTTGTGGGAAGATTTTTAACTATGGTTTCAGTTTCATTACTTGTGATAGGTCTGTTTATATTTTCTAGTTCTTCCTGGTTCAGTCTTGGAAAATTGTACCTTTCTAAGAATTTGTCCATTTCTTCGTGGTTTTCCATTTTATCGTCATATGGTTGTTTGTAGTAGTCTCTTATAATCCTGTGTATTTCTGCGCTGTCAGTTGTGATTTCTTTCTCATTTCTAATTTTATTGATTTGAGCGCTCTCCCTTTTTTTCTTGATGAGTTCTGGCTAAGGGCTTATCAATTTTGTTTATCTTCTCAAAGAACCAGCTCCTAGTTGTATTGATCTTTGCTATTGTTTTCTTCGTTTCTATTTCATTTATTTCTGCTCTGATTTTTATAATTTCTTTCCTTCTATGGACTTTGGGTTTTCTTTGTTCTTTCTCTAGTTGTTTTAAGTGTAGGGTAGATTGTTTATTTGAGATTTTTCTTGTTTCTTGAGGTGAGATTGAATTGCTATAAACTTCCCTCATAGAACTGCTTTTGCTGTGTCCCATAGGTTTTGGGTCATCATGTTTTCATTGTCATTTTTTTCTATGTATTTTTAAATTTCTTCTTTGATTTCTTCAGTGATCTCTTGGTTACTTAGTAGTGCACTATTTAGCCTCAATGTATTTGTGTTTTTTACGGGTTTTTTTCCCTGTAATTGATTTGCAATCTCCTAGCATTGTGGTCAGAAAAGATGCTTGATATGATTTCAATTTTCTTAAATTTTCTGAGGCTTGATTTGTGACCCAAGATGTGATCTATCCTGGAGAATGTTCCGTGTGCATTTGAGAAGAAAGTGTACTCTGCCACTTTTGGGTGGAATGTTGTATAAATATCAATTAAATCTATCTGGCCTATTGTGTCATTTAAAGCTTGTGTTTCCTTATTTATTTTCTGTTTGGATGATCTGCCATTGGTGTAAGTGGGGTGTTAAAGTCCCCTACTATTATTGTGTTACTGTCAGTTTCTCCTTTCATTGTTGTGAGCATTTGCCTTATGTATTGAGGTGCTCCTATGTTGGGTGCATAAACATTTATAATCATTATATCTTCTTCTTGGATTGATCCTTTGATCATTATGTAGTGTCCCTCCTTATCTCTTGTAACAGTCTTTATTTTAAAGTCTATTTTATCTGATACAAGTATTGCTACTCCAGCTTTCTTTTGATTTCCATTTGCATGGAATATCTTTTTCCATCCCTTCACTGTCAGTATGTATGTGTCCCTAGGTCTGAAGTTTGTGTCTTGTAGACAGCATATATATGGGTTTTATTTTTGTATCTATTCAGCCAGTCTGTGTCTTTTGGTTGGGGCATTTAATTCATTTACATTCAAGGTTATTATTGATATGTATGTTCCTATTACCATTTTCTTAATTGTTTTGGGTTTGTTTTTGTGGGTCTTTTTCTTGTCTTGTGTTTCCCGCTTAAAGAAGTTTCTTTAGCATTTGTTGTAAAGCTGGTTTGGTGGTGCTGAATTCTCTTAGCTTTTGCTTGTCTGAAAAGCTTTTGACTTCTCCATCGAATCTGAATGAGATCTTTGCTGGGTAGAGTAATCTTTGTTGTAGGTTTTTCTCTTTCATCACTTTAAGTACATCCTGCCACTCCCTTCTGGCCTGCAGTTTCTGCTTAAAAATCAGCTGATAACCTTATGGGTATTCCTATGTATGTTATTTTTTGTTTTTCCCTTGTTTTTAATATTTTTTTCTTTGAATTTAATTTTTGTTAGTTTGATTAATATGTATCTTGGTGTGTTTTTCCTAGGGCTTATCCTGTATGGGACTCTCTGTGCTTCCTGGACTTGATTGACTATTTCTTTTCCCATGTTAGGAAAGTTTTTGATTATAATCTCCTCAAATATTTTCTCAGCCCTTTTCTTTTTCTCTTCTTCTTCTGGGACCCCTATAATTTGAATGTTGGTGTGTTTAGTGTTGTCCCAGAGGTCTCTGAGATTGTCTTCAATTCTTTTTTCTTTATCCTGATCTTCTGCAGTTATTTCCACAATTTTATCTTTCAGCTCACTTATTCCTTCTTCTGCCTCAGTTATTCTGTTATTGATTCCTTCTAGTGTATTTTTCGTTTAATATTCTGTTTGTTTGTTCTTTAGTTCTTCTAGATCTTTGTTAAACATTTCTTTTATTTTCTCAATCTTTGCCTCCATTCTATTTCCGAGATTCTGGATCATCTTTACTATCATTACTCTGAATTCTTTTTCAGGTAGATTGCCTATTTCCTCTTCATTTATTTGGTCTTGTAGGTTTTTACCTTGCTCCTTCATGTGTGATATATTTTTTTGCCGTCTCATTTGTTAATTTTGTTTTTTGAGTGGTATTGTGTTCCTGTCTTGCTGGTTGTTTGGCCTGAGGCTTCCAACACTGGAATTTGTAGGTTGTTGGGTAGAGCTGGGTCTTGGTGCTGAGATGAGGACCTCCGTGAGACCTCACCCCAGTGAATATTCCCTGGGGTCTGAGGTTCTCTGTTAGTCCAGTGGTTCAGACTCGGAGCTCCCACCACAGGAGCTTTGCCTAACCCCTGGCTTGTGGACCAAGATCCCCCAAGCCACATGGGGTGGCAAAAAAAAAAAAGAACAATAAAAAAGTCAAAAATAAAATTAGACTAGGAAACGAACAGATATGTTAGAAAGAATATAAAAATAAAAGTATAGATGACTCAACAACCAGGAGGTACATCAGTAACACAATAGTAAAAAAGAGAACGAGGGAAAAGAAAAAGAAAGAAAAAAGGGGGGAGGGAAGGCCTTGGTTGTGGAGGGTGGGGCCTAAGCAAGGGTGAGGTTTGGGTGGTGGGTGTGGTGTATGCTTAGGACCCACAGGGCTGGAAAAGGCCCTGAGTGCTGTGGGGGTTGGGGCTTATGCTCAAGGAACAGAAGGGGCCCAGGCGTGCCCCGACCACTGGTCTCAGAGGGCAGGGGACCTCACCTGGGAGCCCAGCAGGCTTCCTGGGCTCGAGTGGGCAGTGCAAATTCCCTCCTCTCCTCTCTTGCTCCTCTGGTCCTGGAGGGACCCTCCCGCCTGCCTCTCCTGATCTCCCCAGCCTCTCCCCTATGCCTCTAAGGACCCATGGGGCCTGGAGGGGGCCTTGGAGAGCAGGGGACTGGCCTGGAAGCTCAGCAGGCTCCCCAGACCCGAGTGGGTGGGGCAATCCCCCTCCACTCCTCTCCTGCTCCTCCCAGAGGGTCCCTCCTGCCTGCCTCTCCTGTTCTCCCCTCCGCCTCCTTCCTATGCCCCCAGGACCAATGCAGCGGTGGCAGGGGGCATGTCCTTGGAGGGCAGGGGATTGGCCTGGGAGCTCAGCAGGCTCCCCAGGCCCAAGTGGGTGGGGCAATCACCCTCTGCTTCTCTCCCGCTCCTCCCAGAGGGTCCCTCCCGCCTGCCTCTCCTGACTCCCCGGCCTCAGGGGTGCCGATCCTGTCTGGCCTCCACTTCTCCTCCCCCCTCAGTCCCCCTACATCCTACCGGTTCACTTTGGGGTTCCTCCCATCTCCTTGGGTGTCAGGGTCCCTCACCAGCAGCGGGCAGATGCCTTGTCGTGGGGAGAGGCTAACTCCGCATCTTCCCACACCGCCATCTTGACTCCGCCCCTATTTTATACATAGTAGTTTGTATCTCTTAATCCCATACATTATTTTGCCCCTCCCCACTTCTTTATCCCCACTGGCAACAACTAGTTTGTTTTCTATATCTGTGATTCTGTTTCTGTTTTACTATATACATTCATTTTTTAGTTTCCACATACAAGTCATAAAATAGGGTATTTCTCTTTCTCTGTCTGACTTACTTCACTAGTATAATACCCCCCAGGTCCATCCATGTTGTTGCAAATGGCAGGATTTCATTCTCTTTTACGGTTGAGTAATATTCCATTGGATTTATATATCACATCTTCTTTAACCATTCATGTGTTGATGGACACTCAGGTTGCTTCCTTATTTGGCAATTATAAATAATGCTGCTATGCACAGTGGGGTGCATGTATCTTTTCAAATTCATGATTTCATTTTTTTCTGGATATATACCCAGGAGTGGGATTGCTGGATCACGTGGTGGCTCTACTTTTAGTTTTTTGAAGAACCTCAATACTGTCTTCCATAGTGGCTGCACCAATTTACAGTCCCACCAACAGTGTACAAGGGTTCCTGTTTCTCCATATCCTCACCAACATTTGTTATTTTTATACTTTTTGATAATAGCCATTCTGACTGGTGTGAGGTGATATCTCATTGTCGTTTTGACTTGCATTTCTCTAATAATTAGTGATGTTGAGCATCTTTTAACGTGCCTATTAGCCATCTGTTTGTCTTCTTTGGAAAGGTGTCTATTCAGTTCTTCTGCCCATTTTTTGATTGAGTTGTTTGGTTTTTTGATATTGAGTTGTATGGGCTGTTTATATATTTTGGATATTAACCCTTTGTTGGTAATATCATTTGCAAATGTTTCCTCCCATTCAGTAAGTTGTCTTTTCATTTTTCAATGGTTTCCTTTGTTGTGTAAAATATTTTCAGTTTTGTCAATGGTTTCCTTTGCTATGCAAAATCTTGGTCAAGTTTATTCCTAGGTATTTTATTCTTTTTGATGTGATTTTAAACAGGATTTTTTTTTTTTTGGTTTCTTTTTCTGACAGTTCATTATTAGTGTATAGAAAAGCAGCAGATTTCTGTATATTAATTTTGTATCCTGCAACTTTACTGAATTTACTTATTAGTTCTAATAGTTTTTTGTGGATACTTTAGGGATTTCTATACATACTAGCATGTCATCTGCAAATAGTGACAGTTTTACTTCTTCCCTTCCAAATTGGATGCTTTTAATTTTTTCTAGTCTCATTGCTGTGGCTAGGACTTCCAATACTATGTTAAATAGAAGTGGTGAGTGGGCATCCTTGTATTGTTCCTGAATTTAGAGGAAAGGCTTTCAGCTTTTCAACACTGAGTGTGATGTTAGCTGTGGGTTTGTCACAAATGGTCTTTATTATGTTGAGATATGTTCCCTTTATACCAACTTTGATGAGAGCTTTTATCATGAAGGGATGTTGAATTTTGTCTAATGCTTTTTCCATGTCTATTGAGATGATTGTGTGATTTTTATCCTTCCTTTTATTAATGTGGTGTATCACATTGATTGATTTGTGAATATTGAACCATCTTTGCGTTCTTAGAATAAATCCCACTTGATCATGGTGCAAAATCCATTTTATATATCGTTGGATCTGGTTTGCTAACATTTTGTTGAGGATTTTTGCATCTATATTCATCACCGATATTTGCTTGCAATTTTATTTGTAGTGTTTTTGGTTTTTGTATCAGGGTAGTCATGGCCATGAGAATGAATTTGGGAGTGTTCCATCCTCTTCAATTTTTTAGAAGTTTGAGAAGGATAGGTATTAGCTCTTGTTTATATGTTTGGTAGAATTCCCCCGTGAAGCTGTCTAGTCCTGGACTTTTGTTTGCTGGGAGGCTTTTTTTTTACAGATTCAATTTCACTACACATGATCAGTCTGCTCAGATTGTCTGTTTCTTCTTGATTCAGTCTTGGCAGGTTGTATGTTTCTAGAAATTTGTCCATTTCTTCCAGGTTGTCCAATTTGTTGGCATATAACTCTTTGTAGTATTCTCAGGATTTTTTTGTATCTCTGTGTTATCAATTGTTATTTCTCCTCTTTCATTTCTTATTTTGTTTTTTTGGGTCCTCTCTTTTCTTCTTGGTGAGCCTGGCTAGAGGTTTATCAATTTCGTTTGTCCTTTCAAAAAAAAACAGCTTTTAGTGTCATTGATCTTTTCTATTGTTTTTTGGTCTCTTATTTACTTCCTCTTTGATCTTTAGTATTTCCTTCCTTCTGCTGACCTTGGGCTTTGCTTGTTCTTCTTTTCCTATTTCCTTTAGATGGCAAATTAGGTTGTTTATTTGAGATTTTTCTTGTTTTTTGAGAAACGCCTGTAACACTATAAATTTCCCTCCTAAAACTATTTTTGTTTCATTTCATAGATTTTGGAAAGTTGTGTTTCCATTTTCATTTCTCTTTAGATGTTTTCTGATTTCTTTTTTGATTTCTTTATTGACCCACTGGTTTTTTAGCAACATGTTATTTAGTCTCCATGTGTTTGTGCTTTTCTCATTTTTCTTTCTGTAATTCATTTCTAATTTCATACGGTTGGGGTCAGAAAAAATGCTTGATATAATTTCTATCCTCTTAAATTTGTTGAGACTTATTTTGTGGCCTAGCATGTGATCTATCCTGAAGAATGTTCCATGAGCACTTGAAAAGAATGTGCTTTCTGCTGTTTATGGATGGAATTTCCTGTAGATATCTATTACGAACAACTGGTATATTGTGTCATTTAAAACCACTGTTGTAAAAGGCCATTTTGATTTCATTTTAAAGTTATGATATTATGGTCTTCTGCTCAAAACCAGGAGTGTTATTTAAGAAACAAAACCAAAACTAGTACTGTGGAGACTACATGAGATGGTACTGCCTCAGGACATTCAGTGTGATGAGGGAGGTCATTTTGCACTCATTCACTTATTCATTCATTCATCCACCCACTCATTGTTACTATGTATCTTCTGTGTGAAAGGTTCTGAGTATTGACGCAAATAAATTTGAAGCACTATCGTTTTTTAAAAGAGTTTATATCTGACAGGATTTATTCCCCTATGATAGAGATAAATTGAGATTTTAATCTGTCGCTAACCTACTAATTTTTTTTTCTAACAGTTTTAAATATATTATTGAAGTTTCAGCATTAAACTATATTGAGAAATAAATTTAGACATTCCTTTATTTTTAGGACTTTATGCTTAAAAATTATATCTATAAATCAAACTGCCTTATATTTCAGAGGATTACTAAAGAAATGAAATCTAGAATATCTTTGTGAACCAACATTGCTGAAATATGTTATTAATATTTCTCATTTTGGGGCTTCCCTGGTGGCGCAGTGGTTGAGAGTCTGCCTGCCAATGCAGGGGACGCGGGCTCGAGCCCTGGTCTGGGAAGATTCCACATGACACGGAGCAAGTGGGCCCGTGAGCCACAACTGCTGAGCCTGCGCGTCTGGAGCCTGTGCTCCGCAACAAGAGAGGCCGCGATGGTGAGAGACCCGCGCATCGTGATGAAGAGTGGCCCCCGCTTGCCACAACTAGAGAAAGCCCTTGCACAGAAACGAAGACCCAACACAACTAAAATAAATAAATAAATAAATAATTTAAAAAAAAAAAAAGTTCTTCAAAATTATAAAAAAAAATATTTCTCATTTACTCCACACCATTTTGTACTGTGAATTACCTTTAAGGCCATGAAAACCATTCAAACTGAAACATTGTTTTTAGAGAAGGGAAAGACTCAAGAGGAGTCCATTGTCAGTGTAATTCCAATTTTATTCTCAAAGAAGACCACATCTTTGGAAGTGCCCTATAGAGCCCACATAGATCAAACAGTGACATTTCATTGGAAGACAGTCACATTTGTCATCTGATTACTATTAATTTTTTTCTTTACTTTGCACATTCCTTGAAAGCCCTTGAAAACCTTATTGCTACTGAGGAACGTGCCTATTGTCCCCTAAAGTAAAGGAAAATACAAAACATTGATGCATGTCAGAAAGCATAGGAGTCTAATTTCTCACAAGTTTGACTTCCTATTGAAATTAATGTGAGATTTAGAGAATATTTTTTAATTTAAGAAGACATAGTTTAAACACCACTCATATATACACTGAATGAAAATAATGAGACCACAGACCATGATACTCTCATCAATGAAGGTCAATTTTGTTTCAACTTAAAAAAAATTAAATAAATATGAAATGTGTAAATCAAGTATACGGAATTAGACTTTAGCAATATCTACTGGGTTTCCCATTTTGTTTTCTTTATATTTATCTTTATATGTTGCACTCAGATTTGAGTTTACCATGAATTTTATGTGATAAAAGAGATAAGGAGAGTAAAAAAAACAAATAAAACAGATATCACCAAAAAAATGAGACCCCCAAGGGGAAATGAAATACATATAGAAGATAATTAATTTACTAAGTACATATATATTGAGTGTTCCGTGTTCAAGGTACTATCTTCACCATTACGTGGAAATATAAATATGATGAACTAAAAATCTCCACCATCCCAGTTTATATTTCTGTTGACAGATAAGACAGATAAACAAATAGACATAAAATCCAGAGGATATTGAGTTTGTTGTAATGTCTCCTAAAATTCAAATAAATATTAGAGCCTCCAGTATACTTTCTCAAACAACTTTATAAAGTTCTTCCCCTTTAGAGTGCTTAACACAATTTGTGCTTATTTGTTGACTTGTATATCTTTTACAAATATCTATTACCCTTTTTAGGATGTAAGTTCCAATAGGACAAGAATCATCACTATTTGGCTGGCCCATCTTTTCTCAGCACCTTGCATAATATGTAGCACATGAAAGCACTCAATAAAATTTTTGAATGAATGACTAAATAAGTGAATTCTAGAAGAATGACAGTACATTTATTTGAAGAAATACTATGTTACAATAAAAATAACCATAATGGTAAGAGTAATCATGTTGAAAATATTAACATTTAGAGAAAAAAAATCAAACAGTGGTAGAAAATTGAACACAAAAGTAAGCTCCAATATGTAAAAATAGATGCTTATAAAGAGAAAATATTTAAAATGTGTCCTGAAGGTTTTCTTTGTTTGGCAAAATATGAATTAATTTTCTTTTACATTCTTTTCTATATTTTTCAAATTTTAAAAAAAACCCAGATTTTCCATTTCAGATAATGAATTACAAAAAAGATATGTTAAATGTTGTTGACAATAGGTCCATCATCAAGTTTTTGGGAGGTTTTGATGAGACTGTAAACAGATTAAGGGAAATTATGGCTAAAGAGAAAATAATCTGTATGTTAACCCTACCCTCTGTTTAGGGTAGAGCTTGGTTCTGACTCCAGAAGGTGCAGGACCTTCAACATTAGGGGTTAAGACTATTTTTTTTTAAAGACTTATATTTTTAATAGTCTCAAAAACCTATTTAACCACCTAGTCATTTTATTTAGTAAATTTTAACCCATAAAGAAAATTAGATTTAATTCATAGATCATTTGATTTAGATTTATTTAATAGGCAAGTTTGAATTTTTCACTCAACACATAATGAAGTAGTCTTAATAGTTGTAAAAGTTCAAATAGAACTACTATTCTTATACCCAGTGTCCTTGTTTTCCTGAGAGAGACAAAAAATAGTATGTGCACTCAAATTCTAGGAAATTTAGTAAGATTTACTAGGAATAAACTACCAAGAACAGTTAGCTAGTGCTCTCCTTTCCTTCATTATATTATGAAAAATTTTAAACATACCACAAAGTTGAAATTATTTTACAGTGAAAACCTATATACCTACATTTATACTTGCCATTAACATTTTATTTTACTTATCACCTATCCATCTAGCTAGCCATCCTTCTAAAATCCATCAGTCCAACAAATCTTACTTTTTGATACATTTCAAATAAATGTCACATTTCTCTCTACATATTACAGCATACATTGTTAATCAGGATTAAATATTCATATTTTCTTTTTATATAACACTTTCACACAATAAAATGGGCAAATCTTAGTTGTAAATTTATTCATTTATGACAATGTTACACTTGTATAACCCATATCTCTATTACCATCACCCCACATGTCCCTTTCTGGTCAATCTTTACCTCCGTTCCCTAAGAGAAGTATATTTCTTTATGCTACCGATTAGTTTTTACTAGAATTTTATATCAATGAGGCAGTATGTACTCTTTTGGATAAGGCTGCATTCACTCAGCATAATGGTTTTGAGATTCATCCATATTTTTATGTATCAGTGACATATTCTTTTTTATTGCCAAGTAGTATTACATTGTATGACTATACTAGAGTTTGTTAATTCATTCTCCTGTTGTTAGATCCTGGACTATTTCCAGTTCATAGCTATTATGAATAAAGTTAATATTGGAGTTGATTCGTTGGAACTGCCTTGATGATGATTTTTAATAACAGAGTGGACTCCAGTGGTTTGATTATGAAGCAACAGACATGAGGCAAGTGTACTAAAGAATGGGTAAGAGGAGTTACACATGGAGAGGCATAGATCATTACAGGAAAATCTTCCTTGTCTGACATGTTCAGAAGAGACAATACAGATTAGGTAACAGTTTTCTGAACCTGTGAACATAAATCCTTCCAGCCCCCACTTATTTTTGCTCAGAGGATTTTGACAGAAAGAACAAAACCAAACAAATAATAATAATAAAGATGTTGATGATTGTTTGAGATTGTGGAGTAGCAATCTTTGGGATATGAGGGGAGGGTTTTCTAAAAAGGCATCTAAAGTGCAAGGTGTTTCCTATCATTGCGACAGTCACAACTCCTGGCTTTGGACAGACCTCTTATCAACTAATTACCAGAAAACCCCAAAGAGGCTTGGCCGCTTAACTGTTGGGAGCTTTGGGGTCCTTTTGATGTCTGCTCTTGGCATGCCAAAGGGTAATTCACACAAAGATAAAAAGCATTCATGGCACTAAAAGGCTATTCTTAATAGATTAAAGCTTCATAGCTGGTTCAATGACAAAGGTCTTTCAATACATATTTTCTTTCTCCTCTAGAGTAAATATGCAATCATTCTCTGTAAATAATAAGGGAAAATTACACCAGTAGAAAGGAAACAAGAGTTTTATTATTTAAAGGCAAATGAAACAGAATGAGGTGAAATGAAATGCCCAAGATCATAGGAGTATATGCTTTGCTAGAGTAAATTTAATTTCTTATCCTCAATATCCTTTTATTCAAATTTTAAAATACTGGATGCCTTTCCCATAGGCTCTTGTTCTGTAGGTGGCCTAGGTGTTATTTACTCTCGAGAACACTCTTCTTCCAGATTGACTTCCTTCTTTTAGCTACAGACAAGGTTATCACCAAAAAGGAAATGTAAATGTTCTCTCATCTTGCAGGCAGAATGTGAGGCAACGGAAGGTATCATTAGAGATCCAAGAAAGGCCTAAAGTATAGTCACAACCTTGAAGTAATCTACAGTATAGTTGAGACTAAATTATTATAGATGGGGTCCCCAGAAATGTGAAGAAGACTGAAAAAGAGCAAGTGAAAAGAGATAAAGCATAAACTTTAAGTAGGGTCAGAGGAAAGTCAGACCCAAGAAATTGATTACACTTAGAATAGGCCTTAGAGAATGGGCAGGAACCGATCAGACCAGGCTGGGCAGGGGTGAGGAGCTGGGGGGTAGGGGTGGGGGGCTGGAAGGGGGAGAAGAAATCATGGTAGAGGCTGCATAGAAAGGAGAGTGGATAAGAGGATAACAACCTGTGCCTATAGTATTTCCTCCTGTTCCCACGTACTCTGGAGATTAGATATTAAAACAGGTGCAAAATATTCGTTTGTAGGGATTATTGGGTGGTTTATTAACTTGGAAGTTCATTTTGCTCTTTGTACTATACACCTCAACAGAATTTTATAGCCTTTGAATAATTAAGCAATGTTCATTTCTAAAAGACACTGGCACCTCTGTGGATATTATAAACTTAACATTTCTTGTTAAATGGATGTCTGAAATGTTTGGATCTCACTTTTTTAGATGTAGAGAATAACTCTACCTTTGATACAGGAATTTTCTTTCCCTCTTAAAATATTTTCCATCAAGGAATTCACAAATGTAACAGAGTTATGTTTGCTTTTACCTGACATGGTTGTATGAATATCTTGAAAGTTGTCTTCTGAGCTCCCTGACCCTATTTTCATCTGAAATGGATATTCTTGTACATTATTAAAAGGGAAAGGGCAAGGAAGTAGACAGGCAAAAAGAGAAGAAAAGTTAACTCTTTTAGGACAAGTCTGAGTCCTACTTTAAATTTGTTATCACTGTTGAGCATACTTTATTAAAGCAGTCACTAAATATGATCAAATATGGATCTTTACAAATTCATTAAAATTTTTACCATCGCTTTAGACTTTATAACTTTTGTTTCTTTGTTTAGGCAATAGGCAAAAAAAAGCCTACCATCTTTCAAAAGTTCGTTTTTAATTTTTGACAATATTAGCACATAAGCAGAAAAGAACATATGAAATACTGTATTGAAAAGGAATACCTGTTAATATTTGCAGAGGTAAATCTATCACTCTCTCTCCTTCCCCTTCTAAGTCCAAGTTCTGCCTCTAAATTTTTATGTTTACTCCAGTAACTTAGATAGCCTAAATGGCTCTCAGTTTTTTTAATCTTAAAGACAAGTGATTTTTTTTTAACTACATGATCTCTTTGTTTTCTTTTAGTGTTAATATTTATTTTAAATTATCACCTAAATTATTAAAGAACTGACTATAAAGTCAGAAGTTTAAATACCAAGAGGTCATGGAGCAATAACTATAGAGCTACTTGATGCAAATGTGAAAAATACAAAGAAATTGGTATTTTAATTTTTTCATATTTTTGCTGTAATTATAAAAATGAGAGACCAAAACTATATTGCTAAACTATTTAAATTTTTCATATCAATTTTTAAATTTGTTAACATAGCAAATAAGACCATATTATAGTACTTAAATAGAATGAATTCCACCTTAAATTTTTCTAATGTTAATTGATCTTTAACTATTTAGGGGGAAAAAAAAGACATGGTTTTTTAAGCATATTTTTTAAGCACAGTTAAGCATATTCCTATGGTTATTTTTTCTGAGACAAAAATATGGTATCTCTCATAGTCTGAATATTTGTCCCTAATGCTTCACAGAGACAAAGATTCACTGGACTATGTGTTCCTCACCTACAGGAAGTTAAAAAAAAAAAAAAAAAAAAAAAAGACAGGAAGAGTCTTGCTGAAATCTTCTAGATTTATACAATTTCTTGTTCCAAAGACTAAGAAGTGCTACATTACCTATTCCCAAATGTCAACAGCCCAGGACCTAAGTGGAAAGACCATGCACCTAACTCAATGTTCATTTACATTTTATTTGGATTTTGAGGTGCACACTGTGATGCATGATCAAAATTGTTCTTCAAGAATGAAGCACTTAGTCCCCCAAAACCTGAGAGTGCTACTAGAAGATGGCCCCTATGGTCTACCCTCCTTGAGAATTCCCTTGGCCAAAGAAAATGCCCTCATCCAAGGCAACACCTCCTTCCAGGAAAGCCTATTATAGTGACTCATCAATGCAGAAATATAAATGCTTGGCCCCCTCCCTACAACTCAGGATGATTCTCAAGGGCCATCCTGGCTTGAGGGCTGACAAGCAGTTGGCTGAGGTCTTTGATGGGACTTCACCAGAGTTCAGCTTCTCCCTCTGCCCAATCCTGCTTTCATCCTCTCCCTTATACAGGTGTTGATACTAAGAGTACTCCTTAATTAATGTGTTACATGCTAATATCCATCTCAGTGTCTGCCTCCTAGAAAACAGTCTATGAGAGGGGATGGTCCACATTTAGGTACAAGAAAACAAATGCTATTATGGGATTTTGGAGATGGGTCACCTACAGCCTAGAGGGCAATAGGCACTGCATTATTGTTTACTTGAGGAGTACAGATAGCCCCTGGGACGAGCTAGCAGTACAGCTGTTCCCCACTGGTGAACTGGGATGCTCTATCAATGGAAAATACATTAGCTGGTGTGGTTTTATAGATACGGAGAAAGTACTAACTGTGAGGACAATGGCTTTAAGTAGCCATTATTAAATTCTGTTGAAGTCGGGAAAGGTAACAAAAAGCCAAGAGTGATTAATCAGCAATTAAAATCTAAGTGTGGAAGCCGGAGCGTCTTTGTGGCAGCCTACAAAGAGGCTCACATATCCTGTACTGAGAAAGTAGAAAATGCTGAGGCCCAGGCCTTAATTCTCAGAGTAGTCAAGTTCCAAAAAAGGTTAAAGTCACAGCTAAGGTTCAGAGTCCTGTTTGGGAAAGAATGGAAGCCTGTACATAGAATGCGCACATGTGTGTTGATGCACATGAAAATCTTGATTCCCTGGATTCCTCTGGACTCACTGAGCCTTCAGAAGTGGCTCACTAATAAGGGCTATCATTTCCCCCTCCCTTGAAGTTGCTTCAGGGGTCTCTCCCTTGAAAAATAGCATTCCACTTCCCTCTCCCCACCCTGCCTTAGGATCTTCCTCAGCCTCCCTTCCTGGCTGCTAGGCCAATAACTAAAATTTTGTCCCAATATAACCTGGCTACGGATATTCTGAGTCAGCTAAGGAAGGAAAGGATGAAAGAACTTCAGAAACTAGCCATTATGTATCAGCAGGAGCTGGGAGATTACTCATGGGTCTGGATTATGATGGACTAAATTGGAAACATACACTTTTCTGGAATACAAAATTTTATACCCTAGAAAGGATATTGGGAGGTGGTATACATATCCAGATAGCTTTCAGAAGCATGGAAAAAGTGATGGCTCACATTAAATAAGATGGAAATTCAGAACTGCCTTGATAAATGATGAAAGAAGGCGTTTAAAGGTCCAGAAAAGTAAGCATTTTAGAGTAGATATACTTTGTGAGTCTACAAACCCCCACAGAGGACTCTTCCACACACTGGCCCACAGGAACATGCGGATGGGTGGGCCTTAGCATCCATTAAGTTCAGTAGAGGCTCTCCTTTCAGAGTCAAGGTTGACAGCGGGAGAAGCTTTCACAGAATTGGGCTCATTGATTGCAATGGGGATAACAACTGGAAACAATAGAGGCTGTGTGGCAAGGTGTAACTGTCAGAATACAGGTGAGTACAATTATCACCATGAACAGCAAGGCTGGAGTGACAGCAAAGTAAGCCCCGGGATTTGCAAGAGTTTAAGATGGTTAAAAGCACATGTTGGGAGTCCTACTTCCAGCTGAACAGCATAAAGAGCTTCATGGACCCACTTCCCAGCTCCATATGCCAAGCAGCAAGAAGAGGAGTCAACATTTAGCAGGGGTAACTGACCCTGATTACCAGATAGGTGCAGAGCTGCTGTTAGAGTGGGAGCAGAGGAATGCTTTTGACACCTGCATGATCCACTTGGGAGCTTCTTGGTACCCCCTTTCCCAGTTAGTAGATAAATTCAGGAATAGTGCCCAGACAAGGGTACAGTGGCAGTGGGCTCAGTCACTTTAGGGATGAGGGTCTAGCGTCTCGAAAGGAAATTTAGTCAAAAAAAAAAAATTGATAAAACTGCCTAGGAGGAGATTATAGCAGATGCATAAACACTACCTACCACTTGAAAAAGTTAAATCCACAAAAGCCAAAATCTGGAACAACAGAACAAGTGGGAAAAGGAGGAGTCTTTGATTATTGCTGGGAGCTGTCTTTTTTGTTTTCCCTCACTACCGACTCTTCCTCTCTCTCCACTTTGTCCCCAGACAACTGGCTTACTTAATCAAGGCCAGATGCTATGCTATTCTAAATGCACGGAAAAAGATTTACTTCCAAAATGAATGTCTAATATCTGGCTTTTAATGGAGCCTTGAAAAACCTGTTTTATGTATGTTGCCTTCTTACATTATTTTAAACTCCTATCCCCTGCTCAGATGGATAAGAAAAAACAAAAACACAAAATAAGGTGATTCTTCATAACACTACAAATAGAGAAAATATTTCTATCTCTGTACCTATTTCTCCCTTTTTTTTTTCAAACAGCACCCTGATTATATCACTTGAGTGATATGTTGGGATTGCATCTGCCCTATCTCTGTGAGTACTTTTGATTGTATCAAACAGCCTACACTTTGATACCAGAGAGAGCTTGATTCAAGAAGGATACAGGACTGGAGTCAGGCTAGTGAGGGTTACTTATGACTTTTACCTCCTACATCAGAGAATAGGAAGTTTAGAGTCACCCTCAAGAACATGAGTTTTGATGTTACATAGACTCAGATTCAATTCCTGGCTCCAATACCCATTGTTTATGTGATATTTTATAGGTTACTCAATTTCTTAAAGTCACTTTCCTCCTATGTGCGAGAGAGTTAACAATAACCACTACCACATGAGATTGTTGGTGAATTTGAAGAGCGTACATTAGAGGTTGTTAGCAAAATGGTTGGCACATCCAAAATGCTTAATGGCTGTTAGCTATTAACTACAGTGCAAAAAAAAATTCTAAAGGAGACTCCTACACATGGCTACAGATATTCTGAATCAATACCAATGATCAGAACCACCATTAGATGTGAGCAGGTAGGGTGCTACACTAGAACCCATGCCTCAGAGTGCCCCATGCTCTTGAATGCCTTCCTCAAATATTTTTTGAGTCTCCCTCTATTATGCTTGGGGTCAGCTATGATTGGCAGTGGCAGCTGGGTAGGGTTCCCTGAGCCCAGACCTGATGGTACATGAGCCTGGCTGTCAGATATACCAAACTCGAAATTTTCTAAGTCCCTCTCCAGTGACTTGGACTGTCTAAGGCCTGCAGTGCAGTCTGGGTTAGGTGTCCCAAGCCTAGAACTGCTTCCTATTTCTTCTTTTTGGTACATTCCTTGGCCCTCTACCTCAGATATGGGGTTGACCAGATACTCTAAGGAACTCTGCGAATTGTGCCTATAGGCCAGGAGGGTGTCCTGATGGGCGAATTCTTCCCATTGGCTGGTGAAATATTTCTTTCATGGGATTATGCAAGACTGGTATAGTAGAATGTTGCTGACATGCTGATTTGGGGTGACCTCACCTATATTAGACACTGGATTTATTCAGACCTCAGAGCTACCAATGGTCCATTTCTGACCTTTAAGCTTGAGCTTGTGTAGATCTGTCAGTTAGTTCTCACCCATTTATGTTGCCACTGCAGTGCTGCCTCTGGTCTACAGCACTGAGGAGTGGTGGTGGAATCCTTTCCAATGCGTATCCCTCATTGCTAGGGCCCAGGATGGCTCTGTCCCCTCCACTGCTCTGTACCATGTGTCAGACAGTCCTCTGAGGTAGCTAGCTGCCCCTATCTCCTCCAAGGGCTTTTGAGACCGGTATACTTCAATGTCAACGTACCCTTCTTGCCTCTGATTGATGTGGTAACACTGTATTCTCCTGGATCACTCTTAAGCTGTAGCTCATGAAGGATGGACACTCCTTGTGCAAATGGGACTGTTCTTACTCAGCTCATGGGCCCCTCTATTTTCTTTGCTGGTGATGGTGTGTGAAAGGCAGGGGTGTAGTCAATAATGAAAGAAATTACACTCTAGAGATGCAGAGATTACAGGCTAAAGAGTTCAAGAGAAGACATAGAAGATGTGTTGTTCCGGTTTCCCTGGTGGCGCAGTGGTTGAGAATCTGCCTGCCAACGCAGGGGACACGGGTTTGAGCCCTGGTCTGGGAAGATCCCACATGCTGCGGAGCAACTAGGCCCGTGAGCCACAACTACTGAGCCTGCGCGTCTGGAGCCTGTGCTCCCAACAAGAGAGGCCGCGATAGTGAGAGGCCCATGCACCGCGATTAAGAGTCGCCCCCGCTTGCCGCAACTAGAGAAAGCCCTCGCACAGAAACGAAGACCCAACGCAGCCAAAAATTAAAAAAAAAAAGATAGTAAAAAAGATGTGTTGTTCAATATCTAGACTATAAATTTCTGAATGATGAATTTAACATGATCAGAACATGGAATATCATTTACATTTCAGCATACATTGGGTAAGACTTACATTTGTGGTTATCTTCAAAGAAGCAGAGTAATAACTTTTGAAACAATCAATGAGAGCCAATATTCATTAAGTGGCACAATGGTTGATTTAGCACCATGAGTGAAAATACAACCAGCATTTTAAGAATTGTGTTAAAGAACTGAAGAGGTAAAAATATCTTTATTTCAGTACAAAAAGGTTAGGAAAAACCATGACATTATGAATAACAGCAGCATTGTTCTTTTTCTCTTGGTGGAAGATATGAAAATAGCCAGAAATAGCACATCTGATGCTAATAAATGAATTTGATAATAAAGAGATGGTCCCTAAACCTGAACAGGAAGAGGTGTGGCTGGGCACTATGAAGAATCTTTAAGTGCACTGATTGAACAGTAACTATATATTTAAGCCCCTCTTCTCTACTCTTTATTCGAATTCTTCATTGTTAAATCACTGTGCCTCAAACGGGCCCTAGAGTTTTATAATACATTTTTTAATCAAGCTGATTTTATAGACAGGAGCCCCTCAAATTTTATTCCAGCCTTAACACATCTTAGGGGGTGCTCTACTCCTTTCTTTTTATAAGAATTTTTAAAAATTGAAGTATAGTTGATTTACATTTCAGGTATACAGCAAAGTGATTCAGTTATACATATATATTCTTTTTTAGATTCTTTTCCATTATAGTTTATTACAAGATATTGAGTATAGTCCCTTGCGCTATACAGTAGGTCCTTGTTGTTTACCAATTTTATATATAGTAGTGTGTATCTGTTAATTCCAAACTCCTAATTTGTCCCTCTCTTCCCTTTCTCCTTTGGTAACCATAAGTTTGTTTTCTATGTCTGTGAGTCTATTTCTGTTTTGTAAATAAGTTCATTTGTATCACTTTTTTAGATTCCACATATAAGTGATATCGTATGATATTTGTCTTTCTCTGACTTACTGCACTTAGTACAAAAATCTGTAGGTCTATTCACGTTGCTGCAAATGGCATTATTTCATTCTTTTTTATGACTAATATTCCATAGTATATATATACATCTTTATCCATTCATCTGTCAATGGACACTTAAGTTGTTTCCATGTCCTGGCTATTGTAAATAGTGCTGCTATGAACATTGGGGGTGCATGTATCTTTTTGAATTAGAGTTTTCTGGATATATGCCCAGGAACGGGATTGCAGGATCATATGGTAACTCTATTTTTAGTTCTATAAGTAACCTCTGTACTGTTCTCCATAGTGGTTGCACCAATTTACACTGCCACCAACAGTGTAGGAAGGTTCCCTTTTCTCCACACCCTCTCCAGCATTTATTATTTGTAGACTTTTTGATGATGGCCATTCTGACTGGTGTGAAGTGATACCTCATTGTAGTTTTGATTTCCCTTTCTCTAATAGTAAAGATGTTGAGCATCTTCTCATGCGCCTGTTGGCCATCTGTATGTCTTCTTTGCAGAAATGTCTATTTAGGTCTTCTGCTCATTTTTTGATTGGGTTGTTTTTTTTGATATTGAGCTGTATAAGCTGTTTGTATATTTTGGAGATTAAGCCCTTGTCGGTTTCATAGTTTGCAAATATTTTCTTCCATTCCAGAGGTTGTCTTTTCGCTTTGGTTATGGGTTCCTTTGCTGTGCAAAAGCTTTTAAGTTTAATGAGGTCCCATTTGTTTATTTTTCTTTTGTTTCCATTACTCTAGGAGGGGATCCAAAAAAATATTCTGCGATTTATGTCAAAGAGTGTTCTATGTTTTCCTCTAGGACTTTTATAGTATCTGGTCTTACGCTTAGGTCGTTAATCCATTTTGAGTTTATTTTTGTATACGGTGTTAGAGAATGTTCTAATTTCATTCTTTTACTGGGCTGCTCTACTCTTGACTGCATCTAACCATGCAGGTTGTAGGCAAGAATTACAGAGGGCTTCACTCTCATAGACTTTAAGGGAATGACACCAAATTGTGCAATGGAGACACAATTTTAATGCTGTCCCCATGTTTTAATGCTTTCTCTAGTCCCCTCTTCTGTATTTCCTCTCAGCCTTAGATTTTTCTTCCTCTTTAAGATGCTTTTCCTTTAATACTTGAATACTCTAAAAGGACACTATCCTACTTCTCTCCCACCATCACTATAGTCAAAAGTTCAACAGTCCAACCTCAGCCACGGATCCCAGATCCATTCTGCCCATTTTTTTTTTCCATTAATTACCAGGTGGTTTAAATAAGCTCCTCCTCTACTCTGTCTCTTCCCAAGCCCCACTGTTACATAAAGGACCATATTGCCCTCAAGTAGCCATTTTATAATGCCAATTACTAAGCATACAGAAACATGATATTCAAACATCATTAAAATGACAGAAATCTTTTAAGATCTGCTTCCCATCTGAGTCTAAATCAAGGATCTGGCATTGTCCTCAAGGAACTAACCACAAATAACTCGGTGCATGCCTAATAGCTTTCTTTCTGTTCCCTTTGTTGGTCCAGCTACTTGCTTTATAATTCTTCCTTACCTGAATGACATTATTAGCAATAGAAAACACACAAATATTACCATAGGAATTAGCTAATTATTAAAAGCTGATTATCAGCTATATTTATCCTATAATTTAATTTCATCTGTTTCTTTGTAATTTTGCTTTTACATACAAAATTTACCACCAAATATGTATCTCTGGCTCCCTAATATATAAAAGACTTGTGTAAGAAAAAACATTTGATGACATACATAAAATCACAATCACAGTAATTGGACCCTAGTTCTCCAATGTATTCAGGATAAAATTTGAGCCCCTCAGTAAGGCACAGAGGGCCTTTTAAACCCTTGCCCAAACCTCCATTTACTGTGTAATTTCTTAATGTTTATACCACGCTCTTGACACTTCATCCTCATGGTCGCCCTCTGAACAGAAAATAAACCTTTAATGTTTTGTACATGCTGACCCTTTCTCCTTAGAAGGCCTTTCCTCACATTGTATACATGGCAAGGTTTACTCACCTTATAAGATACAGCTGAAAAAAGTATTTTTCTGTAACGCTTTACCAGGCTCTTCTGGGCAAGTTTAACAGCTCTCTCTGCCATGCCCCCTACTATTATGCATTTATCACATTACAAGTGGAATTACCTGCTTGTATATCTGTCATTGTGCTAGACAGGGAGCTTCTTGAAGCCTGAGCCTATGTTTTATTCATATTTGTATTTACAGTGCATGAGGAATGGGTGCTTATTAAATATATACATTAATGAATGAATAAATGCCCCAGGATTCTCACATGCATTTACCATAATCCCTTTTTTTTCTGTTTGCAATTTTTATATCTTTATTGATACTCTCTGTATATTGAGATATTATTCTCTTTATTTTCTTTTGTTCTTTGTCCCTGATTTCCTTTAGCCCTTTGAGCATATATTAAGACAGTTGTTTTAAAGTCATTGTCTCATAAGTCCAATTTTTGGGCTTCCTCAGGGACAGTTTCCACCAATTTCTTTATTTCATATGAATGGATTACATTTCCCAGTTTCTTCATATCAATTATACTTTTGTATTGAAACCTGGACATTTTGCATATTACAATGTGGTAATTGTGAAAATTAGATTCTCCCCCCTCCCCAGATTTTGCCATTGTGGCATTCTGTGAGCTATAAATCATCCATTTTTTAAATGACTTTTCAAACTGTTTTTACAAAGACTATATTCTTTGATGCATGTGGTCACTGAAATCTCTTTTCCATTATCTCAGTGTTATCTCAGTCAGGCAGTGTACTGACAGATTTCTTTATTTTTATTCAATTAATTTAAACTAAAACTTAAAAAACAGTTCACCCATTCTCCCACCTCTCCCCCACCCCCACCTCTTGCAACCACCAGTCTGTTCTCTGTATCTATGGGCTTGCTGTTTTGTGTTTGTTTGTTTGTTTTTTAGATTCCACATTTTTGTAGAAATATTGTTTTCTAGCCAAGTTTACAGTATACTTGTAACTACGTGTCCTACAAACATAACTCATTATTTTCAAAACTACACATCAAAAATTATTAAACTATGATTAACAAAAGATATACATGAAAGTTGAAACAAAAATGACTGAATATTTTATAAAATTGTTTAAATCAAATATTTTTAAATTATGGCTATTCTTGAAAGGCAGTTGAACTGTCATCAATCCTGCTTTATAGGATCCTTCCCATAATACTAAGTGAGAGATCTGAGAGGACTGAGGCTTATAAGGAAACCCATAAGAAGAGAAGGAAATGAAATTCTAGACAAAAATACAATTAAAATGCTAGAGTAAAAAGTATGAAAAACCATACAATCCTGCAGCCTGTGGAACAAAAACCACATTCACAGAAAGAAAGACAAGATGAAAAGGCAGAGGGCTATGTACAAGATGAAGGAACAAGATAAAATCCCAGAAAAACAACTAAATAAAATGGAGATAGGCAGTCTTCCAGAAAAAGAATTCAGAATAATGATAGTGAAGATGTACCAGGACCTGGGAAAAAGAATGGAGGCAAAATCGAGAAGATGCAAGAAATGTTTAACAAACATCTAGAAGAACTAAAGAACAAACAAAGAGAGAAGAACAATACAATAACTGAAATGAAAAATACACTAGAAAGAATCAATAGCAGAAAAACTAAGGCAGAAGAACGGATAAGTGACCTGGAAGACAGAATGGTGGAATTCACTTCTGCGGAATAGAATAAAGAAAAAAGAATGAAAAGAAATGAAGACAGCCTAAGAGACCTGTGGGACAACATTAAACACAACAACATTCGCATTATACAGTTCCCAGAAGGAGAAGAGAGAGAGAAAGGACCAGAGAAAATATTTGAAGAGATTATACGCGAAAACTTTCCTAACATGGGAAAGGAAATAGCCACCCAAGTCCAGGAAGTGCAGAGAGTCCCATACACAATAAACCCAAGGAGAAACATGCTGAGACACACAGTAATCAAATTCGTAAAAATTAAAGGCAAAGAAAAATTATTGAAAGCAAGAAGGGAAAAACAACAAATAACATACGAGGGAACTCCCAAAACGTTAACAGCTGATTTCTCAGCAGAAACTCTACAAGCCAGAAGGGTGTGGCATGATACACTTAAAGTGATGAAAGGGAAGAACCTACAACCAAGATTACTCTACCCAGTAAGGATCTCATTCAGATTCGATGGAGAAATCAAAAGCTTTACAGACAAGCAAAAGCTAAGAGAATTCAGCACCACCAAACCAGCTCTACAACAAATGCTAAAGGAAATTCTCTAACTGGGAAACACAAGAGAAGAAAAGGATCTACAAAAACAAACCCAAAACAATTAAGAAAATGATCATAGGAACATACATATCGATAATTACCTTAAACGTGAATGGATTATATGCTCCAACCAAAAGACACCGGCTGGCTGAATGGATACAAAAACAAGATCCATATATATGCTGTCTACAAGAGACCCACTTCAGACCTAGGAACACATACAGACTGAAAGTGAGGGGATGCAAAAACATATTCCATGCAAATGGAAATCAAAAGAAAGCTGGAGTAGCAATATTCATATCAAGTAAAATAGACTTTAAAATAAAGAATGCTACAAGAGACAAGGAAGGACATGACATAATGATCAAGGGATCAATCCAAGAAGAAGATATAACAATTATAAATATATATGCACCCAACATAGGAGCAACTCAATACATAAGGCAAATGCTAACAGCTCTAAAAGAGGAAATCAACAGTAACACAATAATAGTGGGGGACTTTAACACCTCACTTACACCAATGGACAGATCATACAAACAGAAAATTAATAAGGAAACACAGCTTTAAATGACACAATAGACCAGATAGATTTAATTGATATTTATAGGACATTCCATCCAAAAGCAGATTACACTTTCTTTTCAAGTGCACACGGAACATTCTCCAGGATAGATCACATCATGGGTCACAAATCAAGCCTCAGTAAATTTAAGAAAATTGAAATCATATTAAGCATCTTTTCTGACCACAACGTTATGAGATTAGAAATCAATTACAGGAAAAAAAACCGTAAAAAACACAAACACATGGAGGCTAAACAATACATTACTAAATAACCAAGAGATCACTGAAGAAATCAAAGGGGAAATCAAAAAATACCTAGAGACAAAGGACATTGAAAACACGATGATCCAAAACCTATGGGATGCAGCAAAGGCAATTCTAAGAGGAAAGTTTATAGCAATACAAGCCTACCTCAAGAAACAAGAAAAATCTCAAATAAACCATCTAACGTTACACCTAAAGGAACTAGAGAAAGAAGAACAAACAAAACCCAAAGTTAGCAGAAGGAAAGAAATCATACAGATCAGAGCAGAAATAAATGAAATAGAAACAAAGAACAGTAGCAAAGATCAATAAAACTAAAAGCTGGTTCTTTGAGAAGATAAACAAAATCGATAAACCATTAGCTAGACTCATCAAGAAAAAGAGGGAGAGGACTCAAAGCAATAAAATTAGAAATGAAAAAGGAGAAGTTACAACAGACACAGCAGAAATACAAAGCATCCTAAGAGACTACTACAAGCAACTCTATGCCAATAAAATGGACAACCTGGAAGAACTGGACAAATTCTTAGAAAGGTATAACCTTCCAAGACTGAACCAGAAAGAAATAGAAAATATGAACAGACCAATCACAAGTAATGAAATTGAAACTATGATTAAAAATCTTCTAACAAACAGAAGTCCAGAACCAGATGGCTTCACAGGTGAATTCTATCAAACATTTAGAGAAGAGCTAACACCCATCCTTCTCAAATTCTTCCAAAAAATTGCAGAGGAAGGAACACTCCCAAACTCATTCTATGAGGCCACCATCACCCTGATATCAAAACCAGACAAAGATACTACAAGAAAAGAAAATTACAGACCAATATCACTGATGAATATAGATGCAAAAATCCTCAAGACAATACTAGCAAACAGAATCCAACAACACATTAAAAGGATCATACACCATGATCAAGTGGGATTTACCCCAGAGATGCAAGCATTCTTTAATATACCCAAATCAATCAGTGTGATACACCATATTAACAAATTGAAGAATAAAAACCATATGATCATCTCAATAGATGCAGAAAAAGCTTTTGACAAAATTCAACACCCATTTATGATAAAAACTCTCCAGAAAGTGGGCCTAGAGGAGCCTACCTCAACATAATAAAGGCTATATATGACAAACCCACAGCAAACATCATTCTCAGTGGTGAAAAACTGAAAGCATTTCCTCTAAGATCAGGAACAAGACAAGGATGTACACTCTCGCCACTATTATTCAACATAGTTTTGGAAGTCCTAGCCATGGCAATCAGAGAAGAAAAAGAAATAAAAGGAATACAAATTGGAAAAGAAGAAGTAAAACTGTCACTGTTTGCAGATGACATGATACTATACATAGAGAATCCTAAAGATGCCACCAGAAAACTACTAGAGCTAATCAATGAATTTGGTAAAGTTGCAGGATACAAAATTAATGCACAGAAATCTGTTGCATTCCTGAACACTAATGATGAAAAATCTGAAAGAGAAATTAAGGAAACACTCCCATTTACCACTGCAACAAAAAGAATAAAATACCTAGGAATAAACCTACCTAGGGAGACAAAAGACCTGTATGCAGAAAACTGTAAGACACTGATGAAAGAAATTAAAGATGATACCAACAGATGGAGAGATATACCATGTTCTTGGATTGGAAGAATCAATATTGTGAAAATGACTATACTACCCAAAGCAATATACAGATTCAATGCAATCCCCATGAAATTACCAATGGCATTTTTTACAGAACTAGAACAAAAAATCTTAAAATTTGTATGGAGACACAAAAGACCCCAAATAGCCAAAGCAGTCTTGAGGGAAAAAAACGAAGCTGGAGGAATCAGACTCCCTGACTTCAGACTGTACTACAATGCTACAGTAATGAAGACAATATGGTACTGGCACAAAAACAGAAATATAGATCAATGGAACAGGATAGAAAGCCCAGAGATAAACCCACGCACTTATGGTCACCTTATCTTTGATAAAGGAGGTAAGAATATAAAGTGGAGAAAAGACAGCCTCTTCAATAAGTGGTGCTGGGAAAACTGGACAGGTACATGTAAAAGAATGAAATTAGAACACTCCCTAACACCATACACAAAAATAAACTCAAAATGGATTAGAGACCTAAATGTAAGGCCAGACACTATAAAACTCTTAGAGGAAAGCACAGGCAGAACACTCTATGACATAAATCACAGCAAGATCCTTTTTGACCCACCTCCTAGGGAAATGGAAATAAAAACAAAAATAAACAATTGGGACCTAATGAAACTTAAAAGCTTCTGCACAGCAAAGGAAACCATAAACAAGATGAAAAGACAACCCTCAGAATGGCAGAAAATATTTGAAAATGAAGCAACTGACAAAGGATTAATCTCCAAACATACAAGCAACTCATGCAGCTCAATATCAAAAAAAACAAACAACCCCATCCAAAAATGGGCAGAAGACCTAAATAGACATTTCTGCAAAGAAGATATACAGATTGCCAACAAACACGTGAAAGAATGCTCAACATCATTAATCATTAGAGAAATGTAAATCAAAACTACAATGAGATATCATCTCACACCGGTCAGAATGGCCATCATCAAAATATCTACAAACAATAAATGCTGGAGAGGGTGTGGAGAAACAGGAACCCTCTTGCACTGTTGGTGGGAATGTAAATTGATACAGCCACTATGGAGAACAGTATGGAGGTTCCTTAAAGAACTAAAAATAGAATTATCATATGATCCAGCAATCCCACTACTGGGCATATACCCAGAGAAAACCATAATTCAAAAAGACACATTTACCCCAGTGTTCATTGCAGCACTATTTACAATAGCCAGGTCATGGAAACAACCTAAATGCCCATCGACAGATGAATAGATAAAGAAGATGTGGTACATATATACAATGGAATATTACTCAGCCATAAAAAGGAATGAAATTGAGTCATTTGTAGAGACATGGATGCATCTAGAGACTGTCATACAGAGTGAAGTAAGTCAGAAAGAGAAAATCAAATATCATATATTAATGTATATATGTGTAATCTAGAAAATGGTACAGATGAACTGGTTTGCAGAGCAGCAACTGAGACACAGATGTAGAGAAAAAACGTATGGACACCAAAGGGGAAAGTGGTGGGCGGGGGAGGTTGTGGTGTGATGAATTGGGAGATTGGGATTGACATATATACACTGATGTGTATAAAATGGATGGCTAATAAGAAAAATAAATATAGAATAAACATTTTTAAATAGTATGATAACCGATCATAAATCAAGCCAGAAGTTAAAGAATAAATCAGGTCATACATGAATATTAATGCTTAGAGTAAGCAGTGATTTAGAAACCAGAAAGGCATTAAAAAAAAACTGGGAGGGGAAACAAAGTAAAGAAGTTGGACAAAGTTCTAACAAATATTAAATAATCCATAGAAACAAAAAGAGTAAGGTGAAGCAGCAAATACCGCAAATTTGATGCTCAAATATCAAGATGCCCTTACATTTAGTAACAATGCTCTGGCCTCGCTTTTTAAGCTCTTCTAAGACAGAGCCATCTCTGAACATATAGATGAGTGGGTGCTCTAATTAGAAAGATAAATTTGTTTAAGTGACCTCAAAGTAGCCTTAAATAAGAGCAAAGGAATCATTTCATTTTTAAAATCTTGAGACTTCACATTAAGGTAGTTCAGAAAATTCACAATTGAATTGTGCCCTCAAACATACACCACATCAAACATGTAGTAAAAACAGATATTATAGGCAGCCAAAATATCACAACTAAGCTATAAATAAAATTAAAACGTATGAGAACTTTAAAAATAGAAAGGAAAGAAGTGAGCAGGGATAAAGATGGACCTGGCTTATCCTAGGAACATAAAACAGGTAATGTACCTGGGTCAGAAACTCCTATAGGATAATCGTAACTCAATTCATCATGAGAGATGGCAAACTGGAGTCAAGGTCAGTGTGAAAGTTAGGAGATGGAGGGTGGTATGGTAGAGATCTCTCACTCATAAAAGGAGAAGGAAAAGAAGGTACATTTGGAGCTCTGTCTTATAAGAGGGCTAAGGACCTGAGGAGGTGAAATCACTCTGACTCATCCTTATGATCAGTAACTGAACAAAGAGTGAGTGATAATTCAGCCAGGGACAGTGCCCTGAGTCATCATTTTAAGAGTTGGCTCTGGATTGAGAAACCTTGGATCTGTGCCACCACAAATCTGCTAGCCAGGGGCAGGTATGCAGAGGGATGGGGATGGAATATAAAAATAAACCCCAAATACTCAAATAACTTTCCACACAAAATGAGCCAAGTGAATATTACAAAACACAACCAGAAATCTAATCATACCACGGCATTCACGCCAATTAGGATGGCTATATTATCCAAAAACAAAAAACAAAAAACAAAACCCAGAAAATAACAATTGCTAGCAAAGAGAGAATGGTTAGGAGAGAATGGAACACTTGTGCATTGCTGTTGGGAAAATAAAATAGTGCAACTACTTTGGAAAACAGTATGGCAGTCCCTTAAAGAATTAAAACTAGATTACTATATGATCCAGCACTTTGACTTCTGGGTATATATACAGAAAATAATTGAAATTAGGGATTCAAACAGATATTTGTACACCCATGTTCATAGCAGTATTATTCACAACACCCAAGAGTGGAAGCAATCCAAGTGCCCACCGACATTTAAATGGATAAACAAAATGTAGTATATATACACAATAGAACTTTATTCAGCTTTCAAAGGGAAGGAAATTCTGACATGTACTACAACATGGAGGAAAATTGAGGACATTATGCTAAGTGAAATAAGCAGGTCATAAAAGGACAAATACTATATAATTACATTTATATGAGGTACTAGGCTAGTAAATTTACAGAGACAGAAAGTAGAATGGTGGTTGCCAGGGGCTGGAGGAAAGGGGGAATAAGGAGTTAGTATTTTATGACTACAGAGTTTTAGTTGGGGAAGAAAAAACCAAGTTCTGAAGATGAACAGTAGTGATAGTTGCACAACAATGTAAATGTACTTAATTCCACTGAACTGTACACTTAAAAATAGTTAAAATGGTAAATATTTTGTATACATTTTGCCATGATAAAAAAGAAATAAAAAATCACAAACAAAATTAAATAGAATAACACTGTTATTCTAGATAAAATATTTAAGCATCTGATAAAGTCTAAAGTAAGTATAATGAAAATGCTGATGCAAATGTCAGATAGGAATATACTGTATTTGGATATGTAATGATGTTGATAGGACCCAAGGTCTGTAACATCATGCTTGGTAGATGATAGATAGATACATAGATAGATAGATAGATAGATAGATAGATAGATAGATAGATAGATAGATGATAGATAGATAGATAGATAGATTCCCCTCTCATATATACCACCTCATTGCCACAAAATGGCTGCTGCATTTCTAGAATCATTTCCACAATGAATGCAAGAAGTAGGCAGGAAGAGATAACAGGCTTTCCTCATGAGACTTTCCATTTTAACCAGAAAGGGAAAGCCTCCTTAAATATTATACTGATATACTTCTCTCTCCACGACTAATGCAAATGCCCAATTTTACATTATTCAGCAGCCAAAGAGAATGCAATTATCCCAACTGGCTTAAATCAATCATGATTTGTAATCTGAAGATGGAAATGTGCCTAGTGTTCTCCCCTCTGCCTTCTCCTCCTTTCTGGAAAAATCAAGGCTATGTTTGCGTTTAAGGAAAGGGGAAATGGCTCTTGAGTATGTAATAAAGAGAGTCTGAAACACTTAACAAGAAGAAAAATGAACCCAGAAGAAAGTTGTGGAATACAGGAAAAAAACAGTCAGCAAAGACATTGATATATTATACTGGTAAACCAAATTTTTTGTTATTAAAAAACTACTTTGTAGTATTTGTTTACAAAAATAAATGAATAAATAGCTGAATTACTTTATAATAGAATAATAAGGGGCTTATTAATTGGTAAGTTAAAATATGATAGGGTCCTTTTCCTCTTCAGGAGAAAGACTGAAATATTGAATTAAAAGGTTTGGTTAGAAAAATATGTAGTTAATATGTTTTCTAAGAATTTAAGAATGGAATCTACCGATTCCAAATGAGCAAAGGAAAACCAAACAAGGCTGTCTTTAGAAGACTTTGTCACTCCAAAGAAGCCCTAACAGCAGAAGAAAAACAAGAAACAAGAACAAAAAGGAAAAAAATAACAGGAAGTTCACCTATTAAAAGGCAGAGATTATCAGCTTGGAAAAAATTTTAAATTCACTTATATCATCCATAAGATAGAAAAAGTTGAAAAGAATAAAGCCACACTTGTTTTCCACCCTCAATCTGAAAATATTAAATATTGTTGATAGAGTTGAAACCTTTTTATAGAATTTGTTCTGATAGCATGCTCCTCAAAATCCCACCCTCTCCTTTGTTTATATTTTTGTTCAACTTTTCTTTATATTTTTATGGACTGCTATTTGTACAGATGCATCCCTGAACAATATATCTATAATTTTTATATTTTAAGCTTATTATGAATGGGAATATAACATCTAGTCTTCTGTAGCATCTTGCTTCAACATTATATTTGTGAGATTTATACATATGGGTTTTCATTGTTGCTAATGAATAGTATTCTATTGTTGAAAAAACAATTTTTCATTTTGGATATTTAGGGGTTTTTCCCCAAGTTTTGTAATTGCAAACAGTGCTGCTATAAATTTTCTTGTACAAATCTCCTTGCTCACATATGTAAGAAGTCATTTGGGATATATACCAAAGAGTGAAATTGCTGGTTTATGAGACATGTTTATACATTCAGCTTTACTAGATTTCATCAAATTGTGCTCCAATGTAATGTCCCAGATTATAGTCCTACCAACAGTAATGAGAATTCCCATTAATCTGCACTCCCATTAATTTGGTATTGCGAGACTCCCTAGTGTTTACTGATCTTATTGGTGTGAAATAGTTTCTAGTTGTGATTTTAATTTGCATTTTCCTGCATTTCAATGAGTTTGAGCATCCTTTACGCTATGTTTATTGGCCAGTTGGTTTTCCTAGTTTATGAATTTCCTTTTCATACCCTTTGTCCATTTTCCCTTTGGTTTGTTTCTGGGTGCATTTTCCTGATTAGTAGGAGTTCACTATATATTCTGCATAGTAATCTTTGTGGAATATATACATTTTAAATAACTTCTCCCAGTTATCTTTTCACTTTCCCTGTGGGGTCTTTTGAGGAGCAAAATTTCTTAATATTAGCATCATCTAGTTTGTCAATCTTTCCTTGAATAGATATTCCTTTAGAGTCTTAACAAAATTCTTCCTTAGGCCAAGATCATGAAGACAGTTTGCCATATTTTCTTCAAAATGGTTGAACTTTTAGTGTTTTACATTTAGGTTCTTTGATACAGCTGGAGCAATGGCCAACATGGAATCCTTACTTTGGCAGATATTATGAGCACAGAAGCAAAGCCTTTGTCAGCAGTTCTTTTGGGGAATAGGCTTCTCCAGTATCTTACTGATCTGAGTCGAAGGCACTGCAGCTCTTAGCAATCTGCTGTCTCCTTTCTTAGGCAACGCTGTTTCCTAGGGCAAGGGTGCTTCTGGAGCTCTTGGTTATTGTTCAAAATTTTGCTCGTTCATAAACCCATATCCCATCTCTCCCTTAGTCTCTGGTAATTGACCAATCTTAAGATGGCACTCTCTTTTCTCAGGGCAACCCAATGTACTATCCTTCTAGGAAAGATTTTACTCGGGGATGTCCAGGTCCTTTTCTGATCTTGCCTACAACGTGACCTATTCAGCAGTTTCACCCACCAAATTTTTTTAAAAAAGAGGAAAATAAACTCACTAGTTTAAACTCTAGGTTAGAGTAATGTGCTTTACTCTACAACCATGGATGCTTTGGCCAGCCAATAAATACATATTACTTACACTCAGTCAATCCAAATTTTAATGTCTCCTATTTTCTAACTTTATCTACCAAATAAATAAATATTAACATAGACAAAAATCCCTGTTAAAATGTTGAGTTCCATCTGTATAACTCAATTTGGTTATAGATAGTAAAAAATAAAGCCCATAAATTGAGCTCCCTCAAACTGATGTGTTTTCTTATTCTCTCCTTCTCACCAGTAGTTCAGTACTGGGTTTCCCTCTACTCTCTCACATAACTTCATCACCATCAGAGGAGTCCCCATATGTCGAGGGCTTTGTGTAATGAACACAGAGGTTGATATGGCTGTGGATGCCCTTTCTTAGACCATGTCTGGCCCTATTATCTCATATAATAAGTTTATATAAAATTATAGTTGTAGAAAGGAGAGCAAGAAAAAGAGAATGAATTCTTCAACTCCTGTCAACGGAAAGTCTTTACCAGAAAAAGGTGGGGAAAAAGAATTCTGAGTAGTGAAAGTGATTCCAAGCTGTGCTCAAACAGGAAATCATATCTGGTGCTTGACAGGGCCTGGAGGTAAAAGACAAGCCTAACATAGACTTTACTGATGTTCCTCATGCTACAAGTCAAGGTCACTTCGTTCAGGGTCAAACAGGTAACTGGAAATGCTGGGGTTTGAATCCGTGGTTTTACCAAGTTAAGTCAGTTCAGTCTAACTTGTGCCTTTTATAACCAACCAGGTTGTGCACCAGGAGCAGAGTAAAAAGGGACCTGACAAGGACGATGCTGATTTGGAAGTGGAGGCTCCTGAAGGACATGAGACAAGGCCTAGGGAAAGGGAGTTGAAAAATTCCTCAACTCTTTTCATTCAAATGAAGAAAATATCAAGTGCTCTAGAGAGGGTGAGGAGTCAAAGATGTGAAACTTTGGGATAAATGCAGCAAGCTGATTTTCAGTGTGCTCTAGGTGCTTATAAGTCAGAGAGTGAGGAAAATTTGTACAATTTAGGAATATCTGCTATGAGGAGAAACACATTTTGTGTTCACTTCATATTCTCCCTAACCTTTATACCTTTTACAGTTCAATTTTAGTAATTAAATTCCAGGAAGCAAAAAAGAAATAAAAGTTGGGGGGAGATATTTGGAAGGCAATTCCGTAAGGGATTCAGAAGGAATCATGTAGGAAAAACTACTGCTCCACAAGAGGCAGGATAGAAACTGAAACTTTTCTTAATTGGCCTGAAGAAATCTCTTAGGACCTAGAGGAACTTCCTAGAAGTAGAGATAAAAGACATTTAGTTCCGTTACTGCCTCTGTGAGGATAATATTTGATGAGGTGATAATAGTCGGAGGAGATAAAAGGGATGATTTTATGTAAAATAAACAAAAATGAGGCTCAACAGCAAACTAACTCTCAGGATGCAAATGCTCAGTCATATTGAAAACAATTTCTGTTGGAAGAAAATTGATAAAGATCCACCTGTCTGAATCTTCAGAAGATTTTGGATTATAAACTGATGCAGTGAATTAACATCTTGAACAATGAAGGGATCATTTACAATCTCTTGATGGAGCAAAATTTTCCATGAAGAAAAATGAAAACAGGTTAAAAAAAAAAAGCTGTTTGGTGATTTGGGCACCATATTACAAACGTATATGATAACTTAAATGGAAAAAAAATAGAAAATGAAGCAGATCAAAAGTGATAAATATAAATGTTACTACCTTATAATATATAGTTTATAATATTCAGATTATAGTATACAGTTAAGATGTAGCAATTCTCTATAGCTTGGAATTTTTAAAATCTCTCTGCAGCGTACACAATATATGGTATGAATGAAATACACATTTACTTAAATGTTTCTGCTTATGTTAGGTAGAGAGAAGCCCCCTCCTTCGGATAAGAAAAGCTGCTTATACATATGCAGCTGACTCAGACAATAATTGAAAAACATGTTCTAAGATAGGCAGATGGGATTAATTTACTACTACAGTATTTCACCATGACAAAGGAGACACGCAAAGATTATCAAACCCATTTTCTCTTTTTATTGATTGAAAATCAAAAGATTAAAAACCTATTAGATGAGTCCTTGGTTCAATTTGTGCTTTAACTGGTCCATAAGACATTTTTCAGAGATCAAATTACTGAAAATGGAGAAAATACTGTAAATGAATAACATTTTTTCTATTACCAAAAAATCTCTCAAACATCTGGTATAATGTTCTGTACTCTCAAAGCAGATACATTGTGCTTTACACTCAAATTAAGTTTGAGTATATAAACTCTACTTTCTGATTTTTAGGATAAAAATTAAACATATTACCAAGGGCATATTATCCTAGATGAAATTCGATTCTTTTAACAAAGAAGAAATTTAGAAAGTGTCTAGGCAATTATATATAAGCTAATTATGACAACACTATGGAAAAGTTTATCACTTCCCATACATTCTCCTCAATCTTTCACAAGCATTTTATTTTTCTTGGCAAAGACTGAATTCACAGTCATTAACTAAAACATAAGCCCTTTCTTTTTTCTTTAATATTTGTACCACTTTTGGAATAAGTGGTGCAGTTAAATAAAGGAATCATTTTAACACTCATTAGGTCAAACTCTAGTGCTTTTGACCAAAATCCTCTGTGAGTTTAAAGTCACTTTTCATAGTAAGGTCAAAAAAGTGACATACATTACTAAATCCCTAAACTCTGAGGTTGTGCTACCTTTTCTTAATTATATATGCTTAAAATGTTAGACCTCTAGGGCTTGTGAGTGTCTTATTAGCTTATTCTCAAATTTCCATATTTAGCTTAAAGTAGTTCAGAAATAAGATTGATAGTATTATATAGTAAGAAAAGACAATAATATGTTACAAATAATTATCATTAATAAACTCAGAATAACCTTATTAGTTATTCAACATTATAATAATAATTCATAACTTGCAATTGTTAATATGGTATAACTTTTATGGTACATAAACTAATATGTGTCACTAAAATTGTAAGTCCTTCTATCACAAAAATGGGACTGAAATCTTAACTTCATTAGCTTTTTCAAACTAAAGTTTCAATAAATTAATCAGCTTTCAACATCCCTTTAGCTTTTGTATCTACTGGTAGTTAAATGTTAATATATTGTTACATTTATAATATGTTAGGGCATAATATTTATATTTAATTATAATTTCAATTGAATAATTTCTATCAAATTATGGTATATTTTTGAGATATATAATATAAAAATATATAAAATATATATATTATATATCATATATAATTTGAGAAATGTTGCTACTTTACATTTTACTTTATTATACATATATGTTCAATCAGTACAAATCATGTTTTATAGGATAGCTTACACCTCTAGATTTTTCAGGCATTTCCACAGTTAAGTGCCTTCAAGTTATCAAAATTAGGAGATTTTTAATGAGTAATATAAACAAAATATAAGTGAAAAGGAAGAGTGCCAATATGTTGAAAATTCTAATAAACTATTCATAAGCATGTCGTATGTTAAAACTGATTGGAGTTTTCTGGATATTTTAAGTCAGAAACTCCCTCTTCAGTCTTTCCTAATTACTAAGAAATAATTTTCTATTAATAACCAAGGAATTTAAAATAGAAAGAACATATAATGAAAACTAATAGGTTACAAATAAATCTAAGAAAACAGTCTAAAAAAGACATCCTTTTATTTACAACAGCTTTATAGCTGAAATAATAGCTTTACAGAGCTATGAAAAATTAATAATTCCTATTATAAGAAGTATCAGGTACTTAGCATAAAATGGAAAACGTTTGTTCTGTATTCTTCTGCAATTCTACAAATAATATGAGCTTATAATTTAATCTGAGAAACAATAACTCAATCTATATAGTCTCTAGCTACTAACTGGAGCATAGGCTATACTTCTTGATGGAATGAATTATTATACAATAAGATAAGCAAGATTTTTTCTTTCAAACTTTGTTCTTGACATCTAACATTAGGTTTAAAGATATTGATATGGTAAATGACTTATGCTTTCTTATTCAACAATTGGTTGAGGATAGCATCTGACATAGTGTGGTTGTAACAGATTTTTCTGTGTATGTGTTTTTTTTTCATTTTTAATAGACTTTATTTTTTAGAGCACTTTTAGGTTCACAGCAAAACTGACTGGAAGATAAGAGTTTTTCCATATACCTCCTGCCCCCACACATGCATAGCCTTGCCCCTTATCGACATCCCCTACAGAGTGGTACATTTGTTACAACTGGTCAACCTAAATTGACACATCATTATCACCTAAAGTCCATAGTTTACATTACATCTCACTCTTCACGTTTTATATTCTATGGGTTTGGATAAATGCATAATGACATGTACCCACCGTTATAGTATCATACAGAGTAGTTTAACTGTCTTAAAAATATTCTGTGCTCTGCCTATTCATCCTTCCCTCTCACCTAACCCCTGGCAACTATTAAATTTTTTACTGTCTCTATCATTTTGCCTTTTCCAGAATTTCATATAGTTGGAATCATTCAATATGAAGCCTTTTCAGATTGGCTTCTTTCACTTAGTAATATGCATTCAAGGTTCCTCCATATCTTTTCATGACTTGATAACTCATTTCTTTGTAATGCTAAATAATATCCCATTATCTGGATATACCAGTTTAGTTATCCATTCATTTACTGAAGGACATCTTAGCTGTTTCCAAGTCTTAGCAATTATGAAATAAGCTCCTATAAACAGCCATTTGTGTAGATATAAGTTTTCACCTCCCTTGGGTAAATACCAAGGAGTTCGAATGATGGATCATATGGTAAGAGTATGCTTAGTTTTATAAGTTATAGCAGTTTTAAAATAATAGAATTCTAAGTTAGACACTAGGATAACATTTGTATATTAGGATTAAAAAAAAATACAAGGAAAGCAATACTGTCAAAATTGTTTTCCTTGAGTGTAACTAGGCAAGAAAATTTTAAAAAGTAAAAAAAGTTCTTTACCATTTAGGTGCACAAATATAACCAACTGAATATTTATTCCGGAAATATGAAAAGAGATCACCATTAAAACGAACATGTAGAAAGTTCCATTTCCAATTATATGCTGACTTAGTTCCTCAGATAGACTCAATGAAAACAACTAGAATACCAGATAAATTAAAATAAAAATGTTTAAATATGGATATATACTTACAGGAAAGTAAGAAATACTCAACCCAAAATCCATCTGAAGGCAGGAATCTTGAGAGTTAATTACCACAGGCGACTTTTGAAGAAGTGGAAAAACTGAACTTTGCTTTCCATAGCCTCGAGGGCATCAGGGACTGGAAACAAATCTCTGGGCATCTTCATCAAGTGGAGGTGTCTGAAAGGAGACATACCCAACAAATCTCCTTCCCTCAACTTCAAGACAAATGGATTATCTTGAATCTCAGCACTTAAAAAAGAAAAAAAATAAATAGGTCTGCCTCTAAAATATTATAACCACAAGCCTAACCTTATATTAATTTGGAGTTAGAATTCATACTACTTATATGATCTGAACAAATTCAAGTCAAAATTTTAGCTTTATGTGACCTCAAATTGGTAATGCACTCAACTTCTAGAAACTAAGAAAAATCCTCTGAGAAAGCGTCTACTTTTAACCCAGTTCTCAAAGAATTTCTAACAAATAGAATTCCACAGAATTGAAAAACTTGACAAGTCACAACAGAGAAGCAACAGTAACGATAATAAACAGGGAAAGACTTTATGTATTGGAATTACCAGACACAGAATATGAAATAAAAATGTTTGTGATAATTATAAAATAAATATAACTGTGAGATAATTTTTTCAAGGAGTATGAAATTAGAAAGA
This sequence comes from Balaenoptera ricei, assembly GCF_028023285.1. NCBI lineage: Eukaryota > Metazoa > Chordata > Mammalia > Artiodactyla > Balaenopteridae > Balaenoptera > Balaenoptera ricei. The sequence continues at coordinate 6,483,018 of NC_082642.1, forward strand.
ATAAAATGGGGTTCTGCTTCTGGGTGAAATGCAATAAGCACATTTCACCTTTTCCCATTGAATGCAACTATGAAACCCAGACAGAATGCATGGATCAGCTGTGGCAAGTTTCTGAAATTTTTCTGCAGTAGGCAGGTTGGAGAAGAACACCAGAATTTCAAAATAACACTGAATAGGCAGTGAGTTTACCATTTCTTTTCCTCCAGTACTCTTGCCTGAATGCAATGCAGCTGTAAACTCACAAGTGGACCCTGTGGCACAGAGCAAGAGAGAGCTTTTGGATAAGCTCTCTAGTTCTGTCTTGAAGACCAGAAACCGAAATTCCTAATGCTGAGAGAAAGCACAGAAATTCATCATTTTTGTTCTCTTTGCTTGGTTCTATTTTCTTGCCACAGTCTGCAGGGAATTCTTTTGCAGGGAAAGAGAGAGATCTATGGAAAACTACAAAAGCCAAAACTCTGAGGGAAGGGCACCTTCCTCTCCTTTGGTTGTAGCTATAACCTCAAAAGAATAGGACAAGCCATATTACTTTTTATTTCTCTCTGTCCTCATTCCAGTAAGCCCAGAGCATGGGTCCCATCATGGAAGTACATCACAGAGGATGATGAGTGGTTTCACTAGAGATCCCCACCAAAAAATGAAGCCCCTGGAAATCAAAGTACTGGGGAGATCATGGAGAGGGAGGAGCTTATAAAAGTGATACAATAACATCATTTAGGAACTTCAGGGTTTCCCCTTAATCTGTATATGCATAGATCTGATCCTAAGAAGCATCCCAAAGATTTTGAGAACTAAACTAACAAGATAGAGTAGGGCTGAGACTGACCACTGTGGGGCACACATCCAGGAGAGAATAAAGAGCAAAACAAAGGTTTTAAAAACTGAATTAACACTAAAACCATAGCTCACAAGGGGTAGAATATCAATATTCTACATGGAATTTAAACAAGACTTAAAGTCTCTTAAAGTAATTCACAGTATGTCTAAAATAACTTGGCATAGAAAGAACCACAAATATTTCAACACACATGAGAAAAGGCAATCAACAGACACTGATGTTATAACATAAATGTTGGAAATATCTGACAAAGACTTTGAAACAGCTATTATACAAATGCTTCAAGAAGCAATCCTGAACACTCTTGCAATAAGTTTTAAAATAAAAAGTTTCAGCAAAGAAATAGAAGATATAAAGAAGAATCAAATTGAAATTTTAGCATGGGGGCTTCCCTGGTGGCGCAGTGGTTGAGAATCTGCCTGCTAATGCAGGGGACACGGGTTCGAGCCCTGGTCTGGGAAGATCCCACATGCCGCGGAGCAGCTGGGCCTGTGAGCCACAACTACTGAGCCTGCGCGTCTGGAGCCTGTGCCCTGCAACAAGAGAGGCCACGATAGTGAGAGGCCCACGCACCGCGATGAAGAGTGGCCCCCGCTTGCCGCAACTAGAGAAAGCCCTTGCACAGAAACGAAGACCCAACACAGCCAAAAATAAATAAATAAATAAATAAATAAATAATTTAAAAAAAAAAAACAAATTTTAGCATGGGAAAATACAATAGCCACCTCCCCTCCCCAATCTCATTGAATGGGCTCAGTAGCTGAATGAAAATAACAGAGAGAACAATCATTCAGTAAGCTTGCAGACTGAGCAATAGAAATAATCTAATCTGAACAATGGAGAGAAAAACACCGGGAAAAATAAATAGAATCTCAGGGATCAGTGGGAAAATACCAGAAGGCCTAGCAATATGCCGATAGAGTCTCAGAAAAATAGGAGAAATAGGGTATTGATGAAAAAAAATTAAGTAATGGCTGAAAACTTCCCAAGTTTGGGGGAAAAAAACCCCAAACAACCATAAACCTAGAGGTTCAAGAAGCTAAGCAAATCCCAAATAGGGTAAACTCAAAGAAATCTATATCCAGATACATACAGCATAATCAAACTGCTAAAAACCCAAGATAAAGAAAAAATATTGAAAGCATTCAAAGAAAAATGACATATCAACTATAAGGGGAATAATGATTCATATAACTGAGGATTTCTTATCAGAAACCATAGAAAGCAAGAAATGGCATGAAATTCTTAAACTGTTGAAAGAAAAAACTGTCAACCCTGAATTTTATATCTATATAAAATATCCTTTTAGTAGTGAAGGTAAATTAAAGATATTCTCAGATGAAGGAAAACTAAGAGAATTTGTATCTATCTGCCGTGAAAGAATTTCTAAAGGAAGCTAAGGAAGCTTTTCAGAAAGAAGGGAAATGATTCCAGAAAAAAACTTGGGACTTCAGGAATGAAGGAAGAGCAACAGAAAGAGTAAATATAAGGGGAAATGTAACAGTCTTGAATTCCTTAACCCAAAGGAGACTGGAAATGGGAACCAGAATAATGTAAAACAAAGGGAAAAACAGAAAACAAAAAATGGTAGTTTTAAATCTAAACATATCAATAATTATATTAAATGTAGGCGATCTGAAGATACCAATTAAAAAGCAAAAATGGTCAGAACAGATTTTAAAAATGAACTATATACTGTCTAAAAATAGTCACTTAAAATATAATGTGATAGGCAAGTTGAAATAATGATGAGAAATGATATACTATGCAAAAACTAACCAAAAGAAAGGTGGACTGACTATGGTAATATCACAAAGCATACTTCAGGGCAAAAAAACATTGCCAGGAATAAAGATGGACATTACATAATGAAAAAAAGTTTCAATTTACCAAAAAGTCATAACAATTCCCAATGTATATGAACCTAACAACAGATATTCAAAATACACAAAGCTAGAAGCTACAGTGCTAAAAGGAAAGATAGACACATTCAAAATTATAGTTGGAAAAAAAAAAAAAATTAGTTGGAGACTTGAACAGTCCTTTCTCAGTAATAAATAAAAGTAGTTGAAAGAAAGTCAGCACGAATATAGAACAAACTAATACCATCAACTAACCTGATTTACTTGACATTTATAGAACTCCACCCATGAACAGCAAAATACACATTCTTTCTGGGAGCACAGGGAATATTCACCAAGATGGATGATATTCTGGATTATAATTCACACTGACCAATATATAATAATGGAAATCATACAAAGTATGTTCTTTGACCATAATGGAATTATACTAAAAACAAATAACAGAAAGAAAACAAGAAAGTCCCCGAACACTTGAAAATTAAAGTTCATGATTCAAAATAATCTATGCTTCAATAGACTGTCTTAAGGGAAATTAGAAAATATTTTAACTGAATGAAAATGAAATGCAACATAACAAACTCTATGGAATTCAGTTAATGCAGTGCACAAAGGGGAATTTATAACAGTAAATGTTTATAATATAAAAAAGACAAAATTTAAAACTTCTACTCTGTGAAAGATAATGGCAAGAGAATGAGAAGATAAACCACAGACTGGGAGAAAACATCTGCAAAAGACACATTTGATAAAGGATTGTATAAAATAATACAAAAAACTTTTAAAACTAAACAATAAGAAAATAAACTGATTAAAAAATGGGCCAAAGACCTTAAGACATCTCACCAAAGAAGATATACAGATGCACATAAGCACATGAAAAGATGTTTCACACCATAAGACATTAGAAAAATGCAAATTAAAACAAGATACCAGTACACACCTAACAGAATGGCCATTATCTGGAACACCTACAGCAACAAATGCTGGCAAGGAGGTGAAAATAGGAATTCTCATACATTGCTGGTGGGAATGTGAAATGGTACAGCTACTTTGGAAGACAGTTTGACAGTTTCTTAGAAAACTAAACATACTCTTACCATATGATCCAGCAAATGCATTCTTTGGTATTTACCCAAAGAAGTAGGAAACTTATGTCCACACAAAAACCTGCACATGGATGTCTGCAGCAGTTTTATTCATAAGTGCTAAAACTTGGAAACAACCAAGATGTCCTTCTGTAGGTGAATGGATAAATAAACTGAAGTGCATCCAGACAATGGAACGCTATTCAGTGCTAAACAGAGATGCACTATCAAGACATGAGAAGGTACAGAGAAACCTTAAATGCATATCACTAAGTGAAAGAAGTCAATCTGAAAAGATCATATTCTGTATAGTGACATTCTGCAAAAGGTAAAACTATGGAGACAATAAAATGATCAGTGGTTAGCCGGGTTTGGGTGGGGAGAGATATGAATAGAGCACAGAGGATTTTTAGGGCAGTGAAACTATTCTGAATGATACCACAATGATGGATACATGTCATTATACATTTGTTCCAACTCACAGAATGTACAATACTAAGAATGAACCATAATGTAAACGATGGACTTTATGATGTGTCAATGTAGATTCATCAGTTGTAGCACATGTACCGTTCTGGTGAGCAGTGTTGATAACAGGGGAGGTTATGGATGCGTGGGGACAAGGTGACATATGAGAAATCTCTGACCCTCCACTCAATTTTGCTGTGAAGTTAAAAGTGCTCTAAAATTCTTACTAAAACAAACAAGCAAGCAAAAAAATGAAACAAAAACCATTTACAATGACATCAAAACAGGAAGTAACTAGGAATGAATCTAACAAAAGATGTGCGAGAACTTTGTGTGCAATATTATTAAATCTTAGTGAAACAACTTAAAGGAGAGCTAAATAGATATATACCATGTTCAAGGACTAGAAGATAACGTATGGCAAAAATGTTAATGCTCCTCAAATTAATCAATAAATTCAAGCAATTCCAATCATATCGCCAAATGTTTCTCTATTGTATTTGACCTGCACGTTAGAAAATTTTATTTGGTAGTCTAAGAGCCAAGAATAGCTAAGAAAATCTTGAAGAAAAAGACAGAATTGAGAAGACTTTCCTAGCAGATATTAAAACGAGTTACATCCTGACAGTGTGGTATGTGCATGGGATAAACCAATAGACCAATGCAACCAAATAAAAAGTCCAGAAACAGACCCTGGCATATATGAACTCTTGATATATTACAAGGATAACATATAGTTATGTGCAGAAAGAAGTGACATTCTAATAAATTGTGCTGGAATGACTCTCAGAAAAAGAAAAAAATCAAATTTCTAGCTCACTTTATACATTAAAAATCATCTTCAAATGTACTAAAGAACTAAACATGAAAGGCCAAACTATATATTCTTTTAGAAGAAAATTCTTGGATATATCTTAAAGATTTTCGGTTTAAAAGTTATTTTAAATAAGATTTTAAAGATTTTTTGAACATAACACAAAATGTCAAGTCCCAAAGGAGAAAGTGATATATCCATCCACATTAAAGTTTAAAACTTATCTTCATCTAGACACCATGAAGGAAGTAAAAAACAAACAAACAAAAAACTACAGAAGATAGTTTTTACTCTCTACAACAACCAAAAACCTAGTATCCAGATTATATAAATTTCTCACATAAATCACTGAGTAAATTGCAACCAATAGAAAATCAGACAAAAGCCTTAAACAGAATATACCAAAAAGGAAATGAAAATTAGCCAATAAACATGAAAAGATGCCCAACTTCTTTAGCAATAAAAAGTAAAGCAAGTTAAAACCGCAAGAGTCACCATGTCTCACCCAAATTTTCAGGCAAAAAGTTAGAAATCTGACACTATCACGTATAAACATATATATGGAACAACAGAAACTTCGGTACCTTGGTGGTGTGATGTATAAATTGACCCAAACGCTTTCAAAAACAGACTGGCATTCCACAGGAAAGGTGAAGGTACACATAATGTATGATCCCCGAATTTCACTTCTGGAGTAAATACATAAGAATATTAATAAAAATTACAAGAAAACCAAAATGTCCATCAATAGTAGAATGGAAAATAGTCTTAATACTATTCAGCAGGGAAACTGAATGAAAGACAGCTACACACACCAATGAATCTCCCCTAAACCTCATATTAATTGAATGAAATAAAGTTGACAGAGGAGATGTTATAGAGTAGTTTATATTCATTAAGTTCAAAGATGGGAGAGATATATTCGTAAGCAGTAAAATTATTTAAAATGAAAAGAAAATAGGGTGATAATTATAAAAGTCAGAATGATAAACCTCTGGGTGGAAGGTGAGAAGGTGATGCAATTGGGGAGAGGAACACAGGGGAACTTTGAAAGAACTGGCAGCAAACACATAGGTGCATAATTTAGTAAAACTTTTTAAGCCAAAATATACATCTACACACTCTTCTGTATGATATACTTTTAATAAAACAAATGGAAAATTGCGTAGTAAAGTAAATAAATTTTTATGAGATCCCAATACTGAATTACTGTGCTTGTTCAAAAAGTTGAAACCTGATATAGAATATTTTGTTATAATTTTTCTCAGTCTAACATATTCCAGTTTTCAGTTCTTGACTCTCCTCAATGCCAAAATATAATTATAATATGGTATTTTGTTTAAGCATGTGCAATTAAAAGGACACCATTGTATACACCAGTGTATAATGTTTTCCAACTGCTAGAGGTGGAGAACATAATTCCATGTTGTGTATATGCTCCTACTGAGGACTCTCTATTTCATAGATTATATAATATTAGAAAGGTCTCCTTCATGCCACCAAACTCTCTATCTCAAATTATAGATTAGAAGTGAGTTATTGTTTGGTACAGAAGTCAGGAGACTGCTTGCAGAGTACTGCTAATACATTTTAGGAAATACTAGCCAGGCATAAAAGGGCCACTTTTTGAAGCCAGAATTGCCAGTGCATTATTGCTCTTTTCGTGCAGTTTGGCATAAGTCAAGGACATATTTGGGGCTATGCTGAGAAGAAAGGAAACCCTGTCCAGTCAATTAGAACTGGAGCTTAAGTGGGCAAATGGAGAAAGTTCATAGGAACCAATTATAATCCCATTTATTTTCTACCACAATGTCTTTTATAGAAGACTCTTTAACCCACTGTTTTCATATCTCAGTATTTCCTTCTTTCTTGTGATCCTTAAGATTATTCTGTCCTTTGAAACTACAAATATAGGGTTAAGTTTTCCTTTCTATATAAGTAGATAAAATTCATACAAGTTTCTCTGCAGATTACAGATCAGTCTTTAGAAGATTTGTTTCTCTTGCTATAACCTGTAAAATATTTTTCCTTGCTAATTTATATCTACCTATAAATAGACACATTTTATCTTAAGATATAAATTAATCATTATTTTGCATAATATGGTAGAAAATGAACTTTTACTCTGATACTGGCTAGGGCTAGTGAGTTCTAGCCCCTTTCTGTGCAAGTCATGAATATATTTTAAGACTATTTTGCAGTGAGAATATAAGTAGCAGTATTTGCATCAAATAATACAATAGATACAGTGTTCCCTGAAAAGTCATGCTCTGTACATTTAACTCAACTTGGCAGAAACCACCATTCCTTCTATGGAGGATACTAATACTGTGTATAGAAATTTACATAGAAAATAACGCTTGCAGACTTCTTGTAGCTAGAGTTTAAAATATGCAACATAAATTGGATCAATTTTATGTCAATATTCTATGGGAATTAAAAAAATTTAGATCAGAACTTTGACAATTCTTACATAGACACCTATACACATAATGAGTATATGAGTGTGTGTGTTTATTTATTTATTTGATTTTTTCTTCCAAATCGTTCACGTTGAACAATCAGTTGAGATGAAATCAGCCTGATTCTGAGAGAAATGTAGCTTTCATTAGATACAGGTAATACATGAAGGTAGATCCCCGAAAAACCTGAGTATTAAAATCTCCAAAAATTATTGGCAAACTCTAAGCCATGATAATTCAAATTAAATGACTTTATTATTACAATTTTGTTTGTTTTGAGCAAACTGTACTGAAGTAATTGAAGATACACACACACACATACACACACGCAGATCACTGGCGTATAGCTTAATAAATTTTCACAAAATAAACACATCTGTCCAACCAGGACTTACATCCAGAGACAGAATATTACCATATCCCAGAAATTTCCCTCAGATCTCCTTTCAGTCACTACCCTGTCCCCAAAGGAAGTCACTATCTGACTTTTAAGACCATAGATAAAATTTGTCCAACTTTGAACTTCTTGTAAGTGGAATCATATGGCAGGTACTCATTTGTGTCCTTTTTCTTGTACTCAACATTGTGTTTATAAAATTTATCCATGTTAATTTATGCATTTATATTTTGCTCACTCATATTGCTGTTCAGTATAAAATAATGATTTTAAGGCATCATGTATGACTGTATACAATGTGTTAAAGATATAATATGTAGTAAAATACTACTTTGAGGGTCAGTGGCTTAACCTAGCTGTATAACAGGGTATAGAATTTGGGATCAAAGGAGCTGGAGGTAAGTTAGTAGCAGAAGCTCTTATTAACTCTTCCACCCTATACAGGAAAGGCTGACCTTACTCCTCAGTTCATATAGCAAGCCCCTATTATCAGGCTACTGTAGTTTACCTTATTCCTAATTTAGCAGACCCTGATGGTCGGCTCATCCAAGAGCCATTAAAACTATTGTCCTTTCCTCTCTTTCCTCTATAGAGGCTGAAAGAGCCTGGTATACATTTTCCCCAATCCCTCATAGTACTAAGGAATGACCATGTGATAAAGTCCTGCCAATGACATTTGAGGGAGATTTTGGAGATTTCTGGGAAAACTTTGATTTTTTTGTTAAAAAGCTAAGTGTGGAGAGGAAAACAACCCAGAATAGACAATACGAAGCCAATATTGAAGGAGAAGAACAAAGTTGGAAGACTAACAGTATCCAACTTTAAGATTTATTAAAAAGCTACAGTACTCAAGACAGTGTGGTATTGGTGAAACAATAGACAAATAGATGTAGCAAAACAGAGAATCCAGAAATAGATCCCTATAAACATAGTCAACTGATCTTTGACAAAGGAGCAAGGGCAATATAATGGGGCAAAAATAGTCTCTTCAACAAATGGTGCTGGAACAACTGGACATCTACATGCAAATCAATCAATCAATCAATCAATCAATCCAGCCACAGACCTTACGTACATCACAAAAATTAACACAAAATGGATCACAGATCTAAATGTGAGACACAAATCTATAAAAATCCTAGAAGATAACATAGGAGAAAACCTACATGACCTTGAGTATGGTGATGCCTGTTTAGACACAACACCAAAGTCTATCAAAAGAACTAATTCACAATCTGGACTTCATAAAATTAAAAACTTCTGCTCTGCAAAAGACAGTGGCTTGAGGATGAGAAGACAAGCCATAGACTAGGAGAAAATATTTGCAAAAGACACTTCTAATAAAGAACTGAATTTATAATATATTTTTACAAACTCATAAAACTCAACAATAAAAAACAAATGACCAAATTAAAAAGTGGGACAAAGATCTTAAGAGACACCTTACCAAAGAAGATATAGGCATACCTCATTTTATTGTACTTCACTTTACTGCAGTTTGCAGATGCTGTGTTTTTTTTTTTACAAATTGAAGGGTTATGGCAAAGCCATGTCAAGCAAGTCTATCGATGCTATTTTTCCAACAGCATTTCCTCACTTCATGTCTCTAGGTCACACTTTGGTAATTCTTGCAATATTTCAAACTTTATTATTATTATTATATGTTATGGTGATCTGTGGTCAGTGATCTTTGATGTCACTACCATGACTTGCTGAAGGCTCAGATAATGGCTAGCACTTTTTAGCAATAAAGTATTTTTTAATTAAAGTATGTACTTTTTTTAGACATAATAGACTTAATATTGAACACTTAGACATAATAGACATAACTGAACACTTAATAGACTGCATTCTAGTGTAAATATAAATTTTATGTGCATTGGGAAGCCAAAAATTCATGTGACATGCTTTATTGCCATATTCACTTTATTGTGGTGGTCTGGAACTGAACCTGCAATATCTCTGAGGTATGCCTGTATACAGTTGGCAAATAAGCAAATTAAAACATCATAAGATACTACTACACACCTATTAGAATAACCAAAATCTGGAACACTGATAAGAAATGCTGACAAGGATGTGAAGCAACAGGAACTCTCATACATTGCTGGTGGGAATGCAAAATGGTATAGCCCCTTTAGAAGACAGTTTGGTAGTTTCTTGAAAAACAACATACAGCCACCCTTGTTATCTGATGGGGGATTAGTTCCAGAACCACCCCCCTCCAAGGATACCAAAATCCATGGATGCTCAAGTCCCTCATATAAAATAGCATAGCATTTACATATAACCTATGTGCATCCTCCCATATACTTCAAATCATCTCGAGATTACTTATAATACTTAATACAATGTAAATACTATATAATTAGTTGTAAATACAACATACATGCTATGTAAATACTTGCCGACGCAGGGCAAATTCGAGTTTTGCTTTTTGGAGCTTTTCTGGAATTTCTTTTTTCAAATATTTTCCATCCACAGTTGGTTGAATCCACAGATGTGGAACCTGTGAATATGGAGGATGGACTGTATTCATAGGTTTTACCTGTGTTTCACAGATTGTATTACCATATGACCCAACAAACTCACCCCTTAGTATTTACTCAAAGGAGCTAAAACCTTATGTCCACTCCAACACCTGCACACAGATGTCTATAACAGCTTTATGCATAATTGCCAAAATTTAGAAGCAACCAAGATGCCCTTCAGAAGGTGAATGGCTAAATAAGCTGTGGTACATCGAGACAATGGAATACAGGCACACCTCAGAGATATTGCAGGTTTGGTTCCAGACCATCAAAATAATAAAGCAAGTATTGCAATAAAGTGAGACACACAAATTATAACACACAAAAGTTATTTTTACACTACACTATGGTCTATTAAGTGTGCAATAGCACTATGTCTGAAAAAACAATGTACACACGTTTATTTAAAATTAATGCTGTTGATTTGCTAGACAAAGGGTTGCTACAAACCTTTCATTTGTAAAAAATGCAAAATCTGGGAAGTGCAATAAATGAGGTATGTCTGTATTATTTGGTGCTAAGAAGAAATGAACTGTGAAGCCATGAGAAGACATGGAGAAACTCTAAATGAATATTGCTGAGTGAAAGAATCCACTCTGAAAAGGCTACACACTGTGTGATTTTAACTATTCTGGAAAAGGCAAAACTACGGAGACAGTACAAAGATAGGTAATTACTAGGGGTGGAGCTGAGGGAAGGGATGAATGGGTAGAGCAGAGAGGGTTTTTAGGGCAGTGAAAATATATTTTATACTTTGTATGATACCATGACAATGGGTATATATCATTACACATTTGTTAAAACCCATAGAATGTACAACACCAAGAGTTGATACCAGGAGTTATGATATAATGTAGTTCATCAACTGTAACAAATGTACCATTTTGCTGAGTGATGTTGATAATGGGGGAGACTATGCATGTGTGGGGACAGGGTATATGTGGGAAAATCTCATACCACCTGCTCAATTTTGTTGTGAAGCTAAAACTATTCTTAAAAAATGAAGTCTTTAAAAAAAAAAAATGAAGTCTTTAAAAAAATAAATGTAACAAAAAAAAAGAGATAAACATAAGAGGAGAGGGGATCAATGTCATTATTACCTCATCTTCCTGTCTTGCTTCTGAATATGATTCCTGGAGCTTCAGCAGTCCTTTCGAGATCATGAAATAATGAGCATGAAAATGAAATGGTAACACACTAAAGTGATCAAGCCAAAATGTGAAAATCAGAAACTCTGATAATACCATTAGTGCTGAACCAATTTTTAGACTCATGGTTCAGTAAAATAAATAATTTCTTTATGATTTAACCCCATGTTATTTGAGGTTTCAATTAGTGCAGTTAAAAGTATATCTGATACACCATTTATACTGATAATCAAGATAGAAACATGCATTGAAGAATGTTGCTTGGAATTATAGTGTATTTTACATTGATTTCTTGAAAAGCAACAATATCCTGATTAAAAATATAAAACTGCATATTTATCCAAAAGATGAACCATGCCTAGTTATCAAACACCTGAAATGCTTTCAGATGCTTTGTTTTTTTAAAACAATTATTGTGAATTTCTTGCTACTGTAGTACAACTTGTGCAAACATTCAAATATCTCACTGTTTAGACTCTTCCTGGTCCACTGGGGAATTCTGGTGGTAGACTGCTAGCTAAGCATCTAGCTAAAATCCCCAGAGGTCAGTGGACTTCAAACATGATTATTATCCCATCAGTAACAGAAAATATCTTTTTACATCTTCCTTTAAACAAGTAGACTACTATAATCATAGTTCTGAAATCGTTTATTGTCTCATTAAATTAACAGTTTCCCACAGACTTTTTTATCTTATATTGGAGTATAGTTGATTAACAATGTCATGTTAGTTTCGGGTGTACAACAAAGTGATTCAGTTATACATATACATGTAGCTACTCTTTTTCAAATTCTTTTCCCAATTAGGTTGTTACAGAATACTGAGCAGAGTTGTTAGGGGAGGAGCATTTAAAAGTCCTTTGCTCCTCCAAATGAAAACTGAAACCTTTATTTGTACCTATTTATGTTTATTTGTAGCAAACAACACTTTATCTCTCCCTTGCTGACTTTCTATGGCAACATCTAAGTAAGAATAAATTGGACTTAAGCTAAGTTTTCTTTTGATTGAAAGCAAATCTGATATCTCAAAATATAGATGGATATACCCCCCAATGAGTATTTCATGAGTATTTGGAGTCTTTCATATAACAAGACATCTTATTAACAATTTATATTTCTTATGTTTGTGATGAGACCATAGGCTGTATTGAGTTGGCTTAAACAATGCAGTCGGAAAAGCTGTCCTCAAATTTTACTGTTAGTAATATTTTAGTAGAGAACTTGAGGAATAATAAGAAAAATGTATGTTAATGATCCTGCTTTGTTTCCTTGGAGAAGCACTATTTTTATACAATTAAAGGCCCAGTCAATGAATTTTTCCATTCTTATTATATTTTATAGCAGGAAATTGAAAGAGTTTGGGGGTTTAAAGAACAATTGTATGGTGTTTGTGAAGCTGAAAAAATTTCTGCATACTCAGACCCCCTTCATCTGATCAGTCTAGACTACTTTAATGGACCTCATTCACTTAAACTAAAAATTACATTGTGTCATGAAAATGATGACAAATATTTCCCAGAAAAGCCAAAAATTAGTATTTATGAATATCTGTTCTTCTTATAAACCACTGATTGTAAACAGAAGGAATGCATCAAAGGGCTCTGATGTAACCATTTTATGTACATTTTGCATGGTATATTAAAATTTTAGAATTTGATCAATTCAGAAGATAAATAGGAAAATAAAATTCCATACAAAAAGCAGTAGATACAAAAACGCACATTTTCCAAATGATGAATAATAAATAATATAGCTAAGACTCATGGACACCCAGTATTATTTATCAGACTGTATTTAAGCATGGTGCAAGAAGAAAGTACTTATGCAGCATGTAAGCCAGTCTTTGACCAGCTTTGGCACCTAAACAGGAGTCAGATTTTTGGAGCCACAGATGTCTTCTGCACAGGTAGGGTTTTATTTAATACCAAGTATGTCTTTTTCTACTTACATTTCCTGGAAAATAAGTACATATTTTGTAACCAGTCTATGAATAATGAAATACCTTCTCATGAATGGCAGACTTCAGAAAATTCAGGATTTCAACCTTGGTAAACAAGTATATATTTGTATGTCTGTCTAGGCTTATGTGTACCTGTGCTACATTCCATAAACCATCTCACAAAAAGGTTTCTGAAGCCCTCTCCTGACTCCCACTTCCCACATTTCATGAAGGAATGTGTGTGTGGAAAGGGGGGGCTCTTCACAGAAGGATTCTAGTCAAGTGTTTCTGTCTCGAAACCAACCACAGGCTACTTTAGAAAGTAGAGCTGTTTGGAACATTCTTTTGGAATGTTGGTAACATTCTATTGGAAGATGGAAGAGAATAAGTGCTCTTAGTTCATCAGAGAGATTCTAGAGGCTTCTTACTAGTGTATAGAGTCAAAGAAGACTTTGATGATGGTGAACCAGGATGAGAAAGAAGACTTCTATGTTTTAACAAAGGAGGAAGTAGAGGTGGAAACCAGTTGTGTGTGTGTGATGTGTGGTGTGTTACCGTAGGGTAAGGCTTCTGACCTCCAGATGTCTATGCCTCTTGTTTCATTCAGCATCTGATTTTTTGATTCCTTCAGTTATGTGCTTAGTGAAATGTTCAAGCCACCCCTCACCACATCTCCCTCCCATGCTCACCCCTCTCCCCACACACATACATAACTCAGATGGATAAAGATCCCTCAGGGTTCCTTTCTTGGAGACAGAAAGTACAGTTGGCCTGCAGATGGCCACTGAGATGACCCTGGCCTCTTTCAATTACAGACTCAATGAGTTCCTTTGGTTTCTCAGAGATTGGATGAGATAGAAACTACAAAGATAATTAGAACTAATAACTCAGTTAACATTTCAATTCCATTTTTTGTTTAAGGAAAATTATATAAAAGTAATCATAATTCATGTGTTGCTTAATACCTAGAAATTTAGATAAATATCTGTAACATTGACTACCCATTTGATTTTTGATTTGCCAAGCAGATTTTGGGTTTTATTTTTCTCTCAGGTAATTCACTTACACTTTGATATGTCACTAGGTGGCTATGGTGCCTGATTAAGGAATTCTTATCTAAACAGAGGGTAAACCATGCAAATAAAAATCCTAACTCAAAGATAAGAGGATATTTTCTATTCAAATATACAACTGTTCAAAAAGGAAATAGATTTTTTTCTAAGAACGTGTAATGTGGTGTCTTTTATGTGTATTTGACTTGTATCACTTTTCATTACTATAAAATAATTTGTATTTATTCATCAATTTTAAAATGATACTAATCTTTATACCCCCCAATAATATTTTGAAAATGGTAGTGAATGGTAAATTGTGTTTGTACTAATAGTGGCACCACTGTAGGTGTTAAACAGAAATAACATCTGTGCTTTGCTGAAATGAGTCTTGAATTTTTCAAGTATTTGTTATGCAGGAGTTTCAGAGATACATCCATTGCATAAAATATGACCACCCCATAATTATGTGATGGTTGTGAAATAGTCAATCAAAACATACAAAGAAGAAACAAAAAGTCATCCATAAGCCTAACACTAAGAAACATAATTATGATCTTTTAAAAAAAAATGTATAACTGCTGAAATGGTTAAGCAAAATTTTAACTTATATTTTCCTTATTATACAAAATTAGAGTCAGGTTAGAAGAAACACTAACATCAGTTAAGTACCTCAATTACTTAAATACTAATGCTGCATAACTACTGCTTACTTGGATTTATCTCCACCCCCATTTACTACTGTTAGATTTGAAGAGAACGCAACTCCTGCATGCCTTCAGCCATGCGGTAGCCCTCCTTGGTCCCTTCATTCTTCTAAACACCAAGTTCCCTGACTCTACTTCCAAAATACACTTCAAATTCTCTCACATTCCTTCATCTTTGCTGCCACTGCCCTTGTATAAGCTTCCATCATCTTGTACCTAGACTAACGCCAAAGTCTCCCGACTAGTCTCCTTGCTCCCACTTCTGCCCCTTTAAAACTGCCTCTCCATTCAACAGTCAAAAATGGCTGTTAATAAAAGACTGGATTGATTTATTTAATCATTCATAGCTTTGAACCTACTTTGAGGCTGGTACTTTTCTAGGCACTGGGGATAAATCAGTGAACAAAACGAAGTTCCTTTTCTCATGCCACAACTTATAGGTTCTGGAATTCCTAAGCTTTTTCAGGCTCCATGTTCTTGCTCAGGGCACTCATTCTGCCTGGAATGCCTTTTTCCTCACATCCTTGCTTAGTTTACTTGCACCGGTTCTTCAAGAGTCAGCAAAATGGTCGCCTCTTTGAGGAAGACTTCTGTGTCCCACACCCCACCAGGCTGGGTTAGTGTACATATTTGTACTTTCAAGGTTTTCTGTGCATTCCTGTTTCTCAGCTCGTAGCTGCACTGTATTATCATAGTTAATTACCTTGCTGTCTCCCTGCATTAGACTGTGAAATGCTCCTAAGAGGGGACTCTGTGTTTCCACTCTTGTTTATTAGATCACATCATGACCCCATGATCTAACTATGTTATTGGAAGACTGTTGAGACAAAAGACCCAGAGAATTTAATTTCAGCATCATACAGATATAAGGCAGCAAATAAAACATCTAGTGAAGGGTCTCAAGTTTAGAAGTCCATTCTGGGCGTTTTCTTTTATATCTTCTGCACAAGTTTTAGAATCTGGTTGGTTGGGAACGCCGCTAATTAAGGTAGAGATTGTATAAGCAGAAACGGGTTTGTGGAGTCTGAAAACAAACACAGTCAATATCAAACCCATTTTTAACCGTCCTGCTGGGTGATTCTCTGCAAATTACACGTGTGAGATTCACTTTTCTCATTTACATCCCAATAATTGATATCTAGGTCATGAAATATCTAGTTGGTTTTCCTCCAGGCAAATGAAAATGTTGAAGCTAATGGTGAGATATCCATGCAATGTGACTTTTTATTTATTTCAATCACTGGTAATTTTCTGACTGTTCTCCTTGAAGTTTGGACCTATCTTTTAAGCCTATTTATCTCCATCCCTCTCATTTTCCCAGGCACAGGAATGTGGTAGGGTGTGTTAGACAGTGGTTTACAGTCAAACATAATTGGTCGGCTCTCTCAGAGAATATGTTTTTCTGAGATTCTGTCTGTGGAAAGAACATTGAATCCACATGTGTTGTTTTCTCTTGTTGCCATTGACATCCAGAAGTCAACATCTGGTCTGTTTTTAGCCTTTTAAAAACTTTTCTTTCTTTTTGTTTTAATGTGGCTTTCCTATTTTTCTAAACTTACCCCAGATGCCAAGATGGTTTAAATTCTAACTTTTCTCCAGGGCTTTATTTTGTATGGATAATGGATCAGTGAATGATTATTATCACTTTCCTCTGTAAAATGAAGGATGATAATCCTTATTTATGTTCTCTTAGGCTTTTCTAAAGATGAATTGGCTGTTTAAAACAAACTGTTTTAAAGATGAATTTTATGCTTTTCTAATTAAAGGAGTATTTTAAAAATAATTGAAAAAACTGACTTAATACATCAGAACAAAACTATCTTCTTCGTCTTGGCTCAGGATGAATTGGCTTGATTTTGCAAAGGCCAAAGGACTCATTTTGTTAGTGCTGAATTTATTCACCTTCTTAATCTTAGTTTAGAATATGTAATATTGTGGGGGGGGGTAGAGATTGGAGAACTAAGGGCAATTCCTTTAATAGGAAGGAATAAAGACTCATACTAAAACTTGCCTTAGATTTAATAGTGATCACTCTCCAGAATAACATGGCCCTATGTTTAGAGGGAAAAAAATGATTAGAGGCTCTGACCAGCCCAAATTTCAATTCTAAAAGAACAAAAATTCTCCATTTAACCTTAACCCATGTGAATTTCTTGAATCTCAGCCGAGTTTATTTTACAACTGGAAAGTACCACGACCACCCTGAAAAAACAGATGATAATTTTGCCTTAAAAAAATCATTAAATAAATATTGATTCCTCAGGAGAAAAGCTCAAGCCGCAGACATCCACACCCAATAATTAGCTAATCTACACTAAATGCCAAAGATGAATAAAAAAAAAAATTTAAAAAGACACTAAAGCCTTTCTTCATAGTTTAACAGGTGTATGAAATACTATAACCAAATTTCTGTTGCCTAGAGTAGATTGCCAAATACTTCTTTGGTTTTAAATATTTAATGGATTTTTAAAATTAAAATGTTTTAATATAAACTGCTGTTTAAATAATTCTCCTAATGCTCTTATTCCCCTTCCCCTATGACTAATGCTTGAGAAATCATAGTCATTTTTGCTCAAAAATTATCTGAAGCTATTTAACTTCTTTTCCTCAAATATTAGCATAAATATTGCTGACCAATCACATTTCTTACTTATTGCCTTCCATTAAGATCATTTACCATGAGAAGGTGTAAAAGGGAATATAAGGTGGTCCATAGAGTGTTCATACTTCAAGTTGATGTTATCCTTTCAAATGTTTTAATGTAAATATGTCTATTAATTATTCTCCGCATACATTTTCTAATTTGTCATCATATTCCAGGATTTTCTTCTAGAAGGCTGATTTGTATATGCGGTATTATGAAATTGATTATTAATACACTAATGCATGATCTTGGGCACATCATAAGAGTATGTATTGACTGCTCCAATTTGTAAATTTCACATTTGGGGAAAACAGATTCATGGTGAAATATGCTTTGATGATAAGTATGAGAGTTTTTCTCAGAAAATCAAAAGTAGAACACTGTCCAAAGATTGTTTAAAAACACATAATTTTCCAGAAGTCCTCTTGCTTCCTAATAATGAAGGACCCTGAAGTAACTTCGAGGTTGGTTGTCTAAATAAGAACTGAGTGGCAAGGATTGTCACTACAGGTTCTCACATTATTTTACCTACAGAAGTTTCCTTTTAAAGCAAACTCTACTAAGGATTTCAGAATTTGGGCAGAGATGAAATTAAAGTCCAGTCTTCCAATTCATGTTCTTTCTATAAAAATACAGTCACACGATTCTTATACCTGTGTTCTCATGTGAGTCACAGGATTCCTATTGTAAACGATGAAAGATGAATAGAGATAAGATTTGAGAAAGATAAAAGGACCCCCTTCAATATTATGTCCTAACCAGGCTTCTGTTATACATTATTAATTACTCTGAAAGTAAATTCAGGATATTTAATACTTTTTCAAGAAATTTTAACTTTGCCTCATTTTCAGAGCTTCTTGAGATTTTTTTTCTTAAAGCTTCATTGGGCATTAGAAATCAAAGATTGTCAGTTGATGCCAATGATGATCATTGAAAACTACAACACTGAAAATGGTGATACTGATGATGCAGAAATAAATACAGTCCTGCTCTACCAAGTGCTCTTGTATCCTCTTCACTTTACCAGCACAAATTCTCACCAACAAATCTGAATTAGCTACTCCCATTGCCTTTCCAGCATATGATTTCCTGCCTCCTACCTGGTGACAGAAATATTTTACCTCTTGAGAAATTTTTAAAATCATTTCTTTATCTGAATCAGAGCATGAGTGATGAAATTTTTTAAAAAAACAATTAACTTTAGATTTATTTCTTGTCTGTCTGCACACACCTGCTTTCAACTTCATGATTGTTTCTTCCATTTGGGATCTGGTTTACCAGGCCACAAGACTAAGCCACCCACTCTCTTCTGATACTATCAGGTTTGAGTTAGAGACTGTCACCACAAAGAGACCTTAAGGTTATTTTGCTCAACTCTCTCATTCAGAAGATGATGAAACAGAACCAGAGATGCGAAGGGACCTATTCAAGGTCATGCAGCTAGGTAGTGGTAGACTTGGTTTAGATTTTGGAGGTTGGGGGAGGATTCCTTGTTATACATTCACTGGGTTATGCACCTCCTTTTCTTTATAATTGTAATTGTTTATTGTGTAGATGTTGTTGAAAATGGCCATTTTTTCCCTCTTAACTGAATAATATGAACATGATTTGCTCTGGATATCTGTGAAGCTGATGTCTTTGGTGGTACTGGTTGCCTGTCATGTGTACGCCTTTCCTTCTTGGGTAAGGAATGAGGTAAGGAATTACCCATTACTCTTGATGTCCACAAAAATAAGAAATGGCAGGTGCTTGCTTTTACAGCTTTTGTAGCAGCTAGGATAAAGGCATATAACCTTGACATTGTCAGACACTCTCAGCCAATAAATGCACTCTAAGGCAAGTGATGTGAAGATACAGGGACAAAGATTTTGTCCTGGTGCAGGTAGCAGAGACAACAGTTCCAGGGTGAGCACTGGCAATGATGCCAGTAGCAGACAATGTCCAAGACGGGCAGGGGCAACATCTGACATCCTGCAGGTATGGCCATCATGTCCATCCTGATGTTTAGCTGTGTTCCTGGTGCTCAGGCTTTCTTGGTTCCTGCTTGTTTTCTGTGCGTAACATTCCAGCTTTTCTGGAAATTTTGTGAGTATCCAATAACCTTTTTGAGAAATTCTTTTTGGATTTAGCTCATCCAGAGTTAATTTTGTTTACTTCCAAGAGGAAGTCTGATAGTTTCATGGCTTGAATAGAGAAGTTTTGCTTTCTGGATCGATCTTGGAATACCGAACGAATATGCTTGCTTTGGTATAGATTTGACTAGCAGAGAGATGTATCAAGGGCCAACTTAATTTCTCAACTGTCAATAAGTGATGGCTGTCCATTCTAGCCTCTCCAGAATATTTCCTATACAATTAGCAAAATATTCCAAGTAAAGTATGTTTCTCTCTCTTTTTTTTTCACAGGTGGGCTCAGTTATTCCGTCTTTATGTAAGTTTTCCAAAGGCTTTGCTATAAAAACTGTATGCATCATGCACAGATCTAAAGAAATTTACTAACTTTGTGTTGTATTCATAAAAGTCTTCCTCCTACTATTGTTCTTTCTAAGTGGTAAGAACACTGGACCAGAAATCTGGAGAACGTAGATCACGGTTCTTGTCCTTTTCCCAACTGATTTCTCACCTTTGTAAATGACTTCGTCTTTCCAGGCATAAATTTTCTCTGTGTAAAATGTGGGAGAGGAAAACCTGAGGAAGGTGGGCTGTATCACTTCTTGTATTACTTTTTGCTTCACAGACACTGATTTTACATGAAAATGTGGGAACAGGGGAAAATTTGTCCTGTTCCTTTCTCCCCAACTCCTCCAAATAAGCATCATTATCCATCCTTCAATAAAATACAAGGAGCAATAAAAGCAGAAAAAGGCAAAAAAACCACCTTGTTTTCTTTTGATAGAAGCTCATGAAATATAGCAAGTCAGTTTCAATTTTCTGGAGCTTTGTACAATAATTAGTCTTAATTATTGACTAGAGTAACCAAACACGCACAATTCCAAGCTTTTAAAGAATTCCATTCATTAAAATAAAGGAGCCAGGCATAGGTAGAGTGATATTTTTTATGAAGCACTTGACTTGAAGTTTTCCAACATCTGTAGAGAGTTAAAAAACAATCACTACGATCATTACAGTTACACTGAAGCCAGCAATATATGAGTAATCCTTAGGCGCTTTATGGGTCCTACAAAATCATCAAATATATCTTCAAAAGTGTTTGCAGTAAGAACCACACCTCTTTTTTTCTGGGCATGGAAAAACCATGTAAAATAGACTCTCAATGAAGCCAGCATTGTAAGTAACAGACACAAAGTTTATTTTTAGAGACTGAATTGCTATTAGTATGTAGTTGGACACTTTTTAGTCTGACTTAAACATGCAAGAAACATCTTCCTGATCATTTATAAAGTCTTGTCTCCACCCTACACAGAATATAAAATGTAAAGGTTCCAATAATAGGGACACAGTTACATGCATTGACGGGTGCTTTCTCTTTCAACACAATTAATTTGCCCTAAGCAATATCTAGTTCATGAGGCCTTAAATTGTCAGGAATGAATAGGTGTTTTCTCTGCCCTAACTTCAACATGAGGCAATGGCAGACACTGCTCTTTTCAGCTTATTTAAGTTGACTTTGGACCCTTTTCCTATATTCAGTGTCCCCTTAGTGAGAATGGTCATGAACTTTGAGCAGTCTGTCTCCTCCCTAAAAGACTGGCTTTGCTGCCACATGAGTCCTCCCCTTATTGAAAGCTGACACTGTACTAATAAAGAACTGCTGGCAAACAACTGTAATTAGGAAATTTAAACTTGGGAGGATTAGGAAAAGGCAGATTAGTTCTGCATTACTCTTGAGCATTTTTAGAAGGTGCAAAGTACTGTTTGCTTCTAATTAAAACCAGAGGAAATACTGAATGAAGGCCAGCTTTACATGTAATGAAGAAGGTGTGTATTTGGACAGGCTTTCTCCCTTCTATTACTTCATCAAAAACCCAACTTCTCAAATTTCTTTAGTAGGGGGAAGCCACTTTCATTCAATTTTTCAAACTAGGAAGGAAGATGGCCATGTCCCTAAGGAGAGGTTGTACAATGATTCAAATTCATATTAAAGTACACATGGCTGACATTAGATTATTTTCTGAAGGCTGGTTAAGATAAGAAGGAAAGGGGTAAGAAGAAAAGAACATTAAGACAGTAAGAGTCTTTAAAAAAAAGAAAGATCTTGGAAATTGGGCAGGAAGCATAATTCAACCACAAAGAAACATGGGGCAAGTAGGTATTTAGGAGGAAGTTGTGAGCTAGCTTGATGCTTACTCACTAGGCTTACTGAGAGGTTGCTAGTTAAGTTCTGTCTTAATGGGGGCTCCTTGGTCAGGTGTGGCTTGATGTCCAAAGAATACATCAAGCAAATGTTGGCAATAGAAATCTTAGTAGGACTTTTTATTTCTTGTCTATCTTCACCTCTGGTATGTGAAATCCTTGGGGTAAGGAGTATTACTGTTTTATTCACCATTAGATCTCCAACACCTGATAAGGACTCAGTAAATATTTGATATAGGTAGAAAGAAGGAAAGGAAGGAGGGAAGGAAGGGAGGAAGGAAGGAAGAAAGAATGGAAGGAGCAGAGGCCCACTGAGACCACCTCATGGCAGGAAATCTGGGGCATGTGGTTTTCAGTTGTCCAATGAGTGTGTAGCTATCTTTAAGAAGTCTTGTGTATGATGGGTGCAAAGAGATTCCCAACTACCCCAAGCAAATGTGGTTATAAGACAGCTGACACAACAGCCTCTTGGCTGAGTTTGTCCCACTGTGTTCATTCTCCCCAAAGTTCCCTCTGGCTTCTGACTTACTTCCCACTACTTAGTTCCTCCCTCTTGGAGCACCTAGATGTGTCTGCACCACGCATCATGCGGCCCTTTGACTTGTATTTGACTGCTGGTCCTCAACTGAGGTCCTACTTTTTCTCGGAATTGACCACACAGTCTGTGACTGGCTTTTTAGACACAAAGTCTGTAGAACCTGTGACTATCCAGGTGTTTTAGATTGAGTAGCAACTTTTATTCTCAGTGTGACCCCGGTCTGGCCACTGTCCAACCTTGTCAAGTCCCATGTTCGCAATGTGGTCTAGATCTTAGGGGTGAGATTGAGTCTTCAGAGGAGGGAACTAAAGGGTTTACCTCTGAGGAGCTAGCAAGAGCAGAGACTGAGGAAAGGGAAAGAAAGGAGTTCCATGGGATCGGGGAGCACAGAAAGGGGGTGGGAATCAAAGAGTTCTATGTACTTTAAAATCTGGCCCTGGATTTGTCCTGTCTCAAATGCTGACTGTCCCAGCCCATAAAACGTTTAGAGAGATGCACAACTGTGCAAACAAAGCAAATTGCAAACCAGTTTCAGTAATTTCTCAATGAAGGGATTACCTTGTAATTCTCTGTGAACCTCCTATTTTGCAAGCCCAAAGGGAAAATGGTTTGTTCTAGACACGTCTATTATTGCTTGTCTCCCCTCAGCTGGTTGGAAGGGAAGCTGCCCTTGCCTTCAAGTCTCTGCTGAGCACAGACAACCATGCTCACTGGCCTCATCCATAAAATATGGTCAAAATAGCGTCTGCCTCCCAAGTTGTTATTGGGATTAAATGAATCATGTCTAGAGGGTTTAGGAGGTTGTCTGGCACATAGTAAGTATCCATTAAATGTTAGCAGTGGTATTGACTGTGATGATACGAGATGACAGTGATGATTATGATGATGTTAACATATCATTGGCTGTGACTGACTGGACAAGGCATGTTTTTACCCCAAGGCTACCAATCCAGAAGTTGCACACTGCTTTATGATTTCTGTGGTTGGTTTCAAAAGATGAGCTAGACCAATCAGAGCCCTTTCTCAGAGACCAATGGAGACTGACAAAGGCCATGGGCTGGGGTGGACACAGTCTGGCAATGTGAAGATTAAGGTTGGGAGGGGAAACTAATTGAAATAAGGGTGGGTGGGTGGGTGAAGAAGAGGCATCGTAAGAAATGCACTCAGAAGCAAGGACACTTTGGGACCTCCCTGGTGGCGCAGTGGTTAAGAATCTGTCTGCCAATTCAGGGGACACGGGTTCAATCCCTGGTCCAGGAAGATCCCACGTGCCGTGGAGCAACGAAGCCCATGCGCCACAACTACTGAGCCTGTGCTCTAGAGCCCGCGAGCCACAACTACTGAACCCACATGTCACAATTACTGAAGCCTGAGCTCCCTAAAGCCTGCATGCCGCAACTACTGAGCCCGCACGCTGTAACTACCGAAGCCCGTGTGCCTAGAGCCCGTGCTCCATAACAAGAGAAGCCATCACAATGAGAAACCCGTGCACTGCAGTGAAGAGTAGTCCCTGCTTGCCACAACTAGAGAAAGCCCACACGCAGCAACGAAGACCCAATGCAGCCAAAAATAGAATTTAAAAAAATTTTTAAAAAAAGAAGCAGGGACACTTTGCAGGAGACTGAGAGAAAGAGAGCTCCGAGTGCTCAGTTCTCAGTCTGCTACTCTCACTACTGTTTTCTTAAATATCTCCTAGATTCCAACCTTCACTCCTGGCTTTTAGTTTTAAACCCATTTGAGTTTGAGTGTCTGTGTTTACGAGTCCAAAGAATCCTGACTGGATTTTAAAAATACTTTTTATAGTATAATTAATCATACTACAAAAAAATGAGTCAGATGTTATCTGGCTACAAGACTTCCTTTCAACTGCAGTTTACAAATTTTAGAGCATACCAATGATTACAAACGCTGATGAACAGATTCAGCTGTTTATGGGAATTAGAATTTCTATGGCTAGGCTCTTCTATGTAATTTCATCCTCATGTCCACTATAAATTTAGAGATTGCTAGATGTCTGTGAACTCACCAACGACTGACATGGCAAAGGAAAGTGTCAGGGGTGCAAAATCTAATGCCTACAGGGGCATTAATGCATAGAATGGATGTAATACAGTAGAGAATGGTAGGAACATTGCCAACCAAAGAGGCATTCCCTCCTGTGCCTTCCAGGCCCCTCCCCAAGAAGGGACTTTCTTCTCATATCAGTCTTCTGTTAATTGATGGAAATATGTTCCCAATATAAAAGCTAAAAATCCAAAATTTTTAAATTTCAGTCTTCCGTCTGTTAAATACTGGGAACTAATTTAACATTTTTTAAAAAAAAGATATGGCCCAAAGAAATGTGTCTGCAGACCAAACTTTATCTGAGGCTACCAGTTTGCACCCTCTGATATAATATATAGGATGTGAAATATACTCTGGTAAAGAAATGGATGCTTCACAATTTATCACATTTCCTAAATCCCTAGCCAACTATGTGGTTATACTTTAGAAAGACAAGAGAGGGGAGACTTTGCGACTTTCTGCCAGAAGTAAATGGAAAACGTATATCAACACTTGTCAAAACATTTCAAAAAAGAGTTAACATAATTATCATCAAATTATGGATCCTGGTGATTAATAATGCATACATAATAATGCAATAATGCCTTTCATATTGCAATGAAATCATGTTAAGTCCCCTAGCACCCCTGCACACCTGCATGTCCTTTTGCAATTGTTTTCTCCATTATGTACATTTCAGCAACATTGCAGTACATGGGTAATTTTCAAACCTTTTCCTCTATTTCTTTTTTTTTTTTTTTTTTTTTTTTTTCCTCTATTTCTAACAGATCACTATTAAATGCTTAGCTTTAGGAGTTGCATTTAAATGTACTCTTTGACTATGATTAGAAAGTAGTTTAAGTGATATACACACATTTTTAAATTTCCCTAGACTAATGCGCTCTGGTTTTTAAGTTTTCCAGATTAACCCAATTAATTGGAATAGAATATACATTTTTGTTGAAATGCAAAGCGTATAAAAGATGATACAAGGCATGGCTTTCAGATTATAATGCAGTGATAAGTCTCTTCCTTGTCTGCTTCAATTGTCCTCTTACTTATTTTCAAAAGACTACGTGAAAGACTACTGACTTCTGTGAAATGTAAATCTTTTATATTCTGTCTTTTGCTCTAAATTCCTCAAATTTAAAGCAAAGTCTTTATAATGGACAGATTAACTTCCTTCCATATCCTCTCTCTTAAAACTTGTGTGTCTAAGGCTACAGACAAAAGATGTAAGAGATTCAGTTATTGCTATGTAAGAACTCCCGATCTAGTATGAAAAAATACTACTTCCAGTGTTAGCCCTGATAATGTAAAGAGCTTAGAAGTCATTGCTCCTGTCCTTAGAATAAGAGAAAGCTGAACAAATAAGAACAATCAGCAACTATTTTTAGACACATTAGAGAACTGAGGTTGTAGGGGAAACGCCCCTGAAATCTGGAGACAAGTGGTGGTAGGTAAATAATAGCTGCCCAAAGAAGTTCACATCCTAAGCCCTGGAATCTGTGAATATGTTACTTTACACAGCAAAGGGAAATCAAGGTTGCAGATGGAATTATGGTTGCTAACCGACTAATAGGTAAATCGATTATAGATTGGGCCCAAAGTAATCACAAGGGGCCCTAAAAGTAGAAGAGGGAGGCAATGTGAAAAGTACTCTGCCCTGTGTTAATGGTTTGCAAGATGGAGGAATGGATTTACCATCAAGGAATGCAGGTGGGCTGTAGAAGGTGGAAAAAATTAGGGAAAAGAGTCTCCCATGGAACATCCAGAAGAAATGTAGCCCTGTCAACTCAGTGATTTTAGCCCAGTGAGACCCATACAAATTTCTGACTTCCAGAGCTATAAACTTGTATTGTTTTAAGACATCAGGCTTGTGGTAACTTGATACAGTAGCAGTAGGAAAATAATACTGATAGATAGGTGAATCCAGAGAGGCATGGCCAGGCAGCTTACCTGAAGCAGAAGCCACTAGGGCCATCAGCTGGCAGGAGCATCAAATGCTCATTTTCACAAACTGCTGGTGGCTGAATGTGAACTAGTGAGAAAGTCCTGGGGGCCACAGGCCTCTCCAGAGGCCTCAACATTTTTACGGCGTTTATCACTGGGTTCTCCTGACGAAGATCTAAGTTCTCCTGTGGCTCGGTGGAGGGGTGGGGGGGAAGACCAATCAACATAAAGTACACCCAGAATGAAGTATACATTTGATTGGTTTTTACTTATACCTTAATGTGAACAATTGGGGAAATACTGATTTAAGCCAGCAGTTCATAAAGGATGGTCCTGCAGCCAGCAGCACCCACATCACCTGGGAACCTGTTAGAAATGCAAGTCTTTGGAACCCACTCCACCACTACTGAAACAGAAACTCTGGGGGTGGGCCCAGATATCAGCGTTTTAACAAATCTTCCAGGAGGTTCTGTTGGAGCTAACATTTGAGGAATAGGAGGTTTCAGAAAAAAGAGGGCCCAAGACAGATCCCTTGCATTAATAGGAGCTCTTCTGTTATAGGAGGGCATCTAGACATTTCCTTGTGCTTCCTTGGGGCGGGTGTGTGTGTGTGTGTGTATGTGTGTGTGTGTGTGTGTGTGTGAAGAAGAAGGCTGCTGAAAACAGCAGACTTAGACTTAGAAAGGCCAGCAGACTTAGAAAGGCCTTTCCATGGTCAGGAATAGATGCTCTGGGAGCAGAAACTGCAAGCAACCCCTCCAAGCCTGGGTTTGCAAGGGGCTGGCAGTATCTGAAAGAGCCAAGGAGCATCCAAGCCAGCAACATAGTGGACTGACCAGCCAGTTCTGCACAGACCCAGCGCCCAGGGAGGGAGGAGCGAGCTTCCTGTGAGGTAGAAGGGGAAGCAAGCAAACAGTGCTTAGATGTCGAGGTATGAACTCTCTGAACATTTGTATGAAATGAGACTGCTTGCGTGTTTAATTTGGAACATAAAGTTATCCCCAAACCCTTTCCCTATCCAAACACTAACCAGTTAACTTAGATCTCATGAAGCAATCACAGACAAATTTAAAAAAAAAAGACAAAACCAACTAATTTTGCAAATCTGTGTAGAGTGGACATATTTCAACACAATTACATAAAGCTACTTAATCTATTTGATTATTTGGAAAATATCTGAGCATTAAAAGTCTTTATTCCAGATATCTTTTGTCAAATAAATAGTCTCTAAGATGTGAACGTGACGGAAGCACTCTTGAAATAGAGATGTTGCAATGATAAACTAAAACCACTTGAGGGCAGTAAAAGCACATTTCTTGCCTGTTTGTTGCAGATGATTTAATTACAACTTTAAAATTGAACACTTTACCAAAATGCCCTTTTTTGTATTTCTCCCTTGGTCTAGAGTTATCTCCCACCTCCGTAGTTCAGATTCCTAGAGCATTTCTCTCACGTAGGTGAAACAACAACAAAAAGTATTTTAAATGCACACTTTTTTTTTTTTTGATTATCAGTTCTATTTTTGCTGTGGCTTGTAAATGATGTAATTCTGAGACATTGCTCAATTAAGTCACTAGTTCAATTTCTTCACCTCGAATAATCCGTTATGTTCATGTAAGTATATCCCAAAGTCCACCTATATATGTGGGCACCCGTATGTGTGTGTGTGTGTGTGCGTGTTTACCCAGAAAAGTTTGAGTAAATAAATTAAAAAACACTTGAAACCATTACAGTGAACCAGCAGAATTCTTTGGGGGCACATTCATAAAGTACCTTTATTCTTTCCCAGCACTGTCCTGTAAACCCACGATGTCATACGTCGGCCTCTTTTTCATGACCACCTTGCATAAATCTTGGGCAAGTCTCAGATGTTAAAAAAAAAAAAAAAGTTGTCAAGTTACTTTTGTTTCCTTCTCAAAATATCTTATTTCAGTAATGAAAATGTCCATCTTATAAAATACTTAAAATTCTAAACTTCATGTAAAGCTAAGCTTCCCCCTTCGTCATTTTGTCTGCTTCTGCAGTGGGGAGAAGTGGTGAGGTGGTGACAAACCATTCAGGCTGATTTCTCTGCCTAGTTTCTACTCACCTTCCTGCTTACTAGGCTGCCTCTTACTCCTGGAGGATCGGAAGAGGAAGAGGAAAGAGAGGTAAGGAGACGTCTTTCATTGAAATCTCTGTAATCCCCACTGATTTTCTCTGGCTGTGGCAGAAGTTTAGGCCTAATTTCTCTTGAGTCAACGTTCGGGAACTTTTGTGAGCTGTGTGATTTCACTGCTGTGTCCAGGGCCAGTTTCACTGGCGTGAGCCCTGTGTGGACGCTCAGGACCACGAGCTTAGAGGGGCCTCAGGCTTTTGGTCTAATGCTCTGTCATCGCCATCTTGAAATTTTTAATACATTTTGAAGAAGAGAACCCCGCGTTTTCCTTTATCACTGGGTCCCACAAGTTACAAAGCAGGTCCTGACTGAGCCCCTCCAACTTCAGCTCTGTTGCAGGGCAGTGCCTCTCCTTCAGCTGTCAGTTTATAATCTCCCCCTCGGCTTCTTTCTGGTCAGATTACATCTCTGGCAGAAACCCCCTTGGGCAGTATTCTGTGAATTGAGACCACAAGCCAATACCCCTACTTAGGTTCTTTTGCTCCAAAAAAGCAAGACCTCTGGGGAGTACAGCTATTGGAAAGCTCTATGGTAGGAATGCCACAAGTCCTCTGGTGAGCCAACCTCTCCCCAGAGATTGTTTTTCTCAGGCAGGAGTCAGATGATTCTATTCTGTTCCTAAGCCATGACAGTCCCATTGAAGCTCTCTCCATGTGCTCCTTGAAGCCCCTCCTCCTCTAGATACTGTCAACAAATCAATCCCTCCTCTAGCTCCCTGACTTCTTCACCTCAACTCTTTTATACCCTCAAGATGGGTGAGGAATTGAAGGTCAAAACTTCAGTTTTTGGCCCCTGCTATGCAGGGTCTGTGTAAGGGGTTCAGCCTCACTCTGAAAACTGCAAGTTCTTGCCCCACGCTATTTTGTTCTCAGCCTTTAGGAAACTCAGCAGAAACAGAGAAAGAGTCCCAGTACAGCCCTCAGCCACATCATTTAAAACAACAAAATTTTACTTAAACGTAGGGATTTTGAAATTAAAGTATTTGAGAAACATTTTAAGTAGCCCCAATTCTATAAAGATGTTAATAACTTCATCAATAGGAGAGAGGAATTCCATTCAACAAATATTTTGAGCATCTCCTTTGTGTAGCAACCAGTCTGAAGTTCTACTGATATGCAAATTAATAAGACAGCCCCACAGTCTTGGGGAGTTCGCAGTCAGACAATTTTTTGAGGTAAGACGGGTGATTAAAATAAAGTTCTGTCATGGGTTTTGTGTTAGTTTCCTGAGCTTGCGGGTGAGAGCGGGGGTTGTGGAGCTTCTTTCCTGAAGCTTCCTGATTGACAGATTGCTTTTAAGAACCTCTTTAATAGAACTACCCCTCATATCTGAGTCTCTGGTTCCACCATATACACAGGATGGAATCCCAACCTATGTACTTTTAGACAAGGGGTTCCATTTTACCCGTAAACTATGTCATGCCCATTCAGAACTAAAATCCATAGCAAAGCTTTGCACAGGGCATCTTGAATTTTTTTCTGTCTCATTGTTATGAGGAATCAATATTAGAGCGAATAGACAAAAACCTTTTTTAGCTCCTCCTTCAGTGTGTGAGAAACAGTCCGCGAAGAGAAATGCATGGGCATTAGACTCTGATTTGTCCATCAATGGATACAGAGGGAAGCCAACAGCAGCATTCTTTGTGACACTGGACGTTTTAACTTGGAATTTTGTCCCCCCCCCTTTTCTTTTCCCCCATCGGAGAGTTCCTAGTATGATTAATAAAATCTTATTAAATCTTTTAGGTTATGGATCCCTTTGGCAATGAAAGGGACATTTAGATCTCCACCAAGGAAAAAAATTCCCAGGTTAATTGAGTAAAAAAATACCCCACTTGGTTGGAAAGGAAACAGGGGATGGGGTGGATTTCAGCTTGGAATTTCCTGGACATAGCAATTATAAAGTGATTCACAACTTGGAAAAGTTTGTCCAGATATTGTCTTTGTGGTACTAAAGAAAGAAAGACAATGTATACTGATTATAGAGTTTGATGGCTGGATCATTTTCTAGATAGGCTGACTTACTGGTGATATTTTTCTTGGGGGCAGGGAGTCACATTTTGTGTAAACATCCTTTGCCATAATGGAGCCAAATCATGCCTTCTTATCAGCTCTTGCATGTTTCTTCCCTAGAGCACGGAAGTCATCATGTATTACTCTCAGCACAAAGGAGCAGTATTTCTGGAGCAATATCAGTTGCTTCCATAGCCCATGCACTAAGCGTTGGTACATCATATCATATACCACTCATTAATGATAATTTCTCCCATTCTCAGAATATGGTTCTCACACTTTTAGGAAAGAGGCCAGGAATGCTCATTTCTCACTCCACTCTCATCTGCACTTGCAAATCTTCCCAAAGGATGCATTTTTCAGTCCTTTCTTTCTACCTAGAGAGATACTAGATTTAAAGTTGTATAATCCTCGGCTGCTATTGGTAAAACCTCTGATGGAAGCCCCAGATTATCAGTCATGTCTCTGCCCACCCCAACTTTGAGAGGCCCAGCCAACTTATACCCCAGGGGAGGGTGTCAGTGCTCTGAGGGTAAAAACTGTCTTACAGAGCATTTGCCTTCTCTGGCTGAACCCTGACCAGTAACAAATGATTAAGCATACTCTTGTGGCTAGCTAACTTTATAGTATTATCCCATTCACTTCAGGACAAGTAAGGACATAATTGGGAAGTGAGGGCTGCTGTTACCAGTCTACTCTTGAAAGGACCCTCCAAATATATGCCTTAAATTTAACCATGTAGCCTACTTCAGTGCTAAAATGTCTAGTTTATGAATGAGGGATTGAGCTTTTAGCCATAGACTAGCAAATGCCAGCATTTTCTTTCTCCACATATTTAATTTTTAAAAATATAATACCACTCATAAGACTTATGAGCCAGCACCCATGCATGATGTGTAATGCTTACTGAAATTCGTAGAACTCAAATGGAGATGTTCTGATTAAGAGAGAGGTTCTTGGGAGTGACAGCAGCATCATGGTGATGTGAGACACTCTCTGTCTCTCCTCTTCAACCTACCACCAGTAAAACATCTGTAACTCAACAAAAAGTTCCTCTGCCCAACACACCAGGACGTTGGAGAGTTCCATACATCTGTATATCGAAAGGTGGGTGAACTGAACACACAGAAGAGGCAGAACCAGGGGAACAGCAGAGGTGGTGCCCGAAATCCTGGTCTCCCTGCTACAGCAGCTAAGCCTGAAGCCCAAGAGAACCCAGTAGCAACAAGAGAAGGAGTGCACGTGACTCCAGCCTCCTGGTTGCAGGAGGACACACTACCACAGGGAATTAGCAGCAGCAGCAGTGGGACCTGTGACCCCATCCCTCCAGCTATGATGGCACCTGCAACTCTGGCTCCCCCACCTACAGTGGTGGCATCCATGACCCAACAACCCCAAATGTGGCAAAGGCACCCATGACCCCAGCTCCCTGCATACCTTCCCCCTTCCCCTATCATGGTGGTGCTCTCAGCCCAGGCAATCCTGAACACAGTGGAGGTGCCTGCCATCCTGGTGTCCGCAGCAGCAACACCAGTGACAGCAGTGACACTGACAGCATCGAGGCATCAGCAACCCTGGAGGCACAAGCAGTGACAATGAGGGCACCAGGTGACACCTCTGACAGAATTGCTGGAGAAGGGGGGAAGGTTCCCATTCTCAAATAACAACCAGAGGCAGCACAGGTAAGAGAACCAAAAACTTGTGCTATAGTGCCACCTAGTGAAAAAGAAAAGAAAGGCCCCTAATTACCAATCTATTGGATTGTTTGAATCAAATAAAAAAAGCTTTACCTAGAGAAGAAAGGTAGTCACTACTTAAAATGCACCAGCATCAGAACAACTTACCAGACACCATGAAGAACCACAGTAGCACTGTGCCACTGAAAGAAAATGAAAATTCTTCAGAAACCAAACTTAAAGGCATGGAATATTACGATCTGAGAAAAATTCAACATAGTTGTCATGAAGCTCAATAAGCAACAAGAAAACTCAGGAAGGTAATCCAATGAGTTCATGAATAAAATTAACAAACAGAAGGAATGCTTTACCAAAGAGACTGAAACTCTAATAAAGTACCAAAGAGAGAGACCTTCAAGATGGTGGAGGAGTAAGACGTGGAGATCACCTTCCTCCCCACAAATATATCAGAAATACATCTACATGTGGAACAACTCCTACAGAACACCTACTGAACGCTGGCAGAAGACCTCAGACTTCCAAAAGGCAAGAAACTCCCCACGTACCTGGGTAAGGCAAAAGAAAAAAGAAAAAGCAGACAAAAGAATAGGGGCGGGACCTGCACCAGTGGGAGGGAGCTGTGAAGGAGGAAAGATTTCCACACACTAGGAAGCCCCTATCGCGGGCAGAGACTGCGGGTGGCGGAGTGGGGAGCTTCGGAGCCACGGAGGAGAGCGCAGCCACAGGGGTGCGGAGGGCAAAGTGGAGAGGTTCCCGCAGAGAGGATCGGTGCCGACCAGCACTCACCAGCCCGAGAGGCTTGTCTGCTCACCCACCGGGGCGGGCGGGGGCTGGGAGCTGAGGCTCGCACTTCGGTCGGATCCCAAGGAGAGGACTGGGGTTGGCTGCGTGAACACAGCCTGAAGGGGCTAGTGAGCCACGGCTAGCCAGGAGGGAGTCCGGGAAAAAGTCGAACAGCCTAAGAGGCAAGAGACCATTGTTTCGGGGTGCACGAGGAGAGGGGATTCAGAGCACCTCCTAAACGAGCTCCAGAGACGGGCGTGAGCCGCGGCTATCAGTGCAGACACAAGAGATGGGCATGAGACGCTAAGGCTGCTGCTGCCGCCACCAAGAAGCCTGTGTGCAGGCACAGGTCACTATCCACACCTCCCCTCCCGGGAGCCTGTGCAGCCCGCCACTGCCAGAGTCCTGTGATCCAGGGACAACTTCCCAGGAAGAACACACGGCGCGCCTCAGGCTGGTGCAACGTCATGCCCGCCTCTGCCGCCGCAGGCTCGCCCCGCATTCAGTACCCCTCCCTCCCCCAAGCCTGAGTGAGCCAGAGCCCCTGAAGCAGCCATTGCTTTAACCCCGTCCTGTCTGAGCGAAGAACAGACGCCAGAGGGCAGCTTACATGCAGAGATGGGGTCAAATCCAAAGCTGAACCCCGGCAGCTGTGCGAACAAAGAAGAGAAAGGGAAATCTCTCCCAGCAGCCTCAGGAGCAGCGGATTAAATCTCCACAATCAACTTGATGTACCCTGCATCTGTGGAACACCTGAATAGACAACAAATCATCCCAAAATTGAGGCAGTGAATTTTGTGTGACTTTGTATAGCTTTGCTTTTACCATTTGTCCTAGGAGGTTCTGTCAGGTTTTTTTTCTGTTTTTTTTTTTTTTAATATAGATTTTAGTGCTTGTTATGATTGGTGGATTTGTTTTTTGGCTTCGTTGCTCTCTTTTTTCTTTCTTCCTTTTTTTTTATTACTTTTTAATCTTTTTAATTTTTAATACTATTCTTTTATTTTAATAACTTTATTTTTCTTTCCCTCCCTCCCTCCCTCCCCTCTTCCTTCCTTCCTCTCTCTCTCTCTTTCTTTCTTTCTTTCTTTCTTTCTCCCTTTTCTTCTGAGCCGTGTGGCTAACAGAGTCTTGGTGCTCCAGCCGAATGTCAGGCCTGTGCCTCTGAGTTGGGAGAACCAAGTTCAGGACATCAGTCCACTAGAGACCTCCCAGCTCCACGTAATATCAAACAGCGAAAGCTCTCCCAGAGATCTCCATCTCAATGCTAAGACCCAGCTCCACTCAATGACCAGCAGGCTACAGTGCTGGACACCTTATGCCAAACAACTAGCAAGACAGGAACACAGCACCACCCATTAGCAGAGAGGCTGCCTAAAATCATAATAAGGTCACAGACACCCCAAAAAACACCACTGGATGCGGTCCTGCCAAACAGAAAGACAAGGTCCAGGCCCACCTACCAAAACACAGGCACCAATCCCCTCCACCAGGAAGCCTACAGAACCCACTGAACCAATCTTACCCACTGGAGGCAGACACCAAAAACAACGGGAACTACGAACCTGCAGCCTGTAAACAGGAGACCCCAAACACAGTATGTTAAGCAAAATGATAAGACAGAGAAACACACAGCAGATGAAGGAGCAAGGTAAAAACCCACCAGATTAAACAAATGAAGAGAAAATAGGCAGTCTACCTGAAAAAGAATTCAGAGTAATGATAGTAAAGATGATCCAAAATCTTGGAAATAGAATGGAGAAAATACAAGAAACGTTTAACAAGGACCTAGAAGAATTAAAAAGCAAACAATCAAAGATGAACAACTCAATAAATGAAATTAAAAGTTCTCTAGAAGGAATCAATAGCAGAATAACTGAGGCAAAAGAACAGAAAACTGACCTGGAAAATAAAATAGTGGAAATAACTACCACAGAGCAGAATAAAGCAAAAAGAATGACAAGAACTGAGGACAGTCTCAGAGACCTCTGGGACAACATTAAATGTACCAATATTCCAATTATACGGGTCCCAGAAGAAGAAGAGAAAAAGAAAGGGACTGAGAAAATATTTGAAGAGATTATAGTTAAAAACTTCCCTAATATGGGAAAGGAAATAGTCAATCAAGCCCAGGAAGCAGACAGTCTCATACAGGATAAATCCAAGGAGAAACACTCCAAGACACATATTAATCAAACTACCAAAAATTAAATACAAAGAAAAAATATTAAAAGCAGCAAGGGAAAAACAACAGATAACATAAAAGGGAAGCCCCATAAGGTTAATAGCTGATCTTTCAGCAGAAACTCTGCAAGCCAGAAGGGAGTGGCAGGACATATTTAAAGTGATGAAGGAGAAAAACCTACAACCAAGATTACTCTACCCAGCAAGGATCTCATTCAGATTCGATGGGGAAATTAAAACCTTTACAGACAAGCAAAAGCTAAGAGAATTCAGCACCACCAAACCAGCTTTACAACAAATGCTAAAGGAACTTCTCCAGGCAGGAAACACAAGAAAAGGAAAAGACCTACAATAACAAACCCAAAACAATTGAGAAAGTGGTAATAGGAACATACATATCGATAACTACCTTAAATGTAAATGGATGAAAAGCTCCAACCAAAAGACACAGAGTGGCTGAATGGATACAAAAACAAGACCCATATATATGCTGTCTACAAGAGACCCACTTCAGATCTAGGGACACATACAGACTGAAAGTGAGGGGATGGAAAAAGATATTCCATGCAAATGGAAATCACAAGAAAGCTGGAGTAGCAATTCTCGTATCAGACAAAATAGACTTTAAAATAAAGACTATTACAAGAGACAAAGAAGGACACGACATACTGACCAAGGGATCAATCCAAGAAGAAGATATAACAATTGTAAATATTTATGCACCCAACATAGGATCACCTCAATATATAAGGCAAATACTAACAGCAATAAAAAGGGAACTCGACAGTAACACAATCATAGTAGTGGACTTTAACACCCCACTTTCACCAATGGACAGATCATCCAAATTGAAAATAAATATGGAAACACAAGCTTTAAATGATACATTAAACTAGATGGACTTAATTGATATTTATAGGACATTCCATCCAAAAACAACAGAATACACTTTCTTCTCAAGTGCTCATGGAACATTCTCCAGGATAAATCATATCCTGGGTCACAAATCAAGCCTTGGTAAATTTAAGAATATTGAAATCATAGCAAGTACCTTTTCTGACCACAACACTATGAGACTACATATCAATTACAGGAAAAAATCTGCATAAATACAAACACATGGAGGCTAAAGAATACAGTCCTAAATAATGAAGAGATCAGTGAGGAAATCAAAGAGGAAATCGAAAAATACCTAGAAACAAATGACAATGAAAACACGACTACCCAAAACCTATGGGATGCAGCAAAAGAAGTTCTAAGAGGGAAGTTTATAGCAATACAATCCCACCTCAAGAAACAAGAAACATCTCAAATAAACAACCTAACCTTACACCTAAAACAATTAGAGAAAGAAGAACAAAATAAACCCAAAGTTAGCAGAAGGAAAGAAATCATAAATATCAGATCAGAAATAAATGAAAAAGAAATGAAGGAAATGATAGCAAAGATCAATAAAACTAAAAGCTGGTTCTTTGAAAGATAAACAAAATTGATAAATCATTAGCCAGAGTCATCAAGAAAAAAAGGGAAAAGACTCAAATCAATAAAATTACAAATGAAAAAGGAGAAGTAACAAGTGACACTGCAGAAATACAAAGAATCATGAGAGATTAATAGAAGCAACTATATGCCAATAAAATGGACAACCTGGAAGAAATGGACAAATTCTTAGAAAAGCACAACCTTCCAAGACTGAACCAGGAAGAAATACAAAATATAAACAGACCAATCATAAGCACTGAAATTGAGACTGTGATTAAAAATCTTCCAACAAACAAAAGCCCAGGACCAGATGGCTTCACAAGCGAATTCTATCAAACATTTAGAGAAGAGCTAACACCTATCCTTCTCAAACTCTTCCAAAATATTGCAGAGGGAGGAACACTCCCAAACTCATTCTACGAGGCCACCATCACCCTGATACCAAAACCAGACAAAGATGTCACAAAGAAAGAAAACTACAGGCCAATATCACTGATGAACATAGATGCAAAAATCCTCAACAAAATACTAGCAAACAGAATCCAACAGCACATTAAAAGGATCATACACCATGATCAAGTGGGGTTTATCCCAGGAATGCAAGGATTCTTCAATATAGGCAAATCAATCAATGTGACACACCATATTAACAAATTGAAGGAGAAAAACCATATGATCATCTCAATAGATGCAGAAAAAGCTTTTCACAAAATTCAACACCCATCTATGATAAAAACCCTCCAGAAAGCAGGCATAGAGGGAACTTACCTCAACATAATAAAGGCTATATATGACAATCCCACAGCCAACATTGTTCTCAATGGTGAAAAACTGAAAGCATTTCCTCTAAGATCAGGAACAAGACAAGGTGTTCCACTCTTGCCACTATTATCCAACATAGTTTTGGAAATTTTAGCCCCATCAATCAGAGAAGAAAATGAAATAAAAGGAATCTAAGCCGGAAAAGAAGATGTAAACCTGTCACTGTTTGCAGATGACAAGATACTATACATAGAGAACCCTAAAGATGCTACCAGAAAACTCCTAGAGCTAATCAATGCATTTGGTAAAGTAGCAGGATACAAAATTAAGACACAGAAATCTCCTGCATTCCTATACACTGATGATGAAAAATCTGAAAGAGAAATTAAGGAAACACTCCCATTTATCACTGCAACAAAAAGAATAAAATACCTAGGAATAAATTTACCTAGGGAGACAAAAGACCTGTATGCAGAAAACTATGAGACACTATTGAAAGAAATTAATGATGATACAAACAGATGGAGAGATATACCATGTTCTTGGATTGGAAGAATCAACATTGTGAAAATGACTATACTACCCAAAGCAATCTACGGATTCAGTGCAATCCCTATCAAACTACTACTGGCATTTCTCACAGAACTAGAACAAAAAATTTCACAATTTGTATGGAAACACAAAAGACCCCGAATAGCCAAAGCAATCTTGAGAAAGAAAAACGGAACTGGAGGAATCAGGCTCCCTGATTTCAGACTATACTACAAAGCTACAGTAATCAAGATAGTATGGTACTGGCACAAAAACAGAAATATAGATCAATGGAACAGGATAGAAAGCCCAGAGATAAACCCACACACATATGGTCACCTTATTTTTGATAAAGGAGGCAAGAATATACAATGGAGAAAAGACAGCCTCTTCAATAAGTGGTGCTGCGAAAACTGGACAGCTACATGTAAAAGAATGAAATTAGAGCCCTCCCTAACACCATACACATAAATAAACCCAAAATGGATTAAAAACCTAAATGTAAGGCCAGGCACTATAAAACTCTTAGAGGAAAACACAGCCAGAACACTCTATGACATAAATCACAGCAGGATCCTTTTTAAGGCACCTCCTAGAGAAATGGAAATAAAAACAAAAATAAACAATTGGGACCTAATGAAACTTAAAAGCTTTTGCACAGCAAAGGAAACCATAAACAAGATGAAAAGACAACCCTCAGAATGGGAGAAAATATTTGCAAATGAAGCAACTGACAAAGGATTAATCTCCAAAATTTACAAGCAGCTCATGCAGCTCAATATCAAAAATACAAACAACCCAATCCAAAAATAGGCAGAAGACCTAAACAGACATTTCTCCAAAGAAGATATACAGATTGCTAACAAACACATGAAGAGATGCTCAACGTCACTAATCATTAGAGAAATGCAAATCAAAACTACAATGAGGTATCACCTCACACCAGTCAGAATGGCCATCATCAAAAAATCTGCAAACAACAAATGCTGGAGACGGTGTGGAGAAAAGGAAACCA
Source organism: Balaenoptera ricei (assembly GCF_028023285.1). Lineage (NCBI taxonomy): Eukaryota > Metazoa > Chordata > Mammalia > Artiodactyla > Balaenopteridae > Balaenoptera > Balaenoptera ricei. The sequence continues at coordinate 6,522,436 of NC_082642.1, forward strand.
ACCCTCTTGCACTGATGGTGGGAATGTAAACTGATACAGCCACTATGGAGAACAGTATGGAGGCTCCTTAAAGAATTAATAATAGAACAACTATACGACCCAGCAATTCCACTACTGGGCATATACCCTGAGAAAACCATAATTCAAAAAAAGTCGTGTACCACAATGTTCATTGCAGCTCTATTTACAATAGCCAGGACATGGAAGCAACCTGAGTGTCCATCGACAGAGGAATGGATAAAGAAGATGTGGCACATACATACAATGGAATATTACTCAGCCGTAAAAGGAAACGAAATTCAGTTATTCGTAGTGAGGTGGATGGACCTAGAGTCTTTCATACAGAGTGAAGTAAGTCAGAAAGAGAAAAAGAAATACCATATTTCCATACACATATATGGAATCTAAAAAGAAAAAAAAGTTGTGAAGAACCTAGGGGCAGGACAGGAATAAAGATGCACACGTAGAGAATGGATTTGAGGACGTGGGGAGGAGGAAGGGCAAGCTGGGACCAAGTGAGAGAGTGGCATGGACATATATACACTACCAAATATAAAATAGGTAGCTAGTGGGAAGCAGCCACATAGCACAGGGAGATCAGCTCAGTGCTTTGTGACCACCCAGAGGGGTGGGATAGGGAGGGTGGGAGGGAGACGCAAGAGGGAGGAGATATGGGGATATATGTATATGTATAGCTGATTTACTTTGTTATAAAGCAGAAACTAACACACCAGTGTAAAACTATTATACTCCAATAAAGATGTTTTAAAAAAAAAGTGAAAGTAGGCAAACCCCTCTGTAAATTAAAAATGCTATCTGCAAAAAAAAGGGGAAAAATAAAAGCAAATATAAATTCTGGAGTGGAAGAACTAAAAAAAGTGAGATGAAGAATGCATTAGAAAACACTGAAAATAGAGCAGACCATATGGAAGAGAGAATTATCAAGCTCAAAGATAAAAATCTAGAAATAATTCAGGTAGAAGAGGAGAGAGAACTAAGAACTAAAAATAAATTAAGAAATTCTACAAGAACAATCTGACTTCACTGGAAAAGGCAACATAGGGATAATAGTTATCCCAGGAGGAGAAGAGATGAAGGAGGGGACAGAAAGTTTATTTAAAGAAATAATAGCTGAGATCTTCCAAAACTTGGAGAAGAAACTGGATATACAAGTCATGATGCTGAGAGCACACCTAAGTACCTCAATGCAAAAACACATTCTCCAAGATACATTATATTAAACTATCAAAATTCAATGACAAAATATTTTTAAGGCAACCAGGGGAAAAAAGACAGTAACCCACAAAGGAACCCCCATTAGTCTATCAACAAAAATTTTAGCAGAAACTCTACAGGCCAGGAGAGAGTGGAATGACATATTCAAAATATCAAAAGGTAAAAAATATCAGCCAAGAGTACTCTATCCAGCAAAGTTATGCTTCAGATATGAAGGAGAAATAAAGGCTTTCCCAGACAAAAGCTGAGGGAGTTCATCACCACTAGACCTGTCTAACAAGAAATGTAGAAAGGAACTCTTCTTCCAGAAAAAAAAAAGGGCAAAGTTCAGAAAACTTTGAGTAAGGTGATAAATAGACAGAATCAAAAAATTGCTACTCTGTATCAGAATAGGTTGTTAAACATTTAATTATAGCATAAAGGTTAAAGAGAAAAAAGCAGTAAAAATTAACATTAGCTACTTCTATTTGGCAGCAAACTCACAATGTAAAAAGAGGTTATTTGAGACAATAAAAACATAAAAGGGGAATAGGAAAAGGATGGAAGCCATGTAGGCAAATGAAGATAAGACACTATCAGGAGAAAAAGGACTATTTTACCTATGAGACATTTTTTTTTATGTGAGCAATTATTTGATTTATAAAAAGATGCAACAAATTTTAAAATGACACAAAATATAATTTTCAAAACAACATTAAAAAGTGAGTGCATTTAACCATACTCAGCTCATTACAGAGCATATGGGTGAGTGGAATAATAATGCATGCTATAGCATGTTTAATGAACTGGCAAAAGATAAAGTTGGTCGAAGGAAGGCAGAGGAAATTTGTCTTTTAAGAATTAGAACCGAGGGGCCCCATAATCATCTGGCAACCGCTCAGTGTTGTACCTATGGTTAGAAATGTACATGATGGGAACTCCAGGGATCTTCCGGATTCTTTGTTTAAGGTCCCAGTCAACTGTGGCCACAATGTAACACTTGTGCTGAGTTACTCTTTGTACTAAGCAGTCAACTGCATAGGTTCCTTTGTGTGTGCATGGTAATCGTTCAAATCTTGGATCCTTGGCAATCCTTAGAGCCACTCGATACTTCTGCCCCGATTTCTCAGTTTCAGCCATTACGCAGTCAGTTATAGAAGGGATACACTTGGCATACAGACAGTCCATCATTGACTGCACTAAAGTCCAGTTTGGCTTTAATGGAAAGGTTGATAAAGTTGGTATCGACCGGGATGTGGTAAGGTGGGCCCAGCTGTGTGTTATATTGGAAGAATAAGCAGGAAGGGTGTTGGGGGACTACTCTTTCCTTGAGTGCACTGGGATCTTTCTTTTCTTTCTTTTTCGGTTTTAATCTATCCTTTTCTTTAAGCCTCTGATCTCTGAGACTAAGCATTCGCTTCATGGTCACATACTTCCGTGTTTTCTTTTGCTTCCCCATGTTCACGCCGCACTGTTGTTTCTCTACCTATGACACATTTTATACAAACCTCACGGTAACCACGAAACATAAATCTAGGGCAGAGACACAAAATATAAAAAAAGAGGAAACTGAGAAAAACATCATAGAAACTGCCAGACTAAAATGGCAGACATAAACACAAGGAAAAAGAAACAATGGAGATATAAAAGAACCAGAAAACAAAAGACAAAATAGCAGTACTAAATCCTCATTTATCAGTAATCCCCCTAAATGTAAATGGGTTGAATTCACCAGTCAAAAGAAATAGAGTGGATGGGTGGATTAAAAACAAGACCCAACTATATGCTATATCCAGGCGACTCATCCAGCTCTAAAGACAAACTGAAGCTCCAAGCGAAGGGAGGGAAGATGATACTCCAAACAAATGACAGCCAAAAGAAAGTGGGTATAGCCACACACATCCAACAAAATAAACTTCAATCAAAAAAGGTAACAAGAGACAAAGATGGACATTATAGAGTGATAAAGAGGGCAATTCATCAAGAAGACATAACCATTATTAATATATATGCAGCTAATATAACAGCACCAAAATATTTAAAGCAATTATTAACAGACCCAAAGGGAGAAACTGACAGCAACACAACTACAGTTAGAACTTTTAACACCCCACTTATATCAATGGAGATTCCTCAAAAAATTAAGACTAGAACTAGTAAATGATCCAGCTATTTCATTTCTGGATATTTATCCAAACAATACAAAAACACTAATTGGAAAGATATATGCACCCCTATGTTCACTGCAACATTATTTACAATACTCAAGATATGGAAACAATCTAAGTGCCCATAAATGGATGAATGGATAAAGATGTGGCATATATATATATATACAATGGAATACTACTACTCAGCCATAAAAAGATGAAATCTTGCTATTTGCAACAACATGGATGGACCCTGAGGGCGTTAATATGCTAAGTAAAATAAGTCAAGTACCGTATGATTTCACTCATACGTGGAATGTAAAGAAAGAAAACAAAATAAATGAACAAACCAAACAGAAAATACATAGATACAGAGAACAGATTAGTGGTTACCAGAGGGGGAGGGGGTGGGGGAGGGTGAAATGGGTAAAGGGAGTCAACCATATGGTAATGAGTGGAAACCAAACTTATAGTGATGGACATGCTGCAGTGTATATAGAAGTCAAAATATAATGTTGTATACAAGAAACATATAATGTTATAAACCAATGTTACCTTAATAAAACGAAACAGTGGTTCTCAACCCTTGCAAAATATTAAATTCACCTGGGGAGATTTTAAAAGGAAAAACAGATTACCTGAATCAGAATTTCTGAATTTTAAAAAATCTCCCCAGGTGGTTCTCATAATCACACATTCTTTAGAGGACCTATAGGGAGAGTGTCCTCGCTGTAGAGTTGTCTGGTGTGGGTCATGTGCTTTCTAGATGACTTTTTCCAATGACTTCACAGATCCAACTTGCTCCTGGGTTCTTCTTACCTAGATGATAGCCTCTGGATTGGGGACTGGTAAAATGGCTCAAACCTAATGTCCCTTGACTGATGGCAAACTTGCATGTCCTTGCCAGGCTAATAAAGGCTACACTGCTGTTGCTTCTTTCAATATCTTTGCCAATATGGACTAATTTAGCAAGCTTTTCATCTATTCAATCTTTTGGGTAAGAAACAGCTTAGGTCATTACACTCACATATGCATTTGAACTTCCAGGGACACATGTCTGGTCTCCTAAGAACTCTCTTACTGCACTCTGTCCTGTAGACTGACATTCTCTTCTTTTGCTGATCACATAATAAAAAATTTTGTCATGCCATTATTGTCCTTATTTGGTCTTTACTCCAAGAACTTCCTTTGAGAAAGCAATTGACTGGGTCAGATATTAAATCCCAGTTCTATCTGCTGTGGCCAAGGATATGGGGTTATGGGGGCCTTGTCCATTTAGAAGTTTCTCAGGGAGCAAACTCTCTAATCACAGGGCTTGAGCAGATTTATTAAGGGTGAGTGGGGTACAGAGGAAAGAAAGAATTTCATGTCCACTATTTCTCCAAAGTATAATTCTCTAAGGTATAAATATCAAGGATAGGAGAGAAGAACTCAGAAATTGGGATACCTAGAAGAGAGTAGATCTTTAATAATTATACTTTGGTTTTTGTAAATTCTTTACTGGCCTCACTCACTCATCTGACAAGACGAGTAAAATTAGTGGAAGCACCTTGATTAGAGTTTTTAAAGAGATAGGAAAGAAAATGGATAAATGGAAGTTTCTTACAGTAGTTAACGTTTGCATAGCCAGTTACAAAACTTAGCCTGCTACTAAGTGAAAGATTTTATTTCAGATTTTAAAGATCAATATGAAACAGACAAGTAAACCATGATATTTTGTGGCAGTTTTCATGTTGTCCTATAATTACAACTCAAGTCTCAAAGCTAAAGTAAATAGATACATATCATCTCCACAATTTAAAGATCAACACTAGATTTACTCCTGCCTAACTCAGTGAAAGCTGGCAAAACCAGTCTTCTCCCAGCCTTTATAGATAAAGCACTAGACTGGTTTCTCACCGAGTCTGAATGCTCTTCCTCTGGGGTCCATGAAGTAACTCTACACCTTTTCAATAAGTTTCTCAATTTTGCCTAAGGTACTTTATGTGAATCTCTGTTACTTGCAACCAAATGACCCCAGACTAAAATATGAAGTACTGTGGTCTTAAGTAGCTCGTCAGACAACCACACCATTTTCCTTTTCTAGTCAGTACCTAATGGAAGTAACTAAGGAACACCTGGGGTAACGAGACCAACCTCTGCAAGTTATGGAAGGACTTCTTAAGGTCAAAATGTGGGGAAAACAGAAGGTTCAGGTGATAACTCAGTCATCCTGACAGCAAATAAAATAAAAACTGTAGGGCTTCCCTGGTGGCGCAGTGGTTGAGAATCTGCCTGCCAATGCAGGGGACACGGGTTCGAGCCCTGGTCTGCGAAGATCCCACATGCCACGGAGCAACTGGGCCCGTGAGCCACAACTACTGAGCCTGCGCGTCTGGAGCCCGTGCTCCGCAACAAGAGAGGCCGCGATAGTGAGAGGCCCGCGCACCGTGATGAAGAGTGGCCCCCGCTCGCCGCAACGAGAGGAAGCCCTCGCACAGAAACGAAGACCCAACACAGCCAAAAATAAATAAATTTCAAAAAAAAAAAAAAAACTGTCAACTCAGCTACAGAGGGGAGCAGGCACACTTGAAAGATGTGGGTAATATGAGAGGTATGTCTCACATTTGTCCCCGGCAAAGCCCTTTAACAATTCCCAGGAGATAATAATAGAATCCGGGTAATAAAATAAAGTCTAACCTTTCTTTTTCTTTTCCTTTGTGCCTCCTTTGGTTTCACTTGCTCATAGGGTGCTGCGCAGAGCCCTCGCCCCCCCGGGACTTCATGCCAGAGTTCCTAGTGCGAAAGGGCTGCACCTGACACTTCAGCTCATTAGGCCGTCAACCTGTGGGCAGAAGCGCTGCACACGACATTCAATGTAAGACGGTGGCAGCGCGCCGTGTGCAGAGACGCTGCGCCCCGCACTGCAATCTGGAGCGTGAGCTGCGCAGGCGCGCACCCGCCTGGCGCGAGCCCCACCCCTTCCCCCTGCTGACGAGGTCCCTGTGAAGCAGCCCTGCGCACAGCCGGTCCGGGAGGGCGTGGACTCTGTAGCTCCAGCTCTCGTCTCTCCATTCTTTGATCAAAGAATAAAGCTTTCCTTTGCTTCTGAGCCGAACTTACCTTCGTTCTATTGACGCAGGAGGACCCTTGTTGGGGACGACTCGGAAGGGTTGGTAACAATTCCTATCATGTATTATTGCTTTTATATACCTTATAGCCCGTATGCCATTTTACACGTATTATCTTCCTTATGAGACTATGAAGCTCTGAGGACATAAGTTCCTAATTCATCTTCATATTTTCCCATCAACCAGCATGGTTGCCAGGGATGCTGTTAAACATCCTACAATGCCTAGAACGGCTCCATTCTCCACCCTCCACAATAAGGAATTACCTGCTCCAACATGTCAATAGTACCAAGGTTGAAAAATACTAAACTAGAGTTTCCTCTGATCAAAGACTTTCTCTTGATGACTGGAGCAGAAAGAACACCTTTGGGCTTCAGTTACTAATACCAACATCTGGTGCCAGAGGTACTTTTTGCCCCACTATAGCAATTCTCCCCTTATTTCTTTTGATAATAGAACATCTTGAGTTTTAGCTGGACCCTTGACTACCAACTAGAGACTACAGCTCTCATCCTCTCTTGTAGGCAAGCTTGAGGATGGGACTAAATTCTTGCCAATGAAAAGGAATGGAAATGATGCATGCTTTGTGTCCTTAAAAAGGAAGATTTTTGCACTCTTCATTCTTCCTGTAAATTATAACATGGATGTGGAGGGTATGAATGACATTTGTCCATGTGGATACAGATAAAATTACAGGAGAGGAATTCCCTGATGGTCCAGTGGTTAGGACTTGGCGCTATCACTGACACGGCCCATGGCCCGGGTTCAATCCCTGGTCGGGGAACTAAGATCCCACAAGCCCTGCTGGTGCGGCCAAAAAAAAACCAAAAAAAAAAACCCCAGAAAATCTTACATGGAATGCAGAGTGATGCAGAGTGATGGGATAAAAGAAACCTGGTCTCACGGAGCAAAGTCACCTACCTAGTTTGTCCTGCCTGTTTCCTGCTGGCCAGTCACATAAGAAGAAAGCAAATTACTTTTTGCTTCAGACAGCATTGTTTGAACCCTTTGTAATAGCAACTTAGTTTTTGTCCTACCTAGTACAAACCAGATACAGTTTTTAGTGTCTGGATGATGGCTGGGAGTGAGTAACACTATAGGAGATAGACAGCCACATGCACAGGTTTAGAATGCTGTAGACAGGACCGGTTAAAACTGATAAATACATGATGTTGGCAGACAGAAGGAAATAGACTACATCTCAAAAGAGACCATATTATTTGCATGCAGTGGTCTTTGTAGCAGTCAGCTAACTCATGGATCATACAAACTGAAACGTGGTAGGAGTTGAGGTTACTGTGATTTTTAAGTTGAAGGCTTTAGTATGTGCATTGATTTTTTTCCCCCCTGCATTGATATTTCTTTTAATTTCTTTGTTTATAAGCTTTAGAGGTGTTATTAGGTTATACAGCCATCTAGTAGAAAAAAAATTCCCAGTTTCCTGGAACAATGTTCTATAAGAAGGAGATGGACATTTAACTCTTATTGTAAACATTAGCGATCTTAGGAATAATGCAAATGTCTTATTTAGTAATTTGAGGAAAAGGTGGGGAGTAGATAGAACTAAAGATTAAAACTAACACTTTTTAGCTACCAATTGCCTGATACTCTGCTTTTCCTCTTGTTGTGGGATATGATTTAGGGAAAATGATCATTGCTTTTTTCCTCCTATATGTTCTGGTTGCTACCCTGATTTCTACCTGTCTAATAAGCAGCTTTCACCCTCTCAGGGGAGGATGTGTGTAGCTGAGAAGGGGAAAGAGATATGTTAAAACTCCTCTGAGCCAGGCATTTTGAAATCCAAGCCTTTTATGAGCCAAGCTTTTTGAGATCACAAAGGATTTCTGAGCTACAAAAGGCTAAGCCTCTGGAGAATGTTAAACATGGAGACTTGAGGATAAAGTTGGGGGCGGGGGAGGGGAGCTTGCTAAAATAAGAATATTTTCCCACACGAAAGGAGATGAAGTTTAATAAGTGAGTGGGAAGAGTGTTATCTGAGGAGAAGGAGCTAGAGTTTGCAAACCAGGGTGACTGAGACAGCATGTTGAGCCCTACTCTCGGCCTAACCAAGCTCTGGATGGCGTAAATGCAGACCACAGAGAGATTTGGTAGGAATCTTGGATCAGAGGAGGTGAGTTTTCCATGAAGCCTGAGGGAGTGCAAGCCTCGAAGATAAGTCCTGTTAGTGTACCTGTTCCCAACCAAAGTCATCATTGTCTTGCAATAGACGGGTAGAAGGGTCTGGGTCTGGGTGTGTGTCTGGGCCCGTGCCTGGGTCTGGGTCTGGGCCTGGGCCCGGGTCTGGGTCTGGGTCTGGGCCTGGGTCTGGGCCTGGGTCTGCATCTGGGCCTAGGTCTGGGTCTGGGCCTGCATCAGGGTCTGGGCCAGGGTCTGGGCCTGGGTCTCGGTCTGGGTCTGGGCCTGGGTCTGGGCCTGGGTCTGGGTCTGGGTCTGGGTCCGGGTCTGGGCCTAGGTCCGGGTCTGGGTCTGGGCTTGGGTCTGGGCCTGGTTCTGGTACTGGGTCTCGGTCTGGGTCTGGGCCTGGGTCTGGGCCTGGGTCTGGGTCTGGGTCTGGGTCCGGGTCTGGGCCTAGGTCCGGGTCTGGGTCTGGGCTTGGGTCTGGGCCTGGGTCCGGTACTGGGTCTGGGTCTGGGCCTGGGTCTGGGTCTTGGCCTGGGTCAGGGTCTGGGCCTGGGTCTGGGTCTGGGACAGGGTCTGGGCCTGGGCCTGGGCCTGGGCCTGGCTCTAGGTCTGGGCCTGGGTCTGGGTCTGGGCCTGGGTCTGGGTCTGAGTTTGGGTCTGGGTCTAGGTCCCTAAGCCTGGGTCTGGGACTGGGTCTTAGGCTGGACTTGGGGCTGAAAGAGGCTGGAACTGGGACTGGGACCAGAGATGGGGCTGGAACAAAGCCTAACTCTGGGTCTGGGTTTGGGATTGTGCCTCGTTCTGCACTAGATCTGGGCATAGATTTAAGTTGGAGATGGGTCTGGGCCTTGGGCTGGGCTGGCGCTGAAGATAAGTTTCTGCCTATGAGAGGAAGTCAGGGCTGCTGCAGAGCTGCAGAGGCTTTGCTCTTAATTAAGTTAGAAGATATCAGGAGTCCTATCTAGACTTGCTCTGATAAGGTCACTAAACTGGCAGTGACCAAGAATTTCCTAGCAGCAAAGCCATTAACCCCTTTCTCACTCAGACGTTCCTTTAAATCCAGAAATCCAGAAATCCTGATATCTGAATTCAAATAAGAGTTCATCAAGAGAAGAACAAAAGTGAAAATATAGCTTTAGTTATGGCAGAGTCTTAACAATTAGTTTGCAGTTAGAAGACATTTACATTTTTTAGCTCTTTTAAATCTTCAACAATTTTCATTTATTCATATTTTATGTTTTAAAGTAATTATATTTTAATCAAACATGTTACCTTTGGTTGTTATTTATATTGGTTTTGGAATTATTATTATTATTATAAGTATTACTGAAACTTTCATTTCTTTTATTTTTTTTTTATTTCAACCTCTTTATTATCTTGAAAGTTCATAATAATGCAGTTGACAAGAAAATTAGTTATTTCTGAGATATACATTTTAAAGTAATAACTAGGATTATTACTTATAACATTATACCAGAACATGCAAGATTTTTAGAAATTTCATGTAATGTCCGAAACATTTATATTAACATATTTCCATACATATTTCCATACACATACAAATATAAGATTTTTAGAAATTTCATGTAATGTCTGAAACATTTATATTAACATATTTCCATACAAATAACCCAATGAAAGTTTAGTATTAGTTGTTTTGTTTGTTTTTTTATACTGCAGGTTCTTATTAGGCATCAATTTTATACACATCAGTGTATACATGTCAATCCCAATCGCCCAATTCAGCACACCACCATCCCCACCCCACTGCAGTTTTCCCCCCTTGGTGTCCATATGTCCATTCTCTACATCTGTGTCTCAACTTCTGCCATGCAAACTGGCTCATCTGTACCATTTTTCTAGGTTCCACATACATGCATTAATATACGATATTTGCTTTTCTCTTTCTGACTTACTTCACTCTGTATGACAGTCTCTAGATCCATCCACTTCTCAACAAATGACTCAATTTCGTTCCTTTTTATGGCTGAGTAATATTCCATTGTATATATGTACCACTTCTTCTTTATCCATTCGTCTGTTGATGGGCATTTAGGTTGCTTCCATGACCTGGCTATTGTAAATAGTGCTGCAATGAACATTCGGGTGCATGTGTCTTTTTGAATTACGGTTTTCTCTGGGTATATGCCCAGTAGTGGGATTGCTGGGTCATATGGTAATTCTATTTTTAGTTTTTTAAGGAACCTCCATATTGTTCTCCATAGTGACTGTATCAATTTACATTCCCACCAACAGTGCAAGAGGGTTCCCTTTTCTCCACACCCTCTCCAGCATTTGTTGTTTGTAGATTTTCTGATGATGCCCATTCTAACAGGAGTGAGGTGATACCTCATTGTAGTTTTGATTTGCATTTCTCTAATAATTAGTGATGTTGAGCATCTTTTCATGTGCTTCGTGGCTGTCTGTATGTCTTCTTTGGAGAAATGTCTATTTAGGTCTTCTGCCCATTTTTGGATTGGGGTGTTTGTTTCTTTAATATTGAGCTGAATGAGCTGTTTATATATTTTGGAGATTAATCCTTTGTCCGTTGATTCGTTTGCAAATATTTTCTCCCATTCTGAGGGTTGTCTTTTCGTCTTGTTTATGGTTTCCTTTGCTGTGCAAAAGCTTTGAAGTTTCATTAGGTCCCACTTGTTTATTTTTGTTTTTATTTCCATTAGTCTAGGAGGTGGATCAAAAAAGATCTTGCTGTGATTTATGTCTAAGAGTGTTCTTCCTATGTTTTCCTCTAAGAGTTTTATAGTGTCCAGTCTTATATTTAGGTTTCTAATCCATTTTGAGTTTATTTTTGTGTATGGTGTTAGGGAGTATTCTAATTTCATTCTTTTACATGTAGCTGTCCAGTTTTCCCAGCACCATTTATTGAAGAGACTGTCTTTTCTCCATTGTATATCTTTGCCTCCTTTGTCATAGATTAGTTGACCATAGGTGCGTGGGTTAATCTCTGGGCTTTCTATCTTGTTCCATTGATCTATGTTTCTGTTTTTGTGCCAGTACCATATTGTGTTGATTACTGTAGCTTTGTAGTATAGTCTGAAGTCAGGGAGTCTGATTCCTCCAGCTCCATTTTTTTCCCTCAAGACTGCTTTGGCTATTCGGGGTCTTTTGTGTCTCCATACAAATTTTAAGATGATTTGTTCTAGCTCCATAAAAAATGCCATTGGTAATTTGATAGGGATTGCATTGAATCTGTAGATTGCTTTGGGTAGTATACTCATTTTCACAATGTTGATTCTTCCAATCCAAGAACATGGTATATCTCTCCATCTGTTGGTATCATCTTTAATTTCTTTCATCAGTGTCTTATAGTTTTCTGCATACAGGTCTGTTGTCTCCCTAGGTAGGTTTATTCCTAGGTATTTTATTCTTTTTGTTGCAGTGGTAAATGGGAGCGTTTCCTTAATTTCTCTTTCAGATTTTTCATCATTAGTGTATAGGAGTGCAAGAGATTTCTGTGCATTAATTTTGTATCCTGCAACTTTACCATATTCATTGATTAGCTCTAGCAGTTTTCTGGTGGCAGTTTTAGGATTCTCTATGTATAGTATCATGTCATCCGCAAACAGTGACAGTTTTACTTCTTCTTTTCCAATTTGTATTCCTTTTATTTCTTTTTCTTCTCTGACTGCCGTGGCTAGGGCTTCCAGAACTATGTTGAATAATAGTGGTGAGAGTGGACATCCTTGTCTCGTTCCTGATCTTAGAGGAAATGCTTTCAGCTTTTCACCATTGAGAATGATGTTTGCTGTGGGTTTGTCATATATGGCCTTTATTACGTTGAGGTAGGTTCCCTCTATGCCCACCTTCTGGAGAGTTTTTATGAGAAATGGGTGTTGAATTTTGTCAAAAGCTTTTCCTGCATCTATTGAGATGATCATATGGTTTTTATTCTTCAATTTGTTAATATGGTGTATCACATTGACTGATTTGCGTATATTGAAGAATCCTTGCATCCCTGGGATAAATCCCACTTGATCGTGGTGTATGATCCTTTTAATGTGTTGTTGGATTCTGTTTGCTAGTATTTTGTTGAGGATTTTTGCATCTATATTCATCAGTGATATTGGTCTGTAATTTTCTTTTTTTGTAGTGTCTTTGTCTGGTTTTGGTATCAGGGTGATGGTGGCCTCATAGAATGAGTTTGGGAGTGTGCCTTCCTCTGCAATTTTTTGGAAGAGTTTGAGAAGGATGGGTGTTAGCTCTTCTCTAAATGTTTGATAGAATTCACCTGTGAAGCCATCTGGTCCTGGACTTTTGTTTGTTGGAAGAATTTTAATCACAGTTTCAATTTCATTACTTGTGATTGGTCTGTTCATATTTTCTGTTTCTTCCTGGTTCAGTCTTGGAAGGTTATACCTTTCTAAGAATTTGTCCATTTCTTCCAGGTTGTCCATTTTATTGGCATAAAGTTGCTTGTAGTAGTCTCTTAGGATGCTTTGTATTTCTGCGGTGTCTGTTGTAACTTCTCCTTTTTCATTTCTGATTTTATTGATTTGAGTCCTCTCCCTCTTTTTCTTGATGAGTCTGGCTAATGGCTTATCAATTTTGTTTATCTTCTCAAAGAACCAACTTTTAGTTTTATTGATCTTTGCTATTGTTTTCTTTGTTTCTATTTCATTTATTTCTGCTCTGATCTTTATGATTTCTTTCCTTCTGCTAACTTTGGGTTTTGTTTGTTCTTCTTTCTCTAGTTTCTTTAGGTGTAAGGTTAGATTGTTTACTTGAGATTTTTCTTGTTTCTTGAGGTAGGCTTGTATAGCTATAAACTTCCCTCTTAGAACTGCTTTTGCTGCATCCCATAGGTTTTGGGTCGTCGTGTTTTCATTGTCATTTGTCTCTAGGTATTTTTTTATTTCCTCTTTGATTTCTTCAGTGATCTCTTGGTTATTTAGTAACGTATTGTTTAGCCTCCATGTGTTTGTCTTTTTTACGTTTTTTTCCCTGTAATTCATTTCTAATCTCATAGCGTTGTGGTCAGAAAAGATGCTTGATATGATTTCAATTTTCTTAAATTTACTGAGGCTTGATTTGTGACCCAAGATGTGATCTATCCTGGAGAATGTTCCGTGCACACTTGAGAAGAACGTGTAATCTGCTGTTTTTGGATGGAATGTCCTATATATATCAATTAAATCTATCTGGTCTATTGTGTTATTTAAAGCTTCTGTTTCCTTATTTATTTTCATTTTGGATGATCTGTCCATTGGTGTAAGTGAGGTGTTAAAGTCCCCCACTATTACTGTGTTACTGTCGATTTCCTCTTTTATAGCTGTTAGCAGTTGCCTTATGTATTGAGGTGCTCCTATGTTGGGTGCATATATATTTATAATTGTTATATCTTCTTCTTGGATTGATCCCTGGATCATTATGTAGTGTCCTTCCTTGTCTCTTGTAACATTCTTTATTTTAAAGTCTATTTTATCTGATATGAGTATAGCTACTCCAGCTTTCTTTTGATTTCCATTTGCATGGAATATCTTTTTCCATCCCCTCACTTTCAGTCTGTAAGTGTCCCTAGGTCTGAAGTGGGTCTCTTGTAGACAGCATATATATGGGTCTTGTTTTTGTATCCATTCAGCCAGTCTATGTCTTTTGGTTGGGGCATTTAATCCATTCACGTTTAAGGTAATTATCGATATGTATGTTCCTATGACCATTTTCTTAATTGTTTTGGGTTTGTTTTTGTAGGTCCTTTTCTTCTCTTGTGTTTCCCACTTAGAGAACTTCCTTTAGCATTTGTTGTAGAGCTGGTTTGGTGGTGCAGAATTCTCTTAGCTTTTGCTTGTCTGTAAAGCTTTTGATTTCTCCATCAAATCTAAATGAGATCCTTGCCGTGTAGAGTAATCTTGGTTGTAGGTTCTTCCCTTTCATCACTTTAAGTATATCATGCCACTCCCTTCTGGCTTGCAGAGTTTCTGCTGAGAAATCAGCTGTTAACCTTATGGGAGTTCCCTTGTATGTTATTTGTCGTTTTTCCCTTGCTGCTTTCAATAATTTTTCTTTGTCTTTAATTTTTGCCACTTTGATTACTATGTGTCTCGGCGTGTTTCTCCTTGGGTTTATCCTGTATGGGACTCTCTGCGCTTCCTGGACTTGGGTGGCTATTTCCTTTCCCATGTTAGGGAAGTTTTCGACTATAATCTCTTCAAATATTTTCTCTGGTCCTTTCTCTCTCTCTTCTCCTTCTGGGACCCCTATAATGCGAATGTTGTTGCATTTAATGTTGTCCCAGAGGTCTCTTAGGCTGTCTTCATTTCTTTTCATTCTTTTTTCTTTATTCTGTTCCACAGCAGTGAATTCCACCATTCTGTCTTCCAGGTCACTTATCCGTTCTTCTGCCTCAGTTATTCTGCTATTTATTCCTTCTAGTGTAGTTTTCATTTCAGTTATTGTATTGGTCATCTCTGTTTGTTTGTTCTTTAATTCTTCTAGGTCTTTGTTAATCATTTCTTGCATCTTCTCAATCTTTGCCTCCATTCTTATTCAGAGGTCCTGGATCATCTTCACTATCATTATTCTGAATTCTTTTTCTGGAAGGTTGCCTATCTCCACTTCATTTAGTTGTTTTTCTGGGGTTTTTTCTTGTTCCTTCATCTGGTACATAGCCCTCTGCCTTTTCATCTTCTCTATCTTTCTGTAACTGTGGGTTTTGGTCCACAGGCTGCAGGATTGTAGTTTTTCTTGCTTCTGCTGTCTGCCCTCTGGTGGTTGAGGCTATCTAAGAGGCTTGATGGAAGGCTGTGTTGGTGGGCAGAGCTGACTGTTGCTGTGGCGGTCAGAGCTCAGTAAAACCTTAATCCACTTGACTGTTGATGGGTGGGGCTGGGTTCCCTCCCTGTTGCTGTGGCGGTCAGAGTTCAGTAAAACCGTAATCCGCTTGACTGTTGATGGGTGGGGCTGGGTTCCCTCCCTGTTGGTTGTTTTGCCTGAGGCAACCCAACACTGGAGCCTACCTGGGCTCTTTGGTGGGGTTAATGGCAAACTCTGGGAGGACTCACGCCAAGGAGAACTTCCCAGAACCTCTGCTGCCAGTGTCCTTATCCCCACGGTGAAACAGAGCCACCACCCGCCTCTGCAGGAGACCCCCCAACACCAGCAGGTAGGTCTGGTTCAGTCTCCCCCAGGGTCACTGCTCCTTCCCCTGGGTCCCAATGCACACATTACTTTGTGTGTGCCCTCCAAGAGTGGGGTCTCTGCTTCCCCCAGTCCTGTTGAAGTCCTGCAATCAATTCCCACTAGGCTTCAAAGTCTGATTCTCTAGGAATTCCTCCTCCCGTAGCCGGACCCCCAGGTTGGGAAGCCTGACGTGGGGCTCAGAAGCTTCACTCCAGTGGGTGGACTTCTGTGGTATAAGTGTTCGCCAGTCTGTGAGTCACCCACCCAGCAGTTATGGGATTAGATTTTACTCTGATTGCGCCCCTCCTACCGTCTCACTGTGGCTTCTCCTCTGTCCTTGGACGTGGGGTATCCTCCTTGGTGAAGTCCAGGGTCTTCCTGTCAATGATTGTCCAGCAGCCAGTTGTGATTCTGGTGCTCTCGCAAGAGGGAGTGAGAGCACGTCCTTCTACTCCGCCATCTTGGTTAATCTGAAACTTTCATTTCTAAACTTTTGTGGATCTATGATTTTATAAAAATGGGTTATGGATTATAGTTATCCATGTTGGAGATGGTACAGCATGCCTTGAGAATAACTCTTTCACTTCCAGCTCTGCCTTTATCTTGACTTTGAACGTGTCGGTTACTCTTAGAACCTCACTTTTGACATAACAACCTTGCCTCGTAGGATCGTGAGCGGTCCATCGGCTAGTAAAAACAACATACAGAATAGACAAGCCATACTCCGTAATATCCATTCCCTTCATAGGCGTCACCCTCCACCTGGCCTCACTATCAGAATCCTTCTCCTGGGGAACACAAGCTACTTTGGGCAACTCAGTCTTTTGAGTCCCGCAAAAGTGGTTGTGAATAACCTAGATTGTAAAATTCCCACACTAAGTTGCTAAAGTGTAAGTTACTATCCCACTTTGGACTCAGTTTGCTTCTGCTGTTTTGATCTTAGTAAGAGAAAACAACCATTATGAGTTTCCATGATGTCTGGCACTTAGAAATCATTTACTCACTTAATTTTCACAATGACCTGCAAAGGTGTGTTATTGTCCCTATTTAATTTGAGGAATATGAGCCTGAGAAAGACTTAATCACTTGCCCCTAGCTATGTAGGTATACCTGACTGAGTCAGAATTTGAAATAAATACCTTCTGACCCTGCATAGGAAGCCCCAGACCTATCCCTGCTCTCTGATTACTGGGGCACTTACAGAGGTGACAGTGCTCCCTGACTCATAGTCAAGTGCTTGCCTTTGGTTTCTGACCTTTCCTAGGTTCCTCTGACCCTCAGCTTTCCTTCAATATTGTGACTTAGCTTCTTCTGTCTTGAATCTGAGCCCCATGTCTATGATTCACTGTTAGGTATTCTCTTGGTGGGGTACCTAAAGGTAGAGTTTTTAATGTATGTAAAAAATTGATTTGGTTTGGACTTATGTAATGATGTAGAAATTAAGACATATGATATAAAAACTAAGAAAAAGAAATACAGCAACTCTTGATTTTCACAAGAGGGTGTGTGTGTGTGTGTGTGTGTGTTATTTAAGATAAATTACAAATTCTGGGGCAAGTTTTTATCCCCATCTAGTATAATACACTGCTGCCTACACCGGTCTGTTTTTAAAGAATGCAAATTAATTTTAATATTGGAATAAGGCATTTTAAAGGAAGGAAAATCTGTTGTTAAAACATCATATAATTCAGATTTCATTTGTATTCCACTTTGAATAGAATTGCCTGTGGCGTTACTTCATCTAGGAGCACAGATGGCAGAAATATGTTTATATATTCACTTTTTTATATTCCTTATCAATTTCATTCATAATCTTTGGCACTGTCAACTGACACAGTTTTATTCATTGAGATTCTAAGATATGTGTAGAACTACCTGTTTAATTGCTCTGAATACAAGTCCAGGAAATTCAGGGTCATGAGGAAATCATTAGTCATGACCTTGAAGAGTTAATGTAGCAAAGAAAATCAGGAAGAAAGATTTTGTCGACAACCGATTATTACTCAACATCAGTTTTTGGCAAAAGACAAAAATATTAAAAGGTAAAACAGAAAGCCTTATCAGCGCTATTCCTTATTAATGTGCTTAGCATGGCTGACACAGGGGTGATGGTTGTGTTGGCCACCAGTCTCTGTAAGGAATCATCAGTACTTTGGTCTCTGGAATTACCCTAGGAAAGAAATGAGAACTCTGTTTTCTTTTACTGTTTTTCATGAATTGCAACATCAGGATAGTGGACCTTTAAATTAACTTGACTAACCATTGGCTATTAAAAACAGATTGCTAAAGGTTGATGAAAAGGAAAAATGGGTGGAGAGATTTAACAAATATCCTCAAGTCTTAAGATAGCAGTGAAAAGGAATTCTGTAGTCAGAGCCAGATTTATATATAATAAATTGTCTAAATGCTAACCTGCTATAAATTCTATGGTCTTAGGAAAATATAATAAGAAATTAACTCATGCCTAAAATCTCACACCATCTTTGTTTTCCTTTCAGGTTAGAGTTTTGAACTCTAATTAATGTGAATAACTCTCCCTGAGAGGTAATGTCACCCAGTAATTGGTACAAAGTTGCTTAAAAGAGAACCAAAGGAGGGTGGTGTGAGTGATCCCATGAGGCAGAGTCACTGCTCAAGCTCATACGTGCTGATTTTCTTGGGGGTTGCCAGTTCATTACACCAGCATGAATGAACATCTGAAGCAGGTTTTCCTAGGAGAGAGAAAACAAAGTATAGTTGGACAACACCAAAAGAAAATAATGACATGGGGCAGGTAGACCACAGCTGCCCAAAATTATATGGAGAGCACAGTATTTAAGGTTAGGGATTTTGGAATTATGCATGCCTGGGCTCAAATCCTTCATCCACCAGCCATTTGTGGAGACAAAATACATAACTATGCTATGAAATAGACTCCTCAGCTGTATCTGCTAGGGTTGTGGATAAGATTAAAGAAGAAAATGAGTATCATGATTTAGCTCCATAAACAGAAAATATTTGGCCCTTGGTAGCTAATATTAATTCTTTTATTATCATCATCACCTCCAGTGCATGGCAGGAGTATGGATTCTGGAGTCAGACTATTAAGGTTCAAATCCCTTCTTCATCAGTTACTAACTCAGTAACCCTTGGCAGGATATTTACCCTTGATGTGCCTTAGTGTCCTCATCTGTATAATGAAGATAATAATACCTATCTTATGAGTTTCTTAAGAGGAATCAATGATTTAATACATGTGGACAATTGAACCACTAGATCCTGTAAATAGTAAGCACTCTGTTAGTTTATAGTCCATCTGTATAATTTTAAATGGTGTAGAGGAACTCTGAATAGGAGATGAGTGGCAATTTGAACATAAAATAGGGTACTTTTAACTTTTTAGGAGAGTGATTTTTTTTTTTGTATGACTGTCCAAACTAACCTCAGGTGCCTGAAGGTTAGGATTAATTTTTTTTTCTAGGACTCTGTTATGCTTGGAGCAGTACCTCCAGTCATAGAATCTCCAAGCAGGAGGAAACCCAGTGGTTTTTCTGGCCGATGTAAGACATGCACACTCTCTATAGTACCTCCAACAACACAGGGCATAGCCAATGAAGGTGAACATATTACTTTTCAAGGCAGCCAATTTTCAGACAGTCATAGGAAGGAAAGTTGGTTCTTGTCTGGAACTGAATCTCAGTTCCCTTCTAACCACTGGACAAGTCCAGCCCTAGAAAGCACCACAGACTAAATATAGTTTCTCTTCCTTATGAAAATTATTCAAATATTTGTGAATAGCATCCATGTCTATTCCTCTCCCCCGTGTTAGGCTGAGTTTCCCTTTTCTTGAAGCTAAGTTCCTTCCACTGTTGCTTGTATAAGAACAGCATGGAATCCTTTGGAGTCATATTGGGTGGACATCAAATTTCCATGTGCTTAACCTGGGCAGTTTATTAGATCCCTCTTTAATGCCTCATAGAGATGGAAGTGGTAATACCTAACTTAAAAATTGCATTAGGGATTAAATGTGTGAGTGTATGCATAACACTAGACACAACATAGGTGCTCAATGATAACAATAACTACATTGACAATTATTGTTTTACATAGAATGTGTCTCCTGCTATTCTTGGCCTTCTTTGATGAAAGTGTTCAATGTGTCAACATGTGAGGAAAGAAAAATAATTACTTTCGTTTTTCATACTGTTCCTAGGTGTGATTTAATCTTAGATTTTAAGACTAAAATGTCATAGAGACATTTGAAATCACTTCTAATTAATAAATTTTGTGAAAGTTGCAGAGTGCTTATTATGTGTCATTCACTGTGTTAGGTGCATTAGGTGCATCATGCACTGTCTCCATTACCATAATTCAATGGGGCAAAAGGCCTTTATTTATTTATTTGTTTGTTTGTTTATTTATTTATTTTTTGGCTGCGTTGAGTCTTTGTTGCTGCACGCGGGCTTTCTCTAGCTGTGGTGAGCAGGGGCTACTCTTCATTGCAGTGCGCAGGCTTCTCATTGCAGTGGCTTCTCTTGTTGCAGAGCACAGGCTCTAGGCATGGGGGCTTTGATGCTCCGTAGCATGTGGGATCTTCCCAGGTCAGGGATCAAACCTCTGTCCCCTGCATTGTCAGGTGGATTCTTAACCAGTGCGTCATCAGGGAAGTGCCCAAAAGACCATTATTTTCCTCATTTTGTAGAAAAGCAAACTGAGATTTAGTGATACTAAGAAACTTGTGCAAATTCACATAGCTGTTAAATAGCAAAACTAAGATTATTATCCAAGTCTCTCTGATATAGCATATAGCACAAGGGGTCCACAGTCAGGTGTGGGGTTGCTGGAACAATTCATAGTCCTATGAATTTTTTTAAAAAATTAATCAACTGAAGCTGTCTTCTAAGATAAAGTCCTACTCTGATGGGAAACTTCTGGACATCGAATCCAAATTGAGGACAGTGTCAATGGGAATAAAGGAAAGAGAAGATTCCTTATAAAAGGAATGGGTGGGTCAGAGGGCAAAGCCAGGAGATCTCAGGAAGTATATGACAATTTTAAAATTTACTTTACAAAAAAACAGGGAAGAATAGGCTCTAGAACTGGGGTGCTGGAAGAGCTGGAGGGTCCAAAATGGCTCCATTCACATAGTTGCTTGCCATTTGCAAGGGCCTTAGCTGAGACTCTCAGCAGAGGTCTTGACCTTCTCTAGATGGGTCTATCATCAAGGCTTCTTGAACTTCCTCAAGCCTTATGGCTGAGTTACAAGAAGAAAGCAGAAAGCAGAAGCTGTCAGTTCTCTTAAGTCCGGGGCTCAGAATTTTCAGGAAATCACCTTTGCTGGTCAAAGCATCACACGACCAACCCAGATTCAGGGTGTGGGGAAATAAATTCCACCTCTCAAGAGGAGAGTACCACATTTGTCAAGTAAGAAAAGAACTGATGGAGACCATCTTTGGAGACTATTTACCATATATGCTTATACTAAAATGCAAAGAATGAACCTAAAAGTGTATCCAGTTGTTGATATAACTATGCTGAGAGAAACTATTCCAAAACTGACGTTAAAATGTAGTAATAGATTATACATCTTTAGTAGGTATATTTTAAGGACAAAAATAACAAAGTAAAATATATATCTTAAAATGATTTTAGAAATCATACTATTTGTGGTAGTGTTGATATTGACAATCTGGGACTTGTGTATAAGCTAGAAAAAAAGAAAATTATATGATATTTAAGTTTATCATTATGTTATTAAGAATCAGGATTCGTGGCATGGGAGAAAGAAGACAGTATAAACTCATGATGTATTTTATCTTAAACATTTTTTCTTATATTTTACCTTAAAAATATTGTCCACTGAAAATTTCTGGAAAAATAAGCAACCTAGAAGAAATACACAATTAGCACTCAATTGAAATATTATGTCTCACTAAAAAGAATGAGAGTTCCTTGGGAAAATGGCTGATTCTAGTGGTACGAAATGTGCAAGATGGGCATACCAAATAGCAAGGAAACTATCAAAGATATAAAAAAAATCATACCAGGACTTCCCTGGTGGTCCAGTGGTTAGGACTTCACCTTCAAATGCAGGGGGTGCAGGTTCGATCCCTGGTTGAAGAGCTAAGATCCCACATGCCTCGTGGCCAAAAAATCAAAACATAAAACAGAAGCAATGTGGTAACAAATTCAATAAAGACTTCAAAAAAATGGTCCACATCAAAAACAAAAAACCTTAAAAAAAAAAAAATCATACCAAAAGTACTCAGGAGCCCACTTGAGGAATTTCTCAGTGGCCAAATAAGGGATAATTTGGCCATAAACAAGGATATAACTATAATAAATTTAAACATATCACATAGTTTAAATCTATGAGTTCCTAATAATAGTTAAAAAAAAAGCTTATAGCTCAATATTGGAGGATGCTAGGAAACCAGCTTATTATCTTTAAAACTGGTAAATAAAGGAAAAGAACAAGCATTTATCCTTTCTCTTCTATATGTATTTGGCTACTCCTGGGTAACCATATAGTAGATGTGTAATGCGCCTCTTTATAGAAGTATTGTAGTTAATAAGTAAAGAAAGAATATTAGACTTAGATATCACCATATTTCAATTCTCCAAAGAATTAGTGAATGTATTCATTCATAGTCAATGGCCTCTATCATCACAGTATAGAGAGAACCAGACCTCTTGATGAAAGAACAAAACAGCATTTATGAAGTAGTCTTGCAAAAGCATCCAAGTAAAAAGTGAGCAGCAAACTGATTAAGCCTCCAGATTGAAAATCCAATTTATAAGAAACTCAGTAAACAGAGAAACACGTTAAATGGCAGTCACAAGGATGTAGTTGGCAAGATGCAGACCACAGGAAAATCTACAGAATGAGCAACCTAATTTATTCAACAAATAAATTATAATAAAATAAAAGATACAGAGAAGATGCCTACCCATTTTAGAGACATTAATCAATTACAATGTGTAATTTTAGTTTTAAAAGTAAAAAAGAATTTGTTTTACACACATACACTATATTATATATATATACACATACGTGTGTGTGTATATATATGTGTGTGTATACACACATATACACATTATACACTTATTGTGTATATGTATACATTATACACTTTATGATATATATCACATTTTCTGACAGAATTGGAAATTTTAAAACTGGATATTTGATATTCAATGATAGTAAAAAAAATACTGTTAAATAATTGTAGATGCAATAATTGCATCAAAATCTCAAATCTCAACACATATTTCTTTCTCTTTCCCCAATATTTGTGCATTGTCTGGGCAGTTCTGCCTCACAAGTCTATGGGCTTGTGTTCAAATGTGTTCCATGAGTCTCTCAGTCTCCCTAGATCTCATGTTCTTTTAAAGACAGATGACAGGAGCACAGAGGTCAGACTTAATCACACAGCACTATGCAGTCTTTGCTGGTGTCATGAGCACTAACATTTCAAGCTATTTTCATGGCCAAGTTCAACATCTACAGGTGAGGACACAAACTCTGTCCACAGAGATGGAACTGTAAAGCCACATGGTAAAGGTCATAAATGGGTAATTCTATAATAAAGTACAAGTAAAAACATGAGATCAGTAACCCATTCTATGATATACTTATAACTATTTTAAAAATAAGTTTTTATCTTTTAGAGATAAATATTAACATTTATGGATTAAATGATATGATGCCTGGCATTTACTTCAATATGATAAAGGTGAGGGTTCTTATAAAACAAGGTCTTCCATAACTTGATAAATATTGTAGCTACGTGACAGGAACATTGGGAGTTCATTTTACTATTGTTTTTGTTCCAACATAAAGAGTTAAAAATTTCAGAATAATTAAAAAGCAAATACTCGATGTCTTTCATCATTATTTGTAGACCATAGAATCATGAACTAATATTTGCTAAGCATTCTTAGGTATATAAATAGTTTTAAGTACCATCTTAGGGAAGTAGGATTTCTTTAAAATGAAGTAATTCTGAATTGTGAAAGGCCAGATAACAAACCAAGTATGTTTGTTCTTTCTGAAAAACTTTTGAGTAATACATGCTAAAAGTATAAATGACTGATGTTTCCCAAGAAAACCATTTCAATTCTATAAACAAGATATATCTACAATCATCTATTTAGTGATCATTCAGTGATTCAGCAAAATGAATGATCATTTGTCTTTTCAACATATCACAGTTACTGGATGCAATAAAAAATAAAGTTCTAATCCCCTTTTCTTACCCATACTCTACATAACCAAATTACTGCCAAATTTACAAACTTTTATTCTGTTTCCAAGATCATCCTAACACTTCCCACTTTTGCTTAATGATATGATGTTATTGAGGTTATTTAGCTCTTCATTTTATTTATCTAGATTTCAAGATATTTATAACTTATACTTGAAGGTTTACATAAGCCCTTTAGGTATCATTTTATCAGCTTCATCTTCATTACTCTACAAAAGCTCACTATACCTTCCAAACATGTGAAAAAACAGAGATGAAAAAAAATTTTTAAGTGCTTTTCCTAATTACTAGGCAAACATTTAGAACTGAATAATGCTTTTCTTAATTAATAGGCAAACATTTAGAACTGATATTTCTTCCCAACTCATTGAGTCGGTATCATAAGTCCTTAAACAACAATAAAAGCAATCATAAAATAGTGCAATGTTCTAACATATTAAAATATTTACTCAGAAGTACTTTGTGCAGTAGAAATTATTTAAGTAATGCTGATTTGAAAATAAATTAGATTTTTGACTCTTACTTGATTCCATATGTGATTTGAGTATGAAAAGTTTATACTATTGATAACTGAACACAGGTTTGGTGATATTTACAAACTGTAACTGACTTAACAGGAGTGTACTGGAACCGAATTTGAAAACAACAGTCAGGGCACTCCACAACTCCTTTTCAAATCACCTAGCAGGGATTGGGAAGAAAGTATTTCAAACAGATGCCTATGATTCATTCTCTCCTGTTCTGGTAAGTGGAGAGTCACCTAGGAAAGAAGAAGGCTAGCGACGTCCTGGTCTAATTTTGTAAACGTGGTGATTGGGCCTCCTGGCAAATAGACTAATGCTATTCATAAGAGAGTGCTTATCTATGGAATATTTTTTAGCAGAATTCCCATGGTTTAGGATTGACATCTTGATGAATAAAGCTAGAATCTGGCTTTATGAAGCATGGCTTCCTGTGAAATGTAACATATGCTATAACTATCTAGGACATACAACATCTATGTATGGCAATCTAAAGTGCCTTGCAAACTTTCTTAGATACCTCATCCATTACTTTGGGTCAGAGGGCTTTTCCATTGGGAGAAGGAAGGACCTGGGGAGGTGCTCTCAATGTTCCAGAGCATTCCCTGCTTTGCTTATGCCCTTTGCCTGCCCACAACCTTGAAAATATTAGTAAACCTTGGTACTGGGTATGGTCTTTTATTTATTTATTTTATTTAATTGATTTTTTTGTGTCAGACTGATTTAACAATATTTTAAAACATTTAAACGCTGTCTAAATTAAATCATGGGGTTTCCCAATAACTGTTTTGAACTATGTGACTCAGAAATAGAGTAATGGGTACTAAAGCTCTGGGTAGTTAGTTACAAGACCAAAACAAAATTCCTCCTTTTTGTAAGTAATTATAAACAATAATTAGTAAAAAGATTAGAAACTATTTCTAAGCAATATAAATTTTACTGATAATTGCACCTAGACTGATAAATCAAAAAATTATGTGTGTTGCATACTGAATATTTTATCTGTGATCTCTATAAAGGAAACCATAGTTACAAAATGAGGTTGCTTGCTATAATTGATACTGGGGTAGATATTTCTGTACTGTTGCATTAACATTTTGAGGCTGCACACTGGAGGTTCTCTGAGAATGAACAGACATTCAAAGCAATTCCTTTACCTCAGAAGGGGCACGAAATTTTTCACAAATTAAAAAAAAGTATTTTGAGAGATTTGCAGGTAATGTTGATCTCAATCCTCTTTTTATGTATCTTGAGAAACATTGCTATAAACAGATAAAGTGTGACACTCTATCTCATTGATTTAATTATTTGATGCCATAATTAATATGATACCAATATTTCTAAAATATGTCTCTTTATTGACAGGGTATCTATAAAATCTTGAAATAAGATTTGAAGGTAAAATCAAATTTCCCTGTAGAGGTGGCACAGGAATCAATTTAAGCTCAGAGATAAGACATAAATCAATGAACTTTTCTGGAGGGAAAGAGTGAAAAAGAGCAGGGAGCTGAGAAGACCAATATTTAAGAAAGAGGAGGCTGGGATAAGAGTGACAGAGCTGGTAGAGCAGTGAAAGAAAGAGAGCAGGACAAAGTATGTCAAATTAATGATTTAACTGTTTAGTAAATTTTATTTTCTGTCTTTGTTTAAGCCTCCCTAAAATAACCCTTTTGGGAAAAGTCCTAGTTGAACTCTTGAATGGTTCCATGTACACTGCGTTGCAAGCTGAACAGCTTTGCATACGTGTATGGTTTCTCTACTTCCAGAAAGACACTACTGACCGTCTCATCTAAAAATGCACACTTAGACAAGAATTGATCCCTCATGGGGTTTGCCTGCAAATGTCTACCTTCCAGGCATATGCCTTTATGCCTCAGCTCCCCCTTCTGTTGCCCTCCCCACACCCACCCCCCTCCACATGGCAGCCCTCAGCAGGATTGGTGTCCCCTCCAAATCATTCCCCACCCCAACCTACTGTGACAGAATGATTCCATGCACTTTTAGCAATTTGGGCACATCTCTATTTTTGCCCTGTACTTACTCCTGTCTGTTTACGTGTCTGTTTTCCTTATAAGACCAGGAGCTAATTGAAGGCAAGAAATATTTGTTATTCATAGCTTAACCAATGACAAAATTTCTGGCAAACACTGGAAATATTTGTTGAATAAGTATTTTTTTATACAAGTGGCAAGCTGCCACATGATTCTACCTGTTTACATAATACATAATATGATTTTTATTTTTATTTTAAATGTGTTTAGAATCCAAGGCACATCTCAGTTTAAGTCTCATCAGTCTCCTGGTAGAGACAAAGTTTAATGAGAAAATGTCTCACAGGAACTAAGTGATTGCGTGATTGATGTCATGAGTTTACTTTCCTGTTACATGTATTAAATATGTATATATTTATCTCTCTATATAGAAAATTTGTATATGTATGCCAAGACTTTCTCCAGGTCCACCGATTTGGGAGTGCAAATAGAATCATAAAATAATAATGCTTTTTCTTGATTGCACTCCACCTACTCAGTATGTCTAAAATCCTGCCCGGGTATGTATTTTTGTAAGGCCCCTGGAATATGTCTCATTTATACTCATAAATATGCTCATGTTTCCTTCTCCTCTTCTG
This sequence comes from Balaenoptera ricei, assembly GCF_028023285.1. Taxonomy (NCBI): domain Eukaryota; kingdom Metazoa; phylum Chordata; class Mammalia; order Artiodactyla; family Balaenopteridae; genus Balaenoptera; species Balaenoptera ricei. The sequence goes on from NC_082642.1 coordinate 6,549,586, forward strand.
TTGCAGATTCTTTTTCATGGCATCCTGCTTGGATTGCTGAACCCAAGAGATCTGACTAACCACTGTGCTCTTGATGAGTACTTCCACTTAGATCTGGCATCTGGGAACAACCACTGTCACCAATGGATATTATATCACTCAAGTTTCAAAATAGCATGATATTCCAAGGTTAAATGTGTGAAGATCTTTCTTTTTAAACAGCTTGTGGCGTGGGTGCAGGTCCTTGTCAGGCAATGCAGGGTTGTTAAAATCCAGAAAGAAACCTGTTGTGTCTATCTGGCATGAGAAAGCAAAGGACAAGTTCAGGATGAACTCAGCATCTGGAAAGTAAGTGGGGAAAGATCCTACAGAAGAGTTTATATACATCTTGTGTATAAACTCTGCTCAAGTCTCTAGCTGACCTCTGAATTATGGATGTGCTGGGTAGATTCTAAACAGCTTAGTTTCTAAGCTGGCTAAAATATCTGAACTGAGATTGCAGAATTTGGAGTTTGAGTTCAGCCATGAAACAAAATATCAGTACTTTTCAATGGAACATAACAGAATCCAGAGTCTCCACAAGGTATTATCCATAGTGCTCAGAGTATAGTTAAATTTATTAGATGGGAAGAAACAGGGAATTGTCACCCATACTTAAAGAACTTAAAGAGAAAAAGCAATCAATGGAGACCAACTTCAACATGACCCAGATTTGGAACTAGCAGGCACAGATCTTAAGCATCCATTAAAACTATGCTAAAAAGTATAGAGGAAAATATAAGGGATAAGGCAATGGCGGCTGGCACCTGTATTTGTGTATAGACACTCTATCCTTCATATAAAATAGCATTCATTATAAAAGTAGTGATGACAGAAAATAGCTTGACATGCACCCTCAAAAGGAACATTGAATTCAGATTTGTTCTATAAGATATTCATTCATAATGAAGAATTGTTTAAAATGTACCTTGTTGGGTGCTATGAAGACAACAAAAATTAAATTAAAAAATTAGATATGGTTTTTCCATTAGCAGACCTAAGAGTTAACTTGAATCTGAAAAACTATAATATAAGGCCAAAAATAATGTGTTTTATAAAAACAGTACTTAGAAGTAGTCTGAAGCCCTAGAGGTAGGCAGATTTATTTCCAGATTTTGGGAGGAGAAGATCTAAAAGTAAGGCTTTAAGATGACATGACAGATAAGATGGACCTTAATAAAGGTTTAGATTTTTTTTATATGCGGGCATGAAAAAACAAGGGTGAGCATCCAGGTGTACCCAGTAAAGAAAGTTCTAAATATAATGAAATGAAGTAGCTATCTTTGGCTGGAGGGTATAAATTGTGACAAAAGCAACGAGAGAGAATGCACAAAGAATAGGTGGGTCCAGATTGAAAAATGCTGGACCAAGTAGTTTAGACATGATTCTGAAGATACTAAGGAGCCAATAAAAGACAAGATACAAAAATCCAACATTATTTCCTTTGAAAACCACAAATGCAGAAAGGATTTCCATTATTTATTGTTTGTGATTGTAATCACCTAGTACAAAATGCAAACGGAATAGCTCATAATTTCAGTGCAGATCTCTTTAGTCTGTTAAGGATTAAGTTACCACATGACAGATTTGAGCAAAAAAAGAAAAAGATAAATGTGCTATAAAATTACTTAACATTTTGGTTAAAAAATATATGTAAGAGCTTATAGTTTCACAAAATATTTCACTGTACTATTAAAAAGAGTCTACCCCTGCCACTCCTTGGCATAGGTGTGAGGCAAATTGAATTTCATCTTTACAAGTGAAAACCAATGCATAAAATACAAATTGCAATTAAATTATATGTTGCTAAGCTTATCTGCTAATATTTGCAGGTAAGCAAATATTTCTTTCCTAAGACCCTTTCTGCAGGCTTTTCTGATGAAAAAATTCAGAAGATTAACTGTTATCAGGCAGTTATAAAATTACATTGACATTTCAAAAATATTGATAATAAAGACAAAGCATGAAAAAATATTTTAAAGCCTAATCTTAGGTAGGAAAACAAATCCTTTATGGGTAATGTGTTTTTACAATATTTCAATGGGAATATTTTGGGTTTTTGGAATGTCAGAATATAATATTACCAGAGTATCTCAAAACAGGAAGGACAATGGAATTTTATGTCTTTGCTCTCATAAGGCTTATTTTATCCTTCACATTACAGCTAATGGCCTCAAGGAAAAGAGCATACACATGTGGCCATGCAAACATTTTATTATATCAATAAGTGAGTTATTATGTGATACTTTTTGACTTCAAATAGCTAATGCAGCACTCATTTTTTTCCCCTAAATTTGTTTTGTGGCATGGAATGGTGTCTAAGTAACCCTCCTGAGATAATCTATATGGATATATACATAAATGTTCCATATATTCTGCAAGTTCATATAATGCATTTTGTTTAGGACATTCCTTCCAATGGTCTTAGGTAATGTTCTATGAAAATAAGTCTCATTGAAGATGTGAGTCACTCTCTCAAGATAAAGTTGTCCTTGTAAATGATCCCATTGCTTACAAAAAAAAAAAAAAAATGTGTGTGGGGAGGTGGAAAAACTGTGATTTTTTTTTCCCTCTGAAAGGGAAAATAACCCAACAAATTTTGGTCTTACCATTTCATTTCCTCTTACTTGCTGGTTTTATGATATTAATATATTTTAAAGTTTACTACTTAATCAAGATCAGGAAGGCTAATGAACTTAATATATTTCCATGCACTGACAATCAAATTGTGATCAGAAAATGCCAGATGGCACACTCATTACAAAAACAGTGCACTCACTTTTGTTTTGTTTTGTTTTGTCTTGCTTTGGGTTTCCTGGTAGGTGCTTTGTTCTATGACTTTGGAATTTTTGCAGTAATCCTTGGTATCTCTCTCTAGCATTCTCATAAAATCATTTATACCCAAGTCCCCTGAGATCCAAGCTCAAATATATCTCTCTCTTTATTAAACCATCTCATATCGCTCTCTTTATTAAACCATCTCTTTCTATTTTATAGGATTCTTTTCATTAAAAACCATACAATAAAAAAGGGCTTAAAATTACAACTTGACCCCAATTCATGATCAATATAAAGAAATATAGGCATCCTTGAACTCTTTATATTGCTTCCTGCTCGTTGTTACTGTTTACTCTAAATATGCTCAAGAGCACTTCTAGCAACAATATTTAATAGCATATGACCAACCTTCTATTATGTGGTTCTCCCACAAAGTTATAGGATTGTATGAATAACATACAGAATGGTGCCAACAAAATTGTTTTTATTACAATCTGACCAGTGATTAAACACAGACAACTTGCTGCTTTATCTATCTTCTGTTCCTTTTACACTGATTGAGAAGGTCTTATAACACCTAGAGTTTTGGACTTATGTGCTCCAACATTAGACAGTGCTAGTCCAACTCCTTTTGGTGCTTAGGTCAAGAAACCAATAAGTACTTCCTGTCCTCTCCTTTTCACACACCCTGGGTCCAACATGCCTTTAAAACAGGATCAAATCTGTGACCCTCTCTGATTTACGTCTGTGAGTTAAATCAAACTCTAACTGGCCTACAGCTGCTGTGTAAAACAATCTGTTACACAAGCACCTCAGTTTTCCCTGAATGAAAACGTTAGTCCATGAGCTCATCTTCTGAAGGATGTAAGGGACTTGAAGAGGTGTCTCAGTTTATTCATCAACATCTCCCTGAAGTGATCTCCCATAAAGAAATAGAAGACAGGGTTGATGACACTGTTCAGAAAGGCCAACGGCCGAGTCACGATGTACAAAGAGTTGATGGTGGCCTTAGTGCATGGGGTCTGCTTCCAGATCCCCCAGCGTGAAGCAATCCTCACGTTTCGCATGATGTGATAGGGAGTAAAAAGCACGGAGAAGATCACAACTGCCATGATGACTAAGGTGAGAGGCTTCTCAAGGGGCAACGCAGTAGAGAGCTGCCTGCTCCTATGCTTTAGGAAGAGACCAATCTTGAAATAAAAGAAGCACATCACAAAAAGAGGAATGAGGAACCCCAAGAAGGTTAGATACATGCTGTAAATGAGGACGTTACTGGGGTCTCCAGAACTTGCATAATCAGTACAGTTGGTGCCTTTGGAAGCTATAACAGGATTTATAAGAGGAAGTATGGGCAGGAGCTCTAAGGTTACTAAACCCCAAATGGCCAAAGAGATTAAAACAGCAAACTTTTTCTTTTGCAGGAAGTGTTCCCGGAAAGGATACTTCATGAGCAGGTATCGATCGATGCTGATAAAAGTGAGGAAAAGAATGCTGGTGTAGAGGTTAGCATGAAGTACATATCGGTTGCTTATGCAGAGCACATCCCCATATGTCCATTTTCCTTGGGCATAATTTCTCATCAGCATGGGGAGGGTACACAAAAAAGCCAAGTCAGAGATAGAGAGATTAAAGAGATAGATGTTACTGCTGTTCCAGTTCTTCAGGCAGAAGAGGTAGCCGAAAACAACAGCAGTATTCCCAAGGATTCCCACAATAAACTCAAACCCGTAAAAAATGGAAAGGTAGTACTTTTCCAGAGCAGCCTCCACTGCCTGCCAGTTTTCACAAGTTGCATTCCATGCCTAAAGAAGAGAGAGAGAAAATATAAGGATGAATCACTAGACCACGAATGCAGACAAAACTGTGCAGAACATCATCACCACCACCATCATCATCATCATCATCATCATCATCAAATAACACTTAAAAGTTGAACTGCAGAGAGTTGGTTACATTAGTAAGGAGTGCATATGTATACAAACAATCATGTACATATATATCACTAATATATTATTTCAACAAATATTTATTGAGTTCCTTTGAACTATGTGCTAGACGCGGGATGACAGCCATGAGTAAAACAAAGCTCCTCATCTCAAATAATTTATACTCTCTTGGGAAAAATCAGGAAATAAATAAGTGCATATCATGTCATGATAAAGAGTATCAGACATAAAGAAAAGCACACACAAAGGCCCAGAGGTGGAAACATGCATAGAGGACTTGACAAATGCAAGGAGGCCAAGAGAAAGTGCAGTGAAGTAAGTGAAGAGTCGAATTCAATGTGTGTCTTCAGGATTGACTGTGGTCCCTAGCATATCACAGTTGTTCAACAAATCCTCTGAGTTAAATTTAATTGAACCATAACCTAGAAGAGGAAACAAGGATTCTTATAACTCCAGTCTTGCAATTTTAATAGCTTTGATTATGTTTCCATATTGACAAAGGATTATGCTTGTTGTTTTAAGTTTATAAAACACAACGCCAGTTTTTAAGAATTTTTGCAACAACATATTTATTGACATGTTATATGCCCAGCACATCACAAATATTATCTCTAATTTTCAGAAGAATCCATTTAACTCAATCCCACTTCCATCCTACTAGACATGAGAACAACCTGGGTTGAAGAATTAAATTACTAATCACAGGTCACCATATGCCAGAGCCAGAATTTGACCTGCAGCCTATTGCACCACACACAGTGATCTTTCACTACATACTTCAGCATGCTTGTTATGGGATGGATTGTGCTCCCCACAAATTCATATGGTGAGGTCCCAAAGCCCAGTACCTCAGAATTTAACCATATTTGGAGCTGGACCTTAAAAGAAGTAATTAAGGTTACATGAGATCATATATGTTTGTGTCCATATATGATGAGAAAGAGACGGCAGGGATGCACGCACATAGAGGAAAGGCCATGTGAGGACATAGTCAGAAGACAGCCATCCGCAAGCCAGAGAGAGAGGCCTCAAGAGAAACCAAACCTGCTGACACCTTGATCTCGGATTTCTAGCCTCTAGAACTGTGAGAAAATAAGTTTCTGTTGTTTAAGCCACCCAATCCAAAACATTTTGTTATGGCAGACTTAGCAACAAATATAGTGCTCAAAATAGTAGTCTTAACATTTAATAGAATCTGTACAACTCCAGTGTTAAAACATGATTTTAAAAATTTAAAATATGAAGCTGAAAATATTAGTAATAATAATACCAGTGGCCACGATTTACTGAAAGCTTATAGTGTACTAGGCACTGTGCTCACCACTTTCCAAGGATTATCTCATTTAATACAGTGACATAAGGAACTGGGGATTGTTACTACTTTCACTTTACACACAAAGTCACTGAGTCTTGAAAGGTCATACATTTAGTAATAGACCTCAATCATAGCCCCTTCTGAATAGGGACCATGAAAATAAGCAATCTGATTCATTCAAACTTCAAAAGTCTTGCTCACCTGCCACTTTCTCTCTTTAAAGAGGCAAGATTATTTGTGGTTGGATAGACTAAAGAATTGAATTTCTTAAAAAGGTACTGGATTGCCATTTTGAAATATTAAATCCTACTTATTTCTAGCAAGGTTGAAAATAAAATTTTCTAAAAATTTCCTATCAAATAGGCCTCAGAGTGTTACTTGCAATCAAATGATTCTCTTAGTATAGTATTTTGGTGAATAGAGCAAAATAAGAACAAATGCATCTGAACCGCCTCTTCTGGGAAGCATGTAAACACTGAGCAGAATTTTCTGAAATTAAGGCATCTGGAGAACTTTTATTGATTTTTGTCAAATTCAAGTGTTTTGTTTCAGTTGAAGGTGACTGCTACTTTTTTTTTTTTGGCTGTGCCACGAGGAGGCTTCCGGAATCTTAGTTCCTCAACTAGGGATTGATCCAAGCTCCCCTGTAGTGAAAGCACTGAGTCCTAGAGTCCTAACCACTGGACTGCTAGGGAGTTCCCAAGATCGCTGCTACTTTGAGAGTGTTTTATTTACAAAAATAATTCATGGAATTGTAGATATGATAAATGCAATATTTTGATAAGTTATTTTTAATCACTTACTTTAAAACATCCTAAATTCCTCTGAGCCTCTCCTCAAGGCTTTCCATGGCAACCTGCCACAAAGTCCAACACTAGAAGAAGCTAGATTGGAACTTCCTCAGGCAGCAGACACATTGAACAATGCTGAAGAACTAAGCAAATTGGTTTCACTCTGTGTTTGAGGTTATGTGATTCTACTCTCTCACATTGCCCGCGTCTTATTACATGTCTCATTGTCATAACTTTCCAATTGTTTTAAACCTCTGTCCTACTCATCATGGATGAGTTTTTCCTACAAATCCCTGAGACAGAGCCCGTTCACTGGGTGTCCACTCTCTGGTTCCTTCCTCCGTTACTGTCCTCTCCTCCTTCCTTCCTGTGACAACAGAGAATATCTATTCCTCTGGGCTTACTCCAGATCCAACTCATTCCCAAATTCTCAAGATTCCTACACGTTATCCATCTTGTCTCTTTTCTGTCGCTTCAGCTTCTCCACCTGAACTGCATCCTTTTGATCATCATTTAGATAATCTCATCTTGTCAGTCTTAAAAACAAGACATAGGAGACCTTCAAGATGGCAGAAGAGTAAGACGTGGAGATCACCTTCCTCCCCACAAATACATCAGAAATACACCTACATGTGGAACAACTCCTACAGAACACTGAACGCTGGCAGAAGACCTCAGACTTCCCAAAAGGCAAGAAACTCCCCACGTACCTGGGTAGGGCAAAAGGAAAAAGAAAAAACAGAGACAAAAGAATAGGGACGGGACCTGCACCAGTGGGAGGGAGCTGTGAAGGAGGAAAGGTCTCCACACACTAGGAAGCCCCTTTGCATGCAGAAACGGGGGTGGTGGAGGGGGGAGCTTTGGAGCCACGGAGGAGAGCGCAGCAACAGGGGTGCGGAGGGCAAAGCAGAGAGATTCCCGCACAGATCGGTGCCGACCAGCACTCACCAACCCGAGAGGCTTGTCTGCTCAGCCGCCGGGGCGGGCGGGGGCTGGGAGCCGAGGCTCGGGCTTCGGAGGTCGGATCCCAGGGAGAGAACTGGGGTTGGCAGCGTGAACACAGCCTGAAGGGGGCTAGTGCGCCACAGCTAGCCGGGAGGGAGTCCGGGAAAAAGTCTGGACCTGCCGAAGAGGCAAGAGACCATTGTTTCAGGGTGAGCGAGGAGAGGGGATTCAGAGCACCGCCTAAACAAGCTCAAGAGAAAGGCACAAGCAGCAGCTATCAGCACGGACCCCAGAGACGGGCATGAGATGCTAAGGCTGCTGCTGCAGCCACCAAGAAGCCTGTGTGCGAGCACAGGTCACTCTCCACACCGCCCCTCCTGGGAGCCAGTGCAGCCCGCCACTGCCAGGGTCCCGTGATCCAGTGACAACTTCCCCGGGAGAACGCACAGCGCACCTCAGGCTGGTGCAACGCCACGCCGGCCTCTGCCACCGCAGGCTCACCCTGCATCCGTACCCCTCCCTCCCCCCGGCCTGAGTGAGCCAGAGCCCCAGAATCAGCTGCTCCTTTAACCCCGTCCTGTGTGAGCGAAGGAGAGACGCCCTCAGGAGACCTACACGCAGAGGCGGGTCCAAATCCAAAGCTGATCCCCAGGAGCTGTGCGAACAAAGAAGAGAAAGGGAAATCTCTCCCAGCTGCCTCAGGAGCAGCGGATTAAATCTCCACAATCAACTTGCTGTACCTGCATCTGTGGAATACCTGAATAGACAATGAATCATCCCAAAACTGAGGCAGTGGAATTTGGGAGCAAAGATATATATTTTTTTTTCCTTTTTCTCTTTTTGTGAGTGTGTATTGTATGGTTCTTTGTGTGATTTTGTCTGCATAGCTTTGCTTTTACCATTTATCCTAGGGTTCTGTCTGTCTGTTTTGGGGGGTTTATTTTGGTTTTTTTTTAGTATAGATTTTAGCACTTGTTATCATTGCTGCATTTGTTTTTTGGTTTGGTGCTCTCTTATTTCTATCTTTCTTTTTTTTTTTCTTTTTTGAATTACTTTTTAATTTTTTAATTTTTAATAATTATTTTTTATTTTAATAACTTTATTTTATTCTTTCTTTCTTTCTTTCTTTCTTTCTTTCTTTCATTCTCCCTGTACTTCTGAGCTGAGTGGCTGACAGGGTTTTGGTGCTCTGGCCGGGTGTCAGGAATGTGGCTCTGAGGTGGGAGAGCTGAGACATTGGTCCACCAGAGACGTCCCGGCTCCACGTAATATCAAATGGTGAAAGCTCTCCCAGATATCTCCATCTCAATGCTGAGACCCAGCTCAACTGAACGACCAGCAAGCTACAGGGCTGGACACCCTATGCCAAACAACTAGCAAGACAGGAACACAACACCACCCATTAGCAGAGAGGCTGTCTAAAATCATAATAAAGTCACAGACACCCCAAAACACACCACTGGATGCAGTCCTGCCCACCAGAAAGACAAGGTCCAGCCCCACCTACCAAAGCACAGGCACCAGTCCCCTCCACCAGGAAGCCTACACAACCCACTGAACCAACCTTAGCCACTGGGGGCAGACACCAAAAACAATGGGAACTACGAACTTGCACCCTGCAAAAAGGAGAACCCAAACACAGTAAGTTAAGCAAAAGGAGAAGACAGAGAAACACACAGCAGATGAAGGAGCAAGGTAAAAACCGACCAGACCAAACAAAGGAAGAGGAAATCGACAGTCTACTTGAAACAGAATTCGGAGTAATGATAGTAAAGATTATCTAAAATCTTGGAAATAGAATGGAGAAAATAGAAGAAACGCTTAACAAGGACTTAGAAGAACTAAAGAGCAAACGAACAATGATGGACAACACAATAAATGAAATTAAAAATTCTCTAGAAGGAACCAATAGCAAAAAACTGAGGCAGAAGAACGGATAAGTGACCTGGAAGATAAAATAGTGGGAATAACTACCACAGAGCAAAATAAAGCAAAAAGAATGACAAGAATTGAGGACAGTCTCAGAGACCTCTGGGACAACATTAACATGCACCAACATTCGAATTATAGGGGTCCAAGAAGAAGAGGAGAAACAGAAAGGGACTGAGAAAATATTTGAAGAGATTATAGTTGAAAACATCCCCAGTATGGGAAAGGAAATAGTCAATCAAGTCCAGGAAGTGCAGAGTCTCATACAGGATAAATCCAAGGAGAAGCACGCCAAGACACATATTAATCAAACTATCAAAAGTTAAATACAAAGAAAAAATATTAAAAACAGCAAGGGAAAAACAACAGATAACATACAAGGGAATCCCCATAAGGTTAGCAGCTGATCTTTCAGCAGAAACTCTGCAAGCCAGAAGGGAGTGGCAGAACATATTTAAAGTGATGAGAGAGAAAAACCTACAACCAAAATTACTCTAGCCAGCAAGGATCTCATACAGATTTGATGGAGAAATTAAAAGCTTTACAGACAAACAAAAGCTAAGAGAATTCAGCTCCACCAAACCAGCTTTACAACAAATGCTAAAGGAACTTCTCTAGGCAGGAAACACAAGAGAAGGAAAAGACCTACAATAACAAACCCAAAACAATTAAGAAAATGGTCATAGGAACATACATATCAATATTTACCTAAACATAAGTGGATTAAGTGCTACAACCAAAAGACATAGACTGGCTGAATGGATACAAAACCTAGATCCATATATATTCTGTCTACAAGAGACCCACTTCAGACCTAGGGACACATATAGACTGAAAGTGAAGGGATTTTAAAAGATATTCCATGCAAATGGACATCAAAATAAAGCTGGAGTAGCAATTCTCATATCAGGCAAAATAGACTTTAAAATAAAGACTATTACAAGGGACAGAGAAGGACACTACATAATGATCAAGGGATCAATCCAAGAAGAAGATATAACAATTGTAAATATTTATGCACTCAACAGGAGCACCTCAATACATAAGGCAAATGCTAACAGCCATAAAAATGGAAATCAACACTAAAAAAATCATGCTAGGCGACTTTAACACCCCACTTTCACCAAAGGACAGATCATCCAAAGTGAAAATAAATACGGAAACACAAGCCTTAAATGATACATTAAACAAGGTGGAGTTAATTGATATTTATAGGACATTCCATCCAAAACAACAGAATACACTTTCTTCTCAAGTGCTCATGGAACATTCTCCAGGATAGATCATATCTTGGGTCACAAATCAAGCCTTGGTAAATTTAAGAAAATTGAAATCATATCAGGTATCTTTTCTGACCACAACGCTATGAGACTAGATATCAATTACAGTAAAAATCTGTAAAAAATACAAACACATGGAGGCTAAACAATACAATACTTAATAACCAAGAGATCACTGGAGAAATCAAAGAGGAAATAAAAAAATACCTAGAAGCAAATGACAGTGAAAACATGACAACCTAAAACCTATGGGATGCAGCAAAAGAAGTTCTAAGAGGGAAGTTTATAGCAATACAATCCCACCTCAAGAAACAAGAAACATCTCAAATAAACAACCTAACCTTGCACCTAAAGCAATTAGAGAAAGAAGAACAAAAAAACCCCAAAGTTAGCAGAAGGAAAGAAATCATAAAGATCACAGCAGAAATAAATGAAAAAGAAATGAAGGAAACAATAGCAACGATTAATAAAACTAAAAGCTGGTTCTTTGAGAAGATAAACAAAATTGATAAACCATTAGCCAGACTCATCAAGAAAAAAAGGGAGAAGACTCAAATCAATAAAATTAGAAATGAAAAGGAGAAGTAACAACTGACACTGCAGAAATACAGAGGATCATGAGAGATTACTACAAGCAACTATATGCCAATACAATCGACAACCTGGAAGAAATGGACAAATTCTTAAAAAATCACAACCTTCCAAGACTGAAGCAGAAAGAAATAGAAAATATAAACAGACCAATCACAAGCACTGAAATTGAGACTGTGACTAAAAATCTTCCAACAAACAAAAGCCCAGGACCACATGGCTTCACAGGCGAATTCTCTCAAACATTTAGTGAAGAGCTAACACCTATCCTTCTTAAACTCTTCCAAAATATAGTAGAGGAAGGAACACTCCCAAACTCATTCTACGAGACCACCATCACCCTGATAGCAAAACCAGACAAAGATGTCACAAAGAAAGAAAACTACAGGCCAATATCACTGATGAAAATAGATGCAAAAATCCTCAACAAAATACTAGCAAACAGAATCCAACAACACATTAAAAGGATCATACACCATGATCAAGTGGGGTTTATCCCAGGAATGCAAGGATTCTTCAATATATGCAAATCAATCAATGTGATACACCATATTAATAAAATGAAGGAGAAAAACCATATAATCATCTCAATAGATGCAGAAAAAGCTTTAGACAAAATTCAACACCCATTTATGATAAAAACCCTCCAGAAAGTAGGCATAGAGGGAACGTACCTCAACATAATAAAGGGCATATATGACAAACCCACAGGAAACATCATTCTCAGTGGGAAAAACTGATACCATTTCCACTAAGATTAGGAACAAGACAAGGTTGCCCACTCTCACCACTATTATTCAACACAGTTTTGGAACTTTTAGCCACATCAATCAGAGAAGAAAATGAAATAAAAGGAATCCAAGTTGGAAAAGAAGAAGTAAAGCTGTCATTGTTTGCAGATGACATGATACTATACATAGAGAATCCTAAAGATGCTACCAGAAAACTCCTAGAGCTAATCAATGAATTTGGTACAGTAGCAGGATACAAAATTAATGCATAGAATCTCTTGCATTCCTATACACTAATGATGAAAAATCTGAAAGAGAAATTAAGGAAACACTCCCATTTATCATTGCAACAAAAAGAATAAAATACCTAGGAATGTTTACCTAAGGAGACAAAAGATCTCTATGCAGAAAACCATAAGACACTGATGAAAGAAATTAAAGAGGATACAAACAGATGAAGAGATATACCATGTTTCTGGATTGGAAGAATCAACATTGTGAAAATGCCTATACTACCCAAAGCAATCTATGCATTCAATGAAATCCCTATCAAACTACCAATGGCATTTTTCACAGAACTAGAGCAAAAAATTTCACAATTTGTATGGATACAAAAAAGACCCCGAATAGCCAGAGCAATCTTGAAAAAAAAAAAATGGAGCTGGAGGAATCAGGCTCCCTGACTTCAGACTATACTACAAAGCTACAGTAATCAAGACAATATGGTACTGGCACAAAAACAGAAATATAGATCAATGGAACAGGATAGAAAGCCCAGAGATAAACCCACGCACATATGGTCACCTTATTTTTGATAGGAGGCAAGAATATACAATGGAGAAAAGACAGCCTCTTCAATAAGTGGTGCTGGGAAAACTGGACAGCTATATGTAAAAGAATGAAATTAGAACACTCCCTAACACCATACATAAAAATAAACTCAAAATAGATTAAAGACCTTAATGTAAGGCCAGACACTATAAAACTCTTAGAGGAAAACATAGGCAGAACACTCTTTGACATAAATCACAACAAGATCCTTTTTGACCCACCTTGTAGAGAAATGAAAATAAAACAAAAATAAACAAATGGGACCTAATGAAACTTAAAAGCTTCTGCACAGCAAAGGAAACCATAAACAAGACGAAAACACAGCCCTCTGAATGGGAGAAAATATTTGCAAATGAAGCAATTGACAAAGGATTAATCTCCAAAATTTACAAGCAGCTCATGCAGCTCAATATCAAAGAAACAAAAAACCCAATCAAAAAATGGGCAGAAGACCTAAATAGACATTTCTCCAAAGAAGATATACAGATTGCCAACAAACACATGAAAGGATGCTCAACATCACTAATCATTACAGAAATGCAAACCAAAACTAAAATGAGGTATCACCTCACACCAGTCAGAATGGGCATCATCAAAAAATCTATAACCAATAAATGCTGGAGAGGGTATGGAGAAAAGGGAACCCTCTTGCATTGTTGGTGGGAATGTAAATTGATACAGCCACTATGGACAACAGTATGGAGGTTCCTTAAAAAAGTAAAAATAGAACCGCCATACAACCCAGCACTCCCACTACTGGGTATATACCCTGAGAAAACCATAGTTCAAAAAGAGTCATGTACCACAATGTTCATTGCAGCTCTATTTACGATAGCCAGGACATGGAAGCAACCTGAGTGTCCATTGACAGATGAATGGATAAAGAAGATGTGGCACAAATATACAACGGAATATTACTCTGCCATAGAATGAAACGAAATTGAGTTATTTGTAGTGAGGTGGATAGACCTAGAGTCTGTCATACAGAGTGAAGTAAGTCAGAAAGAGAAAAACAAATACTGTATGCTAACACATATATATGGAATCTAAAAAAAAAAAAAAACAAGTTTCTCAACAACCTAGGGGCAGGACAGGAATAAAGACGCAGACGTAGAGAATGGACTTGAGGATACGGGGAGGAGGAAGGGTAAGTTGGGACGAAGTGAGAGAGTTGTACGGAATTCTATATACTACCAAATGTAAAATAGATAGCTAGTGGGAAGCAGCTGCATAGCACAGGGAGATCAGCTCAGTGCTTTGTGACCACCTAGAGGGGTGGGATAGAGAGGGTGGGAGGGAGACGCAAGAGGGAGGACATATGGGGATATACGTATATGTATAGCTGATTCATGTTGTTATAAAGCAGAAACTAACACACCATTGTAAAGCAATTATACTCCAATAAAGATGTTAATAAATAAATAAATAAATAAAAATACCATAAAAAGGGAAGCCAATTGTTTAGACTTGCTGAGACAGGCAACAGGGAATCACTAGGTTGTGATGAAAGCAGTATTTTAAGATTAGTCTGGCAGCTGGTAGCAGAATGGATTAGTGAGGAGAGACCTCAGTCAGAGGCCATGTGGTGGCCACAAGGAATTTCCAGGAATGAGCCTGCATATTGGCAGGAATACTGTCCTCAGCCAGCAAGGCCCTCCTGGTCAGCAGGAGGACTCACAGGCATAAAGTAAGACGCAATTTTTAGCAACCACTCCCAAACACCCAAATATAAAGTTTTCTGCTCCAAACGAGCCATACTGAGAATTAGGGAAATTTCTTCATCAACTAAATGTAGCCACTTTGAAACCTATGAACTTATTCCCTACATGGTATCACTACTCAAAATGTATATTTGATTAAGAGAATGAAAAGACAAGCCACAGACCGGGAGAAGATATTTGCAAAGCATGTAACCGATAAAGGATGGGTGTCTAAGATATACAAAGACCTCTTAACACACAGCAATAAGAAAAAACACGCCAATTTTTTAAATGGGCCAAAGATCTGATCAGACACCTCACCAAAAAAGAGATACAGATGGAAAATAAGCATATGAAAAGATGCTTCACATCGTATGTTCTTAGGGAGTTGCTAATTAAAACAACAGTGAGAAACTACTGCACACATATTAGAGTAGCTAAAATCCAAAACACTACCCACCAAGTATCTGTGAGGATATGGGGCAGCGACAGGAGCTCTTATTCTTTGCTGGTGGGGATGCAAAATGGTGCAGTCACTTTCAGGCATAGTTTGGCAGTTTCATACAAAACTAAACATACTCTTACCGTAACATCCAGCAATCACGTTCCTTGGTGTTTACCTAAAGGAGTTGAAAACTTAGGCCCACAAAAAATACACACACAGATGTTTATGGCAGCTTTATTCCCAAATGCCAAAACTTGGAGGCAATCAAGATGTCCCTTGGCAGGTGAATGGATAAATAAACGGTGGTTCATCCAGACAATGGAATATCATTCAGTGCTGAAATCAAATGAGCTAGCAAGCCATGAAAAGATATGGAGGAACCTTAAATGCATATTAACAAGCGAAAGAAGCCAATCTGAAAAGGCTACATTCTGTGATTCCAACTCTATGACATTCTGGAAAATGCAAAACTATAAGGATAATAAAAAGATCAGGGGTTACCAGGGGTTTGGGGGGAGGGAGGGAAGGATGATCAGGTGGCGCACAAAGGATTTTTAGGACAGTGAAACTGTTCTGTATGATGCTGGAATGGTGGATACTTGTCATTATGCATCATCCAAACCCAGAGAATGTACAACACAAAGAGTGATCTCTAATGTATATCTCTAATGTGGACTTTAGTTAATAAGAATGCATCTGTATCATACTAAGTGAAGTAAGTCAGACAGAGAAAGACAAATATCATATATCCCTTATATGTGGAATCTAAAATATGACACAAATGAACTTATTTACAAAACAGAAACAGACTCA
Source organism: Balaenoptera ricei (assembly GCF_028023285.1). Taxonomy (NCBI): domain Eukaryota; kingdom Metazoa; phylum Chordata; class Mammalia; order Artiodactyla; family Balaenopteridae; genus Balaenoptera; species Balaenoptera ricei. Next base: position 6,565,699 of record NC_082642.1, read on the forward strand.
CAGACTTCAAAAATACATTAATGATTACCAAAGGGGAAAGGTGAGCGGGGGAGGGATAAATTAGGAGTTTGGGATGAACATATACACACTACTATGTATAAAATAGATAACCAACAAGGACCTACTGTATAGCACAGGGAATTCTACTCAATATTCTGTGATAACCTATATGGGAAAAGAATCTGAAAAAGAATGGATATATGTATATCTGAACCACTTTGCTATACACCTGAAACTAACACAACATTGTAAATCAGCTATACTCCAATATAAAATAAAAGTTAAGTTTAAAAAAGAAATAAAAAGATAAACAAGGCATAGATAAGACATCAACAACTCTCCCTGGTTTCACATGTTTCTCTCCTTGTCATACCTTGAGCAACAAAAATAGCTGTCTTCACTAATTGTTTTGACATCCTGACACCCTATTCCCTTTTCAACATACTCTAATTTGGCTCCTGATCCATCATTCCACCAAAATAGCCTCCACGTTCCTCCATCTAATGCTCATTTTTCAGTCATCTTCTTACTTGACTTCTCAGCTGTTTTTCATACCATAACTTCTGGAAGCACTCTCTTCCTTTGCCTTCTCTGACTTGACAGTCTCCTAGTTTTCCTTCTTTCTCCCTGGTTGTTCTTTGCAGGCTCTTTTGTGACCTAAGCCTTTTCGTGTTAAGCATTAAATGTTAAGTTCCTCAAGGATCAGTATTGAACACCTTCTTTATCTAGGCTCTGCCCGGATGATCTCATCCACTTTCTATCTTTAATGACCATCCACATATCAACCTCTCAATGTTTATCCCAGCACAGACCTGTCTTATAAGCTCTAGTGGTTTATACTTATTACCACGGATTGATCTCTCAGAGGTACCTCTACCTCCAGAAATCCTATATAAGCTCTCCAACTTCCTTCTCAGTCTTGCTGTACCTCCACCTAACTCAGTGAATGGCCACACCATTTACCCAGGTGGTCACCTCAGACATCCGAGCAACATCCTTGAAGTCATCTGTTGCTCACCTCCAATAACAACTAAACTATCCATGTCTCGTTGACTATAATGTCTGGATATTTCTCAAATTCACCACTATTGCTCCATCTCCTTCATCACCATTCTAATCCGGGCTACTATAATCTTGGACTATACCATATCCTTCCATGGTCTCCTCACATCTTCTCTTGCCCCCTTTTAATCTACCTTCAACATGATAGCTAAACAATCTTAGAAAAACTACAATCAAAATTCCAATCATATTACTCTCCTCAACCAAAACGTTTCAATGACTTTTCACTGTCTAAGGAATAAAGTCCAAAATTTTTAAAGAGACTTCAAGGCCTGCATGGTCTGGCTCCTGGACTCCACTTCAGTCTCACCTGGTATTATTCTCCTCCTTTCTCATCTTTCTTCCTGCCCTTTGAATGCACAGAGAACTTTCCTAATGTTCAATTCATTGAATTTTTCTCTGACACTTTCCCCCTACGATCCTTGCTCCATCACATACTCTGTCTTACATCTACACTCTTTTCAGACCTCAATTTAAGTGTGGGTTTCCCAAGATAGGATCTCTGACTCCCTAGTCTAATTAGCAACCCCTCCCCGCCGCATTGTATACTTACCTTGCTCTTAGCATTTCTCACAACTTTATCTTACTCACAGTTTACCTTCTACACCTGGTACAGTGACTACCAGGTAAGTAGATGGTCTGTAAATGCTTGCTCAGTGGAAAGAGGAATATAAACACTTGACTGTTTACAAAACATCTTTATAAATATTTCCTCCAAGGTCAGATAAGTAGTAAGTCCACCAAATTAAGCTCTGTGCTCTATTTCCCTATAAAAGATGCTGCTGCATATAGTATGACAAATATTCAAAACTGGCAACTGGAGGAGTGATAGCTGTGATTTAGACATATTGCTGTAGAAGGTAAAATTTGATATATATATCTTCTAAGATCAATTTTTTAGATGAAAATTAACCAAAAAAATTAGAAATTTACATCTGAAATTAATAAACCTTAGAAAGCTTAGGACATGTACCAAAGTATTAATACTTTTATCCCTAGTGATGAGATTCCAGATAATTTTTATTGTGTCCTTTCTCCTTTTGGTTTATCTGGACTTCCTATTTTTTTCCTGCATATCAGCATGTATAATATTAAAAATTAAAAATTCTTAGGAATACAGCCGAAGGTCAATGGTCTTTTAAAAAATAATAATAGGCTTTAGTTTCTAGCTCATTGGTAATTTTTCAATATTATTTTTTACTCTATTCCCAGCAACTTCCCATTCCACAATTTCTGGAAGTTCTCCCTTCCTTGCCTTCTATGACATGGCAATCGCCTTGTCCTCCTTCCTCTCTTTGTAGACTCTTTTACAGTCTAATCCTTCTTTGCCCAAGTTGTAAATATTGGAGTTTCTCAGGGCTCAGTTCTAGGCAACTCTATTTTGGGAATACTCAAAACGCTGATGCACACACTCAAATGAATATTAAGACAATAGGAAGTCTCATTATGACAAGAAACTTACTTGTTTTATTTTTGTATTTCCTCCTTTTCTAGTCATAATTCTTATCTTTCTGCCTAGTCAGTTCTTAAATGTACTGACTTATGTCAGTAGCTTATGTGTAGCATAAAGGTTTGTCTGCCATGGAAGAAAAATACATCCATGAAGACTTGTATAACTAGAAGCCAGATTACCAATAGCTACCACTCGGGCAGGTAGGGGCCATGTTGATGCCACAGAGAATTCTTCTGCTTTTGAGTCATCCACTGGGATTGGGAGATTAAGGGAGGTAGCAGGGATAAAAAATACCACAACTAGAATAAGGGAAGTGAATGACTAACCATTGTCCTGCTTAGAGTGGTTGCTTCATTCTTTTTTTAAAGAATAACTTTTAAAAACACCTGTTATTATGTAACACTCACTCAGAAAAGGCAGATAGGCAAAAAAAAAAAAAAAAAAAAATCAAAAATTTCTATAACCAACCACTCCTAATATTTGGATACCCTCCTACACTTTAATATATACTTGAATTTATCTTTACAAAAATGATATTATACTCTTTATGATGTTTTATAATCTGCTTTTTTGATACATTTATTTCATTCTTAAAATAATTTTTCTAAGTCCAATATTAGTAATTTGTGGTTTTATAAAGGTAAGGTTGTCTAATATTTGCAAACCAATTTAACCTCATCAGGACCCACAGTTTTTAGATTTCAAATTAGATGATATTTGTAGCTGCATGTGTTTTTAGTGTGGCCATCACAATTCTACAAATTGATGAAGTAAGCTAGTCCTTTAAGCAAAATTCCTGTTGAAGAGGAACTTCTCTCATGAAAAATTAATATTTCTCTTCTGCTTTGTAGTGGTTATATTTTTAATTTTTAGGAAATAGAAATCATAATAAATAGGTTATAGCTGATTTGGATTAATTATTTTTAACAGTTTTTTTTTTCCTTTAGATATTGGCAATTAAAGTGAAATCTTTAATTATATTTATAAAAATATATCCAAACCTGTTAGAGGTATTAAACTATAAATAACATTCAATTTACTTACATAAGCAGATCAGTAGTTCTCATTTTTAATTTGGGAATAATGTTTCTTTCACTTTAATTGTATTCAGCCTTTTAAAAATGAACATTTTAAAAACTTAAATTTAAAAATATGTTTGATAGTCTGTTAGCTTTTAAACTGCTTTTTCTTATAATCATCACAATTAAACAAAGAACATTTATGAAATTTTAATTCTTAACTACAAGACAAATTTATATAGCAACATGAGTATTTATAAACAAATTAATTTTTCATTGATAAACTGAATGAAAATATTTACACTGAAAATATACAATCATTTAATATTGATGACTTCATTTTTAATATATTTTTATATATTCCAAAAATTATACCAGAAATCAAGATATTAAAAAGTGATAGTATGGTATCAACTTGTGTGTTTATGAAGTTCTTTAAAAATACTTCACCAATTATTAAAAGTTCTGAAAGGTGTAATAGCAATAGTTTCTGCAATTTTCTTTTTTTCCTTGGTGAACTATATATATTCTTGAATAATGTAATTTTTACAAACATAAATGCTAAATTTCATTTTTAGAATGCCTTAAAATTTCCTCCAACACATTATTTTCTGAACATGCAAATATTATAGACTAGAGTCTTTCATCTGATTTAGAAACTTTAAATTACATTCATAAGTAGTTATATGCATTTAAGTAAATCCAATTACTCTTTTTGTTGAAATATCAGTAACCAAGACATTATTAAATAAAATAAATTTAATAAAATAAATTTAATAAAATTTATAAAATAAATTTAGTACTTAATACAATAAATTTAGTATTTGGCAATAAAATAAAATAAAATAAATTTAGTATTAAATTTAATAAAATAAATTTAGTATTTGGCAATTAAAACAAGACAAAATTTGGTAAAAAATAAATGAGGAAACAACTATGACTTCCTTTCTTTTGCTGTTCTACATGTACTTACAAATGACAGTTCAGACAGTTCATTTAAACATTATTTAAAACCTTAATTGTTCACAGGACACTTTTAAAAGAAACCCTTAACAAATGGGAGGTCTAGCATTACTTTATATACCTGGACAACATGAATTGCATTAGAGCTTACCATTGTGTCAGAAGGCCCTGATCCCTTGACAGAAATTCTTTACCAGCCGCTTAACACAGCTTCTGACCCAGTGCTGTGCTGCTGGCCATAGTTAGTGCAGTCTGATTTGCATATCATGCAGCCAAGATTAATAATTCAAAAGTCCAGGAGAAATTTCTTCAGTCAAGCCTCCAAGTCAGACGTTCATGTAAGCGAACTTCCTGAGAAGTTGAGACACAAAACAAATGACTCATTTCATGGAAAACACATTTCACATATAGGTTTTAAAAAGACTTCTGTTGAAATTATTCTATTCACTAGCAAAACAACAGAGAAGCACTCATTATTTTCATGTTTATTTGCATATTTAAATAATAAGAAACAGGTAAAGCACTGTTTATGTCGGGTTTACAATTGCTTCTGTTTTTTCTTCATTTTTCAAATTCGCAAATTTTGGCGAATTCTGTATTAGGCAAATAATAACTAAACAGCTGTTTTCAACAAATTTGAGGGAACTATAAAACTGAAATTTTGGAGGGAAAGCTGGATATATGCTGTCAGTGTACTATCAAAAGGGATACTAGAGCTTCAGGTATTTCCCATTTTATTTTCAGTGATTAAAAACAAGAGACACATAAAAAATACATCAGGTAGCTAGGGATTAGGGAGAGAGGTGGCAGTTAAGTAAGATAACCTCAATAGAAGGCAATTTATGCGTCCCAATCAATGCTCTGCATAACACCTGGAAACACATAACCACCATTTCAAACAGGAAACACACCTGGCTTTTTCTTTGGGTTACATTACATTTATACTCAAGTAAACACTCAGTCTGCTTGATTTGAAGCATAGGGATGATGCTGAAAAAGTTCCTAATTGTGCAGGCAGTAGTAATTTAATTTGAATGCCATAAAAGTTGAATGTTCAATTGGCAGTGACAGACAGAAGCCCCAGAATAAACTACTGCAGCCAGTCCTCCTAGCCAAGTATTTCCCCTTCTCTGATATACAAGAACTCAAAACTCAGAAACCTAAAAAATATATTTTATAAGTATACACACATATGTATTTATTTACCTATACTATACACTTAAAAGTATATACATACATGAAATACAAATGTACTCATATATGAAATGTATGCATATTTATATGAAATAATGTCTCTATAATTTGTTGAATTCTTGTGATGTGCCAGGTATTGCACTAAGCACCTTTATGTATTGAATACTTGTAAAGATCCTCTGAGGTTGTTTATTATTTCTAAAATTTTCTCACTTTACAGATTAAAAAACACTGAGGCTCAGAGAGGTTAAGTAACTTTCTCAAGATCACAGAATCAGTAAAGAGAGGGACCTGAGTTTAAACCTATGTATTTTGATTCAAACCTGCTCTAATTCTTTTTTTTTTTTTAGAGCTCCTGACTTATTTATTTATTTACTTTATTTATTTATTTTATTTTTTGCTGTGTTGAGTCTTTGTTTCTATGAGAGGGCTTTCTCTAGTTGTGGCAAGCGGGGGCCACTCTTCATTGCGGTGCGTGGGCCTTTCACTGTCGTGGCCTCTCTTGTTGCAGGGCACAGGCTCCAGATGCGCAGGTGCAGTAGTTGTGGCTCATGGGCCTAGTTGCTCCGCGGCATGTGGGATCTTCCCAGACCAGGGCTCGAACCCGTGTCCCCTGCATTGGCAGGCAGATTCTCAACCACTGCGCCACCAGGGAAGCCCCCTGCTCTAATTCTTGATTGCCTCCAATATAGAATGACAATACTTTTGATGTACACCACAGATTGAATCAAAGATCAAAAATTAGTGACAACTGGGACTTCCCTGGTGGCGCAGTGGTTAAGAATCCACCTGCCAACGCAGGGGACACAGGTTCGGGCCCTGGTCCGGGAAGATCCCACATGCCCTTGGAGCAATTAAGCCCATGTGCCACAACTACTGAGCCCGTGTGCCACAAGTACTGAAGCCTGAGCACGTAGAGCCCATGCTCTGCAACAAGAGAAGCCACCACAATGAGAAGCTTGCGCACCACAACAAAGGGCTCGCCACAACTAGAAAAAGCCCGCACACAGCAACGAAGACACGATGGAGCCAAAAATAAATAAATAAATAAATTTATTAAAAAAAAAATTAATGACAACTATTTTTCAGAAATGCAACTCTTTTCTACTTTTAGAAGGAAGACTAAAAACATTATTTTTTGTCTACAATTTTAAGAGTGCAAAACACAAAGCATTTGAATGACCAGTGCCAGGCTTACTAATTTTAAACAAAATTAACATGGACCCCCCCATCCAAATGACCAAGATAAATGGATATATTTTACAGGTTTCTGCCACCATTCTGATGGGAGGCAAGCGTGATTCCCTCTTTGTGGGACAGTGGGAGTTCCCCAGAACTTCCTCTTTCTTCTCCCCACATCCTGACCACTATCTCACTCTGGACTGCTGAGATAAAATCTGGTCTCTGTTTCTCCTTTTTCACAGCAGATCTGGTAGCCTTGCTTCCCTCCCAAGTCTTACTTCGCCAAAAGGTCCCATTGCCTCAGGGTGCTCTCATTGGAAAAACTAGAGTGATTCTGAGACAGACTCAATAAGAGGTCTCCAGTACTTCTGTTCCATTACGAGGCTTCATTGGAGTCTACAATAGGACAGATGTGTTGGCCCGAGGCCAGGTATGGGGTTATGGGCCCTGCTTGGGCCCATGTCATGGGTGGACTACCTTTTAGTCGCACAGGGTCTCATGCTCCACAGGACCACACACTTGACTTAATGCTCTACTGTCACATTCTAATTGGGATTCTTAATAACTTTTTAAAGTGGGGTCCTCTAATTTTATTTTGCACTGGACTCTGAAAATTATGTAGCAGTCTTGCCTGTGAGAGTACAAACCTCCTAGGAAATATTTCTATTCAGCACACAAATTTTCAATGGGGACAGTGTTTTGGGTTTTTCCTTTTTTTTTGCTTTTGGTCTTGTTTTGTTTTGTTTTAGAAACAGTGACATGTTGAAATTTACTGGTTGAGGAGAAATGAAACTTTGAAAGCAGTAAGTTTGCAGTATAATTTACTAATAGGTAATACAGTGTACTGGTTAAGAGCACAGGCCCTGGAGGCAAACTTCCTCCTTTCAGACCTTGGCTTCACCACTTACTAGCTCTCAGTTTTCTTATCTGTAAATCAGGGACTATAAGAGTGCCAGTCTCATGGAGTTGTTATGTAGATAATAGAAGCACATAGTTTATACATATGTAGTATGGGATATATACTAAGTGCTAAATAAATGCTGGCTATTACAGAAGTTTGTAATAAATGAGAAGACTTCCTCAGAATGATCATGTCAATCCAATGCCATCAATGTTAGAATATTTGTTGCCCGGGAATATCCATTTCAAATGACCTTATAAAAGGAAGCTTGGTGAAAAAAGGTTAGTGAATTCTCACGTGGTTTTGCCTTTTACTCACTGTGCGCTCTTTGAAAAGATAATAAAACTTAGTTTCCTTGTTTGGAAAAGGGGGATAATAATTCCTACCCCATAAACCTCATAATGTTCATAGTATCAAATGAGATAATATGTAATGAGCTATGAATACAAGAGCAGTTCATATAAACCAGGGGTACCAATCAGGAAATTCAATAGGAAAAAGAAAATAGTGGGAAAGACAATCAAAATATTAATTAAATCCAATGTTAATAACTTTCACTAATGTTTTTTGAGCACTCACTCTGTAACAACACTGTGCTTATTAATTCCTTTAACATACACAAGAACTTAATGAAGGGGAGATTGGATCAAGGTGGCAGAGTAGAAGGACGTGCGCTCACTCCCTCTTGAGAGAGGATCAGAATCACAACTAACTGCTGAACGATCATTGACAGGAAGACACTGGAATTCACCAAAAAAGATACCCCACATCCAAAGACAAAGGAGAAGCCGCAATCAGACGGTAGGAGGTACGCAATTACAATAAAATCAAATCCCATAACTGCTGGGTGGGTGACTCATAAACTGGAGAACAATTAAACCACAGAAGTCCACCCACTGGAGTGAAGCTTCTGAGCTCCACATCAGGCTTCCCAAGCTGGGGGTCCAGCAACAGGAGGAGGAATTCCTAGAGAATCAGACTTTGAAGTCTATCAGGATTTGATTGCAGGACCTTGACAGGACTGGGGGAAATAGAGACTCCACTCTTGGAGGGCACACACAAAGTAGTGTGCACATCAGGACCCAGGGGAAGGAGCAGTGACCACATAGGAGACGGAACCAGACCTACCTACTAGTGTTGGAGGGTCTCCTGCAGAGGCAGGGGGTGGCTGTGGCTCACCATGGGGACAAGGACAGTGGCAGCAGAAGTTCTGGGAAGTACTCCTTGGCATGAGCCCTCCCAGAGTGTGCCATTAGCCCCACCAAAGAGCCGGGTAGGATCCAGTGCTGGGTTGTCTCAGGCCAAACAACCAACACGGAGGGAACCCAGGCCCACGCATCAGCAGACAAGCAGATTAAACTTTTACTGAGCTCTGCCCACCAGAGCAAAACTCAGCTCTAGCCACCACCAGTCCCTCGCATCAGGAAGCTTGCACAAGCCTCTTAGATAGACTCATCCCCCAGAAGACAGAGAACAGAAGCAAGAAGAACTACAATCCTGCAGCCTGTGGAAGGAAAACAACATTCACAGAAAGATAGACACAATGAAAAGGCAGAGAACATTGTACCAGATGAAGAAACAAGATAAAACCCCAGAAAAACAACTAAATGAAGTGGAGATAGGCAACCTTCCAGAAAAAGAATTCAGAATAATGATAGTGAAGATAATCCAGGACCTCAGAAAAAGAATGGAGGCAAAGATCCAGAAGATGCAAGAAATGTTTAACAAAGACCTAGAAGAATTAAAGAACAAACACCCAGAAGAATTAAACAACAAACAAACAGAGGTGAACAATACAATAACTGAAATGAAAAATACACTAGAAGGAATCAGTAGCAGAATAACTGAAGCAGAAGAATGGAGAAGTGACCTGGAAGACAGAATGGTGGAATTCACTGCCATGGAACAGAATAAAGAAAAAGAATGAAAAGAAATGAAAATAGCATAAGAGACCTCTGGGACAACATTAAAAGCAACAACGTTCACATTATAGGGGTCGCAGAAGGAGAAGAGAGAGAGAAAGGACCCGAGAAAATATCTGAAGAGATTATAGTCGAAACTTCCCTAACATGGGAAAGGAAATAGCCACCCAAGTCCAGGAAGAGCAGAGAGTTCCATGCAGGATAAACCCAAGGAGAAACATGCCAAGACACACAGTAATCAAACTGACAAAAATTAAAGGCAAAGAAAAATTATTGAAAGCAACAAGGGAAAAACGACAAATAACATACAAGGGAACTCCCATAAAGTTAACAGCTGATTTCTCATAAGAAACTCTACAAGCCAGAAGGGAGTGGCACGATATATTTAAAGCGATGAAAGGGAAGAACCTACAATCAAGATTACTCTAGCCGGCAAGGATCTCATTCAGATTCAATGAAGAAATCAAAAACTTCACAGACAAGCAAAAGCTAAGAGAATTCAGCACCCCCAAACCAGCTTTACAACAAATGCTAAAGGAAATTCTCTAAGTGGGAAACACAAGACAAGAAAAGGACCTAGAAAAACAAACCCATGACAATTAAGAAAATGGTAATAGAAACATACATATCGATAATTACCGTAAACGTGAATGGATTAAATGTTCCAACCGAAAGGCACAGGCTTGCTGAATGGATACAAAACCAAGACTCATATATAAGCTGTCTACAAGAGACCCACTTCAGACCTAGGGACACATACAGACTGAAAGTGAGGGGATGGAAAAAGATATTCCATGCAAATGGAAATCAAAAGAAAGCTGGAGTAACAATACTCATATCACATAACATAGATTTTAAAATAAAGAATGTGACAAGAGACAAGGAAGGACACTACATAATGATCAGCGGATCAGTCCAAGAAGAAGATATAACACTTATAAATATATATGCACCCAACATAGGAGCACCTAAATACATAAGGCAAATGCTAACAGCTATATAAGAGGAAATCAACAATAACACAATAATACTGGGGGCTTTAACATCTCACTTAAAACCAATGGACAGATCATCCAGACAGAGAATTAATAAGGAAACACAAGCTTTAAATGACACAATAGACCAGAAAGATTTAATTGATATTTATAGGACATTCCAACAAAAACAGCAGATTACACTTTCTTCTCAAGTGTGCACAGAACATTCTCCAGGATAGATCACATCTTGGGTCACAAATCAAGCCTCAGTAAATTTAAGAAAACTGAAATCATATCAAGCATCTTTTCTGATGACAACACTATGAGATTAGCAATCAATTACAGGGGAAAAAACGTAAAAAATACAAACACATGGAGGCTAAACAATACGTTACTAAATAACCAAGAGATCACTGAAGAAATCAAAGGGAAATCAAAAAATACCTAGAGACAAATGACAATGAAAACACGATGATGCAAAACCTATGGGATGCAGCAAAACCATTTCTAAGAGGGATGTGTATAGCTATACAAGCCTACCTCAAGAAACAAGAAAAATCTCAAATAAACATCCTAACCTTACAACTAAAGGAACTAGAGAAAGAAGAACAAACAAAACCCAAAGTTAGCAGAAGGAAAGAAATCATACAGATCAGAGCAGAAATAAATGAAATAGAAACGAAGAAAACAACAGCAAAGATCAATAAAACTACGAGCTGGTTCTTTGAGAAGATAAACAAAATTGATAAACCATTAGCCAGACTCATCAAGAAAAAGAGGGAGAGAACTCAAATCAATAAAATTAGAAATGAAAAAGGAGAAGTTACAATGGACACCACAGAAATACAAAGCAACATAAGAGACTACTACAAGCAACTCTATGCCAATAAAATGGACACCCTGGAAGAAATGGACAAATTCTTAGAAAGGTATAACCTTCCAAGACTGAACCAGGAAGAAATAGAAACTATGAACAGACCAATCACAAGCACTGAAATTGAAACTGTGATTTAAAATCTTCCAACAAACAAAAGTGCAGGATCAGATGGCTTCACAGGTGAATTCTATCAAACATTTAGAGAAGAGCTAACACCCATCCTTCTCAAACTCTTCCAAAAAATTGCAGAGGAAGGAACACTCCCAAACTCATTCTATGAGGCTACCAGCACCCTGATAGCAAACCAGACAAAGATACTACAAAAAAAGAAAATTACAGACCAATATCACTGATGAATATAGATGCAAAAATCCTCAACAAAATACTAGCAAACAGAATCCAACAGCACATTAAAAGGATCATACACCATGATCAAGTGGGATTTATCCCAGGGATGCAAGGATTCTTCAGTATATGCAAATCAGTCAATGTGATACACCATATTAACGAATTGAAGTATAAAAACCATATGATCATCTCAATAGATACAGAAAAAGCTTTTGAGAAAATTCAACTCCCATTTATGAGAAAAACTCTCCAGAAAGTGGGCATAGAGGAAACCTACCTCAACATAATAAAGGCCATATATGACAATCCCATAACCAACATTGTTCTCAATGGTGAAAAACTGAAACCATTTCCTCTAAGATCAGGAAGAAGACAAGGATGCCCACTCTCACCACTATTATTCAACACAGTTTTGGAAGTCCTAGCCATGGCAATCAGAGAAGAAAAAGAAATAAAGGGAATACAAATTGGAAAAGAAGAAGTAAAACTGTCACTGTTTACAGATGACATGACACTATACATAGAGAATCCTAAAGATGCCACCAGAAAACTACTAGAGCTAATCAATGAATTTGGTAAAGTTGCAGGATACAAAATTAATGCACAGAAATCTCTTGCATTCCTAAACATTAACAATGAAAGATCAGAAAGAGAATTTAAGGAAACAATCCCATGCACCATTGCAACAAAAAGCATAAAATACATAGGAATAAACCTACCTAAGGAGGTAAAAGACCTTTATGCACAAAACTATAAGACACTGATGAAAGAAATCAGAGATGACACAAACAGATGGAGAGATATACCATGTTCTTCGATTGGAAGAATCAATATTTTGAAAATGACTATACTACCCAAGGCAATCTACAGATTCAGTGCAATCCCTATCAAATCACCAGTGGCATTTTTTACAGAACTAGAACAAAAAATCTTAAAATTTGTTTGGAGACACAAAAGACCCCAAATAGCCAAAGTAGTCTTGAGTGAAAAAAATGGAGGTGGAGGAATCAGACTCCCTGACTTCAGACTATACTACAAAGCTATAGTAATCAAGACAATATGGTACTGACACAGAAACAGAAATATAGATCAATGGAACAGGATAGAAAGCCCAGAGATAAACCCATGCACATATGGTCAGATTACTTTTGATAAAGGAGGCAAGAATAAACAATGGAGAAAAGACAGCCTCTTCAATAAGTGGTGCTGGGAAAACTGGACAGGTACATGTAAAAGAATGAAATTAGAACACTCCCTAACACCATACACAAAAATAAACTCAAAATGGATTAGAGACCTAAATGTAAGACCAGGCACTATAAAACTCTTAGAGGAAAACATAGGAAGAACACTCTTTGACATAAATCACAGCCAGATATTTTTTGATCCACTTCCTAGAGTAATGGAAATAAAAACAAACAAACAAACAAAAAAAACAAATGGGACCTAATGAAACTTAAAAGCTTTTGCAAAGCAAAGGAAACTACAAACAAGATGAAAAGACAACCCTCAGAATGGCAGAAAATATTTGCAAACCAATCAACAAAGGATTTATCTCCAAAATATATAAACAGCTCATGCAGCTCAATATTAAAAAAAAAAAACAGCCCAATCAGAAAATGGGCAGAAGACGTAAATAGACATTTCTCCAAAGAAGACATACAGATGCCCAAGAAGCACATGTAAAGCTGCTCAACATCACTAATTATTAGAGAAATTCAAATCAAAACTACAATGAGGTATCACCTCACACCAGTTAGAATGGGCATCATCAGAAAATCTACAAACAAGAAATGCTGGAGACGGTGTGGAGAAAAGGGAACCCTCTTGCACTGTTGGTGGGAATGTAAATTGATACAGCCACTATGGAGAACAGTATGGAGGCTCCTTAAAAATCCAAAAATAGAATTACCATATGACCCAGCAACCCCACTACTGGGTATATACCCAGAGAAAACCATAATTCAAAAAGACACATGTACCCCAATGTTCATTGCAGCACTATTTACAATAGCCAGGTCGTGGAAGCAACCTAAATGCCCATCGACAGACGAATGCATAAAGAAGAAGTGGTACATATATACAATGGAATATTACTCAGCCATAAAAAGGAATGAAATTGGGTCATTTGTAGAGACGTGGATGGATCTAGAGAGTGTCATACAGGGTCAAGTAAGTCAGAAAGAGAAAAACAAATATCGTATATTAACACATATATGTGGAACCCAGAAAAATGTTACAGATGAACTGGTTTGCAAGGCAGAAATCGAGACACAGATGTAGAGAACTAACGTATGGACATCAAGGGGGGAAAGTGACAGGGGTGGTGGTGGTGTGATGAATTGGGAGATTGGGATTGACATATATACACTAATATGTATAAAATATAACTAATAAAAACCTGCTGTATAAAAAATAAATAAAATTAATTTCAAAATTCAAAAAAAAAGAATTTAATTATATATCTAATTATATATCTAATATATTTAATTATATTTAATTATATAAAAATACATATATATATTAGGGATTATATCCCTAATTTTCTGATGAAGAGACTGAGGCCAAATAAAGATTAAATAATTATCCAGAATCACACAGCTAGTAAATGACTGGACTATAATTTGAAGGCTTGTCTGTTTGACTCCTGAACCCAAGCCTTTGACTCTTATTCTGTCCCTCTCATGGTAAAGGAGAAAATACCAGGTCAAAATATAAAGTGACTGACATTGGGTAATTTTTACTTTATATATTGTAATTTCATGTGTTTTAAACTAATAAAAATAAGTTTAACACTAAGTTTAATTACTAATTTTCAGATTTATTGGTTATCAAATTTAAGTTTTTAAATCTGACAACTAAAGAGAATAGGACATTTTACACAAGAAATCAGACAACTAGACACATTTAAAATAAATAAGGTGTTGGGCTTCCCTGGTGGCACAGTGGTTAAGAATCTGCCTGCGAATGCAGGGGACATGGGTTCGAACCCTGGTCTGGAAAGATCCCATATGCCGTGGAGTAAGTAAGCCCATGCACCACAATTGCTGAGGCTGCACTCTGGAGCCCACGTGCCACAACTACTGGAGCCCGTGCTCCTCAACAAGAGAAGCCAGCGCAATGAGAAGCCCGCGCACCACAACGAAGAGTAGCCCCGGCTCGCCGCCCATGCGCAGCAAAGAAGACCCAGTGCAGCCAAAAATAAATAAAAATAAAATAAATAAATTTATTAATATAAATAAAAAATAATAAGTAAGGTGTTTATGGGACGGTTCTACTAACAGTAGCCCTAATCATGTTTATAAAACATTTCTTTTAACAGCGTGAACCAATCTGAGTGGAAAACAAGCTTGTCTAAGCGTCACACTGATCATCAAGAAATCACAAGCAGGGAAAGAGGAGGACAATTAATTCAATTCAAGGAATTTCTATCAAACCTTTATAGGTAATAATAATAACATTATGACCCCAAAGAGGTTGAAATGAATCAAGAAGATTATTGAGGAAGATATTGTTTTGGTGTTGCTGTGCTAGGTGGATTTACCAAAGGCTATTTCTCTATTCATACAATGGGTTTGTTGTTGTTGTTGTTGTTCTGTTTTGTTTTAATTTTTATCGGAGTATAGTCGATTTACAATATTGTGTCAGTTTCAGGTGTACAACAATCAAAGAATGGGTTTGGATAGGAAAAGAGAAATTAAGAGAACAGCAAAACAGAAAACATAATAGAGGGTATATGTAGATTGTCTCTAAACTCTTCCAGATTCTGAAATTCAAACAAACCTTCTATTGACCAAATTTACTTTACCATGGAAAGTAGTCCATCCAGGATGAGCATTCCAGCTGAGGCAAAGCAATTTGTTTCTACTTAATATAAAAATCCTTGTCATGTAAGAGTCACATGAATAATGTGATTTTGTACAACATTGCTGCTTCTTTGTTTCTTATCCCACTGAATAAAATGTGTGTGTTTATTATTTCTGAGCATAACTCGAAAGAATTGTTTTCTGGGCTTCCCTGGTGGCGCAGTGGTTGAGAATCTGTCTGCCAATTCAGGGGACACGGGTTCAAGCCCTGGTCTGGGAAGATCCCACATGCCACGGAGCGACTAGGCCCGTGAGCCACAATTGCTGAGCCTGTGCGTCTGGAGCCTGTGCTCCGCAACAAGAGAGGCCGCGATATTGAGAGGCCCACGCACCGCGATGAAGAGTGGCCCCCGCTTGCCGCAACTAGAGAAAGCCCTCGCACAGAAACGAAGCCCCAACACAGCCATAAATAAATAAATTTAAAAAAGAAAAGAGTTTATAAAAAAGAATTGTTTTCTGCTGAATTAAATATGTTACTTGTTAAAATATCTGGCTATAGCTGAAAAGACTCTAAGTGTTTTGAACTAGTAATAGTCTAGAAACACAAGAAACTCACTTTTTATTTTTCAGTTTATACTCAAATTCCAACAGTTAAATTTTTTTTTTTGATATATGGTAAGCATTAATCACCAGTGTCTCCCTACAGAAATAATGTTGTCTTGTTTTCCTGATATGAAATTGAAACATTTATGTAAAATTCTGGAGACAATTTTCATTCTTAACTATCACTGACCAAGGCACAGTCTTTTTGATTAAAAAAGGAGAGCTAGCCTGAAATATTGAAATAATTTATTCATCTAATTGGCTATACAGCTACTCAGTCTTTTCCAGTCACATTTATTGTATTTTGTACAAATTTGCTTGATTCTTGGAATATTTTGCATTATTTATGAAAACAAAACAAAACAAAACAAAAAACAGCTAGTTCATTGTTTTGATGTACCTATAAGCACTTTGGATTGGATGCTAATTAACCACTCCCCATCTTGCACCTCTTGCTTGTTCTAATATATTATTTACCCTGGAATATAGAACAAGAAATCAGTATGATTGAGTCTCACTGAGCATTTTGTAATTGAATTGAGAGATTTTTAAAATTCCCTGGAGTTGAGAAGAATGTTCATTAAGAGAGCTAAGTGCTCTGTGACTGTGTTATGAATTAAATTTTAAAAATTACCTGTCTCCACTAATAAAACATTTAGTGATATGATTCTCTTGTATTAGTTTCTTTGTCTCTATGACATACTGATGCAATTATTAATTTTAAAGTGTGTTTTATGCTGGCTTATTACACTGCAAAACTAATAAAATTTGACTTCACTATTAGGTCAATATTTGTAACATAGTAAATGAAAAACTTTCAAATTATAGCAATTTTGACAATTACAATTAAACAATGTAAAAGGTTAAGAAACCTTTTACATTACAAATATTGCCTTTTAAAATATCCTTCTACCCTGTATGTATCATTTATGCGTCTATAGGTAGCATTTTTTTTTTTTTTCATGTTAACCTAAATTTTTTTTTTTTTGGCCACTCTGTGTAGCTTGCAGGATCTTAGTTCCCCGACCAGTGATCAAACCTGGCCCTGGAAGTGAAAGTGCCGAGTCCTAACCACTGGACTGCCAGGGAAATTCCCAACCTAACTTTAAAACCCAACATCACTTGTATTATTTAAAAGAATTTTTGCTGGTCAAAACTCCTAGCGGGGGCTGTCAGATCTGGAGAAATGCTTAGAAATCATTGCATAGAGCTCCCTCACCCTAAGCACAAGGACAAAAGGCTAAGAGTGGTTAAGAGGGACGCACATGGATTGGAAGGCTGACTTCAGGAACAATGAGGGATGTTCTGTGCACAGTGGAGACGCCAGGCTCCACGCTGGGGAAGACAGAGTACTAGGGAGTCCTCCCTGAGAGCCATGTATGCACTTTGTTTCCTGCTGGAAGAGGATAAAACCACTATTTGATCCATCCCTGGACTGGCGCCTAACATTATTTATTTTAATTAACAAAAAAGAAGGAAAGAAAAATAACAACAATCTTGAGAAACAGGGTCCAGCCATTTGACCCTCCATGATGTCTCCATGGTCAGGGGAGGGATGTGACAAACGTGAGCTGGCCAGAAACTTCTCACTGCCAAAGGACTGCAAAACACAAAAGTTTATGCCAAAAGACCATTCACTCTAAACGGAATTCTGTGTGTCTGTACACTGTGACCATAATGAAATGCACCAGCTGCATCAATTTGTTTGGCCACTGATAGGACCTTAATCCCCAAAGTCCAAGTAAATGTTTTGAATAAAAATGGCCCATTTCCTGTGTGCTGCCATTCTTTCTCCTTCACTCAACATCTTTTAAAGGCCTCCGTGTATATCTATCAGGAACTGGAAATGGTGAAATGGTAATTTGTAGCAGAGATTAGAATACAGGGAAAATGAAATAAATATTTCCAATGACACTAGCTTCTTGAAGTTGAAATACCAAGCATCGTGACAGGAGGAAAATTAGCAGAGATTAGAAAAGCTCTTCAGAAAAC
This sequence comes from Balaenoptera ricei, assembly GCF_028023285.1. Lineage (NCBI taxonomy): Eukaryota > Metazoa > Chordata > Mammalia > Artiodactyla > Balaenopteridae > Balaenoptera > Balaenoptera ricei. The sequence continues at coordinate 6,583,998 of NC_082642.1, forward strand.
AGTACCTGATATTTCTCTTCTCTCCTAATTTTTATTCTGTCCTCATAACTTAAACACTAATACTTCATTACTTCAATAATTAATTCAACAAACATGTATTGATCAACTACTATGTTCAGGGCCATATAGGAAATAAGGGATAAATAAGTATAAGGAAATTGTGACTTTTTAACACACAAATCTAGTTAAAATTTTCAACAAAGTCTTATCCCATATGAAGCTTTCCTTTTTTGTCTTCAGCTAGTCTACAATGATACTTGTTATTGTTTGAATTCTTAAACAATAGAATTTCTATAATACTCTGCTAAATATCTAGATTTTCCATAATCTCCTCTTTTGTTGGTGTGCAAAGTTAAATATTTAATATGTGACCTAGAAAAATTTACAGCATTATCTGAGCCTTGATTTTCTCAAAAAAATGAAGCAAATTGGTGGACTGAGTTATGAATGGCAAATAATAAGGGTTACCTGCCCCCATGCTTGAGTCCACGGCGGACATCAGTCACTCTGTTGTTTCTGCTGTGCCCAAACTTAACCTCAGAATATTTCTTAATGGAGTGCTCCAGGACATCCCTACCAATTAAAGATATCACTCTTGCTGTGTCTTGTCTTGAATATAGTAGCTCTTATTTAAATATAATTATCTGATTCTACCATATGATAATGTCCTCTTATAATGTGGTACCAAGAATTTTAAAAAATTTTTTTCGGCCATTTCATATTTCCGTATTGTCCTGGGCTCCTAGAAAATTCCTGGTTGTGAGTTTGACTACAGTTAATATACTAGCTAGACTTGTTTACTCAAGTTTTAATGGTTTTATTATATCTGGAAATTATTATAAACTGCTTCAAATACTGTCTGCAAAATGTGAGCTTCTAAATAGTAAGTGAATTAATGTTTCAGTGATTTGTATGGTCTTTATAATCTTATTCAAGACTCATAGGGTACCAATTTCAACTTAAATTAATTCAGAGTATTAGCATGCTGACTGATTTAGAATCCAACATGTAGTGCTTGAAATTTTCACAATTTGTTTTTGTAATATGTAGATTTGTGACTAATGCAAGAGCCTTGCCCATCTTTGGTTATTAGTCAAGTCTCCTTTTAAATAGCAGGAAGAATTGTGTATACAGGACAAAGGGCAAGAATAAGTTTCCACATATTATTCCCTAGAGAAATGAAAACCCAGCCTCTTAGAAAATCTGTGGGGAGGTGGGGAATGCAAAAAAAAAAAATTCTATCCCATAGTACCATGCTTTGTGAACTCAAGAAGAGAATGAAGAAGAAAATAAATCATAGAAATGGGGAGAAAATCCTCTTAGAATTCAAGACATCAAAGAGTGGTACTGACTTGGGGAATGTTTGGAAACATAGATACATGCATGTCTAGGTCAAAGAACAAGAATTAATGAGAAGACCAAGTACTTCACTAATAGCAAGCAATAAATTCACTGCTGATGGTAAAAATTAACAAAATTCAAGAAATCTGCCTTACCTTTCTCTTAACTAGGTCTGTTGCATATTTATTTTAATTAAGACAATCTTCTGCCTCTATTAACCTTATAACTGTTTAATTTACACAGATGGGAAGATTTTGCCAGAATTGATGTTTTTGTTAATTTTAGTTTGCATACTCTATCTTTACAAAATAGGAAATATTTGCAGGTCATAATTTTTAAAGTTTATTTATAGGTATTCTGCTAGACAAAGTTCTAAATTTACAGATAAAATTTTATTATTTTTAATTTTAGGTAAATTAAAAAATAATAAAATTATATTTTCTAGGCAGAAAGTCAGTAATGTAACATCTACTATTAAACTGAGCAATAAAGGGAAAAGAACAAAGATTTAATTGTGTGGCATGAAAGAGGCAGCAGGAAAATATTATATGTGAAGAGAAAAGGTGAATGTGAATCAATAAAAGAGATTCCAGCTCAGTCAGGACACTGAAGCAAGTAATAAGAATACTGCCCACTGGGCCTCCTCTGACCCCGTCCCAGCAGGGAGTAGGGGTAGGGGAGGAAGTGCCTTGATACTGTCCCGTGGGGATGAAAGTTCTGGATCCCTACAGGAGAGTTTGAGGTGCCTTTACAGCCTGGAAAGGGTGAGGGTCTGGGATCCTCACTCAGCCTTTGCTGGTGTGGTGGGAGTGGTCTAGTTTTTTCTGCTCTGGTGTTTGATTCAATTAGAGTGGTTTTAAAAGGTTTGTATCTTGCTAGACTGTCCCTTTCCTATCCCTTGGGCTAGAGAGAACAGGCTTTTATTGTGGCTCTTTTTTTTTTTTTCTGTCTATGCCTGTTGCCATTTCTAGGTTATGCTTCTTTAGCTCCAAGTCTGGTCTACCTGAAGCAAATAACAACAAATTAACAAAACACCCAAAAAACAACCAAGGGACATCATCACTGTGTCATTCCTTGGGTACAAAAGTCTTGGCTGATCTGTCTTCTTCTCTCCCGCTTTCAGAATCTTCTCATGTTTTTAGTTGCACTTAACAGAAAGAATAGGAAAAACTATATCTGTTTCATCTTCCCAGAAGCAGCGGTCTCCCAACACAGGAATTTAAATCAAACATTATAAGTTAATAATTGTTTCTTTAAAATAAGAGAAATAAATCACACTGTTAATGCATATGTTCTTATATTTCCATATCCTAGCTATGTGTAGTGGTTCCTTCAAAATTTGAAATAAAACAGTATTGCCTTGTTTTTGCTCAAAGATTAGCAGGAAGGTAAGTGATATTAGAAATGAGTGAAATTACTGGGAGGAGCTTCAATGCTTAGATTAATTTTCAGCTTGACATTATCTTTGTCCCCACGTTATGTTTTAAATCTGTCTAGAAAGTACTTTTAAAAGTTTCAAAGATGTACCAAGTATAACCAGAGAATTATTCTGGAGATGAGAAAGTTCCAGTATATTAAACTGAGGTGTTTTGGTTTTTTTTTTTTTTTTATGTTTAATTACAAAGTATATCCTTGACAAAAGTCATCTGAAGGAAAAATAGAATTCGAAGGTGAGTTTTTGAAGATAATGCTAGGAAAAAATGAGAATAGTAGCTGTAGTTTAAATAGCAAAACCTCTTGTGTCAGTAAAACAATAATTTCTTTCATAGAATGAAATGACATTAAATTTCTTTCATTGTCCATGTATCACAGGATTTTCAGAACCGAATATGTATGCATGCTGTAAGTGTATGCCAGTTAAATTTTTAAAAATAATTTATGGGGACTTCCCTGGAGGTCCAGTGGTTAAGGCTCCACGCTTCCAATGCAGGGGACTCAGGTTCCATCCCTGGTCAGGGAGCTAAGATCCCACATGCCACAGAGTGCAACCAAAATAAATAAATAAATAAATAAATAAATAAATAAATAAATAAAATGGTTAAGGTGATAAATTTTAAAAATAAATAAATAAAAAATAAAAATAATTTATGCATTGTTGTCTGAAGATTAACTTTGCCCAGCAAGTTGTATCCAACTTCTAAAGAACACTGATAAACTGCTCATTGTTGATACAATTATAATCTGATTTATTATATTGTGACACAGGTCACAGAAAGCCACTGGCTATTTAGAATAGTCATGTCTAGAGTAATGTGAAACAAAGAAGTAATTTCCTCTGATATTCAGAAAACATTTTCACATAAGCAGATACCTTATATTCTACCTACTTACATGTATAAGCAAATGCATACATATATAGCCAATGTTATGCTGGATCTCACTCATACCAGTTCATAAGAACCTATTGTTAAATTTTCAGGAATTTTTCAAGCTAGCTGAGGTCAAGGAAATTGTTTGAACCTTGCCATAGTGAGAATATTTACACCCTGGAAATCGGCAAATCCTTTAAATCAGCACCATCTTTCCCCCCAACTCTTACTTTTCACAGAGAGATGGTTGTTAAATATTTACAAACACACCACTCCATAAACCCTTGTATTTGTCATCATTACTGTCACTTACATATGTATATTGAATAAGTGTATATATATTAAATATATATATTTAATAAATGTATATGGCAAATGTGTATAGCAAATATGTATATGGCAAGTATATATACATTTGCTCCAGAAATAATTTTTAATTATATATCAGTATATATATTTTATACACACACACATACACACACACATCTACAGTCCAAGATTGCTTTTCCCACCAGTGTGTGTCTTAACGCTGCCCTGTGGCAGAACCCATGCTAGGTGCATTAGGGAACACAAGAGTGACTAAAAGAAGTCCCCTGCCTGTTTTTCATTAGAGTACCTAATTTGAAACAAAAATGAAAACAACATTGTGACATTTTCTCCCTCACCTTTGCCTCATTTTCTCCTTGGAGTCGTGAAATAAATATTTCATGGAAACGGCTGATAATTAAACAAATATTTACAGAAATGACTGCTTGAAAATCCCTTAGTTCTTTTGGTGAGCACGTGCAGGTTTTCTCCCCGCAGGAAGTTACAAACAAATAGTACTGATATAAAGCACTACATTGTATATTGCAAAAATGCGTAGGAATCCTCCCTTTCTTGCAGGTATCCACCCTCCAGCAAAGGATAAAGAATCTCTCCTGTTTGAATGCAGCAGGTGGGCAGGTGGGCCTGTGTGATAAGGCTGTGGAGATCAAGAAGAATCACCATAAGGATTCAGGGATCTGAACTCTGCTTCCTTCTCTTCCCTCTAGTATCCCAGCTCAGCACTCCCAATCTTTCTTCATGGCTTCACTTTTTTTTTTTTTTAACATCTTTATTGGAGTATAATTGCTTTACATTGTTGGGTTAGTTTCTGCTGTATAACAAAGTGAATCAGCTATACGTATACATATATCCCCATATCCCCTCCCTTTTGCATCTCCCTCCCACCCTCCCTATCCCACCCCTCTAGGTGGTCACAAAGCACCGAGCTGATCTCCCTGTGCTATGCAGCTGCTTCCCACTAACTATTTATTTAACATTTGGTAGAGTATATATGTCAATGCTACTCTCTCACTTCGTCCAGCTTACCCTTCCCCCTCCCTGTGTCCTCAATTCCATTCTCTACGTCTGCGTCTTTATTCCTGTTCAGCCCCTAGGTTCTTCAGAACCTTTTTTTTTTCTTTTTTTTAGATTCCATATATATGTGTTGGCATACGGTATTTGTTTTTCTCTTTCTGACTTGCTTCACTCTGTACAATAGACTCTAGGCCCATCCACCTCACTACAAATAACTCAATTTCATTTCTTTTTATGGCTGAGTAATATTCCACTGTATATATGTGCCCCATCTTCTTTATCCATTCATCTGTCGATGGACACTTAGGTTGCTTCCATGTTCTGGCTCTTGTAAATAGGGCTGCCAGGAACATTGTGGTACATGACACCTTTGAATTGTGGTTTTCTCAGGGTATATGCCCAGTAGTAGGATTGCTGGGTCATACGGTAGTTCTACTTTTCTCATGGCTTCACTTTTGAGAGAGAAGGAAATCATGGTGTTTACCCCATTCAGCTCACTAAATAAGAAGACAGCCTTCCTCTCACTCCCGACTACAATCAATTCATTTTTAAATTTCTTAATATGAAAAGATTTAAACTGGTTGTATAGGCCTGAAGGGAGAGAAAGCTATAGGAAATAAATGTTGGGTGCTGATTTATTTTATTCCTCATTTTCTTCAGGCACTTATCAGTTAAATATAGAATAAGAAAGTATCTGTACAATAAGAAAACATGGTTCATGATTAGGATCATTAAGTTTGAACTAATAATGATTCTGTTTCAGATGTATCATTATTGTCTTTAAGGAGCTAAATGATAAATGACTTGAAATTGTGGAGCTTGTTTGAATCATGAAATCTAAGCCTGTTATTCATGTCATCAAATAAATAATTGCTGCATAATCCTCAGAGGGAAAATTATGTACATCTAGATTTGCACCTGTCTTAGTTTAGTTTAAAGTTACACATTGCTGTTAGATGCAGTCGTAATAGCAAATAAAATATTCTCTTGATAGTGCTTATTGTATTGACTATCATTTATATGGTTGTGTTCTTAAATTTCTGCCAGTTTAATATATCTCATTTCAGACTGTGCAAGTATCATAAAGAGAAAGAAATGAAATATAAAATGAGTTGTCTTAACTTTGGCAATAAATGCTTTATAACTTCCATGTAGCATTGACCAAAATAAACTAGAAAAAGGATGTTACACTGCTGTTCTTACAAAAGTGACCATCTAAGAAAGAAAGAAATGTCCCATAAAAATAATTTTTGTCCCTGTATATCTAGGAACTTAACCTGGTACAATCTCAGGGAGTCAGAATGATGGGGACCTTATCAGCACCAAGAGATATGAGTGTTCTGTGTTGAGGAATTGGTACTCTTTGTCTTGAAAGGAGAAATTAAGTCCATGCTTAATTCCAAAAATGTTCCTAGACTAGAGCAATTCCACCTTCCTACATCCTCTGTTGCAGACATTCTTTGATAAGTAAAGGGGATAAATGCTTGGAATTTTCTAATCCCAACGAATGACTCTTCCTACCCCCAAGATGGCTCAGGCTGGTCCTGTGGTGACAGATGGTAAGAACATGTATCACATTCCCACTCTGCCTCTCAATGGCCTTTTCCCTTACAAAAATGACATTAGGTCACATTTAGTTGTATAACTGAAGAACTTGCATACCAATAATAAGTCAACAAGATGTTTCAAAATAGCTAACTAATATTTCTCTAAAACAATATCTACACATCCATGCACAGAGGTTGTTGCATAGTTCCCATGTACCAGAGGTCAAGTCTTGAGAAAGGAGCCCCATGGGCATAGAGCTTTCCAAATTCTGGATTAGAGGTAATTATACTAAACAGAATGGACTTAATTACAATGTTTCTTTTTGGACCTGTATTTTCCTCTGAGATTTAAAAATCCCTGAGATATGATATTTACAGGCTAAAACTTGCAGCTCTTGAAAATGCATGATAAAGACACATCGAGGACTATAATTTTGAATGGGCAACATTTTATTGTTACTGGCAGAACATCTATTTTCCTAATACTAGCATTCACATAGTAATATTATTCGTCAATAGTTGAAATTTTGCATGACTGTTTCAAATATCTTTTAGTTACTTGCCTTTTTATGTTCTCTATATTTTTTTCTTCCACAAAGTTTACTTTCTTGTGTTTCATAGTTGCTATGTCCTCATGACCTATGAGAGCTGGTTCCCTGACCTCTTATATCTTTAAATTCCCATAAGTCACACTCAATGATATTCTCTTTCCATGGCCATGAACTCTGGGGCTCCCATTACCCTCTTGAATCTGAATTCCATGTAATGGAATGGAATAGCACGCAATGGAATGGCTTGTTTGAATCAGTGAACCAATGATGTATATTGTAGGATACTTGTATTTTGATTGGCAAGTATGATTTAAAAAACAAATTAACTTTTCTATAATAAATTACAGCATATTATCCATAACCTTCCATAAATAGAAAGGTGCCACTTTCCATATATATATTTGGTAATAAATAAATTAATGATGTTTAAATTATCCCTGTTATGGCTAAGTACTCTGCCATTTGTCCTGAGGTAGAGATAGATAATAAAATAAAGCCCCTGCCTTAAAAACTTACTTAATAATGTATTTGAAACTATCAGTTACCACCCAGGAACCACAGAGGTATGGGATCAAACCCATGCCCTCTGCAGTGGAAGTGCGGAGTCCTAACCCAGGACTCTTAATAAGAAGCTTCACGTCTTCCACCTTTCCTCAAAGACTAATTGACATGTGGAATACTAAATATGGAATGTTGAAAAATGTAAAATTATTATGTGACTCTTGGTTTCTTAGTATACTACATTTTATATCCCTTGATATATTATATATATATATATCTTTATTAAATTTTATATGACATTATGTTAGAAGGGCTTGCAGCAGAGAAGCAAAAATGGCTGCTTAGTGAAGCATTTTCTTGGTTTCTGGGAGGAGGATTAGATTAAAGGACATATAATTTCATAATCCATGAAATAATCATGGCCCTTCATGTCAGGCCAATTCTGAAATGAGGAGCATATATATTTGAGTTCATAGTGCATGACTGTGATATGAACTTTTCTGCAATATCATCATGCTCAGCTTGCTAATATAGGATGTCTGTGATTTTTTACTGACCATGTCCGTAGTTTAATGACTGTTTTAGAGTCCTTTGGGGATTACAGAAAACACTAACTAGGTATATGGTTTCACCCACAGTATCCTAGTCAGGGCATATCTGGTTGCAAAGGAGGCTTATTTTAAGTATGTACTCACAAATAAGAATATAAACATAAGTACAGTTAGGCCTCATTAAGAACCTGGAAATTTAGAAGTCAGCAATTAATAAATGGAAGCTAATCTGTCTATCAGCTCTTCTCTCTATTTACTTATATCTATCTGTCCATATGTCTATCATCTGTCTATCTATCATCACTATCATCTATTATCTCTCATTATTTACCCCATCATCTTCTCTTTCTGTATGGCTCCAAACGGTCATCTTAGCCACTAAGGTTGCATATTCCTTCAGCACAACTTTCTTAACCTAATGACCTCATTCCCAATTTTTGAAAGAGAGGTCTAACTTTCTAAGTTCACCTTCTTCGGCTGGGTCTATGGGTCATGAGTAAGGAATAAGCAAGGCATGGGGTCAAGTGGTACATGTTGAATGTAGTTTTCTTTAGAAAGGGATATGGATGGAGTAAGCAGTGAAAAGCACCTCTTATAAACAGGCATCTTAATCACAACATGCCTAAAACTAGAATCATCTTTCTCTTCTCCACATCCTTCCTAATCCATATCTACACCATACTCATCTTCTTTGTATCCCTATCTTCATGAATGGTTCATCTAGTTATCCAATCTAGTTATCCAATCAAAAAGGATGGAAGACACGATTGATTTTTCTTCCTTATCTCCACATATCCAATCAGCTCTTGAAGGCTGATGATTCACTGATTTTATGACATTAATGCCATTCACTTACTGGAACTTTATATATGCTATTTCATTTCAATTTCAAAAAAAAAGTACAAATTTAAAACAGTACCCATATTTTATAGGTGAGGAAACAAATACTTAGAGCAATTAACTAACTTACTCAAAGTGACCTGCATAGCAACAGGCAGAACAGAGTTTTTAATCCTAGCACTCTGACTCTAGAAATATCGCTGCAGTAAGTAGTCCCTTGCCTAGCCTGACAGGAGACTGGAGTACTTGTAAACAGGAGAGTCAGGAAAACTTGAAATTGTTGCAGTTATTTTACTTCTAATGTTAACCTTATATTGGGCACGTTACTGATTAATTCCTACCTTAATCAACTGCAAGGAAACTAGTTGGACGGTGATTATGAAATTATGACTGCTCGGTTCTTATGTCTGTATCATTTCCTGCCTCCATTTCTTTTTCCGGCCAGAATTCCTTACCATCCTGGTACCCGGAATGCCTGGCTCAGTTCAATGCTTGGATCTCCACTTTGTGAAGTGTTGAAAGGACAATTTTAAATACAATCTCACCTTACTTAAGCAAACTCATCAGTACTTCTTCTTAAAAATAAAATACGAAGAGAAAGGCACAGTTTATTACTCTTTCCCATCATCTAAAGAAATTTCAGATTGGGGCAGGGAATTGAATCTATTATATTATTATTTCTATAATATTATTTTTATTATTTCAGTTTGGTTTTTTTCTTTATCCAACTTGGTCCCTATTTCAGATTTGATTAAACATTGCCATCTTTGCCTCAATATTTAGAATAGAACAGTCTTAATTCTTTACAAATAATTGTTTATGATCATTGTGTGCCCCAAGTCTTCATGCATATGTTTGTGTAAGAGAGTGTGTGGGTGGCAAAGAGTGTAAATTGTGTAACTAGAGTAGGATTCCTGCTAACTTCACTTGAATAATAAGCATCTAATTGTTGCATATTTGTTCTTATGACATTGATAGCCAAAGCTATGATTTACTTGGTGTTAATTCTTAGATTCATATAGAAATCTATAAACCATTTTATAATGTCCCACTTTGTGACTGATTTTACAGCAATATATTTACAGAGACAGTTGGGATTGTATATACAAAATGTTTTCCCTTCAGCATTACAGGACCTTGATTTATGATCTGTTATTTATTTTCTAGAGAAAATGTACTTTGCCTTATTGGCCACTATTTTGTACCGTGCTTTTAAACTTCCTTCCCTTTAGCCAATTGAAATCTCAGCTTTCCCTTATCATTTTTTAATAACTTTGTTGGGGCACATAACACATTTTGCTGTATAAAGTTACTTTATTATTTCCATTGTTGAAGTTCTAGAGACCTCTCAGAGAGAGAACATAATTGTATGCTCTCTCTATCGTCAATAAGTATCACCTGAAATAAAAGGAAGCTCTATTAAATCATGATTGAATGATTGAATCATGTTTGAATCATGTTTGAATGTTTGAATCTGATTGAATCATGTTTCTTTTTCTGTTTCATATTTATTAAAGTATTTTCCTTTTTCTCTAAGTTTTAGAATTAAACTCTTGGATATATTCATTAGGAGTTCCAAGGGACATATGCTGATAAGATGAGAAAATATGGTTGATTGAGAATTAACTATTACATTTAGCAGCGTGGAGTCATTGGTGATGTTTCCAAGAGTATTTTGGTGGATTTATGAGGTAAAACACAGAGTGCAGTGATATAAGAGAGGATAAATGGAGAGGAATTGGAGCCTAGCATTAACACTTTGGAGAATTTCTCTATGTTTTAATCCCTCATCTAACCACTGACTTTCAAAACACCTTGTATCTCAAACTCCAAGCTTACCTCGTTTTCTATGGCCAGGAGAAGCTTGCTTCTTGTGAGATCTGCTACTGAAACCCAGCAGGACACCGTGGGGCTCCTAGGCCTGGAAGCCTTTCTGTATCTCCCATTTCTTATTTAGGCTTCAGCCTCTATGACCTTCCCTGAGCTCCAAAGGGCAGGTTCAAACAGTTGTTAATCAGGGAAGGGAGGGGAGGCAGAGACAAGGCAGGAGCCGTCAAGAAACAATAGGGCAGCCTTGGGGCAGGGTTCTGGTTCCACCTCAAGGTGTACACATAACAGTATCTCTGAGCACTTCTACAGAAGTCAAAAGCCCCACCAAAAGGAAGATGTTAACTACTTGATAAAGCATTCTTCATCCCAGAGACAGTCACAGTTTGATAACTTCGAGAACCACCTGAGGCCAGATTAAAGAGTACAGGCCTTGCACATACCCTGATCCTTACTAGCAACCCTGCCCTTGAACCATTGCTATAAAACTCCTCACCAAATCCCCCTGGGTTGGGACACATAGTTTTGAGGCCATTAGCTCACTGTGTCCCCCTTTGCCTGGCAAAGCAATAAAGCTATTCTTTACTACTTTACCCAAAACCCTGTCTCTGAGATTCAATTTGGCACCAGTGTACAGAGGTCAAGCTTTTGGCATCACTACTTCAGCTTTTTCTTTTTTCTTTTCTTTTTGGCTGCACTGTGCAACCTGCAGGATCCTAGTTCCCTGACCAGGGATCCAACCCGTGCCCTCAGCAGTGAAAGAGCAGAGTCCTAACCTCTGGACTGCCAGGGAATTCCCTACTTCAGCTTTTTCAACTCTTTTTGTCTTCCAAAAATTTATAGAGCTCTGTTTTCTCCATTTCTGTGATCTTTTTCTTACGAATTTACATGATGCAATTCCCTCATCTCATTTTAGTGGTGTTTCATGAGCAGGCAGAGGAATTGTATTTGTTCAATACTCTGTTTAAGGAGAAACAACACAGATTCTTAGGGAAAGTTTGTCACCTCATCCAAATCCTGTATTGAATGAAAATCAGTTTACTAAATTTACTTTTAGGATAAATTTAGCATTTATTTTCACCCTAATTTTTATTTTCCTAGGCCTAAATAAATAAAAAGTTTTAAATTGAAATTATATTCTCATTCACTGCATTTAGAATTTCTCTTTAATACCATATTTGGTGTATAATCTGAAGAAGGAATCATTCAGTTTCAGAAAGGTAACATTAAAGATCATAAAGCCTACCTCAAAGCCAAACTTTCAGAAAAATAAAGAATAATACAAATTTATTTATTATGAATTGATTAATCTTATAAAATATTTGAATAAAGTTCATTTAAAAACTCTTAAAAATACACACCAGAAACCAAAGGATACACACATATTATTTAATAAGCTTAAATTTCTGTGATTGTAGAACAATTCAGTATAGTAATTTAATTTAAGAGAACTGATAAGGAATAGATTGAATGATACAATGGAGTTTATGATATACAGGAGCAGAATTCCCCATGCTAAGATATGTCTCTCTGGCATATTAATTGTTTTAAGTTGTTTTTTCTTCTTTCTTTTCTGAGAAACAGCAGACATGGGAAGGGCTCTGAAAAACCAAATAGGAGTTGCTATTTTGTAAGAAAAATTTACATTTGTAAAGGAAATCTCCATTTGTAAGGGTGTCTCCCTCTCTATATCTGGAAGAGAAAGATGACAAAATCTAGAAATTCTTAACAACGAGAAGGCAAGGACGTCAATCTGCATCACAATCCCCCTTGTTTACTGTGCTTTTCTTGGTAACCTCCCATAACTGACTCTCTCCACCCTCAACATCCTCTTTTGTCTGTAGCTGAGGATAGTATTTAAAGTGAGGACTTTGGACAGTTTGGCTAATGACTCAGTGTTTCTGGGTATCTCCCATGAATACGTGTTATTAAACTTTTGTTTGATTTTCACCTGTTAATCTGTCTCATGTCCATTTAATGTGTAGACCAGCCAGAAGAACCAATAAGTGTAGAGGAAAATTTCTTTTCTCCCGATATGATGAGGCCATTCAAGATCGCTGTTCGCTTGCTCTCAGTACATCGCCTTGCTCGATCAGTCCCTGCTTCACCTACACCCTGCACAACCTGAGTGACCTTCCCTCTTCATCACGGAGCCTAATCAGTAAATGCCTACATACTTGCTCCCAGCCCCAACTAGTAATTGTTCTAATCTTTAGCTCAGAACATCTCCACCATGATAGCTTATCAAAGGGGCAGTGATGGTTGTGCTTGTCCTCTGCTGGTTTCCCTGGTAGCCGATGAGCCAACCTGACGTCAATTCCCCCTATAACTAGTAACCTCCCCTCCCTGTGCCCCCATAGTGAAGACTGCTGCCACGTCCCGCCCACCTGCCCACCTGCAGGAGTCACTCCATTGACCTTGCTTCAGACATGTAAGATCCCACTATCTACTAAACCATTGATGCCGCTGCCACTGACGCCAGGCTCTTTCTTCCAACTCAAGGCTGGGTAAGTACAGGGCTTTCAGGCCTGTGGGGTGCAGCCCAACCCCCCCAACATAAAAATGGTGAAAATGGTAAAATTATAACTTTACAATTTGATACTATAGTTTTGTTTTACACACCACAGAAATCAAGTATACAATGAGATAACTAAAAGACAGAAAAATAGAAATATAATAGTTTGTTTAGCATTCCACTTCCAGAATACTGAAGGTCATGTAAACAATAGATCGAAATATTACTCTGATCAGTTAATAAATTGAATGGACCGACACAGGAAAACAGCACAATCATTTTCTTTTCATTCATTAAAATCATTAGTAAACATTATTCATATTCTAGCAAGAAACGTTTCCTTTTGTATACTCTTAATAGGCAGAATTCTAAATGCTACAGGGTTTCTATGAAATTTGGAAACAAATGCAAAGATACATAAAAAATTATTGATATTGCATTGCAGCGTTCAGTGACATCACATGGTATGTTCAATGTGTTGTTATTATTAGCAATACAGAGTTCAAGATGCTGTGCAAGATTATAGTGAACACAAAGCATTTCCCTAAACCATACAGGTGCATCTGTGATGTGCTACCTCATATGATGTGTCTCACATTTTCACTGAATAAAACTTCATTTTTAGCATATTCCAGAGACAAAATAAGTAGTCTCATTCTGTTTAAAACAATTAAACATTATCTATGTTTCCAGACTTTGTTGCCAATCTGTGTATTCTCATTCCACAGTACAATGAAATCAGAACAATCACACATTATGAAATAATGGGAAAAAGCATTGGCTCTGGAGTTTGTAAATCTGGGACTGAGTCTTTACTGCACTGAAGTGGGTTTTTCACCTCTAACAGCCTAAGATTCTTACTCTGTAAAATAAGGTTGCTAGAGTGTCAAATCAGATGTCACAGTACAGTTGAAATACTTTTAGACAGTAAGATACTATAACATTGTTCTTATAACTGAAATTTTTTAGCATCTTATCAAATAATGCTTTGGTTGATAAAAAGTAAATGATAAAAAGTAAAGCATGTTAGAAGATTTCTTACAACCACAAATACAAGTCTACTGTGGAAAAAAAAAATCATAACAAAGTTTACGTCTGTGGCTATGGGCTAGGAGTCACTGAAGAAGGAGCATAAGGAAACTTTTTGAGGGGTGCTAGCGTGCTCTCTATCCTGTTAGGATAGGATTTGTCTAGGTATACACATTTGTCAGGACTCAGTGGATGATATGTTTAAGATTTGTGCATTTCTTTATATATATATATATATATATATATATATATATATATATATAGTCTCAAAGAAAGCAAAAACAAAAATAACTACTGTACTCTGGTTAGTGAAATGTATGCTAAAATGTTTAGGGGTGGAATGTACTGATGTCTGCAACTTTGACATGCATTAAAAAAAAATTGGATTGATGGAGTTGATAGAGAATGGATAGATGAATAGGGAGCTAATGAAGCAGATGTAATGAGATATTTATTGTCAAGTCTAGGGGGTGGGTATATAAGTATTCACTATAAAATTTTTTCACCTTTTCTGCACATGTGAAAATTTTTACATTAAATGTTGAAAAAGAAAGGACAAAAAGCTAAAAATAAAAACATACCATTTCACAGAAGGTATGCCTTGTCTCCAGCTCTTCCTTAAGGGGTAATGTGTTGACCTAAATGTCTATATTTGTAAAGCATGTACAATGTAACTACTACCACTCAGTCTCCCACTAAAGAAACCCAGAAAGAGGAAATATATTAAAAGAGCAAACCTAGACAAAATTGAAAGCAAAGGAAATCAAGTTATTTGAATTTTCAAATAGACAAGGTATAGCCTAATTAATGAAAGACAAGATATGACTTGTCATTAATAGAGAAGGGTTGCTTATACAGTCTCAGCTGAAATAATATATTATATTTCAATAATACAAATTTTTAAAATTTCCAACTGGAAATGGAAAACTTTTATACTTAAAAATATAAAATGGCAAAAATGATAATATCAAATATCTCTGATAATATCAAATAGAGACTATGACAGGAACAATAAAAGAGGAATTAATGGGGAAAAAAGGAAATAACTTCAAAACTAAACTACAGGGCTTCCCTGGTGGCGCAGTGGTTGAGAATCTGCCTGCTAATGCAGGGGACACGGGTTCGAGCCCTGGTCTGGGAAGATCCCACATGCTGCGGAGCAACTAGGCCCGTGAGCCACAATTACTGAGCCTGCGCGTCTGGAGCCTGTGCTCCGCAACAAGAGAGGCCGCGATAATGAGAGGCCCGTGCACGGCGAGGAAGAGTGGCCCCCGCTTGCCGCAACTAGAGAAAGCCCTCGCACAGAAACGAAGACCCAACACAGCCATAAATAAATAAGTAAATAAATAAATAAACCCAAAGTTAAAAAAAAAACACTAAACTACATGGAATTTTTCAAAAATTTCTAGTGATGAATAATTTTTATGCTACTGATATTTCTTCAAATATAAAAAGCATGGTTTATTGTCCGGTTTCTTATATCAAGAACTTAAAAATATGGTTTTTCTTCCCAGTTTTGACAAAAGCAAAACTGAAAGGAAAATATTAGCACTAGTGTATTATGAAGATAGATAGAGCTGAAATTAAATCTTAGGGAATAGTTTGAAATTTTAAAAAATAAAATACTGAAAAATGTCTTAGAAAATAGAATTTAGTTTCTAACCTGTTAAAAATTTCACTTGGAAAGTGACTTAGGAAAAAATATATTAAGTCAACATATTATTTGAAAAAAAGAAAAAAGTAGTAAGTAAAATTAGGTTCTACCTCTGAACATGCAAAGAAGGCTTTGGATAATGTGCTATCTACCTCAACAAAATCGTAACCTTTGGAGAGCAATGTGTGAAAAAGCCCACTCACACACTTAAGAAATTCTGCTCACCTCCAGGCCCTGCTGAGCAAGTAAGTCCTTATTCTGAAGTTTTGTGAAGGGGTAGCTGTTCGTGGTTTGACCTTTGGTTTAAATGGCCTGGTTTCAAAAGTAAGCACAACAATCAGAAAATGAGGCAGCCTCAAGAGCAGAAGCCAACACATATATCAAGATTTTCTATGAAGTTAAGGCCGTTGCTGTGTCATTCATTCAATTTTAAATCAGTCCAGAACAAGAAGAGGACCCCTCTCTGGGAGAGAGAGAGAGAGAGAGAGAGACTGTGTCCCCAGTTGCTGTTACCTTCATATTTCCCTGATTTCTTGCTCTGTACATTTCTTGCCCTTGACTTTCTATGAGACATTCTTTGTACTTTCTCTCCCCCATTTCTTCTCCACGTACTGCTCTATTATTTAGCAGGCTTGAGTGTGTTTCCTTTACTTTAAACCAAAGGAGCCCCAACTAAACAGAATGGATAAGAATTAGGGAATTCCTGGTAGTCCAGTGGTTAGGACTCCACGCTTCCACTGCAGGGGCATAGGTTCGATCCCTGGTGGGGGAACTAAGATCCCGCAAGCCACGTGGCACTGAAACCGTGCACCTCAGATTGGGACTTGAACCCACGTGCCAGGACTCAAACCGGGCCAAAACCCAGATTGGGACTTGAACCCATGATGCTGGGACTCGAACCCAGCCAAAACCCACAGTCTTCCAAGTGTGATCACACACCTGCTTTCAGGACTTAATGAAGCTCTGGTTTTTGATGTCTCATTGCAGAAAGAATTCAGTGAGACACAAAGTGATAGGTAAGAAGTGGGTTTATTTAGAGAGAAACACACTCCACAGACAGAGTGTGGGCCATCTCAGAGGTAAGAAAGGCACCAGGGTATGGGGTTGTCAGATTTTATAGGAGTGTATAATTTCACAGGCTAATGAGTGGGAGGAGTATTCCAGCTATTTTAGGAAGGGGCGGGGATTTCCAGGAATTGGGTCACCGCCTACTTTATGATGCTTATGGTCCATCCTGGAACTGTCATGGTGCCTGTGGGTGTGTCATTTAGTTTGCTGATGTGTTACAGTGAGCGTATACTGAGGCTCAAGGTCTAGTGGAAGTCGACTTGTTTGCCATCTTGGACCCATTTGGTTCTAATCAGTTTATGTCATGTCCTTGGGCTATGCCATTCTTTCAAAGGTTGTGCCCTGCCCCCTTCCCTCCTGTTTCAGCGTGGCCAAAAAGAAAGAATGAAAGAAAGAAAGAGTACAATTCAATGGTTTAAAAAAAAAGAATGAACAAAAATTAATTAATTATTATATACTTGAAGTGCCTGACACATAAGAGCAGATTAAATATTTGCTGAGTAAATAAATAAATTATAAGATAGAACATCTGTAATTGATTAAAATTTCAATGAGGAAATAATCCACCATTTCAGACATGTTTTTAAAATGATAAAGATATGGAGAATGATTAACTTTGATTTCTATTTTATTCAGTAATAAATTACAGCTAGGCCCAAAAAAATAAACATTTTTTAAAAAGTTTGTTAATTCTGCTTTTTTGAAACAACTCTAAAAGCTTTAGACTCTACATCTGAATACAAGTTGCAATTATATGACATAGTTATGGCAGTTTCAATTTATAAAAAATAAAATATTTGGTGAAATAAATTATCTGAGGGCAGATATATATTCTATTAAATGAAATAAGGATAAAATTATGACTTTTTCCATTCTTCTTAACAGTAGGGGGAGAACCTTTGTATACGCAACTCTGTTACCTATGTAAAAATTCTGCACATTGGATTTTAAAATACAAAGTTAACCTCCTAAATATCATATTTTCAGAGCTCATTTTTATTACAAATTTAGTATATTGTTATGCAAAAAACAATGGATATTCTCTTCATAAAAATCGACATATTATTTGTGAAGACTGTAATATAGACTTGTTTGAATATAATCACTTCATATTTTCTCATTCCATGAACTGGTTCAGGAAGTATTTATTTAGTTTTTAAGTACAAAACCCTGTGATGGCACCAGAGAGGAATACAGAAATGAAAACCGGGTGAACTACTACTAAGGAAAAGGAGGATGAAATTGTCACTGCAAATAAGTAAGTAAAGTTCTTATTGGAGAATTAAAGGAAGAGGATACAATTTTGAATTGAGCCTTGGAAAATGAAATGGATTACATTCAGCCAAGTGGTGTTAATTGACCAAAGACTTTGGGCATAACTTATTTTATCAGGTTTTATCATTTGTTTCTGGAAATGGAATTATATATTGATCAGTGGTAGACTTTGGAGGCAAACAAAAAATGGATCTTAAACACTCAATGACTGATAAAACTGAAGATAAAACAAGCAAACTAAACACGGCTCTGACTTCAGGCTATTACTGTTAGATTTTAGTAAACTTGGAAACAACAGGAAATTCCAAACTGCACATTTTTGCCAAATCTTATTGTGTTTAACTTATATCCTTAAGTTGCTCTGAGTCTTATATAATAGTTTGTGTACATTAACAGCCAATTGACTTGGAGCAAACACGGTGAGACAACAGCATATCAGGAAAAAGGAATGATAAGGACAGGTGCAGAGCACAGAGTCTTTGGAGGATCAGATCTGTTGTGCTTCATGCAGTAAGTACTGAATACACTCCACTCCAATCTTGGGAGGCCTAATGGTCTAAGCTGAGTCATCTTGGAGCTTGATATGAAATTCACATTTTTCTGTATGAAGGGTCTGAACTGTCACCATTCTTGGCCTTATACTCAGCTCTCACCCTTTGTTTCCCAAGTATGGTCCTCTTACTGATGGCAAGACACCACATGATTGTAGGGGTTACCATGACATCTGCTCACATACTGAGAAAGATTCAGTCCCTTTTCAACCTTTGGGAATACATCAAGAAGAAAGCCTGATTTTAATATTTTAAAGAATATTAAGTTTTTAAACAATTCTTTAACATTTACTATTGCCCTTTTTAAAGGGGGGGCTATGAGGTGTCAGGCTCAGAGCATTGACAGGCAAGAGTATTCAGATAGTATTTATTAGTATTCTATGTTCATTACATTCATGAAAGGTGATATTGGTTTACTATTTATGATGTAATATGAAGTTTACTTTTTAAAAATATTTATTTATTTATTTATCTATTTTTGGCTGCGTTGGGTCTTCATTGCTGTGCGCGGGCTTTCTCTAGTTGCGGTGAGCAGGGGCTCCTCTTTGTTGCGGTGCACGGGCTTCTCATTGCGGTGGCCTCTCTTGTTGTGGAGCACGGGCTCTAGGTACATGGGCTTCAGTAGTTGCAGCACGCAGGCACAGTGGTTGTGGCTCGCAGGCTTAGTTGCTCTGCGGCATGTGGGTTCTTCCCAAACCAGGGCTCAAACCCGTGTCCCCTGCATTGGCAGGCGGATTCTTAACCACTGCGCCCCCCGGGAAGTCCCGAAGTTTACTTTTATTAAATCAATTTATTTATTTATTTAATTTTTGGCTTTCTTGGGTCGTCGTTGCTGCACGCGGGCTTTCTCTAGTTGCGGAGAGTGGGGGCTATTCTTCATTGCGGTGCACGGACTTATTGCGGTGGCTTCTCTTGTGGAGCACAGGCTGTAGGCACACAGGCCTAAGTAGTTGTGGCACGTGGGCTCAATAGGTGTGGCTTGCGGGCTGTAGAGCGCAGGCTCAGTAATTATGGCGCACCGGCTTAGTTGCTCCGCGGCGTGTGGGATCTTCTCAGACCAGGGATCGAACCCGTGTCCCCTGCATTGGCAGGTGGATTCTTAACCACTGCGCCACCAGGGAAGTCTCTGAAGTTTACTTTTTAAAAATAAATGTATTTAATTTACAAATAGTTAATTATTAAGAAACATTAAGACAATTAATAGTATAGTTTTCACCTAGATAAGGCAAAATTGTGAGGATTTTACACAAATTAGTGACGTGTTGAGCCATTGCTCTGAGCTGAGGGAGAAGCTGTGAGAGGGTGTGCTGTCAGCTAGAAGTCCCAGAACAGAAATTAGAGGCCCCTTCTCTCCATGTACCTTTGTGGGGGAGGAAGAATTCTCCTCTACCCTTCCAGGTTCTTCTGGCTGGTCTAAAAATTAAATTGACATGAGACTGATTAACAGGAGAAAATCAAACAAAGTTTAATAACATGTATATATGGGAGAGACCCAGAAGAACTGAGTAAGTCCCCAAAATGGCTAAAACCCTCACCTTAAATATCATCTTCAGCTAAAGACAAAAGAAGGTGTTGGTCATCGTGATTTGGGACTTCAGAGGGGAGAATGGCAATTCACATGGAGATGGAAAAGCAAATGTTTGGTAAATAAATGTTTGCTGGGCCCTGCAGAGACAGTGGGACACTGAGGGAACTCTAATCACGAGGCCCCCCTGAGTTTCCCTCACCACATCTAACCCATATTCTTTGCAGAGGTCTCTGGTGATAGCTCTGTTCCAGGAACAGGCCCTCTATCTAAATTGTTTTAAGGCAGTTAGGGGGAAAGTCACAGTTTCTTCCTGACTCTTTTGGGCCTTGATTGTTTTCAACCTAAATAATCGGCATGCCAGACACATTTGGGGGTGGCAAGTTGGCACGTTTTGTTTGCCTACACCTTCAACTCAGTTTATGAAATAGCGATCTCTCTAAGTTGATGTTCGGCAATCGTGTTCATGATAGATGGCTTCAGGAAGGCAAAGCCAGCTGTTGCTTTTAATCCTGTGTACTATGAAAGCAGGGACAGAGATGTTTGCTTTCTCTTCTATTTGTGTTAGCGCCATGATAAAATATGACCTTTTCTGCTGTTTGTCTTTGACCTTGAGGTCACGTGCATCTTTTCTACAAAGTTGCTCAAGCTGGTTATTTTTCCATTATTGGTAAGAGAAAAGAGGCAGATCCAATATAGATGTGCAGTTTTTGTTTTTATCTGAATTTTTGTTTTTATTTTAACTGTATTTGATAAGGAATGAATATATAGGGCTATAAAGATTCTTTTTTTAGGACTAAAAAATTTCTCTTTATGAAAAAAATGCATCGCTTTTGAAATTTAAATGATATTTCATTATTAACTAGAAGTATATCCCTTCTAATCTACGTAGAGTAATAAAACATATTATGTGACTAAGAAAGAAAGTAATTGTAGAATATAGTGTGTTTTATAATAAAATGCTTATTCAGTTATGAATTTTAAATCAGTTATAATCATTTAATGAAAAATTTTAACCATTAAATATTTTGGTAACAGACACATGATTGTGTTATACTCGAATTATCAGACCAAATTAAACAAAACTCAAATAATCATATCAGGAAATACCATCAATGTAGTCATTGAATAGTTTGGTAGCTAACTATATTGACTTTTAATAATAAATGCTGTATTTGACAAGTTTTGAATACTGCTTTTTTAAATGATCTTAACAAATTTGTGGCTCTTGAACTATTTGTTAGTGGAGACAGAGTTTGAACCTATCGTTTTTATTTGTAGAATAAATAAACAAACATGTTTATTATTAGTTATAAACAAACATGTACTAGAAGCCCAATAGATATTATTTTTATTTACCACCTATTTCTTTCCGTCTGGAGTTATTTCAGTTGATTAGTCCAAGTATTCTGAACCATCTTTTCCTTTGGAGTATGTTCATTCCGAACCTCATTAGCAACCAACCTGTCTCTTTTATTTATTTATTTATTTATCTATGGCTGTGTTGGGTCTTCGTTTCTGTGCGAGGGCTTTCTCTAGTTGCGGCAAGCGGGGGCCACTCTTCATCGCGGTGCGCGGGCCTCTCACTATCGCGGCTTCTCGTTGCGGAGCACAGGCTCCAGACGCGCAGGCTCAGTAGTTGTGGCTCACGGGCCTAGTTGCTCTGCGACATGTGGGATCCCCCCAGACCAGGGCTCGAACCCGTGTCCCCTGCATTGGCAGGCAGATTCTCAACCACTGCGCCACCAGGGAAGCCCCCAACCTGTCTCTTGATCAATTGCTCTTATTATTGTTTAGTCCATTCATTTATAACCTCATTTTTGCAACAGCTCAATTATTTTAAAGGCTTCCTGGAATGACTTGTGTGCTTGGGGAGTGTATTTCCTTGAAACTTTTAACATTCTTTGCTTAAGTATCATTGATGTCACAAATATGTTTTGGTTTCTTGCCCTATGTTTTCCCTCAGAATTCATGACATCCCTTCCCCCTACCACACCAAGGGGCACCCCAGATTACCATCATTATGCTAGAAATTTCAGCCAGCACTTCCTGGAGGCTGTCAGTTTTCTTCACAAACATTATTGCGGCTTCGCTTTAGACATCACATGCCTTATAGTCTTCTAAACTGGTTTGCTTCTTTTGAAATGCGTAGAGGAACTGAACACCCAAAAATAATAAAGAAAAATCAATTTGTCTTTCTTTAGCGGTGCGCTGCCTTCCTCTGGTAGTTCCATTTAAAGTAAGTGAATATCAGATTTTAAAATTAAATATTAAATGCTCAGGGGCTTCCCTGGTGGCGCAGTGGTTAAGAATCCACCTGCCAGTGCAGGGGACACGGGTTCGAGCCCTGGTCCCGGAGGATCCCACATGCCGCGGAGCGGCTGGGCCCGTGAGCCACAATTACTGGGCCTGCGCGTCTGGAGCCTGTGCTCCGCAACAAGGGAGGCCGCGATAGTGAGAGGCCCAAGCACTGCGATGGAGAGTGGCCCCCGCTTGCCGCACCTGGAGAAAGCCCTCGCACAGAAACGAAGACCCAACACAGCCATAAATAAATAAATAAAAATTAAAAAAACAAAAACAAAAAAAACAGATATTTATTTAAAAAAAATAATAATAATTTTAAGAATTAAAGGAAATATCTTCAATTTATTCAAAGATGTAGGTTTTGAGGCATGTATTTCTTTTTTTTTTAATAAATGTATTTATTTTATTTATTTATTCTTGGCTGCATTGGGTCTTCGTGGCTGCGCGTGGGCTTTTTCTAGTTGCAGCGAGTGGGGGTTACTCTTCGTTGTGGTGTGCTGGCTTCTCACTGCGGTGGCGTCTCTTGATGCGGAGCACGGGCTCTAGGCGCACGGGCTTCAGTAGTTGTGGCATGTGGCCTCAGTAGCTATGGCTGGCGGGTTCTAGAGCGCAGGCTCAGTAGTTGTGGCTCACGGGCTTAGTTGCTCCGCGGCATGTGGGATCTTCCTGTACCAGGGCTCGACCCTGTGTCCCCTGCATTGGCAGGCAGATTCTTAACCACTGAGCCACCAGGGAAGCCCCGAGGCATATATTTCTAATTTTAAATATTTTTTTGTATGCTAAACTAAAGCAGGATGAGACATTTTTCTAAACCACTTTAAGGGATATTAAAACTTGATCTTATTGGATATATATATAATAAGGCTTTTATAGCTTTGCCATTTTAGCTTGTGCTGGGTAACAGCTTCCTGGAGACCACAAGGGGGCAGACTAAGAACAAATGAAAGAAAATAATCAATTTATAGCCTCTTTTTCTGGTTAAAAGTTACTTTCAGACTGAACGGATCTGGTTTTAATTTCTTTTTACTGAATTTTATATTGTTTTCTTCTGACCGTGAAAACAATTTCACAATCTCTTTGCAAATATTGAAAAACTGATTGAGCACTAAAAATCTAAATTTATTTGATTGACCATACCCAGTTTATCTCTTATTTTCTTCTAAGAGGTAGATAGAAGAACTGTGTTGAAGTCACAAATTATGCTGGAGGAATAAATTTTCATCCCATTATTTTCCACTAATTAATTTTCTTTTTGATATTTTATTTTAAAATATGGAAAAATATTATTCACAACTAATGTCTTATTTGTTTTCATAACAATTATATAGATTAATATTTTTAAAAGAAATGGCTTGGGTACTCTTGTATTCATCTTACTCTTATTTCGACTTCATAGGTTGACTGAAACTTTTATTTATTTATTTATTTTGGCCATGCTGCACAGCTTAGTGGTATCTTAGTTCCCCCTCCAGGGACTGAACCCTGGGCAACGGCAATGAAAGCACCAGGTCCTAATCGTTGGACCATGAGGGAAGTCCCTTGATTGAAACTTTTAAACACTCCTCTATATTTACTTGAAGGTAATTTGATTAGTTGGGAAAAATATTTTCTAACAGAATCAATTTTTTTTTTCAGGGAAGTATATTTGTGTGCTCATCTATCTAAAAATGATAACTATTGTGTAACAATTATAAGACTAACATATTGAAAACCATTCTTTGGCACAAGAAGGAAAAGTTCATGTT
This sequence comes from Balaenoptera ricei, assembly GCF_028023285.1. NCBI lineage: Eukaryota > Metazoa > Chordata > Mammalia > Artiodactyla > Balaenopteridae > Balaenoptera > Balaenoptera ricei. The sequence goes on from NC_082642.1 coordinate 6,608,472, forward strand.
TGCATTAATCCTTAATAATTAACTGAATGTTCATGAAGAATGAATGCATGGTTAGAATGAAGAAAAGATCTTCACTGCAGTCAACGTTTTGATCCATTATAAATAAGTGAGATTTAGCTAATATGTTCAGCTATATTACTTCTAAATTCAACTAGATTTAAACATGGAAGTTATCCAACAGCTTACATACTTAAATATATCCAAGTGAAGTATTTCATTTAAATTACTATAGATAAAATATGAAGTTTCCTATTCACTTAGCCCCAGTCTCTAATTCCAAATTACTGCGTGAGATCTAGCCCAGGTATAATGCATCCTACACTCCAAATAGTCACAATTTACTCTCACTGCCTATTCTTTTGTTTGAGATTTTTAAAATACACACATTTAAATTTGGTATTTAATTCAAAGAATAAAGATTTTAAAAGTTGAAAAATAGTGGTTAGATCTCTAAACAGACACCATTCATCTCAACCTAAGGATAAAGAGAATGAAAGAGCAACTGAAATTAGAACTGTTCATAGCTGAAAAGCCAACCCACATATCAACCCCCTGCTGAACTGATCCCCACTCCCCATAAGTTAGGGAGAAGCATTTGAAAAAGAGGAAATATATATTCTAAACTTCAGGTCTTTTACCGGCATAGAATTTTAAAGCCCACGACAAAAGTTGATAAAGATCATTGCATAGAGTCGGCCACTTTTTAGGGAAGAAGAGATTTAATTTCCAGGTAGCATAATTTGGGAGACTGTTAGGATCAGAAGGATAGAGCTTTTAGCTTTAGTGACACTAAGTTTTTGGATGACATGATCTCAACTCGTATGCCTGGCTTATCCTGACAGTAGTGAGAACATGTCTCTCCAAGACTGCAGGCTTGCTGCGTTATACCACAGGCATAATACTGGGGTTCCCTCCAGAGTGAGTCATCTCCTGAGAATTTAGGGGAGTTGAGGCCTTTTGATAATCTGAGACCTCAGCTTGGAAAAGAAGAGTGACATCATATCTCTAGGAGACAAAATGGAGTGTATGCTTCTCTGACAGTCATTTAGGGTTTTTCTTGCAAGAGAGATCTCTCACTTAGATACACCCTCTGAATGGTGTCAACAGACGTTCTCTGAGGGAAAACAGCTCCACAATGAAACATTCATTCTTCTTATGCAGGCACCTCGTCTTCTTCAGAGCCTTAAATGTACTTAAAAAAAAAAACACAAAAAAACCCCACTACTGTTCTCTAGAAACTGACAAATGAGATGCTTCCCTAACCCACCCTCAGCCTCCTGTCAGAATTCTACAATCTTTCATAAGAGATTTAAGTTTTAAGGGCTCTTAGGCTTTCCAAAAAGGGTTATGATTTTATTTTATAATGATACCCTAGCCTAGAGCCTAGGGAAAAGGGAGAGCTGATTATTTTAGAAATACAATTAGAAATAATTCCAACCCTAATCAAGAGAAAGAAGTGAATACCAGTCCTGGGAGGACATTCCTATCTAGAGTAAGGCCTACCAACATTAGACTCCACTTTAAAAAATGATATCAAAAAAGAAATTGAAAGAGGCATGCCAAAATATGTAAAGTTTTAAAGACTAGAAGGGTAGTTATAAATTATGTGGCACAATCAATAATATTGGGTGATTTGGAAACAAAGATTTGCCATGTTTGAGCTAAAATGTTCTAAATCCACCAGCCACAGCAGCTTGGCTTTTCCCCCACTGCTTCCTTTTGATAGGTTGCCGGGCAGATTCTCAAGTCCGAGTTAAAATGCTCAGAGCACAGAGGAAATCTAAGTCCTTTTTTTCTGGCTCCTGGCTCCTGGCTCCTGTGTCTCATGCCCCCTCTGGAGGCTGATGAGTATCTAAATACCTGGGTATTTGTGCAGCTCAAACACTCTCCTGCTCCTTCCCCCAACACATCCACTTGTGACAAGAGCCAACCTGAGCCCGGTCCACTGGGAAGAATACATGTTATTATTTGTAGTGATTATTTTGCAGAGTGTTAAATGTTGTTTGCACTATTGAGGTACATCAGAAATATGTTCTGAATGAAGGTGTTGATTGGTTTATATGGTAAACAACTATGCATAATTAATTCTTGGTGATTTACACGATACACTATCCCCAGTGGAGCTGTGGCCTTTGGGGCAGACCCAGGAACTTTGAGACTTACCTAAGGTGACCTAGGTAGTTAACAGTTTTATACTTATCCCTCCTCTCCCAACCACCCTCCCTAAGGAAGGGAAGAGTAGCCTCCAATATCATTAAGTAAATGATAGGACAGGCTTTGAAGCTGGGCTGTCTGGGGTTGATTTCCAGTCTTGCCACTTACTAGCCATGTGATCTTGGGACTTCTGTCTCCTAAAGTAAGATCTGACATATTTTAAATGATACCCATTATCACTGAGAAATGAAATCATTTACTTTTACGTCTTCCTTTCTGCCTAAATAACACACACACATATACATTTTTTTTTTCTTGACTCTGATCAGCGTAGGCCTAGCCTTCACTTTTTATCACCTACTCAGTCTTATCTAAGAAACATTTATTTTTGGCATAATCACACATCAGCCCATAAAGCTGAGAGAATCTTGGTATGTAAGGCATCTGGTCTGAAAACAAATCCACACAGCTCTTGGTTGGTTGATATGACATTAACATCAAGTCTGCTGTCCATCTTGACAGCTGGTCATAATTTTGTGAGGCTGAAATGAAAGGAATAGAAGCAGGATATTAGTGAGAATGAACAAATGAAGAGAAGGGTGTTTCACAAAAATCCTATTGTACTTATTTTTTTTTAAAATAAACATACTTTTATTTTATTTTTGGCTGTGTTGGGTCTTCACTGCTGTGCATGGGTTTTCTCTAGTTGCGGCAAGCAGCATTGTGGTGTGCTGGCTTCTCACTGCGGGGGCTTCTCTTGTTGCAGAGCACGGGCTCTAGGTGCGCGGGCTTCCGTAGTTGTGGCTCACAGGCTCTAGAGCGCAGGCTCAGTAGTTGTGGCACCCGGGCTTAGTTGCTCCACAGCATGTGGGATCTTCCCAGACCAGGAATCGAACCCGTGTCCCCTGCATTGGCAGGCAGATTCTTAACCACTGGGCCACAAAGGAAGTCCCTGCACTTACTTTATATTCTGGTAGTTCTCCATCTGTTCCACACTGAAATACTAGGGAGACAAATTTAATGCTGGACTTTTCTGTAAGAAATTCAGTAGAATTGGAGTTTCTCAGCGGACTTCCTAATTGCCCTGTCTCTTTCATCTTTTGTCCTGCATTGGTAATAGGCTGTTCTAAACCAGCCTCGTTCTCCAAAAGACTATCCCAACACCCTTACAGGAAGAGATACTGATTTGGCTCTGTGTTAGGTGATGGATATTTAAACATGAAAACACAAGTCACTGAATTGACCAATGTCCTGTTAGGTATGTGAGCCAAGGAATTATAAACAGAATTGTGGTAATATAGAAGGACCACTTAAATCTGCATGGACAATAGCAAAATGTCTGAAAATAAGTGGGATAGAACTACATTCCCTTAAAACACAAAGCTGGAATGCCCTCATTTACTGCTTACATCTGCATTACTATCCTAAAAACGTATCTAGCTAAGACTTGACTTTGCCTCTTTTTCTCTTGTCTAGGAGGAAGCTTCGATGCTCTCTGTAAGCACTTCTAATCCTTTTATCTGCATCTAACTCTTTTGCCAATGCTCTGAATCTTCTTCCCTCTTATTTCCTCTGGGATGTTCCTCCATTGGTCAACACTTACAGTCCATCTATTTCTCTAACATAATGCTATTAATTAACTTTATTTTTTTTCAGTTTATGAAGTTTGTCAGGTCTCTCTCACATTAAAAAAAATTTAAAATTAAATGATCTCACTTTACTCTCCCTTCAATCTATCATCCTCTTGCTTATTCCTTTCACAACTAAATCCTTTCAAGGCCAATGTTTAAAAAGTAATTAATTGCAGGACTCAAAGAAAAAATAATCAAGGACCTCATAAATTGTAGAGCAAAAAGCAAATATGAGAAAAAACATTGTTCTGCTTCTTGAAACTCTTCGGTAGCTCTGCATTGCACATAGAATGAAAGCAAAACTTGCTGCGGTTGCCCACAGACCACTGTTAATCTAACATCTTCGAACTAAATTACAGCTTCCCCATCAATCCCAGATGTCTCATATGATTTCTTGAACTTGATATTTTGTAGCAGGGACTTTTGTTCTTGTTACTGGCTCTGCTGGAAAACTTTTTCCTCAACACTCAGGGTGGCTATTTCCTTTTCATTATTTTAGTCTCTAAGCCGATGTTTCCTCTTCAGTGAGGCTCTCTCTGACCATACAGCCCTGCCCCTGCCATCTGCCCAAATCACTCTCTTTTCCTCCTGTTTGTCTCCCTCAAAACACTTCTCATGATCTTAAATTATTCATTTATTCGTTAGTTTGATACTAATTTGTTATTTTACTCCACCACTAGAATGTAAGCTCTGTGGGGGCAGACTCCTTATTTGCCTGGTAGAATTTAACAGAGTTCAATTGTCTAATAAAAGAGATATAATAGATCATCTCTAGAAAGAGTTTTTTTTTTTATTGAAGGAATAAAATAATCAAAGAAGTGATAGGAAAACATCCCCAAGGAGCCAGACAGAGGCACACCTTTCTTGCAGGCCAGCATCAGAGCTGCTTTGGCAGGCAGTCAGTCAGTTGCCATGATATCCTAGGGTCCTCCTCTCCTTCCACTTCTGAATATCATATCTCTCATGGTTAACCCTGGGCACATGCCAACCAGCCTGCTTATAGAGCATTTCCTTGAGACCTTCCTTACATGTCCTTGGTCTGTACTCTGGATCCCCAAATGATGGCATAACACTCTATAACTAACTCAGCGTCAGATGATCTCTGATTTGTTGATGAAGTTAAATACCAGACAACATCTAAGATAAGAATTTCAAACAACTGCCACTCTCTTGACATTCATGCTACCTAAACAAAGCATTTTTTAGTAAAACCTGCTCCAATGCCTCCTTGCTTGTTTTTCTTGATTTTTAAAAACATGATTCTGATATATAAACTAGAAAGCAAACAAACAAGGAAACATTTCTAAACATTATATAGACAAAAGATGCAGCACTTATTTTTAAAAAGTGAATCAATCAATCAATCAAACAAACAAAAGAGCCGAATCCTGGAACTTACTTCTCCAGATCAAATGGTTGCATACACACATCTGAATTCATAAAATTCTAAACTTACCACATGTGCTATAGTTTTCACCTGTGTTCAACCATATTATTCTCCATGGCTCCTCAAAATTATCTGGGAGAGGTATATAAACATAATATGCTAAAAGGTTAGAAGATACAGTGATTTTCTCCTCATGATGTAGTTTCTATGCTCCTCTGTCACTACCTTTGCCCTTTTGTTCACCTGGTCCTAGGAGTGCTAGTTGCTTCACGTAGTTACAGATCTCTGGGATTCGTTGTTTTTGTTTTTTGAAACTTCTGATGCCTGTATAATCAACTATCCAAATCAGATTCTTTCTGTTTGGTATACTTAGCATCATTTCAATTTCCTATCTGGACCCTGATAATACAAGCATTTGTATACCCATTTGTCAAAATTATATCAGTCTTTTTTCCACACATTCCGTTTTTTAAATTTTTATTTTGTTTTGGAGTACAGTTGATTAAACAATTGTGTTAGTTTCAGGTGTACAGCAAAGTGATTCAGTTATACATATACATGTATCTATTCTTTTTCAAATTCTTGTCCCATTTAGGTTATTACAGAATATTGAGCAGAGCTCCCTGTGATATACAGTAGGTCCTTGTTGGTTACCTATTTTAAATATAGCAGTGTGTACATGTCAATACCAAACTCCCAATCTACCCCTCCCACCCACCCTTCCCTTTAATCAATTCTTTTAAAGCAGAACAAAAGGAGAAGCCAAAAAACGTGAACGTCATAATGTTGCTTGCAAAATTTACTCACAAAATCTGCTGATGTAACGTGAGGTGCAAATTCTCCAGATAACCATGGGTCCCCAAGTAAGTCAGAAGCAATTGGTCGGAGACAGATTTTGCTGCCCCTTGGTCTATAGCTACGATGAATCTAAATGTCAGATTTTTTTTTTCTCCAGGGCATTTCAGCGAAGAGCAAGGTTTTAGTTAAGGGAATATAAAAACATAACTGTAGGGTTTATTACTGTAAATTTTCCATTCTGTGGAAATATAAAAACATTATTGCAGGGTTTCTGCTCAAGAAAATAACCATCAATTTATTTGTCAATTTTAACTAGTATCCTAATTTTCTTTTCTTTTCAGTTTTGAATAATTATAATCTATGAAAACAGATGTCTGTTAGACTTGCTGGATTCTGTTGTCATGCCAGCCAAGTAAGAGCTCTATGTTAGTTTCATTTTAAGCTAAAGGCCTTATATGTGATAATACTCTCAGTTTCCATGGTGATTAGTTATGGTTATAACTCTAGTTATAAATCTGTGGTTCTAATGAAATTATGTGTAATAGAGGATAGAGAAAGCGTGTTACGGTCTTTTCAGTACTTAGAGAGAAAAGGTGATATAATGATGTACATGGAAACCAATGCAGAGTGCCAACGTGTTTTAATAAAATTAAAATATGACAGCTCAAGGACACAAAGGCTACCACTGGATTTCTAGTCAGTCATGAATTATCGGAGTGAATAAGAATAAGGCTTCCAGAGATGTAAGATAAGGTTTAAGTCCTGTCTTTAAGGTTAATTGACTTTGTGTAAGTTAAATAGTATTTCTCTACCTTGTTTCTTCATCTGTGTACTGGGATCACTATAAAAGTTTTTACATCATAGGATTTTTTTGAGGAGGAAGTGATAAAATATATTTAAAATTCATAGTAGTTTATGTCATTTAGTACTCCCTCAAAAGAAAAAAGCAATTAGTCACCTAATTACACATGAGACTAAAACAAAACCTATTCTCAAGGACAGTGCTGACTTTTCATCAAAAACAATGGAGCCTAGGGAATTCCCTGGAAGTCCAGTGGTTAGGCACGTGGTTAGGCATGAGTTCGATCCCTGGTCGGGGAACTAAGATCTTGCAAGCTGCGTGGCATGGCCAAAAAAACAAAAACAATGGAGTCCAGAGGGCAGTAGAATGACATACAAAGTGCTGGGCGTGGGGGGTGGGGAAATATACTGTCAGGCAAGGATTCTATATCCAGAAAAACTATCCTTCAATGTTAAGTCAAAGTATCAATAAAGTCATCACTAGATAAATGGAAACTGACAGACTTTGTTGCTTGCAAAACCTTGCCCTTCAAATAATACTAAAGGAAATCCCTCAGGCTGAATGGAAATGATACAACATGATCACATAAATCCACAAGAAGGAATGAAGAGTGCTGGAAATTGTAAACATATTGGTAAGTATAAAAGACTCTGCGTGGATATCTATGTCTTTAACAATGTTTGTTTTAAAGTCCATTTTGTCTGATATTATTAGATCCACTCAGTATGTTTATGGTTATAGTTTCATGGTTTATCTTTTTCCGTCCTTTTACTTTCAACTTATTTGTGTGTGCGTACTTATATATTTTCTCTTCTAGCTTCTGTTTATTACATATACAGATATAAAATATATAACACTGACAGCTAGAAAGAAGAGAAAAAAATTGAGCTATATTGCAGCAAAGGCAGTAAAGTTGCCATATTTTACTGTAATTTAGTCAGTATTAAACAGAGTAGGTTGTGATACAATAAGGGTACATATTCATAGAGCAACCACCACGAAAAGAACACAAGCATATTTAAGTCATCAGTAAAGGATTTAACCGGTACATAAAGATTCATAAAAATAAGGCATTCAAAAGTAATTGAAGAAAAAATTACTCAAGCCGTATAGAAAACAAATAGCAAAATGGCAATGATATCAAATAGCAAAATTCCAATGATATCAGTAACTCCACTGAATGTGAATAGACCAAGTCTCCAATAAAAAACAGATGTTGTCAGACCAGATGAAAAAGCAGGAACTAATGATATGGTATCTCCAGGGAGAAATATCTTAGATTCACAGACACAATAGCACTTCAGTGCGGCAGCCAACTGAGGCTACTGCTTCCTTTCATTCCCAAACCATATGAAAGGTGCTGTACACCTAATTTTCTATCCTTTATCTATTTCTATAGAGATACATAGATACATAAATACATAGATAGATACATAGCAGAAAAACTGCTATTTTTCTTACAGAACTATGATGGATACAGAAATGCCTATTTGGGAGATTAAATCACAGTGACAATGAAATATTTTGGTGAAAATAAGGAGTTTAAGTAAGGATTGCAATGGAAAATTTAAAGAAAGAAAAAACTATAAGTCTAAGCCATTAGATATCCAGCTCATGGCACCATCAGAAATTCAGAAATTCTGTCTGCCCTGACAGAACAGCATCTCTTACAGGTGTAGGCCCAATGTATTTAAAATTAAACCCAAACTTTGCCAGTTAAATTCACTGTCCTTCCAGGCCTCTTATGTGCAACTAAGAACTTGAGAAAGAAGAGTGAGATCAGAGAATTGTGTTGATAACATTGGTGTGGATTCTGATTCCTTAAATAATGCTTAAACGTCAAAGGTCCACAAAACCTGCCTTGCCTGCAGCAATCATCCTTCTCCTTCATCCTCTGGCTGAAGAATGTATCTTCCAATTCCTGAAGATCATGTAATAACCTCACTTGAGTCAGTTTTCTTCCAAGATTCACTCCCATCACCTTGTTTTGCTTCCAGATTCACAACCAGAATAAAATCCTGGTGACCTAGAATGATGATTACAGTGTCTGAGCCTGGAAGATATGTAAATTGACTGAAAAAAATAAGGCCCCTCAGGCCTTATTACCAAGCAGATCCAATGATGCTCAAAGTCTGAGGCATAGGGTTATGAATAAAATATGTGGAAGATGGAGAGTCCTCAAAAAATTAAGAATAAAACTACCACAGGATCCAGCTATTCTACTTCTGAGTATTTATCTGAAAAGTACAAAAACATTAATTCAAAAAGATATATGCACCCTTATCTTCATTGAGGAATTATTTAGAATAGCCAAGATATAGAAACAATCTAAGTGTACATCAGTGGATGAATGGATAAAGAAGATGAGGTAAATATACACATATACCACTCAGCCATAAAAAAAAAGCCATAAAAAAAGAATGAGATCCTGCCATTTGTGACAACATGGATGGATCTGGAAGGTATTATGTTAAGTGAGATGACTCAGATAGAGAAAGACAAATACCATATGATTCCAATCCTATGTTGAATCCAAAAAACAAAATAAACAAACAAGCGGTGAGATACTCTGTGTTGAGAGATTGGTTCAAGATGGCGTAGTAGAAGGACGTGATCGCACTCCCTCTTGCAAGAGCACCAGAATCACAACTAACTGCTGAACAATCATTGAAAGGAAGACACTAGAACTAACCAAAAAAGATACCCCACATCCAAAGACAAAGGAGAAGCCACAATGAGACAGTAGGAGGGGCGCAATCACAGTAAAATCAAATCCCATAACTGCTGAGTGGGTGACTCACAGACTGGAGAACACTTATACCACAGAAGTCCACCCACTGGAGTAAAGGTTCTGAGCCCCACGTCAGGCTTCCCAACCTGGGGGTCCAGCAACGGGAGGAGGAATTCCCAGAGAATCAGACTTTGAAGGCTAGCAGGATTTGGTTGCAAGTCTTTGACAGGACTGGGGGAAAGAGAGACTCCACTCTTGGAGGGCACACACAAAGTAGTGTGCACATCAGGACCCAGGGGGAAGGAGCAGTGACCCCATAGGAGACGGAAACAGACCTACCTGCTAGTGTTGGAGCGTCTCCTGCAGAGATGGGGGGCAGATGTGGCTCACTGTGGGGACAAGGACACTGGCAACAGAAGTTCTGGGAAGTACTCCTTGGTGTGAGCTCCCCCGGAGTCCTCCATTAACCCCACCAAAGAGCCCATAGGCTCCAGTGCTGGGTCACCTCAGCATTTCCTCTAAGATCAGGAACAAGACAAGGATGTCCACTCTCACCACTATTATCCAACATAGTTTTGGAAGTCCTAACCATGGCAATCAGAGAAGAAAAAGAAATAAAAGGAATACAAATTGGAAAAGAAGAAGTAAAACTGTCACTGTTTGCAGATGACATGATACTATACATAGAGAATCCTAAAAATGCCAACAGAAAACTACTAGAGCTAATCAATGAATTTGGTAAATTTGCAGGATACAAAATTAATGCACAGAAATCTCTTGCATTCCTGTACACTAATGATGAAAAATCTGAAAGAGAAATTAAGGAAACACTCCCATTTACCATTGCAACAAAAAGAATAAAATACCTAGGAATAAACCTACCTAAGGAGACAAAAGACCTCTATACAGAAATCTATAAGACACTGATGAAAGAAATTAAAGATGATACAAACAGATGGAGAGATATACCATGTTCTTGGATTGGAAGAATCAACATTGTGAAAATGACTACACTACCCAAAGCAATCTACAGATTCAATGCAATCCCTATCAAACTACCACTGGCATTTTTCACAGAACTAGAACAAAAAATTTCACAATTTGTATGGAAACACAAAAGACCCCGAATAGCCAAAGCAATCTTGAGAAAGAAAAATGGAGCTGGAGGAATCAGGCTCCCTGACTTCAGACTATGCTACAAAGCACAGTAATCAAGACAGTATGGTACTGGCACAGAAACAGAGATACAGATCAATGGAACAAGATAGAAAGCCCAGAGATAAACCCACGCACGTATGGTCACCTTATTTTTGATAAAGGAGGCGAGAATATACAATGGATAAAAGACAGCCTCTTCAATAAGTGGTGCTGGGAAAACTGGACAGCTACATGTAAAAGAATGAAATTAGAACACTCCCTAACACCATACACAAAAATAAACTCAAAATGGATTAAAGACCTAAAGGGAAGGCCAGACACTATAAAACTCTTAGAGGAAAACATAGGCAGAACACTCTATGACATAAATCACAGCAAGATCCTTTTTAACCCACCTCCTAGAGAAATGGAAGTAACAAATGGGACCTAATGAAACTTAAAAGCTTTTGCACAGCAAAGGAAACCATAAACAAGACGAAAAGACAACCCTCAGAATGGGAGAAAATATTTGCAAATGAAGCAACTGACAAAGGATTAATATCCAAAATTTACAAGCAGCTCTTGCAGCTCAATATCAAAAAATCAAACAACCCAATCCAAAAATGGGGAGAAGACATAAATAGACATTTCTCCAAAGAAAATATACAGATTGCCAACAAACACATGAAAGGATGCTCCACATCACGAATCATTAGAGAAATGCAAATCAAAACTACAATGAGGTATCACCTCACACGAGTCAGAATGGCCATCATCAAAAAATCTACAAACAATAAATGCTGGAGAGGGTGTGGAGAAAAGGGAACCCTCTTGCACTGTTGGTGGGAATGTAAACGGATATAGCCACTATGGAGAACAGTATGGAGGTTCCTTAAAAAACTAAAAAAAGAACTACCATACGACCCAGCAATCCCACTACTGGGCATATACTCTGAGAAAACCATAATTCAAAAAGAGGCATGTACCACAATGTTCATTGCAGCTCTATTTACAATAGCTAGGACATGGAAGCAACCTAAGTGTCCATCGACAGAGGACTGGATAAAGAAGATGTAGCACATATACACAATGGAATATTACTCAGCCATAAAAAGAAACGAAACTGAGTTATTTGTAGTGAGGTGGATGGACCTAGAGTCTGTCATACAGAGTGAAGTAAGTCAGAAAGAGAAAAATAAATACCGTATGCTAACACATATATATGGAATCTAAAAAAAGAAAAATGGCTCTGAAGAACCTAGGGGCAGGACAGGAGCAGACGTAGAGAATGGACTTGGGGACATAGGGAGGGGGAAGGGTAAGCTGGGAAGAAGTGAGAGAGTGGCATGGACTTATATATATTACCAAATGTAAAATAGATAGCTAGTGGGAAGCAGCCGCATAGCACAGGGATATCAGCTTGGTGCTTCGTGACCACCTAGAGGGGTGGGATAGGGAGGATGGGAGGGAGACGCAAGAGGGAGGGGATATGGGGATATATGTATACATATAGCTGATTCACTTTGTTATACAGCAGCAACTAACACACCATTGTAAAGCAATTATACTCCAATAAAGATGTTACAAAAAAAAAAAAAAAAGATAAGGTGTCCACTCTTGAGGTCAAGGAAAACTTCCCTGTCTGCACATGCACAGGAAGGCTCCTTTGGGGGTCAAAAAGGGAGGGGGCACCACCCCATAATATGTGTGGACATGCACCCACAGGCCTCTGCAGTGGGATCCATCTTAGCAAAGAGTTGCGTACACGTGTTGGGGAGGGTCCTAGGACCAGTCAGTTGTGAAAAAAGAAAGAATATAATTGGCCAAAGGTAAACAGAGACGGGGAAGGACTGTCCTATATAAGTAATTTAAATCACCTCTTTACTGTGCTCCTCATTTAGGATGCCTGCACTCCTCTCCGGGTGTGTATTTCTGCCTCGCTTCTGACTTACTGCACTCCTCCTCATTAGACAGGACGCCCATACCCTTTCTCTCTGGGTGCGTACTTCTGCCTTACTCTGTCTTAAATAAACAAACTGTTTCTCTGTGTGGTCTCCCACATGTTATGCTGTGTCTCTAATAATAAACTTTGCACCTGTTTTTACAGTTTTTGACTCCTTGAAACATTCTTGCTTTTAAACGGGGAAAAGAGCCAGGGCCGCTTTGCCTCTAGCCTCTAGCCCCTAGTGGACCAGCGGTTAGGATTCCTGGTTTTCATCCAGGCTCCCCAGGTTCAATTCCTGGTCAGGGAAATAAGATCTCTCTTCAGGACCACTCACTGCTGTCTCTCTGAGATCAGCTGCATATCACGGTCACTTGCAAAAGGCAAATGAACAAGGTGTTAAGCTGATGAATGTCAACACAGGAAGGAAACAAAAGTGCCATCTAATTTACATGTTTCTAATCTTAATAGGAAAACCAGACCTTCCTATTTGGATCACCAGCATTGGAAGCTACCCAGGTAGTTCCCATGACTTTGTCGCCAGCTGATACTACTTATTTAAAGACCTCTTTTCCCAGTGCCCTAGATGTTTGCAGACGTACTCCACAGCTTGTGTCCAGTTTACAACCTCACAGATGGAGACGTGCACTGGCCAAAGCATGGAATTCTGCCACCAGCTGACTTTGTTCCTTTGATGGCACAAGCTCATCCAGAAGATCACCACATCAAAGTACGGTGGCCAAGGGAAGCCAGCTATCTACTGCCCCCACCCACCCACACTGCTCTGGAAGACCTAAGGACTTTAGAGACCCAGAGGAGGGGTCGCTAATGAGTGACGTTAGAAGGCTTTCTGCTACAGGTGAGCTCAGAGAAGTTGAAGTGGTGTATCCAGAAGATGGGTACATTCCCCCATTGACTTCCATCAGTGCTTTATTGAGGTTTTCTCAGAAATTATTGGCATGGATGCAAGGATGGATCAAAATCATCCTCTGGCCCTAACCACTTTTGTCTTGCCTTTTTTACTGATTATCCAAACTCGAATTAGGGAAAAGGTGGGAGGATGAACAGTACAGACTACTGCTTAAATCTTAACAGTGACTACTTAGCTTGGGGACAACCTAGAGAAGGATAAAGAAGAAAGGAATAAATTAAAAACTGCTATGTCAGCTGCTGAGAACTCTTTACTAAAAGAAATAATCCCTACTCTGGACAACCTATGAAGGGAATGAAAGCAAAGAGATAATATGTAATTATTGCAAGAAAACGGGATGTTGGAAGAAGGACTGTAAAAAGTTACTTTGGAGGATGCAAGAATTTCATGAACAAGGGAAGCAAGAAAGGCCAGAGGCTAGGAAATAATTGACAAATGGCTTAAAATTGACAAATTCCGGGATCTCAGAGACAGAAACTGGTGAAATGGTCATGCTGGTGCTACTTACTCTGCAATTTCCTTGAGAATTTCTCATTTCCATTTGGTGATAGATCAATATAAGATATTGGTATATTGGATCCACCATGTTCCTTTTCCTCCGAGGTTCCCATACAAATCGGTCCTCTGATTGAAGTGCAAATTTTCTTACTTCCTGTATCCCCTGGGAAGAGATCTGCTGTGCAACTTAAAAGTCAGCATATTCTGTACTCTGGCAGAATGTCTGTGGATTTCTATGGGGAAAAAGCCACCTGATTTGTTTACTGTGTGTCGTCTGAAAGAAAAGGGATACTGCAGAGAGTAGCAGTGTGACACCATGTGGGAAAAGCACCCTGAAACAGGTTGATGCATCACTTTTGGCCCTAGAACCACTAAGAGAATCAGAAAAATAAGGGGTAGTTTAAAAAGAATGCTCATTCTGTAATACTCCCATGCGTCCAATAAAGAAGGAACGTTAATTTTATATGGATGGTCAATGACTATACGGCTTTGTACAAAATTTCGGACAAATAACAAATTTGTTATTTGTTTCGGACAAATAACAAATAAATTTGTTGTTCCATTATCAGTGTGGTTCCTAACCCTGCAACTGTTCTGACTTCAATACCATTGTTTGCAAGGTTTTTCTCTGTACTGAATAGTTGATCTATGTTCTGCATTTCTCACTTTCTGTCCCTCTCGCGGATAAATCTAAATTATTATTGCTTTTGCTTATAAAGGAATCCAGTATCCAGTATTTACGGCAAAGGATTCCTAAAGGTTTTTGGGACTCTATTTTTTTAAAATTATTTGCAAAACAAAAAGTGAGCAAGAGATTTGTCCCACCCCCAGAGGGATCTGTAATTACTCAATATGTAGATGATTTGCTGGTAGTGTCAACAGCTAGAGAGCAATGCAAGATTGATAATTTGGCTTTCCTTCACAGGGGCATAAGGCCTCCCAGACAAACTGCAATCTTGCTGAATGTTTGACGCATCTGTTGTCAGCTATAAGTCACAGAGTATTACAATCTAGGAGTCAGTAATAACAGCTTACCACCACCAAAAAAAAAAAAAAGCAACTTGTGGGACTAGTACAGAATGGTACACAGCAGACTCCAACATTTGCAGAGTAGACAAAACATCTGACGAAAAACGTGCGTGATAATCCTCCATGATAATTCGTCCTCTGGTTTGGTATGAAGAGGCTTTGAACAACTGAAATTGGCTTTGATGCTATGCTATGGTGATTTCTTATTAAATTTGGAAGTTTGGAGGGGTTTTTTTGGTGGGGGGGGATTTTGTTTTGTTTTTTTCGGTCTGTAATTAAGCCGTCACAAGCAGCTAAGTTAATAGCACTTAGGAGAGCTGTAATTCTTGGTCCTGTATTTACAATGAATATGTATACTATTAATAAATATATGTTTGGTGTTTGCCATGAAACAGGGGAAGTTTTTTTTGTAAAGGGCCTCCGGGTGTCCCAGCCCCGTAGGAGCAGTAGAAGGCCGGGAGGAAGCCGGTGGAGCGTAGCCTGGTGCGTCCCGCGGCGGGGCGCCAGCCCAGAGCCGCCCGGGTCCCTCACGGGCAACGTGGTCGCCGCCGCCCGCGCGTCACGGACGCCCCCGCCGCCATCTTGCTCCGAGGTTCGCGGTAAGTTTTTTTTTTTTTTTTAATAAAGTCCAGAATTCTTTTTTTTTTTTTAATTAATTAATTAATTAATTTGTGGCTGTGTTGGGTCTTCGTTTCTGTGCGAGGGCTTTCTCTACTTGTGGCAAGCGGGGGCCACTCTTCATCGCGGTGCGCGGGCCTCTCGCTATCGCGGCCTCTCTTGTTGCGGAGCACAGGCTCCAGACGCGCAGGCTCAGTAGTTGCGGCTCACGGGCCCAGCTGCTTCGTGGCATGTGGGATCCTCCCAGACCAGGGCTCGAACCCGTGTCCCCTGCATTGGCAGGCAGACTCTCAACCACTGCGCCACCAGGGGAGCCCCCGCGGTAAGTGTTTTGAAGAGAGAATTTTTTGTATCAATGGGAACTTAGATATCCCATAGGAAACTGATAGCTGCTTTATCAGAGGCTTTACAGCTGCCTATTCAGCTGTCAGTGATTTACTGTAGGACTCACAGGGCAGAAGGGCAAAATTTCTAAAGGCAATAAATGTGCTGACAAGAGTTTCAAAAGCGACTATTAACCTATGGCCATCTCCGAATTTAGAAGTCCCACTTTTAATGCTATAAGAAACTTTTGTTCATTTTCAAAAATATGCTTCACTAAATAAAATGGACAAATGGACTATAAAAGAGACCCAAAGAAATGTGACTGGACTCTGGGAATTACCTAACAAAGTAATTCCTATATCATAGTCCCTATTAGTTTGGCTAATACTGCTGTGTCAACAAAGTCATCTGAATAAAAGAGGGATTTTATTTTAGTTTAAAATTTTGGGGGGTTTGTTTTTGTTTTAACATTTAAGAACGTTACGAATTCACAGTTTCCTCACTTTTTATTAATTTTAGTGAGCTGTAATTTGAGGAAACTAGGAAAGTCTTATAAAATTCTTCATATCTAAGAAGTTCTTACACATATATGTAAGACTTGCTTTGTTTTTGTTGTGGTTAAGTTGAATACCTGAAGGTAGATTTAGTATATTGAGTAACAGTGTACACTCAGTACTAACAGGCAGAAAAAGCTGGCAAATAGAATTATTGGGATGCCAAGAAATGTTCTAAAAGAAGGATTTTAAAGGAGCTAGACTTAATACTACTCCGAATAAAAAGATGAAATTATTTAAAATATTAAAGAGTTGTGCTACTCCTCAGTAGAATTCTTTGAGGATGCTTCCAAAATAAATGCAGGGAGTTTTCCTTAATCAACTTTCCAGGAACCTGGTGTCAGTTGAATTTCATAGATTTAAGGCATGCAAAAGGAAAAAGATTCTGTCTAGTTATGGTGGTTATGATGTTTGAATGGCCCAGGCAGCAGTAAAGCCTTTCTTCTTTTTAAAAAAAAATTTTATTTATTTATTTATGGCTGTGTTGGGTCTTCGTTTCTGTGCGAGGGCTTTCTCTAGTTGCGGCAAGTGGGGGCCACTCTTCATCGTGGTGCGCGGGCCTCTCACTATCGCGGCCTCTCTTGTTGTGGAGCACAAGCTCCAGACGCGTAGGCTCAGTAGTTGTGGCTCACGGGCTTAGTTGCTCCACGGCATGTGGGATCTTCCCAGGCCAGGGCTCGAACCCGTGTCCCCTGCATTGGCAGGCAGATTCTCAACCACTGCGCCACCAGGGAAGCCTTGCTTAATACACATAATTCCTACTTTGGGCACATCAGAGCATATTAGATATAGAAGTCATTTATTTCTACTGTTGTCTGGGAATTATACAAACGTTTGCAGATTCCTATAAGCCTCACTCCTCTGCACAAGTAGAATGAATGAATAAAACTCTAAAAAAAAAACTCATTGGGAAAGATTTTGCAACCTCCTATGTTGAAAAGGCCTAGAGCTTTACTTCTAGCTTTGTTAAAAATTAGAGGGACCCCTACAGGCAAGAACAGAATCTCTCCCTCTGAACTTATAATTGTCATGCCTATGAATTTGGGTCTGAAACTATATCCTGTGCCTGATTTAACTGAATCCTGTCATAATCATTGTCCAAAACTTAAAAGAGCTTCTCTCTTTCCTAGAAACCCTGAGACATAAAGTCATAAGGACCTGCAAGGACCCACGGGAAAAAGTCTGCCACCCGTATTGACCAGGATAGCTCACCTGCATGAAGGTATTCCAGAGGAAACATGGGCTGTCACTGCCCTGAGAAGGACCCACTCAGGTTGATGCTGATCACCGTGGCTATCAAAGTAAGAGAAAAACTCAGTTGTATCTGTGCTTCCCATGGGAAGCATTCCCATAAATAACTTCAAACTTAAATTTTTTAGACTGATATTGGTACTGAACTCAACTGAAGGGAGGTGTTCTAGCAAACTTATTACTCTTCTCATAGACTACCTTGCTGACTTATTCACAATAGGGTTATTTCAGATACTTTAAAATCACATTTCCTAGAAAACAAACATGCTATTTGTTACATTACTTTTTCTTTGGTATTCCCAGTAATGATGCCTATAATCTCAATCAGTTCTAAATTGTATTCCCAGTGTAAACAAGGTCTGCACTTATAAATTCAACAACCTGATTATTGATAGAGTAAAAGTAGAATAATCTTTCTTAGTAATTTTTTTATAATAACAAAGTAAAAATAACTAATATGCACCCAGATACTCAAGCCCTAAATTTGACACGAAAATGTTTTGTTAACTGGTTTGATTGGAAAGATGATGTAAAAAAAAACATCACTGAATTAATAGACACATCTGGTGTTTACAGATAGGAACTTGAAGTCAACCTCATTCTATTAACTTGGGGATGCAAGTTGCCTCTAGCTCCAGTATATCTGGATAAACTAAAGTAAATGCCTGTCATTAATGCATATGTAGTTGACTATTATAAGGGTATAATTATGGATTTAGACCCAGTGCAGGAAAAAATAAGTGACCTAGAGGGTGAGTTTTTCATATACATTAAACATTGGAAGTTCAATCTGTGCCTTTCAGTGGGTACCTCATAGTGAGATTTTCATATTTGATGATGGCCATGGGTGTCTTTGTGTTTCACATCCAGGTAAAATTATTTGGGAATATACCAATTGGTAAATAGTTAAATCAGATTCCTGATTAGCAATGAACACAATTTTTTCTTGGTCATACATAAATTTTACAAGCTGTGATGTCTTTAATGCTTGTACTTTCAAATTATCAACTGTCAAGTATTTGGCAATTCCTTATGAAGTCTTACCCAATCCAAGCCTACAGAGTAGCTTAACTCTGGAGACCAATAAACTGAATTTGTAATTAAGTGGTTTCCTTGCAAAGCCCAGTAAATTTCTCCTGAGTTTCAGTCAATCACATACATAGCGTCACACTGATATAACAATTTAGGCTTTTTAGTCATTGTACTATGTTCCCAAATAATTAAGCTTCTAGGGCTGATAAATTTGGGGAAATGACTAGACATGATATTGGAGGGGAAATAATGGAGGGTAAGGTTTATTTTAGTAAGGTTGTTTATGCAAACTCATCTCCGTGTAGACTCATCTCCAATGCTAAGAATGCTCTCCTCTTCCTGGTGCAGGGAGGGCACCTTTCTCATGGGACATGTTTGCCCTGATTGTGGCAGATGGGGGAGGGCAGAGAGCCCTTCCTGCATCTGCTGTTTCTCAATTACCTCCAGCTCAAAATAATCCTTATGCCAAAGTGTCTTATTTTGGGGTGGCACATCCTAATTCCCTTCATTTGGAGCCCCAAGATTCTGCTTCCTGTTCAGTTGTCTTCTGCTTTGAACTTTCTGTATGATGTCATCTAGCTCTTTGTTCTTACTGATGCTAAATTCCTCTTCCAAAAATCCAGATATTTCATGGCAGAAGTAAATTTATTGTCACAAGGCTCAAATATTAAAAAATGTAACTCTGCTTGCTATAATAAAACTTCACTTAGCTCTTATTCTTGCATAATTGCCCATACGGGGAAATTTTACTTTTGTTAATTCAAGGTAAACTCAGTTATTTACAGTTTAAAATTCATTTTCTTTTGGGTAGATGCTCAGTCAAATTAGGATTCTCCGTCTCTGATTTTTCCTTTCCTCATCACCATGTGGTATTCCTTGTTCTGTGTTAGATGACAGAGGCAGAAATAACTGGTCGCTGGCTGCCTTTTGCCAATACTTATCTGTTTCTAATCTATTGATTCTCGATGCCAAAAAGTGTCCCTGGTAAATAATTACTCAATGCATTTCCTTTTTCCTAGTCCTTTTTCACAACACCTTGTTTCTTCAAATTCTAGCACTTTTATGATAGTGAAATTGTAAAGACTTGAGTAAGATTATCCTTTCAACATGTTGCTTGCTTCCAGTTCACTTAAGTTTATTTTGGAACTTCTAAACATTGTCGGTCTTGAATAAACTATGCCTCTAAGATCATGAATCAATATAAGACATTTCTCCGAAACCTCAATCAGACATCACACCATGGGTCCTCACCCAATATAGGAGCAACCCCATAGATTTTTGAAGCCTGTTTTTTCCACTTTATCACTATTTTTGGCATAATATCTTTCAGCAAATTATAAAATTGCACTGTAAAAAGGAGAAATAGTTGGACTTCCCTGGTGGTGCAGTGGTTAAGAATCCGCCTGCTAATGCAGGGGACACGGGTTCGAGCCCTGGTCCAGGAACGTCCCACATGCCGCAGAGCAGCTGAGCCCGTGCATCACAACTACTGAGCCCGCGTGCCACAACTACTGAAGCCCGTGCACCTAGAGCCGGTGCTCCGCAACAATGGAAGCCACCACAGTGAGAAGCACGCTCACTGCAATGAAGAGTAGCCCCTGCTCGCCGCAACTAGAGAAAACCTGCGCGCAGCAATGAAGACCCAATGCAGCCAATAAATAAATAAATAAAATAAATTTATCAAAAAAAAAAAAAGGAGAAATAGTTGATAGTTTTGATTATTCAGTCCATCAACAAATGCTAGGTAATGTTAAGGGGACAAAAGTAAAATATTCCCTTTGTTATAATGAACGATAAATTCCTTGATGACTGAAACCAAATTTTATTTGTCTCTGTCTTTCTGGAAGTTCCTGGCTTCTAGAAATACACACATACTCTCAAAGTTGAATTAAGCCAACTTAACAGGCAGGGCTCTCAAAGTGAACTTTTAGCTCTCTAGTTTGTAGGATTTATTGTCAGGATACCAAAATATATATCAAAAACCAACTTAGTAATGCCTGGATTCAGAACAATGAATGTTCAGAGAGGTGAGATTTTCCAAGCTAACCATGCCCTCGACTCAGCCTGGCTTGACCATCTCCTTCATAGTAAATCAATGCCTCTTTGGCATGTAGCCTCCTTCATTCCTGCCTCAGGGAAAGGAGACTATGAAACTCTTTTTATAAGATATCATAGCTTCTGTGTGTTCAATCAGTGAGGATATATACACATGTAACGCAAGATAATTTACATTACCATTACTCTCAGGAGCTCACTGAAGTAAAAATATTGAAAAATCTGTTACTGTAAATTTTAGGTTTTTTATTTTATAAAACATTTTGTAATTGAAGTAAATATTAAATGAACCACTGAGAGGGAGTGTAGTCCCCCAAATTATGCTTTCTTCCCATAAAAAGATGGTTTTAGTTTTCCTTTTGAATCCAGAGCATACTAATACTACTTTCAAAGATTTTGGCGTACATAAGGGATGAAGACTCATTGGCAATATCTCATTCTTCTTACTGGCTCTTTTTCTATACAACCGAAAATCAAGCTATTTTGGAAACACGTCCCGGAAAATTGAAAACTGTCCTAAAAAAAATGTTTTCCCAGCAAGATCATAAGGTGAATATTTATCATCATTGGAACAGGGGTGGATTTAACATTTGTTAAGGATCTCATTTGAGCCAAGCATTTTTAGCAAGTAATTTTACTGAAACAAATTCAGTGGAAAAACCCAGAAATAAGGATTAAATGGTCCACTGTGAAGGTATCAAGCAGATTTATGAAACTAAACAAGACAAACTCACAGTAAAACATTTCAGTTGAACGGATAGAACTTTTTTTGGTTCCTGCTCCACCTGCAGGTGATACTGTGCTACTCACCACATCGTCTCTGGGAAAGGAAAACTCAGAGGGACACAAGCATTTAAAAAAGTAATTTTTTTTCACTTGCAATGTTTTGCAAAAATGACTTCAGAATAACTAGCTATCCAAAAAAAAGCCAAACACACAAAGTACTTAGAGTAAAAACCAAAAAAACAAACATAAATATTACCATAGTTATAGGTAGTCTGTTCAAGGTGGGGAGATAGCAGTTTGCTTACTTGATTTTCATATCTGTGAGAGTCAAAGGTCATCGTATATCTCCAGTCATCAGTATTTCAAAAGTAGGGGAGATAGCAACTTAGAGAAAGGGCTCAAGGCTTTACTTACTCAGAAACCAGTGCTCTAAAAGAATGCTTTTGCTTTAAGTTTATCTGAGGATACAAATTGCTTTTTTTCTCACTGTTTAAGTGAGGTGCTTAGTAAAAAAGGCAACAGAGCAAGGAGTCCATTTTGCTGTCTCAGTCCCTGTTTCTGGTTAAATATCATTCCCACATAAGTAGGGATTTGACCACATATGTTTGTATAGCTATTTCTAATTCAGTATCAATAATTTGATGTTTATTTGGCTGGTTTTATTTTATTTTATTGTAATTAATAAACAAAAATGTTCTTGTTAATATGATTAACGTAACTAGAACCATGTGAAACTAGAGCATGATATTTAATTTCTCTCTGGAGGCTTTGTAAAAGTCTGAGGGCCATAAGTTAATCACTTTTATTCAGAAGTACTTTTATTGCCCTTATAACTATAAATTGCAAGGCTTGGGTTCAGAAAACAACCAATGTACCCCTACTAAGTTTTGCCTGCAATACTATAAATGTAGAAATATTTCTCTTTCTCTAAGATCTCCAAGATTCCTGTCCTGCAAGAAAGTAGCATTCTTTCCTATCTGTAAGTCTGGGAATCCATAAATCATAGAGCGGGAACCAAAGAGTATATTGTGGCATCATTTCCACATGAAAAAATATATTCTTTTTTCCCCAATAGACTTATCATGCCTTACTAAATAAGATTTTTATTGAAACTATGCAAATAATTATAATAAAAAGCCACAGGACATATTAAAGGCATTTTGCCTAATATTTAACCATTGTTCTGAGCAGTTCTGTCAACAGGAACCAATAATGTACCTTTGATTTAAACAAAATCGTCTTTCTTAAATTTTTCCAATTATGTTTATTTTGTATATTGAGGGTTTTATTTTTAGGACTCTTACTGAACTCTAAGAAATCAATTAAATAGATGTCATTTAAAGAATTTTTGCAGTTTGTAATAAGATGGGCTGTTAAAATGGATAGATCAAGAAGAAAAGTGTTCTCATACTTAGTAAGAAATAAAACAAAACATTAAGCACAATTAAATTTTCTCTTTAGAGTCATTCAGTCTGAAGTAATTACTCATGTGATCTGGAGTTTTTGGGGAGTCTACTGTCACAAAGTCATCTGCATCTATACCAAGAATGCTAGAAATCCTGTCTGATAGACATCTGCTCCTGAGAGCTGTATGCTGAAGGCTGTTCCTTACAGCAGCAGTAGTTAAGAGTGTGTGGTCAAGTCCTTTACTGAAGTCATCATTCTTTTGATGTTTCTTCCAGTACACTCTGAAGCTTGTAGTAGGGACCTTTAGATAAGTGTGAATGAAAAGGAGAAACCACTTTTTGTTTATAGGATTGAAAGACTCTGGTTATTTTATTATAAGAATGAACAAAATAAGAATGGAGAAATCTGCTACTGAAGTTTCAGACAAATCAATTTTTTAACAATTCAGTAAATGATTACCCTGAGAATAAGAACATATTAATGACAGTGATGTCAGTGACAAGTCTCCAGGGTCTTTTAATTTATCCCCAAAAATGTGTGTTATAATTGTCACCAATTGGCAAGCTATTTTAAGCCTAGAAACTAACTCTTTATAATCAACTTATTGATAGTTGTTGTAGCCGTCTTTGCACACTATGGCTGTCTTTGTACATTAACTTGACTGTTTCTATTCATCCTAAAAAGTACAAATGTACTAAACTATTTATTTTGCATATAATTATTGTAGGAAAAATGTGCTCTTTTTGATTTGTCAGCTCTTCTTATATCTTGGGCTTGGCAAACAAGACAGGTTTCACAGTAGTGTCGAGCCAATTAAAATTATGGTATGATTTTATATACATACACAATTATTTTTAGCATCCCTTCTTTTATAAAGTAAAAGAGAAATTTACTGATGTATGATTATTGATTGATCTATTGGTCTTCTGGGTATAAAAGACACCTTGATAGTTTTATTACTCTGGTTTTGAGGGCTGAATCTGTTGCTCTCAAAAGGAGATAATGTATGTTATGAGAGTTTAAAGATAAATGCTTATAGGAAACAGTTACAATCTTGATTTCGACTGAAAATAAACACAGCAGTGAGTAACAAGATATATGAGGAAATCTAGCTTTTCAGAAGTGAAATCTTGTTAAAAATATATTCAAAAGCATGAAAAAAGTACACACACAAAAATCAGTAGGCTCTTGAGTGAGACTGTTCTGATGATAATAAGAAACTTTTGCCATGTAAGAAGAGAAAAATGTAGTGCTACTTGTCAAGAGTGGCCAGTAGATTCAAAGATCAATTTTCCTTTGAACTAATTTGTTGTTTTTCTCTTTATTATTTCTCTTTATTATAAGCTTCCTTTAACCATTTTAATATCTTCATATTTTTCTTTAGACATATAGCAATGCACATTTAGTTGAAGGCTATTGTTTAGATTATCTCAGGATGCAAATTGCTTTCTCCCCCCTCTCCGTGGCAAGTAAATAGGCTTGTACAAAATGGCAAAGAATAACAAGTCAACATTTCTTCTCACCTGGTACACAGGAATGAAAGGGCTTGACAGGAGAAGCCCAGTATACTTTCTTGTCCAGGAGAGACATCACACCTGTAAGCTCCTGAGTAAAATGTACCTTCTCTTTCCAAAATGAACACAGCAGGCTTGTATTTCTGTTAACTTGGCAGAAGAAGAAACCATGAACTAAAAAAGATAAGTTCTGCGTAGGCCGAATTTCTTAACTATTCATCCTGTTTTAAAATGGTGAGGATAGAGGTTCAACGTGACTGTCTCATTGCATCCTGTTGTTTAATAAGCTAACAGTTAAGGAAAATGCTCTGCCTTTATCCTTAGGGAAAGATCAAGAACACTCATTTGGTACAAGCTTTATGCACCTAAATCACATAAGGGTGTGTCCTTTGAAATCATAACAGGGGAAATACACTGAAATTGGCAAATATATTTAAGAAGGGTTAAAAGAACCTTGGAAGTGGAAGTTTCAAACTTGCTATTTGCACACTTTGTATTTTGTTAGCTAGCCATAATTTATCTTTAAATCATCCCATAATACTGTTAGGGTTAAAAAAAAAAAAGAGGGGAGGGAAGGGAGTATATAATTAATTTGATACAGTTGGGTATGACCTATACATTTTGATTCCTGTCCATCCCACAACACCACAAGTACATATTTTACTATAAAAATATGCCTGGGTAGTTCATTCAAGGTAGCCCAAGTTGTGTCAGAAATTAAAGTATACACATCACCAGTTTATGGTAATTTTTAGGATCTTAACATTCCTTGGAGGAAGAAAATGAGGGAGTGGGAGCTTAACCATAGATTTTTTTTTTTTTTGCAAGGGTCATTATTCTGTAGAGGAGCCCACTTAATATGAATTGTTTTAATAAGGAATCTTTAAGTGCAACTAAAATATTTTTAAAAACTGTTAGAACATTTTTAATGCAAAAGAGAATGGTTTTCTTTCTCATCTGTTATTAATTACCAGATTAGGACTTGCACAAATGGAAACAAATAGCTTCGTTTCATGAATCATCTTCTGAATAAACATACAACTCCAAAAACAAAAAAAGAATTCAGATTAAATACCTCATGTATTTGAGGCAGGCCTGGGCCGAAGTGTCTTTCACCAAAAGAAGTACCAGAAAAAATGCTGAGTGACATCAAGAAGATGGAGGAATAGGAGGTTCTAGCCTAATACAGAAACACCAATTTTATAACTGTCCACAGAAGAAAATACCGTCATGAGATTTCTGGAATCCAGGTGAGAGTTAACAGCACCAAAGTGGAGCACAGAAATAAAAAAAGATGAATTGAAAAGGATATGAGTAGTTTCACTTTACGTGCATCACCCATCAGAGTACAATGCTAAGAGAGATCCCCTTGGCCCACAAGTCTCCCATGGAGGAAGGGAGACTGAAGTAAGCAAGGGATTTTGCTGCAGACCCTCGAACACTGGTGGACCCCATCAGCCAGCCCACCCAGAATCTTTGGCTGGGCTGACTGGTGAAGGGCTTTCCCTGCAAAGACTGGAAGAAGTGTTTCTTCTTCAAATGCATGGACACCAACACAAGGCCACAAGGATCACAAAGAATCAGGGGAAACTTGACACCACCAAAGGAACTAAAATAGAACCCTTGTAACTGCCCTAAAGAAATGGAGATCTTACTACCTGACAAAGAATTCAAAATAATTGTCTTAAAGAAGTTCAGTGAGCTATGAGAGAACATAGACAGACAACCAAATGAAATCAGAAAAACAAAATACATGAGAAGAACTTTAGGTAAAAAAGCAAAAAATCATGTACCGTATAGATGAGAATCATCTATGCTGCTCAAAAAATGGTTTCTTTTTATCTTACATCATTGTACGTTTATAAAGTCATGTTTTCAAAGACTGTATAGCTCTTTTCGAGACACTCCTGAATTAGAGGCCCTATATAGGAAATACATTTCGACTTCTTTGAATAAAGCAATTAAATATTCAATAGTAAAAGAAACACACAAAGTATCTGGACTCCAAGCAATATTAATTTGTAATGTTTTAAATTCTAATTGAAGTGAAAAGAGTTTTGCTTTTGTACAGATGGGAAACTTCCTGAAAATATCCTTCCTCATGTTTTCATTCTTTCATGTTAAGCTAGTTGGGAGCCTGAGGAAAACAATATGAGACTTTGAGGAGCATGAATAAAAACATCAGGTCAGAGGAGGCTTGGATGATGAGAGCAGAGATTCATCATGGGAAATAAACTGTTCTACTCTTGGGGGGAAAAACACTTATAAAATCATACTAAGTGGAACTGTCATTGTTAAAGCCACAATGTATTTCATTTTAAAATATAAATATGATTCTGTGTGTGCATTCACACATAACATTTTCTAGCTTTGTCAACTAAAAAAGCCTAAAAATGATTGACAATAACCAACCCATGAGCAATAAGCATTTTAAGTATCCAGACTGTGATCTTGAAATAACAATTCAAAGTGAAAGAAACCAGAACATCTTGAAAAATGACATGATTCCAGTGCAAGAAATATACTAGTTGAGCCAAGAACACCTTGTCCTACCAGATAGTAAGGAAGCTATCAAATATCACAAGGGTCATGTTAAAAGGATGCAGGAGCCAACTTGAAGGGGCTCCCACTGACCAAATATGGAACAATTTAAGTTTTAGTATGGAGGAGAAATGCAGTGGATTGAATTCCATCAAAAATGTTTAAATATGTAAGTTCATAATTATATTTAAAAAGTAAACCAATAAACTAGGTATCTTCTGAGAATGACAGTGAAGCAGTTTTTCATCTTGAAAACTGTATGTTTTCAAGAATCAAGAATTTATCCTGACTTTCCCATATAAACTGTACTACTGGTCAACCTAGGAGTAGGTAAGAGTAAAAGGCTTTTTATTAAAATTACAGCTAATAAATGAAAAAGAAGTGATACAACTAGAATATCACCTTTTTTCAAACTCAATTGAGGTTAACAGGTCTAGGTACTAAGCATCAATGATTACTACACCAAAAAAGAGCAAAAACTGACAGCATGTGTCTTCTGATGGAAGAACACAGCCTTACCTACAGAATGGCCAAAGAGATGGAACCTGAGTCTGATCAGGACTTCTAAACCAGCTGCCAATTTGCATGAAATACAGAAGACAGAGAACCATGTTGAACTACATCATAAGTGTGCAAGATGAATATATAAAAATCAGTTGTATTTCTGTACACTAGCAATGAATAATTCAAAAATAAAATTAAGAAAACAATTCTATGTACAACATAAAAAAGAATGAAATACTTAGAAATAAATTACCAAAAGAAGTACAAAACATATTCTCTGAAAACTACAAAATATTATTGAAAAAAATTAAAGAACACCCAAATAAATAGAAAGACATCCTCTGTTCATAAATCTTTTCTCTCTCACAGCTTAGTCAAGAAAGTTCAAAATCCTGTTCTTTATCTTTGAGAATGTCTTCTAACATAAGAGATTAAATAGAAAATAACAATGAGTTCATTCCTCATAATGGCTCCTACAAATAAAAATGAAAACTCTAAGATCAATAGATTTATAAGAAAACAGATAAAAATTTAAATGAGGTAAAACATATTGCTTGTTATTTACTTATCCCCGGGAACTGGCCAGATTCCCAAGACTCAGGAAGCTTCGTGATTACTCCCTTCTTTATCTGTTAGTTCCCAAGACTTGCTAGCACCGTTTCTGCTGACCTGCATGTAGTCTAGCAGTTCGGCATGTAGCTCTTTCAGGGTCTTTGTTTAGTCAAAGGCCTACTGTTGCCTCTGAAGCCTGAACAAGACTATTTTACTAGCTTCCCCAACACTTTCCAATACCAGTGGAGCTCCAGGAAATGCCAAAAGATGACTCAACACATGAAGGCCTGGTCAGGGTTCCATAAATTTATTTAGATAAAAGATGAAAGCATCAGGAGATACAGGAGAATTTTGTGGACTTCTCACATCTCAGCTCAGATGTTACCCCTGCAAGAAGGTCTTCCTTTACAGAAAACATAGTTTGCAAGAGTCTAATTGAACATTTTCATAGGAAATAATCATTTGAGTTACTAAATCTATAGATATAAAACTATAGAAAAGTTATATTTATTGAAAGTCTAGGCTAAGCATAACATATGCTAAATGTTGTAGAAAATATAAAAACAGAAGTTTGATAGCCTCAAAAACATGATTACCATGATCAGAAGGCTACAGACACCCAGAAAAAATATTCTATATAAATAAAGATATAGATAGAAGAGTAAATATACACAAACATTTGCAGATAATAAAACCACCTTGAATCAGAAATGGAAACAGATATGGGGAAAAAACAGGGAGAAATAAAAAAAAGAGTTGCTTGAACTCAGGAAAGAAATGGAAGAAAAGACAAAATTATCTCAGAAATGAAAAATATAAGATGCTTAAGGCAGAATCGTGTCAAATAAAAATGTAACAAAGGCATTGAAGAAAGGCAGGAAAATGACCAAGAGAATGAAAATGACATAAAGAAGTAAAAAGGGTGGAAATAGAAAACAGGTAAAGTAGGAATAATATTTATATTATCAGAGTCACTGGAAAAGAAAAAGAAAAAGAAAACAATGGAACAGAAATAATATATAAAAGCCCAAGAAAAAGTTCCAGAAATTTTAAAAAAATCACCTAAATCTACACATTGAAAAGGTTTACTGAGTAGCTGGCAAAAATGATGAAGGCATTTTCTTAGTAAAATAACTAGATTTTAAAGATAAATTTAAAATCTTCAAGACCTCCAAGCAAAAATTCAAATAATTTACAAAGTCAAAATAATTAGATTGACAGATTTTTCAAAACCAAATACAAGACAACTATGAATCAATCTTTATAAAAATATCCAGTAAAAGAAAATGTGAAAAAAAGTATTTTATGTTCAACCAAGCTGTCCTTTAAATATCAAGCTTAGTAAATTCATTTCTAACATAAAAGAACACAGGAGATTCTGCACTTAGCAGCCCTTCTTGAGGAATTAACTAGCGAAAGAATTTCAACCAAGCAATGATGAGGAAACCTTCATCAAAAGGATCAATAATAAGTGTAATAAAATATATAAATGTACATATTAGACTAAAACAATATGGGATAAAAGTGGAAGACTAAAATACAAATGTTACATGCTGTGACATAGTAGAAATTCAACAACTAAAAAAATGGAGTAGAACAAAGAAGGAAATAGTGAGACAGAAAAGGCTCATTGCTATATAGGCAATAGGTGAGCATTAAAGAATGCTGAAAAAATAGTATAAACCAGATAGTAAAAAGTTAGATAAGAAAACATGGAACTAAATATATTTTTTAAAGGAATAAATACAAAGGTAATCACAAGAATAAAAATACAAATCTTCCTAAACACAAATAATAAATGAACAAAGAAGAACATAAAGAATATACATCTCATAGATGAAGACACAGAGCAAATACAACAAAATATTCATAATTACAAAATATCGTGACAATTGAAAACAAATATATCAGTCATATCAATAAATGTGAATGTATTTAACTCATTTATTTAATAAAAAAACAATTTCCAATTTGGCTCACAAAACAAGGCCCAAATATATGCTGTAAACAAGAGCCAACCATAAATCAAAGTAATTCAGAGATGCTAAAAAATAAAGAAATGGATTTCCACTTACAGGAAGATAGAATAGACACACTTTTCCCTATTTCTCCCACTAAGTACAACCAAAAGTCCTGAATATTATACATAAAAGAAACATGAAAAGTCTCTGAAAGGTGGAAAGAAGGCAGACCAGCTAGGGCTCTCCGGACCTAAGGAACAAATCATAGTGAGTTTCTTGGGTTTTCTCTTTTGGCTCATGAGTCCTAAACTTTGAGCTGAAAAAAGCAGCTACCTCGAAAAGCCAAGGTACACAGACAAAAACAAACAAACAAAAAAAACCCTGCTCTCTTTAAAAAAGGACTAAGAAAGGGGCAGCTTAGCATGACATAAATATGTAGATAATAACCACACTACTCCAGTCAAACAACACAGAAAAAAACTGTGGCTCACCCCAACCTATGCCAGAAAAGGCAAAGTAGGCAGCCTCGACTTCCGCCATCATGCTTGCCTTCCACATAGCAAAGACTGTAAAAGAAGAGCAATTAGCCTGTCATATATAATAAAACTCACTCTTGTTGTCTCCTTTTTGTCAATATGGTTTGCTGTTGGACCTCCAATATTCTGGACCTCTCACCTATGTGTACCTCTGCCTGCCTCATGAAGTTGGCCTTTGCACTAGACCTGTGAGATGTAACAGCTAGTTTTGGTCTCTGCTCTTCAGACTGACCTCGATGCCCTCCACATTCCAAAATTACACACAAAATTATGTAAAGTCTCTAAATGGCTTTAGCTTTTTATTTCCCACTTGTTTTTAAATTTGTTGAAACAATACCACTTTCACTAGATTACTTGTTGAAAGGACAAAAAAAAAAAAAAAAAAACCATGGAAAAGAAATAAAAGCTAATAGTCAACACATGTTAAAAACCACTACCACTAAATATTTGAGAGTTATTTGCTTATGTAAGGGGAAACTTCACCCAAGCCACTGCAAATAATTTTCAAATGATGTTGCATAATATTACCAAATATTGGGCATTAGAATAAAATGCTTATTTTCTGATCATGTGAGATTTCTCAAACAGATCCAGACGTAGTGTAACGTCTCTTCAGGACAGATTGTATTAGAAGATATTTTTAAAGTTCTCAAAAAAAATGAAAGTCATGTTTTACATCTAATAAAGTAAAGTATTTCTTGAATTTGAAAGGTAATGTTATATTTGTATTATCTGCTCAACTATGAGATAACTTTGGGACAGTATCTTTATGAAAAGATAAAAACCATTGCTTTATCATTTCTCCAATAGGACACCAAAGGCACAGGCCATAAGAGAAAAAAACAAACAAATTGGACTTCATGAAAATTTAAAAATTTGTGCACCAAAAGACAATATCAACAGAGTAAAAAGGCAACCTATAGAATGGGAGAAAATATTTGCAAATTATATATCTGATAAGGGATTAATGTCCAGAATACATAGAGAATTCCTATAATTCAAAAATTAACAGAAGATCCTTATTCAAAAATAGTCAGTGGATTGAACAGACGTTTCTTCAGAGAAGATATACAAATGACCAATAAGCACATGAAAAAATGCTGAACATCAAAACTTTAACAAGATACCATATTGAGATACCATCTCACGCCCATTAGGCTGGCTACTAAAAAACAAACAAACAACTACAACAACAACAGAAAATATGAAGGGTTGAAAAGAAGGCAGAGAAATTGGAACCCCGTGTACTGTTGATGGGAATGTAAAATGCTGTAAGATGCTGCAGCTGCTGTGGAAAACAGTATAGCATCTCCTCAAAAATTAAAAACAGAATTATCGTATGATCCAGCAATTCCACCTCTGGATATAAACTCAAAAGAATTGAAAGTAGAGTCTCAAAGAGATATGTATAACCATAGTCATAGTCATAGCAACATTTTTCACAATAGCTAATAGCTATTCACATGAAAGCATCCAAGAGTCTATGGATATATGAATGGCTAAGCAAAATGTGCATATGCATACCATGGACTGTTATTTGGCCCTCAAAAGGAAGGAAATTCTGACATATGCTACAACATGGATGAAACTTGGGGTTATTATACTAAGTAAAATAAGCCAGTCACACACGCACACACATGCACACACTGTATATAAGATAGAGTACTCAAAATTATAGAAAGTATAAAGTATCTGTGGGACATCCAGAAAGCAGTTAGATGTCAGATTGTCAGAGGAGTGGACTGGGATAGAAATAAACTTTAAACTTAAATAGGTCCACAAATAATCAATTTATCCCCCAATTTATTCTTACACCTATTTTTTTCTATCTTGATTTTAATATCTCACCCATTCCATTTTCCAAAACCAAAACTGTTTCTCCTTCCTTTCCCCAAACCAAATTGATTCCACATTTAGTTTTAAGTCAATAACTTCTCTTCATACTAACTCTCACTCAGCCTGAATTATCTCTCCTGGGTTCCTGAAATGCTTTCTCAGGGGGCTTCGTGTCTTTCATTTCTCCTCCCTCCTCCTAATCTATCCTCCAAACTGCTGCCAGGATTATCTTTAAAAAATATTGTTCTGTTCTGGTTTCTCACCTAGTAGCTGGTATCATCAGTGATTCTTCATCACTATCAGGATAAAAATCTGTATTTCTTAGCATGATCCTGTTTACTTTTCTAGACTTATCTGTTGCTACCTTCCCCCTTAAGGACAGGAACGTTTTAAATTATCTTTGTTTCTCCTAACACAAAGTGTGGTAAAAGCAGGCACTTAATGTTTTTCAAGTAAAAGAATAAAGAAGGATCATTTCCCTTAACAAACAATATTATTTTGTGCTCCTCAGTCTTTTGCACAAGTCTAAAAAACCTTTACATCCCACACCACACTGCTGCTCTCCACTGTCTCTAACGTTCACTTATTTGTCCTTCCATATTCAGTTCAGGTGTCACTTTCTTCAATGTATCTTCACTCACTCCTCCCTACCAAATAGAGTAAATCAATTTCTCTTCTCTGACATACTTTATCATGGTGATACTATTCTACATAGCAACAAGCAATTATAATTAATTTGTTTACATATATTCTTTCTTAACAGGCTTGAGGATAGTATTTCAATCAACTCATACATTCCCAAAGTTTGGCCTAGAAATTAGCAAGTAGTAACATAGAAAGGGTACAACAAATGATTTTTCAGAGAATAAAGGAATAAAAGTATAAATCAAAATATAAGAAATTTGGTAAGGGAGATTTATAACATATATCATTATAGTAGAGCTACTGTCTATTAGAGTAAATATTTTCAAATATTCTAACTATTAACATAGGTGTATTCTTGACATGGTATGCTGTACTTTCAAGAAATAATAATTCATGATCAATAAACTTCCAAGCCTAGGAGTTTTGAAAAATATTCCAAAAAACTAGAACTAATCACAACAAAGAGAGTGAAAAGGAGACATTTCTCTGACAAAAACAAAAGGACTAATTTTATCCAAATTAGAATTAAAACACACATTTTCAAATTCAAAAATCTTTGTTTTGACTTTTATTGCTTATTTTTCTAAATTTCTTCTCTTCTTATCTTAGAACAGAAGTCTCAGTGTACCGTTTCATGGTCTAAAATAGCCTGACCAATTTCGAGACCAAACACACTTTGCTAAGCTTTAGATCAGGATGCAAATTCTTGCCCAAAAGTAACTCATAACTGTTTATCCATCACAAATCAGTGGGCAAAAAGAAGTATTTGGGATCTGGGTATGCATAAGCTTTGCTCTGAGGAGGCCAGAATTTGATTTTAAACAGGACACATTCCTTCAATGGAATTAGAATGTTCTTACAAGAAAGGAGAGAGGGATATTTGTAGGGTTAAAAACCAAAGGATATAATAGTGGCTGGCGTATAGTAGATGGTGGATAAGTGTTTGTTAAATAGGATTGATTATTTGTGATTGAATAAAATAGAGTATTGATTGATTATCTGTGATTGAATAAAACAGAATATGTTTGTTAATTCCTATTTACTATCACTTACATAACAGAGAGGATTTGAGAAGCAATCCTTACCTTAAAGTGTCTTTTCCTTATAGAAGGACTCAGCAGTAACTCCTTCTCTGACAGATGACCACTATGAAATTATTCTTATGAGAACAAGTTGTTGCATGTGAAAGCTATAAAGTTAAATGTTACTTGAATTATTAATAACATTACCCCCCCCCCACACACACACATTATTCCATATATAACTAATAAGTTTACCCCTCAAATGTTAAGGAGAAAATGAGAGTTGAGATAGTGCCTACAAGGGGGTAAAAAAAGTAGATCCAGAGATGAAGAAAATGTTTTTTGAGGAGACTCCGTGGATAAGTTAGGGAAGAGAGGACTTCTCTGCTGTGGAGGCTCCTGTAGCTGGAACAAATATCTGAGACAACTTTCACTGTATCTCATAATTTTGCCTAATTGAGAATATAAGGCATTGATCACCACCCCCAACTCTCAACCATGCCTGCCTTAAGATGAAGCAGCTTTATATGGACCCCTTTCATTTCACAATTCTCTGAAGACCATACCTTATGAAGCTCCAGGAAGTCCTTTAGACTTGTCTAGTCACCCTAGGGCATTCATTTCTTAGTTACCTCTCTAAGAACCCAACGTCAAAAAGGGGTAATTCATCCATACCACTCTTCTGCCTTCTGTTTTCTTTGTTCCCATCCTGGGGAGAATGAGAAATCCAAAACATCACTTAGAGCCCCTGCTGTAATTTTTAGTTTAGCTATAAATAGCCTTAGAACAAAATGATCTGCTAGAAAGAAAATCTAAGGAAACTTCAATAGGTATTTGACATCCAAATCAGAGAGTCTGCTTATAGCTTTCCAGAGCTTAGGAGCCAAGCTCCAAGAAGAGTCAAGAATGGCTTTTCCAAAATCCCCATAACGGACAAGTAACTTCCCTTCAGCCTGCACCTGATCACCATTCAATGTGGAGGCCTTTCTTTTGTTCCTTAAGCTGTTGAGTGCTCTTATTCTATGATTTATTGAAAGCTTTTGTTTCATAATTTGTTGAGGGCTTACTGAGTAAAGACCAGATGCCAAGATACAAGCTTTACATATGTCACTTCTGTTTTGATGGAAAAATTTTAAATGAAGTTCTTCCATACCTAAGCCAAAGTTTTTTATTGGAATTTATATTGCTACTATTCAGTGAAACTGGACAAAGCATTTTAGATGTATTTATTCCACCTTTTTCTTTCGACCACTGCCCTAGTTTAACCCGTCTTTGGAACATCCACAAACAGATCATAAAAATTATCATCAGCAGAAAAGAAGACTAAAAATTTAAAACGAGAAAACAACCAAGGCTTGATCTAAAGTTTATTTTGGTTATTAACAAGTTTATATTTCAGTGCCAAGGTGACTGTGGAGGGTATGGAGGGAAAAAAAGAGTAAATGATGGTGTATGTATTCTTTTTGTTTTTGATAATTTTAATTCCATTCCTCAAATTGCTCCAAAAGCACATTCCCCCTTTATCTTCAAAATACCTTTCTTTTACATTCTGCTTATTGTCCCTCCTTGTAGCCTTCATTTTTCATTTCCACCTACAAATGTTTGAGTTGATAGGGAAAGGAGAAAAATGAGGCTTAGGAAAGCTTAATGATGAGAAGTAAAAATGATTTCAGAGCTATTAAATAAATTTAGTTTTGTCCATGCAAAGGCCAACTGCAAATGTTATTTGGGTTTCTATGAAGCCAATTGTATTTAGTCATGAGAAAATTTTATTGAATAAAAATAAGGTGAAATCATCAAAATGGCTGTATAGGAGTTTTCTACCGTATTCCTCCCCAGAGAAAATAGACTTTTGACTATCATCCATGAATGGCAGAGCCTCTGTGGATTTCCAAAGCTCAGCAGAGAAGATCCACATACCAATGGAGCAAAAAAAGTCTGAGATTGGACTCGTTGAAGAGGGTAGGAGGAGCAGTTTTACTTTACCTGTGTCACTTCCCCCAGGGTGAACAAAGTGCCAAGAGAGACCTTCTTGGCCCATGATTTCTGCCACAGGGGAAACTGAGAACATGTGAGTGAGCACCTGATTTCCCCAGCTGTGCGGGTCACTGCCATTTCTTTCTTGCTCCACCCACAATACTGCATCATGAACTGCACAGCTGGGAGGCAGTGAGTGGCTGGGAGAACAGCAGCCTGGGCTATGAATGAAAGATATCAAAGAAATGCAGATCCTACTAACTGCTTTGCAGACTCCATCAGGAAGACCACCCATGAGCCTCTGGGGCTGCCTCACCTGCAGATCATCCCAACTGGCCCATGGGTTCCTCCAACACTCCACATGCCTCATTCTCCCTCCCCCACCATGCACCCCAGGCCAGCTCCCTATGTGTGCCCCTAACTGCAGACAGTTAGTGAATGTGTGCAGAAAGAGACTCAACTCTGCAGGTTTGGGAAAAAGTACACAAACCTGAACATTCAATACCACACTAGGGAAAGCAAACAAGACACAGTGAGCACCTGGCTTGGCTTGGCAGGATCCAGAGAAGGCATATAATCTTGAGAATTCCTCCTCAAGAGGACACAAGAAATGTAGAGCAGGCATATCCATATAAAAGGTCTGAGAAAGCCTCAGAATCCTTAATAAGGAAGTACAAAAGAGTTTTTGTATGAGATCAAAGTTAAGTTGCTATCATCTTAAAACAGACTGTTTTATCTATAAGAGGTTTTATGTGAGCCTCCTGGTAACCACAAAGTAAAAACCTACAGCAGATACACAGAAGATAAAGAGAAGGGAATCAAAGTATATCATTACAGAAAATCATTAAATTACAAAAGACAGCAAGAGAGGAAGAAAGAAACAAGGGAACTACTTAACAGTCAAAAAACAATAAAATGCCATTAGTAAGTTCTTAACTATCAAGAATTTCTTCAAATGTAAATGGATTAAATTGTCCAATCAAAAGGTACAGAGTGACTAAATGGATTAAAAAAAATGACACACAACTATATGCTGCCTACAATAGACTCATTTCAGCTTTAAGAACACACATAGTGTCCAACCGGGAGAATGGAAAATAGTATTTAATGCAAACGGAAACCAAAGAGAACAGGGGTAGCTAATTTTTTTTTCTTTTAGATATTTATTTATTTGGCCACACCAGGTCTTAGTTGCGTCATGCAGGTTCTTTAGTTGTGGCATGCGGGATCTTTTAGTTGTGGCCTGTGGGCTCTTTTAGTTGTGGCATGAGGGATCTAGTTCCCTGATCAGGGATTGAACCCAGGCCTCCTGCATTGAGAGCACGAGTCTTAACCCTGGACCACCAGGGAAGTCCCTCAGGGGTAGCTAATCTTATATCAGACAAAATAGACTTTAAGTAACAAGGGACAAAAAAGGGTCATTATATAATGATAAAGGGGTCAATTTATCAAGAGAATATAACAATTCTAAATATATATGCAACCAACATCAGAACACTTACATATACTAAATATAGTAAGCAAATACTGACAGATCCAAAGGTAGAAATAGACAACAATACAATAATAGTAGAGGCCTTCAGTACTCCACTGCCAACAATGGATAGATTATCCATACAGAAAATTAATAAGGAAACATTGAACTTTAACTGTACTTCAGACCAAATAAACCTAACAGGTATATAGAGAATATTCCATCCAACAGCAGCAGAATACACATTCTTCTCAAGCACACAAGGACTATTCTCCAGGATAGATCATATGTTAGGCGACAAAACAAGTCTTAGCAAATTTAAGAAGATTGAAACCATACTAAGTATCTTTTCTGACTACAGTGTTATGAAATTAGAAATCAATAACAGAAAGAAAACTGGAAAAATTCTCAAATATGTGGAGATTAAACAATAGGCTATTGATCAACCAATGTATCAAAGAACTCAAAAGGGAAATCAAAAAATATCTTGAAACAAATGAAAATAGCATACCAACAGTTATGGGATGCAGGAAAAAAAGCAGTTCTAAGAGGGAAGTTTATAGTGATAAACATCCACATTAAGAAAAAAGAGAGATCTCAAGTAAATTACTTAAATTTATACCTCAAGAAACCAGAAAAAGAAAAACATACTAAGTCCCAAGTTAAGAGAAGGAAGGAAATAACAAAGATTAGAGCAGAAGTAAATGAACTAGAGAACAAAAACATAACAGAAAAGATCAACAAAACTAAGAGCTGTTTTTTTTTGGAAAGGTAAATAAAATTGAACATTTAGCTAGACTAAGAAAAAAAAGAGAGCTTCCCTGGTGGCACAGTGGTTAAGAATCCACCTGCCAATGCAGGGGACACGGGTTCGAGCCCTGGTCTGGGAAGATCCCACGTGCCACAGAGCAACTAAGCCCATGCGCCACAACTACTGAGCCTGAGCTCTAGAGTCCGTGAGTCACAACTACTGAGCCCGCGTGCCACAACTACTGAGCCCATGCACCTAGAGCCCATGCTCCACAACAAGAGAAGCCACTGCAATGGGAAGCCCATGCACTGCAACAAAGAGTAGCCCCCGCTTGCTGCAACTAGAGAAAGCCTGTGCAGCAATGAAGACCCAATGCAGCCAAAAATAAATAAAAATTAATTAATTAATTAATCTAAAAAAAAAAAAGAAAAAAATTTTCCTCTAGGATCAGGAATAAGCCAAATATGCCTATTCTTGCCACTTTTATTCAACACAGTATTGGAAGTCCTAGCCAGAGGATTTAGGCAAGAAAAAGAAAAGTTATCCAAATTGGAAAGGAAAAAAATTCAAATTGTCTCTGTTTGCAGATGACATGATATTATATACAGAAAACCATCTCATTTACAGTAGCATTAAAACAATTTTAAAAGACATTTGGAATAAATTTAATCAGGAGGAGAAAAATCTGTGCCCTGAAACATGAAGACACAGATGAAAGAAATTGAAGACACAAATACATGGAAAGATATTTCATTTTATGAACTGGAAGAATTAATATTGTTAAACTGTCCATACTACTCAAAGCCATCTATAGATTAAATACAATGCCTATAAAAATGCTAATGTTATTTTTCACAGAACTAGAACAAACAATCCTAAAATCTGTATGAAACCACAAAAGACCCCGAATAGCCGAAGCAATTCTGAAAAAGAAAAACAGAGCTATGGGCATCACACTTCGTGATTACAAGCTATATTACAAAGCTATAGTAACCAAAACTGTATGGTACTAGCATAGAGACATACTCACAGATAAATGGAACAGAATTGAGAACCCAGAAATAAGCTTATGCATTTACAGTCAACTAATACTTGATAAAGGAGCCAAGAATAGTCAGTAGAGAAAGGATAATCTCTTCAATAAATGGTGTGGGGAAAACTGGATATTCACATGCAAAAGAGTGAGACTGGACCCTTATCTTACACCCCTCACAAAAATTAACTCTAAATGGATTAAAGGCTCAAATGTAACACCTGAAACTCTAAAACTCCTAGAAGAAAACATATTGAAAAACTCCTTGACGTTGGTCTTGGCAACAATTTTTTGTATATGACACCAAAACATAAGCAACAAAAGCAAAAATCAACAAGTTGGCCTATATCAAACTAAAAAGCTTCTACACAGCAAAAGAAACAGTCAACAAAATGAAAAGGCAACCTATGGATTGGGAGGATATCCTGATATGGGGTTAATATGCAAAATATATAAGAAACTCATATGACCCAATAGCAAAAAAATACACATTTTTCCAAAGAAAATATACAAATGACCAACAGGTATATGAAAAGGTGCTCAACTTCACTAATCATCAGGGAAATGCAAATCAAAAGCAATGAGGTATCACTTACACATGTTAGGATGGCTGTTATCAAAAAGACAAGTGACAACATGTTGGCAAGGATGTGACAACATGGGAACCCTGTGTCTTGTTGGGTGCGATGTAAATTGGCAGAGCCACTATAGAAAGCAGTATCGAGATTCCTCAAAAAGTTAAAAACAGAATTACCATATGATCCAGCAATCCCACTTCTGGGTATATATCCAAAGAATGAAAACACTAACTTGAAAAGATTATCTGCACGCCCATATTCTTTGTAGCATTATTCACAAGAGCTAAGACATGGAAACAACCTGTGTCCGTCAACAGATGAATGGATAAAGAAAATGTGAGATTTATATAAATATTATTCAGCCATAAAAAGAAGGAAATCCTGCCATTTGTGACAATATGGATTGACCTTGAGAGCACTATGCTGAGTGAAATAAGACAGAGAAAGACAAATACTGTATTGATATCCCTTATACATGGAATCTAAAAAAACCAACTCACACAGAAAGTAGAATGGTGGTTTCCAGAAGCTGGGGTGGGTGAAATGGTGAAACGTTAGTCATAGGGTACAAACTTCCAGTTACAAGATGAATAAATTCTGAGGATCTAATATACAGCATGGTGACTAAAGTTAATAATATTGTATTATATACTTGACAGTTGCTAAGAGAGTATATCTTAATTGTTTTCACCACACACACACACACACACACACACACACAAAGGTAATTATGGGAGGTTATGGATGTGTTAACCAAGATTATTGTGGTAATCACAGTATACACATGTATCAAATCATCACATTGTATACCTTAAACTTACACAATGTTATGTATCAATTATATCTCAATAAAGTTGGGGAAAAAAGAAGTACATTTATATTTTCTTTTCATCAAAAGACTCAGTTACTTGTTAGAAAGTTTTGCCCTTTCAAATTAATTAAAGGCAAATATATTAGGATTTTTAAAATAATAGTTGCTAACAAGTGAAGGGCACACTAGACCTCTCTGTACAATCTTTGCAATTTCCTATGAATCTATTTCAAACTAAAAAGTTAAAAAAACATAATAAAGATAGAGAAAGTAGTATGCAAAATAATAAGTCTTCTTGAATTTAATAATGGGTATATAGGTGTTCACTGTGTTATTCTTTTTACTCGTCTATGTGTTTGGAAAATTTCATAATAAAATTTGGAAAATAAAAAGAAAACTTTTATTTAAAAGAAGTAAAAATTATTACTCAACCCTGGAATTCATTCATTTTAATTTTGTTTACATATATATTCTGTTATAAATTGATTGCAGCCATTTAACTTCTGCATATATACCATGTTTCTCCAAATGGATGAATACGGACAAGTAATACTCAGAAAAAAAAGTGAAAGGAAAATTATGAGAGAAAAGAAGAACACATAAGAAGTCAATTTAATTCTTCAAAATTCACTTGAAAATGGCTTTCTCAGGGCCATTTTATGAAATGAGTTTTCTACTTATCCCCTTCCAATGTGTAATTTTCAGTTCTTTAACCTGATCTTTTCCATTTTCAGGGCTTCAGAACAGTAAATCCAAGTGGATTTAGTTTGGCTTTAGTTAGAAAGTTCAGGCTAAAGTGGTTTTCATCCTGCTGAGCTTTTTTTTTTTTTTTTTCTATCTTTCATCTCTTCTTTCCTCCCCCTCCTTCTAAGAATGACATTTGACTCTAATCCCTAACAACTAGAAAAAGACTTGACTTTCATTTGTATCTTAAAATGATACTTTGGAGATAATGACAAAACAACCCAGGACTAGTTAATTTTAGAGAAAGGCGGTATATGAATGTTAAGTTATTAAGTTACTCAGCAAAATATACCAAGATTATATCAATATATTTATTGGGGGCCTGACATAGAGGCTCTCTAGGACTTCTAAATGATGCTAAAGTGCTTTAAAAACCTAAAGCACCTGAGCTATGTGCACCATTCTCACTCATCACACAGTAGACTGATAAAGAAGCCCTTGAGATTGGAAATCAAAAAACAAAGATAAAAAATACACTCAAAGAGACTGGAAATAATCAGTTTTCTGGTATCTTCGTAAATAAGACATGTCTGAAAGAAACCCAGATTAACTTCAGCTCCCCCTGGTCTAACCACTTCTCAACCTCTCTCAACATTCATGAAAAATTCATACATTCCATAACACAAAAGACCTACTTGATGTTGACAAAATTGCTCATTTCCCATATGCAAATAATATTTTCCAGAACATCACTGTAAAAGGATAACACATGTCAAGGAAGATGAAAACCTTTAATTAACATTTAGAGACAGGGACTTCCCTGGTGGCACAGTGGTTAAGAATCTGCCTGCCAATGCAAGTGACACGGGTTCGAGCCCTTGCCCGGGAAGATCCCACATGCCGTGCAGCAACTAAGCCCGTGTGCCACAACTACTAAGCCTGAGCTCTAGAGCCCGCAAGCCACAACTACTGAGCCCACATGCCACAATTACTGAAGCCTGAGCGCCTAGAGTCCGTGCTCCACAACAAGAGAAGCCACAACAATGAGAAGCCC
Organism: Balaenoptera ricei; assembly: GCF_028023285.1. Taxonomy (NCBI): domain Eukaryota; kingdom Metazoa; phylum Chordata; class Mammalia; order Artiodactyla; family Balaenopteridae; genus Balaenoptera; species Balaenoptera ricei. The sequence goes on from NC_082642.1 coordinate 6,650,952, forward strand.
ACACATGGCAATGAAGAGTAGCCCCGGCTCAGTGCAGCTAGAGAAAGCCCATGCACAGCAACGAAGACCCAAGGCAGCCAAAAATAAATAAATAAATAAATTTAAAAAAATTTAGAGTCAGTGCAACAGGATGGTCCCAGGAATGCAAAATACTTATATGTTTATTTTCTGTGGGTCCCTCTTAGTTTTGCCTTGCTGTTTTCAATAGTTTGTCCTCTGAGAGATTTAACTAAGGGTTCAAGAATATATTCGTGACTTTTCTTCTGGTTTGAGTTAAAAACCCTGAATGCCCTGTGGTTACTCTTTTTATAGCATTTTATCTGTACAATTGCAAATGTGTGTTTGTCAGTCTCTCCTCTTGAAAGCAGGAATAATAATTTTTTAAGGGCTTTTAGAATAGGGAAAATAGGTGCACATATCAGAACATTTATCGCTGAATAGGAAATTGTGCCGTTGACTAAAAAAACTATGTTTAAAGAGAAGTTAAAATAAAAAAAGTGTTTTAATACAGCAGAACCTGTACCAAAGCCAGCTGAGTGACGTGGATTTCCTTTTCTTCTTCACATAAAATTTGTTTGTCAATTAAAAAAACAACATACCATAATCATTATTATAAAGAAGTGAAAACAAATTCTCAGAACATAAAACCAACACATTAATGAAAAATAAACTCTGAGGAAGAGAAGGTTAACAGAACCTGTGCCCTAGCCTTCATTTATATCCATACCTCGAGGTTGCATTATTAGTTTCCCTTTTGAGAAGAAGGGAGAGTGGGAAGGAGGGAGGAAGCAAGGGATTAAGAAAGAAAGAAGGAAATAACGAACTGTTATGATTGTAAGCCAGAATTTTGTGCATACATTTAATGTTCAGAAAACAATGGATTCCCTATTTTACAGCTATCTTTAATATCAACCAGCCAGGACTTATTTTTAGCTCATCTTTTATTACTTTAAAATAATAGTTCTTGTCCTGGTTAGGGCTCAGAATTACCTACAAAGCTATACAAAATGCAGATACTAAGAACCCATCCCAAGATTACTGAATCTCCAAAGTAAGAAACAATAATTTGTATATAGTTTTATTTTTTGCTTTTTTAATTTAATTTTTTAATTGAAGTGTAGTTGATTTATAATGTTTCAGGTGTATGGCTAAGTAATATATATCTATATTATTCTTTTTCAGATTCTTTTCCATTATAAGTTATTACAAGATATTGAATATAGTTCCCTGTGCTATATGGTAAGTCCTTGTTGTTTATCTATTTTATATATAGTAGTGTGTATCTGTTAATCACCAACTCCTAATTTATCCATCCCTCCCTGCCTTTCCCCTTTGGCAGCCATAAGTTTCTTTTATATGACTATAGTATATATTTTTAAAAAGAAAAGGTAAAGGCACAAGGGATTCAGATATGCATCTTGGTTAAAAACCCAGTGCTACTAAAAATCCAGAGAACCAAACGAAAAAGGTAACACATAAGTAAGCAAAGTAAGAGAATATAAAATTAATGTGTAAAAATATTTTAAAATTCATGTATCTTTAAGATATAATGTTACAAATAAAATAAACAAATAAAATAACAGCAAAAATATAAAACATCTAGGAATAAAATTAAATAGAAGCCTTCAAGATCACTCCAGAAGAAACTTTAAAATTCTCCGGCAGGACACAGAAGAAGTCAGAAACAAATAGAAAGTCCATGTCCTCAGGAAGGAAGATTCAACACCATGAAATCACCCAGCAGGGTGTTTTAAAAATAGGGGGAGACCTTCAATATGGTGGTGGAGTAAGACGTGGAGATCACCTTCCTCCCCATAAAAACATCAAAAATACATCTACATGTGGAACAACTCGTACAGAACACCTACTGAATGCTGGCGGAAGACCTCAGATTCCCAAAAGGCAAGAAAAGTCCCATGTACCTGGATAGGGCAAAAGAAGAAACAGAGACAAAAGAATAGAGATGGGACCCACACCTCTGGGAGGGAGCTGTGAAGGAGGAAAAGTTTCCACACACTAGGGAGCCCCTTCACTGCCGGGGATGGGGGGTTGGCGGGAGTGAAGCTTTGGAGCCATGAAGACTGCAGCAACAGGAGTGCAGAGGGCAAAGTGGAGAGATTCCCACACAAAGGATTGGCGCCAACCAGCACTCACCACCCTGCCAGGGCAGGTGGGGGCTGGAAGCTGAGGCTTAGGCTTTGGAGCTCAGACCCCAGGGAGAGGACTGGGGTTGGCTGCGTGAAGACAGCCTAAGGGGACTAGTGCATCACAGCTAGCTGGGAGGGAGTCCAGGAAAAAGTCTGGACCTGCCAGAGAGGCAAGAGACCTTTGTTTTGGGGTACACGAGGAGAGGGGATTCCTTCCCAGTGTGCCCACAGAAGGCAGAGCACCACCTAAGTGAGTTCCAGAGATGGGTGAGAGCCACAGCTATCAGCTCAGACCCCAGAGACAGGCAAGGACCGCTAATGCTGCTGTGGTTGCCACCAAGAATCCTGTGTGCAAGCGCAGGTCACTATCCACACCCCCCAGGAGCCTATGCAGCCCGCCACTGCCAGGGTCCCGTGATCCAGGAAAAAGTTTCCCAGGAGAATACATGGTGTGCCTCAGGCTGTCGCAATGTCACGCCAGCCTCTGCTGCCTCAGTCTCACCTGGCATTCCAATTATGACTACCATACCCCTCTCTCCCCCTGGCCTGTGTGAGCAAAAGAGCCCTAATCAGCCGCTGCTTTAGCCCCCACACCCGTCTGGGCAGGGAACAGACTCCTGAGGGCAACCTACATACAGAGGTGGGGCCAAAACAGAAGCTGAACCCCGGGAGCTGTGCGAACAAAGAAGAGAAAGGGAAATCTCTCCATGCAGCCTCAGGAGCAGCAGATTAAATCCCCACAATTAACTTGATAAACCCTGCCTCAAGAATACCTGAATAGACGACGAATGTTCCCAAAATTGAGGCAGTGGACTTTGGGAGCAACTGTAGACTTCGGGTTTGCTTTCTGCCTCTAATTTGTTTCTGGTTTTATGTTTATCTTAGTTTAGTATTTAGTGTTTATTATCATTGGTGGATTTGTTTATTGGTTTGGTTGCTCCTTCCTTTATATATATATATATATTTTTTTTTCCATTTTCTCTTTTTGTAAGTGTGTATGTTTATGTTTCTTTGTGTGATTTTGTCTGTGTAGGTTTGCTTTTACCATTTGTCCTAGGGTTCTCTCTGTTCATTTTTTGTTTTTGTTTTTTTTCTCTTTCTTTTTCTTCTGAGCTGTGTGGTTGGCAGGGTCTTGGTGCTCCGGCTGGGTGTCAGGCCTGAGCCTCTGAGGTGGGAGGGCCGATTCCAGGACCTTGGACAACCAGAAACCACCCTGCCCCATGTAATATCAACTGGCGAGAGCTCTCCCAGAGATCTTCATCTCAACATTAAGACCCAGCTCCACCCACTGCCAGCAAGCTCCAATGCTGGACGCCCCATGCCAAACAACCAGCAAGATAGGAACACAACCCCACCCATTAGCAGAGAGGCTTCCAAAAGTCATACTAATTTCACAAACACTCCAAAACACACCACCAGATGCAGTCCTGCCCACCACAAGGAAAAGATACAGCTCCACCCACAAGAACACAGGCACCAGTCCCCTCCACCAGGAAGCCTACACAAGCCACTGAACCATCCTCACCCACTGGGGGAAGACACCAATAATAATAGGAACTATGAACGTGCAGCCTGTGAATGGAGACTCCAAACACACTAAGTTAAACAAAATGAGAAAACAGAGAAATATGCAGTAGATGAAGGAGCAAGGTAGAAACGCACCAAACCAAACAAATGAAGAGGAAATAGGCAGTCTACCTGAAAAAGAATTCAGAGTAATGATAGTAAATATGATGAAAATCTCGGAAATAGAATGGAGAAAATACAAGAAACATTTAACAAGGAACTAGAAAAACTAAAGAGCAAACAAACAATGATGAACGACACATTAAATGAAATTTAAAATACTCTAGAAGGAATCAGTAGCAGAATAACTGAGGCAGAAGGACGGAGAAGTGACCTGGATGATAAAATAGTGGAAATAACTGCCACAGAGCAGAAAAAAGAAAAAGGAATGAAAAGTACAGAGGACAGTCCCATGGACCTCTGGGACAACATTAAATGCAACAACATTCGAATTTTAGGTGTGCCACAAGAAGAGAAAAAGAAAGGGACTGAGAAAATATTTGAAGAGATTATAGTTGAAAACTTCCCTAATATGGGAAAGGAAAGAGTCAGTCAAGTCCAGGAAGCACAGAGAGTCCCATACATGAAAAATCCAAGGAGAAACACGCCAAGACACACAGTATTCAACCTATCAAAATTAAAGTCAGCAAGGGAAAAGCAACAAATGATATACAAGGGAAAACCCATAAGGTTAAAAGCTGATCTTTCAGCAGAAACTCTGCAAGCTAGAAGGGTGTGGCAGGATATATGTAAAGTGATGAAAGGGAAAAACTTACAACCAAGATTACTCTACCAAGCAGGGATCTCATTCAGATTCGATGGAGAAATTAAAACCTTTACAGACAAGCAAAAGTTAAGAGAATTCAGCACCACCAAACCAGCTTTATGACAAATGATAAAGGAAATTCTCTAGGCAGGAAACACAACAGAAGGTAAACACGTACAAAAACAAACCCAAAACAATTAAGAAAATGGTAATAGGAACATATCAATAATTACCTTAAATATAAATGGATTAAATGCTCCAACCAAAAGACACAGACTGGATGAATGGATACAAAAACAAGACCTGTATATATGCTGTCTACAAAAGACTGACTTCAGACCTAGGGAAACATAAAGACTGACAGTGAAGGGATGGAAAAAGATATTCCATGCAAATGGAAATCAGAAGGAAGCTGGAATAGCAATTCTCATATCAGACAAAATAGACTTTAAAATAAAGACTATTACAAGACACAAAGAAGGACACTACATAATGATCAAGGGATCAATCCAAGAAGAAGATATAACAGTTGTACATATTTATGCACCCAACATAGGAGCACCTCAATACATAAGGTAAATGCTAACAGCCATAAAAGGGGAAATGGAGAGTAACACAATCATAGTAGGGGATTTTAACGCCCTACTTTCACCAATGGACAGATCATCCAAAATGAAAATAAATAAGGGAACACAAGCTTTAGAAGACACATTAGACTAGATAGACTTAATTGATATTTATAGGGCATACAATAAAAAAACAACAGAATACACTTTCTTCTCAAGTTCTCATGGAACATTCTTCAGGATAGATCATATCCTGGGTCACAAATCAAGCCTCTGTAAATTTAAGAATATTGAAATCATATCAAGTATCTTTTCCAAGCATAACACTATGAGACTAAATATCAATTACATGAAAAAAAAACTGTAAAATAATACAAATACAGGGACGCTAAATACGCTACTAAACAACCAAGAGACCACTGAAGAAATCAAAGTGGAAATCAAAAAATACCTAGAAACAAATGACAATGAAAACACAATGACCCAAAACCTATGGGATGCAACAAAAGCAGTTCTAAGAGGGAAATTTATAGCAATACAATCAAGAAACAAGAAAAATCTCAAATAAACAATCTAACCTTACACCTAAAGCACTTAAAGAAAGAAGAATAAAAAACCCCCAAAGTTAGCAGAAGGAAAGAAATCATAAAGATCAGAGCAGAAATAAATGAAAAAGAAATGAAGGAAACAATAACAAAGATCAATAAAACTAAAAGCTGGTTCTTTGAGAAGATAAACAAAATTGATAAACCATTAGCCAGACTCATCAAGAAAAAAAGGGAGAAGACTCAAATCAATAGAATTAGAAATGAAAAAGGAGAAGTAACAACTGACACCGCAGAAATCCAAAGGAACATGAGAGTCTACTACAAGCAACTATATGCCAATAAAATGGACAACCTGGAAGAAAAGGACAAATTCTTAGAAAACTACAAACTTCCAAGAGTGAACCAGGAAGAAATAGAAAATATGAACAGACCAATCACAAGCACAGAAATTGAAACTGTGATTAAAATTCTTCCAACAAACAAAAGCCCAGGACCAGTTGGTTTCACAGGTGAATTCTATCAAACACTTAGAGAAGAGCTAACACCTATCCTTCTCATCTCTTCCAAAAATAGCAGAGGGAGGAACATTTCCAAACTCATTCTACGAGACCACCATCACCCTGACACCAAAACCAGACAGATATGTCACAAAGAAAGAAATCTACAGACCAGTATCACTGATGAATATAGATGCAAAAATCCTCAACAAAATACTACCAAACAGAATCCAGTAGCACAGTAAAAGGATCATACACCATGATCAGTGGAGTTTACCCCAGGAATGCAAGGATTCTTCAATATACACAAATCAATCAATGTGATACACCATATTAACAAACTGAATGATAAAAACCATATGATCATCTCAATAGATGCAGAAAAAGCTTTCAACAAAATTCAATACCCATTTATGATAAACACTCTCCAGAAAGTAGGCATAGAGGGAACTTAACTTCAACATAATAAAGGCCATACATGACAAATCCACAACCAACACTGTTCTCAGTGGTGAAAAACTGAAAACTTCCTCTAAGATCAGGAACAGGATAAGGTTGCCCACTCTCACCGTGCTTATTCAACATAGTTTTGGAAGTTTTAGACACAGCAATCAGAGAAGAAAAAGAAATAAAAGGAATCCAAATTGGAAAAAAAGAAGTAAAACTGTCACTGTTTACAGATGAGATGATACTAAACTTAGAGAATCCTAAAGATGCTACCGGAAAACTAATAGAACTAATCAATGACTTTGGTAAAGTAGCAGGATACGAAATTAATGCACAGAAATCTCTTGCATTCCTATATACTAATGACAAAAAATCTGAAAGAGAATTCAAGGAAACAATCCCATTTACCATTGCAACAAAAATAATGAAATACCTAGGAATAAACCTACCTCAGGAGACAAAAGACCTGTATGCAGAAAACTGTAAGACACTGATGAAAGAAATTAAAGATGATACAAACAGATGGAGAGATATACCATGTTCTTGGATTGGAAGAATCAACATTGTGAAAATGACTCTACTACCCAAAGCAGTCTACAGATTCAATGCAAACCCTATCAATCTACCAATGGCATTTTTCATAGAACTAGAACAAAATTTTACAATTTGTATGGAAACACAAAAAAGCCCGAATAGCCAAACCAATCCTGAGAAAGAAAAATGGAGATGGAGGAATCATGCTCCCTGACTTCAGACTATACTACAAAGCTACAGTATTCAAGACAATATGGTATTGGCACAAAAACAGAAATATAGATCAGTGGAACAGGATAGAAAGCCCAGAGATAAACCCATGCACATATGGTCACCTTATTTTTGATAAAGGAGGCAAGAATATACAATGGAGGAAAGACAGCCTCTTCAATAATTGGTGCTGGGAAAACTGGACAGCTGCATGTAAAAGAATGAAATTAGAAGAATTCCTAACACCATACACAAAAATAAACTCAAAATGGATTAAAGACCTAAATGTAAGGCCAGACACTATAAAAGTCTTAGAAGAAAACATAGGCAGAACACTATATGACAGAAATCATAGCAAGATCCTTTTTGACCCACCTCCTAGAGAAATGGAAATAAAAACAAAAATAAACAAATGGGACCTAATGAAACTTAAAAGCTTTTGCACAGAAAAGGAAACCATAAACAAGACGAAAAGACAACCCTCAGAAATGGAGAAAATATTTGCAAACGAAGCAACTGACAAAGGATTAATCTCCAAAATATACAAGCAGCTCATGCAGTTCAATATCAAAAAACAAACAACCCAATCCAAAAATCGGCGGAAAACCTAAACAGACATTTCTCCAAAGAAGATATACAGATTGCCAACAAACACATGAAAGGATACTCAACATCACTAATCATCAGAGAAGTGAAAATCAAAACTACAATGAGGTATCACCTCACACCAGTCGGAATGGCCATCATCAAAAAATCTACAAACAATAAATGCTGGAGAGGGTGTGGAGAAAAGGGAACCCTCTTGCACTGCTGGTGGAAATGTAAATTGATACAGCCACTACGGAGAACAGTGTGGAGGTTCCTTAAAAAGCTAAAAATAGAACTACCATATGACCCAGCAATCCCACTACTGGGCGTATACCCTGAGAAAACCATAATTCAAAAAGAGACATGTACCACAATGTACATTGCAGAACTATTTACAATAGCCAGGACATGGAAGCAACTTAAGTGTCCATGGACAGAGGAATGGATAAAGAAGATGTAGCACATATATACAACGGAATATTGCTTGGCTATAAAAAGAAATGAAATTGAGTTATCTGTAGTGAGTTTGATGGACCTAGAGTCTGTCATACAGAGTGAAGTCAGAAAGAGAAAAACAAATACTGTATGCTAACACATATATATGGAATCTAAATAAAAAACAAAAAAAAAGGTTCTGATGAACCTAGGGGCAGGACAGGAATAAAGACGTAGAGGTAGAGAATGGACTTGAGGACACAGGGAGGGGGAAGGGTAAACTGGGACGAACTGAAAGAGTAACATAGATGTATATACACTATCAAATGTAAAATAGATAGCTAGTGGGAAGTAGGTGCATAGCACAGGGAGATCAGCTCAGTGCTTTGTGTGCACCTAGAGGGGTGGGATAAGGAGGGTGGGAGGGAGATTCAAGAAGGAGGGAATATGGTGATATATGTATACATATAACTGATTCATTTTGTTATACAGCAGAAACTAACACAATACTTGTGAAGCAATTATACTCCAATAAAGATGTTAAAAAATAAAAATAAGCTGATTCTAAAGTTCATATACAACACTAACAAGGAAAAGTCAGTAGGGAAATTCTGAAGATTACTGATGGATTATCAGTTTTTCAGAAGTCAAAGCATATTATAAAACTATAATAATTAATCCAGCACATGAATGTCATAAAGCTACAATAAAAAGCATATGATTAGCTATAATAATGGAAAACTGATAATGGGAAAAGGAAATCCAATAGTAGATGAAACACACAAAGAGATATGGTATACAATAAAAGTGGCATTTCAAATCAATGAAGAAAATCAGCTTATTCAGTAAATGCTGTCATCATCAACAATTAAAAAAAATGTAAATCTACTAGATGAAAATATGGGAGTATCGTGTAAAATAAACTTGGAGTAAAAATTTTCTAAGTGTAGCACAAAACTCAGAAGCCAAATAAAAGATTGATAAATTCAACTACCAAAAATTTTATCAAGGCCAAGAATAAAGTCTATAGAAGGAAAATAAAATTAGGAAAAATATTTACAACTCATATCACAGACAATGTGTTAACTTCATTAACTGATAGTAAACTTTTACAAATTTTAAAAGGGTCAACAATCCAACTAAAATTTCAGCAAAGGCTATGAACAAAATGCAGAAGAAGAAAACTTAATAAAATAAAATCTCAACTAGGTCTTAACCATCTGCAGCTATAGATATTTTCCTCTTGTCAGTTTGACAAAGATTACAAAGTGTTATTTTCAAAAAAACAAAAATTGCTGCCAAAGGTGTGGAAAAACAGGCATTTTCATACATTACCAATGGGAGTGTAAATTGAAACAGCCACTGAGAAGGGTGATTTAACAATGGCAGTTCAAATAAAAAAATGTGTGTATTCTTTGACCCAGAAAAACCACTTCTATAAATATAACCTGATTTATATTTGGAACTGATATATGCAGAACTTATTCATTTTAACATTGTTTATAAGATCAGAAGGTTGAAAACAACTTAAATCTCTATTACTAAGGGTCTAGCTAAATTGTGGGTACACATCTATGCAATGGAATAGTCAGCAACTGTTTAAAAGAATAAGGTGTATCTATTTAGATTTTCAGTGAAAAACCAAGGTGCCAAGTATTGTGTTTATTCTGCTAAGTTATTTTCACATAGCATATATACTTTTTTGTGAAATGGAGTATCTCCAAAATATACATGAAATTGGTACTAGTGATTTCCTCTTGGGAGGAGGATTAAGTGGCTACAGAGATAGAGTGGCAGGAAGGTTTACTGTTCGTCATATATGGTTTTGAATATTTTTATTTTTATAAAATTTATTCAATGAAAAATATGAATTGGAACTCTAAAAACCAACACCCTACTCCTGCCTGAGGTTTTACCAGTTTGTTTTTCAGACACAGCCCCTTTAAAAAGAAGAGAGACAACACCCAAGGCAGAGCTTCCCTGGAAATGCCAAATTGGCCTGTTAAGACAGTGATCTTGAATTACACACTTTCAGCTACTGTGCCTGACTGGCTCCATTATTGTCTGGCCCTCTTTCAGCTCTCCTGGCTGAAATGATTTCCATTGTTCCTTGCTTCTTGATTGCTTTAAGATGTCTGGGATCTGCTAAGTCAGCTTGTTTACTCCCTCCAATAATAGCTTCATTCTCATCTACATCCACGCAGGACACAAGCAGAACTTTATCCCACCATCTGCCTTGGATTTCTCATCACAGTCCCTTTGACCTAGCCCCAGCTCAGTTTCGCAACTTCTATTCCTACATCTACAGATTAGTTAGGCATGCCTGGCAGGCAATCTCCTCCTCACCCCACCTCCCAATGTAGTTACTAGCCTTGCCTCAGCCTCCTCTTCCCTAGGGATAGATGTCCACTTCTCAATTCAAAGGAGAAGAATTTCATGCAGAGCAATGATATGTGTACTGGTAGGTACAGTATGGACAATGGATCAAAAAGGTCAGGAGTGGGAGGTACAAGAGGAGGTGGTAAAGTCAGAATTCTTCTACTAAGGTCCAGAGAACAACAAACAAGAACTTGGTTAGAGAGTTGAGGGTGAAAATGAAGAGAAGTGAGTGAATTTTTAAAATTTTCAAGACTAAGAGAATTCACTGAGATCTAGAATACCAGGGGCAAGGATGAAGGAGGACAATGATCCTTGGCTTCTCGCTTAATAACTACATGGAAGTTGGTGCTTTCCTAATATGGGAAAAAGCAAGACACAAAAGGGTAGAGGGACAAAAAGAGTTTAAGATGCTTTGATACAACCTGGCAGAGAAGTAGGGTAGCTATCTGGGTATAATAGCCAATAGTTATTGATGACTTAACTGCACTCTAGATCTAAGAGATTTATATATTGTTATGGACTGAATTTTTATGCCCCCCCCCCAAATTCATATGCTTAAGTCCTAACCCCTAGTATAATGGTATTAGGAGGCAAACCACTTGTGAGATGATTAGAACATGAGGGTGGAGTTCTCATGAATGGAATTAGTGCCCTTATAAGAGACACAAGAGCATGCCTTCCCTTTCTGGTCTGGAAGATATAGGAAGAAGAGAGCCATATGTAAACAAGGAAGGGGTCCTTCATCAGACAATGGATTTGCTGGTGTCTTGATCTTGGAATTTCCAACCTCCAGAAAACTTACTTTTCACCAATACTGTAAGAAAGAAATGTTTAAGCTACTCATTCTATGGTATTGTATTATAGCAGCCCAACCTGACTAAGACATAAGTAATTCAAGCCACACAACAACTCCTAGTGTTTTTTTTGTTTTTTGTTTTCCTTCATACAGAACCATCACAGTTCTTTTTTATTTTTTAACATCTTTAATGGAGTATAAGTGCTTTTCAATGCTGTGTTAGTTTCTGCTTTATAACAAAGTGAATCAGCTATACATATACATATATCCCTATATCTCCTCCCTCTTGTGTCTCCCTCCCACCCCTCTAGGTGGTCACAAAGCACAGAGCTGATCTCCCTGTGCTATGCGGCTGCTTCCCACTATCTATTTTACATTTGGTAGTATATATAAGTCCATCACTCTCTCACTTCGTCCCAGCTTACCCTTCCCCCTCCCCGTGTCCTCAAGTCCATTCTCTACTTCTGCGTCTTTATTCCTGTCCTGCCCCTAGGTTCATCAGAAACTTTTTTTTTTTTAGATTCCATATAGATGTGTTAGCATATTGTATTTGTTTTTCTCTTTCTGACTTACTTCACTCTGTATGACAGACTCTAGATCCATCCAACTGACTGCAAATAACTCAATTTCATTTCTTTTTATGGCCGAGTAATATTCCATTGTATATATGTGCCACATCTTCTTTATCCATTCATCTGTCAATGGACACTTAGGTTGCTTCCATGTCCTAGCTATTGTAAATAGAGCTGCAATGAACATTGTGGTACATGACTCTCTTTGAATAATGGTTTTCTCAGGGTATATGTCCAGTAGTGGGATTTCTGGGTCATATGGTAGTTCCAATTTTAGTTTTTTAAGGAACCTCCATACTGTTCTCCATAGTGGCTGTATCAATTTACACTGACACCAACAGTGCAAGAAGGTTCCCTTTTCTCCACACCCTCGCCAACATTTATTGTTTGTAGAATTTTTGATGATGGCCATTCCAACTGGTGTGAGGTGATACCTCATTGTAGTTTTGATTTGCATTTTTCTAATGATTAGTGGTGTTGAGCATTCTTTCATGGGTTTGTTGGCAATCTGTATATCTTTTCTGGAGAAATGTCTATTTAGGTCTTCTCCCCATTTTTTATTGGGTTGTTTGGTTTTTTTGATATTGAGCTGCATGAGCTGCTTGTAAATATTGGAGGTTAATCCTTTGTCAGTTGCTTCATTTGCAAATATTTTCTCCCATTCTGAGGGTTTTCTTTTCATCTTGTTTATGATTTCCTTTGCTGTGCAAAAGCTTTTAAGTTTCATTAGTTCCCATTTGTTTATTTTTGTTTTTATTTCTATTTCTCTAGGGGGTGGGTCAAAAAGGATCTTGCTGTGATTTATGTCATAGAGTGTTTTGCCTATGTTTTCCTCTAAGAGTTTTATAGTGTCTGGCCTTACATTTAGGTCTTTAACCAATTTTGAGTTTATTTTTGTGTATGGTGTTAGGGAGTGTTCTAATTTCATTCTTTTACATGCAGCTCTCCAGTTTTCCCAGCACCACTTATTGAAGAGGCTGTCTTTTCTCCATTGTATATTCTTGCCTCCTTTATCAAAAATAAGGTGACCATACGTGCGTAGGTTTATCTCTGAGCTTTCTGTCCTGTTCCATTGATCTATATTTCTGTTTTTGTGCCAGTACCATACTATCTTGATTACTGTAGCTTTGTAGCATAGTCTGAAGTCAGGGAGCCTGATTCCTCCAGCTCCATTTGTCTTTCTCAAGATTGCTTTGGCTATTTGGGCTTTTTTGTGTTTCCATACAGATTGTGAGATTTTTTGTTTTAGTTCTGTGAAAAATGCCAGTGGTAGTTTTATAGGGATTGCATTGGATCTGTAGATTGCTTTGGGGAGTAGAGTCATTTTTGCAATGTTGATTCTTCCAGTCCAAGAACATGGTATATCTCTCCATCTGTTTGTATCCTCTTTAATTTCTTTCATCAGTGTCTTATAGTTTCCTGCATACAGGTCTTTTGTCTCCTTAGGTAGGTTTGTTCCTAGGTATTTTATTCTTTTTGTTGCAATGGTAAATGGGAGTGTTCCCTTAATTTCTCTTTCAGATTGTTAATCATTAGTGTATAGGAATGCAAGAGATTTCTGTGCATTAATTTTGTATACTGCTACTTTACCAAATTCATTGATGAGCTCAAGTAGTTTTCTACTAGCATCTTTAGGATTCTCTATGTATAGTATCATGTCATCTGCAAACAGTGACATCTTTACTTCTTCTTTTCTGATTTGGATCCCTTTTATTTCTTTTTCTTCTCTGATTGATGTGTCTAAAACTTCCAAAAGTATGTTGGATAATAGTGGTGACAGTGGACATCCTGGTCTTGTTGCTGATCTTAGTGGAAATGGTTTCAGTTTTTCACCATTGAGAACAATGTTGGCTGTGTGTTTGTCATATATGGCCTTTATTATGTTGAGGTAAGTTCCCTCTATTCCTACTTTCTGGAGGGTTTTTATCATAAATGAGTGTTCAATTTTGTTGAAAGCTTTCTCTGCATTGATTGAGATGATCATGTGGTTTTTCTCCTTCAATTTGTTAATATGGTGTATCACATTGATTGATTTGCATATATTGAAGAATCCTTGCATTCCTGGGATAAATCCCACTTGATCATAGTGTATGATCCTTTTAATGTGCTGTTGGATTTGGTTTGCTAGTATTTTGTTGAGGATTTTTGCATCTATGTTCATCAGTGGTGTTGGCCTGTAGTTTTCTTTCTTTGTGACATCTTTGTCTGGTTTTGGTATCAGGGTGATGGTGGCCTTGTAGAGTGAGTTTGGGAGTGTTCCTCCCTCTGCTATATTTTGGAAGAGTTTGAGAAGGATAGGCGTTAGCTCGTCTCTAAATGTTTGATAGAATTCACCTGTGAAGCCATCTGGTCCTGGGCTTTTTTTTTGCTGGAAGATTTTTAATCACAGTTTCAATTTCAGTGCTTGTGATTGGTCTGTTCATATTTTCTATTTCTTCCTGATTCAGTCTCAGAAGGTTGTGCATTTCTAAGAATTTGTCCATTTCTTCCTGGTTGTCCATTTTATTGGCATAGAATTTCTTGTAGTAATCTCTCATTCTTTGTATTTCTGCAGTGTCATTTTTTACTTCTCCTTTTTCATTTCTAATTCTGTTGGTTTGAGTCTTCTCCCTTTTTTTCTTGATGAGTTTGGCTAATGGTTTGTCAATTTTGTTTATCTTCTCCAAGAACCAGCTTTTAGTTTTATTGATCTTTGTTATTGTTTCCTTCATTTCTTTTTCATTTATTTCTGATCTGATCTTTATGATTTCTTTGCTTCTGCTAACTTTTGGGGGTTTTTTGTTCTTTTTTCTCTACTTGCTTTAGGTGTAAGTTTAGGTTGTTTGTTTGAGATGTTTCTTGTTTCTTGAGGTAGGATTGTATTGCTATAAACTTCCCTCTTAGAACTGCTTTTGCTGCATCCCATAGGTTTTGGGTCATCGTGTTTTCATTGTCATTTGTTTCTAGGTATTTTTTGATTTCCTCTTTTATTTCTTCAGTGATCTCTTGGTTATTAAGTAGTGTATTGTTAGCCTCCATGTGTTCGTATTTTTTACAGATTTTTTTTCCTGTAATTGCTACATAGTCTTATAGCATTGTGGTCAGAAAAGATACTTGATACGATTTCAATTTTCTTAAATTTAGTAAGGCTTGATTTGTGACCCAAGATATAATCTATCCTGGAGAATGTTCCATGAGCACTTGAGAAGAAAGTGTATTCTGGTTTTTTTTGGATGAAATGTCCTATAAATATCAATTAAGTCCATCTTGTTTAATGTATCATTTAAAGCTTGTGTTTCCTTATTAATTCTCTGTCTGGATGATCTGTCCGTTGGTGTAAGTGAGATGTTAAAGTTCCCCACTATTATGGTGTTACTGTCTATTTCCTCTTTTAGAGCTGTTAGCAGTTGCCTTATGTATTGAGGTGCTCCTATGTTTGGTGCATATATATTTACAATTGTTATATCTTCTTCTTGGATTGATCCCTTGATCATTATGTAGTGTCCTTCTCTGTCTCTGTTAATAGTCTTTGTTTTAAAGTCTATTTTGTCTGATATGAGAATTGCTACTCCAGCTTTCTTTTGATTTCCATTTGCATGGAATATCGTTTTCCATCCCTTCATTTTCAGTCTGTATATGTCCCTAGGTCTGAAGTGGGTCTCTTGTAGACAGCGTATATACAGGTCTTGTTTTGGTATCCATTCAGCCAGTCTATGTCTTTTGGTTGGAGCATTTAACCCATTTACAGTTAAGGTAATTTCTGATATGTATGTTCCCATTACCATTTTCTTAATTGTTTTGGGTTTGTTATTGTAGATCTTTACCTTCTGTTGTGTTTCCTGCCTAGAGAAGTTCCTCTAGCATTTGTTGTAAAGCTCGTTTGGTGGTGCTGAATTCTCTTAGCTTTTGCTTGTCTGTCAAGGTTTTAATTTCTCCGTCAAATCTGAATGAGGTCCTTTCTGGATAGAGTAATCTTAGCTGTAAATTTTCCCCTTTCATCACTTTAAATATGTCCTGCCACTCCCTTCTGACTTACAGAGTTTCTGCTGAGAGATCAGCTGTTAACCTTATGGGGATTCCCTTGTATGTTATTTGTTGCTTTGCCCTTGCTGCCTTTAATATATTTTCATGGTATTAAATTTTGATAGTTTGATTAATATGTGTCTTGGCGTGTTTCTCCTTGGATTTATGCTGTATGGGACTCTCTGCACTTCCTGGACTTGATTGACTATTTCCTTTCCCACATTAGGGAAGTTTTCAACTATAATCTCTTCAAATATTTTCTCAGTTCCTTTCTTTTTCTCTTCTTTTTCTGGGACCCCTGTAATTCGAATGTTGGTGCATTTAATGTTGTCCCAGAGTTCTCTAAGACTGTCCTCAATTCTTGTCATTCTTTTTTCTTTATTCTGCTCTGCGGTAGTTATTTCCACTATTTTATCTTCCTGGTCACTTATCCGTTCTTCTGCCTCAGTTATTCTGCTATTGATTGCTTCTAGAGAATTTTTAATTTCATTTATTGTGTTGTTCATCATTGTTTGTTTGCTCTTTAGTTCTTCTAGGTCCTTGTTAAACGTTTCTTGTATTTTCTCCATTCTATTTCCAAGATTTTGGATCATCTTTACTATCATTACTCTGAATTCTTTTTCAGGTAGACTGCCTATTTCCTCTTCAATTCTTTTGTCTGGTGGGTTTTTACCTTGCTCCTTCATCTGCTGTGTGTTTCTTTGTCTTTTCATTTTGCTTAAGTTACTGTGTTTGTGGTCTCCTTTCTGCAGGCTGCAGGTTCGTAGTTCCCGTTGTTTTTGGTGTCTGCCCCCAGTGGCTAAGTTTGGTTCAGTGGCTTGTGTAGGCTTCCTGGTGGAGGGGACTAGTGCCTGTGTTCTGGTGGATGAGGCTGGATCTCGTCTTTCTGTTTGGCAGGACCACATCCGGTGGTGTGTTTTGGGGTGTCTGTGCCCTTATTATGATTTTAGGCAGGCTCTCTGCTAATGGGTGGGGTTGTGTTCCTGTCTTGCTAGTTTTCTGGTATATGGTGTCCAGCACTGTAGCTTGCTGGTTGTTGAGTGGAGCTGGTCTTAACTTTGAGATGGAGATGTCTTGGAGACCTTTTGCCGTTTGATATTACGTGGATCTGGGAGGACTCTGCTGGACCAATTTCCAGAACTCGGCTCTCCCACCCCAGAGGTACAGGCCTGACACCCGGCCTGAGCACCAAGACCCTGTAAGCCACACAGCTCAGAAGAAAAGGGAGAATAAAAGAAAGAAAGGAAAAATAAAATAAAATAAATTCGTTAAAATAAAAAATAATTATTAAAATTAAAAAGTAATAAAAAAAAGAAAAGAAAGAAAGAGGAGAGCAACCAAACCAAAAAACAAATCCACCAATGATAACAAGCACTAAAAACTATACTAAAAGAAAAAAAAAAAAAAAACGGACCGACAGAACTGTAGGACAAATGGTAAAAGCAAACCTATACAGACAAAATCACACAAAGAAGAATACACATACACACTCACAAAAAGAGAAAAAGGAAAAATATATATATATGAAAAAAAAGGAGAAAGAGAGCAACCAAATCAGTAAACAAATCTACCAATGATAATAAACTCTAAATACTGAACTAAGATAAACATACAACCTGGAACAAATTAGATGCAGAAAGCAAACCCCAAGTCTACAGTTGCTCCCCAAGTGCACTGCTTAAATTTTGGGATGATTCGTTGTCTATTCAGGTATTCCACAGATGCAGGGTACATCAAGTTGATTGTGGATATATAATCCGCTGCTCCTGAGGCTGCTGGGAGAGATTTCCCTTTCTCTTCTTTGTTCACACAGCTCCTGGGGTTCGGCTTTGGATTTGGCCCCGCCTCTGCATGTAGGTTGCCCTCTGGCATCTGTTCTTCACTCAGACAGGACGGGATTAAAGTAACAGCTGATTAGGTGGCTCTGGCTCACTCAGGCCCGGGGGGAGGGAGGAGTACGGAATGCGGGGCGAGCCTGTGGCGGCAGAGGCCGCCATGACATTGCACCAGCCTGAGGCACACTGTGTGTTCTCCTGAGGAAGTTGTCCCTGGATCATGGGACCCTGGCAGTGGCGGCTGCACAGGCTCCTGGGAGGGGAGGTGTGGATAGTGACCTGTGCTTGCACACAGGCTTCTTGGTGGCGGCAGCAGCAGCCTTAGCGTCCCATGCCTGTCTCTGGGGTCCGCGCTGATAGCTGTGGCTCACACCCGTCTCTGGAGCTCGTTTAGGCGGTGCTCTGAATCCCCTCTACTAACGCACCCTGAAACAACTGTCTCTTGCCTCTTAGGCAGGTCCAGACTTTTTCCTGGACTCCCTCCTGGCTAGCTGTGGCACACTAGCCCCCTTCAGGCTGTGTTCACGCAGCCAACCCCAGTCCTCTCCCTGGGATCTGACCTCCGAAGCCGGAACCTCAGCTATCAACCCCCACCCATCCCAGCGGGTGAGCAGACAAGCCTCTCAGGCTGGTGAGTGCTGGTTGGCACCCATCCTCTGTGCGGGAATCTCTCTGCTTTGCCCTCTGCACCCCTGTTGCTGCGCTCTCCTCTGTGGCTCTGAAGCTTCCCTCCCGCCACCCCTCATCTCTGCCAGTGAAGGGGCTTCCTAGTGTGTGGAATCTTTTCCTCCTTCACAGCTCCCTCCCAGAGGTGCAGGTCCCGTCCCTATTCTTTTGTCTCTGTTTTTCTTTTTTCTTTTTCCCTACCCAGGTACATGGGGATTTTCTTGCCTTTTGGGAAATCTGAGGTCTTCTGCCAGCATTCGGTAGGTGTTCTGTAGGAGTTGTTCCACATGTAGATGTATTTCTGATGTATTTGTGGGGAAGAAGGTGATCTCCATGTCTTACTCCTCCGCCATCTTGAAGGTCCCCCCAACTCCTAGTGTTTTATATCATTATTAAGCCCAATTTTGTGCATTAACTAATTTAATCCTCATAACAAACTTACAAGTTTTGTACTAGTATTAAACACTTTTCACATGAAAAAACTGAAGCATATAGAGGTTAAGAAATTTGCCCAAGTCCAGGTAGAGTGATGAGGGGCAGAGCCAGTATTTAAATTTGGGCAGTTCCTAAATTGAGCTCAGAGAGGAGCTCTGAGACAGAGAAATCCATGGTGGTGTCAGTCAATAAACTGTGTTTATAGCCATGAAAATGGATTGACACAGTTTAAGGAGAGCATGTTTTAAAGGAGAATGCAAGTCCTGTGGAAAGCTAATGTTTTGAGGTTAATTAGAGAAGGGGGATTCAGAAAAGGTGACTAAGGATGAAAGACCAAAAAGGTGGGAAGAAAACTCAGAGATCGGATGCCCTGCCACTCTCTCCAATGTCATTGTGTATTCAGAATGGTCAGCTTTGTTTAAAGTTTCTAGGAGAAGGAAAAAGAAGAGGAAAGGCAAAGGAAAGAAATGCATAAAAATATAATCAAGTCAAATACGCTTGTCATAATATGGAAGGTGGAATTTTAAGTCTCAAGTAACTCATCAGAGTCTTATTTTCCAGATGAAAAGCTGTATGTCTAGCATAGATCTAGTAACCATAGTTTCCAAAATATGGTTGAATTTATGGGACAACTGAATTGAAGGGTATTCCAAAAACTCCAAAGCACAGAGTGGCCATTATCACACAGGGAATAATGAGTATAGGATCCTTCAAGGAAGGAGTTTCCCTTTTATTCCCAAAACCTGGAACACAGTAGACGTTCAAAAAGGGCTTGATAACATTGGACATAGCACAGAAAGATTTATTTAGAAGATAAGTAATTTTGAGGAAAAAAAATACTACTTTCCTTTTATTTTTAATGTCACTGGATTTGCAAAGTTTGCAGTCTCAGAATTAGACTAGTTTTACAAAGTTTTCCTCATTTGCTTTTGCCCAGTGCCATACCAGTCAAGTAAAATAAATCTTCAGTTCTGCTAACATAGCTTGAACTATGGATTTAGGTCTTATTTACAGAGGAGAGTTCAACCTTTGAAAGAGTTTTACTGCTACATCATAAAGTAATAAATGTGCAGTAATGTTTGACATTTAGAAAGTTATTACATGGAACTGTAAATTTCAGATTTATAAGGGGAACAGGTAGATTTTTAATTATAACAGTTTCATTAAATTCGAGATGTATATTTAACTACACAGAAAGAAATATTTCTTTCTTATAGTTATTTGGAAACCAAAGAAATATGTATAAATCACCACAATCCTCTCTAAATGGAAATTTCATGTCTCTCAGAGAGAGAATGCCATCTCTTTTGTTTTTTAAGTACAGAAACATTTCACTGATTTTGCACAAAATGTTTTCATTAGAGTCAGGGGAAGCTTGGCTTTTTAACCTGTCCTCTTCTAAAAAGAGATGGCAAAAATGTTTAATGCAAGACTATTAAGAATTTTGCAAAAGATTTTCACCACCAATGTTTAAAGAATTCCCAAATGTCATTTATATTTTGATAAAATTTGATACTTTTCTTTGACATGGGGAAGAAGGAAGTGGCAGAATGGAAAAAAACTAATGAAAACAAATAGATTGAACCTATGCTTAGCTCATCTCCAGGTTGTCAGGTTGAGATGAGAGCCCCAACAGAGTCCCCAAGAACCCCATGTCTGGGTTCTCAGTACACCACATGTGTCCAAGAGAAGAGAAAGAAACTTTATGAAGAAATAGAAAAATGTGTACTTGGTATTGTTTTTTCTTCTAATGAAGATAGCAAATAGAGGTATTTTCTTCCACTTCTCTCCTTGAGGCCCACTGAATGGGTCAAAACGGTGAAAAATAGGGAAGGAAACATCATCCTCAGGAAGTCAAGGAAATGACCATGTTTTCAATGCATGATTCAGGACACATATCTGTTAAATTGTGAAGGATAATAAAAGAAAATGTGTGCTACATCAGACTTGGAGAAGGATACAATTCTCTCCCAAAATGAGTGTCATGGCCCGGTAGGGCTTATCCAATAATTCTGTCATAGGAAAATGAGTGATAAAGGCATGATCAGGCCACGGGGACTAAAAGAGTCACGGGTTGATACTACAGAACATGGAGCAGAGCTGAAGGAGAAACCATGATGGCACACCATTTTTGTTCTTTATAGATGGGCCTCTCAGCTGAGGAAGATGGGTAGAGGGAACACAGGGTGGAATGGAGTAGGGTAAGAGGACATACAAAGAGCATGCAACTTTGTTGTGAGAATACCAACCTCTTAAATGAGGAGCTGTACTCAGCAGAAAGGAAGTAAAATATTTGATGAAAGTGTGTTTGCTACTACACATCTAACTAGTAACTAAGACCTAGTTTTATGTGTTTACAAAAGCTTAAGCAGATTTAGTTTTAAAATTTAACTGCTCCACAGGAGAACAGGCTATCTTGTGATACGCACCTGGAGAGGGCTGCTTCTTAAGGCTGTGAGAATAGTTTTCTGATATAAGTGAGTTTGGGGTAACCGGGAGGAGCAAGACATAAATAGGGGGCCAATACAGCCTGGTTTCACTGGGACTATCCAGGTTTCAACACAGAGAGTCCTGCATCTTGAGAAACCCCTCATTCCTGGGCAAATGAGGATGGTTGGTCAGCCGAGGAAGGAACAACAATTCCTCCAAGATTCCTCAGCAAAGGGGATCCTAAAGGTAGAATTCTGACTTTAGTTTGGGAATTACATTAGGAAAGAGGAATCAATCAAGAATATGAGTTGGGAAGAGATGGGTCTCAGGTAAATGACCGGAAACATCAAGGTTGCAGGAATCTGTCACCACACTGGGCCCTTCTGGTAGGCAGTTCAGGCCCTGAGAAGCCTCATGCTTGTAGTAAAATGATTAGTTGATTTCTAAGCAGTTTTTAAAATATCATCCTGTTGCTGAAAAGTAGTAAGAAAGACACGAGGAAGCAAAGACTAAAGTTCAGTTTCCAGAAAGGCGGCTGCCACGTCCCTGTGTGGCGGCAGAGGCAATTTTGGCAGTGAAAGCGGTGAGTTTTGTTAAAATGTCCCAAAATATTGTGCCTTGTGTGACTAATTTTATTGTTCCATTAGCCGCCTCCCTAGAGCTCTCCTCTGGACAAGTATTAGTCATTATTAAATTTAAAAAGCCAAAGCCCTGCTGCTCTTCCCCTGTAGCACACAACATGGAGCAGCTCACATGACTGACAGCCCTTGCCTGCATTTATGCACTATTAGGGGTTCAGCCAAAATTGTAAACCACAAATTTGTGATGACACCAGTTAAACCCAGATATGTGCTTTCTTCAACACATGTCAATCCAAGGAGAAAGAATTGTTTGATGGGCACAGTGGTGGTGAGAATGGGCTTGAGGAGTTACTGGGAAGGAGGTTAAAATAATTGACTACTGTGTCCCGTCTGCGGAGGGAAGGACATGAGGGAGCTGAGAAAATGGGAGTGCAGGTAACAATCAAGAGCACCATGCAATGGAAGAGCAAGTTAAGTGGGTCGAAAGTTTTGTTCAAAGGATGGAATTTCAAAGTTCAAGGTTTCAAAGATAAAAACAATTAAATTTAATTAAAGGTCCAGAGTATTGGCATGAAAGTGCCTTGCTAAAATTGAGTGAAGAAAAATGTCCTTGAAGTATGACTGAAGGAATTCCTAAGGGATTGGATGGGTCAGTGTGGGCACTGAATTTTTCCAGACTTATGTCAAAAGGCACACTGAGCCATGAAGAACTCCATGGAATTTGGAGAACCATCAAGACCATTCTATCTCTGTCCCAAATTCTCAATGTGGTTTGCATTGCAATTCTTATTAGTGCAACTCTTAATTTTGTGTTAGGGGGAAAAAAGATGATATATACTGGGAATCTAAATTTGGGGGCTATTTTAACCTACCTGTTACTATACACAGTGCTCAGAAAACTGCATTAAATATCAAATGCTGAAATAATTACTGACACTCTGTGTGCAAGATTTCCTGGCTTTGGGATGGTTGAACAGAGGCCTCAAGGACAGGACAGCCAAAGAATTACTTAACTGCTTAAATATCAACAAACCTGATCTTGAAGTGAAGCCAGTCACTTCAGCCACAGGATAAAAGGAAGTTTATGGAAATAATGACTAAATGATCACCATACAAACAGCTTGGAGGCAAAAGGCGGAAGTATCATCTTGTGTGTGTCTGTGTGTGTGTGTGTGCACACGCGTACTCGCAAATGTTGTGGTTGTTATTCTAAAGTTGTCAACATGAGTTAGGGGTGGGAAGAGAAGCTAATTCACTTCATTTAGACTTAGATCTTTCAGCTTTTCTGCTTAGTCATGCCTGGATGTCCTTGCAGCTGATGGTCTTCAAGTCTTGTACCTTTTACTTCGTTTCATGCAATTTGTTCATGTCTTTCATTATGCCCTCAGTGTAAACATTAACCAGAAATTGCAGACATTAAAATAGGACTTTTCCCAGAAACTGAGAATCAATGTAACTTTTTCAAGAAGGTTGTCTTAACAAAGAATAGCAAGCATATTTACTGTGCCAACCTCTAAGTATTTCATATTCATCAATCTATCTAGTTCTGACAGTGAACTTATGAAGTAGATACAATCATTACCCTCATTATATCAATATGGAAACCAGGCATGGAGAGATAAGTAACTTTCCCAAGATGAAGCCTTGATTTGAACCTCAGTGTCTGGCTCCAGGGTACCTGTTCTTAATCACAAAAACAATGGTCTTCAGAGGGTGGTCCCCAGATCAGCAATAGCAGCATCCTCTGGGAACTTGTTAGAAATTTCAATTCCTGGACACCACATCAGATCTACTGCAATTTTGGAGGTGAGTCCTAGGAATTTGTGTTTTAACAAGGTCTTCAGGACACCTTGATGCAGGCTCAGTTTGAGAAACACAGCAACACACCACCCTGCCCAGAAGCAACAAAGTGGTAACAAAGATGCATAGATTGAAAAGGCTGTGCTGATAAATTTCCACCCATGGTGGTAGGGGTGGGGTGGGGCTCAGAATAACTGCTGTTTCAAAATTTCTGGATTAAATACCCTCAGGCCCTGAATTCTACTGAAAGGAACTCACTTAAAAACCCACAACAGGGTAATGTTCATGGCACAAGCTGTCAGTATGTAGCTTAGAGTAGAAAAATACACTTCCCTCTTGTCCAGCATGGTTTCCACAACTGCCCATTTTCAATTTCAATTGGAGTGGTTTTAGTCAAGCAGTGTGTTTTGAATCACAGAGTGTGGTCCAGGTAAAAAGTCACCCAACTTTTTCAGAGTGGCAACTATAGATAGAGCTAAAGCCATCTGGCAAACATCTGCATTGTAAGCCCAGGCAACACTCTGCCAGATCATTGCAAATTTTGCATTTCTATCACTATGAAAAAGTGACTCTGTGTCATTTTCAGAGTTTTAACAATGTGTTTCCAAATCATATTAAGAGAGAAAATGTCATTACCTCTGGCTAAGGTCCTATATATTTTTTAAATATTCTTTTGGCTCAAATAATATATCTACACAAAAAAGACTGAGAAGTAAACCAGCAGTTAACAGTGTCTGCTTCTGGCAAGTGGAATTATGGGAGTATTTTTCTTCTTACATTTTTATGTCTCATGTCTTGACCTCTGTCCTGAACTCCAGACTCAAATATCTAACTATCCACTCAACATCTATTTAAATGTCTGATAAGCAACTCAAATGTAATGTGTAAAAAAACAACCACTTAATTTCTAGGCCCTCTCAACCAAATCCTTCCCCTTTCCTTACCGTTTTAGTTAGAAAAACAAAACAAACAACCATCTTACAAATGGCAAATTCTTGGACCAAATCTTGTTCTTCATTTTTATTCTCTTTCTCTCACAAACTGTATCCAATCTGGCTGAAATCCTGTTTGGCCAAATATACCCAGAATAGGACAACTTTTCATTAACATTGCAAAACTACCCTGATCCAGCTGACCACATTTTCTCACCTGGATTACTATGGCTGTTTCCTTGGTGGTCTCCGTTTTTACCCTGGCCCTATAAGTCTATAGTCCACAGGGTAGTCAGAGCGACGCCTTTAAAACATGAGTCAGATCATGTCATTTTTATTGATCAAAATTTTGCAATGGCTACCAAGAACTGTGAAGAGTCTGAAATCTGATTTTTATCTTACTTACAAGTTGATAAATTAGCCTATTATTATTTCATGGATGCTGACAGAAGACACAAGACTCCTGGGTCCAAAACAAGGATTTTATTACTCACAGCCTGGCAAGCAGCATAAGCATCAGCATATTTGTAGCAGTTCCTCATATCCTCCAAGTTCCAAGAGGGCAACACAATGGACCTAAATGATAATGTGCATAGACAATGGGTCTCATTGTAGGAGAGGAAACACTGAGGTCAAGAAGCCCATCATTTTGTAGGAAGTACTGAGCAAACCTGATCTTTGTCCTGGAGGAAGATGTCACATCATCCCTCAAGGTTGCTTATTACAAACACAACCCTGAGAAATGGCCTGGGTAAAGAGTGGTCAGGACCTTGCATTCTTGGCATTCTTGGCAAGACATGTAGGAGAGCAAGAAATCCATGGAAGACAGTTTCTCCCAACAGTAGCTCCCCATGTTCATCAGAATAAAAACTAATGTCTTTGTAATGATCTGCAAGGCCCTACACTATCTGCATTCTCCCACCCCCATGTCTTTCTGTCTTTGCAAACTATCTCTCTACTAATCATTCACCTTACCTTAGTCATACCAGCTTCCATGCTGTTCCTCACACAGGTCAGGTACAATCCTGCTTGGGACTCTTGGACTTACTGTTCTTCTGCCTTGAATGCTTTTCCTCCAGATGTTTTCAGGAGCTTGCTCAAGTGTTACCTTCTCAGTGAAGCCTTTCCTGACCGCCGTATTTATAACTGCTACTTCCGAACCTCTTGGCATTCCCTATCCCCCTATCCAGCTTTATTTTTTACTTTGCACTTATCACCATCTGACATATTATGACATACTATATATAATTTATGTGTATGTGTGTACATATATGTATATATATAACTTGTATATGTCTATTTTATTGTATATCTCTCATATAAGAGGAGAGGGACTTCATTTTGTTCACTGCTGGATCAGCAGTGTCCAAAACCAGCACTACAGCTCACAGTAGATGCTGAGTACATATTTGTTGAATAAACTAATGATTTTGTATATTTTTCAAATTTTCTAAAATAATCATTTTATAATAAGAAAAAAATATTACTTTCTATGTACAAGAAATTCCTAAATACAGCAAGCTGTTTCTATACCCAAACAACTCAGTCTGACCCCAGTCATGTCCCTGTTTGAGGCAAGAATTGCTAGTAATAGTCAACTTCACCAAGCATTTTCCACATTTGGGGCACTTTATAAATTAGTTCATATAGTTTTCACAACATCTTTGTAAGGCATTACAAATGCCTTTTACCTATGAGAAAACTGAGGTTCAACTGAGAAACTTGTCTAAGATCACAGAGTTTGTAAGCAGTGGAATTGGGACTATGAACCTGGGCAGATCTGGGAAAGGAGGGCCACTGTTTGAGACCCTGTGCTTTGGCATGCCTACCTCAAAATGTTTTAACTTCCTCTCAGGTGACTGGGACCAACTGGGTCCTGCAGTGCTGCCTGGGCAAAATGCCCTGGGCCTGGATGGAGAACCACATGGATCCTGAACCTATTTCTTCTCTTCCAAATGCTCTCCAACTCTCTACCCTGCATTGGGATCAACTGGATCCTGAGGAGCTGCAAAACTCACACTTATGGGTAACAAGAGACTGGACCAGATGTGGGTTCCAGGACAGCGGCTAGACAAGTGGATCATTCCCACTGGCTTTCGTTGGACCTCATGAGATTGGGCCACAAGAATGGCAGACTCAGGTGAGTCTTACCCCACTCACAGGCCATGTCCCAGGCTCAGAGATACTGAGGGTCCACTGCTAACACTTGGCCTTGAGCCGAACGTTTGAGTCCTTGCATCATTACTTGCCTGTTTGTTTCAAGCATGGTGTCCCTTAACGGTTTATAGCACCTGAGGATGGTGGGGGCAGTGGTCTTTTATCCCCCAACCCTGTGTACCCACACCCTTTCCTCAATATCTACATCCTGCTTCCAGCTGTATCAAAAAAGCCACCACAACTATCCAATGTTGCTTCAGCTGATGGAACAAAATCAGCTGCTACATACAACTCTGCTAAATACAGTTGCGTGCATTTGCTGTGATGTTACAACATGAAGTCTGTGCACATATTGCCCTGTAGCCTGAATAGCTTTCATACTCTTGTCTAATTTCCATGTCCTTTCATCAGACTCCTCAGGAAAGCCTTCCCTGGTTCCTCCTGCATTTCCCTCCAGAGGCCCGGTCTTCTTTGGAGTCACCCTTCGTTTATACCTCTTTTGATAGTAATGATGATACTGTATTTCTAATTATTACTTCATGAGTCTGTCTTGCCCTCCAAACTATGAAGTTCTTCAGAGCTATCTTTATATCTCCAACAATTTATCACCATACTTGGTCCATATTAAGTACTTAATAAATATTTGTTGAGTTAATGAATGAAGAAGAAAACCAAGAAGCACAGACCCAAGTGATTTTGCAAAGTTTTAAAATGAATAACTTCAAATCATCTAAACAATGCTTCAGAACGAAAAAATGTTATTTGAATCTACCACCAAATTTTATTGATTTCCTTATGGAAAACATGTGCTGTGTTCAAAGTCAAAGGAGCTTTAATACAGATCCTCCTTCATAATACTTTGGAAGCAACATTGACAATGAGGAGATGGTGAAATGTTGTTACATTATAAATAAGGCTAAAAATATATGCCTGATGTCATTTAGCATTTGGGTCCTCCAAGAACCAAAAGTAGCCATGTGTGACATTTAAACGTAACATCTGCTCTTTCACCCTGTTCATTGGGCTATTTGTGAAACATTCTAGTTTATTTCTTCAAAGTAAAGTGAGCAGGAGTAGGATTCCTTTGTTGAGAGTACATTTGTTAGGCCGTAGAGGTGCTGTTGTCTGTGGAAATCAGATGACTGATGGTGGCACTGGAGGAGCCACAGGTAGGTGGAGAGAATAATTTTGTTCCCCTGTGACTTTTCCTCATGCTGACCTTCCTTCTCCTGAACTGGGAACTCTTGGCATAGTTTCTGGTCCCCCTTCCCCAGGTAGCTCATTCTCACTCTCTAGTCCATTCCCTTCCCAAGCCCTACTACAGCAGCTATCTTTAACTGAAGAGACGTTTGGTTTTAGACATCCTAAAAATGAAGATGCTCTTCTAAATAAAACATCCTCCAAGTAACTGTCAAAGAAAAAATACGAAATCAAAAGAAACACCAAAAACTTAAAGCAACTGGAATTTTTCCCATGTGGATTTAATGGTTTTTGAATTTTCTTCTAAATTATACATTTTCTTCAGAGAAGCTCAGATTATCATCTTCCAGGGTCAAGGCAAACTTTGGTGGGAAGCCTAACACTGTCTAAAGAAATTCTCCTTCAACTTGCTCCTTCATGGCCTACATTCCACAATTAGATGTTCATTTGTTGGCTTAAAATTTTAGAGACTTCTTTGTCTATTTAAAAATCTGTAAGAGTGTTTATGTATCACGACCTAACAGAGATACCTCAAAGTGAAGAGATCTGTCATATCTATTTCTGAGACCAAAAGACACTGGTGGTGATTGCAGGGGATTGAGTAGAGGATGGGGGATACAAAAGAGTATGGGGGGGGGCTGCTATCTGGGCCTGCTGGGAGTGAGGGAATTAAGAGAAGTCTTCAGGTCAATTTCTTTTATCTCACAATTTCCCCCAGCCCAGTCCTACTCAGAATTTGTACAAAAAATTTTCACCATATGTTCTTTGATTCCTTTTGCTAGCAATTGCCTCCAAATATCAAAATGTTTTGGTATTCTTTAAGATCTTAATGCTCTTTAAAGATATTTTTTATTAACTGTAGCACATGAATCCAAGTTGAGACAGAGACCAAAAGTCATGATGGGCATTCTCAGTGAATGCAGAATAAGATTGACAAACAGTAAAAATGGGAGAAAGAAAAAGATGCAGCAATCATGTCACAAGCTATACACAGCTACGTGTTTTCCGACAGAAATAAATTCTACCAACCATTGTGTGTCTGCAAGCAGAGAAGGGAGGCATGAGTCAGAGATTCATTGTTATCAAATTGCTACTAGTTCGACCAAAAACTCCAGTGTGATTCAATTATCTACACTTCCCTATTCCTAATATCAGAAATACATTCAGCAAATTAAGGCCTTGAAAATGTATTTGCTGCCCCTCTAAAGTCTTTCCATTCTTCCTCTTCTCTCTTCCAACCCTCTAGCCCTGCCCTAAATTCCTTCCTTCTGTTTATTCATTACTAGGGCTAATGCTTTAATGTTCTTTATTATCCATGAATTATCTGACAAAAAAAACTGGGTATGGTTAAAATTAAGTTCCTCTGAAACAGTTCCAAAATACTGCACATAGAATTTAAGTAGGCTAATAAATACTTGGAATATCTGCCATCTTTAAGATATTACAAATGAAGGCTACAGGAACTTATGGTCTAGTGAGGAACTTACAATCTAGAAGGAAATGATAGCCTAGTGAGAGAGGAAGACAAAGCAATGTGGCTTTGCAATGGAAGAGGAACAAAGCACGATAGGAGCACCAAGGAGAGAGGTGCTATTTCTGTCAAAAAGGAGAAGGGAAATCCTCCTAAAGAAGGGAGATGATGGCTAATTGAAATAACCACTGGTTTTGAATAATAATTTTAAAAAGTACTTATGAACTAGATCCTTCTCTACATATAAGTTTTAGCAAAACATTAAATGTCAGGGAGGGAGGTTACATAAACTACTAAACGAAGACTAATTTACTTTTGCTATGACATTTGTTAATAACAACACTTTTCTGAAAGGCCATGTCCAAGTTAAATGCTTGTAGAGGGTGAGTTAAAAAGTAATATACAAGTAAACCTTGTAGACTTATACAACATCAGCATCTTTGAAAACTGTTCCAATGTCAAATTTAAGTGCCAAGACTAAGAGAGGCAGCAGGTGTCCTGGCTTTGCCAATGGAGGGACTTGAGTTCAAATCCCAGCTCTGCCACTTGTTAGTCCTATGACCTTTGATTCAGGTACTTTTTTGTTTTCTCAAAAGTTTTAGTTCTTTTCTCCTAGTAGAGAAATGTTATATAGATCTTACTATTGTACACACATAAATGAAGTTTCTGGGGAAAAAAATCACTGTTTAGTCACAAATAACTTTGTTAATTTCTTTCACTATAAAAATCAATCCCCCTCCCCTCACTGTATAAGTTACAATTATATGCACAGGAAGATTGGCTTGTAATCCTACTGAGTGAAAATTTTACTAATAAATTTCTCACATAATTCATAGATAGTAAAGAACATTAGAGCACTACCCTTGGAAAAGAAGAGTCAGAAGGAAGGAATTGATTCAGGGTCTGAGGATTAGAGGAGAGAAGAGGAAGTCTGGAAAGCCTTGAGAGAGTCAGCAGAAGAAACTATTCATAGGTCCTTTAAGGGTTTTTCTTAATTCCCATATTTTTCCTAAAGATTTTCTATACATACCTGCCAAATATGAATTTCAAGTTGCTCTCTGTATGTTAGTATTCTTGATTTGTGTGCCTGTTTGACTCTTCAAGGGCTTTCATATTTATAATCACACTCATGACACCACAATGAATCTGGGCAGTGATTATTACCACCTACCTAACACTCCACCAGCAAACTAAGTCCAACGCTGACTGAGTTTCCCTAGCACTGAGCTCACTAGTAGAAGAGCCCAGTCTTAACTCAGATTTCATAATTCTAGTTGCTAGGCACTCTTATCTTCAAGCTTGTGAGGTTCCCCTCTTCACCTTTTCTAATGACGATATCATCCGTTTTGTCCTGGACATAATGCCAAGTGCTTTGCATGCAGTCTCTTGAATACCTAGAACCTCACTGCAAGTTAGGAAGGAGTATGCTTACTTTACAAATGAGGAACTAATGAGGCTCAGAGAGACTAAAAAACTTGTCCGAAATCACACAGTTAGTGAACGCCAGAGCCAAGATGCAAACCCAGATACATTATTTAATATGCATTTCAAACGTCTTTTCCAAACAAATCTTGTTGAAGTTTTGTTCTCCATTAAAACTCCATAGCTTTCTGTGTCTCCTCTTTGGAATGAAGTCTACAAACACCCTCTCTTCCCTACCCACCATTCCACTATAAAGTCCTAAAGACCAGTGGTTGGCTTACTCTACATTTAGTACCATGCCTACCACTGTAACAGCTCAGATATATTTTTAAGTAAGCAGCACTACCCTTCAGAAAGCCATTCCAAATAAACCAAAGCCAAGCCTGTGACTCCAGCACTTAACTCCCATTGAAAATTAGTAAATGACAGGTTGCATCTGAATTAGTAGGATGTTCACCTCCACAGGAAGCAAATAGGTAGCCTCCTTTTATTTGCCAGTGAAATGAGAAAAAGTGATGACTTATACTTCCTTTGATGCTCACTCTTATCAGTCTTTGAAGTTGGCTTTCCACTGAAGGAGGCAAGACCTAGTATGACTAGGCAACAGCAGAAACTTCTAGATGGTGATATTTTTTAATCCTAATTATTTGATAAAGAAGATTAAAGTAACTCATGGTTTCAAAATTTGTTTATGGCCTTGAGGTCCTCTCAGTTTTCATCAAATCAGTTTAGTCTCTTCTGTAGCTCTAAGGGAAATTCTGGTTAGGGCAGATCTCTCTGTGGATTTAATCTCCATATGCTTTTCTTCCATTAATGTTCATAGGTGTCTACTGTTTTTCCTGGAAGCTCAGAGCAAGAGTACCAAAGCCTCAGAGATGGCAAAAGTTCATCATTTGAACATCGTTTTTCAAGGGGAGGAAATAAACTCATGCTAACAGAGTATCCTCTGTCATAAAGTTTCAAATGGTAAGTTTCAAAACAAAATGAAAAGTTTTCATTGTTTCTTGAGGAAATAAATAAGGTCACAGAACAGACAGCTTAATCTTTTGTTGGTCAGATGTATTTGAGGATGTATATAAATTTGTCTCAAATGCTTAATAACCCTTAGGCACCAGAAACTTAGGATAAGCTGTTTTGATGGGCTGACATTTGGGATGTGATTCACTAAGACAAGCAGACCATTAAGATGAATTTCTAATGTATGCTAAATAAAGATGATGGAGTCTGAAAATCTGGAGAAGCATTTAGCACTACTATTCCTTAAATGTCAGTATGTGCCCAAGTCCCCTCTCTGGAAATACTACAGGTGAAAATTTCATCAATGACTGTTCATGTCTGCCTCAGTGCCAAGAATATATAAGCTCTCATTCATGTGGACAACATCTCTTGAAGAGAAGGAAACTAACTTCGAATGGTTTAGTAATCACCTCAAAAGCACATCCATCAAAGTGAATCAGGCTGAAGGTTTAGAGAAATATCTCTTGTTGTTGTTGCTTTGTTCAAATGAGCAGAACACTTTCCCCCCAGAAATCTGAAAAGCTGGATCCCTCACATCCTTCAAACCTCTCCTGAAAGTCACCTTCCCAATGACACCTTACCCCACCACCCTATTTAAAGCTGTAACCCTTCCCCAACCACCATCCACTTTCTTTCCCTGCTTGCTTTTCTCAAAAGCACTTATTACCAGCTGACAAACTACATATTTCACTGTTTTATAGCATCTCTGATTCCCTCAACCAAAATGCAAACTCCATGAGGGCAGGATTTTTTCCTGCTGTATCCCCCATGCCTAGAATAGTTGCTTTGGCAGATATAGGCACTCAGTAAGTATTTGAGTAAATGTGTTACTGAATAAATAATCTAGGCTTGGAATCTTAATAAAAGTGAAGCCATAAATTCAGAGATGTCAAGCAATAATAGCTTTTCCTGTAATTTTCATAGGCCAGAATTTATCTTTAGTAAAACCACAGATTGCTTATTTTTAATGTATATGCTTGCAGTTCACACAGTTGGGGAGCTGTATACAAAACAGAATGTTTCAGGAGTGAAAACATGGCTTGTGAAATTTATCCTTTCTTTTTTTATTATTATCTCTCAAGCAGTTGCTGGTGGTGACAACTTGAGTATTCAAATACGTGGTGCTTTCTATGCTGGAGCTTAGGAAGAGTAGCTTTTTTGTAGAAATGTAGGAAAAACACTATAGGATGGAGAGAAAAGTCACTCTAAAATTCTGTGCCTGAGTTTCTCAGGTTGTAAAACCCTTTCTCTGGAAAGGGGATGCTGTGAGTAAAAGAAAATCAATTTGAAAAATATAAATACTAGATATTATTGCTGTGAAGTTTTACACTTATTATTAATAAAGTTATGTACTTTGGCAACATGTTAACATTTAACACTTAATTTAGGAAAATGTTGGACCATAGTGAAAACTATCCAATGTTTGAAAACATATGCTTCTAGTGACTTTGTCTTGAAGAGAAGATTGAGAAAGGCAATTCTGACTTTCCTATGGTTGGATTTTCTGAAAACAACTTATCCAATCTACAAATATAAAAAGAATTTAACATGTCTTAAGTTCGATCAAAATGAATGGCAAGTAAAGTTAGCTATCAATTTAAGATTTAGTCCACTATTTTAAATAATCAAATTATACAGTTCAGGTTTTTCTGTGAAAGTTCTAAAATAATAGGGACCTACCTATCTATACGTCCATCCCTGAATAAAAATGAACCTAGAATTATAAACTGTAGTATATCTATATCAAGAAACATGAGAACTGACAATTCTAATAAATACATTCACTGTTGCCATGCCATGGTGAAAACTTTAGCCGACTCTGGTACACAAATATTTGGGGTTTCCTGTCTTCGGTAGAATGGCTGGCTCTGAGAAACCTCAAAATGTGTTGGGGCCTTAAGATCCCCACCCCCTTCCAGATTGGTTCTGCTACAGAAAAAACTACTGCATGTGGTCTTGGCCACCCTGTATTCCCTGGGACTCAGTTTCCGTTTATGTAAAAGGAAACAGATGAATTATATTATCACAGAAACATCAGAGAATGTTAGAACTAAAGGAGATTTGGGGACCTTTTAGCCTAACACGTGTGCATTATAGAAGAAAGAAATTCTGAAGTGCCTGTATCTGTTGGATGTGCTAATTCTATTACTAATCTTTCTAGTCAGATTTTTATAGTAACTTCTCACTCCCTCCCCCAAAATGAAATGAACCTAAGCTTTCTATTTAAAAAACATCACAAAAGATATTATCTAAAATAAGAAAGATTATTGGGAGTAAATTTATGACCTATGACTAGCAATGTTATTTATTTTCTTTTGAATTTTATTTATTTTTTTATACAGCAGGTTCTTATTAGTGATCGATTTTATACATATTAGTGTATACATGTCAATCCCAATCTCTCAAATCATCACACCACCACCCACACCCACCACCACTTTCCCCCCTTGGTGTCCATACATTTGTTCTCTACATCTGTGTCTCATTTTCTGCCCTGCAAACTGGTTCATCTGTACCATTCTTCTAGGTTCCACATATATCCGTTAATATGCGGTATATGTTTTTCTCTTTCTGACTTACTTCACTCTGTATGACAGTCTCTAGATACATCCACGTCTCTACAAATGACCCAATTTCGTCCCTTTTTATGGCTGAGTAATATTCCATTGTATATATGTACCACATCTTCTTTATCCATTCATCTGTCGATGGGCATTTAGGTTGCTTCCATGACCTGGCTATTGTAAATAGTGCTGCAATGAACATTGGGGTGCATGTGTCTTTTTGAATTATGTTTTTTTCTGGATATATGGCCAGTAGTGGGATTGCTGGGTCATATGGTAATTCTATTTTTAGTTTAAAGGACACTCCATAATGTTATCCATAGTGGCTGTATCAAGTTACATTCCCACCAACAGTGCAAGAGGGTTCCCTTTTCTCCACACCATCTCCAGCATTTATTGTTTGTAGATTTTTTAATGATGGCCATTCTAACTGGTGTGAGGTGATACCTCATTGTAGTTTTGATTTGCATTTCTCTAATAATTAGTGATATTGAGCAGCTTTTCACGTGCTTCTTGGTCATCTGTATGTCTTCTTTGGAGAAATATCTATTTAAATCTTCTGCCCAATTATTGACTGGGTTGTTTGTTTTTTTATTATTGAGCTGCATGACCTGTTTATATATTTTGGAGATTAATCCTTTGTCCGTTGATTGGTTTGCAAATATTTTCTGCCATTCTGAAGGTTGTCTTTTCGGCTTGTTTGTAGCTTCCTTTGCTTTGCAAAAGCTTTTAAGTTTCATTAGGTCCCATTTGTTTATTTTTGTTTTTATTTCCATTACTCTAGGAGGTAGATCAAAAAAGATCTTGCTGTGATTTATGTCAAAGAGTGTTCTTCCTATGTTTTCCTCTAAGAGTTTTATAGTGTCCAGTCTTATATTTAGGTCTCTAACCCATTTTGAGTTTATTTTTGTGTATGCTGTTAGGGAGTGTTCTAATTTCATTCTTTTACATGTAGCTGTCCAGTTTTCCCAGCACCACTTATTAAAGAGGCTGTCTTTTCTCCATTGTATATCCTTGCCTCCTTTGTCATAGATTAGTTGACCATAGGTGCGTGGATTTATCTCTGGGCTTTCTATCCTGTTCCATTGATCTATATTTCTGTTTTTGTGCCAGAACCATATTGTCTTGATTACTGTAGCTTTGTAGTATAGTCTGAAGTCAGGGAGTCTGATTCCTCTGGCTCCGTTTTTTTCCCTCAAGACTGCTTTGGCTATTCCGGGTCTTTTGTGTCTCCATACAAATTTTAAGATTTTTTTGTTCTAGTTCTGTAAAAAATGCCATCGGTAATTTGATAGGGATTGTACTGAATCTGTAGATTGCTTTGGGTAGTATAGTCATTTTCACAGTGTTGATTCTTCCAATCTAATAACATGGTATATCTCTCCATCTGTTTGTATCATCTTTAATTTCTTTCATCAGTGTCTTATAGTTTTTTTTTTTTTGAATTTTTTATTTATTTTAATTAATTTATTTATTTATTAATTTATTCATTTATGGTTGCGTTGGGTCTTCGTTTCTGTGTGAGGGCTTTCTCTAGTTGCGGCAAGAGGGGGCCACTCTTCATCACGGTGCGCGGGCCTCTCACTATCACGGCCTCTCTTATTGCGGAGCACAGGCTCCAGATGCGCAGGCTCAGCAATTGTGGCTCACGGGCCCAGTCCCTCCGCGGCATGTGGGATCCTCCCAGACCAGGGCTTGAACCCATGTCCCCTGCATTGGCAGGCAGATTCCCAACCACTGCGCCACCAGGGAAGCCCCTATAGTTTTCTGCATACAGGTCTTTTGTCTCCCTAGGTAGGTTTATTCCTAGGTATTTTATTCTTTTTGTTGCAATGGTAAATGGGAGTGTTTCCTTAATTTCTCTTTCAGATTTTTCATCATTAGTGTATAGGAATGCAAGAGATTTCTGTGCATTAATTTTGTATCCTGCAACTTTACCAAATTCATTGATTAGGTCTAGTAGTTTTCTGGTGACATCTTTAGGATTCTCTATGTATAGTATCATGTCATCTGCAAACAGTGACAGTTTTACTTCTTCTTTTCCGATTTGGATTCCTTTTATTTCTTTTTCTTCTCTGATTGCCATGGCTAGGACTTCCAAAACTATGTTGAATAATAGTGGTGACAGTGGACATCCTTGTGTTGTTCCTGATCTTAGAGGAAATGCTTTCAGTTTTCCACCATTGAGAATGATGCTTGCTGTGGGTTTGTCATATATGGCCTTCATTATGTTGAGGTAGGTTCCCTCTAGGCCCACTTTCTGGAGAGCTTTTATCATAAATGGGTGTTGAATTTTGTCAACATCTTTTTCTGCATCTATTGAGATGATCATATGGTTTTTATTCTTCAATTTGTTAATATGGTGTATCACATTGATTGATTTGCGTATATTGATGAATCCTTGCATCTCTGGGATAAATCCCACTTGATCATGGTGTATGATCCTTTTAATGTGTTGTTGGATTCTGTTTGCTGGTATTTTGTTGAGGATTTTTGCATGTATATTCATCAGTGATTTGGGTCTGTAATTTTCTTTTTTTGTAGTATCTTTGTCTGGTTTTGGCATCAGGGTGATGGTGGCCTCATAGAATGAGTTTGGGAGTGTTCCTTCCTCTGCAATATTTTGGAAGAGTTTGAGAAGGATGGGTGTTAATTCTTCTCTAAATGTTTGCTAGAATTCACCTGTGAAGCCATCTGGTCCTGGACTTTTGTTTGTTGGAAGAATTTTAATCACAGTTTCAATTTCATTACTTGTGATTGGTCTGTTTATATTTTCTATTTCTTCCTGGTTCAGTCTTAGAAGATTATACCTTTCTAAGAATTTGTTCATTTCTTCCAGGGTGTCCATTTTATTGGCATAGAGTTGCTTGCAGTAGTCTATGATGATGCTTTGTATTTCTGTGGTGTCCTTTGTAACTTCTCCTTTTTTATTTCTAATTTTATTGATTTGAGTCCTCTCCCTCTTTTTCTTGATGAGTCTGGCTAATGGTTTATCTATTTTGTTTATCTTCTCAAAGAACCAGCTTTTAGTTTTATTGATCTTTGCTACTGTTTTCTTTGTTTCTATTTCATTTATTTCTGCTCTGATCTTTATGACTTCCTTCTTTCTACTAACTTTGAGTTTTGTTTGTTCTTCTTTTTCTAGTTCATTTAGGTGTAAGGTTAGATTATTTATTTGAGATTTTTCTTGTTTCTTGAGGTAGGCTTGTATTGCTATAAACTTCCCTGTTAGAACTGCTTTTGCTGCATCCCATAGGTTTTGGATAGTCGTGTTTCTGTTGTAATTTGTCTCTAGGTATTTTTTGACTTCCTCTTTGATTTCTTCAGTGATCTCTTGGTTATTTAATAATGTATTGTTTAGCCTCCATGTGTTTGTGTTTTTTATATTTTTTTCCCTGTAATTGATTTCTAATCTCATAGCATTGTGGTCAGAAAAGATGCTTGATATGACTTCAATTTTCTTAAAAGTTACTGATGCTGATTTGTGACCCAAGATGTGATCTATCCTGGAGAATGTTCCATGTGCACTTGAGAAGAAAGTGTAATCTGCTGTTTTTTGATCCAATGTCCTATAAATATCAATTAAATCTATCTGGTCTATTGTGTCATTAAAGCCTGTGTTTCCTTATTAATTTTCTGTTTGGATGATCTGTCCATTGGTGTAAGTGAGGTGTTAAAGTCCCCCACTATTATTGTGTTACTGTCGATTTCCTCTTTTAGAGCTGTTAGCAGTTGCCTTATGTATTGAGGTGCTCCTATGTTGGGTGCATATATATTTATAAATGTTATATCTTCTTCTTGGATTGATCCCTTGATCATCATGTAGTGTCCTTCCTTGTCTCTTGTAACAGTCTTTATTTTAAAGTCTATGTTATCTATTATGAGTATTGCTACTCCAGCTTTCTTTTGATTTCCATTTGCATGGTATATCTTTTTCCATCCCCTCACTTTCAGTCTGTAAGTGTTCCTAGGTCTGAAGTGGGTCTCTTGTAGACAGCATATATATGGGTCTTGTTTTTGTATCCATTCAGGCAGTCTGTGTCTTTTGGTTGGAGCATTTAATCCATTCACAGTTAAGGTAAGTGTCAATATGTATGTGCCTATTATCAATTTCTTAATTGTTTTGGGTTTGTTTTTGTAGGTCCTTTTCTTCTCTT
Source organism: Balaenoptera ricei (assembly GCF_028023285.1). Lineage (NCBI taxonomy): Eukaryota > Metazoa > Chordata > Mammalia > Artiodactyla > Balaenopteridae > Balaenoptera > Balaenoptera ricei. The sequence continues at coordinate 6,689,672 of NC_082642.1, forward strand.
GTGTTTCCCACTTAAAGAAGTTCCTTTAGCATTTGTTGTAGAGCTGGTTTGGTGGTGCTGAATTCTCTTAACTTTTGCTTGTATGTAAAGCTTTTGATTTCTCTCTCGAATCTGAATGAGATCCTTGCAGGGTAGAGTAGTCTTGGTTGTAGGTTCTTCCCTTTCATCACTTTAAATATGTCATGCCACTCCCTTCTGGCTTGTAGAGTTTCTGCTGAGAAATCAGCTGTTAACCTCATGTGAGTTCCCTTGTATATTATTTGTCATTTTTCCCTTGTTTCTTTCAATAACTTTTCTTTGTCTTTAATTTTTGTCAGTTTGATTACTATGTGTCTAGGCATGTTTCTCCTTGGGTTTATATTGCCTGGGACTCTCTGTGCTTTCTGGACTTGGGTGGCTATTTCCTTTCCCATGTTAGGGAAGTTTTCGACCATAATCTCTTCAAACATTTTCTCGGGTCCTTTCTCTCTCTCTTCTCCTTCTGCAACCCCTATAATGTGAATGTTGTTGCGTTTAATGTTGTCCCAGAGGTCTCTTAGGCTGTCTTCATTTCTTTTCATTTTTTTTTCTTTATTCTGTTTTGCAGCAGTGAATTCCACCATTCTGTCCTCCAGGTCACTTATCCGTTCTTTGGCCTGAGTTATTCTGCTATTGATTCCTTCTAGTGTATTTTTCATTTCAGTTATTGTATTGTTCATCTCTGTTTGTTTGTTGTTTAATTCTTCTAGGTGTTTGTTCTTTAATTCTTCTAGGTCTTTCTTTGTTAAACATTTCTTGCATCTTCTTGATGTTTGCCTCCATTCTTTTTCCAAGGTCCTGGATCATCTTCACTATCATTATTCTGAATTCTTTTTCTGAAGGGTTGCCTATCTCCCCTTCATTTAGTTGTTTTTCTGTGGTTTTATCTTGTTCCTTCATCTGGTACATAGCCCTCGGCCTTTTCATCTTGTCTATCTTTCTGGGAATGTGGTTTCTGTTCCACAGGCTGCAGGATGTAGTTCTTCTTGCTTCTGCTGTCTGCCCTCTGGTGGATGAGGCTATCTATGAGGCTTGTGCAATTTTCCTGATGGGAGGGACTGGTGGTGGGTAGAACTGGGTGTTGCTCTGGTGGGCAGAGCTCAGTAAAACTTTAATCTGCTTGACTGCTGATGGGTGGGGCTGGATTCCCTCCCTGTTGGTTGTTTGGCCTGAGGTGACCCAGCACTGGAGCCTACCCTTTGGTGGGGCTAATGGCGGACTCTGGGAGGGCTCACACCAATGAGTACTTCTCAGAACCTCTCTTGCCAATGTCCTTGTCCTTATGGTGAGCCACAGCCACCTCCCGCCTCTGCAGGAGATCCTCCAACACTAGCAGGTAGGTCTGGTTCAATCTCCTATGGGGTCACTGCTCCTTCCCCTGGGTCCCGATGTGCACACGACTTTGTGTGTGCCCTCCAAGAGTGGAGTCTCTGTTTCCCCCAGTCCTGTCGAAGTCCTGCAATCAAATCCTGCTCTACTTCAAAGTCTGATTCTCTAGAATTTCTTCCTTCCATTGCCGGACCCCCAGGTTGGGAAGCCTGACGTGGGGCTCAGAACCTTCCCTCCAGTGGGTGGACTTCTGTGGTATAAGTGTTCTCCAGTTTGTGAGTCACCCACCCAGCAGTTATGGGATTTGATTTTATTGTGATTGTGCCCCTCCTACTATCTCATTGTGGCTTCTCCTTTGTCTTTGGATGTGGGGTATCTTTTCTGGTGAGTTCCAGTGTCTTCCTGTTGATGATTGCTAAGCAGTTAGTTGTGATTCTGGTGTTCTCGCAAGAGGGTGTGAGAGCACGTCCTTCTACTCCGCCATCTTGAACCAATCTCCAGCAATGTTATTCTTAATCATTCCCTCAATTTGAAATATTTTTCACTTGCCTAAGAATGAGAAATGGGTACACTTTAAAATGTAACTATATATCATATATACTCCAATTAATACTTCTTGGGGAGCAAGAGTTGATGACAAAATTTACTGAACCTCTATTATTTGGGAAGCATTTTACATTCATTATTTTATTCAGTCCTTTAATCAATGGTAACTGTCATCATTTCCATTTTGTAAATTCAGTATCATGGCAGTTAAATAATTTGTCCTAAAATAGATTACCAAGCAAGTGAATTGCAAAGCTGGGATTCAATATCTAGTCTTACTGGCCTCAAAGCTTAGGGACTTTTCACTATTCTACATGGTCTGACTAAAGAGAAAATTTTGTTTTATAATTCTTAGGTAGACTAGAGTTATCCACTTTTGGATAAAAGCCACTTAATAACTCAGTGACTTGACAATGCACAGAGAGAGCAGAATGTCTGGGTCAACATGGAGCAGTTCCTCATTTGGATCTCTCTTTCCCACCAAAATAGAAATAAGGGATAGAATATTTAAGCGTTAAAAGGTATAGGACCACACTCAAAAATAGAAAGGGAAAATCTTCATTTTACAGAAGCAGAGGGAGCCCAGAGCAATAGCAGAGATTACAGTATTATAACCCAGATGGAGTCATAACCATATATATGTACTAGAGATGGTGCTTTAGGGACTGTAGGTATGGAACTCAAATCGGCCACACACATAGCAGGAAACAGGAAACAGCTCCCCATGTGAGCCCAGGAAGTAGGACCATACTGCCTGCCTATTTAAAAGAGCTGAAATAGCTCTACACACTTACACAGTTACAATTAGAGACATTCCATTTGAGTACAAAAAGACTGCATGATATCTGCACCCATACTGATGCATAACTGCCATAGTTGCTGAAACAACATTTGATAAAATTTAATATCTATCCTGGGTTAAAACCATTCATAAAATAACAACAGATGGATATTTTCTAGTTATTTTAAAATACAAAATCCATCAGCAAGCTTAATAGGAAACAACTAGAAGATGAAAACTGGCTTCTAGCTAACACACTTAGACAAAGAAGAAAGAGAGAAAGAAAGGAAAGAAATATATGTTGTAAAACTTGGAGGAAAAAGGCAAAATTAACGTTACTTGCACATGATAGCGTTGTAGTACTTGAAAAGCCACGAGATTCAAAATCAAAACTATTACAAGCTATACGAAGTTTTAGGTACAAATATAAACAGCCTTCAATAAAAAAATACAACCATTAAAAAACATAATATATACAATATGTTTAGACAAAGATAATATAGCTACATAATAATTAGCAAAAATTGAAAATATTCTAAGAAGAAAATTTTAGAATGCTCCTGAAAGACAGAAAAACACTTGATCAAAAGAAAAACTTACCTCTCCTTACACAAGGTTTATAGCATAAGGTTACTAATTTTCCAAAAATTAGTCTGCAGGTCTAAAGCATCCCAACAAAATAAGAACTTATTTTCTTTGGAAATAAACAAGCTGATTCAAAAGTTCATATGAAGAAATAAACAAGCAGTAATAGTCACTAAATCATAATATTTATGTTATAGAATTAACTGTGCCCTCCCTAATTCATGTTCATAGGGTTGAAGCCCTAACCTGCAATACCTTAGAATGTGACTATATTTGGAGATAAAGCCTTTAAAGTGGTAATTAAGTTAAAATGAGTCTTCTAGGGTGGGCCCTAATCCAATCTGACTGGTGTCCTTATAAAAACAGATTAGGATACATCAGGGATATTCATATATAGACGAAAGGACATATAAGGCCAATGCAAGATGGTGACACCAGGGATATTCATATATAGACGAAAGGACATATAAGGCCAATGCAAGAAGGTGACCATCTACAAGGCAAGGAAAGGGGCCTCAGGAGAAAGCAAACCTGTCCACACCTTGATCTTTGACTTCTGGCCTCCAGAATTGTTAGAAAATGAATTTGTTGTTTAAGCCAGCCACTCTGTGATCTTTTGTTATGTCAGTCCTAGCAGACTAACACAATTTAACCCACAAGCCCCTCTGAGTTCAGTAACACTCCTTACACAAATATTCATTGAAAATCTAGTAAGAGGCATATACTGGGATTGTTTCAGTAAGGAAAGCTTATCCCTGCAAGATTTTTAGGACCCGACAAACAGTTCTTTAAGCAATTTAATAATCTTCCATAAGGAGAAGTCTGGAGCTAGGAAGCCCAGAATTGGTTCCTCAACTCAAAGTCATCAAAAACCCAGCCTATTCATAACCTCTTGCTCAGCCATCTTCAGCTTTTGGGCTTTTTGGTGTTTATGCTATTGTAACCTCGATGAAACAACTCAGCTACCAGAGCTTCAGGCATGACTGTATCACATCAGCATCACAGACTACAAGAAAGAAGGAGAGCAAACCTCACAAGGCTATCTTTTTGATACATAAAGAAAAGCTTTCCCCCAACCCCCTAGCTGACTTTCTTTCATGCTTGGTAATATTAATGTGATATACAAATGCATCCATTCTTTCCACGCAAAATTACTGCACATAAGTATCAGGCAAATACTCTTTCTTATGAGTTATTAATAATCTGGCCCTGAATATTGGGCACAATCATTAATTATAGAGCTGAGAAGAGCTTCTTGCTTGAATTACTATAGGAATCACCCATGTGTCTTCTACCCACTGAAAACCCTGTTAAAATAACAGTAATTTGCTAAACTGGTTAGAGTAAATAATCCAACTCACAGTATTTTTCCTCCAGGTCTTCTCAGTTACCATATATAAATAAATCAGAGTATTTACTGCACATTCTCTAGATACAGATTTAGGTGACATGAGGGATATAAAAAGATTTTCCATGCACAAGATCCTTTCAGATTTATTAGGGAAATAAGACCTATGTTCAAAGAAAATGTGAGCAAGAATGAAATATTTCTATATAAGTAATACTTATATTTTAAATTGTCATTCTGTTTAGTTGGCAGTTTCCCAAACTTACACACCTGTTCCTTTAACCTACAATTCTCTTCCTTTCTCTCCCTCTTCCTCCATATGCTTTGAAACTCAGATCAAACATTAGCTCCGGTATAAAACTTTGTCCAACCATCCACATCCTCTTTGTGTACCCTCTGCAAAATGTTTCAACAGCACAAGCTATCAATTCTTGCGTGTATTTGTTTGCATGCTTGTCTCATCCAAGATTACACTCATTCAACTTTGTGTACCTGACAACTAGCACAACACTGGAAACAGAGGAGATCAACCAAATATGTGAATAAAACAATGGGAGTTTGACTATTTAAAAAGGAGACAAGAATACAATACTGTAAGGACCAAAAGAACTAAAGAAGCACAGGAGTCATTTGAGATCCCTTCATGGTGAAGGAATGAACTAGAACTAGAAGCATGCTTACCCTAAAAGAAAAATATCTGGTCTTTGAATTAATTTTAAGTTATTTGCAGTGAGAAATAAGATCATACTTTACTGTTCCTGGGCTAAAAACTTTGAAGACTAAATATATTTTCCTGCTTCTGTGCTAAACAAAACTGGGACTGGGCAAAAGCAACTTAGCAGCTTGCTATAGGAAATACTTGCTTTGGAAGATAAATCTATGAACCAACCAAAATAGCTTACTTATAAAGACTAATAGCTCACTTCAAGACCTTCTCCTTATCGTGTCCACCAAACCAAAGCTACTTTGTTATAAATTCTGCCAATCCCAGTTTCCTCCCTTGCAATATCAGCCTTAAAAATCACCTAGGGCTCTATATACTTGCTCCTGGGAATTCTCCCTTCACAGACCTGGCTAAAACTCTATCATACTGGTGTTCTTTCTTACTGTAAGTCTAACAAACTCAGATTTGCATGATCAACATGTGATTCTGATGGTCTTTTGGTGGAGCTAAAGGCCAATAGTAGCCTTAAAATGTATTTGACATATACCCAGCTTTGAAGAAAGTATATCCGATGTAGGAAAGCAACTTTTGTGTTATTTACCTTAGATTTTATTCTTCTCCCCAAATATGAGGAGGCATGAGTAATTTACAAAAACACAAAGTATTTTTGTTCATTTTTAAAGTGACAGCTAAAGTAATCAATTTTTTCCCTTGCTTCCTCTGTTAAGAATTATTTCCTCATATTTTCATACTCAATTTTATTGACTGGTATTACCTTAAAAATAACCATTTATTTCATTTATTTTTAACAGCTTTATTAGGGCCCAAGTATTTATTATAGGAAATGTACATTTCCTATAAAAGAATTCCCAAGACATAAAACCACTGCCTCCTTTTTAAAATGTTTTAACCTAATGAATGTCCATGAGAAAGAAAATATACTGTCACCATTCTATTACAGATGTTATTTATAGAAATTTTATATATTTCAGTTGCTTTACTATATCAAGTTACAACTGGTTGTCATCATCTCTGAAACCTGAAATCTATAATCTATGTTGGATGAATGAAACAAAAATGAAAAAAAAAATAGTAAAATAAATGCTTGGTAAATAAATAAATGGATAAATGAATGGTTATAAATTGACATAATTCCAGGAAGCCACAGGTGCCTAAGTATTTAAATGAATATGTTGTCATTTTAAGAATTACTGACTGCCAATATTTCTTTATCTGTTATCCTTCAAAAGGCTCATATCCATCCACCTTTGTGTGCTATTTTAATCACTATTTTTTATAGTCCATATGTTTTATTTTTCCATTTTCCTTTATTGTTTCCTTTTAGCATTACTTACTTGTTTCCTTTTGTAGTTTATTTGATCCATAAGGATCTTATAAAGAAAGTATTTTTAAAATTAATTCAGCATTGCTAGGTTCTCATTAACTTCATTTCATATGCTTAGCATAACTTTGACCTCTTATTTACACCTTAGTGCAAATTTCTTCACTTTCTTGGAGTTTAAGTAAAAAATGGTATACAACATTGTAAATCAACTATACTCCAATAACAATTAATTTTAAAAAGGTAGAATAATTAAAACACAGCATGGAACAATAAGGGAAGAAGTACTGTTTTTAGATACTAGTTGTAATAAGTGATAAAGAAATTTTAAAAAGGAAATTCTATATTTATATAGATGAGATAAATATAAAAATTCTAAAGGAAAAACACTAAATAAGAAGAAAGTAATGCATACATTAAAGACATATGAAAAAGTCCATTTAGGTGAATTAATTTTCATTGCTTTAAATCACAAGACAAAGTTTGGCATTCAGTCTTCTAAATAAAATGGTTTTTAGCTATGTCTTGATCAAATGTCACATTAGAGACTAGAACACCGTATGGCTCATAGTAGAGGCTCAATACATATGTTTCTTCAAATATATCTAACAAACTTACCAAAAATTGTGGTGTTAAAATTTTCTGTCCTCAGCAAATGTTAACAGATTACAGAAGGCCACAGGCTTCTGGATTAATGTATCATTAAGGGAACAGCTGCCACTATTTTTAGTGAGGTTCCTTTTCCAATGACATAAGCAAAATTATTAGGTTATAGGTTTTCTAATACCCAATATCAGCCTGATCATTTTCATTGATAAGAGCTAAGTTTTTACAAGTCCCCTTTCTCTGAAACCATCAAAGATTACAATGACTTCCCCTAACTGTTAAGGCCATTTGGAAAGCTGATATGTCTCAAAACCTCAGCAGGAACACTCCCATAGGTAATGGACTTTATTCAAAGAAGTCTGATTTCAATTCAATCCAAAAATCATTTCTTAGTTCTCATTGTGTGCAAAGCTTTGGACCAGGCACTGAGGGGCTATGGAGACCAGAAGACACAGAGGATGATCTTAAGGAACTTGCCCTCAAGGAGCTGGCCTTCAAGTAAAAGAATAATAAACACAAATAGGCAGTGCACTCAGCAGTCCCACAGATCTCTCTCTTTCTCCAACGATGTTTGGACGGAACAGACCCCAGGGACATCCCTTGCTCCAGTCTCTGACCACTCTCCAAACTTTTTTCCAGTCACAACCTTTGGAATCAGCCATTCACCTATCCTTCATCACCAGGACTAGCCAACACCATTTTTTGAGCTTAACTTATTACCGATCAACCATGAGCTCCCAGATTTGTCAGAATTATTCCACCGAGGTGGAGGTCGCCATCAACCGCCTGGTCAACATGCATCTGCAAGCCTCCTTTGGGCTTCTATTTCTACTGCGACTATATGGCTCTGAAGGGCATGGGCCACTTTTTCCGTGAATTGGCTGAGGAGAAGCGTGAGGGTGCCGACAGTCTCTTGAAAATGCAAAAGCAGTATGGTGGTCATGCCCTCTTCCAGGATGTGCAGAAGCCATCTCAAAATGAGTGGGGTAAAACCCAGGACACGATGGAAGCTGCCATTCTCATGGAGAAGAACCTGAACCAGGCCCTTTTGGATCTGCATGCCCTGGGTTCTGCCTGTGCAGGCTCCCACCTCTGTGACTTCCTAGAGAGCCACTTCCCAGATAAGGAGGTGAAACTCATCAAGATGGGTGACCACCTGACCAACCTCTGGAGGCTGGCTGATCTCTAGGCTTGCCTGAGCAAGAATCCCTTCGAAAGGCTCACCCTCAAGCACGACTAGGAGCCTCCGGAGCCCAGTGGCCTTTGAGGAGCCCTCTCTGGTGTCAGGGCTTCTGCCTGAAGCCCCTCTCTGCAGCCACTAGGCAGCTTTTTAACCACTCTGGAGCACTCTCCCCCAAACCTCGGACCAAATGGAAACAGTAAAGCTTTTTGAAGAAAAAAAAAAAAAAAAAGAAGAAACACAAATAACTGTAATTCAAAGTAAAGTGACATATTTGTACAAATGGAGATAAAAGAAATATGATTGGGAGACACAGGGAGAGAGGTTATGATCTCCAAAAGTGAAACTAGAAAAGCTTTCAGGATTTTCTAGTTACTGATTAAGTATTATGTCAAATACAATTGTGAGGAAGAGAGAGAAGATACTTTAGGCAAAACAGAGACAAAGATGTCTGCATGTGCATGGCTTGGACAGAGACGGTGAAGATTATGGAATATGGAAGGATATACTGCAAAGAAAAACTGGAAACGTGTCAGGGACGAGATTGTGAAGACCTTGAATATCAGGCTAAGGAATTTGTATTTATACCCTCTGCCCCACATACATGCTCCAACAGTAACCAAGATCTTAGCTGTACTAGAATTGCGTCAGGAAGATCATACTCTCTAAGACTCATTTACCCCTTGATGCATTTTCAGAATATTGATTCTTGATTGCTTATTCATACTTTCAGGTTAAAAACAAACAAACCAATAAAAAGATTTGTATTGAGCTAAACTTTAATAAAATGAATTTTTTTATTTTGTTACTTGTAGCTAACCCTTTCTCCCACTTACTGAGCCATTGGCAATACAAACAATGTCTGGTTGACAATTTCCCCATCTCAGCTCTGTGCAGGAAATCTACATGTTTCTCATGAAAGTCATGTGGCAAGAGCACCTCACGTTTATATAGTGCTTTACTGTTTGCCACCCATTTTCAAATACATTGTGACTCTGTCACATAGTGTAACACTTTATTGTGCCCTGTAATTTGACAAACATTATGCCAAACTCTTTATATTCAACCCTATTTAGAAATGAGAATATTAAGATTTATAGACATTAAGAGACTTCACAAGGTCACAGAATTAATAACTAGAAATAAGATTAGGGCTGACTCTAGAATTTCTACCTTAACCTTCATGCTATATTATTTCCTTTATAAACACACATACCCCAAAACTAGATATGACATTTTCATCAAGCCAACAACACATTTTTGTAAGTCAAAGACTTTCTAGACTTTGTTCTTCTAAATTCTTAATTCAATTCAGACTACTATTAAATTGATCTTACTGCTTCAATGCATCCAAAACAATCAAAAATGTATCATTTAATCTTTATTTACCTGGACTACGACAGCCAAGAGAACAATGCATTTGAAGTTGTATGCCACAGCTTATGCATTAAGGGATATAATTAAAGGATAAATGGAGAAGGCAGACAGCAGAAGCAAGAAGAACTACAATCCTGCAGCCTGTGGAATGAAAACCACATTCACAGAAAGATACACAAGATGAAAAGGCAGAGGACTATGTACCAGATGAAGGAAAAAGATAAAACTGCAGAAAAACAACTAAATGAAGTGCAGATAGGCAACCTTCCAGAAAAAGAATTCAGAATAACGATAGTGAAGATGATCCAGGACTTCAGAATAAGAATGGAGGCAAAGATCGAGAAGATGCAAGAAATGTTTAACAAAGACCTAGAAGAATTAAAGAACAATCAAACAGAGATGAACAATACAATAACTGAAATGAAAACTACACTAGAAGGAATCAATAGCAGAATAACTGAGGCAGAAGAATGAATAAGTGACCTGGAAGACAGAATGGTGGAATTCACTGCTGTGGAACAGAATAAAGAAAACAGAATGAAAAGAAATGAAGACAGCCTAAGAGACCTCTGGGACAACAGTAAACGCAACAACATTCACATTATAGGGGTTGCAGAAGGAGAAGAGAGAGAGAAAGGACCTGAGAAAATATTTGAAGATATTATACTCGAAAATTTCCCTAACATGGAAAAGGAAATAGGAACCCAAGTCCAGGAAGTGCAGAGAGTCCCAGGCAGGATAAACACAAGAAGAAACACGTCTAGACACACAGTAATCAAATTGACAAAAATTAAAGATAAAGAAAAATTATTGAAAACAACAAGGGAAAAATGACAAATAACATACAATGGAACTCCCATAAAGTTAACAGCTGATTTCTCAGCAGAAACTCTACAAGCCAGAAGGGAGTGGCACGATATATTTAAAGTGATGAAAAGGAAGAACCTACAACCAAGATTACTCTACCTGGCAAGGATCTCATTCAGATTCAATGGAGAAATCAAAAGCTTTACAGACAAGCAAAAGCTAAGAGAATTCAGCACCACCAAACCAGCTCTACAACAAATGCTAAAGGAACTTCTTTAAGTGGGAAACACAAGAGAAGAAAAGGACCTAGAAAAACAAACCCATAACAATTAAGAAAATGGTAATGGGAACATACATATTGATAATTACCTTAAACGTGAATGGATTAAATGCTCCAACCAAAAGACACAGACTGGCTGAATGGATACAAAAACAAAACCCGTATATATGCTGTCTACAAAAGACAGCAGACCCACTTCAGACCTAGGGACACATACAGACTGAAAGTGAGGGCATGGAAAAAAGATATTCCATGCAAATGGAAATCAAAAGAAAGCTGGAATAGCAATACTCATATTAGATAACATAGACTTTAAAATAAAGAATGTTACAAGAGACAAGGAAGGACACTACATAATGATCAAGGGATCAATCCAAGAAGAAGATATAACAATTATAAATATACATGCACCCAACATAGGAGCACCTCAATACATAAGGCAAATGCTAACAGCTATAAAAGAGGAAATCGACAGCAACACAGTAATAGCGGGGGACTTTTAACATCTCACTTACACCAATGGACAGACCAACCAGATAGAAAATTAATAAGGAAACACAAGCTTTAAATGACACAATAGACCAGATAGGCTTAACTGATATTTATAGGACATTCCATCCAAAAACAGCAGATTACACTTTCTTCTCAAATGCACACAGAACATTCTCCAGGAGAGATCACATCTTGGGTCACAAATCAAGGCTTGCTAAATTTAAGAAAATTGAAATCATATCAAGCATCTTTTCCGACCAAAATGCTATGAGATTAGAAATAAATTACAGGGAAAAAAATGTAAAAAACACAAACACATGGAGGCTAAACAATACATTACTAAATAACCAGGAGACCACTGAAGAAATCAAAGAGGAAATCAAAAAATACCTAGAGACAAATTACAATGAAAACACGACTATCCAAAACCTATGGGATGCAGCAAAAGCAGTCCTAAGAGGGAATTTTATAGCAATACAAGCGTACCTCAAGAAAAAAGAAAAATCTCAAATAAACAATCTAACCTTACACCTAAAGGAACTACAGAAAGAAGAACAAGCTAAACCCAAAGTTAGTAGAAGGAAGGAAATCATAAAGATCAGAGCAGAAATAAATGAAATAGAAACAAAGAAGACAGTAGCAAAGATCAATAAAACTAAAAGCTGGTTCTTTGAGAAGATAAACAAAGTGGATAAACCTTTAGCCAGACTCATCAAGATAAAGAGGGGGAGGACTCAAATCAATAAAATTAGAAATGAAAAAGGAGAAGTTACAATGGACACCGCAGAAATACAAAGCATCATAAGAGACTATTGCAAGCAACTCTATGCCAATAAAATGGACACCCTGGAAGAAATGGACAAATTCTTAGAAAGGTATAACCTTCCAAGACGGAACCAGGAAGAAATAGAAAATATGAACAGACCAATCACAAGTAATGAAATTGAAACTGTGATTAAAATTCTTCCAACAAACAAAAGTCCAGGACCAGATGGCTTCACAGGTGAATTCTATCAAACATTTAGAGAAGAGCTAACACCCATCCTTCTCAAACTCTTCCAAAAAATTGCAGAAGAAAGAACACTCCCAAACTCATTGTGTGAGGCCACCATCACTCTGATACTAAAACCAGACAAAGATACTACAAAAAAAGAAAATTACAGACCCAAATCACTGATGAATATAGATGCAAAAATCCTCAACAAAATACTAGCAAACAGAATCCAACAACACATTAAAAGGTTCATACACCACGATCACGTGGGATTTATCCCAGAGATGCAAGGATTCATCAATACACGCAAATCAATCAATGTGATACACCATATTAACAAACTGAAGAATAAAAACCATATGATCATCTCAATAGATGCAGAAAAAGCTTTTGACAAAATTCAACACCCATTTATGATAAAAGGTCTCCAGAAAGTGGGCATAGAGGGAACCTACCTCAACATAATGAAGGCCATATATGACAAACCCACAGCAAGCATCATTCTCAATGGTGGAAAACTGAAAGCATTTCCTCTAAGATCAGGAACAACACAAGGATGTCCACTGTCACCACTATTATTCAACATAGTTTTGGAAGTCCTAGCCATGGCAATCAGAGAAGAATAAGAAATCAAAGTAATCCAAATTGGAAAAGAAGAAGTAAAACTGTCACTGTTTGCAGATGACATGATACTATACATAGGGAATCCTAAAGAGGCCACCAGAAAACTACTAGAGCTAATCAGTGAACCTGGTAAAGTTTCAGGATACAGAATTAATGCACAGAAATCTCTTGCATTCCTATACAGTAACAACAAAAGATCAGAAAGAGAAATTAAGGAAACAATCCCATTCACCATTGCAACAAAAGGAATAAAATACCTAGGAATAAGCCTACCTAAGGCAGTAAAAAACCTGTACTCAGAAAAGTATAAGACACTGATGAAAGAAATCAAAAATGACACAAACAGATGGAGAGACATACCATGTTCTTAAATGGGAAGAATCAATATGGTGAAAATGACTATACTATCCAAAGCAATCTACAGATTCAGTGCAATCCCTATCAAATTAACAATGGCATATTTTACAGAACTTGAAAAAAAATCTTAAAATTTGTATGGAGACACAAAAGACCTCGAATAACCAAAGCAATCTTGAGGGAAAAAAACAGAGCCGGAGCAATCAGACTCCCTGACATCAGACTATGCTACAAAGCTACAGTAATCAAGACAATATGGTACTGGCACAAAAACAGAAATATAGATCAATGGAACAGGATAGAAAGCCCAGAAATAAACCCATGCACCTGTGGTCAACTAATCTATGACAAAGGAGGCAAGGATATAGAGTGGAGAAAAGACAGCCTCTTCAATAAGTGGTGCTGGGAAAACTGGACAGCTACATGTAAAAGAATGAAATTAGAACACTCCCTAACACCATACACAAAAATAAACTCAAGATGGGTTAAAGACCTAAATGTAAGGCCAGACACTATAAAACTTTTAGAGGAAAACATAGGCAAAACACTCTATGACATAAATCACAGCAAGATCTTTTTCGACCCATCTCCTAGAGTAATGGAAATAAAAACAAAAATAAACAAATGGGACCTAATGAAACTTCAAAGCTTTTGCACAGCAAAGGAAACTATAAACAAGATGAAAAGACAACACTCAGAATGGGAGAAAATGTTTGCAATCAAATCAACGGACAAAGGATTAATCTCCAAAACATATAAACAGCTCATGCAGCTCAATATTAAAAAAACAAACAACCCAATCCAAAAATGGACAGAAGACCTAAATAGACATTTCTCCAAAGAAGACATACAGATGGCCAAGAGGCACAAAAAAGCTGCTCAACATCACTATTTATTAGAGAAATGCAAATCAAAACTACAATGAGGTATCACCTCACACCAGTTAGAATGGGCATCATCAGAAAATCTACAAACAACAAATGCTGGAGACGTTGTGGAGAAAAGGGAACCCTCTTGCACTGTTGGTGGGAATGTAAATTGATATAGCCGCTATGGAGAACAATATGGAGATTCTTTAAAAAACTAAAAATAGAACTACCATATGACCTAGCAATCCTACCACTGGGCATATACCCAGAAAAAACCATAATTCAAAAAGACACATGCACCCCAGTGTTCATTGCAGCACTATTTACAATAGCCAGGTCATGGAAGAAACCCAAATGCCCATCGACAGATGAATGGATAGAGAAGATGTGGTACATATATACAATGGAATATTACTCAGCCATAAAAAGGAACAAAATTGGGTCATTTGTAGAGATGTGGATGGACCTAGAGACTGTCATACAGAGTGAAGTAAGTCAGAAAGAGAAAAACAAATATTGTATGTATGTGGAATATATAAGAATGGTACAGATGAACCAGAGTGCAAGGCAGAAATAGACACAGATGTACAGAACAAACGTATGGACACCAAGGGGCGAAAGCAGGGTTGGGGGGGGATGAATTGGGAGATTGGGATTGACATGTATACACTAATATGTATAAAATGGATAACTAATAAGAACCTTCTGTATAAAAATTTAAAAAATTAAAATAACAAGGGCTTCCCTGGTGGTGCAGTGGTTGAGAATCTGCCTGCCGATGCAGGGGACACGGGTTCGAGCCCTGGTCTGGGAGGATCCCACATGCCGCGGAGCAACTGAGCCCGTGGGCCACAACTACTGAGCCTGCCCATCTGGAGCCTGTGCGCTGCAACGGGAGAGGCCGCGACGGTGAGAGGCCCGCGCACTGCGATGAAGAGTGGCCCCTGCTCGCCGCAACTGGAGAAGGCCCTCGCACGGAAACGAAGACCCAACACAGCCAAATAAATAAATAAATAAATAAATAAATAAAATTTAAAAAAAAAAAAAAGACATTTGGGAGGAGGCTTCCTTTTAAAAAAATGTGCAATTAGGCATTTGTTTAGCATTTCGCCTATTTTATAGAGGAGGAGATTGAAGCTTGGAGACTGAGGAGCCTGCCTGAGGTCACACAACCTCTAAGGGGGTATTGTTTGGTCTGCTCAGCTCAGGTCAGCTCAGCGCTTGCCCTCATTCTGGCTGCACAGGCAAAGTTAGGCAAAGAGAAGGTCAGGGAACAAGAAAAAAAAAAAGGATAGATGGTTGTAAAATGCACCAATTGTAAGGCAACCATTTTGAAACCTAAACATATTTCACTATTTTAGATTTTAGAATTCTGAATATATTTCATTACTTTAATACAAAACAAAATTCTTAAGAAGAAAGTTAAACAAGTAAGGTTTCTGAGGTCAAGGTCAGAATGAAATGTGTAATCTCTCAAGAATTATACTTTTTCAAAACTGCATCTCCTGGATGTTATAGATGTGGCCTTGGGGAAGTTGGGTGTTTTATTCATAGGTGAGTAGGAAGGTTTTCGGGGCATGCCCTCTGAACTCTGTTATTAGTGTACTTCCATTCCCATTCAACTAGCAGCATCAGCTATGTTTCCCATCCCTCTACCCTCCCAAATGTAACAGCACTTTCCTGCAATGTTGCTAGTTGGATTCCTTCTTGCCTCTCCTTAAGAAGGTCATTGCCAGGTGAAGAAAAAATGAAGCCTAATAAAAACTACAGGAGTACAATTAAATTGAATTTAAATGAACATTTTATTAGAGGAAGATAAAAGTTCTCTTCCTATTTGTTAATGAAATACCATTTTGATGCTATACATAATAGAACTAAGCAAGAAATTTTAGCCCTAGAAGGAAATTGCTAGCCTGGTAATGTTCTACCAGAGAAAAGAGCAAAATGCCTTTTTAACGAAGTTTTACCATCAAGTTAATTCTAAAAATCTCACAGCTATCAGATGTTCAATAATAGCTGAAAATTTGAAAAACTATCCAGGAAGGAAAACCAAGTAATAATAGTTTTGTAATTGAGTGAAAATCATTTGTTCAAGACAAGTGCCCAGCTCCTCCTTAGCAGAAATCCCAAGAGAACAAATACGTGGAGCCACTGAATGATCAAAGAGAAGTGAAGAAGAGAAAAATATATTACATGTAAACTATTATTATTCTGGAGACAGATAAAAATGGTTTCTCTCTCAAAAGATGACATGAGCCAAAATAACTTCAATAGCCATTTGGGGAAACATGATTGACTGAGTAGCAGAGTGAAACATGCTCTCCAGGGAACTGAACAGGCCTTAGAAACCCCACAAATAAAAATGGGTAATGATCACAATGACAACTTATCTACATTTTTTTATTACCTTAAGAATCCATTAAAGAAAATAAATGTGTTCTCTCATAAGAAAGACTTTGTTCCAAAAAAATTATTTGGTATGCTTTAAATAAACCATATTTATAATTCACAGGCATGTATGTTCCAGTAAATATTAGTATGAAAACCCAAGCAAGATAATTTGAGAAATCTATTCACTTTATTTATAGTTAGCACTAGGGAAATCAAACGGCTATGTTTCTGGTAAAAATGACTGATTTACATTTCATTGATATAAAAAAGATAAATAACAGTTTTATTGACTCTATTTTGAAATATTAACTTGTAAAAAAGTAAAAATAGACATTCCTTATCTTTCATTATTTAACACACTTTCAATGTTCTCCTCTTCTAAATGTTCTTTTTCTGCCTTTTTTTCTTCCTTCCCTTTCTTTACTCTTATTCATGCAGTTTCATAGGATGATGACAGTCACAAACATAAGAATATCAATAGTAAACCCACAACACTGAAGTCTTATTATGAGCCAGGCACTTTATATTTTAATCCTCATTTATTTGTCCTTTCAGTACCTGAGGAAAAATCTCCCACTTCATTGTGTTTTACAGAACTTCCTTCCTAGGGTATAAACCATTTTACTGAACTTATTTTATATCTTTTTCTCTATTGGTCTAAGCTCCTTGAGGGCAGGACCCTCTAAGCACCTTTGTGTCTCCAGGAACCAGCTCAATACCCAGGACTGACAAGTGGTGTTAACCTCATACTAACAAGCTTTTTCTTAAAGGGCCAGTAGTAAATAGTTTAGACTTGAGGGCTATCCAGTCTCTGTCACAACTACTCTACTCTGCCACTGTAGTACTAAATCAGCCACAGATAAAACGTTTTTCTAAAAATGAGCATGGCATAGCACAGGGAGATCAGCTCGGTGCTTTGTGACCACCTAGAGGGGTGGGATAGGGAGGGTGGGAGGGAGACACAAGAGGGAGGGGATATGGGGATATATGTATACATATAGCTGATTCACTTTGTTATACAGCAGAAACTAACACAATATTGTAAGGCAATTATACTCTAATAAAGATGTTTAAAAAAAAATGAACATGGCTCTAGTCCAATAAAACTTTATTTACAAAAAGGTAGGCAGCCTGTATTTCAATAAAACTTTATTCACGAGAAAGGTGGGCTGCCCACAGCACCATAATTTACCAACGCCTGCCATAGAAAGGTGGGCATAAGCACAAAAGTGAAGGCTAAAGGGTGAGTCTAAAAACATTGCAGCCTTGGTGAGAATTACTTACACCTCATGCAGTGTGTCCATAAATAAAATACGGTTGTCTTCAGGTTTTAAAACTTTATATAAATGGTTTCATAGAATAAATGGCTTCCTACAACATTTTGTTATTGAGAAATGTCCGTGTTGACACTTGTGGCCTCTAGTTCATTATTTTTGACTATTGTATAATATTCTGTTGTACCAGTAGACCACAATTTTCCCTTGCTCTTGATGATAGACATTTAGGTTATACTACCAAAAATGCCGCAACTATCTTATATAAATTCCCTTGAAAGCTGCAACTATCTTATATAAATTCCCTTGAAAATGTGCTATATTTTCTGAAGGGACTATACCTAGAAATGAAATTGCAAAGTCATCAGATATAAAAAACATTCAATTTGAATAGATAGTTCCTATTGTAGGCAGAATAATAGTTCCTCAAAGAAGCCCATGTCCTAATCCCCAGAATTTGTCAATCTGTTTGTTTACATGGCAAAGGGAAATAAACGTTGCTAACCAACTGACCATGAGGTGAGATTATCCTGGATTATCCAGGTGGGCCCAATGTCATCACAAGGGTCCTTATAAGTGCAAGAAGGAGGAAAAGAGTGAGAGGAAGAACCAGAGAGATGGTAGTATGAAAAGGACTCAGCTCAATGTTTCTGACTTGGAACATGGAGGGAATGTAGACTGCCTCTAGAAGCTAGAAAAAAAAAAAGGAAGCAGACTCTCTCCTAGAATTTCCAGAAAGGAACACAACCATGCTGACACCTTAATTTTAATCCAGAGAGACCCAATTCAGACTTCTGACCTCCAGAACTGTGAGATAATAGATTTGTGTTGTTTTAAGCTACTTAATTTATTACAGCACCAATAGAAAATTAATACATATCCAGATCGCTCTACAAGTGTGAGCTCATGTTAATTTATACACTTACTAGCAGTATATAATACCTGGAGTTATTGTTTGTATATGGTTTTAGGAAGGGTTATAACTATGTTTTTCAATATGCATAGCTACTCAGTACAATTTATTGCATCATGTCCCTACTGATATGCAATACCAATTTCATTATTATATCAAATTTTTATATATAGGTGGATCTGTTTCTTAGTTTTTTTATTCTGTACGACTGGTCCCTTTACCTAGCCTGTTTCAATACCATGTTATATTGATTACCATTTTTTTAATAACTTTTGTCATTTATAATTTACTATTGTTTTATAATTTTACCTTATTTTTCTTCAAAGTTGTTTTAACAACTCTTGGCATTTTGTTCTTCCATATAAAGAATTCTCAGAAATTCTCTCTTAATATATTATTTCTCCGATGTTCTATTACTTTTTTCTTTGGTATCTCTTCTAGAAGCCTCTCTATTTTCCATCTCTTACAACTGCTCTATTTCTTCGTCTTTTATTTAACTGATTTCTCTTTGCTTTGCTCTGGCATTTAGCACTCTTCTACCTAATTAATTTGTTTTCTTTACAGAGTTTCTCTCATTGCATGACTTGCAGAAGGTAAGGGGAAGAGAATGCTCCAGAATCCCCAGTTGGCACTCAAGCTCATTTTTCCAGAGAGCAGCATTGTTCATGATAGCTGTTTCCTTAATGGTATTAGTATCCATGGACATTTCAGGAATCCCGTGAGTTAAAGAGGCTTTTGATAGCTGGTGTAGGAACCTAGCTGCTATACAGAACAGCTGGTTCTAAGGGAAAATGTGTTCTAGGTTCCAAACAATGAACTTCAAAATGAATTTTTAAAATACAATCCATTTGTACGGTGGAAACTGCCTTTATAAGCACAAACTCACATAAGCACCAGATGGATTTTGTTTGTATGTGCTCCACAATCCCAACTCCCTCCACTTGTAAATAGACTTTATAGTGGCCTCCAAAATTATCTATCAACTTAATGACATCAAGAAAAATGTTTAGCTCTCTAAGAGCCAAGTCCGAGGTCTAGAAGATATTTTATTCAGCATTGGAATATTATAATACACTGTGCTAAAGAATGCAAATAGCCAGAAGCCATACTGAAGAGAATTACCTAAACAATTTTATAAGGGTTTCTGTGGATATTCCCTTAATCATTGGCCAATGAACACCAAACCAAATGCACGCCACTTCCATAACACCATTAGCTTTTTCATATGCCAAAATTTTAACACTATATCATTGGCTCTTAAAGCATGTTTTAAGAAACATATTAAGGATATACTCAGAAATACTATGGTAAGCTCTTTCCCACAGGGATGCTCATGACAAAAATTATAAATTAAATAAAGATTGTCTTTGGAGTCTATTCATCTTGGCATTTTTGATACTCCTTTCCATCTAGATAATCTTTTTCCAATTCAAATATCAACTACTTTTTAAGAAGTATTTTGCCCTTCTATATCCCAACAGAATTTCTCCTTCAGTGCTCTAAATCAGTGCATTCATACTTATATAAAATTCACATATCCACAGTAATTTCATTGCAAAGTACTTACTATTTGAGAAACTAATTCTTAAAGGACATGACCTTGCATTATTAAAAACAAAATGAGCCATTTTTCTTAGGCGTATATGCATTATAAAAGACATTTTTGAGAAAATGTCTCAACACAAAGGGATATATTTCTAACAATGGATTATCTAACATTATTATTGATGATGGATGATAAACTTATTTTCCCCCCACATTAAGGATCATGTATACAAAATTTAACCTTGCATCCATGAGCACTTCAATGAAAAATATTCTCTGCTTTTATGAGTTTGCCTAATTTAGATACCCCATAAGAGAATCCATGCCATATTTGTTCTGCTATGACACTTATTTCACTTAGCATAATGTTCTCCAAGTTCATCTATGTTGTAGCAAATGGCAGTATTTCCTTCTTTTATAAGGCTGAATAATATTCTATTGTACATGTATACATTTTCTGTATCTATTCATCTGTGATGACATTTGGATTGTTTCCATATCTCGGCTATTATTGAATAATACTGCAGTGAACGTGGGAGTGTAGATATCTCTTCAGGATTGATTTCACTTCTTTTGGATACATACCCAGAAGTAGGATTGCTGAATCATATGGTAGTTCTATTCTTAATTTTTTAAGGAACCTCCATATTTTTTCCATAATTGCTGCATTATTTTACATTCCCATCAACAGTGTATAAGAGTTTCAATTTCTCCACAGCCTTGCCAACACTTGTTATCTTTTGGGGGTTTTTTGATAATAGCCATCCTAACCAGTGTGAGGTGATATCTCATATTTTTAATTTGCATTTCCCTGATAATTAATGATGCTGACCATCTTTACACACACACACACACACACACACACACACACACAAAGAGCAGGGGACACAAGGAAACTTTGGGAGGTATTGGATATGCCTGTTACTCTGATTGTCATGATGGTATCACTGGTGTTTGCATATGTTCAAACTCAAATTGTATACATTAAATATACGCAGTTCTTTATATAATAATTATACCACAGTAAATCTGCTTTTAAAGGCAAATTAAACAGTTTTATGGAAAGAAACAACATCCTAAATTGAATGCATACACATATAATTTGAAATTACAGAAGAAACAGTAAATCAAGTATGGAATATATTTTCTTTATGTTGGCAAACTGGAACAATTGTGGCTCTTATGTTATAACACTTTTGAGCCATTCATGTCATGTGTAATTCACTCAAACACGAGTAATTGCTAGACCCTTTCTGTAAGGGGTGCTGTCTGCTGAGACTGCTCAACTTAAATACCAAAATGTACTAGCAAATTCAATTGAGATTTAGCTGGTACAAGTAATTATCTTTAGCAATATATAATTGGATAATAGAATTTGGAGAATAAAAAAAGATTAGCTGAGAATGTCTGAACTCAAAACTCAGGAATGGACTATATATATATACATGTAACCCCAAGTTTCACCAAGACCCAAAGATTGCAATAGTATCAACTCAAATTACACTGGCTCTTTCCTGCATTTTCCACAATGATATCCATGTTCTGCTGAGTAACTTGCATGCATTTCTGTGAGAACCCAGAGGATGATTTGCATGTACTTAAACTCCTTTGACAATCTCTACAACCACCTCTATTCACTCTTCTTGTTCTCCAATAATTCCGTGACAGGCACTGACATAGCCACCTCTCACCAGACGCTGCAGTCACTATGCTGACACTATGGAATAAAATGAAGGAGGAGAGTCACTAAAAACCTCTAAAAGCTGGAAAAGTTAAGAAACAGATTTTCCTCTAGAGTCTCCCAAAGGAATGAAGCCCTGAATTCCTTCCAACACCTGATTTTAGCCAAGTAAGACCCATTTCCAACTTCTGACCTCCAGAACTGTAAGATAAATTTGTATTGTATTAAGCCACTAGATTTGTGGTAATTTTTCATACCAGCAATAGGAAACTAATATAGAAGGAAACTTATCTTCCCTGGTTCAATTCAAATTTTCCTTCCCTTTTGTTGGTTGGGTGTGACTTCCTAATCCTGTTATATTCTGCACTGGTCTTGATCCACAAGCACCTATTCCAGAATTTCTGTTTCTTTGTATCAGGTCTTTAACACTCATTGCAGAGAATTTTAGGTCTTTCCCTTAGAGTTTATATACCCATAACTCTAACTGTTGTTTTTTTGTTTGCATCTGTATCTCCTTCAGTTGAATTCTCAGCAAAGTGTTGGGTGCAGATAACTGTTATTTGGGAATGGCTTATTTTGGGGGTGGGGGGTCTTTCTTTTCTACTTTTTATACTCTTTTGTTGCTCTTTCCCTCTGGGTCATTTTGGAAGAGAAAAACTTGAAGGTTAACCACCACCTGAAAAAGCATTTCCCAAGATGCTGAAATCACTGTTTCTGTGGTATGTGGGTATCACACAATCAGACATCTTTTTTTTATTGGGATATAGTTGCTTTACAATGTTGTGTTAGTTTCTGCTGTATAACAAAGTCAATCAGCTATATGTATACCTATATCTCCTCCCTCTTGGACCTCCATCCCAACCCCCCACCCCCCATCCCACCCCCCCCCACCCCCCATCCCACCCCTTTAGGTCGTCACAGAGCACCGAGCTGAGCTCCCTGTGCTATACAGCAGGTTCCCACTAGCTATCAATTTTACACATGGTAGTGTATATATGTCAGTCCCAATCTCCCAATTCATACCCCTCCATGTCCACATGTCGGTTCTCTACGTCTGCGTCTTTATTCCTGCCCTACAAATAGGTCCATCTGTACCATTTTTCTAGATTCCACATTTTTTGTGAATAGAACAGCCTAGGATTGTGCTATGAAATCATCTTACACTGTGTGGGTCACACCAGGGGAATTAAATGAGAAAGAAAATGTTTATCAATTCATTTCCAGGGCTTCTCTTGGGGTCCTGAGATTTCAGCAAGTTTGTGAAAGAGAAAGAAAATGCTTTGAGAACTTGGTAAGAATTACATACTAGGTACAGGAGCAAATGATAAGAAAATGGAAGATGGAGCTTGGAACAAAAGAACCACAAGACATTCATTTGGAGATAGGGAAAGAAGTCTAAAGGAGTGGAGGATAAGGAAGGAAACAGTCCTATGATCAATGCTGTTGATTTCCCTACTGTATCAACATTTATTCAAAACATCTGAGCTTCCATAACTTTTCACATCCAACCAATGTTCCTATTCACTAGCAGAATTATCTTAAAGCTGAAGGTTAGTCAGTGGCTCAGCCTAGAAGGGAATTCCTACATAGTTTTTTGTTAACTACTTAATATTCCTTCTCCAGTCTAGTACCTAGTATAGTTATTCAAGTAATAAATCTTAATTCTTAAAAAAAGAAGGAATGCAGAATTCAGGTTAAAATACAAGTGGCAAAATGTACATACAATTTAAGCTGTTTTCTACATGCAGCTAAAATTTTAGAGGTAGAGTTTGTTATTACTGGGCTAGCATACATCATGTCAGGAGGTCTTAATAATTTTGGCAAGCAAGAAAGCTCATGGAAAGTTTCTCTGGCTAACAAAAATCCTTTTTAAGGACTCATGGAAGGTATCCATTACAGAGAACTGAGAAATCCATGGGGAAAAGGCAACATTAAAAAATACTGTTTTTGTTCTGGCTCTCATGTTTTCTCTTTCCCTTTTTATAGAAACAAAACCAAGAAATTCTTACTTTATAGGTCAATGAATCAAGATATTGGATCTGGGCAGGCTCAAAATGTATATTTTGCCCATTTGGTCACAGGCAAAAGTAACAGACCTTTACATTCAAAATGTATAAATAATAAATGCCCAAAGACTTAATACTTAAAGTTTGGGGAACTTAAACATTTGGTGAATTTTCATTGAAAACATTAAAGTACTTTTTCCACGTGTACTTTCACTAGAAATTTGAAGACTGTTTATAACATTTTTAGAGAGATATTCTCATTTACAAGATTTCTTTGAACTATGTGAATTTTTGCATATGACAAGCTACATTACAAAATTAATATTTTTAGTTGTTTTTCTCAAACTTGATTTATGACAGTCTAACAAAAATCACAACATTTTCTTCCTTCTTTATAACCAAACTACTATGTGCATTTTTTAAAGACAAAATCAGTTTAGCTGGACAGCCTGAGGCCAGCAGAATGGAAACCCAGTTAAAAAAAAAAACTTGGCCTTGAAAATATGCATGTCTTACCCAAGTTTAATTAAAACACATTTACACACACCTTTGTGTGAGAAGTTTGCAGTTTTCATAATTTATATATTTGATCATTATGTCATTCACTAAAGATCAATCTTATTTTAAAAATGATCATTAAAGGGGAATCTAAGAAAGTCTGAGTAACTATTATACCTGTAACCTCTCTCCAGATAAAGCTCTTCCTTCTGTATGAATTAACTTGCTTTGTCCCACATGAGCTGCATCATGGGCCATGATTCATTTGAGCTCCAGATACTAAGACAATCATCCATTGATTGACACAAGGAAAACTAGTAGCCTGTAAGATGGCATGGTGTTCTGCAATGGGAATGGAGTGGGTCTATCAACTAAGTTACTGACTCACTACTCAGATTTTCTTTCTTGGGGAGTTAGGTAATAGCTACATAGCAAGTCCTACCAGTTTGTCTTCAAAAATATTCTCCATGTCCATGCATTCCTTTTACCCCACTGCCACCACGCTATCCAAGACACCATCTTCTCTATTGGGCTGAGGCCATAGTCTCCTTATCTGGTCTCTCCACTGTGACCACTGCCCCCTTAAAATCCATCTTCCATGCAGCAGAGAGTGTGTTCTTTTAAAAAATACTTAAGATCATGTCACTTACCTGGTTACAATTCTCCATTGACTTCTCATTTCATTTAAACTTCAAACATATAAAACACATAAAATTCCAACTCTGGCATGAACTGCTCTCTACCTGCCTTTTTTTTTTTTTTTTTTTTTTCCTACCTGCCTTTTTAAATCTCCATTCTCTCTAATCTACTGTGCTGCAGCTATGCTGCCCTCCACTGTCTTCCTTGGGCACACCAAAGTCCCTAGCACCTCAGGGCCTTTGCAACTGCCCTTTCCTCTCTCTGGGGCAATCTCCTCCCCCCCTCCAGCAAGCTGGCTTCCTCTTCTTTTTCCTTCAGGTCTCAGTTCATATATCTTCTTCAAGAGGTCTTCCTCGAAAACAGTAATTCTCAATCCTCACCATGTATCAGAATCACCTGGAAGCTTATAAAAACTTCAGCTGACCGCATCCCACTCCTACTAATTAATCTGAATAGGACCATGGCATCAGAATTAAAACAAAATAAACCAAACCTCTACAGGTGATTTTAACTGCAGCCAACTTGTGAATCGGCAATCTAAAGAAAATTACTATCTCCTCATATCCACCAGTTAGTGTGCCTCTTAGTATAATATGTATCCTACTCAGTAATTACCTTGTTTACTTGTTTTCCTGTTAATTGTCTTTTTATTCCACTAAAATGCTGATTCTAGGAGGGCAGGGAAATTTCCTACCTATTCACTGCTGTATGCCCAATGCCCAACATAAAGTAGGTAAATGAAGAAAGGACTGAAGATCCTTCAGGTCAATAGACAGAAGTTTTAAGCATATGGAAGACAGTATGGAGAATCCACCAACTAGAGAGGATATAGAATGAGAGAGTAAGTGGTGAAAATAGATGAAGAAACCAGAGAGAAACTGAGCGATGAGAATGAAGCAGAGTGTAAACCACGGACTACAAAAAGCTCTCTTGGGCCACTGTCTTTTCCAATGAAACCTGAAAATTCAAATGCTAAGATTGAATCCTTTTTTGTGAGCCCCTAACGTCCCCTAAATTGTCTCAGTTCCATACAAACTCAGTTCCATGCAAACAAGGCCTACGTTGTTAACACACTGAGATTAAGGCTATCTCGTTATTGATTTTTAGCACAGAGAAGTCTTACCTTAGATCCTGAAGCTTTCTCCTTTTATTCAAACTATTTTGTTAGAAGCCTTCTTAAAAATATATATTACATTTATTTACCTTCTTTAAAAATATGTGAAGGAAATTTAACATTATCTTGATAACTCCAAGATTTTCAAAGTCAGATATTTTGCTATCTATATTACCTTGATATTCTTAAGAAATCTTTAAACATATAGACCATATTATAAAAGTCTTTGGAACAGGGAACTTTTATGGCTCTCGACATTTTAAGTTTTCTTTTTTCAGTTGACAGGAGCTCTGCTTTTACCTGCATGCCCTCACTGCTTATTTTGCTTATATTCAGCTGTGACCTTTTAAAGTTAATCACATCCTTTTTAAACAAATGCAAATACAAACGCACAGTAGTTCCCAAACTTGGCCATGATTGTAATCACCTGGAGAGCTTTAACACCCAGGAATGCCTGCCTGCCTCCCTCTTCACGCTGTAGAATTCATGATTTAATTGGCCAAGGGTGTGACCAGAACATTAGTTGTTTTTTGGTTTTGATTTTGAATTTTTGGTTCCCAGGTGATTCTAACCCTAACCCTCATGTTGAAAACCTTGCACAAAGGCTTAATAAAGACGTTTGGAATGACCAGACTTTCTCCCTATTTTTAGCGGTAATTGTTTAAGCCCTCTTGACTCTTCCTCTGAGTTTGGTTCTCTCTTTAAGGTCCTTCAGGGGAACGCTGCTGTCCCCACCCAGACTCAGCCCCAAGGTTATGAGGCTCCCATTTAAAATTCCAGATCAAGAATGGGCAACCTCCATTTTCCTTGTTTTCCTTTAGCATAAATATTAGAGCTGGAAGGGCTCTTTAAACATAATCTAAATGAACTCTTCTACTTACAGGTGACAGATCTGAGGTAGGAAAGTCATGTCCCTGAGGTCCTGTAACTAGTTCGTCACAGAGGCGGCACTGCTGATTCTCCATTCCTCGCCAATTACAACACTTTCCCCGAGGAAAGGTGGTTCTATAGGAAGAGTATGTCTGTAGCAAACTCTCTTAGGCTATTCTGGAGGGCAAAAACAAAAACCCACTCAAAAATCACAGAGTCTCAGAAAGGATCAGGAGCATCTTACAAACCTCTGGTCAGGCCTCCTTAGGAACTAGAACCTGCAACTGGAAAAGCAGCAAGAACTCAGTTATTCTCTGCCTCTCTATGTGGGTGTGTGTATGTGTCTCCAGGCTACTTTCTCTGCTTCACTTTGCACATGAAGGTAAGTAATTGACCCCCCTGCTCCTGCATATAAATGTCCTTCAGTTTCTAGAACTAAATGAATCTGTAACAAATACCTCTGTTTCAAAGTCTCAGGAGCAGGATCTGATCAGCCCTTTTGGTCAGGGATCCACCCATTCCCCTTCCAGGAATGAGCAGGGAGCAAAGTCAGGTTGTAGAAACAAACATAGGTACAGGGTTACCTTACAGTTGGTCAGAGTTCTGGGGAGAAATTCTCAGAAATGGGACACGTGGGATCTACTTACACAATCATAAACAACAATCTTACCCGTACTTAGTAGGACAATGAAACTTCCAAAATTTGCATAACAAAATCTTTACTGTTTGTTTTTCTTTGACTCATATTATATCATGATATTAATAGCAGTAGTTCCTGCCCAGTCCCATATTGAAAGCTCTATTCCAGAAACATTGATTTTTTTTTTACTTTCAAAAGATTTTTAAAAATTAAATAAATAGCTGAAAGCTGAACTGCATCAAGGATACAATCATAGAGAAAATAGTTCCACATGCATGCTTAGACAGGTGGCAGAACTTAGTAAAAACACAGTAGAGTAGCAAGCCCAACCTGTCTTCTTTCACCCGCCTCAGCGAGAAAGATTAGCCAGTAAAACTGGTTCAAGGGAGGACCAGAAATCTGTGTTTTAAACAGCCCTCTAGTTGATTCTGACCATTTTGAATTTTGGAAACACTAGAACAGAAAGCTATTGAGGCCATGGCCACTAATCTGACCTGGTATAAGCTGGTCATCTTTCCATATAGAGGTGAGGTGGAGAAATGAGCATGGGCTATGTCATGGGAACCTAGCTATGTCCTGGTGATATCTTCACTAGAAGTGTTATGGCCTTGAACAAGTCACCTAGCCTGTCTAGCCCTTAGTTTCTTTCATCTTTAAAATAGAAAATAAGGTTTCTGAAAATCAAATTTGGAGCAATTCATGATATCTTTTTGATCAAAAATTTTAAAATAATTGTACCACAATTTTCATAGCCATAGACTGTACCCATTCCCAATGCTGAAGAATAAAACCCAGAAATACAGAGTGAATAGCTCTCCTGGTTCTTAGGCCTCTGAACTCAGACTGGAACTAAACATGAGCTCTTCTGGGCCTCCAGTTTGCTGACTCACCCTGCAGATCTTGGGACTTGCCAGCCTCCATAATCAGGTGAGCCAATCAATACATATATACTGGTTCTGTTTCTCTTGTGAACTCAGACTAATAAAAAGGAAGAGAGAAAATTATACAAATAATGATAAGAATTAAAGAGAGAAAGTTCTAGGAAGAAAGAAAAGCAGTACAGATATCTGGGAGCAGAGGGTATAGCATCTTAAAATAATTGAAATAAAAATTACAATAGCAAATATTTACTTAGTACTTACTGTATGTCAGACCTTGTTTTAAGTTCCTTTCACATGTTGCCTCATTTTATCCTCACAACAACCTCATGAAGTAGGTTCAGTTATTATCTCAAAGTGCAAATGAGAAAATTGAGGCACAAAGAGGTTAAGTAACTTGCTCAAGGTCACAGAGATGGAACAAGAAGAACCAGGTACCACAGCCAAGTGTTCTATCTCCAGAGTCCATGCTCTTAACCATGACTCCTTCACTTCTCTACGGGGCTGGTGAGGAGAATGAGGAAGTGGTAAAGAGAAACGCCAGATCATAGGGAACCTTGGAAGCCCTGTTAAGGCATTTGAGCTTCTCCCTGAAAGCAATGGGAACCACAGAAAGGAAGGTTTAAAGCAGAAGAGTGACAAATCAGATTTTAACAGATACGAAATAATTGCAGGGAGGAAAATGGAATGGGGATAGCAAGACAGGTGATTTTTGCTTTGATACAAGATTTTCTCTTTTAACCACTTTATTTGAACATTTAAGAATAGTTTAAATTACTCCAGAAAATCCATACTATGGGATTAAATGAAACCATGTGTGTAAAATTCTGAAAATTGTAAAGCAGTATAGAATTTAAAGAATTTTTCATTCAATAAAAAAAGTACTCCAGAAAATATCAAAAGCAAAAATTCAAACAGTATAAACAACTTTAACATAATGTCTTCTTAAAAGGGTAATTATGATGCCACTCCCTTCAATTATCTCAGGATGCTGTCCCAAGAATATTCAGAAGTTCCTGGTCACTTAAAAGAGCAAAGATGGGGGAAAATGTTGTGTGAGGAGGATAAGAGATATGCAGGAGGGTGTCAGGGGACTAACTTGCTCAAGAGAAGCAGATCAGAGAATGATGAAGAATGAAGTAGGTGGTGAGAGTGGAAAAAGGAGACCGGAGATCATAAAATGAACTGTTGTGTAAATGTGATAAGTCAACTAAAATCAATCTCTTATTTGGAAATTTAAACAGAATTTAAATTTGATAGAATTTCATTGCTGTCTACAGCTGATCCTGTAAAGGCCACACATGTAGCATTGGGCCAGTTGGAATAGCAATTTGCCAAGGGAAAGTTTGGCTTCTTAGACTCAGCATATAATGATTAAGCACAGGAAATCAAATAGTGGGTTAAAGCCAAATTTTACATAAGCATCAATTATAAACCATTAAAGGAGTCTGAACAGATATATGTTTTTTATTTTAAAATGCATAAAGGGATTATCCAATAAATTCTCCACATGTAGTTAATGATATCAAATGTTCTATAATGGGGAAAACATCAGAATAACCAGTCCTATTCTTAACTGAAAACATCAGAAGGTGTCCACAACAAAGCCTGTCTTAGCAGAGAAAGTCTCAGAGAAAGAAAGTCGCAATAAATATGCCCCTAGGCTGCCTCTAGTTTTGTTTTCATTCTTAAGAGTTGCTAGTTAAATACCACTGATAAAAATAGGAAGTTCTTGCCAAGGCTTTAACTTGATTTATAGCAATGCTCCTTGAGTGATAACATGTGTTTGACATCCACGATCCCTCAAGAAAGATACCTGTGAGTGTACTTAGCTGCCTTTTTCTGTAGGAAGAAAGTTTCTGAAGACTGGCTAACTGCCCTGAGGGGACACATGGCAGAGCTTGGACTGAGCTTTCCTTAAGGGTCCTCCTCATTGTAAGCACAGACTCTAGAGCTCTTTTAGTTCAACGCCCTCGTGTTCCTGGGTGTCCGTTACTGGTTCTGTGTCTATGGGGGTACATGTATAGATTTCTCTAATTTTCAACAACTTATTGACAGAAAGAAGCACGAGGGTGCTGAGCTCAAACTCGCGCCTCTGAGGAACTTTACTTTGGATTTTAGCCTATGTGTTAAACCTCATGAAATTTTATACATGGGCAGAGAATACAAGTCCCAAGCAAAGCAGTCTGATCATGAAGCCTCTGTCTCATTTAAAACAGGTTTTTTTGAGCCAAAGCAACAGCTTTTTATTTGGTAAGCATCTTTTTCCTAGGCAATATGAGAGTTGACTTTAAAATTTACTCAAATAAAAGTGTGTATTTTAATTCCAAATTCCATTCTTCTTTCAAATGTATTTTTTGCATAATTTTCAGCTATTCTGCGTGAATTAAAATTGCTAGTTTTTTCTTCTCTTCTGATTACTATTCCAGTCCTCTTGGGATTGGCTCTGTTACATGAAAAGGATTTTACTTTATTTTTTCTTCACCCTGGATCTGCATCCCTGAACTTGTTCATTTA
This sequence comes from Balaenoptera ricei, assembly GCF_028023285.1. Taxonomy (NCBI): domain Eukaryota; kingdom Metazoa; phylum Chordata; class Mammalia; order Artiodactyla; family Balaenopteridae; genus Balaenoptera; species Balaenoptera ricei. The sequence goes on from NC_082642.1 coordinate 6,720,837, forward strand.
GACTTTGGGCCAATAACTGAGATTATTCAATAGGGGGATATGGTCACAAAAAATATTGATTATAGATCACATGGATTTGTGTGGCTCTCTCACAGGATGTGGTGTAAAAGTAAGCTAAGTTGGGCAATTCTTGTTTTCTGATAAAGTAATTGAAATCTTTGAATAATAAGGGTTTTTTTTTTCCATCTGTAAAATTTGGCTTGAATAGGATTTCTTTCCCTGACAAAGTACTTTCAAGAATTGTATTATTTTTAAAACAGAACATGATCCCAATAGAAGAATAAGCCAAGAACATGAACAGACAATTCAAAGAAAAGGAAATGACCTTTAAACACATGAAAAGATGTTCAACTTCATGATCATATGAGAAATGTACTTAAAGATTAGAAGGGAATGACTTGTTTTCTCATCTGTCAGTCTGGAAAAGATTTAAGAGTTGGCTATCACCCTATTTTGACAAAGAGATAAGAAAACATACACTATGATATATAGTTGAGATGGTATAAATTAGTTCAACTTTTGAAAGTCAATTTGACAATATTTGTCAGTTTAAAGTATAAATATCCCCTGCTCTGAAATTCTACTTCTAGAAATGTTTCTTATAGAAACCCTGTAGTACATGCATAGAGATGTTTGTACACAGTTATTTGTTATAACATCCATGTGTCAGAATACTATGGAGCTCTTAATAAGGGAGAGCTATAAAGATTGATATGAAATCAACTCCAGGTTATATTAACCGGAAAAAGGAAGATACAGTACAGTATGTAGAGTGCGTTACTGTGTGAATAAAAGAAAATGGCGCTATATGCATATACACGTTACATATGTATGGGTATGAAGTATAAGAAACTGGCAAAATAAATTGCCTCTGGAGAGGACTGCCAAACTGAGGAACTAGGAGACTAAAGTGAAATGGAAATTCACTTTTTACTGTGTATCTTTTTCTCCTGTTGGGATTTTTTTTTAAAGCATCAGCACTATCTTGTATTTTTTTTAATAGCATTTTAAAAAAAAATAAGAAATTATGCACTTATCTACATGATGGTATGTAAAAAAAAATGCCAGTATGTATAGAGGAGTTCTGTTTACCTGCTTTTACTTGATAAAGATGATATAAAGCCCTTTTTAAAATGCACATTAATGATCTTAAGTCTTCATGATACTACAGCTGATTGAAAATGATCAATTTAGACAACTTATTGCTTTGTCTACATGGCAAAAACATATTTGTTACACCCCTGTGTTTTCCAAATCAGTGCATCGTCAGAAAATTAACATCCTCTTACAGGGACTCACACCCGAATGGGCCTCACTATGAGGTCCATTTCCTCCTGTCCTTTCATACTATCCTCATTATTTCTCATTTAGACCAGGAGCTGGTCAACTCATTCTGTAAAGAACCAGAAAGTAAACATTCTGTGCTTTGTGGGCCAAGAGGAAAATTGAGGATATTATCTATGTGCTTATATAACAAAAGAGAAAACAAATTTCTCCAATTTTTTACTGAATAAATTAAAAATATAATAATTATTGAGAAAAAATTGTAATGTAGATCTACTAATGAGAAAAATAGAATTCAGGGAGATAAATTTTGCTAAATTGAGGTTCAGGGTTAGTGTTCCTTATCATCAAGTCGATTGAAAATGCTTATTTGTCAAAACCTTTCTTATCTCCTGGGCCCAATAAAAAGAGGTGGTGAGTCAGTTTGGGCCCAAGCGCTGCAGTTTTCCACCCCTAATTTTAAGGCCAGTGTCCTCACCAACCAATCTACCTTCTTGTCTCTAGTATTTTGACAAGTGGGTCCAATCTGCCTCAGAGATACTGCTAACCTCTAGTGTGACCACCCACTCTTCTGCTTAAATCTTGCAGTAATTTCCCACCACTCTGACTAGAGAACAAAGCCTGAGCCCCTTGGCCCATCACGCCAGGTCCTCCCAGCACGCTCCTTGCTGGGTCTCAGCCTCATCTCCTTCCTTTCCAGCCCTCAGCCCCCAGTCCCCCTCCCATCCCAGATACACAGGCACTTTTTGCTCTAACAACCCTGAACTACTTTCTGGCACACCGCATGCTGTTGTACCACCTCATACCTGCTGCTTCCCTGTCTGGAGTACTTCCCTTCCTTTTCTGCTTGATGGGCTCCCGGCCACGAAGTGCTCACCGCTCACCCCTCTGGGAAGACTGGCTGCCCTCCCCCCACCCCACCCCCATCAGAATAACAATTTCACCACCTCCGTAGTTTGCCTGCACTTCCATTCTTGAATGGATAACATTTATTGTATTTATTAGTAGCAGATTTCTGTTGCCTTTCCTATGTCTGATTTATCTATCTCTAGCCTCTAGAATATGCCTAGAACACAATAGTTACTCAATAATTTTTGTTAAACTGAGCTTTTATCAATTACAAAGCAATTATGATGGTGAATACAGCTGAGTCCATCATCCACCCACTTAGCAGGTATGATGTTAATAACGTCCCAAACTTGTATTTTTTTGGGTTAAATAATTAGGCGAACCCTTCAGCACTAGCGTCATCAGTCATGTTCAAACATCTGAGAGCTTTCCCTTTTGACTGAGATGCCTAGGCTTTTGCAAGCACTATTTATTGTACTTAAAGGCTAAAACATGTTCACAGACATAGTCCCAAAGGCCAGCTCTCCAGATGAGAATTCGCTCATAAAAATATATAATACTTGCAGGAGGAGTTTAAGCTTAAGTACTCCAGCACTGCTATATAATTTACTCCAAACCCAGAGCAGATATGGAGGATGGGGGTGGGAAGAAGAGGTCAAGAATAAACCTTTTCAGAAAAATTTTATTGAGGTATAATTGGCATATAACATTATATTGGTTTCCGGTGTACAACATAATGATTCAGTATTTGGATATACAGCAAAATGACCACCACAGAAAGTCTAGTTCCCATCTGTCACCATACAAATTTAACTTTTAGGATTTACTTTCTTGGCAACTTTCTTGGTATGCTCTATGATATTACTGACTATAGTCACCATGCTGTACATTACATCCCCATGACTTATTTATTTTATGACTGGAAGTTTGTACCACTTGACCCTCTTCACCTGTTTTGCCCACCCCCAAACACCCCTCCCCTCTGGCAACTACCATTCTGTTCTCTGTACCTATGATTTTGATTTTGTTTTGATTTGTTTTTTAGATTCCACATATAAGTGAAATGATGCAGTACTTGTCTTTCTCTGTCTGACTTATTCCACTTAGTGTAATTCCCCCAAGTTCCATCCATGTTGTTGCAAATGGCATGATTTCATTGTTTTTTATGGCTGATTAGCATCCATATATATATATATATATGTGTGTATATATATATATATATATATATATATAATGTGTAGATATATGTGACATCTTGTGTGTGTGTGTGTATATATATATATATATATATATATATATATATATATATATATAAAATATGTAGATATATGTGACATCTTATTTACCCATTCATCCATTGATGGACACTTAGGTTCTTTCCTTATCTTGGTTACTGTAGATAATACTGCAAATGAACATAGGAGTGCATATATATTTTTAAATTAGTGTTTTAGTTTTCTTCAGATAAATATCCAGAAGTGGAATTGCTGGGTCGTATGGTAGTTCTATTTTTAATTTTTTGAGGAATCTCCATACTGTTTTCCATAGTGGCTGCACCAATTTACATTCCCACCAACAGTGTGCAAGTGTCCCCTTTTCTCCACATCCTTGCCAACGCTTGTTATTTCTTGTCTTTTGATAACAGCCCTTCTAACAGGTATGAGATAATAGCTCATTGTGGTTTTAATATGCATTTCCCTGTTAATTAGCGATGTTGAACATATTTACATGTGCCTGTTGGCCATCTGTATGTCTTCTTTGGAAAAATGTCTCTTTAGATCCTCTGCCCATTTTTCCATCAGGTGTTTGTTGTTGTTGACTTGTATGAGTTCTTTATACATTTGGGATATTAACCCCTTAAGAGATATATGATTTGCAAATATTTTCTCCCATTCAGTAGATTGTCTTTTCATTTTGTTGATAGTTCTCTTTGCTGTACAGAAGCTTTTTAGTTTGATATAGTCCCACTTGTTTATTTTTGCTTTTGTTACCATTGCTTTTGGAGTCAGATCCAAAACTTCATCACTGAGACTGATGTCAAGTGGCTTACCACCTATGGTTTCTTCTAGGAGTTTTATAGCTTTAGGTCTTATATTCAACACTTCAATCCATTAGGGGTTAATTTTGTGTGTATGGTGTAAGACAGTGGTCTAGTTTCATTCTTTTGTGAATAAATCTTTTTAAAGTGCTAAAGAATTCCTCCACACTCAAAAAAAGAATCACTACTCATTTGCACAGGTAAAATTTTCTGTTATTGCTATTGTTCTCTTCATGGGTTCCAGGAAGAACTCTTCACCAAAATATTTTAGTTTGTGCCTCCATATAGATACAGTCACTATTTTGTATAGTTTGGGGGACTATGGAATGCCAAAGTATTTCCCATCAGTTGTGGGTTTCTGTGTGCCAGCCTACAATAAAATAGCATGCAATAAAATTCTCCAAGTGATCATATTTTCTGATAATGACTGTTTAGGAGTTCCATGGCCTTTGCCAAAGCTGGACCTTGTGCCTTGGACGTTCTTAGTCCTAATCTTCATGGTTTCAAATCTTACTCATGGTTTCAAATTCTCCAACTGCTCTGGCTTGCATGTCATGGAATCTACACCAGCCCTCACTCTAGTATGTCCATTTAGTTTACATGCTTAACATTATCTCACTATCAGCTTCTTAGTGACCCAGTTCAATTCTTGAAAGAGAGAGAAAAACTGATTGGCATAAATTGGGTCTATTGTCCAATTCTGATCTAGACAGCTGTGGCCTGAGGGACGAATACAACACAAGGTACCCTAAAAGTTGTGAATATATGCCTTCTAAGATGCTAATGTGAGAGAGGATACAAATGCATGAGAAATGCCTAGGCAATTGTGGTTAGGCATAAGGGTGTGCACAGAAACCGTGCGCCCCTCCACACACACACAGTCACACACACAGAGACCCCATAGTTTCTTTGTTTTGAATTAATTTAGTCTGGGCCTCCTTATATGGGAAACCTTTTTTGTTCATCATTTTACGTTTTGTTTACCCTTCAGATTATAGAGAGTGCAAATAAAAAAATTTTTTAAAATAGATTTATTTATTTATTTATTTATTTTTGGCTGTGTTGGGTCTTCATTGATGCGCGCGGGCTTTCTCTAGTTGCGGAGAGCGGGGGCTACTCTTTGTTGCGGTGCGCGGCCTTCTCACCGCGGTGGCTTCTCTTGTTGCGGAGCACAGGCTCTAGGAACACGGGCTCAGTAGTTGTGGCACGTGGGCTTCAGTAGTTGTGGCTCGCGGGCTCTAGAGCGCAGGCTCAGTAGTTGTGGTGCACGGGCTTAGTTGCTTCGCGGCATGTGGGATCTTCCCGGACCCGGGCTTGAACCCGTGTCCCCTGCATTGGCAGGCGGGTTCTCAACCACTGCGCCACCAGGGAAGTCCGTGCAAATAAAAATTTTTTAAATACATAGCCCCATCTTGTCCAATGCATCCAAAAATAAGTAAACAAACATAATAAGAAGTATCTCACACAGGGGCTACCGGGCACCTAGTAAATGGGCATTCAATGGCATACCCACTCTCATAAAAACATTTGTTTTGTCTATTGATTCATGATACTGTTTTTAAAAACGGATTATACCAAGCTCATTGTCACTCATAGCTCAGCTAATTCAAACAGAGTGGCACTAAAAAGAAAACTGGAAGAAAGTACAAGTACTGAGTAAAACCCCACTGAACCATGGATGTAACCCCATGATTTGCATGTTCAGTTCTCTAGTTTGGTGCTTATAATACCTCCCAAGTGTACAAGAAAACAGTAAATAGAGTTTTTTACTTAGTTACATAATGGAACCTTAGAAACCCAACTCAGAGTTCTTAAAAAAAACAACCTCTGTGACATTACACTCATGGACTGTCTCCTGTAGCTCAGCCAGCAAGACAAACTCAATCTGGGCATGTTTCTCAGGATTCTGAGTTCCAGTACAAGGCTTCCAAATAGTGTTAATGATGAGTCAGTTGAAAATGTAGTGTGGTACAGACCACATAGAAGCCACTTAAATTTAACAGCAGGAAAGCACTGAAACCAGAGAGCAGACTAGAGGCAGACTGTAGTTGACCCCGTTGAAGGTAGCCTGCAGTACTTAGAGTCTCCTCTGGTCTGCCACATTAATTCCTTCAACCTATTCCTCAATCTCTTTTTTTTTTTTTTTCTGAGATGAAATCTATCCAGAGTTTCTACTTGTTGTTAATATTATCAATTTTTTTCATCACAGTTTGTACAAATAGAGTTTCCCTTTCTTTTCCACTTCAGATTTTCTTTTAAAAAAACCAAGGTCCCCCTAAGAAGCATTTTAATATTCTTTTTTACTTACAGTTTTTAACTTTGAGTTGTCTTTTCTTTTAATATCTCCCTTATATCATCTCTTTCTGGCATTTAATAGCTGAAACACTCAACATTTCAAAAGTACTCCTTTACCAATATTATATATACTTGCTATTTTTTTCCTGTCTTTCATCTTTCCTAAGTGATCCCTGACTTTCTTTTTCTTTCCAAATATTTGTTGGAAATATGTCTTTGTCCTGAGTCAAAAAAATTTGTTTTTAATTTTTCCCTGATGATTTTCCATATCTACATATGTACAAACATTTGTGAAATGGTCCAAAAATCTAAAGCCCTAAGCAACATAATAATCAAAAGAAAAAGCCCCAGACATAATTTGTGGTGCATAAAAGGTGGAAACAGCCTCTGGCTCCCTCACAGAAAGCTATCATAACATTAATTAGGATCATTTTTACATTCTAATTGTTATACTTTGGTTTAATTAATAAAATATTGACATAGTGTTTAAACTTCTGTCAAAATGACTAATGGACCCAAAGCAGTTAAGGGCTACTGATCCAAAACAAAATTTCAAATTTCTCCAAGTATACCTCTGAGAAATATCTGTTAATATAAACACATTTCTCTGTAATTCTTTTATTGGAGTATAGTTGCTTTACAATGTTGTGTTAGTTTCTGCTGTACAGCAAAGTGAATCAGTTATACGTATACATATATCCACTGTTTTTTAGATTTCCTTCTCATTTAGGTCACCACAGATCACTGAGTAGAGTCTCTGTAATTCTTTTTACCTGAATATATAGTAAATATGGCAATACTCAAACCTTAAAGTTTATTTCACAATAGTTGTGCTTTCAAAGAACTACATTTTAGACCACATAGACTATTCTGCAGTAAAGATAATAGTGTATATTCACTGAGTCCTTTTTAATTTATTTTTTTTATTGAAGTATAGTTGACTTACAATGTTGTGCTAGTTTCAGGTGTACAGAAAAATGATTGAGATATATATATATATATATATATATATATATACAGACATACATATATGTAGATATAGATCCCTGTGCTTTACAGTAGGTCCTTGTTCTTTATCAAGAGTCTTTAATATGAGCACAGCACTGTTCTTAAGTGTTTACACAGTTGAGGGAGATGGTCCTTCATGAGTATCTCATGCCCCTATATGCCTTGCTAGGTATGCCAATGACGCAAGGCCTTAATAGCCCATTACCCAAGCCAATTCTCAGGGTTGTATTTGCAACAAGTAACACTGAGGAATGAGATAATGTCTCCCATTAGGACCAAGAGCAGGCCCACTTACTAGCTGCTATAAAACAGGTGGATTTCCCAAGCTTAGTGTTCCCTGGCTACAACATAAAACCACTGTGTGCATAATGTCGACCTGGATCCTCTACATGCAAACCTGATACTCATGCTGCTTGCTGACCATCAATAGTGAAGTCCTTTGTCTCTGACCCAGGAGTTTGATATGTTTTGCCAACACCCATGCAAAAATAACAGTGTAATTTATTAGCTTTTAATAGGGTAAAATAAAATTCCAGCCCCTTATATATATGTATGTGTGTGTGTGTAATTTAATCTCAAAATATTTTACAAGGTAAACATTACTCTAGCCCCCTTTTTATAGATAGGGAAACCAAGACAGACATAAGAAGTTCAATCATTTACTCAAAGTCACACAGCTGGTAAGGGTTAGAGCTAGGATTTGAATCCTGGCCATTTGCCTCCAGGGTTCATGATTTTAACCTCTGTGCTTTGTTACCACTTTAGGAGACATATTATTTCATTTATCTTTTATATTTTAAAAGACCTTTAATTCCTTTTCTTAGCAGTACAAACTATACTAAAATTTTAATCTTAAAGCAATATTCCCAATGTAATGAAACAGAATGACATATTTGTACAGCCAAAAAAGGTTTTTTTCCCCTGCCAAAATATTCCCAGAATTTTTGTGTCTTTCAACAAACAGTAAATAAAAAGAACAATGCAAAGCAATATTCTTCCTCTCTCCAGACCTTCATGGCCAGTCTCACACATTTTCCCAGGCCAAGCTCAAGGGCCGTTCCCCAACAAATCTTCGCTAAATAGCTGCATACGATCTCTCCCGCCTGTTTAGCATTTTCTTTATAGCTGGAACTCAGCACCTTAGCCCATGCATTCTCCTTAGCTGGTGTCGGTCACCTCTCCTTCTAGACAGTCAGTTCCCTAAAGGCAATTTCTACTTATGTTTCACCTTTTCTTCTTCACAACTTTGAGCATGATGCCTTGCAACTGTTAATAAGTACTAGTTAAGAAACCATCTTTAGTATTTGATAAAAAATAATAAAGTGCAATGTGAAACTTTTAATGTTTTTTTTTTTTACAAAGAATATTTGGAGCATACCAAGACTTTTAAAATCTCTGCTGTGATTGCCTGACAGCAGAATTAAGGTATTCCCACTATAAATTATAGGAAAATTTATATTTCCTGATGCATTATTCTAATATATATGCTTTAGTTGAATGTTCTGACATTTTGCGGGTGAGAAATGTGTATTTTCATCATGTTTTCCCACTTAACAGCACATGATAGCCATCACAAGGGAGATTTTGATTACATCACATCTCTTCTGCCATTAAAGCCCACGCCTGGCCTCCTCCTCTCCAGTCTCCTCCTCTCTCCAATCCATTCCACTACCAGATGGATCTTCTTAATATCCTACTTTCTCTACACTGTGATTCTACTCAAAAATCTTTAGTGACTCTCCACTGACCATAATATCAATCAGAACTCCTTGAGAGCCTGGCACCCAAGTCCAAATTTAACACAATATACCTAATGACACTTATTGCCTGCTTCTTTTCTACATGAAAACATTACTTCAGTCAAATTGACCTACTCCCTATCTCACACATGTCCCTTGCATTCCTCTGCTTCTTTTTCCATCCATGGGATGGAATACACGTCCTTTTCTGTACATCTAAATCTTACACATTCTTCAAGGGCAAAATCTAAGGCATGCTTTTCTTAACACTCTGGTCAGGAATATTGCCTCTATTCTCACATTTTTCCCCATGGTGCCATACTAAATTTACTTTATTCCACGTTATCCTTTTTACCTGAGGGGTGATTATGATGTATATTGAAATGTTTGCACTCCACTAAATGTCATCTTTCAAAGATTTCCCTCAGGGAATATTCCAATAATGCTCACATTGTTTGAAATACTGCAGGAGCTCTTTCCTGGTAACAGCAGCGCCAGCTACACTAGAAAATTAGCCTCTTTATTTTACAATCTCTTCTGGTTTTTATAAAAGAAAAAAAGTGGCCCAACCTGGTCATCCATCTTCTTTCTCAAAATCAGCTGCCAATGATTTTTTATTGTCTCTTTAAAAAAAAAAAAGTGTCTTCTTTCCAAGGGAAAAAGTTGACCACCATTGAGGACATTCTAAAAAATGCACCATGGGTTCTAAAAGCATATACTCCTTGCCATGAATAAAAAAGAAAATCCTTCCCTTAGATTAATTGATGAAGTAAAACTAGAGTCAGGTCTATCTCCATTTACTTTAGTAACCAGAAGTTCCAGTCACCCTGCAGAGTCCTTTAGAGTTCATTTGCATCACTTCTGGCAATGACTTAGGTGGTGGTTTTCCCATTAAAAAACCTTTTTTCCAACTGGCATGGCATGAAAAGGTGAAATATTTTGTCACATTTCAGACTGTGCAATAATAAGAGAGCACATTCCACTGCCTGAAATTGCAGACAAGTGTGCTCGCAAATCCTTCCTCTGCGGCCAAAAGAGCAATGGAGATTTTTTTTTACTATGGAAGGATTGACTATGAATTTCCTCAGTATTTCTGCCACTTCTAAAGGCAACACAAGTGTTCTGTGGTCAGCTGGGTTAAATATATTAATGTTATACGTCTGTGTATATGTGGATGGAAGACCACTGTCAAGTACATCTTCAGACAGAAAATTAGTGACAGTACATCTGCATTAAATAAAACCTAACTTCATTGCCTTTCTCAGAAGGTCTGTGGGAGGATAATATGCTTCTACCACCATTTCCATTTGGTTTCATTTGTGGAAACCGAGCGTCTTCCAGCTTTTAGATGATCTCTAACTTTACAGAAGCCAAAAGTACAGTAAGCTAAGAAGATTTTCAGCAAGAGCTCACTGAATTTTCCATGAAATTTTACTGAATAAAATCTAGCAAAAATTCTTTTTTGGTTACTTCTGATTTTCCAAAAAAAGCATATTAATTTTACCCATCATTTCTTTTTCTTAAATCAATTTATTGAAGTAACCATAGAAAGAGCTTTAATGAAAGATTTTATGATTCCTACATCTTATATTCCCAATATTATTGATATAAAGAAATTATAACAAAGGTTTAGAAAAAATAGTTTAAAAATCATTAAAGAAATGCAAAATTTTGCATTTGTTTTATTTTGATGTAGTTTTCTTCATAGCATGCTGTCACTCTTTACCCTCTTACCATACTTTGTTATTTCTTCATTACACTTACCTAATTTTATATTATACATTCTTTTGTTTTATCTGCTTATAGTTATCTGTCTCTCTTCTCACTAGGATATAAGCCCTATGAGGGCAAGGAGTTTATCTTCCTCATCATGATATTTCTAGCACCAAGAGCAGTATATGTAGGTCCTCACTAAATATTCACTAAATGCACATATGATTTATTTAATTTACAGTAAGTTCTAATTGACATAAATTTGTACATCATATCAGAAACTGGGCTATAGTCTTGTAATAGGGGCTTATAACTGGGTGTCTCTGAATTTATACAGTAAGATTTTTGTATATGCATCTCATGATTTTCATAAGATTCTCTCAATAGATCATAAACCCCCAAGGGACAGAGGGTTGTTGCTATAGGGGGAAAAAAATGAGGAGAAAGTATCAGCTATGCCAGGAAATATCTGGAACTGAGACAATGGGGAGAACTAGCCACAGGGGCTACAGGACATAGGAAGCGGCACCCTTGCACCCCATTCTGAATATTCTCCAGTGACATTTTTCTGGAGATTCAAGACCAGAACAGAAAACACCGTCATGATGGAGACACATAGAAGTGAATTATAAAATCCTAGAACATAGTTTTATATGCTCAGAGGAGTTCCCTTTATTTATCTGTCTCTGACACACGCATCTAACTGAAACACTGACAGTAGCTGATACATTATGATCTGGAGCCCCAAATCCTCAACTTTTAGAATCTCAAAAATTAGTTTACATTAACTATTTATTTCATACCACACTATAATTCATTTAGTGTTTTCTGGGAGTTTTGACCTTATGTCTTTAAAGGTTGACATTTGTTTGGGCCAATATGCTACTGGAGGAGATTTGGCAAACATTAACACGAAAACGAATTCATAAAGTATCAATTTGAAAACAAATCTGTAATCCTATACAAGCAATAAAAACTGGAAAAAAAAAAAAATCTGATTCAACGCCCAGAAAACAAAGTACCATTCAAGCGCTGCAGGTAGTAGAAGTTAGCTATTCTTTTTAAGCAAATTAAAGCATCACCTTAGTTCAAATCAAACCAGAAATTACACATTCTCAATGAGAATCCAAACTTACATATTAGTTCACAAGGCAAGATGATGTTAATCCAGTGCAATCACAAAAACAGTATGGCTTTCAGCACTAACTGTAAATTACCTCGGTGCACACTGAACCCTTGCTGAGGGAAGAGTAGGGCCTGATTTATTCAAGTGTTGTCTCATTTCCTTTGCCAATAGTTTCACTGGGTTTACTCCTTTTTGTTTATTTGTTTTTTCTTTTTCCCTTATAATGTCATTTCATTGGATATTTGGGCTGGTAACAGAAGCCCCTTAAGTCAGCTTTAAAGAACAAGGGCATCTTTTTTTTCACCTTTTGTTTACCTAATAAGTAGGACAGCCTTCATGCTTGGTTGATTAAACACTTCAACAGTGTTATCAAGGACCCAGGTATTTTGCATCTTTCCACAAGGAAATCGTCATCAATGACCTAGGTATTTTGTATCTCTCCACAAGGAAATCATCAGTGTCAGCTTAGCAAGATATCCAGGGTAGTTACAAATGCTATATGCAAACATGACAATTTCAAGAAGAGATAAGAATACTCTGAAGAGAAACTTTTCCCAGATTACTGACAGCAGGCTTATCCTCATGTTTCACTGGCCCTGATTAAGTCATATTTCTGATCTAATTACATGCTCCATCTTCTCCTGGTTATGATAGTTGTTTTCCCTTTTCTTATTGTCAGTTTTTGTTTCCTCAGGTAAGCTTTGATATCTTAGTGCTAATTAGTAAAATGATAGCTCTTAGCCTTGAAACTGTAGACCTTTAGACCTTTCTAATGTTTGTGAAGAAATACCAGAAACGTTTAAAAAAAAAATGTATCCTCTCTGACTGCAGCTATAGCAAAGCAGTTATTATTTTGCATCATAATGTCCATGTTAAATTTAATTCTAATAAAGAAACTTTTTACAATAGATGAACTTCAGCAATGGTTATATATTATAAAAAATAACCTTTAACCTCTAAAGTGTTTGTAATTCTGATTGGCTTATTTCATAACTTGTTGTCCAGGTAATGGTATTAAATTGACATCACCATATTCTAAAATGTTTAAAAGTTCATGAGCTTGTTAGGCCACAAGAGGTTAATTGACACTTTCTTCTTCTCCCAAATGCATGGAGGTAAAAACAAATAAAAGATATGAGTTTTTCGATATCTGATTTAAGAGAGAGAGAGAAAAACTATTTCCAAACAAACAAAAACTGAGTTTGTCAACAACAAAACCCAAATAAAGTAAATACTAAAGAGAATTCTTCAGGCAGAAGAAAAATCATCCTAGAAGGAATAAGGAAATGCAGAAGGAATGGAGACCAATGGAAAGAAAAATAAAAATGAGGGCAAATATAAATAAATATTGACCATATGAAAAATAGCAATGAGGGAATTCCCTTGCAGTCCAGTGGTTAGGACTCCACGCTTTCACTGCCAAGGGCCAGGATTCGATCCCTGGTTGGGGAACTAAGATCCCACAAGCTGTGTGACACAGCCTAAAAAAATAATTAATTAATTAATTAAAAAATAAAGTTCCTCCATATCTTTAAAAAAGATAGCAATGATATGTGTAAGGGTTAGAATATATATAAAATTAAAAATGTATGCAACAATAACAAATGTGAGAATGAGTAAAAAGGATTTTAACATTGTAGTATTGCTTGGGAAGTAGGAAAAGCACCAATTTATATCAGAGTAGTCCCATTGAAATATAATGCAAGCCACTTACATAATTTAAAATTTTCTAGTAGTCACATTAGAAAAAGTAAAATGAAATTGGTAACATCAATTTTAATGTATTTTATCTAACCAAAATTATGAAAATTTCAACATATAATCAATTTTAAAAATATTAATGAGATATTTTACATTCTTTTTTGTACTAAATCTTCAATATTCAGTATTATATACTTACAGCAAATCTCAACTCAAACTAACCACACTATAAGTGCTCAGTAGCCACATGTAGTGGCTACTATGTTGGACAAAACAATATTAGACCTGAATAAGTCAAGGAACTATCTTGCAATCTTTACAGGAATCACTAAAAGTACTAAAAGTAGAAGAATATATAGCCCTCAGGTGTGAAAATGGAAAAAAGTGGAATATTAAGTAAAATTAGTAGAGTAACCAATACTGATGGTGCCCTGCCCAGATCCCCTCTAGCTGGCCAGTGTACCTGCACTCCAGCTGTTCTGAGTGTTTGCTGCTAATGGCTCACAGCTTCCCTTATCTGAAGAATTGTCCTTAACCAAAGGGGAACCAGCTTCCCCTGGAGGTTTTGCTCCTGACCCCAAGAGGAAGTCAAAGGCAATGACTGACTGACACAGGGCAAAAAGGCCTGGCACCTTGGCAAAGGTTGGACCAAAGGAACATAAAACAAGTGAGACAAATAAAACAACTGTTAATAATATAGTGGATATAAACCCAAATGTATCAGCAACTAAATTAAAATATAATTGGTCTGAATATTCTAGTTAAAAGATAAAGATTGTCAAATGATAAAAATACTTTTAAGAAAACCTAACTATATGCTTCTTATGAGAAAGAAACACATCTTATGTATAAAAGGACTCAGAAAGATATACAAACACATACCAAGAGAAAACTGATTTTGCTATACTAACGTCACGTAAGATCTACTTTAAGGCAAGAAACATTCCTAGAAATGAAATAAATCTTTAATAATAATAAAAGGGTCCATCCACTAGAAAGATATAAAAATTCTTTTTTATAGACCTACTAATACAGCTTCACAATACGTAAAGCAAAACTGACAGGTTTAAAATGAGGAATATACAAATCCACAATCAGAGAGGCAGCATGTAACACATCTTTTAGATAATTGATAAAACAAACATCCAGAAAATTAGTAAGGCTATAGATAATCTGAACAGCACCATTAACAAAGTAGAAACATTGTTTTGTTAAAGTGCACCAAAAAATGACAGCATACACAGTTTTGGCTAGTATATATGGAACATTTACAAAAATAGACCATATTTGTGGCCAAAAAGCCAAGCTCAACAAATTTAAAAGGACTCCAACAATTTAAATGTATTATTTGATCATAGTGGAATAAAGGTAGAAATCAATAACTAAAAGATAAAAGAAAATCCTCAAACATCTAGAAATTAAGCAACATGCTTCTACATAACTAATGAGTTGAAGATGAGATTATAATGTATAGTAAAATACTTGAACTGAATAATAACTGAAATATAATATTTTGAGACATGTAATTTAGCTATCACTGTGCTTAGAGGGAAATCTATAACTTAAATTCATATCTTAGGAAAGCAAAAAGCCTGAATATCAATTGTTCAGGTATTCATCTCAAGAAATAAGAAAAGATACCAAATTAAACTCAAGAAAGAGTAAAGAAGAAAAAATAAAGATAAGAGTAAAAATAAGTAGTAATAAAAATAATAAACAATAAAAGGACAAAGATAAATAAGAAACATACATGCAAGAGAAAAATCAGTAAGTCAAAAAGTTGATTACTTGGAAAGACCAATGAATTGATATTGGTCTCCTAGTAAGACTAAACAATGAAAAGCAGAGAAGTCACAAATAACATATATCAAGAATGAAACAGGGAACATTACCATGGGTCTCAATAGATGTAAAAAAATTTTGATAAAATGTAAGACCACAGCAGGAAAAAAATAACCCTCTAGGCAAACTGGGAATAAAAGGATTTTCTGTAACAAAAAAATATTTACTGAAAAATGCAAACCAATAAAAGAAGGGAATTACCTTAAACTGACAAAGAATATTTATTTTAAAAAAAACTATCACAAAAATGATACTTAAGTGTGAATTATTGAAAACTTACCCCTAACTTTGGGAATGGATGAGAAAAGATTGCCCACTATCAGCATTTGTATTTGACATTGCACTTCAAATCCTATCCAGGAGGGTAAGAATAGATTATTGATTGATTGATAGCATCAATAGTTGAATGGATGAATAAATGGTGATATATTCATACAATGGAATACTATGCTGCAATGAAAAATAACAAACTATTTCTACACAAAAGAGTATGAATCGATCTCATAAACAAGGTGATGGACTAAAGAAGCCAGGCACAGAAAGGTATATACTGTATGATTCCATTTATAGAAAGGTCAAAAATTTGTAAAAATAAATTGGTGGTAATAGAAATAAGGATAATAGTCAACTTGGTGGCAATAATCACTAAGAAGGAGAAAAGTGGGACTTCTGGGACACTTGATTAGTGCTCTATTTCTTGATCTGAGGATAGATTACATGGGTTTACACTTATAATTTGTGATTCTTCTCTCTCTCTCTTTCTCTCTCTCTCTCTCTCTGATATTTTTAATAAAAGATTTATTTAGAAACAAAAATGTATAATACCTATTAGGTGTCCTTGGGTCTTTCCTGAGACCCATGAAAATATCTGTTTGTTACAGAAGGCAGATTAAATTTTGTGAGACAATCTACTAAATTATTATTTGTTCTACTTACCTTTTAGAAATATATTTTAGAAAGAACATTTGATGTTTATTAAAATAAATAATGGCTATATTGTACAAATACAGTTACCATTTAATAACAACTGAAATATAGAGAATAGAGAAACTATAAACCTGGTCACAAATGACTTTAGATAACCTTTTAAGTTTTCATTATTACTTCTCACACTAGGAGTCTGGTCTTCAAAATGTGCTGGAAAGGATTTTTTCTAGCAGTGAGAAGGAAAGATGTAAAGTTTAGATCCATTACCTGGTGGAGGCAACAGAAATCTTTGGAGTGTGAATGAGGTGAGCTAAGTCATTCGCCTAATGAGAAGCCCAGCAGTTTCAGTAATCTCATTATATCTTTTTAATTTTATGCAGCTCCCTCTATAGTGTGTGTGTGTACATATATACATATGTGTATATGTGATGTATAATATTATATAAATTATAGGTGTACAATAATTCACAATTTTTAAAGGTTATATACCAAAAAGCACAATGAACAACAGTCCTCCAGACACTGTTTAGTTGTGACAGTGAGCACTCTATTTCTCTAAAAGAAATAGTTTTTAAAACATCTTCTTTCTCTCTATTTTTCTATTTTGATGGAGATCACTGTAGGTTACAAGAAGTCTGTGGAGGCTTGTGGGATGAGTAGAAAGTGTGAGAAGTGCTGACTTCTGTTGAAGCAGTTGGGGTCTTAAGATGACTGAGGTTTCTGATCTACCACATTACATCACTTCTGGCTGTATCAAACTTATATTTACTAAGCACCACAAAATTTTTGCGGCAGACTTCTTTTGCCCACAGCCTAACACAGAAACATATGAAAACTGAGTTAAATGTTTGGTTTAACCTCAAAGCATAATAGTCCATTTATACACACAGAAAAAAGATGGATGAACATGCATATAAAAATATGAACTTTTTTTTACAAATCAGTTTCTACCCAAAACAAGAAAAATTATATAATAAAATAGTTTTTTCTGCTATAATAAAAGACTTTTCCTCTCCTCTCTCTTGTCTTTTCTCTCTCTCCTCCAATTTCCCACCCTCTTTCACACTCTCTCTTTCTCCCTCCCTGTCTCTCTCTCTCTCACGCACACACACAACCCACACAAAATCTGATTTTTACAAAAAGCAGAACTTCAATTTAGATGCCATGGGAAGACAGTAGACAAATGATATCATAAATTTAGAGAGTGCTGTTGGAAGAATGTCTGGTATAAACAAATGGGGGAAGCTGCAATGTATCAAACTGGGCAATTCAGCTCTTTCTTCTCTAAAGCACAAAGGATATCAGAGTGGGAAAAGCAGTAAATCCTCCTTGGAAATTGAACCACAATGAAAATCATCCATAAACATTCACACAATAAGTTCCCTTTTAGACAAAAATTTTAGATAGACTGTAAACTGAATTTTAGAGATAATCTGTTTTTAATGTTAAAACCTCTGGAGTTTTTTTGTTGGATGATTGGTGGGTAGTTGAATAAGTGATATGATAAATAATAGTCTTGAGTCACAGCAAACCTTGACAGGCTCACTCAGTAATCAAATATTAAAATGATTTCGGCCCGCCCCTGCCCCCGGCGCGCCGGCCCTGACGAGCCAGCGGGCCCAGCTCCCCTCCCCGGCCCAACGGGCTGGCTGGCGGGCTACGCTGAGGAGGCTGGGACGAGAGGGCTGTGCCGGCCGGCGGGCAGACGACGATGCCGAACCTCTGCGCGGATCCCCAGCTGCGCGCGGAAGAGCACGCAGTCGGGCCTGGCCTTTTTCAGGTTCCCGCGTGATCCAGCCAGATGCCAGAAGTGGAGAATTGCAGGAGAGCAGACTTAGAAGATAAAATACCTGATCAACTAAATAAACATTACCGACTGTGTGCCAAACACTTTGAGACTTCTTTGATCTGTAGAACTAGTCCTTACAGGACAGTTCTTCTAGATAATGCAATACCAGCAGTATTTGATCTTACCAGCCATTTGAATAATCCACACAGTAGACACAGAAAAGGAATAAAAGCATTGAGTGAGGGTGAAATCAGGACACTGAAACAGAAAAAAAAAAAAACTGATGAAACTTCTGAACAGGAACCAAAACATAAGGCAATAAACAACAGCAATGCTCAGAACCCCGGTGCAGAAGAAGGGGATGAAGAGCAGGATGAAGACATTTTACCTTTAACCCTTGAAGAGAAGGAAAACAAAGCTTCTATGAGCTTTCCAAATCTATGGTTTAAAATCTTTCATTATCTGAGGGGAATGCTCTGCCATTATATTTTCAAATATATCTTCTCCCCATTCTCTTTTTTCATTTTGGAATTCCGGTTGCTCACATATTAGACTATTTGACATTGTCCCACAGCTCTTGGATGTACTGGCCTTTTCCCCCTCTTTCTTTGTGTTTCGTTTGAATCATTTATTCTGAGTGATCTTTATCTTATTACTATATCTTTATTTCTGGCATTTCCATTTCATACTTTCTTATGGTTTCCATTTCTCTGCTAAAATTTTCCATGTGTTCTTGTATGTTATCCTTCTTTTACACTAGAACCTTTAACACATAACTCATAGTTTTCTCTTTTTAATACCATGCCTATTAGCTCCAACATCTGGGTTTTGCAGATTGCATTGTCTCTTGGTAGAAAGTTGTTTTCTCTAGAATTTTTGTGAATCTCATCATTTTTGGTTGAAAGCTGGATATCACGTGTAGGACAGTAAAGACTGAGATAGATATAGGTATAGGTATAGATATAGATATAGACATATATATAGATTGGTATAGATATAGATATAGATAGATATAGATATAGATATATGCCTGGATTGGGCACACCTCTTTTTCTACTATACATTTAATATGGGAAGTTGCGTCAATCTAGTCAAAAGTTGAGTAGGGTTTGGGTTTTGCTAGCTCAATGTTTTTACCTTCTGCACACTACTGACTTCAGATTCCTCTAGAATTACCTTGTACTTAAGGTGGGGGTTGAGTTTCCAAAGAATATTTTTCAATGTTCCATTTTCAGTCTCAAGTTTAATCTTCTTCTGTGAATGTAACCTCAAAGGAGGTCTCTCTTTATCTTCTTGCCCCGCCCCCAGTGATAGACTGCTGTTACTTGTTATTCAGTGCTAGCAAGCCTGGTGGTGGAGGGTGGGAATATTCTCTATTTCTTTCTTTATCTTCAGTCTTCGGCAAGACCTCTCTCTCGTGTCTCACAGAAAGAGATTTTTCAGTGATTCTACCCCTTGGCCGGTTGTAGTTGACCTCTAATGGTCTGGGCCACGGGAAATTCCTTTCCTTCCCTCAGGAGTTGAAGGGTTTTTTTTCTGTTCCCTTCCCTTCTCTTCCAATGGGTCTTCAATTATGTCTGAGAAAGACAGTATTTGCTGCCAGTTCCCCAGAGGCTTAAAGTTTTTGTGCCATAGAAAAGATAGAAAAAAGGATCCAGGGATCCCCCACTGCTGTTCCCCTACCTCAGTCCTGCATTGCCAGGGGCCTCTTTCTGGTCTACTGCCCTGCTCTCAGTCTATCTCATGAGAACCCAGAGAGGTCCATGGAAAAGAGTCTGGAAGTGAATACAAACTGCCTTTGTGTCTGTCATTTTCAGGTATTCTACATTAGGGCACAGAAAACTATGGTTTGTGGGCTACTCATCTGTTTTTGTAAATAAAGTTTCAGTGGATTGCAGCCACACCCAATCATTTGCATAATGTCTATGGTTGCTTTTGCACTATAAACACAGAGTTCAGTAGTTGCAAGAGTTACCTTATGGCCTACAAAGCTTAAAATATTTACTATTTGAACTATCAAGAATAAGTTTTCCAACCCCTGTTCTATACTCTTACACTAGCCCACAGTTAGCCTTTAGTAATTCATTAAAAATTTAGGTCATTTCTTCTTACCCACTTGTTTGGTAGTCCCATTTTCCTCCCATGCTCTATTCCAGGTAAACTCACTTTCCCATGTTTTAATAGAGCCACCTATATTTTCTTAGTTTTCAGGTTGTTGGTTACCTTATGAAACTCAATTCTCTGGTTGGTTGAAGAAAAGGTATAACTTTGTCAAAGTGCTGGCAATTTTATGAATTTTTTAGGTTTTTCTTATTGTTATATTGGAAGTGATGATTTTTCCAGTTTTTAACATTATAGCAGAAGCCCCTCAATGAACTTTTAGTTTAGTATGATATGTAGTTTTTAATTCCAATCATCAGAAAGTTGGTAATCAATATGTAGTATAGATGCTACAGAAAGGACTTAAGGAGTATCTTTAAAATTTGAGGACAAGTTTAGAAACTGACACAATCTGAAAGTCATGGAAAAATGGAAAAGATTAGCTGCTGGAGAAGGTTTGTATGGCATTGTAAGCATGGTAACTGTAACCAAAGCACAGAATTCTTAAAATGCTACAGGATGTGTATTACAGTTCCAAATCCTAGTTCTTGGCCTTGTTATATAGCTTCTCCATTCTCAAGAGAAATTTTAAAATATTTTGAACTAAATTAAAATGAAAACACAACTTTTGAAATTTGTGGGATGCAGCAAAATCATTACATACAGGGAAATTTATAGCATTGAATGTACTTATTAGAAAAGAAGAAAGATGTAAAATCAATAATCTAAGTTTCCACCCGAGAAAACTAGAAAGAGAAGAGTAAATTAAATCCAAAGTATGCAGAACAAAATAAATAATAAGAATTAGAGCAGAAATCAATTAAGTTGGAAGTAGGAAATCAGTAGAAAAATCAACAAAACAAAAATCCGGTTCTTTAAGATAAATAACATCAATACATCTCTAGGCAGGCTAACTAAGGAAAAAAGAGAGAACACAAATTATTAGCATCAGAAATGAAAGAGGGCCATCACTTTGGACCCCATGAACATTAAAAAGATAATAAAAGAATAGTACCAACAACTCTATGACCACAAATTTGATAATCTAGATGAATTAAACCAAATCCTTGAAAGACCTAATCTGCTAAAACTCATACAAAAAGAAATAAGCAATCAAAATAGGCCTATATATTTCAAAGAAATTAAAATACCTATTGTTAATAATCTTCCAGTAGAGAAAGCATCAGTACCAGATGGGTTCACTGGTGAATTCTATCAAATATTTAAGGAACAAATTATACCAGTTCTCTAAAATCTCTTTTAGAGGATAGAAGCAGAAGGAATACTTCCTAACTCATGCTACAAGCTAGCATTATCCAAATGACAAAACAGACAAAAAATTGCAAGGAAAGAAAACTACAGACTAATAGCTCTCATGAACATAGTTGCAAAAATCATCAACAAGGGCTTCCCTGGTGGCACAGTGGTTGAGAATCTGCCTGCCAATGCAGGGGACACGGGTTCGAGCCCTGGTCTGGGAAGATCCCACATGCCGCGGAGCAACTGGGCCCATGAGCCACAATTACTGAGCCTGCACGTCTGGAGCCTGTGCTCCGCAAGAAGAGAGGCTGCGATAGTGAGAGGCCTGCGCACCGCGATGAAGAGTGGCCCCCGCTTGCCACAACTAGAGAAAGCCCTCACAGAGAAACGAAGACCCAACACAGTCATAAATAAAATAAATAAATTAATTAAAAAATAAATAAACTCACTTAAAAAAAAATTTATAAAAAATAAAAATAAAAAAAAAATCATCAACAAATTTTAGGCAAATGAATTCAACAATGTATAAAAAAATTATATACCACAATCAAGTAAGACTTCTTCCAGGTATGCAAAGTTGGTTCATCATTCAAAAATCAAATAATGTAATCCATCACAATAACAGACTAAAAAATAAAAATAGCATGATCATATCAATAAATACAGAAAAACATTTGACAAAATCGAGCACCCATTCATGATAAAAACTCTCAGTAAACTAGAATATAGAGGAATTTCCTCAACTTGATAAAACATAGCTACAAAAAAAACTACAGCTAATATCACACTTAAAGGTGAGAAATTGAAAGCTTTCCCATAAGATCAGGTACAAAACAAGGATGTGCCCTCTCACCACTACTTTTCAACATGTTGCTGAAAGTTCTATCCAAAGCAATGAGATAAGAAAAGGAAAATATATGTATACAGATTTGGAAGGAAGAAATAAAACTCTTTGTTCACAGATGACATGCTCATCTATGTAGAAAATCCAAAAGAATTGACCAAAAAAAAAAAAAAAATCTTGGAAATAATATGCAATTATAGCAAGGTTGCAGGATACAAGGTTAATACACATAAGTCAATTGCTTCCCTATATACTAGCAATGAATGAGCGGAATTTAACATTGAAAGTATGGTATCATTTACATTAGCACCCAAAATATTAAATACTTAGGTATAGGTCCAACAAAATATGTACAAAATCTATATGAGGAAAACTACAAAACTGATTAACAAAATCAAAGAACTAAATAAACGGAAAGATATTTCATGTTTATGGATAGGAAGACTCAATATTGTCAAGATGTTTTTCTTCCAATTTGATCTGTAGATTCAATGCAATCCCAATCAAACTCCCAGCAAGTTTGTAGGTATCAATAAACAGATTCTAAAGTTTATAGAAGAGGCAAAAGATCCAGGATAGCCTACACAATATTGAAGAAGAACAAGGTTGAAGGACTAACATTACCCAACTACAAGACTTACTATAAAGTTGCAAAAATCAAAAACAGTGTGATATTAATGAAAGAATAGACAAATAGATCAATATAAGCCTAGAAATAGACCCACAGAAATATAGTCAACTAATTTTTGATAAAGGAGCAAATGGTGCTGAACAACTAGACATCCACATGCAAAAAAAAAAAAAAAAAAAAAAGAATCTAGACACAGATATTACACCCTTCCCCAAAATTAACTCAAAATGAATCACAGACCAAAATGTAAAATGCAAAATTATAAAACTCCTAGAAGATAACATAGAAGAAAATATAGATAACCTTGGTATGGTGTTGACTTTTTAAATATAACACCAAGCACAATCTATGAAAGAAACAATGGATAAGATGGACTTATTAAAATTTCAAACTTCTGTTCTTTAAAGACAATGTCAGAGAATGAGAAGACAATCACAGATTGGGAGAAAATAGCTGGCAAAAGACATAGCTGATAAAGAACCATTATACAAAATATACAAAACTCTTAAAGCTCAGCAATAAGAAAACAAACAACCTGATTAAATAATGGCCCAAAGAGCTTAAGAGACACATCACCAAAGGAGATACACAGATGACAAATAAGCATATGAAAAGATGTTCCACGCCATATGTAATAAGGGAAATGCAAATTAAAATAACAATGAGATATCACTACACACCTATTAGAGTGGCTTTTTTTGTTGTTTGTTTGTTTGTTTTTCCACAACATAGACCAGCATTCATTGAATTGGCAATACATGTTCTGTGTAACTGTTGGAAAATACTCTGGGTAACTGACAGGTCAAATTTTCTTGGCATTGTCAGGTATTGTGCTATTGTGTAGCATTTCTTTTTTCCCCTCACTTTTTAAAAATAAACTTTTAAACCAAAGTACAGTATTTTTTATATACATATATATTTATATAGGAAAAATACAAATATATAACTAGGTGAGTGATCACAAAGTAAACATATCCATGTAACTAGCACCCAGATCAAGAAATAAAATACTACCAACACCCCCAGAAGCCTTCCTTCTCCCCCATTACTACCTTTTTTTCCTACCAAAAGGTAATCACTATCCTAATTTCTAATAACATGTTACTTTTGCCCATTAAAATTCTTTTAAAAATTTTTATTGGAGTATAGTTGCTTTACAATATTGTGTTAGTCTATACTGTACCGCAAAGTGAATCAGTTACATGTATACATATATCCCCTTTTTTGGATATCCTTCTCATTTAGGTCACCACAGAGCACTGAGTAGAGTTCCCTGTGCTATACAGTAAGTTCTCATTAGTCATCTATTTTATACATAGTATCAATAGTATATATATATATATGTGAATCCCAGTTTCCCAATTCATCCACCCACCCTTTCCCCCTTGGTATCCATACATTTGTTCTATACGTCTGTCTCTCTATTTCTGTTTTGTAAATAAAATCGTCTATACCAATTTTTTCAGATTCCACATATATGCATTAATATACGATATTTGTTTTTCTCTTTCTGACTTACTTCACTCTGTATGATAGCCTCCAAGTCCATCCACGTCTCTACAAATGACCTAACTTCATTCCTTTTTATGGCTGAGTAATAATACATTGTATATGTGTGCCACATCTTCTTTATCCATTCCTCTGTTGATGGACATTTAGGTTGCTTCCATGTCCTGACTATTGTAAATAGTGCTGCAATGAACAGTGGGGTGCATGTGTCTTTTTGAATTATGGTTTTCTCTGGGTATATGTACAGTAGTGGGATTGCTGGGTCATATGGTAGTTCTATTTTTATGTTTTTAAGGAATCTCCATATTGTCCTCCACAATGGCTGTATCAATTTACATTCCCACCAACAGTGCAAGAGGGTTCCCTTTTCTCCACACCCTCCCCAACATTTATTGTTTGTAGATTTTTTGATGATGGCCATTCTGACCAGTGTGAGGTGATACCTCATCGTAGTTTTGATTTGCATTTCTCCAATAATAGTGATGTTGAGCAGCTTTTCATGTGCCTCTTGGCCATCTGTATGTCTTCTTTGGAGAAATGCCTACTTAGGTCTTCTGCCCATTCTTTGATTGGGTTTTTTGTTTTTTTGATATTGGGCTGCATGAGCTGTCTGTATATTTTGGAGATTAATCGTTTGTCAATTGCTTTGTTTGCAAATATTTTCTCCCGTTCTGAGGGTTGTCTTTTCATCTTGTTTATGTTTTCCTTTGCTGTGCAAAAGCTTTTAAGTTTCATTAGGTCCCATTTGTTTATTTTTGTTTTTATTCTCATTACTCTAGGAGGTGGGTCAAAAAATATCTTGCTGTGATTTATGTCATAGAGTGTTTTGCCTATGTTTTCCTCTAAGAGTTTTATAGTGTCTGGCCTTACATTTAGGTCTTTAACCCATTTTGAGTTTTTTTTTGTGTATGGTGTTAGGGAGTGTTCTAATTTCATTCTCTTACATGTAGCTGTCCAGTTTTCCCAGCATCACTTACTGAAGAGTCTATCTTTGCTCCATTGTATATTCTGGCCTCCTTTGTCATAGACTAGGTGACCATAGGTGTGTGGGTTGATCTCCGGGCTTTCTATCCTGTTCCATTTGTCTATATTTCTGTATTAGAGTGGCTTTGGACAACAATGGTTTTGGACAACACCAGTGCTGGCCAGGAAGTGGAGCAACAGGAACTCTTATTCATTGCTGATGGGAACATAAAATGCTACAACTACTTTGAAAGACAATTTGGTGGTTTCTTACAAAACTAAACATATTCTTACCATACCAAACAGTAATCTCACTCCATGGTATTTACCCAAAGGCGTTAAAAACTTACTGTATTTCCACACAAAATCCTGCACACAGATGTTTATAACAGCTTTATTCAAAACTGCCAAAACTTGGAAGGAACCAAGAAATCTTTCAATAGGTGAATGGATAAATAAACTGTTGTACATCCAGACAATGGACTATTAAAAAAAAAAAAAAAGAGCTATCAAGCCATGAAGAGACATAGAGGAAACTTAAATGCATTTTACCAAGTGAAAGAAGTCAATCTGAAAAAGCAACATACTATATGAGTCCAACTATATGACATTCTTGAAAAGGCAGAACTATGGATTCAGTGAAAGGATCAGTGGTTGGAGGAGGGGGGAGGAGAAGGATGAATAGGTAGAGCACAGAAGATTTTTAGAGCAGTGAAAATATTCTGCATGATACTGTGATAGTGGATACACATCATTATACATTCGTCCAGACCCATAGAATGTACAACACCAAGGGTGAACCATAAAGTAATCTATGGACTTTGGGTAATAATGATGTGCCAGTGTAGGTCTATCAATAGTAACAAATGTACCATTCTGGTGGGGGATGTATAATGATAGTGGGGGAGTCTGTGCATGTATAGCAGCAAGGAGTATATGAGAAATCTCTATCTTCTCAATTTTTTTATGAACCTACAACTGCTGTAAAAAAAAATTTTTTTAAAGTCTTTTAAAAATCTTCCTAAATACCAAAAGAAATGCCAAAAAAAAACCAAACACCCCAACAATTATACCTACTGCAGGTATGTGTGTCCATACATATACTTCTATATACAGAAACATATGCACAGAATAAATATAGCATAAAATAACATGATTGAACTGGGGCAAAGATACTGGTAGTTTAATTAAATGTAAATAGGATATCATACCTATGAAAAATTTCAGATTGTCTACCAAAACAAAGTACAACTCTAATCTGTGTTTATGGAAACATCCAAAAAAAGGAGATTCAGAAACATGATGATACAGATCAGATGATGGCAAACAAAAATGTAAATAAATAAATAAAAGGAATCACAATCTTGATTTCAAACAAGGCATAATTTAGCCCCCAAAATATAAAATGAGACCAAGAAAAGTATGCTTTATAATGCTAAGGACCAAAATGCATAATGAAAAATGTTATTAATATCTATACATAAAATAGCCTGGCAGCTACTTTGTAGAGCAGAAACAGGAGGAGATGAATAAAGAAAGAGATACAAACAAATAAACTAACATACCCCTCTTAAATCTAGTAAAATCAAGTGGGAAAAATTAGAAAAGTTATCATGGTTCTAAATCACACAGTAAAGTAGAACATATAGAAAAATCCATATTAAACTGTGCCACAGTAAAAGAGAACATGCTCTTTGCTCAGATGGACATGGAACCTTTTGTGAAAATTGCCTGTACCTAAGTCTACAACAAAGCCTATTTAAAATTTTTAAATATAGATATAGTATCATGATCATTTGAAAGCATATTCACAAGTTCTTTCATATTCCTAAAATTCAGAGATGGAGTCTATATTCCCTACCCTTGAAACAGGGCAGGCCTTTGTGATTGCATTTGAAATTGTTAGGCCTTTAGAAACAGCTTTTGTGTCTGGGTGATATAAGGCACTATAATGTCCTGATAAAATGGTGGGACAGATTATTTTAGCACTCAGCATCACTTCTGCGCCTTTTATACTCTCCTCTGGTGTCATAGGGCTGGAAGCTTGGGAGCTACATTTCGCATGGTGCCTTCCCATCAGAGTTTCGTACAGCTAACAAATGAGAGGCAATGGTGACACTCAGTAGGTGTATTCTTGCTGCAGAAATGCTGCGGTAGACTAGTAGCGGTGGCTTGCTGAAGCTACCTCAGACTGCACACGCGTCTCTCACCCTTCAGTGTGGGGACTATGAGGTGGCTGTAGCTTCAGTATTAGCTTCCTGCACTCCCCTGTAAGCTCGTAAGTCCCACTATTGAATTCTTTTCTACTTGAAATATTTAAAGTAGTTTTGTCTTTATGACTAAATAAACCCTGGCAAATACACCTGAGGGCAATCATGGGGTTTCCTTACCTGGCATATCAAGCTTGAATAGCCCATTCTTCCTGAGCCAGAAAGAGCTAATTCAGTGTGTGGGAACCCAAGACTGCTGGGATACACTTTTCTATTTTACACCAGCACTAAGTGGGGAAATAAAGAAAATACTACTGTCCTAAACTCTCCCCTGTCTTGAGGTTCTGGGACTAAAGGGAGGTAAATATTCTCGATAAACTCTACAGTGATTGAACATCAGGTTATTACAAACAGAAGCAAAGCCATGAGTTTATAGAGAGAGGAAAATTGTGCCTTGAGTCTCCCCTAGAGAGATATATCAAAATCATTATTCAAGCATTTTCATGTCCCCTAGCCAAACACTGTCTAGGAGTGTCCCAGACTCCACTTAAAACCCTAACAAGAGGATTTTAATATCAGTAATTTAATTCTGACAGAACTGAGGTCATTGTTTTGCTGTCATAATAAAAGAATGGTAGTTTTCACAGTGTTTGGAATAAAAGAGGAAAAATGTATACGTGTGTTTCTAAGTTCTGTCCAAGAGAGAGCATGCCTGTGACAATTAGAACTGATTTTCTACATAAAAATATGCTTAGACAGAAGGATGATTCATTGTAATAATAATATAAATTTAAGGGGGGAAAAGTACTTCCTTTACTCTGTTTTTTCTGTGTACCTAAACAGCTTACAATTTGAATATCTAAGAGGACCGCCTACCAGAACAGAGCGTCCTAACTCTTCAGACAGATAAATCAATAGATAACATAAGGTGGAGGCCCAGAAGAAAACAGAGGTTTTATTATAATATGTGCCTGGGATTTATTTTAATCATGTATGGTAAGACAAGCAGACACAGAAATGACTGTTGTGAAGGATGACATTTTATACTCACAGATCCCTAGAAACAGGAGATGTGGCACACAATTCAGGGAGGCCACATGGGGAAGCACCAGGGTCAATCTGGGATCCAAGCACATGAGAGGAAAGCAGGTGCAAGAATCTTTGTTGTGGTTTTTGTGGGAAGGAATGGACAAAGCAGGGGAAGCCAGGATAAGCAGATTTAAGATTGCCTGCTTTGAATAATTCCAGCAGGCTCTGGGGTGTGGCGGCTGTCCCAAGTTGTCTGGTGCCTTACCCCGGGGTGATTAGGTCAGGGGAACATTGGCCTGGAGTGTAAGAGTCTAACAAAGGAGGGGTTGGGGTGGGGTGGGGGGAGGCCTCTGGATTGGTTGTTTGCATACAAAAGGTGTACTCCCGGGCAAGGTGTTTGCTAGCTCTAGGAACTAGGTAACCTGGGAGCGGTAATCTCTTCAAAGTCAGTGAGGTCCCAGATGCCAGAGCATCAGGAATACAGAAAATAAGAAAATTAAGTTAATAAAGGTTTACAATGAGATTCTTTTCTATTACTCCCCAACTGTACACCCCAGCATGAGTTCCAAAATTTCTACATAGATCTGGCATAGACCAGGGGTGACAATCTAGGTAGAGACAGAGTAACTAGGATTCCCCATTCATATAGATAATCAAGGCTCAAACAAGGATTTATTAAGAGGCTATAAAGCTACCTCACAGAACTGAGGCACAGAATAAGAGCTTATTCATGGGAATAAGAGCTGGGATCTAGGAACCGCTGAAGATGCAAGAAGTTTCTCTTGTACTCTAGCTCTTTCTCTCTCTCTCTCTCTTTCTCCAGAACCACATATAATCCTGTATCCCATTCATCTTCCCTGATCATGGGCTACTCTGCCCAATCTCTGATTGATTAATTTAGGATTATGATCATGGCTGAAAATGCCTGCCCTAGGCCCAAGTCTATAGAACCATTTAATTCATAGGCCCCGCACCCATTTGATTATAGACTCTGTGACTCAGAAAATATGTTTGGTTACAGGCTAGCCAGCAGATTGGCATCCACTGGGATAGGTGTCAATCCCTAGTTCAGTCTGTCATGGGGAAACGTGATGACATGTACAAACCTGACCAGAGAGACTCATCTCTTCAGCAAGGGGTGAGTGCGGAGCACAGTGCCCAGAGAAGTGGAGAGGGGGGAATAGGCACCCTGAAACTGCCAACCACAATCGTATGTCCTACTGCCATGAGAGTTTTTCAATCATCTCCATTTTCTAAGTGCGTTCATTTTTTTTTAAGTGAATTAATTTTTCTTGGCATTTAAGAAATTGCTAAAACTCTGACAGGACTTCTGGCTATTTATTCAGGGAGAAAGATGGTAGCAATGAATACCGCTCATTGAATATTTCCAGCATTCTGCCTTCCAGGCACATGTTATAACAGCTCTTTCTGGCTCCCATTGGTTGGCTGAGGGCATGTAACCACTCTGGCCTGAAAGTACAGACAATGCATGCCACTTTCTGGCTGAACATTAATTGCTTGCTGTGATATCCTCTGAGCTCTCTTTTGTCCCTTTTATGACAGCATGTTCCTGACGGTGGCTATTCTAGCAGTCTGGGTGTCAAAGAAAGGACAACACATAATAGAAATGGGCTGTCGCAAGAGCAAGAACGAAATTCACTCCAACACTTTAAAATAGAGCGAACTGGGATTCCCTGGGGGTCCAGTGGGTAGGACTCTGTGCTTCCACTGCAGGGGGCACAGGTTCTAAGTCAGGGAGCTAAGATTCCGCAAACCTTGCAGCATGGCCAAATAAATAAATAAAATAGAGCTAACTACCCAAGTGAATTTTACTGCTGTTGGCAATGACTCCACAGCACGTGGATGTATTCTAGCAGAAAAGCAGGTTGCCGTTGAGGACATGTATGTGTCTGAGTAGGATTAGACTTGATGACTGCTGAGGTCTCTTTCAGGTTTAAAAGTGTACTTCATCTTACTTGGCAATGAAGCTCATAGAGAAAACTGAGCTCTCTCCCCAGAGTTCTTAGCTCTTACTTAGACACAGGATCTTCTGAAACCTACAGGCAGACCTCCAGTTAAGAAGGCCTGAGTTTTATGGTTTTGTTATTCTAGTTAATTGACGCCTAAAAGCTAAGCAGTATGTCCTGGGACACAAGAGGCAGAGGCTTGAACCTTCGCGAGAAGCACCAGGGAGAAGGAACGGAGGGGAAGGTCATCCTTAAGGCTAAAGCTGTTTATTCTCCCTCCTAAAGGAACACAGGATGAGAGGAGCAATCCCCTAGAATTAAGAAGCCTAGGGCTCTAGTCTGGACTTTGGTATTAACAAATAGTTTAACCCTGGGCAAGTATCTTCCACTCTGTTCTGTACCTCAGCCATGAAGCGGGGCAGTTTGACCAGATGATCCTCAAGGTCCCTTGAATAGTCCGAGTATGAGGACAGTACAGGGCTTAAAGGCATGTGTTCGGAGCAGAGGAAGGTCAAAGCTGCACATGTGGGTTACATTTTCAATGATTTATTTGTTTAATTTTAATGAGAAATCTCGTCATGTGCTTAAATATTTAAACAGTACAATGGATTGCATAATAAATAATAAAAACATTATTCCTCCTACTCTGCCTTCCCCATACCCTGGATTCCTTTCCAGAGGCCACTAGAGATATGCACACATTATGACACCTCCCCTTTTTTTAACTGCGAATGGTAGCAAGATATAGGCATTAATGTGCTCCTTGTTTAAACAAAGAGTGTCTTGGAATAAATTCCACATGAGTACACATGAATCTTCTTCATTCTCTTTAAAGGCCACATAGTATTCCATTACATAGATATAAACAAGTAATAAAACTATTCCCCTATTAATAGATATCTGTATTTATTTAAAAAGTAATCTTCTGTAACTAAAATCAGTGCTTTGTACTGATGAGCTTCGCGGAGGGAACAAAATACTTGGTTTTCTAGGGATTCTTAGACTCTTCATAAAAGAAATAAAAAGAAGAAACATCATGCTTTTGTCTGAGAGAATAGACTAAGTTCTCATTTAGAAAACTATTTAATCTATGTGCCTCAGACAATTAGATCTTTCTTGCTTTACTTTAGCAATAAAACCCAACAATCTTTCATTTTCTTTTTGTAAGATAAAATTTATCACAAGTCTTTAAGGGTCATAAGATGTTTCCAAAACTCTCTTTGGGAAGCTGCTTATTGTTCTGATTCCAGTCTGTCACTGGTGGGCTGTTGTCAGCAAAATTGTACTAACTTGTTTGACAGGAAACAAATAACAGACAGATTCTTCCAGAAATGTTAACCAGACTTTATAAAAGAATGTATATCCTCATGATATCTCGGCCTGAAAGATGTTGGCTCATTTTATATGGAAAACAAGGATTTCATCATTTTCTTCCTTGGAACGACTACAACAAATAGTTTTGTTAATTCTAAACATTTGCCAACAAATAAACTAAGATTCAGAGCCTATCTAAATTTAAAGTGTGTTGGGCCAAAAAGCCAATGTGGTTAACAGCCCATGTGGCTCTTTTTTTTCTCTGATTACTTTGTTCATAACATCTTGTAGCTTAAACAAACAACATACCACAGAGGCTAAAATTCCAAGAGATGGTGTCAATACAAAGAAACACACAGCATAGCTTATTCCCTTTGCTTAAGAGACTGTGAGAGGGAACAGAAGGCGGGGCATTGCATTATTTGTTATAGATCTTTAACTTGAATAGTCCAGTTACCAGCTTGTGTTTATAAGTGGGATCAAATTTACATAATGACTTACATTTCATTGGCTCTAGCCCTTCTTGCATAAGACATGTATTTCATGTAACATGTCCACCCCCAGTAAGACGCCTGCCCCCAACTCAGAAAGATTTCCTTGAATTCTCAGAGAATGCCTCGCATATATTCAGATGTGCCCTTCTCTAGCCTGTTATCATTGATCATACTGCCTGAGAAGAACTGGTCCCACTGCCACAAAATAAACAGACCCTTCAGGAATCCAAGAAGCTCTCAGATATCCTGAGCATGCCTCATTCACACAGTATTTACTGCAAAACTCTTACTCAGCTCTGGATTAGACTTGGTCATCTGAGCATCACACCATCTCCTCATAAACACTGACTTGACAACCTTTACCTGGAGCTCTGCTTTCCATAACTCAGATGACCCAAAGACCAACCAGGGTATCCAATACAGACAGATACTAAGCTGTCTTCACCCCACCACCACCTTGTTGGAACTGCTCTATCTACTAATCACACATGAAATCTTTTCCTCCAGCCAAATGCCTTCTTGGTGACAGCAGTTCATCAAACCTATTCAAAGTAGTCTGAATCCTAGTTTAGAATAGGCTGAGATCACCCCCACTCCACCTCTACCACACACACACTTCTCTAACCCACCCCTCAAAATCTTTTCAACCACCATTTTATATATCAGATTACTTTATTTCACGCTTATAATTACCTTGATCCTATAAAGCATTTTACCATGTTTCTGCAATAAATTGAGGAATTTTTCTAAATGTCCAAGGTTATCTATACAACCAAAATAATTATCTTCTAGAATTTCCAGGTTTTTAAAAGATCCATATGTCAATTATTCTCCCAGTAGTTGTTTTCTAGCACACCAATCCATTTATAGTGTTTGTTCATGGTTTTCCAATAGTCTTGTACTCCAGATTCTTATAGCATTTTTATTCTAAATTCTCAGTGATCAAATCTTTTATTTGGTGGATTCTCAATGTGCATGTGATGCCACAGTCTGAAGGAACATTGATGTGGGATTGTCAGTCATCATTGACTAAAATCATTCTGCCTTCAGATACATGTTTACAGTTTCACAGATATTGGCAAATACTTTGATTAGTAGTTTTATTTTGTTTTTCCTTCTTTGCATCATTCTTCTAGTCTGCCTAGAAGGCTCCTTCTATCTTGTGACTGGGATTAGCCTGAAGAACCTAGAAGTTGAATTGTTTAAATGACTTGAATTATTCCCCTCAGTGCAATGGAAACTATTTTTTTCCATTGGGTTGGGTTCCTGTAACTGAAGCCTTAAGGTCTTTCTCTTACCTCATATCATTTAAATGAAGCTGGGCCAACACTGACTTCAGCATTACATTCCTAAAATTCAGGAGGTAAGAAACATGTGACCATACATAAAGACTGTACATGAAAAATAGAACCTGTCCACTGGAATTCTCCAAAACTCCTCCTAACATTAGACTCATTCTGTCTCAAGAATGACATGACATGGGTCATGGGTCAGAAGGACAGTCCACAAGAGATGACACATCTTCTGGCTTCTGCCAGAGCATGCCAAACATTTTCACTGGCAAGCTCTAGGATTTCATGACCTGCCCAGGCCATCTTCTGCATCAAGTGGCAGGAAAAATATTTATTCATGTGGCCTATTTCCAAGGTAATGTGACAGCAATTATTAAACCCCAGTAGTATAGAAAGAGTATGTGGTTGGCAGCCTCTTGAGTGGGCATTACCTACATTTGTGGCCTTTCATTCTATTTTTTTTTTTCCTGTCAAGGTTGGGTAATTCCTATAGAAGCCATCCTGAAGCAAGATTATAAAATCACTAAAGCCTCTCTCTCTCTCCCTCTCTCTCTCTTACTCTCTCTCTCTGTCTTTGGTACCTTCTTTTAATCTATTAAAATTGAGTGAAAGGAAATCATGGAATATAGCTCATGGAAATCTCTAATTTAGGAAGGAAGGAAGGAATGAAGGAAAGCAAGAAAGAAAGAAAGCAAGAAAGGAAAGAAAGAAAGAAAGAAAGAAAGAAAGAAAGAAAGAAAGAAAAGAAAAGAAAAGGAAGAAAGAAAGAGAGAGAGAGGGAGGGAGGAGGAAGGAAGGGAGGGGAAAAGGTGGAGAAAGAAAAGCTATACGCCAGCTGGTAAATAGGTCTCTAAAATGCAAATAATATACTGAAGAGGAATTAATTTTAAACTTGGGGGAAATGTTTAAACTTAGTAATAAAGAGTTTAGCAAGTTTAAAATCAGTTTAGCAAGTAAAGATCTCAAACTAGGGAATTGTCACTGTTTTCACACAGGGAAACTAAGCAATCCATTCAACCTTCTTGGATTAGAATTCCTTCAGAAACAGGATAAATCTAGGCTTTAGATGAATTCTTTCCAGAGAGATCTGAGTCTGTCCAGAAAGAGATTGATGAAACACTTAAAGCCAGCTAGCTAATGCTTCTTTATCTTACATGTTAAGGAACCTGAGTCACTCCCAAGAACTTAAGACCCTCTCTTCATCCTCCCTCTCCCCTCATCCCACCATTTTATTGGTCTCATTCATTTACACATTAAACAAATATGTGTTTTCTCCCCAAATCCTTGCTCTTCCCCTCTCTCTAAAAGCATTTCCAAGTGCCATTTGTGTAAGATGGCCATAGAATTTATTGTCCAAACTGGGATATTTTAGCCAGGACAAATGGCAAACCATACAGGATCCTAGGGCATTAAGTGTAAACCATGACTAGTCCATGAAAATGCTAGATATTTTGAGAGACAGAGAGAGACCACATTCATATAACTTTTAGTACAGTACATTGTCATAATTGTTTTATTTTATTATTAGTTATTGTTGTTAATCTCTTACTGTGCCTAATTTATAAATTAAACTTCATCACAGGTATGTATGTATAAAGAAAAACATAGTATATACAGGGTTCGGTACTATCCGCAGTTTCAGGCATTCACTGGGAGTCTTGGAACATATCCCCTGTGGATAAGGAGAGACTACTGTAGTTTTAAAGTACCTGTGATAGTGATTTGTCATAATTGACAACATAATAGTGTTTTAACATGATGTGGAAAATTCTTAGTTCAATTTTTTAATTATCAAAGGAAAACTTCACAGTTCATGCAACATGATACAGGCATGGTTTTATATAGAGAGATAAACAGAGCAGCAAAATATATTAGGTAAAACAGAAGAAACATAATGAAAACAAAACAAAAAAATCACATCTCTCTGTCACTGACTTTTTAGAAAACGCTGAAATAAAATAAAGTAAAATGGCCAAGGATAATTTCCAAAATAAAATAGTTAATGCAAATTTCATGTAAATATAAGACTATACACTAGAAAATGTAGCTTCCTTCCTCCCATCTTAATCCGATTTACCAAAGCTGATCCTACCTTTGTAGGAAAGCATCAGAGTCACAAAAGCAGAAAAACAGTGGACCCTCTGACCCATAGTGCAGTGTCCTCTGACAGAAGTGCCACATGACCTTGCAGTGCCTCCTGCGGTGTTGTGAAGTGTAGACATGGAGATGGGGAAAGAGTCGGTTGGATTGATACAGGGCAAGAATCCACAGAGAAGGTGCATTATAGAAACACGTTTCATCTCTCTCTAAATCAAACTTACTTCACCCATGATTTATCATTATTCCTTTCCCCGCCCCCCCAAAATAATCTTTGAAAAGAGCTCCAAGAGGATGTTAGAACTGTAGAAGAACAAGATAACAAAGAATATTGGAGAGGAGAATAATTGTGGGATGGAGATATCAAAATATTCCAAACAATTGAAAGCGATAAACAGTGCCCTTATTGCTAATTGACTTAGCAGAGCGGAAATTGTAAAATCTTTGTGCCTGCAGAGGAGGATGCTCGTGAGTTGTGAGTCAGTTCTCACTTACAGCATCCCAGGAGGGAACAGGATTATGTTCCAAGGGACAGTGTGCAAAACAAAGAAAACAGGGGCCCCGGTCAAGTCTTAATAAGGAGAAGTTGGACCCACAGATTTCCCGTCTCAGGTAATATATTCTAATGACTGCATCTCACACACCCCCTGTGGTAGACATAGATATATGCTACCCACATCCTCCTTCAAGGAAGCACTTTTTACCCCTACTATTGGGAGGACTTAGTGGACAGCTTCAAGCTCTCAGCAACTTAAGGGTTAGCCTCAGCTGCAGAGAGAGGCCTCAAACAAGGCACGTCTCTCCCAGAAAAGACCACACTCAATGATAAACGTGAGGGTATAAATTTCAGGTGAGTTGCAAGTGCATCAGAGGTACTCGCCCCAAGATACCATGCAGGGATGAGGAACCATATTGAAACTGCACATATACCCTAAAGCATGACTAGTACATGATTCTATGTCATGAATTTAAAAATTACGGATTCTAGTATTACAGGCTACAAATAGGAGTGTCTCTCTTTCCATCACACCCAGTGATCCACTTGGATAATGTGTGTGTTTGTTCCCTACAACTCTGGGCTTTGTGGGTTTGGAGCCTGTGATTCCTACAGGTGAGTGTGCACACAAGAGGGCACAGCAAAAGTCCCAATAAA
Organism: Balaenoptera ricei; assembly: GCF_028023285.1. Classification (NCBI taxonomy): domain Eukaryota; kingdom Metazoa; phylum Chordata; class Mammalia; order Artiodactyla; family Balaenopteridae; genus Balaenoptera; species Balaenoptera ricei. The sequence goes on from NC_082642.1 coordinate 6,758,011, forward strand.
CTTCAAGTTCCGCTCCATTGGGTCACTTGACATGACAAGAGAGCAACAAGAAAAGAGAGAAGTCACCAAACTGGCAGGAACAGTTCCATCTGATAAGATAAACATGCTTTTGCATAGTAGAGACAGGAAATTTTGTGGCTGATCTCCATGAGATCTAGTGGCACACCTCCTCTTGCCTAATTTGGATAATAAGGGGACAGATCAAACCACACAGCTATGAGAAAGACATTGTGACTGAGCTCAGACACCCCAGGGGTAGGTAAACCACTTGGACCAGCCCAGGTGCTCACCAGAGTTGAGGCAAATCTAGAATGGTTGGTGGAGGAGGAGAATGATTAACCTTGGTTTCATCCTTGAGACCAACCTGCTCCAGGAATGGACTATGCTTTCCCAAGGAACGAGTGTAATCAGTCAACAGACCTCAGCTGAGTCCCATTATGAGGCTAGCCCTTGGATATGGGATCGTCCAAGCTCAGTAACTCCTGTACAAGCAGCCCATATTAAATAACTGACTAACAGAGTTATGAAGTACCATGCCATTTACCTTCTCGGTAAAGAACTTCTTTAACATTTCATCCAAAAGAGTTCCCATAATTATTGTTTATCTTACAAGTCTTTATTTCCCCTTCACTTTTGAAGGATAATTTCACAAGGGACAGAATTCTAGGTTCGTGTACTTTTTTTCTCAACACTTTAAATATTTCATTCTTGTTTGCATGGCTTCTGAAGAGAAGTCTGATGTAATTCTTATCTTTGCTCCACTATAGAAAAGGTGAGGTTTTTTTCCTCTAGTTTCTTTCAGGACTTTTTTCTTTATTTGATTTCTTGTATTTTGACAATTACATACCTAGCTGTTGTTTTTCTGTGGAATTTATCCTGCTGGATGTTCTTTGAACTTCCTGCATCAGTGATTTAGTGTCTGACATTAATTTAGGGAAATTCTGCTATTATTTTTTCAAATATTTCTTCTGTACCTTTCTCTTTCTTCTCCTTCTAGTATTCCCATTACACTTACGTTACACTTTTTTGAAGTTGTCCTGTAGGCCTTGGATATTCTGTTTGGGTTTTTATTTTTCTTTTTTTTTCTGTCTTTGTTCTGTTTGCTTTTCAGTTTTGGAGGTTTCTACTGAGATATCTTCAAACTCAGAAATTCTTTTCTCAGCCATGTCCTGTCTACTAATAAGCCCATCAAAGGCATTCTTTATTTCTGTTACAGTATTTTTTTTATCTCTAGCCTTTGTTTTTTTCTTAGAATTTTCTTCTCTCTGTTTACATTGCCCTCATCTGTCCTTGAATACTATCTACTTTATCCATTAGAACTCTTAGCGTAGTAATCATAGTTGTTTTAAATTTCTGGTCTGATAATTTCAACATCCCTGCCATATTTGACTATGATTCTAATGCTTACTCTTTGTCTTTAAGTTGTGTTTTTCACCTTTTAGTATGTCTTGTAATTTTATCTTGGTAGCTAGACATAATGTGCTGGATAAAAGAAACTGCTGTAAGTAGGCCTTTAGTAATGTGGTGATAAGGTGAAGGAAAGCATTCTGTAGACCTATAATTATGTCTCAGTCTTTTAAGGAACCTGTACCTCTGGACTGTGAACTTCACATTTATTTATCAGTTTCTCCTGAGCTCTTAGGTGGGACAGGACGGCTATAGTAGGCTGGAGTTTGGTATTTCCTTTCCTGTGCATGGAAGGCTAGAGCCAGCTGGAGTTGCGTATTTCCCTTCCCCTAGGTCAGTTAGGCTCTGGTAAAACCCCAGCAGATTAGGCTCTGGTTAATTAGCTTCTCTTGGGGACAGACCTTGTTAAGAAACACAGAATGCTCCAGTGTATTTTAAAATGGTTTCTTTTTCCCTCCCCCTGTCAGAAGCAAAGGGGGATTTTTTTTCCAGTATTTACTATGAGAACCCACTTGAGCTCATGGAGGAAAACTCACAAAAGTGTGAGTGGCTTCTGATGACTGAGTTCCCTTGGAATTTTTATCTCTCAGTTTTTTCCGCAATGAGCCTCAAACAATTTGTCATTTACAGTTCAGGTTTTTTTTTTTTTTTACTCCAACCCCATTTCCAAAGACATTTCAGCTCATGAGCTTCTGCTCCAGGAAATTGTAATTCTCTGTATTTGCCTGTCAGTCCCTCCAATTTGGAAGGCAGTGGTTTGCCCTATGACCTCACTTCTTTCTCATATCTAAGAGTTGTTGATTTTTCAGGTTGCTTAGGTTTTAACTTGTCATTAGAATGGAGTGGCAAATTCCAAGCTTCTTATATACAGGACTGGGCACTGCCTCAGTTCACTTTTTTAATTTAAGTAAGGCTTTAAGAATTTTTTGACAATTTTAACAGCTACTGCCTCAGCAGCATAAGGTTTACCTAATTTAAAATTAATAACAGTTTTATAATAAAAACTCAAGAAAGGTTGTCTTCTTTAGCATTAATTTTGTTAGAATTTAAATTATATGAGTTTTGATTACAAAAACATTCAGGGAACTTGCTGAAATAAAGACAAGTAAATTTCATGGAATAAATAGCATTTAATTTTTATATTTGTCTTTATTTTATCATTAGTAAAATTTCTGAATCTTCAACAGAACACTCAGACATGTAACCATAATAGTTATGGTCATCTTTTTCTAATTTAATTTAATTTTTTGGTTTTTTTAATTGAAGGATAGTTGATTTATAATGTTGTATTAGTTTCAGGTGTACAGCAAAGTGATTCAGTCATATATTTTATATATATATATATATATATATATATATATATATATATATCTTTTCAGATTCTTTTCCCTTATAGGCTATTACAAAACATTTACTATAGTTCCCTGTGCTGTACAGTAGGTATGTCAATCACAAACTCCTAATCTGTCCTCCCTCTCCCCTCTGGTAACCATAAGTTTGTCCTCTATGTCTGTGGGTCTATCTCTGTTCTGTATACAAGTTCATCTGCATCACTTTTTTTTTTTAGATTCCACATATAAGTGATGTGATATAATATTTGTTTTTCTCTGTCTGGCTTACTTCACTCAGTATGATAATGTCTAGGTCCATCCTCGTTGCTGCAAATGGCATTATTTCGTTCCTTTTGATGACTGAGTAATATTCCATTGTATAAGTATACCACATCTTCTTTATCCATGCATCTGTTGATGGACATTTTAGTTGCTTCCATATCTTGGCTAATGTAAATAGTGCTGCAGTGAACATTGGGGTGCATGCATCTTTTCGAATTACAGTTTTACCAGATATATGCCCAGGAGTGGGATTACAGGATCATATGGTATCCCTATTTTTAGTTTCTTAAGGAATCACTATACTGTTCTCCATAGAGACTGTACCAATTTACATTCCCACCAACAGTGTAGAAGTGTTCCTTTTTCTCCACACCCTCTCCAGCATTTATTATTTGTAGACTTTTTGATAATGGCCATTCTGACCAGTGTGAGGTGATACCTCATTGTAGTTTTAATTTGCATTTCTCTAATAATTAGCAATGTTGAGGATCTTTTCATGTGCATCTTGGCCATCTGTATGTCTTCTTTGCAGAAACGTCTATTTAGATCTTCTGCTCATTTTTTAATTGGGTTTTTTTTTTTGGTATTGAGCTGCATGAGCTATTTATACAGTATACTTTGGAGATTAATCCCTTGTCAGTTGTATCATTTGCAAATATTTTCCCCCATTCTGTAGGTTTTCTTTTCATTTTGTTCATGGTTTCCTTTGCTGTGCAAAGGCTTTTAAGTTTCATTAGGTCCCATTTATTTATTTTTATTTTTATTTCCATTACTCTAGGAGATGGATCCAACAATATACTGCTGCAATTTATGTCAGAGTGTTCGGCCTATGTTTTCCTCTAAGAGGTTTATAGTATCTGCTCTTACATTTAGGTTGGTAATCCATTTTGAGTTTATTTTTGTGTATGGTGTTAGAGAATGTTCTAATTTCATTATTTTACATGTAGCTTTCCAGTTTTCCCAGCACCACTTATTGAAGAGACTCTCTTTTCTCCATTGTATATTCTGGCCCACTTTGTAATAGATTAATTGACCATAGGGGCAGGGGATTATTTCTGGGCTTTCTATCCTGTTCCATTGATCTCTATGTCTGTTTTTGTGCCAGTACCATACTGTTTTGATTACTATAGCTTTGTAGTATAGTCTGAAGTCAGCGAGCCAGATTTCCTCCAGCTCCATTTTTCTTTTTCAAGTTTGCTTTGGCTAGGTCATCTTTAATATGTTGCTAATTTCAGTTATATAAAAACTATAGATTTATACATAATTTTGTACTTTGTGTGATGTGAAGGTATATTTATATTATGATGGTACTTTCATTATATTTTCATTTACATGAGAATCATAGCTTTGCACATATTTTATAAGATTATTGCTATGAAGGTATACTTATTTCTCAAAAGTTAGGGCTGGGGTAGGAGCTGGAGATAAAGCTTAAGAAGTCATCAGTGGGATTCATAGATATGGATGAATCATAAACTAAGGGACTGCTTAGAAAATACACAGTTTCCATTTCCTCTTAGACATTATGCTAGATGGAATTATCACCTTGTCCAAAGACATCGCAACTTGTTTGAATCACAGTTAAGACTAAAATTCCCAGTTTTTTTCACATAATGATATGTTTGAATATAGACTCTAGTTTTATAACTTAAATATCCTTAAATTACAAGAAGGAAGCTCAATAAATATTTAAATAGTAAATATAAAATTTCTTAGATTAATTATACAAACACTTTTTCCATGAAAAATGGATATCTCATCAACAAATATGCCTTCAGATTTCATCTAAAAAGGCAAATTTTAGAGAAACTAACAAGATGGCAAAAGAGCAGGCAAACTCTGTAATAACAAACTCTGTAATAATTTTCTTTCTACTGTCCAGCTTCATTTAAATTCTGTATCTGTGTGTGTGTGTATGTATGTGTATAGGTGGCCCTGTTCTAATAATTTTCAGGTTGAAAATTAGTTATTTTGCTTGATATATGATTAATGTTTCCTCAAGTTAAAATAATTCATTCCCAAAGAAAACACAGTATAGTAAGACACCTCTGAAGGGTGTGGCCAAGATGGCAGAGTAGGAAGACCCTGAGCTCACCTCCCCCTACAAGCACACCAAAATTGCCACTATTTACAGAGCAACTATCTTTGAGAACGACCTAAAGACTAGCAGAAAAGGTTTTCCACAGGTAAAAATATAAAGAAGAAGCCACAACAAAATGGGTAGGAAGGATAGAGACATGGTATGGTCAGGACCCATACCTCTGGGTCAGCAATCAACAAACAGGAGGAATATCACAACTGTAGATGTCCTCCCCGAGGAGCAAGGGGCCTGAGCCCCACATCAGGCTCCCCAGCCTTAGAGTTCTACACCAGGAAGATGAGTCCCAGGGTATCTGAAAATGAGCAAGGCCTTATGTTTGGGAGAGCTGAAGGGCAATAAGAAACAGACTCCATTTTTAAAAGGCATGCACAAAATCTCACTTGCTCCAAGTCCCAGCACAGAGACAGTAGTTTGACAGAAAACTGGGTCAGACCTGCTTGCTGATCTTGGAGAGAAGGAGGCATTTGGGACTCCCCCTGGATATGGAGATGCTGGCCACAGTTTGGGAAGCTCAGTACCTCAACAACACTGTCACCTGAGAAGCACCATTTTGTAATCCTCCCTCTAGCATGGGAGGTTTGCCCCACCCACCAGCAAGCCTGCAGCAGCCACACATCCCCAGGCCACACAGCCAGCCACATGGGGACCTAACCCCACTCACCAGTGGGGCCCACAGCCACCAGAGGCAGGACTTCACATCCAAGTGGGTTAGGGTGCAGCCTCACCTATGCCCACAGTAGTCACCCCCACCACAACAGAAGGGAAAATGTAACCCACATAGGGGATACCTCTAAAGCATATAGCTCTGGTGGCCATAGGGAAGTGTGCTGCTGGGCCCCATAGGATGCGTACTATAAAAGACCACTTCTCCAAGATTGGAGATGTAACTGACCTTCCTAATACATAGAAATAAAGACAGAGAATTAGGCAAAATGAGGAGACAGAGGAATACATTCCCAAAAAAATGGACAAGACAAAAATCTCAAGAAAAGAACTAAATGAAGTGGAGATAAGCAATCTACCTAATACAGAGTTCAAAGTAATGGTCATAAAGATACTCACCAAACTGGGAAGTAGAATGGATGAACTCAATGAGAATTTCTAGAGTTAGAAAATATAAGAAGAACCAAACCAAACCAAAAAATACAGACAGAATCAACAGTAGGTTAGATGATACAGAGGAATGAATCAGCAGTCAGGAAGACAAAGTAGTGGAAATTACCCAAACTGAACCCCCCAAAATTTTTTTAATGAGGATAGTTTAAGAGACCACTGGGACAACATCATTTCCATATTAGGGGGTCCCAGAAGGAGAACAGACAGGAAAAGGGACAGAGAAATTATTTGAAGAAATAATAGCTGAAAACTTCCCTAACCTGGGGAAGGAAACAGACATTCAGGCCCAGAAAACACAGAGAGTCCAAAACAAGATCAAACCAAAGAGGTCTACACTAAGACACATTGTAATTAAAGTGGTGAAAATTAAAGATAAAGGGAGAATCTTAAAAGCAGCAAGGAAAAAAGAACTAGTTACGTACAAGGGAATTCTCATAAGGCTATCAGCTGACTTTGCAGTCTAGAAGGGAGGGGCATAATATACACAAAGTGAGGAAAGGAAAAAAAAAACCTAAAACCAAGAATATCCTATTCAACAAAGCTATCATTCACATTGGAAGTAGAGATAAAGAGTTTCACAGAAAAGCAAAAGCTAAAAGAGTTCAGCACTGAACTGGCATTACAAGAAATATTAAAGGGACTTTTTTAAATGGAAAAGAAAAGGCCAAACTAGAAATACAAAATTAACAAAAGGAAAAATCTCATTAGTAAATGCAAACATACAGTAATGATAGTGGATCAACCACTTTTAAGCCAGTAGGAAGGTTAAAAGACAAAAGTAGGAAAATCATCTGTATCCACAATAAGTAAAGAGATACACAAAATACAAAGATGTAAAATATGATGTTAAAAACATTAAGTGTGATGAGGGGATTAAAATGTAAGGTGGTTAGAATGTGTTTGAACATAAGAGATTATCAAGTTAAAATCATCACAAATATTGATATATAAAGCTTGTTATATATGAACCTCATGGTGACCACAAAGCAAAATTAGATACAGAAAATAAGAAAGGAATCTAAACATAACACTAAAGATAGCAATCAAATCATAAGGGAAGAAAGCAAAAGAAGAAGAAAGAAACAAAAAGAACAACAAAAATAACCAGAAAACAATTAACAAAATGGAAATAAATACATATCTATCAATAATTACTTTAAGTGTAAATGAACTAAATGCTCCAGTTAAAAGACAAAGAGTAGCTGAATGTATTAAAAGACAGTAAGACTCATGTATATGCTGCCTACAAGAGACTCACTTCAGATCTAAAGACACACACAGACTGAAAGTAAAGGGATAGAAAAGGGCATTTCATGTAAGTGGAAATAAAAAGAAAGCCAAAGGAGCATACTTAGACAAAGTTGACTTCAAAACAAAGACTGTACAAGAGGCAAAGAAAGACATTAAATAATGATAAATAGATCCATTTAACAAGAAAATATAACAATTGTAAAAATATAGGCACCCACTATAGGAACACCTAAATACATAAAGCAAACATGAACAAACATACAGGGAGAAACTGATAGTAATACAATAATAGTAGGGGACTTTAATACCCCAATTATGTCAATGGACAGATCATCCAGACAGAAAATCAATAAGGAAACCCTGGCCTTAAATGACACATTAGACAAGATTGAATTAATAAATATATACAGAACATTCCATCCAAAACCAGCAGAACCCATATTCTTTTCAAGTGCAAATGAGATATTCTCCAGGATGGATCAGATACTAGGCCACAAAAAAAGTATCAACAAATTTAAGAAGTTTGAAATCATATCAAGCATCACTTCCAACCACAAAAGCAAGAGATTAGAAACAACTACAAGAAAAAAACTGCAAAAGAACAAAAACATGTGGAGGCTAAACAATATGCTACTAAACAACAAATGGGTCATTGAAGAAATCAAAGAGGAAATGAAAAATACCTGGAGACAAATGAAAACAAAAACACAACAATCCAACATGTATGGGATATGGCAAAAGCAGTTCTAAGAAGGAAGTTTACAGCTATACAAGGCTACCTCAGGAAACAAACAAACAAACAAAACCTCAAATAAACAATCTAACCTTACACTTAAGGAACCAGAAAAAGAACAAACAACACCCAAACGTAGTAGAAGGAAGAAAATAATAAAGATCAGAGTGGAGATAAATTAAATAGAAACTAAAAAACAATAGAAAATATCAATGAAACTAAGATCTGGTTTTTGAAGATATAAACAAAATTAATAAACCTTTAGCCAGACTCATCAAGAATTATCATACTAAGTGAAGTAAGTCAGACAGAGAAAGACAAATATCATATGATATTGCTTATATGCAGAATTTTTTTAAAATGATACTATGAACTTATTTACAAAACAGAAACTGACTCACAGACTTAGAGAATGGACTTATGGTTACCAGGGGGGTGGGAGGAAGGGATACATTGGAAGTTTGGGGTTGACATATATACACTGCTATATTTAAAGTAGATAACCAACAAGGACCTACTGTACAGCACAGGGAATGCTGCTCAGTATTCTGTAATAACCTAAATGGGACAAGAATTTGAAAAAGGATAGATACATGTATATGTATAACAGAATCACTTTGCTGTACACCTGAAACTAACACAACATTGTTAATCACCTATGTTCCAATGTAAAATAAAAATTAAAAAAAAGAATAAAAGTGAGCAGGCTCCAAAAAATGAGAAATGAAAGAGAAGTTACAACCAACACCACAGAAATACAAAGGATCATATTACTATAATTATATGACAAAAAATTAAACAACCTAGAATAAATGGATAAATTCCTAGAAACATACCATCCCTCAAAAATGAATCAGGAAGAAATAGAAAATATGAACAGACCAATTACCAATAATGAAATTGAATCTGTATTTTAAAAATTCCCAGTAAGCAGAAGTCCATGACCAGATGGCTTCAAAAGTATTCTACCAAACATTTAACAAAGAGTTAACACCAATTCTTGTCAAACTATTCCAAAAAATTGGAGAGGATGAAATGCTTCCAAACTCATTCTACAAGACCAGCATCACCCTGATTACAAAACGAGATGAAGACACCACAAAAAATAAAATAAAATTATAGGCCAATATCACTGATGAACATAGATGCAAAAATACTCAACAAAATATCAGCAAATCATATTCAATAATACATTAAAAGGATCATATACATGATCAAGTGGGATTTATCCCAGGGATGCAAGGATGATTCGATATCCATAAATCAACCAACGTTATATATCACATTAACAAACTGAAAAACAAAAAACCTATGATTATCTCAATAGATGCAGAAAAAGCTTTTCACAGAAATCAACATCTGTGTATGATAAGAGCTCTCAACAAAGTGGGTATAAAGAGAATTTATCTCAACATAGTAAAAGCCATATATGACAAACCGATAGCCAACATCACACTCAACAGTGAAATACTGAAAACATATCTTTTAAGATCAGGAACAAGATAAGGATGCCCATTCTTGCCCTTTTATTCAACATAGCATTGGAAGTCCTAGCCACAGCAATCAGATAAGAAAAAGAAGTAAAAGAAATGCACATTGGAAAGGAAGAAGAGGTAAAACTGTCACTTTGCATATGACATGATACTCTATATAGAAAATCCCAAAGATGCCACCAAAAACCTATTAGAACTAATAAATGAATTCAGTAAAGTTGCAGGATACAAAGTTAATATGCAGAAATCTGTTATGTTTCTATGCACTAATAATAAACTATCAGAAAGAGAAATTAAGATAACCATTCCATTTACAATTGCATCAAAAAGAATAAAATACCTAGGAATAAGTCTAACCCAGGAGGTAAAAGAGTTGTACTCTGAAAATGATAAGACATTGATGAAATAAATTGAAGATGACACAAACAAATGGAAAGATATACCATGCTCAAGGATTGGAAGAATTAATACTGTTGAAATGACCATTATCCCCAAGGAGTGTGCAATCCCTATCAAAATACCCATGGCATTTTTCATAGAACTGGAACAAATAATTCTAAAATTTGTATGTAACACAAAAGTCCCTGAATAGCCGAAGCAATCTTTAGAAATAAAAACAAAGCTGGAAGTATCATGCTCCCTGATTTCAAACTATACTACAAAATTCCAGTAATCAAAACAGGACGGTACTGGCACAAAAACAGACACACAGATCAATGGAACAGAATAGAGAGCCCAGAAGTGAATCTATACTTACCCGATCAGTTAATTTACCACAGATGTGGCAAGAATATACAACGGGGAAAAGACAGCCTCTTCAATAAATGGTGTTGGGAAAACTGGACAGTTACATGCAAAAGAATGAAACTGGACTGCTTTCTCACCCCATATACAAAAATAAACTCAAAATAGATTAAAGACATAAATGTAAGACCTGAAACTATAAAACTCCTAGAAGAAAACATAGTCAGTAGGCTCTTTAACATTGGTCTTAGCAATATATTTTTGGATATGTCCCCTCAGGCAAGAGAAACAAAAGCAAAAATAAACAAATGGGACTATATACATCTAAAAAGTTTTCTCACAGCAAAAGAAACTATCAACAAAATGAATAGGTAGCCTACTGAACGGGAGAAGATATTTTCAAATGATATATCTCATAAGGGGTTAGTGTTCAAAATATACCAAGAACTCATGCAACTCAATGGCAATGAAAAGCAAACCAATTAGAAAATGGGCAGAAGACCTGAATAAAAATTTTTCCAAAGAAGACATACAGATGGCCAACAGACACATGGAAAATGCTCAACATGATTAATCATCAAGGAAATGCAAGTCCAAACCACAATAAGATAACATCTCACACCAGTCAGAATGGGTCTTATCAAAATGAGAACAAATAACAAGAGTTGGCAAGGAAGTGGAGGAAAAGGAGCCCTCATGCACTGCTGGTGGGAATGTAAATTGGTACAGCCACTGTGGAAAACAGTATGAAGGTCCTTCAAAAAATTAAAAATAGGACTGTCATATTATCCAGCAATTTCACTTCTGGGTATTAACCTGAAAAAACAAAAACACTAATTTGAAAAGATCATCCGCTTTAATGTTCACAGCAGAATTATTTACAATAGCCAAGAGATGGAAGTGTTCATCAATAGATGAATGGATAAAAAAGATGTGATTCAAATATACAGTGTAATATTACTCAGTCATAAAAAAATGAAATCTTGCCATTTACAATAACATGTATAGACCAAGAGAGTATTACACTAAGTGAAAAAAGTCAGACAGAGAAAGACAAATACCATATAATCTCACTTACATGTGGAATCTAAAAAACAAAACAAAACAAAATGAAAACAGACTCATAGATACAGAGAACAAACAGGTGGTTATCAGAAAGGAGGGGAATGGGAGGTTGGGCAAAATAGATGAAAGGGATTAAGAGGTAGAAACCTCCAGTTATAAAATAAATAAGCCACGGAGATGTAATAGACAGCATAAGGAATATTATCAATAATATTGTAAGAACTTTGTATGGGGACAGATGGTTAATAGATTTATCATGGTGATCACTTTGTAATGTATGCAAATGTCAAATCACTGAGTAGTACACCTGAAACTAACATAATATCATAAGTCAACTATATTTCAATAAAAATAAATAAATGTTTTAAGTATTAAAAAAATAAGATATCATTCAGTTCATCACAGGCTTATAATTATGTATAAAAGGTAGTTAACTTTTGTGTTTAAGGGAATAAAAGAGATGTTATCCGTTACACAACAAACACCCTGCAATCCAACAAACCATTCTTTATCTTTGGTTGCCAGTGTGGTGTGAGTTGGGATGACAGGGCCAAGTTAAACCTGGTAACACACAAGCAAAGTGGGCAATCCTGGGTCTGTGTTTCAGGGACCAGACTGAATCATGCAGGGCTATAGGCAAGTCCATTCCAAGGAGCAGAGCCAAGTATAAGCACAAAAGGGGCAACATCAGCCCTGAGATTTAAGGGATGAGTATGAAACAACAGGCAGCAGACCAGGCAAGAGGTCAGAAACAAGAACAGGAACAAATCAGGAAATGCACTATCCCCAGAAAGGAAAAAATGATAGGATCAACACTAGGGTCCATGGCTACAGTTGTATTTGGTGCTGGCCATATGAAGTCAGAGATATCAGATTAGCTGAGTTAATGACTCAGGGCGTGGTCAGACAGTAGAAATGTAAAAATACAAACAAAAACAAAAAAACACACAAAACAAAATTTAAAAACCCTCCGATTTTTAAAAAATTGGGTTTCTTAATATATCTAGAAAAAGATTTAGTTGGCAGCCATATGGCCCATCCCCTTCTTCAACAATCATCCCCCGAGAAAAGGAACATTTTAAATAGTCATTGTGAAATCAAATGCTCTAAGAATTAACTTTGCCAAGTTGGACACTTTCCCTCACTGTAACCCGAGGATACATGTAGAAACCTCATATGCCCTTTTTCTTGTACAACAAAGCTCTTGGAATTTGCTCTTTTATATTGGCACATGTACAGTAATACTTCAAAATTCTCAGTTAAGGATTATCAAAGATACTCTAGAAATTTTCATAACATGTCATCATTTTCAACTCCTTAATAGCAAATAGAAATGAAATCTAAATGTTTGACCACATAAAATTCAGGATTAAAAATGTCAAACTCACTACTCCTGAGATGTTAATGAAGAAATCAAATGGAACATAATTTCATTTGACTTGAGGTAAAACAAAGTTTGTATAAGTCCATGATTATTCATTTTTTCTTACTATTAGTAGTGTCAAAATATAAGACAAACACTTAATGAAATACTACATCTTTTTCTCTCTTCGCTTTGTTGCTAAAATTTTTTCTTAATTTTATTTTTACAGTTAATTATGATAGTTTCTCAATTCAAAGATTTCCGGTATTATACACTTCGGTTTTTCTTAAATCAGAGTCTCTCTTACAACACACGTGTATATTTATTGCAAATATTCTTCTTCCTCAGAAGCTGTTACTAATTTGAAAATGCTTCTTATTATTGAATTAAGAAACTACAGCATAAAAATTTGTAATAATCTTTTAAGAAAAGAAATTTAATAAGACATATCTAGATTAGCTAACAAATCCTAAATTTTGCTGCAGAGAATCTGTTGATGTGCAGATTTAGATAGATGTTTGGATAGGAGATTGAATACATACATTTATTTTCTCTGCCTCCCTGGATTCCATTAAAATCATATCAAAGAGCTGTCTCAAAAGCATATCATCCAAGGACAAAGGGAAAAGGAAAAAAAAATGCCAGTAACAAAATTTCAGAAGCTATAAGAGAGATGGATAAGTGATAACTGACTTAACCGTAGCAAAACTAAATCATAAAAGCTAAATCTTAAGCCAGGTAGGAAAAATTAGGAAATAAAATTCATACTGCAAAACCTTAAAACCACAGTTATTGAAGACATCAGGTTCTTCTAGATGAAAAAGGTAGGGTTAAAAACTGGAGGATGGTTGAATTCTAAGTTAGATGCCAGGTTACCTCTCCCATTCCACATAACTAAACAACTGTCCTCTACCCCTGGAGGCTAGAGGCTTATTCTCAGAAGACACAGTGCACACAGATGAAGATAAGAGTGTCAAGTAAAATGTCACTCAACCCTCTTCCCCACTTGATTCCTAGATGCTGATAGCTAGGCCTTTCCACTCAGATAGGAAGTTGGTCAGTCACTCTCTTAGAATCTGACCAGCCCTTCCCCCTCCCAAAAATAAGATTAAAATAATGACACAGAAATTTCCCCAGTGAAGTGACCCACCCAGAATATCAAGCGGTAAGCCCGCAATCAACCACTTCTCCCCGATTTTAGTGTCCCATTCTTAAATATGAGAAAACAACCAAAGATCAGAACAAATATCAAAGGAACAGACCAAAACAAACAGATAAAAGGCAACAGAGATTAGCTGAGTTAAAGAGGGGAAAAAAACCAAAAATAAGCAAACAAAAGTTGGTTACTAATATCCTAGTATAGATAAGAAGAGAAATTACATACATTTTAAAAAAGAAAAAAGAATAGGATGCCTGAAAAAAATGTCTTGGATATTAAAACTATGATATGTATAGGGAAGACGAAGTTTAGGAAGTATCCCAGGAATTAGAATAGAAAGACTAAGAGCTGGAAAATAAGATAAAATAAATAAGAAATGGGAAAAATTGACGATTAGCCCGGGAGGTCTGACATCTAAATAACAGGAGCTCCAGAAAAAGAAACAATAGAGGGAAAATATTACTGCTGATGCAATTCAAGAAAATTTCCAAGAATTGAATGATAAGAACCTTTTTTCAGATTGTAAGTACATACATAGTGCCCAATATAATGAGTAAAATGACCATCATAAACTTTCAGAATGCTGAAAACAAATATAAAACCCTAAAAACTTGCAGAAAAACATTTTAAAGTCACATATTCTTCCATTTACTAGTATCATGCAACAAATTCTCCCAAAACTTGGTGACGTAAACAATTTTATTATGCGCTTTGATTTTGTAGGTCAGAAAATTGGACAGGGTACAATAGGAATCACTCTTTCTTCTCCACAACATCTGCAGCTTCATCTGGGAAGACTCACAGCTAGAGCTATTCCAATAGATGGATGGAATCATCTGAAGTCTCATTCACTCACATATTTAGCATTTGATGCTGTCAGCTGGAACCTTAGCTGGAGCTGTTGACAGAAGCGGTCCTTGTGGCCTCTCTCTTTGCCCTGGGTTTCCTTAGAAAATGGTGTCTAGAGCACTCAAACTCTTTTTTTTTTACAACTTATTTTTAATTTAAAAAAATTTTATTGAGGTAATCATATAATATTATATAAGTTTCAGGTGTATAACATAGTGATTCACAATTTTTAAAGGTTGTATTCCATTTATGGTTATTATAAAATATTGGCTATATTCCCTGTGTTATACAACTTATCTTTGTAGCTTATTTATTTTATACATAGTAATTTGTACCTCTTACTCCCCTTCCCCTATCTTGCCTTTCCCCTCTAGGATATTCAAACTCTTACTGTGCAACTCAGTGTTCCACAAATGACTGTCCCCACAAACAAGGTGGGAATACATTGCTTTTTCTGACCTAGCCTCAAAGTTCCCACAACATCACTTCTATCACATTGTATTAATTATAAGCAAATCACTAGCCACCCCAGTTCAAGGGAAAAGTACACACAACTCATTCAGAGGGTGAAAAGTTCATATTGTAGAAGAGCTTGTGAGATAAAAAAATATTTTGCAGCCATTTTTGGAAAATACAAGTTACCACACCACAACATAAGAAATTAGAATGAGTATTCTCACAGCAAGGGTGAAAGCTGGATGACAGTGGAATGATGCCATCAAAATATAAAGGAAAATAAATTTTAACCTGGAATTTTATTTGTAAGGAAACTATCAATAACGTGCAGATGAAATAATGACATTTTCAGACACACAACATCTCAAGCATTTGAGATCTCCCATGCACTTTTCCTCAAGAAGTTACTGAAGGATATATTCCAAAATGAAGTCTTATACCAAGAAAGAGGAAGATGTGGGCTCTAGAAACCAGAGGACTTCACATGACACAGAGGCAAAGGAAGTCCCAGAGGAAGTTTAAGAGAGAGTCCTTGTTTCACAAAGATGAGCTTGGTAGAACACATGATGTCCTTACTTACAGGAGGTCTACACAAATGGCAACAATTTGGAATTAAAATAACTACATGTATATGAAAAACTAAGGAAAGGTAGAATAGCAAGATAATTACTATTATTAAATCTTTCTAATTTCAGAAAGAATATAAAAGTATGCAGGAACAATCACTGGATACAACATTGCTCAGTTGTGAATAGTATTTACGTACTAATTAACATTTAACAAAACATATATTGTTCTAACAAAACATTAAATTAAAAAGGATGGGGTATGGGATAGAAAGCTTGCATGTGTGTGGTAGGGCGAGGGTGTGAAAGAGAGCAACATCCTCTTTCTCCATGGTGGAAGTTAATAAAAATGTGTAAAAATGAAAAATCCTGAAGAAGCAATTTAAACATATTATTTAGAAATGTGGAGCGAAGAATTGGCCAAAAAATTTTTGAAGAGATTGTTCCTGCAGAATGGGAAAGAGGGGAATAAATAATAAATTATTATTTATTTTAGAATAAAACTTGCAGAGACAATTTACGTGCACCTATAATATTGCCAAAAATAAATAGAAAATAAACAGAAAAGAAGGGGCATAGAAACTTATCAAATAGTTAAATATGTCTCTGAAGGTTTCCAGGGTCTTAAGCTGTCTTGTTGCTAGTGGCTGTGGTGGTGTTTTGGTGGGTTGGGTGATACTATTTTTCAGTAGGGAGACTTTTCCTACTAGTCTGGCTAAACATTAGAACCACCCCATTCCTGAGGCTCACCCCTAGGGATTTTCGCTAATGGTCTAGAGTGGGAAATAGTCCTAGGTATGTTTCTGAAGCTCCCAGGTTGAAAGCCACTGCACTAGAGGTGGGTCTGCAAGGTTTTTCTGTAAAGAGACAGATAATTACTTAGACTTTGTTGGCCACATATGGCCTCTATCACATATTCCTCTATGTTTATTTTACTTTAAAACCCTTGAAAAATGTAAAAACCAGGCTTAGCTCATGGGCCATACAAAAGCAGGCCATGGGCCAGGCAGGTTTGGCCAGCAGGCGGTAATTGGCTAACCTCTGTGCTAGAGATCCCTACCCAGTTATCCTTCAGCACCTAGCACCCTTTGCTTCCTCCCTGTTCATGGCTATCTCAATTAAACATTATATATTCTCCACGTAAGTTTGTTTTCCTTTCCCTCTGGAAACCTTATTAAGTTGACAGTAAAATATTTTAAAAGGTACAAATATAAAAGGCAAAAGTGAGAAAGGCGAGGTGATGGCAGCAGACGAGGAATGTCAATAAATCATTGGAAAAGAAAAATGACTAACAAATAGTTGGAAACTGGCACCTGGCCAAGCAAAGTGGAGAAAGCTAACATGTGGGCACTTACTAAGGGGATTACAAGGGTGAATTGAGCCAAAATGCCCTCTGGAAGCCTATAAGGCCTCAGGACCTGAAGGCACAGCAGAAACTGAGCTAAAGCCACACGTAAGCGTGGTAAGGGAGAGCCTATACTCCTCGAGTTGTGTGGGCCTTGCCTCACTCTCTCAAAACCCCAAGGCAGAGGATTATAGGAGTCTTCACTGTGAAACTGAACAGCTCAAGAGAATACACATCATGTTTCCTGTAATAAGACCACCTTGCTGCCTTATTAACCTACAGTAAAGTCTACTAGCCAACTGTGCTTACACTCCGTGATTCCATTTGCTTCTTAAAGTCTCCTTCTAAATACGAGTGGGGAGCCAAGCATTGCCATGTACTTGAGAAAAGTCTCTGATATAAGAACAGGCCAAAAATAACAGAAATGGAGGCCAGAGAAAACAGAGCATATGCAAGGAGCACAAGAAAACTTCCAAAAATATATCACTTATCTCAAAAAATTAGAGAATGTATTTCAATCACGAAGCAATAATAAAAGTTTATTTAAAAGGAACCAAATAAGAACTTTAAAACAATTAAACGTAGAATAACTAAAATAAAAATTCAACAGGAGATTTGGAAGATAAAGTTGTGGAAATTTCTCAGAAAGCTAGAACAAAAAGACAGAAAAAATTTTTTTAAGTTAAGAAAGTTAGAGGATCAGTATAGAAGGCCCAGCATCTCAAATAATCATTCAAGGATGAAAAAGCAAAGAAAACAAAGGAGAGAAAATTACAGAACTAATATAAGACAGTTTCCAGAATCAAAGGACAAAAATCTCCAGATGGGAAGGTTTTATCTCATACACAGTACAATGGATGATACACAACATGGCACATGATGATAAAATTTTAGAACCCCGGGATATAAAAAAAAGAGAAGACCCGCAGAGATTTTAGGAAGAGAAAACAGCTCGTTGAAGAGAGGAATGGAAAATCAAATAGCATTAGACTTTCAGCAGCAAAACTAAAATGTAGGGGAAGGGGAAATATAGAGCAATGCCTTTTAAATTCTCCATGAAAAATAGTCTTTGATTTAAAAGTTTTACCCCACCAAACTGTCATTTAGACATGGGAGTTGACTATATACTTGCAAAGGTGCAACATGTTTACATCCCATGCACTCTTTCTTAAAAAGTTTTAGAGGTTGCAGTACCAAAAGAAGGAAGATGTAAGATACAGAAGACAGGAAACCCTGTGAAGGAAAGCGATAAAGGAAATCCGAGTAAGACCACTGTGCTGTAGCAGCCTGGAGAGCTGCTAAGAGCAACTAGGGCAGATCAGAGGCCTCTGCAGGATGTGCTCCAAGGTAAGTATTGCCCTGATGCGTTTGAGTAGGCAGCAAATATTAATAGAATTTGACAGACATGTTTTAGCATTTGGAGAAAAATATCAGTAGACACATAGAACATAAGTAAATGAGGAAACAGACATTTATTATATATTCCAGGAAAAAACCAAATGATAATCATAGACCATCACTTGGCACAGAAGAAAATTCTTACAATGTAATAATAATGTAAAACTTAGTCTCAATTTAACCAAAATTCTTTTTTCTTTATTTTTTAAATTGAAGTATGGTTGATTTACAATATCATATTAGTTTCAGGTGTACAACATAGTGATTCAATATTTTCATAGATTATACCCCATTTAAAGTTATTACAAAATAAGGGCTATATTCCCCTGTGCTATAAAGTATATCCTCATTGCTATTTATTTTATACATAGTGATTTGTAACTCTTAATCCCATATCCCTATCGTGCCCCTTCCCCCTTCCCTCTCCCGGCTGGTAACCACTAGTTCATTCTCTGTATCCGTGAGTCTATTTCTTTTTCTTTATATTCACTAGTTTTTTTTTTTTTTTTAGATTCCACATATAAGTGATATCATACAATATTTGTCTTTCTCTAACTTATTTCACTTATCATAGTACCCTCCAAGTCCATCACGTTGTTGCAAATGGCAAAATTTCATTCTTTTTTATGGCTGAGTAATATCCCATTGTATATATACACTACATCTTCTTTATCCATTCATCTGTTGATGGACACTTAGGATGCTTACTCATCTTGGCAATTGTAAATAATATGGCTATGAACATTGGGGGGCATGTATCTCTTCAAATTAGTGTTTTCATTTTCTTCAGATATATACTTACCAGTGGAATTGGTGGATCGTATGGTAGTTCTGTTTTTAGTTTTTTGAGGAGCCTCCATGCTCTTGTCCATAGTGTTTGTACCAATTTACATTGCTATCAACAGTGTACTACAGTTCCCTTTTGTCTACATCCTCGCCAACATTTTTTATTTGTAGAATTTTTGGTTATAGCCATTTTAACAGGTATGAGGTGATATCTCATTGTGGTTTTGACTTGTATTAGATGATTAGTCATGTTGAGCCTTTTTTCATGTGTTTGTTTGTTTCTTTGGAAAAATGTCTCTTCAGGTCTTTTGCCCATTTTTTTTTTTTTTTTTTTTTTTTTTTTTTTTTTTTTTACTTATGGCTGTGTTGGGTCCTCGTTTCTGTGCCAGGGCTTTCTCTAGCTGCGGCAAGTGGGGGCCACTCTTCATCGCGGTGCGTGGGCCTCTCACTATCGCGGCCTCTCCCGTTGCGGAGCACAGGCTCCAGACGCGCAGGCTCAGTAAATGTGGCTCACGGGCCTAGTTGCTCCGCGGCATGTGGGATCCTCCCAGACCAGGGCTCGAACCCGTGTCCCCTGCATTGGCAGGCAGACTCCCAACCACTGCGCCACCAGGGAAGCCCTGCCCATTTTTAATTGGGTTGTTTTTTTTTTGATACTGAGTTGTATGAGCTATTAATACATTTTGGACATTAATTCCTTATCAGGCATATGATTTGCAAATATTTTATCCCATTCAGTAGGTTGTCTTTTCATTTTGTTGATGCTTTCTTTTGCTGTGTGAAAGCTTTTAATTTTAATTAGGTGTCATCTGTTTATTTTTGCTTTTGTTTCCTTTGCATTAGGAGACAGATCCACACACAAAAAAAATATTGCTACCATTTATATTGAAGAATGTTCTGCCTGTGTTTTCTTCTAGGAGTTGTATGATTTCGGGTCTTAATTTTAGATCTTTAATCCATTTTTAATTTATTTTTGTATGTGATGTGGGAAAGTGTTCTAATTTCCTTCTTTACATACAGCTGTCCAGTTTTCCCAGCACCACTTATTGAAGAGACTGTCTTTTCTTCACTGTATATTCTTGCCTCACTTATTGTAGATTAATTATTTGACAATATGTGTGTGGATTTATTTCTGGGCTATCTATTTTGTCCTACTGATCTATCTTTTTGTGTCTGTTTTCATGCCAGTACCATGCTGTTTTGATTACTGTAGCTATGTAATATAGTCTGAAGTCAGGAAGTGTGATACCTCTAGCTTTGTTTTTTTCTTTTTTCTCAAGATGGCTTTGGCAATTCAGGATCTTCTGTGGTTCCATATAAATTTTAGGACTGGGCTTCCCTGGTGGTGCAGTGGTTAAGAATCCACCTGCCAATGCAGGGGACATGGGTTCATGCCCTGTTCCGGGAAGATCCCACATGCCGCGGAGCACCTAAGCCCATGCGCCACAACTACTGAAGCCCGTGCACCTAGAGCCCATGCTCCACAACAAGAGAAGCCACCGCAATGAGAAGCCTGCACACCGCAACGAAGAGTAGCCCCCACTTGCCACAACTAGAGAAAGCCCACGTGCAGCAACGAAGACCCAACACAGCCTAAATAAATTAATTAATTAAATAAATAGAAAAAAAATTTTTTAAATAAATTTTAGGATTATCTGTTCTAGTTCTGTGAAAAATGTCATGAGTATTTTGATAGGGATTGCATTAAATCTATATGTTGCTTTGGGT
Organism: Balaenoptera ricei; assembly: GCF_028023285.1. Classification (NCBI taxonomy): domain Eukaryota; kingdom Metazoa; phylum Chordata; class Mammalia; order Artiodactyla; family Balaenopteridae; genus Balaenoptera; species Balaenoptera ricei. Next base: position 6,779,184 of record NC_082642.1, read on the forward strand.
ACTTTAACAATATTAATTCTTCTAATCCAAGAACATGGGATATCTTTCCATTCCTTTTTATCATATCAGTTTCCTTCATCAATGTTTTATAGTTTTCAGAGGTCTTTCACCTCCTTGATTAAGTTTATTCCAAGGTATTTTATTCTTTTTGATGCAATTTTAAATGAAATTTTTTTTCTTGCCTTCTCTATCTGATAGTTCATTATTAGTGTATAGAAAAGCAACAGATTTCCATATATTAATCTTGCATCCTGCAACTTTCCTGAATTGATTTGTTAGTTTTAATAGTTTTTTGGTGGAGACTTTAGGGTTTTCTATATCTATATCATGTCATCTGCAAATAGTGACAGTTTTACATCTTCCCTTCCAATTGGAATATCTTTTATTTCTTTTCCTTGTCTGATTACTGTGGCAAGGACTTCCAATACTATGTTAATAGAAGTGGCGAGAGTGGGCATTCTTGTCTTGTTCCTGATTTTAGAGAAAAGACTTCAGGTTTTTCACTGTTGAGTATAATGTTAGCTGTGGGTTTGTCATAAGTGGCCTTTATTATGTTCCTTCTATACCAATGTTAATAAGAGTTTTTATCATGAATGGATGTTGAAGTTTGTCAAAAGCTTTTTCTGTGTCTATTGAGATGATTCTGTGGTTTTTATCCTTCCTTTTCTAATGTGGCATATCACATTGATTGATTTGTGAATATTGAACCATCCTTGCATTCCTGGAACAAATCTCACTTGATCATGTTGTATTGTTCTTTTTATATAGTGTTGAATTTTGTTTCCTAATTTTTTAAAGGATTTTTGCATCTATATTCATCAGAGATTTTGGCCTGTAATTTTCTTTTTTTTTAGTGTCATTGTCTGGTTTTGGCATCAGGGTAATGGTGGCCTCGTAGAATGAATTTGAGAATCTTCCATCCTCTTCAGTTTTTTGGAATATTTTGAGGATAGATATTAGCTCTTCTTTATATGTTTGATAGAATTCCCTTGTGAAGCCATCCAGTGCTGGGCTTTTGTTTGCTAGGAGTTTTTTTGTTTTGTTTTTTCAATTACAAATTGAATTTCACTACTAGTGATTGTTCTGTTCAGATTGTCTATTTTTTCCTGATTCAGTCTTGCAAGGTTGTGTGTTTCTAGACTTTTTTTTATCTCATCTAGGTTGTCCAATTTGTTTGCATATAACTGTTCATCATATTCTCTTATGGTTTTTTTGTATCTCTGTGATATTTGCTGTTATATCTCCTCTTTCATTTCTTACTTTGTTTATTTGGATCCTCTCTCTTTTTTCTTGATGAGCCTAGCTAAAGATTTATTGACTTTGTTCATCTTTTCAAAAAATGAGCTCTGGGTTTCAGTCATCTTTTCTATTTTTTGGTCTCCATTTTATTTATTTCTTTTCTGATCTTTATTATTTCCTTCCTTCTCCTGACTTCGGGTTTTATTTTTTCTTCTTTTTCTAATTCTTTTAGGTGGTAAGTTAGGTTGTTTACTTGAGATTTTTCTTGTTTCTAAATGTAGGCCTGTATCGCTACATACGTCCCTCTTAGAACTGCTTTTGTCATATCCCCTAAATTTTGGAAAGTTGTGTTTCCATTTTTATTTGTCTTGAGATATTTTATGATTTTCTCTTTGATTTCTTCATTGACCCATTGGTTTTTTTAGTAGCATGTTGTTTAGTCTCCACTTGTTTGTGCTTTTCCCATTTTTCTTCCTGTAATTGATTTCTAGTTTCTTATTGTTGCAGTCACAAAAAATGCTTAATGTAATTTCTATCCCCTTACATTTGTTGAGACTTGTTTCATGACCCAGCATGTTATCTATCCTGGAGAATGTTCCATGTGCACTTGAAAAGAAGGTGTATTCTGTTGTTTTGGGATGGAATATTCTGAAGATATATATTAAACTAACTAGTCTAATGCGTCATTTAAGACCACTGTTTCCTTATTGATTTTCTGTCTGGATGATCTGTCCATTGATGTAAGTGGGGTGTTAAAGTCCCCTACTATTATTGTATTATTGTCAATTTCTCTCTTTATGTCCCTTAATATTTGCTTTATATATTTAGATGCTCCTATATTAGGTGCATATATGTTAATGAGTATTACATCCTCTTCCTGTATTGATCCCTTTATCCTTATATAGTACCCTTTGTGTCTCTTGTTATATACTTTGTTAAAGTCTATTTTGTCTGATATGAGCATTGCTACCCCACTTCCTTGTTACTTTTATTTGCATGAAATATCTTTTACCATTCCCTCACTTTCAGTCTGTGTCTTTGGCTCTGAAGCAAGTCTCTTGTATATAGCATTACAGGGGTCTTGTTTTTTTATCCAATCAGCAACACTGTGTCTTTTGATTAGAGCATTTAGTCCATTGACATATAAAGTGATTATTGATAGGTATGTACTTATTGCCATTTTGTTACTCATTTTCTGGTTGTTTTTGTAGTTCTTCTGTTTTCTTCTTGTTTTATTTTCTTCTCTTGTGGTTTGATGATTTTCTTTAGTGGTGTGCTTGTGTTCCTTTCTCTCTAGAATTTGTGTATCTATTGCAGGTTTTTGATTTGTGGTTACTGTGGGATTCCTATGTGTTGACTTATAACTATATCTACTTCTTATAAATTAGTAGTCATTTGAGTTCAAACACATTCTAAAAGATCTACATTTTTTACCTCCTTCCCCCTCATTTTGTGTTTTTGATGTTATATTTTACATCTTCATGTTCATCCCTTTACTGATCATTGTAGTTATACTTGATTTTGCATTTTTTTGTCTTTTAATCTTTGTACTAGCTTATTTACATGGTTAATCCTCAGCCTTTACTCTAAATTTGCCTTTGCTAGTGGGATTTTTCCTTTCCTATAGATACTTACTTCTTGTTATAGCCTTTTCTTTCCCACTTAGAGAAGACCCTTCAACATTTCTTTTAGGGTCAGTTTAATATTGATGAAGTCCTTTGATTTTTGCTTATATGAGAAGTTCTTTATATCTCCTTCAATTATAAATAATAATCTTGCTGGTAAGAGTATCTCATGTTTCAGCACTTTGAGTATATCATGCCACTCTCTTCTGGCCTGCAAAGTTTCTGCAGAAAAATCTGCTGATAACCTCGTGGGGGTTCCCTTGTATATGACTCTTTGTTTTTCTCTTGCTACCTTTAGAACTCTCTACTTTTAATTTTTGCCATTTTAATTGTGAAATATCTTGGTGTGGGTCTGTTTGGGTTCATCTTGTTTAGGACCTTCTGTGCTTCCTATACCTGAGTATCTGTTTCCTTCTTCAGGTTTGGAAAGTTTTCAGCCATAATTTTATCAAATACATTTTCAACCCCCTTCTCTCTCTTCTTCTTCTTCTGGGACCCCTACAATGCAAATGTTGGTATGTTTGATGTTGTCTCAGAGGTCCCTTAACTGTCTTCATTTTTTAATTTGTTTGTCTTTTTGCTGTTCTGATTGGGTGATTTCCGTTATTCTATCTTCCAAATCACTTATATGTTCTTCTTTATCATCTAGTCTGCTGTTCATTTCTTCTAGTGTGTTTTTCATTTCAGTTATTGTATTCTTCAGTTCTGACTGGTTCTTTTTTATATTTTCTGGTTCCTTGTTAAAATTCTCACTCTGTTCATCTATTCTTTTCCCTTAATTATGTTAACATTGTTATTACTAGTGTTGTGAACTCTTTTTCTGGTAAATTGTTTATTTCTGTTTTGTTAGTTATTTTTTCAGGTGTTTTCTCTTGCTCTTTCAGTTGAAAGAAATTCCTCTGTCTTCTCATTCTGCTTTTCTTTCTCTGTCTCTATGAAATTAGGTGAACCAGTTTTCTATGCAGCCTTGAAGGGGTTTCCTTGTGTGTGAGTGTTCCTGTACAGTCTGTGTGTGCCCTGTGGCTTTGGCAGGAGAGCTGGATCTCACATGAACACAAGTCATGTCTTTCCCCAGGGTGTGCTGGCAACTATCAGCTTGGTGGGAAGTGGGGCTTGAGATGAAGAGACTAGGGCCAGTGCCAGATGTGAGCTGGGGCTTCTCCTCTGCTCAGTGGCTATCATTGCCCTGTCTGGTGTGGGGGCAGGTTCCAAGTTTCTGGAGCAGAAACCCTGAGGGTCAGGTTTGAGATGGCTCCATTCCCTCTAAGTGTGTGCTCTCCCCTCTCTCAGCACTGGCACCCTCTCCCCAGAGGTGAACAGTGCTGGAATAAGAGGGGCTGGTGTGGGCACTTGGCGTGGGTCTGGGCACAGGCTGTGTCAGCCCCAGCTACAGTCAGCAACTAGAACCACTTCTGATATGCTGCCTTGTAAGCACCAGTAGGGGCTGGCCCCACTCAGCTCAGATGCCTCTCCAGGTCTGAGCCACCCTTGTGCCTCACAGCCAAGCTCTCCCCTTGGCTGCAGCAGCTCTCACCCCAGTGTGGCACTGCGACATGAGGCAAGTGCAGCCAGAGCAGTCTCTAGGTTCAGACAGGGATGCAAGCTGAGTGGTCATGGGAAACATTAGACGTAGTTTCAATCTGCCCTCTCTGCCCTGTTTTGGGAGTAAGCAAGCATGTGTGCACTCCTCACAAGTGGTGTCCAAGCTTTTCACAGCACTCCTGTTAGTCCCACCAGCCCTCCAATCAGACAAGTGTACTCATCTTCCCAGTGTCAGACCCCAGGGCTGGGGTGCCCAATATGTGGCTCAAACTGCTCACTCCCCAGGGAGAATCTCTACCTGTGTAATCTCCTTCCTCTTGTAAGTTCCCTCCCAGGGGCACAAGTCCTGACCTAATCACTTTTCCCTTCCTACCTGATTCCATGTGGATCTTTCTTACAGCCTTGGTTGTACAGGAATCTTTCTGCCAGTCTCCAGTTAGGTTTCCTTGAGCATTGTTCCATGTGTTCATGGGGGAAGATGTGTTCATGCGGGAAGATGAGTTCCACATCTTCCTGTTTCACCACCTTGACCTCTTTAATCAAAATTCTTATATAATTATATTAGAAGATTGGAGTAGGGGAATTAATAGAAGAGGGACTGTGTAAGAGAGTTAAACCATTTTTTTAACAAAAACAATATCAGTGGATGATGTCTAGAATTGGTGAAATAGAACGTATTTTTAAAGATGAGCTTGTGGTTTAGAAATAGAGTGGTACATATTTTAAAAAGTAGCTAAAGATGTAAAAATGTATAGCTTCTAGATAATAAGTGAAAACATGCATAAATATCTTTAATAAAAATATATTAGTTTAACAATAAAAAGTATATAAAACAAATTTCAAATCACCAGTAGCTTAAAGTACTTCATCCTTGAAAGGATACATTTTAACAGGATTAAAGTACAATTAGTTTTAAGAACCCAAATGAGAAAACTATAAGCAGTTTCTCTTATGTAAATTCTAACTGTAAATATTTCTGTGTTTATTTTACTTTTAAATATTCAAGTCATATTGTTAGTGAAAAAAAAAAAGCAAGGAAAATACAGTATGCACAAATGATTCCCAAACTTTTAGAAGAATATAATGCAGGATGTACATTTTAAGAAAAATACGCATGCATATAAATTTATACAAAAGATATCTTTGCAAAGATGCAGCTGATATTGGGAACGATGGTTACTAATGAGGAAGAGAACTGTAGTCTGGAGGTCAGAAATGAGAGGAAGACTTGCTTGTCTCTATATACATTTTTGTGTTTCTTATTTTATAATATCTTTATGAACTAATTGGATTTATGTTAAAGTAAGGGAGATTTTGGCCATAGTGATAAAACACAGTAAATTAATTATAGCATGTGTGTTTTATATCATGTTAAATATTATATATAAATAAAACAAATATTTATATGCATTTCATAGTTCTGACATAAGATATACAGGAAAAGGAACAGTTTACAGCATGGAGATGTAAAATATGGGTTTCTTTTGGAATATGCTGAGTTTAGTGCCTATGTGGTATCCAGAATCTGGAGTTCATTTAAGTCATTTGAGCTAAAGATAGAGCAAGTGCTGTTAAAGCCATGAGGTCACCCAGGAAAAATTTAAAGAGTGAAAGGAGTTGGTGAAAGCAACAGTAATTTATTTTTTTATTTTTTTTTTTTTAATGTCTGAAACATTTATATTAACATGTTTCCATACAAATAACCCAATGAAAGTTTAGTATTAGTTGTTTTGTTTGTTTTTTTATACTGCAGGTTCTTATTAGGCATCAGTTTTATACACATCAGTGTATACATGTCAATCCCAATCGCCCAATTCAGCACACCACCATCCCCACCCCACCGCAGTTTTCCCCCCTTGGTGTCCATATGTCCATTCTCTACATCTGTGTCTCAACTTCTGCCCTGCAAACTGGCTCATCTGTACCATTTTTCTAGGTTCCGCATACATGCATTAATATACGATATTTGTTTTTCTCTTTCTGACTTACTTCACTCTGTATGACAGTCTCTAGATCCATCCACGTCTCAACAAATGACTCAATTTCGTTCCTTTTTATGGCTGAGTAATATTCCATTGTATATATGTACCACATCTTCTTTATCCATTCATCTGTTGATGGGCATTTAGGTTGCTTCCATGACCTGGCTATTGTAAATAGTGCTGCAATGAACATTCGGGTGCATGTGTCTTTTTGAATTACGGTTTTCTCTGGGTATATGCCCAGTAGTGGGATTGCTGGGTCATATGGTAATTCTATTTTTAGTTTTTTAAGGAACCTCCATATTGTTCTCCATAGTGGCTGTATCAATTTACATTCCCACCAACAGTGCAAGAGGGTTCCCTTTTCACCACACCCTCTCCAGCATTTGTTGTTTGTAGATTTTCTGATGATGCCCATTCTAACAGGAGTGAGGTGATACCTCATTGCAGTTTTGATTTGCATTTCTCTAATAATTAGTGATGTTGAGCATCTTTTCATGTGCTTCGTGGCCATCTGTATGTCTTCTTTGGAGAAATGTCTATTTAGGTCTTCTGCCCATTTTTGGATTGGGGTGTTTGTTTCTTTGATATTGAGCTGAATGAGCTGTTTATATATTTTGGAGATTAATCCTTTGTCCGTTGATTCATTAGCAAATATTTTCTCCCATTCTGAGGGTTGTCTTTTCGTCTTGTTTATGGTTTCCTTTGCTGTGCAAAAGCTTTGAAGTTTCATTAGGTCCCATTTGTTTATTTTTGTTTTTATTTCCATTACTCTAGGAGGTGGATCAAAAAAGATCTTGCTGTGATTTATGTCAAAGAGTGTTCTTCCTATGTTTTCCTCTAAGAGTTTTATAGTGTCCAGTCTTATATTTAGGTCTCTAATCCATTTTGAGTTTATTTTTGTGTATGGTGTTAGGGAGTATTCTAATTTCATTCTTTTACATGTAGCTGTCCAGTTTTCCCAGCACCACTTATTGAAGAGACTGTCTTTTCTCCATTGTATATCTTTGCCTCCTTTGTCATAGATTAGTTGACCATAGGTGCGTGGGTTAATCTCTGGGCTTTCTATCTTGTTCCATTGATCTATGTTTCTGTTTTTGTGCCAGTACCATATTGTCTTGATTACTGTAGCTTTGTAGTATAGTCTGAAGTCAGGGAGTCTGATTCCTCCAGCTCCATTTTTTTGCCTCAAGACTGCTTTGCCTATTCGGGGTCTTTTGTGTCTCCATACAAATTTTAAGATGATTTGTTCTAGCTCCGTAAAAAATGCCATTGGTAATTTGATAGGGATTGCATTGAATCTGTAGATTGCTTTGGGTAGTATACTCATTTTCACAATGTTGATTCTTCCAATCCAAGAACATGGTATATCTCTCCATCTGTTGGTATCATCTTTAATTTCTTTCATCAGTGTCTTATAGTTTTCTGCATACAGGTCTTTTGTCTCCCTAGGTAGGTTTATTCCTAGGTATTTTATTCTTTTTGTTGCAATGGTAAATGGGAGTGTTTCCATAATTTCTCTTTCAGATTTTTCATCATTAGTGTATAGGAATGCAAGAGATTTCTGTGCATTAATTTTGTATCCTGCAACTTTACCATATTCATTAATTAGCTCTAGCAGTTTTCTGGTGGCAGTTTTAGGATTCTCTATGTATAGTATCATGTCATCCGCAAACAGTGACAGTTTTACTTCTTCTTTTCCAATTTGTATTCCTTTTATTTCTTTTTCTTCTCTGATTGCCGTGGCTAGGACTTCCAAAACTATGTTGAATAATAGTGGTGAGAGTGGACATCCTTGTCTCGTTCCTGATCTTAGAGGAAATGCTTTCAGTTTTTCACCATTGAGAATGATGTTTGCTGTGGGTTTGTCATATATGGCCTTTATTATGTTGAGGTAGGTTCCCTCTATGCCCACTTTCTGGAGAGTTTTTATCAGAAATGGGTGTTGAATTTTGTCAAAAGCTTTTTCTGCATCTATTGAGATGATCATATGGTTTTTATTCTTCAATTTGTTAATATGGTGTATCACATTGATTGCTTTGTGTATATTGAAGAATCCTTGCATCCCTGGGATAAATCCCACTTGATCGTGGTGTATGATCCTTTTAATGTGTTGTTGGATTCTGTTTGCTAGTATTTTGTTGAGGATTTTTGCATCTATATTCATCAGTGATATTGGTCTGTAATTTTCTTTTTTTGTAGTGTCTTTGTCTGGTTTTGGTATCAGGGTGATGGTGGCCTCATAGAATGAGTTTGGGAGTGTTCCTTCCTCTGCAATTTTTTGGAAGAGTTTGAGAAGGATGGGTGTTAGCTCTTCTCTAAATGTTTGATAGAATTCACCTGTGAAGCCATCTGGTCCTGGACTTTTGTTTGTTGGAAGATTTTTAATCACAGTTTCAATTTCATTACTTGTGATTGGTCTGTTCATATTTTCTATTTCTTCCTGGTTCAGTCTTGGAAGGTTATACCTTTCTAAGAATTTGTCCATTTCTTCCAGGTTGTCCATTTTATTGGCATAAAGTTGCTTGTAGTAGTCTCTTAGGATGCTTTGTATTTCTGCAGTGTCTGTTGTAACTTCTCCTTTTTCATTTCTGATTTTATTGATTTGAGTCCTCTCCCTCTTTTTCTTGATGAGTCTGGCTAATGGTTTATCAATTTTGTTTATCTTCTCAAAGAACCAACTTTTAGTTTTATTGATCTTTGCTATTGTTTTCTTTGTTTCTATTTCATTTATTTCTGCTCTGATCTTTATGATTTCTTTCCTTCTGCTAACTTTGGGTTTTGTTTGTTCTTCTTTCTCTAGTTTCTTTAAGTGTAAGGTTAGATTGTTTACTTGAGCTTTTTCTTGTTTCTTTAGGTAGGCTTGTATAGCTATAAACTTCCCTCTTAGAACTGCTTTTGCTGCATCCCATAGGTTTTGGGTCGTCGTGTTTTCATTGTCATTTGTCTCTAGGTATTTTTTGATTTCCTCTTTGATTTCTTCAGTGATCTCTTGGTTATTTAGTAACGTATTGTTTAGCCTCCATGTGTTTGTCCTTTTTACGTTTTTTTCCCTGTAATTCATTTCTAATCTCATAGCGTTGTGGTCAGAAAAGATGCTTGATATGATTTCAATTTTCTTAAATTTACTGAGGCTTGATTTGTGACCCAAGATGTGATCTATCTTGGAGAATGTTCCGTGCGCAGTTGAGAAGAACGTGTAATCTGCTGTTTTTGGATGGAATGTCCGATATATATCAATTAAATCTATCTGGTCTATTGTGTCATTTAAAGCTTCTGTTTCCTTATTTATTTTCATTTTGGATGATCTGTCCATTGGTGTAAGTGAGGTGTTAAAGTCCCCCACTATTATTGTGTTACTGTCGATTTCCTCTTTTATAGCTGTTAGCAGTTGCCTTATGTATTGAGGTGCTCCTATGTTGGGTGCATATATATTTATAATTGTTATATCTTCTTCTTGGATTGATCCCTGGATCATTATGTAGTGTCCTTCCTTGTCTCTTGTAACATTCTTTAATTTAAAGTCTATTTTATCTGATATGAGTATAGCTACTCCAGCTTTCTTTTGATTTCCATTTGCATGGAATATCTTTTTCCATCCCATCACTTTCAGTCTGTATGTGTCCCTAGGTCTAAAGTGGGTCTCTTGTAGACAGCATATATATGGGTCTTGTTTTTGTATCCATTCAGCCAGTCTATGTCTTTTGGTTGGGGCATTTAATCCATTCACGTTTAAGGTAATTATCGATATGTATGTTCCTATGACCATTTTCTTAATTGTTTTGTGTTTGTTTTTGTAGGTCCTTTTCTTCTCTTGTGTTTCCCACTTAGAGAAGTTCCTTTAGCATTTGTTGTAGAGCTGGTTTGGTGGTGCTGAATTCTCTTAGCTTTTGCTTGTCTGTAAAGCTTTTGATTTCTCCATCAAATCTAAATGAGATCCTTGCCGGGTAGAGTAATCTTGGTTGTAGGTTCTTCCCTTTCATCACTTTAAGTATATCATGCCACTCCCTTCTGGCTTGCAGAGTTTCTGCTGAGAAATCAGCTGTTAACCTTATGGGAGTTCCCTTGTATGTTATTTGTCGTTTTTCCCTTGCTGCTTTCAATAATTTTTCTTTGTCTTTAATTTTTGCCACTTTGATTACCATGTGTCTCGGCGTGTTTCTCCTTGGGTTTATCCTGTATGGGACTCTCTGCGCTTCCTGGACTTGGGTGGCTATTTCCTTTCCCATGTTAGGGAAGTTTTCGACTATAATCTCTTCAAATATTTTCTCTGGTCCTTTCTCTCTCTCTTCTCCTTCTGGGACCCCTATAATGCGAATGTTGTTGCGTTTAATGTTATCCCAGAGGTCTCTTAGGCTGTCTTCATTTCTTTTCATTCTTTTTTCTTTAGTCTGTTCCGCAGCAGTGAATTCCATCATTCTGTCTTCCAGGTCACTTATCCGTTCTTCTGCCTCAGTTATTCTGCTATTGATTCCTTCTAGTGTAGTTTTCATTTCAGTTATTGTATTGGTCATCTCTGTTTGTTTGTTCTTTAATTCTTCTAGGTCTTTGTTAATCATTTCTTGCATCTTCTCAATCTTTGCCTCCATTCTTATTCCAAGGTCCTGGATCATCTTCACTATCATTATTCTGAATTCTTTTTCTGGAAGGTTGCCTATCTCCACTTCATTTAGTTGTTTTTCTGGGGTTTTTTCTTGTTCCTTCATCTGGTACATAGCCCTCTGCCTTTTCATCTTCTCTATCTTTCTGTAACTGTGGTTTTTGGTCCACAGGCTGCAGGATTATAGTTTTTCTTGCTTCTGTTGTCTGCCCTCTGGTGGTTGAGGCTATCTAAGAGGCTTGATGGGAGGCTCTGGTGGTGGGTAGAGCTGACTGTTGCTGTGGCGGTCAGAGCTCAGTAAAACCTTAATCCACTTGACTGTTGATGGGTGGGGCTGGGTTCCCTCCCTGTTGCTGTGGCGGTCAGAGCTCAGTAAAACCTTAATCCACTTGACTGTTGATGGGTGGGGCTGGGTTCCCTCCCTGTTGGCTGTTTTGCCTGAGGCAACCCAACACTGGAGCCTACCCGTGCTCTTTGGTGGGGTTAATGGCAGACTCTGGGAGGGCTCACGCCAAGGAGAACTTCCCAGAACCTCTGCTGCCAGTGTCCTTATCCCCACGGTGAAACAGAGCCACCACTCGCCTCTGCAGGAGACCCCCCAACACCAGCAGGTAGGTCTGGTTCAGTCTCCCCCAGGCTCACTGCTCTTTCCCCTGGGTCCTGATGCACACATTACTTTGTGTGTGCCCTCCAAGAGTGGGGTCTCTGTTTCCCCCAGTCCCGTCAAAGTCCTGCAATCCAATTCCCACTAGGCTTCAAAGTCTGATTCTCTAGGAATTCCTCCTCCCGTTGCCTGACCCCCAGGTTGGGAAGCCTGACGTGGGGCTCAGAACCTTTACTCCAGTGGGTGGACTTCTGTGGTATAAGTGTTCGCCAGTCTGTGAGTCACCCACCCAGCAGTTACGGGGTTTGATTTTACTCTGCTTGCGCCCCTCCTACCGTCTCACTGTGGCTTCTCCTCTGTCCTTGGACGTGGGGTATCCTCCTTGGTGAAGTCCAGGGTCTTCCTGTCAATGATGGTCCAGCAGTCAGTTGTGATCAGCAACAGTAATTTAAAGAACAGCACAGGAGAAGAGATTGAGACGAAGGCAAAGAATGTGTTAAGGATATCAGTCACAGTAGCTTCACAAACACTGCTCTCTCTAAGGAAGCTGCCCTGCTTAAGGGACAGTCATAAGTAGTAGTGCTTCACTCTCATTGGCCCCCAATTCCTCTCCCCTCCACAGCTGATTGGTTCCACATGGGCACCAGACCTGCATCCATCCACCCACCCATCCATACATACATGCACACACACACACACACACACACACACACACATACATGTATTCTACTTTCTATGCATGCTTGAGAGGTGGGGGAGAGGGGAAACAGCCATGGATTTTGGAAGAGGGCATGAGGAAGTATTAGGAAGATGAAGTAATAAGGAAATATAAACACTTTGAAGAAAAAGAACTGAAACATATGCACAGAGAGAAAAGCCAACTGGTAAAAATACAAAATATAAAATCAGAAACATCATCCTTCTTAAAGAAGAGTGTCGACTTTTATGAATGCACAACTATGAGGAAATATCTAAAAGTACTCACATAATGTGTTTAAGTCCCTTCTATATTGTTACAAGAAAACTGAATTTATGACCTAGTAAATTAAACGAAGAACTTTGGTGAGCTAATCTCATTGACGTGAAGTTCTAAAGTATGATTATATATGACTCAATTCAGTTTTGTATCATTGCAGATTTCACTATTTTGTTAGCCTCCCATTCAATGTGAAGATATGCTGTCTAAAAATTGTTCTGCTTTAACAGACATGTCTGACTTTCTGACATGAGGTTCATAAAACATTTTGAATAGTTATAGAAAATCCAAAATATGACTAATGTAAGAGAAACTGATAGTTTATGAATGTTAATTACTGCTTATCATGTCAGATATAAATAACTTTAAAATGTACCCCAGGTGTTCTGAGGTTTTGGTTTTTTCAACCTTAAACCGAATCATTTCTTCCATACACATTATAAAAACTTCAGCATGATTCCCAGGGTCTGGAACCAAAGTCCCTCAGATGTCTCCCCTCTGCAGTGGTTCAAATAATTTTTTCTGATAATCTTCATGCTTACAGTGTGAGGGTTATTCAAGATTTTAATAGGAGAGAACTGAGAAGATCCTCAGAAAGAAACTGAATTAATAGTGGATTTCCAGTATGGATCTCCAAAGTTCTTTTTGCCAGGAAAGATAACATATTTACATGTTCCAGGGATTAAGATGTGGACATTTTGGAGGCCTATTGCAACAACCTGTGAGAATGGGAAGCAACTGGAAGTCTTATATATTGCAGTGGGAGTATAAATTAGTAAACGCTGTGGAAAATGGCTAGCACCTACAAATGCCAAACAACTGCATGCCTCTGAGCTAGCAATACTACTCTAGACATAGACCCAGGATAAGTAAGTACATTTGTCCACCAAAAGATATTGAATAAGAATGTTCACATCAGTACTATTCATAATAGCTCCAAATTGTAAACTACCCAGATGCTATCAAAAGTAGAAAGGATAACTAAACAGGTAGATCCACACAATGTAGTACAATACACTAATGAGAATGGATGATCTACAAATACACACAATAATATGGATACATATCACAAAAGTAATGTTAAGCAAAAGAAGCCAGACACAAGAATACATCCTATATGAGCCCATTCCTAAAAAGTTTAAAAATTAATATATTCTCTTAGAAGAAGTTCGGATAAAGCTACCCTTGGGTGGGGGTAATCAAAAGAGAACAAGAGATCAGAAGAGATGGTAACGTTCTGTCTTTTGATCTGGTGTTGGTTACACACAGGTTCAATTTGTGAAAATTTATTGAGCTGTTCACTTATAAGATATATACACTACAATTCTGTTAAAAAATTTTAAACTATGCTGCTTCATTGTTGCAGATGAGATTTTTTGTGAAAATTCATTGAGTGCTATGCTTATGATGTGTGCATTTATTTTTAAAAAGTCTTCCTCACTTCCACCCAAAAAAATTACACTGTTGACACTCAGCTAAGGGGATGAGAGACTTATTTGTGTCACTAGGGCTGGAGCTAACACAGGTTCTGCCAAAGGCTCCTCATTCCAAAGTCCCTCACTGCTCCTCTTCTCCCATAGATAAATAGATGATAGGTAGATAGAGGCTGTTGAAATCATCTTAGGTGAAAGGATTACAACCTGGGAATCGTCAGGGATTACTCCTCATTATCTGACCCCTGAGGAACTACCAGTTAGGTGTTGGGGAAGGGTGGGTGTTAGATGACAGATTCATTCTGGTGTAATGACTTTCAGGTGGCTGTGAGACATCATTACCGCATCTCAAAGTCGTGATTACAAAAATAGAGATAATATGTGCCCTGCTTACCTTCTAGAGTTTGGGAAGGAGTTGAATATGTAAACACATTGTAAGCCAAAAAGTGTTAAAATACTCTTGAGCCAAAACAATTTTCTGACTCTCTGGTTTTCACGAGGAAGAATTTCTCCAGGCAGCAGTCTCATGCTCCGCCCTTTGCACGCCAACTTCCAGGTGGAGCGCGTTTACCTAGCTGATGAGCTTGAAATAAGGAACCAGGCAGGCTTAGCTCAATCCTCTCCTCCCATTCCTGTCGGGAACAGGTACGAGGAGGTTCACATTCTGAGTCTCCTTCGAGGTTACAAGCAAGCCTCCGTGGGGAAGCCATCAGTTTTGAGGACTGCTTGTGACTTGTGACTTCTGTAGTCCCATATGAACTCAGCTGGGAAAAGGTAAGAATTAAGTCCCTAATTCTACAGATCTGTACCAGCAGGTAAGCTCTTACCAACAACTAAGCCCGTTTCCAATAGCCATGAAGCTGAGATTTTTATCTCCTATCTGCCTGAAATTTTTGTTTCTATCCCATGTTTTTAAAGAACACTGGCAGAAAAAAAAAAAAAAGTTTTCTCTTTATTGTGCTGCTTCAAACGCCAATAAAAGCTAAAATATTTGGTTATGCAACATATTTCCATTTGTTACCGTTACAGTTCCCATAATGTATGTTCAGTCCTAATCCCCTTTCTCTTTGCCTGAACGCTTGCTGTCTGTGAAATGATTATAATGGTTTTCAGAGTCCAAGATTTAACTTGCATTTTTTTCATGTGGCATGTAAACTCAATTAAGCAAATATTTTTATGTGGCTACTAAGTGTCTGACATTGTGTTAGCCTTGGGGGATCAAAACAGTGCTTGTATCCTGGACACTTTTTATCAAATTTTCTTTGTGGGAACTCATTTCAGGTTCTGATATCAGCAATGTTAACGGAAAAAAACAGCATCAAAGGCTTGCTGATTGTGCTTGTTTAATGTAGGAACTAGATACTCTTTTTTCACTTTTATATTCCAATGTATCATACAAAGATCTACATTCCTCATTCCAGTTAGGCTGTAATCTTAACGTTTCTTTTACTGTCACTTGATTGTGAAATGAGATATCATTATAAACCATTATAACATCATTATTTAAGTGAGGGAGAATAAAAACAAAATAAAACAAAGAAACAAGCAAACAAAAACAGTTCAGGTTCTTTTCATTAAGAAAAGAGCACCAGGCCTTTTTTTTTTTTTTTTTTTTTTTTTGGCCTCATGTGGGATCTTAGTTCCCCGACCAGGGATCTAACCCGCACCCCCGGCCGCAGAAGTGTGGAGTCTTAACCACTGGACCACCAGGGAAGTCCCCACCAGCCCTTTGTTTTAAAAAACTTGAGATGTAATTGACAGGTATCATTATATTAGGTTCAGGTGTACAACATTTGGTATTTGTATATTGTGAAATGACCACCACAATAAGTCTAGTTAATGACATCACTACATATGGTTACAAATTTTTTTCTTTTTTGTGATGAGAACTTTTAAAATCTATTCTCTTAGCATAGCAACTCTCAAATATATAATACAGTATCATAACTATAGTAACCATGCTGTAAATTACATCTCCAGGACTTATTTTATAACTGGAAGTGTGTACTTTTTGACCCCCTTCACCCATTTTACCCATCCCTCACACACTCCCCTTTTTCTTGAATTTTTGAATTTTATTTTATATTTTTAAACAGCAGGTTCTTGTTAGTCATCAATTTTATACACATCAGTGTATACATGTCAATCCCAATCTCCCAATTCATCACACCATCACCACCACCCCGCTTTCCCACCTTGGTGTCCATACGTTTGTTCTCTACATCTGTGTCTCATTTTCTGCCCTGCAAACTGGTTCATCTGTACCATTCTTCTAGGTTCCACATATATGTGTTAATATACGATATTTGTTTTTCTCTTTCTGACTTACTTCACTCTGTATGACAGTCTCTAGATCAATCCATGTCTCTACAAATGACCCAATTTCGTTCCTTTTTATGGCTGAGTAATATTCCATTGTATATATGTACCACAAATTCTTTATCCATTCGTCTGCCGATGGGCATTTAGGTTGCTTCCATGACCTGGCTATTGTAAAGAGTGCTGCAATGAACATTAGGGTGCATGTGTCTTTTTGAATTGTGGTTTTCTCTGGGTATATGCCCAGTAGTGTCACCCACCACTTTTGGCCACCACCAGTCCCTTCTTTGTATCTATGAGCTTTGTTGTTGTTTGTTTGTTTGTTTTTAAGATTCCACACATAAGTGAGATCATACAATATTTGTCTTTGTCTGACTTATTTCACTTAGCATAATGCCCTTAATATCCATTGATGTTGTTGCAAATGGCAAGATTTCATTCTGTTGATGGCTGAGTGATATTCCATTGTGTGTGTGTGTGTATACATATACCACATCTTCTTTATCCATTTATCCATCAGTGGACACTTAAGTTGTTTCTGTATCTTGGCTATGGTAAATAATGCTGCAGTGAACATGAGGGTGTAGATAACTTTTCCAGTTAGTGTTTTTATTTTCCTTGGATAAATACCCAGAAGTGCAATTGCTGGATTGTATGGTAGTTCTAATTTTAATTTTTTGAGGAACCTCCGTACTGTTCTCCATAGTGGCTGCACCAATTTACATTCCCATTAACGGTGGATAAGGTTTCCCTTCTCTCCACACCCTCACCAATGCTTAACATTTTGTGTCTTTTTGATAATAGCCTTTCTAATGTATGAGGTGATATCTCATTGTGGTTTTGATTTGCATTTCTCTGATTAGTGATGTTGAGCATCTTTTTATGTACCTGTTGGCCATCTGTATGTCTTCTTTGGAAAAATGTCTATTCAGATCCTCTGCCAGTTTTTTAATCAGATTGCTTGGGGTTTTTTGCCATTGAGTTGTATGGTTCTTTATATATTTTGCATATTAAGCCCTTATCTGATACATGATTTCCAAATATTTTCTCCCATTTTATTTTTTGCCTTTTAATTTTGTTGATAGTTTCCTTTGCTGTGCAGGAGCTTCTTAGTTTGATGCAGCCCCACTTATTTTTATTTTTGTTGTCTTTGCTTTTGGTGTCAAATCCAAAAAATCATCATCAAGACCAATGTCAAGGGGCTCAATGCTTTGTTTTCTTCCTTTTTTTGTTGTTAAATATTTACTTATTTATTTGGTTGTGCCAGGTCTTAGTTGCAGCATGTGGGCTCCTTAGTTGTGGCATGCGAACTCTCAGTTGCAGCATGCGTGTGGGATCTAGTTCCCTGGCCAGGGATCGAACTTGGGCCCCCTGCATTGGGAGCGCAGAGTCTTATCCGCTGCGCCACCAGGAAAGTCCCTGCTTTGTTTTCTTCTAGGAATTTTATGGTTTCATGGTTTACATTCAGGTCTTTAATCCACTTTGAGTTAATTTTTGTGTATGGTGTAAGATGGTGGTCCAGTTTCATTCTTTTACATGTAGCTATCCAGTTTTCCCAGCACCATTTATTGAAGAGGCTGTCTTCTGCCCATTTTATACTCTTGCCTCCTTTGCCATAGATTAATTGCCCATATAAATGTGGGTTTATTTATGGACTCTCTGTTCTCTTTCATTGATCAGTGTGTCTGTTTTTATGCCAGTACCATTCTGTTTTGATTATTGTAGTTTGTAATAGAATTAGAAGTCAGGGAGCATGAGGCCTCCATCTTTGTTCTTTCTCAAGATTGCTTTGGCTATTGGGGGGTTTTTTGCGGTTCAAAGCAAATTTTAGGATTATTCTATTTCTGTGAAAAATGCCATTGGAATTTTGATAGGGATTGCATTAAATCTGTAGATCAGTTTGGCTAGTATGGACATTTGAACAGTATTCTTCCAATCCATTATCATGGAATATCTTTCCACTTATTTGTGTCATCTGTAACTTCTTTCATTAATATCTTATAGTTTTCAGTGTATAGGTCTTTCACCTTTTTGGTTAATTTTATACCTAGGCATGTTATCCTTTTTAATGCAATTATAAATGAGATTGTTTTCTCAATTTCTCTTTTTAATAGTTCATTCTTAGTGTATAGCAATGCAACTGATTCTTGAATCCTGCAACTTTACTGAGTTCATTTATTCCAATAGTTTTTTGGTGGGGTTTTTAGGGTTTTCTATAATATAATATGTCATCTGCAGATAGTGACAGTTTTACTTCTTCCTTTCTGATTTGGGTGACTTTTATTTCTTTTTCTTGCCTGATTTATGTAGCTAAGTTATCCAATACTATGTTGAATAAGAGTGGTGAGAGTCAGCATCCTTGTCTTATTCCTGATCTTAGAAGAAAAGCTTGCAGCTTACCACTGTTGAGTATGTTATTAGCTGTGGACTTGTCATATATGGCTTTTATTATGTTGAGGGACATTCCCTCTTTACCCACTTTTTTGAAAGTCTTTATTGTAAATGGATGTTGAATTTTGTCAACATATTTTTCTGCATCTGCTGAGATGACCATATGATTTTTATCCTTTGTTTTGTTAATGTGGCATATCACATTGATTTTTGTGGATGTTGTACCATTACTGCATCCCTGGAATAAATCCCAGTTGATCATGGTGTATGGTCCTTTTAATATATTGTTGAATTTGGTTTGCTAATATTTTGTTGAGAATGTTTACATCTATGTTCATCAGGGATATTGACCTATAATTTTCTTTTCTTGTATGGTCCTTATCTGGTTTTGGTTTTTGGGTGATGTTGACCTCATAAAATGAGTTTAGATTGGTCCATTGTCTTCTGTTTTTTGGAAGAATTTGAGAAGAATTAGTATTAATTTTCTTTAAATGTTTGGTAGAACTCACCAGTGAAGCCATCATGTCCTGGACTTCTGTTGAGAGATATTTTGACTACTGATTCAATATCCTTACTAGTACTTGGTTTGTTTTAAGTTTTCTATATTTCATGATTCAGTCTTGGTAGGTTGTATGTTTCTAGGCTTTTTAAAAATTTTTCTTCTAAGTTGTCCAATTCGTCAGCATATAATTGTTCATAGTAGTCTTTTATCATCCTTTGTATCTGTAGTATCAGTTGTAGTCTCCTCTTTCACTTTGGTTTTATATATGAGTCCTCTCTCTCTCTCTCTCTTTCTCAGTGAGTCTAGCTAAAGGTTTGTCTATTTTGTTTATCTTTTTAAACAGCCAGTTCGAAATTTTATTGATATTTTCTGTTGTCTTTTCAGTCTCTATTTCGTTTATTTTCACTCCATCTTTGTTTACTTTTCTACTAACTTTAGGCTTAGTTTTTTTTCCTTTTCTAATTCCTTGAGGTGTAAAGTTAGGTTGCTTATCCAAGATGTTTGTTTCTTGATGTAGGCATTTATCACTAGAAACCTTCCTCTTAGAACTGCTTTTGCTGAAACCCATAATTTTGGTATGTTATATTTTCATTCATCTCAAGATATGTTTTTATTTCTCTTTTTTTTTTCTTTGACCCATTGGTTGTTCAACAGCATGTTGTATAATCTCCACATATTTGTGAATTTTCCAGTTTTCTTCTTATAATTGATTTTTAGTTTCATAATGTTGTGGTAAAAAAGATTATGATTTTAAATCTATTAAGACTTCTTTTGTGGCCTAACATGATCTATCCCAGAGAATGTACCATGTGCTCTTGAGAAGATGTGTATTCTGTTGCTTTTAGATGGAATTTTCTGTATGTGTCCGTTAAGTGTATCTGGTATAACATCTCATTAAGGCCAATGTTTCCTTATTGATTTTTTTTTTTTTTTTGGTCTTCATGATCTATTCATCGAAGAAAGGTGGAATATTAAGTCCCCTAATATTGTTGTATTGTTGTCTATTTCTCCCTTTAGGTCTGTTTATATTTGCTTTATATATTTAAGTGCTCCAGTGTTGGGTGTATAAATTTTTACAAATCCTATAGCCTCTTTTTAGGTTGACCCATTTATTATTAGATAATGGCTTTCTTTGTGTCTTATTACAGTCTTTGTCTTAAAATCTATTTTTTTCTGATACAAGTATAACTACCTCAGCCTCTTTTGGTTTGCATCAGCATAAAATATATTTTTCTATCCCTTTATTTTCAGTCTTTGTGCATCCTTAACATCTGAAGTGAGTCTCTGGTAGGCAGCATATAGATGGGTCCTTTTTTTTTTTTAGCCATTCATCCACTGTGTGTCATTTGCTTGCCATTTACATTTAAGATAATTATTGATAGGTATGTCCTTATTGTCATTTTGTTAACTTTTCTGGCTGTTTTGTTATTCATTTGTTCCTGTCTTCTCCTCTTGCTCTCTCCCTTTTGTAAATGGATGATTTTCTGTAGTGGTATGCTTAGATTTCTTTCTCTTTATCTTTTGTGTATCTACTATAGGTTTTTGCTTTGTGGTTACCATGTAGCTTATATAAAACAGTCTCTTTTAAGTTTATAACAACTTAAGTTTGAATGCATTCTAAAGCTCTACATTTTTACTCCATCCCCCCCACATTTTGTTTTAGAGGTCATAATTTACATTTTTTATCTTTTGTATCCATTAACAAATTTTTCTAGTGTTGGTTATTTTTACTATTTTTGTCTTTTAACCTTCATACTAGCACTATAAGTGATTAACTCACCAGTCTTACAGTAGATTGTTCTGAATTTTGCTATATACTTACCTTTACCAGTGAGAGTTATACTTTCATATGTTTTCCGGTTACTAATTAGCATTCTTCCTTTTCAATTTAAAGATGTCCCTTTAATACTTCCTGTAAGGCCAGTCAAGTGTTGATGAAGTCCTTTAGCTTTTGCTTATCTGGAAAACTTTATCTCTCCAATTTTGAAGGACAACTTTGCTGGGTAGAATATTTTTAGTTGGCAGTTTTTTCTTCCAGCACTTTGAATATTGTGCCACTCTCTTCCACCCTGCAACATTTCTGCTGAAAAATCTGCTGGTAGTCCTTTGGGGTTCCCTTTGTATGTAACAAGTTGTTTTTCTCTTGCTGCTTCAAGATTCTCTCCTTGTCTTAGCTATTTACAATTTAAAAATAGTGTGTATTGGTGTGGGTCTTTGGGTTCATCTTACTTGTGACTCTCTAGACTTCCTGGATGTCTGTTTCCTTTCCCAGGTTAGGGATGTTTTTAGCCATTATTTCTTCAAGTGAGTTTTCTGCCCCTTCCTCTCTTTCTTCTCCTTCTGGGATCCCTATAATATGAAAATGTTGATCTGCTTGAGGCTGCCCCATAAGTGCCTTAAGTTATCTTCACTTTTTTTCATTTTTCTTTCTGCTGCTCTGATTGGTTGAGTACTACTGCCCTATTTTTGAGTGCATGGATCCTTTCTTCTGCTTCACCTAGTCTGCTGTTGAACCCCTGTAGTGTATTTTTCGGTGCAGATATTGTATTCTTCAGCTCTGAATTCTATTTGATACTTTCTTATATTTTCTATCTTTTTGTTGAAATTCTCACTTTGTTCATTCATTCTTCTCCTGAGCTCAGTAAGCATCTTAATGACCATCATTTTAAATTCTTTGTCATGTTAATCACTTATCTCCATTAAGGTCTTTTTCTGTAGTTTTATCTTGTTCTTTTGTTTGGAATATATTCCTCTTTCTTCATTTTCCTTCTCTCTCTGTGCTGACTTCTCTGCATTACATAAAACAACCACGTCTTCCAGTCTTGAAGGAATGGCTTCATATAGGTGATCAACCCTGTCCTAGCTCTTGATTGTCTCTCCAAGCTCTGATTACCCAAGTAGCCAACTTTATTCCTGGTGGCTCCCCATAGTTGAGGGTGTGCAAAGACCTGTCAGTGTCCCAAACGGGAGGATTTCAGTTGGCACCTAGATTCAGGCTGACTAGAAACCAGACCCTCAGGCAGCAGGTTTTAAAGTATGCAAATACAGCTCTTTAAGAGGAAGACTCTGAGATGGGCATGTCTGTCTGCCCCCTCTGAATTGAGCTCTGGGGTAACAGCCAGTTAAGGACTGTTTTATTGTTTTCTACCATCCTGTTGAAACTGTGAACACAAAGCTCTACTTGCCACCAAATCTAGGTTGTCAAGGGATGTGTCTTCTGGGTAACAGCCACAAAAGCCAGGTCACCAGATGTGTACACAAGCTCCTTTCTCAGAGATACCAGCAACCTGGGTTGAGGCAAAGGGAGAGCACAAAGATGGCACCCATCTGTCTTCCCAGTCTCTGGAGAGGATGGTACTAAGCCCTTAAATCTGTATTTAATTATAAACCATCAGGCCACAGCTAGGAAGATGATAGGCTTTCACAGAAAGACTTGGGGGTGTATTTTAGTCTGCTATCTCTGTGCTGTGCTCTGGTTAAAAACTGTTTCTCTTTGGAGAAATGTCTATTTAGGTCTTCTGCCCATTTTTTGATTGGGTTGTTTGTTTTTTTAAATATTGAGCTGCATGAGCTGTTTATATATTTTGGAGATTAATCCTTTGTCCATTGATTCATTTGCCAACATCTTCTCGCATTCTGAGGGTTGTCTTTTCATCTTGTTTATAGTTTCCTCTGCTGTGCAAAAGCTTTGAAGTTTCATTAGGTCCCATTTGTTTATTTTTGGTTTTATTTCCATTACTCTAGGAGGTGGGTCAAAAAAGATCTTGCTGTGACTTATGTCAAAGAGTGTTCTTCCTATGTTTTCCTCGGAGAGTTTTATAGTGTCCGGTCTTACATTTAGGTCATTAATCTATTTTGAGTTTATTTTTGTGTATGGTGTTAGGGAGTGTTCTAATTTCATTCTTTTACACATAGCTGTCCAGTTTTCCCACTAGCGCTTATAGAAGAGACTGTCTTTTCTCCATTGTATATCCTTGCCTCCTTTGTCATAGATTAATTGACCTTAGGTGCGTGGGTTTACCTCTGGGCTTTCTATCTTGTTCTATTGACTTATTTCTGTTTTTGTGCCAATACCATGTTGTCTTGATTACTGTAGCTTTGTAGTATAGTCTGAAGTCAGGGAGTCTGATTCCTCCAGCTCCATTTTTTTCCCTCAAGATTGCTTTGGCTATTCTGGGTCTTTTGTGTCTCCATACAAATTTTAAGATTTTCTGTCCTAGTTCTGTACATACAGATGGCCAAGAGGCACATGAAAAGCTGCTTAACATCACTAATTATTAGAGAAATGCAAATCAAAGCTACAGTGAGGTATCGCCTCACACTGCTTAGAATGGGCATCATCAGAAAATCTACAAACAACAAATGCTGGAGAGGGTGTGGAGAAAAGGGAACCCTCTTGCACTGTTGGTGGAAATGTAAATTGATACAGCCACTCTGGAGAACAGTATGGGGGTTCCTTAAAAAACTAAAAATAGAACTACCATATGACCCAGCAATCCCACTACTGGGCATGTACCCTGAGAAAACCATAATTCAAAAAGCATCATGTACCAAAATGTTCATTGCAGCTCTATTTACAATAGCCAGGACATGGAAGCAACCTAAGTGTCCATCAATAGATGAATGGGTAAAGAAGATGTGGCACATATATACAATGGAATATTACTCAGCCATAAAAAGGAATGAAATTGGGTCATTTGTAGAGACGTGGATAGACCTAGAGACTGTCATACAGAGTGAAGTATGTCAGAAAGAGAAAAACAAATATCGTATATTAATGCATATTAATGCATATATATGGAATCTAGAAAAATGGTACAGATGAGCTGGTTTGCAAGGCAGAGATAGAGACACAGATGTAGAGAACAAATGTATGGACACCAAGGGGGGAAGGTTGGGGGGGATGAGATGAATTGGGAGATTGGGATTGATATATATACCCTAATATGTATAAAATAGATAACTAATAAGAACCTGCAGTATAAAAAAATAAAATAAAATTCAAGAATAAAAAAAAGTACCATACTAATGTTAGATGTTAATAATAATAATAATATTATTATGTTAATAATAATAATAATAGCAGAAATTGTGTGTGGGGTTTATGGAAATTGCAATTTTTCTGTAAATCTAAAAAATAAACTTTAAAAAAAATCTAAAAAAGAAAAAAAACTGTTTCTCCATTTGTTACAGTGCTATGGGACCTGCAAACATAGGTCCTGCTGGCCACCAGAGGCAGGTGATCAAGGGGTGTTCCCTGGGTAGAAGCTGCAAAAAAGGGGGCACAAGATGTGTGTACAAATTCCTTTCCAAGAAATACTGGTGACTGGGAGTGAGGCTGAGGGAGAAAGTGAAGATAGTACCCACTCTCCGAGGCCTTTGGAGAGGATTATAGTAGGCCCTTAGATATATTTTTAGTTAGAAGTCTGTTTTCAGGCTGTAGTTATGAAGATAAGCAAATAGGACTCTTTCACAGGAAGTCTGAGTGTTTTTCCGTCAGCTGCCTCGGATCTGGTCCTTGGGAGTAGCCAAATAATTCTATGCAAGCCCTTAAAGAATTGTTTCTCAATTCACTAGAGCCTTGTGGATCTTGTGGACACAAGCCCTCTTGGCTTTCAAAGCTAGATATTTTGGGGGCCAATCTCTTAGGATCAGGTCTTAAAAATTGGGATGCCTGATATGGAGTTCAAATCTTTAGCTCCTCAGGGAGACACCCAGGGTTGTGAGTTCCCTTCCACTTGTAGGTTGCCATGCCAGGGGTGGGAATTACAGTGAGATTGTCTCAGCCTCTCCCTATTTCAGTGTGGGATTTTCTCATTTATCTGATGTGTAGGAATTGCTCACCTAGTTTTCAGGTTTCCTTCAGAGGAGATTTTTCTATATGTAGCTGTAGATTTGGTGTGTCTGTGAGAGGAAGTCAGTTTAGGATACTCCTACATTGCCATCTTGAACTAGAACTTGCCAGCAACAGGCTTTTTAGGCTTTACTTCATAATTATTAAATAAATATACTCAGGAAACAATAGAACATGCAATAATAGACTTCCGTGGTCTTCGTGCTTCTGGTGGTCACAGAAGTAAAGCATCACAGTTGTAAGCAACTTCTAAGAGTATAAAATATTAAGTGTTTATTAGTTGTGCCTCAGAATGTGCCTTTGACTCTGCCTCTGAAGATTAGGTGCAGGTCCTTCCAAAGACTTGGAACTAAATGTGACCAATGGCAACTATTAAGGATCCCATAAGCATCTATCTCTGCCAACTCATGGAATCAGGAAAAGTGGAGAGTAAATATTAGAGTGATTTGAAACCTAGGAAGCAGGAGAAATCATGAGAGAGTTCCTATTTGCTCTGATTATTTCAAATCTCTTGGCCTGGCTAAACTGCATCTCAGGGAACATAGAGAACGTGTGGCTATAATTACTGAACCACTGCGGGTAATCATCGGGAAACCATGGAAAACAGGAGACATGCCAGGAGACTGAAGAATGGAAAGTGTTGCTACAGTTTTCAGAAGAGGAAGAAGGTATTTTTATTGAATTACAGATTATAGGGCTTGACAAAAATCCTAGAAGAGATAATTTTTTTTAAAAAATACATGAACACTTAGAAAAGGAAGCAGTGAAGACCAGAATTAGAATGGCTTCATCAAGAACAAGTCACTGCAGACCAACATCATTGCTTGATTTTTGACAGTATTACTAAATTTGGTAGGTGGAAGAAGATGTTATAAACTAGATTTTAACAAGTTACTAGCAAACTTTTTCATGATAGTCTCATGTACACAATGGGTAGGGGGAGATGGTCTAGATATTAGAACAGTTAGCTGTGAGTGATTGAATGATGATATCCCCATCCAAAGGGTGCAGACTAATCTAATGATGGGCTTTAGTTCTCTCTTCCTGGCCTCATCCTCATCAATATTTTTCTACGGTTTTGATGAAAATCAATAGCCTGTTGTTCTTATCAGATTTCAGGTGAAAGTTATAAATCTTAAGGCATCTGTCTACCATTGAGAGAGTGACCCAAGCCATTCTTTACTCCTAAATTGCTATAGATTATGCTGTGTACTGAGTAAATCCAAACCTCCTTCTCTAGCCATAGCTGATTGGCCAAGGTCACAGTGCATGAGCCAAAGCAACTATTCATGCAATCAACCCTATGGGGGCAGAAAGACCACCTTTGAGATGGCTTACCCCCCAAAAAAATCTTCCCTTAGGGGCTTCCCATATTAAATCCACACAAATAGAACAAATAGACCCAATCAAATATTGTCATTGGAAATAATAAATGCTAGAATAGAAAATAAATTTCTCTAAGTTTTTTGTTCTCTTAAATTTTGTATTTTTTCAAGACTACAGTTTTTTAAAAAAATTCTCATTTTTATAAGCAATGACATTTTACACAGAAAGCTATGTAAGCTCTTCTTACACAAGAATTATTTTTTCTCTCCAGGTGGTCTAGTACATTCCACATTTGTTTCTTTTATGGCCTGAGGTGCCAAAAGTTGATAACCACAACTAGAACTGAACATAATTCTTGACTATATCCCACATAAGTGAGGTGTGTAGATTTTTGCTTTCAAGTGTTGAGTTTTATTTTTTAGCTTTATTGGGTATAATTGACAAATAAAATTGTAATATATTTAAAGTGTACAATGTGATGGTTTAATATATGTATACATTGTGAAAGGATTCCCATAATCAAAGAATAAATTTAAATTCTCTAGTTTGGGAATCTAGCCCTTATTAGGTCTTCTGTTTTACAAAAGCAGTAGGACCCAGAATTGACAGTTCTTACAATCTTAAACAACAAAGATAATTTGCCTGTGTTGTAATGTTAAAGGGGTTGACTGACCATAATTTAAGGATCAGACAAAACTAGTACTATAATGTGCTATAGAATTAAGACCCTAAATGATCAACATGTTGGAATAATGAGCCAAATTGAAAAAAATTAAAGGAGAAAGTAAAAGGAAACAAAAAGCATCTTTTTGAGCTTCTATTCAAATCGGGTACTTTAGATGCAACATCCCATTTAACAGGAAAAAATGTTAAGCTTTACACTAGAATCAGACGGCAGATTTAAAATGAGGCTGAGGAAACTTAACTTTCAGGGCATCTTATTTGCATGGACTCTTTCCAAAGCTGCCATGTAGGCCCACAGTGTTAGTGTTGCCAAATAAATACAGGATGCCCAGTTAAATTTGAATTTCAGATAAACGGTGAATAATTTTTTAGTTTTTCCCAAACATTGCCTGCATCCTATATTTTTAATTGCTAGTTAAATCCTACACAGGGAAGAATCAGCACCCCAGATTGGCGCATCATCCTCTCTGCCCTCTTGGTGGTCTTAGATCCATAGATGAGGTTTACAGGTTACTCTACCTCTACCTCCTCCAGGGCCCAGTGACAGCCCTGTCCCAGGAAAACCTCAAAGAGTATCCAGACTCTCTGATGCCAAGGAAAAGGACATGAATGAAACTCTGCCCTGCTCCCCACTCAAGGGTCTCTCACTGATAGGACTTCATGGGTCTTCACCACCTCCTCCCCCCGCCCACACCAGGACGGGTGGCAGCGGTGCGACAGGAAACAGCAGTAGCTAGGACTTGGCCAACCTAGAAATCGAAGCTACCAAGGATCGTCCAGATGGAGATCAAAGCGCTTCAATCATCTGAGGATCCGCCCCTAAAAGTAGTGCCATCTCAGCGAAATTGGAGCTGGAGTTACATGTGTGGCATTATGAGTCACGAGCTGTAAAGCTGAAAGAAACTTTGCTAAACCATCAATACTTTAAGAATGAATTTGACTGACTATCCTAAGAAAAGACTGGATTATTTTTTTATTCTCCCCCTTGAAAACATTATAAAACTGCTGTATTAAAAAAAAAAACAAAAAAAAACTGCTGTGATAGAATACAGCAACCAAAGAATGTACAACCAAAGAAGAAAAATAAGTAGTTTAGAAGTGTATCCCGAGGTAATTTATTGAAATTAAAATATTATCAATTTTCTGGATTTGTGATATTTATAACAAGATTTACCATTATTTATGTATTTGTAGTTTATTATCATTTTTTAAATTTAAATTTTCAAATTTAAACGTGTCTAATTTTTATTCACAATGTTATATGCTTTCTCTTAAAAGGCCTTCAAAACTGTATGAGATTTAGGCCCCACAAAACCTGGGTCAGTCCTTGAATAGAATAAACTAATAGAATAAAACTAAATACTACAGCTAAAGGAAAGAATGAACAGAGTAAAAATGGAGGAAACCAGCATCTGAGAGTCTATTATTATGTTTCAGATTTAATGATAATTAAACTAATAATGATAACTGATATTTATTAAGAGCTTTCTACATGCAAGCTGTGTAAAGAGCTTAACCTACAGCATTGCATTTCATCAGCATGGTACTAGGAGAAAAGCACTCTACAAGTATTATCTCGATGGTGGAGAGAAACTGAGCCTTAAAAATATCAAGTAATTTGCTCAGGTTATACATCTATTAACTGCTTGAGATAAAATCCAAATCTAGGTCACCAAAATAATACGCTTTCCTCTCTTCTTCTTTCTTCTCATTCATCTTCCTTTCCTTTACACTGGAAATTTTTTTTTTTTTTCTGGAGCAATTAACACTGGGACGTAAATATTCACGTGCTCCTTTATCACTCAGTTAACACTTCTATTGGGTATGTACCATGTAAAGTAACTCAAAAGTTACCTTAAATCCAAAGGTATTTACAGGGACAGTTAAATCTTTCATTTTGCTGCTATATAGAGAAGCCATTACCCACTTTTCAAAAATGTATTGTCCCAGAAGAAACTCTGGGATTTTGTTTTTTCCCTGGAATGGATGCCCTCACAGCCATCTTTGAGAGAATTCCGAGAATGGAAGCAGTATGGTGCCTAAGTGAGCCAAAAGAGGAGTGAATCCAGCTCCCAGTGGTGTCCTCTGGGCCTGTTCAGCAGAGTGAGATGAAAATCTTCCTGTTTGCCTGAGTCAGGTTGGAAGGAATTTTCTGTCATTTACATTCAAAAGAATTCTGACAGATGCAAGTTTCCAAAGAGGAAAGTGACTATTCTGGAATCAGTAGTGGTTTTTGCAGCCAATGGGATAGAGTGATGCTAGCTATTTTTGTTTTTAAATCTCTTCTACGAATTCTACTAAAACTTAGAAAGACCAGATCTGTATTGGGTTTAGGTCAGGTCAAAAAAAGCAAATTCAGTGACTTAATAATGCTCACTTGTCACTCTCTTGCTCGCCCCTTCACACATGTCACACTTGGATTGAGATGGTGGCAGCAGGAAAGCACACACATCCGCCACAAAGCATCTGATCAGAAGGTGGGAGGAAGGTCATCCAGTGGGGACTGGGTGAAGGTAAGGAAGTACAGCCTCAGAGAGAGCCAGGATGATGAGAATGAAGGAAATGAAGAAGACTGAAGTAAATCTGAAAGCAAATATTTCTGAAAAGGAAAATGAGATCAATTGAGAAAGAACATCAAGGGAAGAAATAACAATTTTTTTAGTAGTAGAGGACCAACAAGACCCTATGTAAGTTCTTTACGTAGAAAAAAACTTAACAGATAAACCATAGATCAGAAAATTACAGGAAGAGGCTAAACTTCAATTGACAATAAAAATCTTTGTGGTAATTATAAAGTCTATGGAATAGATGCTATGAACCCATCTTGAAGACTTCACATTTTAAAAGACACTAAAAGATAAAAAATAATGCAATATGAAAAAGTTCTACATTTTACCAAGATTGTTTGAAAAATTAGTTTGAAATAAGTGTATTTCAGTCTAAATTGACAATTTCATGAAAATTACCAATTCATTGACAGAGTTACACAATTTGAAAAAAAAAAAAAAAAGAAAGAAAGAAAGAAACAAGAAAGGCAAAGTGAGCCAAACAAGAAAGGTGTGGATCCTGGAGCGAGGGGTGGGGTTTGGGGGGTGGTCAAGGGTTTGGGGCCAGACAGTCTGAAAGACTGAGCATCTCTTGAGAAGAAAAAGAACAAGATTTGCAGACGTTTCATATTCTAAATGCCTTCACTCTGTTGTCCAATCCCTTCAACATGTAGCTTAAACTTTGTGCTTTGGGTTTTGCCAAATGTTAGTCAGAAGTATTGTGGTCATATGCTAGACATTTTATTCCTTGACACTAAGGTGCTCAAGTGACAAGAGGTCTTGGAGCAACAAAGGGTTAAATTGACATTGCAGGGAGAATGCTGTGATCCCAAGATTTCTTCCCCCAGCTGTATATGTTCTGTATTATCTCCTCCTCTTGAGAGTCAGTGAGATGGTTAATGTGACTAAAACTCCTGTAATTAGGTTAGTTTATATAAAAAAGGTGAAGGGATTTTGCAGATGTAATCAAGTCCCAAATCAGTTAACTCTGAGTTCTTCAAAAGGGCGATTATCTTTGGTGGGCTTGACCTAATCAGATGAGCTTTTTTAAAAGGATTGGGTTCTTCCCGAAGGAGGGGGTTAAAAGGGTGAAAGTGTGAGAGGGCCATGTGGTATCTCAATGTATGGAGGGAGCCATGTGGCAGGGACATGAGAATATCATCTAGGAGCTACAAGTGGTCCCCAGCCAATAGCCAGCAGGAAAACTGAGACTTCTGTCTTACAACTCCAAAGAACTAAGCTCTGCAGCAACCTGAATGATTTTGGAAGCAGAGCTCTCCCTAGTCAAGCTTCTAGGTGAGAATGCAGCTGGCTGACACCTTGATTTCAGCCCTTGTGAGGCCCTTAGTAGAGGATCTGGCTAAAATGTGCCAGACTCCTCCTAACCTATGGATTGTGAAATAATAGACTTGTTTTATTGTTCTTAAGCAGCTAAGTTTGTGGTAGTTTCTTATACAGCAATAGAAAACTGATACAATTAGGAAATTCAGTTGCTACTATATTGTTTTAAAAAAACAATCTTGTTTTCCTTGTGGCTATCTGTAGCCAGAGCAGCTACTAAATTGGAACTAAAACATACAATATGGATGTATATGAGCCTTGTTCTTTAGTGCAGCCTTAATTGTACCTCTCTGAACTACTTGAAAACATGTCAGGAAAAGCTGTTTGTAATAAGCACATGTGATGTGCACCTAGAACTGCAATGGTTTCGTCTTAAAGTAGAATGAAAAGATTTAAAAGACGCATTACAAAGATCATTTATTTCAGAGTGAAAATACTACAGCTGAAAGGTCCATTTTATTTGATACTAAAAGGGAAAGAAAGAAGGAAGGAAAGACAGGAGGAAAAGAAGGGGGGGGGAGGAAGAAAATATCAAAATCTACGTTGAACCTGAAACTTGCCATTTCTACATATCTCAAACCAGCATGTGGAATCTCTTGAATGCAAAACGTATAGTTTTTATTTACCAGAATATTTCTATGAATGCAGCTTTTCATCAGGGGAAGGAAATTTTTGATCCATCTTATTTGCCTGTTTTATATGTCTGAGAAGTAATTTCTCTTTCATTTCCCAAAGCTGTAGTAGAAGTACTTACACAATACTGGTATTTACTTACCTATCCAAGATATGCTTAACAAACTAGACCACTTAAATACACTTTGGCAAATTGTGTTAACAATTATGGCCTCTGCAATGTTTTATAAAACATTCATTTTAAAAAAGTCACTGTACTAAGACATAAGTTTGGTCAGGTTTAGCTGGTAGCTACAAAGTAAATCAATAAAATAAAATTCTGAATATCTGAAAAAGGTATGTCACAATGTGTTATTGTAACCTACCATTTTTTATGGAGCCAGGAGTTCTATGAAGTACAGTTGTCCCTTGAACAATGTGGGCTTGAACTGTGAGGGTCCACTTAAACATGTATATTTTTCAGTAGTAAATACTATAGTCTACATGGCCCATGGCTGGTTGAATTCAAGGATGTGGGGGAACTGTGGATATGGAAGGCTGACTATAAGTTATGCACAGATTAACCCCCATGTTGTTCAAGGGTCAATTGTATATATTTACATGGATATCACTGGAAGGATACAAAGTTTTAAAAGT
The DNA here is from genome assembly GCF_028023285.1 of Balaenoptera ricei. Lineage (NCBI taxonomy): Eukaryota > Metazoa > Chordata > Mammalia > Artiodactyla > Balaenopteridae > Balaenoptera > Balaenoptera ricei. The sequence goes on from NC_082642.1 coordinate 6,811,417, forward strand.
AAAAGAAAAAATAAAATGTGGGAAGGGAATCTTGTGGACTGAAGGTCAGGGTAAAAAACGACTGAGTTGTCATCTTATATCCTTTAGTACTGTTAGAATTTTTTAAACATTCAGGTATTATTTCACTATGAGATAAAGTTAAATCCCCAATATGTGTTACAACAAAATAATTACATTAATCTTTCAGCTTGCAATGTCAATATATTACTTTCACTAGGAGGTTTTTATTAAAAGAATGCAAACAGCAGCCAGCAGGCCCACGAGGTCCAAGGCCTTGTGGTCAGTGGCTCTTCGTCATTCACAGTACGGTGGCATATCTGGGGAACTTGTCATTTCTTTTCCCCTTCAGAAGTGAGAATCCATTTGATTATGGTGAGTGATCCTTTTAATGTGGTATTGAATTCAATCTGCTAATATTCTGTAAAGGATTTTTGCATCTGTGTTCATCAGGGATATTGGTCTGCAATTTTCATTTCTTGTAGTAATTTTGGTGTCAGGGTAATGCTGGCCTTGAAAAATAAGTTTGGAAGTGTTCCCTCCTTTTCAATTTTTTAGGAAAGTTTGAGAAGAAGTGACATCAATTCTTTAAATATTTGGTAGAATTCACCAGTAAAACCATCTAGACCTGGGTTTTTCTGTGTTGAGAGGATTTTGAGTACTAACTCAATCTCCTTGTTATCGGTCTGTTTAGATTTTCTATTTATTCATGATAAGGTCTTGGTATGTTATATGTGTCTAGGAATTTATCCATTTTTTCTAGGTTATACTGTTCGTTGGCATATAATTTTTCATAGTAGTTTCTCATGATCATTTGTACTTCTGTGGTATCAGTTGTAATGTCTCCTCTTTCATTTTTGAGTTTATTTATTTGGGTCCTCTCCTTTTCTTAGTTAATCTGACTAAAGGTTTGTCAATTTTGTTTATCTTTTCAAAGAACCAGCTCTTAGCTTTGTTGATATCTCCTATTTGTTTTTCTGGTCTCTTTTTCATTTATTTCTGCTCTGATCCTTGTTATTTCTTCCTTTCTGCTAGCTTTGGGCTTCGTTCTTTTTCTAGTTCTTTGAGGTGTAAAGTGAGGGTCTTTGAGATCTTTCTTGTTTCTTACTGTAAGAAGACATATTTATATCGATATATTGATATATTTATCACTATAAACTTGCCTCTTAGAACTGATTTTGCTGCATTCCATGGGTTTTGATATGTTGTGCTTCCATTTTCTTTTGTTTCAAGATGTTTCTTGATTTCCTTTTTGACTTCTTCTTTGACCCACTGGTGTTCAGGAGCATGTTGTTCAATCACCACATTTGTGAATTTTCCAGCTTTCTTCCTCTTACTGATTTCTAGTTTCAGACTGTTCTGGTTGGGAAAGATACTTGGTATTATTTCAGTCTTCTTAAATTTGCTAATATATGTTTAGTGACATATTATGTGATCTATCCTAGAGAATGTTCTATGTGTCCTTGAAAAGAATGCATATTCTGCTGCTCTTGGATGGAATGCTCTATATATGTCTGTTAGGTTCATTTAGTCTTAAGTGTCATTCAAATCCATTATTTCCTTATTGATTTTCTGTCTGGATTATCTATATACTGTTGAAAGTTCCCTACTACTATTGCATTTCTGTCTATTTCTCCCTTCAGATTTGTTAATAATTATTTAATGTATTTAGGTGCTCCAAAATTGGGTGTGTATATATTTATAATTGTTATACCCTCTTGATGAATTGACCCCTTTATCATTATACAATGACCTTCTTTGTCTCTTGTTACAATTTTTTACTTAAAGTGTATTTTGTCTGATGTAAGTATAGCTATCCCTGTTCTCTTTTGGTTTCCATTTGCTTGAAATAATTTTTCCATTCCTTCACTTTCTGCGTATGAGTGTCTTTAATGTCTCAGTGAGTCTCTTGTAAGCAGCATATAGATAGATCTTATTTTTTTATTCATTCAGCTGCTCTGTGTCTTTTAATTGGCAAATTTAAACCATTTACATTTAAAGTAATTATTGATAGGTGAAGACTTACTACTGACATTTTGTTCATTGTTTTCTGATTGTTTTGTGGTTCCTTAATTCCTTTCTTCCTTATTGTCTTTTTTTTAATGAGTTGATGATTATTTTGTAGTGGTTTGCTTTGATTATTTTTTTTCTTTTACGTACAATATCTGTTACAGGTTTTTGCTCTGTCATTACCATGCAACTTTCATAACACATCTTATCGTTAGAACTCTCTATTTTAAGCTGATAACAACTTAACTTCAATTGCATAAGAAAGTTCTACCATTTACTTGCCCTCCCAATTAATGTTGTCTTCGTAATTTACATCTTTTTAAATTTTGTGTGTCTATTAATATAATTTTATAGATAGAGTTATTTTCAACATTTTTGTCTCTATGTGCTAGATTTCAAAGAAGTTTACATACCACGAAGCAGGACCAGAGTTTTTTGTATTTTTGTTTTTTTCTTTTTTTGGCCGCACCACAACTAAGTTTGTGGGGTCTTAGTTCCCCGACCAGGGATTGAACCCATGCCCTTGGCAATGAAAGCACGGAGTCCTAACCACTGGACATCCAGGGAATTCCCTGTACCAGAGTATCTGGATTTGATTATATATTTACTTTTACCAGTGAAATTTATATTTTCATATGTTTCTATATTACTAATTAGTGTCCTTTTGTTTTAGCTTGAAGAATTACCTTTAGCATTTCTTGGAGGGCAGGCCTAGTAATGATAATTTCCCTCAGTTTTTGTTTGTCCGGGAAAGTCTTACTTCTTTATTTCTGAATGACAACTTTGCTGGGTTAACTATTCTTGGTTGGCATTTTTTTAAAAACATCTTTATTGGAGTATAATTGTTTACAATGGTGTGTTAATTTGTTCTTTATAACAAAGTGAATCAGCTATACATATACATATATCCCCATATCTCCTCCCTCTTGAGTCTCCCTCCCACAAAGCACTGAGCTGATCTCACTGTGCTATGTGGCTGCTTCCCACTAGCTACCTATTTTACATTTGGTAGTGTATATATGTCCATGCCACTCTCTCACTTCATCCCAGCTTACCCTTCCCCCTCCCCATGTCCTCAAGTCCATTCTCTATGTCTGTGTCTTTATTCCTGTCCTGCCCCTAGGTTCTTCAGAACCTGTTTTTTTTTTTAGATTCCATATATATGTGTTAGCATATGCTATTTGTGTTTCCCTTTCTGACTTACTTCACTCTGTATGACAGACTCTAGGTCTATCCACCTCACTACAAATAACTCAATTTCATTTCTTTTTATGGCTGAGTAATATTCCATTGTATATATGTACCACATCTTCTTTATCCATTCATCTGTCAGTGGACATTTAGGTTGTTTCCATGTCCTGGCTATTGTAAACAGTGCTGCCATGAACACTGTGGTACATGTCTCTTTTTGAATTATGGTTTTCTCAGGGTATATGCCCAGTAGTGGGATTGCTGGGTCGTATGGTAGTTCTATTTCTAGTTTTTTAAGGAACCTCCATACTGTTCTCCATTGTGGCTATATCCGTTTACATTCCCACCAACAGTGCAAGAAGGTTCCCTTTTCTACACACCCTCTCCAGCATTTATTGTTTGTAGATTTTTTTGATGATGGCCATTCTGGCTGGTGTGAGGTGACACCTCATTGTAGTTTTGATTAGCATTTCTTTAATGATTAATGATGTTGAGCATTCTTTCATGTGTTTGTTGGCAATCTGCATATCTTCTTTGGAGAGATGTCTATTTAGGTCTCTGCCCATTTTTGGATTGGGTTGTTTGTTATTTTGATATTGAGCTGCATGAACTGCTTGTAAATTTCAGAGATTAATCCTTTGTCAGTTGCCTCATTTGGAAATATTTTCTCCCATTCTGAGGGTTGTTTTTTCGTCCTGTTTATGGTTTCCTTTGCTGTGCAAAAGCTTTTGAGTTTCATTAGTTCCCATTTGTTTATTTTTGTTTTTATTTCCATTTCTCTAGGAGGTGGGTCAAAAAGGATCTTGCTGCGATTTATGTCATAGAGTGTTCTGCCTATGTTTTCCTCTAACAGTTTTATAGTGTCTGGCCTTACATTTAAGTCTTTAATCCATTTTAAGTTTATTTTTGTATATGGTGTTAAGGAGTGATCTAATTTCATTCTTTTACATGTAGGTGTCCTGTTTTCCCAGCACCACTTACTGAAGAGGCTGTCTTTTCTCCATTGTATATTCTTGCCTCCTTTATCAAAAATAAGGTGACCGTATGTGTGTAGGTTTATCTCTGGGCTTTCTGTCCTGTTCCATTGATCTATATTTCTGTTTTTGTGCCAGTACCATAGTGTCTTGATTACTGTAGATTTGTATTATAGTCTGAAGTCAGGGAGCCTGATTCCTCCAGCTCTGTTTTTCTTTCTCAAGATTGCTTTGGCTATTCGGGGTCCTTTGTGTTTCCATACAAATTGTGAAATTTTTTGTTCTAGTTCTGTGAAAAATGCCAGTGGTAGTTTGATTGGGATTGCATTGAATCTGTAGATTCCTTGGGTGGTATAGTCATTTTCACAATGTTGATTCTTCCATTCCAAGAACACGGTATATCTCTCCATCTGTTTGTATCATCTTTAATTTCTTACACCAGTGTCTTATTGTTTTTTGCCTACAGGTCTTTTTTCCCTTTAGGTAGGTTTATTCCTAGGTATTTTATTCTTATTGTTGCAATGGTAAATGGGAGTTTCTCCTTAATTTCTCTTTCAGATTTTTCATCATTAGTGTATAGGAATGCAAGAGATTTCTGTGCATTAATTTTGTATCCTGCTACTTTGCCAAATTCATTGATTAGCTCTAGTAGTTTTCTGGTAGCATCTTTAGGATTCTCTGTGTATAGTACCATGTCATCTGCAAAGAGTGACAGCTTTACTTCTTCTTTTCTGATTTGTATTCCTTTTATTTCGTTTTCTTCTGTGATTGCTGTGTCTAAAACTTCCAAAACAATGTTGAATAATAGTGGTGAGGGTGGACAACCTTGTCTTGTTCCTGATCTTAGAGGAAATGGTTTCAGTTTTTCACCATTGAGAATGATGTTGGCTCTGGGTTTGTCATATATGGCCTCTATTATGTGGAGGTAAGTTCCCTCTATGCTTACTTTTGGAGGGTTTTTATCATAAATGGGTGTTGAATTTTGTCGAAAGTTTTTTCTGCATCTACTGAGATGATCATATGGTGTTTATTCTTCAGTTTGTTAATATGGTGTATCACGTTGATTGATTTGCATATATTGAAGAATCCTTGCGTTCCTGGGATAAACCCCACTTGATCATGTTGTATGATCCTTTTAATGTGTTGTTGGATTCTGTTTGCTAGTATTTTGTTGAGGATTTTTGCATCTATGTTCATCAGTGATATTGGCCTGTAGTTTTCTTTCTTTGTGACATCTTTGTCTGGTTTTGGTATCAGGGTGATGGTGGCCTTGTAGAATGAGTTTGGGTGTGTTCCTCCCTGTCCTATATTTTGGAAGAATTTGAGAAGGATAGGTGTTAGCTCGTCTCTAAATGTTTGATAGAATTCACCTGTGAATAGATCACTGAAGAAATCAAAGAGGAAATCAAAAAATACCAGAAACAAATGATAATGTAAACACGATGACCCAAAACCTATGGGATGCAGCAAAAGCAGTTCTAAGAAGGAAGTTTATAACAATACAGTCCTACCTCAAGAGACAAGAAAAATCTCAAATAAACAACCTAATCTTATACCTAAAGCAATTAGAGAAAGAAGAACAAAAAATCCCCAAAGTTAGCAGAAGGAAAGAAATCATAAAGATCAGATCAGAAATAAGTAAAAAAGAAATGAAAGAAACAGTAGGAAAGATCAGTAAAACTAAAAGGTGGTTCTTTGAGAAGATAAACAAAATTGATCAACCATTAGCCAGGCTCACCAAGAAAAAAAAGAGAGAAGACTCAAATCAATAGAATTAGAAATGGAAAAGGAGAAGTAACAACTGACACTGCAGAAATACAAAAGATTATGAGAGATTACTACAAGCAACTATATGCCAATAAAATGGCCAACCTGGAAGAAATGGACAAATTCTTAGAAAAGCACAACCTTCCAAGACTGAGCCAGGAAGAAATAGAAAATATAAACAGACCAATCACAAGCACTGAAATTGAGACTGTGATTAAAAATCTTCCAACAAACAAAAGCCCAGGACCAGATGGCTTCACAGGCTTTTTTTTTTTCTTTGAGCACTTTGAATATATCATCCCACTCTCTCCCGGCCCACAGGTTTTCTGCTGAGAAATCTGCTGATTGCTTTATCAGGATTCCTTTGTATGTAATGATTCTTTTTTTCTCTTGCTGCTTTCAAGATTCTCTCTGTCTTTGATTTTTGAGAGCTTGATTATAATGTGTCTCAGTGAAGATCTCTTTGGGTTGAATCTGTTTGGGAATCTTTCAAATTCCTACACCTGGATGGCCATATCTCTTCCCAAATTTGGGAAGTTTTCAGTCATTATTTTTTTAAAATAAGGTTTCTATCCCTTTCTCTCTTCTCCTCCTTCTGGGACTCCCTTAAGGTGAATATGGTTTCTTTTGATCATGTCCCACTGTTCACTTAGGCATTTTTGCTCTTTTTTAAATTATAATTTCTTTATTTTCCTTGGTGCATATCAAGAGATCTGTCTTCAAGCTCACGGATTCTTTCTTCTACCTGATTGAGCCAACTGTTGAAGCTATCTATTGCATTTTTCATTTTCATTTTATTATTTTGGAGTCTTCATCTCCAAAATTTGTTTGGTTCTTTTTTATGATTTCTATTTTTTTGTTAAGTTACTTGTTTTGTTCATGTTTCCTAAGTTTAGTGTTTGTCTGTGTTCTCATCAGTCTCACTGAGCTTCCTTAAGATAATTATTTTGAATTCTTTTTCAGATAACTTGCCTATCTCCATTTCTTTGGGGTTGGTTACTGGAATATTATTGTCTTCCTTTGGTATATCATGTTTCCTTCCTTTTTCATGTTTCTGATGGGTTTGTGTTGATGTGTATGCATGTAAGGGCACAATCATCCTACTTATTTCAGACTGGCTTTAGTAGGGAAAGATTTTCACCTAGAGGTGGCTGTAAAGGTGCCAAACAGGTGGGATGCAGCATGTCTGGTTCCTAGGAAGGCAAAATGGCCCAATCTCCATGCACTGCATTGGCTGAGGTTGACATTGGCCAGACTGTGGAAGTCTTCTTTGGCCAAGGTTATTGGGATCTTCAGAAGTGAAGTCTGCTGGGTCTTCCTATTCTTTTTGTTGTTGTTATTGTTTGCCTATGGGAGGAAGGTCTAGCTGAGGGGGGTCCTTCTTGGTGCATAGTCTGGCATGCTGACATTCAGTGCACTCATAGTGGTATTAGAGACGGGGTCCTAGGATCAGGTGCATGTGGAACTACCACAGCATCTGGGTCCTGGAGCATAGGTGCAGTTGCTGTAACTGCAGCACTGGTGTCTAGGGTGTGGGGATGCACAGATATCCCATGGAACTAATAATACCTGGGTCTCAGGGGCTCACTGCTGTGACTCCAGCTGACAGGTGGGGGTGGAGAGAGGCAGGAATGCAGCAGTGGCACAGGTCCTGAGATGAAAAGGTGCAGCAGTGACTCAGGCCCAGCAGATAGGGTGTAATAGTAGCACAGCTTAGGGATGGTGGGTCAGAGTCTCATCTCTGGCCCCTGGGGGCAGTCACAGGATGCAGTCACAGCAGCAGCATGACTCTGCTGGTGGTCTATTAATGCCATGTGTTGGGACCTGGGGAACTGGGCTCAGAGCAGTGGAAGCACAGCCCTGGCAATGACTGGTCAGAGATGTGAGCTGGGATCTGGGGAGTGGGGTTCAGGGCAGTGGCAGCACAGTCTCAGCACTGATGGGTCAGGGATATGACCTTCATCTAGGGACAGGGATCAGGGCAGCAGCAGCAGTCTGGTCATAGCATTGCTGGGTCAGAGCCATGACCTAGAAGAACCCAGGAGGTTGCATGTAGGGCAGCAGCAGGTCAGTCTCAGAAATGATGGTTCAGAGTCTTGACCTAGGATAGGGGGATGGGCCTCAGGGCAGCATCAGTGCCTCCAGAAATGGCTATTCAGAGCTGCAACCTGGAACTCAGTGAGTGGGACTCAGGGGGAGGCAACACCATCAGATAATGGCAGCCAAAGAGAGACTTCAGACCCTGGGGGCATGGCTCAGGGCAGTGGAGGTTGGTAATGGTGGGACAAAACCCTAACCTGGGGTCAGGGGTGGGCACAGAGCAGTGGCAGCTCCACCCCTGTATATGGTAAGGTGCTATGGCACCTTAACCATGAGAGCAGAGCACAGCAGCAACTGGGGCCCCTGAGGGCAAGTCTCACCTCAGCAACAGCTCCAGCCTCTGGGAGTAGAAGCAGAGGGGGGCACTCCTGGCTGTTCTGTTATCTAGGATCAGCATCCATGATGACTGTGGGAGACCTCTGTAGCAAAAGCTGCAAGCATCCACAATGGTGAAGCTTGCTGGGGTTCTCCCGCTCTCCTTCTCTCCACGTGGGGAAATTCCTCTGAAGGGATTCCTCCTAGTGTCCAGCAGCTCCAGACTGGGGGATGGAGTAATGCAGGCAAAACACTTCCTGTACTTTTTTATGTGGCCATCCTTAATTTTTGAGCTCTGCAGGGTTTTTGTTGCTACTTCTTTATAGTCTAAAATTCTCCCTGAGCTGTTTTCTTCAGTTTTTAGTTGTTTATTCATTCTTGGTTTTTTGTGGGTGAGATAAGTGTTGACACCTTCTAGCCCTCCATCCTGCTGATGTTCAGAAACTATCTCTTCAAATATTACATTTGCTTTATTCTCTCTCTGGAACTTCTGGAATTCTGATTAATTATGTTAGACCTTCTCATTCCCAACTCCATGTCAAAGATTCTCTTTTCTGTTTCTTTCCATCTTTATGGTGCATTCTGTATAATTTCTTCCAATCTCCCAGTATACTAATTCTTTGTGTCCAATCTAGTCATTGAATTCTTAATTATATAGTCATTTCCAGAAATTCTATTTGGATCAATTTCAGATCTATGTCACTTTGTATTGCTTGTTGTTCCTGCAAATATCTTTAAGTTTGCATTTTATTGCTTTAAAGATAATAATCAATAATAATTGTAGATTGTTTATTGTCTGTGACTGGTTTTTTTAATATCTGAAGATCCTGTGGGTCTGCTGCTGTTGATTCTGCTTGGTTTTTTTGGATTTTTTTGTTTTTTGTCTTGGGAAAAGGATATTATTTTATTACTACTTCCCAATTAAACATGTAGCATTATATTTTAGACTTTTAAAATATTAATCTGAAGATATATTTTTATGCTGTAAAATAATGTCAAGACTATAAATAAAGAGAAATAATAGATACTAATATCTGGAAAGGGAACAGTTTAAACCTCATAACATCTGTATGTTTCAATTCTGTAAACAAGAATTTTATTGTGAATTCAGTTTAGTAAAATATTTCCAAAAAAGTATTCCATAGTTAAACTACACGGTAGACAATGAATTCTAGCTTATAGATACCACAGCAGACAAAAAACCCCCACATATTTGAATAGTATATTTAGGTAATAAAACTTGTACTACAGCAAAGCAATTGCCTTATTAGCTGTGTATTCACATCCACTGTGCCTAATTCCTGGTCTTAATCTGATTCTTGAAATAATGTTGCAACTTGGAAGGAAGCTGAGAGGTTATCTAGTTCAACCAGTCACTCAGTGACTCTTTTACAATGGTAACTTGAATTTCCAGTATCTTCTTATATATTGATATTTTCAGTGCAAGTAGATTCGCTGCCTGGAAGTGTGTCCAGTCTGCTTTTTAAGAGTTCCAATTAATGTGTTCATTTTATTGGATCAAAAGTGGCCTCTCCCTGACTTCCTTCCAGAAGTCATATATCTACTTGAATCACAAAGAATAAATTTTATCTATCTTCCGTTTATGATTCCTTTAAATAGCTAGGGCAGCTGTTTACACAAGCTATTCTGCTTGTTTTCACTCTTGGTATGTTAGTTACTTCCTACTGAGCCTGATAGTCTTTGACTGTATATTGTTCATTGTCTTTGAACATTTATTTAAGGATTATTTTGGGGCTTAAGAGAAAGTTTATTTCTCCAGAGAGGATTTGACTTTGCTTTGAAACTATCAGTTGGGACCCCTTATTTCATGTTCAGGGCTTGAAATTCATTCCTTTGTAATATGATCTCAGGCTGCAAGGGCATGTGAGGGCTCTTCTACTCTGATTAACTCTGAGTGATGCTGGAGTCCCAGCTTATTTTGGAGACAGTCTGCAGTTAGATTCCCATTTCAATCAGACATGGGCATTTAATTTCTATTACTCTCACTAAAGAGGCTTTCAAAATGAAAGTTCAAATTTGCTAAAGTCACAAAAGCTTTCAGGAGGAAAGCAGCTCCCTGGTTTCCTTATCTCTCTAAGGTCCTGTTTTCCTTTCAGTTTTTGGTTGGTACTTCCTTCCTGTATTGTCAGCTCTTCATGTTTTTTAAGGATTGTTTTTAATAATTTATTTGAGCTTGGTAGCTCTTTTCAGTAAGAGGGTTGGTCCAAATAACCAAGCCTGCCAATACTGGAAACCGAAGTCTTCTCAAGTCTCAAAATATTTTAAAGCAATTCGAAAGGTAATGATAATATATAATAACTTTATAATATTGCTATTAAAATGGAGAATTGGGGCATTACATAAAATTAGGTTGAAATAAATACCCTGTGCTCTGGATTTTTCTCTACTAAGGTTTAGCTGAAAACAGGAGGTAGGGAGACTTCCCTGGTGGTCCAGTGGTTACGACTCCACGCTTCCACTGTTCGATACCTGGTTGGGGAATTAAGATCCCACATCCCGCATGCCTCACAGCATGGCAAAAAAAAAAAAAGACATAGGTGTAGCAAAATCTATAGAGACTGCTTTTGTTTATTTGTTTTTTAGTAGAGTTGAGGTCCTGTGAATACCATGCCAAAATATCAGGCAAACAGTGACTGAAATACATGTTATCCATAGATTCTTCTCCCTACCCACCTTCCCTTATACTTGAATCCATGCCTTTCTCTAAACTCCTAGATAATTCATATTTTTAGATAAAGAAGGGTTTACTTACAGAATGTTAAATTTTCTCCTGAGTTCATTTTTGTTGAAAACAAAAAACCTTCTGGCCAAGTCATCAATTCTACATACTCACACAATGAAAAAAAAAAAAAAAACTGATAAAACTTGTTGTTTGATACTTTACAGATAAAAAAATTCCTGAACTTTTGGCTCCATGAGACATGGCTGTGGAGTGTCATAAGTGTCATATGAACACTTAGACAAGGCAAACAGCCACACATGCAGGCATGTGGCTGGATACATGGGTTGCAGAGGAGGACCTGTTAAATAATTTCCCATTATCTTAGCAGTGTTTGGATTCATCACTCTATACAGATCTAATCTGGGACTCTGATTTAAAGTAGAGAAGAACTAAAGAGAAATATGTTGAGGAATAAATGCGGAGCTGTTGTTATCATTTTCTGTGTAACTTTACTGGCAAGAGCAAAAGGGTTCTTTGGCTATTTTTCCCCCCCAAAAAATGTTAAAATTATATTTAAAAATATATGTGAAAAGTTCAAGGAAACAGAAGTTTGTGAATCTGTACTTTTCAGACTTTTTTACCTACACAAACACTCAGTGTTCCTATGAGGGCTTGGTTGACCGCTGCTGAGACACAGATCTATTGATTATCATTTTGTGTTTATTCTTCTAAAATTCCATCTATCTACCTGCATCCTACACATTTTGGTCAAATCACTAACTCAATATTTCTTAAAGGGGTCTGCAGACATATTGTCATGACATTCTTAGATTTCAAATTTGAGGAATATTCCATTTCCTGATGATTGGTTGACAGTAGTTCCTTGTACCATTATTGTGTACCATTCTTTAAAATGCCTTCTGCATACCAAGCATTACACAAAGTGCATTATTTTCAATATCTCTAATCCTGGAAAGTAGGTATTATGATGATCCCTATTTTACAGATGAAAAAAAAAAAAGGATCAGAGAAGCTAATAACTTGTTTCAGCTCATAAATGAGCTGGAATTCAAATCCTAGTCTACATAACAGAAGTGCAGAAGACAGGAAGCTTGAGGCAAAGTTAAGAAGAAAAGAAAAGAAGACAAAAATGCCTCAAACTGCCTCATAGGTCATCTCCATGGCTGTAATCAGCCCTTGCATTTCTGGACAGGGATCTTTTTATTTTGCTGTTAGCAGGCTTGTGATCAGATCAGCTCTTGCTACTACGGTGGTAGATTGTATTCTTGTTCAAAATATCCATTCCCCCTTTTGAGGTGCCCCTCTCCATGGGAAGATTATACATCTGTGCTTCCTTGAAATCAGCTTGGCCACATGACTTGTCTTGACCAGTGATATATGAACAAAAGTGACAGACAGAACATTTAAGAGGCAACTCAAGATCTGCTGTGATGTTTTTAATCACTGTCATGAGTCTGGCAACAACCATGATAGGGGCTGCTCCTTAAGGCTGAGTACCAGGGTACAGATGATAGGGAGTATACCTGTAAACATGTGATGGACAAGTAATGTTGGTGAGAGAGAATTCTTTGTTGAAACCACAGAGATTTTGAGTCATTTATTATCATTGCTTTTGCTTTTTTGAGTCTTGATTTCTTCATCTGTTAAATGGTATGATAATACCCATTTGTAGATATTGTGAACATTGGGAGAATTATTTAAGAAAATGGAGTTAAAGAACTAGACACATTGACATATGCAATACCTGGTAGTTATTATTCCCCACTCTAGTGTTGAATGCTATATTTATCTAAACAAGTAATCAGATATATCTGAGCTTTCTTATTTCTGGGATAGACTGCCCCCTAACAAAATGAAGATATCATCCCCATGTAAAATTTGGCAGCAAAAAAATTTCTTTGCAAGTCAAAATAATAAGAGCAAAATACGCTAGTTCATTCCCCAAATATTAATAACTATCTGTCATGTATCAGGTACTGTGTTTAGTACTTAGGGGATACACATGCATACACACACACACAGATTCAGGTTTTTTCCCTAAAGGGCAGATAATCTAGTGGATTTATTAAACTTTGGTGGTGAGTTAAAGCTTTACAGATTGAGAGGGATAAACTAGGAGTTGGGATTACATGTCTCATTTTAATACAGGTATATTACCTTCTAGAAGAATAAGTCAAACCATCAAGGTAGTGTGCCTAAACAGATACCTGATTGGGTCTGCTACAATGGATAAACAGAATTTATTAGTAATTAATAACAGCACTAACATTAAATAATAATGTTAATATTTTTAAATGACCATTTTCAAAAAGATAATCTAGTTCACATTTTATTTACACTACACATTTCATCCATTCAAAATAAAAAGGTTAAACTTCAGTCCAATCCAAATCTAAGGACACCAAGTTCCTCACCATTAAATTAGGAATTGATTATAACTTGCTGTTATATATAACATGGCAGTGAGCACATTTATCAAGCCTTTAGAAGTACATTTCTTTGCCTGCAGGTTTCATGTTTTATTTGTTGGTTTTCACAGCTCAGACACGTGACAAAGTGCATTTCCATCCCGTCAGAAGCCATAGACTTGGAGTGAATGAGGTACTTGAACTGTGTGAGCTGAACCACTTGGGTGCAATGTGCAGAGGTAAGAGCATCGCCAGATGAGACTTGGGAGCCCAGGTATAGCACCCCATCTCTATGGCTCTCAAGGGACCAAAAATTATTTATTAAAATAAAAACATTAATTAGGCACTTACTATGAACACAACACCCTGGCTTGTAGAGAGCTTATACAGAGTGCCACAGATATTGAAAGCACATTCTCTGACCTCAAAGAACTCGGCCGAGTTCAATAGCAAAAACTGTATTGTAATCCTTAATTGTTATTACTGAGAATTGGGTGAGAAGAAGTGAAATCAGTTCTCTGGATCCTTGGAAATATTTACTGTGTATTGCCACATGTTTTGTTTTGTTTTAAATTTTATTTATTTATTTATTATTTATTTTTGTCTGTGTTGGGTCTTCGTTTCTGTGCGAGGGCTTTCTCTAGTTGCGGCAAGCGGGGGCCACTCTTCATCGCGGTGCACGGGCCTCTCATTGTCGCGGCCTCTCTTGTTGCGGAGCACAGGCTCCAGACGCGCAGGCTCAGTAGTTGTGGCTCACGGGCCTAGTTGCCCGCGGCATGTGGCATCTTCCCAGACCAGGGCTCGAACCCGTGTCCCCTGCATTGGCAGGTGGATTCCCAACCACTGCGCCACCAGGGAAGCCCCTTACCATGTGTTTTTTTATGGCAGAAAGCAATACAGTTCCCTGCCAGTGGCAAACTGACATCATTTAATTAGGTATTCTAAATGTATGCTTTCACTCACTTCTCTGTCAGCATTACCTTTTAGTAAAAGATCTACTGCGAGCACTGGCAAGCTTTTTTAAGTCAAATAAAATGAAAGAATTGTTTTGGGTATAATGCCTTGCTGCCAGACTCTCTCAACAAGATTAATAATTCAAGTGAAATACATAGCCAAAGGAATTGTATGCTTTCTCTCATTTGAACAAATGTTTAACTAATTATCTGCAGATGTGCAGAAAAACCTGTACAAAAGTAAAATGTATCACTTGCTACCACTTTAAATGTAAATGCATCCTGTGGCTCCCTTTTGCATATTAAGGAATTTTAAAAGTAAACATTTGAGTGAAACATCTTTCCAAATAAAATCTTACTAAAAACAAATACAATGTGAGCCACGATGTCCATTTTAGTAGCCCATTCCTGAACCAATATTAGCCTCTATTGAGGGAAACTGAGCTGTTGGAATTGATATAATCAGGATGTTCAGGTCTAAGTAGACTTTCTGAAAATACACAAAGCATTTGGTCCATTGTGGGGAAAAATTCCACCTCATTTCCCCCTGCCATGACCTGCTTATTCCATTTATGAAGCGGCTACCTGCTTTTTAGCTCATTTCCCATCAAAACCTAAAATGTGTCTGAATTTTTAATTTTGATGCTTACTCTTACAGCTTCATGTCCTAAACATTGTGTGGCTCATAGTACTTGACTTCAGAACTGCTGATGAGCTATGTGGCCTTCCAATAATATCTACCTGCTGGAAGCATGCATACAGGCCAACAAGGAATTTGTCCTGTCTTTCAGGGTCAAGGATGGCTTCTATAAGGGCCATATATTCAAAGTATTACATAAGTTCTTTACTATTATGGCATCATATAGATTTTGACACATGCATCATACTAAAACTTAATCATAGGCCAATACTGGCCAGTGGTATTGTAGATGTAAGCAAATATAGTAATAATCCATCAAATCTCAACACAAAGAAGCTTTAAGATCAGAAGTACAAGATGAAACTTTGGTCCTACTCAGCCTAGTGTAGATGTGGTAAGAAGTGGGAATATATAAATATACACGTACATACATGTACACACACAATAAAAAAATGTCTAGATACAGTTCATCAATTTCCAGAAAATTATATTATTTGGTGGTTAAGTAACCAATCTGTGAGCAATCCACAACCCTTGGCTTGTATCCCCCTTCTTTTCTGGCTAGATGCCTTTTGGCCATTTCACTCCTCAGGAATATTTCCAGCTATGAGTAGTCTGGGGGAATAAAAATGGTGAATATCAAATTAGTCATTTGGCCTGCTTGTCATTAGCTCTTAGGAAGGTTTGATGGGGAAAACAATGAAAATTAGATTTGTGGGTTGTCAGCCTCAATAATTTCTTCATTTTTACCTCTGATTTTTCATGGATAATGTAGAATTGGTGTTACTACTCAAATGTCACAATTTCCAAGCTTGGCTTGTTTTTATTGATTAAGTCATGAATATTCATATTCCTTAATATTCATGGTAGATCATATTCTTAGTCATAACAGGTTTCATTCCTAAGGTCCCTGTTTAGTTTTTACATAATTGTATTTGTGCAAATGACCTGTGTTATACAAGAATATATTTAGGATTTGGTACTTTGAGCACAGAAATTTTTCCATTTCAATCATAACTTCTAAATTGCAGAGACAGCAGTTTTAGAGTAACCTGTACTAAATCTGTTATGCTCGGAGAATAAGTTTCACTTGAAAGAAAGAAAAAGAAGTTATGTATGTCTTAAATTGTGATGGAAAGTATGAATGTCATTTCTATTTTCCAAGTAAACTTCAGCATATGCATTGGTGTTTTTCCTTCAGGTGATAGAGAGTAGCCAGACCAGGAGAATGTTCTTCCTCACCATGCGTACACTGAGTGTGCTCTCAAATAATTGTTTCTATGCTTCTCAAATACCCCAATATTGAATTACAAAAGTACTAAGCCCTTCCCAGAAAGCTGCTGAGAAACATGTGGAATATTTTACGCTGAAATGTGGTTGTGATTTAGTGGCACTGCATTAAAGAAAATACAGTTGTTAGACAAACCCTGCTAATTATCTTGTTTTGCCAGCAAATACTGGCACATGTGTTTTACAGAGGTGTAATATAATTCATTACCATTAAGAGGCAAGAAAGTTGTCATTAATGTAAGCTGTGCTTTGGGCAGAATCTGTGAGCAAAACGTAAACTTTCCAGTATTTCTAATATTAAAGGATAATTATCTTGTGAGTACAATCAAATGTAGTTATAATCAAAAGTTGATTATTAAGTACTGAACCAAAGTAAAAAGAATTGCATTCCTGAATTATATGTGTTATTTGCTCATAAAGTCATTCCTAATTTTCCATAAACAAAAGCCATCGTTAAACAATACAGAGGGGGAGTTTTTATCATAAATGGATGTTGAATTTTGTCAAAAGCTTTTTCTGCATCTATTGAGATGGTCATATGGTTTTCATTCTTCAATTTGTTAATATGGTGTATCACATTGATTGCTTTGTGTATATTGAAGAATCCTTGCATCCCTGGGATAAATCCCACTTGATCGTGGTGTATGATCCTTTTAATGTGTTGTTGGATTCTGTTTGCTAGTATTTTGTTGAGGATTTTTGCATCTATATTCATCAGTGATATTGGTCTGTAATTTTCTTTTGTTGTAGTATCTTTGTCTGGTTTTGGTATCAGCGTGATGGTGGCCTCATAGAATGAGTTTGGGAGTGTTCCTTCCTCTGCAATTTTTTGGAAGAGTTTGAGAAGGATGGATGTTAGCTCTTCTCTAAATGTTTGATAGAATTCACCTGTGAAGCCATCTGGTCCTGGACTTTTGTTTGTTGGAAGATTTTTAGTCACAGTTTCAATTTCATTACTTGTGAGTGGTCTGTTCATATTTTCTACTTCTTCCTGGTTCAGTCTTGGAAGGTTATACCTTTCTGAGAATTTGTCCATTTCTTCCAGGTTGTCCATTTTATTGGCATAGAGTTGCTTGTAGTAGTCTCTTAGGATGCTTTGTATTTCTGCAGTGTCTGTTGTAACTTCTCCTTTTTCGTTTCTAATTTTATTGATTTGAGTCCTCTCCCTCTTTTTCTTGATGAGTCTGGCTAATAGTTTATCAATTTTGTTTATCTTCTCAAAGAACCAGCTTTTAGTTTTATTGATCTTTGCTATTGTTTTCTTTGTTTCTATTTCATTTATTTCTGCTCTGATCTTTATGATTTCTTTCCTTCTGCTAACTTTGGGTTTTGTTTGTTCTTCTTTCTCTAGTTCCTTTAGGTGTAAGGTTAGATTGTTTACTTGAGATTTTTCTTGTTTCTTGAGGTGGGATTGTATAGCTATAAATTTCCCTCTTAGAACTGCTTTTGCTGCATCCCATAGGTTTTGGATCATCGTGTTTTCATTGTCATTTGTCTCTAAGTATTTTTTGATTTGCTCTTTGATTTCTTCAGTGATCTCTTGGTTATTTAGTAACGTATTGTTTAGCCTCCATGTGTTTGTGCTTTTCACGTTTTTTTCCCTGTAATTCATTTCTAATCTCATAGTGTTGTGGTCAGAAAAGATGCTTGATATGATTTCAATTTTCTTAAATTTACTGAGGCTTGATTTGTGACCCAAGATGTGATCTATCCTGGAGAATGTTCCATGCGCACTTGAGAAGAAAGTGTAATCTGTTGTTTTTGGATGGAATATCCTATAAATATCAATTAAATCTATCTGGTCTATTGTGTCATTTAAAGCTTCTGTTTCCTTATTTATTTTCATTTTGGATGGTCTGTCCATTGGTATAAGTGAGGTGTTAAAGTCCCCCACTATTATTGTGTTACTGTCGATTTCCTCTTTTATAGCTGTTAGCAGTTGCCTTATGTATTGAGGTGCTTCTATTTCAGGTGCATATATATTTATAATTGTTATATCTTCTTCTTGGATTGATCCCTTGATCATTATGTAGTGTCCTTCCTTGTCTCTTGTAACATTCTTTATTTTAAAGTCTATTTTATCTGATATGAGTATAGCTACTCCAGCTTTCTTTTGATTTCCATTTGCATGGAATATCTTTTTCCATCCCCTCACTTTCAGTCTGTATGTGTCCCTAGGTGTGAAGTGGGTCTCCTGTAGACAGCATATATATGGGTCTTGTTTTTGTATCCATTCAGCAAGCCTGTGTCTTTTGGTTGGAGCATTTAATCCATTCACGTTTAAGGTAATTATCGATATGTATGTTCCTATGACCATTTTCTTAATTGTTTTGGGTTTGTTTTTGTAGGTCCTTTTCTTCTCTTGTGTTCCCACTTAAAGAAGTTCCTTTAGCATTTGTTGTAGAGCTGGTTTGGTGGTGCAGAATTCTCTTAGCTTTGCTTGTCTGTAAAGCTTTTGATTTCTCCATCAAATCTAAATGAGATCCTTGCCGGGTAGAGTAATCTTGGTTGTAGGTTCTTCCCTTTCATCACTTTAAGTATATCATGCCACTCCCTTCTGGCTTGTAGAGTTTCTGCTGAGAAATCAGCTGTTAACCTTATGGGAGTTCCCTTGTATGTTATTTGTCGTTTTTCCCTTGCTGCTTTCAATAATTTTTCTTTGTCTTTAATTTTTGCCACTTTGATTACTATGTGTCTCGGCGTGTTTCTCCTTGGGTTTATCCTGTATGGGACTCGCTGCGCTTCCTGGACTTGGGTGGCTATTTCCTTTCCCATGTTAGGGAAGTTTTCGACTGTAATTTCTTCAAATATTTTCTCTGGTCCTTTCTCTCTCTCTTCTCCTTCTGGGATCCCTATAATGCGAATGTTGTTGCGTTTACTGTTGTCCCAGAGGTCTCTTAGGCTGTCTTCATTTCTTTTCATTCTTTTTTCTTTATTCTTTTTCGCAGCAGTGATTTTCACCATTCTGTCTTCCAGGTCACTTATCCATTCTTCTGCCTCAGTTATTCTGCTATTGATTCCTTCTAGTGTATTTTTCATTTCAGTTATTGTATTGTTCATCTCTGTTCTTTAATTCTTCTAGGTCTTTGTTA
The DNA here is from genome assembly GCF_028023285.1 of Balaenoptera ricei. Taxonomy (NCBI): domain Eukaryota; kingdom Metazoa; phylum Chordata; class Mammalia; order Artiodactyla; family Balaenopteridae; genus Balaenoptera; species Balaenoptera ricei. Next base: position 6,830,858 of record NC_082642.1, read on the forward strand.
AACATTTCTTGCATCTTCTCGATCTTTGCCTCCATTCTTATTCTGAGGTCCTGGATCATCTTCACTATCATTATTCTGAATTCTTTTTCTGGACGGTTGCCTATCTCCACTTCATTTAGTTGTTTTTCTCGGGTTTTATCGTGTTCCTTCATCTGGTATATAGCCCTCTGCCTTTTCATCTTGTCTATCTTTCTGTGAATGTGGTTTTTGTTCCACAGGCTGCAGGATTGTAGTTTTTCTTGCTTCTGCTGTCTGTCCTCTGGTGATTGAGGCTATTTAAGAGGCTTGATGGGAGGCTCTGGTGGTGGGTAGAGATGACTGTTGCTGTCAAAAATTACATTTTTAATGTTTAATTATGTAGAGCAAAACAATTTATTTTCATATGTTAATTTCGTGTCTAGCAAACTTGCTAGATAGTTTATTAATACTAATAATTTATTTGGAATCCCTTTGAATTTTTGAAGTAGACAATTTTATTACCTGAGATTAATGAAGGTTTTGTTTTCTCCCTTGCAAAGCCTACCCCCCAACACACATATATACACATATATACAAATATATATAAATATGCTTTGCTGCACTAGCTAGAGATTGAACAAAAGTGAGGATAATGAATGTCATTGTTTTGTTCCTGATTTTAAAGGGATGGTTTCAACACTTCAGAAGTCCTTAAGTAATGGGATTTACTTCAACACCAAGTAAGATGTTTGCTATAGGTTTTTATAGAATTCTTTATCAAGGTAAAGAGGTTTCCTTTTATTCCTAGTTTGCTAATTTGTTGGTTTTTTTAAGTCATGACTGATTGTTGAATGTTTTCAAACATTTTTTTGCTTCTGTACTGAGATGATTGGATTGCTTTTCTCCTTTAATACATTAATATTTTAGTGTGATTATTGACTTAATTTTCTAATGTTAAATTCAAATTGAATTTGTAGGATAAATCCAATTCAATCCTGATGTATCAACTTTTAATTTTATACATTACTTGATCCTGGTATTTATTTAATTTTGCATCATTTTTCATGAGAGATAATTTTCTTATACTATTCTTGTTGAGTTTGATGTCAAAGTTACATTAATTTTATAAAATAGAATTTTTTCTCTCTTTTTCTATACTGTGTAATAGTTTATTTAGAGTTGGAATGTCTATTCCTGGTAAAACCATCATGGTCTGATGTTTTCTTTGTGAGAAAATTGTTACAGTCAATTGTATTTTTTAAATTGTTACATTATTTAGGCTTTCTATTTTAATTTGCCTCCATTTTGATGAAGTATATATTTTCTATATATAACTTTATATGTATAGTAGATTTCTATCTGTATTTGCAGTATATAAAATTATTAGTGTCAAGATATTCAGCAACTTTTAATTTTTTTGTTTTAAAATTTCATTTCAACTTTTATGTAGAAAAATTGACTTTTTATGTTATACAGTTTTATGTTTTGACAAACAGAGTTGTGTAACCACCACCACAATCTAGCTGCAGAACAGTTCTACTACCCCCAAAAGTCCTTTATGCTGCCCCATTGCAGTCAACTCCTCCCTACCAGCCCTTACCACAAGCAACCACTACTCTGTTCTTCATCACTACATTTTTGCCTTTTCCAGAATGTCATAAAAATTAAATCATACATGACTTTAAGTTTGGCTTCTTTTGCTGAGCATAATACATTTGAGATTCACCCATGTTGTTGTGTGTATCAATAGTTCATTCCTTTGTATTACCGAGGAGTCTTCCACTGTATGGATGTTCCATGGTTTATCCACCCACCAGTTGAAGGATTTTTGTTTCTAGATTTTTTTCTACACAGTTCAGATTCTTGTTTTTAACTTTTTATTTCTCATATCATTTTAGATTTACAGAGAGTTGCAAAGATGTTACAGAGAGTTCTCATATCCTTTACTCAGCTTTCCCTATATAACTATGGGACACCCATCAACACTAAGAATTGATCAATAATACTATAAATTAAACTACAGACATTATTCAGATTTTCCCAGATTTTCTGTTAATGGCATTTTTCTGTTCCAAGTTCCCATCCAGGATACCAGGTTGCATTTAGTGATCATGCCTCCTTAATATTCTGTAATCTGTGGTCGTTTCTCAGTCTTTCCGTGTCTCTCATGACCTAAGCACTTTTGAAGAGTACTCATCAGATATTTTGTAGAATGTCCCTCAGTTTGGATTTGTCTGGTGTTTTCTCATTATTAGACTGAAGTAATGGATCTTTGAGAAGAACATCACAGAAGGCAAGCACCTTTCATTGTATCATATCAGGGAGTACATGCTATCAATGTGGCATCACTGGTGATGTTAACCTTGATCATTTGATTATGGTAGTGTCTGCAGGTTTCTCCACTGTAAAGTTATTAATTTTCTCTTTCCATTCTCTATTCATTAGAAGTGAGTCCTTAAATCCAGCCCACACTCAAGGGGAGAGGGATTAATTTCACCTCATGGAAAGAGGAAAATCAAGGAATTTATGGAAATATGATAAAACCACTAGAGTAATTAAAAAATATTTTCAGGAAAGTTACTGGAGGCTATGCAAATATCCTGTTCCTCTTTAAAAATTTCATCCCCTAATTTTAGCATTCATCAATGGAATTTGTCTGTGGCAGTTATTACCATGGTATTCTAATGGGGATTTTCTATTTCTTTCATTCTTTCTGCATTTATTAATTGAATTTCTTCTCTAAGAAAGATTTGTCCCCTCTCCAACATTTATTGATATTAGCATGAATTCATGGACATCTATTTTATTCTTTGGGTTATAATATAATGCTGTAATTATTTATTTTGTTGTTCAAATTGTTCCAACTCTGACCATTAAGTGTTGTGTCACTTTGACTCCTAAGTCCTTTTGACATGCCTCCATTTTTTAAAAGTACTTTCTTATTTTCTGGCACAAGATCGTTCAGATTAATTTTCCTGTTCAAGCCCTGAAATCAGCCATTTCTCCAAGGAGCTTTGGTTCTTTTTATTGGAAAGTGGTATTTAGAACCTAAGATCTGAGCACTTTTGCTGGCGTGTCACTTCTTTTAGGCCCTGTCAATGAACACAAAAATTTATACATTCTGTTATCTCATTAATATAAAGTTCAAAAGCAATAAAAGTAATTCATAGAGTAGAAATTGTTATTGGTTACCTTTGAGGAACAGAGAAAGTGTAATAGCAGCCAATATGAGGAAGACTTCTGGGATGCTGGTAATGTTCTTGATTTGGATGGCAGTATCATAGACACTTTCACTTCATTGAGTTGTACACTTACAAATTTTTGCTATTTTGTATTTCATTTCTTAATATAAAAGTTTGTATATATCTTTTAAAATGTACATGAGATGCATTTACACTCCCAGCAGAACAGCTAAAGTTTAAAATAGGAAAAATAAGCCTGAAAGTAAAAGACTAAGAATACCAAATGCTGAAGAGGATATGAGGCATCAGGAACCCTCACACACTGCTGGAGGGAATGTAAATCAGTACAACAGCATTGTTTGGCATTATCTACTAAAGTTGAACATATGCAAACCCTATAACCCAGTAATTACACCTGAGAATAAATAGGAAGAAAAGAAGGAAGAAAGCAAGAAAGATGTGTACATATGAACAGTGCTGTTCATAGCAGCATTGTTTATGATGACCTAAAGTTGGAAACAACCCAAATGCCCCCTCAATAGTATAATGGATAAATAAATTATGGTCTAGACATGCAATAGAATAATATTCTGTAATGAAAATGAACAAACTGTAGTTAATCACAGCAACATGGATAAGCCTTACAATATAATACTAAGGAGGAAAAAAACGTACAACAGATAAGTGTGAATTATTTAAAGTTAAAAACAGGCATAAATAAACTATGGTTATAGAAATCAAGGTAGTGGTTACATTTAGGGGGGATAGAAAAAGTTGTAAGAAGAATAAGAGGACACTTATAGGATGTTAGCCATCTTTCTTGAATTAGATGGTAGTTATAAATATTAGCTTTTTTGATAATCCATTGAGTAGCACACATTGGTCTGTACATGTATTCGTTGCTGAGGGCTGCTACAGAAATTTATTCTTACAGTTCTACAGGTTAAAAATCTGAAATCAAGGTGCTGGCAGGTCTTCACTTCCTCCAGAGACTAGAGCAGAATCCATTCTTTGTCTCTTCCAGGTGCTGGTGGCTGCCAGCACTCCTTGACTTAAGGCTACATCAGTCCAATCTCTGCCTTCATCTTCACATCACCTTCTCCTCTGTATGTTCTAACCTTTCTCTGCCTCTCTCTTATAAAGATGCTTGTGATGGCATTTAAGGCCCACCTGTATGATCCAGTATAGTCTCATCTCAGAATCCATAATTTAATCATATATGCAAAGACACTTTTTCCAAATAAGATGACTTTCAGAGGTTCTAGGTATTTGGATGTGGATATATCTTTAGGAAGCATTAGCAGGTTACCCCAGTGTACTTTTCAGTTTGTGTGTCCTATTTTAATTAAAATTTTAAGGTAAAATAGTGAAAGATACTTAGTGAAATAGAAACAGGAGAATTTTTTTCTTCCAGTTTTATTGAGATATAATTGACATACAGCACTATATAAATTTAAGGTGTATGTCATAATGGTTTTGCTTACATATATCATGAAATGATTACCACAATAAATTTAGTGAATATCCATCATCTCATATAGATACAACATTAAAGAGATAGAAAAAAATACAAATCTGGTCTCTTTTTCTGTGAGTTCTTTTGTTTGTTTGGTTCATTGGTTGGTTTTGAAGTATAATTGACCTACAACAGAATATTAGTTCCTGCTATACAACATAGTGATTTGATATTTCTATACATTTTGAAATGACCACCACAATAAGTCTAGTATGATCTATCACCATACAAAAAGATGTTACCTAATTATTGACTATAATCCTCAGACTGTACATTTCATAGCCATGACCTATTTACTTTGCTACTGGAAGTTTGTACCTCTTAATCTGTCTCATCCCCCACCCCTTTGGCAACCACCTGTTTGTTCTCTGTACCTGTGACTTTGTTTCTCTTTTGTTATGTTTGTTCATTTATTTTTTTTTTGGATTCCACATGTAAGTGAAATCATACAGTATTTGTCTTTCTCTGTCTGACTTATTTCACTTATCATAATAATGTCTAGGTCCATCCATGTTGTTGCAAATGGCAAGATTTCATTCTTTTTTATGGCTGAGTACTATTCCATTCTGTATATATACCATATCTTCTTTATCAATTCATCTGTTGTTGGGTACTTAGGTTGCTTCCATATCTTGGCTATTGTAAATAATGCCACAATGAACATAGGGGTGCCTATATCTTTTCTAATTTGTGTTTTCATTTTCTTCAGATAAATACTCACGACTAGAATTAATGGATCATATGGAAGTTCTATTTTTAATTTTTTGAAGAATCTCCATACTGTTTTCCACAGTGGTTGTACCAATTTACATCTCCACCAACAGTGCATGAGAGTTCCCTTTTCTCCATATCCTTGCCAATATTTATTAGTTTCATGTCTTTCTGATAATAGACATTTTGACAGGTATAGGGTGATATCTCATTGTGGTTTTCATTTGCATTTCCCTGTAGTGATGTTGAGCATCATTTCATGTGCCTGTTAGCCATCTGTATGTTTTTCTTAGAAAAATGTCTATTCAGATCCTCTGCCCATGTTTAAATTGGGTTGTTTGGTTCTCTGATGTTGAGTTATATGAGTTATTTGTATATTTTGGATATTAACCCTTTACTGGATATATCGCATGCAAATATCTTCTCCCATTCAGTAGGTGGCCTTTTCATTTTGTTGATAGTTTCCTTCACTGTGCAAAAGCTTTCTAGTTTGATGTAGTCTATTTTTGCATTTTTTCCCTTGCTTGAGGAGACATATCCACAAAATATTATTAAGACCAATGTCAAAGAACATACTGCTTATGTTTTCTTCTAGAAGTCTTATGATTTGAGGTTTTACATTTAAGTCTTTAATCCATTTTGAATTTATTTTTTAAATTTTATTTATTTATTTATTTATTTTTGGCTGTGTTGGGTCTTCGTTTCTGTGCGTGGGCTTTCTCTAGTTGTGGTGAGTGGGGGCCACTCTTCATCGCGGTGTGCGGGCCTCTCACTATCATGGCCTCTCTTGTTGTGGAGCACAAGCTCCAGACACGCAGGCTCAGTAATTGTGGCTCACGGGCCTCGTTGCTCTGCGGCATGTGGGATCTTCCCAGACCAGGGCTCGAACCCGTGTCCCCTGCATTGGCAGGCAGATTCTCAACCACTGCGCCACCAGGGAAGCCCTTGAATTTATTTTTGTGCATGGTGTGAGAAGGTAGTCCAGTTTTATTCTTTTGCATGTAACTATCCAGTTTTCCCAACACCATTTATTGAAGAGGCTGTCTTTTCTCCATTGTATATCTTGCCTCCTTTGTCATAGATTAATTGCCCATATAAGTGTAGGTTTATTTCTGGGCTCTATATTCTGTTCCATTGATGTATGTGTCTGTTTTTGTGCTAGTACCGTACTGTTTTGATTACTGAAGCTTTGCAACATAGTTTGAAATCAGGGAGCATGATGCCTCCAGCTTTGTTCTTCTTTCTTAAGATTGCTTTGGCTATTTGGGGTCTTTTGTGTTTCCATACAAATTTTAGAATTATTTATCCTAGGTCTGTGAAAAATACCATTGGTATTTTGATGGGATTGCATTGAATCTGTAGATTGCCTTGAGTATAATAGTCATTTTAACAATATTAGTTATTCCAATTCATGAGCACAGTATATCCTTCCATCTGTTTGTGTCGTCTTCAATTTCATTCATCAGTGTCTTATAGCTTTCTGAATACAGGTCTTTTACCTCCTTAGATTTACTCCTAGGTGTTTTATTTGTTTTGATGTGATTGTAAATGAGGTTGTTTCCTTAATTTCTCTTTCTGATACAGCATCGTTAGTGTATAGAAATGCAACAGATTTCTGTATATTAACTTTGTATTCCACAACTTTACTGAATTCATTAATGAATTCTAATAGTTTTTTGGTGGCATCTTTAGGATTTTCTATGTATAGTACCATGTCATCTGCAAACAGTGACAGTTTTACTTCTTCCTTCCAATTTGGATTCCTTTTATTTATCTTTTTCTTGTCTGATTGCTGTGGCTAGGACTTCCAATACTATGTTGAGTAAAAGTGCCAAAACTGGACATCCTTGTCTTGTTCCTGATCTTAGAGGAAAAGCTTTCAGTATGATGAGTATGGTGATAGCTATAGGCTTGTCATATATGGCCTTAATTATATTGAGGTATATTCTCTCTATACCCACTTTGTTGAAAGTTTTTGACATAAATGGCTGTTTAATTTTGTCAAAAGTTTTTTCTGCATCTATTGAGATGATCATATGGTTTTTATTCTTAATTTTGTAAATGTGGTATATCACATCAGTTGAACTGCAGATACTGAAACAGCCTTGCATTCCTGGGATAAAGTCCACTTGATCATGGTATATGATCCTTTTAATGTATTGTTGAATTTGGTGTGCTAATATTTTGTTGAGGATTTTTACTTATATGTTCATGAGTGACATTGCCCTGTAATTGTGTGTGTGTGTGTGTGTGTGTGATATCTTTGTCTGGTTTTGGTATAAGGTGATGCTGTCCTCGTAGAATGAGTTCAGAAGCTTTCTATTCTCTGCAATTTTTTGGAATAGTTTGAGAAGGATACGTGTTAACTCTTCTCTAAAAGTTTGGTAAAATGCACCTGTGAAGCCATCTGGTCCTAGACTTTTGTTTGGGGGGATTTAAAAAATATTGCGATTCAGTTTCATTACTGGTAATTGAGATGTTCATATTTTATATCTCTTCCTGGATTGGTCTTGGGATATTGTACATTTATAGGAATTTGTCCATTTCTTCTAGGTTGTCATTTTTATTGATGTGTGATTGTTCATAGTAATATCTTATGATCCTCTGTTTTTCTGTGGTGTTGGTTGTAACTTCTTTTCCATTTCTGATTTTATTGTTTTGGGCCCTCTTTTTGTCTTGATGAGTCTGGCTAAAGTTTTATCAATCTTGTTTATCTTTTCAAAGGACCAGCTCTTAGTTTCATTCTTTCATTTTCCTTTGCTTTTTGTGTAATAAAATTGTCTCTATTTTATTTATTTCTTCTCTGTTCTTTATTATTTCTTTCTTTCTAGTAACTTTCAGTTTTGTTTGTTATTCTTTTTCTAGTTCCTTTAGGTATAGGGTTAGGTTGTTTATTTGACATTTTTCTTGTTTCCTGAGGTAGGCTTCTATTGCTATAAACTTCCCTCTTAGAACTGCTTTTGTGCATCCCATAGATTTTGAATTGTTGTGTTTTTGTTTTCATTTGTCTCCAGATGTTTTTTGATTTCTTCAGTGATCCATTGTTGTTTAATAGCATATTGTTTAGCCTCCACGTGTTTGTGTGTTTTGTAGTTTTTTTCTTGTAGTTGACTTCTAGTCTCATAGCCTTGTGGTCAGAAAAAAAAGCTTGATATGATTTCAATCTTCTTAAATTTACTGAGACTTGTGACCTAGCATGAGATCTATCCTGGAGAACTTTCCATGTGAACTTGAAAAGAATATGTATTCTGCTGCTTTTGGATGGAATGCTCTATATATATTAAGTACATTCAATCTGATGTGTCATTTATGGCCAGTGTTTCCTTATTGATTTTCTATCTGGATTATCTGTCCATTGATGTAAGTGGAGTGTTGATGTCCCCTACTATTATTGTGTTATTGTGAATTTCTCTCCTTGTGTCTGTTAATAATTATTTATGTATTTGGTGTTCCTGTGTTGGGTGCATATGTTTACAATTGTTATACCTTCTTCTTGGTTGCTCCCTTGAACATTATGTAATGTCCTTCTTTGTCTCTTGTTACAGTCTTCTTTTAAATTTGATTTTGTCTGATATAAATATTGTGTACCCAAGCATTCTTTTCATTTGTATTTGCATGGAATAACTTTTTCCATTCTCTCACATTCAGTCTGTGTATGTCTTTAGATCTGAAGTGAGTCTCTTGTAGGCAGCATAAATATGAGTCTTGTTTTTGTGTCCATTCAGCCACTCTATGTCTTTTGATTGGAGCATTTAGTTCATTTATATTTAAAGTAATTATTGATACGTATGTACTTACTGCCATTTGGTTAATTGTTTTGGAGTTGTTTTTGCAGTTCTTTTTTGTTCTTTTCTTCTTCTTTTGCTCCCTTCTCTTGTGATTTGATAACCATCTTTACATTATGTTTAGATTCTTTCTCTTTTTTGTATGTGTATATATTATAGATTTTTGGCTTGTGGTTACCATGAGGTTTATATATAGCAATCTATATGTATACATGATTATTTCAAGTTGCTTATCCCTTAAGTTCAAACATATTTTAACAACTCTGCATTTTTACTCCCCCCAACCAGCGTTCACTATTTTTAACCTCATATTTTGTATCTTTTTGTTTTGCTTATCCCTTAACTACTTATTGTGGATACAGATGATTTTACTACTTTTTTCTTTTAACCTTCCTACTAGCTTTATAGGTGGTTGATTTACTTCCTTTACTGTATATATGCCTTTACCAATGAGATTTTTCCTTTTATAAGTTTTATATTTCTAGTTGTGGCCTTTTCTTTTTCTTTTCTACTTAGAAAAGTCCCTTTAACATTTCTTGTAAAGCTGGATTCATGATGCTGAACTCTTTTAGCTTTTGGTTGTCTGTAGAACTTTTGATCTCTCCTTCAAATCTGAAGGAAAGCCTTGCCAGGTAGATTATTCTTAGTTGTAGGTTTTCCTCTTCCATCACTGTAAATATATCATGCCATTCCCTTCTGACCTGCAGAGTTTCTGCTGACAAGTCAGCTGATTGCCTTATGGGCGTTCCTTTGTATGTAACTTGTTGCTTTTCCCTCGCTGCTTTTAATGTTCTCTCTTTATCTATAATTTTTGCCATTTTAATTACAATGTGTTTGGCATGGTCCTCTTTGGCTTGATCCTGTTTGTGACTCTCTGTGCTGCTTGGACCAGAATGTCTGTTTCCTTTCTCAGATTAGGGAAGTTTTCTGCTATTATGTCTTCAAATAATTTCTCTGCCCCTTTATCTCTCTCTTTTATAATACAAATGATAGTATGTTTGATGTCGTTTCAGAGGTCTCTTTTCTTTTTACAGTAAGTCCCCTACATACGGATGAGTTCCATTCTGAGAGCACATTCATAAGTCCAATTTCTAAGTCCAACAAAATTAGCCTAGGCACCCAATTAACACAATTATCTATATAGTACTGTACTGTAATAGGTTTATAATAGTTTTCACACAAATAATACATTAAAAAAACCAAAAAAAAAAGGAAACTTATTTTTTTAATTAATTATTTATTTATTTATTTATGGCTGTGTTGGGTCTTCGTTTCTGTGTGAGGGCTTTCTCCAGTTGCGGCAAGTTGGTTGCCAGACCCTGCCTTGTGTGGAAGCTACTGGCCACTGGTGGCTGGAGCTCTGTCACAGAGCAGCTGGTTCAGAGCCCCTGAGGGCCCAGGGTTGGTGCTGGCTCACTGGTTGGCAGAGCCAGGTCCTAGGGTTTGTGTTTGTGGATCCAGGGGTCCTGCATCTACTGTCCACCTGCTGATGGGCAAGGTAGGTTCCTGACATGGCTGGCTGCAGGGTCAGGGGGTGTCCCAAAGCTGGTGTAGACTGGCTGGTGAGCGGGGCTGGATCCTGCGGTGGCTGGCTGATAATCCTAAGGTGTCTCAAAGCCGGTGTCAGCCTGATAATGGGTGGGGTTAGGTCCTGGGTATAGTACCGGTCCTCCGGTGGGTGGAGTTTGGTCCTGGGGTCTTTGGTTTTTGGGCCCAGGGGTCTGGAGCTGGTGTTTACCCACTGGTGGGTGGGCCTGGGGACCCTCTGGGTGGCTCAGTGTTGGGTGGAGCCAGGTCCCAGTGTCTGTAGCTGCTGGGCCCTAGGGGTCTCGGAGATTGTGCCTGCCCTCTGGTGGATGAGGCTTGTCCCAGTACTAGTGTCAGCCCAGGAGTGGATGGAGCTATGTCCCAGGGTTTCCGGCTGCAGGACCCTGGGGATCCTGAGGCTAGTGCTGGCTCACTATTGCGTAGAGCTGAATTCTGTGGTATTTGGATGCAGGCCCCTGGTGCTCCAGAGTTGGCTTTGGCCAACTAGTGAGCGGGGTCAAGTCCCAGGGGTTCCCTGGGCTAGTGCCAGGTCACTAGTGAATGGAGCTGTATCTTGTGGTCTCTGGCTACAGGGCCCTGGGGGTCCTGTAGCTGGTTTGGCCTGCTGGTGAGCAGGCTGGTTCCTGACATGGCTGGCTGCAAGGCCTAGGGTATCCTGAAGCCGGTGTCAGCCTGCTGGTGGGTGGGGTCAGATCCTCAGGCAATGGCTGAGGCCCAAGGTGTTCCAGAGCTGATGTTTGCCCACTGTTGGGTGGGGGCAGGGCCCAGGTGGTCCTGGGGCCAGTGCTGGTGCATTGTTGGGCAAGGCTGGGTCCTGGGCCCTCTGTAGATGGGTCACATCCTGGTGGCATCTAGGGGCTCAGGGAGTCCTAGTGTAGCTGGCCTGCTGGTGGGTGGGGCTGTGTCCCTGCCCAGCTAGCTGCTGACCTTAGGCATCCAAGTACTTGTTCTGACACCGGGTGGGGTCAGGTCCCGGTGCTAATAAACTCGAGGGAAAACTTCAAAATGGCACTTGCAAGCACCATTGCCTTCATGGTAGAATGAGCTCCTCACAATGGCTGCTGTCAGCATCTATATCCACCAAAGTGAGCTCCAGTTGCCTCCTGCCTCTCTGGGAGACTCTCCAAGATCAGCAAATGGGTCTAACCCAGGCTTCTTTCAAACTGTTGCTTCTTCCCTGGGTTTCAGAGTGAGTGAGATTTTGTGTGTGCCCTTTAAGAGTGGAGTTTCTGTTTCCTACAGCCCTCTGGCTCTCCCAAAAATAAGCCCTGCTGGCCTTCAAAGCCAGATGTTCTGGTGCTCATCTTCCCAGTGCAGGAAACCCCAAAGTGGGGAGACCAGTGTGGGGTTTGGACCCCTCATTCCTTGAGGAGAACCTCTGCAATTATAATTATCCTCCCATTTGTGGGTCCACCCACCTGGAGGTATGAGTTTTGACTATACTGCATCTCTGCAGTCTTCCTACCCATCTTGTTATTGTTTCTTCTTTACATCTTTAATTGTAGAAGATCTTTTCTGCTAGTGTTTAGGTCTTTCTCATCAGTAATTGCTCTGTAAATAGTTGTAATTTTGCTGTGCCTATGGAAGGAGGTGAGCTCAGGGTCTTCCTACTCTACCATCTTGGCTATTTCCCTGAACAGGTATTATTTTTAAAAACCAAAGCAACAATAAACATATGGCCACCTTCACACATGGCCATTTATGTGTGTACTCCTCTATAGGTAACTGTGATAAAGGTGATGATTGACCATTTGTCTTGTTCTCTTCATTACATTATTAACTCCTCAAAGCAAAGACTGTGCTTCTTCATGATGTAACTCTTTCTGTAGAGTGCATGGTGCATGGTGCATCGCTGATGCAGGTAATGATGGCATTGAAGAGGAGGATTCAAATTACATTCCATATAATAATTTTTTTAAATTAATTAATTAATTAATTAATTTTTTGGCTGTGTTGGGTCTTCGTTTCTGTGTGAGGGCTTTCTCTAGTTGCGGCAAGTGGGGACCACTCTTCATCACGGTGCGCGGGCCTCTCACTATCGCAGCCTCTCTTGTTGCGGAGCACAGGCTCCAGACGCACAGGCTCAGTAGTTGTGGCTCACAGGCCCAGTTGCTCCGCAGCACGTGGGATCTTCCCAGACCAGGGCTCGAACCTGTGTCACCTGCATTGGCAGGCAGACTCTCAACCACTGTGCCACCAGGGAAGCCCCCATATAATAATTTATAGGTAAATGGACCTCTTTCCAAACTCTGAAGTCACTCCATAGATGTGTTTTCTGTATTACCTGACATTGTTAAATTAAAAACAATTTTTTTGTAATTTATTTATTTTCTTTATTTTATTTTTGGCTGCGTTGGGTCTTCGTTGCTGCGCGTGGGTTTTTCTCTAGTTGTGGCAAGCGGGGGCTACTCTTTGTTGCAGTGCACGGCCTTCTCATTGTGGTGGCTTCTCTTGTTGTGGAGCACGGGCTCTAGGCACACAGGCTTCAGTAGTTGTGGCACACGGACTCAGTAGTTGTGGCTCACGGGCTCTAGAGTGCAGGCTCAGTAGTTGTGGTGCACGGGCCTAGTTGCTCTGTGGCATGTGGGATCTTCCCGGACCAGGGCTCGAACCAGTGTCCCCTGCATTGGCAGGCAGATTCTTAACCACTGTGCCACCAGGGAAGTCCCCCTGACATTGTTAGAAAGTGACATATTTACAAGTTATATATTTAGAGTTCTCCGATCCCAGTAAAAACTCTTGGTCCTAACAAGGAAAGGTCTGTTCTGTGCTTTTACTTTAGCAGAGGACATGTTTAAACAGTGTGCTAACTGGTGAACTGTTCTGTGTACATGTCCATAAAATTAGCCAGGAGTTTCTTATACTATATTATATCTATTAAGTGGAGAATTTAGCTTTAAATAGTGAGTAGTAAGTAGACTACTCAGTTATATTCCTTTGAGGGACAGGGCTAAAACTATAAAAGAGTAGAAAATAAAATTAATTAAGACATTTAAACTTTGTTTTCACATTAACCAGAAAGAACAACTGGTTTAAATATATGCAGGAGTCACGCAGTTTCTAGCTATTTTCCTCATCAAGACTTGCGGTGAATCTATCCCAGCTGATGAATGACCAACATCCTACTTTGCTTCCAGCATTGTCTTTAATTTTTATATAGGAAAAGAAAAGTTCATCTATGTGAACTCTTTCAACTCCAGCTCTTTCAACTCTTAGAACCGCTGCCACTAGGACTTCTTTGATCTGGACTATGTGATGTGGAGAAGTCTTGCTGCTCTATATTTGCAGACATGACTTTACTAACTTAAATCAGATTTAGCACAAAAATAAGACCTATTAAATTGTAGAGTATTTGCCTGAGAGCTCAGGTGTTAGGAGATTATAGCAAATTAAATACCTCTTTTTGAGTATTTGATTAGTCTTTCCCTTGATATTTTTGGTTTAGGCTAATGTTTCCTGAGTGTATATCAATTTAATTTAATATGAAAGGGCTTTATTTTATCTCATCCAAAGCTGACTCCATGACTTCATTCTATCACTTAAACTTTTCCTCCCATATCACACTCTTTTTAAGTCCCTAAGGACGGGCCTTGGCTGTCCTTGTATTTTTTAGGATTTGTCCTTCTTTTCAAATGCAAAATGGTTTATTCTTATGGAGCATTGGAATTTGATTAAGTCTTCTTATAATGGTCAGAAGTAAATTCTTCCTTTCCTAAATATGGAATTCCAAGAAGAAAAGGGGCATTTACTTGTGAACTGCAGAGTTTTAAATTATTTGTTTAGTTAGGCCTCATTTAAGCACTATGTCAGAATCTTGACAATGCTGGCATACGTCACTGCTGTATTCTGGCAAGATTATCACAGAATATTGCATGAAGAAACTCCAAATTACAAAACCGTTATGATCCTTCCAAAAAGTGACTTTTGACTGCTGAAGATAAATCTCTTAAAGCATGTTTGGCCATTCAATCCTAGACTTTGAAGTGAAAGAAAACCCTCAAACTCTTCCCTTTTGTATTTGATATGTTAGATCACATGTGACACTGAATGCCGGTGTTCAGATCACGTCTCCACCACAAAGGACCCAGTGGGAATGCTTAGCTCTAAAGCAGAAGTAGGCAAACTATGGTCAGATCCAGTCCACTGCCTTTTTCTGAAAGGTGTGTAAGTTAGGAATTTTTTTTTATATTTGTAAATGATCGAAACAAAATCAAAATAATAATAATATTTTGATATATTATTATATATTAAAATTATATGAAATTTAAATTTCAGTGGTTATAAATAAAATTTTATTGGAACACAGCCATGCTCATTCATTTATATATTGTCTATGGTTGCTTTCACTACAATGACAGGATTGAGTACTTGTGATAGAAATCCTATAACCCATAAAACCTAACATATTCACTACTTGCCCTTTGCAGAAAAAGTTTTCTGACCCTGCTCTAAAACCATAGACTTTCCTCTGCATTGTTCCATGGCTGTTCTCAGAGTGTGTTAATTAAAACCTCTATTGGGAGAAGTGAAAAAACAGAGTAATTTCTCTGTGATGATTGTGGTCTTTGGAATCTTTATTGACTCTTTCCACATAAATCTTTGTTCTTTCATAATGTCCTAACATGTCTGTAGCTTATTCCAAGAGAATGTCTAATATATTTTACAACTATGTTCAGTGACTTAAACTAACAATGAAGAATAGAAAGGAAAACTTCTATTTTTTTGTGATTATGATGTATGTAAAACAAATCCTAAAATTCTAAGACACTGCACCGCTAAGAAACTCCACTTATCCTATCTATGTTTAATGCTGTAAAGTACTTGAAAATGCAGCCGTGTATGTGTGTGTGTGTGTGTGTGTGTGTGTGTGTGTGTGTGTGTATACACGCATATGGCTTTATTACTTTTCCCTATCATCAGAGAGACTGGATCTGGAAAATATTGCATTTGTTATCTGTGAAGAAAGGGCAAGTTTCTAATAAAACATAGAATTAAGTCAAAGACTCAAACTGAGCTAAGAGAACTGTAGAAGGGAGAGATAAGAATGTAAGTAGTGTAATTTACAAAATAACCAGGACATGGAACCAACCTAAATGTCCATTGACAGATAAATGGATAGAGAAGATGTGGCACACATATACAATGGACTATTACTCAGCCATAAAAAGAAACGGAACTGAGTTACTTGGAGTGAGGTGGATGGACCTAGAGTCTGTCATACAGAGTGAAGTAAGTCAGAAAGAGAAAAACAAATACCGTATGCTAACACATATATATGGAATCTAAAAAAAAAAATGGTGCTGATGAACCTAGTTGCAGGGCAGCAATTAAGATGTAGACATAGAGAATGGACTTGAGGACACAGGGTGGGAGGGGGAAGCTGGGGTGAAGTGAGAGTAGCATCGACATATATACACTACCGAATGTAAAATGACTAGTGGAAAGCAGCCGCATAGCACAGGGAGATCAGCTCGGTGCTTTGTGATGACCTAGAGGGGTGGGATAGGGAGGGTGCGAGGGAGACTCAAGAGGGAGGGGATATGGGGACATATGTATGCATATGGCTGATTCACTTTGGTGTACAACAGAAACTAACACAGTATTGTGAAGCAATTATACTCCAATAAAGTTCTATTTAAAGAAAAAAACCAAGAATGTAAGTAGTGTATTTGTTGGCTTAAAAAAATAATTTTTCAAGGCATCATCTGACAAGGATGTGATTCTCTAGAACTCACCCCTTCCAAAATTCCTACCATGTGTGTCAAGACAACAAAAGTATCCCTACTCCAAAACTCAGTACCTCAGAATACCTCAGTGATATGGAAAGCTTCATACAGTGGCCGACGGCTTAACTAGACATTGTGTATGATCTACCCATAATTATAGTTTTGGATTCCTCACTCTTCCCAGTGGCTGACCTCAGAAACCACCTCGAAGTGGTTCCTCCTCGAAAATCAACTTCTAGGGTTGTTAGTGTGGTTGACTATAGTGCCCTTGAGTTTTCCCTATGTACTAGCTCACACTCTGTTTGCTCTTAGAAAATGCTCATGAAATTCTACCAACATTGTACTACTACCACATTGTACCATCCCCTTTTCACACATAGGACATTCACCTTTGGACAACCTCTGAGATTCCATCTCATAGATCTGAGAATCCTTAGATGTATCTCCTGCCCATGCTTAAGAAATCATGATGAATTCTGTAAATATCCACCAATGATGGCCTTTGATACAGTACCTGTTAGAAAAGCAACATGTAGCGTTTACAGGGACCAGTGTACAATGTTACAGTCAGCAAGGGTACCCTCTAGAAATCTCTTAAAGTCTTGACAGCTGTGGATACTTGGTTATTATAGCGCTTCTTCTGCCTTGATCTTTTCTCAGGTCTGCATCTATGTGGGGTTCTCACTTTTATCTGCTTCAGCCCTATTTTTCCCAGGATCCTTGGAAGTCATTGATGAAAAATGTTAAGACTCATCCATCATTTCTCTTTTATTTCTCCTTTATTCCCCCCTTATTCCCCAAATACATTCTTAACAATTCTGGTTCCTACATGCCTCGTCTACCTAACATCTTTCTTTACTCTCAAAACCACTAACTTAGTTTGTCATTTTGAGGCTGTACTATTACAATTGCCTCCTAAGTAGTTTGTCTATTTCCTATAATCTGGAGCCTATGAACTCATAAGAGAACTATGCATCGGCTTCAAAATGTCTTTAAATCTTTCAAAATTGTACCTATACATAGCATTCTGAATGACTAAAGGGTTAATAGTGTGGAATATTAATTGTTCATTGAAAAATAAGTGCCTTAGGGTCTGCAGCTTGACTTCCGTTGGCTGAGATGCAATTGTATTGGATCAGGGCTGATACTGACTGATTTTGATATCCTTTTTCTGCACTATTTCTCTTCATGGCACTTATCACTTGCACCAGTAGGCTGTAACTTCAAAAACAAAAAAAAGGTGGCCAGGATTTTAGGTCTACTTCACTGCTGTTGTATTCACTAAGCAGGTGACTTGATTGTTTGGTTAGTTGATCAATTAAAAAGAAAATTGTGGGGCTGGGAGCTAGTAATGATCGGTCCTGATTAATAGATATGTAACAATTCTAGCATTTGTTTATCGTTGATATGCATATGAGTGAGTTTCAAAATACATGAGCTCAGGAGTTCGCTGGTGGCCTAATGGTTAGGATTCCAGACTTTCACTGCCATGGCCTGGGGTTCAATCCCTGGTCGGGGAACTGAGATCCCGAGAGCCACAGGGAGTGGCCAAAAAACAGCAACAACAACAACAAAACCTGAGTTGTTATGATTGTCAGGTGATATAGGATGTAAAATCTTAGACTGGATTTGTCGGTGTTAGTTGCTCTGACTTAGGGGTGAAATGAAAAGTGGCACAGTTGATATGTTAAGGATGAGGAGTAAGAGGTACGTAAATACCAAAAAGGGTAACGAGCCATGTCAATGACAGAGATGGGGGAGATGTAAATTCCCAGGGGTGATGTAAAGGGTAAAAAAAGATGTATATTTATTGTCATGTTTACTAGAAAAAAATATCAAACCTGTGAATTTACTGATATTATTGTTTAGGGAAAGACTTAGAAAAAAGAAGGGAGGAGTGATTTAAAGAAAAATATTAGATAAACTATAGTGAGAGGTAATTCAAATGGCAAACCATCCTGAAGGCGTAGGTGAAACACAGTTTATAATCCAGGATGCACAGGGTTAGGAGTTCAGGTTAACTCCAGATGTGAGTCTGGTAATTCATACACATAGTCAACCTCAGCTTCTTCTTCTATAAAATAGAGTTATTATCATTGAGTTTTACTTATTTCTTGGAAACATTAAATGAAGCCATATTCAAACATGAAAGTGATTTGTACACCGTAAGAATCTATAGAAACAAATTGCATTATTAAGTATGGTTAGAAAGGAGACTGGTCAGACTTTAACCCTTGATATGCTGTGGAGCCTCCAAATTTTACAACAGTGTAAATGTAAACAGAAGTGGAGGAGGCTGGGAAAGGTAGGGCTTAAGAACAGGGGCCTTAGAGGTTTAAAATTAATTCAGTATTGTATTCTGGCTCTTAATTATTTCAGAGTATCACCTGAAAATGGGTATAATTTTAATGCCTACCTCATAAGAATATGTCTGAGAATTAAGCAACACATATAAAGCTTCTGGCACATATATGCCCTGACTACAATAGCAATGATTATTATTCCTATTTTTATTATTAAATAGGGCAAGTTGAACTAGAATTAGTCCCAACATGCCTTTCAAGTTTCTAATAATTCTGGCAGATTAAATAAAAAGTAGAAAATACAGGGAGAACTCTGACACAAAGCAGTTCTAGAAATATCTCTCATTAAAACCCTTAAAACAAGCAAACATTCCTAACAGGAGTTCTTTTTGAAACTGACAGCAAAAAAAAATGACCCCATGTAACCATCCTGGGAAAAAAAAAGGAGCATAACATGCTACGGTCATCTTTCTGTGATTCATCCTAGCAAGGGTCTGGGAGTCCAGATCTTGGTTAGAAATTGACAAAAGAGTATGAAGCCATGAGGTTGGTCACCAAGGAGCTTTGGAAGAAAAACTGTGGATGCGAAGAATCCACAAATATGCCGTATTTCCCAAGCAAGCTTCTAAGTCTAGAGATCACCTGTGAATTTTTAACGTAAAGAACCATGTCGGCTGTGCAGAACTAAAGACCATGTTCACATCACACATACATCTAGAGTTACTCCTGAGTCCCTGATTCTAGAATTCGACCACGGTCACTGACTCACTTATTACTAACTATAAATCACTTGAATGTTTAGCTACTGGATATGGGACATTCCCGATGTTTGGCTAAGTGAGGCAGCTGCAGCTTTGTGGCTAAACATTCAGGCTGGAGAGCCAGGCTGCCTGGGTTTGAATCAACTTCGGCTTCTCTGCTTACAAGCTGGCAATGACCTGTGGGGAGTCACTCACCTTTCTGTGCCTAACCTGTAAAATGAAAATGACACAAACATTTTCCTTTTAGGTTTTTTGGTGTTTTGGGTGAGGTTTAAATGAGTCAATATTTGTAAAATGCTTATAATAGTATTGCCACAGGGTAAACCCCATTGTCATTATAAGAAGTTATTTCCTTAAACCAGCAGTCCTCAAATTTTGCTGCATGGGAATCATCTGGAAGGCTTGTTTACACACAGACGCCAGGCCTCATCCCTGAAGTTGCTGATTCTGTGGGTCTGGGATGGAGCCTGAGAATTTGTGTTTTTTTTAACAAGGTCCAGGATAACGCTGACGTTGCTGATCCCAGAACCACACCCTGAGAATCACTGCTCAAAAACGTTCATTTCAAATTTTCATCAAAAGTTTAAATGCAGTGTAACTAAAGTGAAAAGGGTCATTTTAGTTATACTAAGCGTTTATGAGTCAAGATATTGGGAGCCCTGTCTCCAATACAGGCACTATTAAATGAGGTCTGAGTTGCTAGGGGCGATTCTGGAGGCTATCTTCATGGATGGCGGGGGTGGAGATGAGAGAGGGGGACGCAACTCAAACAGAAAAAAAAAAGAGAGAAAAGAAAAAAAAGTATTTAAACCCAGCGCCCTGGTAATCCCGCTCACAGGAGAGATTTCTCCAGTTGGGTCAAACAGAAAATTCAAACTGCAGGTATCATAGGTTATCATGGCTACCTCTCAGCCTTCAGACAGAACTTTGATGAACCTCAGAATTGAGAACAGCTCGTGGTGATTCAAGCAAGTCCTTAAACCGAAAGATTTACCCACCACCTGTCAACAGGTGGAGGAGGTAAACGTGGGCGTAAAGGTCCCGCCGCGGCTGAAACTGACCTGCCCACCAGCCAGAACGCGCCTGAGAAATCCAGGGAATTAGAGAAAGAGGAGGAAAGAAGACAGAAGGCGAGCAGACATCCGCGCGTTCTGAAAAATAAAGAGGAGTCTGGTGGTCGTTTATAATCCGCGTGCGATGGAGCCTCGGCGCAGTCCCCAGACACATAAATCAGCGTCGCCCCGCCTCGCCTTCCCTCCCTCAGCTCTGGGCGGTCCCTGCGCCCCGGGCAGCTGAACCCAGGACACGCCGGCGGCGGGAGCCCATTGGTCACCTGGGCAGAGAGGTGAGCGGCTCTGGCCGTCCTTCCCGGGGAAGGGGACAGGACCCATGCCCGGGCCAGGGGCAGCGGAGAGGGGGCTTGGCGTGGGAATGCAGCTAGTCCTGGGGCCCGAGCCAGGGCAGGGCCAGCAGAGTGGGAGGGGTGAGGGTCGGCTGGGGTGGAGCACGCGCCAGGGGGAGGAGGATTACAGCAAAAAGGAGAAAGTCGCTTCTTCGGGGACCGATGCCAAGCAAAAGACAAACTCTGAGCAAAGATTCACCAGTAGGTGGAGGCCCTTATTGTGGGCACTTATGACAGATTTGCCCAAAAAGGATAAGGGAGGAGAAGCTCCTGGGGCTTGGGGGCAAAAGGGAGTGATATTAATACATATCTTTAAATGACAACTTTAAGGGGAATTTAAGCACACCGTTGAGGGAGGAGAAAGGACATTTTAAAACCTCCACTTTGCTTTTTGTTTCTGTAGCAACAGTTATAAAGGCACGCTGCTGATTCCTGTGAGCTCCGGTTATCGAGCTGCGGCTGGGGGGTGCCCCAGGTCTCTCTCCAGAGTAATACCCCTGAGCTGCAAGCCAGAAAGACCAAGCCACTGGCTCCACTTTGGAGCAGAGAACTTTTCCTTACTCAGGTTTGGATACGATCTTCCATTTCTTGGGAAGATTTTCAGTCTCTGCCTATGTCAGGAGAGGATTTAGGACCAGGACAGAAGAGCTCAGGTATTGTCAATTTCTATCTACTTCATCATACACATTTTCAGGTTTAAGTTTGTGGGAATCCACTATCCACGTGTTCCTTTAGACTTTTGAGTCTCCTTTCAATAACTCTCAAGTGGGCATACCCGTAACTTCTATTCTTCTAGCTGGATGAGAGAACTACCTTCATCCTATTGTTCCTTTCTTTGCTTACCTAATGATAAGAAAGTGGAAATGCTGTCTTCAATCATACGACATTTATTTAAAATGTTTGTAACCAGACGGTTACAATGACAAAATTTGTCATGTGATTAATCCTATAGTAAATTTTAATTTGGGCTATATTCTAATAATTCCATTATCTTTCTATCTATATGGAGATACAAGCAATTCAGCATTCATGTTATTTTAAATGTGGTTTATAGCTAAAGGATGGTTGCTGGTAGAATCTAAAAGAAACCGTTCTATGAAGGTCACTTTTCTTAGAGAAGCATAATAAAGATGTTATTACAATCTTTGTATATTCTGAATTTCAGGCAAAAACTAGGATTGGATCCTTGGGCTTGACCCACATGTGGGTAACAGATACCATTTTTCCAACAAGCTGAGCATATTTCTTCCCTGGTTATGCTCCCCCACCCCCATGGCAGACGTGAGGAGGGAGGAGGAGGAGAAGGGACCAAGAAAAGAGGCAGAGGGATGTTCTAAGCAGAGCAAAAGCAGACAGCATATTGCCTGCGAGGGGTCAGCGTGGCCCACTGTGCCGCAGGTGCAAGACTCAAGCCCGCTCAGCCGGTCAGTTACTATTACTTATGGTCATCATCTGGCAGTGACATGTACAATGTGTCTTTTTTGGCAAGGACTTGAGGACATGTTAGGAAGAGATTTATTCATCCTTTCAGTGGATTATTACGGCTCTTAAAAATGTTTTTGAAGAAGGTTTAATAAAATGAAAAAACAAACATTATATGTTCAATGATAAAAATGTGTTATGAAATTTCATTTGATCATATATATGCAGTAACATACAACCCAATATGTAAAAGGCTGGAAGGAGTACAGCAAAATGTTATTGATTATATCTGGGTGGTGGGAAGTATGAGTAATTTTATTTTCTTTTTTCTACTTATTTACAGCTTCTAAATTTTCTGTTGCACATGTATTAGTTTTATAATCAGTTTTTTAAAGTCTAAAAAACTAAAGCATAAACAGGAAACTAAGCCTTATGTATTTCAGTTGTCACAATATCTGCATTATGGTTTCCACTTTCCTTTTTTAATGAATCTCTAAGTAATAGGGATTGCTGCTTTTCATTAAGAAGTGAAAAGCTGTAAAGGAATTTCACAGCAATAAATATCCTGATTGATCACAAGGATCCAAATGAGGCCAGCATACACTACAGCTTTGTAAAGAGTAAGCTTTACCATAAAAGTTGTGAGTGAAATTGGCCCCTTACGACCTTTCAGGAAGGTCTCCCAGATTACCAGTTACTGTGTGTGGTCTACGGGAACTTTGCTCAAACCATATTTATAACTCCGAGGTATGATGTTTTTTCAGGATGAAGGTGAAAAGCAGGGGAAGCACCAGCTTACTGGTCTCCTTCGCTGCAGTCTGCCTGGTGGTCTTCCCCGGGGGCAGGGCCTGTCCTCGCCGCTGTGCCTGTTACGTGCCTACAGAGGTGCACTGCACGTTTCGGTACCTGACCTCCATCCCACACAGCCTCCCGCACAACGTGGAACGTATCAATCTAGGGTGCGCAGGGGCCCTTGTCTTGCTTCCTTCTCAAGGAGGGATTGATTACACTGGTGACCTGTCCTCAAAACACTTGTGACTTTGGGAGATTAAGCACAATTCTTTTAACAATATTTCTCTTCTGAAATGAGTACATGAGGATCTTAAGCTTGCTGGGGCAATAAAAAAATTTTTTCTGGTAAACTTTTACTAGGAGAAAGTTCTTCTAGAACCCATAGTCACTCATGGTAGGCTGAGAGGCCCATGATTATAGAAAAGCTTCATTCTGGCTACATTTTTGCTGGATAATAATATAGCTCTGGTTAAGAATTAGTGTTATGATAAGAGGTAACAGGACAACTGGAAGCGTCCTCTTATACATAAAAGATATATACGAAAACTCAACTAGATCGTTTTCTAAGGCCCTTGGATTTTTTTTTCCATAGAAACTGACTTATTTAAAAGGCTTTTAAAATGCGTAAATTAAATCTGCTAAAAGGCGACTGTATAAAAGTTCATGAAAAACTGTGTGTGTGAATGCACATACAAGCAGACTCAACATCATTTATTTGACATTAGTGGTCGCCTACTATGGGCCAAACACAATGATGGTACCAGGGATACAGTGATGAACAAGATATATTATTCATTTCTAGAAACCCTAGTTAAAGGGAGAAGACAGTTGTATAATTAGTACAATTTAATAAGAACTATAATAGAGCGTACGAAGTGCCTTGGGAACAATCACTAATAATAATAGCTAACATTGTGTCCTGGCACTGAGCTAAGCACTCTTCATGTATGCATTCATTTAATCCTCATAACCCGTTTGAAGTAGGTTCTATTATTTGCATTTTATAGACAAGGAAACTGAGGCACAGAAAGGTTACTGATTTAACCCAGGGTCAGCCCTACTCCCAGGTACCTGAGTTCATAATTGTACCCAAAACATTTGGCTTCAGAGCCCAGGTTTCTTAACCATTACTTCATAATGATGAATTACACCTGGGGGAACAAGGCGGCCATGTTATTAGAGAATGGGCTGGGTCTTAACAGTGTTCACAAATAGAGAGGGCTAGAGTCAAAGGCATTCCAACCTGCAGGAACAGCATATGTACAAAGGTTTGAAAATGAGAAGGGATATGGCATTTTCCAGGAATCTGAGTAGGATGATTGTAACTGAGACTGCAAGGGCTGGGTTGGAGGGGCTGACCTTCTGTGGCATCTGATGAATTCCAACAATATTTCAAGCATTGGATTATCTCCTTAGAGCACAAGGAATAAAAAGGGGGCGGGGAGTGAAATTCAGTTCCATGTTTGTGTTTGTTGGGTTTTGCTTTGACATTTGAACTTTAGTTGACAGACTTGGCTTATGCCTAGAATGATGCTTTTATTTCAGATACAACAGTTTGGTTAGATTGACAGAAACGGATTTTTCTGGCCTAAACAAGTTGGAGTTACTAATGCTACACAGCAATGGCATTCACACAATCCCTCCTAAGACCTTCTCAGACTTGCAGGCCTTGCAGGTGAGACTGATGTGGGGAAGGGGCAGGTTAATGAGGTGAGATGTGCCTCCAGAAGCTACCTGTTCCTAGAGAACCCCCAAATCAACACTCTGTAAATTAGATGTAGACATCAAGGGAAAATGTCAAATAACTGATTTCTTTTTCAGTGCAACTGTATGTGGAAATTAGAATAATAAGAAAATTCTGATGTTCTCATACCTCAGGCTCATAGAAAGAAAAAAATTATCAATGCCCAAGGATTACTAAACCTTTAAAATTTAATCCTAAAAGGCCACTTCTAGTCATGTTCATCTGGGAATTGAATGTAGTTTCTAAAAATAATTTCTGTCTTTACATAGAAGTTAGCTTTCTATAGAGCAATATACTTTTAAGTTTCACTTTACTTATGCACTGTCTTATTCAAAAAATTTTTTAAAGTTACGGGGACTTCCAAGAATGCATCGAATATTGTAAGAATTACCACCCCAGTAGGTAAGAAAGCAAAAGGTAGAAGAAATCTTAGGAACAAGAACAAAGGGAATGCAGGGAACTGCAGGCATAAAGATCAGTATGTCTGCTGTAAGTAGGACTTGAGGCTTTTGAGAAGCTAACTCAATTTTTCAGTAAATTAAAAAATAAAACTACTGTTCAGGAAAAGTACAACCACGTCTGATTTTAAATTAGAAAAAAAAAAAATGTTTCCCAAAGCTCCTCATAGAAGAGATACAGTGCAATAAAATAGTCAGTTCTATCCTTAGAAAAGATAAAATGCCAGTGTGCAGTGTGAGCCTTTTCACATCACACTAAGCCTCTGTAAAACCATAGATTTAAGTCTAGATATGTGATTCTGTTGGTTTGGCTTAATCAAGCTTTATTTGGAATATATATCTTCAGAGGATTAGATGGAATACATTTCCTTCATGGAATTCACACATATTTGTTTTCTTGACCAGGTTTTCCATAGATATTGATGAACGTTGAGTTTGATAATATTTGGGGCAAAGCTGGTTCATGTTGTCAATTTCAATTTTCTTTGCTTATTAGGGAACTTGGCATTCCAGAAAAGCATTCTCAACAGAGATGACAGATTAGGTCAAATTAGGAAAATATGATGATAAATCATTGTTTTTGCTAGCATTTCTTTTTCTTTTCTTTTTGGGAGAAGGAGCGTGTTCAGTTGGTAACTGGAGAAGGAATTGGAGAATACCCACACACTATTGAAATATTGAAAAACTATTTTAATTTCAATTCAAAATCAATTAAAAATCGTATTACTCATAATAGCTAAAAAGTAAAATACACCCAAATGTCCACTGACTCATAAATGGATAAACAAAATATATTACATGTATACAGTGGAATATAACTCAGTAATAAGAAGGCATGAAGGACTGATACATGCTACAACAGTGTTGGGTCTTGGAAATATTATGCTAATTGGAAAAAGCCAGACCCAAAAGACCACATGTTGTATCGTCCATTATTTAAAATGTTGACAATAGGCAAATCCACAGAAACAAAGTAAATTAGTGGTTTTCTAGGGCTAGGAGGAGGCGGGGAATGACTGCTAATGGGTATCAGTTTTTATTTTGGGGTGATGAAAATGTTCTAAAATTAGATAGTGGAGATGGTTGCACAACCTTGTGAATATACGAAAAGCCACTGAATTGTACGGTTTAAAAAAGATGGATTTGGGGGACTTCCCTGGTGGTCAAGTGGTTGAGACTTCACCTTGCAATACAGGGGGTGGTGCGGGTTTGATCCCTGGTCGGGGAGCTAAGAGCCCACATGCCTCGTGGCCAAAAAACCAAGACAAAAAACAGAAGCAATATTGTAACAAATTCAATAAAGACTTTAAAAATGGTCCAAATCAAAAAAAAAAACTTTAAAAAAAATAAATAAAAAGGTGGATTTTTATGGCATGTGAATTGTATCTCAGTAAAGCCATTTAATTAATTAATTAATTTATTTTTGGCTGCGTTGGGTCTTTGTTGCTGCGCACAGGCTTTCCCTAGTTGCGGCTAGTGGGGGCTACTCTTTGTTGCGGTGCACAGGCTTCTCATTGCGGTGGCTTCTCTTGTTGCAGAGCATGGGCTCTAGGTGCACGGGCTTCAGTAGTGGTGGCTCACGGGCTCTAGAGCACAGGCTCAGTAGTTGTGGTGCACAGGCTTAGTTGCTCCGCAGCATGTGGGATCTTCCAGGACCAGGAATCGAACCCATGTCCCCTGCATTGGCTGGCGGATTCTTAACCACTGTGCCACCAGGAAAGTCCAAAGCCATTTTAAATGTGAAAGATAAAATCATATTTCTTATGAAAAATTCAGGTTCAAGAAATCTTAAGTTTACTTGAAATGTCAAGATACTTTTGTATATGGTTGAAAATTTCCATGATACGTTTTTTAAAAAAGTATACCATATACAAAAATAGAATAATATAATGATCCCCAATGCAGCATCACCCGGCTTCAGTAGTTATCAACACATAACAGGTCTTGTTTCACCTGTGTCTCCACCCACTACTTTTCTACTTCATTGCATTGTTTTGAAACAAATCTGAGATATCATAATGTTTCATCTATAAGTACTTCAATTTATATGTCAAAGTTATGGAATCTTTTAAAATGAACCATAATATCATTATTATACCTTAAAATTATAGCAGTAATTCCTCAATATCATAAACTGTTCATGAATATTCTAATTTCCCTGATGTTCTCATACTTGATTTGCAACTGGTTTGTTTGAATTAGGATCCAAACAAGGTACACACACTGCATTGGATTAATCTCAACGTATGTTTTATTATGGATATGATTTTCCTTTTTGTCATAATTCCTTTGACAAAATAAGTGTGTTCTTTTTACTCTTAGGTCTTAAAAATGAGCTATAACAAAGTTCGAAAACTTCAGAAGGACACTTTCTATGGTCTCAGGAGCTTGACACGGTTGCATATGGACCACAACAATATCGAGTTTATAAACCCAGAGGTTTTTTATGGACTCACCTCTCTCCGACTGGTGCAGTTGGAAGGCAACCAGCTCACTAAGCTTCATCCAGATACATTTGTCTCCTTGTGCTACCTCCGGATATTTAAAACATCTTTCATTAAGTACCTATACTTGTCTGATAACTTTCTGAGCTCCATCCCTCAAGAGATGGTCACCTATATGCCTGATCTGGAAAGCCTTTATCTTCATGGGAATCCCTGGACCTGTGATTGTCATTTGAAATGGTTGTCTGACTGGATACGGGAGAAGCCAGGTACCTAGACTGTTTCTTTCTTTGTCCTAATTCAGTAGAAGAAATCTGCCTGGAGGTGTTTCATCAGTAAGTAGGGAGTGCCAAGGTAATTTAGCTGGAAAGAAAATGAAAGCTCAATAAAAATTCAATGAGAATGAACTCTCTTAATTCATTAATGAATAACCTTTCATTAATTCAGGTCAACTATCCAATCATCACTCCTGGCTTTTAGCAAGATTGGGAAATAAGAACGTATTGTGTGTTACTCTTCCCTACTTACCACAAGGCATAAAAGCCCTTCCCTCTTATCGTCCCTTCAGTCACTCGATCAATACATATTTTTTGGAGTTCTATTCAAGGCCCTGTGCCCAGTGATGCAACTACCAAGAGCACTGTCTCTGCTCTAACTACACTTCTGGTGGGATACAGATAAGCAGACAATCAGAGTGTAAAACATGCTTTGATGGGGAGAGTAGAATTTACCAAGAAGAGGGCAAGATCCATTCAGTCACTGAGTAGTTATTGTAAACTTATTATGTACAAGAGGCCAGAGAGAACATAGGGATCCAAAAGTGAACAGAACTGATCAAGGTCCCTGCCTTCATGGAGCTTACATTCTTGTTGGGGAAAATGGACAAACAACTAATTGCACTATTGTTAAAATCTGATTAATCATTTCAGTTAATCAAGTCCTTAGGTAATGACTGAAAGGAGTCCATTGATTTTGGCATCAAAGGGGTGGTTGGTTACTTTGGAAAGATCGATGAGAGCTGGATTGCTGTGCAGGGGGGAGGGGGAGGCAGGGCCACAGTTGACTCTGGAGAGGTTTGGCTTGAGGTGAAGGAGGAATGGTGGCCGCCAGATGGGAATGTGCCACCACTCAGGACCCTGAGCATCAGAGAGGCCTGAGCATGTTTAAGGTGAGACGAGATTATTGAGGAGGAGAAGGTAGCAACATTGCAGAAGGAGCAGATCATCAATGGAGCAAGTCCCCTGAGATGACTGGAGGGCAAGAGACCCAGCCACAGGGGAGGGATTTTCCTTAGGAGGTAGGAGAGAAAAGGACTAGATTGGCACAGAGGCGAGTTCCTGGGTCTAGTGGAGGAGAGTAAGAAAGTTCTTATCTGATGGCTTTTCCTTCTTCGTGACGTTGTGGGAGAGGGTGCTAGGAAGGGGTCAAGGTCGGAAGCTTGAGAAACGTGGGAAAAGTTTGAAGTTGCTGTGGTGAAATATATATATATTGTGTGTGTGTATATATATAGTGTGTATATATATATAGATAGATAGATACACAGTTGTACGTATGTATGTATGTATATATATGTAGTCAATATAATTAGTCAAAAAGTGAACTACTTTAGGCCAATAGACACCACCTTTGCTCTTCAAGAGTTTGCAGTCTTGTAGGTAAATATGACGAACACATAAAAAGATAATAAGGCTATGGATGAAAAACATCAAAATGTTTATATTAAAGATTTAGTTCTATAGGAGCCGGAGTCAGTAAGTTACTTCTGCCTTGACTAAAATGGAGGAAAATTGTGCTGGGGCACAAAAGGTATACCAAAAGGACAGGAAGGAATAATAGGGAGCGAGCAGAAAGGTAACATATACTCAGTTTGTGTTTGACATTGTGCTCGATGCTTCCTATTTAATCCTCACAATAATCCTCAATTTACAGATGAAGAAACTGAGGCTTAGAAAAGCTGGGTATCTTGAGCTAGTCATTTAGACTAGTCTTTTATGCATCAGTTTTCTCACCTGTAACATAGGGATAATAATAATTGGAAAAAATAATTAAAATAATACATATAAAGTGCTTAGCACAATGTATGACACAAAGTAAGCACTCAACAAATGTGAAGTATTATCATGATTTTCATTTCCACCCAGCTCACACAGCTAGAAAGTAGAAAAGTAGAAACTGAAAAGTCCAGACCTTTTTCTATAACATATTTGGGATGGAGAAACTGCTTTGTACATAAAAACAGATAGGATAAGTCTCATGAAGAGGGCAGTGAATAGCCCAATTTGCCTGGCATGGAGTCAGTATAGACTGGCAAGGTATTTTGGTTTTTTTAAATTTAAGTAGAGTTGAAGTAGAGTTGATTTGAATTGTTGTGTTAGTTTCTGGTGTACAGCAAAGTGATTCTGTTATATATATATATATATATATATATATATATATATATATGTATATATATATATATATCCTTTTTCATATTCTTTTCTATTAGAGTTTATTACAAGATATTGAATATTGTTCCTTGTGCTATACGGTAGGACATTGTTGTTTATTTTATATGTAGTACTGTTCCTGTTAATCCCAAATGCCTTATTTATATACCCCCTTTCCCCTTTGGTAACCATAAGTTTGTTTTCTAAGTCTGTGGGTCTGCTTCTGTTTTGTAAATAAGTTCATTTGTGTCATATTTTAGATTATCCACACATAAGTGATACCATATGGTATTTGTCTTTCTCTGAGTTACTTCGCTTAGTATAATCTCTAGGTCCATCTATGTTGTTGCAAATGGCATTATTTCATTCTTTTTTATGGCTGAATAATATTCCATTGTGTGTGTGTGTATATATATATATATATATATATATATATATACCATATCTTCTTTATCCATTCATCTGTCAACTGACATGTCTTGGCTATTGTAAAAAGTGCTGCTGTGAACATTGGGGTGCACGTGCCTTTTTGAATTAGAGTTTTCTCCAGATATATGCCCAGGAGTGGGATTGCTGGATCATATGGTAACTCTGTTTTAAGTTTTTTTAAGGAATCTCCAGTATGTTTTCCATACTGGCTGCACCAATTACAACAGCGTAGGAGGGTTCCCTTTTCTCTTCACCCTCTCTAGCATTTATTATTTAGAGACTGTTTTGAACCCAACTGTGGGGAGTGCTGAATGCCAGACTAAATTTTTTTATTTTATCCTATCGACAAAAGGGAGATTTTACAGTGGAAGATTTGAACGCAGGGTTTCCCAATAAAATGCTTTTTAGGGATGGCCAATCTGTGAGCAGTGGAGAGGATGGACCTGGGGAAGGGAGTGAAGGGGGGACCCAACTAGGAAGTGCTCATGGTGTTTCATGTCTGGGGAATGAGAAATTGAATTATGAGGTGACCACACCTGGAAGTAGCTTCACAGATACCTAACAGGCAGTAGGGACTGAGCAGGGGTTTCCCAATACTTTCTAATGCTATGGAGAAATAAAGGAGAATGAGGAATGAGAAAGAACTGCTGGATTTTCATGTGGTTCCTAGCTGGACTACAGGGAGAGGATGGTGAGCAAATGGGGAAACTCATCTGAGAAAGGTAGAAGTGAAAGAAGTAATAAGATTTTGCCCATAGGGAGAAGTGAGTCTGTGCTCAGTTCCTACAAAGTGTTAAACCTACTTGCCATTTTGCTAGTTACATGCTCTGGTAATAAAATCAGGCTAATATATATGGTTAGCAGCTAACATTTCATCAGGTGGAGTATGCCACTGACTGTTAGATATCCAGTTATTTTACATACCAAAGAATTTTTTAAATGACCTAATAGAGCCCAGGAATTGCCAAACTAGAGCCCACAGGCCAATTCCAGCCCTGTACAAGCTTTCGTAAGTAGAGTTTTATTGGAACACAGTCATGCCCGGTTCTTTACATATCATCTATGGCTGCTTTGGTGCTATGGTGGCATAGTCGAGCCGTTTTGTCAGAGACCTCTGGTCCACAAAACGTAAAATCTTCACTGTCTGGCCCTTTACATAAAAAGTTTGCTGACCCTGGCCTAGAGAACAAAGTCCAAGCTCGTTGGCCCATCATGCCAGCTCTTCCCAGCATGCTCCTTGCTGAGTCTCAGTCTCATCTCCTTCCTTTCCAGCTCTCATCACAGACACACTGCACACTGTTTTACCACCTCATACCTGCTCCTTCCCAGTCTGGAGCACTTTTCTGCCTGATGGGCTCCCAGCCACAAACTGCTCAGCACTCATTCCTACTAGGAAGGGGTGTTGCCTTTCCTATGTCTAATTTATCTATCTCTATCCCCTAGAAAGTGCCTAGAACATAGTATTCAGTTTTTGTTAAGATTTTATCAATTAGCTAGCCATTTGGATGGTGACTACAGATGAGTCCAGCAGCCACCTATGGTCTTTTTTTTAATTGGACTATAGTTGTTTTACAATGTTGTGTTAGTTTCAAGTGTACAGCAAAGTGATTCAGTTTATGTATACATATACCTATTCTTTTTCAAATTCTTTTCCCATTTAGGTTATTACAGAATATTCAGCATAGTTCCCTGTGCTACACAGTAGGTCCTTGTTGGTTATGTAGTTTATATACAGTAGTATGTATATGTCAATCCCAAACTCCCAATTTATCCCTCCACTCCACCTTTCAGCTTTGGTAACCATAAGTTTGTTTTCTATGTCTGTGAGTCTGTTTCTGTTTTGTAAATAAGTTCATTTGTATCATTTTTTTAGATTCTGCATATGAATGATAACATGATATTTGTCTTTCTCTGTCTGACTTACTTCACTTAGTATTATACTCTCCATGTACATCCATCTTGCTGCAAATGGCATTATTTCATTCTTTTCAATGGCTGAGTATTATTCCACTGTATATATGTACCACATATTCTTTATCCATTCATCTGTCAATGGATATTTAGGTTGCTTCCATGTCTTGCCTATTGTAATGAACATTGGGGTGCATGTATCCTTTCTAAGAATAGTTTTCTCTGGATATATGCCCAGGAGTGGGATTGCTGGATCATATGGTAGCTCTATTTTTAGTTTTTTAAGGAACCTCCATACTGTTTTCCATAGTGACTGTACCAATCTATATTCCAACCAACAATGTAGGAGTGTTCCCTTTTCTCCACACCCTCTCCGGCATTTATTGTTTGTGGACTTTTTGATGATGGCCATTCTGACTGGTGTGAGGTGATATCTCATTGTAGTTTTGATTTGCATTTCTCTAATAATTAGCAATATTGAGCATCTTTTCATGTGCCTCTTGGCCATCTATATGTCTTCTTTGGGGAAATGTCTATTTAGGCCTTCTGCCCATTTTTTGTTTTATTGGGTTTGTTTTTTTTGATATTGAGCTGCATGAGCTGTTTGTAAATTTTGGAGATTAACCCCTTATCAGTCTCATCATTTGCAAATATTTTCTCTCATTCTGTGGGTTGTCTTTTTGTTTATGGTTTCCTTTGCTGTGCAAAAGCTTTTGAGTTTAATTAGGTCCCATTTGTTTATTTTTGTTTTTATTTTCATTACTCTAGGAGATGGATCCAAAAAGGTATTGCTGCGATTTATGTCAAAGAGTGTTCTGCCTATGTTTTCCTCTATTGAGTTTTATAGTACCTGGTCTTATGTTTAGGTCTCTAATCCACTTTATTTTTGTGTATGGTGTTAGAGAGTGTTCTAATTTCATTCTTTTACATGTAGCTGTCCGGTTTTTCCTGAACCATTTATTGAAGAGACTGTCTTTTCTCCATTGTATAGTCTTGCCTCCTTTGTCATAGATTAATTGACCACAGGTGCATGGGTTTATTTCTGGGCTTTCTATCCTGTTCCATTGATGTATATTTTTATGTTCTGTGCCAGTACCATACTGTTTAGATGACTGTGGCTTTGTAGTATAGTCTGAAGTCAGGGATCCTGATTCCTCCAGCTCTGTTTTTCTTGCTCAAGATTGCTTTGGCTATTTGGAGTCTTTTGTGTCTCCATACAAACTTTAAACTTTTTTTGTTCTAGTTCTGTGAAAAATGCCATTAGTAATTTAATAGGGATTGTAATTTAATAGGGATTGCATTGAATCCATAGATTGGCTTGGGTAGTATAGTCATTTTGACAATACAGGAAGTCCCCTACATACGAACCTTCAAGTTGTGAACTTTCAAAGATTCGAACATGCATTGAAGGCCTGATGGAATTGGAGGACCAGAGAAAGGATGAAGAGAGACAAGAGGAAGAAGAAGTAACTGAAGAACCGAAGAGATTCACAGTGCAGGAGATGGCAAGGGGATTTTATTTATTTGAGGAGGCACTGTTAGTTTTTGAGGCACAGGATCTGAATGTAGAATGGTACACGAAGGTTGCAGCAGCTGTTCAGGATGCAATCCAGTGCTACCATTATCATCTATCATGAGAAAAAAAGAGCTACTACCCAGACATCACTGGATCGTGTTTTTCAATAGGGTAGATAGAATTGAATCCAGCAAGGAACCAGAACCTGTGCCATCAATGTCAAGCATGAGTGAAATTGCAGCTTGCCCTCTATCCTATTGCTGACGATCCTTCAGCTCTACCATCTCCCACCTCCTCTTCCTCCTCCAGTCAGTAACTCTTCTTGCCTATTCACTCAATGCCAGCCGCTGTACGCCAGCTGTTGTACTATACTATTGTGCTTTTCAAGGTACTGTACTGTAAGATTAAAAATGTTTTATTTTTTGTGTTTTTTTATGTATTATTTGTGTGAAAAGTATAATAAACCTATTACAGTACAGTACTATATAGCCGATTGTGTCAGTTGGGTACCTAGGCTAACTTCATTGGACTTACAAACTGGATTTATGAACCTGCTCTTGGAATGGAACTCATTCGTATGTCAGGGACCTACTGTATTGATTCTTCCAATCCAAGAACATGGTATATTTTTCCATCTGTTTGTGCCATCTTCCATTTCTTTCATCAGCATCTTATAGTTTTTGGAGTACAGTTCTTTTGCCTCCTTAGGTAGGTTTATCCCTAGGTATTTTATTCTTCTTGATGTGATGGTAAATCGGATTGTTTCTTTAATTTTTCTTTCTGATTTTTCATTGTTAGTGTATAGAAATGCAACAGATTTCTGAGTATTAATTTTGTATCCTGCAACTTCCCTGAATTCATTGATGAGCTCTAGTGTTTTCTGTTAGCACCTTTAGGATTTTCTATGTATAGTATCAAGTCATCAGCAAACAGTGACAGTTTTAACTTTTCCAATTTGGATTCCCTTTATTTATTTTTCTTCTCTGATTGCTGTGGCTAGGACTTCCAAAACTATGTTGAATAAAAGTGGCGAGAGTGTACATCCTTGTCTTGGTTCCTGATCTTAGAGAAAATGCTTTCAGCTTTCCACCATTGAGTATGATGTTGGCTGTACGTTTGTCATATATGGCCTTTATTATGTTGAGGTATGTTCCCTCTATGCCCACTTCCTGAAGAGTTTTCACCATAAATGGTTGTTGAATTTTGTCAAAAGCTTTTTCTGAATCTATTGAGATGATCATATGGTTTTTATTCTTCAATTTGTTAATGTGATGTATCACACTGATTGATTTGCAGATATTGAAAAAATCCTTGCATCCCTGGGATATATCCCACTTGATCGTGGTGTATGATCCTTTTAATGTATTGTAGGATTCGGTTTGCTAGTATTTTGTTGAGGATTTTTCCATCTATGTTCATCAGTGATATTGGTCTGTAATTTTCTTTCTTTTTTTTTTTTTGTGGTATCCTTGTATGATTTTGTGGTATCCTTGTATGATTTTGTGGTGTCCTTGTATGATTCAGGGTGATGGGGGCCTCATGGAATGAGTTTGGGAGTTTCTGTTCCTGTGCGATTTTTTGGAAGAGTTTGAAAAGGATAGGTGTTAACTCTTCTCTAAATGTTTGATAGAATTTGCCTGTGAAGCCATCTGGTGATGGACTTTTGTTTGTTGGGAGATTTTAAATTACAGTTTCAATTTTAGTACTTGTGATTTGTCTGTTCATATTTTCTATTTCTTCCTGGTCAGTCTTGGGAGATTGTATCCTTCTAAGAATTTGTCCATTTCTTCTAGGTTGTCCATTTTATTGGCATATGGTTGCTTGTATTGATAGTAGTCTCTTAGGAGCCTTTGTATTTCTGTGGTGTCCATTGTAACTTCTCGCTTTTCATTTCTAATTTTATTGATTTCAGTCCTCTCCCTTTTGGTCTTGATGAGTCTGGCTAAAGGTTTATCAATTTTGTCTATCTTTTCAAAGAACTGACTTTGTTCCATTGATCTTTATTGTTTTCTTCATCTCTATTTCATTTATTTCTGCTCTGCTCTTTTTTTTTTTTTAATTTACTAGTCGTGTTTCTTTTTGAATTTTTGAATTTTATTTATTTTTTAATACAGCAGGCTCTTACTGGTCAGCCATTTTATACACATCAGTGTATACATGTCAATCCCAATCTCCCAATTCATCCCACCCCCCGCCGCTTTCCCCCCTTGGTGTCCATACGTTTGTTCTCTACATCTGTGTCTCAATTTCTGCCCTGCAAACCGGTTCATCTGTACCATTTTTCTAGGTTCCACATATATGTGTTAATGTACGATATTTGTTTTTCTCTTTCTGACTTACTTCACTCTGTATGACAGTCTCTAGATCCATCCATGTCTCTACAAATGACCCAATTTCGTTCCTTTTTATGGCTGAGTAATATTCCATTATATATATGTACCACATCTACTTTATCCATTCGTCTGTAGATGGGCATTTAGGTTGTTTCCATGAATGGCTATTGTAAATAGTGCTGCAATGAACATTGGGGTGCCTGTGTCTTTTTGAATTATGGTTTCCTCAGGGTATATGCCCAGTAGTGGGATTGCTGGGTCATATGGTAATTCTATTTTTAGTTTTTTAAGGAACGTCCATACTGTTCTCCATAGTGGCTGTATCAATTTACATTCCCACCAACAGTGCAAGAGGGTTCCCTTTTCTCCACAACCTCTCGAGCATTTGTTGTTTGTAGATTTTCTGATGATGCCCATTCTAACTGGTGTGAGGTGATACCTCATTGTAGGTTTGATTTGCATTTCTCTAATAATTAGTGATGTTGAGCAGCTTTTCATGTGCCTCTTGGCCATCTGTATGTCTTCTTTGGAGAAATGTCTATTTACGTCTTCTGCCCATTTTCTGATTGGGCTATTTTTTTTTTTATTATTGAGCTGCATGAGCTGTTTATATATTTGGAGATTGATCCTTTGTCCATTGACTCATTTGCAAATATTTTCTCCCATTCTGAGGGTTGTTTTCTTGTCTTGTTTATAGTTTCCTTTGCTGTGCAAAAGCTTTTAAGTTTCATTAGGTCCCATTTGTTTACTTTTGTTTTTATTTCCGTTTCTCTAGGAGGTGGATCAAAAAAGATCTTGATGTCATTTATGTCAAAGAGTGTTCTTCCTATGTTTTCCTCTAAGAGTTTTATAGTGTCTGGTCTTACATTTAGGTCCTTAATCCATTTTGAGTTTATTTTTGTGTATGGAGTTAGGGAGTGTTCTAATTTCATTCTTTTCCATGTAGCTGTCCAGTTTTCTGAGCACCACTTATTGAAGAGACTGTCTTTTCTCCATTGTATATCCTTTTCTCCTTTGTCATAGATTAGTTGACCATAGGTGCGTGGCTTTATCTCTGGGCTTTCTATCTTGTTCCATTGATCTATATTTCTGTTTTTGTGCCAGTACCATATTGTCTTCATTACTGTAGCTTTGTAGTATAGTCCGAAGCCAGGGAGTCTGATTCCTCCAGCTCTGCTTTTTTTCCCTCAAGACTGCTTTGGCTATTCGGTGTCTTTTGTCTCCATACAAATTTTAAGATTTTTTGTTCTAGTTCTGTAAAAAATGCCATTGGTAATTTGATAGGGATTGCATTGAATCTGTAGATTGCTTTGGGTAGTATAGTGATTTTCACAATATTGATTCTTCCAATCCAAGAACATGGTATATCTCTCCATCTGTTGGTATCATCTTTCATTTCTTTCATCAGTGTCTTATAGTTTTCTGCATACAGGTCATTTGTCTCCCTAGGTAGGTTTATTCCTAGGTATTTTATTCTTTTTGTTGCAATGGTAAATGGGAGTGTTTCCTTAATTTCTCTTTCAGGTGTTTCATCATTAGTATATAGGAATGCAAGAGATTTCTGTGCATTAATTTTGTATCCTGCAACTTTACCAAATTCATTGATTAGCTCCAGTAGTTTTCTGGTGGCATCTTTAGGATTCTCTATGTACAGTATCATGTCATCTGCAAACAGTGACAGTTTTACTTCTTCTTTTCCAATTTGTATTCCTATCTTTTTATTCTCTGACTGCCGTGGCTAGGACTTCCAAAACTATGTTGAATAATAGTGGTGAGAGTGGACATCCTTGTCTTGTTCCTGATCTTAGAGGAAATGCTTTCAGTTTTTCACCATTGAGAATGATGTTTGCTGTGGGTTTGCCATATATGGCCTTTATTAAGTTGAGGTAGAACCCTGTATGCCCATTTTCTGGAGAGTTTTTATCATAAATGGGTGTTGAATTTTGTTGAAAGCTTTTTCTGCATCTATTGAGATGATCATATGGTTTTTATTCTTCAGTTCGTTAATATGGTGTATCACATTGATTGATTTGCATATATTGAAGAATCCTTGCATCCCTGGGATGAATCCCACTTGATCATGGTGTATGATCCTTTTAATGTGTTGTTGGATTCTGTTTGCTAGTATTTTGTTGAGGATTTTTGCATCTATATTCGTCAGTGATACTGGTCTGTAATTTTCTTTTTTTGTAGTATCTTTGTGTGGTTTTGGTATCAGGGTGATGGTGGCCTCATAGAATGAGTTTGGGAGTGTTCCTTCCTCTGCAATTTTTTGGAAGAGTTTGAGAAGGATGGGTGTTAGCTCTTCTCTAAATGTTTGATAGAATTCACCTGTGAAGCCATCTGGTCCTGGACTTTTCTTTGTTGGAAGATTTTTAATCACAGCTTCAATTTCATTACTTGTGAGTGGTCTGTTCATATTTTCTATTTCTTCCTGGTTCAGTCTTGGAAGGTTATACCTTTCTGAGAATTTGTCCATTTCTTCCAGGTTGTCCATTTTATTGGCATAGAGTTGCTTGTAGTAGTCTCTTAGGATGCTTTGTATTTCTGCAGTGTCTGTTGTAACTTCTCCTTTTTCGTTTCTAATTTTATTGATTTGAGTCCTCTCCCTCTTTTTCTTGATGAGTCTGGCTAATGGTTTATCAATTTTGTTTATCTTCTCAAAGAACCAGCTTTTAGTTTTATTGATCTTTGCTATTGTTTTCTTTGTTTCTATTTCATTTATTTCTGCTCTGATCTTTATGATTTCTTTCATTCTGCTACCTTTGGGTTGTGTTTGTTCTTCTTTAGTTCCTTTAGGTGTAAGGTTAGATTGTTTATTTGTGATTTTTCTTGTTTCTTGAGGTAGGTTTGTATAGCTATAAACTTCCCTCTTAGAACTGCTTTTGCTGCATCCCATAGGTTTTGGATCATCGTGTTTTCATTGTCATTTGTCTCTAGGTATTTTTTGATTTCCTCTTTGATTTCTTCAGTGATCTCTTGGTTACTTAGTAACGTATTGTTACGGTCCATGTGTTTGTGTTTTTTATGTTTTTTTCCCTGAAATTGATTGCTAATCTCATAGTGTTGTGGTCAGAAAAGATGCTTGATATGATTTCAATTTTCTTAAATTTACTGAGGCTAGATTTGTGACCCAAGATGTGATCTATCCTGGAGAATGTTCCGTGCACACTTGAGAGGAAAGTGTAATCTGCTGTTTTTGGATGGGATGTCCTATAAATATCAGTTAAATCTATCTGGTCTATTGTGTCATTTAAAGCTGTGTTTCCTTATTAATTTTCTGTTTGGATAATCTGTTGATTGGTGTAAGTGAGGTGTTAAAGTCTCCCACTATGATTCTGTTACTGTCGATTTCCTCTTTTAGCAGTTGCCTTATGTATTGAGGTGCTCCTATGTTGGGTGCATATATATTTATAATTGTTATATCTTCTTCCTGGATTGATCCCTTGATCATTATGTAGTGTCCTTCCTTGTCTCTTGTAACATTCTTTATTTTAAAATCTATTTTATCTGATATGAATATAGCTACTCCAGCTTTCTTGTGATTTCCATTTGCATGGAATATGTTTTTCCATCCCCTCACTTTCAGTCTGTATGTGTCCCTAGGTGTGAAGTGGGTCTCTTGTAGACAGCATATATATGGGTCTTGTTTTTGTATCCATTCAGCAATCTGTGTCTTTTGGTTGGAGCATTTAATCCATTCACGTTTAAGGTAATTATCGATATGTATGTTCCTATGACCATTTTCTTAATTGTTTTGGGTTTGTTTTTGTAGGTTCTTTTCTTCTCTTGTGTTTCCCACTTAGAGAAGATCCTTTAGCATTTGTTGTAGAGCTGGTTTGGTGGTGCTGAATTCTCTTAGCTTTTGCTTGTCTGAAAAGCTTTTGACTTCTCCATGGAATCTGAATGAGATCCTTGCTGGGTAGAGTAATCTTGGTTGTAAGTTCTTTGCTTTCATCACTTTAAGTATATCATGCCACTCCCTTCTGGCTTGTAGAGTTTCTGCTGAGAAATCAGCTGTTAGCCTTATGGGAGTTCCCTTGTATATTATTTGTCATTTTTCCCTTGCTGCTTTCAATGATTTTTCTTTGTCTTTAATTTTTGCCAGTTTGATCACTATGTTTCTTGGCGTGTTTCTCCTTGGGTTTATCCTGTATGGGACACTCTGCACTTCCTGGACTTGGGTGGCTATTTGCTTTTCCATGTTAGGGAAGTTTTTGACTATAATCTCTTCAAATATTTTCTCAGGTCCTTTCTCTCTCTCTTTTCCTTCTGGGACCCCTATAATGCGAATGTTGTTGCGTGTAATGTTGTCCTGGGGTCTCTTAGGCTGTCTTCATTTCTTTTCATTCTTTTTTCTTTATTCTGTTTCGCAGCAGTGATTTTCACCATTCTGTCTTCCAGGTCACTTATCCGTTCTTCTGCCTCAGTTATTCTGCTATTGATTCCTTCTAGTGTAGTTTTCATTTCAGTTATTGTATTGGTCATCTCTGTTTGTTTGTTCTTTAATTCTTCTAGGTCTTTGTTAAACACTTCTTGCATCTTCTCGATCTTTGCCTCCATTCTTTTTCCGAGGTCGTGGATCATCTTCACTATCATTATTCTGAATTCTTTTTCTGGAAGGTTGCCTATCTCCACTTCATTTAGTTGTTTTTCTGGGGGTTTATTTTGTTCCTTCATCTGCTACATAGCCCTCTGCCTCTTCATCTTGTGTGTCTTTCTGTGAATGTGGTTTTGTTCCACAGGCTGCAGGATTGTAGTTCTTCTTGCTTCTGCTGTCTGCCCTCTCTGCTCTGATCTTTATGATTTCTTTCCTTCTACTAACTTTGGGTTTTGTTCGTTCTTCTTTCTCTAGTTGCTTTAGCTGTAAGGTTAGGTTTTTTATTTGGGATTTTTCTTGTTTCCTAGGATTGTATTGCTATAAACGTCCCTGTTAGAACTGCTTTTGCTCCATCCTATAGGTTTTGGATCATTGTACTTTTGTTTTCATTTGACTCTAGGTATTTTTGATTTCCTATTTGATTTCTTCTGTGATCCATTGGTTGTTTAGTAGCATATTGTTTAGCCTCCAGCTGTTTGTGTTTTTTACAGTTTTTTCTTGTCATTGATTTCTAATCTCATGGTGTTTTGGGTGGAAAAGATACTTGATACTGTTCAGTTTTCTTAAATATACCGAGGCTTG
Source organism: Balaenoptera ricei (assembly GCF_028023285.1). NCBI lineage: Eukaryota > Metazoa > Chordata > Mammalia > Artiodactyla > Balaenopteridae > Balaenoptera > Balaenoptera ricei. The sequence continues at coordinate 6,872,407 of NC_082642.1, forward strand.
CTTTGTGGCCCAGTATGTGATCAGTCCTGGAGAATGTTCCATGTGCATTTGAGAGGAATGTGTATTCTGCCATTTTTGGATGGAATACTCTATAAATATCAGTTAAGGCCATCTGGTCTAATGTGTCATTTAAGGCCTGTGTTTCCTTATTGATTTTCTGTCTGAATGATCTGTCCATTGATGAAAGTGGGGTGTTAAATTCCCCCACTATTATTGTGTTACATATATTCATTCATTATATATAATTAGCCAACCCCATTAGTGCTAACATTTCTTGGTCGTGTCTAAACAATCAAGTGTTCTCCTTTGACTGAGATGCCTTAATGATCATTCTGTGAGACTCATGAGTCAGTCACATCAACTTCTGCTTTGACATTTTTTCCATCTATTCTAAGAGATTGACAGTTTCTCATACCTTCAGTTGCCTCACTTGGCAGTCCTTTTGCACATATCTCAGTAGTTAAATGTAACACAGCTTCATCTATGTTTGGGTATCCTCCATTCTTAGGTTCCACAAAGCTCTAGGTGCTGCTTTTCTATGAAATATGAGTTTGTGGCCATTTCTCTGACAAACACTTACTTCACAAATATTAAATTTATGTCCTGCTTCTGTTTCCAAGTCTTTCCATATGCATAATAACTTCTTATCGTAATGCCAAGCATAGTGTTATCTTAATAGAAACATTTTAAGTGGCAAACAGTATACGTAATACCAACAGTGAATGTAACTCAATTGAAGAGAAAACAATATATGTAAATATCAACAGCTATAACAGTATTTGTGTGTGTGCAAGCAGTGGTAGCTATATCAAGACTGCCAGCTGGTCAGCCGCTACTGTAAACACCTTCAGTTGCATGACACAATTTATAAGCTAAAATGTGGAAGAAATGTGGTCTTAGAATTAGACTGCCCTTCCTTCCTTCCTGTAATCTTTCCTGACCATCCCTTTGCCAGGGTTGGGACACACAGATCAACAAGTAATGGGCTTACAGTCTTGTGGGAAGACAGACAACTAGACAAGTCTCTCTACTAGTGGGCAATGAGGACTAGGATACGAGAAGTGGAAGGTACCAGGAGAACAAAAAGAAGAGAGCCCACCCAGAAGTAGCACTCTTCTGGCTGGGTAATGAAGGAGGTAAGTAGTTAGGCAGTGACAGAAGAGGGCCTATCAGACAGCAAGTGTACTGGAAGTAGGAGGGACAACATATGCCTGAGCTTGATAGGGCATGGGAGAGTTAAGGAATGGAAAGCGTTTCTGTGTGAATGGAACTGAGTGTGGTGGAGAGAATGTAAATGACATGATCAGATTTGTAACTGAGGTAAAATACCTGATGTCCAGGGCCGAGCAATAATCAAACCAAGATAGGATCATAATTCTGTGATGAGGTTTAATTAAGCCAGAAGTCTGCCATGTTTTTTTGCTATAGCAGGGTTTGAGCCCAGGGTACTGGGAAGTAGGTAAAAGGTCACAGCTGTTGGTTAAGTGGGTGGTTGAAAAGAGCCTCTTATGAGTGCTCAGAGAGGTTTGCAGGCTTGCCAGGTACCTCCTCTATGTAAGTTGGGACTTTAAAATTTGCTGAAGAATGCTGAGTAGCCAGATATATATGTGGCATTGCCTGTATCATTGAAGTACACACTGAAGGGTTTGGAGTCATTGGTCAAAGCGATTTTCTCAAGCCTTTGAGAGGAATCATGCACACACGGGAAGGTGATTTGACGCTGTCCAGCCACTCTGTCAAATGATATCTTCTAAGAAGTACAATTCTTCTTTTACATGCTGTGTCTAATGCATGATATGGAACAGCATGGAAGTCCCTGGCTGTATTTTGTAGGAGGTAAAACTCCATACCTCTTATCAAGTATTGCAGTGACCAGCCATTTTATATAGGCTCACCAGAGCTGTATTTTTAAATGACCAGGTACGTGATATCTGAATACCTGAAAGAGGTGGTTTCTATGATTCACAAAGGCTTAGGGTGGTCCAAGAGCTATAAGATTTTTCAGGCTTCTGACTTCACCAAAATGTCAGTCCTTTAATGGGCTGCTCTGTTGCTTGGGCACAATGTTCCTCTCTCCCCATTAAACTTGATCCTCCTCCATTGAGTCTACCTCAGTTACCAAAGTCATACTGTGTCTTCCTTCACTCTTCTTCTTAATCACCGTCTCTGTTCAACCACATCCTCACCTCTTATTGATTGGTTCTACCAACTTCATTATCTCCTGCAACCATCTTGTTGTCTCCATTCCTACTGCGGTCAAGCTAGACCACACCAAGATACCTTGTAATTCACTCATTGTTCTTTTTGGTAATGGACAGAAACTTGGGTTCTTAATGATATCCAAGGACTTATAAATGGTAATTTATCAAACAGGTTACCATTTAAAGGACAGTGAAGGTCTCTGAGTCTTAAAACATTAAAATAGGGAAACAGAACTAAATAATAAATAAGTTAATAAAAAGCGACAAACATAAGCATAGCATTCTGTTTCCCTAGATAAAGAAATGATTTATTCAACTAATATTTACTGAGTACCAAATATATAAATATCAGGTACTTTATAGGCATGGGAAATATAACAGTGAACAAGACAGACAAAGTCCTTGTGCCTATGGATATGATATTGTGGCAGGGTATATAGACAATTTGTTTTCAAAAATCAATCCAAAGACAAAAAAAAAAAAAAGGACGAAACACTAAAATTTCTAAATTGTTGTTTTAAATTCTAGCAAAAGCTACTTATTCAAAATGTTTAAATGTTAATTCATAAAGAAGCCACAATTGGCAATAATTCAATTGTCATTTTTTCTAGATATAATAAAATGCAAAAAAGACAGAAGTCCCTCCAGTCCTCAGCAATGTCCACGTTGCATGAACCCCAGGACCTCTAAAGGCAGGCCCTTAGTTATGGTCCCAGCTGCAGCTTTCCTGTGTGCCAAGCCAACCATTGACCCCTCCCTGAAATTGAAGAGCCTGACTATTCTGGAAGATAGTGTTTCTGTGTCCATCTCTCCCCAAGATTTCATGGCACCCTTCGGCTCCCTGACTTTGAATGTGACAGACCAGTCTGGAAATGAAGCTAACATGATCTGCAGTATCCAAAAGCCCTCAACAACATCATCCACTGCGTTCACTGCAGAAAATGACTACATCATGCTAAATGCATCGTTTTCAACATTTCTGGTGTGTAACATAGACTACAGTCACATTCAGCCAGTGTGGAAAGTGCTGGCTTTGTACAGTGACTCTCCTCTGATCCTAGAAAGGAGCCACTTGCTCACTGAAACACCACAACTCTGCTACAAATATAAACAGGTGGTACTGAAGCCTGAAGACATCTTTACCAACATCGAGGCTGATCTCAGAGCAGATCCCTCTTGGTTAATGCAAGACCAAATTTCCTTGCAGCTAAACAGAACTGCCACCACACTCAGTACATTGCAGATCCAGTACTCCAGCGATGCCCAAGTCACTTTACCAAGGGCAGAGATGAAGCCAGAGAAACACAATTGGACCATGATTTCCAGGGATAACAATACTAAGCGGGAACGCACTGTTTTGGTCGGTGGGACCATTGACCTAGATTGCCCCAGCCAAGGAGACCCTCCCCCACAACTGGAGTGGCTTCTAGCTGATGGAAGTAAAGTGAGAGCCCCTTATGTTAGTGAGGATGGACGAGTCCTGATAGACAAAAGTGGAAAACTGGAACTCCAGATGGCTGATAGTTTTGACACAGGCATATACCACTGCATAAGCACCAATTACGATGATGCAGATATTCTCACCTATAGGATTACTGTGGTAGAGCCCTACGTAGAAGCTTATCAGGAAAATGGAGCTCGTCATATAGTTTCCATTGGTGAAACACTTGACCTTCCATGCCATTCTACGGGTATCCCAGATGCCTCTGTCAGCTGGGTTCTTCCAGGAAACACTGTGCTCCATCAGTCCTCAAGAGATAAGCAAATTCTTAACAATGGCACGTTAAGAATATTACAGGCGACTCAAAAAGACCAGGGTCATTATCGTTGTGTAGCAGCCAACCCATCAGGGATCGATTTTTTAATTAACAAAGTTTCAGTCAAAATAAAAGGGCAACAGCCAGTGGAGCATAATGTAGAAACAGATGGATCTGGGTTTGATGAGCCCAATTCCATTGCTCAGCTTAAGGACCCACCAGCTGCACAACTCCCCACATCTGCTCCAGTGAGGGCTGAGGCTGGAAAACAAGTCTCAATCACAAGTAAGAATCCTAAGCATGGGGTGTTAATAGCCCAGCGGCGTGGAGATGCAAACAACCGACGTTTCAGAGAGCACAGGAGGCAGTTCCCTCCCTCTGCCCAGAGAATTGACCCACAACACTGGGCAGCACTACTGGAGAAAGCTAAAAAGAATATTATGCCAGAGAAGCGAGAAAATACCATAACAAAGCCACCTCCACTGGTCACTCAACTCCTGGAAACACCTGGTGAGGAAGTAGACTCATCAGGCATGCTCCCTCCAAAAGAGGAATTTATGGTCCTGGCGACTAAAGTTCCCAGTGTTCTGGCAAGGACAGTGACTGCTGATTCCAGAAAATCATCTGATAGCCCTGTGACAAGTATAACTGCTGGCACCCAAGTCTCCCCAATTGTGAGTCCACAGATACTACTGCCTGAAAAACCAAGAGATTTCAAACCATCTACTACTATTAAAACTAAAGCCATGTCAAAGAATATGAATGCAACCACATCAAGCAAAATGCAAGGCACAACCAACCGAAATTTATCTACTATCTTTCCTCTACTACCTGAAGCAAGTCAATTTCAGGATGCTGACGACACGGAGAGAAAAAGAGAGCATTTGCAAAGTGCACCCCCATTAACAGTGGGGGCTACTACAATCAAAGATGTCCATATCAAAATTCTGGGTAGTGCTAACAGCAAAGCTGATGTATTTTTAGGATCAGTGAATGCCACGAATAGTCATCAGACGTCTGTAATAGGAGTCAGCGAACCCTGGAACCATCGTTCCCATTCTCATGTTACTCAAAAACCTAACACCTCTAAGCTCCGTTCGGACCCACACACTGCTGCTCATTCTCAGTTACACATTCCTAGAAATAGTACAATTAACACTCCACTGTCCAGACACTCTGGAAGACGGAGGAAAATTTGGAGCAGGGGGCGAGCTCCAGTTTTCCGACAGCATGGATACAACTTTGTGAGGCCAACACTCAGAGGTTCTTCTGTAGAAAGAACCACGGCATTTTCAGCCACTGAGCACAATGTGGTATGCCCATCCTGTTCTCCCAGAGAGAGACTCAGCACTGCTGCAACAGCATTGCCTTTTCCAAGGTCTTCCCCCGTCACCCTCCCTGAAGCTAAAATTGCCAGAGTCATAGCAGAAGAATCTACAACTCTAGTCCACAATCCATCATTACTATTTAAGAAAAAACCAAATGTAGATGTTGAGAAAACAACACCGACAATAAAATATCTCAGTGCTGAAAGTACACAAGTGACTCCAACTTGTGCAGTTATGACTCATGCAACAAATATTAGTTACCCAAGCGTGTCTAAAGCCAGTGAAGCTAAAAGAGATTCAGTGATTGTATCGCCACTTCCGGGTCCCACCATCAAGCCACCTATGCCTACTACTATAGCCATTACAAGATTTTCAAGAAGGAAATTGCCCTGGCATCATATCTTTGTAAATAACCATATCCAAAAAGAAAAGCTAAAGAATCAGCAAAAATTTGGTTCACAAAAAAGCACAGACTTGGTGCTTCCTAAAATATCTCCTACTTTACCCACAGATAAGGTTTCCCCCTTCCATTTCACAACACTCTCAGCAAGTGTGATGCAAATTCCATCCGCAACATCAGCTACAACTCACCACAGTACCACTAAAACACACAGTCGTATAAGTCTCCCAACAATGAAGGAGCTGCCCTTCCCACCTGTTGACCCTACACCTCCTAGTGGCTCAAGCAAAGAATCAAGTACAGATTTCATATCACTGCAAACAGCCATCCTGACAACTACTCCTACTGCCCCTGCATCTATCATTATCAACAAAGCCCAACTAGCCAGACCCAGGGCACGAAAAGTACAAAGAATAAAGGAGCCTCAAAAGAATAGGAATGACCCAAATAACTCTCCCAGCCAGATTTCTGGCTTCATTACACCCACCACTGTGACACTTCCTGTTCTAACAGCAGCTGAAACTTCAACCAAACCCAGTGTGTCTGCTTTCACTCATTCTCTTCTAGAAAACATAAAAGAAATTTCAAGCACGATTGGTCTTCATCCAAGAACCTTTAATCTGACAGATGTACTTGAAGAACCACCCCAGAAAAGGAGTCAGACTTTGAAGAGCACAGCTGCTTCTGAAACCACTTTGTCCAGCAAACTACACCAGAGTACCACCACTAGGAACACAATCCTTAGACACTCAACCGTGCCACCCTTCCTGAGCGCCAGTGCCACTCCAATGCCAATTCCCACCTCCCCTCCCTTGAGTAAGCAAAGTGCAGTTGCTGACAATATGGCAACTCCCATTTTCAGGATGATGACACGTACAATGGTCAAGTCACATGAATCCTCAAAGCACAATGCTCGTCCAGAGCAATTAGCAGTAACATCTCCCCAAACTCACCCAAATGCCAAGTTCACAGTTGGAATCACCCGCTTTATCTACTCCAATCTGTTACGTTCTACTCCTATGCCAGCACTAATAACAGCTAAATCACAGAATTCTGAGTTGACTCCCTCTCCCTGGTCAGAAAACCACTTTTGGCACAAGTCACACCCAGAAATGGCTGAAAAGGTCAAAAAGCCAGTAGTGAGCATACTGCCCACTCCAGATCTGCCAGAGGACACTACTCATGCTTCAAATTGGGATATGCAGAAGAATGCAAAGAAAAGTAGCTTCGATAAGACACCAATTCAAAAAATAACAACTTCCAAATTCCTTCCCTTTGATTCTTTATCTAGGAATATATTTGAAAGGCCCAGAATAGTTGGAGGACGAGCGGCAAGTTTTACTGTTCCAGCTAACTCAGATGCCTTTCTTCCTTGTGAAGCTGTTGGGAATCCCATGCCCACTATCCACTGGACCAGAGTCTCATCAGGTATTTGAAACTGTTTCTTTACGCTTCATCTTCTTTAGTTACAAAACAAGGAAAACATTGTGTCATGATTCGGGGTTATGGATCCAAATAGTCAACATCAACATCAGATTTCTCCAAGACTCAACCATTTACTATCCTTATTTGATATACGCATGGCTTTTTGCTCATTAGAAGGTTTTAAAACATATCTTAAGACCATTTTTTTGAAATGCTTTGAAAGCAGATCCAAAGAAATTGTGAATGGTCATTGTGTTGAAGCATCTGGCTTTTACATTAAAATTAGGGTTTAAAAAAAAAAAATCCAGAAATAACTTTAGTATTCTGAAGACTAGGTGTCTTAATTTTAAATATATTTTTTCCCCAGTAGCCTAACAAAAAGATAGCTTTCCTCTTGAGACTTCCACGTGAGCAACTTACGTTTACTATCTAAACTTTGATGACCTATGGCTATACATTTCTTTCTTCTTATCAGGACTTGATTCTTCTAAAAGGAAACAGAACAGCAGGTTCCAGGTGCTCCCCAATGGTACCCTGTCCATACAGAGGGTGGACATTCAGGACCGCGGACAGTACCTGTGCTCAGCATCCAATCCGCTTGGCACAGACCGCCTTCACGTCACCTTGTCCGTGGTTTCCTATCCCCCCAGGATCCTGGAGAGACATACTAAGGAGATCACAGCCCATTCCGGAAGCACAGTGGAACTGAAGTGCAGAGCTGAAGGCAGGCCCAGCCCTACAATTTCCTGGATTCTTGCAAACCAGACAGTGGTCTCTGAATCATCCGAGGGGAATAGGCAGGCCCTGGTGACATCTGACGGAACGCTGGTCATCCACAATCTCAGCATTTATGACAGGGGCTTCTACAAATGCGTGGCCAGCAACCCAGTGGGCCAGGATGCACTGCTGGTTAAAATACAAGTTATTGCGGCCCCACCTGTTATTCTAGAACAAAAGAGGCAAGTTATTGCAGGGACTTGGGGTGAAAGTTTGAAACTACCCTGTACTGCAAAAGGAACTCCTCAGCCCGGTGTTCACTGGGTCCTCTCTGATGGCACCGAAGTGAAACCATTACAGTTGATCAATTCCAAGTTCTTATTTTCAAATGGAACTCTGTTTATAAGAAACATAGCCTCTTCAGACCGGGGCACTTATGAATGCATTGCTACCAGCTCCACTGGCTCAGAGAGAAGGGTGGTAATTCTTACAGTGGAAGAACGAGAGACCATCCCCAGGATAGAATTTGCATCCCAGAAATGGACGGAGGTGAATCTGGGGGACAAATTACTACTGAACTGCTCAGCCATTGGGGAGCCGAAACCGAAAATAACCTGGAGGCTACCATCCAAGGCTGTCGTCAACCAGTGGCACAGGTAAACCATACCTTTCTGTTGAGATTATCTTCTTTATTTAGCTGTACAACTTCTGAACTGGTAAAAGGGGTAGAGCGAGAGTAGCAGCAGTGTTGAGAGCACACAGACTCTGCACAGGAAAGTAACTCGCTCTAAAGAAAACCTAATCGTTTTGAGACTAATACAAAATAATACAAATTACATAAAAACCAAGTTTCTTAAATGCCATACTCTAAGGGCCAGCTTCTTACTGAGTTTATGTAGTTAAAAAGAAGGATAAAAAATCTCATTTGCTTCCATACTTGTGACAGTTTTAAAATGGTACCTGTGTAAATGTATTTATAATTTTCCTATCCAAAAATAAGAGGGAATGTTGTAAAGCAATCAAGTTCTGGAGAGATGCACTTCATTATTTCACTCTTCAGAGTCTCCTAGTAAAGCATTTTCAATTTTAGTGCAATCTATACTGAATTTATTCTACCCTAAAACTGCAAAGCACTTTATGAAAGTCACAACATTAAGGCCTTCACAAAGTGACATGTATTCAGGACCTCCAATCATTCTGACGGTGTCAGACACATATATACACATACATACTTTCTCTAATATCTCCTGTTACAGGCATATTAATAGTGATTTTTAACTGTCTTCTGTACAGATTAAATCTTTGAAAAATAAGTTTATGAGTATTAATTTTTGCCATTTACATGACTTCATACAATGATGTTTCATAATATGACAGAAAACATGGGAATGAACATTTCCATTTTATATGTTTGTGTGTTAATTTATTTATTTTTAATAGATCCTTATTGGAGTATAACTGCTTCACAATACTGTGTTAGTTTCTGTTGCACAACAAAGCGAATGAGCCACATGCATACACATATCCTCTCCCTCTTGAGCCTCCCTCCCATCCTCCCTATCCCACCCCTCTAGGCATCACAAAGCACCAAGCCAATCTCCCTGTGCTATGCTGCTGCTTCCCACCAGCTATCTATTTTATATTTGGTAGTGTATATATGTTAATGTTGCTCTCACTTCGCCCCAGCTTCGCCCTCCCACCCCATGTCCTCAAGTCCATTTTCTATGTCTCTTTATTTCTGCCCTGCAACTAGGTTCATCAGTACCATTTTTTTTTTTTTTTAAGATTCCATAGACAGACTCTAGGTCCATCCACCTCACTCCAAATAACTCAGTTTTGTTTCTTTTCATGGCTGAGTAATATTCCATTGTATATATTTGCCACATCTTCTTTATCCATTCATCTGTTGATGGACATTGAGGTTGGTTCCATGTCCTGGCTATTGTAAATAGTGCTGCAATGAACATTGTGGTACATGTGTCTTTTTGAATTATGGTTTTCTCAGGGTGTATGCCCAGTAGTGGGATTGCTGGGTCATATGGTAGTTCTATTTTTAGTTTTTTAAGGAACCTCCATACTGTTTTCCATAGTGGTTTTATTAATTTATATTCCCACCAACAGTACAGGAGGGCTCCCTTTTCACCACACCCTTTCCAGCATTTCTTGTTTGTAGATTTTTTTGATGATGGCCATTCTGACTGGTGTGAGGTGATACCTCCTTGTAGTTTTGATTTGCATTTCTCTAATAATTAGTGATGTTGAGCATCTTTTCATGTGCCTCTTGGCCATCTATATGTCTTCCTTGGTGAAATGTCTATTTAGGTCTTCCACCCATTTTTTAACTGGATTGTTTTTTTGATATTGAGCTCCATGAGCTGTTTGTGTATTTTGGAGATTAAGCCTTTGTTTATTGTTTCATTTGCAAATATTTCCTCCCATTCTCAGGGTTGTCTTTTTGTCTTGTTTATGGTTTCCTTTGCTGTGCAAAAGCTTTTAAGTTTAATTAAGTCCCATTTGTTTATTTTTGTTATTTCTGTTACTCTAGCAGGTGGGTCAAAAAAGATCTTGCTGTGGTTCATGCCAAAGAGTGTTTTTCCTGTTTTCCTCTGAGAGTTTTATAGTGTCTTGGTCTTACTTTTAAGTCTTTAATCCATTTGGGGTTTATTTTTGTGTATGGTGTTAGGTAGTATTCTAATTTCATGCTTTTACATGTAGCTGTCCACTTTTCCCAGCACCATGTATTGAAGAGGCTGCCGTTTCTCTATTGTATATTCTTGCCTCCTTTGTCATAGATGAGGGGTCCATAGTTGCGTGGGTTTATCTCTGGACTTTCTATCCTGTTCCATTGACCTATATTTCTGTTTTTGTGCTAGCACCATACTGTCTTTGATTACTATAGCTTTTTGGTATAGTTTGAAGTCAGGGAGCCTGATTCCTCCCACTCCATTTTTCTTTCTCAAGATTGCTTTGGCTATTTGGGGTCTTTTGTATTTCCATACAAATTGTAAAATTTTTTTTGTTCTAATTCTGTGAAGAATGCCAGTGGTAGTTTGATAGGGATTGCATTGAATCTGTAGATTGCTTTAGGTAGTATAGTCATTTTCACAATATCGATTCTTCCAATCCAAGAACGTGGTATATTTCTCCATCTGTTTATATCATCTTTGATTTCTTTCATCAGTGTTTTATAGTTTTCTGAGTACAAGTCTTTTGCCTCCTTAGGCAGGTTTATTCCTAGGTATTTTATTCTTTTTGTTGCAATGGTAAATGGGAGTGTTTGCTTAATTTCTCTTTCTGATTTTTCGTTGCTGGTGTATAGGAATGCCAGAGATTTCTGTGCATTAATTTTGTACCGTTACTTTTACCAAATTCATTGATTAGCTCTGGTAGTTTTCTGGTGGCATCTTTAGGATTTTCTATGCATAGTATCATGTCATCAGAAAACAGTGACAGATTTACTTCTTCTTTTCCAATTTGTATTCCTTTTATTTCTTTTTCTTCTCTGATCGCTGTGGCCAGGACTTCCAAAACTATGTTGAATAAGAATGGCGAGAGTGGACATCCTTGTCTTGTTCCTGATCCTAGTGGAGATGCTTTCAGTTTTTCACCATTGAGTATGATGCTTGCTGTGGGTTTGTCATATATGGCCTTTATTATGTTGAGGTAGGTTCCCTCTATGCCCATTTTCCGGAGAGTTTTTATCATAAATGGGTGTTGAATTTTTTCAAAAGCTTTTTCTGCATCTATTGAGATGATCATATGGTTTTTATCCCTTAATTGGTTAATGTGGTGTATCACATTGATTAATTTGCGTATATTGAAGAATTCTTGCATCCCTGGGATAAATCCCACTTGATCATGGGGTATGATCCTTTTATTGTGCTGTTGGATTCTGTTTGCTAGCATTTTGTTCAGGATTTTTGCACTTATGTTCATCAGTGATATTGGCCTGTAGTTTTCTTTTGTTGTGATATCTTTCTCTGGTTTTGGTGTCAGGGTGACGGTGGCTTCGTAGAATGAATTTGGGAGTGTTTCTCCCTCTGCAATATTTTGGAAGAGTTTGAGAAGGATCGGTGTTAGCCCTTCTCTATATGTTTGACAGAATTGGCCTGTGAAGCCATCTGGTCCTGGACTTTTGTTTGTTGGAAGATTTTAAATCACAGTTTCAATTTCATTACTTGTGATAGGTCTGTTTATATTTTCTAATTCTTCCTGGTTCAGTCTTGGAAAATTGTACCTTTCCAAGAATTTGTCCATTTCTTCGTGGTTGTCCATTTGATTGGCATATCATTGTTTGTAGTAGTCTCTTATAATTCTTTGTATTTCTGCAGTGTTAGTTGTGATTTCTCCTTTTTCATTTCCAATTTTATTGATTTGTGTCCTCTTCCTTTTTTTCTTGATGAGTCTGGCTAAGGGTTTATCAATTTTGTTTATCTTCTCAAAGAACCAGCTTTAGTTTTATTGATCTTTGCTATTGTTTTCTTTGTTTCTATTTCATTTATTTCTGCTCTGCTCTTTATGATTTCTTTCCTTCTGCTAACTTTCAGTTGTGTTTGTTCTTCTTTCTCTAGTTCCTTTAGGCGTAAGGTTAGATTTATTTGAGATTTTTCTTGTTTCTTGAGGTAGGCCTGTATAGCTATAAACTTCCCTCTTAGAACTGCTTTTGCTGCATCCCATAGGTTTTGGATCATCGTGTTTTCATTGTCATTTGTCTCCAGGTATTTTTTGATTTGCTCTTTGATTTCTTCAGTGATCTCTTGGTTACTTAGTAACGTATTGTTTAGCCTCCATGTGTTTGTGTTTTTTATGTTTTTTTCCTGTAATTGATTTCTAATCTCATAGCATTGTGGTCAGAAAAGATGCTTGATACAATTTCAATTTTCTTAAATTTTCCAAGGCTTGATTTGTGACCCAAGATGTGATCTATCCTGGAGAATGTTCCATGTGCACTTGAGAAGAAAGTGTATTCTGCCACTTTTGGGTGGAATGTTCTATAAATATCAATTAGACCTATCTGGTCTCTTGTGTCATTTAAAGCTTGTGTTTCCTTATTTATTTTCTGTTTGGATGATCTGTCCACTGGTGTAAATGGGGTGTCAAAGTCCCCTATTATTATTGTGTTACTGTCGATTTCCCCTTTTATGGCTGTTAGCATTTGCCTTATGTATTGAGGTGCTCCTATGTTGGGTGCATAAACATTTATAATTGTTATATCTTCTTCTTGGATTGATCCTTTGATCATTATGTAGTGTCCCTCCTTATCTCTTGTAACAGTCTTTATTTTAAAGTCTATTTTATCTGATACAAGTATTGTTACTCCAGCTTTCTTTTGATTTCCATTTGCATGGAATATCTTATTCCATCCCTTCACTTGCAGTCTGTATGTGTCCCTGAAGTGGTCTGATGTGGGTCTCTTGTAGACAGCATATAGATGGTTCTTGTTTTTGTATCCATTCAGCCAGTCTCAGTCTTTTGGTTGGGGCAATTAATCCATTTACATTCAAGGTTATTATTGATATGTATGTTCCTATTACCATTTTCTTAATTGTTTTGGGTTTGTTTTTGTGGGTCTTTTTCTTGTCTTGTGTTTCCCGCTTAAAGAAGTTTCTTTAGCATTTGTTGTAAAGCTGGTTTCATGGTGCTGAATTCTCTTAGCTTTTGCTTGTCTGAAAAGCTTTTGACTTCTCCATCGAATCTGAATGAGATCTTTGCTGGGTAGAGTAATCTTGATTGTAGGTTTTTCTCTTTCACCACTTTATGTACATCCTGCTACTCCCTACTGGCCTGCAGAGTTTCTGCTGAAAAATCAGCTGATAACCTTATGGGGATTCCTTTGTATGTTATGGTTGGTTTTTCCCTTGCTGTTTTTAATATTTTTTCTTTTAATTTTTGTTAGTTTGATTAATATGTGTCTTGGTGTGTTTTTCCTAGGGTTTATCCTGTATGGGATACTCTGTGCTTCCTGGACTTGGGTGACTATTTCCTTTCCCATGTTAGGGAAGTTTTCAACTATAATCTCTTCAAGTGTTTTCTCAGGCTCTTTCTTTTCCTCTTCTTCTTCTGGGACCCCTATAATTCGAATGTTGGTGCATTTTGTGTTGTCCCAGAAGTCTCTGAGATTGTCTTCAATTGTTTTCATTCTTTCTTTATTCTGCTCCTCAGCAATTATTTCCACTATTTTGTTTTCCAGCTCACTTATTCGTTCTTCTGCCTCAGTTATTCTGTTATCGATTCCTTCTAGTGTATTTTTCATTTCAGTTATTACATTGTTCATCTCTGTTTATTCTTTAGTTCTTCTAGATCTTTGTTAAACATTTCTTGTATTTTCTCAATCTGTGCCTCCATTTCTATTTCTGAAATTCTGGATCATCTTTACTATCATTACTGTGAATTCTTTTTCAGGTAGATTGCCCATTTCCTCTTCATTTATTTGGTCTTGTAGGTTTTTGCTTTGCTCCTTCATCTGTGACATATTTTTTGGCCATCTCATTTTTTTTTTTTATGAGTGGGATTGTGTTCATCTCTTACTGGTTGTTTGGCCTGAGGCTTCCAACACTGGGCTTTGTAGGCTACTGTGTAGAGCTGGATCTTGGTGCTGAGATGAGAAACTCTGTGGGACCTCACTCGGATGAATATTCCCTGGGGTCTGAGGTTCTCTGTTAGTCCAGTGGTTCGGACTCAGCGCTCCCACTGCAGGAGCTTTGGCCCACCCATGGGCTCATGAACCAAGATCCTGTAAGCTGCCTGGGGCAGCAAAAAAAAAAAAAAAACCACAGTAACAAAGTAAAAAATTAGATTAGGAAACTAACAGATATGTTAGGAATATAAAAATAAAAATATAGATGAATCAACAACCAGAAGGTACAACAGTACCACAATAGTAAAAAAGAAGAGGGGGGGGAAAAAAGGCTGGAAAAGGCCTTGGCTGTGGAGGGCAGGGTCTAAGCAAGGGTGAGGTTTGGGTGGTGGGCGGGGCCAATGCTCAGGACCACTGACAGGGCTGGAAAAGGCCCTGGGGGCTGTGGGGGGGTGGGGCTTAGGCTCAAGGAACAGAAGGGGCCCAGGCGTGCCCCCCACACCTGCTCTCAGAGGGCAGGGGACCTCACCTGGGAGCCCAGCAGGCTTTCTGGGCTCAAACGCCCTCTGCTCCTCTCCCGCTCCTCCCAGAGGGCCCTTCCCACCTGCCTCTCCTGAACTCCCCAGCCTCCCTCCTATGCCCCTAAGGACCCACATGGCCTGGAGCGGGGTTTGGAGGGCAGGGGGTCGGCCTGGGAGCTCAGCATGCTCCCTGTGCCCGAGTGGGTGCGGCAATCGCCCTCTGCTCCTCCGGTCTGGGATGGCCCCTCCCACCTGCCTCTCCTGATCTCCCCAGCCTCCCTCCTATGCCCCTAAGGATCCACGTGGACTGGAGCGGGGTTTGGAGGGCAGGGAGTCAGCCTGGGAGCTCAGCATGCTCCCTGTGCCTGAGTGGGTGGGGCAAACCCCCTCTGCTCCTCCAGTCTGGGGTGGCCCCTCCCACCTGCCTCTCCTGATCTCCCCGGCCTCAGGGTCGCTGATCCTGTCTGGCCTCCACTTCACCTCCCTGTTCAGTCCCCCTACATCCTGCCGGTTCACTTTGGGGTTCCTCCCGTCTCCTTGGGCGTCAGAGTCCCCTACCAGTGGCCGGTAGGTGCCATAGTTGTGGGGAAACGCTAACTCTGCATCTTCCCACGCTGCCATCTTGACTCCGCCTCCATGTTTATTTATTAGTAGAAAATATCCATGCAAGAGAAATTATACATGAGTTTATACTTAAAAGAATAGATTTTTTTCTAGTGTCAAACTATAAGTTGGTAACGGATATAGTTAAGGAATTTAACTAGTGATCTTTAACTCCAAAGTAAATGTTAATTTTCAAGCTTTTCAAATAAGTCATGAAAATTACCTAAATCTTAAATTGAATTTAGATTTTAAATTTAAAAATGCTGTTATGAAATGTAAACTTCACAAGTCCCATGTTTATGCTTGTTATCTACTATTGTTTATGCTTGTTATCTACTATACGTATACCCATTTGTAGCATCAAATATTTTCAATAGCTTACCAGTTTTTGTATATAATATTATAATATCGGCATGTCTATTTAATCAATCACCCTGCAGCACTTGAGGGTGATTCTCATTTACCCAGAGACTGCTCATTATTCTGTGTAATTCTGAATACAATTTCACTACCCATGCAGAAACCAATGCAAGAAGTGTAGAAGGCATTACACTTGTGATGGGAATAACAGATAAATTTCAAATTTTAGGTTGTAAAAAAAATGTCTAAAATGTTTACTGGGCATTAGGTCAATTTTTAAGAATGAAAGAGGTGTGAAAAAATGTAAGGGAATGTCTTAAAAAGTTAATCCAAAGGAATGTCTAAAACACATTAGCACCTCAGAATAAATCTTGACCAATAAATCTCGACCTAGGTAGTCCAACAAATCTTTCAGAGTTTAATAGCAAAGATATTAGGTAGGCTGTTTATATTTTGTTTTGGGAAAGCACTTATGGAACACAGAAAGATTGTTCATATTTTGGAAGAGGCAACAGAGTGTGTAAGATCACAGATGCTATCACAGGTCCACTAGAGGTACTGTCATTCTTTGCTTTTATAATGAACTACAACTTGTTTGCTAACTGAACACTTCAGTGATTATTCTGCAACTAACCCACTCAGAAAGGCAAGAATACTCTTTACTTGGATGCTTTAGATGTCAAGAAATTAAAAGGGCACTTCTGCTGTTAAAAAAAGAAAAAAAAAAGTCCTTCCTGGTGCCACTTCTTGGCTCTGTAAGTCTGAATTTATTTTAGATTCTAAAAACGAAAATTTTCATCATAGCTATGCTCATCCAAGTCTATTCCACCATCAACAAAATAAGCAAAACTTTTTACTTTTTTAAAGCCTAGTTGTCAGCTGCACAGTTGCCTTTTCTGAATTTTTTTTTAACCATCTCAGACTTTTAGAGCACTACTGGTCTACCTCCATGACTTTAAATGTGACTTATGTGACCTATGTTTCAGGACAGAATTGTGTTTCCTCTTCTTTGGAACCTTGTTTCTCATGACCTGGGGACTTGTTACAAGAACAGAAACTCAGGCCCCATCCCAGATGGGCAGAATCAGAATCTGCATTTTAAAAAGATCCCCAGGTGAATCACATGCACAGTAAGGTCCAAGAAACACTGCTCTAAAAGACAGCAGATGCTTGGCTGTGCATTAATTTTCATAAAGAATTCCCTTTCTTTTACTCAGGGAAAACTTCCACTTTCAAAAGTAAATTTTCCCTTAAAAATATCAGTTTATGAAAGGAAACAGTTACAGTTCTCTTTTTATATATTACAACTTCCTGATGCATCAGATTTTGGGGTGAGGAAAGGTCATTTTGAGTCATTGGTTTTCAAAGGGTTGTCCCCCTACCAAGAGCATTAACATCGTCTGAGAACTTGAATCCGATTCTGTGTTTTGACACCCAATCTGTGTTCTTAAAAGCTGTCCAGGTGATTATAGTGCACACTCAAATTTGAGACTGTTTGGCAAACTTTAATGTTCATAGAGTCACCTGGGAAGTTTGTCAAACAGTGGGTTCCCGGATCCCTGGCTAGATCTATTGGATCAGAATCTCTGAACAGTGAAACCGGGAAATATGCATCTTAAATTAGACCCCATGTAATTCTGATGCAGGTGATGAGGGAACTGCATTAAATACCAAGATTTAGAGCAGTGGTTCTCAGACTTTGCTGCACATGAGAGTCATTTGGAAAACTGAGTCCTGAGGCCAAGGTCACACTCCACACCAATTAAGTCAGAAATTCTGGAGGTGGGACCCAGGCAACAGCACTATTTTATACAAATGATTTTAATGTGCACCCGAGTTTGAGAAACAGAGCTCTTAGAAAGCATTAGGAAAGAATGATAGCAGGTGGCAGTGTAGCATGGTGAAAAGGGCAAGTTACTACATCTGTCTAAGTATCATTTTTTTGGCTGTATAGTGGGGAACTACCTAAAGATTACAAAATAAATGCAAAGACCCTTGTAGTTTCCATTCCTTTTATTAAGTGCATCCATTATGATGACCTTCCTTTGGTTTATATGCAAGACAAGTTCTTTCCAGGCTTGAGGAAAAAAAAAAAAAAAAAGAATATCAGCACTTGTAAGTTGTCCTACAACAAATACTCTTCCTACTTACAGTATGTTTTCTTGAAGGTAAAAAATGACTTGAGGCTGTTTGACTTGCTTAGCAGTTATGTTATGAAAGGTCATCCACACTTTTCTCTCTCGTTTCACCCACCTGCTTAGATCATGTTGCCAAAAAACTAGGAGAAAAACATGTACGGAGATTTCCACCTATGGGTGTTTTTGATTGCGTTTTTAGCAGTTACTCAGTTTCCACCGGTCTTTTTGAAAAACTAGATATAGTTTTACCAGGAAAGATCTGCCACCTGATGGTTCAATGTGGTAATAGCAGGCTGTGTAGTGGCTTCAGAGAGAAAAATGGTCTTCATGAAGTTCAATATAATACAGAGACCAGAGTCACGGTACAGCTGCCTGCAAAGACAGATGCTTTAGTAAGCTTCTAATGTGTCTTACCTTGGCATTTTCTCTCTTTATAAAAAAAAGAAAACTCATTTTCTAACCAAATAACTGATTACTAATATCTCTTTAAAAAGGAAAACCTGGTATCTTTTCTGAGCAAGTAAATTTGTATGAAAGTTCTTCTTTACTGACGTATACCACAAAATGATCATTTGATGTGTAAAGTGGTCAAGACAGTCATGGGTCTAGGAAACTGGTATTTCTAATATTCTCGTCACCATTAAAATTCTTTTTAATTGAAATGCAAAGGAGATTCATTTGAAGTCCATCTAAGACATACTGTTTGTCTGCACTAAATCATATCTGTTCAGCTAATTTCATCTTTCAGAATAGCTTAAAAGACAGTAAAGAAGCCAGTACTGATTTTAATTCCATTCCAACAGTTTAAGAAAATGTCCATAAAGCTAATCCTGTGTAAATAAGTCTCCCACCCCTTGCTAATACCTGCATACTCAATCAGTCTCTTCTTTCCTCAGAATGGGCAGCCGCATCCATGTCTACCCAAATGGATCCCTGTTTGTTGGATCAGTAACAGAAAAAGACGGTGGGGACTACTTGTGTGTGGCAAGAAACAAGATGGGGGACGATCTGACCCTGATGCACGTCAGCCTAAGACGGAAACCTGCCAAAATTGACCACAAGCAACATTTTAAAAAGCAAGTGTTTCACGGGAAAGACTTCCAAGTCGATTGCATGGCTTCCGGCTCACCAGTGCCCGAGATATCCTGGAGTCTGCCTGATGGGACGATGATAAATAACGCCATGCAGGCCGACGACAGTGGCCCCAGCGCCAGGAGGGTCACCCTCTTCGACAACGGAACCTTATACTTCAACAGAGTTGGGATGGCAGAGGAAGGAGATTACACGTGCCATGCCCAGAACACTCTAGGGAAGGATGAAATGAAAGTCCACCTAACAGTCATAACAGCCGCCCCACGGATCCGGCAGGGTTACAAGACCAACACGAGAGTCAAGGCTGGAGACACAGCCGTCCTTGACTGTGAGGTCACTGGGGAACCCAAGCCAAAAATATTTTGGTTGCTGCCTTCCAATGACATGATTTCATTCTCTAAGGACAGGTACACATTTCATGCCAATGGGTCTTTGTCCGTCAACAGAGTGAAACTGCTCGATTCTGGAGAGTACGTATGTGTGGCACGAAATCCCAGTGGGGATGACACCAAAATGTACAAACTGGACGTTGTCTCCAAACCTCCATTAATCAATGGTCTGTATACAGATAAAACCATCATTAAAGCCACGGCAGTGAGGCATTCCAAAAAACACTTTGACTGCAGAGCCAAAGGGACGCCATCGCCTCAAATCATGTGGATCATGCCAGACAATATTTTCCTCACAGTTCCATACTACGGAAGCAGAATCACAGTGCATAAAAATGGAACCTTGGAAATCAGGAACGTGAGGCTTTCAGATGCGGCCAATTTTACCTGTGTGGCCCGGAATGAAGGAGGAGAGAGTGTGCTGGTGGTACAGTTAGAAGTACTGGAAATGCTGAGAAGACCGACGTTCAGAAATCCACTTAATGAAAAAATCGTTGCCCAGCTTGGAAAGTCCACAGCATTGAATTGCTCTGTTGATGGAAACCCACCACCTGAAATAATCTGGATTTTACCAAATGGCACACAGTTGTTTCCCAGTGGACCAAAAAATTCTCAGTATCTAATAGCAAGTAACGGCTCTTTTATCATTTCTAAAATGACTCGGGACGACGCAGGAAAATATCGGTGCGCAGCAAGAAATAAAGTTGGCTATATTGAGAAATTAATTGTATTAGAAATTGGCCAAAAGCCAGTGATTGTCACTTATGCACGAGGAACAGTTTACAGTATCAGTGGAGACACTCTGTCGTTGCGCTGTGTCTCTGATGGAAGCCCTAAGCCACGTATCAAATGGACTGTGCCAAGTGGTTATGTAATAGACAGGCCTCAGACCAGTGGAAAATACATACTGCATGAAAACGGCACCTTAGTCATCAAAGAGGCAACAGCTTATGACAGAGGAAGCTACGTTTGTAAGGCTCAAAACAGTATTGGCCACGCACTGATTACTATTCCAGTAATGGTTGTGGCCTACCCTCCCCGAATTACAAATCGCCTACCCAGGAGCGTCCTCACAAGGACAGGCGTGGCCGTTCAGCTCCACTGTGTGGCCCTGGGAGTCCCCAAGCCAGAAATCACATGGGAGATGCCTGACCACGCCCTGTTCTCAGGGGCACACAAAGGGAGGACACATGGAATTCAACGTGGAATTCAACGTTTTCACCCACAAGGTACCCTAGTCATTCAGAATCCTCAAACCTCAGATTCTGGGATATACAGATGCACAGCAAAGAATCCACTTGGAAGTGATTATGCAACAACTTACATCCAGGTAATCTGACAGAAAATAAAACTACCTGAACAAAGTCAACATCTGGACAGAATTTACTTTTTGGAAGAAGAAGTTTAATCAAAGGCAGCCATAGGCATGTAAATGAATTTGAATACACTTACAATATTAAATTTATAATAGACATGCAAAAAAAAAAGGACTTGTAAATAAATGCATTATGAACTGATACTGATTTTTTTTATAATGGATCTCAAAACAAACTTTTAACTTAAGGCACTTTTATTTTGCCAACAAATAACAATGAACATTAAGAAAATGATCGACCATAAAATAACAAGTGGCTAATGTACCTGAATTCATTAAAGAATGGACTTTTTTTTTTTTTTCTTTCATTACCATTTGCCTAGTGTCCACCTTCTATTAATCAATGTTACAAGCATGGCGCTGAGGACAGACACAACGGAAAAGATTAAATTTGCGGTCGATGTAAATTTGCCATCCTGATGTATAAATACTGTGGTCAGTTTATAAATATTTTACTAAAACCCACAGAAAATAAGCGCTGAACTGTTTTATGATTCACCATTTTGTGCACACTGAAAATTTTCATTGATGGGGAATACAAAAAAAGGTTTTAATAACCATTTAAAAATAAATGCAGGCTGAATTTCCACTTGTAAAAAAGCAACTTAACACCTGCACATCATAAAACGTGAAAAGGGGGTTGATTACATCTATCCCAAATAAAGCCATTAAAAAGTTTTTAAAATACACTGAAACTTCTTTATAACTTCAAAATCTAGCTCAGGCACCCCTGGCCTGGAACTATTTGTTTATTAGGAACACTTTCTTAGGAGGAATCAATCATTGCTCTATGAGCATTTATTCTATAAGGTGATTGATAATCCTTTGTGACAGGGAAATGTTCGGGAAAATCTAGACCAAATACATATAATGGAGTTTCACTGTAGTTAAAATTTGATCAACCCTATACAAAATGTTGCTTTTTGTAATTCACTGAATTTATTTATATTACATGCTTAATTCAACCTGAATTAATTTAAGGGACAATATGATTCAGCTTTTCTAACTAACTATAGAGGCTAGGATTTTCCAGTGTAATTTCTCCAGCATCTATTCAATTATTTGCCTATTATTTAAGAAGACTTATAGGAGACTTAATAAATGAAAAAGAAAGAAAATGCCATAGGTCTTGCTCAGATATCTCAGCACACAAAACCGAGAACTACATTTGCCCCTGTCAATCAATCAGTTGAGACAGATGATGGGGGGGACTCACTTCATCGTGTTTTAATCACACCAACTTTCAGCTTGCCCCACCTAAAGAGGTGACCTGATTCCTACGTTCTTTCTTTGACGTTGGTATCCTGTGGCCACAAGCGGTCAAGGGATACTCGTTCTAACAGTGATCTCATTCTACTTCTGGACCAAGAGGAATTAAAAAAAAGAGGACAAATGTAACCCTATTAGGAAGAAGCCTACTGTGTAAACAGGTGTATCTAAGAGCTTCTTATGTCCAACTCCATTCTATTTCAAAGTCTTCTTTAAGGGAAACTGGGGTCTCCATCTTATCCTAAGATAATTTCCTCTTTGTCTCACCAAGCAAATTACCAGGTTCTGCCGAAGGACAGGGCTTTCCTTTGTGATCATTTCAAGACAAATCAATGCATATTCTAAAAAAGAAAAAGAAAACTCTCAGGAGAGAGGATTAAGTGGGAGGACATATGATAAGAATAGAATTGAAAATTCCAGTTTCTCTCTGTATAGGACACAGGGGAAAACCAGTTCTAGGTTTTTCCTCAACTCTCTGTAGAATCGTCGAATTATAGGGCCTTACCATATCTTAGCTTTCCCACCTAAAAAAAAAAAAAAGGAGACGACAACAACAAAAAGCTATGCCCCACAGCTTTCAAGTGCAAAATGATTAATAAATTAATTTCACTAACTTCTGCAAAATATAAAGTGCATACAAATGCTATGCAATTATAACACTCATTCTTGAAACAGTCTTACTTCTGTTTGCAATATTGAGCTACAAATATATATGGTTCAAACTGAAAAGTGGCATTTTAAACACCAGTAATTCTTGAGAAGAAGTAAAACAACAATCAGGACAGAACATGACCGGTACTCACTAGGCACGACATTCACATTTCAGTTGTTTTGCCAAGGCAGTCATTATATGACAGATTACTTTGAAGAAAAAATAACTTCATGAACTCTAAGTATGACTCTCAAGAGGGAAAAAAACAAAAAACAAAAAAAAACCCTGATATACAAAACCAGCTGAAATGTCAAGATTCATCTTCTGAAAGCAGATAGAACATGTTAATTTAGTGAAAAGAATGGTCTTTAATGTTTTGGCAAAGTCTTTTCCAGCCCAGAGTAAACACGAAATGAGCGGGCTGGAGCGAAATCGTTTCACAGTGTACAAAGCAGTTCACATGGATGCTGCCACAGCAAAGTAAGCGGACATGTATTTGAGGTCATTTGCATGAGTCAAACTTTGCAATGAGTAACTCACCTGGGAAGATATAAATTATTTATATAATGATTTGCAAAGGAAATGATCTACTAAAGTTGTACCAGCTACATTTAAAAAAAGTAGTTCTACATGGTTTGCTCATTATAGACAAATCTATTCACAGTATGCGCGACTACGTTACAGGTAAATTCATATGGCAAAAGAAAATGAATTAACACAGAACATGGGAAAATATCCCCCACATGTTTTAAAATGCCCTGCAATTTTCACATTCAAAATTTTATGCATCTAAATCTAAAAAAATATTATATGGAATACTCTTAAGTTACACAAACTGATAATAATTTACTGTATTTTTTTACTCTAATAGGAGCAAATTACCACATACTTGAACAAAGTTAAAATAGTTACTATTTCTTTATAATAAATTTGATGTATAATTTACTTTACTTGTGCTTTTTGCACCAATTTATAAATACAGTATATGCAATACACAACCAAGACAGACACCAACATTAATATTTAAATTCAAAATAGCAAATACTTACCATACAAAATAAACAGCAAATACATCTCTTATGAAAACCAGAGCCCCCCTGGACTTGGGGGCCAGATTCTCTGGAAACCATGTCAAGTTTGAGCACTGTGGAATCTCAGGCCAGCTGCGAGATTTTTTTCTCAAGTTGGCATAAGGTTCAGGAGAACCAAAACTGGACAGAGTCATTTTTGCCAAATCTGGCAAGTAATTGGAACAATTCCACTGTGGTTCATTCCGGCCTTTAGAATTTACATGTTGTACCTTCACAAAGACTCTGGTCAATGATCTCGCCACTGAAAACAAATTTAGTAGTACAGCTACTTCTAACAGGCTTCCACATACCTTAGGGTGGCTCTCACAGAAGCCTTGGGTTAAGTTCTTGGTCTAAGAAGTTTAAGTACTAAGCAACAATCTGTTTCAGCACCTTTTGACCACAACAGAAGCAAAGAAAAATCCTACATAAATAAGAACAAAGTTCATAAAGTGCTTAAGAAATTACAAACATTTCAAATTAGAGTGATGCAAATAAATGTCCATCTCGCCACCAAAGGTGAATGCAGAATAAATGGGTTGCTCTCCTGTCAAGATCTGACATGCCTTTCAAATCAGTAGTTTGGTCCGGCACAGTTTGCAAAAAAACCCCCATAAAACAAAAAAAAAAAAACCCAAAAAACAAAAAAACCAAACTTCATCATTAATGAATACATAAATATTTTAAATCCACCATAATCCATTCTTTCTATAACTACGAGATTCAATAAAAGCACCAATTTCAAAAGGTCTGCTACCAAACTCTTCCTGGAGTTAGGCCCACATGATCCACATTTTTAAACCTACTTTCAAATTGAATGAAACAAAACCAAACCACACCTTTTCCTTTACTTTTTGTTTAAACACCTTTGTATGAAATATAGCGTAAAATATAGGAAAACGCCAAAGAAATGAAAGAACAAAGGGACATTTCTAAAGATGACTAATGCATTAAATGTGATTTTCTATTTTTCAGTGCAAACGAAAAACTTCATGTCTTTGTTCTCTTGCAGACTCAGAAGTGTGAAGCGTGCCCGTAGGGAGTCACTCCTTGCTGTGGCTGGTTACCTAATGAGAAAAAGAAACTCCAATAAAATTGCAGATGCAAAATGATGCCACAGATCGATGGCACGCTCTTGTCACTGTTCCTCTATTCCTGAGGCTGATACTGAAAGCAGACTGACTGGTCAGGCAGTATAACACTAGCCCAGACACCTGTGCGGCCCAGGTCTTAATACCACTGCTGAATTCATTCCGCAGAGGGGCCGCCTCTACGTCAGGGTCCCACAACGGCCAGCAAGAGGCCTTGGGATGAGGGTCATTGGCCCGTCAAAAGTCTGTATCCCTGAGCTAAGAAACATCTCAATACTAACATAAAAAAGGACTGTAAGTATCATAGAACATGAAAAGTTCTGGAAACTTTATAAAAGCACATCAGAGATTCTACTTTAACACTGACGTTATAATAGGTGAGAGAGAAGTAGCTTGAAAGGGGCAATTTTCTGCAAATGGCCATGGATACATCAGAGAGAACCGTGCAAGAGTGTATGCATGGGAGAGACAGGCTGTGTGTGTGTGACGCGAGTGTGTGCCTGTGCACATGTGTCTATGTGCACATGTGTCTATATGCACATCTGGACAGATAAAGAACAGTGAGTAGGTTCAAAAAAATGACACAGGCTTAGAAATAGCTACTGCTTGCACAACTCTGGTGGGACTATTCAAATCCGAAGGCCCCATTCACACGGATTATGGCATAAATGCAGCCGGCTGGAGCTGTGCAGTGGGCAGCTCAGCTTAGTTGCCCTTATTCAACAAAGGAGGCCGGCATCACTGCTCATGTCAGGCATCAGAATATATGTTGTGGTTAAGAGGTGGGCTCTGGAAGGAGATAGTCTGAGTTTTAGTCCCAGCTGCTAGCCGAGTAACCTTGGGCAAATGAGAAAATGTCCCTGTTCTTTAGTTGCTTCCTCGTCTGTAATACGGGAATAGCAATGATACCTTGTCACATGAGGTGGTTTAGGAATCAAGTGAATTAATACATGTAAAGTCATGGGTCCAAGAAAGTGCTCCAGAAATGACGGCAAAACCCTCCCCCCAAAAAAAAACAAAAACAAAAACTGCATTCTGTGAGCCCTTGGAAATAGGAACCAAGAGTATGCTCCCCAGATAGGTGCTACTCCATAAAAATCGTAGGTACATACCTCCAATCACTAGAAAAAAAAATTAAAATATAACATGTTGTCTCCACCTTTATTAAAATTATATTCTCTCTTTAGCCGTGCAAAAATGTGAACTCTGGGGGCTTCCCTGGTGGCACAGTGGTTAAGAATCCACCTGCCAATGCAGGGGACACGGGTTCGAGCCCCGGTCCGGGAAGATCCCACATGCCGCGGAGCAACTAAGCCCGTGCATCACAACTACTGAGCCTGCGCGCCTAGAGCCCGCGAGCCACAACGAAGAGTAGCCCCCGCTCGCCGCAGCTAGGGAAAGCCCACGTGCAGCAGTGAAGACCCAGTGCAGCCAAAAATAAATAAATAAATAAATTAAAAAAAAAAAGTGAACTCTGGAGCTGATGAAACACAGTGAAATTTTAACCACACATGTGTTTAATAGACCACACCGATGGAACAGTTGTTGGAAAAGACTGACATGATTTAACTGAGGGAAATATTTTTAAAGGAAAACAACAACAACAGACCTTGGTTATGCCCTCGGAGAGACACAGGGTCTAGGACAGGTGCCCCCTCTGCCCAGGGAAGCACACGGGCAGCAGCCAGCCAGGACATTAAGACTAGAGCCAAGCTGCCCCTCTCAGTCATCAGCTGGCCCTCTTCCCTACAATATCCCACCAGAGCCACACCACTCACTGCCTTCAGAACTCGCTGCTCGTCGCTCTGTACCTCAGAAGCACAGAATCGAGAAATCGCTAGTCTCCCTGCTCGCTGTATGGATGAAAAACTGCATGATCCAGATAATGGTGATAGAGCCGGCAGCAGAATTTAGGTCTCCTGACTTCCAGGCCAATATTCTTTGTATCACAGGGGCCTCGCTCCCATTTCTAGAAGACTTGCCCATCCCGTGACTCCAGCACAGGGCGACTGGATTCACGGGAGCCGGCTGCTGGCACCGGGATGAGGTCTGATGGAATGGTTGGCGGCATGCGCCCTAGAAAGGTAGCACGCCGGCACAGCAGCAAGATGAACCGGGGAGAAACGCTGTCCTGCGACGCCGCCTGCCGCGTTATGGGTCTTGATTTCTCTTAGTCGCTATCAAGAAGGGCAGGGGGGTGCCGTGGTAAGAGCGGTCATGGCCCTAGTGACCAGGGGATAGGTCTGGTGCTGGCCTCTCCGTATCTGAGTCTTGGGGGTGGGGCGGGCACCTCCTCCATCGTACACTGGAGGGTATCAGCCCAGAGTTGCTCTCTGGGACATCTAGCTTTATAAGAAAAGCACCTGCCGTTCCACAGGGACCCCAGCTGGAAAGAAACATTCCCAGATTCAAAGAGAAGCAACAGGAAAACATCCTCGCTGAACTCAAGGAAAAGACTGGGGCTTTTCCGGAAAAGAAGCATTCAAACCATCACGAACAAAATGAGAAGGGCCTGGACTAAAACGCACACGAAAACGGCACCAAGGAAGACAGTGTGCTGGCCGTTTTTGAGGAACTGCCACCTGTGTTTTGCTCACTGGCTTGTTTTTCACGTCCCGGGAGCCATCTGTTCCGGACGGAGGGTACTTACTGGAAAGCTGCTTCTGGAGCTGCCGCACCAGAGCGGCCGTCTGCTGCTGTTGCTGCGTCTGCTGCAAGCCTTGCCTGGGAAACTGTAACCCAGAGAAAGGAGGGAAATCAGCGCTCAGCACAGACGAGAGCAGGTCTGCAGCACGCTTTGAAGCCCTGCGCAGGACCACGCCCAGTGCGCGGACACGGACCTTCAGCCAAGCCTGGTGGACACCTGGGCATTACCTGAAAGTGCCCCATCCATTCCAAAACCCGTCTCCGGGTGGTGACCTAGCCTTTGCTGGGAGAGCCCTGAGGAAGGAGCCCAGCCATGCCCAGTGGTTCACATACCCTTGTTACCTCAGCCTTCACCAGCTGGCTAGTTGGTATCACCATGTTACAAACCATTTGCATCAGCAAACTGAAAGCTGTCTGGTGGGAGGATTGGGTCAAGCACCACAGGCCTGGCCTTGGGCGAATGGAGACAAGAGTGTGGTGAGGAGGGCAGGGGCCTGGACTCATCTGGGACTGTGCCCTCCTGCCTGACGGAGGATGAAGGTCGGGCGGGGGCGAGCCCGGTGAGGCACCGAGGACCACACGTTAAGGAGGTGCTGGCTTCCAGGGTCGTACACGTGCCGGCATAATATGAGGGCCCGAGGGCCCTGGTTCTAGCCATTAAGTTGATACAAGAAATCGAGATCGTTATTCCAAGGAGGGGAAAAAGAACCTATTTGGCGGAAACAAAATTACCTTTGATTAAAATCATTCATAGTGCTGATTCACTTTTTTCCTTGACCTTCAAATTTCAGACTGTCACTCTATTCTTCCTTTTCTTTTTTCCTTTCTGTCCCTCCCCACCTTCTTTCCCCCTGGCTTATTACTGTCGTAGCAAAGGATGTGTTCTGATGCAAGGATATCTTAATCAGATACACATCGGAATGAATTAACTTACCTCCATAGGCCCATCCCCTACCCACCTGGGTATGGAGTGCCAGCCCCCTGGCCTCCCGGCCTCTAGTGAGGGCAGGGCACTCCCAAGATTGCAGGACAGGAGCAGAGTGAAGTCGGGAGGGAGCAGAGTAAGGTTTTGGGGTTTTTTGTTTTTTTTTTTTTGCCAATTTCCTTCCTACTGGGTCTGTGCTGGTGGAACGATTCTCACCCTGGGATGGCCATGGCGCCTGTCAGTGGCCCTCTCTGTTTCTTTCCTTCTTGCCCCTCTGGGACCTGGGGGTAGTAACTGCTTCCAGCCCCGGCTGTTTCATCATCCTTAGTGTCCTTTAACCCTGCCCATACCTCTATAAATAGTCTTCTTTTACAAACTCAATTACCCAATATGAGTGCAATATCTGTTTCCTACTCAGAGCTTGCCAATATGGCTGAAAATAGCCCAGGACCGTAGGTAGGGTTGCTAGATTTAGCAAATGAAAATACAGAATGTCCTTAAATGTGAATTTCAGATAAACGATAAATAATTTTTTGGTTCTAAGTACGTCCCAAATATTGCATAGGACAAATACTGCATTTAGTATAAGTATGTCCCATGCAATATTTGGGACATAATTCTACTAAAGAGTTAATCATTGTTCACCTGCAACTCAAACTAATTGGGAGTCCTGTCTTTTATTTGGCAATCCTAAATTAGAAGGCATTCCCGGGTTAATTCTTTTAAAACCGAGTATTTGGCATGACCACTGGCTCAACTATTTCTCTCCCACTAGACTATGGGTGACTGCAGGATAGACTTGGGCTTATTCCCTTATGTAGCCCTAGTATCCAGCTTGCCAGGCACATAGTAGGTGCTCAATAAAAATGAACAGAATGACTAATTCTAAAGTGCCTTCAATTTCCAAATAACAAGGAAGGTACACTTCCACCAAAGTTACTATTTTCTCTGATACAAAGCAGGAAAATAGCACTTTTCCATTTTTTTTTTTTCCTATTGCCCAACTCAAGAGGAAAAAAGAGAACAAAAACTCATCTTTCATTGATGTGGAAATGTTAGTAAAATAAGAAGAGCTTTCTTTTCTATTCAGGGGTTTCCACACTTATTTGGAAATATCACCCTATTTTTTTTTTTTTTTTAACATCTTTATTGGAGTATAATTGCTTTACAATGGTGTATTAGTCTCTGCTTTATAACAAAGTTAATCAGCTATACATATACATATATCCCCATATCTCCCCCTCTTGCGTCTCCCTCCCACCCCTCTAGGCGGTCACAAAGCACCGAGCTGATCTCCCTGTGCTATGCGGCTGCTTCCCACTAGCTATCTATTTTACGTTTGGTAGTGTATATATATAAGTCCATGCCACTCTCTCACTTCGTCTCAGCTTACCCTTCCCCCTCCCCGTGTCCTCAAGTCCATTCTCTACGTCTGTGTCTTTATTCCTGTCCTGCCCCTAGGTTCTTCAGAACCATTTTTTTTCTTTCTTTCTTTCTTTTTTTTAGATTCCATGTATATGTGTTAGCATACGGTATTTGTTTTTCTCTTTCTGACTTACTTCACTCTGTATGACAGACTCTGGGTCCATCCACCTCATTACAAATAACTCAGTTTCGTTTCTTTTCATGGCTGAGTAATATTCCATTGTATATACGTGCCACATCTTCTTTATCCATTCATCTGTCAGTGGACACTTAGGTTGCTTCCATGTCCTGGCTATTGTAAATAGAGCAGCAATGAACATTTTGGTACATGACTCTTTTTGAATTATGGTTTTCTCAGGGTATATGCCCAGGAGTGGGATTGCTGGGTTGTACGGTAGTTCTATTTTTAGTTTTTTAAGGAACCTCCATACTGTTCTCCATAGTGGCCGTATCAATTTACATTCCAACCAACAGTGCAGGAGGGTTCCTTTTTCACCATACCCTCTCCAGCATTTATTGTTTGGAGATTTTTTGATGATGGCCATTCTGACTGGTGTGAGGTGATACCTCATTGTAGTTTTGATTTGCATTTCTCTAATGATTAGTGATGTTGAGCATTCTTTCATGGGTTTGGTGGCAATCTGTATGGAAATATCACCCTACTTATTTAACAAAACCTAATATGGTGCTAGGTACTAGGCAGTGTTCTAGACATTATAAGTATACATTAGCCCATTTAATCCTGATGTGGTAAGACCTATCCTAAGTCTCTCATCTGAAGTCCTTGGGGCAGATGTGTTTTGGAATTCAGTACCTATCTGACTTAACTATGAAACATTCATAATACACAGACTAATCAAGGTCTACAAAGTACTCCATAATCAAACATACTAATTTCTGCAGGAAAATACACAAATAGTCCGATCAGGTAAAATAAATGAAAAGTGCTTCAAGTCCATTCAGGTGAGCTTTTCCTACCAAAGGAATTCAGGCCAGGTTTGCCTGTTCAGTGAAATTTCAAAGAAAATTTCCATTTTTAGATGTGTCTGAATTTCGGAAATAAATAT
The DNA here is from genome assembly GCF_028023285.1 of Balaenoptera ricei. NCBI lineage: Eukaryota > Metazoa > Chordata > Mammalia > Artiodactyla > Balaenopteridae > Balaenoptera > Balaenoptera ricei. The sequence goes on from NC_082642.1 coordinate 6,903,435, forward strand.
AAGGGATTGTGAACATTTATTGCTGTTATTCTCACTTTCAGATGAAGAAACTGAGGCTCTGAGGGTTTCTGTCACTTGCCCATGATCCCTGTTTTAAGTATTGGGGCTGGAATTCAGACAGCTTTCTGGATTCAGAGCTCAATAACCATGATCCAGTGCTATCCTTAGTTAGAACTTTTAGCTTCCAAATATTAATTTATTTGAAAATAATCAGATTTTCTAAATGGTTGGCTGCAAAGACATCTAATCTTAATTTATCAGCTGATTAAAGGTACACAGTGCATAAATATTTAACATTTATTTATTCAACAAATACTTAGCTGCCTTCTTTATGTTCATTTAAAGTCTGCTTCAGAGTAATTTATAGAACAAAACACTGTAGTGATCTTGTCAGATTCCTCATTTTGAGGAGTCAAGGTAGTAACTAGGTGCCCGGGGAAGCTTGTGTGTGTGTGTGTGATGGGGGGTGGCGAGGGGAGTGATGGGTGGTCTGCTGGATGGCCTTAAGACATAATATGCCTGGGGGACCCCAAGAGTCTACTGGGGTATCTGCAAGGTCAAAACCATTTTCACAGTAATATTAAGACATTATTTACTTTTTTCACTTTCATTCTCTCGGTTGTATACAATGCAGTTTTCCAGCTGCTACACAGTGTGTGATATCACAACAAACTGAATGTCTTCTATTAACTCAGACGTCAAAGAAAGCTTCAAAAATGTAAAACAATGTCATTCTTCTAAGTTTTTATTTTGATAAATAGGCCTACTTTTCATAACAATTTTATTTCTGTTAATATGTAATGAGTGGCTAAGGAATCACAAAACCACCAGGGGAAATTCAAAGAGTCATCTTCCTAGGTTCCTCCTAGGCTGCTCCAGCACATTTGCCCCTGAATTAGAATTTCTGGGGCCAATGTGCTGGAAATCTGTATTTTTAAATGGTTCCCCCAGCTGGTCTGATGCTTGGCTAGATTCTGGAATCATCATCCCTGTTGTTGCAGTTGAAACTTTTAATTTATCAAAACAGGTCAATAAATAGGTCAATTGAGGTTTACTAGAGGCCCGAAAAACCACAATCTGTGTATGTTGAATCTTCCCTGCTTAAGTGCGATAAATGAAGAGGGAACGATTTTTCTGGACTCTCTCCATACAGGAGATGGTCCCAGTTTCTCTTACCCCTGTACCTTTGCAGATGTTAATCCCTCCTCCTGAAACACCCTTCCTTCTCCTTAACCCTACCCTACCCACTCCTAAAACTCTTACTCCTCCTTCAAAGATCAGCTCAAGCACTCAGTGACTCCCTCAGGCATTTGAAGAGTGAATCACTGCACCCTCAGCACTGTGTAGATGCCTTTATTATGAAATATGGTATAACAGGACAATTGCCTCTCTCTCTCTCTAGGGTTCTGGGTTTTGGGCTTCTCGGAGGCAGGAGCTGTCCTGGGCTTCAGCTGCAAGCGCAAAACACAGAGCTCAGCAACGCCAGTCACACACCAGCCAAGGTGGCACAGTCACTCTCCAGCAAACCATTCTCTGCTGAACTGAAAAAGTCATTTAAAAATGTATTTGATGTATTTTGACCAGTCCCTGTTGTGACAACACATTTATTCAAGAAACACTTAACTTTTCTACTCAATCATTACTAAGGTAAAACTGCATCACTAACAAATCATTTCTATTTAAATAAATGTCACTGAATCTTTTTTGTCTCAGAATAGCTGACTTACGGGGGCTCATCCTCCCAGCAGCAGAAGCAGACACTGACTAATCACCATCAGCAGCAGCAGGGCTGATTCAGTTAGTGATGGACCTTTAGCTGCCTCAGAGCTTGTGTAGACATCTCACCCTCTGAACTGTGTTTTCCTTTGCATATGGATAATGGGTGGGGTTTTTTCCTTCATTGCCATGACATCCAACAAATGAGTTATCCAAATCCAGGTACTTTTCTGGATTCCAGAGACACCAAAGTGAGTAAACACAGTCCTTGCCTCCTGCCGCTGTGTCCTGACACCTGTGACCACACTAACAGTAAGCAAAGGAACAAAGTACCAAGGCAACATTTAGTTTAAACCCGCACTGCCGATTGACAGGTTGCACAGACAGATCCGCGTTCCTCTGATGGACAGAACACAAATCTTCATCCGTATCGGCTTTAGCACAATAGACTGTAGCACTGCCCAGGCCCCTCCACTGAGGGCCTGGACAGAAGGACACGTGCTCTGGAGGCCACACTCAGAGAGACCAGCGGCTGGTAGATTTCAGAGTATTTAGTATGCATTCATTTGCAAGTTAACTAGCAACTTCAACTGAGCCTTTTTTTTTCTTTTTTCATCTGCACATAGTATTTAGTGGGGGCGGGGGGGGAATCAAAAGTATCTGGCCTGTTACCACAAATCTCCCAAGAATGTCTTCCCCAACCTCCTTCCATAAATACTACTTCTCTTTTCTCTTCAAAAAAGAAAAAAAAAATTTCCAAATTCATGCAAAGGAAGGCAACCTGGCTCAATAAAGTTCTACGGACCGAATTTCTTCCATTTGAAAAGGAGAATAAGATTTTCTGGCTAATTCTGAATTCCAGAGGCATCTTGAAAAATTTCTCAATTTCTCTGACTGTAACATATGAATTCCTTGAGGAAGATTATATGACAATTCCACCCCATCTTTGACTAAAAGTTAATGCAATTATTTAAGTAACTATTGCTGCTATTACGCAAATTTTTTAAAGTATATGTTCAATATAATATGATACTGACACAAGGATCAGTCAATTTAAAAAGCCAACTTTCTAAAGCTTTCTGTTAGCATGTTTTCCAGGTCACCCAACTAGGGCACCCTAAGTTTACGATGAAAAGCTATGACAGAGCAGGATGGTGTAAACATCATTTTCTTAAAAGCTGGAAGCAGCTTTAAAGAAAAAATCGTGACCTGCTAACATAGTTGAGTCAATTTAATCGCAACAACTCATGAGCTTTAAAAGTATTTTTCAAGTCAAGAACCATAATTTAGACCAAAGCTGGAGATGCCAAATATAATTCTCCAGCAAGGGCACCCATTCTCTTTCCAGATGCTCTTCCTTCACAGAAGATAAGTGACTTAAGTAAGCAAATGACAACTCCAGATTTAATTTGGAAGCACGGGCTTTTCTTACACTTTCTTTTTCTTCACAGAGAAGTTCTCTCTGTGTTTTTGATGACCGCTTCTGAAAAAGCACTAGCTTCTGTTCTAAGTTAGTTTTGTCACTTAGGTACACTTTTCATAGCAGTGACCAACCTGCCTATAGGGGTGTTGATGATCTCGGTCCCACAAGGCCCAGCTGCTGCTGTCAACAAGGAAACAGACTGACAAGGGACTAGTCAAAAAGCAGTGAATCAACTGCAAATGGCTTTCGAGGTCCCCTGCACTCAACCTCCTCCTCCAAAGCTTCCCAAACTTCTCATATTCCTCTTGACCTCTGTTATGCGTTAAATTATGTCCCCCCGCCCTGCAAAAGATATGTTGGCGTCCTAACTGTCAGTACCTCAGAAAGTGACTTTATTTGGAGGCAGTCTTTACAGAGGTAGTCAACTTAAAGCGAGGTCACTAGGATTAGACCTGATGACTGGTGTGCTCATAAAAAAAGGGAAATTTGGACACAAACACATATACAGGGAGAATGTCAGGAGAGGATGATGGGAAAGATCAGGTGATGTGTCTATGGGCTGAGGAGTGCCAAAGGTTGCCAGTAAACCACCAGAAGCTAGGGGAGAGGTGTGTCTCAGGGCTCTCAGAAGAAACCAGCTCTGCCGACACCCAGATCTTGGACTTCTAGCCTCCAGAACTGTGAGACCATGCATTTCTGATTGTTTAAGCCACACACTTTGTGGGACCTCGTTACGGCAGCCCTGGCAAACAAGTACAACCTCGCTAATGCTTCTACTACTTTCCTTGTGACAGCTTCCGCTGATTCTAAGCCATCTGGTGGCAGGAAGCGAGCCTGGCATGTCACCGCTGTGCTCCATGACCTTGGGCAGAGGGCCAGCCTCCGCTGTACATACTGAGTAAGCACTTGTCAACTTGTGAATGTCACCAGATAGCAGGAGGGCAAGTCATGAGGAAGGCGGTGGCTGTGTTAGCACCATCCCTTCTCCCTTGAGACTGCGTGAAGGGCAGCTGTGAATGAATCAGAGCTGGCGTCTCTTCAACAGCCGGCTCACCACCCCAGTCTCCAGCAGAGAAACAAACAGGGAAGGAAGAACACTGGCCAGTAACAAAAACTGGATCTGCTGGAGATGTTCATAATAAATATATTTATAACATCTATAATAAATCTTAGTAGAACTAATAAGAAAAGGAACAGTACCTAATGATAAAAAAGAAATATTTTTGTTAATATTGCTGAGGCTGTGTGGTATTGCTCTTCTGAAGATATACAATTAGAACTTTTTTCTTATACTTCTATTTTCTTTTATTGTGAGAATACAGAAAAAAAAAGAGCAATAGAATACATATCAAAATATCCCCAGCAGCACTATTTTTGCAACTGGAAACAATCTAAATGTTCAACAGTAGGTGGGGTGGTTAAACAAGTAATAGCAGAGCAAGACAATGGACTGACTTCACAGCTGTTCAAAATAACAAACAAGTGGACTAAAAGGATATATAAATAAGTATGCTGTAATAAAAGTATGCAAAATAAAGAAGAATTATGATAATACAAAAATCCAAGATCACTGACCATCCCTATAACTTCTAATTCTGAAATTACCTGAAATCTATTACTCTAAGTGATAAATTAGCCCATCTTAAGACTTATACAACGTACAACATGCCTGCCTTTGTACAAATAGCTGCTGCCTAGATTATAATACATTGCTCTAAATATCAAAATAAGACACTATGCTTCTCAAGGTAGCTATTTAAAAATTTCGGCTTAAAAGAAATAAAAATGCCGTAAAAAGCCTAGTGTGCATTTTCCTATCCATTAAGATTACTGTGAATGAAGGTCTTTGTTTCTCTGGAACTACTTTCCTATGAATACACTGGGAAACAATCATGAGCCTGACCTGACTGACCTGCTCAGTCTCTGGGATGGAAGTGTCTCAAGCCAGTGAGGGAAATACAACCTACTGCATTAAAACATGTCAATACTGTCTTAGAAGTCAAAACTGAATGTGCGATATATACTCGCTACACACCAAAAGTTATTAAATATTTATGAAACTATTAGAAGAGTAGAAAGATACTAAATGCTGCTTAGTTCTAGTGGAGCATGGGGTCAGCGTCTCATCTCAGTTCTGTATAAGCTGACCCTCTGCTTCCAATCGTAACGAAGAAGTTTGAAGGCAACTTCTACCCTAGTCCTGTAAATTTAACTTTGTGATAGAATCACGTTTATTTTTTTACCCTACCCAAAATAACGATTACATTTCATGATAAGGAAGAATTTCCTTAAAAAGGAAGATCAAAATGGCCAAGGCAGAGGCTTATACAATATCCTCAAGGCGTCCTATTCCAGTCCTTTTTGGGCATTCTCAGCCCTTTACCACCTAACTCTACTCTATCCCTACTAATATACTATAGCCCTGGCCATACCATTCCTTCTTTACTACAAATTGAAAAACCATCTATCTTTCAAATCCTGTCCTGGAAAGAGTCTACGTCAGTATTTTCCAAAGTGTGAGACACATGCAGTTAACACCGTTCGTCTTAGGGGTGGTACTCACTCAACTCATGTCGCTGAGCTCCCTGCAGAGTCGGTATTTATTTTTACGGATATTTCCAGTGTGTGACAAGTGATGTGACCACTACCACTGAGAGTAGGGATCAAATGCTTCTTTTTAGAAAACATTCATTTAAGGAAATAGGAAAAGAGGCAATTTAAAGACAAGTAGCAGGTAAGTAATAAAGAAGGGATATGGCACTAGCAAAAGTAAAAAGTACTGAGGCTTGGACCACGTTGATTGGTACTATGCATATAACATTTCGAAATTTGATTTACAAGCTATAGAAGCAAATTATAAGATTACATGAAAATTTCATGAAATTATATGAAACGAATTACATGAAAATTCTTGCAGCAAATGCTAACCGGCTAAACTCGGAGTTTCTTTTACATCAGTAAAGGTAATATTTTAGAAAGTACTCTCATGCTTCTTTGGGATTATAGTGAAAACTCAAAGCCAAGTTAAGATGATCTTCTAAACATATCCATACTAAGTTATCATTTTAACACTGTTTAGAATAAACCTTGGTTTCTCAATATAAATATTTAGCCCACGGAACGGAAAAGTCTGAAGAAATTTAAAGAGGAAAAATTACATAACCTACTGAACCCCAAATATTTATTTATACCTTCTAGGAAAACAAATATACTGACTACAACAGTAACACAACCCTACTCTGATGAAGTGCTGGGGAGAAACTGCTAGGGTATATTTACGCTTTTTCAGTTCTTAACGATCTTACGGGACATGAAAAATGCAATCTGCTTTTAAAGACCACCACCAAAAAAAAAAAAAAAAAAAAAAAAGGGAAAAAGGAAGAAGAAACCCACATGTTTGGTTTCAGAACACCGGGCCTTACCAGAGGCTGCTGGGGCTGCATGGTTTGGAGACCGAGGGTCTGACCCTGGGGCTGCGAGGACTGCCGAGGCTGCTGCATCTGGAAAGAAGGAAAAAGAATCATACATGTGAAAGTAGGAGGTTAACGTCCGTCACTCCAGTTCCCTCCCCCCATACGCCTCTGATCTAATTAGTCTGCTCCAACGAGGATGACACACACCTGCCTCCTCCGTCTTTGTCTTCCCAAACATTGTTCCTCCTTCAAGGGCAAGACCTAAATCTGGTCCACCGTGTGCTTCCAGACTACTGCAACCCCAAGGCTCTCTTCTTTGTGAGTCACAGCGTCCACAGTGTGAACCACCCTACACTATCCAGGGACATGCTTTGGACTCACTGTCTTAATTCCTCTCATACCATTTGCCCTTCCACATATTTCATTCCACCTTACGCTATCAGGGGAGGCAAGGACTGCTCGCTAGTTAGTTATCTTTTCGTTCCCTATGGTACCCAGAGGAACTCTTGAATTTAGATTTTTTTTTTTTTTTTTAAGGAAGATGTAGACGTGAGAAGTTCTGGCCTAAATTACCGGCATAAAATCATAAATTGTGTCCGTGAACGCTGGCTCAAATACATGGATCTTGGAAAACACTTCCAAGTCGCAAAAGAAACACAGACTAGACGTCCACCAGGGGGAACATCACAGAGGAGAGGAAAATATTAAGGGGTGGTTTGTCTCAATGACCTTTAAAGTCTCCTCCACCCAAACGCTTCATCTTGAGGATGACAGCACCAGACTTCTTTTCGGCCTCTGCATTTTTCCAACTTGGTTTGCATACTGTCCCTCAAATTCTTTGTCTTCTTTAGGGCAAGGTAATCAATAGTTATTGCCAGAAGGCATTTTTCACTAAGGGACAAGGGTCATGGATTTGGAATCCTAGCTGAGGTCTGGGCAGGCCACTCCCAACACGAACAATGCAAGTTGGACCAGAAACACAGAGACTGCAACAGGAAGCCAGTTATCCACTGGGCTCTCTGTGAACCCTTTCAGGAAAAGTCACCCCAACTTTGTAATTATTAATCTGTTCCTTTATGGAGGTAGTCAGTCACCAAAAAAGGAGTAAGTATAATTTGGATGCAGAAGCAAATCATTTTTCCTTATCTCCCAGGAATGTGTTGGTAATGAAAAAATCATCAGAAGGACATACCGTGTTAACTGGGATAAAAGGTACACGTTAACCAATAAGGAAGGTTTTCAAAATTTGCAGCTTTAAAAAAATGCTAGTGTAAGATAGGAAGTGGTAGATAAAAAAATAATGTAATAACTTTACTCAGTGATCTGGAAATGAGAAATTTTAAAACAGAGAAATATAAATATCAGTCCTAAAAAATTCTGAAACATATACTTAGCACTTGGGAAAAAAATTATTTTAAGAAAATATCACTGTGAGTATTAATAGTCATAATAATGGTAATATTACCAAATGGGTGCTTCACTTGCATTTTCATATTTAGTTTTCACTACACATTTAAGAGGTGGGCACTATAATTAGTTCCATTTTATTTATGACAAAATTAAGGATTAGAGGGGTTTTGACCACGCTGGAGATTATATATATGCAATGAGTGGGATTGGCCATCTATAGGCCACACTCCACCCCCAAACCAATTACCATATGTTTTTCAATTTTGTGATACAGTTTTTTCCACATTTTAACAGGCAAAAACTGGGATGCAATTCATGGCATCTTATAACTGTGAAGCCCAGTTTTGTTGAAGATTTGTGGTGGCTTTGGTCTGTCAAAGTGTTGGCACTGCCAACCAGAATTTTTTGGGTCACACTGAATTCAGACCTCAAACCCACTTGAGCTAATGGTTCAAATATTTTCCTCCCACCACCAATGTCAAGGTTGAGACATGCAAGTTCCTTTGCTGTCCCTTTCTGCATGACAGGTTTATTTCTCATTGACCTCATACAAAGAGTATAGCCCTTGGGTACCCCAGTTCTACTATAGTTCCCATTCTTGGTGTTGCTTTCTTATCCTTTCTTAGAAATACATAAAAGGACAGTGCATCTCAAGTTGGATTGTTGGTAAGATTAGAGTCCACTGTCCAGACTCATCAGGCAATTTCTAACCCAACAACACAGGATACGCTTGCTAATAATAAAGGCAAATGGAACAGATAAACATAACAGCCTATATTCCCTAAACAAGGGAGGGAGAAGCCAGAATGTGTTAAGGGGAGGAGTCCTTTATCTAGGAGACTCAAATATTTATGACAAATAAGTGAAGGACAGCTCTCTGGATTCTACCAGAGACAGGATGAAATATCCCTTTGAAGTATCCTACCTACATAACTCCAACTTCACAGCCCAATCAGACTAGAGGTGTTAAACAGAACATTTTTTGGATTACAGACCCCTCTAGAAATCTGAACAAAAACTCTGGACGGCTCGACTGTTTCTAAAAAATACACATATAAGAAATTTTGAACTCAAATTGCATGGCCTCTAGTTAAACAGTGACTGAGGAAGCTGAGGCTTACACTCTTAAGACAAAGGCATCCAGCTACCCTCCCGAACCTTTGTGAAAGGGCAAGGATGGTCTGCAAAATGTACTCTTCTGTCCACGACCTGGTAGATGCACAGAGAAAGGAAGACCCCTGCCGAACTGGAACGAAATTACACCAGTGAGGTCCCAGTGTCAAATACACAAGATTCCCTGGAATTTGGCAATTAAGGTCTGAAGTGTCTGTTATTTCCTATGACCGCTGAGGACCCCACACACACTGCACTCGCTCCCAGCTCCATACCTGGAGAAGCCTCTGCTGCTGTCGCACCTGTGGCTGTCTGGGCCTCACTGGGTCCTGAGACAGGGACACCGCGGGAAGGTTTGGATGCACGGAAGTCAGCACCGCATCGAGTCCTCCACCCACCAGAGGGCTCTGCTGAAGCGACTGATGGTTCAGTCTGGTCAAGAATAAAGAACTTGTTTTCAGGCCCAAGCATACTGTCAAATGTTTATACTCAGTGCCACTGGCACATTGCACACACTCACAAAGAAAAACCATCATGTTCAATAATCACTTTGTCCAATGCAAATGCAATAAAGACCAGTGGTTAAGGTAACCTAGATTCCCAGGGACACATGGTATCACAGGTATTCAGACAGCAAATGGCACAGGTGGGATTTAAACCCAGAACTTCGGGGCTCTGAAGTTCAAGTTCTTAGGCGATATGCTATGCTGCCACTTATTAGACAAATAAGAAGCATGATGCATGTTTTCCAAATTCATTTATTTTCCCAAATGTGTTACCAACAACCTTGCCAACTTTCCAAACAGTGATTACTTAAGAGTTGACCTGCAATCTTTGACGGTAACACACGGGAGTCCAGCTGCTGTTCGCTGTAGTGCAGCAATCTGCATGAAACTGAGTTCTCCTAGACCAACGCCATCCAACAGAACTTTCTACTGTGACCGAAATGTCTCCACCTGTGCTGTCCAATAAGATAGCCACTGGCCACCAGGACCAGCTGTATCATTTCTGGGTCTCAGTGCAAAGCAAGAATGCAGGGCTCTCTGATCAAAAATCAGTAAGAATTTCGAGCGGGTGACAATAGAGCATTACAATCAACCATGCAGGTCTTCTGAACACAGCGCCCTATGTGACTGCGCAGGTCACACACCTTTGAAGCTGGCCCTGCTGGCCACACGTGATTAATGAACACTTGAAATGTGACTAGCGCAACAGAGAACTGAGGAGCTTTAACTTAACTTTAATTAGTCTAAATTTAATAGCCCACGTGGCTGGTAGCTGCTATAATGGACAGTGCAGTTATACACTATATACTACGTCTACAAGATCCAATTAAAGCAAAAACTGAGTAAGAGTCTTTCATGATCCGGTTTTGCCAGCCATTCCTGAGGTGGAAAAGGTAGACACTAAGATATGTAACAAAAGTGTTATGGGCACCGTGCACAACGAGTATTGCAATCACAGGCTTTGTGGCTCCGATCAACATATTCTAGTAAGGCACTGCTAAGGATAATCAACAATTTTTAATCTTAGATATTTATTGCCAAAAAACCTTTTTAAAAGAGGAGGAAAAAAAGAACATTGGAGCTAACATAGTGGTATCACTGAAAAATATTACACAAATGCTATGGGAGATGTGAGTCAAACAATAAGGGACTTGAACGGAATAAATGAGATGGGGCATTGCTTCTTTTGAACCACAATCTGGATGCTGCTGAAGATGAGACGACGATGAAAATTATATGCAAATATGCAAGCTCGTAGGAACAATTATAAAGCACCACGTCCTAGAAGAAGCACGGTAAAGACGAGAATTTGAGTGTCCCCCACTGCCATCACTATTTCCACATGCATCACCTCTGAGAGCCACTCAGGGGCTGCAGGTACGGCGACGCCTGCTGCTGAACGTAGCCACTCGGCGGCGGCTGCTGCATCTGTCTGAGTCTTTCCATTAGCGCCGGGTTGGAATGCGCAGCCGGATAGGTTCTGGAATTATAGGTAGGAGACAGGACCACGCTGCCAGGCTGCTGCTGAGGGGTCTGCTGCAAAGGCATCTGCGTTCCGTACATCGTATAGCCCTGGGGCATGGTCTGCAGGCAGGCACAAGGAAGGAAGTCAACGTTTTGATTTGCCCCCAGCTTTCCTATCGCTAAGATATCGAGGGCAAAAACAAAGCCAGGAGGAGCCCCCTGAAATTCGCCGTTCTCAAAGACTCTTTCTAACTCAAAATATGAGGAAGATCACTCTGGAGGCAGAGAGAAGAGCTGGAAAGTTACAGAATGAACTGTTTGTATAATGATTCACCAGAAATTTCAATTAAAAAGCAAAATGAATCCTCCCTTGGTTAAGAGATCAGTTTTAAGCTCAGTTGCTTATTTTGAGGAAAGGAAGGGCAGGTTTCTGCACAGAAATAATCAGGCAAGCATCTCTACCTTTAGTGCACAGATGACATCAATGTTCAACAAATCCCAAGCATCATTAATGTTGTTTCCAAAATTAACCAGAAGAGTTACTCATGCTCAGTGTAAATTAAAATCATGGAGTACACTTTCCTAGTATGTAACTACACTTCCTTGGATATAATGAATTTGTCTGTAGTAACCAACCAGTTAACAAGAACGACAAAAAAAAAAAAACATCAATTACCTTAACCAGAGAATAAGGGTGTCATTGGTGACTATTCAATAATAGTTCTGGTTGGACTGCAGCCTGTTTCAGCACTCTACCAATAATCGTTAATATGTGAGTGGCTGATTCTCCAAATCTGGACACCCAATGTAAATGAAAAGCTTCAGGTTCTGCTGCATCACTATCTACAATTTACAGAACAGAGTGCTGATTAAAATAGAAGAGGACTGCTCTTCAGGTCCTCAAAGTACCACATTTTAAGGTAGTTGAGTGGCTCTGACTTGGAAGACAGAGTGATGGACAAATGGCCTTCCTGCAGGCAGCGTGCAGGGATGCAGGCCGTGGGGCTCGGTGCCTGTGAAGGCCAACCTTGGACTTCCTTTCAGTTGTGGACACAGTATGAACCGCTGGCCTAACTAGAGGTCTTGCCAAGATCCCTGGCCTCCTGATTATGAGAGGGATAGAGTACAAGGATATGGAAGCAGAAATAACAAAGCTATTAGAAAAAATAGCTCAAGATTTGCATCATATTAAGGCAAATCTATCATTTGCTGAATAACTACTGTGTATCTGGTGCTTTGCTAGTTCCATAGGTTGTCTTAAATCCCCACAATGTTCATCTCTATTTTACAGAGAAGGAAACCAAGACTCGGAGTAACTCGCACAATGTTACACAGCTTGTAGGTTGTCAGGAATTTTGTCAAGGTCTGATGCCAAGGCCGATGATCTTCTTATTCTACCATGATTCCTCTTCGAAGCTATCTTTGAATATCATAAATTCAATCATGAATTACATCATTATACATTATAACATAAGTACCCTGGCTGGGACTGTTCACCATTTCAATATCTACCATCATCATTAATAGAAAGGTATGAATTGACATTTCTGATTCAAGAATTTCCTAAAATGTTTTATGCCCTTTAATCAATCCCAAGGCTTGTTTAATAATCACTGGTGAAACTTTTTCATTGAAATGTCAATTATAATCTATAAGCAGAAGTGACTAAGTTCTATACCCCATGAGGGAATTGATACCCTACTTACCTAGTTCCCCCCTTCAAATAAAGAGCATTAAAAATCCCAGCAGCACCTACAAAGCAAACATGGGTACCTGTGCTTGCTGCAGACCTGGATACTGGGGGAGCTGAGGGGAGGGCCGTGCTTGAGCAGCAAAGAGAGCAGCCTGGTCCCCCGGCTGGCCCTGGAAAACAAAGCCGAGGCGGCTCTTGATCATAACAGCAAGGGTATGATCCGAGCTCCTGGTTGATTACCCCCAAAACCCCTGACACCGAACCCTATGTGAGAACAACACTTGCAGATTCCAACCTGCATTGAATACTATTTCTCATCAATTTCCTATTAACAGTAGAGATTGCTGCACTTATTATTTCTTCCAAAGAAGACTACAGATGTCCCCAATGATAACACATACATAAACACAAGCCAAAATAATCAATGGTCTGCTCATCAGAGAGGCTCTGAGCCAGCGTTCCTGTACACTCCAGGGTACAAATGTCCCTCTAGAGTAAAAGGCATGAGTCTCTAAGTGTGAAATCTGAAACCACAGAGTTGCCTCATCCTGTGCCCATAAAGTAAGAGAACATGTGGTACGCGCAAATGGCATATACTACCTTCATGACTTTTTAAGGATGTTTCTCCAGAGGGACCTAAAAATTGCCTATTTAGCCATGTATGCAAGGGATGAATTTGGGCTCTCATGACTCTAATAATCAATATAATCAATTAAAATGTATAATAAGTTAATATCAAATACAGTTCTAACCAACTACAACGTAAAAGAAAACCAATTAACATCTGTTCACCAGTCTTAATTTAATCCATGTTTTGGCCTGAGGAAAAATAAATATATTCCTAAGAGCAGCTGTATGTATTTTACGTTTTGGCGGCAGAAGCTATTTCACAGAAGCTTGCGGTATTAATCACAGAAGGAGGCCAAGCTTCTGACCACCCCTTGGTTTTTTCAGGACTTACTAATAACAAAGAAATGGGGTTTATTCTAGGATATTTCACCACTGTTTTATATCACAGATGTCCTCGTTTTTTTAAAGTGCTAAAATACAGTTATATTAAAAACCAATTTTAATGTTCTGGGAAAGTAGTACAGATATTTCTGGCAGGGAGAAAGGTATAAACATTTAGCTTAAGAGGGAGAACACCAACAATTATTAAGCATCTATTATGTGCCAGGGACTGGGCTTCTTGTTCTTATTCCCATTTTCTCACAGGAACTCTGCAGGGAGGGAACATCATCCCCATTTTCTTCAGGTAGGAAAAGCCAGGCTCAAAGAGCCTAGGTAGCTTAGCAAGCTCACCCAGCTAGACCTGGCCGAGCCATGAGCGCTCAGGTAAGTCTGCCTCCAAAGCCTAGGGTTTTTTCCATTATGATGAGATGCCTCCATATGTGATATCAAGGATGAAAATATTTAAAATTTCATTTGGTGCTTATTCTTTAGGGACACAGAGCCTCGTAAACTCACCCCAATAAGAAACCAAAAGGAGACTCTTTATTAAGACTTGTTAATGAGATTTTGAAATGAAACGCATACACCAGATGGTGAAGCCTTTTCTCTGATCCCCACATAAAATCACTTGAGGGCATTTAAGAAACTTTGGCCTCTCCGAAGGTGACTATCCACCCATACATGGACCAAACACAAATTTCTGGGAGCATCTACTATGGTATCTATGTATAACAGCTTCAACAAGAATCCAACTTTCCAGCGTAGGGTACCATGAAGATACTCTGAGCCTTTAGCTGATTAATCTAAGTGCAATTATATCCCTATTTGCTTAAGTCTAAGAAAAATAGCCCAAACTCCCTCTAGGAGAGCTCATGCCATGGCAGTGTGGCTATCTGGAGCCTACAAGTATTGCCCCAAAGTATCCAAATGGCCCTTGATCCTCCAAACACTAAGCCAGGGAGTCATGAAATCAACCAGATCTTTACATGCCGCTCCTCGACTTGGTGATCCCTGACAGCGTTGTCCAAGGTCCCTGAAACATACTGCTGTGCCTCTTGGTGGGGACACATATATGTATGTTATCATTTTTACAGAGGAAAAGAAAAAGGAATTATTTATGTGAGTTAGAATCTTGAGATCCCTAAGTAGTCTAAAACACCCACACCCTTTTTTGCCTTGGAGGGAAACAAGATGTGATGTGCGTGTGACAGAGGCATGCGGATACATAAAACAGATCTTTTTTAACTCTTTACTCTTCCTTTGCTTATTGAAGAACCTTAGGAAACAAACTATGACTTATATGTGGGGGGGATCTAGAACACTAATAAGGTAGGTATCTGAGTGCCTGGGCAACACTCTTTTATTGATAAAGAACAGTTGAGATTTTGGAAATGTAAGAAATACGAATTAAAAACCATCTACATTTTTAAAAATCACAAAATTACCATTCAAGGAAAAACACTATAACTTTGAAAAAAAAAGCAAGAAGAAAGGGGTGAAAAATTTCAAATCAGTTTTACACTCTAAAATTCATGTACTCTTCGGTGAACCATTTTTAGTCTAAAGGTAAACTATTTATTTGTAAATAGATTATATTCCCTCCCATCGCCATTTTTTCCCCCCAACTCACTACTTAAGTACAGTAGGTAAGGGTTCTAACATTCAACACCCTCCCTGAGGAAATCACAAACACCTCACGTTGGCCAGTGCTCCCCAAGGGCTTTTATCGTCATATTTGCCCTGAATGGAAAAATATCCATCTCTTCTCCCAAACCGAAATGACCTCCTCCTGCTCTCTGGTTTTCCCAGAATAATGCCAGGAACAAATTATTTCAATTTGTAGAAATAGTTCAATCTGTTGAGTAAAGAATGAATGACCAAGAAGTTCTTTAGTAACTTGAAAGATTTTGCAGATGCTAAACGAGGACCATAATGCGGGAATAAGTAAGAAAACTAAAAATTGAAATTTAGTAAGAGTCTTAAAATGTTAGTAGGGATGGTTTTGCTGCATTCAGGAAGGGACTATATAATGTATCATCCGAACTGGGACAGGCCAGGAGAACAGGGGCAAAGTGAGATCATGCCTGGCAAATTGTGACTTATGGTCACCTTCGTCATACATAATCTACTTATCTGTTATTTTCTGAAAACTATCTAAGCTTTATTTGATTTTTTAAAAAAAATCAGTTCCTAGCACTGTGTCTGGCATATAGTAAGGGCTCAATAAATATCCATTGAGGAAATCTAAGACTTAATTTAGTTTATCTGTTAAACAAGAGTTCCAGAGGTAAACTGAGATTTATATTTCAGGATAAATTAGTTAACCAAGTGCTTTCCAATTGCCCCATATTTTTAAGTACCATCTTTTGTTTTGAAAACTCACTTTTTAATTTAATTTTTAGCATCTTTCATTCTAATAATTTCTTCTTTCTGCCTTCATTAATACCTGGAGAGTAGCTCAATTGCCCCTCTTGATTTATTCTGCTTAACTGCAACAATCAGAGGCAACATTAACTTCACACTTTTGTGGGTGTAAAGGAGGCTGGTTTCTGAGGGAATATCTGTGTCTAGCCAGGAGACACACTGTACTCTGGCTCCAGCTCCCCTGGCTCAGGTACCCAACTTACATGTGCTAAGAGAGCGAGCCACAGTTAACTACAGTAGGAAGTGCTAGACATTAAGGAAATTCTGATAGCCACATGAACCCATCTCTACATTGCTGCCCAGGGTAAATTCCTACATGTGGTCTCTCTCGTTTGTTTTTTATACACTTTGCTTTAGGCTTGCCTCTGGGTAGGAAAGAGAACTTTATTATATTTTCTAAAATTTCCACTTTCTAAAACCTTTTTAAAAAGCTGTGCTGTTCAATACTGACTCATCTTCCTGGTCTTTATAAGAACAATTCTCTCTCTTACTGCTTTATTTTTAATTAGACAAGAGAAGCATCTGAGCTCAAAGAGATGTAGACTCAAAACCTCTTGCATAATTTGAAATGAATACATCCAGTAAGTTAAAAAAATTTTTGATAAATCATCCTCAAAGATAATTTTCAATCTTCTGGGTCTTGTTCTCTTCATTAGTTCACTCCCTCAGTCAACTGAGAAAATGTGAGGGGCTCTTTCTAAAGGAGAATTGGTTATAACTCCAATTAGCAGACAGTAAGCAGCATTTCAGGATCATGGATCTTCTATCCACTCAATTCACTAGTAATGATTTTTTTCAAATCCTTATTTAGTAACTTTCCAATAACGTTTAAGGGTTGCAAGCAGAGAGACAAGTTGTGCCTGAAAAACCACAGCCAGGTTTTGTGACTCTGTTTCTGAAAATGCTGATTTAGGAATAATAATAAAAGTCACCCAATGAAAACCAGTGGGTAATGTTTTATGAGTCAACTAGCAAAAAGGGTTTTGCTTGTGACTACTGGTTTGGAAGGTACTGAGTAATGGTGCCCAAGGTTAAACAACAAATGGCGTGAACTCCAAGTTTTGGTCGTCACATTATACCGGTGTATTTTGATTGCAGACAATAGATACACAGAAAATTCTATAATTAAAAGAGGTCCTGTTGACCAGTTATGCTTAATTGTTTTATAAAGCTTTCCATCAAATATAACTTGGTTGGCAATCGATTAACAGTAACATTAACTGCTGGAACAAACTCATTCATTTTGAAATAAACACACCTCATACAATAATGAACCTTTACAATATATTCTGTTAACATGCCCATAAAGGAGGAATATAACGTATTGATTGGTTGAGTATACATACACATTCATTAAATTCCTGATATTGGAGAATATTAAAGAAAAATAAGAATGGTGAGAAGGACAGCAAAGATATATATACACATTTCCATTTATTTGAATGAATATATAGATCATATAACCTTTTGACTTTAAATACCTGATGAACAAAATATTTTGTCTGTGTTTTTAAAAAGTAAAATCAATGGTAGATGCAAATTGTATTCTGTTCAAATTACATTATCACCTGAACAATAAATGCCCTACAGCAAACATAAGCTATCTGAAAAATATTTTAAAATTTGATAGTTTAATTCCAGTTTTTAAAAAAACAAAAACCTCGCCTGCTCTCTGTACAAGGGTCAAGAAAAATTGATAGAAAAATTGATTGCTTTCAGAAAAGTCTCCAAACTTTCCTTTGTTGAAAGAACTAACTATTAAAGAAATTGCCTATATGACAGTATTTCATAACTGAAATATTTTCAAAGCTTGTATATGCCATTAAGGATATTTTCACCAATGTATAGAAAACGTTACCCATTAAATTGGCAGTGAAACGAGTTGACTTACATTCACATCTGAGATGTGTGCTCTTTTTTATTCTAATGCTTCTTGGGTTTAGGTTGTGGGTTGGCTATCTAATACAGAAACCTATAAGTAATTTAATGCGAAACATGCATTCTTCGCTAGCCCAGGCAAAGCAGTAGAGATGAAGTCTTATGACATGCATGCACAAGACCTATGCTCAAAAAAAACACCTTCTCCGTACCGGAAAGAAAATAGAGATGATGCGTTCTGTTGAGAATTTAGGAAGAACCAGTGAGTGGGATGTGATGAGAAGGGCACGTTTCATAACCACGGTTTTCATTGTCTTGCATTGGCCTGTGAGTCAGCATGCCATACGTTCCTCTACTAATGAGGTGAGTTATCGCAGAGAGAAGCGAGAGCTCAGGAATAGATGGGTTCAAAACTGGGACTGACATGAAGGTACACGAACTGGCCTATGTTCCCAAGCCCAGGCCATGAACGTCCGCTGGTTTCTATACCATACACGTATATGATGAAAATCATGAGGCAATCAAAGGGGACAACTTTCGGAAATAAATTCCGTTAAAGTGAACATGGTCAATGCATTCATGACTCTGTGTTACAGTCTCAAACATAAACCAAGTGAGTAACAGTGAAATGAAGACGATAATAATTACCAGCTAGAGGGGAATAACCTGCTTCTCATTCTGATGTTCAAAGAATAATGTCAACTTTACTTAAAGAAAAAAAAAAAAAAAAAAAAAGAAAGTAAAAGGAATGACAGACAGCAGGGGTGTTACCATTATGTTGTCAAAGTCTTCCAGAAGGGAGACAGCAGAGTTACAGAAGTCCTACAGAAAGGGGACAGCAAGAAAACGGCAGACAATACAGATAAGATTGTTTAGCCTAATGATGTGGGTAGTCAAAATACACAAGAATTAGTTCATTTTAAAACAATGTTTCAGGGAGTCAAGACTTAAAAACCCAGGCCCTAAGAGTTCATATTAATTTATATGCCAAACAATATCACCATAGGCTGGGACACAGATAAATAATATGGCAATAGTCATATAATGGAATAGCACATCCTGGAGGTTAAACAGGGACATACAAGAAGTAGGGGAGCTATCAGACCCAGATAACTTCCCGAAACTAAGGCATGCTGGCACCTCGGTGTAAGCAAAAGAGCGCCCAAGTCCTTCCCAGCCCAGAGCTGGGGGAGAAGCGCTCAGGACATCTGGGTCACATGAAACACACAAGACATTAAGTGAACAAGTCATATATTATTGGAGGATGTCATTAGATAGCTCCATCCCCAGTAAATGCAAATGAAAACAGAGCATCAGTTTAACCACACATTCAATCAACCAAAATAGACAACAAATATTTATAGTACCCCTAGTGTTTACACGCTAACAGGGAGTCTGATTTAGAAAAAGGGAACTATATGCTGGGGAAAAATATTCCTGTTTCTCAGGTCAATGATCCCCTTGCTTAATCATCTTTATGAATGAATTCTAAGTGACACTTAGTCTGAGACGTTAAAATTTTTCTGTTCACTGAATTTTAGAAATAGAGATGAGGCAAAAAATTCACAACCTTAATTGAAAAAAATAAAAGTATTTTACTACACTAAGAACGAGAAATCATAGGAGGAATTTCCCAAGCAAATAATATCTGTTCTCACCATTTTAGGGGTAGGTACATAATTCATTGCATCTATTCATTTGTCTTTATATCCAACTACCACCTTTGTATTAGTGGTTCACTCTCTCAGCTCTCTACCCCTATCTTCTCCCCGTTCATAAACATCAAGCTGTGTACACTATCTACGAGATCGCTATAGTTGCACAATCATAATTTCAGCAAACGACAAGGGCGCCTTCCTCATCATTCAAGTAAATAGCGAAATACCAGATATTAAGTAATAAGCAGAGCATCTACTTTCCCGGACATGGTTTCCACCCAAGGAACAAAATGACAGGGTTTAGGACATATTTACTAGCTCAGTGTTTTTTGTCCTCCTAAGTTCATTTTGTCACTGAGATGTAGGACATATTTACTAGCTCAGTGTTTTTTGTCCTCCTAAGTTCATTTTGTCACTGAGATGTAAGAAAATTGTACTCCCTGAGTAAATACATTAAAGATTCTTGTCAAAACTCAAGATTTGTTTCAACAAGTCTATTTTGTACACCTTTACCAACTAAGAACCAAATTATTTTGAAAATATGCTCAAATTATAGAACCAGGAAAATTACAGAAGGGAAAACTTAAATTGCTGGTAAAGTTATAAAACATGCCTAAACTCACAGGTAATAAGAAAGTGCAAGTTAAAATGATGTAACACAACACGATTTCACCTGCTCTGAATGAGGAAATTAAGGTCTGACAATATCAAGGGTTAGTGAGGATGTGGAGGAGAGAAAATGCTCATTTATAACCGATGGGAATCACCACCACTTTGGAAATTAAATCCTCATTTCCACTTCCACATACGTACCCTACAATTTGGCACGTGCAGAAGACACGGACAAAAATGTCTACTGTAGCACGGTTAACAGTAACAAACGATCGGAAATAACTGAAATGATCATCAACAGAATGGATAAATGTTAATACTCATAACGGAAGAGTATCCAACTAGGACAAGCAAATAAATAAAACCAAGTATAACAAAGTAGATATAGTTAAAAATCAGTCAAAATAAAAAAGTTACAAAACAATACAATAATACCTGTGTGAGACTATCATAATGTAAAGTTTCAAATCTGAAAGTAATACTATATAATGTTTATGTCCATGGATGCAAAAATATGTAGTAAAAAATATAAAAGACATTCATAAGAAAGAAAAACATGAAATTCATGATAGTGATTACCTCTTTATCTTTATGAGACAAGGGGCCTCATCCATGTCTGTAAAGTTTTATTTAATAAAAGAATGATCTAGAGCAAATGTGGCCGAACATTATTATTTAATAAAGCTAGGTGGTTAAGTACATTAGTGTTTGCTATATTATTGTCTATTCTTGTACGTTTGAAAAACACTGCTAAAGAGTGAGTAGAAGGGAAAGAGCAAAAGGAAGGAAACAGATACTCCAAGGTGATACCATATCCAGAAGGTAGATAAATTACCAGACCAAAAAGGATGGCTGCTCAACTTAAATGAGCTTTATCAATCCAAGAGGCATGCTTTCCGGATGTTACAGAGACACTTTTGCCAAGGAGCTGACAACTCTGGAAGGCTCTGACTCAGTCAGTGTTCTTTCATTAAGTTACTTAATTCCTTTATTTGGATACACAATGATGGCACCTGCTCCATGGTTAGATAACCAAGTGTTCTTACCAGTAACCACCAGCTATAACTGAGCACATCATTTCTGTCTGTCAGAAATCTTCCTCTTTAATATAATGAAAACGCTTATGATTCATTATCTGTAGCCAACAATCAATTGCTTTCGTCCAAACGTGCCTCAATCAAATTAAGCTAAACGTATCTTTTATCTTTCACTGGTCTCTCAAAATAAACTGTCTAGCGCTGATTATTACAAAGAACACAAGATGATTTTGTGCATTGAAAGGGAGAAATCAGGATAAAGTGATATCATAAATCAAGGCACAAAATTAAGTTCTCTTCCTGTGTCAAAACTTAAGGTTCCCTTCAAAAGCCCCTTCTCTAGAATACTGATAAGGTGGGGGGGAGGGGAAGAAAGTACCTTGTGTCAGAAGAAAAATATTAGATATAAGAAAAAGGTGACTGGAAAACAATTAAAGCAGCATTTGGCATTACTATAACCAACATTCTATATTTTATGATAGTTCTCATGGGATATGTGGAAAATAAAATACTACAGTGATATTTTTAACAGCGAAATTGGAATCAGTCCCCCTAAAGTTTGTATCACAGAATTTAGATGGTAGAAACATACTGCTCTAAGAAACCAAAATGGCTATTAGGGAAACTAAACAACATTCAACATTCCTTTTTCTTGGTCTCTTCTACTGGTGGCCACTGAACACCAATCATATTAGGGACAATTAATGTAATTATACAAGTAAAGCATTTGATGTGCTTTTATTCTCTTTTTATCCTTAACATATTTAAGAAAATAAAGATCATTTTTATGGGACAGGGATTTCCTCTGAAATAATGCAACCATAAAATAATGCTAATAAAACAGTAACAGTAAGTATGGCAGCTAACATTTTTTGAGCACATACTATAAGCCAGCCACTGTTCTAAGGGCTGTTACAGACATTAAATCATTAATTTCACAAGAACCCTGTGGAGTAAATGTTGCATTAGCTCCATTTTATAGATGAGCTTCTGAGGCACAGAAAGGTGACAAAATCACTACACTGGGTCCCATTTAAATAAGGGACACTGACTAAGGAATGGAGGGGGCGAGAATTTCTACTTCCTCGGATGAAGACTATAACTGAGAAAAATGACAACAATTTTCCTCACCTAACATCTTTGTGCATGTTAATATGCACTAAAGCTGTAAGAAAATACACCTGATTATAATAACAGTCACTACATCAAGTAATTTGGTTAACAATACCTAACAATATCCATGCTATTTAGCACCTGTTTTCTAGACACTATTGATACATTCCCAAGGAAATGTAAGATGGTTCATAACAGAAAATTCCATGACCAACTGAAGCTGATATTCAGTCTCTGCAGCAGAATTAGAATTATTCTATAATGGTTCTCTAGTTTTCATCATGCACAATCTAAGGCTAGATCTTCCTACACACATCAACTCTGTCCATTACATGTAAAGAGGCTAAGGGGACTCTGCAAGGTCTGAGACGTATCCAGAATTCAGGAATGTGTGCCCTCTCTGACCCATCTAGGTTTTCAAAACAACCATAGCAGAGGTTGCTGTTGGGAGAAGTTTCTGGAAGCACTCAGAGAAAGAGGTACGAGATGAGTTTGTGGATAAAAATCAGGTTGCTAAGGATCCAGGCTACTAAGAATCTCCAGGGTTCTGGAAATAGCTGCTCAAAACATGAATTCATTCAATAAACATCTCATAGATTTCTATCCTCTGCTCAGTAGGTGGAAAGATGATACAAAGTATTATAAGACCCAATGCCTGACCTAAGAAGAGGAGGCCAGCCGGGGGTCACTGTACAACCAGCCTGAGAAGCTAGAGTCACATCCAAGGCTTGGAGCAACTGGTCAGTCTTTAAAAGCAGCTGCTACAATTCCAAGATAAGTTTTGAAGGTTAAGTAATTTGAAATTCTCCAACATGTTTGTTACATTTAAGAAAATGGATTCTGTAATTAGAAAATTTGTAGGATAAGGAGGAAAATGATACCTATTTCATCTTCTCTATAAGAAGCCAAAAACTGAAAGGAAAAAAAACCCCACAAGTTTGTATGTAGCTAGAGAGAATCACATTCTGTGTATGCATTTAACCCGAGAAAATGCTATTGCCAAAATCTGAATCAACATTTCTTACTATGAAGGATATGGGTCAGTGCTTACTAGAAGAACAAGGAATTGCATCCAGAATCATATATGAAAACACTGTATCAATATCACTTATATTCCATATAATTCTGCCTTTATTCTAGATTTTTAAAGGTTACCACGAGGAGAATTTTTTTGGGCCACGATACCATATTTAGCTAGATTCTAGGTATATTCATCCATGATCTACTGGGAGAGAGGAAAGGGGCTACCATTTCCCTCAGAACCTCCTTGGTGCAGGCACTCTAGCAGATGCTTCATACAAATCTCATCTACTCTATGGAGGACCACTCCACCTTGTGACTGCACCACGTATGCATTTCTCTTCCTTTAAAGAATCCTATTTTTCTCAATTATCCAACCCTTCAAGAATGCTGAGGGAGAAAAAAACATGTCTGCTTCTGAAAGCCCTTCAGAAACTCTAAAGCAAGTTTCAACAGTTAAAGAAAGAATATGGGGGAGAAGGAGAGGTGACTGTTATACAGGCACACCTTGGAGATACTGCGGATTTGGTTCTAGACCACCGCAATAAAGCGAATGTCTCGATAAAGAGAGTCACTTGAAGTTTCTGGTTTCCCAGTGCATATAAAGGCTATGTTTAAATTATACTGTAGTCTACTAAGTGTGCAATAGTATTATGTCTTTTAAAAAGTGCATTTTAATTTAAAAAAATACATCATTGCTAAAAAATGCTAACCATCACCTGAGCCTCCAGTGAGTCATAGTAATAACATCCAAGATCACTGATCACAGATCACCATAACAAATATAATAAAAAAAAAGTCTGAAATATTGCAAGTACTACCAAAATGTAACACAGAGACACAAAGTGAGCAAATACTGTTGGAAAAACAGTGCCGAGACTTGCTCAATGCAGGGTTACCACAACCCTTCAATTTGTAAGAAGTGTAATATCTGTGAAGTGCCACAAAGCAAAAGCACAGTAAAACGAGGTATGCCAGTACAATCACTGTTACGAAGTTGAGCTTTTATTACTTGAAGAAAGAACTCCTGACTTCTCAAAAGGAAAAAAAAAAAAAAAAAAAAAAGAAAGAAAAGAAAAATCCAACATGTGACAGAGTTGCTACAAAAGAATCAGTTAAAAAAAAGAATGCATTATCAGTTAATTCCTATTGGTACAAGCAGTACAACCCTAGATGGTAAGAAAGAATAGAGTCAGGTATTTTTGAGTGTTGTGAGTAATGGGGTCCTACAGTGACGTTTTAGGTTGTAAGTCTACCTTCTCCAAACATGCAAGGGTATTTCTGAATACGTGAAGATTATTCTATTGAATCCCCTTTAAAAATTTTTTTTTTTTTGCTTTAGGGGAAATAGCTTGTCATGGCTTGTGTCAGGAAGTGAACTTCTGAGGACAGGTGTTTCACCTATAAATGACACAGTGAGCTCGTGCCCAATTAGAGAAATTCAAAACTGAATCCAGCAGTAATAGTTTGAAAGTGGGCTATTAATAAGTCAAATTGTACCTTGTGATAAAAAGGTAGACAGGAAAAAATAAACATTACTTTTTGGAAGGTAAATTTTACTTAGGCTTAAATTACTTTAAAAGGGAACTGAATTCATTCTAGTAGAATAATTATTCGACTTCCAGTAAACTTTTTCTTGATAAGGATTTGAAACAGTGATGTAGCTTATTTTCATTCACCCCCAAGATGAGCTAAAATCCCACTGAGGTTTTAAATGACTCCAAACATGCTGCTTATTTAGAGAAAAATCAAGGCTTCTTAAGTATTTTAATCACATCTTCATCACTTCTGTGTAAGAAGTAACTTAGGCCCGTGTTTCCTGACACCCAGGGAGTTTGAGTGATCAAAAATCTTTGAGAGGTCAGGGGGGAGACAAGCATGTAGTGACTGTTGTTTGTATTCTCATGTGGTTCAAACTAGATTCCTCTCTCCTGTCCTTCTTATAACACAGGTTAAAAAAAATAATAAATTAAAAAAAGGAAAAGAACCATTTTTAAGACTGCATAACTAGCCCTACCACTCCCATCCCCAAAATCACTAAGCGGACTTCATGCAGAAGTGCCATAAGTTGTACAATGGAGATACGGCTAGAAAGTTACTCAAAATACAAAGAATATTTTTAAAAGCATTAGAATTCCTTGCTAATTTGAAAATCTGTGGTTGTTCTTAGAGCAGGATACACTTGTAGACTGGCTACTTCCTTTGAAGGTCATAAAGTACCTCACTCACAGGGTTGCTGTGAGATCTAAGACAATCAATACATTAAAGTTCTCGGAAGTGTTTTGGCAAAAAGTAAGTGCTCTCATGGTGTTAGCGGCTATCATCAGCATCACCACAGTGCAATTGTTCTAAGAAAAACTGGAAAACACAAAAAGTATACAGAAACTGGAAGAAAAAGTCACATTTTCACCTCCCTCTTTTTACTTTAACATATTTGTACAGATTGGTGGGTTATTTATGAGTCTATACTAAGTTTCGTGTGACTTCCACCAATGTTAAACAATCACTATCATTTTAAAATTCATAGAAAATCCGGTTATAGGGCATAAAAATAGAAATAATATAAATCAAGAGTTAAAGATATCCATATACTGACTGTCACTTGTAGTGTATTCTTTGCCTACTGTAGGTCTTGTGAAGTATATACTAAAAACAGAGTCTGTGCAGTACAGGGCACTGTAGGAGAAAACCTAGGAAACATCAGGGCTTCAGAGCTACAACCTCAAAGTAATACATCAAATAATAATACGTGAAAGTAGAGCTAAAAGGAGTACGGAATATGGTGATAATTATAATAGGGAATGAGCGCTCAGAGCAGGTCACTTCAAGGATAAAAGTCCTGCAGCTTCTAAGTGACTAGAAAATCATTACCTCTTCTTTTTGTTTTAAGGCATACTTTTAAAGAACCTAAGACATTTCAAGTTCTTATTTGATCCGTGATAACAGTAAACTACAAGGGGGGAGAAGTATGTGTCAACCTGTACAAGAGAGATACACGTGCACTCGCGCAGGTAAACAGGGATGCACGTGCAGCCAGAATCTGTCACATCCCCACTCTCATCCCTAGCTAGAGGAACTAACGAAACGTGGCGGAGGAGGACACTGCTGATCTGGACAAACCTGTTGGAAAGGCCGCGTCTGGGCTTGCCTGAGAAGCCGCTGTTGTTGCTGCTGCTGCAGAAGCTTCATCTGTATCAACTGCTGCTGCGACGTGATGGCATGAAGGGAGGGCGGCTGCATCACGGCCCCCGAGCGCCGCTGCAGCATGTTGGACAGAGCTTGCTTGGTGTTGGTGGGGACAAAGGAGCCCGCGGGGTCCAACCTGGAGCCACCTACAAAAGCAACCAGAAGCAAGCGCTTTCTGTGCATGTTAATGCAACAGGTCTTCCTTATTTTTATTAAAACACAGAAGTCTCACCTCCTGAGCCTCACTTGAGGAGCTTAATGGGAAGTAGGGCACTGCCCCACCCTCTACAAATATCAAAGATCCCTAAGAGTTGCACAAATTCCAAACGATGGGGAGGGTGACGTCCAGTGAATGATAATATTTGAATGACTTCACAGAGGGCCCACTCTGGTTGGTAAAGTGAAACGCCCGAGATGCAGTCACTGGCACAATTTCAGAATCATGTGGGTTTTAAATTATGCGAGGCGCCCCGGGGACACGTTACTTGCACAAAATGTATGGCCTTCGTGGGGTATTTTGTCAAGTGTGCTAAGCCAGGCATGGATTTTAAATTTGTAATTTTAAACCTTTTTGAAGTTCATGGTATTTAAGCTTCTTTACCACAGCAAAATAAAAATGCCTGTTTTTCGGTGGAGAAGCATGACAATACTTTAAAAACCCGAAATGCTCGGAAACTTCAAATACCGTGATTCTAAAGACAAAACACATCTTTTTTGAAGGGTAGAAGTCAAATAAACAAGAAACATTAATTATAGCTTAAAAAAGCAAATGAAAACCTTAACAATTTGCATATATAATCTGTCAAATGCCTTTAAGAGGAAAAAAAAATTTCAATATTTACTGCCTTCAAGTAGGTGCCAATCCTTCACTCACCAGATAGTTTATATTCTTTTAATGTATGTGAATAAGAAAACTTCTATACCTTACAAATGTTATATTTTTTCTTTAAACCAAGTTGTATGATGGAAACAAACATTTCAACACTGATCACTGGAAAAACCCACATTCTTTTTAAGACTCAGCGTCACAATCAGCAATATGATTTATGAAGTCATTCAGCAGCATTTGAAGAACATTTGGAAAAAAGTGGGAGGTCAATTTGAGTAACAGGACAAGGTAACTTTTGTTGAAGCAAGAATTGGAAATATACTAATACAACTTTACTGACTCATTTTATAAGTAAGGGACATTCTTTTTAAAGATTAGACTATGATCTACTTTCTTCTAATTTTCCTCACTTTTCTATAATCTTATACCTCTGAGTCAGCTAAAGAAATAAGATATAATAAATACGCTGAAGCCCTCTGTATAGTCTTACCTAATTAATTTTCTCCCCATCTCTCACCAAATGCTCTTTATTATTCACATGCATTTCCTTACAACTTTACCATCCTGGAGTGTATACATGAGAAAGAGAGAGATTGCTAAAGACGTGTGTGTGCGTGTGCGTGTGTGTGTGTGTGTGTGTGTGTGTGTGTGTGCGGGGGGAAGGGCACTGTTTTGCATTTTTTTTTTTGTTTTGTTTTTTTTTGTTGTTTTGCATTTTTAAGAATGTATGAATGCAAGCAGGCGATACATCCTCTTCCTCAACTCCATAGGATTTAAAACTTTATGAAAATCTAATTCACACACGTAAAATCCTCATAATTAATTGTTTTCTTCAATTTTTTTTCTTACGTGTCGTGATACCTAAGACTTACCTAATACCTAAAGTTCCTCAACTTATAAACACCTTTAATAGTATTCTAGAGGGAAAAGGGTATGTGCCTTTTAAAATACTTAGTCTTCAATTTATAGACAGTCCTTGTGTTTGATTTCAATATCTAAAAAGTTTAAAAATGCTTAAATTCACAAGGACTTTGGAATTAACGAGAGAAAGTCAAAAGAGAGGATGAGCGTTTATTATTTTCCACATTTACCACAGCCTAGTTTGTTTTTTCTTTTGTCGTCTACATTCTATTCACTCAATAACCTATTTTTAAGACCCCACTAAAAGCCAGACGCCACTCTAAGTTCTGGGCATACTATAATGAGCCATCAGAAAAAATACCTGCCCTCATGGAGCTTACCTTCTGGAGAAGGCAGATAATAAGCCAGGAAGTAAGTAAAATATAGATGGAGTCTATAAACAAGTGCCAATGCTAGAAAGAAACTGAAGGAAGAGGAGGGGAACAGAGGGGGTGGGGAAAGGGTGTGGTTTACAGTTTAAAACAGGGTGGTCAGTGCAGGCCTCAACCCAAAGGAAGCAGGCAGTGAGCAGGCAGATATCCGAGGGAGTGCACTCCAGGCAGGGGCCAGCACGTGCAAAAGCCCTGAGGTGGGATATGTTAAGATCACTTACTGAACCTGTCTGTTGTGTCAGGCTATCTTCTAAATGCTATATTTTTAAACACTCACTTTAAATTATATATGTGTGTTTGTCTGTGTATGTAATATGAAACTTATTTCATCCTTCAAAGAAAGAATGAGCATTTTCATCCATTTTGCTTACTGCAATACCCTAACAACTAAAACTGGGTCTGGCACATGATGAATGAAGCTCAGTACATTTTGTTGAATGGATAATTGAATCACCCACACTATGAGGGTATATGTTAGCATATCCACTTTACAGATGATCAGACTGAGGCACAGAGAAGCTAAGACATGGCGGAGATGATACAGTGAGAGGGTGGCAGAGCCAGAGTTGAAGCAGAACTGTAAGTCCCAGGCCAGCTCTCTTAACCACTGATTTAGAGGACAAACTATGGATTCTCCCCTACTGTAAACCAAGAATCAAAATGTCATACTCCAATTACAATAAAAATCACAATATAATACAGAACACAGTAAGGAAAAATTATTACTTGTTAGAATGTCACATCCTAACAAAATGCAGGTTGAGATCTCAAAATAAACTGTTTCGCAGAAACAGGCAAACTTTCATTTAGAAAAATAAAATTAAATTCATTTCTAATTAAGAGACTTTTTTATTCAGAAAATCTTCATTCTAGATATAAAATCTACTTGGGCTTGAATCAAAGCAATACTAACATTTACTGTGAATATGGTAGGATTTCTTACTGATATCTATTTGCTGTACCAGATTTCTGAGATCCTTCATGGTATACACAATTTAAAAGTTATAACATGAGGAAACAATAAAAGACACTACAATAGTGTCTAATCTTTCAAAATGCTGATAAGAATTATATCTGATAAAAGCACACGCAAATTTCACAACACAAAACTTTATCAACTTTACATCTTATAGCTGAGATGTGCATCAGCGGCTAATTTCCTTCTGACATTGGATGAAAATTCCAAAAGTGGCACATAAACTAGTCACTGAAATTGAAATTTTAGAAGAAGGAAAAAACATCTTGAGTGGAGGGAATTACAGACATGTCCACTGAGCGCTCACTTCTGGAAATGTGCAAGTTGTGTGGAGGTTTCAGTTTAAAAGCAAAGAGAACCCCAAGCTATTTCTCACCTCGGAGTCGCCTGACTACGCCCCGCCTTCACATACCTGGAGTGAGAGCTTGGCTCTGAAGGAAAAGGCCGGGCTGCTGGGGCTGACCCATGAGGTTGTAGCCCCACAAGGTGGACTGCGGGTGATGCATCATCTGGGAGGAGACGGGTGAGTAGTTGGGAGGCACTCGGTACATGTTGCTCTGTGGATACTCCTTCAACACAGGGTTAAAGAAAAAAAAAGTGACTTAACTCCACACGCCACAAAGATAATTAACGCAAATTCCTCCTATCACATTATTTGAGAGAGCTCCTATCCCAGCAGTCAGCATATTCCCTGCAAAACACTCATTTAAATTAAAACTCTTCCTTGACTTAAAATGTACTTGGCCACAGTAGGGGAAGATGGAAAAGGATCTTTTCTGCACTCTGTGTTTAACATACTAACAGCACATTTAGAACACCAATATTGACCATCACCCACAGCCGAGAAAGCGTCTTTAGTGGCTGAATCTCCCACTCATTGCATCTTACAAGGCTTTCCTGATACCTTGTACCTGGATGAGAATTAGCCAGAAAGGCCCACAGTACTTCAGAACCAGTCTCCAGCCTAGACAGTGTCTTAGTTCCAACCTTCAGTACAGCACTCTAAAGAAGTAGACTCCCCTTCCATCTTGTCCCCTTCCGCCCCTCACCACACTTCTTGCCCAGGGCTTTCTCTTCCTTAGAGCAACTGCGAAGCCTCTAAGGATCACACCTGAATGTCTCAATTCCTCCTTCTCTAGCCCTGAAGGATGAAGGAAAAATGAAAGTTCAGTTCCCTGCAATATACCCGATTGAGAAGAGGCAGCTTCAGGAAAAGTATGGGAGAAAGGGACATGACCAGGATGCACTTGGGGAATGAGATGAGTCTGAGGTCTTTTAAAGCATCTGAAAAGAACAGAAATCCATCCACGTGGATAGACAGGCTAGGAGACCCAGACTCGGGGGAGTGGCAGTCTGAACCTTATTAAAACAGTCTGGACCTTTTTCAAAACAGAGGGATATTGGTAGGAAGGCTACACGAGAAGAGGGCACTGACATTCAAGTGGTATTCAAAAGCGATGGTGGTCATTTCTAGAATAATATTAATCACCAAGCTATCAGCTAGGAAAAAATGTTTTGGTTTTGACACAGGTGAACAATAATTAGTCATGATGACTGAACAACAAATTGTGAATATTTCTTCCACTGGACAATAAGAACGCTCTCGAATTTTATAGAAAAATGTCACAAATTCCCTCTCAAATATTTTCAGGTGAGTTTAAATGGAAAGCTATTTTACATGTTAATTCTATAAAATTATTTCTAAATTACCATCTCATAGATTTCTGTTTTTTTTTTTTCAGAAAAGGTTGCTCTAGGTAGGGAAGGCTAACAGGGAAACAAGAAGTAAAAGTGTTTTAAATTATGTTTATTTCTTATAAAGTCTGAAAATATGGTAAAGAAGTAGAATATAAAGGAGAGTAAGATGGAATGGTAAACTACGAAATCTCAGAATCATCCTATTAGATATATTAGATGGGGTTTTATCTAGGGAAAACAAAGAGTGTTCTATGTTAATTTACTACAGATATCAACTGCCCAAAATACAAAAAATATTTTAGACGCCTCCTAATAAAAATATTTTATATTTGAGATTTTATAGGTCAAAAAATTCAAGTTTCAAATTTGAGAAACTGTGAGACAGTGAAATATTAATATTATTCACAATTGAAGCCTAAAATTAAACAAAGTTATGAAAAGTAGAGGAGGTTCTGTTGATAACATCTGAGCCGCTAGGACAGCTTACAAATAGGCTTATACCGCGCTTAGGAATGTTTCCTAGGGATATAATTCAGGGACTAGTCAATCTTCTATGAGATGCTAACGCGCCCAAGACCTCTCTCTACTTCCCGTACTCACATCAACTCTCGAGCTGGATTTCGTCTTGCGCTTCCTTCCCTTTGTCTTCTTCTCTTCATCTGTTGTGGTTTTTCCTTGATCTGACAGCTCAGCTGATTTCCTCTCCGGTTCCTGAGAGATGGGAGATGTAGGCTCTTCCTCTTCCTCCTCAGGGGGCAGGGGCAGCGGCTCGAGGTAGTAACTTCGGGGCTTGGGCATGGGGTGTGTGTGATACAGCAGGAGGTGATGTTGTTCCTCGTACTTGATCACCTTCCGGTCTACTCGGACAGTCCCGAACCAGGCCCAGGACAGAGGAGCTGGGTTCTTCTGACCCTCAAACAAATCCCATGGGGACACCTTTTGCTTCGTGGACACCTGGAGACCCTGTGGCGAAATAATGCGCTATGACCACATGCTCAGATCTTTGCCTGATTTGGAGGCCAGGCTTGCTTAGGACATGGATTCAGAGCACATTCTGCCTCGTGGGGGCCTTAGAGAACTCTAGCACACGGCAGACGGGCTAAGTGATGAGTCCGGGCTGACGCTAGATCACTCAGAGCAGCGGCTACAATCCAGACCTTTAACTCCAGTTCTACGGTCCTTTACACCACACTGTTCAGGCTCTGACACCAGACAGTACAGTATATTTTACTGTAAGTGGCATTTTTTTCCATGTAGGTGTTTTTTTTTAGCAAAAAAAAAAAAAAAAATTTCTAAAAAAGACTGCAAAGTTGATCTTACTATACTGAACTATAAACCTTTGGAATCTATTGTTTTTAAGATAAAACAAAACTTAGGAGTCAAGTTATAGTCAACCTCTAATTGGGTTGGACTTGATTCAATACAGGCACCTTTCAGGTACTTACTTGGGCAGTCTCTGAATAGTTAAGTAATATTATTACAGAATTAACTTGTACCAACAGGTACAAATAAAGACCTTCAATTCAAGCTTATCTCTACTGAGTGTAGAAGAAGAAATGTTATTCTGTTTCTGAAAATAAAAGTTTCTTATTTTTAACATTAATTGGCACTGACCCTTGGTCCTTTCCCGGACACACCAATCTGAAAAAATTTTTCTTCCAAGTGACCCCAAAAATAACTGCTCAAGTTACTTTGAATAACTTATGAATGCTCCTATTCCTAAACTACACACACTCTTCCACGGTGGCTTCATCCAGAACCAAGGCTCACTTACCATCTGTATTTTGACTGTTTCCTAATATCTGTCTTGACATTAGACCTCTTTCCTGGGTGCCAAGACCATGTATCCAAATGTATCACCACTGGAGAGCCCACCAGCACTGCAAGCTCAACTTGCCCCTGACTCTAGCCTTGCCTCTCTCCACAACCGTGCGGGTACCAGCACTCAGGGCGCTCTGATTTACTGCAGCGCTGCATTTTGCCTACAAGCTACAGTCTCTCATGCCTTTGCATAAACACTTCCCTGTGCCTGTACCACACTCTGCCTTAACTCCTGGCTAACTCTTAATCCTCCAAAATGATTCAAGTGTCAATTTTCCTAAGGATCCTGTTCTGACTACCTACCCCACATGTGAATGTGATGGCTCCTTCTCAGCCTCCCCGAACACTCCGTACCATGACACACAAATCTCACCCCACTGTAATCATCTACTTCCTCTTAAGGGTAGGAACTTTGTCTTTCATCCCTGTGATCTCAGAAATCTGTGGCTGCTCAATGTTCATTGAAAGAGTAACTGACCACTCTTGGGTTTCCCTGGTGGCGCAGTGGTTGAGAATCTGCCTGCCGATGCAGGGGACACGGGTTCGAGCCCTGGTCTGGGAAGATCCCACATGCCGCGGAGCAACTGGGCCCGTGAGCCACAACTACTGAGCCTGCGCGTCTGGAGCCTGTGCTCCGCAACAAGAGAGGCCGCAACGGTGAGAGGCCCGCGCACCGCGATGAAGAGTGGACCCCGCTCGCCGCAACTAGAGGAAGCCCTCGCACAGAAACGAAGACCCAACACAGACAAAAAAATAAATTAAATAAATAAATAATAAAGGTGCTAATAATTAAAAAAATTAAAAAAAATAAAAATAAAAAAAGAGTAACTGACCACTCTTCTCATATTTTAGAGAACCATGTTTAATATCTTATATAAATCAAGTGTTCATTAAATATTGTTCAGTTGATAAGGAAATAAAGTGCCATCACTTTAAAAAAATGTGTTTACTCAAAACAGCTTACTACATGAAGACTTTTACCAATAAAAACTTTCTCATCTATTAAACGTATTCTGTTTCCAATTCTGCAGTAAAATCAAACCTGATCTTTGCTTTTTTTTTTTTTTACATTAAGGTTTTACTTACTTTTCCCTTGGTGGGCTTCAGAAATTCACTTAAATTCAGGAACAGTTTTAAATGAAGATCTTCAAAGATCATTATCTGTATGATAATGCCAATAACCGTTGCATTTAAATAACAAGGATATGTTTTAAAAAATCAAGAAACAATAAAGTTAAGATGTTTTACATGCCCTACAGGAAGACAAGAAAATGCATTTTGTCTTTGTAAGTTCATGCATTTTTATACATAAGAAACAAACATTTACTCTTGCCTGTTTTTTGTCTATAGAGTCGAATCCAGCAATTTTGTTTCCTTTTGTGTCAATCAAGGAGCCCATAGGTTCACAAGTGATGACATCACATGTCTGTTTTGGCAAAGGTAGCAACTGTCGAACTTTGTCAATACTTTCTGACCGCTTGTCTCCCAGCTCCTTCTAAAAAAAAAGAGAGAGAAGTAAGACAGAAATTACAATAAAGGCAAAAGTTAACTAGAAGGAAGTTCCATTTCCTTTTTTATAGCTGGAATGTTCTTTAACCTTGAAGACGGTCTATGGGGCAGCTTTCATTGAGAGTGGTATGTTTCATTTCTTCTATTTAAGTAGAAAATAGAACACATATAAAGACACCCTTGTTACACAACAAACATCAGCGTGCTGAAATGACAAAAATCCAGAGTAGTATTTGCAACCAGAGGCAGGAGCTGCAGCACGGAACACGTTCCCCAATCCAGGGTCAGACCGCAAGGTGACCGTCGGTTATTTTATTAGTAAGGTCATCAGGTATGTTAATTTTTTTTCCTGCATTGTTTGTTTACAGTTTATTTCAAAGACTGTGTTAGTGGCTAGTCAAATGAATCGAATTTAGAAATATCAATGCAAATGTTTATTTTTCAACTGCATGTTGCCAGTCGAAGGCCAAATTATCCTAAATCTAATGTTGGCATTTTGGTTACACATTTGATAAGGGATCTCTAAAGTTCCTTAAGAAATTAAATGTTTTATGAATATAATTATTTTAAGAAAAATCTCCAAGTTATATGTACTTATAACTTTTGGGTACTGGGAAGCTGAGGTAAAGCAAACAGCAAAATAATCACATTACATTAAGTTGAATGCAATAAATAATATCTAATTTAAGGAGTAATAAGATAACATGCACTAAATAACAAATCCATAAACAATGAGAACTCAAAGTATAAGCAGGTCACAAACTTACTTTCAGTTTCTTTACTAAGTTCATGTATGCGCGTTTGTTCTCTTCAGATCCCCCTGGGGATGCGTTTGAGAGGTCAGAGGCCAATGTTCCATTGATTAAAACACCCAGCATGTCAAGAACTGTTGTGAATAACTCACTAAGAGGAGAAAGAAAACATTTGCACCTTAAAGCAAAACCAAGACACTCTTAACTAACTGAGCATTTTTATTTAAGGCGCAGAATTATTAGTGGTACCTAAGAATATACGATGTGGAAGAATTTGTAGTCAGTGTATCAAAGCCTTCATTACACACGCATGCAGCAAAATCAGTGTGAAATGAATAAGAACATACTTGTTAGTGTGCATGTCGACGGTTCCAGAAGTAATGATCTGAAGGAGAAGAAGGGCCCAATCTGTCGTCCACTGGGTGCTTCTCTGCACTGTGTCAAACATTCCTCCCACCTGGCACATAAAAAATACAATGAAAACATATGCACGGTGTTACAGAGAAAATACCACCCTCACCACTTTATGCAACCAAGTTTTGATTGGTTTAAAATTTTTTTTAAAAGGTGCTCTAGTTTATGGATTATCCTGTCTTCTCTCTCACCTAGCTATGTATTTGCCACTCTTTTTGGTTCCATTAGAACAGGAATTGGTCATTCCAAAAAAAAAAAAGAAAGGTGTACTCTAGTGTAGACATGTCATCAACATGAATTACATACTAGTATAATTAGCTTTCTTTTGTTCCTAAATTTCACGATATCCAGTTTCATGACATAATTTTCATCTAATTAAAGCTGAATAGATCAAAACCGCGTGACTCAATTATCTACAACTTTGTGTTGTCAATTACTATTGAATCTAAGCCTGTTGTCATAATAACACTTGGAAATACCCAGTAACACAGAAGTAAAGATGAGCGGGAGGCTTGGCCCCCAGGACTGCTTGTTCACGTGTGGGAATTAATATCAAATATCAGGCAAGCCATCTTCCAGAGTAGCTTTTATCTGGGCTGTACACTGAGAAAAGGAAAAGTCAAAGGAATGTGCAGTGGGCAAGGAATTTTAGATTTCTATAAAACCTCCCTGTGGGATTTGTCTTTATGACCAATTTGATGGAAAGTTTGATAAAATTTTGCCTTAAAGGACATTTTAATACAGTTTTTAAGCAAGTATGGTAAAAGCTAACACATCTCAAATTAGTAGTTCTCTAAGACCTACTCTTGGCACAAATGGAAAAGAGAGAAAGATTCACTGGGGGTGAGGTGCAGAAGGCAAGCCAATGCCTAAAATACCTACTGCTGTCCAGAAGCCAGACCAGACAGGAAGGACAGTGGCCAGGAAAACAGAAGGTTTGAGAGACAAGGAAGTAGTAGAGAGAGCAAACAGCGGGCCTCACCTTGTAATGGAAACTGTGACCATAGCAGGAGTGGAAAGCTGGAGTTATTTTCACATTTAGATAAGTGTAATGAAGGGAAAACACTAGAAGCGTCTCTTACCAAATTTAGGCGGAGCTGCAATGCCTCGTGCATCATCTGTCTTGCTTTTATGTCATCTTGGTACCGTTCTTCTCTCCAATTACTTAAAATCTAAATCAGAAAAATGAATGAAAACAACCCCCAAAACTTGTTTTCCCTGTTAAATTTGATTTTTCTCATATTTAAAGTTAAATGGAGTTTTTTTTACTGACAGTCAAAAACAACTTCTTAGTTTAATAAATTAAAAACTAAGGGGAAAATAAAATTTTGCTTTCCTCCCCTTCCTCCAGGCAGACAGAAATCTGGCTATTTCTTTGTTTGGTATCTAATTACATACCCTGTTAAGAAAAATCTTATCTAATTACATATCCTGTTACTAAGTTTTAGAAAATGCTTGAGAGGGTCATCAAGTTGAGCATTAACAAAAATAAAGATTATTTTTAAAATGCATCATTAAACTGGTCTTATAAAGATAAGTATAAAGATAAAGACAGATAGAATTACATTTTATATCAGTCTTGTCCTATATTTCTAGGGACATGCTGTGAATCCTAGCAAAAGTATTATTCTGATGTTTCATTGAAGGCTTGCTAGTTTATAAACTTGTCTTCCTTGATAAAGATATTGTAACCTATTTTGAAAAATATGACATCTTGGACATCAGTGGCATATCAATTTATTAAGTAACTGCTTCTTCACTGATTCAGACAAATGTTGGGAAGGGAAGGGTTGCTAAGCGAAGGCAAACCACAAGTGGGGAACACCCAGAATCAGATGATATAAGCAAAAAAAACCCAAACAAACCCACACTGCCATGCTCTGAAATACGGCACCTAATGAGAATCATCTCAAAAGAGCTGAAATGAGTCATATGCAGAAGTAACTGAGCCCAAGAGATGACTTGTAAGTACACTTCATGGTAAAAGGAGAGCACTTGCCAAATCTCATCAAAAGATATGGATGAACCTCCCCTAAGGCAGGTGAAGGGTACAAGGCAGTTAACAAAACACACAAGCTGTCATGGAGCTGACATTCTGATAGCAGGACAAATAAAAATAAGTGGAACAAGTGGTATGAACCAGGGCAAGGGGATAGAGAATGATTGTGGTCCTACTTTTAGAGAGTGATTGGGGGCGGTGGGGGGGGGGGGCGGGCGGGGGGAGGACTGAGGAGGTGACATCTGAGCAGAGACCTGAGGAAGTGAGGGACTGGCCATGCTAGTAACTTCCAGGGAAGGGGAGAAAACACGCAACGGCTCTGCAATAAGAATTTGCTTGGCAAGTTCAGGGAACAGTAAAATGGTCTCTGCGTACAGAATGGACTGAGCAAGGCCATGACGGGCAGGAGACAAGGTAGAGGTGGGAACCAGTGCCCAATCATGGAGGGTCATATAAGCCTAGACTGGGAAGTTTTATTCTAGGTATAGTAAGAAACACTGCAGCATTTTGGGCACTGGAAAAACATGTGGTTTACACTTAAAAAGGATCACTCTGGCTGCTGTCTAGAGAATAAGTCTCACATATCCAAAAGGTAGCGGATGACAAGAGGACCAAATGAGTTAAGTGTCTTGTTCATGTTCATCCAGTACCGTTCAAGAAGGCACGGTGTCACAGAATCACAGCCCCACGGGAGGTCTCCATTAGATGCTACCACAGGATAAAACATCCCCTATAACCAAATCTACCCACTCTGCTCCATTCTATACTTTCTAATTCCACTTTGATCACACAGTTTCCCTGTGGTACACAGAATATAGGTGCTCTGAATACTGACCAGGAGAACTGTGATTGGTGGAAAGGCAAAGTCCAAAGTCTTTGCAAATGAACCAAAATGCCTTCAGATTTATAAATGAATATCTTGTGCACTTGACCAGCATCAGTCTGGCTCCCGCAGTAAAATTGAGTTTCTGAACCTACATAGCTCAAGCTGAGACCCTGCCTGCTACGTGGAAGCCCAGCAGAGGAACTGGAGAGAGGTCCCTTTGTCATACTGTCCCCATGTCCCCTGCGACACAGATTGCTCCAGGACCTCTCCCATGAGGCAGGGTCAGGAGAGGAGCAGATATGACAAAATTATGTGCAATCTGCAAAATGTTACTTTTATAGTCTATAGACATTCACCCAACACATAATTAATATTATTCTATTGTTAATCTCATGGTGACTAAAACGCCAGGTAGGAGAACGGGGCATGAATGGTGTTTGCCTTTGCCT
The DNA here is from genome assembly GCF_028023285.1 of Balaenoptera ricei. Lineage (NCBI taxonomy): Eukaryota > Metazoa > Chordata > Mammalia > Artiodactyla > Balaenopteridae > Balaenoptera > Balaenoptera ricei. Next base: position 6,942,617 of record NC_082642.1, read on the forward strand.
GCTTCTAATCAAAACATGTTGTGCCCTTATTTTAAGGGCGGTATTTGAGTTTAAGCTCCGTATTTGAAAGGAAAACAAATGAATGCGTTAGGAAAACACCTGCCTGGCTCAATATTCTACTGTACTTTACCTGGTTAACTTGATTCTGCAGAGACGTTAGGAGCCCTTCTCGTTGTTCATCTTGTCCCTTAAGGCAGGTAAGGACCAGTGAGAGGAATGGTTGTTGACTCAAAAGAGACATACTACAAAGGAAGTAATAATAGCAGATCTAGTTAGAAAGAAAGGATTACTTCATGTGCAACACTGATGTCTTGCCCTCGGGTTATTGGCTCTTATTTATTTTACTGTTAGAAAAGGGAGGGGAGTAGTAAACAGCCAGGACTCCTTGAAAAGTTAAATCATATCTCTAACTAATATGGTTAAAAGTCACTGTAATACTTCTAAATAATTTAATATGTTCTCTTGCCCTCGAAGGAACTCACCAACTAGCATAAATTCATACTGCATACGAGTGTGTCCGGGGGTGCAGGGAGAAGAGGATGTGTAGTTTCTATCAGTAAACTGAATTTAAAGATACACATCAGGAGGAGTATCACTTCATACACAGAATAAAATGAAAAAATTTTTAAACTTCTCTTACACAATATTCGTATTTTAGGGTCCAGGAAACAGGCCTATACAACTGTTCTGCTTGCTTTGTTTTTCAGCACATTTCTCAAGACCAAATAGCTGGGTATGGGTAGAGCTAAGTAAGGTGAGCACTGAGGTCTGAGGACTCCAAAACCAGAACGCTTGCTAGTGAGCTAGTGCACACCTCTGCCACATCCCACAGGCTTGACTTGTAAAGTGGTTTTAAGATATCTGATAAAAAATCCATTTTAAATTGTCATCTTAGTATTATTTCTTCCATGACCAGGAACAACTGACAAAGCATACTGATAAACTTAACTTTGCCACACCGGAAAGGAAAATTTCTTAAAATGAGATCGAGGTCAAAATATTTCAATCTGCTTCATCTTACACCAGCAGAGCTGAGAGAGGCTCACTTGGGAAGAGCCATCTTCAAACTCTGACACACCATCTCTGCTCCCTGTGGGAAGTGTGGCAATGTACATGCCATCACTCATTAGCAAATCGACTTTGAGAATTAAAATTGAGTCATCTGGTTGATTAATAAATACTGGCAAAGATGACAAAACAACCAAGCAGCATACACGCAAAGCTAGGTCAACACCAAAAGGTATCAATACTTCAGTTAAGAAAGGAGAGCACAGACTCAGAGGCCAGACCACCTGGGTTTCAACCCCAGCTTTACACCTCCTTAGCTGTGTGTCTTTGAGAAATTTACTTAACCTTTCAATGCCTCTGTTTCTTCATCTTTTAAAAAGGATATAATGAGAGCACCTATCACATATGATTGCTGTGAGATTTTCATGTATGTGTATAATGAGTTTTATACAGAGGTTGGCATTTCATAAGGGCTCAGTAAATGGCAGCTACTAAAAAATATTACTGATTAGGGGGGCAAGAAACCTGTATGTTCAGAATTTTTGTTTTTCAATGTTAGGAATTTCCTTTTACTCCCGGGGCACTAAATTCATCATGGTTTCACATTAGAGTGTGCTTATGTTCCTTCTCAGTAACATGGTCAGTTTTCCAATAAAGTTACTTGAAACCTTTTCTAGGGCATAAAGTTTAAAAAACATTCAACTTGGAGGCTTATAAGTTAATATCTAGTCTAGAACAAGAGTCCTAAATGTTAAAAAAGATTAGTAACTATTTCAGGGTCCAGCATGACAGAATCATAAATTATTCTATGAAATTTAAGCATAAGTACCTAAATAACAAGAAAAACAAAAACAACAAAAAAGCTATTGAATACAGGGACCAAGTGGATATCCAGATTTGATTCAGCAGGTCTGAAGTCCAGTATTTTTAATAGTGTAGCAGTGATTAGGGTACACAGGCAGAATTGAGAGCTAGTGCACTAAATATTATAATCTGGGATCTTTGAGGAACAGAGATTTGCCTAACAGAATATTCTCAATTCCATATAAAGATGAAATTTCAATGGGCTCTGAGTACAATGAGCATGTACATCTGTAGAATATTGGATTTTCTCGACTGCTCTTTAAATTCTCACATAGGAACACATCTTCCAGCCGTACCTTTTCTGTTTTTGTCTGTCTCTTTCCTTTTTTGAAGAAGAACCCAAGTGCTGTCCCTTCTCCAGCTCCTCCCCAGCAGCTTTCAACACTCTTCCCTGCACAGAAGTCGGCAGCCTAGCAATTAGGGGGGCTACCAGCCACACGCCCCTGCGTTCAGAGGAACTAAAATCAGAAGAAGATGTTATACCCAAGGAGGCATCCTTTTTCTCTGCTCTCATGGTTCTAACAGAAACTCCAGAGCATAACTTTTATGCACAAGACACAGATTATTCTAACATTCCCCCTTTTACTCCTAGACTATCTTTCCTCTTGCCAAATACCAGACATTTGCACACACTTTTCAGTCGTGCTTATGGAAAGCAATAAAAGGTGGGGTTCTGAGAGGATACTATAACTAAACTATTTTTTAAATCTAGAAAAGTGTTTTTCTATGATTCTGGCTCTCTGAGCAGTAACAGTCCTTTTGTCTAACAAGCGATACACTTTTCTGTCATGGTTAAAATATGAAATGTTCTGATTATGTTTAAGCATGTAAATAACCAATTTTTAAAGGTTCAAAATTCACTAGTTATACTTTACACCTAAATGATGAAATACAAGTCTATCTGCCTTTTGTGATTATCATTTGAGCAAAACTGCCAATTAATAAAGATGGCAGAAAGAGTGTTTATTAGAAATAGACATATTAGGAATACCATGGAATAGAGCAGCCTCAGGGGACACTAGAGAAATTCTTCTGTACTGAATGTCATCTGTGGTTCCAAGGAGTCGGGGCTTGCTCAACCTACTATTTAGAACACTAAGATATCACCCACCCCAGCAGCGTGGCCCTTTAACATATTAAATAATGATAACGAACACTTACAAGTAATTATTTTCTTCACAATCCTGCAGCTTTATGAAAAAAATAACTGCATTATGCGAATAAAATGCACGGTTACATGTGAAAAATTAATGATAGCCTCATAAAACTACAGAAAAAAGTACCTGAGAAATGTCTTTATTCCATTCTGTCTTGTGCTACTCGTATCGGTACTTCCAATCCCGTTTGGGTTGAAGAGGCCCATACCCGAATTAGAAGAGTTATTGTTAAGGTCAGCCGACTGCTGGAATACCTCTATTGTTGCCTTGGCAATATTGTCCAGTAGGTTGTTCATTTCAGCCACCGAACCAGAGCCCTGGAGTTAGACGTGAGAAAACCAGCACGCATGTGTTTTACTTTATCCTCAAACACCAACGTGGTTTTGCTTCTCATAAAATTTTATACACATACACGCTTTCAATATATACTCACAGGGTCCTTCAAGCACTGTTTGATCATTAACTGAAGTTCCAGCCAGGACTGCCTTAGTGTCCACTGCTCAAGATTCTGGGGAAAATGGAGTTAACACATTAAGAATATTGAACATGTTTTAAAATATAATAATTCCTTGCACTATTCTCTTTCTCAAGAAACAGAGGAATGATCACACACAATAAAGGGATTTATATGAATCAAAAGGCTTCCATTACATATTACATATGTAATTACATATTATATATGTAATTACATATTACATATGTAATTACATATTACATTACTATTACATATGCTCATTATAGACACAAAGAAATAAATAGGAACATTAAAATAATGTGCCTTACTCAGCTAGGCACTGTAAATGAATAAGACAAACATTTCTTCTCCCAAAATCTATCTAACCAACCACATAAAAAAATGATTTCGATATTTTTTTAATAATATACTTAAGACAGTCCCTCTACAAAGCTTATTTCTCATGTAAACACAGTACTGACTTAACATATCAATATTTATATAATGGTTATACACAATTTGCAGTATCTGTACTACCCAGCAATAAAGTGTGGCAATTACACAAAACAGAAAATTGGGGGAATAAAAATCCCAATTTTTCAAATCCCAAAAATAGAATTAATTGAAGTTAAGAATTACTTAGCAATGACAAAAAAAAAAAAAAAAGAGGCATAGTAACTCTTGCTATAAACACAAAGAATGTGCCAAATGACAAAAACACAGTCTTTACACTATTATCGCTCACCTGAAGAATGCGTTTAATGTGCTGTCTTTGTAGGTTGTCCCCCTCTGTACATTCTTTAATGCCATGAGGATAACAGATCAGCTGCAATAATTTCTGTGCTTGCATATTTGAGAGCACAGGGTCCAAAATAAGTTCCTTGTCTGTGCATAATCTTTCAGGTTCTTTTAAGCAATGTTCTCCTACCCATTCCTAAAAATAATGCGGCAGTTATATTGGCAGGCAGAGACTTTCAATATGTATACGTAATATGTACTAAACTCATGGTGCACAATAGAAAGCAGACGGGAATCTTCCAATTTAAAAAATATTAGATGGAAAAAGTGGGAGGGAAAAGGCTTACAAGCAAATTTTCTAGTATTTTGACTTCTTAAAAATACAAAGTAGAATCTTGGTTACAGAAAATTTTTAAAAAGGAATGCAAAAAAAGAAATATGCAAAAAATAAAGCGGGGGAAGAAAAAGCTAAATGAAGAAAATACTGGTATATGTTTTCAGTCAGAGAATAAGGCCTTGCTCTAAGTAATGTTTTGTAATCATTTTTTTTAACTTGCTATATAACAGTAGTGACTCTATATTATAATACATATTCCTCATTTTTATGGAATGCACTATAATATATTCCACTGAACAGATAGGACATAGTATAACATTTAGAAAATTGTCTTCCTTTTTGATATCATTATGAATAATGTTACCATTGTAAATAAATATTTGTGCACATCTATTCTCTGTACAATTATTTTCTTAGGATAATTTCACAGAAGTGCAATTGCTGGGTCAAGGAGGATAGCAAAAATTTAAGGCTATTGATGCATATGGCTAATTGACCTCTGGGGAGTTTCCACCCAATTAAACTTCTTTTAAACAGCTTTTCTTCATCATTTTTTCAAAGGCAAATTCTTGTACTAAATGGGGTACGAAATCATCAGAAGTACTAGAGCCAAATTTGAACCCAGATATGTTTCTGATGAAACCTGTTTCTTAACCACTTCATCAGTGGCTCAGTGCTGGCTGTCCATTAAAATCACTTGGGGAGTTTGTTAAACTTCCAAACCCAGGCCCCATATCAGAGCAATTAAATCAATCTCAGGTAATGCTGCCCAGATATCAGCAATTTTTTAAGCATCAAAATTTTTTTTAAACTCTCCAGGTGACTCCAATGTGTACCCACAGTTAGAAACCAATGCACAGCTCAGTACACTCTCAACATCTATATGTCTAATAGCTAACTTTTACCATGGTTACAGTATACCTTAAGAAAAACATGACCCTGTCAACATTATATCTATAACAAAGTGAAAAAGAGTATATATGGTAGGCCTTTTTATAGAAGGAAGAAGTATTTAATAAAAAATGGAAAGAAAAACCAGAAGTAATGAAATTGATCACCTAGGGCAGGGAGGAACCCAGGGTAGAAAAGATGAGGGAGGGAGATGTACATCTCTCTGAATACACACTACTGCTCATTGACCTTTGGAAGTATGTTACTCTAAAGACAGAGCTAGGATAGAAAAAGAAATCTAAACTGAACACAAACAAAACCAAATGAAATCAACTCTATTTCAAGTGAATAACATATCCACACTGAAAGAGAAAGGTCAAATAACTTTTTAACATAATACTGTAAACCCTTAGGGAAAAAAGAGCTACAAACAAATCCTCAACTCCTTTTAGTAGGCTCGTTTTTCATAGTGGTATAGGTGTAGTAATTCTGAAACTACTTCAGGTGTTTTGTAGAATTCAACCAATGAGTAAATGGTTGATATTATTGGTAGCCAGGGTTCTTACTGTGGAAGAAGGCGGTATTAATATGGAATGAGGGAATGCAAACAAAAATTTGTGCAGTTTGATTGGAATTGGAGGTATCGGTATAAACTCATGATTATACACACACACATTTATGTACATGGATGTTTTTTTCCCCCTAGATCTGTCTGCTGAAAGGGCCTAGAAGCAATGAACACACATTGCGCATCGCAATAAGCACACATAGTGCTCGGATCTTGGTTTCTAAATACCATCCTCTACTAAATGGAACCAGGGTTCCATGAAGGAATGAGTAATTCCAGGTCTGGGGCAGGGAAAGTATAAGATAGGCCAGAAAGTAAGAAAATACTTGTTATTTAAAAAAAAAAAGAGAGAGAGAGAGACGTGTCAAAATAACACAAGAGCCAGCATGAAAAGATTGATTCACACTGGACAAATGTGGGATAATTTGAACATGAAAATAACTGAGGACAGTATATTATAACCTATATGAAAACAAAAAATGAATGAGTGGAAGGAAGGGAGGGAGGGAGGAAAAGGGTAGGCTCTTCCTAGAGTAGAATGCAAACTGATAAATGTGGAGGGAGTGGAAGAGTTGGGAAAAGCCATTTTGCAACCATGGTAGTAAAGACTGGTGTGGACAAGGATCAAAATGGATGCTGTATGTGAGGTGGGGGAGTTTGATGAGGAACAGAAAACTTGCACTGTCTCAGGGTGTCTCCCCAAAATTGTTTATTAATTGCAAGGGAAAAAGTAATAACTATACAATAGAAAAATCAAAAAACCATACAATGGAGACAACTTGATCAAAATTAACATCTCCAATGCGGTGCAAATGAACCTCATGTGCCTTCAGATGTGATTACCTGAGAAGAACATAACATACTTCTACAGTATCCTGGCCAGGAAAGCGTAATCTGAAGCTAATCTACAGGAAACTTCAGACAAAGCCAATATTGGGACAATTGACAAAACGGGAATGTGGCCTATAGATGAGAAAAAATTACCACACCAATGTTACATTTCCTTACTTTTGATAACTGTATTTTGGTTATGTTAATAAATGCTGAAATATTAAAAAGTAAAGAAGAATAATGTATGCCATCTACTCGCAAATGGTTCAGTAAAAAGAAAAAAATTAAAAAGTATTCGAGGCCACATTCACATACACAAATAGAATTATGAAGCAAATGTGGTAAAATGTAAAAATTTACCGAATCCGTATAAAGGGCATACTAGAGTTCTTTATAATTATTACAACTTTTCAGCAAATTTGAAATTATTTCAAAATAAAGTTAGCAGGAAAAAGAGGACCACATATGTACAAGTTTCCTACAATATTGGGCATTTCTCTCCAAAGAACAGTTACATACTCAAAGCTAAAGGCAAATTAAATCTGAAGAATACCTGTTGACAGATAGTCCTCAGTACATATCTAGCATATTCTCTTAAATTGGCAGTTTCTATGGAAATGCTTTTCCCACAGGATTTTGAATTTTGTGAGGCAGTCCAGATATCATCAGCATTCCCATCACGTCGTAAACCCCTCATGGTGAAGTCGTCATTCTTTAAAGAGCTGACATTGTTACTGCCAATTTTGGCATCTCCTAAATAACAGAATCACAAAAGCAAAATCATAGATGTTCAAAATATTGCCAAATATTTGGGAAATAAATGAGGCAAGCATTCAGGGATTTAAAATATATGAATGGGATCATCATTGCACAGTCAGTTGTTCAGCAATAGAGAGAAGGGATTGAGAGAGTAAATGCTAGAACCCTGAGAAGTTTCATCAGACATGGGAAAAAAACCAACCAAACAAACAAAAAAAAACATGTTCAAAACTCATTCTTTATTTCATTTACAGAATTAAGTATGCTTTCACCAAACTTGGAAAGGCCATTATGAATCACACTTAATAATCACAGAACATTGATTTCACCGATATTTCAAGCATGAACGTATTCAAATTCATTTGACTTATAGACAAGGAAAAAATGGGTTACTCACCCTTCTAGATGTCCCTTTTCCATTTCTTCTCTTACAATGACTTATTTTCTATCCATAGGTCAAGAGAAAAGTTTTGCCTTAGCCCACCTTACTAGCAACTTCTTGACAAGAGAGATTTATTTCCCTGGGAATGGAAAAGGGCAATGCACACTAAGGAAGCCCTGGAAAACAGGGCATTCATTGAATAACCCATGTCTTTCACTTTCCTCTCTGTAAACATCCAAATTAGAAAACCTCACCTGATCAACCTCTAATACACTCAATAAAACGAAGCTCAGGAAAGTGTTTTCCTCATTACAAAGTTCTGGGGCCGGGGAGGGGAACTGAGCAGAATGGTTGAATAGCTGGAAATAAGAAATCTTCTCTAGCCATGAAAGACAAGTAACTGTCATATTTTAAAAGTGAGAAATTAATATAATTTGGTAATAAAGATTGCCAAATGACAACAGAGCCTCCAAACTCTTGCCTGTTTACCCACAGGGTCATAAGCGTTGAACAGGAAAAATTCCTGGAACCAACAAATGAGTTTAGATGAGGCCCTCACTGCTTCACTGTAAGTGAAACCAAGGCCGGGTCAGTGCAAAAAGCCTTTTAAAACCCACAGGTCAACCAAGAAAAAGTTTTGACTCTGCTGAAAAAATTTCAGAAAATCAGAATTGCTTAGTGAATATTTGCTTATAAAATCATAAGAGGAGGGGAGGAATAAATAATACATTTCAACTCATCAATATCTTATCACGTATTATATATTTCTCATTCAAATACTCATACAAAAAGCACCAAGTTCACTCCACTCACAGACGTTTATTTAATTCAACAGAGCTCTTCAGGAGCTGAAACAAAGACCAAATTCTACATGTACCAACATTTAGCATGCTTTTTCCAACCTTAGGTGTTATAAACAACTATTTCCACACCTTGAGATAAACTACTACAGAAATTAGAAACCAAATTCTATAAAACTACCCTATCTCCCTAACTCAGAGTAGATCCTAGTGGATAGGACTTGAGAGAACATTGAGAATGACATGGTGAGGTAGATAAAACTGCAAAAACAAAACAAAGAAAAAACACCTCTGTCAGTCCTAGTCTAGGAGATCCTCATTCAGTTTAGATGTTAGGATGACAGAGAAGGTCTGGAAGGCTGTGCCAGAACCTTCTGTAATGGTAGAGACAATAGAACAAACACAGTGTTCAGGGACTGCCTGGTCCAAGGGTCTGCTGACATTCAACTAGCCTGATCCTGACTTCTCAGACCTGAAGAACCCTCCATTGCTTAGGAAGCTGTAAAATCTACCAAGAACTGGGGCCAATTAAAAAGGTCAAGGAAAGGCAATCAAAGAAAAATAAACAGGTGATTATGCATTGAGATTAAAATATGGTTATCTGGATATTTAAAGAGGTTGGCAAATTGTACTTGGGATTAGACCAGTCCTACAAATCAAGGGGATAATGTCTAGATGGGACGCGTCTTGGTTTCTGCCATTAAAATGTCTATCACTTATGCATTCACACTTCCAACATTAGTGTATGGAAAACCTACTATTTAGTTTCTCTCATGGGCATTAGAGATACCACAGCAAAAATGTGAGTCCCTGACTTCATGGTACGTACATGTATTTATTAAATAGAATTGACCAGCCAGCTTTCCTTTCAAACGTAATCAGAGTAGAGAAATCTGACTGAAATGAGCATTTGATGTTGCCTGTACAATATTACAAGCTCAGAGGAGAGGGTGTGGCCCTCCGTGTGGTTCTACCTTTCCCTTTCTGTTACAAAACCCATGGGCATTGCAAAAGGAATGTGTGTGTGTGTGTGTGTGTGTGTGTGTTAAGGCGAACTTTTAGTAGTTTGTTTTATGAAAACCCTGTTATGCTTCCTCATCATCACCGAATAACACTTCTCAAGCAGGAGTATAAAGGGTCAGGGTATATTCTAAAACATGTTTAAGATTCATCTAAAACAATTCCTATCCACTCAGTAATTTTAGTTCCAGTCAAAGGAAGCTCCCTTGGAACATTAGAGACAACTTTTGTTTAGTCAAGAACATAAGAGGGTGCCCAAAGTTGAAATTAGGCAGTGTGAATTCAAGACTTCCTAATCTTTCAAATCCTAAATGATTTATAGGATAAAAATGTCTTAAGGTATTGCACTGTAAATGAACAGAAAAGACAATACTACTACTCCTGGAGAATATATATCAATAAAGATATAAGGATGTCTTGGACATTACAAATTAAATGAAAACAAATGTGTGATATCCAATATTGATTTATCAACAGTATCAATATCATTGCAATTATCACCTCATTCATGAAAAATCTAAGGCAGATGGACATAAACTTGTCTAGGGTCACAATGGAAGCAGAATAACTAAGATTAAAACCCAGATTTTCTGGTGTTCTAGTCCTAGAAAATAATATGAAATTTAAACCTTTAGATAGATTACCAAATCAACTGTGTCCATCACAAAGTGTGACTTCTGCCAACAAATGAAGTCAAAACAACCCTGTGGGTCTAAGGATCTATATTACATCAGAATGAGACATCATGCAGTTAAAATGCCACAAAAAAAGGATTATATTTAAATTCCCCCAAAACTGTAGATAAGGGACAGACACCTCAGAGTCCGACTGAACATGAACTTGGAAAACGCCAACTAATTTTTCCAGGAGAACAAACAAACAAAAAAATGTTTCTAATAATATTAATTAGAGTTAAACCTGAATACAAATTATTTTGTCTGTTTCTGGTGATTAACCAAGCTGAGTGCCAGGATAGTCTTACCAAGCATCATAATTGCTTTTAAGACAGCAAACACCGCTCCCACTTCAATGCTGTTGTGAGCAGCGGCTAAGAGGTGTCTATCACAGGACGATCTTATTCCGGGAAAAGGTTTGCCTATGAGGAAAACAACAAACCTTTAATAGTCTCATCACCATCATTAACCATCTTTTGTAACCATTTACAGTCAGCAGGGCCTTTCATTGTCAGACTGTGGGCGCTTAATTGCTATTAGCTAGCTTTAATTGATGCTTCATGGATTCACTAAGAAACACTGCCAGTACTCCTTACTTAACCTTTTCTTTTTAAATATTAAGACAATGGTGTTGCTCTTTAGAGAGATGTATCAAAAAAATTAGGAGGAATTTTATCCACTTCTGCTGACTGTCACACACACACACACACACACACACACGCAGAAATGATCTTTAGGAACAGAATGCAGTAACACTCCTAGAATTCTTACCTTATTCCTTTCACCTTAGTAAAAGAATAAACGTATCACCATTGCCCTAAGCTGCTATGGTGTGTTTCATAAGCAACACACACAGTATGTTGGAGGATCATGCTGCCCACCAGCTTGGCTTGGCTGAGGAGAAGAAGTATTTTTATTGTTTATTAACTCTTGATGTGAGTTTCTCAATACATCCTGATATTACATACATGAAAGGTGCTGACAGCCCTCTCAATGGCCATACCCCATGCCTTCATCGCCTCAAAGCAAGCCCACCAAAATCAGGAAGGAAATTACAGAATGGACAGCCTACTTGGTCAATTTAAGCATATGGCTCCAAATGAAAGCGTCATCAGAGATATTTCAGCTGTCAGCTCACCGGTTGCTTGAGGTAATAGGCAGGCCTGGGGAGCTCGGAAGAGATGAAGTAGGAGTCGGCATGTCATTCTCGCCCCAGGCTCCGCGTCTGCATCCCCACAAGCTAGGAGAGAGGGATTTTAAAGGCAAGTTTTCTAACATATTCAAGAACACGTCTTCCACATTTCTATTATGCTAAATTTTCTGGAATAATTTAAATAAATGCTGCTTACGGTAAAAAGTAAGACACTGTCTATGCTTTTCTGAGAAATCTGAATCCTTCCTTAAAAACAAGTACTGAAAGTGTCGTTTCCAACCTCTTCCATTGGGATCCATGTGACTTTGTTTGCAATGACTATTATAAATTCTACCATCTCTACCTTGATGCCATATCACTGGCCAATGCATGTTCCCTTAAATTCTGTCTTTTTCACTGCCTTTTAATAGTTAGAAACCACTGCACCAAGACAACAATGAAATAACCAACGCCGTTCTTGGGTGCAGCCTTACCTGCGGCTAGGAGAGAGGGAAGAGCGACGTGTTGCACGACGTCCTCCAGGGAGAAACACTGTCGTGCTATCAGAATAGCAATGAAAGTAGCTAATGAATCATGGAATGAAAGGTCACTCACCTTCAAGAAAAACATTGACACGTTTTAATACCTAACACCCTTTTAAGTAACATCTAAGATTAATATCTAAGAGAATGTAGGCAATACGAATAAGATGTCAAATCCCAAAATGAACCGGTAGAGTGAAATGATTTATAATTATTACCCTCTAGGCCTCCTTCTACTTTATAAGACAAAGAATGAGGTCTACCCACACCCCCAATGCTCTAAGAAGATACTAAGCTTTAGCTTGAGTACATGTAACTGAAAAACAAAACAATAAAACAGCAAAATCAAGAAATCCCTAAAAGATGCAGCATAAATAAGCCTTTTTAGCAGAATGCAGTATAATCTAGCGTTGCAGGGTAAGACCATTAGGAAGCAACAGAAAACAAGGAGGTTCCCCTAATTGAAAAACAAGCCTTATTAATGTTTTAGAGTTCCTTTTGGGAATAACCAATAACGATTTTGTAATATAATTAAATCAGTTTTAAAAACAACTTTGAAAATTCTCACCCGACTCCTAAATTTAAAGAAGAAAGAATGAAGGTGAGTGAGACTGAGAATGAAAGAGGAGAGAGAGGAGGAAAATTAATTCATTCAGAGTGGAAACCTCTACCCTTTACAGACCTCACAAGACACTGACAGAAAATAATAAGAAAAACAGCTGTAATAGCAGCCTCCACATTAACTTGTCCTATATGCCAGTGACTATGGTTAGAGATTTACAAAGATCACCTCATTTAAGGGCACACCACTGTGAGGTTCATACTATTATTAATTCCAACTTTACAAATGAGGGAACAAGCAGAGGTAAAGTGAAACAAAAAACAACCGAGAGATTAAGGAACTCCGTTAAAGATAAAAATTGGGGTCTTTTTCTGTCTGGAAGAGCAGGTCACAGATATGAGTTTTACATCTTAGGTGCCCACAGAATGGAGTAGGACTGTCCACCTGGTCTTCAGATACCAGCACTAGGAAATAAACCTTCAACGGGGAGCCAGTTTTTAAAATGTATAAAGTTCTTCTATACATGAGATATACTAATATGCAATACAAATTACTGCAAGAAGTGATGGAAGTGATAGGCAGAAATAAAGAATCCAGATGGATTTTTAAGAAATTCACACACCACGGATGCAATATGCTATCTGAGGATATCTGTGATCCATAAAGGATATCTCTTCATAAGCTTCCAGACACAATCACTAAGGAAGACTGGACACCCCTCTGAATCTGAGCCTGGATGTCCTGATCCCACACAACAGAACCTATACTCTTAGATGTTTTTTTTTCATTCTAAGAAAACAAACTGGTTGCCTTCAGAATGTCAACTGCTTCAGTTAAATTACGTCCTATGCCATGAGGAACCCAAGGCACTTGGTAAAAACTATGAACAAACCACTCTGAGGAGACCATACAGAAGAAATCTCAGCTAACAACAAGGAAACTCTTGGCATCTCCACTCTAGATCAGGCTGTCTATTTTATTTTGATTTTTTTCCCTTTCTTTATTCTTAGCAACCACACTCTGGTTTATTGCTTTCAGGGAGAGAAAGAAAAAATAATTTACAATATTTCAGTTAATAGTTGAGTCAACTAAAAAAAATTACTAACTAAATATTTAATTGCACAGTTGAGTTTTTAAATGAAAAAGAAAACTTACATCTACAGTGCAAAGTACATCATTAAACCCCCAGACGTGGTTTGAAGAACAACAAAGAGCCTTCAGGACTCCCAGCCATTCTGAACTGAGAACAGTGCAGCAGGCCGTCAGCTCGGAGGAGAAATTGGCTATGTCATTAATCCTAGAAAGAAGAAAAAGAATATAGAAGAAAGTAACAAAAGAGAAATACTGACATATGATAAACTTAATGAACACATAATTTCAATATCATCAAACATGGCGTTGATTTCTTAGATTCAAGGATGTAATAAAAATCCACTTGTCAAATAACCTAGTAGAACCTGGAGCAGAAGGGAAAGGAAATGTCTTCAAATGGTTTTTATTGGTTTGGCCAAAAAGTTCATTCAGTTAATGAATACGTTGCTCAATAAAGTTCTGGGAGAAAATGAAAAATGTATCTTTTATCTTTACTTGAAACCGAACGAACTTTTTGAGCAAGCCAATATTTAATGCTGTTGAGCAACAAACAATAACCAGTATAGATGTCAATTAACATATTTTTAGTTCTGTGAACAAATCTGACCTATAAATTCACATTTTTTAAGGGCATCAAAAAAATTAAAAGGTCGGTCTAAATCCAGTGTTTTCGAAATCTGTGTCTTTTTCGTTTGTATTTTTGTTATATATGTTTTTGAAAACGTATCAGATAACTTAACAGATTATATCTAGAGCCTCTCACACCAGATCAATAAGCCAGGTTCAGAAAATCATGGAATAGAGCAGAGGTAAATTCAGGAATACAATAAGATTTAAAAACAAACAAACCAAAGCCAAATGTCTGCTTAGGCAATTATTAAAGCCCTTAATTTCAAAGGAGCAGCCATGCAACAACTGTGGGGTTAATCGTGAATCCCAGCTCACCTTCCAGCATCCTGGTGGCCCATACATACATTCATGAGTGTGTTGCAGACGAAGCTGTAGCGATTGGCCGCATTGTCACTAAGGATCTTGCCCAGCATTGAGTAGTTGATGCTACGGGTTGAGGGATTCTCAATAAAATCCATCATGAAGTCTGGATCCCATCGCAAGTTAGAATTTGCAGGAATCACATTATTATATATGGTTTGCTTTACTTTTGAACAGGCACTACTGAGGTTACAAGAAGAAGAGTTAAAAGACAAAACAAAACTAAAATAACTAGAAAGGTATTTCATTTAAGGACAGATTAAATGGCAGCTGTAATGTATTCCTAGAGAAGGTTCGCATTCTGGGTTCTTGATTCCAACTTCCTAATAATCGGCACCGGACACAGTGCTTGGAATGTGCTAGTTCAGTAGTTACTGAATGGGTGGAAGAACAAAACAAGAATAAGACATCTGGGTACTAATCTTAATTATTTTCTAAGTCTTTTCTATATTTTACATGCTTTACAAAATAATCTACTATGGCTTCCAACAACTGTCTCTGAACAGTGGTTGGAAAGTGCTATTACTTAAGAATAATAAAAATGGATTGGATTACACATCAGGAACAACTCGGTGTTTTAGTCCTAATCATTCATCCTGTAAAGCGATTCCTCTTGGTACAGAGTATCCAGGGGGGCTCATGTGCCACGGCTACTCTGGGCACCATGGTACAGCTGAGAAAGAGAGGCTCACTTCCTGCCTTCAAGAAGCTTAAATTCTAGTAGGGGGATATGGGGAATACATACATTCTATGAGAGTACAGAAACTATTACATTGTTCCTAAAAATTTATCACACTGTACTTCTCAGCAGTATCTAGAGTTTTTTAAGAGCCAGGTCTACCACATTCACAATTACATCTGAAGAAAATGCAGAATATTATAAATTTATAAAGGGAATTAGAAAGCATCCCCTCTAATCCTGCTCTGCAGATGAGGCTGAAGGATGACCTGATTTCAAAGCTCAGATTCCATGTACACTTCGCTATTCTTGCCCACTTGCTGTGGATAACAAATCCATAAGCCACAATTCACCTTCTCTATTCAAGAGCTCTTTTAAGCAGCAGAGACTCTTTTCCTTTTAGATTAAGTTTTGGCAGCAAATTTATTTGTGATCAAGGCGACACATGTCCTAGTCTTATGCGCCTACATAAACAGTAGCCAGGAATGATTTCCTCAAAAATGAAAAGACATACAGACTCTTCACCCTAAGCTGTTAACATTGACAACTGCTTTAAGAAAACTGAGATTGTTCAGTTCAGTGTTTACCAAAATGTGACTTTAGACTTCCTTCTTCAGAATCACCTCTGGGGCATTTGTTAAAAATAAAAGACTCCTGGGCCTCACTGCAGGTGTACTGAATCTGTATGCTTAAAAAGCAGTCCCAGGTAAAACTAAGTACCAAATATGCGTGGGAAGCACTGGGCCAAGAGAGAGGACTAAAGCCACCCACTAAATGGCAGCAAGTACAATCTTCTACACTCTTTTTCTTCGCAAACAACTTATATAAAAACTTGTCAGGGGTTGCTGAAGGATACAAGTTCGCAATCTGAAGTCATGACCTATTCAAAATGACAGAATTATACAGTTCCCAGTTTTTAAAAAAATCTCCCTTTTCCCTGTCTTAACCCTGCCAGGCTGCATATATTCTCACTTAGCAATAGTTCTTAATTTGTTTCACTTTCCCACTAAAAATGAAACAAAAACAAATTTTGCTCTCTGCCGGTTCCCTCCCTAATACCAGGTCCCTGGTTTCCTCCACCTCCCAATACTCTGAGTCTTTAAGGAAACAGAGTTCTGCAAATAGCAAAGCAGTATCTCTTTTTATTCAACTTTCCATTTAATTCTAACAATCTACCCCTGTCTGTCTTTAGAAACCAAAAGAATTCTCCTTTTCTTTCTTAATTTTTATAAGAGTCAGCCTCACTTTTCGATTAGTATAGAGACTTCTCTCAAGTTGATGCCCTCCTACCTCCTCTGGCAGTTTTTCTGAACTCTGTGGTTCATGGTGAAGTCTCGTGTCCCTTCACTTCTAGGCTTCATATTTCACTTATTACATTCTTTCCAGATGAGCTCTAGGTTTTAGTGAAATGTTAGCTGCCATCTAGGTCACTCTCAAATTCTTAGCACTCTCTGTTGCAGGCGTATATGGAGTTTAAAAAACCCCAAACCAAAACCAAACAAACAGAAACTCAGACATTTTCCTTCTGAAACTGCATGTATAAGAAAAACCTGATAGAGTAATGAAAGCAACACACACCTTGAGGCCAAAATGACTTATGTTCAAATCCAGGCTTCATCATTTATTAACTTATAATGAGGAACAGTCATTTGCTGATAGGAAAAATCATTTCTACTTCCTGGGGTTGTTGGGAGGATTAAAGATCTTGATGGAAATAACCCGCCATAGTGCCTGGCACAAAGCAGCAGCTCAATCAGAAGCAGACGTGACTAGTGCTCTATTTTCTCCAAATATGATTCTTACACAACTTTATAGATGATGTTTCTGATCTAATCATTAAAACTGGTTTATTAGTATACAAACAGAAGTCTCTGCATATCTAGCTTCTGTTTGACCATTTTTCGTAATCCCAAGCTACAAATAATGCCTGACTTTAAGGTTTCCTGAGAGAAACGCAGTTCTCTTCCATGGCTTAATCCAGGAAACTTTAGACGGGTAACCCCTTGTGAAGCGCCATGGTGCTGATGTTAAGTAGCCCCTCAGTTCATGGCTGGTCTCCTAAATCTCCACACAGCCAGTGTGCATTACTTGAATTAACTCATTTAATATGCTTCACCACGCTGCAGGAGCATTAGAGGTCAAATATACCCAACTGTGGCTTCCTTGGGAAAGTCACACGGCTGTCGCAAGAACTGAGTCTTGTATGAGAACGCTCTCTGAAAACTGTAAACTGAAACTGAAAGCGCTCTGTAAAGTAATAGAAGAATAAGGGGTATTATTATTACAACGTTTCTGTGCAAAGATGGTTCCTAAGACCCACTCAGACATTCCCTAAGGGATTATTTTGAAACCTAATTCATTTCATAAAGAACATACTTTCACATTTTTCCCTATCAATACCATTAAAAATATCATGGTTTTTGATTTGGTATATATCATTCTTTAAGCAGATTTTTTTTTTTTTTTTTTTTTTTGCAGTGCCTACTATAAGCCAGACACTCTTCAAGGTACTGGGATAGAGCAATGAAGAAACTAGAGAAAGTTTCTGCTCTCATGAAGCTTACATTCTAGAAAGGAGCCAGACCATAAATAAATACATAATGTATGAAATGGGGAGGGGCAAAGTGCTAAAGTTCAGAGAATGACGGAGACCGGGGGGAGGGGCTATTTCCAGTGGGGTGGTCAGGGAGATAGAGCCCTGAACGAACTGTGTGAGGGAGCGTCGCGAGAGAGGTGACAGCAAGTGCAAAAGCCCCAAGGTGGGAGTGTGCTTCGAGCGTTCGGAGACCAATACGGAGGTCCATGTGATTAGAATGGACAGAGAGAAAGTGGTGGAAGACAGGACTGCATCCAGTAGATCCTAAAGGCTAGGTAAGGACTTTGAATTCTATTCTGAGTAGATATGAGAAGCCACTGGAAAACTTCAAGTTATTCTAGTTTCAAAAGGATAACTTTTGAAGACATGTTGAGAATACACTTAAGAGAGTCAAGGGTGCAAGCAGAGAAACGAGTTAGAAGGACACTACGATGGTCCAACCAAGAGAGGAGCACGGTGGTAGTTGCCAAGCAATGAAGAGTGGTCAGATTCTAGATGTACCTGGAAGGCAGAGTTCATAGGATTTACGAACAAGCTGGATGCAAGATACAAGAGAGCAAAGAAAACTGTAATTGCCTATTCTTTCCTTGCCTGCTTCCAGATTCCAAATTTATTCTGCCAGCTATTACTGCCCCCTTCCCTCCCCCAACTTATAGTTAATCATCTAAATTTCCTCAAACACCATTATGGAAGTACAGAGTCTCCAGCACCTGTCTACCTGTCGCGGGTACAAGTGCTAAGATGCAGAGAATGACAGGGAGTCAGAGATGTTCTGTGAAGTAGGAAGTTCAAGGAGGCAGAGAAGCAAATGCAGGGAGAAAGTAGGTGCGCAAACAGTGGGGAGACAATGTTCCAAGGGAGGTAACAGCAACTGCAAAATACAGAACGTTTTCTCTTATATCAAAACTGCAATCAGAGCTAAACATGCATAGTGATTTGGAATAAGAGGTTACAGCTACAATGAAAGACAATTCAATAGGAATTCTGGCAGATATAATTAGGATTAACTTGCATTATTCAAAAGGATGACAATTTGGTACACAAACAAATATAGGCACAATCCTATTCCTATTCTTTTGACTTTCTTCTACCCACCTGAAGAGGTCTCCAAATTTACTTCTGAGGTGGCTACATGACACATAGAGATCGTAGAGGTAGGCTAAGATGCATCTTTCTGGGGAAGAACATTCCGAGGGGTTCACCACATGCTTTACCACACCACACAATCTGAGGAGAAAAATATATGAAGAAATGAGACACTTTGCTAATATATGTTACCGCTTGGATCTTTTAGAGTGAGAACGTGTCCATGTATTACTCAAGTAAGAAAAAAGATACCAGATTGTTAACACTAATCATTATACCAAGTAAATAACTGCATAAAATATCAATTTTCTATTATATTGAAACACTAAATATTTTTTTAAAACTTCAGCAATGCCATTAACATTAAGAAATGAAAGAAATTCCTCTGTACAGAAGATATGTAGGGAGGAATCCACCAATAAAGTTGCTGTGACTAGGACACAAAAGTTGTAGGAGAGAATCTCTCATCAGTAAGAAGACTGACAAATTCCAGAAATTTGCAAAGGGCCCCATGTCCACTATGTAAAAGGGCAATTTCTTCACATCAGTAAGTCTGGGAAATCTATTTTCAAGACCATGAGCTGGTTCTGGCATGAACTCGAAGAATTCATGGTTTGAGGTCAAGTTCTCCTTGTTTTTCCAAACTAGAAACAAATTTATTTTAGTTTATCTTAATAAGAATTTAAAACCCCTTCTTTTTAGTGACATTCTCCATAAGACTTGCGGTTCAGAAGTACCACTACTACTCCAATTCCCCAGATCAGAAAGATGGCCTCTTGGGCCACAATTCATACAAAACAAAAGTTCATACCACACAGAAGTAAACACTAGTGGTCCATCCACCTATCTGTGAGTCTGATTCCACTGTCACCTTGCATTCTGTTACAGGGTTCGGTACTACTACAACAGTGTCACAGATGACTCAGATTATTAAAGCTGGAAAGGGCTTTAGAAATCATCTGATTCACCTTCCTCATTTCACAAAGAGGGCTCTGAGGCTCAGGAAGGTGATGTAGCTTTCCCACAAGGCAAAGACCTACTTCACAGCAGATCCAAAAGGAGAAGTTAGGTCTCCAGAACCCCAGTCTGGAGCCCTCTCCACTGTTTAGGGGACGGGAGGGAGCCTAGCATGTCAAGGCTGAGAAGGACACTGTAGTCACAAATATCAGAGGTGGGACCGAGGAAACTATGCAAAGAAATAGCCATGTAGCATCCCAAGCCCTGTGAACTGACATCAGCAGATGCAGGTAACTGATAAAGGCTGTCAATTATAGCAAAATTGTCCCACAGTTAAGAAGAAAAGTAGATGATTCAATCAGTTGTTACCTATATAAACCAAAAAATTCCAGGTATACCCTGACAAGCAAAGAATTATTTTGTGATTAAAGTAAACATTTATTGAAAGTTTGCTAGGCATTTACTGTATCGCAGTAAATACTGAGTGTTTGTTTCCTCAATAATTGTTTCACTTGCTCGAGGTAAGAAAAACATTTTACATTGAGATCCAATATGTTTATTCATATAAGTGCAAAAAAAAAAGAAAAAGAAAAAAACCCAAAATAATAATTTTGGGGAAAATACTTATCCTTACTATACATGATAAAGAACAAATATAATAAAGTGAATAACAAATATGATTTTATGAACATTTACTAGAACACAAATTTAAAATGCCAAAATAAATGATAATGAAATAAATCCAAAATAACAAACAAAAACAAAAAAATACTTGTGAAAACCTATTATATTCATTTCATGACCAACTAGAGATGGTTCCATACACAGTTTTAAAAAGTATGGTATAAATCAAACAGCATGAATGAGCTCCTAGTTAGAAAGACTTTTAGCAATCTGGGAGATTTATTAGCTATCTGATGTTGGGTACATCACCTACCATTCCATTTAACAGGCCTGAGTTTCTGTTTTTTGACTTATAAAATGGTACTAATTAGTCAACCCTACAGGGTAGTTGAGGGCTATAAAATAGTTCTGTATTTCCTGGATTCTAAGATGGTCATTTCCTTACATTTAAAAATATCAGGGATGTTTCAGATGTCACTTAGTAATAATCTAAGTGTATATTATCTGTGGCTATGCTCTCATATGAAGAGAAAGCTTATGGTCCACAAAAGCTAAAATATTTACTATCTGGCTCTATACAGAAAAAAGTTTGCTAACTTCTGATCTCAGAGAAAAAATTGAAGAAAGAACCAAGAATAGGAGAGACAAGATAGAAGGAAAGATTAGGAAAATATTAAATGACGTGCCTTCAAGTGATAAGATAATATTTGTTAAGTGAGGAAGGGTGTAAATAAAGAAGAGGCACAGAAATAATAAACTTAAATCAAGCTCAATGTTAGCAAAAGTTTAAGGGCATAAATGCTACTTAAGGCTAAAAGCTGAAGTCAAGAAAAAAATGGTTCTGAAGAACCTAGGGGCAGGACAGGAATAAAGACGCAGACGTAGAGAATGGACTTGAGGACACGGGGAGGGGGAAGGGTGAGCTGGGATGAAGTGAGAGAGTGGCATGGACATATATACACTACCAAAAGTAAAATAGATAGCTAGTGGGAAGCAGCTGCATCACACTGAGAGATCAGCTCGGTGCTGTGTGACCACCTAGAGGGATGGGATAGGGAGGGTGAGAGGGAGATGCAAGAGGGAGGGGATATGGGGATATATGTATACATATAGCTTGATTCACTTTGTTATACACCAGAGACTAACTCAACATTGTAAAGCAATTATACTCCAATAAAGATGTTAACAAAAATTTTTTTTAATAAAAAAAAAAGAATGTATTTCTCCCCCAAGATTACAAAGTAAAAATATTTCATCTTAGGAAATGCAGTTAAAGAAAAGCACATATAATTAAGAGACAGCCTCTTTTACAAACTGAATGTAACAATAATTGGATTTAATTTGGTTATGGTTATTGATTTACATGTTTATTACAGAAACATCTTTGAGACCATAAAGAATATTATAAAAAATATTCAAATTAAAAAAAGAAATCTTTGTGTGTAGAATTAATGTGGCAGCTTTTCCTCTTCTCCTAAAAAGCTGCTGTTAAATGGATGCCACTCTAGAATAGAGTACATGTTGATTACATGTGCTAGATTACCAAAAAAAGGCACTGTGAACCCCATGTTTCTTTTGGGCCCAGGAGGGCTGCCTTTCTTTTACATATATAAAGCTCTGGAGAAAGGAGTCTGCAGTGGACAAAAAGGAGCTCAGAATAGGTTTTCCGACAGCTCATTATACTTCTCTGGTCCCAGTGACCTCGGCCTCATTTAATGGGGGTGATGTAATTACTTGGCCCAACTTCCCTAACAGTAGTAGAGAAAACCTTAGCCTACAATTCACACAAACCGAAAAAAGACTAAGAATCAAAGAAGTCATGTATTCTAGATTAACCCTTGTCAAAAATTTCCTTTAATTTATAAAAGAAATAAAATTGAAAAGGTAAATCTATAAGATGATGTATGTGCAAAGCTTATTTGGCGTTGGATTCTCCAAATAGAAACTGAAATTACATGAGCGAAGAAGCACTCACTTATTCACCATCCATAATAAGCCAGGATGCTGGGTAGCAGGAATGACAGCACCTAGGGGGAGTGAGGTAGCCAGGCAGGCAGGTGGGCTTTTCATGCTTTTATCTCCTTTCCGATAAACGTTTCCTGGCATAACGGGGTTATACCTTTTTATGAAACAAACAGTACAATTTTTCTCTTAAAACCACTATCATATTTCATCACAAATTACACATTCTAGGGTATACCAACCCTTCAAACACCTGGGCCGTCTGATCGGGATTCAGGATCAGACAACTGTGGTATCGCCTGAGAACAGCCACAATGCAGACACACAGTCCCGTCGTGTAACTTCCTGCCAGGCTGGAGGATTTCAGGAGCAGTTCGGCTTCCACAACACTCAGTTCATTCAGGAGCTACAATGGGAGAAAAGATCGAAGAAAAATGTAGCTGCCAAAACAAATAGGAAAGACGTTTATTTTTACAAACCACGGATATATTGAGTCATCCTAAAACTACTTGATCTCCTTCCTTGTCCTGCCCCAGGAACATGCACATATACAACCACAGTCTCAGCACCCCAATGAATTCACTGGTTTTTATTTTTAATACTTTATCAAATTATAGCATTTTCCTTCTCTCTGGGCATCATGGTCCATGCAATCGAGAGGTACCCAGTACTGAAACAGTTATCAAAACTTTATGGTGGTCCAAAGTTCTGGACTGGATAATTTCAGAGAAGAACATCCCCACCTCTGACCTTTTTTCCACTTTCCCCTCCTTTTCAACAAATGGAAGTTATTTATCATCATTTTCTTATTATTAACAAAGCTAACACCTCCAATAGAATAAGTCAAAGAAACCAAGTTTTATGTCTACTCACTAGAGACATAATAAATGAACTCAAGTATGTGTATAAGAAAAATAGTGGAACAAATTAATAATGTTTCATATTTTCTGCTCTTCCCTAAAATATACTCTATTATAAATAGAAAACAAACTTTGACCTTTCCCTAAGCAAAAAACAAAAGACAAACAAGAAATACCCTCAAAGCTCTCATGTTTTAAAATGACTATTACTATATTTTAGCACCAATTATAATTATTTAGTTGAAAATTATGAACACAGATGCAATTAAAATGCTAGTTGAAAATGCTAGCTGAATACTGTTGACTCAGAATGTTTCAACTCTTCAAAAATGCACCGGGTGGCTCATTTTAAACTGTACAATGCCTAGCAGGTTTGCCTTCTGAAAAAAGAGAGAAGCAGGATCCCGTTGACACCTGTATTGCAAAGTCAATGAGGCCATTGATATTCAGTGCTGGCTCCATGAGATCAAAGATCAGCTGAATATGGTGAGCCAACGGGAGATGGTACGATGTTCCTGATGCAAAGCTTGTGATTTGTTCCAGCACATTGTTAGAGATCTGTGCCAAAAAAAAAAAAAAAAAAAAAAGTGAAAGTAATCATAAGACCAACAGTCCAAATAACTTTTATTTATTAAATTACTTCAATTTTTTAGGTAAGAAATGTGAATTTATACGTGATTCTACTTAGAAGTTGAAACATATTTCTACAGAAAACAAAACCATGTACAAATGCAATAATATCCTTAAAACAACTATAATTTGAAGAAATAAGCCGAGTTGTCATTAAGATCTACACCCAACCCTCCTAAAGGTAGAACAACAATAAATGCCAATTAATTTCCAGATGACATTTATTTGACTATCAATGGATTTGTAAAACAAGATAGATTTGGTTTCTTCTCAATGGCAGAGTAATTTTTCTTCAGTCATCAACAGATTTCTCCCTTATCGATAGCAATGTAGGACTAAAATGTAATAAGTACTGCATTATAGATTATTTTATATAGTGTTGATTATTATCATATGGTAAAAATATTTCCATGATAAAAATTAATTCCTCTGAGGAAGGCAACGTGACACTTAAAACTGAACTGCTTGATAGTTTAAGACGCTTCCAAATATGTTTAAAAAATGTATTTATAAAACAAGTAAAGCCAAAAACATATATTGCATGAAAGAGATTTTTAAGGAAATATCCCAAATGCATAATAAAACAGCTTTAATGGCTACCTGAGATGTCACTTGATGTTGATCAAAATATGAAAGGAGTTGAAGTTTTGTGAACACAGTCTCCAGTGTTGGAAATGCCTCCTGTTTGCTCTTCCTGGCTTTCTGTCCCTCATCTCCACCTAAATAAACACACAGTAGGTACATTATTTTCCATTTAATTGAAGCTCTTGACTTTAATGGATACTTTTTATTGAAGTATAACATACGAATGGAAAATTGTACAAACTCACTGAATTTCTACAAAATAAATTTATGTAATGAAACTCAAATCACAAAATCATGTACCAAAACTCCAGAAGCCCCCTCAGGTTCCCTGCACTCACTTCTCCCTCCTCAGAGAACCAAGATCCTGACCTCTAATGGCTTGGATTAGTATTGCTCACTTTGGAACTTTATACAAATGGAATCATATGATACGTACTTTTTACATCTGGCATCTTTCACTCAAAATTATGCTTCTGAGATTGATTCATATTGTTGAGGTAATTTTATTTTTTTTCTAAAAATTAACAATTCTCGGGACTTCCCTAGTGGCGCAGTGGTTAAGAATCCGCCTGCCAATGCAGGGGATGCAGGTTCGATACCTGGTCCAGGAAGAGCCCACATGCCGCGGAGCAACTAAGCCCGTGCACCGCAGCTACTGAGCCTGCGCGCTAGAGTCCGCGAGCCACAACTACTGAGCTCAAAGAGTAGCCCACGCACAGCAACGAAGACCCAACTCAGCCATATGTACATAAATACATACATACATAAAATTACAAAAAACTCAAAAAACAAAAAAACAATTCTCATTTATGTACTATACCTAAACTTTTAGCTATTAATGAGAAGTCCCTCTATAAACGCTTCTTACCCACGGACTTTTAAAATACGATATCAACAATGAATGGGGGGGAAAAAAATTCACCGAGGCTCACATTGATGTAATAGGAAACTTCACTGGCATCTTCTTAGGAGATTCCCAAGCAGTTTAGTATGTAAAAAAGGAAATTTACACAATTCCTAACTTTTTTAGGGGTAGAAAGGAATTAAATCACTCCGCCTTAATGGAAAAGTGCTACCTTTATCAATTTAGCATAAAGAAGTTTGAAGAAAATATCAATAAGAAATACTATAAACATTGCTTATTCCAGAGGGACTATTGCTCTTAACAGCTCTAAGGATAAGATCCAGAAATAATTAGGTCCTATTTTAAAATATTTTTAATATATGTATTTACAAACACAAATCTAAAAACAAAAAGGAAATGTTGGATTATACGATCTCCATGAAAGACCATTTCCAACACTATGATTCTAAGCAGTCAAAGCCTACTGAGAAAAAAGCCCTCTAACTCACATCATCTTATTTGGGAAAGTTTAATTTGGGGAACAGAGTTCACTTTACTGATTTTTCCATTAAAGATAAAAGAACGATTTCACTAAACTCAAAAGGCTTTGCTAATGGCAAAGGTAATGGTTTTAGAAAATAACAAGAAGAAAGGAGACTTCTCTTTCAACAATAAGCAATTGTGGTTTATAGATAGGCAAAAGACAAGCAAAAAACCCAGGCGGTTGTGTTTCCTAAAACAAACAAACTTAGAATTAAAAGGTGCTGAGTAACATAAGGTACAAGATTGTGTGTCACTTTTGTCAAATATCACCAAATGTAACGCAAATAATAAGAAAGAAGTTCATGAAACCTACTTGTTTTTCAACATCTATTCTCAAAGGTACAAGTGGCATTTTGCCTTCAATACAGCTGTTTGCATGTCACGAGCATGTATAAAATACCCAAGTTTTGAATTTTTCATTTACTAACATCATTAGTCCAAGGCTGAAAACTTACACCAATAGTCTGGGGTACCATGAGCTTTGGAAGTGAAGGTAACATATTTATTCAGTCCTTCCTGGGACCAAAACCAAGTCTGTTACCAAGAAAAGTAACAGACTGGAGGATGTGGACCCAGCAGGAGAACTCACAAATACCTCTTTTTTTCGTTTGTCTACATTACTAGGCTCTGTTTACTTACACATAGCTAACTTCTCAAGACCTCTTATAAAAAAGATGCAATTGACTCTTGGCAATTTACGTTCACTTTGAGAGAAAAATTTAAGAAATTAGTGGTGGTTCTCAAAGGAATATTTTAATGACATTTACATATTTACATAGATAACAATATAGTCATAATTCATAGATTTTCATCTGTTTTATGTTAATTTGCTTTCATAATATATATTATTGCTCTCTTGTTGCTTAATTTTGATTTTCCTTTTTTTTTTTTTTTTTTAAATCTCTAATCCTGGAAGTTCTGACTTTTATTGGTATGGTAAAACTTCATTAATGTTTTGAAAATTTACACCCAAAGATGACTAGTCAATGTAAATGTAAAATGAGATTTGAACATGTTCAACTGGAAATGTCATTTCAGCTTTAGAGTATAAATCTCCCCCCGCCCCCAGGCAAGGTCTGGTTGATCTAAGAGCGCTCCTAATGAGTTCCTCAAAATCATGTTTTTATGTGTAGCCAGAAATCAAATACATGCTAAGACAACTTCTGTTTTCCTGCCTCACCAGCCTCTTTATCAGAAGGCAGCCCACTACATCCCAAATTAACAAACATATTTCTGGTTGAGGAGTTTTATCTAAAACGTGGGAAAGACAAAAATCCCCACTGAAGATGAACAAACATATTTCTGGTTGAGGAGTTTTATCTAAAACGTGGGAAAGACAAAAATCCCCACTGAAGATGACCCTCTCCTCAGGGGTGCATCTAGTACTGTACCGGATATCTCAGAAATTAGCGTGGAACAACAATGATTTTCTCCTGGTGAGTTCACAAGCAAGAACTGCCTATTTAAGAGACTGGTACGAAGACAGGACAGACAATAGTCTAGCATTTAAAAAAACTCTTTATAAAGGAAGGAAGTAGACTCAGCAGAAAAGGATACCACGTTGCTTCCTTCCCCGTCCCACCCCTCTCAGTGTTCCAAAACCAAACATTCCACAGGACCTGAAAAGACTCTCTAAAAGTAATTTAGGTAAAAGCCCATATTACTGAACCTTCTAAAGGAGACAGTGCCCGTCCCATTCCCAAATATACAAAAAGTAGCTTCAAATATACTTTGCTAGCTAGTTGCAGGGCTTCGGGATTCAGCCCATTTCCTCTTTTCTCTAATAGAGAAAACAGCAAAACAAGAGATCAACGGTTTTTTTAGAGCAGTTCTTCCCCCCTCCCCAATCTCAATAATGACAACAGGGTTTCATTTCCCTTCCACAACCTCATGGCGCCTGTGTAGCACTAACTCTTTAAGAGGCCACAGAAGTGAGTTAGGGAATGCGATGCGAATAACACGAAGGTAGCCTTCCCGCTGTGTTCTAAGACATCGGACACCCAAAACACACATTCAGACTAAAAACCCTGTACCTTGTTTCTGCACCTGCACCCTTACCGATGGAGAGGAAAGAGAGCTATTTGCAATAGTTATATCTGTCCTTTCCTGTGGGAAAGATCTAGTGTGGGCAAGCTCTAGTAATTCATCCAGTTAAAGTCCTAAAGACTGGATCCCCTGTGGAGAGGTTCATAAAACAGTATTTATTTTGTACTGAACAACAAAGCAGGATTCCTAGAGGTGGTTTATGCCATGTGTAGGAAGCGTGCTGTTTGCACAGGGAAAATCCAAACTTTTTTTCCCCATTATATTATTTAAGTAACAGAGAGATAAATACCAGCGGTGGTAGTGGAGTATACATAATGATAGCATACTTTAAATCGTATGACTGTCTAATAAAATAAACAAACTTTGAAAAGAGTAATTAGGCAAACGGGAAGTGGATAATTACAAAGTTCCAATTATATTATATGGTGACATAATACAAAGGCATAACTTCATTGTAAGAACTATGTAAAAAGCTTGGTGACAGAGCATTCCAAGTAAAGGCATTATGGAGTAAAGACCCAGTTTTCTTTTTACTTGAAATCATTTGGAGACGTGGGTAGCCTCCACTACCTACTGCAATTATTCTTCTGGATAACGTAAGAAAAGATCAGCCACTACAATGTCATGACTTTTAATTATCATGTACCTATGAGTACCCAGAGCCAACTATAAGCTTGAAAAAGGATGGAACTGGGGGAATGGACCTCTTCCAGCCTAAGGGTTTTCCAACTCATTCTTCAATGCTTTATGGATGACTACTGTGGAAAATTTGGGAAATATGAAAAAAAGAGGAGCAAATAAAATCACCTATATCTCTCTATAGAAGGTGCTATTTTCATGCAAGCATTACTATAAATGGAACCAAGCCCTTAAAACTTCAATGTGCTTATTCATATTTCAACGTGACAGTCATTCGGGGGAGGAAACACTCTGCTGACCGTGCCATGTATGACTCTGATAAAGACTGCGCTGAGGGGAAGACAAACGACAGCACAATGGGGGCAAATGCATTAGGGCTCCTTACCCCCGCTCTCTGTGGTGCTCTTCTTATTTAGGATTTTCAAAATATCTTTGGTAATTTTCTTCAACTGATGCCTGGCTTCTTCACGCTCTTTGCCCACTCCGTAAAGAAGGATTGTGCGCTGGTTATACTCATGACTTGAAGATTCATCCTGAAAAACAGAAAATGCATTCTGAAACCCCTGTTTAAAGGGTGGGGTTCATGGACATGATACGCGCTGACCACAGCATCTCCATGCTGGCTCGTGTGGTGGTGGCATTCCGCCCACCTTTCAATTCACCTCAACCTCCACTGGCAACACCCTTGTTTTTCCAGTTTGGAACTTGCTAAAGTAAAAAAAAGTGTCAACTGACCTGAAGTCTTAATAGAAGCAGTTGATGTGGGCGTACCTTACAGAGTAAGTTTTGACTCTTGATTGTTTAAAATTTAACATGGTATTAATTTCACATCCTATTACATACTATCTAGTTAAACTTTTTCCTTATGGAAAATGTTATCTCTTAGCAAGCTCAGTTTTCTGCATACATTAAACATCATTAAACATTTTATATTTAGAAAAAAAGAGGATCCTCAAGTGCTTTTATTAAAAAAAAAAAAAGTTCCATTTACTTCCAATATGACTGTGTTAAGACACATGTATATTTCTTTCCAAATGGAAAACCACAGACAGCATGGGTCTCATTAGGTGTGAGGAAAATAGCTGGAAATGCAAACACGTTCTGACACCACCTTCCTCTTCTGGACCACCTCCCCACACCTGCCCCACAGACACAGTGAATTCAAGCACTATTTTTCCCACATGGGAGAGGAAATTACTTAGTCACAGCATCACAAAAACATACACACCGCTAAACACATTCTTTAGCCAGAGTTAAATAGTCCAGGATGTGTCCTCTCTTATGCCTGGTTTTGAATTTTTCTATCTAAATTTCTCTCTTGGATCCTATACTCTTCCATTTTCTTAGTGAAATTCCTAGCTCTATCTTTCAGTTCATCTCCTTTTCTTACCATTTGTACATGTTTGCCCATGCGACGTACTTACTCTCCCTAACAGTATCTATCCCTAAGGAGCTCACATGAGGAAAGTTTTGTCCCAGGGAAAACAAACTGCACTGTGTGCACGTAAATTAGTAATGGCTGCAAAAAAGAGCAAAGTCCTTGTGACCTGGAGAACGCCAATGTTCAATTTGGAGTACTCCACGTGTGTACTCTGCACAAAGTAGCATTTTGCTTCTTTAGCCTTGAAGTAAGAGCCTGTTTCTTCTCAGTTTCTGTCACTGTTCTCTCAGTCTCTTTTTGTCATTCTGTCTTTCTCTCACCTGCCTGCATTCAAGGCACCACTTCTTGCACTGGTTCCTTTTTTATAACATTCTATCAGAAATATACATTTGCATACTCTGCCAATCTATCTTGCTACCATGTCCCCAAATAATTAATATTTCAGGTTGTTCAAACCGAGTAAGTCTTTTCTAGAAGCTGTTATTTAATACCTTGAGTTTCAAAATCTCCTCCAAAGTTTCAAAAGGCAGACCTAACCACAGGATAAAGTCGACACAGGTAGTGATTGCTATATCTCAGTGACCTGAGCTACTTTGTCAATCTCCAACTTTTGCTGTTGTTACACAGCATTACTGATATACTTCCTGGTGGGGTGTGTACATATAAGCAAGCCCTGTAAGGGGGACAGAAGGGCGATGAGGAAACTGCACAAAACTCAGATGCCAGTCATGTGCCCTGGTGATTGTTTTCAGTTAAGGCACCTGTCAAATGGTTCTAATGTAAACCTGTGTGTGAGGGGTGATGGAAAGATGTTAGCAACAGCTGTTTATAGAGTACCTACCTACAGCAAGACAAGGTACTGAGAACCCTGAGAAAATGCAAGGATGAATGTTCCCTGATTTAAGGAGTACAGATTCAGTATCATAGAGATAGCATCTGCAGAGCTCGAACCCCAAACAGGGATGGGGAGGGAAGGTATCCTGGAAAGATCCATGTGTTCTATGAACACGGGGTACTATGGCTCCATATTGGCCCAATAACAGCCCAAGCTCAGGGTAAGAGAGAGCTGTGACTGCATCCAGGGTGTGTCACTTGCCAACGCCATGGTCCAAGATAATGAGCCTTTTTGAGCCTCAGATTCTTCCTCTGAAAAATGGTTAACACTACATACCTTATAAGGTTTTGGTGAGAGTGGCGATCTGTCTGTAAAATGCTTAGTGGCATATCAGACACAGCACCCCCTACTGTCCATTGATATTACTGCACCTCCACGCCTCCCCTACAGGCACCCCACAGCTGCGCTGTGCTGAATTGCTCAACATTTCCCAAAGGTGCCGGGCACTTCCTTCCTTTGCTGGTCTCCTCCTGCCACCTGAAATACTCTCAACAGCCTCAACTGCAATTGTGGAAATGCTATGCATGACAGCGTCAGGTCCCTCCCTCTGTCAACTCAGTTTAGAGAAAGCCCTCGCTGCAGAGGGAGGGCTGGAGAGGAGAGACTTTGGAGCATTTATCGCTGTGTAATTCACCTATTTTCTAGGTATCTGTTTAATGTCTGTCTTCCTCACTAGACCATTCACATTGATATTTTCCTTAATGGCACTGACTAGGTGCTTAATATTTGTTGGATGCATGAAATAATGAATAAATAAGTGGATTAATGAAGAAACATGTGACTAAAAGAATAGGGCAGGGATGAAGATAAGAAAAAAAAAAAAAACTAGTTTAGTAGGACACTTAACCTGATAACTAAGTGCTTTAAAAAACTGAAGAGGAAAAATGAGAGGCAGAGAGAAGTTTAGACCAAAAAAGTCTGTAGGGTGTAAACTGGGTCTTAGTGGTGGGAGTAAAAAATAAGAAGCAAAATCAAGAGGTATCTGAGGAAGTTAGGAAAGGATCAGGCATCTGAGTGAATGTGCATCTCACTGGATTTCAAGACGGACTCACTAGATAAAATTTGTTGGGGTCCGGGCGGTTGTGAGGAGGGGGGGGAAGGAGTAGGTTATAAGGGCAGGGAGCTCATGAATTCACCGTTAGGTGAGAGGAATTCAAGGGGTAGGTGGAAATGTATTACAAATGTCTAGTACGTGGTCTGACGGCAGGTCTAGTGCAGAAGTGACAGCTTAGGGATAAGAGCGCTATGTAACTGGAAGGGATTCAAAACCCTCGTGTTCTCTTTGGGCAGGGGTGGGGAGGGAAAACAGCTGCGATAGTGAAGGGGATAAATAAGCCATCAAATGATGGACACACACTCTCCATAGTTAATAAATAATCAGACAAGTCAAGGTCACAAAAGCGAGGGAAGGAACAGTTAACAACAGGGGTCATCAACAGTGTTGAATACAGTTAAGAAATCACAATGGATGCTGGCTTCTCTGACTTGTTTCTTTTAAAAAAAAACCCACAGGTGTGAACCTCAAAAGAGAAGTTTCTCTAGAGTGGTAGGGGCAGAAGGCAGGAAACAGGAGGTTGAAGTAAGAGCAGATGGTGAAATGGTGAAGGTGAGGGAAGTAAACCACATTTACTAGTAGTTGGGTATAAAGAACAACAGCTTGAGAGAAAAGTGATCATTGTATTAGGATAACCAATGACAAACTGGTTTCAAAGCTATGTTTCAAATGAGTCTCCATAAAGGAAATCCAGACTGGAGGGCAGATAACTGACGAAAGAGACGGGCAACAGTGGCCTCTTGTCTGGATTAACTTCAAAAGACAAGGACATCTTTCTACTTAACCATAGACAAAAAAGAAAACTGGTGAAAATACAGGGAAATCTGGAGGTGAAGAAGTGAGGAACTTGAAGATGCTTGTATTAGCTCATTGGCTCTGTTATGTTCAGGGAATTGGGCCAGAAGCAAAGCAAAGTCATGAGGTGAGAGTAAGGGGATGGAATTAAAAAGTAAGAGAAGCCTGCAGTTAGCTGGGCGAGGTGAGGCGGGGTGGGGGGGTGGGGGGGAACCACTGGTCAACCTCTATACGGGGCATGAAGACTGTGTTTCTGATAGTTAACATTTTTTAGGGAAACCGTGAGAGCCGTTACTAGTCTTCAAAGAGGAAAGGCAAACACATTTTAAAAGCAACTCTTTTTCAATAGCCTACAGGATTGGTTTACATCAATTCTTTGTGCATGTAGAAAATGCACAAATCTTTAAATAGCAACTTATACATGAGAATAAGGTCAATCTCAGAAAATGGACCAAATATATCCAAAGGTCTCAATGAGTTCTACTCTTTAAACTAGGTATTAAAACACCCTCAAGCTGCATAGTTGTAAAAGATCAGTACCAAAGAATTATTCTCTTGTCGATACCATGAAGGACACATTTGCGGGGTGGAGAAAGAATCCATAGGAGAGTCCGTGGAAGTCTAGCTAACCCCTTTCACGCTAGCCCCCTGCTGTCCTTGGGTTAAACAGGTCACCTCCCCTGTAAACTGAGTTCTGAAAATCTCATCCTCCAGATCAATCACTTTCTTTCTTCAGATAATATCTCACACTCACACTTAATTGATCTTTTAAAAAAGTAGGAGGATGCACATCCAAAAACTCTGGAAGGATTGTTGTACTATAGAAATTAAAAGATGTCTCTTGAGCCAAAAGTCCTGAAAAGGGAAAACTTGGAGTTAACTGAAGCCCGATATTAGTCATCTTCATTTCTTTAAAATAAGTGATTAGAAATGTTGCCAAAACGTGTGTGTGTGTTCACAAGGATGTGATAATGGTGGTGAGATTATTAGAGCCGTGTACTCTCCTTTCACCTCCAATCATTATTTCTTTCAGCTGAAGCTTTCAATGTACCACGTTTATTCTGTTTAGAATAAAATAAATTCAAATCAATGTTACAGCAGTAATAAGGCTTGGGCTGGTGGGGGGAGATGGGTGTGTACACTGTGGAGAGGCTGTGTGAAAGGAACAAGGAAATCAACAGCTTCTTCTCAGTATAACTCCACCTGACCTGGAGTAACTCTTTCTAATTCAAGAAAATCGGAGACTCCTTTACTTAGATTTGTGAAGGAAAGCTTTGTTCAATAATAGCTTATAGTCCACAGTGTGGCCAAGATGAGGCCTTTACCCAACAAACTCAGAGCATCCTAGGAGCATAATGGCTGTCAAGCGGTTTGACGATATATACTAGTCCTCTACTTTCAAGCAAAACACTCAAGACAAGGATGACAGATAACTGGATCACCAGAGATAGTATTCTTTTCTTGCTAAATACCGCAATGCCCAAGACTCCTTACTTTTGGAATTTAACTTATATCTAATCTGAATTTGTACACTCTGACAGGTAAAGCCAAGCTAGATGACATAAGAACGGCCTTAAAATGCATGTGCTCCATCAAAACCTTCACTAATGTCAGAATGACTGCATTTCAAAACCGTAAGATGTTAGAACTAAAACAGCCTAAGAGCTCATCCAGTGGCTTAATTACCTCTCCATCCTCCTGTCCCAACCCGGTTTCACAAGGACCACAGGGGTCCTACCATTTCAGGGCATGGCCCTCTCTGTTCACAGTAATCCTATTTGAAGCAAATACATATCTTCAGATAAGCAGACTCGATTAAATAAAGAAACCAATTAAACCACTTGCATGTAAAGATTCTAGGGTATATAGAATTACTTCACTTTTCCAGTCGTCCTCCACTGAGTAAGTACTATTAGAGAAGGTTTACAGATAGGTGTGGTTGGGAGTTAAAACCAGAGGAAAGAGAAAGTTAATTTAGATCAAGAACCGGAGCCTTTCATTTACCCCTCAAATCCCTAGTCATAGCCCTTTAGGAATTTGGAAATATAAATTCTCCATAAAGTAGCACGAATTAGTGTTCCTTTAGTATGGCATATTGCTGTGTTGAAAATAGTCATGATTTTTTTTTTTTTTTTCAAAAGCCTTGTTTCATCCAAAGGTCTTAGAAACACTTCACAAACGTCCTTTAAAGTTGACAATCTGGTGTGAAGGCAAGCATGACTCCTATCTTCTTAAGAGTGTAGCCATTCCATTCATGGCATTGACCTCTTACTGTTGGGCCTCAATGTAGGGGCGGGGCATGTAGGGAGGGGTTGTGGAGACAGTGAGATGGGGAAGATTTTTGTACACAGTGGTCACAGATGCAGGCTCTGGAATCAGACAGGATGGGTTGAATAGGATCTCTAACTTCGCTGCTCTGCTCCTTAGTTTCCATCATCCAGAGAATAGAAACAAGATGATTATCTACTTCACAGAACAGTTGAGATCATACAATGAGTCAATTCACGACAATACAAGAAATCAAAATTTGGCTGTTACTATTCTGAAGTGTATGTAGCATTAAAAGGTTTTTCAAAAAGTATGCTGTCTCTCTAAACCAACAAATAAGTTAATTTTCTTAAAGTATAGCATCAAACTGACACCTCTAGATGACTAACAGATAGGGATCATCACGTGACTGACACTTCCAACTGAAATTACCCAAATGCATAGCTTGATTTCAAACCCATAATGCCAACAAAATTCTCAGGTAGTTTAAATCAGTGGTCTTCAACCTTGAGTGTGTATGAGCATCACTTGGAAGGCTCATGAAACTACAGGTGAGGGGTGCATTCCTGAGTTTCTGATCCACTGGGGCTAGGTTGGTGCCCAAGAAAGTGCATTTCTCCTGATTCCCCAGGTGACGCTGAGCTGCTGTTCTGTACTTTAAAAACCGTCCTTGAAGATTATCTAACCTACACAGAGACAGACACACTCAAAACTCAGAAGAAAGAAATAACCCCAACATATGTTCACAGCAAAGATACCTACCCAAGTGGATCTGCTGGTAACAGAAGGACACTACAGTTTGAAATAGTGTACGAGTGTGTACACATGCGTGAGTGCCCACAATATTTACATAAAAGGTAATATTGATACCACAGTCCCTTCATTTAATGATATATTTCCCCCAAAACACAAAAGCAAAATCAAAAGAAAAGTAATAATAATTTGTTTATATTTAAATTCTACTCAAGAAAAGCATGAAAGACACTATGTAATAAGCCTGGCAATGGATACAACTGTTTCTCTTTCTTAATGTAATTTTAGAATCTTAAAATTTACAATGGGAGGAAACTGTCACCTACAAAGAGTTGCTCAAACACAGATTTAAAATAATGACATTATTAACCAGGAAAAAAACAAAGAGCAAGAAACCTAACCTCCCTAACAAGCACACATTACGAGTTAAAATGTGATTACTTGTTAAAAGGCAATATATCACCCAATGTTGAGCACATATGTTTCCAGGTAAATAAACATCTGAGAAAGCAAGTTTGTGACCTTCTCCAGGAAGCAGACATTGATAGGCTTGATCTCCACTTGGATTTATCATTTGTATGGGAAATAACCCAAAGAACTCAAAAAGCATCAACTCTATGGCAGGTTTCAGTAAAAAGCCACAAGATTTTAAATTGCTTTTTAAAAGATGACTTCTCACCCACCCTGCCCCATATTTCCCAAGGAAATAAAAGCAGAAGTCCTAAAAGCAGCCAGACGGAAACACAGTGTCTGCATAGCTTTGAGTCCACGGTGTCTGAAGGTAATTTCTGATTGTGAATTTCTTCCTCTCTCCCTCTATTTCTCTCCAGAACACTCAAGACCTTACTGATGAAAGCTCAGAAGATTGTCTATCATAAAGAGTGTAAACAGCTAAACTAAGACATTAAAAGGAAAATAACCAGATGCCACTCTGCAGGTTTTATTAACTACCACATACTGGATACATTCAAATCCTTCAGAGTCAACAGAGTAACCAGGTAACTTTATCTCTAGAAGTATTTGACAAGTATATGTATTTGCACTACGATGTGTGTGTAAATTTTTTCAAGTTTTCTTAAAGTTGCAAAACTTTAATAGCAATATCGATGCAGGTACTTACATGGAATATAAATTAAAATACAAGCCGCATTAATGATGTTAGAGATAACCATTAACTTCTTCACTAAAAAAAAAAAAAAAAAACTTATACAGAACATGGAAATAAAATTCAAATGGTCTTACTTATTTTACCTTGAGTGTAAAATGAAATTTAATATAGATAGAGGGAGCCAAAATTCTCAATACCAAGAATACTTATTAAATAAGTTACAGTCTATGCAAAATGAGCATTCCCAAAGTAGAATTTCCAAAACCATCAGGGCATAAACAAAGGCAAATAGCAGTAGCAAGGAAGGTTAAATCAGTGATCTTGTGTCAAATACTAGTGTTTATTTAGGGGTTTTTTTGTTTTTTTTTTTTTAAGTTAAACAGGTGAGGAGGTATTGAAAATTGAAGCCATATTGTGACATGAATCTTAACTCGTTCTACTTTCAGTAATTAAAGAATGGAAAAAAGAATTCCACTGACATTTGGGGGAACTTAGTGCTGCCTTTGTTATATTTAAATCTTTTAAATTGAAGCATTTTTTTTTAAATTTAGATATTTGTACTTTAACATTACCGTGTCTTATACTTAGGAATAATATTTTATATAGAATCAATTCCATTTGTTTTTGATGAATTAAAATTTTACAAATTTCATTTTAAGATTCAAAACTTAGATGCCAAATAATGTATTCAAGTCAAGTGTTAATTTCCTTTATAGCTGCCTGTTGTGGTATAACAACCTACGGAACCAGACAAGGACATGATTTTGGTATTTTATTTTAATTACCATTATATACACTCTATAAATCTAGAAAGTATGCCCAGGCTGTTTTGAGGAATGCCATCTGATGACTACATACAGAAGCTATTTCTTTATTTTTTTAGCATTTAAAAATTTGCACTGAATGATATTCAAGAAAACGTATGTAAAACCTTAAAATTTACTGAGCAAAGTTGGAAAAGAGATACACATGGGTTAAAATATTCGGAGCTAAAGAATAGTCTCTATGAGGCTGATTTTCGAATGGATGACTGAGCAATACAGAAGCAGAAATACCTTCCAATTATAAAAGAAAAAAAATGTTTTCTGCTTTTTATTTATTTAACAATAATTTTTCCACAAGTGATGTTACACAAATTTCTTTTCACTTTTTACTTTTAAAATTCTACTCAGCAATTATCAGTCATTTCTCCTTAGAACCCTTTGAAGGTACTAGAGGAAATGAAGCCCAGAAACAAGGATGGTGTAGGAAAAGTGACTGTGAATAGAAACAAAAAAGTTAGAAGGCGTGGAAATGAAGTTGCAGAAGAATAAAGCACAGCTCAAATATTTCTCTTCCAGATTTTATGTATGTGCCCTTTTGCCTAAGATCAAAAATGTCCTATAAGAGGCAAACAGTCAAAAAATAAGAAATACAAAGTAGCCATACCATCACACGATGTTCTTCAGGCTATTTTATTTTGCTACAGATAAAATATTTGTCACCGTGAAATATTTTGAGATTTAATTTTCTGTGTTCTTACTGTCCCAGTGAGGCTCAGACACCTCAATTTTTGTCCAAAAATGTTACCCACAGAGATGAGAGTGAAGTCAAATATCTGGGACTGAAAATAATCATCCCCTCTGTCCCCCTCTAGGTAGCAAAGAAGAAACACAAGCCATGGACAACCTCACCTCTGCGGCTGGGAATGGCAGCCTGTGCACCAGAGATTACAAAATCACCCAGGTCCTCTTCCCGCTCCTCTATACCGTGCTGTTTTTCGTTGGACTCATCACAAACAGCCTGGCAATGAGGATTTTCTTTCAAATCCACAGTAAATCCAACTTTATTATTTTCCTTAAGAACACAGTCATTTCTGATCTTCTCATGATTCTGACTTTTCCATTTAAAGTCCTCAGCGATGCCAAACTGGGAACAGGACCGCTGAGAGCCTTTGTGTGCCAAGTGACCTCCGTTGTATTTTACTTCACGATGTATATCAGTATCTCATTTCTAGGACTGATAACGATCGATCGCTACCAGAAGACCACCAGGCCATTTAAAACATCCAACCCCAGCAATCTCTTGGGGGCTAAGATTCTCTCTGTCATCATCTGGGCGTTCATGTTCTTACTCTCCTTGCCTAACATGATTCTGACCAACAGGAGGCCAAGTGACAAGAATGTGAAGAAATGCTCATTCCTGAAATCAGAGTTTGGTCTGGTCTGGCACGAAATAGTCAATTACATCTGTCAAGTCATTTTCTGGATTAATTTTCTAATTGTCATTGTATGCTACACGCTCATTACAAAAGAACTGTACAAGTCATACGTGAGAACAAGGGGCGTCGGCAAAGTCCCCAAGAAAAAGGTAAACATCAAAGTTTTCATTATCATTGCTGTATTTTTTATTTGCTTCGTTCCTTTCCACTTTGCCCGAATTCCCTACACCCTGAGTCAAACGCGGGATGTCTTTGACTGCTCTGCTGAGAACACTCTGTTCTACGTCAAAGAGAGCACTCTCTGGTTAACTTCCTTAAACGCGTGCCTGGATCCATTCATCTACTTCTTCCTTTGCAAATCCTTCAAAAATTCCTTGATGAGTATGCTGAGATGCTCCAATTCTGCGTCATCTCCATCCCATAAAAACAGGAGAAAAGGGCAGGATGGTGGTGACCCAAGTGAAGAGACCCCAGTGTAAACAAACTGAGGTAATATTTCAGTCTATTAGTGTCTGGAACTCCAGACAGGCAAGCACTATGTGAAAATATTAATACTGACTAAGAAGTAGCTGAGTTAGTAACGATAACTCTTGAAACAAGTTAATAGAAGGTGACAAAAGCAATTTTCGTTTATTTGCCTGGCACTGAAAGCAATCTTAAAATGCAGAAAAGTAACCGAACAGGTAGCTGTGTAGCAAAACAAACTGCATCCAGTCACCACGCCACGTGCAAAACTACACAGAAGTCAGACGTGTAGAGTTTTGGCAAAATGGGTAACCATATAATAACATTTACGGTAATTTTTAAAATATATTACTGATCACAGTGCTATTATCAACTTATTATAATCAACTAAGAATGATAAATCTGATAAAATCTTCTGACCAAATATTATACTTACATACT
The DNA here is from genome assembly GCF_028023285.1 of Balaenoptera ricei. Taxonomy (NCBI): domain Eukaryota; kingdom Metazoa; phylum Chordata; class Mammalia; order Artiodactyla; family Balaenopteridae; genus Balaenoptera; species Balaenoptera ricei. The sequence goes on from NC_082642.1 coordinate 6,982,829, forward strand.
GATATATGTATATATACTTATACGTACTTACATATGTATATATACCCCAGTCCCTTAACCAAATGCTGACCTATTGTGATACTCATAAGTAACTGGGACATGCAAAGAACAGTAACTATTAACTTTTAATTATAAGCAAAAACTTAAGGGATTTAAACTAATTGAAATGGTAATTGATGAGACTAAATTTTTTTTTCATTAAGATAGAGGTTTTACAACTACCTTCTCAAGAAAAAGAGCAAAAATAGCAAAGTTATTAAAATAGTTGCTTTATGACATTCTAATACCAAAAACTTATGAATATATCCTTAGCACCAGAGAAACCAGTTTGCTACTATTGTGACAACTTTAGTAAATACAGTACCATCATCGATACTTATCATTATTAACTAGCTTCTAGAAACTGCCTGCGATTTGGGTTAATGAACATTTCCCTTATGAGAAAAACAAGTTAAATATGATTATGCAGTTGAACAGTATAACTATTAGCAGGAAAGTGATGAAAATGTCTGGAATTACCTGTTTGTGTAGATAATAAAAAATTTACATTAAAGTCTAAAACATACTTTGTGGGAATTTCTTTCTTCAAAGATACTAGATACTATGACTCATCTTTCATATACGCCTACATCAAACAAACCCCTTTAAGAAAAGATAGCTGCCAACACAATCCCTTTTATTACACACTATTGGGCAAAATCTCTTCTGAAGGTGACATCTCACATCAATTAGTTCATATGTAAATGAAAAAACAGGTCAAACTTATAATGTAGTCTGATTCCCCACAAGCCATATTATTTTTTATTATTAAAAAATACGTAACACACTTGGAAGTGGACACGATTTATCTCAATTATTTAGGCTCCTCAGAGGTGATTCCCAAATACAAGGCATAGAAACCAATATCTAAATATAATGTGAGAAGAAATAAAAATGGTGAGTTGTAGTAAAAGGAAGTTCACTGAACACCAATAATAATCTATTTTATTCTGCTGAGTTAAATTTCAGTACGAAGTTGAACTCATTTAACTCTCTAGATGGTATCTATTCTTGAGCGGCCACATTTCCTTCTCTGGCACTTCTGCCAGCAAGCACTGGATGTCAGTGGAGATGCACATAGAGGCATGCATCAAAAAAGATGCATATTCGACCTACTGCTGGGGCAAAGGCAGTAGCCATTTCTGCCAGGTAAACCAATGCAATTCACTCTAATGTCATATGAGTAAGCACATTCTGTAAGAATACCAGGATATTTGAGCTGGAAGAGAAACTAAGGATCAACTAATCTGACCATCTTACTTTGTATATGGGAAAAGTGAAGGGCAGATTTACTCCTCAATCCAGTCAAGTCAGGGGTAGACAGTGGATGAAAGCTGGCCACCTCACGGTGCCAGGATCACATGAGGTGTCGGTAGACTACAGGATGGGCAGAGATTTCCTGAATAATCTTTCATTTTGGATTAAACTCATTCACTGAGATGACAATTTCCACAAGAGAAAGAAAAAAAAAAAAAAAAAACAGAAAAGCTAATGGTATTACAATACTTTTGTGGAAAAAAAATTGTAAAATGTTTGGAATTATCGATGTTTTTATATATAACATGAAAAATTTACATTAAACTCTAAATCACACTTTGTTGATACTTCTATATCAAACATCAAACTGATCCCATTCAAGACAGACTGAGAGATCAGTATTTATGGAGCACTCATTATACACAGAAAGTGTCACTATCTCTAGCTTTAATAATTTTAATATACACAATACATGTCACATTTCTCAATAACTTCGAGAGACAGAAAGAGAGAGAGAGAGAGAGGGAGATGCCAAATTTTGTAGACTCAGGTTTAGAAGATGAGACAAACAAAATGTAGTCTTGCCCATAGCCTTAGTGGCTAACAAGTCCTAAGGATGCTGGTTATTGGAAGTTTCTCTCAGTGGTTTCTTATATAAACAGTCTAAGGCAGGTGTGACAAACTCTAGCCTACAAGCCAAATCTAGCCCAGCACCTGTTTTGTACAGCCTGTGACTTAAGAATGGTTTTTACATTTTCAAATGTTTGCAGGAGAAAAATCAGGAGCAAGGATAAAACTTTACGTTGCGTTAAAGTATGAAATTCAAGTTTTGGTGTCCGTAAGGTTTTATTAGCACACAAGCCACACTCACTCAGGTTTTATCTATGGCTGGTTTTCTGCTACAACAACAGGGTCGAGTAGTTGTGACAGACTGCAGGGTCACAAAACCTAAATATTTACTAACTGGCTATTTAGAAGATTGACAACCCCTGAACTAGAACTCTAAAAACAGGGAGAAAAGCCCTCTGTAGAGAAAGAACCCTCTCTTCATGCATCTCGATGTTTCAGCAGTTTTGCACTGAAAACACCTACAGGTTCCTGCGGCTGACCTAGATGATCTGGTAACACCCAAAGTGGGAGCTGGGATTACAATGATGCTGGTGGGAACTAAACATATGCAAGTATACTTGCAAGCCGATAAGTAAAGAGAAACAGCCTGACTTTTTTTTAGAAAATGGGAAAAGGGCAAGAAAAAAATCAATTTCCAGGAGAAATACAAATAGGCAATGAAGATATGAAAAGATATATACCCTCACTAATAAATAAACTTATATTTACATGACATGGCTTTTTTCACCTGTAAGTTTAGAATTGATTTAAAAGATTTTTAGTAATAGTGCTGGATAATCCTACTTGGTGAGACTATAAATGGGTACAGTCTTTCTGGAAAGCTTTTTGAAAATATCATTCAACATTGCAATGTATAGCTTTTGATCCAGTAATCCCACTTCTCGGAAACTTCCTATAAATATATGTTGGAACAAAATACAAAAATACATGGAGAGGTATTTGCTCTATAGCATGTTTTCAATAGAGAAAAAAACGGGGAAAAAAGAAAAACTAAATGTCCATCAGTAACAGCTTAACTAAACTATGGTACCTTTATATAGTGTAACCTTTTTAAAAAAAACTTGTTAGCAAATCTTCATGTACTAACATGGAATGAAACAAAGATCTAATATGTCAATACATATATATATATATATATATATATATATATATATATATATATATTTACACACACACTGGTATGTATATGTAAAGGGAATTAACTTTCACTTTCTACTATATATGTCTATATTTGAATTCTTTAAACTGGTTTTCCCTTTATAATAAAATTATGAAACTGGATATTAATATATGTGTTTCAGATAATAGTGTGAATTTATTGCCTGTTTCCAGTTATATGTAGAGATTCTCTAATATTAAATTTATTTATACACAGATCATTACAGTTAATGTTAAACTGCATAATTTATTTTAGATTATTACCACCTTGGGTTAATTCATTGTGGGATTTTAAACACTTTCATATAATCTGAGAAAGTACCGTGGTATCTTTTGATGGGAAGTAAAAGGCTCTTCTATGAGTACAGGAGTTCCCACTTTGACTTTCATTCCAAATGAAAGCAAATACTTCCTCATCTTTTCAATTATTATTTATATGGTAGTGGTTATATCAACATGAACATTATACTGTTGACTCTGATCCAAAAGACAATCCCTAAGGAGACAGCAAATGCAAAAAGTAGTTTATTCCCATTTGGCAGGCTTCTAATTTCTATGACTTTTCCTTACATATTTGATTCTCTCCTGATCCTACTGCTATGAACCAATTTATGTTTTCAACCTGGCACCTCACTCTGAGACTAAGAGTTTCACAAGTCCCTGAAACTTTATAGTGGATTGCATCTCCTTACTCATCAATCAATAATACTCAGCTCAAAAACTCCAGAATTCGGTAAACAATTCCACATTCACCCTGCCTCTGGCTTCTGGCAGACAGGAGAGAGAGAGAGGCTGGTTCCAAGCGGGGGCTCTGAAACCAGACCATGAGGGTTTACAGTGGGCTTTGGTTGCAGGATTTTGGGTAAACTGCTTAACGTCTGCACTTCCATTTTCTCATCTGTAAAATGGGACGGATCTCTGAGGCTGCTGTAAGAATTCAATAAGACCAGATAATCACTTAGAAAGTATAGCTAGTGTGATTTAATTGGTTTTGACTAAATTCCCTTTGAGCTTGATAGGATTTTAAATGTTTAGTTTAGGAGCTTGCCAAATCGGAATAATTTCTAGGACCCTTCATCCGTTATCTTCTGTGATTCACTCCTGTCTTTTGTGCCCTATCCCCACAGGTGCACACAGTATTCCATTTTTCTTTTAATTTCATTTAACAAGAAACTTATTAACATGTACCATTTGACGGACATTATTCAAAGCACCTGGCAAACGTTCACTCATTTTATCCCCTTAACAACCCTATAAAGCCAATACTATTACTTATTTTCATTGTTAAGAGGGGGGCACTGGTTTCATAGAGAGCATAAGTAACTTGACCAAAGTCACAAGTAAAGGTGGAATAAGGAAATGAACCCAGGCCCTCTGGCTCCTGAGGCAGTGCTCCTATCCCATCACAGCCTCTAAGATATGGCATCAAGGGTGAAGGACCCTCCCTCAGGGGGCACCAGCACCACTGTGAACTAAGAGACTGTTGGCTAATACGTTTGAAGCACATGGACAGAAAGGAGGAGTGAGTGATTTGTTGGATACTTACTACAGTCAAACATTTTGAAACCTACTATATTTAAGAGAAGATACTTCTGTAACTCTAGAAATGCCACCGTAAATCAGTTCCTCCTCTTAGGTTTCCCACATTTCAGCATTTTGAAATTCAACCAAAAATTGATTTCCAGTTTTCATATTATGAAACTATCTTGTACAGCATTTCCCTTGTTTAAATTGAAACTATTCCAAACCTGCATCTAAATAATGGATTTGGATCCAACAGGAAATTTATACTTAATTGACATAGGTCTAATCCCTCTACTTAAATTTTTTTAAGTTTGCTTTTATTCTCTACTGAAGCAAATAAAAGGATATATGTTTAAATTATGTTGCGTTACATTAATAAAATCCAGGATCTGTATTTTCCAAGAATCAATTTATTTGAATCAAACACCAATTTTTCAGGCTGTGCCACCACACTGGGTAGTTCCAACCAAAATTATCAGGCATCCTATTCCCTCATAAAAATGCCCGGTGGGATATGTAATTTTATTCTCAGAATTCCAAGCTAAGTCACCCAAAATGCTCGATCAAGCCAACGCGACAGTCTGGTCCAATTCTGTGGTAAAACTCATAGCAAGAAATATGAAGTGAAACTCACCATGGAGAACTCCACATTCCCTCATAGGATCTTCTGATTTCCTCTTTCCCTTTATCTATCTGGCGAGCAAACATTTCTTCACAGACAACAGCTTTCTCTATACAAAAGCAGCAATTACATACTTCCAAAAATTTTGTGGAACTTGACCCAAGGTTGACTGATGAAATTCCTGAAGTTTTCAGCACTTTGCATACAATCACAAATACAGAAGAGACTTCCAAAAATGGCTTTCTAATAAGTGAAATAGTATATCTCCATTTAAATCTGCAATTCGCTCACCAGAGCAGTGAGTGGCTAACATTTTTTTCATGCTTCATATATAGTCAGCACTATTCTAGGCACTCATCTCAGCCTCTCAACACTGAGGTATGTACTATTATTAAACCCATTATACAGATGCGGAAAATGAGGCACAGAGCTACTAAATCATTTGTCTATTATCTACTACCCAGTAATTGGTGAATCTGGAATTCTAACCCCCCAAAACTTGGGTCTTATAGCCCTTAACTCTTAGACAATACATCCTTTTATCTCTCAGAGATTGAAAGACCAAAAGACTAAGATACATGTCTACAGAAATAACCAGGTCATACCTAATGAACACACATTTCTGAAAAAAGCAGGCTACAAGGATGCAGATGATGACGCTGTCTGATTTTAGAGTCAACTCTTATTCTCCTACAATTTGGGGCTATTTTCTTTACATTTCTCCCTATTATTATATACAAAAGGCACTAAAAATTCCATTGAACATGTAAAGAAGATAAACTGCAGGAAAGTTATTGTATGAGGAAATATAAAAACAACTGCAACTAAACTGACTTACTCAAACCAGAGTAGATTAACAGTACACAAGTTTAAAATGAAAGAACTTCCTTATTAGAAAATCCCCCAAAGGTTTGCATATGAAGAGGTTCTAATGGATCACACTGCACACGTGAAAATGAGGAAGGAAACTGGGTATAAAAAAGCAGAACGACATTTGCTTCACATGCCCTTCATGGGCTGAACTAATGACTGCCTCGATCGGAAGACACTGAGCTGAGTATCCTCCCAAACAAAGGTGAATTTCAACTGTTATTATGAGTGGCTTGCTTATAAATGATGGAATATGTTCAAGGGGAAAAAAAATGCTTTAAGGTTAACATTCTACAAACCTTAGATTATGAGCCTAGGAAATTACATAATGTACAGCAATCTGACATGAATAACTTTACCTCTTAGCCAGCTTTGTTTTACTGCCATGCCAAAAGTCGAACTTGTGAATGGGGTAGAAGCGGTTACTTGGATTTCATAAGGGTGTGAAAGTAACGGTACTGTTAAAAGTACCAAAAATGTACTATGTGCTTTAAAAATTCTGGCCAGAAACAACATGTGACTTCTCAAATGATCTATTAAATGTGATGAATATATGTAAGGTGCTAATATGCTGCAAACCTAAAGTCTGCTTTTAACAAGTAGTGTTTTGAAATCATGAAATGCTTCTTGTTTTACTGTGTGTGCATGTTTATTTGTAACAGCTGACACTGGAAACCATGAACGACACAGTGATGAAGGGCTTCAACGGGTCTGAGAGGTGCCCCAGGGACATGCAGGCAGCACACCTGGTGTTCCCAGCCATCTACACTGTCGTTTTCTTCATGGGCATCCTGCTGAACACTTTGGCCCTGTGGGTGTTCATTCACATCCCCAGCTCCTCCACCTTCATTGTTTACCTCAAAAATACTTTGGTGGCCGACTTGATAATGACGCTCATGCTTCCGTTTAAAATCCTCTCAGACGCACGCCTCGGACCCTGGCAGCTCAGAGCCTTTGTGTGTCGTTTCTCTGCCGTCGTCTTTTATGAGACCATGTATGTGGGCGTCACACTGCTGGGGCTCATAGCCTTTGACAGGTTCCTCAAGATCATCAGACCTTTTGGAAAATTTTTTGTACAAAAACCTGCTTTTGCAAAAGTGGTCTCAACCCTCATCTGGCTCTTTTTGTTCTTCCTCTCCCTGCCAAATATGATCTTAAGCAACAAGGAAGCAACACCGTCATCTGTGAAAAAGTGTGCCTCCTTAAAGGGTCCTCTTGGGCTGAAATGGCATGAAGTGGTGAATTACATTTCCCAGTTCATTTTCTGGACTGTTTTTGTCCTAATGCTTCTATTCTATATGGTGATTGCAAAAAAGGTATACAATTCTTATAGGAAGTCCAAGAGTAAGGGCAGCAAAAACAGCAAAAGGCTAGAAGGTAAAGTATTTGTTGTCGTGGCTGTCTTCTTTGTGTGTTTTGCTCCATTTCATTTCGCCAGAGTCCCATATACTCACAGTCAAATCAACAGTAAGACTGACTGTCGATTGCAAAATCAACTGTTTCTAGCTAAAGAATCAACCCTTTTTTTGGCAGCAACTAACATTTGCATGGATCCCTTAATATATATATTCTTATGTAAAAAATTCACAGAGAGGCTACCATGTATGAAAGGGAGAAAGACTGCAGCATCCACCCAGGAAAATCATATGAGTCAGTCAGACAATATAACCCTAAGCTGATAACTTTATCACGGTTAACGATTGACTGACAAGACTTCAAAAGACAATTCACTTGAAAATCAAATGTAAGCAGTGAAAGAAAAGATGGCTTCGAGCAAATGCTTTCTTACATTTTACTATCCTCGTGTACAGAAAGGATTATATAAATTTTAATTCCACGTAGATCTATTCATAAGCTGAATGAAGTATCCGTAAGAGAATGCAACAGGAAGCAAACAGCCACTAGAAGTCACCTTCTCAAGAGCGTTCACTTACACTTTGGAAAAGATTTATCGTGGGGAAATGTATATTCCTAAAAATACATATTTTCTAATTATAAAAAACATATTCCTCCACTCTAAAACACCTCCTCACATTCTTCTGCACAGGCAATTCAAACAACACTACTGCTTTTGTATCCCACCTGCTGATTTAAAAAGAAAAAAACCCCAAAAACCCACCTTGCGAGTCCTTTGGTGAAAACTTAGGCTAGAGGTTGAAAGGGATGCTAGATGTAAAGCGTCTGGGGAATAGGTCAGAAAGCCCAGATACCTGATGAAGGCGCTTCTCCTTACAGTTACAGCCTCTTTCCCAGTATGCAGCTACACCATAGGAGGCACAAGCAGCATTATTAAGCCACATAAAACATTGTACTGTAATACTTCGCTTACATCCTGAGTGTGTACAAATTCAAGGGCAAGAACACTGTATTCTTATTCTTTGGAATCCCCCCTCTGCCCAGCAAATACTCTAACGGTGGTTGAATATTCCACCTACTCAGCAAAGCCTTCCTGGGCCAGCACCTCCATGCTCCTTCCTCATGTCTCTGGTTGAAAATAATTACCTCTCCCACTGTTTGGGTATGTGTTAGGGCTCTCAATGCTGAGTTCCTTTTACTAGCTTGCTGTATTCTTTTTTTTTTTAGAAGTTGTTTTTTAATAGATTTATTTATTTATCTTTGGCTGCGTTGGGTCTTCGTTGCTGCGAGCGGGCTTTCTCTAGTTGCGGCGAGCGGAGGCTACTCTTCGTTGTGGCGTGGGGGCTTCTCACTGCGGTGGCGTCTCTTGTTGCGGAGCACGGGGCTCTAGGCACGCGGGCTTCAGTAGTTGTGGCACACGGGCTTCAGTAGTTGTGGCTCGCGGGCTTCAGTAGTTGTGGCACGCGGGCTCAGTAGTTGTAGCCCGCGGGCTCTAGAGCGCAGGCTCAGTAGTTGCGGCGCATGGGCTTAGTTGCTCCGCAGCATGTGGGATCTTCCCAGACCAGGGCTCGAACCCGTGTCCCCTGCATTGGCAGGCAGATTCTTATCCACAGCCACCAGGGAAGTCCCTAGCTTGCTGTATTCTTGACTGCATCCCCCAAAGATGGTTAGGATTTTTTAAGAAAGACAACATATTTTGAAGACAGAAAATATGTCATGTTTTCTTAGGATCTCCCACAATACTTCCCACAGAGGATAAATTACAAATGTTTTAAAAAGAATATGTCATCGTTATGCCATTCTTGGTACATATATAGATAGAACTGCTGACCCACGATCAGTAACATCTATACTGGGAAATTTTTAGAGGATGGTGACCTACTTGTACTTATTTACCTCCATATGTTTTCCTGAATCCCTCTGTGGTTCAAAAAAGAGCTGCTAAAGTATGGTTATCTGGAATTGTAGATGCTGATTTGCACCTTCTAGCTAAAATGTACAAAGGAGTAGTCATGCCCTGTAGATGTGCCACTAGTTCCAATACAACCATCAGACTGTGAACCCCAGGCCTCCTTCCATGGCCTCAAAGGCCCTGAAGGCCCTGGAACTTGCCCACCTTTCTGGCCTTTTTTCCTGAGCATTCTTCCATCCTTGGAAATTCACACTCTCGTATAAGTTTATAATTATCAGAAAACGCCATGCTCCTTTTTTGCCCCTGTGTCATTGCACTTGTAAATTTCCCACTGACTCACCAAGAAAACTCTTATCCATCCGTGGAACCCTAAGTTGCCATCACTTACATCATGAAATCTCATCTGGCTAAATTCCCACCACCACCTCAAACCCAATCACTCCATCATCTGTATGTTGTCACACCTCAATTATTATAATGATCACACTGCTTTGTAATTACTGTCTCATACATGTATCCACTCTTTTAATACCCTATGTGTACTTTTGAGAGCAGAGATTGTGTCTCATTGTGCAATCAATAAATATTTGATAAAATACCAAACTGGCTTTATTTTTACATACTAGAGAAGCAAAAGGGAAGCCAGTTTTCACTGATGTTTTTTCTTATCAAATGATACTATAAACTTCTTGGAAGCTCAAGCTCTTTTTAGTTGGTCTCCTATGCATGTACACAGGGGCCTGGGAAGTGCGGGTATTCTTGGGTTCACTAGTGAATGACCGGGAAGGAAGCAGGATTACTAAACAGTACACGTATAGCTTGGGGGCTAACGTCTATCATCATTTCAGTTTTAAAGCTATTGACAAAATGCTTTAGCTATGTATTGTTGGTTTTGGTTAAGTAAAATTTGTAACTGTAGCATATTACCATCACCAAGACTCTTAGAAAGTACTTTGACATCTGATTTTCACTTGCTAAAATAAAAGAATTAAGTCATAGTAACTATTAGGTATGTCACTAAGTCTATGTTACCTTTACTGAGTACATTATACAATCATGAGCAGACTCTAATAATGTATTATAAGTAGCTGCATCTAAGCCACATTTCAAACTATGCTTGGGAATATAACCCATGTATTTCAGCTCTAATAATATTTTCAATATACACTGAATGGATATAGATAATGAATATAATTTTTTAGAAAGATCTTTCAAGATAAAATTTCAATAGGAAATGTGTCCACCATAAATGCAAATATTTCATTCCATTATAATAATATTACAGTCAAAAGCAGAGTTCCTGATGTGTAGAATGAAATAATCTACCAAGAACTTAGAGAAGAGTCAGCTTAAAATGACATTCACAAAATGAAAAGCAGCTATTTGAGGAGAGCTTCCCAGACTAGCAATCACAAATACTAAAATCTAGAATACTTACAGAATGGGGAACTATACCCTAGCCATTAATGAGACATAGAAGAGAGGAAAAAGGGGGAAAAAACATTAGTAGCTTTGGTAAAGTCTGTAAGCTCAGAGCACAATTAAGGGCTTCTGTCAAAAGCTAAACTGTCATCATTTTTACTGGATAAGGCCTTCCAAATACCCCTGATGCAGGGGAAGTGGGAGAGGATATTGCCCCATGCAGAATTAGTCTTCAGAAACCAAGAGAAATTACTGTAAAAGGGGAAGGAATTCTGCCCATTTTTTGATTGGGTTGTTTGCTGTGATGGTATTAAGCTGCATGAGCTGTTTGTAAATTTTGGAGACTAATCCCTTGTCAGTCACATCATTTGCAAATATTTTCTCCCAATCTGTGGGTTGTCTTTTCATTTTGTTTATGGTTTCCTTTGCTGTGCAAAAGCTTTTGAGTTTAATTAGGTCCCATTTGTTTATTTTTGTTTTTATTTCCATTACTCTGGGAGACGGATCAAAAAAGATTGCTGTGATTTATGTTAGACAGTGCTCTGCCTAGGTTTTCCTCTAACAGTTTTATAGTGTCCGGTCTCACATTTAGGTCTTTAATCCTCTTTGAGTTTATTTTTGTGTATGGTATTAGAGAATGTTCTAGTTTCATTCTGTTACATGTAGCTGTCCAGTTTTCCCAGCACCATTTATTGAAGAGACTGTCTTTCCCCCATTGTATAGTCTTGCCTCCTTTGTCATAGATTAATTGACCACAGCTGCATGGGTTTATTTCTGGGCTTTCTATCCTGTTCCATTGGTGTATACTTTTATGTTCTGTGCCAGTACCATTACTGTTTTGATGGCTGTAGCTTTGTAGCATAGTCTGAAGTCAAGGAGCCTGATTCCTCCAGCTCCTTTTTTCTTTCTCAAGATTACTTTGGCTATTTGGGATCTTTCATGGCTCCATACAAATTTTAAGATTTTTTTATTCTAGTTCTGTGAAAAATGCCATTGGTAATTTCATAGTGATTGCACTGAATCTGTAGATTGCCTTGGGTAGTACAGTTATTTTGACAATATTGATTCTTCCACTCCAAGAACATTGTATATGTCTGTGTGGTCCGTGATTTCTTTCATCAGCGTCTTACAATTTTCAGAGTACAGGTCTTTTGTCTCCTTAGGTAGGTTTATTCCTAGGTATTTTATTCTTTTTGATGAGATGGTAAATGGGATCGTTTCTTGAATTTCTCTCTCTGATCGTTCACTGTTAGTGTAGAGAAATGCAACAGATAAATAGACATTTCTCCAAAGAAGACATACAGATCGCCAAGAGGCACATGACAAGGTGTTCAACATCACTATTAGAGAAATGCAAATCAAAACTACCATAAGATATCACCTCACACCAGTCAAAATAGCTACCAACAAAAAATCCACAAACAATAAATGCTGGAGAGGGTGTGAAGAGAAGGGAACCCTCCTACACTGTTGGTGGGAATGTACATTGGTACAACCACTATGAAGAACAGTATGAGGGTTCCTTAAAAAACTAAAAGTAGAGCTACCATATGATCCTGCAATCCCACTCCTGGGCATATATCCAGACAAAAACATGGTCTGAAAGGATACATGCACCCCAATGTTCACTGCAGCACTATTTACAATAGACAAGACATGGAAGCAATCTAAACGTCCATCAACAGATGACTGGATAAAGAAGATGTGATACATATATACAATGGAATATTACTCAGCCATTAAAGAGAATGAAACAATGCCATTTGCAGCAACATGGATGGACCCTAAAGATTGTCATACTGAGTGAAGTCAGACAGGGAAAGAGAAATAGTGTATGACGTCACTTATATGCAGAATCTAAAAAGAAATGATACATATGAACTTATTTACAAAACAGAAACAGACTCACACACTTAGAGAACTAACTTATGGTTACCGGGGGGATGGGTGGGTTGGGGGGAGGGACAGATTGGGAGTTTGGGACTGACATGTACACACTGCTATATTTAAAATGGATAAACAACAGGGAGCTACTGTATAGCACAGGGAACTCTGCTCAATATTATGTAACAAGCTAAATGGGAAAAGAATTTGAAAAAGGAGAGATACATGCATATGTATAACTGAATCACTTTGCTGTACACCTGAAACTATCACAACATTGTTAATCAACTATACTCAAATATAAAAAGTTAAAAAAATAAAATAATGAAAAAAAAAAGGCGGGGGCTGGGGAGGAAGAGGCAGAGAAGCAGTGTGAATTCCCAACTCAAAGAAGTTAGATGGCTGATAAAGTGATCATGACATCAGAATATAAAATAATTATTCAGTCTTATTAATCTCATCACTTCATATATTCCATATGCATTTAAACGCAGCTCATTCCATAACTTTCTAAAGTCTTCTTTCTAAAAATGCCTGACCATCGCCCCAGGTAAACTGTACTCTTCCAGTAAGTTAATAGATCAAAGCTCACATAGATTAGATCTTAACAGAACAAAAGCACCACAGCAGAGGAACCCACACCCAGCTGTGTTTAATAGCTAAGGGAGCACACACTGAAAAGACAGCAGCCCTTACAAATCAACTGAAGTGCCTGGAAATACAACTCAACATTTTAAATTTTACATGGAAACCAAATGTAGGTAATATGAATATAGGACACATGTGTTAAATCAGTAGTTTTCAAACTTTAGCAGGTACCAGAACCAGCTGGAAGGATTCTTAAAACACAGATTGCAAGGTCCACCTCCAGAGTTTCTGATTCATTAGGTCTGGGGTGAAGTCTGAGAATAAGTTTCCAGGAGATAAGGATGCTATCGATTTGGGCCACATGTTAAGAACCACTGTGCTAAAAGTTCCTTGAGGTTCATACATCCATAAAGACTGATTCACAGCACAGCACTTCACTCCTGGACAGGAATGCCCAAGGGTGAGATCTGTCAACAGGAGACAAACAACATTGTTACAAAGAGAGCGGGACAGATATAAGGTGACAGGCAGTGGCATGAACGACAGCTACCTGGAAAGTTCATGTCCCACTTAGGGGAGCATCTACTACTCAGTGCCAGCTGTTGGCACAGGAGGGAATTGGGGCCCAGGGTTGCTAGCTGGTAGCCACAGCAGTAGTAAAACCAGCGTCAGCAACAACAAAAACAGCACACATTACGTACTATTTACTATGTACCAGGCAAGCATGCCAAGAGCTTTAAATATACTGTTCCATTTAATAATCCCAGGAAGCCTATCAAGTGCTATTGTTATTTCCGTTTTAGAGATAAAGAAGTTGAGAAACAGAGAAGTTAAGCAACTTGCACGGGGTCACACGACTTATAAGTAGCAAGGCTAGGACTCTTAATTCAGACTCTGGCTTCTGAGCTCATATTCTTAACCACTGTATTGACAATCGCAGATCTTCTAATATTTTCAAGAGAAACCATAAATCCAGTCCGCTCCGCCATATTTCCCGTTATTTTCAAAGCTTCCGTAGTCACCCCTCACACTCCCTGAACCCCACAGAACAGTACCTTCACGTGTGGACCATAGTGGTCCACATGCTGCCAGCTAATTATCCTTGACCTAGAAGCTGCCAAGCACCTCCCAGGACCTTACACTCCTTTACTGAATGCTCGCTATGTGCCACGCACTGTGCTATGTATGCACCTTACAAGGGTTATCACCTTTCTATTTCTCACTATTACCCCAGGAGACAGATACTACAGGGCTCCCTGTTGGGGAGAAAAAAAAGAAAAGAAAACTGAGGCACCACGTGAACAGATACCTTGACCCTGGTACCCATGACCCCACCAGCAAGCAGAGGCAGAGCTGGGACAGACATCCAGGAAGGTGGCCGCAAGACCACACCTCAATGGCTCTGCTGCACCGCCTCTCTGACAGTCGGGACAAGCCTAATTCCTCAAGGGGTGACCTCAAGCCCCAGCTGTGAGAATGGTAAGGAGGGGGCTCCTGAAGAGGGAGGGAGAGGTCTCAGCACAGAAAAAGTTTCAACAGCTCAGGGGTATGAACAGTCCAACCATGGACCTTTTGAGCCCTTTGGGGGCCCCTCTGGTTCTTAAGAGGAGTAACATCCCGAAGAGTGGGTTGACTCGCTCACTTAGCCCATCATTCCTTCACCGTGTGCTTCGTGCAGGGCCCTTGGCCTCCCTGGAAGCCGCACACAGACCATATTGAATCCAAACGTGGTTCGTGGAATGAGAGACATAATTAGCTCACCAAAGGAGCTCGGAGGAAAAGGCAGCTAATGCCAAATGGAGAAACTGAGCAAGGGCTCACAGGAGATGGAAGTGTGAACTGGACCCCGGGGGGGAAACAGAGGCTTCGAAAGGGAACCCCGCGGCGCTCTGAGCAGTTTGGAGGAAGGCTCAGGTGAGGGCGGGCGCTGTGCTATGGCCGAGCGAGAGGGGCCACGGAGGGCCTGAAGCTGCAGCACGCGCGCGGGAAGACGAGCCTGGGGAGGGAACTGGGACCTCACCGCACAGCACTTCAGGGTTGCTGGGGTGTTTGGAGTTCTCTGCGAGCCACTGAAGGTGGCTGAAGTGAAGACTCCTCTTCTCTATGCCGTGCTTTAGCAAAAATCAACTTGCCAGCAATAGGCAATTCTGAATTAACGGAGCCATTGAGGCCAGGAGAGCAGTTAAGGAAGTCTTCCATCTATGCAGGCAAGAGCCAAGGGGAAAGAAATCTGACATGGAACTTAAGAGACATTTTCAAAAAGAGACAAAGGTCTTGAGTCCAAGATCACTGGAGAGTATGGGTTTTTACATGTAAAACGTATGTGATTGATATGCAAAATGTATTCTCAATGGGGTCCATAATCCCCATCACACGCCCTCCCAATCGAGATTCATTGCTTTGAAGAACATTAGCTTGGGTGATGTGCTTGATCATGACGGGTGTGTTGAATATGAAGTACTAGTGAGAGAGCCGTGTCAAGGAGTCTAGCCAGTGGGGGCAAAATATGGATCCAGGGCTCTGAAGACAGGGCTAGATCAGAAGCCACGGGAATCATCTTTTCTAAGAAAGGGAGAGAACAAGGAATGAGCTAAGCACCTCAGAAGCCATGCTGCACCCGTCTCGTGGACAGACGAGATAGAAAAAGAGGAACGATGCCTGGGACTGGGGGGAGGGATCGATTAACTACAAGCAGCACCAAGACGTTCTTTGGGAACTGAGGAACAAGCGAGATTCGAGGAGGAAATGAGAGGCAACAGAATCCCACACTTCGGGAAGGTCAAATGTGATGAATCTACAACTGTGAGGTCAGAGGTCACTCTAAGGAGGAGGTGGCATAGAGCCCCAGTTTGCAGTAGGAAGGGCGGGACGACAAGCTACTCTTGCCATGAGGGACCAGTCAGTTTACAAGAGTTCCAAGGAGGAAATAAGAACAGCTGTTAGATTAGCTCAGCCTTGGCCAAGGGTTTCTAAGAACAGGTGGAGTAGTAGCTCCTTGCCGTGCTTCCTAGGCAGTACAGTGTGAAGATGCTCCCTGTGAAATGGTCCACAGAGCAGAGACGCAAATCACATGGTGAGTGTAACCATATGACCAAGAGAACCAGCTTCAGTCAGAAAATGGGTGTGCCAACACCCATGTGTCAGACATCCACGTTACCTGGGTTACCTAAGGGCAATCAAAATATTATGAACTTAACCTTGACTTTCTAGTTGCGGAATATTTTTTCAATTTTTAATCGTTCCAACTTTATATTGATAAAAACAACCCCATTCGTATTCATTTACTTGCTCTCCCTCTGCCCTCTGACCAAAAAAAAAAAAAAAAAGAAAGCTACTGTTCACTAAGTACCAACCAAGTTTCAAACACTGTAGGAATTATCCTATAGTATATTATCTCATTTAAACTTTACACTCTTACAAGGTAGCCATTTTTCAGAAGAAGAAATTGAAGCTCAGATATAATAATGACTTGCCCAAAGTAAGAAAGCTCCTAAGTGGAGAGGCTGAAATCCACATTGGAAACTATATGACGCCAGTTACTGAGCTCTTATCAAGGCTGACACCGCCCCTCACAAGAAGATTTCCAAAGTGAGGAACTGGCCGAGTACAGAAGAGAGTATCAGTATGAGGGCGGAGGTCAGATGCAGGCACATCTCCACAGTCAATCGCCAAACCATTCCTCCCCTTTAACTGACCATTACACATGAAGTTCTCATACCAGAAAAAGGTAACTGCTTTATTTAAAGCAGATCTAATAGATACAAATCATTTCAAATGACAGATTAAACACAGTAATTCAAACATAGGGACCTAAAGATACCAATCTCAGCGAGGAAACATTAAAGGGTTTGTAATCATTATACTCAGCACAAATTCTCAGCAACTGGATGGTGAGCCACAGTTAGAGCGATTTTTGTGTACAGAGAGACGGAACAGGAAGATCTGGAGAGGATTTTACTACAGTCCTTGTTGTATGTTCTGGCTACCCGCAAAAGACATGGGCACCCCAGACAGATCACTTGAGCTATGTTTCAATTAGATCCCTGCTTATCTTTGTCTTGTAACAATGAGTTCATGTACTGTGAAGGACTAGGAGGTCCTTCGTGTGTGTATTTTCCTTTCAGAAAAAAATGGATACATCAGAGATTACAGTGACAGAGAAAATTAGACTGCAGTACCAATTCTCTGCCTAGCAGCGTTGGAGGAAGCAACACTGTGCCCAGGTCCAGGCCAATGCAGCGAAGGCAAATAAAGGGAGGAGAGAGCAGGCGGTCATATGCGAGGCAGAAATGACTAGAAGACCAAGGTAAGCCTTAGCAATGCATTTGCCAATGCCTCACACTAAAAAGGGGGGAGGTAGGAATAGGGTTAAAAAAGTTTATTCTGGTATTTAGGAAGACTTATCAACACCATTACCTATTTTCATTCCTTTAAAGAGATGAAACATTAGAAACATTCTCTCCTTGAGTGCTTCTGTCTCTTTAAGAATATATTTTGAAAGATTATAGAAATTCTCATCTAAAATTCTGTGCTTAAACCAGAATCTTAGTTTTACAGAAAACTGAAGCTGGGAAAAGTTGAATGAGTTTGTCCAGTATCCCAAAGAAAAAGTGAGTTTGGATCCATGAACCAGGTCTCTGTCCAAAACAAGAGTATAGATATCCCCATTTGATTTCAACGTTCCAAACCCCAAGGTAGACTTCAGGTTAATATATTCAAACTGCCTCAGAAACATTTGAAAGCATCTCCTCACTAAGTGACCCACAGGATAGACCTAGCAAATACAGAACAAACCAATTTTCAAAAGCCAAGGAGATTTAAAAAAAAAAAAAAAGCAGAAAGATTATTCTAAAGAATAAAAGAGTAAACTAGAAAAATACAATGCGTGACCACTGATTAGTTCTGCCTCAAAAAATTATAAAGAACGTTACTGGGAAAGAGCAAAATTCAGACTGAATATTGTGAGTAGGTAGGAGAAAATCCCTTTTTTAGTTGTTTTTTTGGGGGGCTGTGCTGTGTGGCTTGCAGGATCTTACTTCCCCTACCAGGTACTGAACCCACGCCCTTGGCAGCGAAAACACGGAGTCCTAACCACTGGACTACCAGGGAATTTCCAGGTAGGAGAATATCCTTGTTCTTAGGAAATACATGCTGAAGTAGTTAGGGGTGGGACATCCGTCACAATGACTGCAATTTCAAACAGGTCTCCCCACAAATATGTGTGTTGAGGGGGAGGGTAGGGGGAGGGCGTGAAAAATATTAATGGGAAAATTTAGATGAAATCTGCTTGAACTATAATTTCAACTTGTCTGTAGGTTTAACATCTTTAAAAGTGACATTGTTATAGAAGGAAAAAAAATCACCTGTAATAAAAAATGAAACAAAAAAACTTTTTTTAAACATTGTGGTGGTAGAGAAACACAAACACATATCCTAGGACATCGTCCTATATTCAAAATAAATTTGGGGTTTGTAATAGCTAAACAATATTATTAAAATAGCTTCCTTGAATTTAATCGGATCTTCCATTGAAGCAGCAAGATAATTATTGTTATAAAGTCTCCTGTGGCTTTTATGAAATGTGAGACTTGCTATAAAAATCGGCAGAAAAAAAATTATGCAGGTGAAACTTTTGGTGATTTGAACAATAATGAAGTTATGGACTGGTTCTTAGCTGCTCTTTTCATCAAAGCATTACACTCTTCTCTGACTAAACCTGTACTACTTCCCTTTTTGAATGTTAGGTAAGACCAGCTTTAACAAGTCCCAACTTGAGATCGGCATAACATGCTTTAAGACAGATGCATAAAGGCTGCCTCATGTTAACTTTCTCACTACTAGACTTTGCATCGCCAGCCAAAGAGGCTTTTAAATACACAATCCCACTGTGACTAAGGCCAGGAAAAGGCTAGTCCATGCCCAGCCCACCCTCAGGAGGAGAAAAAGAGGGCCACCTACTGCACTGACACCAGCTCCTTCCCTCCTCCTTGTGGAAATCTTAATACAAAACCAACACATAGAAAGTCAAGGTGTATAACCCTGAATTATCAGAACATTTCCCTTCAAATTCAAAACAGAATAGTATATGAAAAATATTATCAGCAGTGACGTAACAAAGGAAAGGTATTTTCTTTAACATAAAAAAAAACAAAAAAACAAAAAAACCGTATTAAGTTAGTTGACAGTGATAGGATGAAGTCAACCCAGGTAACACATGTATTAAAATTTAAGGTAGATAACAGAACTGCCTTTATTCCCTCAACAGGAGCTTGTGAAATATTTGTCCACACAAGCTTCATGCCCACCACTGGAACTGTGGGGTGATAGTCCTCAGAACTTGCAGAGAAGGTCTTTGCCCAACATACTTTTAAGGAAGCTAAACGGGCTGTGCTCCTTTGACTTGATGCTTTTAAGACTGGCAGTTGGTTATTCTGGCAGTTAAAGTTCCCATTTTGAGCAGCACATCATTTACTGTTCATGGATCAGAGTGACAAATGGCAAGAAGTGCAACCCCCAGAAAACAAGTCTCTCAAACTCAGGCCTGCATGGCATAACTTCCCCCCCTCAAGATGCAGGGAACTGGCTTTAAATGTTCAAAGCGAAATCCCTGGAGAAGGAAGTACCAAATGGCACAAAGCACAGTCCAACCTAAATGAAGGATGGTTTAGTAAATATAAGTAAATTTCTTATACGACTGAGCCACTATTAAGTTGGCTAATTTTTGTTCAGAGATTTTCCCTAGGGCTAGCTACTCATCCACAACATACTTAATCCACCCTAAATAGAATGGAATGGAAAACCATTAAATTTTAGTTGTCTGTTTTTGTTTGTTTAGGAAAAGGCAATAGAAGAAACAAACTTTTGATATTCAACTACTGGTATTTAACTACATTTGTTTTTCTGTATAAACACAGGAAAAAAACCCAACTAGTACATATACATTATTTCCTTAAGGCGTAAGTAAACACTAAGTAATACCTATTATTTATTTACTAACTTCAAAAAATGTTCCACCTTAATTATTTTCATTTATCTTTCTCTTCATCCATGATAGTAACAAGTTTTGATTTCATTTGGTGACATTTTCTTCATTTCTTTTACTTGTTTGAATGTCGCATTCAAGAAAATCTTGGAGTCTCTGGGAAATTTTTTAGAAGTTCTAAAATTAATTACAATTAATTACAAATCGGAAAAAGTGATTCGATTATATAAATTTATCATTGTGGGAAGATTTTTTAAAAGAATAAAAGTTGTCTTGGGGCTTCCCTGGTGGCGCAGTGGTTGAGAATCTGCCTGCTAATGCAGGGGACACGGGTTCGAGCCCTGGTCTGGGAGGATCCCACATGCCGCGGAGCAACTAGGCCCGTGAGCCACAACTACTGAGCCTGCGTGTCTGGAGCCTGTGCTCCGCAACAAGAGAGGCCGCGATAGTGAGAGGCCCGCGCACCGCGATGAAGAATGGCCCCCGCTCGCCACAACTGGGGAGAGCCCTCGCGCAGAAACGAAGACCCAACACAGCCATAAATAAATGAATACATAAATAAATAAAATTTAAAAATATATATATATAAAAAAAAAGAATAAAAGTTGTCTTGTGGAATTCAAGAGATTAGGTAAACTCGCCCCCCTAAATAACTTTATTTAAAATATTTTTGTGTAGGTGAAAGCAGGTATATGGAATTCAGCAGATTCTTGAATAAGACAACAGGTTTCCCAAGTTATCAATCACCAGTATAAACACATATTAATTTAAGTCTTTAATATATAGAATAATACCATGAAAGATCTGTCTTTTATAAAAGATATTCTGGTTCCTTTTAATCCAAAAGTTAATTAGCAGGAAGGTTTGTAAATGCATATTTTCTAATTAGCAATAGGGAGTTCCCCTCCCACCCCCCAAAAAACCCTAAACACTGGGTCTGATTTAGCAGGGCCCAACGTTGAGACTTGATGCCTCCCTCCTCCTTAAACAGCCCTCTGGCATTCTGGGTTCCAGCCCTCTGTGTTCCCTTCTGGTGAATCACCATCTGATTCCTGCAGGTTCAGGAAATGTTCTTCCCCAGTCTACAAATCTCACCTATTCTCAGGTGTGAGTCATTTCTATTAGCAAGAGAGCAAGTTGCTCCAGTTGTTCCCGAGCAGGAGAGTTTGAAAGGGTGCCCCAAAGGACAATCTCAAGGTGGGTAGGGGAGCACCTACCTTCTCTGGCAGGGGAAAAAAAAAATGCTTATTTTTTACGCTTTAACAAAAAAACAACTTCCCTGCCAACCTTAGTTTCAAGGTTTATTCTTAATTAGAGTTGAGAAGCCTGTTTCGACTTGAAGACACCCGAATCAGGTGAATGGAGAGCCAGCTACCGCAATGAAAGGTAAATGAAGTTGTTGTTTTTTTAAATTTTCTTAAAAGCCATGGTTGGTAGGACACAGCACTGATTAAGACTATAATTATACCTCTGCTTAAATCTGAGGTCTGAAGAAAAAGTGGGGGTTAGAATGCTAAGTGAATGAGATCCACAAGTTCTCTTTGGGAGGAACCACTTTCTGAAACGAGAGTCATCGTACTTCATGGCACTTCACGGTTTCCAGCTCAGGCAGGCAGGTAATGCAAACCGTGCACTGTGCCTTCAAACGTGGAAACGATATTTTGGAAATCACTTCTACTAAGTGGATTTTTAAATCACATTTGCTCTATTAGTTGAGTAAAATCCAAAGTCCCTTATAATTGTTTCCCAAGACCCCAAACTGAAATTTGTTTCATAACCTTTTATTCACTTTTCTTTTAAAAAGAGATCAAAAGAAAAAAAGATGATTTTCTCTCCTAACTGCCTCATTTTGATAAAAGAATCTCAATCGTTTCATTGTAACACAGAGAACAGGGCAATCCTCTTTCTGATTCCTTAAGAGATCATGTTAAAACATGTCAGGAAAGTCACTGAGAAAACTGCTTAACTAGTGACGAATGGCTTAGGAACAGCTTAGGTCTGGTTCACATTCAAAGGCGTGGGGAAGCTTTTACATCATTGAGGGAATCAAGAAGCCAGCAAGGAGATCTGAACTCTTCTAA
Source organism: Balaenoptera ricei (assembly GCF_028023285.1). Lineage (NCBI taxonomy): Eukaryota > Metazoa > Chordata > Mammalia > Artiodactyla > Balaenopteridae > Balaenoptera > Balaenoptera ricei. Next base: position 7,005,154 of record NC_082642.1, read on the forward strand.
GTTATAATAAGGATTTTAAAAGATAGGTGAGCCTAAGGTAGGGTGGCTTTTCGATCTACTAGGTTAAGATTTATCTGCTACGGAATTTTCTATCGTATTCTCAAAGTGAATCTGCTTTCAAGTCAGGTATATTACCATTTTTAACAAGGACTTTCTTTCATAATTCTGATTAGAGACTCCGATTTACTAGCAAAATGAACAACAAAAATTTTGGTTCTATATTGCCAAACAGAGCCAGACACTTTATTTTATACTATTATCTTGTGTATACTGTATTGTTATTTCTGCCAGTTCAAGGTTAACAGTCTTTTCTTCCTTGAAGCTAGGGATCAAGGGGATGTGTTATCTTAGTCCTTCAGCAAAATCCTATCCTAAGACTACTGTTTCCAACACCTATTCAAAAAGTGTTCCAGGTATACGTGGGTTAAGAAGAAGGGGCTGCAGGAGCAGTTAGATTGCTGAATACCATATTTAAGGAAGTAGCCTAGAAAAGAAAAAGTGATTAGTCAGAAAATCCTAACTATTTCATGAAGAGACTGAGCCAAAAATTTCCTGGCTAGAGACAGAATGTTCAGAGGGCTTATTACACTCTGGGATATGGGTGGGAGATGGAAAACGAAATTAGAATGGATGTTTTTATTTAGGTTAGTGGTATCTGTGCCCCCCTTCAGAGTCCGTCTACTTTCCTTCCTTCCTTGGTATCTCAGGGTTTCACTTCCTTTAAGGACAAAAAACATTTCACCCTTAGCCCTGTCCTCTGAAAAAATGCCACAGAAACTTAAGACAGAAGAGACACGAACGGCCATTTGTTCTCTGTACTCCTATAAGCTGAGGAAAAACAAGGAAAACCCATGAAATGCCCTCAGAGCCCAATAAAAGGAATGGTGGTGAAGGCAGGATAGAAGGGAGGTGAAATTTAGGCGAAATCACCTGGGAGCATCCCACAGTCTCCAGGGGGCTGCTGTGACAGGACTTTGGTTTAGAGCAGAAAGCCCAGCCGGGGTTTGGGCGTTGACAATGTCAAAAGTTATGTGCGACTTGAGTCTCTTACTTCCTCAGGAGCTCACTGACGCCTCTCACAGTAAAATGAGGGGATTAGATCGGATGGTTGTCAGAGGCCCCTTGTATGGCTAGATTCCCACGATCCGGGTGACGTGCTGAGGCACTAGGGTTGGTTAACAAGAACCCAAGGCTTGAACCAAATGCAGATGCTGGAGGGGACGCTGTGGAGTCAGTGATGAGGAGGAAGACTGGTCCTCCCCTTTTCTGTCCCAGCAGCTACGTGATGTTACTCAGATCTCAACCTCTTCAGAGGCCCCAGATCCTTCCTCTGCAAGACAGAGATGAAGACAGTCTGCTCCTGCTTCCTCGGGTGGGAAGTTCTGCATTAGCACAAGTGGAAGGGCCAACTGCAGTTCCTATAGCTGTTGACTATCTGAAGTAGACAGGAGAGAGCAGAGGCAACCAAGACCCTGCGGTTTAAAACTAGATGAGATGAACCACATGGAAAACATCACGGTGAACAAGAAACGAGAGGCAAACCTTCTGCTTCAGGCCACTGATTAAAGCCAAGCCCCTATCCAACCTGACAACAATTTCCAAACTTTCTAACCTCCTCATACATGGGCAGAACAGAACATTTATTCTTCATCGTGTACGTAATTAGCACATCTTAACTTTCATTGACATTCTTATTATCCAAATGTGAAAAACCTTACACTAAAAATGCATTTGAAGGAGAGCACTGATAAAGTTTCACCTGGTATAAGCCATCACATTAAGTCATACGTATCAGTGATTCCATAATTTCTCTTATAAGGCAATTTCTAATAATAATTTCCAACATTTTGGAAGAAGGTAACTCCTTAAATGACTTTTTCTAATGTATTAGATAGAACTCGTACGACACAAACTGTCCTTCTAAACCTTATTATTGAAACAACAATCACTAACATGCACTGATACCTTAATATATGTCCAAGACTACTTCACATTTTAACATAGATTATTTTTTTAGAAAACCTCACACAACCTGAAGACATATACTGCTGTTACCTCCGTGTTACAGCTGAGGAAACTGAGGCTTAAGTGGTATGCAAGTAAGCAGCAGAGCTCTGACCTTGAACCATGTCTGTCTGCAGTCAACCATGCTCTCAGTCACTACTTTTTAGTGTTCTAAGCAAACTCGGTATTTGCTATTTGGGAACTCTTTTTTTTCGTCAGTAACTTAACAGGTAAAATTGTACTGATTTGTGATTTATTTACTGTACTACTTGACTGAAGTAGATAAGTGGCTGTCTTGGGCACATCATGCCCTACAATCAAGTTGGAGCTACTTGATTACCTAGTCCGCCCAAAGGAGAGACATCAGATTATAATCAACACATGAACCCCCCAAGGCTGCGCAGAAGTAGGAGCAAAAGAATAGTTAAGAGCCCAGCACTTGGACCGACCTGTGTTCAAATCCAGGTTGTGCCCTCACCAGGTGTGCTAGCCTGGGTGAGCTCCAGCAGCACATGTCTGCTGAAGGAGCCTCTGCAAGCCTTAGTTTCTTCATTTGAAAAATGGGCATACTATTCTTACTACCACTCAGGAAGCATCTATACAGTGAGCTTTTCCAAGATGCCAAGCTCCAATAAAAGATCTATAAGGCTTGGATGACATAATACTGTGGTAATACCTCATTCAATCCTCAAATCAATCCTATATGAGTGTTTTACAGAAGAGGAAACTGAAGCAGAGTGGGGTTAGATGACCTGCCTCAGTAAGTGGCAGATCTGCAATTTGATTCCAATGTCTTTTTGATCAATTAAAATTTATCTTAATAATTTAGAACAGTCCTAGGCACAAAATAATATTAGCATTTGCTGAACCCATACTCTTATTAACTTTGTTGTTGTTGTTGTTATTGTGACTAGCAAGACAGAAACACAGACTTTTCAGCTACCAGAGGAGGGTTTGCCTGTAGTCTGGACATGCTCTCAGGTTAGAGATATTACTGGCTCTCAAACTGTCTTCTGAAACTCCACTTTTCCAAGTCCCTGAGTCTAAAGAGAACCCTTTGCTAAAAATATCAAGATTCTGGCTGCTTCCAAAGTGGAAGCCAGTATAATAGGGGGCTGCAGAAACAAAATATTCTAAGGTCCCTGCACTAAAGGAGCTTATGATCTAGTTGAAGAAAGAAAAATCATAACAGAAAAACACTTGGGCTGTTAGTACTCAGCTGTGTGGCTCTCGGGCTGAGAGCTGACAGAAGAGACCCAAGAAAATAATTCATGGACATGAGTTGCCTCAAGATTCCAGGCATTTTAGGGCCTGCCACACTCCTTTTGGGGTGAAAGACCTGCCTGTCCAAACCTGTCCTTCCTCATAACTGCCAAACTCAAAGGTTAGACATGAACCTGAAAACAAATCATCAATGAGCTTCTCAAAGCTCATTGCAAATTAGATAAACTGACTAAAGGACAAGTTGGATAAGCTGCAAAATTAATTGTTTACTGGTTGTATTTATAAAGAGGCCGGTCCTTCGTATCGTGACTGGGTACCTGCGGCTACTCATGGCACACGGTAACATGCAAGCCTCAAATAATAACAGCTACGTTACTTTTTGGTTGTTTCAACCAAGCATGTTAAAGTCCTGGAAAATGAAAACTTTAAACAAAGTCTCGCACTGTGTCAAAATTGTCTATGTAGAACCCGTATGATACATAGCAATATGAATAAATAAAAGAACAGTGGATGCCGTCAAAAAGGTAACTACTGTATCAATGTATCAGTGATCAATGTAATTATGATCACTGTTCAACAGATATTACGGTTTCATCTCTTCAACGTCAATATTCTCTTTTCCCTTTAGCCCGAAACATTCTAATTTCCTGTTGCAAAGACGAAACAAAATATCTGTGTATATTTTGTTTCACACAGTGCCTACAGCCACCAGTACAGCAATGAAAAGGGGCGACCGCATGGAGATAGCAGCTCAAAGCTCAGTCGAAGCCATCCTACGGAGGCAGATGGTAGAACATTCTTTTACCACATTGCTGTTTCTTCATAAATAATCTAGCAGAATCTGTCTGCCCCCTTCTCCCCAGTATACCTGATTCCAATTACCAAAATTTCCCAAGTGCTAGACATATTAAGTTGGACCATATGAAAATGCCATCTATAAAAACATTTCCATTTCAGTTCAACCTAATGCATCAGCATCAAGGAAGAAGAAACCTTAGAGCTTTTGAGAAAGTATTCATCCCAAAGTAAATGCAATGCCATTAAGTTCTAAAATCCTATAATGAACTCTCTTGTCTTACAAGCTCATCAATTTCAGGTGAAAAGGAAAATATTAAGTGAGGGGGAAATTACTAAAAATGAGGGGCAGGTTTGGAGCTGGCACTGGGTAACAAGGCTCTAGGTCCCCCAGGGTACTGGTAGAAACCCCTTGGAGAGCCCTGGGGCAGCCCCACCATGAAGTCAGATGTCACAAACTGTAACCCACAAACAAGCTTTATTTGGTCTGTTTTAATAAAATTAAGCCAGAATTTTTTTTTAATTTAAATTTTTAAAATTCATGCAATTTTATATAAAAATCCATTTTTTATAGTCTCATGGCAGGTGACCCACACACCTGCATGGCAACAACCCAGAGCCTGGGAGTGGGGCAACACTCCCCAGTTCACCGCAGCCCCCAGGCTTCCTGATCATTTGTCCTAACACTGAAGCTGTTAGCTGTATTTTATTGGCCTGATGGTGCTGCTGATTATTTCTTCTTCTACCTGGTTCACTTTCCTCACTGACATTAGATTTGGGGCTCTATTTGAATTTGCAATCTGTCGCTTTAGTCCCCTCACTTCACAGTGAGCTGTTTAGAAACATCAGAGGACCAGTGTTTCATCAGCTTTTCTCCTGGTCTTTGGCCGTGCCTTACATGAGATCACCTGCCAATTCCTATTCTCTCCGCCCTTCCTGGGTTGTACTGTTTCACTTCGTTCATAAAGAAAAAAAGATAATTAATGCCAGTGAAGTTGACAGCAGGAACTACTTTAAAGAAAATGTTATATATGTTATGTATGTGGGTGTATATGTATTCACACACACACACACACACACACACACACACACACATTATACAAAATAAATTATCTGTGATGCCAGATTCTTTTACTACATCGGGGTGGGGGTGGGGTGGGGGGATTTATTTATTTATAAATTGAAGTATTGTTGATTTACAATGTTTCAGGTGTATAGCAAAGTCATTCGGTTAGAGACAGACATTTTTTTCAGATTCTTTTCCGTTATAGGCTATTGTAAGATATTGAATATAGTTCCCTGTGCTACACAGTAGGTCCTTGTTGTTTATCTATTTTATATATAGCACTGTGCATCTGTTAATCCCCAAAATTCCTATTTCTTGTTTTTATGAGAGGAAAAAAATGAGACACAGTGAGGGTTTGATGCCGATAAAAACTGTACAATATCCACTAGCATTCAAGACCTCACTAAAGAATCTTTACCATTGATGGTAGGGGTTGAAACTGAAGGAAGACTTGTCTCTTAGGTACCTGTCTTAATTCATTAATTTAAATTAAAAGCATTGCAGTGTCGTTAAACTGTGATGCGAAAAATTAGGGTAGCTAACTTGATACCCAATTCTATTGAGAGCGGCCTTGAGGACACCTACCCACTCATCCACAACCCAGATAACCATAGTGATGACCTTATTAGAATGGTGACCATGACAACCACCATCATCACCGAGAAGAATAATTACGACCCTTAATTATAATGCTTAAGCCATGGAATGACCCTTCAAAAACAAGGAACAACATCTCCATAAGCCTGTGAAAAGTACTCTCCTTTCTTAATAGGTTGGTAAATGGTAATCAAACACCTAAAGACTTTACCTGGGGTCTTAGATTCTGAGAAATTTTTTTAAGGGACCAGAAGTCACTTGAAATGCATTTGGGTTAGAACATATTCATTCAAAACCACTACTCTGGCTATTGGGACTGTAGCCCGTAACCTCTCTGACCAGCTAACTCTGTATTAATAGTCCAGAATTTCACTGTGTATACATTAGACTTTCCCTAAACAGAACATAAAAATATACATTTCAATTATGGAAATGATAAAATTTGACTATATGAGTAATAAGATTTTTATTATTAAGCAGAAAAAATATTTGCCATGAATTACATTGCTGTAGCACTTACAATATGAAATGGACTTGCACATATTATCTCTCCAGATTCTCACAGTGCCTTTGGGAGCCAGGCCGGGTATTTATTATTTTCCTCATTTCACAGACAGGCAAGCTCAAGCTCCGAGAGCTAAAATGCTTTGCCCAGGGTCAGAGTCAAAGGCTCAGTCAAAAACGTAACACCTGCCGATTGCACTGAGGTCCAGGACACCATCCAGGCTACTTCTGAGGTGCCACTGATCAAGCCAAGTAGCACGGCAGAGAGGCAGCCTGTTCTGGGGCCACAAAAACTGGAGCTCATCTCCTGGCTTTGCTTCTCACTGTCTGTGTGACGTTGGGCAAGTTGTTGAAGCTCGCTGAGGCTCCTGACCTGCACAATGACCAGGTCTGGGGTAAGGTTATAAGGAACCAACCATTAGACACAAACCTTGCCTTCAAGGGGTTTGCAACCCAGTTCACACCACCCTCCCACCCTCCCCTCCTCCCTCCCTACATCAATCAGTGAGTGAGTGAGTGAGTAACTAAGTAAGTAATCAGAGGTCACCCAGAAAAAAAAAAAGTTAAATCTAAATGTGAACCAAAATATGCTTAATTGTAAGCTACAGATGTCAAGCATAACTTTGCAAAGAGAACTTGAGGGTAGTACCTGAAAAACCAGAATGCAGGCTGTGTGCTTTGCATTCCAACACCTTTGGATCACTGACTCCAAGCCTGCATTAATGAAGTGCCTTATGAATACAGTGACCTAATTCTATCACAGAAAGAAGTCAATTATACCCGGTGAGGTAACTTGTTTCTTTCCCAAGGCCTTCAAGCAGAGCTATATCTTAGCAGCATTGGAAGACACACACACACACACACACACACACACACACACTCTCTCACTCTCTCTCACTCACTCTCTCTCTCTCTCACGCTTAAATTGGGAAAGATTCTTACGTTACAGGTGATTCCAACACCTGTAACACTACGTCTCTCCACTGAACTTTACATCTCTCCACTGAACTTTAGGGACTACAGCAGTATTCCCATATGCTCTACTGGCTTAGTATAGCTTTTCTACAAGAAAGTGACCCCTCTCCACCCTCCCGCCAAAAAAAAAAAACCCCTCAGATCTGAAATTCTTGCAGTTCCAGATGTGAGCTTCTTAAGAACACGTTGAAAAGTGGAGGACAAATAAGAGAGATAATTATACTACAACTCTGTCATTTGAGAACCACCATCACCAAATCATCAGTCCAAAAAATCATAAGCAGCAAGCTCTACGGAGCTTGCTCTAGGGAGCAAGCATTTAACTGGCATTTATCTTTCAAATCTTGACCAGAAAGGCAATAATGAATGAGGCCCCGGGAAGCCGGGGAGAATTAAGGATCGCATGGCCTGCTGCGCACGCCGGCCGGCTCTGCCTGCGGAGGGAGGCCCCCAGCCCGGCACAGCAGCTGCCCGCCCGTGTGGAGACCTAGCCCGGGAACGGTGAGAACAAAGCTGTGTGCCCATCGCAGCAGGTCGGGAGCCCCGGGTGCTGATGCTTCCCCGGTCTTCCCGCTGCCCTTCCAGGGTACAGCGGAGGTTTGTGCATCCAGTGCACCTGCGTTCAACCAAGCCTCTGCTCCACCGTTAATAAACCTTTCCTTCCTTGAGACACAGAATCTCCACTTTTCCAACCATAAAAGCAGTTTAACAATACGACCAGTTAGGGTTTTCACTTAAAGGCCTCGGCAGAGGGCTGGGCACAGAGAAAAGTTCAACTGTGACAATTAATTAATTCTCGGGTGTGCACTGAACAACAAGATCTCCTGCCACTATTCTTTCTGGGTTGCTAAGAGGTACCAGGAAAGTCATTTTTTGAAGAATGCTAAGTGTTGGTCACTGAAGCAAGAAAAATCAGGAGTTGGTAGAGAGGGGGAAGAGGAAGAAAGGCATGTTTATAGTCAACGTAGAACATTTGATGAGCCATATAGGTCAAATGTCGTCATAGAAGATTAAATGATAAACGCACCAGGAGTTGCAAAATCAAGCATCTACAGGATCTGGCGAGCAATGCTCCCGAGTGAGGAGGCCCAGGGACGTCAGCAGAGAATGCCGTGAGCTGCTGACCCAGACAGCATACTCTCCAAAGGGAAGAGGCCGCTAACACTGCTGGATTGTTCACGCTCACTGTGGGCAGATCTTCTTCTTCAAGATAGGATCCGAATCTGGATTCTTAAGTGAAATTTCCTGCTGTCTTCCACATGGTTCAGGCCAAGCCAAACTACGTCTCCAGTTTAGAAGATCAGCAGTTCCTTCACGAGCTTGACAGGGAAAACGAATCCCACCGCTGCCCTATCCTCGCCTTCCCGTTTCCGGCCCTCCGATATCAACCCCAGAACTGCTCTGCATGTGGACTCCAGGGCAGGATAATGGGAAAAACTGCAGATACGGTTTCAGCCAGATCTGATGGGAATCCTGATCCTACCCATTACTGCCTGTGTGAGTCAGGGCAAGTTAATTAACATGTCTAAACCTCAGATCTTCCCAGCTGGGGAAGAAAATGGGAATAAAACACACCTAGGGCACGGGCTGCTATGAGGGTTGCAGGAGAAATCAAGCACCAAGTTCAAGGCCTAAGACAAAGGAGACACTGAGGACATGTTCATCCTTTTCTACCATTTCATTTCACTCATTTAGAAAGCCAGCTTACAACTAACAACATCGCAACACAGTTAATAGTCAAAGGATCATATCAGTGGTTGGCTGGAAAAAACCTAGAAGGTCTCCTCTAAGCATCGACGCCGTCTAACCTCAGGAATGGCTGTGAAACCCAGGACTGCCACAGACATCACATTCTTGGGAGGTTTATGTCAGCTCTCAGCTAGGGGACCAGCAGGTGGCATGACAGGGCCCCTGCCCATCAGTGAGGTCCTGGACCCAAGCCCATGACTACAGCTGAAGCAATGCTGATTGCAACACCCTGCAGGTGCTGGGACGCGCAGAGTATGCACAGTGGCTCTGCTGTAAACTGCACGGGGGACCCGGGAGCTTCGGTGCTGCTGCTGAAGAAAGAGCAGGCAGATGAGGCTCAGAGGCAACTGGAACGAAGCTCTCGGAGCAAAAAGATCAAATGAGTCCTCACGGGGCGGCTGAAACCACAAGCCACGCAACAGTTCTCAGGTGGTGAGAAATGGGTTTCACCCCGTGTCTAACCCATCAATCATTAAATGCATTCTACTGTGTACCTACGACATGCAACAGGGGCTTGTAAGACTTAGCCCATACCCTGCACAGCTGTGCCAGATGCTTCACAAACATCCTCACTTCAACCTCACCCCATAATGGATATATCATCACACCCACTGTACACATGAGGAGATGGAGGCTGAGAAAGCTGAAAGGCAACAGAGCTGGGGTCGGCACCACACTGCCACCGTACTCGGCTAGGGGTAGGAGCAAGGGTTTTTTTGTTTGGTTGGTTTTTGTTTTGTTTTTTTTTAAGCCAAGTGAGGAAAATATTTAAAAATGTAAGACATGAAATGAGAAGCTTAGCAGAATCTTCCATCAGTACTGTATCTACCTCTATCCCCCACCCTCTCTCTCTTTTTCCCATGGTAAGCATAGTGTTTTGTTCTTTTTTTTTTTTTTGGAAAGAGTTGTCTGAAATCATTCCCTTACTTCCTCACCTCACAAGTATTACCCAACCCTCTGTCATCAGTCCTCTGCTCTGCCCCTACTTCCCCCCCTCCCCAGCCCCTGTACTCAGGCAGCACGACATATGCAGCCCCGGCAAAGACCAACAATGACCTCTCTGTTACTAAATCCCATCCAATGGCGCTTGGCTGTCCTAGGTCTCTTGACTTCCCTGCAGGATAAAACTAGTTACAATTTCTCATTTCGTAAACTCCCATCTTGGTTCACAGGACATTAATCTTTTCCGATAATCCTTCCAATTCTCTGAGCACTCCTTCAGGCACTTCATTTTCCCGAGAATTGCTCCTTAAAAACTTCGAAGTCAGCCTTCTCCTATTCTCACTCTACTGGGCAGGTTCATCCTGGGCAACCTCAGCCACTCCCATCGCTTTTTCTATCACAGATCTTCTGTTGATCTTAAATGTACCTCACCAGCCAGGAGCACTTCCCCAGGCTCCAGACCTCTGTCTTCAATTCCTTAGTAGGCATCTCCACATGGATGCTACATGGGCATCCTGAAATCAACAAATCGAAATCTGAACTCCACCCATTCTTTCATGTGCTCCTCCTCTCATGGGCCCTAACATCAGTGCAAGAGACCGACATCCACTGCCAAATACTGGGAGGACACAACACTCCTCTTCCCTTTGCACCAACATCAGTCAGCCACTCACTGCTCAATATGCCTCAAATCTGTCACATCTCTCCACCACTCAAGGCCATCATCATCTCCCCAGCAGACTACTGCACGTTACCTTGGGCTGTGCTCAGCATTTCCACGTGCTCCTTTCCCATCAGACCTTCAGCAAACCTGCCACAACCCAGGCATCGAAGCTGCCATGGAACCTCCCTGATCCCTGCTTCCCGTCATCAGGGGACACCTCTACCTCTGGATTTCTATAACATCCCAACCTCTCACTCTGTATTTTGTGGTCTGTTTACGTCTGGATCCTCAAGTAGATTCTAAATTCCTTAAGGGCAGAAACTTAGCCTCCTTTACCCTCTTTTTAATCCCAGAGCATGGAACATGAGTAGACTTTGAGAAAATGACCTCACAGAAAAGGTCAGATTCTGGTTGACACTGAAGGGGAGGTAGAGATTCCCAAGGTAGGGAAAGAGGGGGAGAAAGGAGGTCATGCAGGAGCAGGAATGGGTATGAAGAAAAATCAGGGGCTAAATACAAGGCATGCCCCTGAGAGGCAACAGTTAGGTTAACGGAGAGAATTCCTGATCAGACGAAAATGATCTTGAATTTCATGTAGGCAAGGATTAATGGAAATAACACAAGCAAAACACTACGTTCACAAAGCACATAATTTACAATCATATATTCTAATTTAACCTCATAATGATTCTATAGAGTAGGTATTATTGTCATCTGATTCAGAGGATTAATTATGGGACAAGAAGGTTTTTCCCAAAGTTGAGTGCCAACTTTTAATTATCAGAACCCAGCATCTTTTGGCTTCCACACTCCATGATCTCCAACAGTAAAAAAATAACTCCTTATATTTCATTAGTAATTGTAATTCAAGAAGTTCCCTGTCTTATCATACTCAGGGTTAGAGAACATGATGACATGGGTAATTTAGAAAGAAGAATCTAGCAACAAGAAGCAGGACACCTTCAAGAGGAGAGAAGCAAGAAGCAGGAAGACCAGAGAGGAGGTCACTACAGGGCCACACATGCTACTAGGAGGGCCTGGATCTGGAAGATGACTGGGAGTAGCAAGGTGAGGACAGAAACAAAGGAATGACATTGTAACAGAAGAAGTAGAAAGACTAGATAAGTGACTGACTAGATGGGGGCAAGGAAGAAAGAAAGATCCAATCCAGTACTGAGGTCTTAAACTCTCTCGACTAAGAGATGAACCAAATATTCATAAACAGGGATGAAAGGAAAATGATTTGTGCCAAAGAAAGGAAAGACTTAATAAAGTTTAGAAATGCTGAGTTTGAGGAACACAGACAGACGACACACTCCAACGTACACAGTGGACTGAAGTCTGGGGAAGGGAAGATTGTAGAAGAGAGGTGATGGCCGACCATCCAAGGAGGCATGAACACTCATGAGAAAAAGAAAATGAAAAAATGAGGAGCCGTGGCCTAAATTAGGGGAAGCATTTCATCTAGAGAAGCTAGCATAAGAGACGAAGGAGGCAAGAGGATACTCTCGTAAGCCAGTTGAGGAGAATAAAACATCTCATTTCCCAAACCTGGAAAACAAATTGGACTCCAGAAAAATCCAAATATCATGTCTGAACTAATTAAAACCCAACTCTCTCATATAGTTTCAATAGGAATTAAGAAAATGGGAGTATGGATGCCCCCAAAGTACAAATAATCACCCACAGCCAGGGTCTCTGGATTTTGAACCAAATTCTAAAAGAAGAAACTCATAAATGAATCATCCAGATCACTAAGCAGTGCCCCTCACCTACTTCAAGGGGTGGAAACTCTTGCTAAACGTATTTTGCATTTCACTATCTTCTTCAAGAGGTGATAGGGAATGTGCTTATTAGGTACTTTTCCCTGGCCTTGAAAACTCATCCATTATTGCACGGTGAGTTGCTAGCTTGTATCTATTCCTTTCCTTTTCTGTATACTCTTTGTTCCTTTTTAACTTCATTCAAATATAATTTACATACCATAATTTTCATCCATTTTAAATGTACAATTCAATGAGTTTTAATTAATTTATAGAGCTGTGCAACCATCATCATAATCCAGTTTTTATCACCCTAATAAAACCCCTCATACCCATACAGTTAGTCTCCACTTCCACCCCTAGCCCTAATCTACTTTCCACCACTATAGATTTGCCTCTTCTAGACATTTCATCTCAATGGTATTTTGCATCTGGCTTCTTTCCCTAGCAAAACGTTTCTGAATTCATCCATATTATAGGTGTATTTCACTCCTTTTTATTGCTGAGTGGTATTCCATTATGTGACTTTACTACCTTTGGTTTATCCATTCATCAGTTGACATTTGGGTTGATTCAACTCTTCACTATTATGAATAATGCTACTAAAAACTTATGTGCTACTTGCATATAAGTCTTTGCATAGGTCTATGTTTCCATTTCTCTTGAGTAGATACCTATGAGTGGAATTGTTGGGTCATAAGATAAATTTAGGTTTAACTTTTTAAGAAACTACCAAACTGTTTTCAAAGTGGTTGTATGATTTTAAATTCCCACCAGCGGTGTACAAGGGTTCCTATCTCTCCATATCCTCGGTGACATTTCTAATTGTCTTTTTTATTTATAGCCATTCTGGTTGATGTGAAATAGTATCTCACTGCGGTTTTTATTTGAATTCCCCTAATGACTAATGATATTGAGCATTTTTTCATGTGCTTTTGGTAAAATGTCTATACAAATCTTTAGACCACTTTTTAGTTGGGCTGTTTTCTCCTTATTAGGAAGTTGTAAAAGTTCTCTGTATGTTCTGAATTTAATCCTTCATCAGAAACATGATATGCAAATATTTTCTCCCAGCCTCTGTTCCGTGTCCTCCTTCATGGCTGTCTGCTATCTCTTACTGCTGCTGTGGCTCACCCACTTCTAGACACTGCTTTTCCTCCAGTGTGGATAAGCCATATTGGATTTCTTGTTATCAAGTAAGGTATAAGTGAAGCCAAAAAGATGGAAAACCACATAACTTGCCCACAGAGGAACAGAAAATTAGAGATGTCTTTCATGTAAACTCCTTGAAATGTTTCCATGAGAAGTTGGATTCAAGAGAAGAAGGTTTGCTGAAATCCAAGGGTCATTATTATGAAGTTTAGAAAACTGCCTCAATCCCAGTAAACTTTAATAAGTGAAAAAAAAAAAAAGTAGGGTTTTACCTCCTTGCCTTACTTTAAAAACACTGCAACACTGGCACTCAAAAAGGCGGGAGTCTAAGAGCCCTAATCATTGTCTATGATCCATTAACCAATGGATACCTTTTGACCACCCACTATATACCACCTACCCTAGCGATTCAAGGTGAGAGGCATGGGCAGGGCTTCTAAACTCTCAAAAGAGATGATTGGTGGATGGGAGGATATCACTGAAAATCCGGACACCACTTTTTCCATCTACTACCAAATCCAGCACCTGAACTTCACGTGTTACTAGGGAGCAGGAGAGAAGGACAAAGTAACAGAGAAAGAAACATGTGCCTCTCCACTTGCAGCCCAATTCTTAAATATACCTTTGCCTCCAAAGTGCTCTCTCCCTGCTGACTCAGCAGATGCAACTGCTTATGCAACCAGAAGATTGCCTTGTATTTGGAGGGGACGAGCTCACTTGGGGGCTCTCTGCAGCTGTGTGGTATAGAAGCAATATTAGTGAGGGGACACGAAGGTCTCACATGGTCTCATTTCATGAGAAACAGTGTGACTTCCCTAAGGGGAACCGCTCCCGAAACACATCTGACTTCAGCAACACACTTATGAAAACAGTTCCCAGGATTTCTTCTCTCTTTGATCAACACCTGAGGGAAGTCAGAAAACAGGGACTAGACACAGAGAAGGCTGCTCAAGGAGAACCGGGGGGGAACCGTCCTACAGCATTCAAAGCAACGTCACGTGCACATGTGGTCTCAGGTAATCCTGATAAAAAGGTTGTGAGGAATCTGAAGCTCAGAAAAGTTAGGGTACTTAGCCAAGATCACACACCAGTCACTGAAAGCTAATCTAATTATTCACTCCTAGCCAAACTTTGAGGTTGGATGGAATACAGTTATCACAGAGAAATACAGGGACTTACAAGACAAACGTTCAAATGATAATAAATTCTTAATGGGAACCTGTGTTTGAGGAACACATAGAAGCCCGCATAAATCTGAGTCCTGATAGGGATTTTTTTAGGGCCTTCAGTCCGAAATTCCAAAAAGGTCAGGTGACGATGAAGGTCACACAGCTGGTTAGTGTAAAGCCAAAACTAGAACCCTAGAGATCACAGGAAGGATTGGATGCTGAATGTATTTGAGCTTATAAAACACTCTTTACATATATCAGTGCTAGATCTCTTAATTTATATACAATTGGAGATTGTTAAAAAGTCTCATCATACATGTATGTAAGTACAGGTGCTGAGGTGAGGGGCTGGGGCGTGTAGAATGAGGCAGAAGCAGGATGGCAAGGCATAGGTTAATATGTCCTGAGAACATTCTTGGACCTAGGTTCTGACAGGCGCCTTACGGACTATGTCACATTATCCTTATCACAATCCTGTTGTATGATTGCTATTATTCTCATTTCAGAGATGAGGACACTGAGTCACAGAGATGTTAAGTAACTTTCCCAGGGCCACACAGTGGCATTCGGATGGAGAGAGCATACACAGAAACGGTCCATGCTTCCTGGCACACTGAAAGAGCACAGAAAAACAGACAATTCTTATGTGGCACAGGTGTTCCTATCCAAAGAATGAGCCTTTTCTGAATCGTGGGGATATCTTTTTTTTTTCTTTTTTTAAAAGTAAAGATCGAAACACGGTGTGTTCAAATTCCTGCCTAACTGTTTCTCTACCCCCGACCCTGGCCCCCAGAAATCAAACCAGGAATAACCTAGCTGAGCCCTGCCTCAATCGTCCCCAAGTGTTTCCTGACACGTATTTTTGTTTACAGTCCCTCAGAACTAAAGAATGGGGCTCAACTTGACACTTGCAAAATTACCAGGTAAGCTGTAGGGAAAAATGCAAAGAAAATCTTACTTGATCAATAACTGTTATTTACACTATGTGGCAATTTAGGGGTTTTAGCGGTCACCAACCAACTAACAAAATAAACCAGCATTCATCCTTGCCTTTCATTAAATGTAAAACAGCAAACATGCAGGGTGGCATCCCTGAGAGAAATTTAACTTGCCGTCACTTTGTTTTTAAGCTTTGTTTCATCTAGAGACCATCTCTAAAAGAACAAGAAAGATTAAACTAATAATTGGGGAAGTTTTTCATACCCAAACTAAAGTACATATTACTTTTCAGATGTAACAGTCTAGATCAAGGTTCACTGAGATTCCCCAAGAGGTCAAGACAACATCTACCTACACTACTGGGTAGCTAGAAAATGATCATGCAAGGGCAGCTGTGCCAGGGGAGTGACACCCTGTAATTTGCGTGACTTCGGTATTTCATTCCCACCTGGCAGGTAGAGCAGTGATATATCGTTGATATTTTCACACTTTGTGCCAAAGTGTGACATGCCCCAACGAGCAACAATGCAGCTTCACCAAAAGCCAAAGGACCAAGATTCTTCAATACATATCATTCAGAATGTGACTGCTATTAATGAGACACAAGTCAAGAGAGTGAACATCTACTAAGTACTAGATACTGTGCTTGAAATGTATGCAGAGCATTTAACTCTGAGAAGATCCAGCAAAATGGCCGCTATTTATTCCATGTTACAAAGTCCTGAAGTGACTGAACCAGCATTGTCAAAGAGGACTGTCTGCAGTGCCCTCTATCTGCCCTGTCCAATACAGGAGCCACATGTGGCTAATGCAACATCTGGCTACAAAGCCCATGCGTTTCTCCAGCACACACAGGCGTACACACAATCCCCCTTGCACACAAACACAGGCAGCCACAGACGCAACACACATACCACAAAACCACTCTCACAAACACACTGGCACAAAATGATGATTTGCTGTGGAACCACTGTTCTTATGTCATTGCCTCTGCTAATTTAATTTAAAAGGAGATGGAGGAGGGGGAGCAGAGGGGAGAATAAGAAAGGGATTTTTACCCTCAATCATCACTGTAATCAAGCTCTGCACTAAACAAACCAGGAATAACATCCTGGGAGACAAGGAGTGTGTGAGCTGTGAGAAAACAGCCTTTACACTGTAAAAACAGCTTCTACTTTTTCTTAATTGAATCACCAAACTACTTGTCATTAAAAATGTTCCCTAACCTGGCCAAGCTCTTTACTGACAGCAAAGAACAACATGATAAAACCGCCTGGGGAAAGAAAGCCACTCACTTTTAACGGTCTTTGTTCTTGAGTGGGAACATTGCAGAGAAACGCTTCTGGACATAGCCACAGGCTTTGGAAAAACTGGGGCAATGATACAGAAGAGAAGAAAGGCTGACAGGAAAGAATATACCACAGACTTAATTCTAAAAAAAAAAAAAAAAAAAAAAATCTATGTCACACAGAACTCTCTATATTAAGTTCTGAACCTTCCAGAGCAACCCACAGATGGCTATTCCTGCTTCTCAGGAACCATTTTTCTCTCTACTACCATATTATTGCATAGGATAACCCGTAACAGGCTGTAACCACTAATTTGTTTAAGCTGCCTCATAAATGTAGAATTTGTAAATTAAGTAATAAACAAGCCCAAGCCTATTCCATTGAATTAAGAAGTCCTATATTCTAGAACGTTAATCCCATACATAAACTAAAGAAGTAAAACTGTGAGGTGACATGATCAGTAGACTGTCTCAAAGCCACGAAACGGTTCAATAATCACTGTGGGACAAGGTTACTCGTACCTGATATTATTTATGACTCAGAGTATCTTTAAGGACTATTTCTGACATGCTGATTTAAGACTGTGTTTGATAATAAACATAACTGATCAGTAAATCATCATTTAGTAAGAGTGCTTGTTCCTACAATTAAAACTTTAAAGTATATCACAAACAGACACAAAATCCCTACCCAACCCTGAGAAGTACGGGTCCTTCCGTTCCACAATGGATAAGCACAGCAGATCCAGGGAGCCAACACTAAGGGTGGAAATACTCCATGCCTATTATGCTAGGGTTCGTGAACCATTCTACTTGCATTTACAATGGTTTTGAAAATCATTCCTTAGTAATTGTTACAAGGTATAACCAGTGTTCCAGGAGATGATGTAGCTGCCCCTTTTCAGGCTGGGTCCCTCAGCTAGACCACTTATCCTGATTAAAAGTTACCTGTCCTGTCTCTACTTGCCTTAGGGTTCTATTCTGGGTTAGACGAAAGTAACTGCTAATAGTTTAACTGGGGAAATTAAGTCAAGCAGGTATCTTAACCCAGGTAAAGCTGCACATCTTAAGAAGCTTCTAAGGTCATGGATGCTGATGTAGATCTGGTGGAACAAAAGCTGCCAAGCCTGAGACACTTCATTAAGTCAAAATAGGCTTGAACGATACTGTTCCAAGACAATATTTGAAACTGGCAACAGTAGTACAGACGGCAGCTGAATCAGGCATTTTAAACTTGTAAAGCTTAATAATACTGTGGGTCTCATCATTAACAGGCTAGTCCAGGTATAAATTACCAGCCTGTGTAAGGACGTTTAAGCCAGGGAAACCAGTTTTTAAAAACACCTGTAGCAGAGAATAAAAGGGAAAGAATCAGAAAGAAGACAAGGTTACTCGGGAAGAGCCTACACTTAAATTTCAGGCAGCAATTTAAGAACCTGTTTTTGGATTATAATCATCAAAACTATCTTCCTTGGCTCACTTCTTCAAAGAAGGGAAACAAAATATATACTTTGCTGCCTGTCATGTAGGGAAATGAGGGCTAAATTCATGCTGTTAGCTCTAAAACAAAATCATTCCAAAACATAATTGTAATTATAGTAAACATTATTAGTGAGACGTGAAAATTCAGAAATGACCTTCCTTGTAAACTTACATCCAAACAGTTCATTTGTAAATTGTTAGTTCCAGTTTAAAAAAAAAAAAAGACAAAACATAACTGGATGGCCAAGAGATTTATGGGGGGGGGGGGGGGGGGGTTGCCCAGAGGGACTGCTGACAGCTATTCAGGTCTGACCTCTGTGGAAGAGAGAGGGGAGCAAGGAGGCGGAGTAGGAAGATTCAGACTTCAGTGTAGTTTGAAGGAAGTTTTGACCAGACTGATGAAAAGTCCTCCAGCCAAAGTCACTCGTCAGAAAAACCCCTACTGTCCCAGGAACAGGCTTGTCTTAGTATCATGTGCTCAGTTACTGGCTGGGAGCAGTCCGTGGGAAGCGTGGCATCAGCAAGAAAACAGTGCTGGGTTCAGAACACTGAGCTGGAGTTGCCCATCAATTACACTCCCTGCAGTAGGAGATCTGAGAGGCCCGTTCTCATGGCTGTCATGCAAATCCAATGTTCATAAACCATTTCACTGATTATATGATACAGTGGTATGGTACAGGTCTTCAACAACATGAACTCAAAATTCCAAAAT
The DNA here is from genome assembly GCF_028023285.1 of Balaenoptera ricei. Lineage (NCBI taxonomy): Eukaryota > Metazoa > Chordata > Mammalia > Artiodactyla > Balaenopteridae > Balaenoptera > Balaenoptera ricei. The sequence continues at coordinate 7,024,179 of NC_082642.1, forward strand.
AGCAAAAGGTTTAAAATCTTCATATTCTCAGCACAATAGGTATAATCTAGACTTGTAAATTAAAATAGGTACCAGACTGCAATTATTTTTAATAACTGTCCTCCTTGATAATGAATTTAAATATCAATGACAATCGTTCCTTTTTACTTCTCTTCCTAACACTGGTCCCTAAAGTTTTTTTTTTTTTAAAGTTATACAATTTTTATTTATTTATTTATGGCTGTGTTGGGTCTTCGTTTCTGTGCGAGGGCTTTCTCTAGTTGCGGCGAGCGGGGGCCACTCTTCATCGCGGTGCACGGGCCTCTCACTATCACGGCCTCTCTTGTTGCGGAGCACAGGCTCCAGACACGCAGGCTCAGTAATTGTGGCTCACGGGCCCAGTTGCTCCGCGGCATGTGGGATCTTCCCAGACCAGGGCTCGAACCCGTGTCCCCTGCATTGGCAGGCAGATTCTCAACCACTGCGCCACCAGGGAAGCCCCCCTAAAGTTTCTTAAGTATTATAAAAAAAAAAAGTCACGGGCAAAAAATTCAAAATGATCTGCTAGTTTTACTCTTTCCCAATTCTTGATGATTAAATAGCTTAAAACTAAGAGAGAGAAAAAGGTATTTCAAAGAGCCTGCCAAAGACTGCACTAAAAGAATAACCACATGCTACCATTCTGTTATATAAAATTCTAATTTTCTGCTCCCAAATTTTGTTGATTCTATTTGTAAGGATATCAAACACTGAATTAAAAATCTAATCAAGGTAATTTTCACTGGTATATTTATTTTCATTTTCAAACAGTTAGCATAGAGAACCAGAAATTCACATTTTACTCAAGGGACTTGGGGGTGGGGGATTTAGGGGTGAGGTCACCAGTTCTTTTTTTTTTTTAATTTTTTTTGTCTGTTTATTAAAGTATAGTTGATTTACAATGTTAGTTTCTGGTGTACAGCAAAGTGATTCAGTTATATATATATATATATATATATATATACACACACACACACACACATATTCTTTTTCATATTCTTTTCCATTATGGTTTATTACAGGAAATTGAGTATAGTTCGCTGCACCATACAGTAGGACCTCGTTGTGTGAGGACACCAATTCTTTAGGCACTCAAAATATTCACAGTGCAATAAATTGAGTCTTTAAATTACTAAAGACATTTTTTAACTAGCCCGAAACGGCAACAGTTCAGCCTGTGAGGAAGCCCAGCAGTCTGTAGGGCATGCATGCAAAACACTGAAGTGATGTCTCCCCGCTTCTCCTACAGATAATGAGCTGCACGGTCCAGGGAATCACACCCCGAGTAACACAAGCGATGGACCCGGAAAGAACACCACCATTAACAACGAATTTGACACTGTCATCTTGCCTGGGCTTTACCTCGTTATATTTGTGGCAAGCATCTTGCTGAATGGTCTAGCAGTGTGGATCTTCTTCCACATTAGGAATAAAACCAGCTTCATATTTTATCTCAAGAACATAGTGGTTGCTGACCTCATAATGACGCTGACATTTCCATTTCGAATAGTCCACGATGCAGGATTTGGACCTTGGTACTTCAAGTTTATCCTCTGCAGATACACTTCGGTTTTATTTTACGCCAACATGTACACTTCCATCGTGTTTCTTGGGCTGATAAGCATTGATCGCTACCTGAAGGTGGTAAAGCCATTTGGCGACTCTCGCATGTACAGCATAACCTTTACAAAGATTTTATCTCTTGGTGTCTGGGTGTTCATGGCTGTTCTGTCCTTGCCAAACATCATTCTAACAAATGGTCAACCAACTAGGGAAAATATTCATGAGTGCATGAAACTTAAGAGTCCTTTGGGAGTGAAATGGCATAAGGCCATCATTTATGTCAATAGCTGCTTGTTTGTGGTTGTGCTGGTGATGCTGATAGGATGTTACATAGCCATATCCAGGTACATCCACAAATCCAGCAGGCAATTCATAAGCCAGTCAAGCCGAAAGCGAAAACATAACCAGAGCATTAGAGTGGTCGTGGCTGTGTTTTTCACCTGTTTTCTACCCTATCACTTGTGCAGGATTCCTTTTACTTTTAGTCACTTGGACAGACTTTTAGATGAATCGGCACACAAAATCCTATATTACGCCAAAGAAATGACACTTTTCTTGTCTGCATGCAACGTGTGCCTGGATCCAATAATTTACTTTTTTATGTGTCGCTCATTTTCAAGAAGACTGTTCAAGAAATCAAATATCAGAACAAGGAGTGAAAGCATCCGATCACTGCAAAGTGTCAGAAGATCAGAGGTCCGCATATACTATGATTATACTGATGTGTAGGAGTTAAAGGCCACGAGGCCTTCTCTTGTTTGTTGAAGTCAATATGTACAAAGTGTAAATAAATTTGTCTTTTGATTACCCTCGCTTGAGCCCATCGAAATATGGATGAAAAGAGAACTGAAATGATATGAAATTGGGGTATAATTTGGAACTGAGAAAAACATTACGGCATACCAAAAAAGTGAAATTAACAAGAGGTGGTGTGTCGCTGAGTGGCAGGGATCATGGCTCAAGGTTGAAGGAGCAGATTACAGGTGCAGAAAAGGCCACAGCAATGCCAGCGCACTGCAGGAAATGCTTCCAGGAAATGCTGGTGCTCTGAAGCCACTTCTGAGAGAAGAGGAAGTAGAGAGAACTCTATCTAACCTTGATCCCTAAGATTTGGGAAAGAAAATGCTGTTTTCAACACAGCTCATTCACTGCAGATGTAACTGAGTAAATATGGATTGCTAGGTCTTTCTGTCATTGTATCTATGGCCCATACACAACCTTTAGCCATTATCCCCTGTCTGTGTTTATTTATGTCTTATGCACATGAGAAAAACTTGCACAGTGCAGGGGGTAGGCAAGAAAGTTCAACTGTGTTTTTTTAAACAACGCATTTGAAAGACTTAAGTCAATTAACTGATTTTAAACTTAGGTTATTTCAGAGAAAAAAAAAAGTGTGACAACAAAAAAAAAAGAGTATTAAGACAAGTAGATTTTGGATAAAACACTCTGAACTTATGTTTGCCATTATTATACCCTATGCTGCATTTGAATCCTCATGTACTAAGGGTAGGGAAGAGAATGTGAAGGCTTGGTTAATAATCAAGTATATATAGTTTATTCAAAAGCCACTTAATAGTCCTTATTTTAGAAAAACTAGAGTTTTAAAATAGTCTTCCTTTTGAGCTATATCCCATCATTAATAGGGATATCATTCGTTTAAAAGTAACACCTTCAGTTGAAGAACGGAGATCAATAAATCAAGTCAAAAAAGATTGAGTAGCTTTTAAAATCTTAGAATAGTTTCTCCTTCGACATAAACCTTTGAGCCTTCATTCTTTTTCAAAGCCTTCAGCTGCTTGACCACTGACTAGATGCCTGATTTGTTCCTAACACTCAACAAGGAACCAAGGGGAGCATTAAAAGAACAGGAGTGAAGGCATGTTTGCTGAGGAAAAGGGAACATTACCGGTTAACGGAGACAAAGCAGACATACACATGCAAAACAGTACAATATTTTCTTTAGACTCCTGTAAACGATCTGCGAACTTCTAAAAAGCTAAAGTGAGAAAAAAGAAGTCAAATATCCCACTCAAAAGTGATATTACCCACTTCCCTGTGTGTGTGTGTGTGTATTCTGTTAAAGGCATGTTCACCTTAGAACCTAAAAACTAAGAACCTACCATCTTTAATAGCATCAAATGGCTCCATTTGGTGCTCTGAAATTTACCAAACCCCAGACTTCATTTAATCCTCTAAAATTCAGGCCTCAGTCTAAGAGGTCCTTAAAATATTTCAATTCCACTTTCATGTTTCTAAAACTGGATTGCTGTAGAGTTAGTGGGTACATTTTATGTAAGGGTGGCTTTATTCTCTGAAATTACATGATTAAATCAATGGGACATGTTAAAACATTGACTTAGGAAAAAAATAGAAAGTATTATCCCTATTTTTTTAAAGCCATATTACAAAAACATCAGAATCATACTGCTTGTTTTTTACACCAATGCTCACATCGTGGTCACAAAAATTACTTATCCAGGCCAACCAAGAATGAATCATTTATATGACTAACATAATATCAACAGGAATAGCATAAAATATTGTGCTGGTGTCATAAGTTAATACAAACTACTGCATTAATATTGAAGAAAACAAGAATTCTATTTGACTGGTTTTCAATTAATTGATAATTTGGAAACAATCTTAAACTTGAAATCTAAAATTTCTTACATGAAGCCTTTGGATTATAGTCAATATTTCAGGACCCTCTTAAGGCAGCAATAAATAACAAAGTTATTCTTTATTTTATGCAAATGAGAAACATATTCAGATACTTTCAAAAAGAAATTTTTCTATTACTCATAAAACTTACATGCAGAGAAACTGACCTAATAGAAAATCTTCAGTGGATTACTAACTCTGTTATATTCATTATACCATTCATACCATTTTATTCGCATTTCCAAACAGTATACCAGAATTTTGTTTCTCAACTAAAGCTTCAAGGGAATGGTAACTAGGAAAATCCATAAATTTAGGTAAATAGCTAAGCCAAAATTGTGCATAGAGACAGTACAACCTAAAACACAAATTTTATGATCACTTTGGAGAAATGTGATATACAAGAAAAAACTAAACAAAAAAACAAGGGCAAAATAAAGCTTGGGGGTCACTTAAATCTCATAAATAGAGATTTTTCTCCCAGACAGAACACCTCAAGAAGACAGCTATCAAATCAATAAATACTTACTAGGCGCATACCATGTAAAAAAAAAAAAATGTCTAACATTATATTTACAATAATCTTTGGCTATATCTAAGTGAATTATAAAAGTAAGTATTTCTTAAGATCAAACATTTTCAAATTTCAACATAAACATCTGGTAGATGCTGACTTAGCTCCCGTCCCCAGCCCTCTAGCACCATCTAGTGGTAAAATTCATGAAACAACTGAAGAAAACGACTCCTGTCCTATTTACTGCTTCCGACTGACTACACAATTACATGGCCTAACCCTTCCCCGCCCCCCGAGTCTTCCTTCGGTCATCTTTAATGCTAATGTACACAAAAAACAGTCCTGGAGCTGCCTAGACAAATGTATGATGGAAATGTTTAAAAAAATAATTAATACCTATAAGAAATTATCTTACAGATGTTAAAAAAACTAAAAAGGTTGCAACATACATGGATTTCACAGGGAAAATGGAACAAATACTGACTGCTCTTTCTTGACGTACAAAAAAATTTTAATTAAATATAAAATGATTTATTAGAGTTTATTTATTAGAGTTGAAGAAGGAGGAATAAGACTGTCCGTGTTAAAATTTTTAACGTATCAAGAAATGCATGGGATTCAAATGGCAACTTTTATTTTGAATATTCTGAAGTTTTTCTTATAAGCTACAATAACAAGAAATCATCTAAAATGATTTTTAAAATGGTGTAATGTGGCTATTAGACCACCTATCTTTTCTTCTTCTCATTTGAAAACGCAAGATATGGAACTAAACTGGAAATTCCTTTCTTTCAAACAGCTTCACTGGCAAGTGTTCTTGATAAAGTGGCCAATTTCTCTTTGAATAATGCCAGAGAATATCCACTGGTTGCAGCAGTTCTCAGAAATGAGCCACACATCTGATTAAATCAGCCTAGCTTAGGAACAAGAATCTAGAATAGTCACCAGATTGCCCAAAGCTTCCAAGTCTAAGTTTAGGTTTAAATGTTATAAATAAGACTTTCCAACAACACTCTAGACATGTTTACCTGGGCACACATATAAACACACAGCATGTATAACTAGGGCTAATAGATTTAGTATAACAAACATGACTCAGCTCCTTAACCTATGATAATTTTTAAATGGTCCTTAGAAACAAACCTTAAACATCACATCCCATGATTGTTACTACTAGCCCATACCAAAATACTTTCAGTAACAGTGAAGCCATCTGTCAAGTATCAAAAATAAATATCTCTGTGTTTCTTCAAAAAGCCTGAACCATATCACCAGTGTCTTTAGATTTTTATGTGCTGTTTTATGCAGCTAGAGAAATGCCACCATTAAACACAATGGAAAAATGAATAAATATATAAGGACATGAATACTGGGCAGAACACTTACATGATATAAATTTGGAATCATCTAGATCTGGGCTTCTCAACCCCATCAAACCCAATGCACTCTTTCTGTGAGATATATTTCAACCTATTTTTAGTACAGTGATATGAAAGCCAGACATAATATAACCTATCTACACGCACAGACCTCACTCTGCGTGGTAGTGTGGGACCATAAAAATATGGACTGCATCACTTTCTCTACCTCATCCAAGGAGGCTCCTTAACCCTTGAACTTGATTAACAGCGTCACCATCCACCCAGGCACCTGAACTGGAAATTCTCAGTCATCCTATGACCCCTCTTTCCCTCACCCCTATTAGCAGCCCTGCACCTAATCTTGCAGATCCGCCCTCAGATACAGTGGGCAAGCTAGGCCTCCACCCGGCCTGGCCCTGCATCGGGCTTGCCTCGGGCCGGGGGAGGCTGTGTCGTCTCATGGACCAGCAAGGACCTGGGAGCACAGCAAACCTGGTTCCCACCCCCCACCGTACGCCCAGCTGAAAGGAGAAAACGAACAAACTGCACCATGATTCTAAACTGCCGGCACTGCTGCTAGAGGCCTCAAGTTCTCCCTTCTGTGCCAGGCCCTCACATACTCTTCTTGCCTAGTACTTTTAACACTAAATGGTTATTTTCTAATGAAATAAAAACAGCTAACTTTTATTGGGCACTCCCTACACAGCAGGCATCGTTCTCAGCACCTGACCTGCATCAACTACCTTCATGCCCTTGATAAACCCCTGAGGAAGCACCAGTATTACCCTAACGTTCTCAAGGTCACACAGGTCAGAAAAGCTGTTGCTGGGATCCAGACTCAGGGCACCTGGCTCCAGAAGTTCTGGTTTTAACCACGGCTCAATACTGAAATGAAACGCATGCCTCAAGGTATTAATGATACGACCAAAAGCCTTGCAAATTATTTATGTTACCGAATGCTAGGAACACAAACTATTTCACCACTGAAGATAAGGCTGGGGTTGAAGTTGAGAAGCACTCTTAAGCAAAGCCTCAATAATTTCTTTACTAAATATGAAAGATTATACTCACTATTAAGAGAACATTAAGTTAAGCCTATCAATCACACATATGTGATCATTTTACTCCCTTATAATTCAGATGAGCATATAGTTCATGATCAAAACCTAGATAACTTTTGAGAGTGAAAGTGTCACTTACTGAGCTGGCACGGGTGTAAACTGAGACAGTGTGGGCAAACCTGTAGGCAGAGCACATCTGAAAATTCGCGTCTACATTAGGATTGCGTTACCCAGTTAAACAAGCAGCTTAGGACAAGGAAAAAGGGCTCAGGGAATCCAGCCATTTCATCAATGAGAGGCCCCACGGTGAAGCTTCTTCCATCCAGTTTACTAACACAAACTGGGAAGCCCTGGATGCTGGATTAGCAGCTATTCAACAAAGATCTCTAATGGAGGTTTCCTGGGTGGGTGGAACACGGTTTCTAGGTTAGTGCTCGCTGCTAGCGGCTTTGTTCAACGCAACAGGAAAGAACCCAGCTCACCCAAATTGAGTATTTTTATTTGCCCTGGCTTCCTGAAGGAATACATAAGCTAAATTCTAATTTAAATTCTCTCTCTCCTCTACAGCAAAACCATCACAAATCTTTTGTCACACTATTAACGACTAAGTACAAAATTTATGATTGGTATGATTTCAACAGGATTTTAGAGAGGGAGGCTGCATTTGTCCTTCCAACCCACAGGCCTCCATGGACACAACTAAACAAACAGGCTGGTCGGGAGGCTGGGCCACTGAGGGCACTGACGTCACCAACGAACTACAACTCGGGTTAGATAAACACCCTCTACAGGAAGCCTGCTAGGCTCCCGAAGGAGGAGTAGAACATGAGATCCGAACGAGCCTTCCAGTCATGATGAAGTCACACAAGTGGAACCACACGTCCTCATTCAACCCACCTCGTGATCCCTGGGAATAAGACAAGGGCAACACGCACAGCTGCTGCCTGAACAGCTCGTTTGAGGACTAAACACACAAACTTGGCCTCAATGATTCTTCATTCTGATGACACCAACTGGTCCATGCAAAACAGCCTAAGAATCACTGCTGTGCTCCAAATATTAACTAAACAGGTACGTAGCTCTCTACAGCATTAATGGCCTAAAACTACAGAAAAATTTCTCGGTCACGCCGCCAAGGAAACTAAATTGCCGAAGATGACCACACAACACTCACACAAGGCAGAAGCACATACAAGTGTGCTTTAGCTAACAACAGTTTGCTGGACAGAGAAGAAGACGGAGTCTTCAAATTTCAGGTGTGCTTAATCTTGGTGGGGAATAAACAACAACAAAAACCTGCATGACCTCACCCACAGCACTCAGTTAACCTCAGGCAAGTTCCCTGAAGTCTCCCCACCACAAAACCTTCCCCCAAACGTGCTAGCGCCTGCTTTTCACACATCACGCAGCCTGCACAGGCGACATCTGTTTATCAGAACAACTCTGGGAAAGTTTATCTAACTGATAAAAGAAAGGTTCACATATCGAGGCATGGGGAAGTCATTCTGCCTTATACATGAGTTGACTTGAATGTCGTGCTAACAGAACAGCCTGTTTGTGGCCTATCAAACATACACTGTACACCTGCTTTAATTATTAAAGAAAAGGGTGCACAGACCAGAAGTAAAGAAGGCCCTTGTTAAAAATAAGGATTAAATTCTTCCCTTCCTGGGGTGCCAATGTTGGTCCTCCTTTCATGACAAGACTCCCTTCCCAGGTGCCAAGGCCACACTGACTCACTGTGTATGGGCTGATCTTTTTTTGGAAACCATGAAGGAATGTATCCCTGACTTGTTTGATGTTCTTTGTTCTGAGAAGACATAAAACTGTGCTGAAAACCACGTTTCTTCAGAGCATGTTCCTCAGTTATCTGAGAGGCTGTCTCCTGGGCTTTAGTCCTCAGTTTGGCTCAAATAAAACATTTTTCTATTCCTATTACAGATTGTTTATTGATTATTTTCATCGACATAATAAAAATGAAGTATTCATTTTCTATGAGTCTCATTCCGGCCAAAGATTCTCATTCTAGCCGAAGCTTCTCTCAGTGACTTCTGAAGGCTCATTTTCCTAACTTGTTCTAACGATTTACTAAAAAGCTGAGCAGTCGGAGAGCTAAGCAAATAAACCGTCTTATAAAGCAGCATGCAATCCTCTAAGGGACCCATCCTAGGATGAATCATTATGCAGGTCGGGGGTCCAGAAACCTACGGAAGGAACTCAAAAGTGGGCAGATACAAATGAGTAGATGATCTGATGCCACTGGGATAACAGTATTTAAAAATATGCACAGTCCTTGTTTTCAGATTAATTCCATCCTCTCTCTTATCTTTACCTACAGGACCAGAGCATACAGTTGCGGGATATTCCCTGCCTCTCCCCTGTGTGTTTTGGTAACACACATTCACTCAACAAACATTTCTGAGAGCCTGCTATAGGAGCGGGCACTGGGGAGACCAAAACGAGCCAATCAAGGCAGCCACTGCCCACTCCAGCTGAGATTGATATAAAAACACAGGCCATGTGGGAAGTATATGAACAATGCCAAGCTATCAGGGAAACACCCAGAGATAATGACAGGTGAAGTGAGTCTTGAAGGGAGCAGAATGGAAATAATGAGAAAGGATACATTTTGGAGACTCCGAGGGATAAAAGGAAATGCCCTCTTTGGCTTTATGAGCATCTTTCCAAAAATCCATACATAGAAGAGGAAATACATGCACTGAGATTTTATTTTTGTGACTATGAGTTCTCAATGTTGACTCTTTGTTAATATCATCAAACGAAATTCATTCCTTCTGATTCTTAAGGTTAAACCCAATCTAATATTAGCAACACAGAAAACCTGTTTGAGCAATTCAAGTAATTGAGACTAGGTATTCAACTCATGACTCAACGTCAGTGCCTATTTCAAAGTGAGGTTTTTGTTAGCCGTCTACAAAATATGTAAATATTGCACATATCAATTCTTTTTATAAACTGTTACTGGTGCCAATCTTCCAGAAGGTGGAGATATTGTACCAGACATTTGTTTCTCCAAGTATAACTCTCAGATAAAGGTAAGCACACAACTGCCAACGAATTTCCGAGCCTGTCGCTCATTTCAAGAGATTAAAAAAAAAAAAAAAAAAAAAAAAAAGCACTGTTTTACAATATAGTGACTAATCATGTTTTAAAGACATAATTTCTACCACCCTCTTCCACTACCCTAAATCAATGCCCTGACTTTGGCAGGATTTGATGCTTCACATAGAGGAACACAAAAAGGCATGTCTGCATTCCATGTTTTTCTACCAGATCACACTTTTTAAAGCACACCTTCAATTATTTTATCACAAAGCTCGAAAGCGTCATGGTACAGTGAATTATGAACGCCTCACCATGACAATTAAGATCCTCACATTATGCCCCACCCACCTCTGCTGACTTTCCTTCCCTGATGCCTTAGCTTACACCATTCTTTTCGTCCCAGATTGACTTTCACCCCATTCTAGGCATAAAAGAGCCATCTAAGCAAGAACCATTTCAGACACCAGCTCCTTCACAGATCCTTTTAGAGGGCAACTTCCAAACTCACTTCCTTTTTTCTTTTTTTTTTTTTTTTGGCCATGAGGATTGAACTCTGGGCCTCATCAGTGGAAGCGCCAAGTCCTAACCAATGGACCTCCAGGGAATTCCCTAAATTCATTTCCTTTAAATTTCTCTGCACTTTCCTATAATGTTTCTATTGAGCCTTGTACTAAAATCCTCTGTATCCTTAACCCAGTATATTTTTCAATGTCCAGTGGAATCCTGTCTGCAAACATAACCCCCTCTCCAACACACACACACACACACACACACACACACACACACACACACACACCCCACTCTAAATCACTTGTCAGCAAAGCTTTAACTTTTTAAAAATGATGTAACCCAGTAAATAGCTCCTTCAGTTAAAATAGATTCATTGAAAATGTTCATATCTATCTAAATGTCCATCAGTAGGGACTGACTAAATAAATTATGGGATACTACAAAGCTATGGGGAAAAAATGGTATAATTATATAGGGCTAACATGAGTAAGTCCCCAAGACAGCAAGTGGGAAAAAAGCAAATTGCTCTAGTGTGGCTAACCGTCCAGTGGAGCAAGTGGGAAAAACTGGGGATAAGGCAATAACAATAAAGTTGTTTTTGTACCAAAAGATTTTGGAGTAAGGAACAAAATAAGACATTTATAGAAGTAAGTAAACCAGCTTTTAAGGCAGTCCTTGCCAGGCTGGATGGAAATTGACTGGAAACAATAACAGACCTTGGAGGATTCCGTGTATTAGACTCACTCTATTTGTAGTACAAATACACAAGGGATGTTTATATATAACCAGTCTTGTAACTGACAAGGCAGAGTCCCGCCTGGAAACAATGCTGGGGAAAGGAAATGTGTGCATGTGTGAGCATATGGGGTGGGCTGGGGGTGGCGGTCACACCCCGTTATGTGGAGGGTTTTGCGATTAATCAGGATGAAGCCCCGTGGTATTTTAATCCTAGGGTTCCACAAAGGGAAATGGGAATAAATTGAGGGAACATAGAACTAATCGGCATAAATCAAAGCATCAGAGACAAAAGGAAAACAAAACATCGATTATGTTGTCTTTTTTCCTTTTTGGAATCCTGGAAGCAGGAAATATGGCCTCTACCTATTATTATTACTACTACTACTATTATTATTACCATCATCGTTATTATTTTATTTATTTTGTATTGAAACTGGTGTCTAGTGTTGAATAAAGCCACGTCATTTGCGTCGTTAATCATCAGAACAAAATACCTATTTTTTAAAATACACAAAATAGGATCAATAGTTTGTCAAGATAAAATATTTTTGCAAACATTAATAAGATCCTTATTTCCATTTCTAATAGAGAAAAAATGTGTACAAGCTAATCTTTACATTTAAGCATATCCACAAAATACCCAGCATAAATCTCAAGGAAATACAAAATGGTTGCAGGGCCAATTTTACATCCTGCATTGAAATACGTCTGAGTCTTTCACAAATAGGCCCAGGTTTCCACAAGCTCCACACTCTGGGACACCTGAGACCAGTTTTCAAAATCTGGGTGACAGGGTAAGGTGCATAAATAAAGGAAGACTCCACTCCTAAAACTTCCCGGCTAAAAAGGAGTAACAACAGACAGTGTAAGGACAGATTTATATCATTCATTGACATCCAACAGGGAAAAAAAAATGATAAGAGAAGACAGGCTGAAATATAAAACTCAAGGCCCCAGGAGAAGTCAGACATTATTGTTTTTGCTACATAAGCCCCTGATGATATTCTTACTTCCTCCTTGGGTTTCACCTAATCTGTGGATGTTCTAGCCCTATTCTCTGTCTCAAGGTCTCCCTATGAATCTCTCCTCTCACTAATACCACCCAACTGGTCCTCTGATCATCACAATTTCTGCTCTCAGGGCACAGGTCTGCACGGGCGTCCAAAGCTATGGCAGTAATTGATAAGGGCCAGGCAGCTGGAGGGAGCTAGACAAAACAGGAGGCAGGACATCTGCCCGGAGGATAAAAGTTCCTCCAAGGGCTGTAAGATCAGAGGCTCCAAAACAGCAAGGCAGGGAGGCTCACACCTGGCCGCATTTCTGACTTCCCCAGACACTTATGGAAATATAGAATCCTGAGCCAGAAACAAGGATTCTGACTGGTTCATTTCAAGCAGGGTCTTGGAATCTGCATTATTAAAGATCCCCAGCTGGTGTCAATGGCCAGTCAAGTATATAAACAATGACCTTAAAAGAGTCAGAACTGCTTCAGGGTCCCCAGGTGAGCAGAGGGAAAGGAGGACCACCCAGGGGCCCAGGCGTGAAGAGGTGGTAGCTCCAGGTTTTTCTTAAAAGTCTCCCAAACATTTGAAGAGAAACCACAGGACATGCCCTCGCCCTGCTGGCAGTAAGCTCCTATAGCCAAAAACTCTACTAAGGCACACACTCTGCCTTGAAACATGCAATCTTGAGAAGACAAGATGAACAGACAACTCACCAAGTTCCTCCTGGATCCTTATGTTTTCATCTTCCCCAGTTCCAAGGCAAGCACAGCCTTAACCACTAACTCTACCACTCGCCTTGGTATCTATCATCATTATTAGCCTCGCCACTTATTTGCTGCCATCACTCTCTTTACCTCAGATTAAAATGTCATACATGCGTACAACCAGCATTTCCTGATGAGAAAATACACTTTGCCTGTGTTCCCAACAAGGCCTGTCCTACCTAGAGTAGCCGGCTCTCAGATGCTTGATGAATTAATGAACCAGCGTTCACTGTTCATGTGGTTGTAGAAAAGAGCCACTGAACTGGGGAAGGAATCCTAAACTCTGAATCTAAACTCTGGCTGCAAAGTCCAGCCCAGCCACCTCCTCGCTTGAGCAACTTCGTTAAATTCTCCGAAGTTCTACTCTCTCATCTGTAAAAATGCAAAGAGTTGTCCCTCAAATGGTTCCTATGTAAACTGGCTGTAAAAGGATCTAATACAAAGAAAGCGTTCTGCAATCAAGTGTGGGAAAGGTTGTGTATCTGTGCTTTGATCCAGTCCTTGCAGACAAGTGTTCATCTGAGTCCCCCGGCTACCTGCCGATACAACTGCTATAAAGCAGAGGCCACGAACCGGCTTCCCACGAGCCAAACAATCACAGTCAGGTTCCGTTTCGGCCCACGAGACATTAGGCCTACACAATTTGAAAAGTGTCTGACTTAGACGGCATGTGAAACCAGAAGAGACATAGAAGTGCAGTTAAGACCACGAGCTCCAGGAGCGGCTCTGCCAGGGTCCAAATCCCAACTCTAGGAGCTGTGGGACATCTCTCTGCCTCAGTTTCCTCATCTATTAAGAAAGAGGTGGAACCCACCCAGCTCATGGAGCTGTTGTGAGAACCCAACGAGTTAAAACACATAAACACAAAAAAGTGTTTAAAACAGTGCAATCACCACTTGAGGTTCTGACAACACCGGCCCATCCACAGAGGAGGCAACACTGGACCCTGACAAGGTCTAGCTGAGCAGCTGACCCCCTGGGTGGGCCATGAGCTCTCCACGTCTCCACAATTCCTCAGTCCCCAAGAGTCTTACACTTGGTCTACTCCACTTATCTGGACTACCTTGCCATCAGGTGACCACCTGTAGGGCTATCCCTTTGTCCTTGGACTTTGCAACTCCTGGTATCAAGAGGAAAACAAGCAGATCCAGTGAATTTAATTTAATGATAATTTCCACCTGAGTCATGCTGCATACAAACATGGAGCACCCCATGGAGAAGGCAAGAAGCACAAGGGAGCACGGGGACAAATAATTGGTGTTTCTGAGACCCTCAGAATAAACAGAGCCTCCTGCGATAAGTCAGGGAAGTCTTGAGAGCCGCAGTTTAGAGACTGCTAGTGCCAAATCATCCGTTTAATCAGCATAATGTTTACATCTGAAGGACTCCACAATGTGCCCTGGTGATCGTCCTTATGACTCTTTGTCCTTACATGTATTTGCCCACCAGATCTCCGTGCAAGCTGAAGCTAGCAAGCCTCTGTAGGGAAACGGGTGCTCTGAGCCCCAGGGGTCAAAGCAGCAGCCAGGACTCCATGGGCACTGGGGAGGGAGGGGGAATGGGTGTGCCCAGGCACAGCCAAGTGGGAAGCTTCCCTAAACCAGCTCTGGGTCCCTCGGAGCCTCTGCTGAGTCTATTAAGGATCAGGAGTGACTATTGGGTTTGTATGTAAGACTCAGAATAAGCAAATATGCTTCATGAGGGAAGGGACCTGGGTCTGATTTGGTCACTACTTCATCCCCAGTGCCTGGAACACAGCCCACTACACAGTAGGTGCGTGTAAAGTACCTAGAACAGCACCTGGCATATCATGAGCATAGAAATAAGTACTACTGACTATTGTGACTGCAAATGTACGTTATGTTTTTAAGTCAAATTGAACTTGACACGTTAAGCTGAGCCCACAATTCGGCCATGGAACCACCTGAGAGAACACCCCTGCAATGTAGCAGCCTAATAAAGAGCCTGCCAGGGCAGAATTTCTTTCTTATCTGGTTCTGAGTCACACACTCTGATGAGGGATTCGCAGCCAAATTCTGAGTACTTCCATCTCTAACTGCACACGATTTTTCAGTGGGAAAAGACACTGAAGCACTCCTTGGAACATTACACATTATATTATACACCCTGAAAGAAACCAAAAATACAGAGATTTCCTGCCTCTCACTTTCACAACAGTAACATTAGCAGCACACGCTTAGCAAAAGATGAACGCATGATGAGTTTATCTGAAGTCCTACTCGTGACCTGTTGGGTTGCCCAAAGAGTTCGTTTGGGTTCTTCCATAACATCTTACAGAAAAACCGAAACGAGCTTTTTGGCCAACCCAAGATTTGTCAGTAATGCTTAAATGTGGAAAAATTAATGTGGAAAAAAATAATAACAGTACCTCTTATCTAACAGATGGGGTCATGGATGCCAGAATGCTTCTTTACTCAAATGCTAATTCCACATTTTGGGGGAGCCCCGCTCACGACCTGTTTGTTACACTGTGTGGCCTCTGACAAGGAACGAGGAGCAAAACCTGCCCCCCCAAAATGTGTCTCTTAGGCCTGCTGATTATTTTGAGCTGGAAACAATCCAGGCCCCACAGACTCAGGAACCTTTGACCTACCCCCCTAGCTGCCTAAAAGAATTTAGGCAGAGGACCTGTTCCAGGGAGGGAGCTACCACTACAGATACCTACAGTATAATATGAATCAGGTGTGTAGACAGGGAGGGACCTAGCAGAATTTGTTTGTTAAAATGCCTCTCGGGGTCCCGCTGTCTCTGTACGGTACAGCAAATGTTTGTTTACCAAACACTGGCTCTTCTTTCATCTTCCTGTGAATTGCCTTCCTCCCCCTTTGAATTCCCAGACCACCAACCTCAACATCTTCTCTTGTCTTTGGTTGAAGATGGTGTTTGAGTTGGTGGCTTCTGCCATTTTGGTGAGTCACTCAGTTTTCCTGGGTCTCTCCCAGGTACACATGTTATTAAACTTTTTAGTCGGTCTCATGTCAACATGATTCTGAGGCCGGCCCCAGGAACCTAGAAGGGTAGAGGGAAGGTTTTTCCTCCTCCACAAGAGCTCCCTCTTAGGAGGGTGTGGTAGCTAGCCATGTCTTGCTACCTCAGTGACCCCACCAGCTCTCCACCTCTTACCACATGTTGAATTTGGCAATGGCAAAGTTTAAAAGGAAAACCTGCTTAGGTTGTTGCCTGGCTGTTCATGTGCCAGATGACATGGCGACGTCAGGGAGGAAAAAAAAAAGTAGAAAAAAGTTCAAGAAGGAAAGAAAAAAAAAAAAACGAAAAAAAACCGACCACGCTTTTTTATGGATTGCTGAGGAAAAGGAACTAGCACGGAGGCCAGCCCAACACCCACGGAGATCCAAACATCTCTCACTTCCTCCTTGTTTCCATTTCCCAACCATGAGTGAGTTCTAACTGACCAATTCAGCAGAGTGACAGTCGACCGACTACCTCATGGTTTCTGTCAAGTTCCTGATTTTCATCTGTTCCTGAAGATGAGCAAGAACTCTGCGTAGAACAGTCTTAGTTTGGAGCGTCCACTGAGACATATTCTGAAATGAATGCTGTTTGACTCACAGATGAAGGGCTACAAACAGGTAAGGAAACAGCTTTTCCATGAAAGAACATCAGTGTGTGTGAAGGGGGCATGAGAATGGAAGAGGAGAATTCTGGGCTAGGCAGCAATAATGCTGACCAACACTGGACTGTCCCCATCCTCAGTAAGTTACTTTGGGTTTGAGAACTATAATTGGTTGATATAGTAATATATTTGCTCATGCTGGTTTGGGGCTCCAAATCTGAAATTTTATCATTGATGACTATTTAGGATTTCCGACTGTGGCTGTCAAAATACATTTGTGATGAGGAGATATCAGAGAAAATGCTTAAAAGGTATTCACCCAGGACAAACATTTCAAAAGCTTGTAGATATGTATCAAAATTGCCTCTAAAAACTGCAAACTCAATTATGACAATAATTCCTATAAGTCAGTGTGAGTTTGTTTTGGTTTGCAAGTTCATGTAGGCATAGATATACAGTTAGTATCTATTTGTACATATATTTATATAGATAAAAGCTTTTATCTTTGTTGTTATTGGGATAAATTAACCCTATTAATACCTAGTAAAGTATGTATTTACCTCTAAAGTGAATCACAAACATCGATCCTATGCATAGCAAAACTTTAAGTTCACATGTTAACTTATTATGGTCTAGGACTAACCAGCTAAATTATTTAAAATACTTTAAACATTATAAATTTAAATTACACACAGGGGAATTAGCACAGATCCACACCGTCAGCATAGTCAACCCATCTCATGCAATCCATCCAGCCCAGAAATACTTTTTTTCAAGCAAGGACGACTAATTCTATGGAGAAAGTGAACCAAAGGTCACACTGGTAAAACAGAAAATACTCTATAGCTTACATATTTATCTTCCTAAAACGTACAGACTTGAAAACAGCTTTGGCACTAAAAAAAAAAAAACCTAGATAAGTTTAAAAAAAATAAATAAATAAAACAATGTACTCACTCTAAAATATCAAAATAACCTTTTATGATCTGTGAACATAACAAATAAATTTTATACTTCAATAAAATCTATAAATACACACATAAAAGTATGCACATATATACACATTACACACTGGTAATATACACATAAACTATAGATTGTCGTGTCTGTTACAGCTTAGTAAGGAAGAAATGAGGGGACGCCAAGATACTCAAAGCGTGAAGACCCAGGAAGGGAGAGTGGGCAGGGCGTGGGGAAAAAACTACTGTTTGCTGAGAGGCGAAAGTGCCCATTTCACACTTGAGGAAGCAGGCAGACAGGAGGTAACCACCCTCCTGATATCACAGTGAGCCTGAGCCCCTGGGCACAAGGAAGGTACCTGCACCCCACAGGGTTTCAGTCAGCCCAGCCTTCCCACTGCTACACCCCTCCCGCCCTGCCATGCTGCCCCACCAATCGCCAATTGGCATGTCCTTCAATCCTCTTCAACTACTTTCATCCTCAATCATGCATTTGTAGGACGGTATTTCCAATTCCCTGGCGAGAAGAATGTTCAATCTAGTGCCACACACATGTGCTGGGGAGAAAAATGACTCTAAAAACATAAAATTATAATTATCCTTGACATATTTAAACAGGATACAAAAGGGGGAAGGAGACAGGAGTAGAAAAAGACAGTCTCTCAAAATCAGGAGAATTTGGGGGGAGTGGGGGTGGAGGGGAGACACATTAAAACAGCTAATGGGTACACCAGGCAGCAAAATACTAAGAAACCACCCTCTAAGAGGCCTGTCTACCAAGCTCCTGAGTCCCATTCCCCTATTTGTAAAACAGTGATGATATTAGCACAAGACTACTGTAAGATTAAATTAGATATTATTTGTAAAATCTTCAACATAGTAATGCAGAAAGTGTTCAGTAAATGTTGGCTAACATCATCATTGCTTTCACTATTATTACAAAGACTCATTTAATCGAAGCAGATGTGTATGAAATTACATATCAGACCACTGCAAAGCATAATTTAGACATTTCAGCACCTCTGTAGACCAAAATAGACAGATAAGATATAACATAAAACCATTTACAACAGTGCCTGTCAAACTTTGCTACACATCAGAATTACCTGGGGGGCTTGTTGAAATGCCTATCCCTGGGCCCTACTCCCCAAAGTTTCTGATTCAGTAAGTTGGGGCCTAAGAATCTGCATTTCTAACAAAGTCCCAGGTGATACTAATGCTGCTGATCTGGGGGTCCACCCTTTAAAAACCACTGATCTATGGTGAATCCCACATTCACATCTGCCTGACTAATAAATCTATCTATGTGTTTCTCATTCAGTCTAAGTCAGTTAACGAGAGGGCAAAATAATGAATAAATGCTTAAAAAGCAAAAGCACTGTGTCATCCCCCCATTATTTTTGATTTAAAAAGAAAGAGAAACAAACAGATATTTCCCATTAGATCTATGATGTTTCTGAAGTCGACTGCTGAATTGAGAAATATTGGAGGTTTGGAGGTTTTTTTCCAGCGTGCAAAGAGCTAGCATTGTTTCTGCAGCTAGGTAGGAGTCCTGCATGACGCAATTCTAGGAAGTTCACTTAGTCCGATGTGACAAAGCCTGCAGAGTACTGATGGCCAACACTGGTGGCACACGGTGAAGCTGTGTTTCCGGGTCAGACTGTGCCAGTTTGAGCAGATGCACCAAGAGCAAGAACCCTGGCCAAATTTTCTCAGATGGCTCCAGTAGAGCTGCTGGTGACCCACGTTGCTTTTTCAGGTGCAAAAGGAAAGGGTAGAGGAACATTGTTGCCCATAACAATGTTCATTCTATAAAATGTCTCTAGAGTCAACTTAGGTGCTCAGGCTTCCCCAAGCCAAAGTCTCTATGGTAAGAAACCAGAAGTCACGTTTCTTCCATTTGGTTTCAACATTTCTTTGAAAGTTAGGTTGGTACCAGTGAGCTGTCTCTGGAATACCAAGAATAGACCAGTCCACAGAGACACAGGTCAAAGCCAACACAAGTTTTTTCTGCTGTCTCCTTCATGGGTATCCTCATTTGCGGAAGGCTGTCTAGCGGAGGAGGATTGAACACTAAGGAGAGTTTCTTTCAACTGAAAATTACATCCTCAGCATAAGAGTCCCAAGCCTGTCTAGGCAGAGCAGTAGTTCTCAAAGTGCAGTCCCCAGACAAGCTGCATCAACATCACCGGTGAACTTGTCAGACATGCAAATTTTTGATCCCAAACCTACTGAATGTGAAACTTTGGGAGTGGAGCCCAGCAGTCTGTGTTTTAATAGGCTTCCAGGTAATTGTGTTGCACGTTCAATTTTTAATTCCATTGGGTAAAGTGTCACTAAGTCCTGAGACAACTCTAGTTTTCACCCGCTTTCTGGCATAATTGTAAACGGTTCCCCCTTTCTACCTCAGAAGTGTCCTGGTTTGGACAATACATTACATGGTCATCCTTACCCTTCAGATCAGATGCTGCAAAGGGGTTTCGTTGGTTGGATTCTGTTTACTGCTTGGGATTTCAAATTAAGTTCATGTCTGCTACTACATCCTGGTACTAAACCCATCGCTGCCCTGAATGCTGAAAGATGCATTGCCTCCTAAAAGTCTAGGGATCATGGCTACAGAAACCCATTTCAGAAGAGGTATCCTATCTTTACCAAAAAAGTACCCACCATCAAACTATATAAAATCTGGTTTAAATTTCTAGCATGTGGGATCAAGTCTCCTCCATCAGGTCTTTAAAATCCTTTTTACTAAATCTTTTGGTTCCTCTACAGGGAGTTTTCCTTTCCCAACTAGCACCCAAGAAAAGTACAAAGTTAGTAGGAAATTTACTACTAGTCTTATTTTTGTGGTAATAACTTGGAAATATTAATTCACAGAAAAACCAAGTTTGCCACAAAGTTTCTCAAGCCACCTGTTCTTTTAAAGGCAAAGTGAAATACTGGTCATATGCTTTTGGATCTGATCCATTTTCCATTCCTTTGAAATCTTTGTCTTCACTCAGCCTAAATTAAATTGCTGGCTTCTTATTCTTCACTGAAGTCTTCCATCTGCTGTTTCTGAAAAGCATCAAAGGCCTCAGATATCATGTTCTGACCCTTCATCTTTCAGATAAAAGTCAGAGAGGGGTCGGTGGCTTCCGCTCAATTATGTAACATCTGCTGTTGAAGCTAAAATCTCAAAGAAAAAAGAGAAAGATCAGCTATTTGGCTTCTCAGACTTGGCCCAAAGGAGACTGTACACTTTGGTGTGATCACTGGGAAAAAGAATCGGATTCTCAGTCTTCTAGGATCACACACTTATTTTTATCACGTGATTGGACTACAGGTAGAATTTACACCAAGCCGACCTGAAGTGTGTTAACCTTTCTTTCATCATGGGGGAGATACCTGGCTGGAAAGCAGGGCCCACCTGCTGCTTATAGGCACTTCCAGCCCTAAGGTCAAAGGTTGGTAACTGAGTTCACAGGAAGCTTCATCTAAAGAATGTTACCATCCTGCTACCGAGGATAAACAAAATCTCCTTCTCATTCTAGAGCTATTTCAGTCATTCATTCATTCAACAAACACTGATTCCTTACTGTGTGGTAGCCACGATTCCAGATACTGGAGATACTCTGCTTCCAAGAGTCCCTCGCCTCAGGGAGCTTACATTCTAATAGGCACAAAGACAGCCTTTACATCGGCAATCTTTCTCCTCTAGGAAGTGGTGCTTCTTCAGTATGACAACAATCTCTGGGCATATTTTAACTTATTAAGTTACATTTTTATTTTCTTTAGAGAGATTTGGAGGGGATCCTAATCTCATCAGAAGCCAACCAACATGTACTGACTTGATCCAAATCTCAGACCTAACCCTGGTAGGAGCTGATAGCCCCGCACACACTGTGATGAAAATGGAATATGGAAAACAATACTAAACTCAATTAAATATCCTAGGAGGTGGCCCGTAGTGTTTCATATTCTCTCTTTCCCGGCCCCTGAAACTGCCAACTATGTTTCTGCACAAGGATCTCACCGCTTCCTTCCCTACTATAAATATCTCTGCAAGCACCATCTTTATAGAAGTGAAAAAAGGAAGGGAAAGGATATGCTCTGAGATGAAAAGAAAACCTAAAATGTAAGATTAGCTGCCTCTGTATCACTGAGCCTATGAAGAATGTGAATACAGTAGTCCTTGTCGCCAGGGCCACTGAGGCAGGCAGCCGGTTAACCAAAAAACAAGACTAAGTAGGAATCACTTTTAGAAAAGGATAAATATTTCCTTTAAATAATTACCGTAACTTACAATGCACCTTTATTGTCTAATCTTTTGGTGTTGTGGCGAGATTCTTCTTCTTGAGTATGGCTCTGCTGATGACAGTTCTGGAACTAATTTTCCCTCCTAAATTATAATTGTAGCACATTGCCAGTCATGTCCAGTTTCTTATAGTTTAGTTCAAGTAATATGAGAATTTTTTTTTTTAAACTTTGGGTTTATTATTTATTTATTTATTTATTTTTGGCTGTGTTGGGTCTTCGTTTCTGTGCGAGGGCTTTCTCCAGTTGCAGCAAGTGGGGGCCACTCTTCATCGCGGTGCGCGGGCCTCTCACTGTCGCGGCCTCTCTTGTTGCGGAGCACAGGCTCCAGACGCGCAGGCTCAGTAGCTGTGGCTCACGGGCCTAGTTGCTCCGCGGCATGTGGGATCTTCCCAGACCAGGGCTCGAACCCGTGTCCCCTGCATCGGCAGGCAGATTCTCAACCACTGCGCCACCAGGGAAGCCCCCAGTATGAGAATTTTTAAAGACTTGAGCAGCCACAAGAGTTTACAACAAAACCAAACCCAGACCTAGACTCTTAAGCCCTCAAAAGAATGGAACCTGTCTTAGCCTAGTAAGGAAAAGACACAGTAAAATTTCTCCACAAACGTCTCATGGATGGTTGGCAATAAGGAGCATCTTATTTTAACAAACTAAATATGTCATGGAAAGAACATCCTGCCTCACTAGTTTTTTGTTTTTTTTTTTAAATCAACACCTCTGGGCTTCCCTGGTGGCACAGTGGTTGAGAGTCTGCCTGCCAATGCAGGGGACACGGGTTCGAGCCCTGGTCTGGGAAGATCCCACATGCTGCGGAGCAACTGGGCCCGTGAGCCACAATTACTGAGCCTGCGCGTCTGGAGCCTGTGCTCCGCAACAAGAGAGGCCGCGATGATGAGAGGCCGGCGCACCGCGATGAGGAGTGGCCCCCGCTTGCCGCAACTGGAGAAAGCCCTGGCACAGAAACGAAGACCCAACACAGCCAAAAATAAATAAATAAATAAATAAATAATAAAAATAAAGGAATTCCTTTTAAAAAAAACAGTAAAATAAATATCCTTTAAAAAAAAAAAAACAACACCTCCTATTAGTTTTGTTTTGTTTTGTTTTTTTAATTAATTTATTTATTTTTGGCTGTGTTGGGTCTTCGTTTCTGTGCAAGGGCTTTCACGGCAAGCGGGGGCCACTCTTCATCGTGGTACGCGGGCCTCTCACTATCGCGGTCTCTCTTGTTGCGGAGCACAGGCTCCAGACGCATAGGCTCAGTAGTTGTGGCTCACGGGCCCAGTTGCTCCGCAGCATATGGGATCCTCCCAGACCAGGGCTTGAACCCGTGTCCCCTGCATTGGCAGGCTGATTCTCAACCACTGCGCCACCAGGGAAGCCTCCTCACTAGTTTTTATCTGATAAATCCATTCCTATCCCTACCCCACCTCAGGAAAAGTGCAAGCCTTGTTCTTGCTAAGGGAGACAGCCAGTCCTTACGCTCACAAAGCCAAGTAGCAGAGCACGATAATCAAGAGCAAAGACCGTGTATTCTGGGACCAGACTAGTTCAAATCTTGACTTCATACTGCTTACTCTGATATGACCCTGATGAAGTTACTTAATGACCCTATGAATAATTTCCCTCACTTGTCATGGAAGTTAAATGAATTAATATGTATAAAGTGCACAAAGAGTGACTGGCATGACATAAGAGTACAAGCAAGGTTTACTGTTGTCATCACCTGTCATCACCTTATTTCTCAGGAACACAAATACAGTGGTTTGATGACTACAAGAATGGTGGAAGCCAAAGAGATATATTCAAACTCCAGTGTGTCATTTAACCTCTGCCTGCGCAGTTTACTCATCTGTAGAAACAGAATAAAAATACCTACCTAGGAAGAACTATCGTAATAGTTATAATGCCTGGTACACAGTCGACAGTCAAAAAATTACAGCTATTAACACTCTTACATGTAAAAACCTACAGCATACACTTAATGTAGTAAACCTACATTCCAACAGGTGTCCTCTCCTGCGCATCTATCAAACCTCCATCCAAAGAACCTTAACTAGCATTTGATTATGGACTCAGCACTTCACTTGGAGCAGTGAAGGACAAACCACCTTCCCCCAGAAAACATGTTCTGAGAAAATACACACTCAACATGTAGGATATAACCTGGGAAAATTTAAGTGCTGTGCTGTGGAGTTAAAACAGGAGCTGAGAAATAGGAAAGAACACCGTGTGCTGGAGCATCTAGTGGACAGAAGGAACAGAATTAGGCCAAGTCTTGAAAGAGGAAAGTGATATAGCTATAGAGGGCTGGGAAATGACAAACTGAATAGGGAAACTTCAGTTAACATGCTTATTGACCTCAAAACATGTCTTCTTTTATTCTTATCTTGACCCCTTGGCCTGAGACCCTGACCCTGTTTGGAATATTTTCCCTCCAATCCTAATCGCTAACATTTATCCATTTCTGTCTTCAGAACACAACACAAGCCATTTCTTGCCCAGAGAGCCTTTCCCATCTGACCTGCTTTTTTCTCAGCGTTCATGTGGTACATACTTCCTGCCATCTCTGCCATCGTTCTAACATCCTATATACCATTTACATGTAGTTTACAACATGCATGATATCTGCTCAATATCCTTACCGCTCCAAGAGCAAGTTTTACAGCTTTGACTTTTTCCCCCACTGAATTTGGGCTGGGGTATAAACTACATGCAATAAAATGGAAAACATTTTAAATGTAAATTCAATGAGTTCTGACACCACGTAATCACCACCCCAATTACTACAATACAGTACTTTCCATCACGAAAGTTCCCTTGTGCTCCTTTCCAGTCACAGGCGTCCACATTCCTGATTTCTGTCCCTAGAGCTTAGTTTTACCTGCAGTAGAACTGCATTTAAACAGATTCACACAGTACATACCCCTTTGTGTCTGAGTTCTTTGGCTCAACATACTGTTTTGAGATTTATCCATGTTATCGGCATGTATGATTCCTTTTGATCCCTAAATGGTATTCTATAAGTATACCACGATTTGTTTACTCATTTTAATCTGTCAACGAACATTTGGGTCATTCCCAATTTTGGGCTACTGTGAATAAAGCTGCTATGAACATTCCAGTAGAAGTCTTTTCGTGGATATATGTTTTCACTTCTCTTAGGTAAACACCTAGGAGTTAAATTACTAGCTCATAGGTAGTTATATGTTTAACCTGATAAAAGGTTACCAAACTGTTTTCCAAAGTATATCTTCTAGTTTACACTCGAATCAAAAATGCATGAAACTATTTATTGTTCCATTTCCTCGTCGACAGTTAACATCATCAGCTTTTTGGTATTTGTTTTATTTTTCTGCCATTCTAATGGGTATGAAGTAGTATCTCATCATTTTAATTTGCATTTCCCTGTTGACCAATGATGCGAAGCATCTTTTCATTTGTTCCTTGGTCAAACATCTTCGTTTGTGATTTGTTCATTTAAGTCTTTTGGTCTTTTTTTTGAGTCCTTTGTATTTTTTATTACAGAGTTATGAGAGTTCTTTAGATAGCCTGAGTCCTTTAACAGAGCTATAAATTGTGAATACTTCCTCCCAATCTATGGCTTGCCTTTCATTTTCTTAATAGTGGCTAAAGAAAACTGAAAGTTTTAAATTTTGATAAAGTCCAATTTATTAATTTCTTATCTTATGGTTTAGTGCTTTTTATATCCTAAGAAATCCTTGCCTGTCCAACGTTGGGAACATATTCTATTTTCCTCTGTTAGCTTTATGGTTTCAAGTTTTACACTGAGGTGTATGATCCATCCTGAATTGCTTCTTCGACTCCTCCACTTCATCTGGTAATAGATCTCTGCAGAGAACAAGTGCTCTATAAACACTGCTGATTCATTTATAAATGCCCCACAGGTTAAGAGAAATGTATTTTTAAAGCCTGTTGGAGCGGCACGTGCTCAGCCTCAGGAACATCTTGGATAGATGCTGAGGAATAAAGTCATGAATGTGGCCCAAAGGAGCAAACCGGAAGCATCTGTTTAGAACTGTAATAATAGCCCTGCCTTATGATAAGCTTTTGACTAGGACAGGGATAATCCAAAGTTTCTATTTCTGCACAAATAACAGTTTAACCCAGCATCAAAAAAAAAAAAAAAAAAAAAAAAAAAATGGAGAACACTTTGCTCACAGTATTTTCTTCTTCTTTGTATATACATTAGAACAATGTCGTTAGTGTAGACTGAATTCTCTTTAATGAATTAGGCTCCATAAAAACAGTCAGTGATTCACAGCAGTTCTATTGAAAATTTACTTTAAAGTGAGTAATAAATGTTAAAAACATTACTCTCAAGGGACATATTTTCTATAGCCTAAAACATTCACATTATTTTATAGGATTTAGATGACTTTTAAAAATGTTTTACTAATATTTCATCTGGAAAACACATCAACTCAAAAAATAAAGAGAAGTATTCCTGCTATTCAGATAAAGTCTATTACCCCATGCATCTTAAAATAAAGCATTTCGAGCTATTTCCTTGAGATTTTACTAAGAAAACATAGGACTGAGAATAGTAAAAATACTCTTTCCCATTTAATTGAGGCTTGGAGAAATTAATAAATTAACTAGGAGCACAGAGCATTTCATAGGTATTAAGTAATACAGCTGATAATTCTAAAGAGCTATATTATGACAGCTGCTTCCTTAATAGTTTTGAGCCAGAAACACACTCATTGCTTAGCAAGGCTGATTTCTTATTACTCTGCCTTAGCTTAAGTTTCCACACTACAGTTGAGGAACTGCCATAGGAAAACTCTTCACGTCTAAACAAAAACCTAGGCACTCATTTGTAGCTAGCAAGTACTCTGTTTTTAATGATTACCCAGCTTCACAAGCTAACAGCTCTTGGAAATAATCAACAGTAGCTGCTTATAATTTAGGTCGAAAAGAAGAGAAAGTACCATATAAATCTGGTATTGTTTCTTTTTATTATTTTTTTTAAATTTATTTATTTATTCATTTATTTAATTTTTGGCTGCATTGGGTCTTCGCTGCTGCACGCGGGTTTTTCTCTAGTTGCTGAGGGCTGGACTACTCTTCGTTGTGGTGCGCGGGCTTCTCATTGCGGTGGCTTCTCTTGTTGTGGCTCACGGGCTCTAGAGCGCGGGCTCAGTAGTTGTGGCTCACGGGCTTAGTTGCTCCGCGGCATGTGGGATCTTCCCAGACCAGGGCTTGAACCCGTATCCCCTGCATTGGCAGGCGGATTCTTAACCACTGCACCACCAGGGAAGCCCCCATGGTATTGTTTCTTTTTAAAGAGAAAAGAGGGTTTTGTGTCTAGCTACTTGAATTTGGTTAAGTTACGCATTTAAATGCCTTTTCTCATCAAGTATTTCAATTATCACCATTTCCTTAATAGCACTCCATTATTTTTATGCCTTCCTAAATGTACAATCCTTTCTATAGCCGAAGGTCAAAAAGAATAAAAGCAGCAAAAAACTCCCAGTAAGAAATATTGTCTTAAGCCAAATATTCCATGAAGTGTTTAAGGGTTCCAATAATAGTCAAAATAAACTTTTCATTTAAAGAATGTGAGAAACTCTATCATGCAAGAAATACACTCTAGAATGAGCTGCCCAGACAATATTTAATTAGAAAAGTTCTCTTGTACTTTACAGCATCGATACAATTCACCAATGTCAGCTGTGAAGTAAATCCTAGTTTTCCCTAAAATCCCTTCTAAATGACTTTGAAAGCACCCCATGAGTGGCTAGATTGATTTCCAGGGAGGAGGGAGTTTATAAAAATGACAGAACCCTCTGGCACGCTGGACATGAGAATACCACTGCCTGCCTAAGAGAGGTCACTTTTTCTTCACACGTGTCACACCTACAGCAATTTTGTGTTCTGACTCTTGACTTTCTCCTTACCAGACACCCGAATGCCCCTGTGTGCATACTTTGTTTTTCCCCGTGCCAAGCCACCAAGTCCCAAAGCTTTTCTCCTACAGCTGGAGTTCCCTTCTACGGATTTGTTCCTGTCACTTACTCATTCACTCCTTCATTTACTTAAAATCTTCGAAGTGCTAGAATAACAAAAGACTATTCAAGGAAAATGACATGCAGCACCCCTCCCCCATCTCATACAGCTAAAACTAACATGGAAGTCAAAAATGCACCCCCTCCCCAACCAAAAAAGGGATTATACTCTTATACAACAAGCACTTTTGTGCAAATACAGTTTGCATTAATGTCTAGAGTCTAGGCACCCTGCGTTTACTTTAAGTTCATTCACTCAACAACAAACTGCTTTCCATCTGGGTGGGTACTGTGAATATGAGCCCAAAGTTTCTTCTGTTTGGGATTTCCAGATACATTCAATGATAAGGTTCAAATACTTCACAAGTTTGTTTACATTTCGACTTTGATGAGTCCATGTTCTCATTTTAATGGAGGATTTTAAATGCCTTGGAAATTGAGGATAGGAAGGGAAATCAAATTATTTAACAGAAATCAGACGAGCCTTCCCCAAATGCACAGTGCCAGGAGCAGCCATTAGCATAAAGTTTCCATAGCAATGTTGTACCACAAACAGCAACACTCAGGAGAAAGGAGGAACTGAAAAAAGACAAAGTAAGGTGGCAGCAAAGCCAAGGGCACCTGTGTGCACCGCCCGGTAAAACCTAGGCCAGTGGCTCACGAGCTCCTGTAATTAAGTTCAAGGCACAGACATCAATCAAACGACTCCTTGGGTCAGAACTAGTCAAACTCATCCAGAACAGGCTGCCCTTGCCTTTGTCTGCCACCTTCGATTCTCAGGGATACAAGGCCCTGTTCCAAGCCCTCTCATTATTCCCTGAAAAGGGAAGAGACCCCTCTAAATCAGAAGTGTTCCGATATTGTTTTATTCATGAGGCGAATGTTACTCAAAATCTTACATGGAACGCTAATACACCAGACAGCCAGAAACAGAAATGCTCCTGATGAGGCTGAGGCAAAAACTCCATCAGCCTCCCTGGAAGCTCTCCTGGAAAGCCCTGGACCCCAGCCCAGAGGCCAAGAAACTTCTTGAAACCACTGCTCAGATCCCTCTGTACAGAGAGGGATGATCTTGGATAAGCCAGCCATATACTTCCTGAGTCCCTAGAGAGAAAGCCCCCTGAATATGCTGTAAGACTGTCATCACTAATGCGACGGGGGTGAGGGACAGGAGGCGGAGCATTCTACAAGTGCGCGTTTGAGAAGATGAGAATAAAGACTCAAAAGTGCTTTCATGATATAAGACATAAACACAAGAGTAAAATCAAAAAGCAGAAGATAATGATCAAAGATGAGAAATCAATCCATGGTACTTCTGCATTTTGAAAATTTCTCAGAAATTGCACATCTCTGCTCTGAAAAATAAACTGAAAGACATAGTTTTTCTGAACTGTTTCATTTTAAAACGTTAGAAGCTCTTCTCTTAGTTTGCCATCAATATTCAGACTAAAGCCTCAAAAGACAGCATCATACATTAAATTCTATAAGTTATCTCCACTTCCTTGATTCCTTCATGAATCCAACAAGAGTTAAGAACTGAGTACCTCCATTGTGCCAGCAGGTGCTGGAGACACAGCAGTGAATGAGACAAAGTGCCTAACCTCAGGAGCTTATAATCCTGGGGAAGGAACCACTAAGCAGAATGGGGGCAGGACATAATGGGGCGTCCCCCATGGATGAGGTGACCAAGAGCAGTCACAGTGAAGATGAGAGATCAGAACAGGAGACCTGAATGAAATGAGGAAGACAGAGGGAAGGGAAGAGCATATGCAAAGGCCCCACGATGGGACTGACTCGTTGAAGGGGGAGGACGGACGAAACAGCAGCAGCAGCATTGGCAAGAAGGCAACTCCTTCTGGCAACAGGAGGCGTGAGGCCAAGAGCACAGGAAGGGCAGTGAGGGAACTGGGCAGAGGCCGGCCAGGTCATACAGGGCTTTGCAGGGCATGATCCAAATCTGGATCCAAATCTCCCCAGGGGGCGGGGGGGTGGGGGGAACCTCAGTGGGGTGGGGATGGTGGTGTGCTGAACTGGGCGATTGGGATTGACATGTATACACTGATGTGTATAAAATTGATGACTGATTTAAAAAACAAAAACAAAAACAAAAAAAAACAAAAAAATAAGACAGACGCCAGAGAGTTTGCTCCCTCTCTCTCTGCCATGTGAGGACACAGCAAGAAGGCAGTCATTGCAAGCCAGGAAGAGAGTCCTCACCAGGAACTGAATCAGCCAGCATCTTGTTCTTGGATTTCTAGTCTCCAGAAGTATGAGAAATAGATTTCTGTTGTCTAATCACCCAGGGTATGGTATCTTTGTTCTGATTTTGGGGGGTATTTGATTTAAGATGAATATCTAGAAAATGCTGATTTAAAGAAATATATGCACACAGTAGTTTGCTCATGAAATGTAGTTCATGCAATGCTTTTGAAAGAAGAAAACAGCCACATTGATGTAGTTTCAGCTAGATTAAATAAAGACCCTGGCTTTCGTGCTGAAAAAAAAAAAAAAAAAATCTCCCCGGGGTGGGTTCGAGCAAAGGCGTGCCCAGATGGGATTTGTGTTCTTGCAGTTGACTGCAGAAGAGACTATGGGGGTTGGGCTGAGGGAGGGAGTGAAGCAGGAAGGCCGGAGAGGAGACTCCAGCTTCCCAGCACTGATTATGACCGAGAGAAGTTTTTATATACACAAACTAAACTGCAATTTGAGGGGGAACAATTTCAGGGAAAGGGCGTCCCATCGAATATAAATGAGAAAACTCTCCATGCTGGGTTTTCACAATTACATACTAGCTAATGAGTTTAGGTTTGATTTTCTGAGAGACGGGCCATAAGAAGTTTTCAGTAAAGGCTCTCAGGCAGTTTCCTCTTTCTTATCTGGTAAAGCTCACTCCTACTGCCCTCAGTTCTTCAACTGATAAGACACGATGGCCAATCATTATTTAGTTTTAGGCTAAGTGAGCAAAAAGGCTCCCTGATACCCCCATCAAACAGGTGTTTACAAAATAATGGAAATAATTACAGCAGTGGTACTGAGACCAACCTCAAAACACAGCCTTCAAAGTTTTGAGGGGAATGTTGGAGGGAGCAGGGAAATAAGAGTATGAGATATTTATAATGATGAGGAAAATACAAAATAATCCGAACAACCATTAATGATTCTTTCCTTCAATGGGATGGTGTGCAACTATTCCAAAGAGAAATGAGGAGCTTTAAGAACTGACATGGAAAATCCATGGAGACACACTGCTAAGTGGGTGGGGGTGAGAAGCAGCGGTAAGAGATCCCAACCTCTGTCCACAGTTATCTGCTTTTCCAGGATTTAATAATTGCTAACATTTATTGAGGGCTTTCCACACTTTAGACATTGCACTGGTGCTTTGTGAGTAATGAATACTATCCCACTGAATTCTTACAGCAATCCTATGGTATACAGAGAGTTATTCCCATTTAACAGATGAGTTAAGTATTTTCACCAGACTCAAATAGCTGCTAAGTGAGGGAGGCAGGATTTGAATCCAGGAATTTCAACCCTGTAGCCCCGTCCTTAGCCTCTCCATTACTCAGCTCTCAGAGACAAGTCCTTATTCACTGAGTGTATTAAATCAATTCACTCTTGGATTCTTTCTTTAAAATAACATTACAGGAAAAAATGTCCACTTAGTGTTCTGGGAAATAATTTTAGGGAAAATTAAATTAATGATGAAACATGCAAAGCTCGTGACATTTTGGAAAGTCGATATGACCAAATTGGCATTACTCTCAAGATCAAAATACAAGGCCACTTTACAAACAAATATAATTTAAAGGCTCAGTGACCTATAATAATTCTGTCAGCCCTCACTATATTAGTAAACTGTGAACACCACACATTTGTACATTTCCTTCTGAGTCCAGCTCTTTGCGAACGTTCAGCACAGAGAACATCATGGTACCCAGTTTAAAATTGAACAGGTGCCCACCATTCTAAGGTGAGTTGGGAAGGTTCCAATCAGCAGACATTCTTTCAGCTGTTCCACATGCTGATGACAAAGGAATGAGAGATATTTCAAGGTAAGGCTGATGATTAGCCTCATTACTAAAGGGTCCAAAAGGCATAGGACCTGTGCACACTCCTGAGTCCTTGCTCCATCTCTGCACCCACCTGACCCACGGAGAAATGTCCTAGTCCTCATCCCTCAACCCCAAAGCGTTCATGCAGGAGTCTCCTCTCCTCTACCCCCACCTCCACCACCACCCAACAGTAATTCACAGCAGTGTTTCTTATCATCCTAGAAGACCAGAAGAGGATACACATTTGAGACCGAGAACTACGGCATCTCCCTGCCTCAACTCAAATCCTTACCGGCTGTGTGACCTCAGGCAAGATGCTTAACCACTCTGAGCCTTACTGTCCGTGTTAAATTGGGGTACATAAACAGCACTTAGTCGTACACCAGTTATCAGGTTTTAATGAGTTAATATAAATAGGGAATTTAAACACAACAGTATCTGGCATGTTATAAAACTTCAGTAAATGTTAGGTATGATTAATAATGCTATTGTTATTACCCTAGTGCATAACTAGGAGGCATAAACTCCCCTCCAGTGTCAGTCACCAAGTGACTCTTCTTTTGCTTCTTATTTTGCCGTTTACAAGAGAAAAATGGGTTACCCAAGGACAAATTTTCCCATAATCTTTTTTCTTCCTTTCACTTATCTCTATTTCTAATTTGCCCATGCATTCCTTCGGAATGTTTAAAAATTTAGTTGTTTAAAGTAAATGTAATTCACTAAAAATTAAAGTGAATTAATACAAAATTAAGTTGTTTAAAGAAAAGTCAAAGGGAATTCACTAAAGTCCCTTCCTGCCCCTCTGGCTGGATGGGGGACCCACATCAAGTGTGTGACTGAGTGAGAATGTGGCAGGACCATCCAGCAGGTACCATGCTGACATTCACCACAGGGCCTAGGTTAATGCCTGGAGAAATCTCAGGCCATGAGCTCCTGATGAAAAAAAAAAGTTGGGGACAAACCACAGGCCAAGGCTACTAAAGATAAATAATCATCAAATTCTCAGATCACTGGTGTGTGACTTCCTCTAATAATTCTAATAGGATTTATTCTGAAAATTAAAGTGCTTAGTTTATATCAGAGTACTGAATCGGTGGTTCCCAAATCCCCCATTATTGTATAAAATATGTTTGTGCATTTTTCTACCTTTCTGGCTTTCGTCAAATTCTGAAAGGTCTTCACAACCTAAAGCTGCTACAAATTGTCGATTTAACAGTGATTCTCAAACTTGTGAAAGTGTGTTCAAGTTTGAGAATCACTATTAAATGATTAATAATAATCAGCCATAACCAACCACACAGTGAGGACCCACTGTATCCCCAGCAGTGAGCTGAATACTATAGTTGACCAAAGACTAGAAAATGCCCTGAGCTCCCCCTTTAGAGTGCTTACAAATCTGAAATATTTATCACATAACAAAAAAGGGATTTTGTTACAAATAACTTAGAATTAAAATATTGGCACAGAGACATCATGAAGGAATCAGAATTAGAACAGAGAATAAACAGAGCAGAAAAAGAATGCGTTGGGGATAAACTGTAAGCCAGGACTCCTGAAAATTTTGTTTGGAAAAGCACTGTGTTCTTTTAAGTGGTTGATGAAAGAATCCTCCTAAAGACTAGCACAGAGTATTTATACATAGTAGATGCTCAATAAATGAACTCATAGTAGATGCCAACCCTACACTATAGCAGCATTCACTACAAAGAGAGACAAGGTAGCACCTGTCTGTCTTGAGGCTCATTTTAAGGTTTTCAATAAGTCTGGGCTTTCAAATGATTTGGGGAATTTATCATTTCTATCCTGACTCTCCAGAGTGTACCTACTGTGGGGTGAACATATGTCCCATATGCCCAGGACAGACCCAGTTCACTCCTGCAGTCCCAGTCTAATTATAATTAATGGCCCTTGCTGCTTTCAAAAGTGCCCCAGTTTGAATAATAAATTATAAGATCACCCTATTCCAGCCTGCTTTGGTTAAGCCTTTGGTAAGTGAAATCTCTTCAAAAGTATTTCGTGGAGCAAGGTACCTCAGATCAAAAAGTTTCTCCGTAATCTTAAAGCCGAGATGAGAAATACTTCACAGTTCAAAAGGACTGCCTATTTCTGCAGGAAAGCCAGACAGTCATAGCACATCACAGAGAACATCGTTCACAAAGCGAACTATGTGGTCACGGTCCTACAGCACCGCAATCAAACGCAAACAAAAAGAGCTCAGCACCTCAGGCGAACCATGTCATTCCATTCTAAAGCATTACCAAATGCTTTTCTGCAGGGGGAGGGGGGTAAATTGGATTAGTGATAATAAATATATATAATTATGTATTTAATATACACATAAGTGCATATATCAGAGTTAGGGAAATAAGTTATCTTCAGCAAAACAATTTAACTCATTTAAAAATGAACATACACGTGCACACGCCAAATAAAACCATAAAATAGGAAGGCACGGTCATTCAAAGAAAAGGCAAATATTTTGGTGGCGACACTACTGTTGACTCCGTGGGGCTCCCTAGCCCACATATGTCCCTGCAGGCTGGATAACGGGCCTGGCCCGATGGCCCTCTCTGTGTTCCAGGACCATCTCAGAAATGCCTGAAGTGCATAATTGGTACTGCAACTACCACAAAAGGGGGACATGTTCAAATACGGCACTGAATGTGAAGATACTAGACAGTCTAGATTTTATGGAGGTTGTCTCCGTCTTAAACACTCTAGCCTCCGAAGCCATCTGACCCAGAAAGTACCTCACATTGTCCCAGGAAGGGCCGAGGAGCTTGGGGTTAAGAGGTAAATGCCTACCTCTGGTCCAGTGCACAACACCCAGACCTGCTGGCCTCATACCAACAAACCAGGGTTGGTAAAGGAGGCCTGTAAAGCCAGAAAGGAAACCCAGGTTTGAATTAATTGGTTATCTCACTGGAGTTTTGCATGTCCTGGTGTTGTAACTTCCCAAAGGGACCATATCCAATCAGCATCAATCTCCTTGTTACCTTTATTCTCTGTCTCAACTTCTAAATGTCAATTCAGTGGTTTTGAATTACTAAAATATCTATGAAGCCCACGGTTGCACCTTGTGGGACAAGCTTATTCGAGAACAAAAGTATTCTAGAAGGACACAGTTTTCAAACTGTATTCCTTAGCCATAGGGGATCATAGACATACCTTGGGGGCAACCAGATAGAGACTGAGCAGGCAGGCCAGCTCCTCCCTGAATCCTCATCTGCATTCAAAGGTACACTTTCATCTGTTTTATCCACTAGGGTTCTATTTAAGATTTGAACAGAAAAAAAAAAAAAAAAAAAAAAAGGGCTCTACGTCTCTTTCCCTCAAAACAACACAGAATACACACACACACACAGTTTTACAACATGTTACTAGAACCAGCGACTGAACAAACACTTTAGAGAGATACCACAAGAACTGCCAAAAAAGTCTGAAAACTTTGAGGAAAGGATCTTAGATAATCTTTCATACAATTCACTCATTAAAATTGAGGAATTAAGTGAGCCCTTGAGCATATAAGTAAAAAGCATATCCTCACAATATCATCTCCATCCCCACTTCCTGCCCACTTTTTGTCCACAACTTTCCCCAAAGTCCCCCAAACCTTACCACTGACACGAAGTGTTCAGATCCTATTTGCACAGCTTCTAAGAGATGGTGCATCTATAGCCCACAGGCGGATGCTCCAGGAAACAAAACGCTAGAGTCTGTTTCTAAGATACGCCTACTAAGCAGGGTGGGGGGAGAAGCAGAAGACAATTAAATTATCTTAACTTGGAGAAATGAATAGAAATAACACTAATATTTACTAGCTCTACTTGCTGCCACAAACTGCATGCATTCCATGTGCACTATTTCACCTAATGCACACAGCAACCTACTCAGGGAGGCACCACTATCAGCACCATTTCCCAGGTGACGAAGGCGAAGCCTAGAGATGAACACCTGACTCCAGAGCTCCTGTCACACCTTCCCCGCCCTGCAGCAGGCAGAGACAGAGACCTGCCCTCAGGACTCTGAAACGGCCCAAGCACATTAGCTTTTGATGCTAAATTTAAAGTGAACCAAGGTACAAATAAAAACTTCCCACGTTCCTCAGGATGTGTCACAACCCTGGCAATTCAACCGTGACTCTACAAGTAGCTTAGAAAATGAAAAGTCTCATTCTCCTGCTGCCAGGGGAACCTTGGAACTTAACCCAGGGCCAATCCCAGACTACACTTCATCAATCAACCTTCGTTTTTTCCTCCTTCAAAGAAGACACTAAGAAAATTTCTTCACCAGGTTTGTATGTGGCGCTCATACTGGAACATACTAAAATTTTTTATGTCAGCAACAAGCCAACAAACAGAATTAAAGAAGTAGTGAAATTATATTAGAAATAATAATTGTGAGGGTCTGGAATATTTGATTATGCCTCTGAGCTAGTTCCAGGTAGCTTCCAGATCTTTCTAATCCATTACAAGTAAGTAGTATACGAACTCGATTTTGTGCCTCTGAATGAAAATGAATCCAAAAAGTTGGCCTAGAGATGTCTCAGTGCCACAAGGACCCACAGATTGGAAAAGTATGGATATTGAGTCTGCACCTTCACTATCTTATTTTATAAAAAATAGAGCTTCATGCCAGAAAAATTGAACTTAAGGCCAAAACATACTGATTCTTAATGCTGTCTACATACAAAATGCCTAAAGCAAGTTAGAAAAAAATGGTGGGAAAGGAAGCAGTAAATATGAATTACCACTAAAATGCTGTCATATGCGGAGGAAACCTGTAATATAAAAATGTGTGTGAATCTCACCTACACCAAATGATCCAGAGACACTTAGAAGACAGTCTGAACACAGGCCAGAGGAAAATCATAATAAAATACAGTTCCGTAAATACTATATTTAAGCTCCATTTCAAAATCATGTTTTCTCCAAGCCATCGTTACCTTTGATAGATAATAAGACACCCCCTACAATGCAAGTCTCCTTCAAGTCTTTTATTTAGTTCTCCATTAGGAAATAATACTTATGACAGGCAGCATTAATTCTGCTCTTCTATAGCACTCACACAATATTTTGAGTTAAATGTTACCATTGCTTTCGTAGGGATCATCCCCAGGAAGACACTGCTGCGCCACAGAGAGGTTAAGTAATGTTCTTAAGGATTCACAGCTAGTGTGAACCTGAGCCAGCCTTCTAACTAAAACAATCTACTCCAGAGACATACTGCTCTCACATCCTCCCAACCACACGTTAAGAAATATTACAAATGCCTAAAAGATAAACATGCAGTGGTAAGATCCTATAAATATTTAGACTAACTACAACACGCCAATTGGCATTCAGTAAAAAGAGGATTAAACTGAAGCTGTAAAATAACAGCTACAGAGAAAAGACTCTGCATCAAGATGCCTTCCAGGCAAGATCACTTAGAAACCATTCCAAATGGTTGTGAGAAAACTTAACAGATCGAAAACGTCGACAATCTCTCATAATTGTTTCCTTTTTAAAACCACACCATCTCTTATATTTCAGAAGCAGCTGTATCATGTGCTGCTTTTTTGAAACTAAGTGCTTCCAACAGAGTGG
The DNA here is from genome assembly GCF_028023285.1 of Balaenoptera ricei. Classification (NCBI taxonomy): domain Eukaryota; kingdom Metazoa; phylum Chordata; class Mammalia; order Artiodactyla; family Balaenopteridae; genus Balaenoptera; species Balaenoptera ricei. The sequence goes on from NC_082642.1 coordinate 7,061,964, forward strand.
TAATAAGCATCCGAACTTCGGGCAAATAGCATATACTTCATATGTGGAGTTGATAAGTGATATTTGGTTTGGCAAATGGCAAGAGATTATTTAGCAAACTCAAACATTATTTTCTTCCTATGGGCCATTTAAAAAAAAAAAAAAAAAAGCCTCTGTCATTTCCCACAAAACACCAGAATAGATTAATAACCAGTCAGCTGAACTAACAAAATATATACAAAATATTCTGCTTGTATGAGCTTTTGTTCTCCCTACCTATGGAAAAATAAACATTTCCTGCCTTTACTATTATTTAGCTTCATCTCCAGGCCTTTAATGAGAGAGATTCATCTAGACATTGCTAAATAATGCCATTAGCATAACAAGCTTTAGTCTTTCCTGAAGGGCAGCAGGCTGATGTGATTTCTGGCAATGGAGAGGTACTTTTGGACCACACGGTTTGTCTACATTAGGGAAAATTTAGCAGAACCCTAACAACTTCTCGAGTTGGCTACAGTGAAGAAAGAGGAAGCATGCTCCATTCACACTCCCTGTGGAGACTGAGTGGAAGGAGGGATGGAACGAGGGGTAGGAAAGGGGATGGCTACCCATCTTCCTCACCAAGGGGTCCAGGGAAGTGAAAGCACTGAAGTACTCCATCAGATGCGCCACCTTTAAAGGCTTCCAGGCTACTGCATACTGTCATTTCCTCTTGAAATTATGTTTACAGTTTGGAAATACTTCTCCCAGGATTAAGGAGGGTTAAGTTATAAAAGAGCTTTCCCATAACCATGGTTACTGAGCCAAAGACCTGCTCAAATTTGGATCCTTCCATAAAAGTCAACATTTATTAAAAGTGCAAAGCATAGGCACTCTCTATCTTCCACATATTCAATGATAACACAACTTCAGGAAAATTATGAAGCAATGATTAGCCTATAATCTTATTAATAAGAGCCCCTACCATCCACTGACCACCTACTTTGGCTGAGCATGGCAGTAAGAAAATATACATTACTTCATTTAAACTTTCCGACAACTTTAATGAGGTAGGTGCTACTAGACCCTTTTTACAGATGGGGAAACAGAGATGTAGAGAGATTACATAACTAGCCCACAATCCCCAGGCTGATAAGAGGCAGAGCTTGCTTCTGTACCCAAAGTTAACTCTAACTACGTAATGTGGGATTAACTCTCAAGAAACACAGATTAATCTAATCCTGACTGTCTCCATGCTAGAGTAGACAAGTCTGCTGGGGTTTTTTTTGTTTGTTTTTTGTTTTTTTTCCCCCTTCATTTTGTCCTGGATGAAACTCTAGCCAAAGATGACCAAAGGCTTCATGTCAGGGGCAGGCTCTGACAGACTGCTCGAGATCCCCTAGAGAAGGACTGAAAGGCTACAGGAAAATGGGCTGTGATTAGTCACAGATGTCCGCAAAAGGCACATGGCAGCACAGATGCCCAGCCACTGCTTACGCCTCACACCCTTCTCCTCAGCAATACTTAACCGCCATGGACTTTCTCTCTCCTGGATGCTCGTTATCTAGAGACCCTCCCCTTTTGAACTGTGACAAAAGTTTAGGCAGATATTTAAGTCACAATCTCACACTCTGAGGGTTACCACTTAGCATGAATCCTCAAAGTAGGATTTTTACAAGCTAATGGAAGTTATTGAGCTCCTCCCACATCTGCTGTTATTTAGCTGGTAGCTCTCTTCTCAGATTGCTTATTCTTACATGAAACTGGTCTCCCAACAATCTCATCAACTCCAGAAATCAACCCCCAGCCTGCCTATTTATGACTCAGGAGCTTTTATCTTTTAAGTGATTGTCTGTATTTTTAAATGAATAAAATCAAGGGCCTTGCTTATCAGGTATAATATAATATAAGGCAACTGGGAAAACTACAAAAGAGAGCAGTAAAGCAAAGGATCAAGATTTGATTTAGGCTCTTGGTAGCAGGTAAGTTTCAACTAGGAAGAATCAAAAACACAGTCCTGGAAGGGTGTATGCATCGCGAATGGGACTTTTCCAAGACAGCAATAACTGCAAGCTGCCCAAAGCAAGATGCCTAAAGTGGATTAAGCTGGAAGGCCTCTTCAGTGAAATATAACAGAAAACTATGTACAAGGATTTGTCAACACACATGTCCTCTGCCTGTTGAGGTATAATGCTAAGAAGTATCTATCCAGCAAAAGTTGTATTACATAAAAATATGCCTGGACTTTATGTATTTTCTCTAAATGCAGCTGCTGGCAAAAGTACTTTTAAGCTTATTCATACGCATATATAGTTAAGAACTGGACTAAATGAGGTTTGGCTCAAATTATAATATTGACGTGATAACAAGAGCTAACATTTATATAGCTTGTTTACATATCTTAACTAACTGTAAGTGGGAAAATGGGCAGCCTGGACTCAGGGGGAAGCCTGCCCTCATTAGACCCAAAGGGCACAGTTTCTCCTGGTCACTAGAGGCAGCTGGGGAATTGCGATCCCTTTTGGTGCAAGTGAAGAGCCTCGGTTACAAATAATATTGACATGGTTCTAATTATTTGAATAGAGGATACTGAGTTAGCAAAAAATTATAGACATAATTATCTAGGTGAAGAGAAGTATGGAGAATAAGCAAACTAAATCTTCATCTTCCACACAAAGGCGTCAACAGACACTAGTGGAAGACGAGAACTGTCACAGTTACGTTAGAAATACAGGGATTGACACCCAAAAAGTGAACAAGGTACCCACTGGGGCAAAGGAAAAGGACAGGACTTTTTTCATTATAAGTTTTATAAAATTATTTGATTTTTTTAAAGTACATAAGTGCACGACTTTGGTAAAAAATTTTAAATTAGTTTAATTTGAATTACCAACAAAAAGAAATCAAAATTAAAAGGACGTTTAGATTTCTTGGACTAGGAAAAGAAAGAAGGGAATATAGTGGAGTTCCTCATTCATGAAATACAACCACATTCTTGTCTCTGAAAGATCTTCCTTTCTCACTGAGCTGGAGTCTTAGGAGAGAGGGTGCCCATGGATTTCAAAGGGGTAACATGCTAAGCCCAGGAAGCAAACCTGGCAATATGGGGTGACAGAGGCTACAGAAAAATCACCTGCCCTCCAGCCCGGCAGGCCAGATGACTGCATGAATAACAGACACAGGGAGCATCAGCAAAAGACCCACCTTTCCCTAAAACCAGGAGGGACGGCCATTACCATCAGCGATACAGTACAAGGTCTGAGGAGTGATTATTCCTAATCAGAGCTCAAATTAAGCACCACAGGAATTTAGAGAGGGGCTAACAATTCATTCATTCTTAGTGGGAAGATAAGGAAAAGCTCCTTATCTGGCCTGGGTTTTAAGGAATGCACAAGAGGTCAACAGGTAGAGATGGAAGAAAGGGGCCATTCCAGCAAACAACATGAACAAGGTCAGTGGTGAGAGAAGGGATGGTGTGTTTGGAAAAGGGACATGGTCAAAGCCACATCCGAATGCACATCTCCTGCTGCTGTTGCCTCACTTCAACTCGGGAGAGTGTGGGGAGGGGTGAGCGTCTCCTGGGACAGACAGACAGTTCAGTGGTTAATGGGTCAGTGCAAAACTACAGACATGATCAACTAAAATACAGTAAGAGGGAGTGTACCTCTTAAATTACCTAGTTTATAGGAATACATCCTCCTTGGTTAAACTGGCCTATTTCGTGTTGGACACTCTTAAATCCCAGACACTGACATTTATCTCATTATTCAGGGATCCTGTCATACCCCCAGGTTTCCCCGAGTCCTTGGCTTTGTGCTAGTGGATTCTGTCAATAATTTTTCCTTATAATTCCCCAAGAGTACAGAACGCATAAGACGTAGAGATTTGAGTTTCAGGTACCTTCAGTTCGCCCTTCAGCTTACAAAATAGAATACCATTATAAAGGTACAAGTTCCTTTAAAAAAGAAATTTTCCCCTCTTTGGCATTCTCATGTAGCACTTGTTACTTTCAACATTGCAATCATTATTTTATTTAATCCCATAAAACTGAACCACGTTTGATCCGCACAGCCCCAATTACCAGTTTTGGTATTAAAAATATACGCATTTGACTAAAGGTTTCTTTGAGCCAGTTCCAGCAGTTACTGGATTACAGACAAACAAACCCACTCCTGCATGTCAAACTGAATATTTATAAAACTCAGTTTATTTTTATGTCATGGATCACAAGCCTTCAAAAATAAAAGTGAGCACATTAACGTTTACTCTGGCCTTTATCGTTGTTTACAAGTCTCCTTTATGAAACATACCAAGCGCTGTAAGTAAAACTTGGAAGAAAGGACAGCTTCCCAGGGGAAGGGTATGCTGAACAGTGTCTGAAAGCAGGGTTCCCACAGGTTTGAGAAATACTCAAGAGAATCGAACTCAGACAAGTTTATTCGACAGTTATGTAGTTATTTTGATTAAAAGACTAAATACATAAAATCTATCATTTCAAAGTCTTTTTTACTTAGAATAAAGCTAAACATTTAATTTTTAAGGCAACTCCATGTAAACAAAAATCAGATATAATAAACAGGGCAGATGGTACATGGATATAATAAAAATTAAGACACAAGTATCACCCCTGCTTTTCAAACATTCGCTTTACACCACTTCGCTTTTATGAAAGATCTACTTAGTACCTGTTTTCAATAACCGAAAGAAATCTGAAGAGGCTTTATGCTTTTATGAAAAAAGGCGAAAAGCGAAAAGTGTTCAGCGTTTGTTTTGCAGGCAGTCATTATAGAGGCAGCACACAGCCCCAAGCAGTGAGAGCCGTACCCCCAGCTCCTCCCCCAGAACTACTCTCAGCTGCTCAGCACCAAGCCACAACAGCTTTGAACTGTGTCTGTGAGCATCTGTGCTTTACTTCAACTGATGTGCATCCATTAGCAAGATAGGTCCTAAGGTAGTGGCTTCTTCACTTTATGACATTCTGGCTTACGAAAGGCTTCAGAGGAACGCTCTACCTCCAGATAGCGGGGAAAACTGTACAAGAATGGCTGAAACTTCAGAAACACAATTAAAATTCAGGATGAAACAGGTGAAAGGAGAAGAGAATTATTCCAGAAAGTTATTCCAGGCAGAGGGAAAGGCCCAAGGACCATCATTAGTTGCAGGAAGTTCAAAGAGGTCAGTGTTGCTAAGACATAAAGTTCAAGGTAAGCAGTGGCAGCGGAGGAGGGGTGTCAAGTCTGACTTGATTAAACAGCATGAACTTATAAGTGATAAGGACCCACGAAAAGGTCATGGACAGGCTTGGATTTTAGAGGGACTCCGCTCATGGGTGACTGGAGGGCAGACATTGTGGGTGGGGAATAGACTGGAGGCAGTGAATACAGGCAAAACATGACCTTGAGTTTGGTGGGAATCATAGACAAGAGATATTTAGGTGTTTAAAAAAAAAAACCATCAGGTTTTGGTGACTGGATGGTTATGAGACAGTAAAGCAGAATTTAATGGTTTATAGCTTGGGTGACCCCTGGACGGTAGCACCAAATAAAAGGGATTTAAGGTCAATCGGAGTTTTGAGGGGTTTTGTTTCATTTTGATAGTGATAATAAGCATGACTGATAATGAGCATGCTGTCTTAGGACAAAGGGAAAGAAACTGGTAAAAAGAGTAAAGTTGATGACATCAGTCCACAACTGGATGAGTCTAAAGTAGACAGAGTTAGGAGCTTCAAGATGGCGCAAGAGTAAGACATGGAGATCACCTTCCTCCCCACAAATACATCAGAAATACATCTACGTGTGGAACAACTCCCACAGAACACCTACTGAACGCTGGCAGAAGACCTCAGACCTCCCAAAAGGCAAGAAACTCCCCACGTACCTGGGTAGGGCAAAAGAAAAAAGAAAAAACAAAGACAAAAGAATAGGGACGGGATCTGCACCAGTGGGAGGGAGCTGTGAAGGAGGAAAGGTTTCCACACACTAGGAAGCCCCTTCGCGGGCAGAGACTGCGGGTGGCAGAGGGGGGAAGCTTCGGAGCCACGGAGGAGAGCACAGCCACAGGGGTGCGGAGGGCAAAGCGGAGAGATTCCCGCACGGAGGCTCGGCGCCGAGCAGCACTCACCAGCCCGAGAGGCTTGTCTGCTCACCCGCCGGGATGGGCGGCGGCTGGGAGCTGAGGCTCGGGCTTCGGTCGGATCGCAGGGAGAGGACTGGGGTTGGCGGCGTGAACACAGCCTGAAGGCGGCTAGTGCGCCACGGCTAGCCGGGAGGGAGTCCGGGAAAAAGTCTGGAGCTGCCGAAGAGGCAAAAGACTTTTTCTTGCCTCTTTGTTTCCTGGTGCGCCAGGAGAGGGGATTAAGAGCGCCGCTTAAACGAGCTCCAGAGAGCTGATAGCTGTAGCTCCGCGAGCCACAGCTATCAGCGCGGACCCCAGAGACGGGCATGATACGCTAAGGCTGCTGCTGCCGCCACCAACAAGCCTGTGTGCGAGCGCAGGTCACTCTCCACACCGCCCTTCCTGGGAGCCTGTGCAGCCCGCCACTGCCAGGGTCCCGTGATCCAGGGACAACTTCCCCGAGATAACACACAGCGCCTCAGGCTGCTGCAACGTAATGCTGGCCTCTGCCGCTGCAGGCTCGCCCCGCCTCCTCCGTACCCCTCCCCCCCCCCCCCCCCGGCCTGAGTGAGCCAGAGCCCCCGAATCAGCTGCTCCTTTAATCCCTCCTGCCTGAGCGAAGAAGAGACGCCATCAGGCGACCTACAGGCAGACGGGGCCAAATCCAAAGCTGAAACCTGGGAGCTGTATGAACAAAGAAGAGAAAGGGAAATTTCTCCCAGCAGCCTCAGGAGCAGCGGATTAAATCTCCACAATCAACTAGATGTGCCTGAATCTGTTGAATACCTGAATAGACAATGAATCATCGTAAATTGAGGCAGTGGACTTCGGGAGCAAAGATACATTATTTTGTCCCTTTTTCTCTTTTTATGACTGTGTATGTGTATGCTTCAGTGTGATTTTGTCTGTATAGCTTTGCTTTTACCATTTGTCCTAGGGTTCTATCTGTCCGTTTTTTTTTTGTTTTTTTTTAAGTATAGTTTTTAGTACTTGTTATCATTGGTGGATTTGGTTTTGTTTGGTTGCTGTCTTCTTTCTTTCTTTCTTTTTAATTACTTAAAAAAAATTTTTTTAATAATTATGTTTTCTTTTAATAACTTTATTTTTATTTTATTTTATTTTATCTTCTTTCTTTCTTTTTTTTCCTCCCTTTTATTCTGAGCCGTGTGGAGGACAGGCTCTTGGTGCTCCAGCCAGGCGTCAGGGCTATACCACTGAGGTGGGAGACCCAAGTTCAGGACATTGGTCCACAAGAGACCTCCCAGCTCCACGTAATATCAAATGGCGAATATCTCCCAGAGATCTCCATCTCAACGCCAAGACCCAGCTCCACTCAATGACCAGCAAGCTACAGTGCTAGACACCTTATGCCAAACAACTAGCAAGACAGGAACACAACCCCACCCATTAGCACAGAGGCTGCCTAAAATCATAATAAGACCACAGACACCCCAAAACACACCACCAGATGTGGACCTGCCCACCAGAAAGACAAGATCCAGCCTCATCCACCAGAACACAGGCACTAGTGCCCTCCACCAGGAAGCCTACACAACCCACTGAACCAACCTTAGCCACTGGGGACAGACACCAAAAACAATGGGCACTATGAACCTGCAGCCTGTGAAAAGGGGACCCCAGACACAGTAAGTTAAGCAAAATGAGAAGACAGAGAAAGACACAGCAGATGAAGGAGCAAGGTAAAAACCCACCAGACCTAACAAATGAAGAGGCAATAGGCAGTCTACCTGAAAAAGAATTCAGAATAATGATAGTAAAGATGATCCAAAATCTTGGAAACAGAATGGAGAAAATACAAGAAACGTTTAACAAGGACCTAGAAGAACTAAAGAGCAAACAAACAGTGATGAACAACACAATAAATGAAATTAAAAATTCTCTAGAAGGAATCAGTAGCAGAATAACTGAGGCAGAAGAACGGATAAGTGACCTGGAAGATAAAACAGTGGAAATAACTATCACAGAGCAGAATAAAGAAAAAAGAATGAGAAGAATTGAGGACAGTCTCAGAGACCTCTGGGACATTAAATGCACCAACATTCAAATTATAGGGGTCCAAAAAGAAGAAGAGGAAAAGAAAGGGACTGAGAAAATATTTGAAGAGATTATAGTTGAAAACTTCCCTAATATGGGAAAGGAAACAGTTAAGTCGAGGAAGCACAGAGAGTCCCATACAGGATAAATCCAAGGAGAAACACTCCAAGACACATATTAATCAAACTATCAAAAATTAAATACAAAGAAAAAATATTAAAAGCAGCAAGGGAAAAACAACAAATAACACACAAGGGAATCCCCATCAGGTTAACAGCTGATTTTTCAGCAGAAACTCTGCAAGCCAGAAGGGACTGGCAGGACATATTTAAAGTGATGAAGGAGAAAAACCTAAAACCAAGATTACTCTACCCAGCAAGGATCTCATTCAGATTTGACGGAGAAATTAAAACCTTTACAGACAAGCAAAAGCTCAGAGAATTCAGCACCACCAAACTATCTTTACAACAAATGCTAAAGGAACTTCTCTAGGCAGGAAACACAAGAGAAGGAAAAGACCTACAATAACAAACCCAAAACAATTAAGAAAACGGTAATAGGAACATACATATCAATAATTACCTTAAATGTAAATGGATTAAATGCTCCAACCAAAAGACACAGAGTGGTTGAATGGATACAAAAACAAGACCGCTGTCTACAAGAGACCCACTTCAGACCTAGGGACACATACAGACTGAAGGTGAGGGGATGGAAAAAGATATTCCATGCTAATGGAAATCAAAAGAAAGCTGGAGTAGCAATTCGCATATCAGACAAAATACACTTTAAAACAAAGACTACTACAAGAGACAAAGAAGGACACTACATAATGATCAAGGGATCAATCCAAGAAGAAGATATAACAACTGTAAATATTTATGCACCCAACATAGGAGCACCTCAATACATAAGGCAAATACTAACAGCCATAAAAGGGGAAATTGAGGGTAACACAATCATAGTAGGGGACTTTAACACCCCACTTTCACCAATGGACAGATCATCCAAAATGAAAATAAATAAGGAAACACAAGCTTTAAATGGTACATTAAACAAGATGGACTTAATTAATATTTATAGGACATTCCATCCAAAAACAACAGAATATACTTTCTTCTAAGTGCTCATGGACCATTCTCCAGGATAGATCATATCTTGGGTCACAAATCAAGCCTTGGTAAATTTAAGAAAACTGAAATCGTATCAAGTATCTTTTCCAACCACAACGCTATGAGACTAGATATCAATTACAGGAAAAAATCTGTAAATAATACAAACACATGGGGGCTAAACAATACACTACTTAATAACCAAGAGATCACTGAAGAAAGCAAAGAGGAAATCAAAAAATACCTAGAAACAAATGACAATGAAAACACGACGACCCAAAACCTATGGGATGCAGCAAAAGCAGTTCTAAGAGGGAAGTTTATAGCAATACAATCCTACCTTAAGAAACAAGAAACATCTCAAATAAACAACCTAACCTTACACCTAAAGCAATTAGAGAAAGAAGAACAAAAAACCTCCAAAGTTAGCAGAAGGAAATAAATCATAAAGATCAGATCAGAAATAAATGAAAAAGAAATGAAGGAAACGATAGCAAAGATCAATAAAACTAAAATCTGGTTTTTTGAGAAGATAAACAAAATTGATAAACCATTAGCCAGACTCATCAAGAAAAAAAGGGAGAAGACTCAAATCAATACACTCAGAAATGAAAAAGGAGAAGTAACAACCGACACTGCAGAAATACAAAGGATCATGAGAGATTACTACAAGCAACTATATGCCAATAAAATGGACAACCTGGAAGAAATGGACAAATTCTTAGAAATGCACAACCTTCTGAGACTGAACCAGGAAGAAATAGAAAATATGAACAGACCAATCACAAGCACTGAAATTGAAACTGTGATTTAAAATCTTCCAACAAACAAAAGCCCAGGACCAGATGGCTTCACAGGCAAATTCTATCAAACATTTAGAGAAGAGCTAACACCTATCCTTCTCAAACTCTTCCAAAATATAGCAGAGGGAGGAACACTCCCAAACTCATTCTACGAGGCCACCATCACCCTGATACCAAAACCAGAAAAAGATGTCACAAAGAAAGAAAACTACAGGCCAATATCACTGATGAACATAGATGCAAAAATCCTCAACAAAATACTAGCAAACTGAATCCAACAGCACATTAAAAGGATCATACACTATGATCAAGTGGGGTTTAATCCCAGGAATGCAAGGATTCTTCAATATAAGCAAATCAATCAATGTGATACACCATATTAACAAATTGAAGGAGAAAAATCATATTATCATCTCAATCGACGCAGAGAAAGCTTTCAACAAAATTCAACACCCATTTATGATAAAAACCCTCCAGAAAGTAGGCATACAGCGAACTTACCTCAACATAATAAAGGCCATATATGACAAACCCACAGCCAACATCGTCCTCAATGGTGAGAAACTGAAACCATTACCACTAAGATCAGGAACAAGACAAGGTTGCCCACTCTCACCACTATTATTCAACACAGTTTTGGAAGTTTTAGCCACAGCAATCAGAGAAGAAAAAGAAATAAAAGGAATCCAAATCGGAAAAGGAGAAGTAAAGCTGTCCATGTTTGCAGATGACATGATACTATACATTGAGAATCCTAAGGATGCTACCAGAAAACTACGAGAGCTAATCAATGAATCTGTTAAAGTAGCAGTATACAAAATTAATGCACAGAAATCTCTTGCATTCCTATACACTAATGATGAAAAATCTGAAAGTGAAATTAAGAAAACACTCCCATTTACCATTGCAACAAAAAGAATAAAATATCTAGCAATCAACCTACCTAAGGAGACAAAAGACCTGTATGCAGAAAATTATAAGACACTGATGAAAGAAATTAAAGACGATACAAACAGATGGAGAGATATACCATGTTCTTGGATTGGAAGAATCAACACTGTGAAAATGACTCTACTACCCAAAGCAATCTACAGATTCAATGCAATCCCTATCAAACTACCACTGGCATTTTTCACAGAACTAGAACAAAAAATTTCACAATTTGTATGGAAACACAAAAGACCCCGAATAGCCAAAACAATCTTGAGAAAGAAAAACGAGCTGGAGGAATCAGGCTCCCGGACTTCAGACTATACTACAAAGCTACAGTAATCAAGACCGTATGGTACTGGTAAAAAAACAGAAATATAGATCAATGGAACAGGATAGAAAGCCCAACAATAAACCCACGCACATATGGTCACCTCATCTTTGATAAAGGAGGCAAGAATAAACAGTGGAGAAAAGACAGCCTCTTCAATAAGTGGTGCTGGGAAAACTGGACAGCTGCATGTAAAAGAATGAAATTAGAACACTCCCTAACACCATACACAAAAATAAACTCAAAATGGATTAAAGACCTAAATGTAAGGCCAGACACTATCAAACTCTTAGAGGAAAACATAGGCAGAACACTCTATGACATAAATCACAGCAAGATCCTTTTTGACCCACCTCCTAGAGAAATGGAAATAAAAACAAAAATAAACAAATGGGACCTAATGAAACTTAAAAGATTTGCACAGCAAAGGAAACCATAAACAAGACCAAAAGACAACCCTCAGAATGGAAGAAAATATTTGCAAATGAAGCAACTGACAAAGGATTAATCTCCAAAGTTTACAAGCAGCTCATGCAGCTCAATATCAAAAAAACAAACAACCCAATCCAAAAATGGGCAGAAGACCTAAATAGACATTTCTCCAAAGAAGATATACAGATTGCCAAACAAACACATGAAAGAATGCTCAACATCATTAATCATTAGAGAAATGCAAATCAAAACTACCATGAGATATCATCTCACACCGGTCAGAATGGCCATCATCAAAAAATCTACAAACAATAAATGCTGGAGAGGGTGTGGAGAAAAGGGAACCCTCTTGCAGTGTTGGTGGGAATGTAAATTGATACAGCCACTATGGAGAACAGTACGGAGGTTCCTTAAAAAACTAAAAATAGAACCACCATACGACCCAGCAATCCCACTACTGGGCACATACCCTGAGAAAACCATAATTCAAAAAGAGTCATGTACCAAAATGTTCATAGCAGCTCTATTTACAATAGCCAGGACATGGAAGCAACCTAAGTGTCCGTCACAGATGAATGGATAAAGAAGATGTGGTACACATATACAATGGAATATTACTCAGCCATAAAAAGAAGTGAAATTGAGTCATTTGTAGTGAGGTGGATGGACCCAGAGTCTGTCATACAGAGTGAAGTAAGACAGAAAGAGAAAAACAAATACCGTATGCTAACACATATATATGGAATCTAAAAAAAAGTAAAAAAAAAAATAGTCAGAAGAACCTAGTGGCAAGACGGCAATAAAGACGCAGACCTACTAGAAAATGGACTTGAGGATACTGGCAGGGGGAAGGGTAAGCTGGGACAAAGTGATAGCGTGGCATGGACATATATACACTACCAAATGTAAAATAGATAGCTAGTGGGAAGCAGCCGCATAGCACAAGGAGATCAGCTCGGTGCTTTGTGACCACCTAGAGGGCTGGGATAGGGAGGGTGGGAGGGAGGCAGACGCAAGAGGGAGGAGATATGGGGATATATGTATATGTATAGCTGATTCACTTTGTTATAAAGCAGAAACTAACACACCATTGTAAAGCAATTATACTCCAACGAAAAAAAAAATTATCCAAAAATGCCCCCCAAAATAAATAAATAAATAAAGTAGACAGAGTATGGGAGACTTGGGCTCTTCCTCCAAGAGATGCATTATGACTGCATTAATCCAGAGGACTATGTAAGAAAAGTAAAGGATCCCAGCAACAATTTGTTAAATAAGCAAACAATCCAGAAATTAGGGTCAAACAGGGCGCTCCAAAACCAAATTTAAGAGGAGAGGGAAACCTGAAGAAAGATTAGGAGACCCAACAGCACGAAATCCAGGTTGGGAATATGTGAGGATAACACCTGGAGTAGGCCGGGCACCAGCAGGCATCACGTGTCTGTCCTCCCCCCACACCCAGAACAGGGTGAGGCTAGAGAGGAAAATCACCCAAGTCCACATGAGAGAGCTTTGGGGTCCTTTCAATCTCTCATCTCATTTGATAATGATCTTGCCCTTTGCTGATCAAGACGCTCCGGTGAACATGTTAGTTACACAGCCTCCCCACTCCTTCCCCTGAAAGTGAGAAATGTTCTGGTCTGGTTTACTCTCAACTATTTTTTCTGGTTTTCCAACGATTTTCAAGGAGTTGGTGAAGCCGTGTGAACTACAACTTGAAAATACTTCCCAATAAGTACAGAAGCTATTCTTACAACAGCGTCACAGGCAGAGGTCATGGGCAGGCATGGGAAAGATCCAGCCTCCTGCTGGCTGGAGCTCTCGCTTACCGGGTCGCTCTCTCCTCTCTCTCAGTACCCAGTTTCATACCAGCTACTATTTGGTCAAGTCTGGATCGTTTGTCACCCTAAGCACAAATCAGATTCAACTCACAGAAGCACAGAGTACAGCTGGGCTCCAAAGAGGATTGGACATCTGTGGTACTTGACATTCAAGCCTTTGGCGAGATGTCAGCATTTCATGGAGCACTTTAAATGTTTTGGTTTGAGAGCTAATGCAGCATTTCCCACTGGTCAACACCAGCAGTCCAGGCAGAAAGCAAAGTAGATTTCCCTCAACATCAGATGTTACACTCAGTGGCTGATCCAATCTTGCCTTCAGAGACCATAAAAGACTGGATAAATTGGTAAGTAAGAAAAGCCCATCCAATGCTGGGTTTATTTAAAGAATAAATATATGTGATTCCATTGTAAGACGGCTTGTTGTGCTCATAATGTCCTAAATTCTTTTTTTGAATGAACAGAGTGACAGATTTGCAGGTGAGATTTGACTTTTCCAGGTTCAACACTAAACTAAGTCCAATTAACTTTTCTCTGTAAATGTTCTTTTTAATTTCATGAAGCACAATTTTCTTTCATGAGTTCATGCATAGGCTTTCGGAAATTCCTAGTTTAAACAATTCGTAATGTCATTGCTTGTAAAATATAAGACAGTGTTGTATGTGGCTAGTGAGTTAAAATCAGTTTTGGATATATGGTGAAGGGCACAAATACAGCTGGGTTATGATGTAATCCCTCAGAGCTGAGGGAGTCCCATAAAGAACTAAAATGCTGGAGGGAAAAACAGAAGGTTTGGTTTAAGAGCACAAAAGGACACAACCTCACTAAAAACTGAAACCAAAGTGAAACACTTCATGCGAGGAAGCATTTTAAATCTTCTCTGAAACGGTAAATGCCCGGGCTACTGGTGTGGATTTCACGGTGAGTCACAATTGATTTTCAAAGGAGAAAACAGGAATTAAAGAAGCCTCATAGGTGCTGTTCTAGCTTTTATTAATGTCTTGTAAGTTTTGATTTTCATGTCCTTGATTCTTAACTTCTGATTTCTTCCTCTGAGATTTCACATAACACTTAAATATCAATCATTGGTAGCATTTTTAGTTTAATTTGTGGATGGCAGGGACGAGGTACGTAACCTGTGGAACTTCTACTGCTTGTTTTTCTAGAAATTTGAGTAGTAAATTCCATAGAACCTAAACTAATAGATAATTTTAAAACCTAATTTGTGCTAAACTAATAGATAATTTTAAAACTTAATTTGTGCTTAGAATCCGTTCCAGTTTATTTCCCAGCCAAAAAGAAAATATCTTTCTTTAAAGAGCCCCATTTACTGGAGAAATTGTAAGAACATTGCAACTGAAAGAAGGCGGAGGTTTAGAGAATAATTGACCAACGACAAACAGCTCCCCCCCTCTGCCAACGAAAATTTTAAAAATCACTAAATTTAGTATTTGTTATAAGTTGTGACGTCCTTCTTAATAAATTACTCTCTAAATGGAGAAACGGCAACCTCTTAAGTCTTCTCTCATTCATTTTTATACCTACCACTTCCCTGCCAGTTCTCCCCGCTTAAAGAAAGCATTCACAGGAGAAAATCTATCTATTTATACACAGTATAGACATTTAGACATTTACGTAGATCTCACACTTAACATAATTAAAATGAAGAGACTGGCATTTGCAACTAACTCCTTTCCTCCATTCGGGCCAGCTCTCGATATCAGACCCACCCATTCTGGGGAAGATGCTTCATGGCCTTCAGTGCTTCTTCAACACAAAACATTTCACTGGCTACTAGGGATTCACATGTGCCATCAGATAGCGTGAGAAAGAAATATCCAGAGTAAAAGTTTGGTTTGTAAAACATAACCAAGATCTAGCCTTCTTTACTTTTTGCCCTATGCCCTCTGGTACAACTATATAGATTTTACTTTAACTGTTCATGTGTAAGTTTACTAAAAACTATTTTAAATGTATCAGCATTAACCTAACCGTATGAAATGGACATTTTCTGCAGATAAAAAATAGTCAAATATCAGCAATTTTATGACTCATCCTAATAAAAAAGAAAATAGTCTTAAAAGGTAGCCCCAGAAGTTGAAGGGTGAGGGAAACAGCAATAATAATAATTTACATAATTTTTATATGCTAGCGAGACCTAGTACGTCTAATTATCCCCATATGTACTCCTCTGCTTTTAAAGCCTTTGCACAGATTCTGTTATCAAAACTGGGTGTTTTCAGCAGCCAAATTACACTGGGAAAGAACTTCTATCATTGGCTCTGTTTTACTGATTAGGAAACTGGGGTCCAGAGAGGTTCAGTGATTCAAATAGGATAACACAGCTAATAAAGACCAAGGATTGAATTTAAAGGAAAAAGTCATCTGGCCTCAAATCCAATGCCCTTTCACCTACCCCATCTTGTCTCTGATCTAAGGAGATAAATGTGTCCAATAAAAATTGTGATTTATACACAAATAAAAGCTGGAGATGCAAAAGTATGCAGGACTGCTCTGCCCCTTAACTAGGTATTTACACAATAATGGCAATAATCACATTGTATGAAACGGTCAATATTATTGGGACTCAAGTTTTCAGAGAGGTAATTTTACCTGGTCGAAAAAGCAGGCACTCTGCAGACAAACAGCTGAATTTGAATCTACTGTGAGCTTGAGCTACATTTTGTTTTGTTTTTTAGCTCCTTTGCCTCTTTGATCTACCTCTGTTCCATCTGTCACCCCAAAGAGCTACTAAGATATTAACTGAGACATGCTAATACCCAGCACCTTAAGAGTTACTCAATAAAGATGGAACTCCTCCCTCTTCCTTGCTAGTAACTTATTAAGTTAGAGGTAGTACTGGCAAGAGTAAAATCCCAAATCCCACAGGAAATTTCTTGAGTTGATTCTGACACTCATGGAGCCAAATAAGAACTCATAAAATAAGGGGAAATGAATACTTCTCCCAATTTACCTCCTGTCATTCCAACAGAAAACTGGGCACCATGTCAGTACCCAAGTAGTGAGTACCTGTCAACACGTCTACTGAGTGCCAACTAACCATCAGTGACCACTGTAAACAAAGAGGCCGGTCCCTCCAGGCCAGAACAGTAGGCCTGACAGCTAGGGAGTGTGGAGATCTGGGTCAGGGCCCATGAGCCCCACAGGTCGTGGTCCCATACAGAAAGGGGTGAGAGGAAGACATGAGAGGTATTATTTGCTTAATTCATATGTTTGGTGGATGGATGGATAACCAAATAGACAACCTTACCAAAAACCTTAAAAAAGAAAGAAATGAAAGATATCTGATGTGTAGGAGTTACAGTGAGAGATGGAAGTTATGCACATTTTTCATTTAATCACTCTTCATAAAGGTCTGGTGTCTTCTTCTTTTTTTTTTTTTTTTTGTATTTACAGACAGGCCACATATTGGATGGATTAAGAGCTGACATATTAAAATAAGCAAACTAACCCCCAAAAAACCTTATTAGAAAATAGAGCAAAATATATTCTAGCCAAGAATTGTCAAACTTCTGGACTCATGATCACTTGAACACTACCGAGAAGCCCAAAGAGCTTTTATGTTGTTATACCTAGCAATCTGTACTATATTAGAAATTTAAATTCTGAAATTCATAAAATATTTATTTTTAATTCGCTTTAAAAATAGCATCAAATGTTAACATGAATAACACATTTCTGTGAAAAATAATTATATTTCCCCCCAAAAGTTTTAGTTAGAAAAGTGGCATTATCCTACATTTTTGCTTATCTCTTTAACATCTGGCCTAAGACAGTTAAATTCTCATATCCACTTCTGCATTGGATCAGTTTCAAAATGTATTTTTAGTTAAAGTAAACAGAAGAAAATCTAGTCTCACACAGATACATAACAGGACAAGGAAGAAGTATTTTAGTAGCCTTCTGGATTTTCTTCTTTGGTACCACACCAAAACTCAAACAGTGGCAGTTTCTTAAAGGCTGTTTGCAAAGTAGAAACTAAATTCATATCAATGAATATTTCTGTTACATTAAAATCCTTTAGCGTAACTTGGTCTTGGAAGAAATCTTTTACCCCTGCTAGATTTTATACCATATAATCCTTGGTCATTTGGAGAGGTACATGCATCCAGAATTTTGACGTATAGATACTTTTCATTATATAGTATCAAAAAATAGTATTAATAGTGGCACTGATTTCATTCTAAGTACTGGAAAGTAATGCTATTTGTTTTCCTTGACTTGAAGGCTCAGTTCATTCAATTTTGAGAAAATGTCTGCCAAATACTCAAGTATGAACTGCTATAGTTTATGTATCATTCGTTCCAGTAAAAATGGCATTCCATAAAGAAAGCAGCTAATTCAACTCGCAACTTACTCAAGTGTTGTTCCTCTAGACAACCATCATACACAGCAGAAGTGCTTTGTGAACCATTCCTATAATGTCACGTGAAATATTTAAGACACACGCTTTAATCAAATGGACAATATGTATTACTTCAACACAGTCACTGTAAAGTTAACTTAGCTTTTTATTTTTTGTGGTGTTGTTTTTTTGTTGGTTTACTAAGATTGCATGGACGTAAGGTAGGCAATGACTACAGGACAGACAGGTGGGTACATGGCCTTCATTTGTGCTGAAGTACCAGCAGGTTTGTTTTACACATTTTGGCTTTTGCACCATTACTACAGATGTCAGCACAGTGAGTGAAAAAGGCAAACAACATGTTAGTATTCTTTTGAAAATGGGCTGACCTCATGGCCCCCTTAAAGAGTGTCAAGGACTCCATGGTTCCACAGACCATATTGTAAGAACCGTTACCTTAGACTTTGACATAGGAAAATTTTCTTTTGATACAAAAAAGCACTAATTTGGGGAAAAAAATTGATAATTTGAATATACTAAAATTGGTAACTTTTGTTTATCAAAATATACTTTTAAAGGAAAACGGACAAGTTACAATCTGGGAGATGCTATTCACCATACATATACCCAACAAAGCAGGTATCAACAATATTTGAAGGATTTCTACAAATCAATAATAGTACAAACAACCCAAAAGAAAAATGAGCAATAGATATGACTAGACATTTCATGGAAATAACCAATTATCATATGAAGAGATGCCCATATCACTGTGATCGTGGAAATGTAAATCAGGACCACAATGTAGTAACATTTCATAAGCAAAAAATTTTATATCCGAGAATAGGAAACGTTGAAGAAGATGTGTATCCACAGAGGATTTGCAACCACTTTGGAAAATAGTTTGGCATTATTTCCTATAGTTTAACATTCATATACCTATGATCCAGCAATTTAAATCCTCTATTTATACACACAAGACACTCTTTCACATGTTCATCAAGGATATATACCTTGGCATGGTTCAGAAGGGCAAAAACCTGGAAACATCCCAAACATAGGAAATTGAATGAATGAACCGTGGCATGCTCAGACGATGGAACGTTTACAGTCACCAAAACACATGAATTACGGCAACAATGCTCATCAGCACGGACAACATGTGGTATCTAAATCTAAACGATCTAAATCACTAAATGATTACATATGTTTCTTTTAAAATCACAATTTCATACACACATATACATACAACACACTTTTAGGAATACATACAGATGTAACCAAACAGTTTAAAACAAAACCGCGAGAGAATGAAAAAAATGGGGCTCAGGGTGCATGGTGGCCAGAGAGCCGGCATGTGGGAAGAAAGAGAATTCAGTTACATGCAGCTTATAATTGTCAAAGTCTTGGCTTTTGTTTTGGTTATTGAGTTTGAGGGAAATTATTAACGTAATTAAGAATAACAAAATAGAGTCAAGCTTGCATGAACCTTGCGTGATAGGAATATGCCATATGGTTTTATAAGACTATGGTGAATCCAATTTTATGCACCAACGATTTTAAAAGATATCTACACATTTTAACCTGTTACGCACATAGAAACTGTAAAACTCTGAGGTCCTGAAGAGACTCATCATTTGACAGTTAAGTAAATCAAGTCCTTAATTTGACCAAAGTTGTACAGATAGATTCATTCATAAATTCAATAACTATCTATTGAACATCTACTATATGCCAGGCACTAATTTAACAGTGAACAAGAGAAATAAGTTCTGTTCTCATGAAGGTTACCTTCATGGCGTAGTAGGATTGGGGGGGTCGGGGGGAGAGGGATGATGGAGGAAATAAATTGAAAAATAAATACTACTTTAAATAACGAAGACCACTCTGAAGAAAACAAAACATGGTGAGAGGCTGTAGAGCGCTGGCTAGGCGCCTGGCTGTGTCAGGTGCCGTAAACTGGGAAGGCCTCCCTGAGAAGGTGACGCTTGAACAGAGACCAATATGAGGCAGCCACGGTAAGATGCTAGAGACAGACAACGCCACAGACAGAGGCCAGGGCTCTGACAACCTCTGCCCCAGTGAGGTTCACCTTTCTAGAAGTGGGCGTCAACATCCCCGTGGTGACAGCGTGAAAGCAAATTCACCTGGGTATTCCTACTACTCCTACGCACTGCTTGACAAAACCTGGTTGGTCATGCTTGTAGACCTTTGCCAAGAGCCCCCGCCAGTTTACAAAGGAACAGAAGCCTTTCACGATTTATCTGGGACAGAGAAAAAGCATGTACCTGCTCAGAGCTTTGTCCAGCGCTGGATGGCAGGCAAGGAAAAGCTCAAGGGGATAGCTAGGCAGTTAAGTTTTGCTTTGCTTTTCAATTTTTGTTTCACTGGGCCAAAAAACTAAGCAGCGCAATAATGTTTTGTGACACGTACTGGCTTACTTGCCAAAGGCAACACATATCTGCTACTTTGCCTTCTCTACACCCCTACCCCATACACACAAACATACCTGCACTTTCCCACAGGCTGACCATGTCAGGGACATTCGAGAGACAGAAGAAAGCTCGCTGGCACTTTTGCTGCTGCAGGCTGGGCAGATTCATATTATAGGTAAAAAAGCCACACAGCTGACGAGAGGCCTCTGTTGGCCCTGGAGAGCAACTGTGGCCCCTGGATAAGGAACGTGGGGTAGTAATAATCCAAGTTATGCTGACATTATATCTGCCAGGCCTCTCCTAGCCACCTACTAGAGGGGAGGCATGTAACCAAGGTAAGAACATTCAGGTAAGATGCTACAGCCACTCGGGGCTTGAAAAGAGTTGGGTTTCGATTGTAGGTGCTCTGGTTACCATCTCAGAACTTGTTCAAGCCACTAAGCTCCCTTACACAGCTTTCGTCCTATGTAAAATAACAATGTTTTAGATCATTCATCAGAAATTCATACAACTTCTACTATGAATTATTTGCTGAGCTAGATGAAAATACAAAGCTCTCTCTCCATGCAGTAGAACAGACAAGCTAATAAAAATAAGACTTGTCAACAGGAAACAATATTCCCTCGTAGTTAAGGCTTTAGAATGACACTGACCTGGACCCACATCTCAGTTCTACAATACACTAGTTCTTACACCTTGGACAAGTTACTCAAGCTGTCTAGATTTCAGTTTCCTTAACTATAATATGAGATTACTTCTGTCTTATCAGGTCTACTGGAGGATTTTAAAGTGCATAGCGGTAGTTCGTTCATTTTCAGTGCTGCACAAAAGTTCACTAAATTTTTTTAACCCTTTTTCCTGTCAGTAATCAGTTGAGCTATTTCTACATTTTTGCCATTACAGTATTTCTATGAGCATCCTTGTACATGGATATTCTCATACATACTTGGTATGCTTCTGGAAGAGAGACTTCTAGGGCATATACTTAGGAATTAAAATGCTCAGCTATAGGGTGAGTGAACCTTCATCTTTTCCAACTATTTCCAATTCCTTTTCCAAAGTTTCCAATTCCTTTAGAAACATAATGCTGAGCTGGGGATAAAAAAAAGTCCTGGAACACTACATACACCATGCACCATGAACAATTTTTATAATGGAACCTATGTTCATATAGATTTAAAATCATTTATGTTTAAAGGCAGGAAATAAGAAACACAAAATTCAGGTCAGGATTCCCTCTCAGTGGAGGAAGGCACAGCCCAGGGAGGAGTGAGGAGGGAAAAGCCTGAGTACTGGTGAGGTTCCGGCTCTCAAGTCAGCGCTGTGTTCTTTTTGTTGTGCTTTAGTTTCTCTGCATAAATTCTTTGCAAAGTGTCAAATATTCCATTAAAAAGAAAAGGTATTTTTAAAAGCAATTACCATTGCCTGTGTCTGGTACCAGGTAAAGTTCTCAACGAATGGCAGTTATTGCCGTACAATGTGATGAGACCGAAAGAGATGACAAGACACAGTGGGAGCTCTGGAGGTGAAGCAGCCAGGATCTGCAACGTCCGGGGCTGTGGGAGACCCAGGGCTGCAGGAAATGGAGGTGCTCAGGGCGGAGCGGGGAGAAGAGGCTGCTCAGAGGCCAGAACCACCAGACTCTGGGCTCTAAAAGGGCAGGATTCCCAACACCAAGAACATTATCCTGATAATAGGAGCCAAAAGCATAAGTGATAGATGAAAGGAAAAGTCTGTCTTATAGATGACAGTTTTAAGCAATGTTCTTAACAAAGATTATTTTGGCTTAGAAGAATGGGGAGAATGAGAAAAGATGGCCAGGAATAGAATAAGAAACACCAATTTAAGGACAGGCAGAGAAGCTCCCAGAGGTGACTAAGAAGAAAAGGTAAGGAGGGTAGCAGAGAAGTCTAAGGGACTGTTATGCATTTGCTATGTGCCAGGCACTGAGCTAGGGACCCTTCCCTCAAAACGAATACACACACATACAGTACATACATATACGTATGCATATATATACACGTGTATATATATATAGTTATATATACCAGCAGAAAAGTACATGTATACACACATATATACACACATTTCTTTTACTAAACCATTTTGAATATAAGTTGCACAAAACCATGACCCTTCCCTCCTAAATACTTCAATATGCATCTCTGAAGATTAAGAATATTCTCCTACTTAACCACGCCATTACCATACCTAGAAAAATTAAGACAATTCAATAACACCATCTAATATACAGTCTGTATTCAGATTCACACAAGCGTCCTAAAATAATTTCTATAGTGCTACCCTCCACTGCCCCCAGTCACCGATCACAGCTCACACAGCACATTATTTCTCTTTGGCCTCTTTTGATCTAGAACTGCTCCCTCCCACCCCATCATGTTTGTTTGCTTTTCATGACATTGATTTATTTACAGAGTCTGGGTTGTTGTTTTATAGAATGATCCATGTTCTGAATTTGTCCAATTGTTTATCCATGATTAGCTTTTCGACAAGGTAGGTTGTGTACATCTAACTGAGTCATATTGAGAGGCAAAATATCGAATTATCCCGTTTTTGGTAAGTTCAATCATTCAGTGACTGTCAGATGAAAAGGTACCCTTTTTTTCTTTGTTATTCTAAATGATCTGTGAGTGATGCTTTTAGATTGGAACATCCTGTTCTCCTACAATCTTTCGCTAAGAGACTTTTCACAAACACTGAAGACTGTTGCCTGAATCAATTATTACACTGAGGTTGAAAACTGTTGACTTTCTAATTCTATCATTCCTTCTACCTTTTCTTTTTTTTTTTTAATTAATTAATTAATTTATTTATTTATTTTGGCTATGTTGGGTCTTCGTTTCTGTGCGAGGGCTTTCTCTAGTTGCGGCAAGCGGGGGCCACTCTTCAATCGCGGTGTGCGGGCCTCTCTCTATCGTGGCCTCTCGTTGCGGAGCACAGGCTCCAGACGCGCAGGCTCAGTAGTTGTGGCTCACGGGCCTAGTTGCTCCGCGGCATGTGGGATCCTCCCAGGCCAGGGCTCGAACCCGTGTCCCCTGCATTAGCAGGCAGATTCTCAACCACTGCGCCACCAGGGAAGCCCTCCTTCTACCTTTTCTAGCTGACATTCTTCTACAAAGAAGAGCTTGTCCCTGTCTTCATCCTCCCTTTTTCATCTGTATTTTTAATATCACTATCAACTCTTGAATTTGGTTTGTTTTTAAAAGTATTTTCATCTATTACTGTCCTTCTTATTGATATCCAAACTGTTGAATTTAGAAGTGCCACCAAGTCAGCTCCCATGTCCTTTTTTTGTTTTTTTCCCCCCTTAACATTTCCTCATTGGTCTGAGCACCTCCTTGCTTTTTGCCTGCAAGGTATCAACTCACCTTTCCCTGTGCCTGATTTGAAATCGGTCATTTCCCCAAGGAGCCCTGGTCCCTGTTAGTGGGTAGTGATACTTAGAAACAAGATAATCTCATTGATACTGGGGATTGCTACTTTTCCACCTACAGAAGATTTTTACTTTTGTTATTTAAAGTTGGAAATGGCTTGAGCAAGTTTATAGCTATTAGGGTATCACAACTTCAAGACCTACAAATTTTATTGAGAACATGTGGAGGTTTATACCTTGAAGGAAAGTAGCCTCTAGACTGAGAGAGAGCCTGAAAATACAAAAGAGGAAAGCAACAATGTACGAAGAAAGATTAGAAAGGAAGTCAGTGCAGGCTGCAATTAAACAAAGAAAAAAAAAAAAAAACCACCATGGAGTAAAATAAAGCTGGTCCTGGTCCAAGCAGGTCATGAGCATGAAATTCAATTCATGGTACAGATGGAAAGGAGCACTTCTTATTATCAGATTCTGTACATTCGGACATTACCTCTGAGGCAATAATGAAATGGCATCTAATAGCTCCTCCATAGGGCATGGCAAGATGTAAGATAGCATTCTCAAAACATATATGACTGACTCATATTGAAATCCATATGAAAAGTGAAACAATCACCAATGGATTGATTTAAAGAGGACACTTACATTCAACAATGGATCCCATTGGGATGGGCCTCGGACTCATAGAAAGCAAAGGTCTTTCTTTCCATACGAACTCTGAGCACCATCTTTAAGCTGCATAAAAATGCATCTTTCACATTTAAGTCCTACTCATTTTGAAATGAATGTAGTTGCTTCATTGTCATATGCTGTGTTTAATAAAATACAAACTCATTTAAAGAAGTTCCCAATTCATAAGTGAGTGTAACAATATATTTTATTGCATCAAAGGTTACTGATTCCTCCAACAGGTAGGAAGTACATAAATTTTAGGCCTTAAAGTGTATGAGAATCACTTCTCTGTAGTATTTCCACTCCCATCTAAAGTCCTGGATATTTATATTCTTTTCCTTTGGAATATGCAAGCCTGAATCTTGAACAAACATATACCTGGTTGATATTTAGCTAAGTAAAGTTGTTGGGTCCTCACAAATGAAAATCTGTTCCCCAGCCCCCTGGCAAAGGGATATGCGTTAAGGCCCTAAGCCCCAAGATCTGAAGATCTGAGTACTGCACGCCTGATTGAGAAACGCAAACACGGTCTCAGTAAAGCAAAAAGAGGTCAGAGGTTCATTTCTTTGCCTCACCCCAGGGAATAGAACCACATATTCCAAAACAATGCTGCAGAAGAACAGGCTGGAAAAAAAATAAGTCAGGAATCCTAACAGCTCAATCTAATTCCAGATAGAGAAAGGAATCAGTTCCCAAAACTCTGAAGACAGGAGTTTCACAGCTTTACATCACTCGCATCAAAAATGCAGGCCTGTGTGGACTGCCAAGTAAGTTCATGAAATGCTCTGGACTTCACTCGTACTCCCTACTGCTGAGTGCCGCTTCCTGTGACGAGAACCCGGGGACCATAAGAACAGCCTTCCCCCAGC
Organism: Balaenoptera ricei; assembly: GCF_028023285.1. NCBI lineage: Eukaryota > Metazoa > Chordata > Mammalia > Artiodactyla > Balaenopteridae > Balaenoptera > Balaenoptera ricei. The sequence continues at coordinate 7,087,270 of NC_082642.1, forward strand.
TTCCCCCAGGCAAGCACTGCTGGGCCAGACTCCAGAGGAGGTTTGGAGCACACTGCAGCCCTGCGTGTCAGTGCACAAGAACATCAACCTCAAATAAATGTGGGGAGGTAGGGCACACCGTGGGAGCCTGACCCAGGGGAAGTCCTGGCCGGCTGAGAGTCCCAGAGACCTCCGATTCGCCTATTGTCAGCTGAGTCACTCCCTGAACCCCCAACGTTTCCTCTGAGTCATACACTGCCAGGCACCAGGTATTTGATTCTTATAAGAATAGAAACCCTATGAGGTAGCAACTACTACCCTCTCATTTTAGAGATGTAAAGACAGAAACATGGAGGCACTCTGCAACTATTCCAACATCACAGCTATTAAGAAATTGAGCCATATTTCTAACCAAGTTCCACTACATCCAACATGCATGCTTTTAACCATTATACTGCACTGTCTGCCCATTATTCCAACAGAGCTGTAAAGAAAGCCCACTTCACATTCCGAGACCTAAGCATATGAATTACTTAATCGTTGCTGAGTTACTCAAAATACAGTTAAGGTTTAGCACCAATGAGAGAGCTGACAAAATTCTATTCCTATATCAAAATGATACCAAATACAACTACCATTAAGGGGCTACTTCAGTAGTTCTCAACTTGGGAACATTTAAAAAAAATGTCTGGAGACATTTTTCGTTGTCTCAAGTCATGGGTGCTGCTGGCACCTAGTGGATAGGGCCAGGGATGCAGCTAAACATCTTACGATGCACCAGACCACTCACCCACAAAGAACTGGAACTCAACAAAATGTCAATAGTGCCAAGGGTGAGAAACCCTGGGCTATACCAAAGACTGTAGGTGCAAAATCCCCCAAAATCTAACCTGACAATCCAGATGCAGCTCCTGGTACGGAGGCTAGGATAGGTAGCCGTTTCCACGGCCCCAGAAGTTTGGCACCTGTGCCACACCTCGCCCTCCTCCCCCAGCTCCCGTGATCTGCTTGCATCACCACACGATGTGAAGACTGACCCGGGTTCGAGGAGGTGCCAGTCTTGCACTTTGCTATGAGTTCTGCTAAAAGTATTTTAAGGGAAGTGGTTGGAATTAAAAGTAAAACACTAGGTTTGGGCATCATTATCAGCTTACCGTCCATACTAACTCACTACCCGTTACAGAGGTTCTGTATGCAGTGGCACCCAGAGACTAACTGGAGAAGCTGAAGGCATCCACACCTTGCAGACCTTTAACACCTAGATCAAAAAGGACATACTCACAAACTCACACGCACATGTCCACCTTCCCTCAAAAAAAATACTGCATAAGTGATTCCTAAAAACAATACTCTAGAAAAATGCTGAAGGGCCTGCAATACATGCACATACTCATGAACACAAACAAAACATGCTTGCCCCGAGTTCCCTCAGGAGTAGAGGAGACCTGGCTTGGAGATGAATAGACATAAATTTGAATACCGTCTGGCCACATATTAGCTGCCCAATTCGCCTTTGATGAGTTACTTAACCATTTTCAGCATCAGTTTCCTCATCTGCAAAATGGTGGTAACAGTAACAGATTGGCAAGGCTCCATCATGGTACTCAAGAGCTTGGGCAATCCATGTCCCCCCTGCTGTGCTGTCCTCTCATGTGTCTTGGTGCATGTGCCCGATAGCTCTCTCTGCCCAACACTCCCTCCCTCCCCTTTGACCCCCTTCTATGAAATAAACTGGCATGCTTAAAGTGACTTCCCCTTGAACAGGTCTATGACCTAGAAGCAGGGGACTCTGTTGACCCACTCCTAAGGAGTCACAATGTCGGGAAAGAGAGGCAGGACCAAGAGTGAGGATGCAAAAAATTCTAAAATATTCAACCGATCACAGAATAAGAAAGGCCAGAAGCCTGATGACAGACTTAAGAATTAATTAATACTATTCAATAGTATAAAATATTTTTAAAATATAAAGTATGTTATAAAGCATTTAATAACATAAAATGTTATAAAATATGACCACAAGACTGAATAAGTAGCCCATATATAAATTCTCCTTCTATTCAACCCTTACGACTGTTCTGGAAACCATCTAGGATATCACATACTGGCACCACAAAGAGAAAAAAAAAAAAAAAAAGTCACACATTACTGCAAGGGAGATAAAAGCAGCAATAATAAGAAAATGGCTTTAGTAAGTTTAGAAATGTACACAATGATTACACACATCTATACTACATTCTACTGTTAGAAGAATCATCTAGAAAACAAATATTTATCTCATATGAAAAGATCTTGGGGCACCTTGGATCAAAGCTTTTGATGTTTGGACTGTAAGGACAGAGAAGGAATTGTCAGACTGTCGTTAGATAAGAACTGAACAAAGAACAGGAAGGAAAATGCTCATCACAGGTGGGTACTGATTAAAGAGAGATTTGAAAGCAATTCATTCTCCAAATACATTCTTTTTATTGAATTTTTAAAAATAAATTTATTTATTTATTTTTGGCTGTGTTGGGTCTTCGTTGCTGCGCGTGGGCTTTCTCTAGTTGAGGCGAGCCAAGGGCTACTCTTCGTTGCGGTGCGCAGGCGTCTCATTGCGGTGGCTTCCCTTGTTGCAGAGCATGGGCTCTAGGCACGTGGGCTTCACTAGTTGTGGCATGCAGACTCAGTAGTTGTGGCTCGTGGGCTCTAGAGCACAGGCTCAGTAGTTGTGGCGCACGGGCTTAGTTGCTCCGCAGCATGTGGGATCTTCCCGGACCAGGGCTCGAACCCACGTCCCCTGCATTGGCAGGTGGATTCTTTAACCACTGCGCCACCAGGGAAGTCCCTCCATATACATTTTTGTTTTCTAATTATGAACTATTTCAAGTACACAAAAGTACAGAAACTAATGTTGGTTAACACCAATACACCTAATCGCCCAGTGTTAATTGACAGTAATATTTAGGCATCATTGTTTCAGAATTTAAGAGATGAAATACCACAAATACAGCTAAAGTCCAACCACCCTATGGCATCCCTTTCTCCTCCTTCCTTCAACGGGAGTAAGCACTGTTCTGAAGTTAGAAGATATCATTCCTGACCAGAACATGCTCAGTACTGACCTGGATCAAATATAATATTCCACCACAGAGAACTAAATCTCTTTGTTTTGTTTCTAAAGAGAACTTCATGACATTTTAGGGCTATTCTAGGTAAATAAATTTTTTAAAATAAATTTATTTATTTATTTTTGGCTGCCTTAGGTCTTCGTTGCTGCGCACGGGCTTTCTCTAGTTGTGGCGAGCCAGGGGCTACCCTTCGCTGCGGTGCGCAGGCTTCTCATTGTGGTGGCTTCCTTTGCTGCAGAGCACGGGCTCTAGGTACGCGGGCTTCAGTAGTTATGGCTCGCGGGCTCTAGAGCGCAGGCTCAGCAGTTGTGGCACATGGGCTTAGTTGCTCCGCAGCATGTGGGATCTTCCCGGACCAGGGCTCGAACCCATGTCCCCTGCACTGGCAGGTGGATTCTTTAACCACTGCGCCACCAGGGAAGTCCCTCCATATACATTTTTGTTTTCTAATTATGAACTATTTCAAGTACACAAAAGTACAGAAACTAATGTTGGTTAACACCAATACACCTAATCGCCCAGTGTTAATTGACAGTAATATTTAGGCATCATTGTTTCAGAATTTAAGAGATGAAATACCACAAATACAGCTAAAGTCCAACCACCCTATGGCATCCCTTTCTCCTCCTTCCTTCACCGGGAGTAAGCACTGTCCTGAAGTTAGAAGATATCATTCCTGACCAGAACATGCTCAGTACTGACCTGGATCAAATATAATATTCCACCACAGAGAACTAAACCTCTTTGTTCTGTTTCTAAAGAGAACTTCATGACCTTTTAGGGCTATTCTAGGTAAATATGTTTTTTTTTACCACTGGTTCTCCATAAAATATCTATTTATATTTCCAGACTAGAAGGATGAGATTATTATGATGAAATTTATAATGAGTAAACTCTAAGTAAAGTCTTACCCAACTCCAGACCTATGGAATCTTGAGTCTTCATTTTAGCAGGAGCCCTGGGAAATATGTATGCGCGTTAAAGTCTGAGAAGGGTTGCCTTAAAGAATTCAGAAAGGTGACAACCTAGACCAAGGCAGAACCAAATCCAACCACCATTCTGCCAAACCTATCCTCTTCCTATCATACAATATAGCTTTCAGATGTTATCTGGGCAAAGTCCATGCGTAAGCAGACCAGTGGTTATCAACCAGGGGCAATCGGGCCTCCCAGAGGACATTTTGTTCACAACTTAGGGAGATGATACTATTGGCCCCTAATAGATAGAAGCCAAGAATGCTGCTAAACATCCTACAATGCAGAGGACAGTCCTCACGACAAATAATTATCTAACCCAGAATGTCAATGGTACAAAGGTTTAAAAAAAAAAAAAAAAAAAGACAGAAAACAAAAAAAGCCTGCCTATGATTTCCTGGCAAAATGGTCAATTGTTAACTTCAGTAATTTAAATGAGCTGATTTGATGAACCAAACCCATAAAGTGTGTGTGGGGGGCGGGGGGGGAGAAATAAACCAATAACTAAAAACACTTCATGTGCAATCCTCTCAAGTAAACGGTTTATAAGGTTCCCACCAGGGTTTATATCACATCAGTAATCGTCAATAGTGACAACCAAAACGAAGTTCAGTAAAGCAACAACAAAAGCGCATGTTGAAATATTTCACAATTATACAAGCTGTGTTTAAAAAGCAAGTGCACTGCTACCACACATACTTCTTCAATAAAAACATTCTGGCGTTTATTTAACTTAATTAAATCCTCGTTTTTCTCCTACAATACAGGATCATTAGCGAAGAAGCACCTTGGCCACTTCAAGATGACAAGCACTCACTGGGCTAAATTACTTCATTGAAAGGAAACCTCATATTAGACAAAAATTTTAAAACGTAAGTGAACAAATTCTTTAGTATTATCAAGAGCTTTGTTAATTTCATCAAAATATTATGAAGGAATAACTTCTCTTCTTCAGAGAAAGTAGAATTACAGCACACAGAACAGTGGAAGGTGGTCCATTTTCAGAGAAAAATGGGTCATTGTGTGTAATTACACAGAGGATGAGTAATGAACTCAGCATGTTTTTATTAAGATGAATGTATTTCTGGAGTGAGCATCGCCTTGTCTGGCCCTGTTATCAACTAAGTTCTGCCCAAAGAGAGAGCCCTGAGGTTATATGCAATACTCTACAACCTGAAAATACTAATGCAGCCTGACCCTGAGACCTAACATTTCACTAGGAACAACAGCACTCACTATCTGGATTAAAATGAAACTTTGCCATTGATATTCTAGCTGTGCAAAAAAAGATGAGAGAAAGCAATTCATAGGCTCCTATTACACATTAACGGCTGTCTTTTGGTCTCATAGATCCATTCCACCATTATGTGACCAAAGATCCAAAGTGACGGTTTATATAGACTAAAACGTTTCAAGTCATTCCATTCTCCTTTACCTGGATTTGTGGAACAAGGAAGATTTCCACCTAAGAGAAGCTGAAGCCTTATAATATTTTTTTCTAATTGAAGTATAGCTGATTTACAATGTTGTGTTAATTACTGCTATACTGCAAAGTGATTCAGCTGTATACATATATATACACACATACACACACACACATTCTTCTTTTGTGTGTGTGTGTGTGTGTTTGTGTGTGTATGTGTATATTTTTCCCCCCCATTATGGTTTATCTTGAAATCCTTCTCTTTTTTTTTTTAATTGTTTTTTTATAAATTTATTTATTTATTTATTTATTTATATTATTTTTGGCTGTGTTGGGTCTTTGGTGCTGTGCGTGGGGTTTCTCTAGTTGTGGCGAGCCTGGGCTACTCTTTGTTGCGGCGTGCAGGCTTCTCACTGTTGTGGCTTCTCTTGTTGCGGAGCACGGGCTCTAGGCGCGCAGGCTTCAGTAGTTGTGGCACGTGGTCTCAGTAGTTGTGGCTTGCGGGCTGTAGAGCTCAGGCTCAGTAGTTGTGGCGCATGGGCTTAGTTGCTCCGCAGCACGTGGGATATTCCCAGGCCAGGGCTCGAACCCGTGTCCCTTGCATTGGCAGGCAGATTCTTAACCACTGCGCCACCAGGGAAGCCCCTTGAAATCCTTCTTAAATGAAGTCTCAAGAATTCAGGGAGCTGTGCTTATGTTCCCTGAAGCCTCAAGGTTAACATAATGACCACTTTCACTATAGAAATTCAGAGGTAATCTCAGAAGTAACTTCCATGGGCAGGGCTGGCTGCACTTCCACAAACTGGCTCCACAGAATGTCCCTTATTTCGGTTGATCATCATCCAGACGTGCTTTTCCTCTTTCTTTCTCCCCCTTTGCCTGTCTCTTGTCTTTGATGGGCTGGGACAAGCTGCTTAGAAATAGTAAATCAGCTGAGAGCCTGGGGCAGGGAATGGAGGGTTGCTGGGCCACATCAAGACATTCTTTCTTTCTGATTTATTTGGTTCTTATTTATTTTTACGTTACCGTATAAAATCAGCATCCGTACGTTACCATTTCCTCCATCTGTGAACTGATTTGCAGTTTTAGTAGGTCTCTATCGGGATATTAAATCACCTCTATACTAAAGACAAGGAGAGGAGACTGGACAGGTGTTACAAGGTCAAAGCGATACATGTCTCTGTTATCAGCTTGTCCTATTTTTCATCTAACGTGTATTCCTGCCGTTTGGTCTCGATATATAACTGGCCTCACTTGCTGCAGATACCTTAAGATAGCCCCTTTTCCACACATCTCTTGATCCATCACTGTAGAAAAGGCTGCCACACTCTGAGACACCAGGACCAAATACGATAAATTATGTACCTGGAGGTCACAGTGCCCTGCCATCAACACTACTGCTCAAGAAAAACAGACTTAAGAGCGTGAACATTACCATTAAAATTGTCTCGGATTTACCATTAGCTCGTTACCTACGTAGAATGCCCCTTTAATTGGCCTCTGCTGTATCCATCCAGACAACAGCGCGAGCAGCAGTGATGCCCTGCTTCTTCCCCCAGTCAACACATCTCAAACGGAGACTCTGATCTGCCATTGCTTAAAAACAGCCCAAAATAGCAAGAAGACGTTTGGAGGGAAAGACCCAAGCAAGCCTTGAGTACTCATTTCATTTCAGAAGGCACTCTGGCTCTAGAAGTTTACCTGGGTCAGCTAGCCCCTTCCACCAACCTCAAAGTGAGGAAGGGAGGAGGCATGAGGTGCATGGCAAAGCATATATGCTCAGATTCTTGACACTCTGAGGAACCAGAGAGCATAGTTGTGGACCCATGGCATCAGGCTACATTCAGACATATTGCAGTGCAAAAGGACAAAAGTCACGAGATTCTGAGAAAATGTCTTTATACAGATTTCTAGAAGGAAAGGAAAGAAATGGTGGCTCTCACTAAATCATTTCTGGGAAATTCTTCACTATTACTATATACAGTGGCTTCTATAATTTTTCTATAAAGAGAGAAATTTGGTACTCATTAAATCATTTCTGGAAATTCTTCACTATTTCAGTATTTAGTTGTATATTATACAGCTAATATTTCTCTCTACTTTAAAATGTACTAACATCTGCTTTTTAAAAAATTTTATATTTTAAACTCCAGTGAATCCAACAATTACTGAATACATATCATGATCCCCGCACCGCACTGACTGAGGGGCTGTGTCCCCAGCACCGGGACCCCTGGGAGCATTCCCTTGAGCTCTGTGAGACTGGCTCTTAGACTAAGCTGCACCTTACTATCAGGGGACAAGACCAATTATTTACTAAACACAGATTCTTTGCCACAGTGGACAGTTAAAAATAGAAAACATGGGCCCTTCACTTACCATCTAAAATATGAAACAGGCCACAGAGGACCTACAAACAAACCCATTATGATCAGAGCCAACTGGGCAGGGGATTAGATTTCCTTTCAAAGGAAGCCCAAGGACAGGCAAAATCAATTGCTAGAAATGTAACTAGTTTTGCCATATGCTTGCAGGAAGAGTACACAGAAGCAACATATTCTTTTGGGGGAAGCAGCACAAAAAGTTTGCATGTGTGATTTTTTTTTTTATTTGCAATGTGACTGAATTTCATATTGCACGTTTCCAAATTCTACTTTCTCACACTTCCTTAATTTTACTGACACAGCCCTTCACTCACTGTGTATAAAGCACCACGCTTGGCACCAGAAATACAAAGATGAACAAGATACATTCTCTGTCCTCAAGGAACCCACTGTTCTCCACAATCTTTCTTTCCCATGATCCCTGACTAGATGTAAATTTCTTAAGAGCAGGGACTCATGTCTTATATTCCCAGATTGCATATTCATTATTTCACAAATATTTTAAATATCTAATGTCCTAAATGTAATGCTAGGAATACAATGGTTAAAAAAAAAAAAAAAAAATGACATGGTCTCTCTCCTCTGAAGGAGCTTACAGTAGTAGAGGAAACAAAAAACAGCTAGAGAGACAAGTGCTATGACAGAAGAAAGGCACAGAACTATGAGCACACATACAAGGGACCTCACACCCAATCCACCCCAACCAAGGCTTGGGAGGGCAAAGTTTCCTAAAGAAAGTGGCATCCAAGCTGAGGCCTCAAGGATAAAGAGAAGTTAGTCAACCAAGAAGGTAGCGAAAGAGTCTTCCACACAAATGAAAGTTTGTGCAAAGGTCCAAGGTGAGAGAAATCACGGAACCCATGAGGAAGAAGGGTTCAGAACAGCAGGAACTTATCAATGGAGGTAGAATTGGTAGGGATCAGACCAAGATGGGACTTCTGGTAGCTCAGGGTTAAAGAGTTAGGACTTTATCCTGAGGGCAAGGACCAACCGATGAAGGGTTAAGCAGGATGTTGACATTACAGATAAGATGGGCAGTAGACATTTTCTTAGATGTATCAAATAATCTTTCAAAAGAGTTCTAATCTTCCTTGTGCCATAAATCATTATGTCCAACATCAGTGAAGACTATACAGGATTCTCTAACAAAAGAAGGCTCTGGGTAATACCTAGGACAGTGTCGTCCAATAAAAATATGATGCAAGCCACATATGTAATTTAAAATTTTTCCAGTAGCCATATTCTTAAAAAAAGTAAAATTAAGTGAAATTAAGATTAATAATATATTTTATTTAATGGGATATTCCTAAAATATTTCAACATATAATCAATATTAAAAATATTGAGATATTTTACATTATTTTCTGCGTACTAAGTCTGCAAAATTCATTGTGCATTTTCCATCACATCTCAATCTGGACTGGCCCCAATTTCAAGACCTCTACAGCCACATATGGCTAGTGGCTACCATTTGGACAGTACAGATCTAGAATGTACTTTGGGGAGCATTTCTCAGAATGTTTAACGTCTTTCTATCATTTTTGTTTGTTTTCTAATTTATAAAAATAATGCAAATCAGTTTTTAAATGTGAAAAAAACCCACAGAATATCTCAATTTTGAAAGGTACCCATAATCCTATACCAAAAATACCAGTTATAGTTGGACGTGTATGCTTGTAAGACATAGTCCTATGTCTAAAATATACATAGGGTAGGCTTTCTAAAAAGTAGGGTCTGTGTCAATAGCTCTTAAACCTAATATATTAAAGAGTTGTGAATAAAATGAAACAGATTCTCTGTTTTTATAGCTTTATTACCTTTGAGACTATATTTAAATGAGTATTCCTGGAACTTTAGAGTTGTACAGGAACCTTTATCATTTTAGGGAAACGCTGGTCTCCATGATTACCTCAGTTCTCAGACTGTCCTGCTTCTCTAATTTTTCTTTCCTGTCATCTGTCTACTCCATTCTTCCCTTTTCAAAAGGAAGGAAGGGAAGGTGAAAGGGAGGAAGAGACAGGTACCTAAGGAATATATACAGCAAAAACTTAGTTTCAAGAACTTGCTGGGCATGGCAAGTTCTTGCCCTTTCCTTTATTTATTTCTCGGCAAATGACTCGAAGGTCGTGACTGCCCTTTGAGTGACTATTTCACATCACCTTCCAGGTCTCACCTTCAGAAGTTACCAAACGATGAATGCCACCACTGCCACACCTGCAGAGGGGTCCTGCCCCCGGAACACCCTCATAATCCAGCAAGTCATCCCCGTGCTGTACTTCGTGGTCTTCGTGGCCGGGATCCTGCTCAACGGCGTGTCCGGGTGGATATTCTTCTACGTGCCCAGCTCCAAGAGTTTCATCGTCTATCTCAAAAACATTGTCGTCAGTGACTTCCTGATGAGCCTGACTTTTCCTTTCAAGATCCTGGGAGACTCGGGCCTCGGCCCCTGGCAGCTGAACGTGTTTGTGTGCAGGGTCTCGGCCGTGCTCTTCTATGTCAACATGTATGTCAGCATAATGTTCTTTGGGCTCGTCGGCTTTGACAGATATTATAAAATCGTGAAGCCTCTTTTGACTTCGTTCATCCAGTCCGTGAACTACAGCAAAGTCCTGTCGGTGCTGGTGTGGAGCCTCACGCTGCTGCTTGCCATTCCCAACATGATCCTGACCAACCGGAGCGCCAGGAAGGCCACACGCGTTAAATGCATGGACCTTAAGAATGAACTGGGCCTCAAGTGGCACAAAGCCTCCAACTACATCTTTGTAGCCATCTTCTGGATTGTGTTTCTTTCCTTAGTCATTTTCTACACTGCTATCACGAGGAAAATCTTTAAGTCCCACCTTAAGTCCAGAAAGAATTCCATCTCGGTCAAGAGGAAATCTAGCCGCAATATATTCAGCATCATGTTCGTGTTTTTTGTCTGTTTTGTACCTTACCATGTTGCCAGAATCCCCTACACTCGGAGCCAAACAGAAACCCATTACAGCTGCCAGTCAAAAGAAATCCTGTTCTATGTGAAAGAATTCTCTCTGCTATTGTCAGCTGTAAACGTATGCCTGGACCCCATTATTTATTTCTTTCTATGCCAGCCATTTAGAGGAATGTTATGTAAGAAATTGCATATCCCATTAAGAGCTCAGCGTGACTCAGAAACTTCCAAACCCAAAAGGGGAAATATAACACAAGAAAGCACAGATACTTTGTGAATTCCCACCTCCTTTCAAATAAAGTCTGTGCATGCATATTGTAATCTTCAATTACATAATAAAGAAAAATGAATAAGAAGCATGTCCACGATAATAAGTATCATCTCTAGGCATTACTATTCAATTTAGTACAATAATAAAACTAAAATGTAAGTTTCCATGCTTGTTTTTGTACCATCAAAGAAAAAATAATACATTATTTAATCTTATCCCATCAAAATAGAAGGTTTAAATTTTTAATCAATAGTCTGGTCAGTTAATATAGCACTTTAAATAGCAATAAGGAAAACAGGAAGCAATCAAGACAATTCACAGGGGCATCTTCCTTCTTCTAAACACAAGAATTAAGTTGGCATATCATGCAATTTTTTTCAACAGGGTCATTAAAGACCAACTGAAAAGCAGGCACAGTCTGATAAAGGATTAGAGGCCTGTTTGTAGTGAAAAAGTCAAGTCTTCTCTGATTTGAAGAAGCAGGATAAGCAGACACCCAAAAAATTACTTAAGAAATCCCCCACTGATTTATTTCATGGCATTTCAAAGGAAAGCAGATATAAACTCTGTACATCGCAGCAAAAAATGTAATTTTTCTCTGATAGCATTTTGAGGATGATATAAGATACATCTTAAATATGTTTTATATGAAGATTAGTTAAGCCACTTAATGAGCCTAGTGTTCTGGTGTTAGAATATGTTTAAGTAAACTCTACAGAGGGAATCTAGATAGTGGCATAAGTTGCCAGAAACTTCCCCTGTTCAACGGTATGGGAAAAAAATCTAGGATGTCTGGGAAAAGACATATGCACACAAATACCCCCAGCTGGCAACACACTTTATTCCCTAGGAGCAGAGAAAAGCAGTTTTCTTAGAAAGCAACTGGACTTGATAAAAAGAAAATCTAAAATTTACAATAATGAGTGAGAAATTACACATAAAATGAAAATTTACACATCATATTTTCTGAAAAACAAATTTCATATGTGCAGATACGGGATATGGTTGCTGGCTTGTGAGTTATCAAAGCTCAGTTCTTTCTCTGCTATTAACTGGCTGGAAGACATTTAGCCTATCTTTCAAATACTCTTGTCAAACATTTTTGTAAGTCATGTTTTCATATATATATATATATATATATATATATATGTATGTATGTATTTCAAGCCTTACCATATATGTGCTAATAAAAAATATTTTTAATAGTGTCAAGTTTTTTCTTAAGTCAAGATACCAAAAAACACTACCAGATTTACTCATAGTCAAGACATGGGTGGTTTCTTTAGTACACTCAATTACAAATGCTAATAGAATACAAAGAAAGAAGGCATGGGAATACCCAGGAAGGAGTGGCATAGAGTATTTTTGAAATTCTATTTGCCACTGACTTTTCAAAATAAGTATTTCATGTGTTCGTAGGACCTCATCAGATTTTAGGCAAAACTGAGAAAACACATTTTAAACTGAGGAACAGTTGAGAAGATTTTCGCACTCTGTATCTACCTTCCACCCTCATGAAAGCTCTCTGCTCCCAACTCTGGGTCAAATATCCTCTCCCAAAAAGAACAAAATCACAAACCTATGATAAACATGCCTGGCAAAACTAAGCTTGCTACAGAATTTGTTTGGCTAAATATATTTGCAAAAGAAAGTGGCTGTGTTTATTCACAGTTTCCATTGGTCAGGACAAATTAGTAAATACTGGTGTTTTATATGTCCCCTACTGGGCCACAGGAGAAATTGAAATTATAAAAGAAGATGAGAAGCACCAAGTTTTGCCTTTGTAACCACTGTGCCAAAGCAAATCAGAAATATGAAAGGCAATATTTTTCAGGAAACAATATGCAAGGCAAATAAGGATATCGTGAAGCAAGAGTTGAATAACAGCTACTGCATATCAGAATTTTAAGGTAAAAGACTTGTACTTGGAAAACTGTAAGACACTGAAGACAACACACACAAATGGAAAGATGTATGCTGCTCACAAATTGGAAGAATTAATATCGTTAAAATGACCATACTACCCAAGGTAATCTACCAAGGGTTCAATGCAATCCCTATCAAAATACCAATGGAATTTTTCACAGAACTAGAACAAATAATTCTAAAGTTTGTATGAAAACACAAAAGACTCCAAAAAGCCAAAATAATCTTGAGAAAGAAGAGCAAAGCTGGAGGTATCACACTCCCTGATTTCAAACTATACTGCAAAGTACAGTAATTTGATTACTACAGTAATCAAAACAGGATGGTACTGGCACAAAAACAGACACATAGATCAGTGCAATAGAATAGAGTGTCCATAAATGAATCCATGCTTACGCAATCAACTAATCTACCAAAGGAGGTAAGAATATACAATGGAGAAAAGACAGCCTCTTTAATCAATGGTGTTGAGAAAACTGGGCAGCTATATGCAAAAGAATGAAACTGGACTACTTTCTCACACCATATATAAAAATAAACCCAAATGGATAAAACGCTTAAATGTAAGACCAGAAAGCACAAAACTCCTAGAAGAAAACACAGGCAGTACAGTCTTTGACACTGGTTGTAGCAATATTTTTTTGGATGTGTCTCCTTAGGCAAGGGAAGCAAAAGCAAAAATAAACAAATGGAACTACAGCAAACTAAGCAGCTTTTGTAGAGCAAAGGAAACCAAAAACAAAGCAAAAAGGCCACCTACTGAATGGGAGAAGAGATTTGCAAATGATACATCTGATAAGGTGTTAATATCCAAAATGTACAAAGAACTCACAGAACTCAACATCAAAAAAGCAAACAACCCTACTGAAAAATGGGTAGAAGACCTGAATAGACATTTTTCCAAAGACATACAGATGGCCAACAGGCACATGAATAGATGCCCAATATCACTAATCATCAGGAAAATGCAAATCAAAACCATAATAAGATACCACCTCACACTGGTCAGAACAGTTATCACCAAAAAGAAAAGAAATAAAAGGGCTAGAGAGGATGTGGAGAAAAGAGAACCTTTATGCACTATCGGTGGTAATGTAAATTGGTAAGGCCACTATGGAAAACAGTATGGAGGTTCCTCAAAAAATTAAAAATAGAACTATCAGCAATTCTACCTGCGGGAATTTTTCCCTTAAAAAAACAAAAACAAACAAAAAAAACACTTATTCAAAAAGATATATGCATCCCTATGTTTACTGTAGCATTATTTACAATAGTCACGACATGGAAGCAACCTAAGTGTCCATCAGTAGATGAATGGATAAGGAAGATGTGAGAGATATACACACACACACACACACACACACACACACACATACACATACATACATATATACATATACACAGACAGACAGACAGACATATATGCCGAGAACAAACTGGTGGTTGCCAGAGGGGAGGAAGACAGGGGGGTCAGTGAAACAGGTGAGGGAAAGTAAGAGGTAAAATTTCCTTTCATAAAGTAAATAAATCGTGGGGATGTGATGTACAACATAGAGAATATAATCAATAATATTGCAATAACTTGGTACGGTGACAGACGCTAACCAGACTTATCAAGAGGATCATCTTGTACTGTATAAAAGTATTGGATCACTATGTTATACACCTGAAACTAATAATGTTGTAAGTCAATTACCATTCAATTAAAAAAAAAGAAGAAAAAAGTCAGATCAATACAAACAAATCTTTGGATTTAACTTTTGAAAATCACTTAAGACTTTAGTGAGAGGAATGTCTGTAAGGTATTAGAGTTAGAAGTCAGATCATAAGGAGTTTATTCAAATATTGAAAAGTTAGGTAAATTTTTAAAAAAGGAACTTTAAGGTCCAGGGCTACAACAAAAAATAAAATAGTAGGGCAATTGCGAGAGTGGATTAATCCAGAAACATCTCTGAGATCATCAGTACTATTTTTATATTATTATTTTGTGTAATAATGAGTTCTTTTCTGTAGCTAGTTTATAAATAAGGTTTGTAATATATATTTGCTACAGCTAAAGTAATACAACATTTAATCACTTCATACAAGCAGTGCTATAAAATAATTAAACATTCTGAAAAGTGGCATATGGGAAAGTAAAGCTACATTTTGTTAAAGTGGTTCTTTTGGGGGGATGTCCTGTCATAAAGTGGTAATCCACATGCCACTGGAATCTTGCAGAGAATAGGTGACCAAAAGGAGTAGCAGCTTTTACTGTTGAAGACCACACAGTATCAGGTCTCTCCTACCCCAGCACACAAACCCTCACAGCACTGTTTACCCAAAAGGAAATCCTGTGTCATTTTGGGCAGATGACCTCTTATGTTTATAATTTGTATGATATTATCTTTTGATGTCATGTTCTGTACTAATAAAGTCTTTTTTTTTTTTTTCCTTTTTCTCCATTGTCAAAGCACATAGGTAGTAGCAATAGGGTTAAGGACAGAATAGAGAAATAATCGCACATACTTTACTAACATCATCAAATGGAAACAAAGCTTAGTTTAAGGGTGCTTTTTAGAGTCTCTAGATTAATCGTTTAGGTGATGCCAATGTATCAAGATTTTCTCATTTGTAAGTGACAAAAGAAAAAAAAAAAAGAAAAGAAACCTAAAATTGGGCTTGTACAATAAAAGAGATTTATTGGCTAATAGACCTGAATGTCCAAAGTTGTGGGTATGGCTTCCGTTAAATGGCTGATGCAGGGCTGCAGCTGATGTAACCAGGGCTGGGTTTGTACTATTTCTCCAAACTTCTTCCATGGTGTTAGTTTTAACTCATAAAAGGAAGCTGTCAGCTCTCCTTTTGTGGTAGCAAAATGGAAAGGGAGAAAATAAAAAGCAATCTATGCTATACCAGATAATGAGGTAGCACTAAAAACACACTATGCTAATAAACCAAACTTGCCTTTCTACCTGCCAAACCAGATTCCTCTCCTCAGACTGCCCTTCCCAGGACTGAGACCACAGTCTGCTCCCTGCCAGCCCGATTCCTCAGCAATTTCACCTCTGCAGTCGTTCCCAACTACCCATCTCTGCCCGGCCAATTTCAGATCCTCCTTGCCTCTCACCTAAAAAGACTGTGAGCAACTCCAAACTGACTTCTTGTCTTCCGCTTCCTCCCCCAACCCAACACACCCCGAAGCCCGCAGATTCACCTGGTACTGCTGAACTGACCGCTCCTCTCTTCACATAACCTTCCTGAGCTCTCCACCGCACACTAACTAAAGCATCCAAGATGGACCAGATGGCACCAAGATTTAGCCTCAGCCTCTTCCTCACACAGGTCCTGCACACATACTCCACGCACCCAGATTGCATGAGGGTCCCCAAACGCCCTCCCCACAGCTCAACCATGTGCATCTTCCCCCAAACCTGCCGCCACTTCCTCACTTCTCAGAAGCAGCTCTTTGCCCACCTCGGTCAGAGGACTGCACTTCCTGGATCCCCACAGGCTCTAACAGCCCAGAGTCTATCTGCATCATCGCAGGTCCTGCGTCCCCCTTATCACCCTTTCTATGCTGTGACCTTCTAAAAGCAACAAACACCTTCTCTAGGATGGGAGTTAAGGAGGCAGCCTGCAGTCAAGAAATAATTATTGTTAGAATTTTTCTTAACCACTTGATCAAAAAACAAAGACTCACATGGCAAGGGCAAGGGAGAATTGCTCCAAAAGCCTTCTCCTGGAAAGTAACAACAGAGTTCATAAAATGTGTCCTGCACTTTGAAAACATGTTACTCAAATTTCATAAGAAATAGACCATAGCACTCAAGTGGGAAAATAAAAAAAATGAACTTCAGTGACTAAAAAGAAACAAGATATCCTTTAAGAGTTCTTTTTAAGGGACTTCCCCACTATTAATTATTTTATAACCATGGATCAAATAGCACAGTCACACCTCACAACTGAAAGGTGAGATGGATTGTATGTTGACTTGATAACACTGTACAGTCAATAAAAAGGCGGAAAACCAAAAGGACCAGCCAACGGAATGACAGGATAGACTCGGCCAGCCCTACAACCGAATTCACATTCCGAGAATGTACAAAACACATCCGCCTTCAACATATTTCCAAATTTTTACACGATATTTCATTAAAAAGGGAAAACTGAAGCAGAATTCAAATAATGCAGAAACCTCAACCTCTTGGAAGCTCTGCATCTACAACTCACTTTAAAACTACTCTTGTCTAATCATGTCCGTCACTGTCAGATTTGAAGCTATCAATCTCAGAGTCAGGAAAGAATGTCTTTGGACTAACTCAGGTGGGAAAGGGGATTACGTGCCTTGAAAAACTTTCAAAACATGAACCTAAAGCACAATGGCTCCAGAGAGAAGGCTGACTCGGAGCCACAGAAGCTGCTGGAGGAATGTTCTGATCAGCATTCATTAACCAAAGAACAGCCCCCTGTCCAAAGATCATAAAAAAAACACTTCAGGGGCTTTCCTGGTGGCGCAGTGGTTGAGAATCTGCCTACCAATGCAGGGGACACGGGTTCGAGTCCTGGTCTGGGAAGATCCCACATGCCACGGAGCAACTAAACCCGTGAGCCACAAGTACTGAGCCTGCGCGTCTGGAGCCTGTGCTCCGCAACAAGAGAGGCCGCGATAGTGAGAGGCCCGCGCATCGCGATGAAGACTGGCTCCCGCTTGCCGCAGCTGGAGAAAGCCCTCGCACAGAAACGAAGACCCAACACAGCCAAAAATAAATATAAAAATAAATAAATAAATAAAACATTAAAAAAACACTTCAGGATGCAAACTATTTTGAGCTGTGAACATCCCAAGTGGCAAACTCCGTAAGAAAAGTGGGCACAGTGGTGACTGTTCCACTGCCCAGTGGCACTCAAGTTCAAGTTCAAACAGCTGTCAACACTAAATATATGTGCGTGGGTGGGGGAGGGGCTGGGGGGGGGGTTGGTGATGAACTGACCTGGTGGCCTCCTTTATAACCACAGTTTCCAACCAACACTTTCGTTTGAAGAAGCATAATTAAGTGCTGGGACACTGGGATCTAACAGTGCAGCTTTGGGCAAGGCCTCAATTTCCCCCATGCCTTAGCTTCCCCATCTGTAAAGAGAGGAATCACCTACATTTCATGGATTTCTTTAAAGAAAATAAATTCTCAGACCTGTGTTCCTGGCTGTGGCAGCGGCTACCTACCGCAACATTCATTTTCTTCTTCCTCATTAGTTCCGAAGGCTAACGTGGTATGTTTTAAAAGCAAATTTTAGGAATGTTACAAATTTGGGACTTCCCTGGCGGTCCAGTTGTTAAGACTCCACACTTCCCCTGCAGGCGGCATGGGTTCGATCTCTGGTCAGGGAATTAAGATCTCGCGGGCCGCTAGGCTCAGCCAAAAAAAAAAAAAAAAAGAATGTTATGCATTAAAGATGCTACTTCTGGGCTTCCCTGGTGGCGCAGTGGTTGAGAATCTGCCTGCTAATGCAGGGGACACGGGTTCGGGCCCTGGTCTGGGAAGACCCCACATGCCGCGGAGCAACTGGGCCCGTGAGCCACAACTACTGAGCCTGCGCATCTGGAGCCTGTGCTCCGCAACAAGAGAGGCCGCAATAGTCAGAGGCCCCCGCACCGCGATGAAGAGTGGCCCCCACTCACCGCAACTAGAGAAAGCCCTCGCACAGAAACAAAGACCCAACACAGCCAAAAATAAATAATAAATAAATAATTAATTAATTAAAAAAAAAAAGATGATACTTCTATTGAAATACCGTTGTTTGGTGTTTGTGTTCAATAAGATCAAAAGCATGATTTGTGTGGATAAGGGACTGACTACAAAAAGATTCTCTTTCTCAATTCATGGGGCAACTTAGCTTCAATTTTTAAATACACAAAATATCCATTAAAGTAAACAATATGTCATTTCTTAAATAAGTATTGCCAGGATCA
Organism: Balaenoptera ricei; assembly: GCF_028023285.1. Classification (NCBI taxonomy): domain Eukaryota; kingdom Metazoa; phylum Chordata; class Mammalia; order Artiodactyla; family Balaenopteridae; genus Balaenoptera; species Balaenoptera ricei. The sequence goes on from NC_082642.1 coordinate 7,106,213, forward strand.
AGGTAAGGGAAACACAACTTCCCCTCACTTCTTCCCACTTGGGTTTCTGAAATACTGGGTTAGTGATGATGTGCAATTTCCTAGAACGCTAAGGAAATACCCACTGAAAAACATCTGTCCTTAGCGAAACAGAAAGAAGTGACCTATGGAAATTCAAATGGAACTCCTGTTAAAGACAAAAACAAGAACAGGGACGGTAGCCAAGAAAAGCATGTTTCCACTGTGAATAAACTTCCACAAAATGCCAAGGTGCCTCAAGCTCATTCTCAAAAGGAGGAACATGGTTCAGTTTCACTATTAAAAGATTGGTTTCTCACTATTCCAAAAAGGAAATGGAACATCGAGAGCTAGGAGACTTTAGCTCTTTTATATCTGGCAATCCAGACACAAAAAAACTGTGTCTATAGTAGATGTTTAAGAACAGTTGAATGTATTTCTTAATTCTATCTATACCCCAAAGTGAAGGGGGAAGTACACATATAAATATGCCTATCTAAAAAAGAAAAAAGAAACTTTACGAAAAACCTTTGATTCCAGTGTTCCTTCGTATCATTTTAAAACCAGTCACCACTCAGCTGGCAGCCAACTGCATCTCACCAAATTCTTCCCATCTCACCCTCTCCATCCCCCAGCGAGTGTAAACTCTGGTCATAACTGCTCACTTAACTTGACTGTCTGCAACCATGTCTTTTCTGAAGTGGAGAGAAGTGAGTTCTATCCAATAATGATGCACACGAATCTTAAAAGACAGAGCATTTCCTAGCACTGTTACGATGAAAGTTAACATTGGTTCCTAACCAAAATCAAATACAAAGTTTGAGAAAGATTTGGGTTTTTTCCTCCAATTTTTGAGTGAATATATGTAAAGTTATTCTTTTGCAAAATACAGTAATAGGAATAACTACCTGAATTCAAAAGAACACCGGAGTATCAGAAACAAATGGACACTGTCATCAAAAGCATCTTGACACATTATTGTTTTCAAAAGTTCCCTAGATCCTCCTTAAATTCCCTCCGGCTTGACAGTCCTCATTTAGTCTTTTGAGAGATTTTTCCTTAGCAAAGTGAATACCAAAAGGGAGGCATTTTAGATTCAAGAGAGGTTTCTTCTGACTTTTTTCTTTATTATTTGGAAAATTGAGAATTATTAAGAGAAAAGGAGATGAAACCAAAGTACCCTCCAAGACAATGAAGCAATAGAAAAACCCAGACCCTAAGTGACCAGGCAATGGCTTTGCACTTACAAATCGCCTTTGGACCCGCACACTCACTCCCCCACAGGAAGAATGAACATTTACCCAAATAATTTAAATGTACACTGGAGCGTCCCTTTTCATACAATCTATTAATTACTAAATACCTGTCTCAATTCATTATGCCAATGGGGCCAAATTGACAACTGCGAACCCCAGGTTTACTCACATAACTGAGAAAAACAGATCCAATATCATTTTGAATAAAAAGATTACAAACTATGAAACAGTATGCACAACATAATAACATTTTTAAGTGGGCATACACATAGAAAAATTTTAAAACGTATGTACCAAAAACATTAACAGTGATTATCTCTCTACATAATGATTTTCCTCTTCTCTTTCCAGATTTAACAACATACACTTGACCACATCTTTTTTGTTTGTTAATAGATGTCTCAGCAGGATCCAAACTGCAACAAGTTTTTAAATTATAACTTTGAAAGACTGATGAGTATCAGTATGTATACTAAAGAAATTCTGCTTAAACACCTAATATCTTTAACTCATAACACCATTCAAGGCACAAAAAACTGATTCTTTAAAATCATTATGACAAAATACACATCTTGGGTGTTTTCAAAACAAACAAACAAACAAAAAAACACACCTAGGTATTACAACAGACGAATAAAAATCTTCCTTCTAAAAGAAGAGACGAATCTGGATTGTTTAAGAAAGCTTACACAAAATTGAAAAGGACCTGAAGAGGCTTTCATACAGTTAAGCTATGTGCAAACCACAGTTTCATCTACGTCAATATGCAGCATTTTAAAACCACATAAAAAGGAAAGGAAATTTTTAGTGCAGCCGGCAGTCCTGCAATAAGGCTGCTACTGCTGTAGCTAGCCAAACAGCTCACGCTTCTCTGAAGACTGGGAGCAAGGCGCGCTGAGGCTCAGACAATATACCCCCAGGTATGTCTTTTCAAATACTTAATATATCCAAATGTCTTTCCATGGAAGGGAAATCTATGATTTTCAGTGCTTAAACCATGTAAGTTGAAAATGCCAGCATGCAATAAGGTTGCTGTGCAAGAAGGCACCAATTGTTAAACTTCAAATAGATTCTCACTGTGAACTACGCTGTAATTTTCTTCTACCTGATGACCTCATCCATCCCTTTCAGAAAGACAGCTTAATTCAGACAAGACTGAATACTGCTTACTTATAGGTAAGCTTAACTATTCAGTAACTCGATATTATAACTGGATGGATGAAGGCCATTGTTGTAGGTCTTCACAACAGGGCACAACAGGTCTCTACAAAACATTACGATAAGTAATTTCAAGAAAATTCCATTGTGACTTCCGTGAAAAAATATCTAATGAGTATCTAATGAGTTTCTAAGCAATGGGCACTCTCAAACAAAGGGGACACTTGAAATCTTTTCTTGATTTTGCTGGAATACATCTGGGTACCTCAGATTTCCACAAGCTAATAACTGGTTGAAAAAATACTCATCAAGCACTTAGTTTTCAAATTCATGATAGAAAACACAGAATGTTATTATAGTACAATTTAACCTCTACTTGATAAGACCAAAATTTTAAAATAGATTTGTGTTTCATTGAAATCTAGACTGAGGTTCAAAAAAAGCAACAGCGAGGCACTGCATGACTCTCAAGCATTATCGAATGAACAGTTACACTGTAATTATTTTTAAATAAATTACCCATGAGTGGTATATATGGTCAGTTCCAGTTACATAGTATATTAATTGATCAAAACAAATTATTCTCTAATCCTTCTCTTTACCACATATTCATCTATTAAATGAGACTTTATAATTGTATGAGCAAAAGGGGCCCTCAGAGAAACACCTAATATGTTACTCTTATAATGTAGCATTTGCAATACAAGAGCATAGGCCAAAATCCTAGCACTTTGTAAAGGAACAACGAGCAAAGGTGGGAGATGAGGGTCCATCTACACCAACACTAGCTTCTGACCCAGAGAACAAAAAGGACATTTAGAATGCCCAGGTACTAAATAAATGGTTACTATTAAAAGTCAAGTCATAAGGAGTTCAGTAAAGCCTAGAGTAGACTTCAGACCTGAAGAGCTTTCTTCAGGCATTTAGGATAGGCAGGATTGGAGCTGGGAAGCATAAAGGCAGAGAGTCTAGGGAATGGTCAACAAGGTCGGATCCTAGCCGGCTCTAACGAGCCGGGAAACCTTGACCAACACCCAAGTGCCAGACCTCAGTCTCCTCAAATCTGGGGATTGGACCAGATGCTATTAATAAACGTTCCCTCCATCCTTAGACTCCTACGATCCCCAAATTCTATCACAACGAAAAGTACAAAGGAAGGAAGGAAGAGCTCCCAGAACAGTAGAGATCCCACCAACCTAAAGTAGAGAGTTGGGAGGATAATATGCAGGGACTAGGTCACAGGAATTTTGAAAGTAAAGGAGGTTTAGGCTTAAAAGATAGAAGCTAGGTTTGGTTTTTAAATATATGTACTGTAAAATGAAACATCAAAACACATGGAGCCTAAACATCTTTTAGTAGTATTTAGGAAAAAGAATGAATACTTTATTTCTGCTCTTCTACATGAAAATAGCTTAGACTATAGTTCCTCCCAATAGTAAGCACTTAGTAAAGGTTTGCTACTATAATAATAAGAAGAAAGACAAATATCATATGATATTGCTTCTATGTGGAATCTAAAAAAAAAAAAAAAAAAGGTACAAATGAAACCTATTTACAAAACAGAAATAGAGTCACAGATGTAGAAAACAAACTTATGGTTACCAAGGGTGAAGGGGAGAGATAAATTTGGAGATTGGGATTGACATATACACACTACTATATATAAAATAGATAACTAATAAGAACCTACTGTATAGCACAGGGCACTCTACTCAGTACTCTGTAATGACCTATATGGGAATAGAATTTTAAAATTATTACTCCAAATAATAATAATAATCACCATCATTATAACTGTTATTATTATTGAGACAAAGTTTCGAAGTGATTTTGAACATGGCTTCTGAGATCAGACTGTCTGGGTGGGAATCCTGGCTCTATAATTTACCAGCTATATAACCTTGAGTGTTAGCCTCGTGGTGCCTCAGTTTTCTAATCTGTAAGACAGGGATAATAACATCTACGTGATAGAAATAATGAAAGGTTAAATAAGTACATGTAAAGTACTTGGCATGGTGCCAGACACAAAGTAAGTGCTTGATTACTTTCACTGAGTTTAGTACAGAATGACATTATTCATGGACCCTCAAGTCCTATCTCAGGTAGGGAAAGGCGAAGGACATATACCCTTTAAATGTCACTTTAACTTAGAAAGTTTTATGTACATCTGCCTTATCCATCCACTTGCATACTGTTTCACCCCAAGAGGTACACAATGGATCATTAAATAATTAGGAGAATTAACATTCAGAAAGGCTTCTGAAGTTCTTGTTTGTTCTTTAAAAGGACGTTTCAGAGAATGGGCTTGTTTGGCCTTCATAGCCACTATACTTACTATTTGCTATTTTTACAAGCCACATATCAATTTTTTCTTGCTAAAACACAAAAGCAATCTTCTGATTATTAAAACAAAGGAAGAAAGGTGTTTAAGATGCATGAGGATGGTGTTTATCAGGAAGTAGCACCAGGAAGAATACCTGTGGCCCAAAGAGCATATGTTTGACTAGACCAGGTCAAAGGGAATAAATGATACCCAGTTTGTTTAACTTGCACTATAAATCACCCAATGTTCCAGATTTGAAGAGAACGTGACAAGATTTGTTCACCATCAGTGATGATCACAATGGTTCTAAGGGGAAGTCTTAAACTTCTAGCCCTGAGCTCTGCAAAACCCACAATGAAAGAAGAAGAAAAAAAAAAACCAAAAAAAACCCTCAAGTGTTAAAGTTAGATGTTTTCAAACATCTATATATATAAGTGAGCTTCTCTTTGAGAACTGTGTAACCAACGATCATACATCCTTGCCCTAGAAGCCTTTAAAATACGTTCTTAGTCAAACTTCTCACCAACACTGACATGGAAACATCTATACACGCACTGTTCAAGAGAAATATAAAGCAAACCACACAGGTACTTTAAAATTATCTCACAGCTACACTTAAAAAAGCAAAAAAGAAACAGGCTAAATTAATTTTAATAATATTTTAACCTAATATATCAAAAATATCATTTCAAGATGTGCTCAATATAAAAATTAATGACATATTTTACTAACTGTTGTACTATTTGCATAAAATAGTACAATTTTACTAGTTGCACTATTCTTTATAATATTTTACACTAAATCTTTAAAACCCAGTGTGTACTTTGCACATACAGCACACATCAATTTGGACTGGTCACATTTCAAGGGCTTAATGGTCACAGGTGGCTGCAGCCTACCAAACTGGATAGCACAGGTCTGTACCACCACGAATCTAGCGCAACAAGGCAAGACCAGATTCTAATCCTACAACTTTTTCTGCCAAAAAAAAGAAAAACAAAATGAAATTCTCATTGTGAAAATGTTCTAGTGGGTTACACAATAAAAGGCCTACTTTTTAGATTTTAGCACAATTTTCTGTCCTTCCTCACCTCCCCTCTCAGCCTAGGTTCCTCTAGCATGAAGAGCTCTGTCAGTCTGTGAGACCAGAAAGCCAGGAAGCCTCAATGAGAGCTCTTCAGGTTCAGCCACAACCAAACCTTTTTTGTTTCCTCTATTTCTCAGAATTTCAGTTCACTTATCTCCTCTGCAAACTAACTTCCAATGCAATTGGTAACAAAAGAGCTATCAGAATGCAAAAGTGTGAAGTCAAAAATATCCTTTCTAGAAGCAACCTACGTGGGATTTCCCAAAATCATAAAATCAGACCATGGAAAACCCAGGCTTCCTCATAATCTAAGATGTTCCCAGCAGTCCACACAATCTAGTAAGTTCACCAATAAAATTCTAAGAAGCAGAGAGACTGTGACCGTGGTTTTGTGAATGCAATTGTGTTTGAAGAAAATAATATCCAATTTGAATTATTAACCTCTCTTCTCTCCCTTTTGTTTTCTGTTTTAACAGATTCTTTGGATTTTTTTTTTTTTTTTTTTTGGACGGTGTCATCTTGAGGGAAAGTAAGGATGACCAACAGTTCTACCTTCTGCCCAGTTTACAGAGACCTGGAGCCATTCACATATTTTTTTTATTTAGTTTTCCTTGTTGGAATTATTGGAAGTTGTTTTGCAACCTGGGCTTTCATACAGAAAAACACAAATCACAGGTGTGTAAGCATATACTTAATTAATTTGCTTACAGCCGATTTCCTGCTTACTCTGGCATTACCAGTGAAAATCATTGTCGACTTGGGCGTGGCACCCTGGAAGCTGAGGATATTCCACTGCCAAGTAACAGCCTGCCTCATCTACATTAATATGTACTTATCAATTATCTTCCTAGCATTTGTTAGCATTGATCGCTGTCTTCAGTTGACATACAGCTGCAAGATTTATCGAATACAAGAACCTGGATTTGCCAAAATGATATCGGCTGTTGTATGGTTAATGGTCCTTCTTATAATGGTGCCAAACATGATCATTCCCATCAAAGACATCAAGGAAAAGCCCAACGTGGGTTGTGTGGAATTCAAAAAGGAGTTTGGAAGAAACTGGCATTTGCTGACAAATTTCATATGCATAGCAATATTCTTAAATTTCTCAGCCATCATCTTAATATCTAACTGCCTTGTAATTCGACAACTCTACAGAAACAAAGATAATGAAAATTATCCAAATGTGAAAAGAGCTCTCATCACTATACTTTTGGTGACTACAGGCTACATCATATGTTTTGTTCCTTATCACATTGTCCGAATCCCATACACCCTCAGCCAGACAGAGGTCATATCTGACTGCTCCACCAGGATTTCACTTTTCAAAGCCAAAGAGGCCACACTGCTGCTGGCTGTGTCCAACCTGTGTTTTGATCCGATCCTGTACTATCATCTCTCAAAAGCTTTCCGCTTAAAGGTCACGGAGACGTTTGCTTCACGTAAGGAGACCAAGGCTCAGAAAGAAAAATCAAGTTGTGAAAACAATGCATAAAATATGGGATTTTCTCATGCTATCTAAGTTGTGAAAACAATGCATAAAATATGGGATTTTCTCATGCTATCTTTTCCTGCCTTACTGGACAATTGAGTCTGCAAAACTGCTGGGAAGGAGGGAAAAAAGAGCCTCCATAAGTAAAAACACAGGTAGCTAGCCAATGTGGCTTGGTTCACTGAGAAACCCTGTTTCTAAATGCAAGCCAAGCAGTACTCTTGCGGTTGCTGATGCTCCTTAACCCAAACGTTTGTACGAAAAACTAAAAAGTCTTGTTGCGCCAACATAAACCCTGCAATATCCTTGAAATCTAAATGAGCTCTATGACACAGACTGAAGTATTCATGAGGTATTCATTTAAAGGCCTGGAACTGACTTCCTGATAGAAATATGCAAAATAATCTCCATGTAAGTTTCCAGAAAGCCCTTCAGCAACACAATTTAAAGTCCTTTAGATCGCTTAAAAAAAAAAAAAAAAGCCAGCTGATTTTTTACATGAAACCACCTGTGCTGTGCCTGATTTTGTTTTAATCCATCACTTTGAAAATGGTAACCTTTTAGCTCACGACTCCAATTTTTAATAGCTAATTGTTTCCTACCACAATAGCTTAAAATTCTTTTAAGCTTTTTTTTAAGCTTAATTTAAAAAGGCTTGGAAATACATGGATAGTTTTTAATGTACTATATATCCTTATATACTAGCTGTAGGCTATAAATAAAGATTTTCTACTGTTAGTAATGACAAATCCAGTGATTTCTTAGTATTATTTTGTAGCAATATGAAATAGACCCCATAACATTTTCAAGGGGGGTTGTTAAATTATAGTAACTGCTAAAACTACTGTTTTGGAACTCACATCAAAGGTATGGAAAAATAGCACCAGTCACATGGTCTTAAAATAGACAGGCCGACACCACATAGCAAGGCCTTGTCAGAAATGCAGCACGTGCTGGGCTGATGGGTGCCAGCCAGATCCTGAAGATGAGTCTGACCCCATGTAGGGCCGGCAGTTTAAAGAATGGGTGACGCTACTCTCAGGGTCACAACCCATTGATCAAATTCTCTCAAATGCCAGTAATGCAGAAAGGATTCAATAGACGGTATTAAATAAAATACTTATTTAGGGAAAAGAAGGCTGAAAAGTTTAGACAAGAATGCCTAAGGCTTTGTATCTTTTTTTTGTTTCAGTTATAAAAGCCCACATTAAAACAATTGGTAATGCATTTGCATTAGCTGCAAGGATTAAGAAATGGTATTCCTCAAACAAAAACAAACACGTAGACACAGAGAACGGAGTGATGGTTACCAGAGGGGAAGGATTGGGGAGGAGGATGAAATGGGTAAAGGGGATCAACTGTATGGCGACAGAGGGAAACTAAATTTTGGGGGGTGAGCACTCTGTAAGGCAGGGGTCCCCACCCCCCCAGGCTGAAGACTGTTACTGGTCCGCAGCCTGTCAGGAACCGGGCCGCACAGCAGGAGACGAGGGGCGGGGCGAGCGAAGCTTCATCCACCGCTCCCCATCGCTCGCGTTACCGCCTGAACCACGCCCACCCCATCCGTGCAAAAATTGTCTTCCATGAAACCGGTCCCCGGTGCCAGAAAGGTTGGGGACCGCGGCTGTAGTGGATATAGAAGTAGACACATAACGTTGTACACGTGAAACATATAATGTTATCAATCCACATTACCTCAATAAAAATAAATAAATGATCTCAAAGGATGGGGGGAAAAAAAAAAAGAAAGAAATGGTGTTCCTGGAAGCTAACAAAACAAGTTTGATTCCAGACTCATTTTTTAGCTCTGCCCTGATAACTATTTTCTGAAGCTTGAACCCTAAAGACAACTCCTATCCACAATTTTACAATACATTCTCTGAGTTTGAAGAGAACAGTAAAGGAGAAAATGCACAAAAAAGTGCCTCTTACACTTATAACATGGTAGGTACTGGACAAACTCCAGCTGGCTAGTGCTAATGACAGCAGCCCCAGTCAGCATCACGTATCTAACACGGACAGGGTCTAAGTGACTCACCTGTGGTACAGGCTGGGAGAATGCCTAGACACTAGAACCTGTGCTTGTTGGCAATCTAAGAACATGTTTTTACTGATGAATAGATCAAGACATTCATATACGACCATATATGAAACTAGTTTACTTTCCTGAATCTTTTGGTCAAGTCCCCTTTTAGTCTTCTCTCCTTGGCCTTCACTCACTAGAGCCACATTTGAGAGACAAAGGAGGGGGAAAAAAAACTTTTTAATCATATTCTTATATTGTCCTCACATGCATGATTGGCTATTCGAGTTTTCCCTTTTATTAAGGAAGAGAACCAGACTCACTACAGCATTCCTATTGTCCCTGTTCTATTAATATATACTTTTATTTCCCAATTTTTGACGGCTTATTCTAAATTTCCCTCACAAAAAAGGAGCTTCTGGACAACTGGTGAGAGAAGGCTATTAAAAAATTGTACCCTACAACATCAATTTTCTAGCAGTTCTTTTATGATTGCACATTACAGTTGAATTATGTCATAACTCACCGTGAGGCTTATAGTCACATCATTCATGCTCTTTCCTCTAAGGAAGGGGACAGTCTTGAGAATGCTAAGTGCTGGGAACCACTGTGTCACCAAAGGTCACGCGAACAACAGAGGAAAGAAGTCCATACTTGGGCAGCCCCTGCTCTCACACCCACACACAGGCGAGGGAGACGTCCAAAGCGCTGCTCACCCAAGAGAAGAGCACAGAACCCTCAACCAACTTGAACCATTTTCAACTTTTTGCCATATTTCCTTCATTTCCCCTGTCCATTTTTTTTAAATAAACTTTTTATTTTGGTATAATTTAAAATTTACAGAAAAGGTATAAAGATAGTACAGAGAGTTCCCACATACTCTTCATCTAGTTTGCCCTAAAGCTAGTGCCTTACAGACCACGATACATTTGTCAAAACTAGGAAATTAACGCCGGTGCATTACTATTAACTCCAGACTTCAGTATGGAGTCTTTTTGACTCTGACTATTTTAAAACAAATCACAGACATCATGATAGTTCAGCCATGAATTCTTCAGGATACATCTCTAAAATATCAGGCTACTCTTTCGGCTGCCCTAAATAAACTGTGAAGTTATTCCATTATGTGGAAAATGAGTGATGCCTACAGGTAGCAGCTGAAAAATACTGATATATTCAGCCAGTGATGAACAAGAAAAAATTGTGGCTACTTTTGATATAGCCCCGGGCATAGAAAAATTAACAAGGGGTTCTCAATTGTAACAAGAAAAAATTATATGGGTGTAGTGATTTTGAAAGTCATTTCGGAGAGTGTTCAAAAATAACCAAAAAATAAACAAATTTAAGAAAACATTTAGCCTAGAGATCAAAACTCCTCAAAGATATCCAGGAAATAACAGAATATTTACCTCACAATTACATTTTTTGTTAAAATAATAATAATAATAGTCTTCAATGAAAAAAGAAAAAATGACTCACTGAAATTACACTTAAAATAAAATTCCAGGGAAAAAGATAGTGAACCTAAGAATTTAAAAAAAAAAAAAATTCACAAATTTTGGCCCAATTTTCACTACAAATATCAAAAAACTAATCTTGTTTCCCTTCAGAATAAAGCATATCACTTGTTATGACTCAAACACTAAATTTCCTGGCAACTATTTTCCATATGCTATCCAGTTCTTAAAGTCAACAGGTCAAAATCCAAGTCCATCTCATACACAACCTCTTCTATGAAGCCATAACCGATTTCTCAACCAGATGCTCTCCCTCCTTCCAATATTTATTCTTTGAGAGTCGAAGAGACGCAGGAATGTCAAACGGTTCACCTTCCAGTGGACACTTGGGTTTTTACTTAATTACTGCACTTATTTTGGTGCTTGTCATTTTATAGACATTTGTCTCCCTCCTATCTTATTCATCTTTCCTGTGCCCAAAAATTTTAACTCATCTGTATAATACCAAAAGTACCTACCACAATACAGTGCACATAGAAGCTACTCAGTAAATGAGTTTCAAATTGAAGTAGGAAAACGCATTCAGACATCATTTGCAGTGACTCAGAAGCTCTTAATAAAAGGACATTAACATAGAAAATTCTGTTAAATCTAGCCAGCCAGTAGCAGTATCACACCACTAACTTGGACTACATGAGCACATAAGCTACATGACGAGAATCAATAACAAAAGAAGTAGTGAAGGCAAAAACTCACCTGCTATCGTACGTAGTACTCAGGCAAGCAGTTGAATAATCAATGGTCAATGACCCTGCAGTGAAATAATCAGGTAGCCAACTGACAAGCTGTAACTTACCAGAGGTATGGGAAAATGGGTTGCATACTGCAGATGTCGTAGGAGGTCATAATTAGATGGAAAAATTAACTCCCTTGGTTTTTCTCTCTTCGACAGCTTCTCACCGTTAACTGACATTCTTCTGCCCAGGGAAGGGTTAGCATTCTCACAGGACTCTCCAGGCATAGGAGAAAAAATCTAAGTCATGTAAAACAAATGTTGGAGATTGTAAATGAAAGAGAGCAAAACCAAAACACAGAACTTCAAGCCCACAAGACACTCACACCATATCCTTTCCTTATTTAACCAACGAGCAAAATAATAAACTGTGTTAATTTGCACAAGTTTCATATTCAGATCTTTAGCATCATCCCCCATTCTGAAGATGAGACAATGACAACCACACACGTAAGAAGTGTGCACAGCTACATTTCCTGGAGGACCAGAGACAAAATCAGACTTATAGGTAAGTGTTTTCCTCATAGGGCTACATTTCCTAGAAAAACATATACACAGAAATAATTCATTAATAAAGCTCATGAACAACAGATATAAAGGTTTTAGTCTGTACCCCAACCAACATGTGTTTTCATAAAGAGTTAGTTACACATTGAGATCCCTGAGGAAGAACACGTTGTAATTATACCGAGATAAAGCAGAAGAATGTATAACAAGTCCAGAGCCAGGAAAGCTGTTATTGAGAAGCTGAACACACATTCAGCCAATCAACATGGGCTGTCCTGATGAAACGACATTCGTGTATTCCTGAGATAACGATCTCTAAATGAACAAAGGAGTCACAGTCAACCAGGAGGATGGGAGTATTAGAATGGACAAAAGGAGGCAAGGCAGCCAAAACTAAGGATGAGCTGAAATGAGATGACTAACTGAGGCCTCGGGTGCAATGCGAGAGGATGACATTCACATCACAAGTACACAGTTCATTCCAATACACAGGGCAAGGGGCAGAAGGACGGAGACAGCTGGGGCAGAGGTGGGGAGGAGCGGTTAATGGCCAATAAGAATTTGAAGGTTGAACCTACTGGAAATTCCGAACCAAAGTCAGTTTTAAAGTCACTCTTGTCTACTTCATCAAAAATATTAGTAGTTCCTGAGTCAATCCCCATATGCGCCATAATAGTCTGTTCCTAATAATTGTCAGAGAAAGAAAGTCACATTGTAAATTTCGTAGTTCATAAAGAAGCTGGAGCTAAAACATGACAGTGACATTTTAAACCATCTTATGTCCCTTTTCCCCCTAGTGTCTTTTTTTTCTCAATAAAAAGAAAAGGAAGTTAAGACACCCATTGCTTTACAAAGTCACATTATTTGTCCTCATGATGAAAAAGATTTAACTTCCATGATATTTTAAGGGAAAAAGTACACAAACTTCCTAATTAAAAACAAACTGGCCATAATTTCCTTCTTGGGGGTATTCCCCCTAGTCACACGCTCACCAACTTGCCTTAGTAAGAAAAATCTAAGAGTATATTTAAGATAATAAGATACCTTGATGTCCAAAAATAGAAAAGAAAAAAACAGAAACATAGAAAAAGCATAAACAGGTAAAGTAACTTTATTTTTTACTCTTTTTAACTTCTACTGTGGACAAATTTAGAAACAAAAGTATTTACATTAAAAAAATAATTTTTAAAACTCTTAAGAGTACAAACTACAAATTCAGGTGTGCAATTTTAATGGCAGGTTTTTAAATTACAAGGATAGCCACTATTTTAAAAATATCATCATAATATATGCGTAAACTCTCGCAGAACCAATATGAGGCTTTATTTTTAAAAAACTGTCACAATCTCTCACCATTTTCTACTATTTCCCATCACCAACTTCATGTTTTTTGCCTTGAAAATTTCCATAAGTATCTGGAACAATGTCCAAAATACAAGAAATGGGCAGAAAATTATAAAGTCATACTCACAGTATAAAGTAATTTGTTAAAAAGAGCAATTCTGCAACATTTGAGAGAGATTAAATTTTTAATTAATTGAAATGAAAATACGATGTGTTATGACTAAAACGTACGTATAGAAGAGTGATATAAGTAATGAATGATACATTGGAGAAAAGCTGCTCCTTAGAATGAAAACAGACAGGATGTTAGGGCCAAAACAAGTCCAATTTTGAAGCTCAACATTAAAGGAAAACTGGAGATCAGAAATACGTAAAACTGGAAGAATATAATTCCAATCCAATGAAAAATGGGATAGCCTGTCAAATCTTTTCATTACTAGTTTTAGCATATCCAAAAGAAAATTCTAGGAGATATAAACTACAGTCCGAATTGTGTGTGTGCGAGTGAGAAGCAGAGATAAATGAGCTCTGAAACAAGAGAGTACAACTGGAAACGATCACCTCTCCACCACCGCATAATCCCTCTGAAAGCGGTTCCCCAGCAGAGTTTGGTTTCTGGGGGGTGGGGCACCCCTCCCAGGGCCATACCTCCATTTTTACGTCATGGTCCTTTGGATAGTTCTCATCTGCATTTTCTCCTGCTGGCGACCGGGGCCGAGTGGAGGCGGTGATGGACAGGTCTCCTCGAGAGATGAGGGTGCACATGTAGGCGTCATGGGAGAAGACGTCGTGCCGGATGAACTCACAGAAGAGCAGCACCAGGTTCACAAATTCCACCTTCTCACATTCACTGTTTGGATCCGCTGTAAAGAAACAAATTCAACCAAGAATCAGTTTCCTCAACTGGGTAGGAAAACAAAACAAAACAAAACAAAACAATGATTAATCTTAATATTTTCACTACTTTGCATTTTTTTTAACAAAATAAGGGATTTATTGGAAAATTATGAGGCTCTAGCTTTTTGCACAGAACTGGCACACCAGGTTTTTTGGTTTTTTGTTATGTTTTAAATTTTTATTTTTTTATTTTGTTTTAACATCTTTATTGGAGTATAATCGCTTCACATTGTTGTGTTAGTTGCTGCTGTATAACAGAGCATCAACTATACATATATATGTATATCCCTATATCCCCTCCCTCTTGAACCTCCCTCCCACCCTCCCTATCCCATCCCTCTAGGTGGTCACAAAGCATCGAGCTGATCTCCCTGTGCTATGCAGCTGCTTCCCACTAGCTATCTAGTTGACATTTGGTAGTATATATGTCAATGCCACTCTCTCACTTCGTCCCAGCTTACACTTCCCCCTCCCCGTGTCCTCAAGTCCATTCTCTATGTCTACGTCTTTATTCCTGTCCTGCCCCTAGGTTCTTCAGAACCATTTTGTTTTTTAAGATTCCATATATATGTGTTAGCATACGGTGTTTGTTTTTCTCTTTCTGCCTTACTTCACTCTGTATGACAGACTCTAGGTCCATCCACCTCACTACAAATAACTCAATTTCGTTTCTTTTTATGGCTGAGTAATATTCCATTGTATACGTGTGCCGCATCTTCTTTATCCATTCATCTGTTGATGGACACTTAGGTTGCTTCCGTGTCCTGGCTATTGTAAATAGTGCTGCAGTGAACATTGTGGTACATGACTATTTTTGAATTATGGTTTTCTCAGGGTATATGCCCAATAGTGGGATTGCTGGGTCATATGGTAGTTCTATTTTTAGTTTGTAAAGGAACCTCCATACTGTTCTCCATAGTGGCTGTATCAATTTACATTCCCACCAGCAGTACAAGAGGGTTCCCTTTTCTCCACACCCTCTCCAGCATTTATTGTTTGTAGATTTTTTGATGATGGCCATTCTGACCGGAGTGAGATGATACCTCATTGTAGTTTTGATTTGCATTTCTCTAATGATTAGTGATGTGGAGCATCCTTTCATGGGTTTGGTGGCAATCTGTATATCTTCTTTGGAGAAATGTCTATTTAGAAATGTCTATTTCTGCCCATTTTTGGATTGGGTTGTTTGTTTCTTTGATATTGAGCTGCATGAGCTGCTTGTATAATTGGGGGATTAATCCTTTGTCAGTTGCTTCATTTGCAAATATTTTCTCCCATTCTGAGGGTTGTCTGTTCGTCTTGTTTATGGTTTCCTTTGCCGTGGCACACCAGTTTTGATTGTCCCACTGTAACTGAAAACTATCGATAGTATCCAGTGTTCTAAGCACCATTTCTAGATTAAAGGTAGTGGTCCCTGGCAAATGAATGATGATTTAAGTAATCAGGCAAACACACAAAATTTCAGGTAAGAAAAAAAAAGCAGGGCTAGATTGCTTTCCTCTGGTTTTACTATTATAACTGCTCATGATTCATGACTCATGACTGTTTGTTCTACTTAGAGTGTATCCGTGTTTTGGGGGAGAGTGGTTTGCACTTTTTCAAAGGAGACTTCACAATAGAACCATAATTCAGATGGTATTGGAAAAAACTAGTGAGTGGGATCCACTGAAAAGAAAAAGGGACAATGGAATAAAAAGGGTCCCAAAATGGAGCTGTGCCATCTTTTTAAATTCATAGCCAGTCTATTTCACTCACATTATGACCTTTAATATCGCAGCTATAAAACTCTGTGTCTGCACCTTTGAGAGAAGGTTAAAAAATGACTCAAGTACTGAGACTAAACCTACAAAGCTCAGTCCCTGGTACCATCACATTCACAAACACCAATAAAGACAACAGCTGGATCCAGGGAATACTACACTCAGTGCCCTAAACCGTAAGCCTAAATGTATGCTCTCGCCCATCTCCAAAGCCAATGATGAGCAAGCTCGATTCAGAGAAGCAGAAGAGCTTTCTCTGACAGAGCAGTAAGTGGGATCCAGAGCAAGCAAGGCATAGGAGGAGGAAGTTCTTCCCAAATTTCTTTGCTAACAGGAATGGGGACACGATGAGGGGAGCGAAGGGCAAATGTCTGTCTCCCCCAGGACACAAGGTAAGTCAGAGCTGCTGACTTCCATCCCTGACAACGTATTTTCTCCTCTCCAGAATCTCTCCTGTCCTTTCGTTTCTCTGCTGCCTTCTCCAGGCTTCATCACTGCTCCCTACATTCCGACCACCAGCTTGGCTGGGGCTCTTGTTCTCCCTCTAGCCTAGAAGAGCCACCAAGTAACTAAAAGAACCTCACCCCCAGGTGTCACTCAACCCTAAACGAGGCCCTCCTCAGAGGAATAGGAAGCAGTACTGTTTCTTGCTGCTTTACCTCTTTCTTCTCCACAGATGACTCCCTTCTCTACCTTCCACTCTTTTCTCTCCTGTCTATCATTTGTCACTTTTTGCCATTTTTCCGTTTTTCCATCACCATCTATCCTGAGACCCTCCCTGCTGTCCTTTGTCAGATGAAAACCTCAGAATAAGGTCAAGCCCACTTAGCTCACACAAATTATTTCTTTAAAGTTTCCAACTACAGTATGAACCCACTGGGTGGTTGTTTATTCCCCAAATCCCCCTCTCCCCACCAACGATGGAATAAAGACACAAAAAGAACATGATAGGACATGAACATCCAAGAGAGTGCAGGCAAGCAGCCAACCATCTTTACAAACTAGTTCCTTGTATCAGAGACCTGCTTATAAGGTACTTTTGTTTTATTTTTTCTCCCTTTTAATGTCAGAAGTTAGAAAATCAGGAATTTAGAAAACAGTGCAAAAAGAGAAAGTTCATAATCACAATATATATATAATAAACATCACAGGACCTTAGCTCCTCTCTTTTGGTAAGAAAGATCTAGAAAGGGGAAATTAGTCCACCAAACACAAGGGAATGAGCTGACTTACTGTTTTAACTATAAAACTCTGGAAATTTTTAAGTCTTTCAAGATTGCCTGATTCTAAAATCACATAAAAGTCTCCATTGAAAATAGGCTACAAAATTTTGCGTGGTGAAATATGCATTATATTCAGTACAAAGAACTTTTGATAAGATTACAGATAAGGGAGGGGGGAGGGTTTTCTCCCCTTTCTGATCAATTCCAAAAAAGGTCAATCCCCTTATCTAAGATCTAAAAGCAAAGAGCTTTACTTACACAACGAGGGGGCCTGTGTATCTAAAAACCTTAGCAGAACATTCTGGAAAACAGGCAAACTAGATCCAGCAAGAGAGGCTGAAGAAATGGACTCCTTCTCATCTAAGACCTCTGATTCACCACATCTCTAAGATTAAAAATAAACAAGCAAAGTTAATTACAGAGGACAAGTTTGAAATGTGTTAGTTTTTTATTAACATTTATGTTCTTGGATAAAACAGGCAAAATTAATTGAGATTTCTGTGTTTATTTGAGGGCCATGCATCATAAGTGAATATAATTTCTAAAAGTTGAGGGAAACTGCCCCCGAACAATTCAAATGATTTCAAAGAACCCCTGTGAAAAACATTATTCATGTGAATTATATACTCTGCACAGCACAGTATGAATATCTGTTAAATGTGTAATATAGTACAATAAACTACTCATTACCCCTATGCAAAACTGCTAAAAATAATTTGAGGTTGTCTTCATTTTTAAATAGTTCATGTTTAATGGTATTCCCTCCGAGAAATATTTGGGCATGCATTATTGCGTTTGATTCTTTTGTGTTTGTTTTGTCAAGCAGTGAATTTACGAGTATGGTGTGGAAGTGTGGTATCAAATGAGAAAACTAACATTATTCTTCTAATAAGATTCTTTCACTCATAACACTTCACCAAGAAGCTCTCTCAGAACCTCCTGGAATCTCCACAGTTCATGAAACACATTGAGAGAAGCTGTTTAACTTCTACATTCTTAAGGTCAGGACTTGTTGGAAGACTGGTAAAGAAACAGTTTAGAAGCAATCAGAACCTCATTTTCTATTCTTTTTTGATATCCCTCTGATTCTTCCCATTTTCATTATCTATTTTAATATTAAAATATTATTATATTTAGATATGATTTATTCAATCCATCCTCTCTTTATAAAGGTCAAATTTTGAAAATTGATTAATAGAAATCAATTATTTTAAACATTTCAGAGAGAATACATTTTTAGCTATGAATACATTTACACTTATTAAAATTACTGTCATCTATATGTGAACCTCTTCTGAGTGTGTGTGTGTGTGTGAGTGTGCGTGTGTGAGTGTGTGTGTGTGTGTGAGTGGTGGGGGTGTGGGCAGTGTTCTGGGATACACAAACGGGGAGGGGAAGACACAATAAAAACAATCCAGAAGGAGCAATGAAATTTGAGGAATTCAACTTTAGTTACTGAAGTTTAATCGTTGCAATTCGCTGTAGAATATATTCTATTCATAAAGACGTAGGAAAAAAGCAATGAAACGCTTTTCCTAATTTGGCCATTGTAAAAGGGGCCATGTGGTTTACACCTTAGCGTCAATATCCTTAAGCCCCAATTTCAACGACATGGCCTTTTGTATTTGGTGAACAGTGCTTTCCCAACAGAAGGAGATGTCTATGAAAATATTCTTCCTATTTCATTTTTTAATACTGTCAGAGGAAGCAGGTGTATTGTCAGTAACACAACGCTGAACAGGATGAGCAAGGCCCCTGTTGTCAAGCTTACTCTCACAGGCATTAAATAAGGAGGCAATAAGAGGGCACCAGGCATTAAATGAGAAGCCAGTGAGGAAAGTGAAACAGAGCCGCCTGAGAAAGAGGGGCCGAGGGGTGGGTGCCGTTAACTGTACATCAGGTGGGGACGGAGGAGCTTCCTGAGGAGGTGGTACATGTTGAGCCAGGAATGCTAGACAGGAAGTGACACCTCCGGAAACAGGAACGGCCGTGTAAAGAGGGGGGGACGGAGCGTGCCACCCGGGAGGGACAGCAAGAGCAAAGGCCCCAAGAGAAACACAGGTGTGGTGTGTGTGCGGACAAGGAAGACCAGCGCAGCTGGGGCTGTGTCACCCCGCGGAGGGAGGTCCAGGAGGAGGTGGCAAGGGCAGGTGCGGGGCTCCTGTGAGGCTCCGTGGGTCACGGGAAGGAACCACTGGGAGTTTCAGGAAGGGGACAATGTGATCTGTGTCCATTTTGAAAAGGCGTCTCTGGCTGCTGGGTGGAGGATGGTGGGGAACACAGGAGGGAGGGAGGGAGGGAGACACTAGGCAGGAGGCCCTGCGGTCACAGCTGTCCAGGGGAGAGGTGACAGCCTGGTCAGATCACACACCTGCCTTCTCCAGAGCTGCCCCCGCCAGGCCCCCCAGGCAGAAAGGAAGGCTCACTTGGAAGCTTTCCTTCAACAAAGCTAATGCGGATGAGGTTAGCTTTGCTTGTTCCCTTCTAATCTACTCCGGAGGCTTTAATTGCTCTCTCCGGGGCCAGAACACCATCTCAAAAACGAATACAAATTGGCGTCTGTAACCTCACAGTCAGGACTGCCTCAAGAAAGTGTTTCTAGATCCACTACACGTGCGTACATATACACAAATGTATATAATACCAAGTGTACAGACATCTATGTATGTGTGTGTGTGTGCCTTAACCTCTCAAAGGGAGATTTCCACTGTAAATCAGATATTGAAGTTTTATTTTAAAGTAGTCCAGAATATAAATTACTGGCTTCATCGACTTAGAAGGATCCTACTATGGAGTCCTTATGTGAATTTGTATAGTCTTCCTTTTCCCTTCAAAAGGGAATAAAAAAAAAGCATAATGAGAGTAAGAAACAGAATCCTGCCCTAAGCAGTATTTTTAAAACAATGGCATCGACAAGGAGAAGGAAAACCCAACCTACCTCTGCCTCGATTTCCGCTTGCCTCTTCTCCAAGAGCTTTGCCACAGCCATGGCCCTGTGCTTGCCTGATCGCTTACAGCTCACGGCCCATTCGCACAGCAGTGTCACCACGGCTTCATCGCTGGGGGCAGCCTGATGACCAACAGAAATGGGTACCAGCCATGTCACCTGATGCACGAGACGTAGCATACGAGCCACAGAATATCTGAGGTTTGAAGCTTTCTTCTTATATTGTTTTACATTTGTTTTAGAAAGTGTCCCCAAATCTATTTTAGCTGAGGTATAAAGAGTAAAACGTCAGTCATCAGGAAGGAAACCACTTAACTTAGAACAGCTGAATCTGTGACAATCCCAAGAAAATTAAGAGTTTCCTTGTGTATGCTTTCACTTACACAGGATCATCATAAGCCAGCCCCATCAAGCCTCCAGAGCTCAATTTCAAAGGAAACAGAAAAGGAAACCGACCACTTGAACGTCAAGGACAGCTGTTACAAAGCCCAGGTACTTCACTCCACCGCTGAGCCCCTTGGGTCCTCACTCACCGCCTCAGTCAACACATAATCCTAACAAGCCAGGCTAGCGGGTCTCCCAGTCCAAGGAGGAATTGGAAGGAACAAACGGGAGGGCAGGCCGGGATGCTGATCAAAACTCACGGCCTTAGAAACAACAAGCATGAAGACTGACAGCCAGGCATAGAAAGGAACAAGAGTTACGAGCAGACCCAGTTAACAGAGGACGGTGGCCTGGGTAGGGCTGAGCACTGCCACCAGAACCATAAGCTGTAGCTGCCGTGGCCTAGAGATGGGTACCACAGACTGAGGACCAGAAGAGTCAGAGAAAGGCCACAGGGACCCAAGTGACATGAACTGCGGGGGGAGGGGGGGTGTAAGTAAGCAGGGGAATCGTCCCTCCATACAATCGCACCTTTCCCTGTAGAGGCGCTATGCCAAACACTGAACACCAGCTGCTCGTTTTTAACATCTGCCCCGTTGTATAAACACTATGCCAAAAGAACCAGACAATCACAGTACTGGCATTTATATGCTATGTGAGACGCTCTTAACTTTTTAGAATCCATAAGCTCAATTAAGATTATGATAGCTGGGGGCACACTCTCAGCAAAACTATACATATACACACAGGTACTTTAGCACAACACTTCAGAAGCTTTGAGGACTCTGAGAAGACATCCAAGAATCCCTGATCAGCTTTTAGATACCAGCAGACAATTCAGATCATGAAAATCAGTTTATTCCAAGATTTTTACCCATCCTACCCTAAGTTCGGTTAAACACATGCTGACTTAAAGAAATGGTATCTGGGGCAGGTATCTCAAAAGGAGCTCTGAGTCTCTTAATTTAAAACAAGAGAAATAGTTCAATTACAATGTATAAAGGTTGAACATAACATTTAAAAAAGAAAGCAAACTGGGAGGAATTCCTGCCTGGATTCAATCCAATCCTGGGAAAAGCAAAAAATATAAAAATCAGTGCAGTGAAGCACTGCATGCTTAGATTTAGAATATTAAAGAGAAGAAAAGGATTTATTTTAAAAATACTGCCATCAGTTTTTAATAAATTCATCAGTCAGTAATGTGCATTACATCTACATTTACAAAGTTCTTTTCCCTCTGCATCATCAAACAAAATGAAAATGTGCTACAGAAGAATAATTGAGTCACCCAACGTAAGTAATAAGCTCTGCTTGACCTAGAAATGCATAGAGAAAATTATATAAAGGAAAAGACTTCTTTTTAACACATCCAGATATTGACCACTGGTTTGGGGCAGAAATGTGCTAGAAAACAAGTCTTGGGCAAGAGAGAATTCACTTTCAGAAACACTTATTAAGCACCCAGGATATGCCAGGCATTGAGGAAATAAAAATTTTAAAGATCTGGCCCTTGTTCTCAGAAAGTTCACCCTCTAGAGGGAAAAGCAGAAAAAGGCAACTAATCATAAAGCAACAAGCTGTTCTGAAGGTGTGGGGAGGAAAGTGACTTAAGTCAAGGCCCCGGCACCTTCCACATCTCATAGGCAATGAGATGTGCCGGCTTACAGACATCTGAGATACGAACTTGAAGACACACGGGCCTGCAGTCTACCCACTGCAGTTGTGGCCTCAATATGTAATTATTAGGAATTAAGTGAATTAAGAACATCAGGGGGAAACGCTGCTAAAAGACTGAGTTATAAAATATAAAATTTTAATTATGCCCATAAACAGTTATACATTTCAAAATCTATTTTCAATCAATAAGTATTTTCCAATCCTGGCCAGATTCCAAAAGTGCAAAGCCCACTCCTTTCTGAATATCAAACAGCCTGCCAAATGAGGCCACTCTTTCCTGAGGATACTGGAGTGGTGGGGAGGGAAGAATTGGCAGGCTCAGTGCTGATTTTAAAAGAAACAGTAAGCTATTACAAAAGAAGTTTTATGACTAACTTCTCAGAAGATCATACTAGAAAATCAGGTGATATTATACCAACTTCAAGGCAAGCTATCTCTGCAATATAAATAATTACATATTTATATACTTGAGTCATGAGGCATTTCATTCTTCTTTACTCCTGAAAAATTGTTACAACATAAATTTTTAAAATTTAGCATTGCTCCCTGAGGTAACTTCCCATTCAAACATCCCTTTCCCCCCTATTTACTACAAAATTTTGGTTCATATTTTAAGTGGTTTTACCAAGAGGTCTTTTCTAGATTCCACTAATTATCAAAAATGAGGAGAGGCCTCTGCTTACTTCACTCTAAACACCAGCTCCAGGGTACACCCCATCAGACACGTTCAAGAGGCATACAGACAGACACCCACGCAAAGATGTCTCATACCCCACCACCCAGAGCCCTGCCACTGCTCTGCTCTAGATAATTTTTAGAAAATTATTAGAGGATGGCTTCCATTTGTCTGCCAGATGCTGTCTTACAAATTAATTCAAATAACTGTCAAAAGGACATCATGACTTCAAATATGGAAGTTGAAACACGTTCTCATCCTGTAAACAGATGTCTAAAAATATTGAACTCCCTTTCTTTAAGGCAACCAATAACTGTAGAGTGGAATTTAATAAATATTATTTTAAAACAAAATAACTTCAAGGCAAAAATTTGAGGTAATTTAGCAGCTCAAGATATGAACTAAATATAGGCACCTGCCTTCCACGAGATGGCAATTAAGTGGGACAGACATACATGTATATAAATAATTTGGACGCATAAAAAAAGAAAACGAAAATTATCACAGAAAGCCAACAACATTTAACAGGAGCAGAGAGAGAGGACTGAAGGGAATTATTAGATGCTTCTTTTAGAAGGTGGCTTTCAAGAAAAATTTTGATGAATGAGTTAAATTTCAAAACTGAGATGCACAGGGAATTCCCTGGCAGTCCAGTGGTTAGGACTCAGTGCTTTCACTTCCGGGGCTTGGGTTCAAATTCTGCTTGGGGAACTAAGATCCCACAAGCAGAAAAAAAAAAAAAAGAGAGAGAGAGAGAGAGAGAGTGAGACGGGAGAAAAAAATGGAATTAATAAAACAAACAAACAAACAAAAACTGGGATGAACAAAAGGAGAAATAAGTACATGGTAGGCAGAATAATCTCCCTCCCCCACCCCAAAGATGTGCACATCTTCATCTCAGGGCCTGTGAATATGTTACTGTAAATGACAAAAGGGGACTGTGCAGTAGTTGTGATTGAGACAATTGAGAAGAGGCGATTACCCTGCATTATTTGGGTGGGCCCAATGTAATCACAGGGGAGCTTGTAAGGGAAAGGGAAGGTAGGAGCGTCAGAGGAAGACATGCGACGACGGAAACAGGAGTTACAGGCAGGGAGAGATTTGCAGATGCCACGCTGATGACTTTGAAGTGGAGCAAGGGGACACAAGCTAAGGAATGCAGGTGATCTCTAGAAGCTGGAAATGCAAGGAAACAAATTCTCCCCTAGAGCCTGCAGAAGGAACGCAGCCCAACTGACCCTTTGATCAGAGCCCAGTAAGATCATAACCTCCAGAACCATAAGAGAATAAATCTGTGCTGTTTTAAGCCACTAAATTTCTGATAACTTGTTACAGCAGCAATAGGAAATTAATTCGAAGAAGTTTTAAACAAACACACAAAAAGTAGTGTTAAGGTTCAAGGAATTATAGGGGCAGAGGACTGCTGTTTAAATGGCAAATATAGGAAGGCTACAATACAATATTAAAAATCTAGGGAAAGGGCTTCCCTGGTGGCGCAGTGGTTGAGAATCTGCCTGCCAGTGCAGGGGACACGGGTTCGAGCCCTGGTCTGGAAGGATCCCACATGCCGCGGAGCAACTAGGCCCGTGAGCCACAATTACTGAGCCTGCGCGTCTGGAGCCTGTGCTCCACAACGAGAGGCCACGATAGTGAGAGGCCCGCACACCGCAATGAAGAGTGGCCCCCACTTGCCGCAACAAGAGAAAGCCCTCGCACAGAAACGAAGACCCAATGCAGCCATAAATAAATAAATAAATAAAAATTAAAAAAAAAAAATCTAGGGAAAAAAGTTTAATGATAACTCACGGACGAAGAGTACCACGAACTAGGTAGTAGCCTCATTAATACATTTACTTATTAATTCATCAATAAATATGTATTGCCACCAGGCCTTCTTCTAGGCATTAGATATAAACAGTCTCATGTATTACTTTATAGGAATAAAAGTTGATATTTCCCTTTTGGATGAAATGTCTACCATATAACAAGAGTCTTTAAAATGTTCCCATTATTTGCTTCAAGAATTCAATCTCTGAGACTATAGCTCAAGGAAATTATCTTAAAGTAAAATGGTATGAGTCCTCTAGGCATCAGTGAAGCATGATACCAAGATACTGCCCCCCCTCCCAGCTCCCAAAACTGACAAAGTTTCCCTCTGAAATTTTAAAGAGTCACCTAAAGGATCAAATCAGAGAAAACCAGGTGACCTTACAGGGAGAAAAAGATCCACACAGATGATTCACAGGCCAGAGAATCTGTCTTCAGGAGTGGAACCATGGAAATTTTTGTGATGGTGGTTTTGTTTTCATTTCTATTTTTCTGCAGGCAAAGAGCAATATTTCAATATCTAATTAAAGATGCATAAATAGGAGAGGCAGATAAGACAGGCTTGTAACAGAACACAGGAGAGGGGAAGTCAGAGGTGCACGATTACCAGCAAAGCTCAAATCCTCCCAAGAAGAGAAGTTCTCAGACCTCAGACAAGGTCTGCTCTCTGTCCGCCCACCATTCTTCCCTTCTTCCGGGAACAGCACCCTTACTTCTTCTGGGGGTACTACTACTCCTCCTGCCCCAAGTGGTTCAAGGAGGGGGTTACTAACTGTAGTGCCCCATCCTCTCAGCTTCAATGCGACATTCTGGAGTTGGGCCTTTGATGGGCCGTGAAGACTTTAGGCAGTTCTTTGAACACAAGAAAAAAGAAAATCACTCTATCAGGTACTCATTACATGCACTGCTCTCTGCTCAGTCTTGTAAAATATTTTGGATTATAAAGAGACTAGCCCTGACCAAATGAAATTGTCTGTTTCTATTCTGATCAAATATCGATTTTCAGAACAGGTTTTCTGCAATATATATTGCTTGTTCTAGTCATTACTAAAGTCTTAGCACTTTTAACTGGCCAAAGCAGACAAAACAAAAAATGGAAAGTATCAATACTTGACTTTAAATGTAAACCTTTCAGTCACCTCTTATGAAAATTTAAAATAAAAAATAACTTGGTATGGGCTTAATCACTCTCAAAATCACTAACAAAGATAACGATGGCAAATTTTCAGGTGCTAGTAACAAAGAGAATTAACATTTATTATTGAGTGCTTACTCAGTTTACAGTCAGACACTACGATGTGTTTCCAGAATTATTTCTTTCAATCTTCACTACCTATGAGCTAATTATGATTACCTCTTTTTACAAATAAGGAAACCAAGGCATAGAGATGTTAAGTAACTTGCCCAAGATCACTCAACTAATTAATGGAACTCTTGCCACAAGATAAATCTTGGGAAATGAACTAAATAAGTAGAGCTACACTGTGTTCAAAGAACCTGGAAGGTGATCTTGACCAACCCCCAGGGTACATGATGGCCCCGAGCTTCTCTTTGCTCTTCCGCCTCTACTCTGGGTGCTCAGAGCATCAAAGTATTCTGCTCCCTTGTGCAATAATATTTACTTCCATGTAATATGCATCTTTCACAACATAGCTTCATGGCTACTGGCTTTAAATATCCATTAGGAAAGGGAAACACACCTCTCAACTATTAAAGAAAAGTACTTCATCTTCCCAAACACTACAAGCCTGAGTTGGAGTCTTCATGGGCAGCAACAGACAGCTTTTCATACTGGTACTTTGACAGATAGTAAGAAGTTGTTGAAAATACACAGCATGCACCCCCCTAGCCTCTAACTACACACAGGCAAATGGGATACATAAGAAGAGGAGAGAGACAGAGAGCCATGACACCTAAAGTTAACATCAGAGAAAAAGCACCAAACTAGGGGGTCAAGAATGTGGGGTCGGGCTTCCCTGGTGGTGTAGTGGTTAAGGATCTGCCTGCCAATACAGGGGACATGGGTTCGAGCCCTGGTCCAGGAAGATCCCACATGCCATGGAGCAACTAAGCCCGTGCGCCACAACTACTGAGCCTGCGCTCTAGAGCCCGCGAGCCACAACTACTGAGCCCTCGTGCTGCAACTACTGAAGCTTGCACGCCTAGCACCTGTGCTCTGCAACAAGAGAAGCCACCACAATGAGAAGCCCGCGCACCGCAACGAAGAGTAGCCCCCGCTAGCCGCAACTAGAGAAAGCCCGCACGCAGCAACGAAGACCCAACGCAACCATAAATAAATAAATTTAGAAACAAAAAGAAAGAATGTAGGGTCTAGCTCTGACAGAAATTAAAATGTAATCATGGCAATAATAATATTATTATTATTGTAAATTTTCAACCACAGTGATAGCAGTAGTAATAACTGAAAATATTTACTGAGCAGATACTGGGTGTTTTACATACATCATCTCTAATCTCTACAACAAACTTTAAGGAGGTTCTGCGATTCCCATTTTACAGGTGAGAAAACTGAGGTTCAGAAGTTAAGTAAGATGGCCCAGGGCACAGAGGTCAAAAGTAGCAGGACCGGGACACCTAATTTTTTCTGTTGTTCCCATGATGGGTGAATCAAGATCAGTGGCAGCACAAGAAGCATCATGATTGCATGGAAACCTCCCAAGGGGCTCACATGCACCCCAGGAAGCCTGCCTCCCAGCCCACTCCAACCAACCACTGCTCCCCGCTGCTCTGGCCCTGACTTGTACCTCTCTAGGGATGAGCCAGACCTCTAATCTAATTGACATGCAGAAAATGAAACCACGGGAGTGAATTACCAAAGATTTCATTCCTCCTCTGACACTTGCTAGATCAGATGCTTGTACAAGGCAGGGATCTGTCTTTTCCATGGTTTTCTTTTCAGTATCTACCACAGTGCCTGGCACATAGTAGATTCAATAGATATCATTAATCAAAGAGTAAAAGCAATAATACAGTGTTACATGAAACCAAAGGTAAAAACAAGGTGGATGGTAGGGGGGAGGGGGGATGGGATTTACGATTTGTTCCCCTCCCCTGACACACACATGCACTTACTTAATATGGAAAAATAGGGGACTTCCCTGGTGGCGCAGTGGTTAAGAATCCACCTGCCAAAGCAGGGGACAAGGGTTTGAGCCCTGGTCTGGGAAGATCCCACATGCCGCAGAGCAACTAAGCATGTGTGCCACAACTACTGAACCTGCGCTCTAGAGCCTGTGAGCCACAACTACTGACCCCGCGTGTCACAACTACTGAAGCCCACACACCTAGAGCCCGTGCTCCGCAACAAGAGAAGCCACCGCAATGAGAAGCCTGCGCACCGCAACGAAGAGTAGCCCCCGCTCGCCGCAACTAGAGAAAGCCCGCACACAGCAACGAAGACCCAACGCAGCCAAAGATAGATAAATAAATAAATAAATAAATAAACTTATCATTTAAAAAAAGGAAAAATAACTGATTTAATCTAACAGCTGATTAAGTATAAAACACTAGAAACGTTCCCATTCCTAACTTAATGAGTCAAGGATGCTGGCCACAAAACCATTATTTAGCATCATTCTGAAAGACTGAGCCAATGGAAAGAAACATAAATACTTGAACGGATATGGCAAGATTACTACAGTGTGCCTAAAATTCTCCTCCCAGCAACCCAAAGAATTGAAAAACATCATGACTAGAAGAAAACAGACAACTAAAAAGTGATGAAAATACTAAGTAGTCATGAAAAAAACAAAAACAAAAACAAAAAAACCCTGCAGAATATTTTGCAGGAAGCAATCCCATTTATGTCCCCCAACCTAGTTGTTAAGTGTTCACATACAAGTACATAAATGCCCAGGAAAGTACACAAAGGATATGGACCAAAATGCACGGTGGTTACTGCTTGTGTATATAATGAGTGTTTGTTATACGGTCTGCCCTGCTCTAATGCTTTCACAACAATCCTATGATTGTTGAGCAAACTGAGGCCAAAGGTGAAATAACTTGTTAAATGTCTCAAAGATACTAGGTCACAGACCTAAGAGTCAAATCTAAGCTATCTGCCTCCACAGCGGGGACGCATGCCAAAATGCCCCCCCTTCTGGGCAGAAGGGTGGGACAGGGAGACTCAGTTGTGGGCTGAAAGGGACTTCTTGATATCAAAAATGTATTCATGTACTAGGTGTATAGAAATCACAAGAAGAGTGTTCGCTTCGGCAGCATATATATACATATATATATATGTATATATATATATATATGTATATGTATAGCTGATTCACTTCGTTATAAGGCAGAAACTAACACACCATTGTAAACCAATTATACTCCAATAAAGATGTTAAAAAAAAAAAAAAAGAAATCACAAGAAGAAATAATTTCTATAATGAAAACAAGTGAGAGAGGATGGATGGACCCAAAATTCAAAAATCAGTAAGATCCTTCAATTACCAGCACTGTCACCTGGCCTCACGAACGTGGGACCCACCCATAGTGGCAAAATACTAAAATCATTATTAACTCCGCTGCAAATCATCATCATTAATGGTGCCACCTACATCTATAATAAAGATACTCCAAATGCAAAGAAAGATTCTCATCATGAGGGGGATGTGTTATATTTTTCTTTCCTAGGAGAGGGCAGGCACAAACTGTTTAAATAGATTAAGTCCAATTCATTTCTTATTCAATCACTCAATAACCTAATGATCTCTAGAAAGTAACCACAGGTCTATTCTTTAACAAACAAAGAAGGAAAAATAATTGGCAACTACACCTGAGAAGCAGGTTTCCTTCAGAAATTTAGAAGGTACTTGGTGAGGTTGTTTGCTATTTTAAAATAAGAAATTTCTTTATATACATTATAAAACAGTACCATAAAAGGGATGGGGAAAAAATCAATGACTCGTTACTGTAAGCAACAGCAAACAAAAAGGACTTGAGATCAGATACTGAATAAAGCTCTTCAATACCTTTTTAGTCTGAGACTAAAAGGACATGTTTACAAATGTAATTAATCACTCAAACAAAATGGTCATATCTGGACAAAAACATTATTCATATTACAGCACCAATAAATAATATGGGATAATACATAGAGCAGTGATATTAGCAAGTCACATGGTTTGCAAACTGAAGCACATTATGGAGATCTGGATGAATTTCAAGAAGTGCATAAGGTAAAAATTGGCCTGAACTGCTAATAGAGCGTAAGTCTGTTGTACACAGTCAGGAACAGTATTTCTAACAGTCAGAATCACCATATAAGGCAATAAGCCTAATAAGATTATTAACCACACACTCAGAAGATTTATTATTTAAATATAAGTATGCATTCATTTTTTAAAAATCTTTATACATATGAATGCTTCCATGTGTCCATTTCCAAAAGATATTTGAGACAGCTGATTTTTGATGAGGGAAAGGGCAGTTTCCTGGTCTCACAACCTTAGAATCACTGTTGCTAGTCTTTAGGTCTTGTGACATCTGAGAAGCAAAACATACACCATGAAAGCAAAAAAGACTTCCCTTTTTTTTTCTCTTTAATGCAGCAGTTAAAAATAGTACAACTCCAAGTTCTGAGAAGGCAGGAGGAAGATAAGAAAATTAAAACAATTTCTGAGTATTTAAATCAACTGTCATTAATTTGCCCTCTGCCAAAAAATTAATTTGCTATCCCTCAGTTAAATCATAAACATTTAAATAATAATAATACAAATAAAGAAAATAGTTTTGAGAAATACATAACTGCATGATAACAGCAGTCATTTATGAGATGAATTAGAATCATGAAGTAAATCTCTCCAAGTCCATGAAAAGTGCCATGTCTCTCAAACTGAAAATAATTAAAACACTAGACTTAATTTCCAAAAGTCATCACTGCATGGTACAATAAACTTTACTGCTTTCCTCTTGCGACGAATGAAAGAAATATACAGATGAGAATAAGGGAAACATAAATTTCTAAAACATGGTGCTAGGTTCAGATCACTTGACATCCAAAGTTGCCCAGCCAAGAACAGAACAATTGGCATTTACTAGGCGTTTACCATATGCCACCATATGAAGCGGATTCTATTAGTAAGGTCATCGTACAGAGAGAATGACACTGAGGGTGGTAAGTAACCAGTCTGGGGCCCCATCCAGCTACTCTACAACAAAGCCAGGATCCAAATCCATGTCTGAACTGGCCTCAAGGTTGTGATATCCTACAAAGGCCAGATTTCTCAACTTGAAGACTTTCTAAGGTAAATACTACATTAAAATTGCCACGCTTTTAAAAATCAGTTAGAGGTTATTACTGCAAATCAGTATGCCCATATCAATGTGGAAACTGTTCATGGCAATTATAAAGGTTCTTCCCTCCTTTTTCCAAAATTACATCTGACACTTGTTTGTTCAGCTACAGGTACCTAAAATAAAATGACTTTTTAAAGCAGCAGCACAAGAAATAGAATGTACTGGTCAAGAATGTTGTTCTGGAACCATTTAGGACTCCAATCCCTATTCGCCCACCAAAGAGTCGGGTATGAGCTTAGGCTATTTACTCAACCTCTCTAAGCCTTGATTTCCTCATCTGTAAAATAGAAGAATAAAAAAAAAATTTTTTAAACATGTGTCTCATCAGCCATGGAAAATTTCTTACAACAGGGCCTGGCGGCAAAGAAGTACTCAAGAAAAGGCTGAAGAAGGAAAAAAAACACACATCCAAACCGAGAGGCCCAGCCCCATCTAAACGGATTCATTACTGGCCCTCCTCAATAACAGCAAAGTCTAGTGTGTCTGGACACACCACTTTCTCCCGCAGCTATATTAATATAACTGCCCTTGTACTAATAGATGTGGTTTAAGAAGGAAGGAAACAGTAACTGTAAAAGATGAGCAAGGCTTCCTTTGGGTGTCCAGTAGGAAAATGGGTAACTTCTGAGGCACAGTAAGCTCCGGCTGGGCCATGATCAGCACTAACAATAACTGTTGTAACACTTCAGCACACGGCACCTTAACGGGAAGCCATACGTCTGTGTTTTCCTAGTTCGCTTGACTTTTGCCTCATCTGACCCTCCTATCTTGAGTCCCGGTTTTAAAAAGTGACTTTTTCTTAAACAACATTAAAAAAAAAAAAAAAAAACCCTAAGCATTGAAACGAGCATGATCTCTCTGACAACATGGTACTCAGTCACCTCACCAGGGTGAGCCAATCCCGTCCAACTGCTTCCCCACTGAGGGCAGAGCCTCTGTGAAAATCCGAGAACGTAAAAAGCCTGATAGATCCAGGCTGTGCTTTATGGATTAGCAGACTGTGCAACGGGTGGAGTTGTGTGTGTGTGTGTCTTTCTGTCTGTCTCTGTCTCTGTCTCTCTCTTTCTCCACGGAAGTCCCAAGGGATCATATTCCTTCCATCTCTCTTTCACGGTCTCCCTAAATCCATCAGTCAGGAAGGACAGCAGCTAGTGTTTACTGACTACCCGTTTACAAGCTATAAATATTGAAATGTTTCATCCATATGGTTGCGTGCCATTTTCCCGTCATCAGCAGACAGAAGGCCCATTTTACAAATGAAGAAACTGAGACTCGTCAAGCTAAGTGAACAGTCCGTGATGGCACCAAATACACGCACTAACCTGCTGACTCGCCAGCGGAGAGCTCCCCTGTCAGCCGCCCTCCCACCGGCACCTGCACGTACCTCTTGTGCGTCTGAACCTGAGCCACCGGTAAAAGCGACATACTGACTAGATCTCACCACTGCCCTCACCCCGAGCCTTCCCGACCAAATCTTTCAGAGGGGTTGCTGCTTCCTGTTCATGGTCCCAGCAGCCTTTTTATGAGCACCCAAAAAACCAATTAAACACCTCTGGAGGGCTTGCTGGGCCTCGGCGCGGTGCTGGAGGCAGGTGGCGTGCCGCTGAGCAGGAGGAAAAGTGCCCTGGGCCTGTGGAGCCCTCGGCTCACAGGAAGAGACACGGAACGAGCACAGCCGTGACAGAAAAGACACGGAGCTTCTGCCTTGTGGGTAGAGTCCTGCAGCCACACTGATGCGGAGCTGGCCCGGACCAGAGCTGAAAGGAGGCCTGTTCTGGACTCTCCATTCAAAAACACCCATGTGAACTCATCACACCTGTCCAGGGAGCACTTGGCGAACAGCCTAGGCATAAAATAAATACAAACAATAAATCCATAGGTCTGGATTTAACAGCAGGGGAAGAGGAAATGCACATCTGCCGCTGTTCCGACCAGCTTTGGCCAGTGCAGCTGGTTTGGCCTTGTCATTACTCAGGAGAAAGTCTGCTTCCTCGGGCACCACACAGAGAAGGGAAAAGGCCTCCTTTTGACTCTCCCTTCTGTCCATGTCCTCAGGGCACCCCAAGACGCAGCTGCAGCTGCTTCTCCCCCCACGCCCGACACAAACGAGGGGAGAAGCCAAGCGGAAGGAAGTGGTCTGGGGGCTCTGGAAGTTGAAGGGGGCACCTCCCGACCCTGCTGCTCAGAGGTGAGGTCAGCAACGCAACCCCTGCCTGCGGGTCACACGTGACAGACTCAGGCAGGGCTTGGAATCAGGAGGTCCTCACGGCGCCCACAGTAAGCCCCTCACGTGGGTATCGGGTTCCTCCGCCTCTAGCACGCACAGCAGAAGTGGTTCTAAGACACTGAACAGGAAGCTACCTGAGTCAGTGTTGCATAAAACACGTAGCAGGAGCTGGAAAGCGACAGGCAGCTGAGCAAACACGGCGCACAAGACATACGGCTTGGCCGGCAGAGTGGTTTAAGATTGGGAGAGTTTACATACAGATCCCCACATCCAGGTTCTCCCGAAACACGGGATGATCAGGCAACAGTGGGTCTACAAAACCAAGCAGAAGCCAAGGTAGGCTGCCCTGTTCAGAAAGGACAGCCCCTTTCCCGGTCACCTGGGCCCCACCCTCTCGGTGTCCCGTACACAGCAGCCCACCACATCTCACGCTATACTGAATGGAAAGCCACGTGGCGCAAATCTAGAATAAGTAAACATTAGGGATTTTGGTAAAACTCCCACCAGGGACCCATGCCGTCTTGACTCAACACTAGGGTAGAGAGCTCAGCGATGCAAAAGGACACCTTGAATTTCAGGTATCCCTGCTGTCCCTCCAGATAGCTCACCTCTATGTATTAAAAAAAAACCTTAGTACTGTTGAGGCCTTTTATCTAGGAAAAAGTCTTTATTACAAATAGAGAGACTTTCAGGTCTCTGTCCCAGAAGGACACAGCAACACTCTAACCTGCGTCAGTAAGCAGAGAATTAGGTAGACTTATCATCAGTGTGCTCTACAGAGATACTGAGGCATCTCTACTGAGACTCACTCACAAGGAGTTAGAAAACACACTCGGTCTGCACCTCACTCTCAACATCCTGACCTACTACTTGGCATCAACGGTCTTGAACCTTATCTTTGAGATGCAAGGTGCTGACTTAGAAATTATTTTAAAAAGAAGAATAGCCTGGAACAAATTCACATCAGGTTCACAGGAAGGTAGGATAAGGAAAGGTTTTTGGTTGTTGTTTTATCTCTTCTTTCCACCTATGCGTTCTCAAAGGCGAGTATGAAAATCAAAGATATTTATAATCAGTTAACTATACAGTGTTCCTTCATACAGCACAGGGAAATATAGCCATTATTTTGTAATAACTTTAAATAGAGTATAATGTATAAAAATATTGAATCACTATACTGTACACCTGAATCTAATATTGTAAATCAACTATACTTCAAACAATTAAGTTAAATTAAGTGTTCCTTCAAGATGGGTACCATGTGTTAAAACTTACCTCTGCATTCCTGATGCCTCCACAACTTGGATATACCATACATGCTTTCCATTGTAAAAGGAAGAGAAAATTTTTATTTCTCCCAAAATAAGGTTGAGAAAACATTATTGAAAATTCTGTCTTAATAGAGCAGTTCAATAATGAGACACTGCTAGGAAAGCATAAAATAAAAATTGTCTGTGATGCTTAATTTTATGTGTCAACTTGGCTAGGCCCAGTTTTCTGGGCAAACTCCAGTCTAGATGGTACTGTGAAGGTTTTTTTTTTATAAAACGTGAATAACGTTTAAATCAGTAAACTCTGAGTAAAGCAGATTATCCTCCATAATGTGGTTGGGCCTCATCCAATCAGTTGAAGGCCTTAAGAGAAAAAAAAAAAAAAAAGAAAGAAAAGGTTCCCTGGGTCTCCAGCCTACTGGTCTACCCTGCACATTTCAGACTTGCCAACCCCTACAATCACGTGAGCCAATTCCTTAAAATAAATAAACTTCTCCCTTGTTTTCATATAGTATATATATATATATATATATATATATATATATATATATATATAAATATAATTTTTCCCCCTATTGGTTCTGTTTCTCTGGAGAATCCTGTCTAAATACATTGTCTACAGATTTTTCAAAGACCGGGACCACAAGGGTTCATTCACTGCTCTCTGACACGCTAAATATTAGAACACATTCCCCTTAAATTAAAACCAAACCATTATATAAAGTCCAATCACTAGATGAAGGATATTCTGCTAAAACTAAAATGATGGGGAGTGATGATCAAAGGGCTAAGAAAAATCTTTTCAACCAACATACTTAGATAGACCAGCCCAGCGGACAGTTCATTTTAATAATGGTGGGTTACTGTAGTCCAACAATAGAATGATTTCAGGGTGTGGACGCCTTCATAAGATATTACACTTCACAGAAAAGGCTTTGCCAGAATTTAGTGAATAAAAAAGAAGAAAATATGCTAAGAAAATAAAAGGTGAAAAGAAGAAAAGAAATATTAACTCTACCTCTTGGTTATCTTTGTTTTGGTTTGCCCAGAAAATCTTATGATAAAGTGTCTCCATTGAATTGCTGGAATCAGTTCGGTCAAAAGAGTGTCGATCCAACACCTCCAACGTGTGCAAAACCCGACTAATGGTCACCCCTAGGTGCAGAAATTAAGCATGAAGTTAAGAAGGGCCAAACAAAGCCAGAATAGCATAGTACAAAGTCATCATTATGTGGGACAAAGGGAATTTTAAGACATTATCATTCTCAGCATAAAAGAATTGCCAACAAAATCAAACCTGACATTCTAGACAGCCAGGATCTAAAGGGCATAGACTGAAGAACG
Source organism: Balaenoptera ricei (assembly GCF_028023285.1). NCBI lineage: Eukaryota > Metazoa > Chordata > Mammalia > Artiodactyla > Balaenopteridae > Balaenoptera > Balaenoptera ricei. Next base: position 7,142,201 of record NC_082642.1, read on the forward strand.
TCCTCAAAATGCACTAGGGGGCTAAGTCCAAAAGCATCCTTATTCAGAAGGAGGACTGATTTACAAGAATCAGAAACACGGCAAAAAGTCCAGCGTTCCAAAGCACTCCTTCTTCTGTTGTGTTCTGTACCTGCTGTTGACTCTTGGCACTTGTCAAAAGACCACCGAACTTCCACTGCACGGCCTCTTTGTTTTATCTGCTGTTCTACCTCATAAATCCTTGCCCGAACCTGAAAGAGAATCACTTCTAATTAACTTGTGCTTGGAAAGCCACAATGGCTGTCTAAATCATGTGAGGTTTTTCCACACGAGCAGAACATCCTCCAGTGAGCTATAATCTCGATTGCATTGTAGGAAATTCAGCCTGCTGCCCAAGAAGTGCCTTTTAAAACTTACAAGTGCTGATTCAATGCCAGTTTTCAATAACAAATACTCACAAAAATAAATGCTTGCCAAAAAAATCTTTACAAGTGAAATATTTTCAGGACATCAGACAGAAAGGTAAACGTTCTAAAATATCATCTTTGGGCCATTCTTCTGTGTATGAAAGCAACTAGCCATGCTTTATTAATTTAAGAAAACTGCTTGGTTTTAAAAAAAAAACAAAAAGAACAGAGCTCTTGTTCTAAATATTTGTCATGGTCCTGTGGTTCAAGTTTCTTCAGTCTTTGAACCAAATAACCCAGCACTAATAAAAACATATAATAGTTACTAAATATCCAGACTCCTAACTCTATAGTGTATGACTATACTAATATACAGACTACTACCTCTGGGTGTCGTGGTCATGTGTTAGAACCACCACCGTTAATTACTGTCTGGGGGGCAGAACTGTCCACAAGAACAGCCCAGCAAGAGGGTGAGAAGAAAAGGAGCAACGTGACAAACTTCTGCAGTTCAGAGAGGCTACTGACTTCCCCAAGGTCACCTGGAGAGATGGGGGCAGAGCTGGGAACGGCCCCCAAGAACCTGAGTTTGCTGTAATCCAGGCTTAGCCCACTGTGCTGTGATGCCTCCCAAGAATGAAAACACCCAACAAACCACTGTAACAGCAAGTCTACCTGCTGGTTGAAAGCCGTGTTCCCGCCCGGCATGGGGAGGCTGGAGGGGGCCACCTGCAGCAGATCCAGGGGCGAGCCCGGGTTCGCGCTCTTATTGTCATTTGTGGAGTAGTTCCACACCAAGGCACTTGGGCAACAGAGAGTAACAGTCTGGAAATAAAGCAGGAAAATCCAGACGTTTAGAGGAAGGAGAAAAGTATCACAACAGCTTAAGGGTCATAAGCAAATTACAGTTTCCAACCAGTGAGTTTAAAATCTGAATGTCTTACCCCATTCTCAACTTTTCAAGTGATGAGACAAAAAACTAAGATAGAATTATTCTTTTGAATAGGAGGAAATACACTTACTGAGAAATTAAGGAATGTTATCATCTAAAACCTAGGAAACTTAATAAAAAATGCAATAATCGTCATTTTAAAATTGTCACTTCAATTTATTTCATGCAACTAAAAAAAATGAAATGGAATTAGAATATGTAATTTCTAAGGTTGTAAAAGCTAAAAAGATTTTTTTTTTTTAAATCTCTCAAATAACGGTGCGATACGTAGCCTCATAAATGCTGGGCAGGCAGTAAACCTGGATGGGGGGGTGGCACACTTTTTCTATAAAATCCAGTTCGTAAATATTTTAAACACCTATAATCCCTGCCACATACTCTTCCTTTTTGTTTCAATAATGCACTGAGGGCTTCCCTGGTGGCGCAGTGGTTGAGAGTCTGCCTGCCAATGCAGGGGACATGGGTTCGAGCCCTGGTCTGGGAAGATCCCACATGCCGCGGAGCAGCTGGGCCTGTGAGCCACAACTACTGAGCCTGCGCGTCTGGAGCCTATGCTCCGCAACAAGAGAGGCCGCAATAGTGAGAGGCGCGCGCACCGCGATGAAGAGTGGCCCCCGCTTGCCGCAACTAGAGAAAGCCCTAGCACAGAAACGAAGACCCAACATAGCAATCAATCAATCAATAAATAAATCTTTAAAATAAAATAAAATAAAATAATGCACTGAAACGTAAAATCTATTCTTAGTTTATAGGCTGGACTTGGCCTACAGCTTGTAACTTGCCTACCCCAACCTTGGACCCCTGTAGACATTTTTTACTCAACCTTGCTTGCACTTTCTACGACCATCTTACTTACACATCACAACAACCTCACGAGGTAGGGAGTGGTATTCCCCAACTGTACCAAAGAGGAATACGAGCCACAGAGGAGATGAGCAGCCGGGCCGAGGTGATTTCAGCACACAGGCCTGGAACCACTACGCTAATCCCGCTGCCTCCTAACTGTGGATTAAGTAGTATAGCTCCTATTTAATTAAGCACTCACTCTGTGCTGAACACTGTCCTGGAAACGACAGTGTAAAAACTGTCTCCATCCCCCATCCACACATGGGAAAACAGAGCCTCAAGGTTAAAGTTACTAAGCGGCAGAGAAGAGGCTAAAATCAGGACTGTAATGATTCTAAAGAAGGTGTCTTCACCATGATGCTATCAATGCCATTCAACCACAAACTGCATCAGCCTAGAGAATGAATGCAGTATTTCTTTTCTAAAATGCAAAATTAATTATTAAAAAACTAGAATCTGAGGCCCAGGAGACATCTTCGTGGAACCCAGATGGCAGATATGAATAATGTCAGTCCCTGAACCCCACCAGTGCATCGGTCTCCGCTGGCCCACACCCCGGTCTCCTCCGTCCCATCCGTGAGCGTGTGGGGTTCTCGTCTCCTGTCCACGAGGGAGCCCTTCCCTGTGTGCTTAATTCTGAAGCCACCAATATCCAGGGCACTGATCCATCAAACACCCCTCTGCTCCTAATCTTAAGACTCGCTCTCTACCAGTTTACCCTTAGCTTAGGAATACGTTCAAGTCTGTCCATCAAAAAACAAAATTTTTTAAAAAATCTCCACTCACCTAGCAGGAATCTCTATGTCTTCCCTTTATAGGCACGATTCTCAAAAGAAGAGGGATCATTTTTTCTCCTCATTCTCCATCGTTCCTCAACCCACCTTAATATGGCTCCTCACCCACCATTCACTGATCATCAGTGACCACCAGGTTGTCAACGACAGTCTCAGCCATCTTCTTATCAGACATCCCCAACCCACTGGTCACTGCCCGCTACTAACTCCTTCTGGCAACTTTCTGCAGTACCTAGAGAGGCAGTTTGGCATGGTGGTTAAGAGTGTGGACTCTGGGTCCAGACTGGGTGTGATTTCCAGCTTCGCCGCTTACTTGCTGTGTGACCTATGCCACCATTTCATCATTCCTGTTACGGGAATAATATTGGCTCCTTTCCCATAGGACGGTTCTGAGAACTAAATGACACAATCTATGCTACAACTCAGAACAGTGCCTAGAACATAATAAACGCTATTAATATCATTACAGTTGAATTACGACAATATTATTCTCATCATCTTTGTTTATAGCAATACTCTCCCCCCGTTCTTCTCTCTCCAGTCTGGCCAGACTTTCCTGGTCACCTCTGTGAGCTTCCCCTCTGCTGTCTCTTAACCACTTGTGCCGCTCGGGTCCACAGGTCGTCCCTCACTACCAACTCTTTACGTAATCGTCCCCTCTCAGGGTCTTGACCAGCCAAGTGGCCCTGAGTGACCCAAATCCACACACCTGGCCCTGTCTGCCCGCGTCTTCAGAATCAGACATGTAACCACCTCTTGAACATAACCACTTGGAGATCACAAGGGATAAAACAGTCCAAAACTGAACTTACTTAGACTCGTCCAAACTTATTTTTTGCCTTTCTCTCTCCCCCTACCTCCCCACTCCCACAGATCTTCCGTCTACTGTGGCCAAAACAATCTAACCAACCACACAACTGACCATGTCACTCCCCACATAAAACCCTCCAATGACATCCTAATCGTAAGGCACACAGGGGGTCTTCTACACCCTGACCCCCAACAGATTTCACACTTTATGTATTCTATTAAGACCAACCTGCACACAAGATGACTGATCAACCCTCCGGGCCTTTTCCCACGCTGTCCTTCTGCCAGGAACGCTTTAAACCCATATTATAAGCACTGGTCAGGATCACTTCCTTCAGAAAACCTCCCTGAATTCTAGGTTGGCCTAGAAGTTCCACTTCTCAACTCAGTCCCCTGAACATCCCTCCACCAACCAGTCCCTTGTCACAGAACGTGGAAACTGCCCTTGTATGAGCCTGTCTGTTTCCGGACCAAACGGTAAACTCTACCGGAGTAGAGACCGTGACTCCGTAGCCAGCCCTGTCCCAAAGCCCCTTAGTAAAGGGCAGGACACATGAGGAGCCCGAGAAATGCGACCTGAACACGGACCTGTTAGCTCCTAGAGCTAGGCGAGGCTGTATCTCACTCCCGGCGGCATCAGCCCAGCTGCCGACACGCTACCAGATGTTCAGTGATGCTTGGCAGCTGAACAGAGCCTGGCAAACCTTTTGGATCTTGAGGACTCCCAACTCAAGTTGTTTCCTGCACTGAATGTTAACATAAAACAGGAAGGGCCAAGGACTTACCTGCAACATACAACTAAGTCCATAAACCAGGGGGCCGTGCTGTGCACAGGAGAGAAAGTCGGAGAAGGCCAGCTGCACGGGGCTCATGCCGGGGCCGGGGGGGCCGGGACTGGGGGCCCCAATGCCCGAGCTGTTTGGTCCTATCATCATGTGGGGCGAGTGGGCGGCGAGGAGGTTGGGGCCATCGCTAAGCAGCAACGCAAGACGCCGGGCACAGAAGTAGGCAAGGCGGCGGGAAAGGTAGGCCGACTGGACAAACTCATCTGAATACTGAGGAGTACAAGGACACCAGACTTCAGCCATGTCTTCGGCTACTCGGTGAGACAGCTAGCGTAACACAGGCTTTTCTTCATTAAAAACAAACAAACAAACAAAACCCTTCCAAAGTACTATATAGACTGGTGCTGTCCAATAGAAATATAACGCAAGCCACATATGTGATTTTAAATTTTCTAGTAGCCATTAAAAAAAAAAAATCACAGAATGATGTATTTTATTCAGCCCAATATATACCTAAATCTAAAATGCTATCATTTCAACACAGAAAGTATTAGTGAGATATTATACACTCCTTTTTCCATACCAAGTCTGAAGCCTGGTGCGCACTTTAAATCAAGAGCACATCACCATGTGAACCTGTCACATTTCAAGGGCTCACGAGCCACGTTTGGCCAGCGGCTACTAGAGTGGACAGCACAGATACGGACGTCTCGGGGAGGACACAGGGCACTAGTACAGTGTGGTCTCTGGGAGGGTACCGGGTGAGAGAGAGAGAATGACTTCTCAACTAGATACTCTTTCATATTGTTGGAATTGTCAAATGCATGAACTACCTTTCCAAGAAATTTTTTTTTAAATAAATTTCATCCAGATAGCCTAAATTTTAACAGATCTTAGGCCAATCATGAAAATAGGAAGTTCCCACCCCCAGTGGCTCAAAGAATATCAAAAGAATGTAGAAGATCCTCTGTATCCTTACAAAGAGACGATTTGTTTTGTTTTCACAGAAATCTGTGTGAACAAGGAGACAGTATTTAAAGAGCTGTTTGCTCGGCTCAGGGAAGGGGGGAAATCAATGTGGGTAAGCATACTTGAAAGGGACACGTGGCCAAGCAAATGACTGCTACAACTTACAAGAAGCCTCTTATCACTTCAAGTGTTGGAGCATCAAGACCTTTTCTCCTTCCATTTCAAAAAGAAAATTTTTCCTCTTCCACTTCCACTTACCTCATCATTCTTAATCAGACTCGTTCCTTGCCCATAAAATCAATTGGCTCATGGTTACATGTACTGTACCTGCAGCATTAGTGGTAATAAGAGTTTAAGAAGATCATCATCCATTGGTCTGATCTTTTCTAACACATCCAAGATCCACGTCAAATATTCGTGTTTTTCTAGCATTCCTTCCTTAAATGAACAAAGAAAAATTACATTAATAATGTTAAAACAAAACCAACTAAAATTCAAAAAAGAGCAGTCTTATCTTTATGCTTAAGTGTAATTTTACTATTGTTTTTGTTGTTGTAGTAAAACATGGTCTCCTTGATCAAAGTTTAAATTTTTAACAAAGCAAAGAACTGGTGCTATTCTGTATGGTTGATTGGAGGGGTTTTTTGCTGTTGTTGTTTTTTGGGTTTTGTATATCTGCTTCATTCTAAATTGATAAAAATTAATTCCTACAAGAAAGAAACTTCAGAAGCTTTCAGACTCCCAGGGCATGTCAAATACCTGGCTAGATTTCAGGGTACTATGAACTCATACTCATAGGAGGAAACTTGGCCAATGGTAGTGATTACAAAGAACAAAAAAACACCCATCGTACTATCGTCTCAGAAAAAGAGGTTGAAAATCCTATCAGATCCAAGGCCCCTTAGTAGCCTCCTTCTCTATCCTAAAATGAATTTCAGCTACCATAACCTACCTACGAAATATAACCTTAAAAGTCAATATAATAGCCTAATTATCTGCAACATAAAGAAATAAAAGGAATTTATAATAAAATAATGTATAAATATTCTGACATAACTACACTAAGAAACAACATACCCATAAATTTCCAAAATGCTTCACAGGGTTGGTGTAGTTCCTCTTAACATAAGCAACGTTAACATTTTCATCTATTGTCTTCATATGTATGTACATATAAATACACACATTCTTTATGGCATTCTATGCACGCACATATTTAGTGTCATATTATAACCTTGTATTATGATTCACATCATAAAAGAATCTTCAAGATAGAAACAAAAAGCTATGTTTTCTGGGAAAGCCACTTAAACTTTTAAGGTCATTCTGGTTAACAACCTTAGTAGTTAATATGAAGTCCTACTTTGTTCCCAGCAACTTTGACATATCTACATATCACCAGTGGTCCACTACCATGGTTAACAATTATTTGTGTAAAAATATACTGCTAAATTATAGTTTCTATGTTTAAAACATTACAGTGACACCACATTGACATGATAGCAAAGTGTTCACTTATTGCTAATTTCTATTTTTTTAAATGCTTAGTCAAAAAAAATTTTAAAGGTTAGCCACAGAAAAAGGGCAATTTATAGTTTTCAGACCAATAAAGTAAACTTTAAGTTAAAGAAATAAATAAAATGGAACCTTGAATGAAGGATTAAGAGATGGTGAATGCAAGGTTCAAAAGAAAAAGTATCTTCATAAGCATGACTTCCAACGACTACATAATGTCCATCCTCAAGATGCTTTTGTTATGTACCTGTACCCTTATCTCTGCACATGCACACCTGCACATGTACATACTAGAGACAGTTTCATGTTTCAGAATAAGGTGAATTAAAATATGATGAACTTTTAAATTAATGTCCCAGTTAGATTCATCCGTTTAGGACCTACCTAACTGCTTCCAAAAAAGAGATACTGATCTCAGTGCTCCTAATACATAAAGTAATCCTTCCAAAAACACTAAGCATGCTGAGAGACACTTTTTTCAAAGATGCAGACTAAATCCTCGGCTCAAAAAAAGTCATAAAAGCTCAGAGCAGGCACCGAAGTAGTATTCTGCTAAATGGAACTAGAACTGGTTAAGAGTTGTTTTTACTGATTTAAAACTAACAATGCGGGCTTCCCTGGTGGCGCAGTGGTTGAGAATCTGCCTGCTAATGCAGGGGACACGGGTTCGAGCCCTGGTCTGGGAAGATCCCACATGCCACGGAGTGGCTGGGCCCGTGAGCCACAACTGCTGAGCCTGCGCGTCTGGAGCCTGTGCCCCGCAACGGGAGGGGCCGCGATAGTGAAAGGCCCGCGCACCGCGATGAAGAGCGGTCCCCGCACCGCGATGAAGAGTGGCCCCCGCTTGCCGCAACTGGAGAAAGCCCTCGCACGAACCGAAGACCCAACACAGCCAAAAATAAATAAATAAATAAATAAATAAATAAATAAATAAATAAATAAAGTAGCTATAAAACGCAGCTTTAAAAAAAAAAAAAAAAAAACTAACAATGCTACTTCCCAAAGGACCGGGGAAGTTTCCTACTTTGAGCTCTTAGAAAATGTTGCTTACCACCTGGAAATTGTAATTAAAGTTCTAAGGGGGGAAATTTAGAAACCACACATCCTTTCTACCCCCTTCCTCTTTGATCAAGATAGCAGGTCGTGAACGTCTATGCTGGTAACACAACTCCAGCTGAATGCACTCGTCCTTCCTCCACGCCGGGAGTAAAGATCAATCGAGGCAAATAACGGCACAAGCGCCCTCTTCTGGTCAATATGATGTACATCAGCGTGTCAGGATGGGAGTTCAGTCGTTCCTCAATGCCCTTACCCCTCCTCTCAACTGCATTTTAAACTGCAGCTGAACAAAATTAAGATGACCTTTCACTGGAATAACTAAGCTCTAAAGGAGATCTACTATAAGACAGGAGGCATCAGCACAAAAATTTTTTTGAATTAATGCCTCCAGTTTTTGCAAAGTAAATGGCTTGGGAGGATTACATTTAATAGCGCAATTACAAACCAATTAATGGCATTAAAAGAGCTGGCATCATTGAAAGCCGGCCATCAATATGTATAATAGGAAGCTGTCATCTCAGGGCAAAGGTGTTACCTTTAATATAATTTAGTGTGAGATATGTCAGATGGCTTTCTTTGAATGTATTAGTTCATATAGTGATATAATTTAACGCTCCCCCCAAAACTAAACTGTAAGGAATTTGCTCTCCCCTTAGAAGCATGCTAGCAGCCTTTGCGTTTCGTGGGAAGGTTACCTGGAACATGTGGAATGCCAGCTTTTCGTTGTACTCCCACTGCCTCATTGCCTGCTCCACGTCGGGCGGCACGGGGACAGGGCCATCGCCCGCGCTGGAAGCCAGGTGGTAAAAGTCGGAAATCTTGGCCAACTGCTCTCGAAGATACCTGGTAGATATTTGTGTCCACTCTGCATTTAAAAAAAAAAAAAAATCCATTTCCAGATACGATGAATGTAAGAACTTTTTCTTCCTTTCTGATTATCTTAAGGATGTACTTATAAAACAAACATCTATTACACAAAAATGGCTTTGGAAAACGTATGCAAGCACTGTTCAGAGAGGCACACCCACCCCAAAGCCCTTACGTAATGCAAACTAGTGTAATGTGCCTGCCCCATCGGCTGGCAAGGATACCTTGCCGGCCAGCTCTTCCCTTGTCCCTCTGTGACCCCTGACCTAGGAGAAGAGATGCCCACACTCATATAAAAAAATACCAGAGGCACAAGCAGGAGATAGAACAGGGGAGGTGAGCGCTTTAAGAAATCACAATTCCAGACATAGAGAACAGACTTGTGGTTGCCAAGGGGGAGGAGGGGGGAGGAGGGATGTATTGGGAGTTCAGGATTAGCGGATGCAAACTATTACATATACAGAATAGATAAACAATTAGGTCCCACTGTATATAGCATAGGGAACTACATTCAATCTCCTGTGATAAACCATAATGGAAAAGAATATGAAAGAGAATGTATATATGTATGTATAACCGAGTCACTTTGCTGTATAGCAGAAATTAACACAACGTTGTAAATCAACTATACTTTAATAAAATTAATTTTTAAAAAATAAATTAAAAAAGAAATCACAATTCTACTCCAAAAGAATTCAAAATCCCCCCAAATGCAGCTCTCTTAAGGTACATTTTTCCGGCTCCAAGTCAGGGTTCAAACATGCCTAACTAAGGTGTGTTCTGTTTCTGTCAATCTGTAAGAGGACTGACCTTCCCCGCAGGCTGGCCCCAGACAGCGTTCCGCCCTGCACTCCCCCACCCCTGCCGGGGACACAAGAGTGGCCGCCTCTTGGACAACCATCTGGACCTTCAGTTATTCTACTCTCCCCAACCAACACAAGATGCCTCAGAACTCAATCAGAAAGAGTAGTGAGCGACAAAAGGTAGGAAACTGGGGAGGAAACAGAAAATGTAGCATTAAAAAAAAAAAATCAGGGCTTCCCTGGTGGCGCAGTGGTTGAGAGTCTGCCTGCCAATGCAGGGCACACGGGTTCGAGCCCTGGTCTGGGAGGATCCCACATGCCGCGGAGCAACTAGGCCCGTGAGCCACACACAACTACTGAGCCTGCGCGTCTGGAGCCTGTGCTCCGCAACAAGAGAGGCCGCGATAGTGAGAGGCCCGCGCACCGCGATGAAGAGTGGCCCCCGCTCGCCACAACTAGAGAAAGCCCTCGCGCAGAAACGAAGACCCAACACAGCCAAAAATAAGTAAATAAATAAATTTAAAAAAAAAAAAAACACTAAAATTATTCAAAAGTATCCGCCACACAGTCACAAATTAAATCAATGTGTTGCCTTTGACTACCATGAAGGATGTGATGCCAACTTTAGCCCATTCTGTGGATAAAAATGTCGTAATTGCACGCTCACAGCCAAATTTCCCCAAGGATTAGTGAAACAGCGTTTCAGAAGAGATCATCCTACTGAAACATTACCACACGGTGCTGTTTTCTCATTATTTCGGCAGTAGGTTCTCCACCCTTCTTATTTTTAAAGGAACCTATCTTGACAAAAGTAAGAGTAGAAACTAAACATCTATTAGAAATTGAGCGTTTTGATTTTATTTTTTAAGTGCTACTAAAATTACTTGACAACAGTACCCAGAGATAATTAATGACTGCTAAGTTTTGGTCTAAACCACTTATTCTAATTGTGTCTTATTTAAAACTGAAATTCAAATGCACATGTTAAGCATTGCTCCAGTAATAAGCCACTGCAAAAAGATGAACAGATACTAGGTCAACATTCTGTTCCTAGTATAATCGTTTTTCAGAAAGCACCACCAATAACAGATATTATTGTTAAAATTACTCCCTCGTCATTAAAAACCAAACAATAAATTATCAATGTCATCATTTTCTGGTGCCCCTGTTATGGACTAATCATCTCATGACTCTCACTTGTTCAGCAAAGCAAAATACCAACCATCAGATGAGAGGAGTTTAGCTTAGCTATAATAAGCAAAAACAAAAATAACAAGGATCCAAATCCTAGCTTTTGTGTGCCAAGCCTTGCTATTAACTCACTCTCAGTTTGGTACTATTCTCAATGCCCCCTCAGAATATTTTAGCTTCAAGAGCTAAAAATAACACACACATTCACACACACCCCTACTTTGTCTAGGGTATATTTTCTTTTCAAGATTGTTTTTTTAAAATATAGAAGAAATACGCATTCACTACAGAAAATTTCTAATGCAGATATGACAAGAGAAAAATCTCATAATCATTAAACAGTTTTATATTTTTTCAGTTTTCTTTTTTCCTTCTTGTGTGCTTGACTGTTTACATAAATATATGTATACCTTTTTAAGAATCTGAATATATCATTCCACAATTTGAAGTCCTTTTAAAATTCAAATGAAATTCAAATATAGACCTCTTGGTCGTGTATTTTAACTTTAACTGTATTTAACTGACATTAAGTTATCATATCAATCAGTCCGATTCAGAGACCTGGGACTGAAGACAGTCCAGTGTGAACTAATATAAAAATTAGGATGCACACAAAATTTTCATTAAAAACAAAAAATAACAAATAGCCACTAGTACTGCACTCCTTAAAATTATCAGATTCATGGACACCTCTCATGCTTAGTTAGGACTGATCATTAAAAGGGAGAAATGAGGGCAGCAGCGGCAAGACACACAGTGGTTCTCAGCCCTGAATGCAAATGCCATCACCAGAGGGGCTTTTACCAAACGCCAGTGTCTTTGGCCCCATCCCACCAGATTCTGATTTAATTGGTGTGGAGTGGGGACCCAGTCCTAAGTGATAAAAAGAAAATAGGAATGGTCAGAGATCTTAGGGAAGATGGGGGAGCGAGGTGAGGAGCTTCAAAGGTAGAAAGATGCAGAAAGCGATGAAAGAGGCTGATCTGAAAGTGGACCAGTTCTAACATCGAGCAACTCAGAGGCTCGGGCTACATCTCTAGTTCACCGATGTCAAGTAGAACTCAAGGTCCACGAAGCCAGATTATTAGAAAATTTACGAACATGAATGTTACTGACAGTGGGTCAGGGGTCAGCCCTGGAAAGAATGACCTGTCCTTTTCACAACACCCTCCCTAGCGTCCAAGAATCCTGTAGCCACTATTCCTCTTTGTTGATGCCTAACCCCCAAAACAGAAGGGATTTCAGAGGCCATGCAGTTCACCCTACCGTACGATAGATCCAGGCACTGCAGGCCTAACTCAAGGTCATGCAGGTAAACCAGAAGCACACAAACAGGTGTGAGATGTCCCACTCCAGGACATGAAAGTACATACATTGATAGATACATGATAGGTGAGAAGAGAGACGTGTCAAGTTACATTAAAAGATGATCTCCCAGTGCCTGGAATACCTAACAGTATTAATAAGAGAACTGGGAGCTCAGCAGAGGAGGAACATCCACCCTGGGGGCAAACACAGAGCACCCCAAATGCAGCAACGCGCACGGAGAGGGCGTCCTGGCAGCGTGACACAGCAGAGTAGTAATACAGGGACGCACTGAGTGCCGCCGGTAGAATGAACTTAGGGACGGGATGGCCCTGGGTCCAAATCCTAGCCCTGCCACCGAGTCGTGAGCAAGGCATCTAGCCTCGGCTAAACCTCAATCTCCTCACCTCTGCAACAGGGATCAATAATACATGCAGGTCAGTTACTGTAAGGACGAGTGACTTAGCACAGTGCCTGCGCCGCAGAAGTTGATCAGTAAGCAGTTGCTTACTAGTAAGCAGTTGCTATCATCATTATTATTGGTATGAAAAGTTTTTAGAAAGGAAACTAAAGGTTAGACCTTGACTGTCCCTGATGTTAGACCCTGCTTCTGCCTCAGCTGAGCTGCAATGCCTAACATAATGCTCTGCATAAGTGTTTATGGAATCAATCAACGTCAATTTCATGGTTCCAAAACCTTCGATGGATGTGCAGTCCTTGATGAATTGAGGTCAAACTCCTTAGCTGGGAATTAAAATCATTTCAAATACTATCTACCATTACATACTCATACACACTCAAGGTGCTAGCTCAAGGTGTTTTCTCTCTGACTCTCATGCCTATGATGCTCTGTCAACAGGACCTTCCATAACCACCTGTGTTCAGGGGTGGGAATATTTCTGGGCCCAATTCAAATGTCACGTCTCTCGTGTAGCCTTCTCTAGTCTCTGGACACCACCCCACCACCTAGTGGGGATCTCTCTCTCTTCTCTAACTGATGTATTAGAATTTCCTCTGTCTCTTTCATCCCCATAAAACTATTCCTTACGTGCTCAGGATCTAAGTATTGACTTGAGTCAATACACTCTAAGGTCCTCCCAAAATAAAGCGACTAAATCAAGTTCCTCCGCAATTATTCTGTCTATCAAATCTTCATACAAACATCTTCACTTTCTAGTTTAAACTCATCACTGCAGACCTAGAAGGTTTCAAACACCACTGTAGGGGAAAATGCCAAATTCCCTCTCTAGTGCTCTCTGCCTTTATTACAACCAATGCAACTAGAAGCGCCTGTTCATCAGTGTGCTACAAGAGGCCCACGCAAATACAGAACTTTCTATTATTTTTAATAAACTTCCAGTAAATATAAGTATAAATATAAACTTTACACACACACACCCTAATATATATATATATATATATATATATCCTTTAATTTTGTGAAGGCTTATTTTCCTTGCTAAATTCTTTCCTTTTATCAAAACCAGTGGGAACCCACTACATAAAACAGATGCAACAAAGATTGCTTTGTAAAAACTCCAACCAAGTCCAGAGACGAAGGTGCACATCTTTAAAGTGATCCACTTGAATCGGCACTTAAGTCAATTCCAATGCAAGGCTCCTCAACGGAAAACCCTATATCCTCAAACATTCTCCCTGAAGCTACACAACTACAATAAAAGGTTCTTGCCTCTCCACAGTGAGAACGAACGGACCGCTTCTCAAAACTGCAGGATGTAGAGGATTTAACCAGCCCGACTTTGGTGCAAACCTGCCTTTGGTGCAGACTGATGGGAGGGTGGGGAGGGTGGGGAGGGTGTGGGGAGGGGGAGAAGGAAAGTTCAGTATATATAAGATGCTGCACCCTCCATCTGTGAGCCCCCAATAAAATGACTGAAAGATTTTTCCCGTTTTCTGTTGTTAAAACACTTTCTTGATCAAAGGATACCATCAACAAAGTGAAAAGGCAAACTCACAAAATGGGGAGAAAATATTTGCAAATCATTTATCTGACAGGGGACTTGGATCTAGAATGTATAATGGACGATTACAACTCAATAATAAAGAGATGAATAATCAATCCATTTTTTTAAATGGGGAAAGGATCCGAATAAACATTTCTCCAAAGAATATAAACAAATGGCCAATAAGCACATGAAAAGATGCTCAACATCATTAGCCATCAGGGAAATGCAAATCAAAACCACAACAAGGTACCACTAGGACAGTTATAAACAAGAAGACGGATAATACCAACTTTTTGGTGAGGATCTGTGGAAACTAGAGTCCTCATACATTGCTGGTGGGAATGTAAAATGATGTAGCCACTGTGGAAAACAGTTTGGCAGTTTCTCAAAAGGTTGAACATAGAGTTAACATATAACCCGTCAAGTCCACAACTAGTTATATACCCAAGAGAAATGAAAACACATGCCCACACAAAGATTTGTTCACACTTATAGCAGCACGGTTCGTAACAGCCAAGAAGTGGAAGCGATTCAAATGTCCATCAACTGATGAATGGGTAAATAAAATGTCTGATATGCCTCCAACGGGGTACCACTCAGCCATCAGAAGTCATGAACTACTGATACGTACTACGACATGGATGAACCCTGAAAACATTACACTAACTGACAGAAACCTGTTTCAAAGAACCCCATATGTTATGATTCCAGTTAGATGAAATGTCCAGAATAGGCCAATCTATAGGGCTGAGCGGGCTTGAGCGGAAATGGGGAGTGACTGCCAATGGGTACGAGATTCCCTTCAGGGTGATAAAAATATTCTAAAATGTAATGATGGTTTCACAACTCTGTAAACACATGAAAAACCTCTAAACTGTATACTTAAAATGAACTGTAAAACAGTATAAATTGTATCTCAATAAAGCTATTATATAATTTTTTAATGTTTTCTTGAAATACCTTACTACCAATAAAAATTCATCAGCATTTCAAGAAGTAAAAGAAAAGACTGTACTCCGCACGGATGAAAAGTAATCCACGACGAAAGGACGAGACTTTGAGGGGCCCAGGGAGGAGGTGTGATTAGGGAGAAGAAGGGTAGAAGCAGGGGTGGCCAAGAGGGTGAACGGTTAAACCTGGGTGACGCGTAACAGGGACTTTATTACATTCTCCTATATTTGTCCATGTTTGAAATGTCCATAATAAAAGGCTTAAAAACGTTAATCAGTTGAATTCTATAAAACGATTCACAGGAAACCGGAAATCCCGTATTCGGCCACTGGTCAAACTTGGGGAATGAAAGGCGGGGCGGGGAACAGAGTGCTGGATAAAGAAGAGCCCCAGGGAAAACTGCTGCCTCAGGGCGACGGGAGACCAAAGGAGAGTCACCCCACCGGCTGGAATGTTGGTTCTGCTGAATGGGCGGTTAGTGAGATCAGGCCCTCTGGCTGAAAAGCAGGAAATGCGCGCGCGTGCGTGTCTGTGTGTGTCTGTGTGTGTCTGTGTGTGTCTGTGTGTGTGTGTGCGGGCAGGTGGCAGGGGGGCTGGAATGGGTAGCTAGGCTGTTGTCACTCCGTGGAAATGCTATGGTGCAATAAATTCCCGAATCTTTTTTTATGCTTTAAGTTTTCCTCTCACTTAGAATTAACTGTACAACACTGGGGCTAAATGGCAAATACTGAATATCTGTTTTTGTCTGGATGAGTAATTTTACCATGTTATTTTTAACTGGCTATTTCTCTCTGGTTTTACTTACTGGCAATGACACTAAGTACTGTCACTTGGGGATCAAGGTGACAACTCAAGAAAAAATAAAAATCATGGGCATTTGGCAGCAAACATTAAATGCCTACGGAGGGCCAGAAGCTCTCCCGGGGTGTGGAGCTACAAAGGTGAGAAGAAAGCAGTCCCCACCTGAGGTGCTTCATCCTTGAGGTAGAGAGACACACAGGGACACAGATACTGACAGCAATGAGGTAAGCGCTCTGACATGCCATGGGACTCAGGAGATGAAGCAAGGGGATGCTTTAGCCAAGTCTGGAGGGAAGGTACAAAGGAGTTCCACAGGCAGAAAGAGCAAGTGTGTGACATCCCAGGCCATGCAGACAGCGGCAAGGCAGAGGGAGAAAGGGTCACCCGTGAGGCGAGGTAGGTGGCCCAGGCCAGAGGTCCTCAAACGCGATGGCATAAAATGGTCACCAGAGGGCGCCAGTTGGCTAAACATACCGATTTAGCTTTGACTCCGAGATTTCCACCCTGTGAGTCTGGACTGGGGTCCAGAAATCTGCGTTTATAACCAATAGCCCAGGCAGTGACAAGCTATGGAGTTTGATCTTTTGCCGCGAATGACTCAAAGCCACTGAAGAATTTTAAGCAAAGGAAAGAGGAGATCAGATATGTAAATTAAGATTCTCTCTCAGAAGTTGCAGGGGGGGTGGCAGGGAGGGAGACAAATTGAAAGGAGGCTGCAAAATCCAGTGGAGAGGTGACTGAGAAGGGTACAAAAAAAGAGGTAGGTAGAATTGTAAGCAACCTGACGGTGGAGAGGGAGAAACAGAGAGGGGTGGGCAGCTTCCAGATCTCCCTGTGGGGTAGCTGAGCAGATCATGGTGCCATAGAACGGGATGTGGAACAGAGAGCGGGGCGGGGGGAGGGTAAGGGGGCTAAATTCAATGCGTTTGTTTTCACGAACGTGTTGTTTTAATTAAACTTTATTTTGAGATAATCATAGATTCACATGAAGTTGTAAGAAACAATATAAGAGAGACCCCGTGTACATTTTACCTACTTTTCCCAAATGTTAACATCTTGCAAAACTACAGGACAATATCATAACCGGGATACTGACCTGGACACAATCCACCGATCTTATTCAGGTGTCCCAGTTCTGAGTGCAGTTTTGAACACTTGGATTTGAGGTGTCAAAGATATTCATGGGAAGATTTGTCCAGGGGCAGGTGGGTACACAGGTCTGACATTCAGAAGGCTCAGGGTGAAGATATGGATGTGGGGAACTCTATCATAGGTGGGTTCAATGCCTTAAACGACGGGACTATGACAGCAGAAGTACCCAGCAGACACAGCCGCAGGTGTAGGAAGGCTTATTCTGCAGAGTAAGAACATGGCTTGTGCACTAACTAACTCAGCCCTCTCCTGCGCCCTCAGCGTATGTTTACTCGCTTGGCGGTGAAGAGCCCAGGTTCTAGAGTCAGGTGGTCTGGCTCCTGTCGCAGCTCGAAATCACTGAGCAGCTTTGGAGTCCTGGGCAAGTCACTCAGCCTTTGGATGCGTCAGTTACTTGTCTATCAAACAGGCTGATAAGTGTACTTAGCCTATATGGTTATTTTGAGAATTAAGTAAGATATAAGATGCTTAGAACTGTGACACAGTTTGCTGTGTCACAGCACAGCGTGCTTCTGAGAGGAAGCGAACTTGCATGATTTACAGGCCGGGCGGCCAGGAGCCCACAGATGGGCAGGAAGCGACCTTGGCTGGAAGTAGGAACTCTCTGGCCAAGACAGGAAGACAGGTGAGGCCTGGCTGCTGCACGTAAGTCCATCCAGGTGTCTGTCGGGGTGGCAGTGGGCAGGTGGCTGAGGGAGACTCACGGAGTCGGCTCCTCTCTGAAGCCCAGGAGAAGGGTGGTGAGACGGAAGGGGGCCCGCAGACGGAAGTGCAGGTCCAGCCAACCAACCGCTCTAAGGAGGGAGGGACAACGCCCCCCCGAAGGATAAGGGCCCTTACAGGGCAATATATAAATAACTGTGCAACTGTGTGACTGATGCTTAAGGATCTCAGGGTGAAAAAGAGACCAAGTGGCCAACCAAGGAAACGGGCGGCAAGGTCTTGGGCAGGGAGAGGAGGAGGAGGAGGGGCTGATGAGGAGGGAGCAAAGGAGACTTGAGTCCCAGAGCAGCAAGGAGACTCCCGACTGCCTGCCTGCCTGTCTTCCAGACGCCCGGCAGCATCTCCTACCTGAGAACAGCCTTTGACCCTTTTCTTGGTTTTCCCCTCTCGCTGTCAGGTCTCCGATTCCTGTTCCCAGGCTAATGCAGACAAATGCTAACTGTTGCATTTAGGGATTTTTTTTCCAGTTGTCCTTTTTCTCTGTTAACCCCATAAGTGCATCTGAAGCCCAGGCAGAATCCAGTTTTAGCCCCTGGAACGAGAATGTCTTATCCCACCCATCAGCCAAGCCACGAGGTTCTCGGCACCAGCACCGCTTCTCGGTTTCCTCCTGACAGAGGGGCACGTGCGAAACACCTGCCGTGACAGCCCCACCCCTTCTGGGGAGGGGGGGCAGGCGCTGGAAATGAATGTTAGAGTTATCAGAGGGTGAGTTCCTCAAACCCTTCCCAACTTCTGAGTGAGCGACGGCCTTGGCCCAGCTGAGATATTCCTCTCATGGAATAACAGGGATGTTATTTTTCCAAATATTAAACTGGTGCGTTTACTTTAACCCCGTAGGACAAGTCCCCACCGCCTTCCACATCTGAGACCAGGCTGAGGACTTCATCGCCGCAGGAGAGGACGGCTAGAGCAAGACAAGAGACTCGAGGAGGAGACCACAAATTCGCCTCCCTGTGAACAGGAGAACATACCTCTGCGCGTTCCTGCAGCCTCGGGAATAAAGGGGGGCCCTCCTGAGGATTCGTGGGGAGGAGAAACGCGGGCGCGGTGCTGGTGAAAGACCCACTGCCGGCCCTACTGGAGGCGCCAAAGCTACTGAAATTACACTACATCGGACGCTTGGTTACCCTTGCTCCTCCTCCAGCTTCTGCTACAGAGGAGGCAGTAGAAAGCCCCAGTCGTTTGTGGAGCAAAAATAAACTACATTTTCTTTTTTTTTTTTTTCCTTTTTGCGCTTTGCATTGGAATTTAATTCCATGACCAGTTGTGCTTTGAGTAAAGCTTCTACAGTAAGAGCAGCACTGTGTTTACTTCTTAGGTCCTAGACGTAGTTGCTGTAAAGTCCGTAGAGTCTTCCACTAGGACGCGAATACAAATACTACAGACATCACGTCGCCAGATAACCGTGCAAAGTAACTCCAGACCAAAAGGCTCTAAAACATAAAAACGCTTACACATCATACAGACCACGCAGACCCACCCCCTGTATCCTCTCCTCCAGCACTCACCCGGTTTTATTTTGCTGGAGATTCCAAGACCGTATGATATATTGTACGGTACGATATCATATATCAATATGATATGTTTATATCCATCTATTCACCTTAGTTGTGTTAACTCTCACAAAGACGTTCCAACTGACCATTTATCGACCCTTAATGTGTTTTCTATCCTGTCAATATATTCTATATACTCCTCGACTCCAAAATCATGGTGAGTTGAAATGGGCAGAAGAGCCACTTTATTGCAGGGATTTCATTTGGACGATTATATACACTTTGTCTGAAAATGACCCTGAAACTTAGAGTATGTCTTTTTTAATTTAAAAAAAAAAAAAAAAAAAAAGCTTTCTATTCATCATGGAATTAACATTCCCGTACAAATTGCAAAAAGAAAAGATCCAGCTTTTGTAAGTATTACAAAGTTAGTAGCTTAGAGCCCCTTACAAGAGCAAGGCGCTCTGTGCACAGCACGGAGCAAGCACCTATTTTCTGAAAGGAACATAAAAGCATGCACTAAAGATACACATAAAAATACATTTCAGAAGATACACAAGAAACATTACAACGATTCCTTCTGAAGTGTGTGATGAGGGGCCGCAGGAGGACACAGTGAGGTGAGACTTCACTGTGCCCTTTGGGGTGTTTTGTGTTTTTCTACCATGGATATGTGTTACCTACTTTTAAAAAATGTTTAAGTCACACAAGCAGCTGTCTTTTCTCAAAATCCTCCTGTTTATGCTTTAAGCAATAGATCTACAAGATGCACAACAAATAAAAACTCATGAAACACTGAGCTTTTTGAAACACCCCTCATACCTCACCCCATCCCAGCCTCACAGTCGCCCCTCTGATATGAACTGCTTAGAAACTCTGCAAAGCAAACAGGACCCAGAAATGGAAGTCCAGGATGGAATTCTCAGTTCTCCCACTTTCCATGGATCTTCTCACCCTAATTTGTAAAACGGAGATACCTAGCTACCTCAGAGGGATTCCGTGAGGACTGCCCCAACTGACAGTATAGAAAACCAGGCTGCAAACTACAAAAACTTCTAACAAACAGATATTTTTGCTGTATAATATGTTCCAGGTACAGATGTACATGTACGTATTGATAGCCATAGACAGCAAAGAACTAAACTTTAATTAAATTGGGACTCTGATCACTATTTTATCACAGATTCATTAGTTCGATCAGGAGTCAACATTAAAAGTGACTAGAAAACAGAGAAACTGCTGAGTGGCAATGGGTTCTGAACAGGAAATTCAAGACCAGGTAATTCACCCAAACCAACAAGACCAGAAGAAATGACAGTGGTGAAGACCAAAGCAAATACAGTACACATAAAAGAACTATAAATGTAACTCATTTGCTCTCAGTTTGCCAGAGAGGAAGATAACTAGCTAATTTAAGACCAAGAAATACTTTTTAAGACGTGAAAACAAAACAAAGCAAAAATTTCCCAATTTTTACTTAAAGGCTAGATTTCTTTAGGGCCCAGCTCATATTTAACTCTTACAGAAAACCTCCCCTAATTTTTCCAGCCTCCCAATCGTTTCCTATATGATTACCGGTAATCATGTACTGACTGTTGCTCTGTGTTTTATGTATGCATCTTGTTTCCATAAAAATGCCTTTAAGGCAGCCCCCGTGAAGGCAGATAGCACAGACTCCATTTGGTTAAAAACTTCACAGCATCTACACCAGTGCAGAGAATCTTAATATACTTTTTTTTTTAAAACTAAATCACTCTTTATTCAAATGAAATATAATAAGTTCTCTGAATGCATTTCTCTAAGAAATTCAAAAAGCAATCATGAGCAGACATTACCTTTAACTGATCATAAACACACACACACACGCACACACACGCACACACACACACTACCAACAACCACCACCACCACTACCACAAACTAGCATTCTAACATGGACCCGGCTATAACATTTTTACTTTAGAAAAAGCTGAAATATGTTTCCATAGGGCAACAATGTGGAATGCAGAGTTACACTGCAGCATATTAAACTTGATGAGAACATTTAAAAGTGTATATAAATCAGGAAAGTACAATGGCCGTTGACAGAGGTGGAGGGAGGGGAGAGAGGGGAAAGGAGAGTTTATTTAATGAGTATAGAGCTTCAGTTTTGCAAGATGAAAAAGTTCTGGAGACCCGTTGCACAACAATGTGCAGACAGTTAGACTGTACTGTACATATAAAATGGTTAAGATGATGAATTTGATGTGATTTTTACCTCAATTTTTAAGTCTCTGTAAATTTTACATATCCAATTAACTGAACAACTACACACCTGGAAAAATATAAAAGTCTTCCAATTTTTGTTAAGGTCCCAAGGAGCAAGCACTTGGCTGAGTGAAAAATAAGCTCTCGTAATATTATCTAAGAAGAACTAAAACTGTAATGCATTCCCTGAGCTTCCTTCAAATCTTTTGCATGAAACACATTTTTTTACAGCAAGGTATCTTCCAGAAAAGGTATCAACAACACAAAAATAGAGAGTAATAATTTGGGACTGAGATTAGGCTTAGCTAACTTTTTATTTATATCAAAGTTACACTTGCACGTGTCTTAGAGTCCAATAGCTCTATATGACTTATTGTGAAAAACAGCAGCCCACTGTCCATAAACTCCTCCATTTCCCATTCTCCAAAAGCAATTATTTTCAATTCTTTCATCCACTGTGTTTCTTTTGTTGACCGCTTTATCTCTAAATAACATACTTGCAGTTGTACTTCCTGATTTTAAGCATCATCTATTGGCTTCCTACTACGGAAGATGATGGGATATTCAGCTCTCCTTCACCTCCCACCAAGACGTTATGTACTTAGATATCTCCTTTCTTCCTAACATGTAGCAGATTTTAATTCTGAATCTAGTATATGTTTATAGCAGGGTAAGACAAATAAGTTAACTACGGCCTTGTTACTAGAAACCATTTCATTGTCCATGGAACTGATATGAAATAAAGGTAAAATCAAAGAAATTAATAAAAATCTTTAATGTTAAATGGAAATGTTAGAGATGAATTGGAAATAGGAATATAAACCCCCGTAGGAATGCACAACATGTGTACACACACATGCATTCACAGATATATATGTATCCCATCCACCCAGATAGGGCTTAGATGCCAGGACATCCCAGTAGCAATGCGCACTTTCAGAATCCAGATCTTGCTTTCTAAATACCGTTCCCCACTAGAAAGAAGCAGGGCTCCGTAAAGAAATGGCTGATTGCAGACCTGAGGCAGAAGAAGTACAAGATGAACCTGGGAGACTTTCTGCGCCAAAAAAGAAGGAGGTGCTCTAAGTCAAACGGTGTCATGTCAAAGGATACAAAAGAGCTTGAAACATCTTCCGTTGGCCACCTTTGGGACAACCTGAACACTAAAATGAACAACAAGTATAACAGGTTGCAAAATGCTGAATTGAAGGAATATCGGTAAGCCCGTAACAATGACCAAAGATAAATTTTTTTAAATAAGAAAAAAAAAAAAAAGGAGAAACTCATTTATTAAAGAACTAAATGTGCAATTACAGCAATTCTTACTCTGAAAACTGATACTCAAAGGAAAGGAATTTAGCATTTATTCTGCCTTTTTTTTTTTTTTTTTTTAGAAAGAATTATGATTTATCACAGCTGATGAGGGAAAGCCCATTTTTACAGAAGAATGCCAACATCTAGCCATTCCCAGTGAAATAATGGTTTTGGACTTGGTTCATCAATGGATGCTAAAACTTTCAGGTGAAAGGAATGGAACGGTTGCACGTGCCAAAGTTGTACTCATAGGTCCTGTTCCTTCTATTGGAGAGTGGTTTTTACCGGATATAGCCAGAGTTACCTCACCAATCAAAACCTATTTTTCATGCCTAGGTAAAGCATGAATTTAAATTATGCTTATGCAAGCACATCTGTCCAGCCTTCAGGGTTATTTTCATAGTAAACAAGGCAGATATCTCCTTTATGACAAATAGGATACAAGGAACACGTGAAAATGTGGAGGCAATCTTGACTTGAAACTCAAAACTTGTCCCTGGAATCAAAAAAAGTATGCACCGTCTTCAAGGACCCGAACTGAATGTAAGCTGGTTGGCTCAGATAAGAAACCAGACTGTCAATTATGTGTTTAGCAGGGCTTATTTTTGCAGTCCAAATGGCTCAATGAATATGTCACAAATTAATTACCCACTGAGCAAGAAGGGGAGCTGTTTCTTCTATGTATTTTGGGGGCGATAAGGATGGTGGTTCCGAGAGTACAGTCAACCAAGAAAAGTCTCCCACCCACCCCAAACGCCCAACCCAACAAAACCTCAGGGGTACAGAGGAAACAACTGGGGGTGAACAGAGCAGTTCCCTGGGCAGTTTAACCACGAAGCATTTTAAGCTGCTTCTAATCTGTTTCCCCAAAAAAGGCCTCATGCCCATGATATGACTTGTCACCTTTCACCATATTGAACACCCAACAATTCCTAGCCACAATTAGAGCTGCTCATCTTGCAAGCAATTTCATCTGTCTCTCGCTTCTCTGGCACCCTGGGCTTTGCTAGGCTCTGCCTGCTCCCCATGGCACCCGCGAGAACAGGAGTTCTGGCTCCTCGGATGCTGCCCACGGCCCCCAAGTCCTGCAGCCTGTTCCCAGCCAGCACCTTTCTCCCTAGCGATGCTCCTTGCCTCCCGGGGCCAGACCTACAACATGCACATGCCCCCGGCAACCATCACAGTGCGGAGGAAAGAACAGACGTCTCCTAGTAGGTCCACTCCGTGTGCGCCAGCAAGCGACTTAACTTCTGAGGCTTGGGCCCCGCATACACGGAATGAAATAATAAAACCTACGTTGAAAGCATGTTGTCATGATTACAAATAACGTCTGTAAAGTTCCCAGCACAGTGCCTGCGATAATTAGCGGAGACTGGCTCATGATAACTGCGGTCCTAGTGCAGTTGTAGCATACTATTTATTAACGGTCTGTATTTACCGGCCACTTACTGTGTGGTGGACACTCTTCCAAACGCTGTAGAGGTACTGACTCACTTCATCCTCAGAAGATACTGTCAGTTACGCCCAGGGGACAGACAAGAAGCTGAGGGGGAGTGTGACGACAACAGTAATAGTAGTGAGAAGCCCTTCCAGGGCGCCCCATCGTCCCGCTCCAGCAAACACGCCTCCCCACAGCCTTTCCGCACTGCCCCGCGGGTACCTGATGCGCCAGGTCAAAGTAAACCCTGGCGGTCCCACGTCAAACCGCCTGATGGCCCCACTCCCCCGCAGATGCCATTCTTCTGCCAGAAATGCCCTTCCCTGCATGACAGACCCCGACTCTGTCCTCCGAGGCAACGCTGCTTCTTCCAAAACTGCCCTCAAATGGCACTTCCTCTGCGACCTCCCTGGGCTTCCCGAGCCCCTTGGGACTTCCTCCGCATTTTATGCGCTTCTCTGTTTGCGCTTCCTTCCTCCTCTAATACCTGGAGTGTTTGGCTGTGTGCCCCCTCCCCGCACTTGTGACCACCGGCTGGGGGGGGTGGGGGGGGAAGTGACCACATTCTCCGCCTCCGTCCCCACCGACCAGCACAGCGCCCGGCACAGACTCCAGGGCCCGGTCTGGACGCGCGAGCTGAGGGGATCCGTCCCCCACCTGCACATCAGTGTCTTCATCTGTGAACTGGGGATAAAGTACCTTTCTCCCAGGGCTCCTGAATAGTAAATCAGGCAATAGACAGAATGGACGTAGAGCTGAGCCAGTGCTCACTAAGAAAGGGGGAAGGCGGTACCACGGCACATCACAGCCACCCTGGTAGCCCTGGGGGGGGCTGTTCTCACACTAGCCCACAGGAAACACCGTCGTAGGGCCCAACAGCAAAAGGAGGAGGTATCCCCAAGGCTGGAAAGCTCATTTTCACAGCACGCGTCCGTCAGGAGCTGATTCAATCTAGGGCCATCGGGAGCGCCAAAATCCCGCCCACCGCAGTGAGGGTGATACTATAATTGCTCGAGAGACACCCACTGTTACAGTGATAGCAATAATGGTATAATAGTAAATACTAGAGTTGTATGATGAACTCATATAACTCATTAACGATAAGACTCCTCCTTATTGTAGGGCAAATTCCTACAAATAATCGTACAAGGTTCTGTGTTATTTACCATAGTCCCATTTCCAAATCTGTTCAAAGATTTTAATTATATAACTCTGTGTAAGTTTTACTTTTTTATTTTTAAGTATTAGCTAGCTCATTTTACTGATTGATTGGTTTTTATTTTTTTAATTTTTTGGGGGGGGCCGCGACGCACGGCTTGCGGGACCTTAGTTCCCCGATCGGGGAGAACCCGGGCCCCGGCAGCGAAAGCACCGAGTGCTAACCACTGGACCGCCAGGGAATTCCCTTAGCTAGCCCATTTTAAATGCTTTTCTCTGGTGAGCTCAAAACACTTAAGACAGTTAAATATTCTTGTTTTAAAAACAAAACTTCATTCAATTCCAAAAAATATCGGAAACCAAATATGTATCACGTCTGGTATTCTTTCCCTCGAGTCTCTAACGCTCATCTATTAGACGGCATTTTCTAAACATCATGTCCACCTATAACCTCTTATTTTTTCAGGTCTCATAAAGAGGGAGAATTAAAGTCTCTTCTTCCAAGCTTCCCTAATTCACCTCTGTTTTAAAATCTCTGCCCTGATGTTAGGATTTGTACAAGTCAAATATTTCTTTGCCCCCCTTGAAACTACACATGCAACCTCACCCAGAAACCCAAGGCCCCTCTCGCCCCTCTCACTTTTGGGTACACACTGCACTAGGTTTGCCCACTGCAAACTCCCCCCCAGGGCAGCAACTCACTTAATCTACATTTTAGATCTGTAACTCTGCATAATGACAGTGAGGATTTCTGCGTTGCTACATTTAAAGAATGTACACAACAGGCCTGCTCCCTTGTTACCGTTAGCCCACTTAACATTAGGAAAAACTCTCTTCAATAAAATCAAACAGCAGTGCTTTATAGCTCTGTTCCAACACTGAATGTGGGAACTGAAAATAAAACATATGTTTCTATTACAAAGGAATAAAGGCCATTTCTACTGAAAACACTTCACAGATCCTAAGGACGATCATCAAGACAACGGAAGCCATAAAACCAACGCCAGAAGAGGGTGACACTCGATAGTCAATCTTGCCCCAAATGTGCTGAATGCTTCTTGCCCCAAATGTGCTGAATGGTTTCTAGAACATAGAAACTATTACTTCAAGTTAATCTTCTGAAGTGTATGCAATTTAATGCAATTCAACACATAAATATGTGTGTAGTTGCTTGGCTGTATAGCTTGCTTGGAGTGTGAAACTTGCTACATTATGGTCATGTCTACACAGCCAAATGCTTCCAAAGGCACTGTGTAATTTTCTTAAAGAAGCTGAAGAAGGTGCTGAAGACAAAGTAGTAAGTGAGAGATACCAGGTGTAACAGAATGATAGCAAACCAAGATCAGATATTTGAAACTGTGTGCTCTTTTCATATAGTATAAATAGTACACTACATTTGCGTTTTTAAAACACATGTAAGAATATAGAAAGAGCAATTGGATATCTACCTAGTTAAATTACCTATTAATCACAAAGGATAAAACAGTAACTCTGCAGTGGAGAAACCTGATAGACACCACCTTACCCAAAAGCTCAAAGTTATCACCCCCGGTACTGGGACAATGTGAGGGGAGGTACCGAGACACTCACAGCATCACTTCCGTGATACTCCCACCAAAAGTGCTTAACATGAATCTGATGATGAGCAACTGGATAAATACAAACCGAGGGACATTCTACAAAATAACTGGCCTGTTCCCCTCAAAAATGTCAAGGTCAAAAAAAGAAAGGCTGAAGACCATGGCAATTAAAGGCCACGGGGACCATGGATTGGATCAAGGTTGAGGAGACCCATGTCTGGAGAGACTAAGGACTTTGCTTTCAGTCACCCAGCCACGTAGCACCTGAGACAAGACGAGTACAGCCCAAAGCTCTTTCCGAGATGCTAGACCTAAAAGGTTAGGGGTGAACTTCTAAAATTCACGCATTTTTAAAATATTTTTAGCCTTAAGCATTTTTTAGGTCAAAGCTTTTATACCCTACCCTGAGAAAAGGACAGTAGGCAATTGACCTTTATGGATTTAACATTCACACTTTTTAATACACAAGAATAATCATAAAGACCATGTAATACTCTGTAAGTAAACTGAGCCGAAAAATGGAATCGTGTGTTATGTGGCTTATGAAACAAGAGAAAACACAGCTAGTGGGTGAACCTAATCAACTACCTGTTGTAGGTGTGCAAATAATAGAAATTTCAGCTTGGGGGGGTGGTTAGAAAATAATCCCCTCCCCAAACCAACTGATCACACTGGTAAGGAAATTAATAGCAAAAGTAACGAATCCAACAAGAAGTCCATGATGTTCTGAGCTAGACACTGGAGCTAGGCTTCCCTCCATTTGGTAGAGGAAATCATACAGTCCTGGTGATGCATTCATATCTGGGAGGCCTAAAAACTCTTAACTACGTGTTCTTCACAAATGATGAGGGTCCATCAGACTTTCATTTGTCCTAAAATTGTTTTACATTTCATTTGGCAGAATCATTCCTGCATGATCACCTTTTTTTATGACAGTTAAAATCAGATTACATGGAATATCAAGGAAAACAGGAACAAGTTACCAAAAAATACGAAGAGCATCTAAGGAATGGAGAGTAGTCTCTCCGTTATAGCTAGCAATGCTGAAGGTTTCAAGGATTACAAATTGGAGCAAATTAGAAAATGAAAAGAAAAAAAAAAAGCATGCACACATATGCACAAACATACACACAAATGCTTCAAGCCTAACTGTTCATTTATTTATCGTTAAAACTACTGAACATCTTTTGTATGCCAGGTACCGTCCTAGGAGATCCAGCACGGAACAAATCTGACAAAATATCTCATGAAGAATCACTACGGTTCAGAGTCAGGAGAAATAGGTGATCAATAAATTAAAATATAATGAGATGGCATTAAGAGCTATGAAGAAAAATGAAGCAGGATGTGAAGAGAAGGCTTATCTTAGGAAGTGTCCTCTGAGCTAAGCCAGCAGTGGGGGAGAGGGCAGGCCAGGGGGATACTGGGGGGTGAAAGGGAGAGTGGCAGCCATGGGTCAATGCCTGAGGTCACGATGTGCATCCGGGCTGCTGGCGCTGGCTGAGGCACATGTCTGAGAGAGACAGGCGGCCGTGAGAGGATGCTGAGCGTAGGCGTGAACCATGATGTATGTCCTAGCAGGATCACTCTGACTACAAACCAGGAAGTTGCCATTAGAGGGGCAAGAACAGAAACAAGATCCGCTGGAGGCCCTGCAATAAAAAGCACAGGCAAAGGTGGGGTTGCTGGTGCTTTGGGCCAGGGTGGCAACAGCGGAAGCAGGAATACCCTGTTGGATTCTGATTAGATTTTGAAAGTAAAGTTAACAGGATTGCTGAGGGAGTAAATGCAGAGTTTTGAGAGAAAGAAAAAGCCCAGAATGACAATATGTCTTTTACCCTCATTCGCCTGATGGCTATGTATAACATTTACTACGGAGAAGTCTGAGGAAGGAACAAGTTTAAGGATGGTGAGAAATCCACTTTGATTTGATACACATTAGGTTTCGGATACCTATTCGTCATCAAAGTAGAGGCGGCTAAGAAGCAACTAGATATCCAGGTTATGGGGAGAATTATTATTAAATGCAATAGATACACGGATAGATATAGACAGAGAGAGAGAGAGAGAAAGAGAGAAAGAGATAAAGAAGAATTGCACATATGTGTCTGTATATGAATGAAGGAAAGTTCAAGAAGGAAAACATGGACAAGGGAGAAAAGAAATTTATACACTGTATTGTATCTACTTCAGCACCATTTGAAAATACTGTAATGAGAACATAACTACTTTAGTAATAAAAAAGGGACATTTCTTTTGTTTCCCCCAATAAAATAATAAGCTGATGAAAAAATCAGACACGTAGTTAACACAAGACTACTGTGAAAACAGACTCAGAGACAACCATTGTTAACTTTGTGGATTACTTCCTCCCTTTCTTTTTCTTGACATTTACATACATACACTACACAGTTTTGTTTTTTAAGTACAGTTCATTTTTGCTTGTTATTTTGACACACGAGATAATGCTGAACTCAAAGGTGGCAGCCATGGTATCAGGCCATTCTTTGTTTTGAATTACCGTGTTCATGCTTTTAGAATGTCCCCGCTCTCCGGTTCGTCGAGGCCCCTTTACCATTCCCAAACGCGTCACACCCTGACTCACTCCTCTAGGGTGCCTCCTGGCATTGGAGGACATTTGTACTTTCCGTCCTGCTCCTCAGAGTTTTGCAGTTGGGGGTCTGCCTTATAAAACCATAAGCACGTTTCCACGTCATAAAGAATTATTTGTAAACCTAATCTTTCAATGGACTCTTTATATATAATTCTCTGTGCACAGTTCTAATGTAGCATCCAACCTTTTATAAAGCACGTTTTAGCACCGCCTCAAGGAGTCACTGTCTAGTCACCAAAAGAGCAGAAACTCTGACTGAAAGTAGTTTCCCTTCAGTTCATTCAACAAATACCTACCAACGCATGTGTCTGTGCGTGTGCGTGTGCGTGTGCGTGTGTGAGAGAGAGAGAGAGCGAGAGACAGGATGACAGACACAAAATCTTAAAAGATGGTTTCAGACAGAGAAACGTGCTGTGAATAAAATAACAACACATGAGAACATAACTGGGAGGAAGGTGAGAAAGAGAGAGAATGCTATTGAGCTGGGTGGGCAGGGAGAACCTACTGGGGAAATGACACTTGAGCCAAAGCCTCAGTGAAGAGAAGGAGGCTGCAAATAGTCTGGAGAAGATCAACTCAAGTACAGGGTGAAGAGGAAAGGCAGAGGGGGGCCCAGGAAAGGAAGGAGTACACGTGTTGGAGGGGTGTGCGGCCGGAACATCGCAGAAAGAGGGGGCAGAGACCATGGATGGCGCTGCAGGCAAGAATCTGGATCTTTAACGAAATTGAGTTATTTGTAGTGAGGTGGATGGACCTAGAGTCTGTCATACAGAGTGACGTAAGTCAGAAAGAGAAAAGCAAATACCGTATGTTAACGCATATATACAGAATCTAAAAAAAAGTGGTTCTGAAGAACCTAGGGGCAGGGCAGGAATAAAGACACAGACGTAGAGAATGGACTTGAGGACACGGGGAGGGGGAAGGGTAAGCTGGGACGAAGTGAGAGAGTGGCATGGACATATATACACTACCAAATGTAAAATAGATAGCTAGTGGGAAGCAGCCGCATAGCACAGGGAGATCAGCTCGGTGCTTTGTGACCACCTAGAGGGGTGGGATAGGGAGGGTGCGAGGGAGACGCAAGAGGGAGGAGATATGGGGATATATGTATATGTATAGCTGATTCACTTTGTTATAAAGCAGAAACTAACACACCATTGTAAAGCAATTATACTCCAATGAGGATGTTAAAAAAATAAATAAATAAAAATAAAAAATTTAAACCTCCACCCCCCCAAAAAAAACCAGAATCTGGATCTTTATTCTAATTGTAATGAGAAACTACTGTAAAGTTATAAACAAGGACACAATATGATCTGATTTAGGCTGAACAGTCAGTGTAGCGGTTGTGGAGAGACCAGAACGTTAAGGAGCAAAAATAAAGGCAGGGAGACCAGTTAGGAGGCTGCCACCGTCTCCAGCCAAGAGAGGGGGTGGCTTGAAGCAGCATTTCAGGAACCGTGGTGGTGACGTGTTCAGACACAGGACACATTTTGGAGGTAAGGGCAACAGGACCTGCTGACTCAGGAACGAGGACTCCGTGCCTGGGTGAACAGAACCAGCACTCCATCCACACCTCGAGCGACTTCTACCTTCACTAACAGACCTTCGCGGGACTCAGCTCTCTGGGATGGGTATGGAAGGTGCAGGCAACAATTATTTACAGGGTAATGTAAAATGTATCATACCGTCTCACTTACCCAAATTGGGATCAGTAGCCTGACGTTTCTTAATTTTCGCTTCAGAAATAGCAGAATAATAGGCACAAGTCATCTTGATCAGCCACGTTGCTCGAACCATTGGCACTGAATACTTAGCTAAATATGCGAAAACATCTTCTTTTTTACTAAGGATGGGAACCTAAAAAGGAATAACATATTTATAACAATCACATATTATGTTCATCGCTAGGCCAACCTAAAGAAAGGGGAAGCAAGAGAAAGAGACTCTAAGTTCCTGCTGGCTATGAAAAACTATATCCTTTTTTTAAATGGCACATGCCATTTTAAAAAATATTTTTAAGCAAATTTTAAGAAAAAAGAATCAAAACTATGTTTAGAACATTGGCAACACAGTTTTATCAGTTGTGCTTTCTTATTTATAAAAACAAATTATTTTCAAACTCTCAGATGCTGAAATCTACTCATTGTATCAACAAAATAGGGAAAATAATCTCATGACAGTCCTCCAAGGAGTTTATATCTCAAAACTGGAAGGGACAGATCAAGTAAAAGCTATCCCCGCTCTACATTTTATCGAAGAACATTTTTGTATACAGCTTTCCGACTGTAACATTTCGTTAAGAATAACAATTTCCAGAAAGCTGCTAAAAGTGCCTTTAGACCAAAATTTTTAAATAGAGGCTAAAATGATGGATCAGTGAATCTGCCTAATAAACACTGAGCTAGAAAGAGCTGGGTAATTAATTCACTGGTTGAAAGTGGGCACTTGAGGCAGTTAATTATTTCTTCCAGGCCACAAAGGTACTATTTAGCAAATTAGTGTCCCAAAGTTCTGCGGAATGGCTCGAAAGAGTTAACCCAGTCTTCTCGAATTCCTCATAAATATCCTAGGACTAGTCCATTAATCTCTACATAAGCTATCCAATTTACGAATACAGGGTAACGCAGTGGACAGAGACGATGTTGGTTGCGATGCAGCAGGATGGGGAAAGTGAGATGGAGAAGCAGGCAGCGCCCACCCCCGCCCCCGGCAATGAGCACCCCTGTGCTGCAGCCGTGGCCCCAGCCCGTGGTGGTTAAACCCATGACTCCCAGGCTCTTCATTTATGAACGACATAATACCGACCCTGTCCACCTCACAGTGGGGTGAGAAGGATAAAGCAAAAGAATTACATGTATCAAAATTGTAACAACTTTCATTTTGTTGCCAGTTCCAGTTCCAAGGATTTCCCCCCAGTGTGTTCTCAAGCCATGGACCTGACTCTCTCCTAAGAGGATTCTGGAAACCCACAACCATGGACATCACTAGCCCTGGTCTCTATGCCCCGAAGTCTTGCTTGATCTTGTGTGGAACATCAAAGCTTCAAACCAGCTAACTGATTCATGTAGCACGGCATTTTTCTCTTAGTTAGCCAACGGTTTAGCCAGTGGATTTTTTTGCATTATACATATGTGACAAATCTGACTATTCACAGTCTTGGAACAAAGTGTGATCCCAGAATTTAAGTGTTTTTTGTTACATAGCTCTTTAAAACAAGCTATTTCACCTGGTTCTTCCCAAAGAAACATCAAGCGGCTCCAGTGATAAAGAAAAGCTGCCTGGTTGAACACTGAGATGCATTGTGTCCATATACTGTATTTTACGGGCAATGTAATAGACTTTTGATCATGTACAGTTCCTACCTTGGTTGCTGACTTTAGAACATAACCTCCCCCATGACAAAGGCAACTACACAGCATACCACATAACTGTATAAAAGGGAGGTGAAAGTGACACAGGCTAAAGCTACAAAACTTCCTCTCTGTGGATCACAGTGATACATTTTACCTAGAAAATTTCCTGAAAACTTAGCTTACAAGGCACATCTTTCATGCAGCACAAGGCTCTGGGTTTACTGTCGTTTAGGCCAGGGACAAGAAAAGCACAGTCTTATATAGTCAGTTCAAGACCGGAGCTGCTGTTTTTCACTAGAACATACAGTATGGTATCAGGGAGGTAAATTTTAGCTGTCACGGTCAGGTTCCCTCTCAGTCAGACGTACCAGAAGACTATATATAAGATCAAGGCCTAAAAACCAGACAAATGCAAAAAGTAAAGCTAGCATCTCCAAAGAAACATTACTGATAGCATCTTTATAGAAGCCTCAAGGATTTCTTTTCGAACAGCATTTGACAAGAAGGCACGGCTGGGG
This sequence comes from Balaenoptera ricei, assembly GCF_028023285.1. Taxonomy (NCBI): domain Eukaryota; kingdom Metazoa; phylum Chordata; class Mammalia; order Artiodactyla; family Balaenopteridae; genus Balaenoptera; species Balaenoptera ricei. The sequence goes on from NC_082642.1 coordinate 7,175,801, forward strand.
ATGGGGGGAGCATTTTGAGCGTGTGAAATGTTTACATGAAACAGCAAACAAAGCTGAGTCTTACATGAACGGCGTAAGGCAAACCTCTAGCTCACTGCCCCTGCTGGCAGGACCCTAAGAAAAATGGTTGGCTCAAATCAAGGGCTTTAGAATTCAGAAGAACATATGTGAAGAAAGTTATTTAATTAAGGAAGAAGACACATTTTGATGGTTTTGTCACATTTACAGTTTGGGCCAACTCAGGAAGGAAAATATGTTTACACTGACTGAAGTATGACTTCCTACAGGGATGGATTCCATTTTCAGCCAAGAAACCATCTGACTTCAACTTGTAGCTGAACCTAGGCAATCACTGGGCAGCTCTTTGGGTTCTAAACCAAGCTGGAACTGCATCTAAGTACCAGAAGAAAACTAAGACACCTAGCATGGTTTTCCATCCACCAAAGGGCTGCCCTTGTAACGCTTCTCTCCCTGTATTCTCCTTACTGCCAGCGTCCTCTGTTTGCTAAGCAGTGGTAGAGGCAAATGGAAATTCCAGAGACCACAGTAATCAAAGTCACCAGAAGTGAACGCATCATTCTTAGTGAACTGTTCAAGAGCTAAAAGGATATCCCCAGGAGCAAGAAGTCTCCTTTTCCAAATCTAACTATGACCGTGATTGAATTAAAAGGCCTTTTACAGGCCACTGTTGACCTCTCTGTGGCTAAACACTTGGGAGTGCTGCGGAGCTTTATAGTAACAGAAAACCAGGCCCAGGAACCTGATCCATCCCATACAGGAAACTATTCTGAACTCTAGATCAAAGCTGGAAGATGACTCAGGATCTCAGCAGGAAAAGGAAGGTCTTCTACATCAAGCCATCTCGCAGATAAATACCAGAAATTAAGAGGAATTTAAACTTTCTAATAAGAAGAACACGCAGAGAATGCAATCTTTTACCCAACTCTAAAGAGTTGTCGCCATCTCAAGAAGATGAAATGCTGAGGAAGGGATGGGAAGGAATGACTCTTGAAATGCCCAAGAAATGAATACTTCAAAGTATATTCAATGGTTTGACAAAGAAAACATCTTTAACTTTGCAAAGAATTAACGTCAGGGCTTACCTGAGGGACACCTGACTTGGCCAGAGGCAGCTCCTAATAAAGAGAGAAGAACAACGGCTAATACACTGCACCATAATTCATCTCCCTCTTAAAAGATGAGAGACCATTACACCCCTAAAGCAAGGGCATCAATTCCTCACGAGTATTCCCTTTCAGGAAATATCCCCCCCGCAAAAAAAAAACTGCATTCTAAAAGCTTACAAAAAAGGTAAACCTAAAAGGAAAGATGTCAGACTGGCTACACAGGAGTTGAAGGTACTAACCAACACGGAGGGTGTGAACTTTTGGTAGAAAGCCATCAGATATTGAAGGATGGCCTTTGACTTCTGCAGCCTTCAGATACAATTCACAGGCCACAGTGGGAACACGTGGGAAACGGTCAATAATGGAAAAGAAATGCTATGCGGTCCAGCCTGTGTTGAGACAGAGGCACTACCTGAGTAGCAAGAGAGGGTTATGCCGATGGTTGTGCTTTGCAAGGATTTCGGTTGCCTTTAAGCACTAACATCTATGAAAGGCAACGCAAGGCTCTGACACTAGGGCAAAATAAAGCCAACGGGAGCTACAGGCACTATTTTCAAAGAGGTGCTTTAGAAAACAAAAACGTAAATACACGAAGGAGCTCTCCTCTAACCTGGGCCTGCACCAAGCCATTCGTGAAAACTTAAGAATAGAAGATGGGCTCCCCTAAAACTAAAGGGTTTCAGGGGAGATGAGAAAGACCTGGGGATTATTTGAAAGGTGTGTAAGAAGTCAGAGATCAAGACTAAGAGGGAGGTTTCTGGCTCTCATCTAAATTTCAAAAGACATTTTATATTATTGGGACTATAAGATTGTTGAATCTGTGTAGTATTTCCCACATGAGGAAAATGATCAAAGGCAAAGATTTTTAAAAGAACCCTCCCTTCCCTCCCTCTCCTCAAAAAAGCAGGGAGCTATGAATAAACCTGCCCATTTTGTACTGAAACTTTTTCAAAGACAGTTTTCAAGCACACACGGAATCACTATCTTTTATCTCACTTGTTCGGAAGAAGAGTTCGTTTAAGAATTTGGATGGGTACTTTTCAAGACAAGGAAATAACATTAAAGCAAGGATTTCTATTTAACCCATTTGGACATCCTGACCTAAAAAACTGAAAATGTAACAAATAAATGAAGTCTCACTGCCTGTTTTTGATTTTAAAACCCTGTCTACCTAATATCCACATAAACAGATTCCTGTGTAGAATGTTTAGGTCTCTAGATGTCCTAGGCACCACATGCCATCAAAATGAAGGCGAAACAGCCAATGTGCAGCACACACCTGGTGCAGGATACCTGCTATTGAGACTTTGAGTTTTGGAGAGAATTGGGGAAAAGAAATATATACTTGAACATTATCTCAAATATTTTCATTTCTATAAGGCCTCAATGAAAACAATGCAAGAAATACTTAATACCTTTTTTGCCAAAATAGCAAGTGGTTTATTTCCTGCTAAGTCAGAGAACCAACTATGAATCGCACTCTGGGATCGAGCAGTAACCAGCCAATAATTATCTTTAGCATTAACTTGTGGTTTCTTCTTTCCGGTGTCCTGGAAAGTGTTAAGCTTTAGTTTCTCAGCTAATATGCTGCTAAAATAAGCTCCAATCTGTGGAAGAGAAAACAGAGTTTAAAGACAATAAGCAAGAATGTTAGTAATGTACATATTAGTATTTTATTTTTATTGTTTTAACAGAAAATCTTCAAAGAGCCCATTGGAAAATAAAATGGGAATTTAAGCCCTTGAAGCTAAGAGTTGTGATTTCCTTACACTAACATAATGCAGAAACTCCCACAGCACCTTTGTTTCACTACTAACAAGTAGTTTAAGGGAACAAGAAGAGTCTTTGAAAATTCCTATAAGATAAAATTAATTATATCCTGAATAATTTTCAAGAGAATGGGTTCTGCTTTCATCTTTAGATGTACCTCTCCTTTTTCACAGTACACACCCATTTGGAGAGAATCTTTTTCCTGAGAGGTGTTGCATACAAGATCAGAACCTGGTAATCACACAGTAATCATTCTTTTTCTTGTTTCATTTTAATAGCACATAAATTTGGAAAGGAAACTCTGTATTTACACTCAGTGCTTTAAAAAAAAAAAAAGAAGTCTAGAGAAATCTAATTTATTTAAATGGCAAATTACAAAAGGTTCAATTAAATTAAATATTCAACATTTTTGATTGGGCTGCCAATTTCATGAGTACAAGTGTTTAGAAAGAGAAAGCTAGTGTGGCTTGCTCTGAATGGAACAAAGTAGCAAAGGGAGCTTCCTGTGAATGACTAGCATTTTCATATTAACCAAATTAAAAGAGGACAAAGGAAAGACAAAGGGACAAGAAGGAAGGGGACTGAGTAATATCTAAAAACTAAATGAATCCACAGAAAACCTCTTGGAATTTCCAAGAATCCTATCACAGCATCACATTTTGTCCCCTGGAAATTCTCTAATAACAGGATGTGGACAACAAATTTCTAACAAATACCTTCAATAAGGTTAGCAGACAGTGGCAACCATGATTAAAATAAAATACCTACCCTGCTGCAGCAAAATAAGAATCACTACCTTAGTTAATGCTCATGACTCAATAAACAATTAGTCTATAGGGTGGAACACAGTTGGAAGCAATTAGCCAAGTTTATCTCCCAGGGTGAAAAGCTGGTAGACATTTTTTTTAATGTGAATTGGCATGCCTTGATCCTTGTGACTGATGTACAGTGAAAAAGTCTGTTTTGCTGTGTTGAGGTAATACGGCAACAAAAATTATAGTAATTAGAAAAAAAGTCTGAACCTTATTTTTTTTAAACAACTTCATTGTATTCTTTTTTAAGCAAAGTTTGCAGAATGTCCAGAGAATAAATTAAATGCAAAAATTCACCAAAAAAACAGCTATTTGAAAACAAGCAGCCAAGAGTAACAAATTGTTTTATTTTAAATTTCTCAATCAATATTTGGCCTTTGCACCAGTGGCACGAAATACCTACCTATGTAGATTGTTTCATATTTTAAAGATCTCTTATTTGCAATCATGTATGAGCATTTTAATCATAATAAACAAAGACATAAAAAAATTTTAAACTAGTCTAAGTACTGTCAAAGAAGAATAGCCACGGTGATCTGAAAAGACTATTCAATTAAATCAAGCCAATCACTGATTTTGCAAATCAAGAGGTTTCCAAAAATTGTATTAAAAAAAAAGAAGTCTGGGCAATCTCTTTTGCAATTATACTCTTTTCTGTGTATTTAATAATAGCAATGGAACATAGTGACTGTATATACGTTTTACTTCCTAACAAACCTTATGAACAACTGCATAAATGTAAACACAGTCAAAATTCCCAAAAAAGCAAGAGCAGAGAAAATGCACATTAGGACTCAAAAAAAAAAATCAAAACATGGTCATACACTTAATTTTATTCTATCAGCAATATATTCACATTATTCCAAAATCGAGAAAAAGTTAAAGAGCCTCATTCCCAAGTCCCAATGCCTAACTCCAAAGAACCACCTTGATTAGTTTCTTATGTGTCTTTCCAGTATTTCTTCATGTGAATACACATGAACACGAATATATTCTTTTTCTCTCATATCTATACCTCGTTATGTACATTGAGTAAATGTCTGAGCGCCTTCCTTCCATATTTGCCTATGGAGAGCTTCCTCATTCATTTTTACAGACACATAATAATGTACTGCGTGGATATACCACATTTTATTTAATCAAGTCCCCGTTAATGGACATTTGTTTCAAACTTCTGCGATTACAAATCACATTACAATGAATAGCCTTTCCTATTTGTTATTTCATACATGTACAGCTATAGCTTTCAGATAAATTTTCAGAATTCAGATTGTATGATTCTGTAATTTTAATCAGCATTGTCAAATTACCCTCCATAATGTTTATACCAATTTGCACTCCCTCAGACGAGGTATGAGAGATAAGGTTTAATTTAAAACTTGTTTCCATCCATCCACAGCTATTTTGAAAATAATTCATTTGGTAAGAAAATGAAAAAGTTTAGGGGCTACACTATAGGTCATGTATTTCATATTCATTAGATCAAATTCCCCTCAGAAGGTTTGAATCCTTGAGGAAATCTCACAGGAAGGATGAGAGCAGCAGAAGTGGTAACGGGTGCTATTTCCATTTATTCAATTATTTAAATTGACATAAAACTTCATACAACTGAGAACAATTTGGCAGTTCCTATACACAAGGCGTTCATACTTTCTGTTATGGACAGAATTGTGTATATCCAAAATTCAGATATTGAAGCTCTAAGCCTCAATGTGACTGTATTTGGAGATAGAGCCTTTAAGGAGGTAATTAAGGTTAAATGTTCATGGACCGATAAATGGATAAAGAAGATGTGGAACACAGATACAATGGAATATTACTCAGCCATTAGAAAGAATGGAATAATGCCACTTGCAGCAACATGGATGGACCTGGAGATTATCATACTAAGTGAAGTAAGTCAGACAGAGAAAGACAAATATCATATGATATCGCTTATATGTGGAGTCTAAGAAAAAAAAAAGATACAAATGAACTTATTTACAAAACAGAAACAGACTCACAGACTTAGAGAATGAACTTATGGTTACCTGGGGGGAGGGATAGATTGGGAGTCTGGGATTGACATGTACACACTGCTATATTTAAAATAGATAACCAACAAGGACCTACTGTAAAAAAAAAAAAAAAAAAACAGAGAAAAAAAGTTAAATGAGGTCATAAGGGTGAGGCCTAATCCAATATGACTAGTGTCACTATAAGAAGGAGAACACCAGAGATACCCGCACACAGAGAAAAGCCCATGTGAGGACACAGTGAGAGGGCAGCAGTATACAAGCCGAGAAGAGAGGCCTCAGGAGAAACCAGACTTGCTGACACCTTGATCTTGGACTTCCAGCCTCCAAAACTGTGAGAAAATAAACTTTCTCAGAAAATCAAATTTCTGTTGTTTAAGCCCCTCAGTTTGTGGTATTTTGTTATGGCAGCCCCAGTAGACTAATGCACCTTCTAACCAAGTAATATGCTGCTGGGAATTTATCCTAAAGAACAAAAGCTATATGTTCAAATATGACTATAGCTTCTTTATAAATAACCATAAGAAACAGATAATAGGCTAATTGCTGTACACCAGCAGTTTCAGTTATTACAGCACATAACTGATGAAATGTTATCTATCCATTAATTACTATGAATATGAATACTTCAGCCTCAAGGAAAAGTACATACAAAATGATATTACTTCTTCTTTAAGTATATAAGTTAAGGAAGATGAAAGTTTAGAGACAGATGGTAGTTATATTTGCACAACAGTGTGAATGTACTTAACGCCAAAGAACTATACACTTAAATACGTTAATGGTAAATTTTTTTTTTTTTTAATTTATTTATTTTTAGCTGTGTTGGGTCTTCGTTTCCGTGCGAGGGCTTTCTCTAGTTGCGGCAAGCGGGGGCCACTCTTCATCGCAGTACGCGGGCCTCTCACTGTCGCGGCCTCTCTTGTTGCGGAGCACAGGCTCCAGACGCACAGGCTCAGTAATTGTGGCTCACGGGCCTAGTTGCTCCGCGGCATGTGGGATTTTCCCAGACCAGGGCTCGAACCCGTGTCCCCTGCATTAGCAGGCAGATTCTCAACCACTGCGCCACCAGGGAAGCCCTAATGGTAAATTTTATGTTACGTAAATTTTACCACAATTAAAAAAAAAAAAGTAGAACACAAATTACAACACATACATAATTGTAGTTGTGATGTTTAAAAGGTATCAAGCAAGATTGGAAAAAAAACTAAAAACACTGTGTTTGGTCAATAGGGCAATCTGTAGAAAATAATTCTATTTTTTTTTCACATCACTTAAATAATACTTCAGTTGCTAGTTTAGCAAATTACATATGTTTGTGTATACATGTGTGCATATAAAAAGAGATTTGAAATGATACACAAACTTTTAACAATGGTTATCTCTGGTTAAGAGAAAACAAGAATAGAAATTCACCTGTATGCTTGATTTATTTTAATCTATAGGCATGATTTTTTAATTTAAAGAGTAAAAGTATTTTAATATTCGAAAATAGAAATAACTCAAAAAGGATGAAAAACAAACCTTAAAAGAATACAAACAGAAACAGATAATTCCATCTATATATCTAATTGTTAACATAACCACAACGAAAAAAGACTTAATTCAAGAAATTTTTAATACAACACTCTGCCTACATACTTTTTTAAAAAATAAATTTATTTATTTATGTATTTTTGGCTGCATTGGGTCTTTGTTGCTATGCACGGGCTTTCTCTAGTTGCAGCGAGCGGGGGCTACTCTTCATTGCAGTGCACGGGCTTCTCACTGCGGTGGCTTCTCTTGTTGTGGAGCACGGGTTTTAGGCACACGGGCTTCAGTAGTTGTGGCTCACGGGCTTTAGAGAGCAAGCTCAGTAGCTGTGGCGCTCGGGTTTAGTTGCTCCGCAGCATGTGGGATCATCTCAGACCAGGGATCGAACCCGTGTCCCCTGCATTAGCAGGAAGATTCTTAACCACTGCACCACCAGGGAAGTCCCTCTGACTACATACTCTTAATGAAAGTTAGTCTAAAGACAAAAAGCATGGTAGAGCAATTGTAAATTTTACATAGCAATTTTGTTGTTGGAATGACACTGGTATAGTTTATTCTGGAACTTTTTATGTATATTGTAAGATAGAGTAAATGAATAAACATGCTAATATTGCTGGGATCCAGGGTTCTCACCTTAAGAGAAAGGAGATACAATGATGGAAAAGGGAAAAGCATGGGAAAGACCCTGTGGTACTGACTTAGAACAGATGGATGGATGGAAGGAGGGAAGGAAGGAAGGAAGGGAGGGAGGGAAGAAAAAGAAGAAAAGAAACCTAAATATTTTTGCCATCTCTGTCCACTGAAAGGGCCTAGAAGTTGTGACACTCAAGTAGCCATGAGTAAGCTGGGCACCCAGATCTGGGATGGGGTAGGAAAAGAACAAGATGGCCCTGGACTATATTATTGTACCTAAAGTGAGGAAGTGCCCAAAGGACTGGGTTGGGGGGTAAGGGGGTTGTCCAAAAGGCCCAAGAACCAGGTTAAAGGTGCCCCCACTGGCCAAATGTGAGACAGTGTGAGCATCAAAAAGAAAACTGAAGGCCATACAACTGATTTTAAGAAGAGTTCAGGGGTTCAAAGTGATACTGAAAAATGGGGTGCCCTTAACAAAAGAATGTCAACTAATAAACATACGAGGAATAATAACTACAAAACCAGCATGTTGCAACCATCAGCAAAATAAATCATTCAGCAGGAATCGACAATTGATGCTAAAATCATAGCATAAAATTGGAGAATAGGATATTCATACGGTCTCAAAGTATCACCCTGTGGAGATTACTACGAGGAAAAGATGACTACTTTTGCGATGTAAAGAGATGGCAGACACCACCTTAAGTGATCAACCAGTATAACCAATAATCAGGCAAACTAACACTGCATGTTTCCTGATATGCAATGTAGTCTTTGCACCAAAAATATTTAACCTGGAAAAAAACAACAACCTCACAACAAGAACAAAATGAGGGAGTCTGGAGAGCGGTACTGCACTAGATTAAAATAGGGTTAGGAGACACGCCAGCCAAAAGCAGTGCATGATCCCTGATTGGACCCTGGGGCAGGACAGCATAAAGGATATTTGGGGGAACTTTGAATATGGGTTGTGGTTTCAATAACACAAATGTATCAACGTTAGCTACCATGGGTCTCACATACGTATGCTCTTTCGGAAGTTTTGGGAAGCAATGAGCATTACCTTTGATGGGTTAATTACAATATTTCTAGCCGAGCCATGCTCATCTCCAGTAAAGGCGGGCTGATTGTTGAAGCCTTGCTTTACATTCACAGCGGTAAGTTCATCCTGTGGGAGGAAAGGTACTGATTAGTCCGAAGGATGTCAAAGCTCCAACTGAAGCCAGCATCCTGTAGCCTGAGGAATGACGAGCTTTGCTATACTCTGTAGAAGAGAACCGTTCAACACTCACCAAGGAAAGAAGCAACAGAGGTTTAAAAATCAATATATACGTGTGTAGAGAGAGAGAAAGCAAATGTGGCAAAATGTTAACAACTATTGCCTGTAGGTGAAAATTCTTCACTAATAAAATTGGAAAAAAAAAAAAAAAAAAAGCAACCTCCCCCCCATAAACATAAACTCATAGAATGTGCAGACTCGAAGTGTTTCTAGAGAGCCCACAGCTTGAGTGCCCTTACCTTGCCAGCCCCTATGCACGTCTCTATGCTATGTTCCAGAAAACTGGCTCACTCAACTTACCCAAGACCCCACAGCGAGTTAAAGACAGAAATGAAGGGTTCCTGGGCGCAAGACTTGTGATAACCACACACCATCACAGCCCTGCCACTGAGGGGAAGTTTAGAGCTTGCCAAGCTGTTCATACATCTCGGTTCACTTCACCTTTACCAATTCTGAGGCAGATGGTAGGCGTGTGGTGTCTTCATGCCTGTTTGCAGACGAGAAGAGTGAGGCTTGCTCAGCTAATACAGGAACTGGACAAAGCCAGCACTGAAAGACCATCTTCTCAATCCTAGCCTAGGAAGAGAAATTTCCATGACACTGTGCACCAGAGTACAAATGCCACAGGAAAATGTGGTCTAAAAATACACAGCCACAATTCGTACCCTCCTTAAAAAAGATCTCCTACTGGACAGATATAGGAAAACTTTCCTTACCAAGGTCACAACACATCAAAAATAGCCCAAGGCATTTAAAAAAAAAAAAAAAGACCTTCCCCTGCCCAGACCATTGAGTTATAGAACTAAATCAGAGTTCCCAAAATACAGACTTGAAAGAATAAAGGGGAAAGGTTTGCGTAAATGAAGCTACCTCTGCTCCCCTCACTTCAGGCCAAGAAATGGTCTCAGTGACACCTGGGGTAATAGGAGCCACAGCACAAGAATAAGAATATACGCTTATTCTTCACAAGTAATTGCCGTAAGTGTAAAATGAAAAAAAAAAAAAAAAAAAGAAATCAACTGATCAAATCACTGCTATGATTAGGCAGAAAGCCTTAGGCCAAAATCGTTAACGACATACAGCACCTGAAAGGTCACCTTGGCTGAGAACTGGGGTCTCCTGGAGTCATGCTATGTAACTTTACTTAACTGTGTGTGCTCTAGCTAATACCTTGGCTAGACACAGTTCTGGTGGGCTTTCAAAAAACCCCACTACAGGAAGCTTAGCTCTGTGGTAATCAAGTCTCCTCCCAGCATGGAAGGTAGCTGGAATTGTGATCCGCACAGAAAATGAGTCGCATGTATATATCAGAAGACATCTCAAACTGCTCCCGCATTTTCAAATAAATTATTTGGAAATCTAGGGCAAAACTACATAATGCATATTTTAAGTCAAAAAAGTGTCAGTCAACTGAAATAAAGCAAGCATGCTAATGAAATTTCTGTAGTCTCAGAGTCTAAGGAAGAAGGGGGACACATGGTGTCACGAGGGGAACGGGACAAGAAAATGGAATTTTTATCTTTGCTTTAGCATCAGAGTAACACAAGAAACATTAATTGAGTAATAGCTTATGTTTTTACTAAAAATACGTCCTGGCTTAATCAAGAGGGAATGTGTGAGGCTTTCAGGACCAGTTAGTTCCATTTACTGCTGCTTCACTTTCTATTCTAAACTAACCCCTGCTCAGCGAGCTGCTTGTTGTGACTGACTGCTAACCACTGGCCTGGACAGACATGCCACACACACACACGCGCACACACACACATACACATGCACAAATACACATACAGAATCCCCAGAAGGAAAAGAACATGGAACCATGGTAACAAGTCTGTCAGCCGCAGCAGATTTTCCTCAAACTAGGATCCACACAGGTACTGCTGGGAGCCTCGAGTGCTGAGAACGTTCCAAACTTGTATTCTGAGTTTCATGAAAATGCATCCAGAATCTGACCACTTCTCACTACCACCGATGCCTCCCCGAGGTCAAGGCCACCATCATCTCGTGCGTGGACACTGCAACAGCTCCTAACTGGTCCCCTTCCTTCTACCTTTGCCCTCTGAAGGCCACATTCAACACAGCAACCACAGGGAGCTTTGGAAAAGTTGACTGAGATCACGTCACTCCTCAAAATCTGCGATAACTCCGTACCTCAGAATACGAGCAGAGGCCCTAGGAGGTCCTACATGTCCCTGAGTCATCTGGCCCCTTATACCGTTCCGACCTCATCCCTGACCACACTCCCCTTGCTCACTACCCTCCAGCCACACCGGTCTCTCTGCAGCTCCTCAAGAGTCCAGATGGACCATCTCCAGCCTCAGGACCTTGCATGGTCTATCCCTTCTGCCTGGATTGCTCTTCCCTGGTTTCCACATGGCCAACTCCCTGACCCCCTTAAGTCATGTTCTCGATGAGAAATCGGACGACCCTATTTGAAACTGGAACTGCTCACCCCATTCCCTTCACCCTAGCACTCCTAATCTTCCAATAATCCATAGCACCGATCACCTAAAACCCCACGTAATTTACTTACGATGTATCCTGTCTGTCTCCCCCACCAGAAGATAAGGTCTGTGAGAACAGGGGTCTTTTTGTTGTTCACAGAAGCATGCCAAGAACACAGAGCAGTGGCTGGCACAGAGAACACAGAGGCATTCAATAAATATTTGTTGAAAGAGTAAATAAGTGAATGATAACCTGTTTCGAACAATTAACTTAATAAGTATATTCTGAATCACTACCCCATGACTTTGAGGTCCCTAATTCTGTTTGGATTTATGACTAGAACCACTTAACCTCCCAGAGCAGTGGCTGTCACCCCATCAAGCCCAAGGCACCATCCTAAAAGCAAATATTTTTAAATGCCCTTTTTCCAAGTCTGAAATGAAATTCATAGACAATAACTTACCAACATTTTTTTAAAAAAATCAATGTAATGCCTTCACTCTAAAATTTTTTTCAAAATGAAAGTAAGTTACAACAACATAGGTACTTGAAAAGAAAACCCTCAGGCATACACCACAAGACCTCTACTACCCAAAAAGTGTGGTCCATGGGCCATCAGCGCTGGCTTGTTAAAAATGCAGAATCTCATTTCAATCAGCTTAACAAATTCTCCAGGTAATTCATGGACACATTAACCTTTGAGAAGTGGGGCCCTAGGAGACATCAAGAATTAGTAAATGTTTGTTCCTATACCTAGAATAACCGTAAATGCAGCCAGTGCAAAATGCAGACTGATATAGGTGTGCTGTATTGCTATTTCAAATTATCAGGAACAGCGTGATGTGAGTCTTCTGTAACGGTGAAAACTCTTAGTAAAATTTTCAAACCAACAAAATAAAATCTTCTCCCAATATATTAAAATGCAATAGTTATATTCCTCAGAGACTCAGTGTATACTGACTGTGGATTAAAATCATGCCAAAAAAATACTTTGAGATCATATGTAAATAGATTCCCACCTGGAACAGAGAGAAAACGACTCTGAAGGTTTGGTGGCACATATGACAATCCAGTGGGACACAGGACAATTCTCCACTGAGGACATCTAGCACACCCGGCCCCGCCCACTAAATGGCAGTAGCACCTCAATCGTAGTGATAGCCGACACCTGCTCCCAGAGTGTCACCACACTCCTGAAGAAAACCAAAGTTTACTGAGAGGACTGCTTTTACCTTTTAAAGCCCTGCCGCTGAAAAGGGGAATCCAGGTTTCAGAAACAGGGAGTTTCACACAGGCCCTGCTCCTGCTGCAACACCATGATGATGGGACAGCCAGCTCCAGCCACTACAGGTCCCCACGGCTCACAGCTGTGGTTACAGGTGGAGGCCTTGCTGACCCCAGGGTAAGGATGACTAAGTGGAAATGCACACAAGGGGGATGAGAGCCCAGGCTCTGCAATCAGACTGTCTGAATTTGAACCTCCAACTCCACTGAAGAGTGACTCAAAGCAAGCTCTGGAACTGTTCCCGGGCCTCAGTTTCCTCAACTGTGAAACAGGGATAGTTAAGAGTTTCTACTACTATTATCTCCATAGCCCAGTTGAGGAAATAAAAAGCAGAGAGGTTAATTAACTTACCCAAGGTCACACAGTGGTAAAGAACTCCAAAGAATCCCATGTTCCTAGCCACGATGCTATATGAAAATGGCCAGCAATAAGTATTACTGCTGTTGTCTGTGTCATATTTCTGGTTCAGGAAAGTGATAACCTGAAGCTTCAGTAAGCACTCAGAAATACAAAAGATCTGCTTCAGAAATCAAAAAGACCTTGGCCTTCAGTAGTGGTTCTCAAACTTTTGCATGCATCAGAATCCCCTGATGGGTTTGTTAAAAGCACAGCTGCCACTGGGGCCCCTCCCCCAGAGTTTCCAATTCAATAGGTGGGGTGGTGCCCAAGAATCTGAATTTCTAACAACTTCCCAGATGAGTGATGCATATCCAGGGACCACACTTTGAGAACCCCTGACATAAAGATTTGGAGTTGGTGGCTTTCTAGAAAACCAGGGCTCCCGTGCCCAGCATCAGGGCTGCACCCACCACCACCAAGAAACCGGATGCTCCACCTTAGCTCAGGAGCAGGAAGTCCCAAGAAGAAAAGCCTGGTCAGAATTCTCTGCCACACCCCTATCCCTACTCCAAAGGCACACACACAAAGCTACACACACACACACACACACACACACACAACACACACACACAACACACACACAAGGATCAAGGAAGAAAACAAGTCAGAACGTTTCTCTTTCACTCCTTTAACTTCTCATAGACCCACGAATAAAAACACCGGGGCTGCAGAGTGCTCAATTAAATCAGGAAGCACACAGAGCTAAAACAGAAGGCTGGAAGGCACTTCTGTTAAAGTTTACTCACACAGAACTTTAGGTCAGCTTCCTAGAGAAACCAAGTGAAACGGAGGTAGAAACCAAAGCGTCACAACCAAAACATGCACCCTGATGGTTTTTCTCCTAAAGTTTCTTTAAAGAGTGAAAGTCAACAGCAAGAATCCAAACGCTGAGTTAAGAGTAAGATTCAGGTTCCAGAGTGTTTACTATTGTTGCTTAGACAGTGTTTCTCAAACTCCAGTAATGCACAAACAGACCCCTTTGAAAGGAAAAACATCCTCTGTGACCCCAGGATGCGTGAGGAACCCAATTTGGGAAAATGAGATAGGACATGGATACTTAACGGCATTAGGCAGCGCTAAGAGATTCAGAACAAGATGTAACGTGTTATACGAACTCAAACTACAAAACTTTCATGACACTTTGCTCTGAAGGCCTTTGCCAAATCTAATCAAGCAAATATGGAAGGGAGAGAGTCCAGATTTTAAAACAGCATGCCTCTAAAATCCCCAAGCCAGGGGACACAAATAGCTTCCTCTTGCACTAACCTTGAACCTCTTCAAAGATTTTCCTAAATAAGAGAGGATAGCCCCCAAAGTCCTTACCATGGTCCTTACAGAAACTGAAACTTGTTTTGCTACACCTAGTCCACAATTCTCATAAAAAATAGAACCGTCAGCTGCTACTCTGCCTATTTGCAACTAAACCCCTCAAAACTTGGGGACACAACCAACCACTAATCACGATCTTAGCACCAAACCCTTTCCAGTAAAAGAACTCCTTTGTTGGAGGTTGAAAATTTTCCCATTGTACAATGTGGGGAATAAAGAAAAATAAAGTGCCAACCATGAACTCAGAGAGTTTTCAATGTGTTTGTTTGTCATTAACAGCAGCGGGGGCAAAACACTGTACGCACATGTGTGAGCCCTAATACCTACTCAGCCAAGAGACAACGCTAGCTGAGAACACGCATTCAGTCCGGCCTGGTGGCCTAGGGCAGCGGTGCACCAGGATAGGCAGCATATGATTTCAACAGGTTTAAAACGGAATTGGTCCAAAAGTAACCTCAACACAGAGAAAAGAAATCTCGGCCACTTCGTCGTTGGCTTCAACTAAAATGATAAGCCTTAAAGCAATTTTAGGGAGACAGGTACCCAGAGACAAACAGAAACAAAAGGCTAGAAACTGGCCCATGTTCATATGGAAGGCCGGCATTCACTCTGCATTTCTGTATTTTATACCGATACAAAAGTCAGACCTTCGATATTCTGGAAGAACTCCAAAGGCATCCATAAATCTCGTGCATTTACCCTGAACTTCAGAGAATGATGTTATTTTTTGGATCACTTTCAAAGCAATCTTTTAATTTCAATAAATGTTTCATCAGGAAAGTGAGAACATTTTGATGCTAGTTTGGAAATTGCTTAAGCTCTTTCTCACTCAAAAGGGGAAAAAAGTCAGTTTAGCACAATTTTCAATGACCATCTCACCAAGCAGATAATAAATACACACACACAAGGTGCACACACACTTAACCTCCTCCAGACTTCTCATCTACCGCAAAGAACACATGCAGAGATGCCCAATTTCCTCGGTCACCTACTTGCATCTAACAAACTAACTCAATGACTGTCAACAGATTGGACAGAAATGCCCACCAGGCATGACAATGCCACAGCAGTAGAAAATGTCTCTCTATGCACTAGTTAGGCTGTGTTAGCTAGGGTCTTACCCCAAACAAAATTTTTAAAAACAGCTTTATAACTGTTTTCCCTAGCTTGTCCACCTCTCTCCCAGAAGAGCATTCTCTGAGACCCCTGAGGATGTCTGCAGATCCCATTTGAGAAGTGAGGCTATGATAACACCCATCATGGATAGATTCAATAGTGGTTTTTTTTTTTTTGGCCTCGCCATGCAGCATGCGGGATCTTAGTTTCCTGACCAGGGATCGAACCTGTGCCCCTGCAGTGGCAGCTCAGAGTCCTAACCACTGGACTGCCAGGGAATTCCCAGAATCAATAGTCTTCAGGCAACACTTAGGGTTAGCAGACACAAATGACCCAAGAGATAAGGGAAAAATCTTTCTCGCCTCAGACCTCATCATTAACCAGTTCTATCCAGACTTCTCTCAAAACATGTCTCACATCTAGTCCTGCCTCTAAAATACTACATACAGCCATCTCTCTAAACTGCGGCCACTGCCACAGCAGGCCCAGGTTGCTGCTCCTCACACACCTCCCCTCCTCTGTCCAGACCTTCACCTCAACCTAGCCTGCCCCCTGGCCCCTGATGAACCTTCCTGAAACAGGTTTTCTTCTCTGCTCTCCCCTATTCAAAAGCTTCAGAGGCTTCCCACCCACCCCACCCTACCCCCGCCCCAAAGGACCTAAAGAGAACAGAAGCATCTAGCACAACACTCTACAGATCCTCAGTAACACCTGTGGGCCTTCTCTGCACCTAACTCCAGCCTCGACTCAAAACACAATCACCGGGCTTCCCTGGTGGCGCCGTGGTTGAGAATCTGCCTGCCAACGCAGGGGACACGGGTTCGAGCCCTGGTCCGGGAAGATCCCACATGCCGCGGAGCAACTAAGCCCGTGCGCCACAACTACCGAGCCTGCGCTCTAGAGCCCGCGAGCCACAACTACTGAAGCCCGCGCGCCTAGAGCCCGTGCTCCACCACTGCAATGACAAGCCCGCACCACTGCAATGAAGAATAGCCCCCGCTCGCCGCAATGAGAGAAAGCCCGTGTGCAGCAACGAAGACCCAACGCAGCCAAAAATAAAAATTAATTAATTAATTAATTAATTAATTTTTAAAAACCACAATCACCTAGGATGGGCATTAAACCCCTCAAACAACCAAGCTCCACTTCCCAGCCTCACTTCCATTCTAAGTATTAGAATCACAGAGATCTGAGTTTGAATATAGAGCCTTACCTATCATAGGGAACAACGTAAGTGACCTCTCTGCACCTCAGTTGCTTCAACTGAAGTAAGACAAGAATAACTCACAGGGCTGAGGTTACATAAGATAAAATGTACAGAGTTCAGCACAGTGCCTGGCTGGCCCCATATTAAGTGCTCCATAAATGGTGGCTACTGGTATAAAAAAGTTAGAGCTTTCTTTTTTAACTTACATTTAATCTACTTGACTATTATATTCCTTGCCACATACATTGTCTTTTCAACCTCTAAGCCTTGCCTGATGTCATTCCCATCCCCTGGAGTACAGCATGAAATCTCTTGCCTTCTTCAAACCCCAGCTCAGGGCTTCCCCTCATCTGATCAACAAATAATGAAGTATACATCACCGTGCTAAGTACTGGGGATTCCATAGTGAGCAAACTGCAAGTGTGATAAATGCCCCAAAGAGAAGTACTACCTGCTCAGAGCACACATGATAGGGGCTTAACCTAATCTGAGAACTCAGAAAAGATTCCCTGAAGAAGTGGCCTTTGAGCCAAACTCTGAGTCTGAAATAGGAGTAAACTAAGTTAAGAGGAGGACCCTTACAAAATAGCAAGGTTGACATTTTGTGTGAAGTGATATAATACTAACTCTACGAAGACCACAAAAAGTTAGAGATGTATATTGTAACTGCTAGCGCAATCGCTAATAAAAATAAAATGTAAAGAGGTAAACTAAAATGTCAATAGGTAAGTTTAAATTATTTTTAACAGAGTTTAATAATCCAGAAGTAAAATGGTAAATAAATCGAACCATACCAATAATTACATTAAGTGCTAATTATATGTTAATGGGTTAGGATTCCAATTAAAGGACAGGGATTGCTAGAATGGATAAGGAAGCAAAACCCAGCTACATGCTGCACTTTAAATATATTAAGACTGATAAGGTGACAGCAAACGGATGGAAAGAGATATATACCATACAAATGATGAACTTAAGAGGGCTGGAGTGGCTATATTAATATTGGACAAAGTAAACTTCAAGATAAAGAGCATTATCAAAGACAAAGAGGGGCATACCATAATGATAAAAGGGTCAATTCATCGGGAAGACGTAACAACAATCACGGGCATTGGGTGCCCAACAAGAGACAGGAAGAGCGTGTGTAAGGTCTGTAGGCCTGGGAAAATGAAAGAAAGAATGCTGTCAGGGCAGGATCAAAGGGACGCAGGTGTGAGGTGAGACTGGGTAGTGGGTGGGGATAGAATACACAGGGTCTTGTGAACCAAGTAAAGGACTTCTATCTTTACAAGAAGAGTAAAGGGTTTTACCCATACACCTATAGTCAATTAATCTTCGACGAAGGAGGCAAGAATATACAATGGGAAAAAGACAGTCTCTTCAGCAAGTGGTGTTGGGAAAGTTGAACAGCCACATGTAAAAATCAATGAAGTTAGAACACACCCTCACACCACACACAAAAATAAACTCAAAACGGCTTAAAGACTTAAACATAAGACATGACACCACAAAACTCCTAGAAGAGATATAGGCAAAACATTCACCAACATAAATCATACCAATGTTTTCTTAGGTCAGTCTCCCAAAGCAATAGATATAAGAACAAAAATAAACAAATGGGACCTAATCAAACTTACAAGCTTTTGCACAGCAAAGGAAACCATAAACAAAACAAAAAGACAGCCTACAGAACGGAAGAAAATATTTGCAAACCATGAGACAGACAAGGGCTTAATTTCCAAAATATACAAACAGCTCCTACAACTCAATAACAAAAAAACAAACAACCCAATCAAAAAATGGGCAGAAGACCTAAATAGACATTTCTCCAAAGAAGACATACAGATGGCCAATAGGCACATGAAGAGATGCTTGTCATCACTAATTACTAGAGAAATGCAAATCAAAACTACAATGAGGTACCACCTCACACCAGTCAGAAAGGCCATCATTAAAATGTCTACAAATGACAAACGTAGGGTGTGGAGAGTGTGGAGAAAAGGGAACCCTCCTACACTGTTGGTGGGAATGTAAACTGGTGCAGCCACTATGGAGAAAGTATGGAGATTCCTTAAAAAACTAAAAATGGAGTTGCCATATGATCCAGCAATCCCACTCCTGGGCATATATCAAGACAAAACTATAATTCAAAAAGATACATGCAACTAACACAACATTGTTAATCAACTATGCTCCAATATAAAATAAAAACTAAAAAATAAATTAATTTTTAAAAAAGATACATGCACCCCTACGTTCATAGCAGCACTATTCACAATAGCCAAGACGGAAGCAACTTAAATGTCCATCGATAGATGAACAGATAAAGATGTAGTACATATATACAAGGGAATATTACTCAGCCATAAAAAAGATTGAAATAATGCCATTTGCAGCAACATGGATGGACCTAGAGATTATCATACTAAGTGAAGTAAGTCAGAAAGAGAAAGACAAATACCATAGGACATGACTTATATGTGGAATCTAACATATGACACAAATGAACTTATCTACAAAACAGACCCACAGACACAGAGGACAGACCTGTGGTTGCTAAGCGGGAGGAAGGCAGGGGAAGGGATGGATTCGGAGGTTAGGATCAGCAGATGCAAATTATTATATATAGATTGGATAAAAAACAAGGTGCTACTGTCTAGCACAGAGAACTGTATTGAATATCCTTTGATTAACCATAATGGAAAAGAATATGAAAAAGAATGTATAGGTAGATATGTATAAGTGAATCACTTTGCCATACAGCAGAAATTAACACAACATTGTAAATCAACTATAATTAAATGTTTTAAAGAAAAGAGTAAAGTGTTTTATGCAGTGGGGTGACATCATCCAAACCGAATAGGTCCACAGTGGGGGCAACTGATTGGAGCCGGTCAGACCAAACAGGAGGCCTGGGGGCAAGGGGATTGGGACGGGTTAGAGGCTCTCTTAAGAGGCGAGACGTGAGAAGACGGTAGCTAGGACCAAGATAGAGGCGGAAAGAAGGGAAAGCATGGAGGGATATTTATTACGGGGCTACTCAACAGGGGTTTTGGTAACATGCTGGACGGAATGACAAAGAGTGAGGTTATCAAGGATGTCCCCGGATTTCTGGGATAGCAAGAGCTCTTAAAACAGTGTATAGCAGTGTTAGGGGATTTTTTTGGAGGGAAGAGGAACAGATCACAAGTTCAGTTTTAAATGTAACTTTGAGGTAACTGGCAAAACAAGATGTTTCTTTCAGACATTTAGAAGTCTAGAGTGCCCAGAAGGTAAGGTCCAGTACCAGACCAACCAGGGACATGCGGAGGAGGGTCTAGAGACAAGCCCTGCAGGCACTGAATTGTGTACCCCGAAAAGACAGGTCAAAGTCCTAACCCCTATACATGTGATCTTATTTGGAAACAGGGTCTGTGCAGCAATAATCAAGTTAAGGTCATGCTGAAATCGGATGGGTCCTAATCCAACAGCACATGGCTAGTGTCCTTATAAAGAAAAGACACAGAAGGAAGACGGAGGCAGAGGTTGGAATCATGCTGCCACAAACCAAGGAAAGCCTGGGGCTCCCAGAAGCTGGAGGAGGAAAGGAATGATCCTCCTCTAGAGGTGTGGCCCTGCCTCCGGAACTGTGGGAGAATTTCCATTGTTTTAAGCCATCCAATTTATGGTATTTTGTTTAGGCAGCCCTAGGAAAGTAAAAAATCCATGTAGGAGAGGGAAGAGGGGAAGCTCTGCCCTATCCCTCATAGCAAGACTACCCTCTAAAATCAGGATCCAGGCCATTTGGCAGCAGCAAGGGTCTACAACGACGCAGAGTTGACTACGGCTGAGAAAAGCAGCATCACTTGGCTCTGTATAAGGGGACACCCCGGCGCCCTGCATCACAACAACAGGGACTGATTTCTGTTTGGATCTCTTCTAATTGACAGGTCACTTAACAGCTGTTTGAGAAGTTTAGAAAAAAAAAAAGGCGGGGTAGTGGGCTGTTTCCCCAACGCAGCCAAAATGCTTGTAAGAGGAGGCACTGTCACCAGCCTCCTGAAGACAGAGCCAGACTGACTCAGGAGAGGCAGGACTCCCCTAAAAGGCCACCTAGCATTTCCCCTACCCCCACCAACATCTCTAACATCAGGGCCACATTTGCATGGAGGCCACATCTGAAACTCAGGTCTTTACACATCCACCCTTGTCTACACGGCTATTAATATTCACCCCCATCCAAATCACACCTGCAGGCCATCAATCACTAACGGTGGGGACTCAGACGAACCCCAAAGGATATGAGCTCAACACAAAACAGCAAGTCGTATCTTGCACACCTGTACCGAGCAGCAGGCAAAAGAGAAGAAAAGAAAATCATGGTTCTAGTAATACTACTCTCTGGCCTTTACGCAGCATATTCACGCCCGTCTTCCTAAAAGCCAAATGGCTCTGGCAGGATGGGTGCCCATTTACAGGCTGAGAAACTGAGGCTGAAGTGGGGGGGGGGCAGTGAAATGGTTAAGCGGCCACGTGAGAATCAAGCCTCCAAGAGGTCCAATATGCTCTCCAAGATGGTGAGATCTTGGAGGAGATCAGTATGATTCCAATCAACCTCAGCTAGAATCCTGGCTCCCTCCTTTCCTGTGAAATGGAGATCCACCTACCTTCCGTTGTAAAGAATAAGAGGAAATCGTATGTGAGGCACTCAGCACTTTAAAAATGGGCTCATGGGAGTTCCCTTGTGGTCCAGTGGTTAGGACTCTGCACTTTCACTGCCAAGGGCCTGGGTTCAATCCCTGGTCGGGGAACTGAGATCCCACAAGCCACCCGCTGCGGCCAAAAAAAAAAAAAAAATGCTCATCACGGTCATTATAACTGTGATTTTTTACCAGGCAGCACATCCAGGCCCACACCACGCACCACACGTCCGGGGATTCAGCCACTCTCCAAAAAGCAAATGGGAATGTCCACCGAGGAGGATATGCTGAACACACGAGGCTCTGGGGGCCCGACTCCCCATGAGAACCCCCCTCATCCTTAACCATGAGACAGGCAGGTCCTCCCCCTCCACTGAAAGCGGGAGAGACTTTGATTCAAATTACCTCCAAATATACTTAGCATTTATTCCACTCTTATCTAAATAATTGTAGCCTATTAATTCATATTCAAATCATCTTCAAATGCATGTCATCCTCTGATATCAAACACCTGGATGTGGCTCTCAGGAAAATTGCAGGAAAACTGCCAGAGAAAACTACTTGAACTTTTAGATTTGCATATGCATAAAGCAGGAAAGGGGACTTAAGGTGTCCAGAGTTGATTCTGCCCAGAACTGTATTTAAGGCAGCCTCAGGAGACAATTTTCTCTTTGGATCCCCCATTGCTCAGGTAAGTCACCGTCCCACACAACTCATGCGTTGCAGTCGCATCTTAATGTAAGCTCTTCCTGTAAATCATATTTTTCACTTAGTGCTGAATCTGCCTCCCACCGGGCTAGGTGATCTGAGGGCAGAGAAAACAAACTCAAGCCATGGTTTCTGTCCTCTGAAGTTAACTGTCCGGTGGACTGACGCACTGTGCCCCTTACCTGGCTCCTTCTGTATACTTCTACCCTAGGCCTAACTGCATCCCTGACCCCACGTGCCTGCAGGAAGGCGTGTTGTGTGATTTCCACCAAATGAACTGCAAATTCACAAAGAGGAAAACTTCTTGGGTGATAGGGATGGAACGGGCGCCGGAAAAATCTAGTAAAACTGCAGAACACCCTTCTTCCTGCCTGGGAGGGGGAACAGAGATTGGGAATGTCTCTTCTTTGCTGGTGGTGGTGGTGATGTTGTTCATTTGTTTACCCGGAAACAGAGAGGCGAAACCTACAATTTTGAACCAAGAAAGCAAATGTCTGTGAGCCCACCTCCGAAAATGTAGTCCTAAAAGTCAACCTCTGTTAACACCTCTCAGCCTCCGCCCTTTTTATTTTCGGGAGGCTTGCTCATTCCCACCTCTTCCATGGAGCTTAGCCAACCTTCCAAGCAGTTCTGGCGGTTCACCGCCACCAAAGCCGCCCGTGGAGGGCTGAATGACAGGTATTGAAGGCGAGGTTTAAAGCATGGGACGATAAACCAAAAGCCCTTTGAGTCATCAGACCTTCTGCAGGGTGAGTGAGGTGAGCGGGGAGGGGTGGGAGGGGAGGGGAGTCCGAATATTCATTCCAATCTAGCCATCAGGTAATTCTAGATACCTGCCATATCTCTAAAGACTGAGCACAAAAAGGTGTCACTTTGAGATGCTCAAGCAACAGGACCTACTACCATCCCAGGTGAACAGTGTCCAAGAAATCGAAGCATTTTCCGAACTCCCCTCTCCTTCATTTCCTTTGACCGATTTGTCACCGACCGCCAGTTCTTCTTCTCCAGTCCTATTTAAAGCCCAGATCTGTCGGGCTCTTTTTACTTCATGCTTTGGTTACTACAGCCGCCTCCCTCGCAGCCTCCCCAACTCCACTCTCTCCCCATCCGGATTTATTAGGCATGAGCTAGTGAGACAAATCTGACAGCGGGTCCTCGTGAACTCGTCACCACCCCCCCCACAACCGCAACCCGCCAGGACTCCAGGACTCCAAGCCCCATCTGCAGACACTGCCTTTTCCCCTCCATGCCTCGCTCATCCTACCTTCAGCTCTTTCTTAGGAAAGAAAGGGTACAACCTGCCCCGACTCACTCGGATCCTGCCCCTCACACCTACATCCTCCAGGGAGGCCTCCAAGTATTCCAAGCCTCTCTTTCCTGAACTCAAGCAACATTTTTAGCCACACTATATAGACAGCAGAATGGTTACAGCACGGGCTCGGGAGTCCAATTCCAACTCCATCACTATGCAGTTAAAGGACCTTGGGCAAGTGAAGTGACCCCTGTGACCGCTCTCCTGTGCCTCAGTTTCTTCATCTGTAAAAAGGAGATAAGAGTACCCACCTGAGAGGTGTTTGTGAGGCTGGCATAAAACCAAACATGTAAAGCACTCAGAATCACCAACACAATCAACGCTGTCTATCATGATGGAACGTGGCACTTTATACCCCATACTGAACGTATACATTATTCCTCAATTTTAAAATAAACGAAAACCAATACATTAGTCATTTTTAAAACCGTTTTATGTGCGTCAGTGAGCCAGATGTTAATTTCTAGAGCTGTGCTACTCAGAGTGTGGTCTGAAACTGCTACTGGTCCTGAACAAGAATAATATGCAAAAATTGAGAGTGAGTGCTCGGGAACTTTCATAGCAACTTGACATTGCCACTACATTCAAGCAGCATTTCATTTTTCTAGTAATTCATTTTTATCATACATTTATATCAGTCTGCAACAGATTGAAAATTAATTTTAAAGAAACTTGTCCTTCACCATAGATATTTTGAGAAGCACTGTTCTAGAGGGGACAGAAGCAGACTTCTATTTCTTTCCTACACACCCACATCGCTGAGTGCTGTAGGAGGCACATACCAAGTACTAAGTAAATGGAAGTATAACTTCACAAACATTTCGATGATTTAATAATGACTTAAAAGCAGATCTCATGTGAGTAGCCGAAATGTAAATAGTGTCTCCAGTTCACGATCATTTTTTTTTCCCCAAGGAGTTGACATTTAGTCTAAAATTGACCAAAGAGTGAAAACAGCTCTGACCCCAGAAATGCTTTCCATACTGTCTACTAGCAGCACTGTGTAGAGTTTTAAAAAAAGAAAGAAAAAAAAAAAAAAACAAAACCCTAAGCAATGTCAATATTAACCTTCCTCACAGAACTCAGGAGAAATATAAATTATTTAGCACTGCCTTGGACATAGTTTTGATAGAGCCTCTCTCTATACCTTTATGTAAACCAGCATCTTAGCAAAAAATTCAAATGACGCTTCAGACAAAATACATTTTTCTTAGTTCTTCCCTGCTGCCAATGCCTTAAAATGGTCCTAATCTCAACAACCTCATTAGATTAATCCATGAATGAAATGGCTGGAAAAGGAAAGCAGCAAATTCCACCAAATTTTAGTTGACAACAAGGCGGCATTTGCGTAGCTGAGCTGTGGCACGGTGGATGTGGGTTGAAGGCTGAGTTAATTCTTGCCGAGGAAAATCTTTGCACATTCAAACTAACTCTGGAAATGCTTGTAGAAAATTAAAGGTAAACAGGGAGTCCTGTATACGTCCTTTCTCAGAGGCAGCAATGTGTAACACCACATATAAGGTGTCACTCCCAGTGGGACCTCAGTCCCCTGGTCCCAGGACCAGGTCAGCCTTGCTCCAGCAGATAGCCCTCTCTCTCCAGCAGATTTAATCTCTTCCTCTCTCTAACTGTCCCCAAAATCTATAGACATGTTCAAGTTGAGGATTCAATATACTCTTGCTTTATTGAACTACTTGCAATTCCTCCAAAGATCGTGTCCCATTTCCCATCTCGGTGCCTTTGCTCATACCCTCTGCCCAGAAGACCTTGTCATCTGAAAAACACCCACATTTCTGAAGACTTTTCCAATCCTCAAGAGAGATGACCCCTCCCTCAATGGTTTCCACCACCACAGTGAATGACTTCAGGGCTCTGCACACAGGACTGTCATCTCTCCCCACAAAGTTCCTCAACGGTAGGAACCACGTCTTATATTTCCTGGCATCACCGTGCCCTGTACAGGGCTTCTGAGAACCATTTGCTAATAATGACTGTCCCGTTACCAGATCCAGTCAACAAATATTTCTTTAACCCCTACCATACCCCAGACCCCCTCCCTGCCACTGGTTATCAGTGGGGGGGGTAAAAAGGACATCGTCCTTGCTTCATGAAACCTACGTTGGTTGGAGGACAGAGCAGAGAAGAAAAACACAAACTGTGCTGAGTGCTGAGGAGCAAATCATCACATTGCAGTGACAAAGAGAAGGCAACCAGGCAGCAGGGAGCACACGTGCAAAGGCCCTGCAGAGGGAAACTGCCAAACTAAGAGGCGGCCAATGGAGACGTTAGCTCTCCCTTTGGACCACTCATCACCCCCACACCCGTCTCCCTAACAACTCCCCTCCTCGGAGGTCCTGCTGCCGGTGTCTAGAGTCTGCCTGCTCCTCCTTCTCTCTGCACACGCTCAACAGGTAATCGCAGCCATGACTTCAACTAGCCGTGCACAAATCACACCCAAATCCAGATCTGTACTACTGCTCTACAGGTCAACCTGGATTCCCCAGAGGCACCTCAAATTGAAAATATTTTTAAAAATGAACTCATTCTCTCCACTCCCCTCCCCTACCTTCCCACCCTTGGGAAAAAAAAAAAAAAGTTAACAAGTTCTTTCATTCCCTATGGCATGTTAGTTTGAGGACCACTATCAATCATCTACCTACCCAACTGTGTAAGCCAGCGTTCTCCATTTCAAAGACCTCTGAGGTTCCCAAGAACTTTCCAGCTACATATCTGTGAGACCAAATTTTCTTCATATCCTTCAATCGAAACAACATACTATAATAGACTAAATGGAGAACTAGATGTGAGAATCCAGACAGACATTAAAGAGATTAGATTTGCAGAAATGTAAAACAATGCCACTCTTTCCACAATTTTTTTTTGATTTGGAAAAATAGTTCTTGTTCGTAAAAAACATGTGAAACATGAAATTGGTTTATTATTATTTTTAAATGAATTAATACATATTTCTAAAATTTCTCAGGTCTAATTTCTAATATGGTAAATACTGAGATATAACTTACATGAAAGCTCTATGGCATCCTAAATAAGGTTTATTATAAAGGGGTCCTAAGATCAGAAAGTTTGGGAACCACTGGCCCAAGCTAAAAATGTTGGTATAGCCTTGTACTCGTCCGTCCCTCTCACCAAACACATCCATTTTGCCAGTTCTGCCGCCCCAATAACCTTTCTCCTAAATTCTCTCCTACTCTTTCTTCCCAAGCCCAGGAGGCCAAAAGGACCCACAAGAGACATCCCAATCAAATCCTGGAACCTGGGAGTGTTACTTATTTGGAAAAAGGGTCTTTATATATACACTACTATGTATTAATATAAAGTAAATAACTAATGAGAACATACTGTATGGCACAGGGAACTCTACTCTCTGCTCTGTGGTGACCTAAATGGGAAGGAAATCCAAAAAAGGGGGGATTTATGTATACGTATAGCTGATTCACTTTGCTGTACAGCAGAAACTAACACAACACTTTAAAGCAAATATACTCCAAAAAAAATTAATTTAAAAAAAAAAAAAAAGGAAAAAGTGTCTTTGCAGATGTAATTAAGTTAAAGATCTTGAGATGAGATCATCCTGTGTTATCCAAGTGGGCCCTAAATCCAATAACAAGTGTCCTTATCAGGCACACCCAGAGAAGAACAGACACACAGAGAAGGCCATGTGAAGACGGAGGCGGAAGTGAGACAGATGTGGTCACAAAGAGACCAAGGGATGCCCGGAGCCACCGGAGGCCGGGTGCAGAAAGGAAACGCTCTCCCCTAGAGCTCCAGAGGAGAGTAAGCCCACCAACGCTCCCTTCAGACAGCCGGCCCCCGGGGCTGCACCGCCAGAGCTGCAAGAGAATTTCCATCGTTTTAGGCCACCTGATTTGTGGTACCTTGTTATGGCAGCCACGAAAACCTAATCCACCCACCACCCCCCCACCAGGCCTGGAACGTCCGTGACCACCAAGCTCGTCAGTCTTTCTGCCCCACTGTGACCCTCAGAAGCACCGTCCCTTCAAACTGAGACCCTCAGTCATCTTAAATCTCACTCCCCTAACACCCTTGAACGGCCACCCCGTGGCCTCCACACAGCGCACAAAGGACCCCGTAACTTGACCTTTCCTTCCCACTCTGGCCCGGGGGCCCCCTGCACGCCCCACACCACACCTCAGGCTCACAGCACAGCCCACGTTCCTCCTGGCCTGTGACCCCTCACACCACACCCTCAGCCCCCCCCCCCCCCACTGCTACGCACCCTCCAAGTCCACGGCTCAAAGTCTCCTCCTCTACCAGGTCCTGTCAAAAAGCGGGTCACTCCCACTTGTCTCCACACCACTTCGTACGTTCCCCTCGAATAACATGTGAAACACTGTATCCCGTATTTACAGGTCTGTCACTCCCTCCAGACCAGGGTTTCTCAACCTGGGAACCACTGACGTTTGAGTGCAGATAAGCCTTTGCTGTGAGGACTGTCTGAAGTACTGGAGAATGTTAGCGACGTCCCCTGACTTCTGCCTACCAGATGCCAGTAGCAGTTAACACACGTGCGCGTGCACGCACACGCATACACATGCACGCACACGCATACAGGCACCCATAACTGGAACAACCCCAAATGTCTTCAAACACTGCCAGTGTCCGTAGGGGGTCACCCCAGATGAAAACCGCTGCTCTGTATTGAAATCTTTGGGGGCCCAGGACCATATCCAATGCTCTCAGCGTTTGTTTACACTTTCATTCGTAAAATATATTTTGAGTCCGAGGTTTGGTCCAGGCACTGTGCTCAAAACCAGAGACAGAGGAGGACATACAAGTCTTAGGCCCTGTCCTCATGAAGCCACAGCTGGCAAAATGCCTACAAGGTGCTCAATAATAGTGACTGAATGACAGAATCCGTTTGGCATGCGTACATATAGTCATGCTTCCTTCGGAACATGGAAAATAAAACCCAGGGGCTAAAAGTTTTCTCCTCTTCTCATGCCCGAGCATTTCATAACTAAGGGAGATCCCTTTGTATACAGAATGCCATGTAAGTGTCACTCCCTGGAAGTGGGCAACTGGTACAGCTTGTGTGTTTGTATCTCCAGGAGACCTACCCATAAATAAAGGAGAATCTCAACCAAGAAAATGAAAACTAGACAGGCTCAATCCCCAACACAGCCCACAAAGGCCAGTGCCGGAGCTATGTGCACCAGAGGCCATGGACAGGGCTGAGAACCTTCCACCAAAAAACAGGACGACTAGAGTGCCTGAGCTTCCAGAGTATTCTTCCCTCTACCCAGGAGACACCACACAAGGTTCTGGCAAGCTCTGAGAAGATCAAATAAATGGCTAGCTGAACAGTCCCCGGCTCTCACAGAGGCACTGGGTGCCCTAAAAGGCAGAGTAGTTCTCATTGCCAGGGCAACACAAGGGTGTTTACCAGAAGCGGAGGCTGTGTACAGAGGGGAGGCCAAGTAAAGCTGCAAGAACAAATCAGGGCACACAAGTGCTTGGCCAAGATCTGCCTTAACGAGTCACTTTAACCTCTCTGAGACTCAACGTCCACTTGTACTGAATGAGGAAAGTGAGAGCGACCTACCTCTAAGCTCCCTTCTAGCTCTAAACACATCTGGTTTCCCCCCAGAATGGTACAGACCCACAGAATCTCCCTCTCCAAACAAAACGCAATAGGGATCTCCCTCCCTTCCCACCAAAACTCTTTCTGCCAGAAATAGAAACAAATAAAGGAGCCGTTTCCACATCCCCTCAGCTTCTGATAGGCACTCTGCAGAATTAAGCACCGAACAGACAAGATGCAGGTGATCTTTGTCTCTTGCTATATGCGTGAAGCCAGAGAGTAGGAGAGTTCTGGGAATGTATATTCTCTGGGAAAAAAGGCTCATGCTGTGATGGTTTGAGGGCGACAAAATATAAATGGGAAGTACTATGACAAACTTAGAATGCTTTCAGACACAAGAAATTGACAACTGGTCCAACAATGGTTTAAACCATGTGGACATCTCTTGTTTACCTAACAAGAAGTCCAGGGAGAGGTGGTCAAGGTCACTTCAGTAGCTTAACAATTTCATAAAGCCACTGAATCACCTCCTCTCTTCATCCATAGGCTCACGACCTCATGGTAACAAGACAGGTGCCCTAGCTCCAACCATCATATCCTCATTAATTTTCCAAAGACAGGAAGCTAAGGAGCTATCAGGGCATTAAGAGAAGCCACTCTCTCCCTTGCCTGTACTTTTTTCAGCAAGGAAAAATATTCTTCTTCAAAAAGTCACAAAGCAGATTTCTATTAAATCTCTTTAGCCAGAATTCAGTTATATGCTCACCCCAAGCTGCAAGAGAGGCTAAGAAAGTGGGGATCTGGCTTTAAAATATTTATTTTTATTTATTTATTTTTTTCTGTGGGAAGCAAGTAGGGGAAACAGGGATAAGAATGATGGTAAAGTAGCCAACAAGGCATCTGGCACATACAACCATACCCAGCACTGCGTAGGGAAATGCTTAACAACCAGCTTTCAAAAGAACTAAAACAAAACAAAAACCCCTAATGCGTAGCATTTGCCAATTTCCTTGGTGTAAATACTCCCTTGATGCCAAATTTCAAGTCACCAGCATGATATTAACCAGCTCACAAAATTCCTGAAATTTTAATAATCAGCTGGTACCACTGAATTGATACCTCAACATTTGGTAAAAATTAAGTTTACAATGCTCCTTCCACATTCAAAACACTCTAGATGACTAGGTATTATTCTCTCCAGCTCATAGGTGAAGAAAATGACACAGCACCCCAAATCACACAGCTTAAGTGGCAGGGCTGGAATGCTGACATAACAGCCCTAACCCAACCTCATCACAGCTTTGACAGGTTACAGGTGCCTATACCTACACCTCAAGATCCCTCTGCCTAAACCTCAGCTAAAGGGGCTCTAGCTTGGTTTGGAACCACAACAAAGATGCACTCCTGTAAACCCAATCAAAGTTACCTAGTAATTATTAAGTTATTTCCTCCAATGACACTGGTAGTGCACATTTATTGTTACAGTGGAGAATACAGATTAGTGCAAAAAAGAAAATAAAAGTCACCCCTACACCCATCCTCAAGAGAGAGCAATTGTCTACACGTGGGTGATAATCCTTCCAGATTACGCAGACATATATTTTTAAAGTAGAAATCATGCTATTGGGTAACATAATGACACTCTTCTTTTTAATGTAAATTTTTCAAAACAGAGAAATAGAGAGGACTGTATCATGAACTCCCTTGCTGCCATCACCCAACTTCAGAAATCCTCTAAAAACAATGAAAAGTCCAAGTGTTTCCACGTTCCCTTCTCAGACTGGAATGTGTAGGAGGTAGGCGCCTCCCTCCACACATCCCTTGGATTTCTCCCCTGCCTGGCCTTCCCCACTCAGACTCGGAGGTCAGCCCTTCTCCAGGCTTAGTCCACCAGCTCCTTTCATCGCTGCCCAGAGAACACTCGGGAAGGTAACCCGTAATCATGCTCACTCTTCTTATGGGTCCCTCTACCTTCTCTAATTCCTAGTCTGTCAAGAAGCCTCACAGCTGGGGCTCAGAACCTCATTAAAGGAGAGTTTCAGAAGAAATACATCACAATTCTTTGGAATTTCCAACTTCCATTTACTCCATTCTCCCACCTCTGCTTTATTTTCACCTGGATGGATACACACCCCTGAGAGGCATTGCTAACTGGTTCAGCTAAAATCCTAGGGCTCTGTTCATCCTCATTTTCTCCCACTTAGTGCCCACCCAAGGCAGTCTGCCTTCCAGACCTCACTTCCTGGTCCTCTGTCTTCCTAAGGAATCACATTTTATCTCTACAGGTGCCAGCCTAAGTGAAATATCCGACAGGCTAAAGGATAGTGGCTGCACCCCAAATTAACAGCTTTACATGAGTCCCCAAAGAGCCTAGTTGAAAGCCCAGGCCCAAAGTCAAATATAAGCTCTGTAGCCCCCAACAAGTTCAAAGAACATGCTCATGGGACAAAGCAAGAACTGCTCCCCTGAGCCCCAAGTTTAGCCAACTGCACACAGAAGGGAGCTGTGGATATTTCAAGCCCAAGGCACGGAATTCTAGTCTGCCATAAACCATGTACAGCTGACAGAAAACAAGCCTATGCTGGGAACCATGGGTATTAGAACAGAACTTCATGGGGGACAGTAGCTAAATGCATTTGCACTATACTAACACTTTGAATAGTGTATTTGTCTAAAGACTCCAACACATCAAATAGTGGGGAGCAGGTAGGAATAAGAGGGGAGTCTGGCTTACAGTGGTCGCTATAGGTAAAGACACAAACTAAAGCAGTGGCTTTCAAAACTTCATGTGTTTGGGAATCACCTAGAAAACGTGTTTAAAATGCAAATTCCTCAACCTCCTTCCCAGAAATTCTGACTCAGCAGGTCTGGGGTGGAGGCGGGCGCATTATGGCGGCATTTTTAAGGAGCATCTTTGACAATGCTGCCGCAGGTGTTGGCAGCCCCTGAGAAATGACAGCCACTTGAGTTCCTCCACCACAAAGTTTTTGTGGCAACACTCCTGTGAGCAGTGGAAGAAGCAGGGCCTCTGACCCAGTGCTTTTTACACTGGTTCTGGCCTAAGAGTCTCAGGAGGAATCAGTTAAAAACACAGAGGTCCCTCCCAAACACTGCTACTCAGGGAGGTCTATGATGGGACCCTGGGGCCAGCCAATTCATCTCAGGGGGAAGCTTTCTCCCTAAACATCTCTGTCTTTTGGTGCCCCCAGGCAACTGGTCAACCTGCCCTCTCATCCCGGGCAACTTCATCGACATCCTCCCTCTCAGAGGTTATTAAGAAACAAATTTTCACCGCCCCTCCCCCCAACCTCCCCAGCTGTCACTAAAACAAGCATTTAATGTTTTAAGGGTTTTAGATGCTAACAAGAAAACAGGCGTTACCAAAATAAAACAAGCATTGGGACAGTTAAGAGTTATAAATACTCATAACTGCTCATTAAGAGTTCTGTCTGCATTTTATTCATTTCTTCAAGAACTATTTACTGAGCACCCAGTCTCATCCCAGGCACTAGGCAGTTCACAACTGTGGACGCCACAGACAAGCCCCTGCTCTCCTGCAGCTTACATCCTAGTGTGGAAGGAAGACCAGGGAGAGGATAAGGATCCTAATAAGGGAATTTCTGACAGTGACAAGCACCACAAAACATATGAACACAAAATAATGAACTAAAAAGGATAAGAGAAGATGGGTTACAAAGAAGGCCTCCTTGCCGGATAGTCTCTGTAAGTAAATGACAGGAGACATGACCGCAAGGGACAAGATCCTAAACACTAAGGAACTGGGCCTGGTAGGAGAGAGGTGGCCAGTGGTCCCACCATACAGCCAGGAGGTGGCTAAGCAAATCAGGAAGGGGCCAGATCTCCAAGGGCAGGGTCTTGTGGATGTTACAATATAATGAAGCCCCGGGGTCATTTAACAAGGGAGGGGTTATACTAATAGTAGCTGGCCTGTACTAAGCACCGTTGGCATGCCAGGCACCATTCAAACCTCATTTTATCTTCCCAGCAACCCCGTGAAGTAGGAACAAATAAGTAGGAACCCCCCACCCCCGATTCCACAGGTCATATCTGAGTCAAAACAGGCAGTGATAGAGCCAGACCGCAAAGCCAGGTGGTCTGGCTACAGGCAGTGGTTGTGGAAGTGACCAAGGGGCAGATGAGCGGGGCCTCGAAGGCCTAGTTCAGTAGGGAGTTTGAGTTCTATTCCAAGTGGGATGGAAAGCCACTGGAGAGGGGCTGAGACTTTCTGACTCGTTCCCTTAGATCTAAGAGAGAGGACAACTTCTGGGGAAAGCCCACCGTACCCTGGCTGAGCTGGCTGCTAGACCAAACTACTGCAAATTCAGCCACACAGAGATGTCTAACCCTGCCCTGCCTGGGTTGGAAAGAGCTCTCCAGCCCCTGCAGAATTGGATGCCACCTTCTCTCTAGGTTAGTATCTCAAAGTGGGGCCCTGGACCAGCAGCATTAAATCACCAGGATCTTGTTAGAAATGAAAATTATGGGGTCCCACCTCAGCCCTACTGAATCTGAAAAACTCGGCCATCTGTTTTTAACAAGCCCTACAGGTGTGACACATTATCTGCATGCAGCCATCCCCACCCCCATACCCTCCCAAATCACGCTCTACTTGTCCTTGGGCAGCCTCCGCACTGCACACCAAGCCATCCTCCCCTCTGGACCCTACTGGCGGGGTTCTATGGCTCCTGATGCCTAGAAATCTCACTATTGCCCCAACCTACTTTTCTAACTAATTTGATTTCCTAAAAACATTGACTATTCAGCTATTTAGGCCTCTTCTACCCTGGAAGTAAAACTTCTCTTCGTTTCTACTTCTAGAGTTTAATTCTGCTTTCAGCCTTGTAGCCTCCAAAGTAGACAGCAAGGATAATTTCTGCCTTAACCTAGACTTGCCCTAACACCCCTCAGTCGCCAGATTTCTCTTTATTCATTCAGTCCCACTCTCATTTATAAATTCCTACAAGTATCCACGCCCTCAGCATCCTAGGAACTAACTGCACTTGGTGCCAGGTCCTTTAGGGACTCCTAAACAGCTCTCATCCCTGCCCTCATTTCTGACCCATTAGTGGGGGGCTGGGGGCAACATGCAAATAAATACCTAATTACAAATTATCTACTTATACTAGAAAGGCCTGTGAGGAGGCCGCTGGGCTGAGACCTGAATGACGAAGAAGCAGGTCTGACGGTAGTTTAAAACAGCAAATGTTTGCGTGCTGAATCCATGCCATACTCTGGTCTAAGTGTTTTATGTTTATTATCCGTATAATCTTCCAACAGCCCTAAGGAGCAGGTAGTATTCTCATCCCGACTCTACAAGAGGGGATACTGAGGCACAGGGAGAATAAGGAGTGTATGTAAACAGCAGAGCCAGGATTCAAAAAAAGCACACTGGCTGCACAGCCTACCTACCCTCCTAACCACAGGATTCAGTGATGAGAGCAGGGTGGAACGGTGCGGGTGCGGGTGCAAAGGCAGAGTAGCACATGTAAGAGCCCTGGGGCAGAGAAAAGTCAGACTGAAGCAGAAAGGAAGTCGAAACTGGGGAGCGGCATTGGACTGGAAATATATTTGGGGAATGGATGGGACAAGATGTGCTGACAGGTGTATTACGGGGCGTAAGGGCGAAGGAGGCATCAAGGAGAACTCACAGTTTTCTGGTGCCCTATTTTCAAGGCTTGAGGACAGAGGGTAAAGTATTATAACACAAGACAACCCTAAAGTCCTGTGGAGCGCTGAGGCACAGCAAGCTCTCAAATGAGCGGACTCTGTCGATCAAGCAGGTTAAAGCTTCCAGTACCCCCCCCCACCCCACCCCCACTTCTCTACAGGAGGTCTTCATTCAAGGGTCCCATCCTGTCCCCCGGGAGCTATTTTCCAGAACACTATTAGCCCGGGTTAACAGCAGTAAAAGCTGCAGCTCCAGTAATAAGAATAGCTTTACCAGGAGGAGGGTTTTTCTCACAAAAATGTAATGCATTTAGAACCAGGGTTCTCAAGTTTTTCTAAACAGCACAATGATACTAATTTACAAATGAGAAGTGATGCAGCTTGCCCGAGGCCACACAAATGCAAAGAGGCTGAACCAGAATCCAAATCCGGGTCTGCCTAACTTGGAAGCCCACACTTCCTCCATTAAATCGGCATTTCCCACAGTGTGGGACAGGTCTCTCTGATGGAATACACCAGTGGTTTTAGATGAACTTTTTAAAGTTTTAATACTTATGGTCTTGTTTCAATATGAATAATCATATATATGTGTATGTAACATCAAATAAATAAAAATTTTAAATGAGATATATCCATGACTTGATATGAATTTATATATATATATATATCTCACATCAAATCCATGACTTCTTGTGTATTACTGCCTAAGAAACAGAAAAAGTTTCCTAAAAGTTAAAGAAAACATTAGAATAAAAGTACAGGTGATAGAGGGATAGGAGAGAAATCCTGAGGCGACACATAAATAACTGAAGCTTGTGAAACACTGCTCGCCACAGCACCGCCCAAGAACAGCCAAGCGCCTGTTCCATGTTGTATTCAAATCTAGCTACAGCCACACATAACTCTGACTCTGCTCCAGAGGGATAAAATGTTGGTTGCCTCTGGGGCAAGGGAATAACATCAGAACAACACAATTTAGCATAAATCATCCTTAGCACAGTACTGGTCTTGACATAAGATACTGTTTTGGTCATCCAACTCCTCTGCTGATTCACCACACACCTTAAGTCAGGTAAGCTTTCCTGGGCCTCAGTTTCACTTTGTCCAAAGGAAGTTACAAAAAGCAGGCTCTAAGGTCACTTCTGGTTTTAGAGTTCCATAAAATGTCATAAAGACCCTAAAATCCAAAAGTATTTTTTTCCAGAATCATAGAGGCCTCCAACCCTTGAATGAGTGTCGACCTGAGGAATAAATGTTAAATAACCCCACAAGGCATCCCAGGCCCCCATCCCTTAACTGGGGAGATGCTATCAATTATGCTGCCCTCTGGAAAGATGTGACAAAAGACATTAATTACAAGATGATAAAGATCAGCCAATGTCCCTGTCCCCACCAAAACTTTAAGAATTTTCTGCCACAAATGTTTAAGTTATTAACTTTCTTTATACTTGGTTGTTAGTGTTTGTTATTTCGTCTGTAACAATTAACTTTATTCTGGGTGGCAGTAGCAGGGAGAGAAATGGGTAGGGAAGAAATCTGCAAAATCTCATCAAACGCCTATCCTCATATTAAGCCTCTGCTGGGAACCACCTGTAAAACCTTCCAAGCTTCGATGTGAATTACTCCACGGATGTTCGAACATGTTCAATATGCTAAACGTCTAAAAGAAGTCATCACTCCTTATCTTTCAGAAACATTATTAACAAAACAGTTTAACCAGAACAAGCATTCTTCCTTTTTTATTGAAATAGATACATTCATCAAAAGGGAAGTCTTAAGGACCCTCCCGGCCTTCTTTACAAAGCCCCTTCTGAGATGTCAGTAGGCCTGTAAACTTTTAATAGAAGGTTTTTAGGTTCCCAGAAAGAGAAGTTTTGAACTGTGCTCACTACATGTTTAGCTGAAGACAACAGAGGATGGGTGGGCTGCAGCTGGCAAACTCAGAAAGCACAGCTGGGTAGCAGGTGATCTTAAAAAAAAAAAAGCAAATCCCTGGGCAAATTGCGTAGCCAGGGGTGATCATTATAACTGGAGAGTTGTTACATAATTACTTGTTAACTACTAACAAACATATACAAGGCTTCAAAATGCCACGGTTACTCTAGCCATCGAAGTTAGTGTATCTAGTGCAAGAGTCAAGGTTCCTCCAATTAATTTCATTCATAGAAACAAGCAATCCCAGGACCTATTCCCTTCCAAGGTAACCTGACTGCCTTTACATATACAAAACAGCCTCCAGCAATTAAGCCCATCGCCTCTAGGGATGAAAATCAGTGTTTCCCTTTTATATTGATTTTTAAAGGGGAGAGGGGAGACAGAATTACGTTGCAAGAGCTAAATATTCATCACCTCGACAAAAACGACTTCCACTCCAAACTGGAAAATTTGAACAGAAAAGGTCTTCCGCCACCCCACCCACACCCGTCCCTGCTCAGCCGGCGCAAAACCCAAGACCTGTGTCGGATGCACTGCATTTCAACATTTTTCAAAAAGTTTACGAGGCTTTACCGAAGCGGCGGGGAGAAAAATAACGCAGGCAAAAGCCGGGGAGAGGGAGCAGGAGGGTTTCCGCAGGGAAGAACCGGGTGAAGCGCCCGGCTGCGCCGTGCAAGGCCCGGTAACGGGGAAGCGACCCGGCACCCGGAGAGCGAGCGCCCCCGTGGCGCGCGGTGACTGACAGCCGCTCGGTCTCCACCGCCGGGGGTCCCCCAGCCCCCCAGCCCGGCCCCCGCCGCCAGTCCCCCTGCCCACCCTTCCCCCGCAGCGCCAGCGATGCCCGCTGGGCCAACTTGGCCCCGGGTCAGCGCTGCGGAGCGCGGCCCCGGTTGCCGGGGAGGCCGCCGGCGCCCTTACCTCCTTCTGCTTGGGGTCCTGCGGGTAGACGTCCGGCGGCCCGAGCCGGGGGCGTTTCAGCGGTCTCTGCTCATAGCTGAGAAGCCCGAAGGCGGCCATGATCTCTCATGTTAACCGGCGAAATGAATGAGAGTTGGAGCTGGAGCAGCCGCCTCTGAGCACCAGGGAGCAGCACTTTGCAGACAGACTCCCTCGCCCCCTCCTCGCTCGCTGTGGCGCTGCAGGCAGGAATAAAGCAGCTTGGATGCTGCCGCTGCCCCGCACGCGGACACGCACTGATGGGGGCAGCCTTCGGCGGGCACCCTGCTGCGCTGGAGCCCCGGGACGCACCGCCAGCGGAGGGGCTGGACGTCCGCCTGGGTCCTCCGAGGCGCCTGCCTCCTGTTCCCCACCACCCTGTCCCCAGGGGGAGGAGCAGCTGATGGGAACGTGTGACTTTTTTCACCAATGGACCTAAACCCACCCCAGCCGGGCGCAGGGTGGGAGTGGGGGAGGGGCACGGGGGGGGGGGGGAAAAAACTTTTCTTGGCGCCCCAGGCAGGTGGCTCGAGTGCTCGCCCTAGGCGAGGGTGGCCCGCCTACCCGAGGAAGAGACTGCGGAGCGGCCCGCCCCCGCCCCCTCTTCTACAGCAGGGACCCTTCCCCCGCCGCCACGCGCCCCGCAGACCCCGCCACCTGGGCGCGGACCCGGCTGGGGAGAAGGGGAACAGGCCTGGAGGGGATGGGGGCGACAGGGATGCGGACGGTGGGGAAGCGGCCGGTGCCTCCTAGACGCCCGCCGGGCTCCGGTGGCGCATCCGCGGCTCCGGTCCCCTCGGCGGCTCCGGGCAGGCGCCGAGGCGCGCTGCTAGCGGTCGCAGCGGGTGGAGGGGGCCGTGCTCACGGTGGCTCGGGGCCGACTTAACCCTTTGCTGCCCCTCCAGGGGCTAGGGAAGTGGGGGTGGTGAGGAGGGCTGGCAGCGAGTGCCGACGGGGGCAGCTAGCCCGCGGGCATCTCGGGCTCCTCCAACCTCCGGCCCCCCCCGGCCGCGCTCCTTCCCCCCTCCCCCCGCCCCCAACAGTTTACCTGTTGGTCCCCGGCTAGTGGTCAGGGGCCGCCAGCCGCGGCGGCACTTTGGCGGCCGCAGCCTCCACGATTCGGGTTGGGATGGGGCGGAGGGGGGGCGGGGGGGGGGCGACTGGATTTGATCTGATTTGTAAGGTATCAGTCTCGGCCGGGCGAGCTCCGGGGACGCCGCGAAGTTTGCCACTGTCTGGGGGCGGCGGGCGACGCCGGCTCGCCGCCGCCGGCGTTCTCGCCCCCACGGCCGGGGAGCGCGAGCTTCCGAGTTGGCGGACGGCGGCGCGGCGGCCGCACTGAGCATGCCCAGCTCGGCGGCCGGACCGCGGAGGAGTTGGCTGCGAGCGCGCTCCGATCCGCCTCTCCGGGTTTTCGCAGCTGCAGAGCGCACAGCCCGCGGGCCCGGGCGCCAGGGCTGGTCCTGGGGTGTATCTGGGCGAGGGAGGGGGCGCCCCCAGGACCCCTCTCCCGGCCGCGGGCTGCGCTGTCCGCCTCGACCTCTGTTAAGGTCGCTGTCCCCGTGGCCTGAGCCGGAAACCTTACCTGCGCCGGGGCGTGGGGGGGGGGGGGGGGCGGCGGGGGAGAATCCTCCAGGGGAGACCTCGGTGCTCCAATCCGCCCGCGCTCCCCGCTCGCTTTGGGGCGTGGGCACCCAGATGCTGGGCCACCTGCCGCGAGCCCTGCGAGACCGGAGCCGCGGAGGCGGGCCCGGTCTGTCCCGAGGGACCCCGCGGGAGGATGCGCCCGCGCTTGGCCAAGAATGATGGCTGCCATCTATGGAGCCCTCGCTTCATGCCAGGATCTTGACAGTAAAGGTCTCTGGTCCTTTAAAAAAACAAAACAAAACAAAACTTACAAGGTTTTACTGTACCCTTTTTATAGATAGAGAAATCGAGTCAGCTTAGGAAGGCCCGGTGACTTGCTCAAAGTCGCGAAGCAAACTCTGCCTGATCCCAAGTTTCTGATTTATTCTCCACGACTTGGAATTGGAAGGAGTGGGTTCCTGAACTGCCCTTGCCTGATAGGGTCAGGTTCCCCATACCTTGAGGAATTTTCTGACTCCTATTCCATCCTCCATAAGATGGTGCTAGCAGAATCTAACCCAAAGCCTTTGTATAGCACCAGGCACATAGTAGGTGCTCAGGAGATGCTGGCTAAATCTGATTATCTATCTACTTACCTCTGCTGACTTTAAGCAAGGGGGGCAGGGGGGTAGATAAGCCATCGCAATATGATAGGAGGCTAGTTCTTAACTCTTGACTCTGACCTATTAGCACTTCCCAAAGCAGCTGAGGCCAAGTCAGGCCCGTAGTTTTTGGATTCTTTACTCAATCTGAGCAAGTACTTTTAGAGAACAGTTACTTCCACCAAGAGGCATTTCCTGACCACCTTCTGCACCCTCCCCCAAGGACTTCTCTTCCACTAATACCTTGGGTGTAACTTCAAGGCTGAACTTGCCCTTGGGATGTAGGTATCTGTTAAATCTAACTTCCTTGCTTGAGAAACAGGACAGTTGTCTAACTTCGTTAGGAAAATTGTCAAACATACCAAAAGGCAGAAGAAGTGGCATAATGAACCCGCAAGTACTCATCTCCCATCTATGACGATTAGAAAAGTTTTGCCATTCTTGTTTAATCTCCCCTGCCCCTAACACAATGACACACACCGGAGAGGACAGTGTTGTTCACTGTTGCAACTTAGGCACACAGCATGGAACCTGGCATATGGTGGGCGCTCAAAAAATGTTTGTTGGCTGGTGGGACAGGTGATTGGGTGTGTGAGTGGGTGAGTAGGTGTGTGGCTGGGTAGATCACTGGTGGTACTATACTTTGGGGATCCTTGTGCTGACACGCTAGTCTGGTTGGGAGATGTAACCTAAATTCTTCCCTTGGAGTATCTAGATGACAGCCTCCAACTGGCTTCCACAAAGGAAAAACTTTTGAAGCACTCAATATTGTATCTAACCGTAAAGATTTTAAAATCAAAACAAATTCATAATGTGTCCCTAGTGCTTGGGTAAAAGGGAAAGGAAGCGTTCTCTCCCTGTTGGTCTCCCTTCTTAGTTCCTTCCCTTGTTTTGAGACGGTCTGGCATGGATGCTTTGGCCCTCTCAACATTTAAAAAAAAAAAAAGAGTGACAGCTTTAGTTCGCTGAGACACTTCCTCCAAAATCATCTTTTCGCTACATGGACTTCCCAAGGATGTTTGGTCCCCTCAGCCTGACATTTGCACTCTTCACAATCTACTGCCATCTACCAATCCAACTTTTTCTCCTTAATCCCTCGCCCCAGTTAGCTCTCACTCCTATTTCCAATATGAAATTCCCAGACCCTTCATTTTCTGATAGCCACCTAAGGACAGTCCTTAGAGTCTGGACTCCTGTATGAAGCCCACCCCAAACTCTTGAGGCACAAAATCATCCTTTAGTTCTTTCAGTACCCTAAGCACTTTTTTTTTTTTTTTTTCAGCAGGTTTATTGAAAAATAATTGACATCCATCACTGTGCAAGTTTAAGGCATACAGCATGATGCTTCAACTTACATATATTGTGAAATGATTACTGCAATAGGTTCAGCTAACATCCATCTTTTCATATAGATACAATAAAAAGGAAAGAAAAGAGGAAAAAAATTATTTTTGTGATGAGAACTCTCAGGATTTACTCTCTTAACAACTTTCCTATGTATCATAGAGCAGCGTTAACTATAGCATCACGTGGTACATTACATCCCTAGTACTTATTTATCTTATAACTAGAGGTTTGCATATTTTGGCCACCTTCCTCCATTCCCCCATCCCCCTATCCTCTGTTTCTGGTAATCACAAGTCCGATCTCTTTTTCTATGAGTTTGGTTTTGTTTTGATTTTGTTTCTAGATTCCACATATAAGTGAGATCATACAGTATTTGTCTTTTTCTGTCTGATTTCTCTCACTTAGCATAGTGCCTTCAAGGTCCATCTGTATTGTCACAAATGGTAGGATTTCCTCATTTTTTAATGGCTGAATAATATTCCACAACAGCTTTATCCATTCGTCCATTAATGAACACTTAGGCTGATTCCATGTCTTGGATACTGTAAATAGTGCTGCTGTGAACATGGGGGTACAGATATCTTTTCAAGTCAGTGTTTTCATTTCCTTTGGATATATTCCCAGAAGTGGTCATGCTCTTCTTTTAATACCTCATCATTTATTGGCATGCTTTCACACTTGCCACACAGACAGTCTTCTTCCCATCCCCACCATACCCTCTCACTCTCCTTCCATTCCAGAGCTAGTCTTTAAGCTCACTAAGGCCAATTAACACGGCTTAACATAAAGCCACAGGGTCTCTGCCGTGCTTGCATTTCCTTCACAGTGCCGGTTAACACAGCAGATAGGCACAGATTCTTGTCGAATAATGTGTCTCATTTGCTACTGTTCCTATAAGGGACATCTTATCTTTACCTGTCTAATGACTCTCCCCTCCCCGGGCCTGGGAAAAGTTTGCATAGAACATGAATTGATCAGAGAACACCAGAGGCTCCCCGGAGAGGCCCCAGACTAGCAAGAAGAGATGAGTTCAGATACCTGAGGAAGTTTAGGACAGCTGGTGAGGGAAAGGGACTGAAATGTGGCCAGAGAAGGAGGAATTACAGATCATTTACAGCATACAGGACTTTATCCCCCAAGTATGAAGCTAAATCTCTAGGGCTGCTTTTGTGGGTTATAAAAAGGGGTGTGACCCTTTTTCTTGCATCACATCCAAGGACTCCTCAAAGATCCCTCAGCAACAGGAACGTGCCTAGCTGCTTCTGTTCCTTCTGCAAGCCTTGGTTTTCAAAATTCTACAAGAAGTCCCTCATAGTTGGGACCTCTTTTGTGCTCTTGGACAAAGTCCCTTTAAGACAGCTCACGGCTGGCTTTCTCTCCCTACATTGGGTCTGAGGAAATACACAGATATCCTTTGCCTGTACATACTCTAGGGCAGGCATCTTCTCACCAGCCTTATCTCCTGGCCCCCATGGACACATTCTGCAAGCTACAGTTCTTTGCCTC
This sequence comes from Balaenoptera ricei, assembly GCF_028023285.1. NCBI lineage: Eukaryota > Metazoa > Chordata > Mammalia > Artiodactyla > Balaenopteridae > Balaenoptera > Balaenoptera ricei. The sequence goes on from NC_082642.1 coordinate 7,218,653, forward strand.
GAAAGATCTCAAGTCTGGGTCAGAGACCACTTCCTCAGGTTCTCGCAAACTGCAGCAGACAGATGTTAAATGCCCAGGCCAGAGGTCCCCTCAAAGCTCTTTTCATGACGCTTGAGGTGAGGAATAACATTTCTTGGGTGAAAGACAGAGACACAATCATATTTGCCGAGCGGATTTCAGAAAATGAGAGTAGAGAATGGCTAGGAGCCGAAGCAGGGTGTTGACCCTTCAGAAGCAATCGTCCTATTATCCCTATTTTACAGATTAACACTCGAGGCTCCGGAGGTGAAGTAACTGGTGCAAAGCCATTGAGTTAGCAAGTGGCAAAGCCAGGATGAAACCTAGATCCCTGTGACTCTCCAACCTACGCTCATTATTGTCAGTGTGCTACATGTATTAATTATCATTTACATAACACCTATAAAAGTGAACCTCGGAAGACAGGTCTGGTATAGGAGAAGCAAAACTCCCGACAGCTCACTCTGGCATATTGCATGCTTCCACTCAAGTGGAAAGAAGCAATTCTCAGTGTAGTGCCTGTAGGTGAAGTAATTAAAGTTGCTGGTTTTCCCCATGGGACTCATGCTTGTCCAGGTGTATGTATTACTGTGTTTTGTTAACAGATTGTCTAGAGGCAGTCTTGCCTATTTTCAGTTTTTCTTATATCCCCATTACATTTAAGTATATTTGTCCTGTGACTGCTTCTGAATCAAAAAAGAAAAAAATCCCCCCTTTCTTTCAGCCTCTTAAAAAAAAAAAAAAAGGAAAAGTGAGAATGACTTGAGAAGGAATAAGAATACAGAAAAGAAAAATGGAGGATTCATCTGGGGACATTCCAACGAAATGGAGTTTTTAATATAGTCTTTAGGCTCCTTAGAGAAATATAAATAACGCAGACATTAAGACTCCCTAAAGCAGCATTGACAATAGAATTATATTGCTAGCTAAATATGTACTTTTACATTTTCTAGTAGCCACATTAAAAAAATAAAAAGAAATAGATGAAATTAATTTTAGTAATACTTTTGTTTAACCCAATATAACCAAAATATTGCATTTCAACATGTGGCCAATCTTTTTAAATGTATTAATGAGATATTTTACACTCTTTTTTTTTTTTTTTCTACTAAGTCTTAGAAATCTGGTGTGCAATTCATACTTACAGCACATCTCATTTCAGATCAGCCATGTTTCATGTGTTCGGCTGCCACATATGGCTAGCGACTACCATATTGGTCAGCCCAGCTCTAAAGGGATGTTTCAGTCCTAGTGAACCTGTAACATGTGGGATCTTAGTAAAATCACTGAGGAAGCAGGGGAGTTTCCAAATTAAAAGAACAAAAAGTCATGGAAAGAATAAAACAGGAGAAAGGTGAAGAAGTAAAGAAGAAAAGTAAAGGCAACTTGGGAAGACAGTAGATACCCAAAAAGCACTTAGTAGCTCAACAGACAGAAGTGTCAGGGAGGCAAGGACATAGAAAGAAAACTCTGGGGACTGAAAATCAAAGGATGAGATAAGAGAGTTTTGAATTACAAAGCTGAGCCAATGACATGTCTAAAGATTTAACCTCATTCACCAGAAAAATGGTGTCTGCCACATTTACAAAAAGAAGGACGGCTGGTTGATTTCTGGAGAGGGACCGTGGGGCACAAATGCAGGGCACTGTCTAGGTCACATACTCAGCTTTTCAGCACCAGAATCTTATTTTGTTCACTCACCCAGAGCTGTTCAAAGCTCCACAAGGCAGACAAATGCTAAACAGACTCAAGAAAGAGTGCAGTAGAAAGTCAGAATGCTGGTTTATTGACACACAGGAATAGCCCTTTCCAGGGACTGAAATAGGTGTAGCGCCTTACTCGGATCACCCGCTGGCTAGTTTTCAAGCTTGTTGTAAAACCGAATTTGTAAGCAGGGTTTTTTTTGGTAAGCATAAAATTAAAGCAAGGAGAACTGGGTAATCTCTGAAGAATGTTCACAGAGTGCCCTACAGTAGAATTCACCTCCCTTGTGACACGAATGGGAAACATGCCACACCTCAGCCCAGTGGTGCCTTTGGTGGATTGTTACTGACCAATGCCTGTATTATTTACTATATAGCAGAGGTTCCTGGTGGTCCACAAACACAGTTTTGTGGTGTTTTTCAGGTTTGTTTGTTTTGTGTTGGGCTTGCACAGTGACTTCTGGACTCTAGAAAAACCTGCCTGAACTGGGTCCACATTCTCAAGTGACACCAATCTGTTGGTGCTGAGGCAGACCTGCCCATTTGAGCATGGCCTGTTGTCATAGCCCAAACTGAAGGTGGCTTACCTGCCTGGCTCCTGTAGCTCATGAGACTGAGATCCCTATTATATGGGGACGTCTGCTAACCAGGCCTAAATTCAGACTTTCCTGTTGAGAGAGAGACACAGAGAGACACATACAGAAAGAGAGATTCATTTTCAGTTACGTGATTCTTCAGTTACTGCTTTCTTATTGTTAATTAGTCAAAGTTCCAGTCTTCATCGTCTCTTAGTTTCAGATTACTACTCATCTGTTAGGATGGTTCACATCTGATGAAAGTGAATCTTACAAACCTATATTTATTAATGATGAAATATTTCAGTTCTCAGAGAATTATTTCTTTTCCCCGTTCTAGGGACATCCTCTTGTACTTCCTTATATATCTGCTACAGTCACACAGAGCAAGACAACATGGAAAATATATTCAGTGGCAGAATCTGTAATATTACACCAGATATCTTGACAGATTGCAGTGATGAACTAAATTAACAGGATCAAATTTCATATAAGTATAAACTCTTCCTCCATCTATTGGATGTATTAAAGACAGTTTGGTACCTACTATTCCAAAGTTTAAATTCTAAGCAATAAAAAATAAATGCTGCCAACTCTTTGGTCTCATTTGGGGAATAGTAGTACACACATCAATTACATGAATCCTTTATATAATAGCATTTTTAAATTAATATTGCTAAACCATTGCCCAACATTCTCACCACTGTGCCTTTTTCCAAAGATGTTAACAAATAGTAAAATTTAGCAATTTGATTTGCATCTTCCTTCACTTCTGCTCACCCTCTGACAGAGTTGCTGTCAATCAGCCAAAAATGTCAGCAAGAAGATGGAAGAAAAGAAGCAGAATTCCTGCTTAGACTTCAAACCAGAAAACAAGGGCTTGACTAATCTAGAAGTAACCACAAATTATTAGATAAAGTCAATGGCTCAGGCTCCTTCTGCCTCCCCAGTGTACTTAAACTTGGTCCTCAGCAATTCTCCTTCTCTCCTCTCCTCCTTACTTGCTAGTCTCTACTCTCGTCTTCCAGTGGTCTGGACCAGTTCATCCCTAAATCTGTACGGAGAACTTCCTGGACCTGGATCTGGATCTGGAGCCTAGAGCATTCGTGAATCCTGAATAAGCAGGTGGAATTAAATCACATACTGGCTCAATGTTCCCCACTAGGCCAAGCCAGTAGATCTTTGGCTGCATCCATTTGGGAAGAGTTATGATCAAGAAACTCCATTTGCTTAGCACATGTTTATTGAGTATCTATTATGCACCATGTACGCTAAATGTTGGGGATACAACAATGATATGACTGAGTAGATTGCACTTCCAGAATATAGAAGAGACAGATAAGGAAACAACCACACAAACTAGTATAAAATTGCAACCGTAACAAGATCTTCAAGGAGAAGGACATGAGTTCTGAGGTTCTGGAAGGGGGATTTCCCATGGAAGAAATGCTTGGGTTGAGATCTAAAAATTGAATAGGAGTTAACTGGGCATAAAGGAGGGAAGAATGTTTTAAGTAGGAACAGCTTAGGCAAAGACCCTGTTGCTAGTAGGACTGAAAGAAAGCCAGTATGCCTGGACAGGGGAAAGAGAGGAGAGTCTGGTGTGAAGTGAGGCTGGGAGGTGGAGAGGACCACAGAGAACAGTGTAAGTTATTGAGGAGTTCTGTCTTTCTCCGATAGGAAATGGGAAGCTATTTAATGGCTTTAAGCAGAATTGTGTCACAATCGGATTTATATGGTGAAGAGATCACTTTGTCTGCAATATAGAACCTATATTGGAAGGGAAGTGGTCAGAGTAGAGGGGGTGGACCAGTTAGTAGATAATTGCAAGCTCAAGCAGGAAATGATGGTTACTTCTATCAGGCTGACAGTGGTAGTGGTGGAGATAAGGGAGCAGATTTGAGTGATATTTGAGAAATAAACTGAAAGAATTTAGTTATGATCACATATGGGGTGTGAGATTGAAGAGATAGTCCAGAATGATTCCTAGGTTTCTGGGTTGCTGAACAGGATTGATGGAGATGTCAGTCACTGAGAAAGAGAAACTGGGAGGAGAGCCCTGTTTCTGGTGCTGGGAATAGGGTGGTAGGTACAGCAAGAGTTTAATTTTGGACACGATGATGAATATGAGGTCACATGGTAGGCAGCCTCTGAAATGACTCCCAATGATACATGACTCTTGGTATTCACATCCTTATATAATCCCTTTCTCGTGTGTGGCTAGACCTGGTGGTTTGCTTCTAAAGAATAGAATAAGGCAGAAGTGATGGGATATCACTTCTGAGATTAAGTTACAAAGAGACCGTGACTGCTATCTTCCCCTCCCTTTCCCTCTCCTCTCTCTCTCTCTGAATCCTCACTCTGGGGAAAGCCAGCTGTCATACTATAAGCAGCCTTACGAAGAGGCCCCAGGGTAAGGAACTGATGTCTGTGAGCAACAGCCAGCGTGGATCTGAGACCCACCAACAGCCACATGAGCGGGCTTAGAAGTGGGTCCTCCCCTATTTGAGCCATGAGCTGACTGCATCCCCGGCCAACACCTTGATTTCAGCCACCTGAGAGACTCTGAACCAGAGGATCTCACTACCCACACCTGGATTCCTGACCCACAAAAACTATGAGATAATAAACATGTGTGGTTTTAAGTGGTTTGTGGTTTGGGGATAATTTGTTACACAGCAATAGATATTTAATACAAATGACTTAAACAGATAAGTATTTTACATAAAAAAATATGTTAAGTTGTGGGATTTCCCTGGCAGTCCAGTGGTTAAGAATCTGCGCTTCCACTGCAGGGGGTACAGGTTCGATCCTGATTGGGGAACTAGGATCCCGCATGCCACACGGTGTGGCCAAAAAAAAAAAGGAAAAAAATATGTTAAGTTGAAAATTAGATGTCATAGGTCAGGAGCACTAAAGATATAAACTTGATATTCATGCACACTGAGAAAGTATGAAATGAAGGAGGAGAGATTATTGAAACAAGTCTTGAGGATCTCCATAATGTACTGGCAAGTAGAGATAGATGAGCTTGCAGAGAAAATAGAGAAGGGACAGCTGCAGAGGTGGGAAGAAAGCCAGGAGAAAGTTGAATCATGGAAGTCAGTAGCAGACATTGTTCCCCCAAAGTAGGGAATGGTCAAGTAAGAGAAATACTGAAACACTGTTCTTAGTATGAAAGTAGTTCACAATTCCAGCAAAAGCTTATGGTAGGACTGGAAGACAGAATGGTATGGATTGAGGTTGGGAGATACAGAAATGGAGACAGAAAACTCTCTACAGAATTTGACCTCTAAAGGTGAGAAGGGAGATCAATTAGTAGCTGGAAGTGGATTATGATTGTTATTTTGTTTTTAAATGAGAAGACGTATAAAGAAAATAGGAAAGATTCAGGCCAGAGAAAAAGGAAAATACAGGAAAGAAAAAAGAAATAGTAGATAGTGTAAGCTTCCTAGAAGGCAGAAGGGGATTCTCCTCAGATGGGAGGTGAAATAGCTCTGCTATTAGAACAGGCGAGAAGGACCCACAGGACAGCTACAGAAATACTCAGGATTAAGAAAGTTTCTATGCGAGAGCTCCTACTTTCTCTCTAATATAGTACGAGGAGGTCATCTGCTCAGGGAAGAAAAGAAGGAAGGTTGGAGGCTTCAGGAAAGGAGAAAGGTTTGAGACAGTCACTGTGGAAAACAGGAAAGAGATAGACCTGTAGTAAGTTTTTTGTGTAGTGTGAGGACTTGTTAGAAGTTAATGACCTTGAACTTACAGTAGAATCAATCTGCCTCACCGGGTGACGCTCAGCTGCTTGGATGCAGGCACAGAGAAACAGACAGTTGGGTTCAGAAGTGCAGACAAATGCAGGCAGCGGAGGGACAAGGAAGTCTGGGGAGTAGAGATGTAGGGCAGAGACGGGAGTCTAGAAATATTGTTCATGAACTCCCATCATAAGGGAAGTAAAGAAAGAGGAATGTTGATGAATTGAGAGATAGCAGAGGACAGACAGTGCCAGTGATGCTAAAGAAGAGCTGGTGCGAGAGCAGTAGAATAAACACTGGGAAGCAGGGGAGGTTATAGTCAAGTAGAAGAGTGCTCAGATTGATAATTTTGGAGGAGCAGCATTACAGGTAATGATAATATCCAGGGACTTTCCATGGGAGTGGGTGGCCAAAGTGGAGAGGAAATCACTGGAGGTGAAAGGAAGGTGAGCGCCTGAGAGACCACAGTGTTGGATAGGCCACCCACCTGGACACTGTTGTCATGCAGACTGATCAAGGCTTGGGGGTAGGGAACAAGCAACTGGCTTGTCTCATGGAGTGGTGGGCTTTTTGCCCATTGCCAATGTAGAGAATGAATGAGAGGACATTCCCCCCCCCCCTCCCCGGTGGATGACAGCAACAACAATGGGTGAAGCAGAAAATCTAAATGGCATGAGTGCAAAGAAGCAGGGTTTTAACAAGAGAGTGGAAATACAATATTGGGGAGTAAGAGAGAAACTGTGGAAGACACTGCTTGTTCTCTGCCTGATATCTTTATCCCTTTTCTTCCTTGCTAACAAAGTCCTGATTTTTATCTGGGGTGCAATATGCCAGCAAATATAGATTCCCTTCCTAGATTCCCTTGTATCAAACAGTGGCCATGTGGCACACTTCTAGCCAAGGAGACCTAAACTTAATTTCACTAGGGAATCTGAGAATGTTTTTGCTTTCCTGATGCAGGCACCATCCTTTAGCTCCTTCTCTCTTCATGCCTGGAATTCAAACGTGATGGCTGGGCTGCAGCAGCCATATTGTGACCAAGAGGTTATAAATATGCAGAAAAGGCAAAGATAATCACAGAGCTGTAAGTCCAGGTTTTGACTGGCCACCAAACTAATACCAGCATCCACCTACATCCAGATTTCTTATATTATGAAGAAAGATGAACCCTACTTCATGAAGCCAGTGTTAGTAGAATTTCTATTATTTGTAATAAATTATGGAAGAAAACAGTAACCACATGAGAGGGCTCTCAGGGATGAGGACAGCTTCAGCAAAAGAGGAGGCAGAAGGTGAGGGAGTGTTATAAAAGAAATTGTGCAGGTAGGGCAATTTGCTAGTTACGGAGAAAGGATTCAAGAGGCCAAGATGGAAGAGAATGAGAAAGAGGGGAGGACTGCAAGCCTGGGACAGAAGGATGTACAAAGGTTCGTGAGAATGATGGTGGAAGTGGATCAATTGACCATGTAGGCATGGAGGTGGAAGTTGCACTTTGGACCTTGACCAATGAAGACAGAAATGAAAGGCATAATGGATTTGATCTCCTAGACTCTTTGAGGGCAAAAACCTGTGTTACCTTCCTGGAGGGATCACCAGGTGTGTGAGTGGGGCTATCATCTTTCCGCATCCTGAGTTAGGCAAGAAAAGAGAAATGTCATCCTTTTGGCCCCTCTAGAGAATCAACATGCAGATTCAAAGCTGCATAATAAAACCTGGATTCCCTCCAGATCTCACCGGGGGCAGGAACAGAAGCAGCCCTGGGGAGGGGGAGGGAGTGTGGTCCACAGGGCCTGCCAGGGCTGGGTGAGGGAGGCATTTTGCCCTCTCCTCTGGTAATTGGCCCACAAAGGTGGTTATCTCCCTCAGGAGGGTGGTGTTCCCCTTGCCGAGCCCTCAGAGTCCCAAAGCAGAGTGACAGCATGTGCCTGGTGGATCATCCACGTTGCTATAGCAGCAGGCTTGCCCCTGGAGCCATGGGTTCATGGCAAAATGATCAGGCCTCTCTTAAAGGTTTCTGATGTGGGTTTGACCAGGCTGCAGGCCAGGTGGGCAGACATGAAAGCCTGGAGTCAAGAATAATCAGGGTAGGAACTTTACCCCAAACAGTCAAAAGCCTAAAGAGTCTGAGAATGAGTATAAGCTAAATGCAACTGAGACCCAGGGGTCAAACAGAAGAAGCATAATCCAGTCACCAAGACTAAGGGACATTCCTGTGATGGATTTGAGGGGAGAGGGGGCTGGTAGTGAAAGTAAGGGAAGAACCCAAAGCAAAAGGGGCTGAGTGTGTGTGATTCCTTTTCACTGGCTGCTGGCTGCAGGGTGTGATGGCTGAATTGCATTAATATTCAGGGACTCTGGGAGGACCGGGACCCCCAACCCTGGTCAGCCATGGACAGCTTGCCTTCCAGATTCTCTGCAGACTGTACCCCATTCTTTTTTTTTTTTTTTTTAAAGAAATTCACGTTCTTTTATTTACTTATTTATTTATTTATTTCTGACTGCGTTGGGTCTTCGTTTCTGTGCGAGGGCTTTCTCTAGTTGCGGCAAGTGGGGACCACTCTTCATTGCGGTGCGCGGGCCTCTCACCATCGCGGCCTCTCTTGTTGCGGAGCACAGGCTCCAGACGCGCAGGCTCAGTAATTGTGGCTCACGGGCCCAGTTGCTCCGTGGCATGTGGGATCTTCCCAGACCAGGGCTCGAACCCGTGTCCCCTGCATTGGCGGGCAGATTCTCAACCACTTCGCCACCAGGGGAACCCTGTACCCCATTCTTGCTCTGGGTTAATGAAAACTGATTCTGATGGTGTTAGGACTCCATCCTCACCTCCTGCCTCGATTCTTTTATCTGGACGGAGTTCTCAGCATCTCTCTGTGGGACCATACAGCTGCAGCTACTACCCAGGATATCTGGCCAGTCTCTACCACCAGACTTGGTTCATAATTTACAACATCGTTCTCAGCTAGGACTAGAATCTACAGCTCTCTAGGCTGAGACCTACTGGAATATAAGCTCCATTAGGAAAGGGTCTTTGAGAGTTTATCACTGTATTCCTAACATGTAGCACAGAGCCTGTCACACAATAGGAACTTAATAAATATTCATTGAATCATGGGTCACTGACAACCTTTCCAGCCCTTGCCTACACTCCAGGCTACTGGGCGCTCCTGTGGGTGCCTGCCATTGGCACGGTCCTGCTTCTTCCAGGATGGACCCTCGTAGAACCAAGACCTTTCGCCCCCTTGTCACTGAGAGCACCTGTGACCAGAGATTCCCGGTGTTATCCACCTGCAAAGACTTTTGGACACCAGTGCCAGCCTGGACTAGTGCAAGATTTCAAATGTCCCTTTAGCCATTGCAGTAGCAGCGTCTGTATCCCTTCCTTGGTGATGACAGCATTAGTTCCCCGGCCTAGACCTGCTCCGACCCAGCCTACTTCCCCCTCTCCATCAGCTGAGGACTTGTCATCCTTCACAGTCAAGGCCTGTGGAGTCTGTGAGAGTTTGGGCAATACTACAGATGACCTTGAAGACCTCCCAGCTGCAAAAGCCTAGGAGTAAAAATTAGGATTACAGTAATGTAATTTTACTCTGATTCACAATTGAAGAAATATAAAGTCTCTCACCTAATACACTATCTAAAATCATATAGTAAATAGTGTATGTATATATATGTTTTTACACTATTTGAAATTATATGTTTGTTAACTTATTTATGTATTTGTCAAATTTTTTTTTTTTTTTTTTTGCCAGTATCTCCCATTGGAATATAAACTCCATCATGTCAGGAACTCTGTTCATTTTGTTTACTACCTAAATAGTAGGTGTCCAGTAACTATTAAAACAGATGAATAAATTACTTCCAGATGTTCTCAGAGTGGGCCTTCTTCTGTGTACCTAGGAACCCGGTTCTCTGGCTGCCTGTGGAACGCCCGTTTTCCTCTTCACCTGCTCCATCTTCCCCTTGGTGTGTGTGTGTAGACATCACCTCTGCCATCCACCACCACCGTCAAGGCAGGGGTGCCTCATTTGCTATCGAAACACCCAGTGCCACCTCCCACTCATATCTGCCAAAACCACACTGCACCAGGTTTGTTCATCTGGGCCCAAGCCTGCCCTACCAATGACCCCGATAACACACCAGTGCAAAGATGCCTGGCTGAGTTTCCCACTGGGGAGGAGACAGTCCCTTTCCCCACCCTTTATGTTACCCACATCCCAAACAAGGCTGCCTTGAGCTTCCAGATATGTTTTGTAAAAATAACTCTTTTGATCTTTGCAGTCAGCCCCCTGGCCTAGAAATCTGGCCTAAGCCCATCTCGTGACAAGCTTAGTACTGTACCGAGGTGTTGGTATTGGACCAAGCTGGCACGCATTGTCTTTTTTCCACTGTCTGACTTTTATCCACTCAGGTCCCTCAATGTCTCTTCTTATGGTCCTTAGCGCCAAGGCCTCTGTCCCCCTAGCCTGACCGCCACTTGTCCCCCTAGCGTGACCTACGATCCTCCTGTAGGCACAGTTAGAGCGGCAGCTAGACTGGCCACAACACAAGGCGTTGGGACTTTATCCTGTGGGTGATGAAGAACAAGGCAAGACTTTGGAGTTGGAGGTTATCTTGAAGAACCAGTACCTTAGGGATAGACATCTATTGTCATGTACAAAATGAGACATGAGGGAAGACTCTAGGATATCTTTGGTCATTGTAATTCATTCCCCAAAGATCCTGATGGAACAGAATTCTACTTCCCTGCCACATCTCTATGGGAGTCAGTGGTTCCTTCTGAATATTTCTGGCTTTCTGAGCACTTGGTATGATATCAGTTTATGGTCCTCTGTGGTTAGGTGGCATCATATGACCAGTTGTGGCCAATGAATTGTAGTGAGAGGTGACAAGTAATTGTAGATGTGAGACCCTTCAGGACTCTTTCCTTCTGGGGTGATGACTGAACGTGGGAGGAAACGACACAACCGTGAGGAAGTAGTGGTGGGTGGCAGGTGGGCTGATCACATTGGGGCCGTTGCTATAACCATCACCACATCCGGCAACCCCGAGACGGTGGATGCCCCATCAGCCTGGATTCTCGAGAGGCCTCGAGGATCAGAGCCCTCCCCAGTATCTTGTGAAGGACAAGGAGATGGAATGAGATAGAAATCTAGTTTTAGGCCACTGAATTTGGAGGTTCTCGCCAGAGCTCAGCCTAACATATCCTGACCAGTACATCTCTTTCCCTCCTTTCTTCTCTGTTTTTCTTAACCAGTAATTGATAACTTCCAGGAGGCCTTAAAACCTTCCTTCCTGGCCAGGAGCCTTTGGGGGCCCCAGGGCCAGGAAGAACGCTAAGAAGTATCACAAGGGCAACCCTTCAAATCAGACACAGTCATAGGGCTACATCTTCACCAGTGTAACAACTGGACATTAGAATCAAACAACCATCCATTTAAACAGTACTAATTTCCTGTAAAGCACAGAAACCCTCTAGAAATGCTATGTTCCAGCATGACAGGGAAGAGCACACCATCCTTCTCTCTCCTCACCAGTACAGCTTATTAGCTCCTCTTCCAGGGGAGGAACCAGTGATCTAGTCAGCATTCCAGGGCATTCCTGGGCCACGTTATAAAGGCATATGCACAGATTTCCCTTCACTTTGGTTTGTCTTTCTTAACTTCTTTTCTCAGTGTGTTAAGCAGAGCTGGACAAGGCCTGGCCCTTACGGCAGCTGAGTGGTCCATGGACTTGGGGCCTCTCCTACTCCCTCTTTTTTCTCTGTCTCTATCTTCTTCTTCCTCTAAGGTTCCTAGGATTTAGATTCAGAGGTACATGATGGGGAGACAGAAGGAAAGCCCACTTAGGCCACCAGCTTTCTATGTGAGTGCAAAAATGTCGTCAACAAGTGTGGCGATTTGTATTGCGTCCACTTAGCTAAACTGGAACTGTGATACCCAGATTCCCCTGTGTACTTCTGCGTCTACGTGGACCTAAAGAGGTGCTCTGTGCAAGATTTAGAAGGTGGAAGTGAAGCATCTATGCATTCTCGAAACATCGGTGCAGGAGCCCCGGGCACCCTGTGGGCGTCTTGCCCACCCAGAGCAACTCCAGCTGCCCCTTCAGCTTCTCTGACTCCTGAGTCAGGGCTTGTTTGGCTCTGTGACAGGCACCAGCTGCTCCTACAGGTCTCCTGTCATCAAAGCTGGACACCTGGGGGCATCGGGAAACAACCCGGGCTCCAGCTCATCCTCGCTTCCCCCGCTTCACATCCAACTTCCCTTCCCTTCCCGACGGCCTGCCCTGCAGAGTCTGTGTCCCATCACGAGAAGCAGAACCGACAGTCTGCTCCCCGGCTCCCACTGCTGGGTCCGGTCAAGTCCCTTCAGCCAGTCCCTTACTAGGTAGCACTCTTCACGCTTCTGCTTCTCTGATCCAACCCTGACCAGTGCACACAGATGCTGCTAAAAGGGCTCGTTGATTTTTCTCTCCCAGTTTTCCCGGCTTCCTCAGGAATCACAGCACGGGGGACGGGGATAATTGGCAAGCCGGCCAGGCATTCCTGGGCTCTCTCACTATAACCTCATCCACATGTATTCAAGTACCCCTCACACATCAATAAAAATAGAAATATGGAAGTCCTTAAAATGACCAAAATAGCTCATGTTAACTCAATAACCATGGGATACGCAAGGTCCAAAACACTGTATGAAAACTTAATGAAACAAGATCAGTGAGGAACACACAGGCTAATCCAAGGGATGAGAAGACTACCTTCCCTGCACATGTGCTTTATCCCTCATTTATTAAATACTTAATATGTGTTAGGAAGCCAGCTATTAAATGAGGTAATAAAACTAGCTGACATTTGAGGGTTTCTTTTATATGAGGCAGTTTTCTAAGGTCAAAGCACTTACAACAATACTTGGTTTAAGCACTCAATACACGTTACCTGTTCTTGTTCCAAGTGCTTTATGTGTAACATCATGTTTAACCCTTACCATGACCTGGTGAGGTGGTGACTGTAGTAGTTGCTGTTGGGTACCCCATCCCTTTGACCAGGTGGGCACGCCCACCTCCCAGCTGCTGTGGAGGAGGGCTGCTAAAGGTTTGCAGCTCTCCCTTCTCTCCAGAGACTTGCCTTCCCATCTAGCAGGAGCTGCCCTAGGAGGTTACATCGCACACCAACCCTGGGTGACTTTCGGCAGCCAATGACTGAGGGACACAGGGCACAAAAACCTAGCCCCTTGCCTTAAGGTGGAACTAACTTTGTGGTCCAATTCATGAGCTCCCTGTGGATCAGACTGAAGCTAGACCCCCACTGAGACCACACCTTGGCTTGGCCCTCCCCTAGCCCACTGTTCCCTTTCTGTCTGTTCAGAGTACTCCTTCAATAAACCACGTGCCCCCGAAAACTTTTTTCCAATTCTCCTGCAAGGGAACCTAACCAGGAGTGTGCTATAGATATGCCCATTTCCAATGAGGAAATAGAGGCCAGGGAGGCCAAGGAACTTCCCCAGGAACTGTCTCAGACCTCACAGTAAGCTGTGCAAGCAGGATGTGAACCCAGGTAGTCTGAGCCTATGCTGTTTGCCACTGCTCTTCATATGGAAAGAACCTGTATTTGCCAATAAAACTTATGTCTCAATAAACATGAGTTCTAGCCTCTTTGATCAGATGCTGAGAATTGAAAGGCAATCAGACATGATTCTTGTACTTCTAGGAGTTTTTTAGCTCATGGAAGAGACAAACAGTCACCAGTAGGAGGCAGTGGTTATAGGAATAAACACACACACACACACACGAACACACACACACACACAGCCATGTGCATACACAAGCACACACAAATATAAGCCTCCCCACACACAAACCCAGACACACAAATTTACACACATGTACACACATGTACCTGTACCCTACAATGGAATCCCCTACAGCTGCTAAAAAAGAATGTAGCAGACTGTATGTTCTAAAAACATATATTTTTAATGGAAGAAATTTTTTAAAAACTTGAATATTTTAGCTAGTTTAACCATATACATATATTTCTTTTTTTAATGTCAGGGGAATTATTTTTTGTTTCATTCCTTTTTTATGTTTCTATATAGTAGGAAGTTTAAAAAAACATAAATACACAAGACCTGATGTATATTAATATTTTTTTAAAGGATATTTATGAATCTCAGAAAATAATAATGGTACATGTGTGAGGCTAACCTGTAGTTGGATGAACAGAAAATAATATAAAATTGCAGGTCATTTAGGGAAGTAATAATATGAACATTAAATCTGTAGGTATTCATTTGTCCTCACCTTATTATGTTTTCTAATTACTGAATTCCCAGAGTCTGTGTTCTAAGCCTCTCCCTTCTAACCTCACAGAGCTGCTCTGTTTGGCTTCCTGATTCTGTAGCATCTGCCTATGGTCACAACATTGGGCCCCCAAGGCCTGAACTGAGGTGAAATGAACGCTGGCCCTGGAGTCTTGGGTTTGAATTATGACATTGTAATTTACTAACGATGACCTTGGGCAAGTCACTTAACCTCTTTGAACTTCAATTTTCTCATCTGTTTAAATGGAGAAAATAATTTCTGCTTCATGGGATTTTTGTAAAGATGAAACAGGGTAACATTTGAATGGCACCTTAGCCCAGCACCTGAGAAGATGAAAATAAAGAAATGGATAAGTTCATAGCTAATAAATAGCAAGGGCTGATTAATGCAAGGGTCCCTGACCAGTCACATGACTAGGCAAGCACACAATGTGGCCAATGGCTGGTGAAAGGGGACCACAGACATTTCTTCACCTAGATTGATCAATTAACATTCTTCCATGTTTGTTGTATATTATTATTAGTAGTAGTAGTAGTAGTATTGGTGGTGACGGTGGTGGTGGTAATAGTAGCAGCAGCAGTAGTTTCAGCAGAAATATTTGAGAGTAAATAGCGGACTTCGTGACCATTTACCCTTTAAATTTGTTAGTATGTGTATTCTAATAGCAAAGATGTTCTTTTCCACAGTAAAATGATCAGATTTAGGGAATTAAACAGGGATACAATATTATTACCTAATACACAGTCTGTATACAGATCTGCCAATTGTCCCAATTATGTCCTTCATAGAATTCTTTTTTCTAATCCAGGATCACATATAATTGTCATTTTTTTTTGTTCTTTTGGTCCTATATGAGAAATCTTTGTTTATTCTAATACCTCCTATATTTTGTTAGAAGTTTTGCACTTTTAGCGCTTATTTTTAAGTTTATAAATGAATTATCTGCTTACTTAATGGTAATATAATCTATTAACATCATTGTTTATCTAATGCTCCTATTGTTCCAGTTTGACCAGCAGAAGCCCCTCCAAACCAGCTCCCATGTCCTTTAGACAGATTCCCATAACTTTCTGAGTACATTCTTATCTTCTGGCACACTAAGATGACCCAGGCTCATCTTGTACTTTAACTGCTCCAACGCTGGAATCAGTCATCTTTTCAAGGATCCCTTATTCCTTCTAGTATAGTGATATTTAAAAACCAAGAGTAGGGCAGTAGGTTGCTCATTGCTATTGGGTATTATTGCTTCTATTTATCTACCTATCTATCTATCTATCTAGATTACTCTAATTCCAATACAACAAATACCTTGGTATTTTTTTAGTCTTCCCCAAGTTCACATTTATATGTGTCCTCTCCCGTAGTGAGAACCCTAGCTCCTAACACATCAATGTATTTATTCATTGGTTAGTTGCACAATACACCAAAATAGTTTCAGAATTGCTATGATAATAGTCTACCAAAAAAAGCCTATTAAGCAGAGTTTAAGATTTCTTTTTTACTACTTCTTTGGACTGAGGGTATTTAGTCAAAGTGTTGGTTCAAATGTTACTCAAATTAATTCTTTTCTTTTTCTTTCACATGGTCTTGCTATTAGTTCAAAATACTATGCATTGATTTCTGTTTGCATTCAATTTTCTTTTTCCTCTCATACTTGTTGATTTAATTTCACTTTTGAATGTGTAAAACATTAACAATGTTTTAAAATCAAAACTACACCAAAAGGTACGTGCAGAAAAGTATTGATTCCTCTTTTATTCCTTTCATTCTATTCCAACCCACCATCTGTAGGTAAGCAATGTTATTAATTTCTGGCTTATCTTTCCCATGTTTCTTTTTAAAGAAATAAGCTTTTTTACTGGTATGGTGTACTTTATATATTCTTTTGTCTTCTTTTTTCCCACTTAATAACATACCCTGAAAGTCACTCCATACCAGTTCATAGAGACCTCCTAATTCTTTTCATAGATACAGAGCCCTTTTTGTATAGATATCATAGTTTATTAAACCCACCTCCATGTGAAGGAATTTAGATTATTTTTTGTGCAATTACAGGTAAGGCTGCAATAAATAACCTTGTGCATAGGTATTTTTGTATTGTTAGAGGCAGTATCTGCCTGAAGACAGAAACCACATGGTGATTTAAATAGGAAAAGTTTACTATTTAAAAATTATTAAGCTATGATAAGAGAATAACATAAAGATGTAAAGAGAACTTTAACATAGGATTGGCAAACTTTTTCTATAAAGGGACAAATAGTAAATATTTCAAGCTTTGTAACTCATACTATCTCTGTCACAATCATTCCACACTGTATAGACAGTTCATAAACAAATGGGCATGGCTGTGTTTCAATAAAATTTTATTTACAAAACAGGTGGTGAGCTGGATTTGGCCAGCAGGCCATAGTTTGCCAACCCTTGCTCTAAAGGATGCTCTAGGGCTGAGGGAAAGGACCCAAGGAAGTACAAAATTGGAAGGGAACCTTTCCAATGCTGTTCAACATAGTTGGAGAAGAGGTGGTTGCAGCCTACTGGATGGCAGCGAATGTGCTGGGTTCCCTGGGCCACAGCTTTCCACAGCAGGAAACAAGCCTCTGGCATACAAGCACACAGAGGTGGTCAGAGCCTCTCCTGGAGCACTTGGTGTCCTCACCAGAAGTTCCATAGCAAGCTGGCCACAAGGCCTAGGCTAGGCTGGGAGGTCGCTAAGGGACCCGGCACTCTGGCGCTACCTGGTTCCATCAACTCCTCCCGTCTCCCCATTTCCAGTGGCGCACACCACGGATGGACGGTACAGCAGGAGCAAGTGAAAACAAAAGGCAGCACCCCAGAACCACAGAGCCCCCTTCCTCTGGCAGTGTCCCTCCAGCGCCCCCTACTGACAAAGCTGAACATCGTGCTCTGATCAGGAGAAATGCTTGGAGTCCAGCCCATTACCAAAGAGCAGGTACTGAAGGGTTAAACTGAAGTGAGAGGCTCCTAAAGTAAATTCTTAAAAGTTGCATTCATGAGTCAAAGGGTAAACACATATTTTGCTAGATTTTGATGAATTTATTTCCATAGGGGTTTATCATTCTGCATTTCCACCAACAATATGAGGGTACCCCATTATTATCTTAAGACCTCTACAGCAAAGTGTGTTGCCAAGCTTTTCACTTTTTGTCAATATGATAATTGTGAAATCTTACCTCATTGCTATTTTAATTTAAATTTATTTTATTAGCAGTAAAGTTGAACATCTTTTTATATGTTGAGTCATTTTTATATTTTTTTGGGGGGTAAATTGTTTGTCTTTTGTCCATTTTTCTGTAAGGTTACAAAATAAGTTCTTAAGCAACTTAGAGCAGGAAAAAAAAACCAGGTTAGCTACAACTGCAAATTACTTGTGAAGAAACAGTTTTGTAGGGCTTTTTTGTTGTTGTTGTTTACTCTTATGTTAGAGACCAAAGTTCAAATCTAAGTTTAGTTTATATCAATATTTACTGAGTCCTCCCTGTGGCCCAGGCACCAGAGTCAGAGTGAGAAACAGTTCTTGCTGTTAAGTAGCTTACATCTTAGTGGGAAAATGGACTGTGAAATAATTTGGGAGACAGTAGAAGACAGTGATTAAAACATGGATTATGAGTTATGTGGGCTTGAGTTCAAATTCTGACATTGCCATTTCAACAATGGGCTGTGTAACATTGGGTGGGTCACTCTATCTTTCTGCCTAAGTTTCTTTTTTTTTAAATATATTTTCTTTTTAAAAAATTATTTATTTATTTATTTATGGCTGTGTTGGGTCTTCGTTTCTGTGCGAAGGCTTTCTCTAGTTGTGGCAAGTGGGGGCCACTCTTCATCGTGGTGCGCGGGCCTCTCACTATCGCGGCCTCTCTTGTTGCGGAGCACAGGATCCAGATGCGCAGGCTCAGTAATTGTGGCTCACGGGCCTAGCTGCTCTGCGGCATGTGGGATCTTCCCAGACCAGGGCTCGAACCTGTGTCCCCTGCATCGGCAGGCAGATTCTCAACCACTGTGCCACCAGGGAAGCCCTCTGCCTAAGTTTCTTAAGATGAAAATAATAATAAGCACCTCATAGAGTTATTACAGAACTACATTAGTTATTACATGAAAACCACTAACATACTGTCTGGTAAACAGTAAACATACAATAATCAGTAGCTAATAATACTAATAAACAAAAATGATTATAATTATAGTAACAAAAGTGACAGAGGAATTTACAGAGTGTCGTTGTAGCGTATATATGCTCATTAAATTTTAATTGAATTTAAGTGTATTGTGACTAAGTTATCAAAAATGTTTAAACCATATGCAGTATATTGATGAAATAAAAGTAAATGTTTAAGAAATAGTAAAATCACAGATACAGAAACAACAACTCTGGTATTCTGAATTGTTAATTATGTAAATAAATAGTAGTATAAAATGCAAAACAGTAGAATTCACACATTATTGTCATCCATTGATGGTTTTAAAGACAATTCAGGGAATTACACTTCAATTGATTGATTCATTTACTAATTTTCTTTCTGTTTATCACCTAATATATACTGCTAAATAAAAGATGAATTCAAAACTCATGTCTAATTTATAATATAAAAATATTTATAGGATATAAAATATTTAAACATGATCAATAAAGATGCTCAATTCATTATGATACAATATAATCTACCTCCTCTAGTTCAAAAAAGTTAGCAAAAATGTCCTAGGAACTATGATCTGGAATGCAGCTCTGTACAAAGCTGTAAGAAAACACATTTGTTTTATTTTACCTGATTACAAACGTCCCAGCTATGCCTTGAGGGAAATTCACAGAATACAGAAAAGCAAAAAAGGAGAAAAGTCACATGTTATCCTACCACCTTGGAGATAAATTGTATTTGGGTGGTATCATACTCAAAAAAATTCAACAGATGTTTAGGGACCACCAACTATGTGCCAGGTCTAGCTTTTTCTTGTTACCATTGTTGTTGTTTGTTTTTGGCCGCACAGCGCAGCATGTGGGATCTTAGTTCCCCAACCAGAGATGGAACCCGCGCCCCCTGCAGTGGAAGTGTGGAGTCTTAACCACTGGACTGTCAGGGAATTCCCAAGCCAGGTCTAGTTTTAAGCACTGGGACTGCTTGTACCCCAGGGAGGTGGGAAGCATCTTTGTGGTGTAGTCTCTGCCCTCTTGAACGGGCAATAGCTTCTGTTCCCTGGGATTAAGACATGGCCTGAAAAATCTACTCCCATTCCAGGGACCTAGATGACCGTGCACAGCACTATTTAAAACACAGACTGTACATTCTAAGAACACACATGCGAATATCACTTTTTCCAAAGGCTTTCATCTTTGCTTGAGCAAGGAAGGTTAAAGGCCAGGAAAAATTTGACAGGACTTAAAGCCCAGCCTTGCTTTAAAGAAACCTGAAGCATAAAACCAAACTCTCAAAACATGAATTATCAGGTGATTATTCTTGTTTAAAAAGTGATCTTCTTTACTAAAGGATTTGCTGCAATCACTTTTTAATTTTACTGCATTAATCTGAACAGAGGCTACTAGGAATTCTTTTCATTTGAGTCCCAGGGTGTATTTAAAGTTTCAACTTAATTTACCAGAAGCTTATTCAAAGTATGAATTTTTGAGAACATGTTAACTGTATACACCTCTAAATATGGCAAGTTTTGGCTCTTGCTTGGGACTGTGGAGGAACCCAGCTCAGTGGTTTAGTCGTGTGTTTTTTCTGCTAACATTAGTTCCATTAGAATGCACTCAATAGATGGGTCTTCAAAACTTTGCTAAAATTGCATTGGTTTGCAGAATAGCTATAGTTGTGTTGATTCATATCTTCCATAATAGCTTCTAATATTAATCTTTAAAGATCCTAAATTGAGTTAGATTTCTTGATAGGTTCTTAGATGGGTCTTTTCCTTGTCATCCTGTCTCCTGTGGCCCCATGTCATTACTGGTATCAAAATCATCTCAGAGACTTCTTCAAAAATCAAAATACGGGAATATACAAGTCTAAAATGTGTCTGTCACCTTGAAGGCTCATCTTCCAAGGACATTTTCTTCTGGTATAAATTTAATTACATAAAAGGCATAGTGCTCAGCCATTGCCATTTTGACATATTCTAGTTAAGGATTGATCGCATTTTCTAACATTTGTGAATGATACTACTATTCGAAAAAAGAATCACAAGGGAACATCTGGAGTTGGACAGAAAGCAAGTATTCAACGAATGACTCTCAGAAAAAACGCCCAGTGGTTTTACATGTTGCTGCTGGGAGTGTAATTGGTAGAACCTTTCTGGAAAGCAATTCTGCAATCCATGACTTGATTTACTAATTCCATCTGGGAACTTATCGTAAGGAAATAATAAGAGATATAAAGATGTTTGTGCAAAGATGTTTACTGTGGCAATTGGTATAATGGTGAAAACTAGAAAAAAAACCTAAATATTCCTCCATAGGAAATTGGTTAAATAAAATATTACACTATATGATGCTGTGGCAGAGATAGCATAGCTGCCCAATTTCCATTCTCCTCTTTGTTATTAACAAGACCCTCTATTATTGTGGCCAGCAATGTGCTTAGCTAAAAATACTACATTTCACAGACTTCCTTGCAGACATGGGGGCCAATAAGATGTAAGTAGAAGTCCTTGCGTAAGGCTTCCAAGCGCCTGGATTGCTGCCGAGACCCAGCTGTCTTGATCACTGAGATGATCGCTCAAGCTCCACCAGCCATTTGGGAAGCACGCGAAAAAAGCCAGGAGAATTCTAGTGACTGCAATTCTGACACCCTTGAACCACTGTAATAAAGCCAGTGACTGGTTCCTCCCAGATGTCTCATTATATGAGAAAAAATAAACCATTATATGTTTATGCTAGTCAAACCCTGTTCATGGCAGCCAAACACAATTCCTAACTGATACAGATGAAACATTTTGCAACCACTTAAAATTATCTTTCTGAAAAGTGAAATATAATATTAAAGGAGAAAGCCAGAATATAAACCCTATATGTGGTATGTCCTATTTTATTCTTAAATTATACATATATATTAGATATGAGTGAAAAAACTATAAAATATATTAAAATATTAATGGATGTCTCAGGATTGTGGGTTATTTGTTATTGTTATGATTTACTTTCCTATGCTTCCTAAATTTTCAACACTGAGAACTTTTTAAAAGTGTTTTAAAGATTGCTTAATACACACACATGAGTGGTGAATGTATCCACTGATTACATCTACTCTGTGGAAAGCAGTGGGTCAAGATGCATCAAAAGCTTTTAGAGTTTTCATACTCTTTAACTCTATTTCCACTTGACTTATCTATCTTGATAAAATAATATGAGACTCAGACAATGAACTATGCACAATGATGTTTGCTATAACGTTATTTTTGATACTGAAAGAATGGAAACAAACTAAATGTCCAACATCAGAAAAGTTTATAACTAAATAAATTATGATATATCCATCCTATATTATGAGCACTTACGAATCACAACCAAAAGTAAGAGAAAGAACATTTTGGAACTTGTTTTAGAGCTATTTCCATATCCCTAAATCCCCCCATCCACTGATGCAATGATGGGCGTCGGTGAAACACGGAGGCACCCTCGATCTAGAAGACATTTCTGCCTCAATTGAAATTAGATTTTTATCTGAGTCCACAGCATGAAATTAGCTTCATTGAGAAAGACAGAAGATTTTTCTAAATGATGTTTATGTGTCAAGAGCCAAGCCTGGAGGAGTTCATTCTTCAGGTTCTGCCTGTCTGCCAGGGCAGCAAGACCGTGAGATTGGCTGCCCAGGTAGGAGGAAGAACGATGTACTGGGTGGAGAAGCCTGAAGCTTCCCCCTCTCCAATCGAGGAAGCAGCAGCTGCTTTTCTGTGCTCTGCATCATGTGCTCCTGGTTCACGCATGTTTCAGTGGAGGCTGTGAGGAGGCTTCTATGCATGATGATAGCCCCCCATCCAGGTACCCACCTTTTGTCTCTCCATTTTTCTGCAGTCAGGTGGGGAAGTAGGTTGGACACCCTCAACCAATGAAGATAAACGTTCCAGCCTCCCACCCTTTGGAGGAACCATTCTGAGGGCCTTCTTTCCATTCCTCAGGGGTTCTCCAGTGGATTGAGCTCCAGTTGCCCATGGCAGCATCTAGCTCCATAACACACCTTGATTCAACCTAACCTTCTTCTCATTTCTGTTTCCTGATATCACCTCCCAAATAAATAACCTGCGTCCCATTCCAATCCTTACCTCAAGCTCTGCTTCTAGGGAAGAACCAAGCAAGACAGATGGAGTATGGGAGGAAAGAAGAGAAAGAGAAGTAACAGCTCTGATTTATCCAACTTGGGGAACCCAAGAACATTAAGAGTAGTAACCCATTTCCCCTGGTATATTTGACCAACATTTTTGGAAAAAAAAAAACCAAAAACATTAAATAGAAAAGAACGTATCAGAGTACATAGCATGTAGTAAGGGTAAGTACTGTTTCATGAAACTTCTGTTTCAGGGGTGTGTGTGTAAGTACTGGGTCACAGTGTATAACATATTTCTTCAGTGGATTGTGGTCCAAAAAGCTGGAAAGCCATTGGTCAAGAGGATACCACATGAGCCCAAGGAATCCCTGCTCTGCTGCAGCAAAATTGTCTAAACATTTATGAAAACATTTTAATGACATGGAAAACTACTTTTATTTGGGACTGGGAGTGATGGGGGAAAAATGACAAAATGTTGGATACAGTATGACTACAACTATGTAAGAGAAAAACTGTGAAGTAAAAGACAAGAGCCATTTATTTATTTCCAAGTTTATCCAATGGGCGTATATTCCTAAAACACCATTAGTAATGAAAAGCACTTAATTTAAAACAAGTGTTTTCAAGGACTTCCCTGGTGGTCCAGTGGTTAAGACTTTGCCTTCCAATGCAGGGGTGTGGGTTTGATCCCTGGTCGGGGAGCTGAGATCCCACATGCCTCGCGGCCAAAAAACCAAAACATAAAACAGAAGCAATATTGTAACAAATTCAATAAAGACTTAAAAAAAAATGGTCCACATGAAAAAAAAACCTTTAAAACAAGTGTTTTCATATAAAATAAGGGAAAAGCAGGAGACACAGGGCAGGGATTCCGTGGGTCTTGTTCCATGGTGCCTAAAATCATGTTTGCTACCCAGAAGATAAGAACTACTTGTGGGATGAAAGAGTGAAAATTAAGGGGGGCCCATGTTCAAAGACCCTAATCTTAGAAGCACACTGTCTAGCCCCAGGGAAGAGGGGGAGGCTGAGTGATGACACTGACTCACATGGCTATAACAGCTGTAAACCTTCCAGCATTTGCTGTGGCCTTCCAGAGTTTCAGATACTGCAGTTGCCACAGATCCTGCTGTCACCACCCATTTGGGAGACAATTCTGTAGGTTGGTTTTGAAAAAGGTTTTAATTTTTTCAGTGTTTTATTGAAAAAGCAGTGTAAATGAATTGTTAATAAATTGAGTAGAAGGTATATTTGACAAAACATTAATCATGGTTTCTTCTGGATAATGAGGTTATAAGAGGCACCAAGATTAGTGAGGATTTAAGGACCAAGACCTGTGGCAAACTCTGTATCTACTAGACCTGTATTTTATTTTCACAACCACGCAATGAAACAGGTACTCTTATCCTTATATGACAGAAAAGGAAAATGCTTAATATTAATAACAGCTAATTGTTACTGAGCAATAACTATGTACCAAAAATAATGCTGAAAGCTTTACATGTATAATATCATTTAATTCTCACAATGACCCTATGAACCATATGAATTTATTTTCCCATTTTACAGATGAGGAAAAGAGAGGATTTAGAGAGGCTACTGGTGAGGAAAGAGTGAAACAGCAGGTATGATTGCTTACTCCTTACTGTCTCCAAGGGAGCCATGATTGACCCTTGGTCAATCCCTGGGAATGTGGCCCTCAGAGAGCTCTTCATATTAGTGATTAATGATTTTGTTATATACACCTGGAGCAGTAGAGCATGCCCTACTGGCTTGTCGGGTTGCTTTGCAATAACATCAGACTGATGATATGTACTTGGTTTCATTGTTGGGTCCTGATTTTTGATTGCCATAGCAGATTGTGTAGCAGGAAATACCTATGCTACCAGCCCCCGCATAAAAGCCTTGGACCCAGAGACTCAAAGAGTCTTCCCTGGGCAGAGACATTCCAGACATGTCCCTATGCGTCTCTGCTAGAGAGAAAACACATCCTGTGTGGCCTCAGATGAGGAAGAGCTTTGGAAGCCTTTGCCTGATCTCTCTGGACTTTGAAGATGTACATCTTTTTCCCTGATGCTTTTTCTCTGTATCCTTTGCTACCAAAAATCCTACTCAAATTGCTGTTGGGTCTTGTACGTTTTCCCTGAGTGAAACACTACCCAAGACCATGCAACCAGAAGGTGGTAGAAATAGAATTCAAGCTTAGGAAGCCTGACTTCCAGGCTTGCTCTCTTAATCATCATGTCTTACCACCCTATAGCTGGCATATATGTTAGGTACTGCACTTGAAATTGGTGCTATTATTATGATGATTACTGCACTTCCTTTGTTTTCTAAATATTCTTTAATGAACATGCACTGTTTGATCATCAAAGGGAGAAAAATTTGGAAATGTCTACGATTAAGAGGCAGGAAGAAGAGGAGTCAGAAAGGAAATAGACTACAAGGAAATAAGTTAGGATGGTACAAATCACCACGTGGAGGAGTAGCAAGGTTAAATATAAGGCAGTTTTATAGGCGAAAACCTCCTCAGTCTTGGAGTAGGCAAAGATTTATTAGATAGGACACACAAAATACAAATCATAAAAGGAAAAACTGATAAATTGGGCCTCATCAATATTAAATATTTCTACTATGTTAAGACATTGTTAAGTAAGTGAAAAGGTAACTCACGCATTGGAAGCAAATATTTGTAATAGATATATCTGACAAAGGACTGGTATCCAGAATATACAAAGAATTCTCACAACTTAAGAATAAGAAAATATTAGACGTGGGTTAAGTATCTGAATAGATACTTCACAAAAGAAGATGTAGGAATGGAAAATAAGCACAGAAAAAGATTGTCAATATGATGAATCATTGGAGAAATGCAAATGAGAATCACAAAGAGATATGACTACACACCCATTAGAATGGCTAAAATTAAAGACTGACAATGCATAACAACTAGAATTCTTTTACTTTGCTCTTAGGAATGCAACTGGCTTGGAAAAACAGTTTGGCGGTTCTTTAAATGTGTACTTACCAGATAGTGAGTATTTCTAAATATTTACTCCCCCCAAATAATATATGTCCACCAAAATATTTGTATATTAATGTTCATAGCAGTTTTATTCATGATAGCTAAAACCTGAAAACAACTCAAATGTCTGTCAGCAGATGAATGGATAAAGATATTGTGGATCCTCAATTCAATGCAAAACTAACTAGTTAGCAATGAAAGAGAACACACTCGATACATACAGCAATGTAGATGAATCTCAAGAACATCAGGTTAAGCAAAAGAAGTCGACAAAAGAATGCCTAGTATATGATTATATTTATATGAAAATCCTGTGGTTGTCTTGGGATCGTTTGGAACGATGAAAGTGTTCTCTATCTTAATTGTGGTGGTGGTTATATAAGTATATACATTTGTAAAAACCCAAGAAACGACACACTTAAAATGGGTGAATTTATTGAATATAAGTTATACCTCAATACTGTTGACTTAAAAATATATAAGGCAGTTTTCATTTGCAGCAACATGGATGGACCTAGAGATTATCACACTAAGTGAAGTAAGTCAGAAAGAGAAAGACAAATAACATAGGATATCACTTTTATGTGGAATCTAACATATGACACAAATGAACCTATCTACAAAATAGAAACAGACTCACAGACATAGAGAACAGACTTGTGGTTGCCAAGGGGGAGGGGTGTCGTGGTAGGTTGGGGTTAGCAGATGTAAACTAATATATATATAGGATGGATAAACAACAAGGTGCTACTCTATAGTACAGGGAACTATATTCAATATCCTGTGATAAACCATAATAGAAAAGAATATTAAAAAGAATGTATAGGGCTTCCCTGGTGGTGCAGTGGTTAAGAATCCGCCTGCCAATGCAGGGGACACAGGTTCGAGCCCTGGTCCGGGAAGATCCCACATGCTGCGGAACAACTAAGCCCATGCGCCACAACTACTGAGCCCGTACTCTAGAGCCTGAGAGCCACAACTACTGAAGCCCGCGTGCCACAACTACTGAAGCCCGCGTTCCTAGAGCCCGTGCTCTGCAACAAGAGAAGCCACTGCAATGAGAAGCCTACCTACCGCAACGAAGAGTAGCCCCTGCTCGCCGCAACTACAGAAAGCCCGCGCACAGCAACGAAGACCCAACTCAGCCAAAAATTTTAAAAAATTAAAAAAAAGAATGTATATATATGTATATCTGAATCACTTTGCTGTACAGCAGAAATGAACTCAACCTTATAAATCAACTATACTTCAATAAATAAGTATATATATAGGCAGTTTTATTGAACGGGGACTGGTCAATACTTTCAAATGTTGCAGAAAGGCAGGGAGAAGGTAAATGGGAAAAAGCCATTAGATCTGTCCAATTGGGGGTGACTAGGAGTTTCAAGATTACAAATTCAATAGACTCGGGGGTCAGAAACCTAACTGTTGGGCTGTGAGAAGGGTATACTTGACGTGTAGAACAACTTGGGCTGCTTTGGATGCACAGAGCGCCAGATGCTGTCTCACACATGGCCTATGCCAACCATACAGCAATAGCTCCCAACCTGCTGAAATCCCAAACCCAGACATCTAATCAAGTACCCAGTTATACTGTTTATTAAAGATAGTTTGTAACCTCAAGTAGAGAAATGTAAAGATCACCTTCATCACTATACGAGTTTTTTTTAAAGAGTAAAACATGAATTTTTCAGCCTTCTCTGCGTTCTCCTATCCGTTCTCAGCAGGAGGTTCCCCTCCTTCTGAACTGAGAAGACTTCCTCTTACATTGGCATAAGTTTCTCCATCTACCTTCTCATCATCCACAGCCCCTCTCCTCTGTGCCAGGAAGATGTCTCCTCCTCCAATTAAGGACTCTCCCCTACCTGTACTGCGAATTCTACCACCACCCTCTTAAGTACTGGAAAGGTTCCTCTTCAGTAAGCATATCCCATCACTCCCTTACCTCTGCCTTCCCTTTGCCTTGACCAGGGGCTCCTAACCCCCAAAGCATTTCTCCCACCTCTTTTCAACACCAAAGCTGTCACACTTCTCAAGCAAGGCAAACCCTTCCGTCACTATTTCCTGATCATATTTCTCACAATCAGGCTTCTCTTTTGCCACAAGAAGCTCTCTCATGCCAAAACCAGTTGGATTCTACAGACATACCCTCCCTAATCCTTCTATAATATTTAACCTGAGGATCCAGCCCTTTCCTTATTCAATGTCCCTTTTCGGCTTCTGAGAAATGTTTTCTCCCACTTTCCAAGCTAGTTCCATTCATTCCTTCCTCCACTAAATCTTCCTACCAAAGAGTTTGGACGTTCCCTCAGAATTTCTGCAACATTCCCTCCACCTCCCCGCCCCACCTCAGTGCAACACTTCTCAAACTCGAATGTGCACATGACTCCCCTGGGAATCCTGTTAAAAGGCAGATTCTGATTTAGCAGGGCTGGAGTGGGGCCTGAGATTTTGCATATCTAACAAGCTCCTGGGAGAGGCTGAGGTTGCTAGCTCCCTCCAGGGCCACGCTGAGTAGTAAGATCTCAGAGAACAGAGCCTGCATCCGGATTCAAACAGGTTCCATCCCAACAACTCTAAATGTGACTGGTCCAACACGAAATGCTCATGAGTCACAATGTAAGAGCCACACAGTTGAACATTGAGGATCACCCATAACTTTATTCTTTAATTCTTTAAGGGAAAGCAGTTTCCCTCAATATATTAGAGTTGGATAGGAAGCACAACCCCAGATGTCGCAAATACATAGAATCAGTTTTTCATTAGCAACAGCTGGAATAAGAAGGTGACATTATGTGAGAAAGAGGGTTCTGCTGAATCCTCAGGCTGGAAGGCACCTGAAACATGATAGTTTTTCCTAGAATATGTATTGATCACCTAGTGACAAGAAGATTCAGTCACTCTCAATTCTGAATAAACCAAACTTCCATCCCCTCACATATGATTGTCCAATTGCATGCACTGCCTTTCTTCATAGATTGTGCCCTTCAACCGGCATTTGATTTTAGATTCATCCACCCAGACCTATTCAGCTAAGCCAGTAATTCAGCCTTGATGGGATGTCAATGATCCCCCAGGAAGATAACAGTCCCGGTCCTCCTGTGGCATGAAGCTTTGAAAGGCTGGTTTCTTTCATCTCCTTTCCTCCCGTGTATTAGAAAGATTTCTCCCACAGTTGGAGAATGCATTCAATAGCGTGATTTGGGCCTGGCGATTATGAGGTGCCTCAGCTGCACTTTGTTATTTAATCACCTACCAAAAAAGGGGCCATTTATTGTTCCTGGTACTTCAGCGGTAGACAGACTTCGGATTTCAAATCTTCCATGAGTTCACTAAAACTCTGCTGTGAAGAAAATAAGGTGGCATCGGAACACAGAATATTTGGGAGCAATTTCTTGATGAAAGGCTTCACCTACTGAGGATATTATTTCAGGCAACCAGAAAATAAAGACTGAATTATAAAGCAATTTGTGTCAAGATGCAAGTAATAACTACAAAGAGCAAATGAATGTTATATTATCATTGCTCCTGAAATGAGTCAAAATTAATTCACAGTGAACCATTTTTCTAAAGATGGAAAGAATTTGTGGGTTTACTATCATGAACACCCAACAGTAGATGTTTGTCAAATTTGTCAAATACTAAATGCAAATATTCAGATAGTTAAATAAGGTCAGAAGAGGATGGGGAACAGAAATTTTCCTTTTGAGTTCACTGAGCAAAATCTGTTATCTGATTGACAATAATTAATTGAAGACAGAAATGAAGTCAGACTTGATCTTACAGTCTGCACAGACAGGACACTTCACTTTCTGTCCCTGAATTCTGAGCAATTCATCCTAGGAGAGGTTCCAGGCTTGGGAGAGACACTGTTTAAAGCACACGATGAGAAGGAGTATATATCTCTTTTCATCACTAAATCTCTGCTTGATTCACAACATGACAGGTCTGCTTTTTCGTATTTCAGTGACCCAAGGGTATGAGCTGCAAATGGTCCAGTGTTATCCTGTCCACGCTTCCTGTCACCACCAATGAATCTCCAAGGGAGACACCATGGCATAGCGGGAGGCATGGGAATTGGAGTAAAACACACCAGGGTGCACGTCTTGCCTAGGCTGTTTGCTAACTGTGTGATCCTAAATAATTTCCTTAGCCTCTTAGCGATTCAGTTAACACAAATGGAGTTAATATTACCTAATCCTTAGAATGATGAGGATTAAACAAGTTAACACACACAAAGGACTTAGTCCAGTCAATAAAAGGTTGCTGCTACTGTTCTCAGGGTCACTTCAACACTTCATAATTACCATGCTGAAAATCTCTCATGTTTCTCCATTACATGCTGGAGAAAGTCCAGTGTAGACTGACAAACAACCACCTCCTGATTAGTCCCACTTCCACCCCAGACTAGTTAATTCACTAACCCTTGAGTATCCTTTGGGCTTTCCTATTTGTTTATTCACTCATTCAGTCTTTCATTAATTTATCAAGTATATATTGAGTACCCATTATGAGTGTACTGGGATAAGTGCTGGGGTTCCAAAGAAAAGTAAGACACAGCCTCTACGCTCAAAGTGGGTCTAAAAGAAGAGACAGCTATCTATATCAGTATTTATAATGCAATGGGAAAGCTGCTGTAAAAGACAGAAAGTGCTACGAGAGCACAAAGAAGGAAGCATTTAATTCAGACCTTGTTTTCCTCCTTATCCTCAATGTCTTCCTCCATCTCTATTATATAAAGTATATTCATCTGTCAAAACCAAACAATTCTAAGCATTGACCCTTTCAATAGGCATTTATTGTGAGCTTACTTAATGCTCGGCCTCATAGTTAGTGCTGAGCAGCCATTAAAAAGGCATTTTCCAGTACGGAGGTTCCTCAAAAAACTAAAAATAGAGTTGCCATATGATCCAGCAATCCCACTCCTGGGCATATATCCAGACAAAACTCTAATTCAAAAAGATACATGCACCCCTATATTCATAGCGGCACTATTCACAATAGCCAAGACATGGGAACAACCTAAGTGTCCACTGACAGATGAATGGGTAAAGAAGATGTGGTATATATACGCAATGGAATATTGCTCAGCCATAAAAAAGAATGAAATAATGTCATTTGCAGCAACATGGGTGGACCTAGAGATTATCATACTAAGTGAAGTAAGTCAGAAAGAGAAAGACAAATACCATATGATATCACTTCTATGTGGAATCTAAAAATATGACACAGGTGAAACTATCTACAAAACAGAAACAGACTCACAGACTATAGAGAACAGACATGTGGTTGCCAAGGGGGAGTGCAGGTGGGGGAGGGATGAAGTGGGAGTTTGAGATTAGCAGAAGCAAACTGGTATATATAGGATGGATAAACAACAAGGTCCTACTGTATAGCACAGGGAATTATATTCAATATCCTGTGATAAACCATAATGGAAAAGAATATTAAAAAGAATGTATATATATGTATAACTGAGTCACTCTGGTGTACAGCAGAAATTAACACAACCTTGTAAATCAACAATACTTCAATAAAAAAGGGCGTTTTCACAACTCAATTGCTGTTCATTTATTATCTATCATATACTCTATTGTATTCCCAATGATGCCATCGTGTGTCTCTATTCTCCAATTTGCTTTTGAGTTCCTTGAAATCAAGGATTGGGTCTTCTTGGATGGATGCCCACAGCTGCTAACAAAGCAGAAGCAGATAGTAGATGATCAATAAGTGTTTATTGCTTCTAAGCCTAAATGCCAAGTTGAGTTTGAGGTTCAAAGTAATTTCTACAGAATGTTTATAAGAACTAAATGGATTTAAAATGATGTATAGCATAGGTTATTGGCAGTGGATATCTGAACAAAAAGAGGGGAATGGATTCTGAGTAGATAACCAACAAGCTCAGCCATATCTCCGCCATGATATTTTTAACATAGGATGATTGGCTTCCACTATCTGACACTGAGAATGTTTTGTCTCAGAATATCTGAATAAGATATTGTCACCAGAATGACATTCACATTAATGAATTTTCATCTTGAAAGGACTAGTACACATTTTCTAAGGCAAATGCCATTATGCTAATTTAAATCCTTGATCAATTTTCTATACATTACAGTGAAAACATTTCCATTTTTGTTTTATACTCCCATTTTTACCTTACTGAAATTATTGATATTTTCATTGGGATCAATTCTCCTTTATGTTTACATATGTTTACATAAACAGAGGTTTGATGTACCATTCAAGTTTTTGTCCACATCAAACTTTACTGATGATATTTTTGCCACCTTATGTTTTATTTTGTTGCCCTTATTTTTACTAATTCCAATTTTATCTTGGTCAAATTAGACAAACGTAAATGTTATTAAGAAGGTCTCATTCCTGGAGTTTGAATTTTGTGTTGATAATTTCTGAGTCTAATTTTCCACATCAAATTTTAGTTTTCAGTATCACTAAGATGATCTCATTCCTCAGCCAGGTTTGTGCTTTTCTAATAAATGTTGTTTGTGAACAGCATTAGCCACTGTCAGTTGGTTATTTCTCCCAAGTCTAGTGTTTGTAGTGATCTGGTCAAATTGTCCTTGGGATGAAAACAGCAGAGTCCAAATGGTCCTGTCAATGGAGAAGGATCACAATTTTCTGCTTCAGAAGTCACACATTAGAGATGCAATAGTTTTTCCTTTCTACTCTTATAATACAAACACCCTCTGGAAGAATAAGACTTTAAAATATCAATTGGTGAGAAGCAAGTAATTGAGGATATACACTCTGCAGAACTGCCAGGGTTCATACCTCATCTCTATCATTTACTACCTGTGTGACTTTTACAGGTTTCTAACTAAATTGTGCCTCAGTTTCCTCACTTTAAAATAGGACTGTTTTGAAGATTAAATGAGTTAATAAGCCCAGAACAATAATTGGTACATAATGACCTCTCAATAAAAGTTAGGTTCCACTAAATGTCCATAAACAGATGAATGGAAAAAGAAGATGTGGTATGCATATACAATGGAATATTACTCAGCCATAAAAAAAGAATGAAATAATGTCATTTGTAGCAACATGGATAGACCTAGAAGTGATCATACTAAGTGAAGTAAGTCAGACAGAGAAAGACAAATATCATATGATATCGCCTATATGTGGAATCTAAAAAACAGTACAAATGAAGTTATTTACAGAACAGAAATAGACTCACAGCCATAGAAAACAAACTTATGGTTACCAAAGGGGAAAGGGAGGAGGGATAAATTGAGAGTATGCGATTAACAGATGCACACTACTACGTATAAAATATTACAGTTAACAAGAATTTATTGTATAGCACAGGGAACTACATTCAGTATCTTGTAAAAACTATAATGGAAAATGACTGAAAAAAAAAAAGAATATAAACACAAATATATATGTATAACCAAATCACTTTGCTGTACACCTGAAACTAACACAGTATTGTAAATCAGCTATACTTCAATAAAAAAATAAACAAACAAACTGGATGGAACAAAAACAAAGTTAGTTTCCATTATTACTATTATCCAGAACAATTCCATCAATGTTCTTCAAATATATTGTTTTACATCTTTGTTCAACTGTGCCTCAATTTTCTCTTCTGAAAAATGGGGCTGTTAATAGTACCTACCTCATGGGGTGGTTGTGCCATCTGAATGTGTAATACAGTGCTTAGAATGATGTGTGGTACAAGGTTAAGTGTGGTTCAAGTGCTCTGTTAGCTGCTATTATTTTTTCACCTTAGAGTGAGTGAGTTTACTGCATCCTAAGAGCTAGTTTCCATACAGAATATTGTAGAGGCAACACATGGAGCCTAGGGCCCTGAGGCCAAAGGGTGCCACCAATGAGTATGAAAATACATCGAAAGCAAAAGGGAATCATGCAGCTATATGAAATGATAATTCATAATAATGTAAGCTCCATGATAGACATTTTTGCCTTTTTGTTCTCTGTTATATACCCAGCACCTGGAACAGTGCCTGGAACATCTTAGGCAGTCAATAAATATTTGTTGAATGAATGCATAAATGAATGAATGAATATAAAGATTGTGTGGCAATATTGAAAATGTTTCTTATATAGTATTAAGTAAATAAAGCAAGGTATAAAATTACAGTAAGTCCCCTACATACAAACCTTCAAGTCGTGAACTTTCAAAGACGTGAACGTGCATTCACATGTCCAATCATGTTAGTTAGTTCGTGTCTGGCGTACATTGTCACGTGTGTGCATACTGTACAAGTGGTTGTGCTTTTGCGTACTTTACTGTACAGTACTGTATAGAATACAGTAGTACAGTATCTTTGTTTCAGGCCCAGGATGTCTGGAAGCAAGTGTAAATAGCAACGGTGATGTAGCTGGTACTACTAAGAAGCGCCAAGGGATAACAATGGAAACAAAAGTGAAAATAATTGAAAGAGTGGAGTGAGGTGAAAAGATGGTAGGTGTCATTCGTTCTTATAAGTATTATAAACCTATTACAGTACAGTACTATATAGCCGATTGTGTTAGCTGGGTACCTAGGCTAACTGTGTTGAGCTTATGAACAAATTGGACTTACGAATGCGCTCTTGGAACTGAACTAATTCGTGTGTAGGGGACTTACTTGTATATTACACTATGATCACAACTTTGTGAAAATATACATGCAAATGATGAAGACCAGAAAGTAATGTGTAGAACTGAAAATAATTGTGCTTCTATGCTGTCTGTAATATTGTTATATTGTCTTTTTATACAGCAAAACAAAGAAGGTGAAGGTAAAAAGTTTCTAGAGAAAAACTACAGCCATGTCATAACTTTATATAATGTGGGGCACTGCACCCGTATCCTTTTAAAGTTAGTCCTGATAAATCAAATTACGATCATACAGAAACAAAATTTGACTTAAATCAAATAACTGGGACACTTGATTAGTGGGATTAATTTTTATTTCTGATTTCAAGAGGAAAGCGCAAAGGTACACAGACATAAATGGAATACATGTGATATGTAACACACACACACACACACACACACACACACACACACACTTCCTTTCAGGTCATATCTTGAGCTGATTATCCATTCAACACAATCTCCTCGACTGGCTCCATCAATCATAGAATACAATGAGTATTTACGTTCATAATGATCTTTCTGGGGCACTGCAAGGACTTCAATCATCAAACAAAGATTCAATTACATTTACCACCCTACAATTCCTAAGGCATTAAAGGGGCTAATGCATTTTAGAAAGATTTTTCTATGAAAAGATTTGAACAAAGGGTGTCAGGTTAATTTTTAGTTAACCAGAAAATTTAATTAACCAGAATGACTCGTCCCCTGAACATTCCCATTAAATGAGGTTTGATTGTACTTTGGTTTCTGAAATCCTTGTCTAGCTTCTTCCTATTAATAGAGCCTGGTGGAAAAGACATAGTCCTGGAGTCAACTGCTTAGGGAAGACTAGACTGTTTTCAGTCTTGAAAACAAAAAGACAACAAGTGAAAAGAAACATATCCTCTTTTTTGAATGCCTCTGAATAGGTTTGCCTTTGACCCTTAGATATGCTGCATGAATTAGCCAAGTTAGAAAACACGAGTTCGAGGTCTTATGGTTTCTATTTAAAACTCTATTAATGTTGTAAGTCTCATTTTGAGAAAATATACATTAGCCATTAAAAATTAATTTATTTTTATTTGTTTTCCAGATTAGTGGTCTTTCTGAAACAGAAAATTGAGGACTTAGTTATTTCATTGGCAGAAGCTAATTGAAGCACATATTTGTGAAATTAGACATGGAGAAGTGAAGCACCACCACTCACTCAACCACAGTGAGAATCATTTTTTAACTTATGAGACAGAATAAAAGAAGAGAAATTAATATGCGTGTGATAAGTCCTCCATCTTCCTTCTCATCCTGCTGTGTCTATTAAGGAGGAGCCGGGTCTTTTGTGATGATAATGGCGACAAGGGCAGAGTTGAAAATCTCAGGGAGTTGGGAGGCAAATGAAAGGAGAGGTCCCGGGCACTGGATTTTGTGCTTTTTAAAATATTAAGTCTTAAATTTATCAATGTTTCCATGAGAACAGAATAAAAGGACAGTTATTTCTAAAGAGTTGATAATCAACCTGTAGCCCCTCAGGCCTCCACTTCCCCCCACCCAGCCAGCAGCAGGCTTCCTCACAGGGTGTCAGCAGCATTTCAACAAGGCAAACCCCAAAGCACAAGGGCTCATCAAGTCTGTGCTTGTACCACATTCGCTGGTTTCTCATTGGCCAAATTAAGTCACGTGGTCGAGCCCACCGCCAACGTGGGAGGGGAACTACACAGGGCACAAATAAGGAGAGTTGTCATTCAGTTAGCATAATAATCTCCAACACATGTTGAAACAATATGACTATCTCTTTTTGGTAATACTCTCCATCCTCCTAACTCAAAGATGAAATTCACAGAGCCGAGTATTTTTTTTTAATTTATTTAATTAATTTATTTATTTTTGGCTGCACTGGGTCTTCGTTGCTGCGCATGGGCTTCCTCTAGTTGTGGCAAGCAGGGGTTACTCTTCCTTGTGGTGCTTCTCATTGCGGTGGCTTCTCTTGTTGCGGAGCACAGGCTCTAGGTGCGCAGGCTTCAGTAGTTGTGGCACGTGGGCTCAGTAGTTGTGGCTCGCGGTCTCTAGAGCACAGTCTCACTAGTTGTGGTGCACGTGCTTAGTTGCTCCACGGAATGTGGGATCTTCCCGGACCAGGGCTTGAAGCCGTGTCCCCTGCATTGGCAGGTGGATTCTTAACCACTGCAACACCAGGGAAGCCCAGAGCCGAGTATTTTTATGGCTCATTTCACATTAAGTGAAGTCTTCCCAGGAATACCCAAGTGGTTCTCTGTTCACAATGCACAGCAAAAGTTCCTAGTGTCCACTTTTCCCATCTTTCCTTCTGCCTCTTTCACGGGCACTGCAGCAATCTCCCTGTATTTGTTTTCTGTTGTTGCCGTAACAAATGACCATAAAACTAGCGACTTTTTAAAGTCACCACTTCTTATCTGAAAGCCCAAAGTCCAGCAGGCTTGACTGGGTATTCTGTTGGGAACCAGGCTGAAATCAAGGTGTCAGCTGGCCTGGATCTTATCAGGAAGCTCTGGGGCAGAATCTGCTTCCAGGTTCATTCAGGTTGTTCGCAGAATTCAGTGCCAGAGCTATCAGAGGGAGGTCCGTGTTTCCTTGCTGGCTGTTGACATGGGGTTGTTCTCAGCTTCTAGAGGCGGATCACATTCCTTGACTCCTGGACTGCTATATCTCAAAGCCAACGGTTGAGCACCTTGAGCACCGAGTCCTTCTCAAGCTTCATATCTCTCTGATCTCTCCTTCTGTTTCATCTTTCCTTCTTCTCTCCTGCCACGTCTCTCTGACTCCTTTGACTTCAAGGGCTCAGGGGATTACATTGGGCCCATCTAGAAGATCCAGGATAATCTCCTTATTAGTAGCCTTAATTCCATTTGCAAGATTCCTTCACAGCAATCCTTAGATTAGTGTTTGATTGAATGAACAGAGAACAAGAACCTTGGGAGGACATCTTTGGAATTCTACCTACCATACCCCAAAGTCTCTTTCTTATCTTATACCTCTCACAAAAACGTCTCTAAAATTCAGTTCTAGGTGGTGGTATAAAGATGTTTCTCCCATCTTTCCTCTTTAAAATTACTCCCAAACTACAAGAAGAAGAATAAACTGAAACACCAACTCCATTTTTTTATTAAACTAGAAAACATCTTTCCTACCACAATATACAGATGGAGAAAGTAGATGGAGGAATTATAAATGACTTAACAGAGAGGAGGAAATTCAAACTTAGTGCTGGTGAGAAACAAGCCAATTTGTCTCATGGAAGTCCCAGAAAATCTCAGGAATTCAAGATAACTGAGGGTGAAAAATACTACAGTTACTGATATTTAGGGTTCTCCAATAAAAACTCCAGCTCACCTCCTGACCCATCTATAGGAAGCTCACCAGTGGTCACGCCCCACTCAGGCACAAGAGGTTCTGGTCAGCAGCTTTCGACTGTTTGACTCTTTAATATAAAACAGAGAGCTATGGATCATCAGACATTTGTACAGACAAAGACAAAAACAAACAAAGCAAAAAAAAAAAAAAAAAAAAAGAACCTAAAGGAAACTCAAAGGAGAAGAAAACTCAAAAGTAAATATAATTAATATTCTCAGAGAGATATAAGAAACACTTGCTTCCATAAAATAAGAAGAATATGCTATAAAAAGAAGTAACCAGAAAATAAGAACCTTTTATAAGTTAAAGACATATTAATAGACATGAAAAAATTAACATATGGTTTGAACGCTGAAGTCTAGGAAATCTCTCAGAAAATATTTTAAAAGAATGGTGCAATACGAAAGAGAAGGTAAGAGCATTCAAAGATCATTATAAGACAGGGCTTCCCTGGTAGCGCAGTGGTTGGGAATCCGCCTGACAATGCAGGGGACACGGGTTCGAGCCCTGGTCCGGGAAGATCCCACAAGCCGTGGAGCAACTAAGCCTCGGTGCCACAACTACTGAGCCTGCGCGCCACAACTACTGAAGCCCATGCGCCTAGAGCCTGTGCTCCGCAACAAGAGAAGCCACCACAATGAGAAGCCTGTGCACCGCAATGAAGAGTTGCCCCTGCTCGCTGCAAATAGAGAAAGCCCGCGTGTAGCAACGAAGACTCAACGCAGCCAAAAATAAAAATAAATAAAAAATAAATAAATGTATTAAAAAAATATTATAAGACATTGAATATCTGAATAATAGGAGTTCCAGAAAAAGAAAAAAGAGAAAAGGAAGGTGCGGATATTATCAAAAGAAGAGTACAAGTTTTTTAGACTTAAGGACTAGAAGAGCCCCACCCGTGTGCCCAGTACAACAAATGGGAAAAAGACCTAGACTAATGCATGTTGTTGGGAAATTTCAGAAAACCAGAATTAAAAAAAGATTCTGGTAAAAATAGTCCACATTCAAAGGGTCAGGAATCAGGGCATTATTGTTTCCCTCAAGTGTAAGAGCAGAAAGCTCTCAAAGAGTAGAGCAATGGCTTTAAATTACTGAAGCAAAAACAATTTTCAACCTAGAAGTCTGCACCCAGACAATCAAATATAAGGATGGAATAAAAACATTTTAGGATTTACAGTTTCCAAACCAAAAATCTCTTGTTCACTTTTCCTCAGAGTTTTATTGGAGTATATCTCCACTCCACCCCCAGCTCCCCACAGACACCTCTGTGCCATGAGGAAATAAGCAAGAAGGAGGGATCCAGGAGACAGGAAATTCAACAAAGAAGCAAAGGAAATTCCCAAAACACTGGCAAGGGAGGTTTCTGGACTACAACTGGGCAGCAGACCCAAAGGGCAATCAGTCCAACCTAGAGTAGAACAGAGGGCTTTTGGAAGAAGTTCTTCAATAAAAACCAAAACAAAATAGGGGAGGAAGAATGAGAAATTTTCTGACAGATTTGACTGTGTAGAAAACAGTTACTAAAAGGGTATTTTATCAGGTGGTTACAGAATGTAGGAAGACATCAACTATGTAAAAAAAAACAAACTAAAGTAATTTAAAAATAAGATGATTTTTATATTTTAGGGAAAAAAGTAATTAAAGAAAGGAAGTACAATCTTAGTACAATACTTGGCTCAAGAGCTAACAATACAAATAAAAACTCTACATGTGGCTTTAATAAGAAACATAGAGGTATGATTATGAAGGTGGTGGTGAACATGTTCAAAACTGGGGGGAACCACAGGACAAGGCTAAAAGAGTTGAAAGTAGTTGCCTCCAGGGAGCTGGATGGCTGCTGGGGAAAGGAGGGACTGAGGGGCTGCAGGGTTATTATAAACTTGTTAGAAATAATTATCTTCTAAAATCTATGTGCATGTACACATTGATAAGCTTAAAATTAATACTTTAAAAAGCATAAAATCCAGTCCACAGGGTCTCTCCTCTCATCGACCTCCTAGCTCCCTGGGATTTTCTCTTCCTTTTCCCCCCCTGAGATTTTTCAACTTCTGCCATGGAGAAGAGAACTAGCCATCCCAGCTGAGCACAGCCCCAGCTGACCCTCCAGCTGAATGCAGCCTCATGAATAGCCCAGGTGAAACACAGAAATGCCCAGCCAACCCAAGAACTGTGAGCTATTGTAGATAGTTTTTGTTTTGAGCCATCCAGTTTTGCAGTGGTTTGTTACACAGCAATAGATGAGTGATACAACATGTAACTAAAACCAATGGATTTCTCCTCCACGTGTACACGTCATTGAGAAACACACTGCAGACTGGTTTAGTGTGTAGATTAGCCACTTTATACATGTGAGACCCCCGGTGAATTATTTCTCTCTCATTTTTCTCATCTGTAGAATGGGGATAATAATAATGAACTACCTTACAGGGTTGTTGTGAGGATTAAATGAGTTGATAGATGCAAAGCAACTCAGAAGCATTCTGAAGTCCATGTGTATTCTCAGTGTTAGCTATTATTTCATCATTATTCTTTAAGTAGATAAAAATGCTTGAAATCTAAGTACGTTAGTTATAAATCTTGGTAGCTGTTAGTTCCTAGGAATAAGATGAGACTCCAGTCCTGACTTTCAGACCAACTGCTTGGTCAGGCAGGCTTTTGTCTGTTTGTTTAACATTTTGTAATGGACAATTTTAAACATACAAAAGTAGAGAAAGTTTGATAAACTCCTATGTACTCAGCTTCAGCAGTTATCAACTTATGGTCAAACTTGTTTCATCTAAATTTCACCTTCT
The DNA here is from genome assembly GCF_028023285.1 of Balaenoptera ricei. Taxonomy (NCBI): domain Eukaryota; kingdom Metazoa; phylum Chordata; class Mammalia; order Artiodactyla; family Balaenopteridae; genus Balaenoptera; species Balaenoptera ricei. Next base: position 7,259,098 of record NC_082642.1, read on the forward strand.
TGTCTCACACGGGATTATTTGAAGCAAATGCCAGATATCATGTCATTTCATCTTGAAATATTTTGAAGAGATGAGACGCTTCCTTGTAAACATAACCAAATATCCATATCACTCCCAAAAGTTTAATATCCTTTTAGTACCATCAAATATTAGAGTCAAACTGCCCTGATTTTTTCTTTATACTTTGCTCAAATCAGGATCTAACCAAGATCTATATATTGCAACTGGTTCATAGATATGCCTGAGGTGTGGTTTATATAGTAAAAGCAGGATAAATGCCTGATTCTTTCTGCTTATTTACCACTTTTCAGCATAAGATTTGGAATCCCAGATCCTCCAAAGCTGAGCAATGTCTTCATCCTCTCTGGTCCTCGTGTAAAATCAGAGGGTGGGATTAGGTAATATCTAAGCTCCTTTCACCTCTATGATTCTAGTATTTTGTCTCCATTATCCCTCAGAATTGTGCAAGCTTGCACATTGAAGTGGCCTTTTCTTGAGCCACTTCCTCTCCTGAGTGCACTTTCTCCTCTCCTTTGCCTAGTCAACTCCTACTGTAAAGCCAGCTAGGATGTCACCTTATGCAAGATACATTTCATGGAACAAATGTTAATTGGATGCTCATTCCACCTGCTGCCTCTCTACTCAACACCACTCTCTTCTGTCTACTCTCCTTCCATAGCACTCTGCACTCACCTCTCTTGGAGTCCTTATTACGGTGTATCTTAATTATTCAACCACATTATCTGTTTCCTATGATCATATGTTGATTCCCTGGGTCACTGAGATCACAAATCAAATGTGGGTCTTACTGGAGTGACCCAATACTGTCTTCATGCTTCAGAGATAATCATGAATTTCCAGAACTGACCAAGTTGGTGAACTCTCAAAGGCCTCTTGACCTTCTGTTATCTCCATTCACCTTCCTATATACAGGATACTAAATGTGCCTAGGTTCACTTTTGAATTGCCTGTAGAGATGGTCTCTATCTGAGTCTGCATCCTAGAGTAAATGGTAGCCAGCCATCTCCTAGCAGTTCTCATCAGCCTCTAAAATAGGTGCAGCTTAAAATATGGCACTTGGGTATGACTGCTAACACAATATTTTGGGGTATTCAACAACAGTGAACCCAAGAGAAGAAGTCAGATTAGTCTTCCTCCTTTCTGTGTTTGTGTGTGTGTGTTTGTGTGTGTGTGCACTTTTGTCATTTGCCCTCAGCTCATTTGACTTCCGAGCACAGGCTGCTAAATAACAAAAATAAGAATGAGTTGACAGCTAATCTTGTAAACACACTTTGAATAGAGTTGCAGGGTGGGAACCACAAAGGATGGGTTCCAAACTCTCCTAATAGAATGAAGCTGGTCCTCTTGGACTGCTGCCTTGCTGTATGGAAACAACAACAAGGGTGCAAAATGGCTTGGCCAGAATATGATGTTTTAAGCAGATATGTGGTTCTACGCAAAAAATACAGTGAAATGTGGAGGCAGCATGCCTTTTGAAGTGTTTCTTAAAATCTTGGAAAATATCTTAGAAATTATTTTGGCAATGATTTGAGACACTACCGTTCCTGTGACCCACGGAGAGTTAGATGCTTTAGGTGCTATAATTCTACAAAATAAGGATGCTCAGGAAAAATATATGCTTATTAACCATGCAAAGAGGTCTTGTTCTTTACTCTCTATCTTTGCATATATTCCCTAATGGTTTCAAGAGAGGGAGGACACAAAAATGACATCACTGTTGATGTGAGGTTGAGGTTTCTTGTTGTCAGAAGGCACATAAACATCATGATTCAATGAGTATTTTTGCCAAGTATCCTTCAATCTGTTCTAGGCCTTTTGGAAAGTTATTTCCAACTCCAAAGGTTGCTCCCCAGGACCAGTGGAAAGTAGGCAGAGACAGCAGGCACTTAAGCTTGGTGTTAGGACTCAGGGGCTACTGAAGTACTTCTCTGCTCTCTATGTCCTCTCCCAAAAAACAAAACAAAACAATACAACTACACCAAGTATACTTTCTTTAAACCAACGCTTTAAAAATGCATTAGCGACGACTTAAAATTTATGTAACACACTGATATAAATTCCGTCTTGTTCCCCCGTCCCCATCTCTCCCCCAAAGGACATTTTAGCATAGGGCGAGGGGTCCAGTTGCTCCACATCCCACCCACTAAGATTACTTTAGGTATAAAGGACACTTTGCAAACACAATCTTGTTTAATCCTTTCAATAGCAAGCAGTATAGTTATTTCCATCCAGAGGTGGTGAAGGCTTTGGAGTTAGATTCACGTTGTCTAAATTCTCGAGGGACACACACACACACACACACACACACACACACACACCCCAGATAGCCAATTTGTTAATTTGACTGAGAATTAAAACTCCCAGGAGGCTGAACTGGTCAGGACATCCTCTCCCTTTTGAATCAAAGCCCCTGGGGAAAGCCAGGGCACTCACAGAAGGCTACTTGGTGTAATCACAGCCAAGTCAACCCAAGGCTCTTCCTGGGGAGAGTCAGGAAGCTAGTGAGCCAGGTGTACACAGCCCACCAGGCTTGTGAACAGAGGTTGCCCACCCTCCAACATGCTCACACTTTGGATACTCCTATTCTAGAATCAGCTCATTCAACTGAAATATTAACTGACGACAAGTACTGTTTTAGGTCCTGGGAAGAGAAGCTAACCCAAGTCGTCTGGCATCTTCCTGCTCAGTAGGGGAGCATGGGTGTGAACAACCACCATTTGGGAAAGCTATCAGATCAGTCCATCAGTTACAGAAGTGTTACTGAAAGTGGAATCCATGGGTGCATTCTCTGGGATGGGACCTTTCTCTATGAAAACTTTTTCATGGGTGTTTTCATTTCGATGATAATCTAATAAAAACCATGGAATGGGAGCATATGCTATTCCATCTGAGTGGCCACCTTATAGGTGACATCGTGGAAGAATTGAATCATATACAGGGTAGAAAAGGCAGGCCAAACACCAAGGCTTCTCTGCAGTAGCAGTAAGATAGTCACACGGTGAAAAGCAATTTCGTTTCAGCCACCGCTTCGAATTAATGCTATTCACTTGAATTCTATTGGTTTTGCAATTTTGTTTGTATTTTTATTTGTTTGTTTTGGTTTATAATAATATAAGCTCTATAAGTATAAGGCATTTATATACAGTTTTACACATATTCAAGAAACATAATAAAAACTATATAAATCAACCCTGGGGTCCATCAGAAAGTTTTTATTTTTTAAAGGGCTCCACATATTACTCAGTTTGACAAACACTGGGTATAGCTGACTTCAACTGCATTCTAAGCATGATTACCTTGATTCGGTTCTCTACTAGCAACGCATTTGGGCTACCTATGCAGGTAGATAAACTATCCATTTTGCATTGAATTTTAGCTCTCAGGAAGCTACACCACAAACTCAGTAAACTGCACTGCAAAAGCCATGTTCATTTCACATATCATTCTCTCTCTTCCTCCCGTCTTTCCATCAACACATGCAGGCACTGCACTCGGACCTAAATGTAATAGATACAAATACGGAAGGGATAGGAATGATCCCTGCCTTCATGGAGCTTATAAGCCTAGCAGTGTTTTCCAAAAGCTCTTGACAATCAGCAGTACATGGCAGGCATGTTAAAACACATTCCTGGGCACCATCACAAGCTCACTGAACCAGAATCTCCAAACAGGTCCAAGAAGCTGCCAGTTTAGCAAGCACCCCAGATAAGTGTTGTCAGGAGAATTTTTATGAATTTTTCTACAGATTTTGCTTCTCTAAGTCTGGAGTGGGGTCTAGGAACTGACTATGGTCCTCAGGGATGGAGGAAGTCAGCAAAGCATTTTACATGTGGACAGGAGATAACTGTGTTTGCATTTGAGATGGCGATCGCTTTACCATGTGGATAATGGATTATTAAGGGGGAAAATGAGAGCCCTAAGGCTAGTTAGCAAGGTGCTGGGCCACTGGGACAGGACATAATGGTGACCGGAGTACAGCAGTGGCAGTGGAAGCTGAAATAGGTGAACAGACTCAAGAGGAATTTAAGAGGAGAATCTACAGGGCCAACTAATGGATTGACATGGGGGTTGAGGGAGAGAGGAGAGTCAAGGTTGACTCTTGAATTTCTGGGCTCAGCTCCTGAGTTGATGGAGAGGCCTTTTTGCTAGGATAGAAGCAGCAGAAGAAGAAGGCTGTGGGACATGGAAAGGGTAGATCATGAGTTTAACTTTGGAAAATTTGAGATTAAAGTGCCACAGGTACATCAAAGTGGAGACAGATATTTCATATGAAGTTATCTATGTGAACATGCTATAGACTGAATGTCCCCCCTCCAAATTTTATCTGTTGAAATCCTAACCCCCATTATAATGGTATTGGGAAGTGGGGGCTTTGGGGGGGGTTAGGCAGAGCCCTCATGCATGGGATTAGTGCCCTTATAAAAGAGACTGGAGAGAACTCCCTTGCCTCTTCCGCCATGTGAGATTACGCAAGAAGATGGCTGTCTATGAGCCAGGAAGAGGGCTCTCACCAGACAGAGTCTGCTGGTGCCCTGATCATAGACTATAAGCCCCCAGAACTGTGAGAATAAATGTGGGTTGTCTATAAGCCACCCAGTCTATGGTATGTTCGTTATAAGAGCCCACATGGACTAAGGCAAATCCCTAGCTCGGGAGAAGAGTTTAGGATGGATATTTTCACTTAGGAACCAACAGATAAAAGATTCCTTGAAGATACAGCAGTGGATAAGATCGCCAAGGGAGTGTACACATAGAGAGACATAAGAATGCTTAAGGCAAAAAAACCTCTGAGGAACATTTAAAGAAAGAAGATGCCAAATGGAGACGTAAAAGGAAAACCAGAAGAGTCAGAAGTCACTGCACCCAAGGGAAAGATTGTTTCAAAGGGGGGAAATGGCCAGCACTGTGGAATGCTGCCAAGGGGTCAGTAAGATAAGAACTGAGACGTGTCCACTGGACTCAACAAGTAGGTCATGGGCGATCTCAACCAGAACAATTTCACTGACACAGTGAAGGCAGATCTCAGCCGGCAGAGGAGTGGCAGGCGAGGAAGGGGAGGTGGCAAGGGAGGGCACTCTTTCAGGATGTTTATCTGAAAGGATAAGGAGAGAGCGATAAAGAGCTGGATAGTAAGAGTGAGGGAAGGTGAGCACGTTCAATGCTATCAGGCAGGAACCTACAGAGAAGGAATATTTGTAGCTACAGAGGAAGAACACTGCAGAGGAAGAGGTGTCTGGAAGGCTGGAGGAGGGGAAAGACAGCAACAGTGAAGGGACTGGCCCTTGATGGAAGGTGGTTCAGCTCTTCCATGGAGGTGCTGGTGAGCGAGAAGGACAGGAGGAAGACACCGTGTGGTCTTGATGGTGCACCGCTGGGCTGGGATGGGGCACAGAGTCAGAGGTTTGAGGAGAGCAGAGCACAGGAGAGGTGACTAACAGCACAGCAGGACTCTGGTGGCGCTGAAGCCTGCTTGGGTTACTACCCACGAAACAATCCGTATGTGGGGTGACTTTCTTCAGCTGCACCAGCCCCCTGGGGAGAACGGCAGAAGAGGTGGGTAACTGGACTCAGACAGGCTAGAGGCTTTTCCAAATGTGTTTAGTGGGGGAAAAAAAGTAAAAGGAGTTGAAGAATATATGCACTACCAAATGTAAAATAGATAGCTAGTGGGAAGCAGCCGCATAGCACAGGGAGATCAGCTCGGTGCTTTGTGACCACCTAGGGGGTGGGATAGGGAGGGAGGGAGGGAGACACAAGAGGGAGGAGATATGGGGATATATGTATACGTATAGCTGATTCACTTTGTTACACAGCAGAAACTAACACACCATTGTAAAGCGATTATACTCCAATAAAGATGTTTTGAAAAAAAAAAAAGGAGTTGAAAATATTGGTAAGAGAGTGGTTGAGGTGAAGGCGGACATTTGTGATTTGTGACCATGAGGGTGGGTGGCTAAAGTGGAGGGAAGGTTATCTGAGATGAGGGATATTCTAAGGCAACAGCTAGCTGCTGTCACAAACTCCGAAAGCTCATTGGCTTCACACAGCAAGAAGTGTCCTTTTCATTCACATAAGAGGCTGATGTGGATGTTCCTCATTGGGCAACAGTTTTCACTCAAGACCCCACGCTGCTTCCACCCTGTGCCTCTGACATCTTCTACAAGTGTGTCCCAAGGCCACCCTGAGCTTCTGCACTCTCGTCAGCAAGAAGGGGAAGAGGCGTGGGCATAATGGGTGAAAGGTTTTTGCATCCCAAGTCAGAAAGTGGCATATATCACTTATGCCCAAGTCACACAGGGTAAAACTCAGGCACGTGGACACACCCACGTACCAGGGAACAGGGAAATGAGTGTCCAGGAAGAATAGGAAGTAGGGTGGGTGATCAACCAGAAGACTTTGTGACAGAGACCAGAGCGTTAGCCGTCCATTTGGATGGGAAGCCACCCAGGTTGCATAGATGCTGAGAGGTGGAGATAAAACCCTGTTTGGGTGAAACATTCTTTAGTGAGGCATAGTGATAGAGTGGTTGCTAAAGTGGTAAAGTGGGGCCAGAGGGTAAAGGCCAAGAGGCTCAAAGGTATAGCGTGGACCCATCCTCCCTGAGAGTGGAGGTGAATGGTGTAGAGGCTGTGGGTACTTGGAGGATGGACAACCTCCATTAGAAGGGCTGCAGCTTGGGGGTAAGTAGCAGCCTTTAGAATGAGGCTATCTCAAGGCCAAAGGATGACGTCTTTAGGGAAGCAGCTGAAGACAAGGGGTGGGGGGCTGTTAACTGTGGAACAGAGTTGCAGCAGGAGGCAGGAAGGAAGTATGAGGGAGAAGTCCAGAGCAGGACAGATGGAAGAGAGGTGACCGGAAGGAATTACACTTGAGTAGTCAGCAAGGATTATAGGGGTGTGTGGAAAGGGGGATCTAGCTGGCCCCAAAGTGGCCAAGAGAATCGATGTCTGCTATTCCCTGTGGTCAGGAGCACTCAAGTCTCCTGGTTACAACCTGGGCATGTTACTCTTCCCACAGAATTCAAGTCTCTGGTGGGTAAGAAGACGCTCATCCCTCTGGAAGGAGTTAGCAGAGATGTGGCTTTGCGTGTGAAGAGACAGAAGACAGGCTGAGTCAGGGCTCAGGGCTGAGGTGACAGGAATGGGGTTTTCCAAGGCGATGGAGGCTCTAACCGTGAGCAGGGAAACAGCTCTCTGTGAATCCCTGGCGCAGAGCAGGCACATTGGTTGACATGAACTCCAATGTAACATCTGATTTTTTGAGAGGAATAGAAACTGCCGAGCCATTGCTCTCGGTTCAGTGCTTCAGAGATGGGAGGGCTCTGAGAGTACAATCTGGATACGGAACCTGCATGCTCCCATCTCGAAAGCTTAGTAGTGAGTATACCACTCTGGCTTGCTATGATGCGCGATGAGGTAGCTCGGTTTGAGAAAAAACATCTTGTTGGTTTTGGAGCCAAAAAAATCAAAGCTGTAAAGACCATATGATCTGTGGCAGCAGTTTCTCCTCAATGACAGGTTTTATAAGTAATCAGAGTAGGAGGCCCTGTCGGATAAGGCATGAATCTTTCCAAATGCTGTTAACTGGCACAGAAGGATGCCAAATTCATTCTACTTTAACTCTTACTCCGTTACCCTGATATGAACAAAAGAGTTACACTAATGGTTATGATTAGTGGAGTACTTTAAGATACCTACATCCCAATGAAGTATTTCCTTTCCCTCTATTTCACAGAGATATGTTCTGATCTACCCCAGATATTCAGTGGAATGTGTGTGAGCCAGAAATTACAATAATAGGAAGGTAGAAGGAAGAGCATTAGAGATGCAAGAAGAGGAGACGGTTTATCAAGATCTGTATTTTACAATATGAATAATGTTACCTCATTTTTTTGTTTTTTTGGAGCAGAGAAAGGTTTATTGCAGGGCCAAGCAAGGAGAATGGGAGGCTTGTGCTCCCAAAATCCTGAACTCCTTGTGCTCCCAAAATCCTGAATTGAGCAAAGCAATTTTAAAGGCAAGGTGAGGGAGGGGAGTCTCAGGGTAAGTGATCAGCCCGTGCAAAATCCTCTGATTGTTTGATGTTGAAGTAACAGGGAGGTTAACATTATCAACCCTTAGGCACCAGTAGGTCCAGGGCTACGTGCTCGTGACCATCAAGTAGTTAATTTCCTCCATTTGGTGGTTACCTCATTTTTTTTAACAATAGGAAGTACTATATAGTATGATAGTGCATTGAGATAAGCAGAGTATGTTAAGAGATGCCAGTAACTCATGCTTCTATTTCCACAGTGCTAGTATCACTGACAGAGTTTGATCTGCAAGCAGCTTCATTATTTAGCATCTATATACAAACCTCAAGAAGAGGTGTAGATTTTATATATGACCTTGTCTTTACAAACTAAAGAAAAGAAAAAAGAAACTATGGCATACCTCACTACTTTGGAACTACTCTATATAAATAACTACCGGCACTTTATATGAAAGTGGCTTTGACCTTTAGGGAAAGACCTTTTCTACAAGGCAATCAATTTTTGCCATTCCCTGGAGTGTTTACTTAAGAAAGGCTTTCCTGTGATCAAGCTTCCCTGGAAAAGACATTATTTCTAACAAACACCGGTTCCTATATCAAAATTGTACGGTCTAAAATCCATGCTTAGGGTGTGCTGTGATATTCTCTTATGGTACAGAGGCATCATGACTTGAATGGGTTATTTCAGATCAGGCTGCAGAAACACTATATGGAGACGTTGTGCTCTAAAAAGGAGTTTTTTCTATCACAAATTGTTTTGACAGTTCTATCATCCATTGCAGACCTCTTGATATTGCAAAAAGGAATTTTTAAAAAAGAACATGGGCCCTTCTTTCTGAATCAATACTAGACTGGAGATGTTTTGGGGAAAAGAGACCTTACAAGACTTGGAGGAACAGCGTCAACAGAATATTTATTATTCTCTCCACTTCCTTTCTTCAAAGTGTTGTGATTGAGGTCATTATAAATCTTTGAAAGTAACACTTCTCTTATATATGCTATGCCCACTACCAGAAGATATTTATAGAGATAAAATAGTATCTCACATCCCTTCAGTAAAGTTCCATGAAGCTGGTTACAAATAAAAATGAATAAATAATGTTTATCTAGGCCCTGCAGATAATGCTAAAAAGCAAAAAATTGATTAGTCCATCAGTTCTGTTATGTGCTGACACTAACACCCTAGAGTTTGGGAGGCTGGCTTATTTTAAGAGAAAATGGTTTAGAAGAGGCAAGGAAAAAATAAAAGACAAACCCATTAATAGATATTGATTTTGTTGTAACATTAATTTGATAACTTTGCAACTGCATTTTAACAGTGGTACATTAGTTGAGTTAGCATGATTTGGTGGAAAAAAACCCCAACATATATTGGGTAGGCCAAAAAGTTCATTCGGGATTTTCCATAACATCTTATGGAAAATGAAATTTTTGGCCAACACAATGTATATAATATAATATATATATGTACGTTAAGTTTATCATTTCTATTTCAGGGTCAGAGAAAAGATTTGAGATTTGAAAATAAACTGTAATGATGTTGACATGCATTAGAAATCAATTCTCAACCATGGCAATTCAGACTGCTTATTCATGAGAGCCAACGAATAAATGTGAATCTTAACCAAGTTGCAAGAATCACCTTTCCCTTCTGCTTTTCAAAGGAGAAGATTCCTCTATATTGAAGGTATATGTTTGAAGTAATAAGGCTCTAATTGTAGTGCTTTCTTTAGGTACCTGCATTAAGACATCACATTTAAGCTTAGATTACTCCTAAGATTTCTTTAAAACATACACATATTATAAGCCTAGAAAGCTGCCAACTTATATTTCTTTCAATTTCTGAGTTTCAAGGAACCAATCTTACTGCGTTTGTTTTTATATCCCTGATTCCACGCATGATATCGACTCATATTGGGTCTTCTATAAATGTCTGTTGGATGAAAGAGTAAATGAATGTCTGAATGAGGATTTAGGATGAGGGGAAACACTGTAGAAAGTCACTTCCCTTCCATTAAGATTCAACCTGAAGCATTCTGCAGCCTCTTTAATTGGAATCAATTGATTTTCACATTCGTATTCTGTTATGGATGCAGCCTTAGCCTCTTAAATTTCTTCAACAGGAGAAATATTACCACCCATCACATCATTTTATGGTTTGTTGAATGTGTTTTATCTCTCGTAGAAAACTCTGAACTCTATTACCTTTTCCAGTTTTATGCTCCTGGTGCCTAGCACAGCACGTGATACATGATAGATATTCAGTAAGTATTCCATGAATGAATTGGAAGACTTTTGGAATTGCATCCTGTCTTCTATGGCTTCCCCTTGGCCAACTCACTGCACCCTTGTGGGTCACAGTTTCCTCATCCATATAATGAACGATTTTTAAAAATCATTCTGTGACTGCTGCTTAACAGACTAGAAAGGAGTACTTGGCTGCACAGTGGTATTAAAGATCGGGTGACTCATGGAAAATGTTCTCCTACACAGAATTTCTTAGAAAGGAGAAGGGGAAAGGAATGCTAGTTTATTTATTACAGTTGACCCTTGGGTTTGATCTGCATGGATCCACTTATATGGGGGTTATTTTCAATAGTAAACGTTATAATACTACACTATCCACATTGGTTGAATCCTCAGATGTGGAAGCACAGTATGAGCTAAGCTGGCATAGGGAGGAACCACAGATAAGGAGAAACCATGTATCAGGGCAACTGTAAATTATATGTGGATTTTTGACTGCGTGGAAGGTCAGTGCCCCTAACCCCCCAACCCCCCTGCATTGTTCCAGGGTCAGCTGTGTATGACTTAATCAACTTTGCAGCCACCCTGTGAGATAGGATGTTGTTATTCCAATTTTATAGATAAGAAAATTTAGCTTCAGAAAGGTCCATAATTTGCCTAGGATCACACAGTCAGTCAATGTTCAGGCCAGGATTCAAATCCAGTTCTAATGACTTCAAAGCCTATTTACTTTCCTTTAGGCAAATGATTCCACTTGCTTAAATTCTGATAAAAAATAGGGAACCAGTTTATATTGAGGGTAGGATATACTCTTTTCATTTTTGCTTCTTCCTTTTACAATTTGAATCAAGGAAAAATATGGGAGATTCTTGCTGGGAACATACTTCCTAATTCTATTTCATCTGCTTAAGCTCCATGGAGAAAGTGGAAACTGAGGGCATATCAAATAAGGGAAAGAGGCCGTGTATCAAAACATAAAAAAGGTGGCTCTACCAACTGGATAATATCAATAACATGAGAAGGACTGGTAGAAAAACAAGACAGTGACAGGACAGGCCTGATGGGGTGGAGGGAGAGCAAAGAGTGTTTGACTGATAAGAGCAAAAAGTCCAGGTTATGAGGATCGACATAGGAAATGACAAGTTTGTGGTGGCTTCACAGGAAAAGTCCCATAACGATCTCTGCACCCTGTGGTGTGTTAGATGACTAGATACCGTGATGGGCACAGGCCACTGCAGTAGATTGTGCATTTCCAAACTAATATCAGACCTATCATAGTTTTAAGGGCTATTCTTTAAATCTTTTGCTGCTTGATTTTGTTTTAACAGGTTAACTTTCAATATAACACCTTTAGGTGTTGTAAGCTGAATAATTCTAGGGATTTGTATGTGAATGAGGTCCAACTGCCCCTACACAATCAAAGGAGCAATGTGGGATGGATTTGTGTCTGCTCTCAATAGAAAATCTGAAGCAAGTTGATGATATCTTTGACAGGAAATGTAAACGGATTTCTGTAGTGCCCAATTCTCTTCCTGATAACTTAGGTTTTCTCAAAAGTTATACATTCATTCACTATACTCCAGTAAACTTCTAAACTTCTAACATAAGTTTTCTCCAAATGGAAGCTGTAAGGATCTAAATTTGATAGGAAGAAAGGCAGAGAAAAAGCTCCTATAGAGTGTACACGTGCAAGAAGCCAGATGCCTGACAATCAGCCAGTCAACATTGGTTAAGTGGGGGTTGGCTCAGCCTGGGATAAACCAAATTAAGCTGGGGGACTTTTCTTTACACATTAGAAACGAACATTCATCACCAAGATCTTTGTTTCTAACAGCATTCTCCAATAAAAGAAACGAGGGCTATTGGGAGAAGTGGGTGATTCTAAGACTGGGACAGGAAATATGCAAGATGAGCCTGGAGCCTACTGAAGTACCAGAGAGTAAGGAGGTGACCAAACAAAGAAACAAGGAAAATAAAACCATCACTGGGAGTATGTCAAAGGAACTCAGGAGCCACTGGAAAGAGGTCCCAGTGGGCAAAACTAGAACAATTTGAGCAAATAAGTAAAATAGTATTGGATTATAAACCAAAGTACAAAATAAATATCTATAAATCCATACTGATACAAACAAATGATTTAATAAATAAATAAATGGGAGAAAGTAGACAAATCTCTTAGGCAGAATAATTCCAAATAACATATGTAACACTTCCTCTCTAGGAGGTGGAGCATAATCCCCCTCTCCTTAAGAGTGGGCTGTGCAGAAATAGAACACATAATCCTAAAATTTATATGGAACCATAAAAGACCCAGAATTGCCAAAGCAATCCTGAAGAAAAAGAACAAAGCAGGAGGCATAACTCTCCGAGACTTTAGACAATACTACAAAGCTATGGTAATCAAAACGGCATGGTATTGGCACAAAAACAGACATATGGATCAATGGAACAGAACAGAGAACACAGAAATAAACCCACACACCTAAGGTCAATTAATCTTCGACAAAGGAGGCAAGAATATACAATGGGAAAAAGACAGTCTCTTCAGCAAGTGGCGTTGGGAAAGTTGAACAGCTGCATATAAATCAATGAAGTTAGAGCACACCTCCACCCCATACATAAAAATAAACTCAAATCGCTTAAAGACTTAAACATAAGACATGACCCCATAAAACTCCTAGGAGAGAGCATAGGCAAAACATTTTCTGACATAAATCGTACCAGTGTTTTCTTAGGTCAATCTCCCAAGGCAATAGAAATAAAAACAAAAGTAGACAAATGGGGCCTAATCAAACTTACAAGCTTTGCACAGCAAAGGAAATCATAAACAAAACAAAAAGATAACCTACAGAATGGGAGAAAATATTTGCAAACGATGTGACCGACAAGGGCTTAATTTCCAAAATATACAAACAGCTCATACAACTCAATAACAAAAAAACAAACAACCCAATTGAAACATGGGCAGAACAGCTAAATAGACGTTTCTTCAAAGAAGACATACAGATGGCCAACAGGCACATGAAAATATGCTCAACATCACTAATTATTAGAGAAATACAAATCAAAACTACAATGAGATATCACCTCATACCAGTCAGAATGGCCAACATTAAAACGTCCACAAATAACAAATGCTGGAGAGGGTGTGGAGAAAAGAGAACCCTCTTACACTGTTGCCATGAATGCTAGTTGGTGCAGCCATTATGGAAAACAGTATGGAGGTTCCTCAGAAAACTAAAAATTGCCACTCCTGGGCATATATCTGGATAAAACTATAATTCAAAAAGATACATGCACCCCTATGTTCATAGCAGCACTATTCACAATAAGCAAGACATGAAAACCTAAATATCCATCGACAGATGAATGGATAAAGGAGATGTGGTACATATACAATGGAATACTGCTCAGCCATAAAAAAGAATGAAACAATGCCATCTGCAGCAACATGGATGCAACTAGAGATTACCATATTAAGTGAAGTAAGTCAGAAACAGAAAAATATCATATGATATCACTTGTATGTGGAATCTAAAATATGACACAGGGCTTCCCTGGTGGCGCAGTGGTTGAGAATCTGCCTGCCAATGCAGGGGACACGGGTTCGAGCCCTGGTCTGGGAAGATCCCACATGCCGCGGAGTGACTGGGCCCGTGAGCCACAATTGCTGAGCCTGCGCGTCTGGAGCCTGTGCTCCGCAACAAGAGAGGCCGCGATAGTGAGAGACCCGCGCACCGCGATGAAGAGTGGCCCCCGCTTGCCGCAACTGGAGAAAGCCCTCGCACAGAAACGAAGACCCAACACAGCCAAAAATAAATAAATAAATAAATAAATAAATAAATAAATAAATAAATAAATAAATAAATAAAATATGACACAAACGAACCTATCTACAAAACAGACTCATGGACGTAGAGAACAAACTTGTGGTTGCCAAGGGGGAGGGAGTTGGGTGAGGGATGGAGTGGGAGTTTGGGGTTAGCAGATGTAAGATTTTATATATAGAATGGATAAACGACAAGGTCCTGCTGTGTAGCACAGGGAGCTATATTCAATACGCCATGATAAAATATAACGGAAAAAAATATGAAAAAATAATGTATATATATTTATAGCTGAATCACTTTGTTGTACAGCAGAAATTAACACAATATTGTAAAATAACTATGCTTCAATAAAAAAAAAAAAAAAAAAGACTTGGCTGTGCAGAGTGGCTTCTTTCCAAAAAGTACAGTATGGAAAGGGGTGGGAGGAGAATAGTAACCTGACAGGAGGAACCTGACAAGCACTACCTCAGGCAGGTGATCAAGGTCAACATCAGCATCGATCTGTCATGTTTATTACAGGTATCCTTGATGTGACTTAAGGAAAATGGCACTTTACTTCTGTGGTTTTTCTCCCCAAAACCCATACCCAGGATAATCATGAGAAAGACATCAGACAAATCCAAGTACAGAGCTTCTTACAAAATACCTGACTTCTCAAAGCTGTTGAGATCATCAAAAACAAAGAAAGCCTGAGAAACTGTCATAGTACCAGTTCGATGGGTATTCAGATCTATCTGTGTGTGTGTGTGTGTGTGTGTGTGTGTGTGTGTGTGTATGTGTATGTGTGTATTTATAAAATATTTTGGACTCCTTGTGTGGTAGCTGCTAAGAATGTTCCTTTCTTTGAGAATGTCTCAAGATACACAGAGATGGGTCTGTGGAATATTCTACATATTTTCTGCCCTTCTAGGTCATGGCTGATTGATCTAAGAATAGATACCATAAGCCAAGATAATTACATGATCTTCATCCCATGGAGTGTCAGGGAGACTGGGGCTTGGGAGCTGGGCCAGTTCACTGGTAGTGCTCTAAAGAGATCTGTGTCCTGAGGCCTCAATGTTGCCCTGGTTCTTTCCCATCCCATTCCTGAATCTTGATGGTCCAACATTTGCCATCTATTCATTAGCTATCTCAATATTCATTCAAAAAAAATTTCATTTTACTTTTGCTCAAGCTCACCAGAACTAGCTTTTGCTGCTTACAACCACAAAGCCTAAGTGTATATACATACACATAAAATATTTCTAAAATGGGATCCCAGAATCCATTATATCCTGAAGCATCTTTTTCCCATGTGCTATGTATCTTGAACATCATTCTACATACTCCTTTTAGTGACTGTACAGCATTTTATGTATGGATGTACTATAATATATTTAGCCACCTCCCTTCTGAGAGGTTATTTTCAGTATTTTTGCCATGAAGAACAATGCTGAGTGCAGAGGAGGATTATAAGAAGCTGAAGCAAGAGGACATGGCTCCTTTTTTCTCTGCTCCTAACTCTAATCTGTCTGCCCCTCCTGAGACAAATAGCTTCATGAGGCTCTAGGCTCTGTAAAGGTTCCAACAAAGAACGTTTCGCACTTGGTGGACTGGGGAAGCCAACTGAGGATCCTTTCTGCCCACAATCCCCATCCCTGGAAGCTTTTCACAAAGCAAGGAATCCAGTGAAGACCTTGGCTCAGAGATTTGTGGCCCTCAGGGACAATGACCTCAGTCCCACATAAGCGTGCCACATCTCCTTGGCTCCCAGGAGACCTAGAGGAAATTGACCCAGTGGGCAGAGTCCTCTCTCTCCTGAAGCTGGGAGAGTGCAGAATGTTGGGGAGCAAGCAAGCTTCCTCCAGGTGACCCAGGAGGGGCCTGGCAGCCTGCTGGCTTCTCTACTGCAGCCTCATGGGAGAAAAGACGGCTCCATCTTCCTCCACCTGCAGGAATGCCACCCTGAAGACTACTCTAGTCAACAGACACTGCCCCAGGGAGTAACCAAGAGCAAGAGACACACCTCTAAGATAGTCCAGCAGTCAAAGTGGGGAAGACCATTCAGGTCAAACAGAACACATGTCCAGTTAAGTCAAGCTTCTGGAACAGACAGATGGAAAATTGATTAAAGAAAGAGAACTTAAGGAGATGCAAGTAATCACACACATACACACTCACACACACAGACTTTCTGGCTCTAAAAACACAATTTCCCATCTACACAATTCAGTTGATAAACTGAAGGAGATTTACCAATGGTCTGGTAAATCAAATTAAAGAGTCATCTCAAAACACAGAGCAAAAATTAAAGAGAGGGAATCACCAGGGAAGAGGTAAGAGACTTGGAGGATGCATCAAGTGTGTGTAACCAGCAAATAATAGGTGTTCCAGAGGAGTTAAAGGAACAGATGGAGAAGACGAAGTAATTAAACAAATTAGAAGAACATTTCCCTGCAATGAGTGAAAGTCTGAGTTTGCAAATTGAAAGGGCTCACTAAGTTCCAGGAATGATTGATGAGAAAACATACACCTTTAGGCAAACCCTGCTAAAAGTTTTGAATTCTAAGGATTAAAAAGGATAATGGTACATGTTTCTAGGGCAGAACAAAAAAGTTACCTGCAAAAGAAAAAGAGTAAGACTCTCATAGTACTTCTCGCTGGCCACGTAGACAACTAAGAGAAAAAAGAGCAGCCCAAGAATTCGATCTCACCAAGTTCTCATTCACCTGTCTGGGAGGGCAAAGGTGTTTACGGATATGCCAGAATTCAGAGCATACAGATGCCATGTCATCCACCAACCCCTGCTATGGCAAAGAACAGCATTTCTCAACTTTACTGTGAATCAGCTGAGGAGCTTGTTAAAATGCAGATTCCAGTTCAGCAGGTCTTAGATGGAAATAGGAGATTCTGCATTTCTAACAAGCTCCCAGGTATGCATCACAGGCATGGACTCCCAGGAGACCTTTGCATTTGAATCCTTGGCTCTACCTCTTTCCAGTTGTGTGAACTTGTTCTTTAACTTTTCTCTGCTTCAGTTTCTTCATCTGTAAAGTGGGGATAATGATAGTAACCGCCTCATAGAGTTGTAAACATTAAGTGAGATCACACATGTGAACTTCTTAAACTGTGCCTGGCGCAGAGTAAGTATTCGATAAATATTGGCTATCAACATAATGAAAGACTCTCTGGCAAAGTGTAATATGAGTGTTACACTAGAAGTTTTAGAACAGATGTAGATGCTGCGAAGACCATTTTATTACGGTAACTGAACGTACTGAAGGACCTCAGCAAGTCCTGACATTGGAGAGTACGGACGGGGGAGTATCACCACTGCCAAAGTCCCATCTGAGAAAGACAGAGGGGAGAGGAGAGAACAAGTGCATTCAGAACCATTTCAGGGTTCATCTCGTGGGAAAGATGGCCAGCTTGTTTTCAGATAGTAGAGAAAATGTCTTAGCATGAGCACAGGAGTAGAGAAGGTGTCTGTTAACAGGATATAAAAGAATGTTAGAATTTCCATGTTAACAGAAGAAAATGAAATGGACTGAACAGAAAATATATCAAACTAGCAAGAAAAAAAGAATAAACTCAAGTATTACTCTTAAGAATCTTGCAAGAAAATCTAGGAAATTAAAAGTACAATCTAGGGACTGCCCTGGTGGCGCAGTGGTTAAGAATCTGCCTGCCAATGCAGCGGACACGGGTTTAAGCCCTGGTCTGGGAAGATACCACATGCCATGGAGCAACTGGGCCCGTGAGCCACAACTACTGAGCCTGCGCTCTGAAGCCCACGTGCCACAACTACTGAAGCCCGTGTGCCACAACTACTGAAGCCCGTGCACCACAACTACTGAAGCCCGTGCACCACAACTACTGAGCCTGTGCTCTGGAGCCCACGAGCCACAACTATGGAGCCCACGTGCCACAACTGCTGAAGCCTGCACACCTAGAGCCCGTACTCCACAAGAGAAGCCACTGCAATGAGAAGCCCGAGCACCGCAATGAAGAGCAGCCCCCGCTCGCCCCAACTAGAGAAAGCCTGCGCGCAGCAACAAAGACCCAACACAGCCAAAAATAATAAAATTAAAAAAGATTTTTTAAAAATACAATCTAGTGTCAAGATAGACTTTCTTGACCAATCCTGATAAGCCAGACACTTCCCCCCCACCACCCCAACAGATCTATTTGACTGTAAAAAATGGCAAATTGGGGAGAAAATATGTATATAATTATGAAAGATTGGCTAGCTGTTCACAAAACCGATTCCTTTTCCTCAAGGGAGGCACTTTTTGCCCCATTATATCTTTACAGCTTATTGAGATACAACTGAGGTACAATAGCCACATTTAATGTGTACAATATAATGAGTCTTGCCATATGTGTAACACCTGTGAAATCATCACCATAATCAAGGTAAAGAACATATTCATCACCCCCAAAAGTTTCTTGGTGCCCCTTTATAATCCATTCCTCACTCTCCCCTCCATCCCCATGGGCTTACATGTAGCCTACATTTCCTAACTTTCCTATAGGGTTATGGCCAAGTGCCTAGGCGCTGGCCAGAGGGATGTGAGTGGAAGCCAGAGCATTCTCCAGGCCTAGTCTCCCACATAGGAGCTTTTCTCTCTTCCCCTAGGTCTCGGCTGGCTGTTGACAGCCAAGGTGACCAAGGAAGCCACTGTTGAAGATGGCAGAGAACTCATCAGCCTGGATCTCTGAATGACTGTCAGAAGCAGAGTACCCCATCCCGTTGACAATAAATCTCTACTGTGTTAAACCATTACTTGGGTGTTTGTTGCAGCAACTGGTATTACCTTAGCTAATACAATAATATTCACAGAACACTTACAAATTTACAAGAAATGACCAAACAACCCAATGGAAAAAGGTTAACAAGAGTCAGTTCACAGAAGGGCAAATCCAAATTAAGAACATATGAAACGTATGGAAAGATGTTCATATACTAGTAAGTGTGAATATACAAATTAAAGTAACATACTGGAGAAGCAACCATTAAAGAGACAATACTATCAGGGATGAAGTGGAAAGGATACTCAAACACTGGTGGTAAAAATGTGAGTGGTTACAAACTTTTTGGAAAATTAATCTGGCAACATATACTAAAATAATAAATACAGATATTCTTTGCTTTAGTAGTTCCACTCCTGGGAATCCATTTCAGACAATAAAGGCACTAGGATACAAGGATATCTTTGTAAGAGAATGTTTATTGCAGATTGTACATATGACTAAAACAAAAACAATTAAAACATAACTGCAAACAAAAGTAATAACTGTCAGTAAATGAATGGTTGAATACATGATAAAATAACCATTCCATGGAAAGTAATGCAGCAAGTATGAAAAAATAAATGAGAGTTAAATCAGATAACATGTAGGGATTTCCATAAGGTTTTGCTGATTAAGAAAAGAAAAATGCAGAAAAGTGTATATAACACAAACTTATTTTCATTAAACAAAACCTTCCAGTATATGTATATGTGTACAAAAATATAGGTTTATATGTATATATATGTGTGTGTGTAAAATTAAAAGAGCATGGAAAACTATTTAGAGATAACATAGGACATTAAAACACGAATCGTAAGTATGGTTGGGGAGGAAGGTATGATAGGTTAAATAATGGCTCCCCAATATGTCCATGTCCTAATCCTCAGAACCTGTGAATATTACCTTATATGGCAAAAGGGACTTCACAAGTGTGATTAAATTAAGAACCTCAAACTGGGGAAATTATCCCAGATTATCCGAGTGGGCCCAATATCACTGCAGGGGTCTTTATAAGAGGGAGGCAGGTGAGGAGAGAAAAGAAAGGAGAGAGAGGAAAAGGCAGTGGGACAACATTGGCCGCCACAAGCCAAGGGATACAGCCACCAAAAGCTGGAAAGCACAAGGAACAGATTCTCCCCTGGAGCCTCTAAAAGGAATCAGCCCTGGCCACACCTTGATTTTAGCCCTGTAAGACTCATTTCAACTTCTGGCCTCTAGAACTATCAGAGAAATAAATTTCTGCTTTAAACTACTACATATGTGGATATTTGTTACAACAGCAACAGGAAACTAATGCAGGGGTGATATTGGTAAAGGGAGTGGTAAGTGAAAATCGTAGATGAGTCCCTAATGACCTTCATCTGTGTGTAATCTTCTCTCGGGTGTGGGTGGAATCAGTGAATATGATGGGATATCACTCCTGTGATTATGTTATATGGTGAAAGTGAAGGGATTTTTGAAGATGTAATTAGGTTTGACTTTGAATGCATCAAAAACATTGTCCTGGATGAGCCTGATTTAATCAAGTAAACTCTTTAAAAGAGAGCTTAGGCCTTCCCGGAGATCAGAAATGCTGGCTTTGCAGAAGTCGGTCACCACGAGTTCTACAGCCCCAGTGGATGAATTCTGCCAACAACCACATGAGCTTAGAAGGGGACGCCGAGCCTCAGATGAAACTGCAACCCCAAAGACACCTTAACTGCAGCCTGCAAGACCCTGAGCAGAGGATCCAGCTAAGCCATGCCCAAATTCTTGACCCAGAGAAACCGGGAGATCATAAATGGGTGTTATTTTAAGCCTTTGAGTTTGGGGTAATTTCTTACACAATAGAAAACTAATACAGAGGGTGAAAATAGAGGACAAAGGAAAGATGAGGTAGAAGAAAGAAATCACTGCACTCAAAAATGATACTGATTATATTTATAATCAATATAAAACCATAGAGATTTATATAAAGTAAAAATGAATATTTTAAAAGCAAAAAAATAAACCTCACAAACATTTGGAAATTTAAAGAACAATTGATTGAATTTAGAAGAATTTGGGGGAATGATATGTGAGAAAGAGAGAAGGATGAAGGTATTTGTGCTGCTATAAAGTGAGAAATGAGAGAGAGATGGGGGAAAGGATTTTAAGAAGTTTAGCTGTATGTTTTAAGTGGAATTCCCTTTGGTACATATTTGGGTGGTTTCAGTGGAGATTTTCACTGTAGTCAATGTGGGGATGTTGATGATATTTCTTTTGGCTATAAGATAATGCTAAGGCTGTCCAGAAGGTGGCTCCTCTTTCTATGGATTATGCTCCCCCAAATTCCCTGTGGCCCCCCATAGCCCTCGGGCGAAAGCCCACACTTCTTAGCAGGACTCCCAAGGCTCTTATCTTTGGCCCAACCTGTCTATGTACAGAGCTTTCATTCTTTCCATTTAAATCACAAAGTCACATAGCCCTCCCTTAAAAAAAGTTGCAACAATAAATATTTTTATATATATACGGAGCCATCTTATGTGGTTATATCAGTAGGACAGATTCTTACAGTGGAATTGCTGGGTGAAAGAATATGCACATTAAATTATGATTAAATCTTTATGTTTTCAAAGTTTGTCTCCATAAAAAACCTGTATCGAGCTACAGCCTCCTCCACATAGGACATGAGAGAGCCCATTTCCCCATATCTTGCCTGCTGCAATAGTATAAATATTGATAATACCATTTATCAGACATCTTAAAAATTTTTGCCTATCAGGCAAAAAACGATAAAGCATATTTTTCTGATATGCATCAGCCATTTGTATTATTTCTCTGAATTGCCTATTCATAACCTTCCAGTCTGAAATGATTGTTGCCAAATGAAAGGCAAACCATCTTCTGTGGGACATAGTGATAGAAAAACTTTCCCCTTCCAACAATATCACCATGGAGTGGTGAAGGACTGAGTATCGCACCATCTAAGCTATTCTGTTACTCAGAAAAAGCTGCTTTGGGAAAACATTCTGGTGAGTAAAACAGTAAAAATATTCCTGCCTACTAAGGTATGTGATGCAACACAAATGAATCATTAAAATCGTTGTAAGAATAGCTCTCATTTAAGTATAAAAGTCAGCAGGGAAATTTTTTTCAGGGTTTGCTACAATAATCTACACTGACTTAATGTCTTCTCTCTTACAAGGTTCTAAAGCGTTGCCAAATTTATCTTGTTCACCTGCTTTGCTCTGCTAACTTTCAAAGGAGCTGGATCTACATTGTTGAAACTCCATCGGGTAATATTTAGTTACCATTTTACTAAAGATCCCTGGCTGAGCCAACAAGCATAACTCACTTCATTCATTCATCCACTCATTCATTCATTCAAAAAAATATTTAACACGGATTACACACTAGGCTTCTGGTAAGACTGAGGAAACGGAGATGAACATAACTGACATACACCCTGTCTTCATGGATTTATAGTTTAGTGGGAGAAGTCAGTTCAATAAACAGAGCATTATTTTATAGTGTGATGATTAAGGAAGTTCAGTAAGCAGTCGTGGCTGGTCTGGGGTGGGCATGGGGAAGAGTGCTCCAAGCAGAGGAAACTGCATGTCTTTTATCAAAAACTATCATCATGATCATGTGATATTCCCTAAGCATGCATGATGTTAGCTAGGCATGGAATCAACAACGGTGAAAATTTTAAGAACCTTGATACATCCACGAGAGTCTCTGCCTCTGCCAGGCAGGGAAGAGTCTCACTAGAGTCGCTGGAACCTCTTGCCTGCTCTACAATCACTCAGCTGACATCTGGGAAGCATCTTCTCCATGCCGAGCTATGTGTTGGACGTTGTGAATACCTAGCTGAATAAGACACCATTGCTAGCCTCAAGGGTCAATAGTGTCACAGGGATGGGGAGGAGATAGACAAATAAGTAACTATTACTATAATTCCACATGATAAATACTGTGGAAGAGGAAGTATGGACATTATGAGATGAGACTAAAAGGAGGGAATGAACTTACTCCACCAGGGAGCGGGGAAGGAATCACAGATCTCGATGAGTGGATATTTACCAGAAAGTCAAATTGGGAAAGATTTTTTTTTTGTCGTTGTTGTTTAACAGAAGAAACACAGAGGCTGAAAAGGAAAAATGTACATAGGAAAAGTTAAAAATGTGGCTGTGGCTGGAGAACAGGATGCATGATGTGCAGGAGAGAGAGGGAAAGATAAGTGGCATCCAGACGGTGACGGCCTTGACTGGTGAGTGAGCAATGATGTCTGGACTGTTAACACCAGGAGAGGATGGGTGAAGGGGCTAGACAGGAAGTGTCATGGCAACCATCCATCTATGCAATGGGGGATTTCTTCTCAGAGCCCACTCTGAACAGGAAGTAATCTTTTACACCCCCCAAAATTTAAGCCACTCTTTCCTCACCCTCCGCCATTACAGCTCTAAATAATGCGATCCCGTAGGGGTACTGCATATTCCAGGAGGTCCAGAGACAGATTTGCCTAAGACCAACCATTCCTGTGGCTAATGTTCCGAAGCTGAGAACTACCAGCAAAAAAGTAATAAAAACCTGAGATAAAAAAGTGAGCATCACTGTACAGGTACCCCGGGAATCAAACAGTGAGAAGCACACAAAGGAATACTGTTAAGGGTTATTATCCGTTTCTTAGGAAAGATCAACCAGAGACAAATAAAACAACCCATTATACAGCCTCTTTATGGTTAGCTGCATATAACTGTGTATAATAAACTTTATAGTGTTCTCATTTCAGAGTGTGGCTTCAGTCATCATCTCTTGCCATCTTCATAAATTCCCTGGTTAAAGAACCCTTCTGTATAGGGTTCTGTATGCAGATGTCTGTGCTGAGCAGACAGTCAAGAGTTTAATGTCCAGGGTGGACAAAACCAGGTCACAAGGCCCCCATTTAGACTGCTGCCTGGACGTGTTACCTGCCACAGAGCTTAAGGTGTTTGGACTTCATTCCGTAGGCCAGAAATTCCTAGTCTCTGAGCAGTGAAAGCTCTACAGATCCTCTTAGACCTTCGGGTAACCAGGCAGGACCCGAGACAATCACAGTCCTAAGCCCTTTGCCTTCAGCCACAAATAATCTCTTCCATTTAGCCCAATGGGAGCCTAAAAATATTACAGTTTCCTATGTGTAGGTAAGTGAAAAGACCAGACTGCAATGGGGAGCTGTAATGAACTGTGGCTATTGTCCTGAAACATGCGCACCTCCAACTCAAAGCTCTGGATGCCTCTCTGGGTGGGCCAAGGAAATATGCTCGTAGGATAGAAGACCTGGGACGTCCACATTGGGATAATGAAGGCGAATTAGCAGGAAGGATTGAGAGGAGAGGTAAAGTCATCATTAAATTACCCTTTGAGATGCAATTACACAAAAGATAGTAAACAGCTGCTATCCATCTCTTTCTAGAAATGAGACAGAACTGGGTTTTAACTGCAGCCTGAGGAATTGATGTTAGATAAAAGGATGCAACAGGACCCCTTCCATGCTCTCAAGTCACTCGTGTTTATACTACGAGAGCTTTCCTTGTATAAGTATCATAGTCTGCTTTGATACGGAGTCATCGGTGTATTCGTCTGCCATGTCCATTCATTTTTGTATCCACAATACCTAGTACAGTGCCTTGTACAGAGTGGGCTTTCAATAAATGTCGCATTCCATTAACTTGTCAAGTGATGGTGATCAGGAGAGACAGGATGGTAGTACCTGAAATTCATTAAATACAGAACAAATTTCCTCACTTGCAATGTCTTAGGAATCATGGACCTTGGAGCCATGATGTATCCTTTTGTTATGCCTTTTTATTTCTCACACCCCTGTCTCCCAAGTTCTAAACTGAGAAACTCATACTCCCTTCCATGGAGGTAGTTGACTTAACTGAATTTTCAAGAGTGAAATGTCATTGGTTATGTTTCTTTGGAACTTAAATCTATGAGATGTCCTTTAGTATAAATACATTCTATAGTTGAAGATTTACTGTTCTGTTCGCCACATGTTCTGAATTCATTATGTAGTTCCTGATTCTTCAGTTGCCAGTTTTTCACATCCCTGTACTGTCATCTTGCTCCCTCCCTGAATACATGCCCTGCCTGGGGCTGGACAAAGAACCAATCAATGTATTGGTTTTTCCTTGCTCTATGAACTTTACTATCTTGAAACAGGAAGGGGGAATAAAAGGAAAACCTTGTCTTTGCTACTTGTCTGAATTTAAACAATCTCAGAGCTTTACTAAGACTTCTGTAAAAAGGAGTCATTGGGCTTCCCTGTTGGGGCAGTGGTTGAGAATCCACCTGTCAATGCACGGGACACGGGTTCAAGCCCCAGTCCGGGAAGATCCCACATGCCGCAAAGCAACTAAGCCCGTGTGCCATAACTACTGAGCCTGTGCTCTAGAGCCCGCGAGCCACAACTACTGAAGCCCGTGCGCCTAAAGCCCTTGCTCTGCAACAAGAGAAGCCACCGCGATGAGAAGCCCACGCACCGCAACGAAGAGTAGCCCCTGCTCGCCGCAACTAGAGAAAGCCACGTGCAGCAACGAAGACCCATAAGTTAATTAATTTTTTAAAAAATGAATCATTGCAGTGAATAAAACTCCAATCTGCATAAGTCTTAAAATCCACGATAGCAGTCAGGGTCCTGGCAGGGAATAAATGACACACTCAATTACCTCGGGAGTAAATGAGGAGAGTTTAAGGAAAGAATTATTTCATGAAGATGGGTCAGAGTTAAGGGAACCAACCAGAAATGGTGAAGGACCCAGGAATGAGCCACACTAGGGAGCTATTACCATCCATAGAGCTGGAAGGGCAAAGTGATGGCCCTGGTCATTGCTGAGCCCTGGGAGAGGGCCTGCCTGGCAGGAGCTATGGTCTGAAGTAGAAGAACACAACTGCCAAGTCAAAGCCTGGCAGGGAATAAATAACCCATCGTCTCTCCTCCAGCCCTCAGATCTCCTGATGGTGGCTCCCACTGGCCAAATCCAACCTGAGGTCTCCAGAGATCTGCCTCTGGAGATACAGAACATGGGGGGAAAGGGTAAGTGTTTTGGGGGTGTCAAACAAAGAATATGGAGCTACTCACTGTATCAGTCGGGGTCCAACAGGGACAAATGGTAACCCTTAGTTAGAATAATACATCAAGAGTTCCCTTACAAGGCATCTATTTACAAAAGTGTGGGCAGGACACGGGGGAACCACAGAGGTCAATGCAGTAACCTGGAATTAGTAGCAATGGAGCTATTACCACCTAATGATTCTAATACCAATTCTAACGTGTGAGGTTTTTTCCTCCCATACCACCAAGCAATTCCAACACCAGCTGGGCGTCCTACAATTTAACCCAGTTCTGACACTATCCACCTGGAGAAGAAATCAGATCCCACCACTTAAGGGCTCAGCCCCACAAGACTGCCCTCCACTTTGGATGCCAATCAGAAGTCCAGATTTTTATCTGTGCTACTGACCAACTGGCTATAAATTAGAGGTTCCCACGACCCCCTTCTCAGTTAATTTGCTAGAGAGGCTCACAGAACTCAGGGTTACTGACTTATTACAAAAGATATTGAAGGATACAGTGCAACAGCCAGATGAAGAGATACATAGGGCAAGATCCTAAACAAAGGAGCTTCTGTCCTCATGGAGTTTGGGGCCTGGCACAGTGGCACATGGAAGTATTCTGGTTCACCAACCTGGAAGGTCTCCAAACCCCATCCTTGTCCGTTTTAATGGAGGCTTCATTACTTAGGCACGACTGATTAAATCAACGGCCATTGGTGGTTGAATTCACTCTCCAGCTCCTCTCCTCTCCCTGGAGGTCAGGGAGTTCCAACCCTCCAATCACATGGTAGTTTACCCTGGCAACCAGTTTCCATTCTTTGGTTATCTGGGGGCTTTCCAAAGGTCGCCTCATTAACAAAAGACCCGCCCCCCCATCATTTAGGGAATTCCAAGGGTTTTAGGAGCTATGTGCCAGGATTGGAGCAAAGAACAAATATACATATTTTTCTTATTATAAAGTACAATATTACACCTCCCCAGCCCCAAAGAGACAAGGGAACGCTGATATCAGAACCCGGAAGGAGAGCGTGTGGAGGAGGCTGCCTTGAGAGGAGCAGTGGCGTTTGATGAAGAAACACAGCCTAAGGGAGAGCCCGGGAGTAAATACCCTGACCTCCCCCTTATTCCACCCTCTAGGGTCCCACCAGGGCTTCCTGTTAGCCAAAATGCACTGGAGGCCAAGGCAATGGACCTCTGGTAATAGGTCCATATAGGTCAGCCTCCCGATAGGGAGTAGGGTGGAGAAGACTGAAAAGTGCATCTAGAGAGCCCGAAGATACCTAGCACACCTGCTTTTAATTAAGTCTCTCCTCTTTTCCTTCCTTCCCTCTTTCTTCTTTCCTTTTTTCCTTCCTTCCTCCCTTCCACTAAACTTTACTAACCTTTATACCAGTGGTCCCCAACATTTTGGGCACCAGGGACCGTGGAAGACAATTTTTCCACGGACAGGGCGGCGGTGGGGGAAATGGTTCAGGCGGTAATGCGCGCGATGGGGAGCCCTGGGGAGCCGCAGATGAAGCTTCGCGCGCTCGCTCACCTCCTGCCGTGCAGCACTGTGGTTCTCACACAGATGATTTCATTTAACCCTTAAGATTTCTCTCTAAGGCAGGAAATATTGCTTTTCCCCCCAGCAAGCGTCCTCCACCATGTTGACCTCTCAGCCGTTTCAACCTTTTTAATAGAAGAGCTCTTGTTAAAAACTGAAACCTCGGGCTTCCCTGGTGGCGCAGTGGTTGAGAATCCGCCTGTCAATGCAGGGGACACGGGGTCGAGCCCTGGTCTGGGAAGATCCCACATGCCGCGGAGCAACTGGGCCCGTGAGCCACAACTACTGAGCCTGTGCGTCTGGAGCCTGTGCTCTGCAACGGGAGAGGCTGCGACAGTGAGAGGCCCGCGCACCGCGATGAAGAGTGGCCCCCACTTGCTGCACCTAGAGAAAGCCCTCGTACAGAAACGAAGACCCAACACAGCCAAAAATAAATAAATAATAATTTTAAAAAAATGAAACCTCAGTGGAACTCTAATATATGAAACCAGTCAAGGAGTATATATTAGTGGAAACTTTAAAATGTAAATTTACATTTCCTTGTAATTAGGTTAACAAAGGAGAACAGGATTTATTTATTTATTTATTTTTTTTGCTGCACCCGGAGGCTTGTGGGATCTTAGTTCCCCGACCAGGGATCGAACCCGGGCCCTCAGCAGTGAGAGTGCAGAGTCCTAACCACTGGACCACCAGGGAAGTCCCCGAGAACAGGATTTTTGATGAATGCAAAAGTTTGACATTGGTTTCACTAGCTTCCATTAACAGCAGCAACCGCAAACATTGATAGACTCCCTGAAACAGAGTTTGATGACCACTGAAATAAGTGACTGGGGAAACAGGAAATTTCAGTTTTTTCAACCTAAAATTTCCCGGCAATGCCTCCCTTTTGTAATCAGAATCTGACTACTAGAACACGTGAGATACTACTGACAGCTACACTTTTCCGGTCACCTGGTCAGGAAATCTCATCCCTCTGAAAACTCATCCTTCATACCTCAGTTATCGAACACTTTGGAGCAGTTTAGCCCAGGAAATGAAGGCTCTTGTTAAAAACATGGAGATTTAGGAAGCCAGGACGCGATTAACCATGTTGGCATTTTGCCAAATGAGCAGTTAACAACCAGGGCCAGGAAAATAAGTGCTGATTAGTAATCCCTGGGTTTAGACCCAATCCTAACAATCCGCTGTGACAGACCAGAAAATTCCTAACCTATTGTAGCTGCAACCATGCTGCCTTGAAAAAGAAAGTATTAGTCTAATCAAAATTTATTCACCAGTGCCTCTACTCATAAAGAAAAAAAATCCTGTAAGATTATTTATACTTAAATCTAGCAGACTGGAAATCACCTAGGTGCTCTCCAGAAAACATAAAATTAAACTCTGAACCTACACATGAGGTTTCTAATGGTCAATGTTTAAAAAATGTTTTGATGTTGAATTTAGTCATTCATTCATTCAACAAATATTTGAATGCAGGTCATATTCCAAGAGCTATTCTAAATTCCTGATAAGTCTCAGTGAGCGATATACCAGAAAGAACACTGGTTCTGAAGTCGATTGGAATTGGCGTACCGGTTTTGAATGCATTTTAGTTAAGTAACAGAATACCAAACTTATGCCGGCTCAAACTAACCTTTTAAATTTTTGTCCAATTCCTAGAAGTCTGGAGGGAAGCAGCTGCTGCCAGTTGTTCAGAGGCTTGACCACGAGGGGCTGCATCTCTGCGGTGCTCCTGGTCTTTCTCTCATACTCATCCCTCTGTGGTGACCAGATGGCTGTGAGGGAAGGAGGACATGAGGAAATGGGTTGGTGATGGCGATCTTGGAGGAGGGTTGTGATGAAGGTAAGTCCCATTAGGGGCATGTTGTCAGGGGACTTGGTGATGCCATGACACTTAGCATATGTGTCCTATAGGCCAGTAGAGATACAGAACTGGATTTGAGGACTGAAGTCAGAGTTGAGGAGGATGTCTAAGAAGGCAAGAAGGCAGGAAGAGTCAAAATCGAGAGGTTAGGGGAAGAGTGAATTCTTAGAACTGAGAGCTATACCCCTTCTGTAAACAGGGATTGGTCTGAAAGGGAGGTGAGTGTAGATGGGACAGCTGAAATATAGTAGCCTCATCAAAGAGGGAGGCGAGGTCCTCTGGGAGGGGGATTGGGGCCATATTGAGTGATTGGATTGGAAACAGCCAGTGTGGGGATGTGTAAGGGCTGAAGAAAACTGGCTCAGCTGGTAGCATGATAAAACTTGTAGTGATTCAGGTCTGCAGATTTCCAGTTTCCCCAGCAGCAGTTCAGGGCCTAAGAGAGGAAACACAGCCAGAGGACATGGATGACACAAGGATGGTGATGGCCATGGGATGAGGGAGTCAGGAGTGTCCATAGCGACCAGGTAGAAGAGGCTGACTAGTATCCCAGCCAGGCAAGGAGAGCATTCGGGGAGTCACCCCTCTACGAGGAAGTCCCCTGGCGCCATGTCTCAGGCTCCTTCTCCTCCTGGACCCTGTTGGGTCCAGGAACTTTGGGATTCCCTTCCCTACAAGACCAGCTGCAGGGCACCAGTGGTAGATAAGTTTTCCAAGAAAAAACAGAGAAGGGACAACTGGAATCAAATGATGAAGAAGTTAGCCAGACTCCAGATTCTAGCAAACTCTGGTGTAATAGAACTTTATCTCCAGATCCCGGATCACTTCTGAGGGGCTAACTCTAAATCCTGCTGAACTGACATACGTTCTCTTATGTTTATACTTTATTTCTTTTTCTTGTAGTCTTAAGAGTGGGGCTCTTCAAACCGCCTTCCCCTATGGAGGGCTTTTTTTGTTTTTAAGATTTTTTTCTTGCAGACCATTTTTAAGGTATTTATTGAATTTGTTACAATGTTGCTTCTGTTTTCTGTTTTGGTTTTTTGTCCATGAGGCATGCAGGATCTTAGCTCCCTGACCAGGGATTGAACCCGCACCCCCTGCATTGGAAGGCGAAGTCTTAATCACTGGACCGCCAGGGAAGTCCCCTGCTATGGAGGGTTTTAACTTAGAAGAAGGACATGCTGGTATATCCTTTAAGAAGACTCCTCCATAGCACAGGGAGATCAGCTCGGTGCTTTGTGTCCACCTAGAGGGATGGGATAGGGAGGGTGGGAGGGAAATGAAAGAGGGAGGGGATATGGGGATATATGTATACATATAGCTGATTCACTTTGTTATATAGCGGAAACTAACAAACCATTGTAAAACAATTATACTCTAATAAAAATGTTAAAAAAAAAAAAAAAAAAGACTCCTCCAACCAAGTTCTGACCAGTAGAGGCACTGATGCAGAATTAGCCACTCTCTCGTCACAGGATGGTCATCTCCACTTCTGTGGCCTTCCAGGATCATTCCTGGTTCCTGGGGAAGTTCCTTGTACTCATGTAGCAACACAGGAAGGGGGGTGGGTATTAGGCGAATTGGGAGTGATTGAAGGATCTATTGTAGATAGAGCTCCAAGTCTGAGGAAAGTAGAAGGATGTGACTGGAGAGCACCAAGAATGCCAAATGTGAAATCTTTCCAGGGGAAGACAGAGTACCATGATGGTTTCTGAACTGGTGAAATCAAATGACAGCTCCTGTTTTCTCCACTTCTTCACTTCAGAACTGTAACCTTCCCTTTAGGAAAGAAAGATGGTTTCTCTAGTCTCACAGAATTCTAGGCTCTTAGTGTTGGGAGGTCATCTACTGGTCATGTAGTCCAGGCTGCCACGAAAGCAGCAGGCACTCCTGAAATTGCCTTGGCAGCTGGCTGGTTAGCTAGCATCTCCTCAGACCTTCCTGGGGATGGGAGCTGTTCACTGCTGGTGAAGAAGTTCATTACTTTCTGGATACTCCTGATTCTTAGACAACTGCCCCTGACATGGGATTGTCATTTACAATACTTCCCTGTAGCTCTCATTTATTTGTCCCAGTTTCATCCTCTGGTGCCTCATGAGGTAGAGATTTTCCCTTTCTCAAATGAGGGTCCTTCCAATGTTTCAATGCTTCTCTCAGGTTGCCACTAATACTTTCTTTTTTTGAGACCAAACACCCCCAGTCCTTTAACTTCCCCTTCAGTGGCATGGCTTTGGGACTCCTCACCATGCTGGTCTTCATCTCTCAGTTGGTCATGCAAGAATGACACACCCAGACCTGGACACCACATTTAGGATGCAGGCTGACCAGGATGAAGAACAGCGGGACTATTCCCTCCTCTAAACTGGACACTCATGATACAACTACTCTAGCCTAAGATTGCATTCATCTCTTTAGTCTGATGAGGCTATAACCCCATCTTCTGGGATTTCAGTGTACTACCACTTAGCTCTGCTTTCTTCCTGTGGTTTCGCAACCAAAATTATGTACGAAACTTGTCCTGAATCCTCTTTCTCCAAAGTCTTGGGCTAAATTCCACACCTCATTCGGATCCCTGGGAAATTTCTCATTACCAAGTGCCATGATTGCTGCTTCCATTTCCCCAACTGAGATGTTAGGTCAGTTTAGTTTAGCGATATTTATTGAGTCATTGCCGTGTGCCAGGAATTGTACTGGATGCTAAAGTCGGGAGAGAGGATACAAATGAATCAGGGTATGCTTTCTACCCTAGCACAGCTTGCAACACAAAAACACAGCATTATAATGTGATACAGGAAGAACTGTAACATATAAACACAGTGTTTATGGGGGCCCCGATGAGCGACTCTTGGCCCAAACTGGAAATTCAGGGAAGGGTTCCCAGAAAGAGAAGTATCTTGACTATTGGGTAAGAATTAGAGGGCACTGGGAACTATGTGGGAAGACAGCAAGGACAGAAAGAGTGAAGTCAAGGAGGCAGAAAGCATGCTGGTGTATGTGAGGAGTTACAGGCTCTTTGGAAGTACTAGAGCATCAAGGACCAGACAAGGAGGGGTGAGGTCACCGAAAACCTTACTCTCCACCTTGGGCTTGACTCAGTAGGCATTGGAGAGCTCTCAAAATGTTTCAAGCAGATGAGAGAGTGATCAAATTTGCCTTTATCACTTTGGTCTCAATATAAAAAATAGATTTCAAGAAGGTTAATCTGGAGGCAGGCAAATGGGTTGGGAGTACTTAAAAGTCTAATGTGATAATTTAAGCAAGAGATATTGAGGACCTTAATGAAGACAGTGGTAGTAGGATTAGACAGATCAAGCAATATAATGGATACAATTGACAGGCCTTGGTTGTGGAGAGCTGTGAATGACAGAGAATAACAATAACAACAAAAACTCAGATTAACTCCCCGAAATCTGGATTGAATGGCTAGGCGGATGGTGATACAACCAGCTGAGAGGGTAGCGAGATGTCTGGGGAACGATGAGTTCAAGTTTGAACATGTGGAACTTGAATTGCTTATTGAACATGCAATTATAATGTCCAACAAGTAATTGGGTTTATGTACCTGAGTCACAGGAGAGACCAGACTGGGAGATGAGGGGCTTTAGTTCCTTGGTGGGAGTTAAAATCATGAGAATAGTTGAGCCAGTATAAGAAGAGTATGTAAAGAGATAGCCATGGGGCCAGAACACAACTGTGAGGTACACCAATATTTAAGGTAGATTTTACAAACAAGTTCAGCATGTTTTCTTTGATTCTGTGGCCAACATTTAAAATCAGGAAATTTCACCTGAAAATGAGAATTTCCAGATTCTCTTAAAGTCAGGAGCTCTGGACTCCCTGGACTTGCATTTTCACACGGCAACATTCTACCAAAACTGAGTAGCTGCTTCCCTTTTTAAATGGGATACATGTTCTCCAACTGTTTACAGCTCCCACCGCTCCCCGATGTCTTTCTAACGCAAGGCTAATGTCAACTCCCATTAATTATTACTATGGTGCTGCTGTTTCATATACTTGCTTCATTTATTTATATTACTTCCCTGGTCCTGGTAGATACTTGAGTTTTAAATTCCCAGCTTAAAAGGTGAGTAAAGGAAGAGGAGCCCTCTAGAGAGATCAAGAAGCACAGTCAGAGAAATGGCAAGGAACCAGGAGATAAATATTCTAGTTGCCAAGAAATTTCAAGAATGAGAAGATCAATAGCATCAAGTACTACAGAGAAGTCTAATAAGATAAGGATTAAAAGTGACTCTTGGTTTTGTCAATATGAAGACCATTCGAAATCTTTGCCAGAGGAGAGATCTTTGCCAGAATCATTTTCAACAGAGGGATGGGTGATGGAAGTGAGATCTCAGGGATGTGAGGACTGAATGCAAGGTGAGCAAATGGAAAAGCAAGTGAATTTTCTTCTTTCCAGAAACTTGACTAGAAAGGGAAGCTTGACTAGAAAGATCTGGGCAGCAGCCAGAGGCATTGGAAGGTGGAAAGGGTCAAAAGAGATTGTTTCTTTCCAAAAGAAGTCTTTGAGCATATTTACGGATTGTATGCAAAGAGCCAGTAGAACAACTGGTGATATGTGGGAGAGATGATAAGGCATAGAAGACAATGCCAGAGATGAGAGGAAATGGATCAAGAATACAGGTGGGGCTTCCCTGGTGGCGCAGTGGTTGAGAATCTGCCTGCCAATGCAGGGTACACGGGTTTGAGCCCTGGTCTGGAAAGATCCCACATGCCACGGAGCAGCTGGGCCCATGAGCCACAATTACTGAGCCTGCGCGTCTGGAGCCTATGCTCCGCAACAAGAGAGGCCGCGATAGTGAGAGGCCCGCGCACTGCGATGAAGAGTGGCCCCCACTTGCCACAACTAGAGGAAGCCCTCGCACAGAAACGAAGACCCAACACAGCCAAAAATAAATAAATAAATAAATAAATAAATAAATAAATAAATAAATAAATAAATAAAATTAAAAAAAAAAAAGTGGAAATGTTCAACAACTAGCAGACAGCACCCCAAGTACGAGCCTTTACAGGAAGTTATTTTAAAAGAAAAAACAAAGAATACAGGTGAAGGGGCTGGCTTTGAACTAAAAAAGGAACTCTTTATCCCCATGAATGGTGGAGAGGAGAAAGTTATGGGAAAAGGGAGGTTTGTAAGGTCAAACTGTTGATGTCTAATCACTTTCTTGATCAAGTAGAGGGAGGGTCATCTGCTGATGTGAGAACTCTGGGTTGGAAGGGCTGTCAGAATCCCTGGGTGGGAAGGGGAGTAGGGGCTTGCTGAGAATCATCACAGGGGTTGCTGAAAGGTCCCAAGGGCCCAGCTGGGGCTGGAGGTCAGTAATTCCCAGTGACGCCAGTGGTTTGAGTGGCTGAGTGATCTTCTCTAGCACCTGAGGGACGTGCTCAGATACGCAGCGTGTTTACTACAGCACATGGTAATACTGTCTTTAGGGGTGGCAAATCCTATGGCTAAAAATACAGACCTAGTGAAAAAAGCATGGATCACTGTCATCTTTAAAGCAGTAAATGTTCAAGAAACCTCAGCTGAACTCTTGGTATCATCTTTGACACATTCCCCAAGTTTTAGCAACAGGAGGAAGGTAATACTTGGCCCAAGGAGGCTCTTACTACAATTGTTTTTGCCAATTTTCAGCTGACTGAAGGCGCTCGTTCTCATCCAGGGTAAGCTGACCATGTTTCAGGGAAGTTCAAGACATAAGACAGAAGCAGAGTCCAGAGCCTCGCCAAGGGGCGGGTTAAAACTTGAACTGAGAAGACTGGTATCAAGAAAGAGCCAGAGAGAAGGCAGTAAAAGTTAAGGGACAAAGACTGAGGTGGAGTAGGAGTCAGGGACAGAGGGAGCAAAAGAAAGTGAGAAAACAAAGAAAGAAGGGGGGGAGGGAGAAGTCTGAAAAGACAGAGAGAGAGAGAGAAGCACTACAAAGAAAAGTGAGGAATAAAGCAAGAAGGAAGAGGTTAACTCCAGCTCTGGAACCAGGAAGGCTGCCTGGGAACCAGCCCCTCCCCTCCAGCCGCCTTGGGATTTGGGCCTGGGGCCCCACCTGTAAACCTCTCCTGTTGGTACCACAAATGCACACCCATTCCCACCCATGGCCTCCATCTACTACTCGACGTCCAGGCCTTTTTGTTTTAAGGTCTCTGTCAATTAAATGGACAGTGGTTTCCAAGAAGCTACAAGGATATAACTCAGCAGAAATTTCTCCCCTTTTTATTTTTTAACCTCCATGTAAACATAACAGGACACCGCTAAGCCTCAAAACCAGTCTACTTTGCTGAGGAAAGTTAAAACAAATTGAGAGGTTTAAAAACTTTCTTCAGCCGTTGGCTGGTTAGGTAATCATGGGTCCTCCACTTAAACTCTGAGTCCCTGTAAATTTTTTTTTTAAAGTCTGTAAATCCATTTATCTCATCAGTCTACAAAATGACCTTCTCTGAGTATGAAGGTACAAAGACCTTGTAACACTCTGGTTTCAAGGAGCTTATTAATCCGCAGAGGGTGAACATACGTGTGGCGACAATTTTTTTAGGTTATGTCACTATCAGGGTGTCTCTTATTCAAGGAGCTGTTAGCTTCCTCTAAATATCCCTTAGGTGTTACTCTAGTTTTTTTAATTGTTATTTTGTATTTGTTTTAAATAACAGCTTTATCGAGACCCACACTAGTTTTTTATGTGGTGCCCTAAGCTACCCCACCACCATCTTCCAAATGGTTTGCCTTCTTAATCCCCTTGTTCTAGAAATTCTGGAGTTCCCAACTGTGTCATAGGTCCCCAAGACCACACCCAGTTTTGGTGATTCACTAGGATTCACAGGACTCAGCAAATAAACATATTCATGGCTGCGATTGATTATGGAGAAAGGATATAAAGCAATCAGCAAAGGGAAGAGGCACATGGGTGGAAATCGGGAGGAAACCAGCATAGGCTTCCAAGAGGCCTCTCCCAATGGAATCACACAGGATGTGCTTAGTTCCTCCCACAATAAATTGTGACATCACATGTGAAATGTTGTCTACCAGGGAAGCTCACTGAAGATTCAGTGCCAGGGTTTTTACTGGGGGCTGGTCACACAGACATCCTCTGCCCAGCACATACCAAAATTCCAGACTCCCAGAAGGAAAGCAGCTGTTCAGACAGTGTAGGCAAGTAAGCCACTCTTACCGCTCAGTTTTCTACCAGTGTAGAGAACGGTTTATCATTCAAGTTCCCAGATACCAGCCAAGGACCAACCTGGCAAGCGGCCTTTTTAAGCATAGCAGCCTCAGCCTTGCTAGTTCATTATTTTCTGCATACCAACATTATTGAGATATTTATTGGTTATAATAAATTCACTCTGCAATACTACCTTGGAATACCTGTCACTAACTAAAATGATAATATATTGTATATGTTATTCAGTTGCCTACTTGTTTATTTTCTGCCTCTCCTACTAGAACGTAAGCCTCGGGAGGGTAAGGACACTGTCACGTTCACTGCAGTATCTTTTGCACCTTGAACAGGGCCTCCCCCATCATAGGCACTCAACAAATATTGGCTGAAGGAATAAAAGAAGAGATCAACAGTTCAGCCTGGGCCAGATTCAGGTGTGAGCTTCCCGGGAGCATCTAGGGAGTAAAACTCCTTCATGGGTGACAATGACCATCAGATAAGACGTGGGCCTAAGGAGTACTTTTCAAAGGCAGTTTCGTCACAGAGATCCCTGGTCTGGTAGGCATCTAAAGTCGGAGTCTCTGCCGTGGAAGCAACCTAAATGTCCATCAACAGATGAATGGATAAAGAAGATGTGGTATATATATATACACAATGGAATATTACTCAGCCATTAAAAAGAATGAAATTATGCCATTGCAGCAATATAGATGGACCTGGAGATTATCATACTAAGTGAAGTAAGTCAGACAGAGAAAGACAAATCTCATATGATATCACCTATATGAGAAATCTAAAAATAAAAATGACACAAATAAACTTATTTACAAAACAGAAACAGACTCACAGACATAGAAAACAAACTTGTGATTACCAAAGGGGAAAGGTCGGGGGGAGGGATAAGTTGGGAGTTTGGGATTGACATATGCACACTACTATTTTTAAAATAGATAACCAACAAGGACCTACTATATAGCACAGGGAACTCTGCTCAGTAATCTGTAATAACCTAAATGGGAAAAGAATTTGAAAAAGAATAGATATTTATGTATATGTATAACTGAATCACTTTGCTGTGCATCTGAAACTAACACAACATTTTAAATCAGCTATAGTCCAATATAAAATACAATTTAAAAAAATTAATTAAATTTAAAAAACAAAAATAAATAAAGGTCAGGTCGACTGTCAAAAAATAAATAAATAAAGTCAGTGTCTCTGGGATCTCACCTGCAGCTGAGTCAAGAACAAAATATAAGAATGTTCTGTATCTGCTTATTCCTTTCCCTCTCTCTTACGAAAGATAAACACGGCGTCAGTGAGTTTATCATGTGTTCCTCCCCACTCTCGGAAACATTTCTAATGCTCAGATTAAGTAGCTCCTGGGGGTAGGAAAAACTATATTCCTTTCAAAAAATGGCAATCTGTGCAGCCTTGGAGAAACCCTCAAGGACTCATGAATGGAAAGGGATCTCCGGACCGAAAATCAGTTCTCACTTAATGTCTCCTCTCACTGTTGCTCTGGCAGTTGAATGGGGTCAGGCTTTCATCTTATGTAATATGATGGGACAATTCAACTTCCAATGAGTGTAGCAAATTTCCCTAGAGCTACATAGGACAGAGCTAAGCGGTTACATAAACACATATGGAGACTTAGAAATTTTAAAGAGAGGCCAAATACTCGGAGGGATGTGTCACCCGCAGGGGAAATTAACAGCTGGGTCAACAAGCAGAACTCTCCAAGTTACACGTGGATCTCGGACACTTTGATGACTGCACCTCAAGAAGAGGAAATGGCTTTAGGTACACATTCTTTGCGCTCACTCTGAGAAGAAGAAAATCAACAACACATTTTATCTCAGGATACCGGGAGGAAGAAAAAGTACTACTGCCAGAAATGACCGCCAGGTGAAGGATTTGGGGTCAGAACAATGTATCAGCTGGGGAAACACACACTCAGAAAGACTGGCTGAAAGAACTGAATGAAGGGACTTGTTTCAGGGGTGTGGACAGGTTAAGGGAACAAGGAGTGTGCCTTGTAAGGTGCCTCACCTAGGGACTAACAGCGGCAGGCAGCTTCTACTACGTTTAAGCCTGATGAGAGCAAAGGGCAGAAGGGGTGTCATTGGAACCAGCAAGCTCTGTAGTCCTGGAGGAAGAGCCACCCATTAGGAGCTGCAGCTGGACGCAGACGGGGTCTGAACCATAAGAAAATTCGGGGGAGCAGGGAAGGGGGATGATAAGTATCCCAGTCTCTTTTTCCTCCTACTCATCCATCTCCCGCTGATGCCTCCCACTGGCCAAAGGCAACAGGAAGCCAGGGGCAAGGAAGTCTGTGTAAGATGGAACACGGAGGTCAGCTTCCTTGGGCTCAGTCAAGTCAGAGAAGTGATGAGCAAGCTGGAGAGGGCATGTGCACAAAAGTCAGCACAGGTGAGCTCTCCTACCCTCACCAGCCCTCAGCTGCCAGCAATGGTTGACATCTGTTGAATGGGTTAGGCACTGTCCTGTGTCCTTTACACGGATAATCCTACTGCGTACTCGTGAAGTGATTTACCATGAAACACGAACCAGCTTGAAGCTTCAGGGCCTCTCTTTTGCACAGACATCTTTGAAGATCTTTAGAGGGATCCTAAAAATGAGTTAACACAGTCACATTTTTAGAAAGTTTGTAAGCGGAAGATACATTTACCTTAATTAAGATGACTGACCAGGCTTCCCTTCTTGACCAGGCTTCAGGGGGCATTAAGTATCTGTGGGAATTTTTTGGATCTGACTAATGAGAAGTTGAGTTGGGATTACACTTAATTTGGATGCAGTGGCATCTTTTTAGGTGGTTTATAATCATCCCAGTGTAGGGATGGCTTCTAGAAATGCTCCTTCTGTCCACTATGCTGATTCATCATGAAATAAAGCTCAGGACCAGGGATCATATCCTGAGACGAAAGTGACCTACAGCACATGGTAGTGGATATGTGGATGTGGAGGAGAAGCAAGATTTGAAAGACACAGAGCCAGAAGCTAGTCTTTGGAAAATTCTTCCAGTCATCAGATGTGAATTCTCATTGATGCCTGGACAAAGTGGAAGTTCTCTCTTGGCAAGAATGATTCAGTGCATACAGTTGTAACTTCATTGTACTTTTCCCTCCATTTTTGATGGGAATTGTGTGAAATAATAGAATTCCTGTGCCTGTGGGGCATAAACCAATATCACCACCGATTATACACAAGTTATATAAGTTATTCTATATCTTACTATGTATTTTGTAAATTATATAAATAAAACTAGAGGAAAATAAATATGTAAATATATTCTAAAATAATGTATAATAATAACAGCTAATATTTACAGAGGCTGTATGACGTGTCTGGAACTGTATTAAGTACTTGATAGATAATTCATTTAATCTTCACAAGAAACTTTTGAGGTAGGTATTGCTGTTATCCTCTTCCTGGCTTTTATTTTCAAAAGCCGAAACCCATTGTGGAGACCAAAATTAGAGGTGAGAGATGAGTACTTTTCCGAGAAGCACGATCAAAGAAGGACTTTTCTAGAACAAAGCCCCAGGGACTGGACCTCAGTGGCTGGGCCCCAGGCTGTAGCCGTGATGTGCTAAGGATCAGCAAGGCCAAAGTGTGGTATGGAAATAGCTATAAATTAAAACATGATGGGCTTCCCTGGTGGCGCAGTGGTTGAGAATCTGCCTGCCAATGCGGGGGACACGGGGTCGAGTCCTGGTCTGGGAAGATCCCACATGCCGCGGAGCAACTGGGCCCGTGAGCCACAACTACTGAGCCTGCGCGTCTGGAGCCTGTGCTCCGCAACAAGAGAGGCTGCAATAGTGAGAGGCCCACGCACCGCGATGAAGAGTGGCCCCCGCTCGCCGCAACTAGAGAAAGCCCTCGCGCAGAAACGAAGACCCAACACAGCCAAAAATAAATAAATAAATAAATAATTATTAAAAAAACAAAAACATGATAACCATTAAAACATTGTACAACGGATAAATATGTTTTATGAATTCAATGAGTACATGGAATATTTTCATGTCTGTCCTAAAAAGTACTTTAAACACACGTAAGAATACTCAGTGGTCATCAAGATCAAATGAAATCAGCCACCATCCCATGTAAAATAATAACATTTAGCAAATACTAATGTATGTGTGTGTGTATATAAATATATATGTATGTTTTTTATACGAAACATGTATTAGCAAATAGCACTAATACTTGCAGACCCTAAGGAAACACTTGGTCTGGGACAATGGGCACTTCAGCAGAAATTAGTAGAACATCTAACAGGACAGAGGCCTGAAATTGTGATAAAATTGCTTTATAAACATTTTTAAAATGAATTTTTTTAGACCTCTGAGTTTGAGGACTAAGATGTATATCTGCTATCTAAGTTTAATGTTGAAAGCTGAATCGAAGGAATTATACAGCTTAGCTTCACCTCCTTTAGTATCTGGGTTAACTGACAAAAAGAACATAGGCTTTGAGCCAAAAATAACTAGCTTCAAACCCCAGTTCTGCTATTTATCAGCTAAGTGACCTTGGAAAATTTACAAAGTCTCCCTGAGCCTCAGTTTCCTCAACTGTAAAATGGGCGTCATTGTAGGAAATCACTTAGGTAGTACCTTTAAAACTCCGAGCTTGCTACTATATAATAGGCACTTAAAGATTGGTTCCCTTTTTAAAAGAAAATAAAATCTAAACACTTTTTCTGGAGAAAAGTGTTACAGAAGCACAAATTACATAGTCCTGTTCCAACACCACCTAGCTAATATGTTTTATGAAGAAACCCAACTGTAATTTAAAAAAATTTTGACTCACCCAACATTTTCCCCCTGCTTTCTAAAACTGGAAACCAAGGAGGTAACATGTATCCCCCTGTGCACCCACACCCTTCTGAATATGAAATTTACATAAAAGCCTTCTCAGTCTGTTTATCCAGGCCTCCTTGGCTTTGA
This sequence comes from Balaenoptera ricei, assembly GCF_028023285.1. Taxonomy (NCBI): domain Eukaryota; kingdom Metazoa; phylum Chordata; class Mammalia; order Artiodactyla; family Balaenopteridae; genus Balaenoptera; species Balaenoptera ricei. The sequence goes on from NC_082642.1 coordinate 7,300,614, forward strand.
GGCAGATATATCTGCTTCAATTAGAACCTAATCCTGCTCACCTCATACTAAAACCAGTGAGAAAGAAAAACAATAGTCCGTTTAATTAAATTATGCTAAAGCCGGAATTCAATCCATCGGTGTATTAAGAAGGAAGATTTTGAATATTGATTACTGTTCCCTGCATACAAACCCCACTACCTGCTCCCGACTCTCCCCCTAGTAAAGAATGATATTTCCCCTCCCCGCCAACCCCGCCCTCTACCCTGGCAGATTTTATTTTATTTAAAAACGAATTAAATAAGTCCAGTTGTAGACAAAAAAAAGAATGAGAGTTTCCCCTTCTCCCTTCTTTCAACAGTCTGTTTCTGGTTTCTGGGACTTTCTCTCTGTCCTTATCCCAACCATACGATGCTGGGGGAGGAGGGGCACCGTCCTCCTGGTGCCCACTGTGACTTTTCATTCCTTGGGCGGCACCCTGGGCTACTAGGATCTCTTTCCTCTCTGCCTGCCCTCTTTGTTCTGCTAACTACCCTTAAAGAGAGGCTTGGCTCTGCCTGGGCCGAGACCCTGAGCTACACTAGGCATCTCCCATTTTTGTTTGCCTACAAGTTACACAAACTGCTGTGCATAGAAACCTTGCGTTAACTGCTGTCCTGCTTCTCACCTATTTGGGATGATTTGGAGGCTCATACAGAATCTGCACGCCAACCCAGCTCTGAAGGAAGGTGCACAATAAACTTCAGATTCCACACTGCTCTGTGTGAAAGGGGAAGGGGCTCCCCCTTGCAGGAATTGGCTAAGGAGGAAGAATTGCTTAGACAGATTGGATTCCGGATTAGAGATTAGGGCAGTTACTTGCAAACCTGATTGTACCATGGAATCATCCAGGGAGCTTTTAAATAATATTGAAGTCCTAGCCCCATTTCACCCGATTTAATTCATCTGATTGGGACTTAGGAAGATATATGTATTTTTTTAATTGTGGTAAAAAAAAAATCCACATAACATTTCCATCATAACCATTTTAAAGTGTATACGTTCATTAGTGTTGTGAAAGAGATCACCAGTTCTTTTTTATCTTGCAGCTCTGAATTCTAACCCCACTAAACATTAACTCCTCTTTTTCCCCCTCTCTCCGGACCCTGGTAACCACCATACTACTTTCTGTCTCTATGAATTTGACTACTTCAGATATTTCATTTAAGTGGAATCATGCAGTATTTGTCCTTTTGTGACTGGCATATTTCACTTAGTATAAAGTCCTCAAGTTTCATCCATGTTATAGCATGTGACTAGTTTCCCTTTTTTTTTTTTAAAGGCTGAATAATATTCCTTTGTATATTTATACCATTTGTCTTTTGATGGATATTTGGTTTGCTTCCACCTCTTGGCTATTGTGAATAATGCTGCTTATGAACACGAGTGTGCAAATATCTCTTCAAGACCCTGCTTTAGATTCTTTTGGATACACATCCAGAAGTAGGATTGCTGGACCATATGATAGTTCTATTTTTAAGTTTTTGAGAAACCTCCATACTGTTTTCCATGATGGCTGCACAATTTTACATTCTTATCAATGGTGTACAAGAGTTCTAATTTCTTCACATCCTTGCCAACATTTGCTATTTTGTGGGGTGTTTTTTGGTTTGTTTTGTAATAGCCATCTTAATGGGTGTGAGGAATGATGGTGATATCTCATTGTGATTTTAATATGAATTTCTCTGATAATTAGTGATATTGAGCATCTTTTATATGCCTGTTGGCCATTTATATATCATCTTTGGAGAAATATCTATTCAAGTCCTTTAGCCAATTTTTAATCAGGTTATTTAATTTTCTGTTGTTTTCGAGTTGTAGGAGTTCATTATATATTCTGGATATCAATCCCTTATCAGATATTATGATTTGCAAATATTTTCTTCCATTCCATAGATTGCTTTTTCACTCTGTTGACTGCATCCTTTGATGCACAAAAGTTTTAAGTTTGATGTATTCCCATTTGTCTATTTTTGCTTTTGTTGTCTGTGCTTTCGATGTCATATCCAAGACACCATTGCCAAATCCAATGTCATTAAGGTTTTCCCCTATGTTTTCTTCTAGGAGGTTTATAGTTTTGGTTCTTACATTTAGGTCTTTACTGTATTTAGAGTTGACTTTTATATGTGGTAAGGGTCCAACCTCATTTTTTTTTTTTTTTTTGCATATTGTTATCCAATTTTCCCAACACCTTTTTTTTTTTTTTTTTTTTGGCTGCGTTGGGTCTTCATTGCTGCGGGCTTTTCTCTAGTTGTGGCGAGCGGGGGCTACTCTTCATTGAGGTGCGTGGGCTTCTCATTGTGGTGGCTTCTCTTGTTGCGGAGCACGGGCTCTAGGTGCTCGGGCTTCAGTAGTTGTGGCTTGCGGGCTCTAGAGTGCAGGCTCAGTAGTTGTGGCGCACGGGCTTAGTTGCTCCACGGCATGTGGGATCTTCCCGGACCAGGGCTCAAACCTGTGTCCCCTGCATTGGCAGGCAGATTCTCAACCACTGTGCCACCAGGGAAGCCCCCAACACCATTTGTTGAAGAGACTTTCCTTTGTCCATTGAGTGGTCTTTGTACTTTTGTTGAAGATCATGTGACCATATAGGTAAGGGTCTATTTCTGGGCTCTCTATTCTATTCCACTGGTCTATATGTCTGCCATTATGCCAGTTTCACATTGTTTGGATCACTGTAGCTTCATAATATGTTTTGAGATCAGGAGTGTGAGTCCTCCAACTTTGTTCTTCTTTTTCAAATTGTTTGGGCTATTTGGGATCACTTGAGATTTTATGTAAGTTTTAGGATGAATATTTCTGTTTCTGAAAAAAACTGCCACTGGGATTTTGATAGGAATTACATTAAATCTGCAGATTATTTTGAGTAGTATGGACATCTTAATAATATTAAGTCTTCTAATCCATGAACACGATGTCTTTCCACTTATTTGTGCTTGTATTTTCCCCAGCCTCAGTAATTTCTTCAGAGATGGGTTCATTGCCCCTTCAGAGCCAATGAGACACAAGGAGAATTTTATTGAGATTTCTGAAACAAAAGCAAGCTCTAGTCCCATGTGCCTTGAACCTGAGGGGATATAGAGACTAAATCTGTTTTTACCATCAAGCCATGAAACCCAAGATGGATGTCAACGCAGTAAAAGGCTGAGATAAGAGATGGAGTGATATCGAGCCTGGAGGATTTCCTCCGAGCCCTGAAGGCATCATTACTCCTGATCTTTTCAGTTACATGAGCCCAAACAGTTCCCTTTCTGTTTAAACAAGTTTTCAGGGAACTCCCTGGTGGTCCAGTGGTTAGGACTCCATGCTCTCACTTCCTAGGGCCCGGGGTTCAATCCCTGGTTGGGGAACTAAGATCCCACAAGCCATGCAGCCAAAAATAAATAAATAAATAAAAATAAAATAGTTTTCGGTTGGCATTTCTGTCACTTGCAACCAAGATCCTCACTGATTTAGAAAACAAGATAGCTGTCAAAAAGTGGGTGACCAGGCAGCCAGAACCCAGGCCAGCAGTCCTGGGCATGAGCTTTCAACGATCAGAATAATGCTGCCCTTGAACAGAACTTGATCACTGGTTGAGGCCAGTCTGCAATTCGAAAAGGTAGCCCAGCTTGCCAACCTTGCAAGAATCGCCAGAGTCCCCAAACCCATCACATCTGACTGGTTCTTGCAGATTACTCTTCCCTTCCTCCCAGCACTCATCTATTCTGCCCATCCACACTGCTCTCAGGGAAAGATGTAATTAATTCATTCACACTAAGGTTTACATGACTCATATGTTCCTACCTGTTAGAATATCTACATTTCAAAAGGGGACAAAATATGCCAATTACGAATAACATTTCTAGTGATGGAATGTTTTAACATGAGAGTAGTCACTTATTTAAAATTTTAAATTGTCTTGGTTCACCGTACCATCTTTGAAGCCCAATTCATTGCAGACAAATGAATTTGTCTATGCCTATATAGCTCTATACTGATCATATAACTCAGTGATACAGTACTTTATTAATCATTATAGGATACAGCAATTCACAGTAGGCTCAGTTTACTCTCCTCCTATGCAGAAAAGTGCAAAGTGCCCTCAAAAACATCAAGGAAACCTCAGTATCATTGATACTTATTGAACACTTATTACACGTTCTGTATGCTAGGTATTGTTCTAAGAACTTTACGTAGGTTACCTGGTCTAATCCTCACTGGCGCTCCATGAGGCAACTACCTTACGAATCACATATCGCAGCTGAGGAAATTAAGGCACAGAGATGTTAAGCAACTTGTTCAAAGTGGCACAGTTACTTTTTGATGAATACTACAGAGCAAAAAATTAGAGGCTCCAGGGTGGAGCTGGCCTCCAGGGTTCCTCTGAGGTCCCCCAGGATTCACAACCTGGAATCTAATGAAACAGTGAACTGAAAAAAATTATTTTAGAATCACAGAAAACAGGAGTGTCCAATGTGCCATTAAAAATACAAGAAAAATGAGATCCAGCCCGAATATCAGAAATAAGATGAGATCACAAAGCTGGTACTTCCTAGTCTGTGTTCTTTGCATTCATTCATTCACTTATTCATTCGTTCAGCATAAACATTCCACAGAAAATGTTCATTCACTGCACATGGAAAATGTTGGGGGTGCCAAAATTTAAAATGTAAATATGTAAGCAAAATAAATAAATAAGCTCTTTGTCCTCAAAGAAACAATAGTGTTGGGGGGAAAGTGTGAAATCGTTGCCATAAAGTGTGATGAGGCACTAATCAGCCACTTGGAAAGGGAGAAGCCAGCTCTGCCTGCAGGTACCGGAAAACTTCACAGGGGAGAAGGAGGAGGAACTTTCAAACGAAGCCAAGACAGGGAAGGGCCATCCAGAGAGGGAACCACAGAGGCCAGGAGACAGGGTGGGAGACAGCAGGGGAAGTGTTTGGGGAGCTGCAGGGGGCCTTGTTGCTGAAAGTGAGGCTGGGAAGATGGGCAGACAGGGTGGTGAGAATTCTTACACCAGGCTGAGAATTAACTCTTTTGGGGGGGGGGGCATGCGTGTTCTTGGTCACATTTGCAATTGGAAACAGATTCAAGTCTGGGATTAACATATACACACTATTATATATAAAACAGGTAAACAACAAGGATCTACTATATAGCACAGGGAACGATACTCAATATCTTGTAATGACCTATAATGGAAAAGAATCTGAAAAAGAATCACTTGCTGTACACTTGAAACTAACACAACACTGTAAATTAACTACACTTCAATGAGAAAATTTGTCTGTGAAGAAGGGGTTAGAGCTGGGTAGGTGTGCTGAGTGGGGGATTTCGAGCATGGAAGTGACCTGGTTAGATTTGCTCTTAGGTTTGGGGTGGGCTTCTGAGGAGCTGGGAAGAAAATGGATGAAGTTACAGGGCGTCGGGTTCAGAGGCCATTGCATTAGTCAGAAGAGCGCTCACGAGCTCTCACGAGGGCTGCAAAGATGGGGGTAGGGGTGCACGGAGAGATACGTAGGAAGTAAACTCACAGGGCTTGGTTACTGAGCATATCAGGTACGGGGGACAAAAGGGAAAAAGGCAAGTCTGCCTCCTGGTTTCTGAGCTGGGAGATGGAGTAGATGGTAAGGCCTCAGGTTTCTTTTCTGCATTAGTACACGCAGGCTGTAAACAAGTCAACCAGGCAGACCTGGAAGAAGCCACAAGTAACAGCTCCCTTCTCTTCTTCCTGCCTCACCTCCAGGGCCACTCCCAGAGGCGGAACCATTGTTAGTGCTATCTTCGTGTATTCCTTCAGATGTTTTTCTATGCCCATGCTGAACTCAGTTAATTTTTTAAACACAAAGAACGATTCTGCTACAAAGACATCTTGCTAAATTGTTGAAGTTTCTAGAGAGAATGTTTGCAATCAACTATGCATATCACAGTGTTGGGCAAAGTTTCAGGAAAGGAGACAGCGTCAGAGATGACGCTTCTGGGAACCACAGCGCTGAGAGTTTATTTGGGGCTATGACACAGATTCACCCCTTGTTACAGCACAGTCATTCAGAGGACTGAAAAACTGTCACACGATGCCCAGGTATAATGCACCAGTAATGCAATTAATAAACCTTCTTTATTAACAATTCTCCTATAATATAGGTATATTCATCTCCAAAAATTAAATATAAAAATATATTCTCTTTGGTATTCAATGCCCTGGAAATGCCAGCAGAATTGTTTGTAGGTACATCAGCTTTCAATTGGAGAATTAGCTTTGGAAATTTTTCTTTCCCCTGTGACTGAGATAATATTACTTCTACAAATTAAAAGTAAGGTAAATGTCATAAGGATGTGAAGAGATGATTTTGACGGCATATGCAACTGCAGTTAAATGGGATCTCTCTCTCTCTGTATCTCTCTCTCTCTCTCTCTCCACACACACACACACACACACACACACACACACACACTACATAAAAGTTGCTCAGGGCTTCCCTGGTGGCGCAGTGGTTGAGAATCTGCCTGCCAATGCAGGGGATACGGGTTCGAGCCCTGGTCCGGGAAGATCCCACATGCCGCGGAGCAACTGGGCCCGTGAGCCACAACTACTGAGCCTGCATGTCTGGAGCCTGTGCTCCGCAACAAGAGAGGCTGCGACAGTGAGAGGCCCGTGCAGCGCGATGAAGAGTGGCCCCCGCTCGCCACACAACTAGGGAAAGCCCTCGCGCAGAAACGAAGACCCAACACAGCCAAAAATAAAATTAAATAAATAAATAATTTTAAAAAAAAGTTGCTCAAATTTTCAGAGGAAAAACAAAGTCTACCTTTTTTATGGAGCTAAAATAAATCATCTTGCACACACTAAATTGTGCATGTTCCTATAGGGAATTCACTGGTTGGGAGCCGCTATCAAGAACTAAAATGGAACAAAATAGCCCCATTTAAGAACTCTAAATCTTTCTAAAGTGACGTTTCAGAGAGGACCTGTAACAACAGTTATATTAGAATGGTAACTAAGCATACGAGGGCATTGGGCAAGAAAAATTTAAGTCTTATGTTTAATATTTTTAACTTGATGTAAGAATAGAAACTAATATGTAGCAACTGTTAATTCTTGGTCCCTTGGTTTTCTTCAAATGTGCTTATGATTTTAGCTGTTTCCAGTGAGGCATCTCCCCAGTTCAGGAAGTAATTATAATATGTTATAATATAATAATATCTGTTACTATGATAAATAATAGATAACATTCACTGAGCATTTATTAGGTACCAGGCACTATTTTAAGGTGTTTATATCATTATTCTATTCATCCTTGCAATCTATTATTATCCCCCATTTTAGACCATTCCTGACTTCTAGTATTGGGTATTATAGACTTGAGGGCTGCTTAATCAGGGTATTGTTTTGGGGTGACAAAACATTAAAATGGTTTCAAAAACATTTGTGCAAGGAACCTTGTCCAAATCAGGTATTTGGGGCTGCTTCACAGCTGAGAGTAAATTGCCCAGGTTGGTTACAGCAATAAAATGGAACTTAAAGCACTTGGTTCCATCCTTGGCACACAGAGAGTTCAAACTCAGAAACATTACCCTTTTGCATCTGGGACTACAGGTTGCCAGGATAGGGCATTCAACATGGATGCAGAAGAGAACTGCTTCCAGATCTCAAATTAGGGAGAGGGTGTGTATATCCTGGGAAGCTGTGGATACGTGCATGGACAGAGTGCATACATCATCAATGAGATCCCACCACAGAGTTAGTAAAAATTGAATTTGTTGCTGTCAAAACAATCAGACCAAACAACCAAAACAATCATATATATGTTCCCATTAGAATGTTCGCAAAGACATTTTATTAAATGAAAAAGCCAGATGTAGAAGAGTCTGCGTGGTACATTATCAATTGTTTAGAAAGCAGGTGGTGGAGAGAGGATGTATTTACATCTATGCTAAGATGGTCAGTGAATATAACAGGAAAGTTTCACAAGAAATCACCTCGGGGGAGAGAGCTTGGGAAACTGAAGGTCAAGGATAGAAGAAGACTTAGTTTTCACTGTTTACATTTTTATCATTTTTAAATTTTGTAAACCATGTGTATACATTACTACTTCAGTTAGATAGATAGATAATAGAAGGATGGATGGAGGGATGGATGGTGGTTGGTTGGATAGATAGAAAGATAGATATTTATAGTCAGCAAGATTTCTTACATTTCCCCCTTCATATCCATTTCCCCTACATATCAATTTTCCACTCTTCTCCACCATGCCCGATGTCCTGAGAGAGTGACTTTTGGTTTCCAGTTAGGTTTGGCCAATGGGAGCACCAGTAACAGATCAGAGGAGAGGAAAAGGAAGTCAGGTCATCTTGCTCCCTGTGGGGTCATGGTGGACTCCAGAAGTTGGCAGAATGGCACAGTTGCTGTCAGGTGGCTCTCTCCACACAGCCTTCTTTATCTATAGATTCTGAGAACTGTGCCCTCTCCAGTCCCCTTCACTTCTCATAGAGGATGACATCCCTTGTGATTTCTCTAAACTCTGCCCACACCTTTGTAAATTGTCCCTTTATTAAACTCTCCTGCTCAGATTACCACATTTGAGTGAGCCAAAATTTCCAGCTGGGACGCTAAGACAGACAGAGATGGTAGACTAAGATAGATAGATAGATAGAAGGAAGGAAAGGAGAAAGGAAGGAGGAAGGAAGGAAGGAAAGGAGGGAGGGAGGAAGGAGGGAAGGGGAAAGAAAATAAGTTTGAAAGAGGGTGGTTTAGACGTGTTGGTTCACCAGGGCACCACATTGCAGAGTCTGGCACTCAGCATTTCAGACGCATTAACTTGATTCTGCTAGGGCTCTGAGAATGGTTCTCTTCTTGGGGGTAGACTCCCACTAACAAAGGTCACAAAAGACTGAAGAATAAATCAGAACACAGGTTCCTTATTTAAGGCACAAACCAGAACTCCCAAAGGGACTGGCCATTTATCTGCTCTGGACAGGACCCTCCTCCCAGGAGAGGAATCCACGGGTAAAGCCAGATTACCCTCTGGGAGCAGACAACTAAGGTCAGAGTAGTGGAGCTCAGTGAGTCTCGTGTTTAAAGGATCAAGGTGTCATCATCTTTTTGTGTTCATCTCTGTTGCAGGAACATCTTTGTATCAGGAACACAACATATCAGGTTTAAAGGCCAAAACCTCCCTCTCCCAACAACTGAAGGCACATTGCTAACTTTTTCTCTCTCTGACGTTCTCTTTTATATTTTCCCTGCTGATTCTTCTGATTGACTTTTTTTTTTTTTTTTTTTTTTGGCTGCATTGGGTCTTCGTTGCTGCACGGACTTTCTCTAGTTGGGGTGAGCTGGGGCTGCTCTTCGTTGTGGTGTGCGGGCTTCTCACTGCGGTGGCTTCTTTTGTTGCAAAGCACGGGCTCTAGGCGCGCAGGCTTCAGTAGTTGTGGCATGCTGGCTCAGTAGTTGTGGCTCGCGTGTTCTAGAGCTCAGTTTCAGTAGTTGTGGCTCACGGGCTTAGCTGCTCTTGTGGCATGTGGGATTTTCCTGGACCAGGGCTCGAACCTGTGTCCCTTGCATTGGCAGGCGGATTCTTAACCACTGCGCCACCAGGGAAGTCCCTGATTGACTCATTTTTCTCTTTAGACATGCTAATACCATTGACTCTGCAAAGATTTTAGACAGGCTATTATTGTCAGATTTTGCTTGTTCTTCCCACTTCTGATTTGCAGAAACATTTTGCCTACACATGCACCCATTTATTCAGTTAATGGTATTTATTTTGGGTCCTCCCTGTGTCAGAAGATATGTGTTCCATGCCCTGGAGACATAGTGGAGAACAAGAAAATTTCCCTGTCCTCATGGAAATCTTATTCTAATGGGAGAAACAGACAATAGTCAAGTTGACCAACAAACAAATTATATAATACAATTCTAGGTGGCAATATGAAGAAAATAAAACAGAGCAATGGCACAGAGTGGTTGGTCAAGGGGTGCTTTCAAGGAGGGTGATCCAGGAAAGACCTTCTGAGAAGGCAATGTTTGGGCTGAGATCTGCAATGGAAAGATGGGACCAGCTATTGGGAGGTCTAGGGGATAATCATTCCCAGCAGAGGGAAGGACAAGAGCAAAGTCCCAGGGGCCCACACAAGCACTGACTGTCCTAGGAAGAGAAAGCAGACAGGTGCTAAGCCCAAGGAGAGAGTGGTAAGAAGAGATTTCATGGGGTAGATAGGCTGGAGCCCAGAGGAGCTTGTAGGTCACAGTAGAGTCCAGATTATGTTACCAGTGAGATGGGATGTCACCAAAAAGCATCCATCAGGAGTGTGATGGGATCTGATTTACATTGATAAAGAATCATTGTGTTGGCCGAAATTGAGAATAAATTGTACAAGGGATAGAACCTAAGAGGTAATTGCAAGAGCCCAGGCCAGAGCCAATGGTGATTAAGACTAGCACGATAACAACACACAGTCAGGATCAGGATATAATTTGGAGACGGAGATGGAAGAATGTACTGATAGATTGAATGTTGCAGAGTAGAAGGTGGTGGCAAAAGTCAAGAACAACTCTGGGGTTTGGCCTGAGCTGAGCGGAGACAGGGATGCCATTAACAGTATGGGAAAGGCTCAGGATTAGGGAGTGGGGAGGAAGCGTTCTGTTTTGGTTTTGTTACATGATTCTTCCAATCATTATCATCTGATGGTTCATGTCTCAGAGTTCTGGGGGGGGAGATTTGGCTCACATTTTGCCAATCACATTTGGCTCACATCTTAACTCTTGGAATTCCTTGCTCCCTCTTTTATCCCCCCATAATACAAGCAACCAGAAAATACAAATAAGTGGATTTTTTCCCCTTCTTTCTATTTCTATGAAAAAGAAACACATGACAAATAAACCCAAGTCGATTTATTTAAAATAGAACTTGCAGGGTGTCATAGGGTCAATACAGCTTCAGCCTAATGCTCTGTACCATCTGTACTCTCTGCTCTGCTTGATGGGAGCTGATGGTCCAAGTGACCGTGGTGATGATCCCAGGACACTGCAGGGTATGTGTGTCTTCTGAATCGTCACAGAAAGATGAACTTTTGTGCAGCATCAAGTTAGCGTTAGATAGACACTGTTTTACCCATATCATGCTCTCAGCCGAATCCCAGAATGAACTAAAATGCTTCATGGAGATTATTTAATACAGTAATTTTTCAAACAAGTAGAGGGTGACTCCCTCAAGAAGTTCAGATGTGTGAGAGCTTTTAAAATGTCTCATTACCGGGACTTCCCTGGTGGTCCAGTGGGTAAGACTCTGTTCTCCCAATGCAGGGGGCCTGGGTTCGATCCCTGGTGGGGGAACTAGATCCCACATGCATGCCGCAACTAAGTGTCTGCATGCCGCAACTAAAGATCCCACGTGACGCAACTAAGACCCAGCACAGCCTAAATAAATAAATAAATAAATAAAATATTTTTAAAAATGTCTCATCACCCCCAAAGATACTAAAATGACCCCTTGAGGGTTATTTTCTCCCTTGGCTGCTTCCCCTAACCCATTGGAAACCACTATCTGTGATGAAAACTCCCCCCAGTGACAGTGGATTTTATCTGCTGCTTCTGTATAGGCAGAAAAAAAGGTTGAGAACTATGAATCATGTCAAATTTACTAGTGTGAAGTAGGAAAAAATAAAAGCCAAAGAGGAAAATTACCTGTCCATGGTCATTGGATAAGATAGTGTCAAGACCTTTAGGTGAACCCAGGTCTCCTGACTATGCCACTTCTAAAACACATTGAAGGTTTATAGAACAAATTTTGAAAGAAGTATTTCTTGAATTATAATTCCTTTAGAAACAATGTTTCCTGTTAAAATATTGAGTTGACTAGTATATCCTGTTTTTCTATTCTAAGAAAAAGGTTAATTCATGTTTAACTTTTTTTTAAATTAATTAATTAATTTATTTATTTATTTTGGCTGCATGGGGTCTTCATTGCTGTGCATGGGCTTTCTCTCTAGTTGTGGTGAGTGGGGGCTACTCTTCATTGCCGTGCGTGGGCTTCTCATTGTGGTGGCTTCTCTTGTTGCAGAGCATGGGCTCTAGGCACATGGGCTTCAGCAGTTGTGGCTTGCGGGCTCAGTAGTTGTGGCTTGCGGGCTCTAGAGCGCAGGCTCAGTAGTTGTGATGCACGGGCTTAGTTGCTCCGTGGCACGTAGGATTTTCCCGGACCAGGGCTCGAACCCGTGTCCCCTGCATTGGCAGGTGGATTCGTAACCACTGTGCCATCAGGGAAGTCCCATGTTTAACTTCTTGCACGAGAAAATATATGGAGAGCTATATGCCGAGTGGTGGCATTTCAAGATATTTTCATTTTTTTCCCTTTTGGGGGATATAATTTCAATATAGTAGAATTCTCCCTAAAAAGGAGAGTTAGGTGTGCAGTTCTAGAAATTTTGACAAATGTTTTCAGGTATGTAACCCCACCACAATCATCACCCAAATTTCCCTTCTGCCTTTTAATAGTCAATACCCGCCAGCTCCAGCTCCTGACAATCACTGACGTAATTTTTGTCCCAATAGTTTTGCTCTTTCCAGACATCGTACAGGTGAAATCATACAATTGAGTCTGACTTCTTTCACTTGGCAAAAAACATTTGAGATTTATCCATTTTGGTGTGTGTGTCGGTAGTTTGTTCCTCTTTGTTCCTGAGTGGTATTTCATTGTGTAGATGTACCACAGTTTATCCATTCACAGTTGGTGGACATTTAGGTTGTTTCCATTTGGGGGCAATTATGAATTAAACCACTATAAACATCTGAGTACAGGTTTTTATGTGGTCATATGCTTTCATTTCTCTTTGGTAAATATCTAGAGTAGATTACTGGGTCATATTGAAAGTGTATGTTTAATTTTTCAAGGAACTACTAAACTTTTTCCCAAAGCAGCTGTGCCATTTTGCCTTCCCACCAACATGCATTAGAGTTCCATTTGCTCTGCATCTTTGCCAGGACTTGGTGTTGTCAGGTTTTTTGTTGTTTTTTTTGTTTGTATGTTTTATTTTATTTTGTTTTAATCATTTTATAAGTAGATTGTAGGATCCCATTGCGGTTTTATTTTGACCAATGATATGGAGCATCTTTTCAAGGGCTTATTTTCCACTCACATCTCTTCTTTGGTGAAATGCCTGTTAAAATATTTTTCCCACTTTCTTTCCTTAGGATATTTATTTTCCTATTGTTGAGAGTTCTTTATATATTCTATATACAAGTCCTTTATCAAGTACATTTTTATTTTATTTTTTTCTTGTAACAACCCCGGGGGCCGACCTGAGGCTCAGAGTAGGAAAGCGACTTGCCTAAGGCCACCCAGCCAGGAGGGGTAGTGTGTGCTGGGGAAGTCCTGGCCCTAGATCCTGAGCTACTTACTTCCAGGAGGGAATGGGGGCATTGCTGAGGAGCAGGGAGCTAATTCTCAGAGCCCTCTGGCGGGGTGGGCCTGGCCAGGTACATATTTTTAATATATTTTCTCCCAGTCTGTGACTTACCTTTTCATTTATTTTTACAGTGTCTTTCAAAGAGTAGACACTTTTATCAATTTCTTAATTTTATGGTTCATATTCTTTTTGTCTAAGAAATCTTTACCTAACTTAAGGTTACAAAGATTTTGTCCCAGAAGCTTTATATTTTAGGCCTCATATTTAGATCTATAATACATTTCTAATTAATTTTTAATAGGATATGGTTCTCCTTTTAAAATATCTTTGTTAAAGTAATCTTTTTCATAATGATAAAACATTTCTTGTGTCATCATTGATATGAAAAAGTCATTGGCTGGCCTAGCTTACATTCCAACAGAAGGGAAGGCACAGAGTGAAGTGTGGTTCTCTTTCATAAGCATCCCAGGTTCACTGAATTTATATCTATTCTCTGTAGTGCCCAGGGCTTTGACATCATTTAAAGACACAGCGTCATGTCTGATCTGACTTGCTGGTCATTTTCAGCACATGACGAGTCAAAGAGTTTTGGCTCCTAAGTATGGTAATTTCATAGGCTCTTCCCAGACCAGCTGGGGTTTCCCAGCACTCACCACCCCTTTATCCACCCGTGGGTGCTTATCTTGGAAAGAGCCTTTAAAGATAAGGGATTTGTAGCCTTCTAGGTTGCTTTGTCTACAATTTGCTTTTATTATTTTTTCAAATAAGGACTATGCACAGAGAAGTCAGATAATAAAGATCTCATGTTCATTTCGATCTGAATTTCCTGGAAAGGGACTCTTAACCTAGAAGTTTTGCCTTGCTTTACAAGAGCTTAATGAAGCTGTCTTGGCCACCAGGTTTAAACTGTTCAGTTTTAACACTTTGATGTCCTAGTGACTAGCTTATGTTTTACCATCCAAGGGGACAAGTATTGTTTTACAAAGGTGAATAAATATGGACTTGGGCAAGATCTTCTCACGGGTGAACAAAATATTTATTTTTCTAATTAAGCTGAGGAGGAGAGGGGTGGAGAGGCGGGGAGAGAATGGTTATGGTAGAAGGAAAGATATGTGAAGATTAATTCATGTGCGATCCGCCCTGAGGGTGGGTGGAAAGAATCAGATCTGAGTAGGGCATGCCTTGTTGCCTGCAGATTTGCTATAGGATATTGTAGTCTGGGAAGGCGAAGAAGAGGAAGGGACCCAGTATTCAGGAGAGAGTGTAGAAGGAAACTGAGTTTGAGCTAGGGCTGGGAGTGGAAGTCAAGTCCCAGATCACCATGCCTAACTGCACTGTTTTTTGTGGTTTTTTTTAGTAACCATTTTTAAAATTTAAATACAGTTAATTTACAATGTTGTGTTAGTTTCATGTGTACAGCCAAGTGATTCAGATATATAGATATAGATATAGATGTATATACACACACACATACATATATATGGACTCTTTTTCAGATTCTTTTCCATGATAGGTTATTACAAGATATTGAGTATAGTTCCCTGTGCTATACAGTAGGTCTTTGTTGTTTATCTACAGTAGTGTGTATATGTTAATCCCAAACTCCTAATTTCTCTCTCCCCCTCCACTCCTCCCCACTATCCCCTTTGGTAACCGTAAGTTTGTTTTCTATGTCTGTGAGTCTACTTCTGTTTTGTAAATAAGTTCATTTGTACCATTTTTTTAGATCCCACATATAAGCGATAGCATGTGATATTTGTCTTTCTCTGGCTGACCCTAACTGCACGGTTACACAATCCATCTCAGGACCAGCTAGTGAGGCCCCGCGCTGAAGGACAGCCAGCACATTGCCAGCTACAGAGCCGCAGCAGGGTTGCTTGTGTGTGCCCCAGGACTCAGTTCAGCCCTACCCACCCCCTTCTGTTCTTCTTCATGAAGTCAATCCCAGGAAGGTCAGCAACCCAGGACTCTTGTGGTTCCTCCAGGATTGGAGGGTGGGGTCCTGGACACCGATGGGGGTAGGGGCAGCATGAAAGGAAAGTGCTCCTGCTTGGTGAAGGAGGGACCAGTCAAGACCAGCCCGAGCAAAAGCTCCCATGAGCTAAGGCAGGGCGGGACACAGGGGCTCTCTGACTGGCACTGACACACATGTGCTCGTGCACTGCACACGGAGTCCAAGGCTGACACCACACACCCTTCACTCAGGTGACCCTCCCAGCCAGTTCCACCTGGTGCGACAAACCAAGTACCAGATGGTGGGAAGAGCTGAAATCAGTGCTTCCCAGGAAAGTAAACAAACAGGTAAAAGACTTAAGAAAACTTTGGCAGCGGAGACCTACATTTGACTTCTGGGAAGAAGGGTGGCAGAAAAATGGAGCAATCAGCTAGAGCAGTGGAGGACAATTCAAGGCCCTCTTTGTGGGGCAAGACTGCTTCCTTCTTTCTGCAGACTGGCCTCCAAAGCTTTGACCTTGTGCCTCTCAATTCACCTCCAAATTTCCAGGAGACGGATTCTGACTGGTCCAGATGTCTATTCCTAATCAATGTAGACGAGAAAGGGTGGGTCACACAGTACAAATGTGGTAGCCACAGAGTTGATATCTGTGTGTATTGAAGGAATTTCTCAAAGAAAGTGCTGGAAGCTGGGCAGACACCCCAAAGGCGTATGTGTTACACTGTAGTAGCACCTGCAGTAGTCATTTCACACTGTTGGCTCCACGGGGCTCATTGTCTGGTTAATTGTCTTTTCCCGTGAAGCCCTGGCAACCCAGATTTCCCCAGGCAATTAACATTTTCAAACCTGAAGATATCTTGTTGCTTTGGTCCCATCCTTAGAAACTCTTAAGACAATATCGAGTCTCCATTTGGTCATCCATTATTTTTAGCTGTCTCTGCCCATAGTCAGTGTTCAGATATAGGTTTGATATGAAGCTAACATTTTGAATGAGAGACTAGTCTATGTTTTTAAGTAAGTCACTAATAAAAATGTATGTCTATGTACACACTGCTATATTTAAAATAGATAACCAACAAGGACCTACTGTATAGTACAGGGAACTCTGCTCAGTACTCTGTAATAATCTAAATAGGAAAAGAATTTGAAAAAGTGTAGACACGTGTATATGTATAGCTGAATCACTTTGCTGCACACCTGAAACTAACAGCATTGTTAATCAACTATTCTCCAATATAAAATTTAAAAAATTTTAAATGTCTAAAATTTAGAATTAACACAACATTGTTAATCAACTATACTTCAATAAAAAATAAATATATTTAAAAAGAATATGGTAAATATGTGGAAAATATTAAAAATCACTCATTTTTAATAAGCGATGTTTATTATTTTTGCTTTAAGCAAAATAATGTATATAATAGTGTATTATGGAGTTTATAACAAATGTAGAAATAAAATATACAACAACAACAAAAATAAAATTTAGAGTTAGTCTAAATCTCTCTCTAGCTAGCATAGCTCCACAAGTCAACACTCCTTGTTTCTACAGATTTGACAAGATATAAATCCACCTAATTGTACTATCATTCAATTCTCCAAGTTGAGAATATTTTAGGAGACTTTGTGATCTGCCTGACTGAAAATTAAGCTATCCTACTACTTGGAACATCTTAACCAGAGAAGGGGTAGGAAATCTAATAATTGTCCCAGTGTGTCTGAAAAGAAATGAGTTAATACATAGAATAACAGCTGAAACAGAGTAAGCCCCGCTATGTATTACATTTTTGTTAATATTTTGTTAATACTATTTTGATGCAAATCATCAAGGAAATTGTCAGTATCTTAAGTGTCACACACCCACACAAAGGAAAACATTTATACAATAATAATAGTTGGTAATGACAGATTCAAACTACTCCAAAGTTTACCATCTCAATACACCTACCCCGGGTTATATCAACGAGCAAAATTATTACTATTTCCCTGTACTAGAATCTGGTCCATCTATTCTTATTAAAGGAGGTATCTCAGGCTGTGTCTTCCTTCTGTAATAGTTTGGGCATCCTGCTGGGTTGAGGTTTAAGAATCAACCTAGCCTTGTAATGAGACACCAACAAGAAACCCAGAAATATCAGGGGTGTCACACATCTTATCTGACACAGGCAGCAACTTTCCTCCACTCCGGCTCTCCAGCTGTTCCGTATAAGAAGCCCAACTCTTATACTTATCCCACCATCATCACCAACCCTGAAAATCCCACAATCACCACCAACCCTGAAAATCCCACCATCATCGCCAGCCCTGAAAATCCCACCATCATCACCAGCCCTGAAAATCCCACCATCATCACCAGCCCTGAAAATCCCACACTGAATTCTCCCTCCAGCCCAAATCCACAGAGGCTTCATCTGTATTCTAAGAGAACTTTGTTTTCTTTTTCTTCCCTCCCCTCAACCCTTTTAATCCTCTAGTTCAAGCAATTAGCTCTACAAATATTAGCTGCAATCAAGGTCTAGCGCATGTGGTAATTTTCCCCCTAATAAATCAATCAATTCTTTCTGTGGAGTGGTTTCTTTTCCCCTTAGAGTCATTAGAGAATGACAGTGCTACTTCAGGATCACCAGCAACTTGAATTAGTCAAGGAACGTCAATCAAATTTGCCAGATTTTGCTTTAAAGATGAGAAAAATGGGATAGATTCACAAAGGCCTCTTGTCTTAGAATAGGAAGCTTGATAAACCCTTGCTGAATCTCTCTTAGAGACGCCTTGGAGTATAATGATCCATTTGGAAGAAAATCGAAATCACTCTTACTAGTGACAAATCAGACAAAACCCAGAAACACTCACCAAATAATCTAAAAACTAATAATTGGAATAATCAACTATCCAGTGTTTCTCAGCCGTGCAATGTTCTATAATACATAACACGTTAGTACAGCAAATAAAGAGAGAGAAATAATCTAGCAAATGGACAAATTTTAATTCTATAACTTGTGAAAAAAATGTTTTATAGATAGAAGGGAATTAAACGATCATGTGGTCCATGCTTATCACTGTGCTTCTCAGAGCTGACTTTAGGGTTGGGATGGGGGCTCTTAGGGAATAAGGAGCGAGGGGGGTGCCCAGTGACAAAGCTCCTGGATCCCCACCTCTCCCAATATAAAAGCTCGATTTGTATCTCTTATTACACCCAAGAGTTCAGTTGAGGAAACGGTTTCTCCAGTTAAAAATAATTTGAGAATTGCCTGTACATATAGCCAAGACCACTCTTTTCATAAATGACTAAAACAAATGCCAGAGAAATTAAAGAATTCTTAATTTAGTGACGGACCTAGAGCCAGACCCTGGAGCACATCTTTCTCCCCAGCTCTCTCTCCACACCCCATCATGCCGTGCTCCCTCTTACTCTCAGGGGACACATCAGGTGAGAATCTCTGTGCCTTTGGATTGGAGCCTTTTTTTTTTTTTTTTGAATGGCCATAACGAAAAACCAATGAAGCCAAATTAGCGTGAGAAGAGACACAAATACTATATTGGAAGTAAAAACATTGTCTGCAATTGTACTCCTTTCTCGATATTTTTTCCAGTCACACTGGGGAATTATATCATCATCCAGCACCGGAAAGGGGTCACTGGGGAGGGTGGAAAGGCTTCGTTCCCTTTTCTTATGTCACCAAATGTATTGCTATTAAGATTGAGAGAAGTAAAGAATACTTGGTGAAAACTTGCTGACATTAATGACTCACATTCTCGGAGAGGCTGCAAGGAAAATGGTGTCATCACTGTAATTCAAGACACTTAAGATGAAATTTCAAAAGAAGGCTGTCAGGCATAATGACTGCCAGGTTCTATTATATCATTCTCGTAGGGTGGATCACACACACTACTATGCAGCCTGTGGGTGGTTGATATTGAAGTTTGAAAGGGAGCTGCACAGAGAGGAGGGGAGATAGGCGCAGGACACGAGGGGGACCCTTCACAACCAGGAGACATCACCACTAACGTTCATGTGGTGACTTGCCGTAAAGCTATGATCCACGACCTGGTCTTTCATCTTGGAGAGGCTGAAACTTGACCTCATCGGGACAATTCGACAAGATGATGTGCTCTTGGTGCTGAACAGAATTCAGGAAAGTCTGAGCTGTAAGTGGTTGTGCCAGTTTATTAATTTATAATGAGAAACTTCCTCTCAAGTGACCAGATGGCCATGCCTGATACATCCCACCTCTGAGATATCTGCAAAGCCCAGTCAGTCATCAGAAGGCAGCCGTTTAGAATGGGCTCTGAACCCTGGCTCCGAACCTTGACTGCACAGTGCAATCACCTGGTGTGATTCGACGTGAAGGCCATACTCTAAAATCAAACAAATCTGAATTTCAGGGATTAGAACCCAGACATCAGCGGTTTTTAAAAAATCTCCCCAAGTGATTCCAATGAGCAGCTGAGAACCACTGGCTTAGGGCAAAGAGACCAGCCAGGTCACCATGAGGCTTTAGGCCTCATTGTTTCCACATGGGGATCCATAATTGGTATGTCATAGACAAGTAGTTTTTTTTTTTTTAACTGGGAACAGATAAAGTTTTGTCAATTTTTTAGCTTGCCAAGTAAGATGTTAAAAATTCAACTACTATTATTCCATTAAAGAAAGGAAATCTTAACAAAAATTAGGAAAGACAAATTTCAGAATAAAATGTCAACTTACTACGTTGTATTTATTTTTCTCATGTTTCTACAGATCAGGGAAAACTTCACTATAGACTGATGCAAACTTAAGAACTGACATGATCTAATTGCTGTCCACACACATAGTCAGGGCTTTTTTTCTTGGACAGCTTTGGCTGGATTTTGTTCATTAAACCAACATCCTATGCTAACTACCCCTCTCTTACCATGTCCTTTCTGTAGAGGTATTAATTGTATTGATTAAGTTGTAGGTGATTCCTGCTTCTAGGCTTGGAAGTGTTCTGTCTCCTCCAATTACAGAATATGTTGATTTAATTAACTTAGCTCTCCTTAGACATCTTAAAGTTTCTGTAATGGGTGTGGCATATGGACCCTCACATAACCACTTACTAGGGGCACTGGTGCCCCCTTGTTTTGCTAGTGGGCAATGATGGCAATTATTCTAAATCCAGTGGAGAATTCATTGGGAAGTCAAATGAGTTGTTTATTCTGTGTGTCAAGTTACATGAAATAAATAGGCTTACTTACATTGTAAACCTAATTTTGAGTGACTCTTCAGAATCTTGTGTGTGCGCTGTCCTGCGGCCATGGTTTATGTTCCCCCCTCCTCCCCTGAAGGGACATTGGCATTATTGAATTGGTTCTATACTTAGTTGTCTATCTCCAACAAGACAGCTTCTGGCAACTACTAAAAGAGGGTAGCCGTGCCAAGAAGTCCAAGAGTATACCTTAAATTCCCCCTCAAAGCGCTATTAACCTAAGACTCATTTATGCTGCCAGTGGTGTGGAATCTTCACAGATTAATTTCTTCTAAGCTGCCATGCTTAAAAGTGGATCAAGAGACTAGAAGCTAGCGTAAACAGGTGTTTCTGACCAACTGGGAAAGTTCTATTTGCAGATGTCTGTGTTTCCCAGGCACCCAAGATGTATAACAGATGATGGGCTACCCTGCCATTACTCCCAGCTCAATCCAACCCAAACTGAAGAGCTGGTCATCTCTTCAAGGTCAAGGGCTGCTACGAATAGCACATAAATCTCAGAAGGCCTGGATTTGAATCCAGTTCCACTACTCTCTTGGGCAAGTTGTTTGCTCTTTCTGAGCCTCAGTTTCCGTATCTATGAAATGGGGATATCATGGTGATCTTCTTCCTCATCACTTTATACACTAATCGTGAGAATTAGATAATTTAGGTAAAACACTTAGCAAGGTGCCAGATGTAATAAGTTCTTACTAGAAGTTCACTTTGTAGGTCAGAGCCTAGCACAATAATGTGGCATAAATAGACATTCATTAAACACTTACACACACACACAAACGAGTACTATATCTGTTTGCAGAAAGAGGAATCTCACTGGAAATGCGGTGAAAAAGCTGTCACTGAATTCTGAACTTTAGCTTTCAGATCTTGACAATTTAACCAAACTCACTTTGCTATTTAGTCTTGCTCACACCTTTGTCTCTTGTCTCTCTGGCCAATTACCTCTGCTGGGACCTGTGCTTTTCAGTGATGAATTCTTAGTGCCTTCCATGTGACTACAATCCATTATTTCCATGACAATGCCTTTGTCTTCTTTCCAGATTCTGGTATTTCTCAGATCCAGAACCACATTCCCTTGCCATTGTCCCAAAGCAGTCAAATGTTTTAAAGGAAAACATTTAGAAATCTAGATATTTGCGTCTGCCTCTCCATATTTTTGTGTGCCAGGAAAAAACTGAATCAAACTCTCTATTGACACACTGGTTCTAAATCACTGATCTGGGAGAAAAGGAGTTAGGAGCCCCGGTGGTTGGTCTACGGTGCTTCAGATCCATACAGAATCCCCTTCAGTCCATTATTTTATCCTGCTACAATGAACATTTTCCAGAAACAATTAATTGCCAATATATATGTGTGTGTGTGTGTGTATACATATTCTTCCTACCTCTAATGACACTCCTCTTCTCTCCCCACCAAAAGCAAAAACAAAAATAAAAACACATCAATAAATGAACTTCTCAAGTTGCTGAAAATTTACCGTAGGAACCAAGCCTGTTTCTGAAAGTTTCAACTCACCCAATCAGACAAAAGGCAGAGGAGAGGGGAGGCATTCATCAAGTTACACGGAGGACTCCATCTGTTATCTTAGACCTCTGTTACCAAGGGACACAAGAGGAGATACTTGAAGGCAGTTTGAAAGAGTTTTATTTTACAGATTCTTAGTCCAAAGATTTCAAATTAGCAGCAGCAGCAGAAAAGGAGAAAAAAACCAAGTGAGCGTGATGAAGCCACCTTCATCCTGGCATTCTGACATTTCACCTGGTGAGAAACGCCATCGATGGTGAAGTTGCCTTTTCAGCGGGGTTCTGTCTGTTCAGCTTCCATAATAAATGCAGTCAAAGGGGCAGTCACTTCTCATCGGTCACAAAGGTCTGGTTTGTGAACCTCACCCTCACAAGAGCCATTTCTCATCATGCCAAGCCAACAGAAGAAAGTCATTTTTTGCATGGCTGGGATGTTAAGCTTTGTGTGTGCCCTCGGAGCTGTGACAGCCCTGGGGACACCTTTGTGGATCAAAGCCACCTTCCTCTGCAAAACTGGGGCTCTGCTCGTCAACGCCTCGGGGCAGGAGCTGGACAAGTTCATGGGCGAGATGCAGTACGGGCTTTTCCATGGAGAGGGCGTGAGGCAATGCGGGCTGGGAGCAAGGCCCTTTCGGTTCTCATGTAAGTAACTATTGCATTTGAATTATTTAATACTTTAGGCAAACTCTTCCAAGTGTTGCAAGAAATTATTTTTAAGAGCCTGGCCCTGTCTATTGCAGGATTTTTTAAACAGGTATGAACTATTTGAAATACCTAGATCTCTTCTGAGCAGTTTCTTCTTCCTAGTTTTTATTATTTTGTTTTTATTATTTCATTCTTGCTATTTTTCTTATGACAACTTATAGTTCATGAGTTGCCAGGGAATTAAACTTTTTGAAAAGACAAGCAATTAAAATTCTTAAATATTAATATTTATGTAAGAAATTATGGGCTCCTTTTTTAAAAGGGAGGAACTTGTGCAACAGGAAAGCTGTAAGAGATGATCTTGGTTTTGTTCTTTAAAAAAGAACCAGTGTCATGGGCTCCTTAACCAGCTCTAGCTGCTTTTCCCCCTTGCACAGAACTTTGTTTCCTGTCTACACCCTTATTTTCCCTCCTAGGAGCTTTGCTGTCGAAAAATATTCTTCTTTTTTTTTTTTCCTTACCCAGTTTGGATCATTTGACTATAGAAATTTAAAATGATACACTGTGCTAACTGGGAAAGAATTAGAAGCCTATTTAGGATAGAAAATTTGCCACTGATTAACCTTCGAATCACACAGAATATGAGACAGATTTTCCTGTCGCGATATTTGTGAAATGGAAGTGTTACCTGTAGTATTTACAACCTGTTTATCTTAAGAAGAGAATTTTTAAAAAATTACCATGTGAATAGGCAACTCATTAAATGAAAATTAATAAAAAGTCATTTGTTATATCTCTCCTAGTGCACATTCAGAAATTATTATTATTTCAAAAGGGCTGGTATGGAACAATCTTATGAAGACACAGCCAGTAAATTACTGCATAAATCACTCTTCAGGAAAGGAGGTTACCAACTGAGGCATTTAATATGAATTATTATTTTGCCTGGGTATTTTTTTTCTAGCATAGGTAGAAGGCTAAATTAATTGAATTTATTATTAACGTATGCAGTGTCTAATTAAATTTCAGTGCTGGCCTATTTATATTTCTGCAACATTCCTGACAATTTCTTAGCAGTCATTGGATACCAGCCTTCAACTCACATAGGCTGTTAAGTGATATGAATTTGCATAGGGCTCCAGAAAATCCCCAAGAATTAGTCTTCAGCTTCTCAAGAAATTATCATCTACTAGATTTGATGAAGTTGTTACCCACCCTTTTCACTGCATGGCTTTAGTTCATTAAGGTAATGGGGCTCTTAGAGTTTCTTAGCTTCCCTTAGGGGGGAAAAAAGAACAAAGCAGAATGTCACGTGATTTGCAACTGTATTAAAAAACAAAAAAGGAAAAAAGATGAGTGAAACGATTTAACCATGAGTCATTGGCAGCTAAAGCGTGAATAAAGCTTCTCACAAATGAATTTAGACAAAAGCAGGGAGCCTACAGGGGATTTTTCTGGAGCCTTTGCATTTTGTACAGTGAAATGAAGATAAACTTTACTCATAGCACAGGACATGTTCGAAAACAATATGTTTTCTAAATACTTACTTCACAGTAAGCGCTATGCATAGCCTGTCTCATTTAATCCTCACAGGGCCACAGTCCTCTCTGGTCCAATGAAGGATTTTTTATGGCTGTGTCCTACACCGGCCCTGTCTATAATGAAGTTGTTCTAATCAGGTGCCCCTTTGCTTTCTGTGAAGACTCCCAGAGCTGGTGGGGTTTAAACAATACCCTAGCCTATCTCACAGGATTGCATTAGTCCCCATGATACTCTGAACATTTTCCCCAGCCTAGTGAAGAAAATCTTGCATTGGACAGTGCAAATTTAGTTGGAGATTTACTCTGAATAAATTGGGCATTGACAGTGTCCTTATTCTAAATGAATTTTTGCTTGGTTCTGCTGTACAAGTTTATGTGTGTTATTTTTATGTGCAATGTATGTGTCACTCTGAAAACCCAGATGTATGGTATAACGTGAGGATGAAGAATGGACCAGAAAAATAGTTAGGCGATGTTGTCATACTTGTTCCTATTAAATGTTCCCTATTGACCATTCTATCTCTTTTAATTATAACAAAAATCTTCCCTGCCAGCAGGCACAATTATGCTGGGAAAACTTCTGCCTCGTTTACTCTGGCTGATTCTCATCCATTTATGGGTCAGCGATTCATCTTCTAGAGGTCATAGCCTTCATACCTAGCACACAATTTCATTCATTATAATGAAGGACTGTTTTTCTTTCTAGGCAACACAACTGGTCGGCTTAGTTTTTCCTGATACGTCACCTGTAAAATTTTAATGATGGTGTTTAAACTCTAAATGTAGTCATCAAGACAAAAAGGACCGGTTTCTGAGCGCAGGGTGTGTGGGTGGGTTTCTGTTTTGGTTTGAAACAGTGCGGCGCATCATCAAAATATGATACGCAAGAATCGTATGGCATCAATCATTCCTAGATATGCTGATCTCTTCATTGCCAAGACAGTTCAATGAGCTGGGGAAAACATATGGAATATTTTTTTTGACATGTGAAAAATAAAATTTAACCAATCACGTATCACAGCTTGCAGCTTGAGTCATACTTTTTAAAGCATCTTGGACCTTATGATGGAAAATTTGTAAAATTGTCTTAGCAGAAATTTAGCTGACTTCACATTTTAGAGAAGCAGAGTTTCTTGACCAAATGAGGCATATGACCCAGATTGCAGAGGGAATGTTGAAACTACTTCGGTGAGCAAGCAGGTGGCTTCCCAAACATATTTTGGGGTAGAATAGTTGGGATTCAGGTTCTCTGCGACCAACACTGAGAGTTGGCACTTGATCTCCATGGTCTCCTGCAAGTGTGACTCCTGTCTCCTGCAGATCCAGGTGATCTACCTGCATCTCTCCCGTCACCCTACCTACGCGTGGCGGAGCTGCAGAGGCCTTTGACATACCACCTTCTAATAACAATGCCTATCTCTCCCCGCCTCCTTAGCGCACCGCCTGTGTGGAAGCAGGCACGGTGCGGGTAGGAGGGACACCTACTGAGTTTAAGGAAGACTACCTGGTGGGAGGGAGGAGGCAAGGAAGCCACCTGTACTGTGTCACCCAGCATGCAGGGCCCCTCTGGGCTTTTAGCTCGGGGTTGGGGGGTGGGGGGCTACTGTCTAGTCTCACCCATTAAAACAATCCAGCTAATAGAGATGTTTTTCTCCTCCCATTGGGGGGAAAAAGTGATTAGTGGGATAGCAGATCGTAATGTTTAGGAAGCACTAGCATGAAGGGGAAAGCCAAATTCTCACAGTCAAATAACTGTTTCCTCCTTTATCCTTTCCAGACCTTAATGTTCACTCTGTTATTTCAAATCACCTTGTACTAAAAGTGTTTGAGGATGTGTATTTCACTGCAAGGAGAACGGGAGCCCCAAGAAGGCAAGGGACTGTGTATCCCTCAAACCATCCCATTTCTCCCTCAAACCAGGACCTAGCATGATGCCTGTCACAAAGGGGTGCTTAGTAAACGTTTAAGCAATTTGCGATGTAATTTGCCACTCACTGGAGGTTAGACTTTCAGCAAATTATGTCACTTCGTTGGTTTTCAGTTCTTGCATCCATAAAATGGGAGGTGAAACTAGGCTATTTCTAATGTCTCTTCCAGTTCAAACACTCTATGATCTATATAACAAGGGGCTGGCTGTCCTAGACAAGGCCCTTCCAGCTTTAAATTTGCATGTGACTCTTCTAGCTTCAGTTGCTTGAAACCCCCACTGACAGATTTTAGCCACCATCATTAGAAGCGGTGAGTTTTGTGTGCCTTTGCTCTTTCATTTTCAAAGCTCCTGATTTTTAAAGTGAAGTATTCTGAAATACCTACCATTTATTAGGACCCAGATGAATTTCATTATCAAAGTGAATGCTTCTTTTTTTCCCCCTGTCATAACCTTTTACTTTTTGTGTAGAAAATTACAGGTTAAAGAAGGAGAAAATGAAAAATGGGGAATTCTGGAATTCTAGGGAAACGGGTTAGTGGGTTCCAAACAGCAGGAACAGCCATAAACACTCACGTAATTAAGAGAGGATTATTGAGAAAGCAAAAAAAGGGAGAAAATCAAAAGGCAGGGAGAGGCTGCCCTACTTCCTTCCGTTTTTTTCTTTCATTTTTCCTAGAAATTCCTCTTCCATTCTCACTGAAAAACTCCTCTTTCCTGAATCTGATTTCATAAACTGGTAATGGCAAGAAATGAGGAATGACTAGTATATTTAACACTCCACGGGTATTCTTTACCCAAAGGCAGAACTTAAGCAGAAATTATCCTCAAATTAGTGAGAAATATGGAAAAGGTGTTTTTGAGAAAAGGAACTTCTGGCTCTCCTTGGCTAGTACAGGACAAGAACGTTTATTTCTCTCTCCTCCCTAACAACTACCTCTAATATCCTTACCGGAAAAAAAATCCACAAAATCAGGCTTGACAATTGTAATTTTGCATATACGTGTATACACACACACACACATACACACACCTTCCTTCCCTTTAAATTACCCTCCACTCTAACAGCCAGTGAAGTCATTGACCTGGGCTTTCCTGAGAGATGAAGTAGAGGCTGACAGGGCTGCTTCTGAGGCTCTATGTGGCAGGACCTCAGTGGAACTTCCAGAACTTAACCCTGGAGTGTGAACTTTACCTGTTGGAGGACGACTCCTAAATCGTTCTCACAATTTGCTGCTCTGCCTTCTCTTTTAGTCTCTGAGGGTGACTCATCTTCCCCAAGGACTTTCAGACAATCCAAAAGAAAAAATTACTAATTTCAGCTGCCCATTTATTGGGCATCTCACGGGTGCCAGGCATTCTGCAGATATGAACTCCAACCCTTACGTGGGAGGTGTTATGATACTACTTCTCTTGAACAAATATAGAAACTGGAAACTCAGAGAGGTCACAAAACCTTCCCAAAGTCACAGACCTAGTAGGTAGCAGACCTAGGATTGAAATTCTTGATCTGCTCATTCCTCTGCCACATTCTGTCTCCTTACAATATGCAAAGAAGGATGCAAAGAGTTGAGGAAAATGTAAGAGTAGGACTCAGTTTCACCACCTATTTAAAATATTATGTTGGGTTGGTGAGGACGTGGAGAAAAAGGAACCTTTGTGCACTGTTGGTGGGAATGTAAATTGGTATACCCACTACCCACTATACCATGGAGGTTCATCAAAAAATTAAAAATAGAACTGCCACACGATCCAGCAATTCCACACCGAGATATTTATCCAAGAAAGCAAGAACACTAATTCAAAGAGATATACGGCTTCCCTGGTGGCGCAGTGGTTGAGAATCTGCCTGCCAATGCAGGGGACACGGGTTTGAGCCCTGGTCTGGGAAGATCCCACATGCCGTGGAGCAACTAGACCCGTGAGCCACAACTACTGAGCCTGCGCGTCTGGAGCCTGTGCTCTGCAACAAGAGAGGCCGCGATAGTGAGAGGCCCGTGCACCGCGATGAAGAGTGGCCCCCACTTGCCGTAACTAGAGAAAGCCCTTGCACAGAAACGAAGACCCAACACAGCCATAAATAAATAAATAAATAAATAAAATTAAAAAAAAAATTCTCCCTCCCAGGTTCATATAAAAAAAAAAAATACACATCCCTATGTTCATAGCAGCATCATTTATAACAGCCAAGATATAGAAACAAAGTATCCATCAACAGATGAATGGATAAAAAAGATATGTTTTATATATACAATGGAATATTACTCAGCCATAAAAAGAATGAAATCTTGCCACTCGTGACAATGTGGATCAAACTGGAGGGTGTTATACTTAGTAAAATGTCACACAGAGAAAGACAAATACCGTGTGTTTTCAATTATATGTGGTGAATTACAAAATACAAATATAACAAAACAGAAACAGACCTACAGATACAGAGAACAAACTAGTGGTTAGCAGACGGGAGCTGGGTGGGGCAGGCAAAGTAGGGGAAGGGGATGAAGGGGTACAAATTCCCAGTTATAAAATAAATAGTTATAAGGATATAATATACAACACAGGAAATATAGTCAATATTTTATAACTTTGCAGTATAATCTATAAAAAGATCAAATTACTATGTTGTACACCTGAAATTAATATAATATTGTAAGTCAACTATACTTCAGTTTAAAAAAAAAAAACCTCAAAGGTGAAAAACAATTATGTTGGTGCTTCACAAAAGCTAGTTCTCATATAACCGGGTGATGGTACTTGGCCTTAAGATTTGAATTCATTCATTTCCTCTTTATTTCACATTTCAGTGGCCCTGATATCTCAGCCCCTATCTCTGACCTTTGGAAAGTAAAACTGTCAAGCCAAGCCTGTTTAAGAATCTGGGTTGAGCAGGTCACATGGGTTACGTAATTATATTACCTTGATGTTGATAGTTTACGTTGAAGGCAGAGATATCTGACCGCACATGTGGTTAGCTGATTTAAAATCTCTGCCTACAAAAATCTACATGATATGATCTTCAGAGTTAGCTACTTGGACTACAATAAATGTTTCACCACAGCAATGATGAAAATGGCAGGCTCCTTCCTGAGGTGACATGAACAGTTTCAAAACAGAGGCAGGGATGAAAAAAAAAAAGCAGGTACATTTGATTCACTACAAAAACTGATATTTTTTTAATGAGGAATCAGTGGGATAGATGGGATAGAATGAGTATAAATCCAGATCTCTTTTTTTCAAAAGATGAAAAATAAAAACTCATTTTAATCTCGACTATATCAGGGTTTTCATAAAGCTAAAGGCATATTTCTTTTAAAAACAAAACTCATCTAAATTAAACAATGACAAATGTGCCTTTCGTCTAGTCATGCAGCTGGTCTATGTGCCTTTCGTCTAGTCAACCCAGGCTGGTTGTGGTGTGATGCTCTTTTATTACAGGTATGAGAGCACTGACGAATAGCTAACTGTACCTGGCAGACTAATTTATGCAGGATTCGTATTTCCCTCCCTCTCGGCATGTTATAACTGTGGCAAAGCCATTCTTGGGAGTTATTACCCCAATATAATCATACCCCATGGACTCAGAGCAGTCAAATGGGTTCTGTTACCAGAGACACAGATGCACCAAAGCATCTGCCGTCCCTCAGCCACTGTGGGTGATTAAGACTCACTGATGGGGCTGCTTGCAATAGGCTGGAGTCAGGTAGATACAGTTCAGCTGAGAGAAATTCAGGCGCGGTACCAAGAAAACTGTATTATAAATGGTTCTATCATATCATCATGTCTCCTCCTTTTAAGTGCTGGGGCCATGGATTTCATTCTCCCTGACCACGTAGCCATCAGAAGCCTGGCTCAATACCTGGGTGTGCGACTAGGGGTGATATTAAAGGAGATGAATGCACTGAGTTTATGTCAGGGAATGTCTTTTACTGGATTTTCATAATGACTGGCTGCAGATGGGCTGAGGGGAAAGTCAGATCAAGAGCATTTCTGTAAGAAGAAAAGAAATCTTCCCCCTTATTCCCTTTCAAGAAAATGAATAGCTGAGCACCAAGGGGCCAAATACAACTTCTTTTTGAAACCTACCTTTTATGTGAAGGACAAGTTGAGAAGAAAAACAGGACCTCTGAAGCTACCATCACGGCTTTAATCTAGGAAGAAGTGGCGGCACCATGGCTAACATCATCATCAGAGGGGCTGCCTTCATTCTGAGGGCTTCACAGATGGTGTTACCTGCAGTTTACATCTAGCCAGATGAAGACGAATAGGGTCGATGCGACCTAAACCATTAGATCAGTGGTCTGTAACCCTGGCTGTGATTTAGAATCACCCGGGGAGTCTTGAAAACTACTGACGCCAAGGCTCCATCCCAGACCAACTGAATCAGGATCCCTGGAGGTGGGGCCTGAGCACTGGATAGTTTAGAAGCTCCCCAAGTGATTCCAATGTGTAACCACGGCTGAGAACTATTGCGGTGGATGATGGCCAGAACAGGTAGAATCAGGTGAGGCCAAGAGCCAGAAGCCCTCAGTGTTAGGGCTGGGCAGGTCACCAGAAGGAGGGCGGTGAGGAGAAGCAGTATTTAGTATTGTTTCCACACAGCTGGGAGGTTTTCTGGTCAAATTTGAGTTGGGACGCTTGCCTTCCATTCCTTTAGCTGCGTATCTCTGTGAAGGGTCTCACACTTCATCCACACCCACCTGGCCTCGGAGGGAATGAGAGATCTGATTGATGGGTTTGCACGAAGACACTGAGCATACTTGGCTCCCAGCCCCAGCGGCTTCAAAGGCTTCCCCTCTTTCCAAATCTGCCCACCAGTTACCGGAGTCTGCTCTTCCCCTGGCCGGGGTAAGGAGCCAGCTCTGCCCTGGATAGGGAGGCCCTCGGCTGTCCAGCCCTGCCTGTGGCCGGCAGGGAGTGGGGGGAGACTCCTAAGTCAGCGGAACTGGGGGGACGGCACATTCTCCAGCACTTTGTCAGAAATAAAGCTAATGTCTTGGCCTCCATCTGCGTGTCTCCTGTGCAAGGGCTCTGCTCCTTCTAAGAGACTATCAGGAATTCCTCTTTAGAGGTGTGTCATCAGCCCAAGCATCATTTTAGACAACCATTACAGAGAATGTGCAAGCAATTGCACAAGGGAAACAGAAGCGAGAATGGGAACAGTAGATCAGACACTGAGGGGAGTGTGTGACAGGTAGCAAATAAGTGATTAGCTCTAAATCCAAAGTTCTTGGATTACGTACAGCAGTAGTCACCCACCAGGTCAGGAAAAAAAAAAAAACTCTGAGCTACGAGATAGTTTGCCTGACTTCCATGTAATCTAAGGGCTCCTCTGGGAGGATCTTAGGTCCTAATATACAGATATGACCCTACCTGTGGGCCAAATAACTCCTCCCCCTCCCAGTGATCAATCCTGAGACTTGAAAATGCCAGCACTCTCACTGCACTGAGTTCTTAAATCCACCACTCTTGGTGGAACTACAACTCTTCTGCCATTCTTGTCATGTTAAAAAATATTTAAGTGATTGCGTAAAATTTACAAAGAGCTCCCACATAAATGATCTCACTGTATCTCTCAAAAATTCTGTGACTTATTTCTATTACCACCCACGTTTACAGGTATGGGAGCTGAGGTAGCAGAGACCCCCATGAGCAGCAAATGGAAAAACCAGATTAATCTCAGACTTTCCTAATTCCCAAAGCTATGCTTTTCCAAACCTGCCATATTGTCCTTTGGTTGATGCCTGGCTATTTTTCTCTCTTCCCACCAGCTCCCCACCCTTCTTGCTTTGGTCATGCGTGATATTCTAACCATCACATAGTCTTGGTTAGTGCCTAAACATAGGTTTAGACCGGGTTTACTGATTCCTGTTTTAAGAATTGCAGGATGAAAGATACGACTGCTAGACTGGAATCAGTAAGAGATAAAAAGAGAACAAAGTTTCAGGATAAAATATAACAGAAGAACGCAGGAGATAGAAATAAAATAAATTTTAAGGCAAGTGAAATGAAAGCCATACATTTATAGCAATCAAATAAAACATGGATTAATGGCAAGTAATAAAAGAACATACTTAGCAGTTAGTAAAAACAGTTTTTTTATCTTATTACTTTCCAATGATCTATTGAAAACAGTGTAACCTCACAGGCAAGACACAAATCCTTTGTAAGTTAGAGTATATGTGCCCTCATCCCCCTCACGCCCCCAAAAAAGATCATTGGTGCTTATGTGCCCAAGTGTTCTTCTAGACTCTGAGGACACAAAGGGAATAAGAGAAACAACTAAGAATCTAGCAGAAGTGTTTTTAAATAACTGACCACTTATAAGAGCTGTACAGGTTCCTCAGTCAAGAAGGGCTAGGTTGTGTTTTAATAACAAATATGTCCAAATGTTATAGGTTTAAATCAACAAAGAATGGGAGTTCCCTGGTGGCCTAGTGGTTAGGATTCCAGTCTTTCACTGCCATGGCCCGGGTTCAATCCCTGGTCGGGGAACTGAGATCCCGCAGGCTGCGCAGTGCGGCCAAAAAAAATCAACAAAGATTGATTTCTTGCTCACAGTACATATTTGTCAGAGATTAGCTATAGGTCTGTTTCAGGATGCAGCTACCATCCAGAATGTCACCAGTTGTTGCAACAAAGAGCTGTTGAGACTCTCACACTGGCAACTAAATTCTCCGACCCGGAACTGACACATGCCACTTCCACTTATATTTTCTTGGCCAAGGTTGTTACATGGGGCCCTCAAAGGGGCCAAAACATGCAATCCTATCGTGAGAACAGAATGGGGAAGAACCAGAACTATGGATGGTGGAATAGCACCCTTTACCATCACCATGAACTTTTTTGTTCAGAAAGCTCAAAGAAGGAGAATTACTCTCTGTCAGGGCAAGGCACAGAGAAATCAGAGGAAAGGGAGGATTAGAGTTAGATTTCACTAAATGGCATTGAAGAAGCCAATGTGAGCAAAGGAACAGCATGAGCCAAGGTATGAAGAGCCTATTGTGGCCAGAGTGCAGAGGATGTATGAGAGACAGGAGGAGGAGGAGGAAGGTAAGGCTGGAGAGGAAGCAGGGACCAGAATGTGAGGGGCTTTGCTGAACGGAAGCAGTTAACTTTATCCTGTGGCCATTGGGAGACCGTTTAAGGATGTTTAGCAGGTATGTGTCAGGACAGAAGATGGATTAGAAGACCAAAAGAGAGGTGGGTCAGAAGGCTCCTCCAAGATTTGGAGGTCCAAACCAAAGCACTGTCAGAG
This sequence comes from Balaenoptera ricei, assembly GCF_028023285.1. Classification (NCBI taxonomy): domain Eukaryota; kingdom Metazoa; phylum Chordata; class Mammalia; order Artiodactyla; family Balaenopteridae; genus Balaenoptera; species Balaenoptera ricei. The sequence continues at coordinate 7,334,088 of NC_082642.1, forward strand.
AGCTGGAAAGGGGAGCAAATATTTCCAAGATAATCAGAAGCAAAAATCAACAGGACTTGGTGACAGAGGATGAACCCCAGATTTCCTCTGGAGGGATGGTTGTGATCATTCACCAAGCTAAATACAGAAGGGGAAAATTTAGAGAGAAGATGAAATTACTTTTGGTCATGTTTAATGAGGTTCACTTATGGGCCAGCAACAAGAGACGTCCAGCAGTTACGCAGATCCGGAGGTCATGAGCGAGGCTGGGGCGGAGGCACAGTGCTGGGAATTGGCAGATTGGAGGTGGTAGTTGGAGCTACAGCTGAAGAGGAGGCTTCCCAGAGAGGGGAATCGAATGAGAAGGCAAAAGGAGATGTGTTCTAGAAAACACCAATATTTCCGGGTAGAGGAGGAGGGACTTGTGAAGGAGACTGAGAGGGGATGGCCAGTGAGCTGGGAGGGAACTGTGGCAGGAGCAACCTTCAACCAGGAAGCAATGGTCAACAGTCCTGACCACCACAGAGGCATCGCATGAGAGACAACGAAGATAGCCCTGTGACTCTTATAGACGATCATGGGGGACCTTTGCTAAAGCAGTCTTGATGGAGTGGTCCTCCTTTAAGAAGGGAGGTCCTTGCAGGAGCCGAGGAGGGAATGAAATGTAAGGACCAAAGAAAGACTGAGGTCAGGGAGTAGTTAGAAGAGTCCTAAGGCCAGGCTAGGGGGGTGTGTGTGTGTGTATGTGTGTGTGTGTGTGTATACAATGGGAGAACCTTGAGTATGATTCTATGCTGAGGGGATAGAGCAGTAGGGAGGAAAAAGCTGAAGACAGAAAGGACACGTAGATAATTAATGGATTTAGGAAGGACCCTGTAAAGCAAAAAAGGGTCTGAGAGCACAGGGAGGAGGCCAAGCCTTGGACAGGAGAAAAAATTTTTTCATTAAGAATGGAGGGAAGGTTGGCCTGGACCAAGAAGAAGGGTGGCCCTGGGGTACTGCAAAGTTGAGGGAATTCCTCTGATAGCCTCTGCTTTCTCTGTGAAATGGAACAGTTCGGTTCTCTGGATATTTTCGAGCCTTTTGTAGGCCAGGCAGACAAGACTAAGGGAAATGGAGTGGGGATGTGACAGGTGTTTAAAAGCCGGGGGAGGTTTGGAATATCTGACGAGGGACAGAAGAGGGAAAGACTGGAAAAGGCTTTGCAGAAATGGGGGTGCCACAGATCAGAGGCTCAAGGAGAGTGGGAGTCCAGAGGCAAGACATACAGCCCAAGGAATAGAGCCCCCCCCACCCCGGCCAAATGACAGCAGGAGGGTAAATTTCCTAAAGAGAGCATCCCCTGTGACTGCGTTTTCACTCCCAGTCATTAACTTGTGACTTACTCAGCTCTGTTTCATAATAGTAGACTGTAGTCATGAGGGTACCACAGCCTTCCTCTGTGCTGAGCGAGCTATGTGATGTGGGTTCCCTTTCTCTCCTCTCCCTCCTGTGACTTGGCTGCCTTCTATTCTATTGGTAGAGTCAGTCCAATGACTAGTTTCTTCTAGCTCTGTTTCTGACTCGATATCTTGTCAGAAATCTCCACTTTCCAGACATCACAGAGGGGAAATTGAGCTTTGAACCAGGAGTTTAACATGTATGTTACAGACTCTAACTCACCATCTTTAGGTTCCCTCGACCTTTACATATCTAGATAGCATTCTCTTAGAAAGCATGCTGGCCCAAGTAATTCCTTTCCTGGGAATTCATCCAGAAAGGTTATTCCTGCTCATCACCCACCCTCATGATAAGAAAGAAAAAGGTATGTGCTTGAAAATGTTCATGGAAGCATTAGCTATAACACTGAAACAATGGAAGGCTACCTAATGGACAGTACTGCATCAGTTTGATGGAAAATCCATGTAGTTATCTAAATGGTAGTTACGAAAACAATCTGTATGACGTGGGAAATGCTTATATTCTGAGTAAAAAGAACAGAATGTGACCTTGAAACTTCATTATGATTATAGTAATGTATAAAATAAATAGTAAGATGGACAAAGATTTGAAAGGAACAAAAATAAAGGAAAAGCTTGCTTTTTATGTTGGTGAGACTGTGGGTGAAATTTGTACCTTAATTTCCATTTCACTGTTATAATGTTGTTCAGTTATAAGATCCCTCCATAAAGAGCTGGACCTTTGCTCAAACTAACAGAAATATGGAGAGAGCAAGTCCATCTTCCCCCATCCTCCTGCCCTGCTAACAAAAAAGAGCTGTGTCATGTTCAAGTCTGAGATGGATTCTTTCACAAATCCCAAACTTTAAACCTTGTTATTAAACAGCCATCAGTTTCCATCGAACATGTTGACAATCTCCCAAGTATGTTGGATTAAAAGTTTTCTTTTAATAAAGAGATTTGAAATTCCATTCCAGTTGCCAGCCAGGTCTTTCAACTTCTTAAAAGGAAAAAAAAAAAAAAAAAAAACAACCCACACTGGCTCCTATCATCCCTTTGGCAACTATTCTATTTTATTACCGCATTGTCCCAGATTCTCTCCAAAAACTCAATTCAGCTTCTATTACCACCAACCCCAGAAACAGCTTATATCAAGGTCACCAGTGACTGCCTGACTCAAAGGACAAATTCTGGTTCTCAACCAGAGACTCCCATCACACTTCAAAGTGCCAACCCTCTTCTTCTCCTTTGGCCCTGACGTCGCTATCTGTATGGTCCTCTTCTCTCCTTCCTTCCCTCCTCACCGATGTGGCACTAACTCCTTTCCATCAGAATCACTGGCTTCCACCAGGAATCCCCAAACCTGCTAACCAGACTCCATCCCTGCATCCTACTCCAAGCAAAACGTATCCATCCAACACATCTGTGTCCAGCAGCTGCATTATGCCTTCTCCACAGCAGCAGAACCCCCTAAGGAGGTGAAAATTGATTCTTGGGGGCAAGAAAATATCCCTTACTCCTTAGAAAGTATGTATTATATGTGTATAAAGTACACATACAAATACCATACAGAAACCAATATACAATATATCTGTGGTATTAAAATTTCATGCATGGGGGGTGATTAGGAGGAATGTCTAAAAAGACTCCTTGGTTGAGGAGCAACAGTGAAAACAAAAGGTTGAGAAATACTGCTTTGCCAGCATTCTTAGGCGCTAGCAATACAGCAGTGGATGAAACAGACCAATGCACCTGTCCTCATGTTATGGGGGAAACAAAGAAACAAATAAGTAAAAATATACCACTTATCAAACTGTGATAATTGCTATGGAGAAAAATAAAAACAACACAAGATGTTGGGAGTTCGGGGGTGGCAGGGGTGACTGGGCAGGGGGTTGCAACTTTAAGTAAAGGAGGCCTCCCTGACAAAGTGGCGTCTAAGTAAATACATAGAGGTAAAGGAGCAAGCCATGAGTTATCTAGGGAAATATACAGGCTGAGGGAACAGTATGTGCAAAGGCCCTGAGGTAGCAGTGTTCCCGGCTCGTTTGAAGTACAGTAAGGAGACTAGTGGCTAGAGCACACCAAGCAAGGAAACAGGTAGCAGATGAAGTCAGAGGTCTGACAAGAAGTCCAATCATGTACTGCCTAGTAGGCCACTGTATTGACTTGGCTTATACTCTGGGTGAGATTAGAATTTTCTAGAAGGGTTTGAGCAGGGGACTGAAATAACCCAATTCACTTTTAAAAGATTCCACTGGCTACTGGGTTGAGAGCAGATTGCAGAATGGAGGGGTGGAAACAGGGAGACCAGTTAGGAAGCCCTTGCAGTCCTCCAAGTGAGAGATGGTGGTGGCTTAGACCAGTTGGAGCAGTGAAGACAGGGAGATGTGGTCAGGCTCTGAAGGTGGTGCCAGGAGGTTTTCCTGATGGATTAAACATGAAATGTGGGAGTTAGAGAAGAATCAAGGATGAGGCCAAGGAAGAATCGGACTGCCAGCAACCGAAGGCTTGCAAAGGGAGAAGGCTAAAGGAAGCAAGGGTGAGAAGAGGAGATTATGAGGTCAGTTTGGGACACCTTGAGATGCCTATTCAATATCCCAGTCAAGATGTTCAATAGGTAATTGGAGGACATGCAAGGGTGGAATTCAGGGAGAAGTCTGGGCTGGAAACATCTGCTTGAGAGTACTTCCAGTTAAAGCCATGATACTGCATAGAGCACCAGGGGAGTACGGGAAGAGGGAGAAGAGGTCAAGGAACTGAGTTGTCCCCTGGATGGCTCAGGAGATGAGGTGAACCAACAAAGTAGTTCAAGATGGTAGCCAGGGAGGTAGCAAACCCAGGAGAGTGCAGTTTCTGCAAGCCAGGGGGAAGAAAGCGTTTCCAGGAGGAGGGAGTAAGCCGCTGTGTCAAACGTAGACCAGGTAAGATGAGGAGAAAGATGGACCATTTGGGTTTGGCAGCTTGAAGCTCTCTGGTGCCCTGGGAAAGGTAGCATTAGTGCAGTGGGTTCAAGAGAGAAAGTGGAGAGAGGAATGAGATGCTGAGAGTGTAGGCAACTCCCTGAGAGCTTTTGCTGTAAGGGAAACTGAGAAAGGGGGTAATAGCTGGAGAAGGACTTAAGTGAGATTTTTTTTTTTTAATATTTATTTATTGATTTATTTTTGGCTGCATTGGGTCTTAGTTGTGGTGCAAGGGCCTTAGTTGCCCCGCAGCACATGGGATCTTAGTTCCCCCACCAGGGATCGAACTCTCATCCCCTGAATTGGAAGGCGGATTCTTTACCACTGGACCACCAGGGAAGTCCCAGATTTTTTGTTTTAAGATGAGAAAATGATAGCATGTTTGTGTGATGATGGAACTGATCCAACAGACGGGGAAAATTGATGCAGTGGCAGAGAGAGGAGAGGATTCCTCAGCAGTGTCTTTGAGGAAGTGGGAAGGGGTGGAGTGTGGTGGAATTGGCCTTAGGGGCACACCACAGCAGACCTCTACTGAACACCTACCATGAGCTGGGTTCTCCATACGCTGATGTCATTGAATCCTCACAGATGTGAGAGAAAGGTGGGACTAGTCTTATTTTTCGGATAAGGAAATCAAGGTTTAGGGAGTTCAGAGAGTTAGAAAAGAAGCTGAAACATGAACTTCCTTTGCCAAATTTCAAACGCCCGGTCATTTCCCAGGCTGCCCCATGGAAAACTCTCATTTTACAGAGAGAAAGAGGGACCAGTTAACTTGCTCAGGGTCCCATAGTGGACCAGAACCTGGGCGCCTGACTCTTGGCCCAGTGATCCTTTTCTTCTCGCTAACTAAGCTCTTCCTTCCTCCATGCCAAATGGTCACCTTTGCTGAGGCTATCACTCACGTCTGGAGGACCCTGCTCATTCTAGACCTTGTTCCTCCTGCTGTTTTCTGTTTTCAGTGAGGCTTATAGAGGTATAACTACATATAATACACCTCGTCCTTTTTAGGTGTGCAGGTCTATGAATTTTGACTGATGCATAGAGGATGTAAATACCACTGCAATCAAGATATAGAACACTTCCATTACCCTCCAAATTTCCCTTGTGCCCCTTTGTGGTCAATATCCTCCCCTACCCTCCAACCCTGGGCAACCACTGATCTGTTTTCTGTCCTTATCATTTCGCTTTTTCCAGAATGTCACATATATGGAATCATACAATACACAGCCTTTTGAATTCACTTACTTTCAGTTAGCATAATGCATTTCAGTACACCCATCCTACTGTGTGCACCAACAGTCTGTTCCTTTGTATTGCTAAGTAGTATTTTGTTTTATGGACAGGTCACAGCTTGTTTGTCCATTCACCAGTTGATGAATATTTAAGATGTGTTTCAGTTTTTAGCAAATATGAATAAAGCCACTGTAAACATTTACATACAGATTTGTGTGTGGACATATGTTTTTAATGCTATTAGGCAATTATCTAGGAGTGGGATTGCTGGGTCATATTTTAAGGAGTGGGACTGCTGGATCATATGTTAAGTCTATGGTCAGCTTTTTAAGTACTGAAACAATTGGATATTCATATGCAAAAAAAAAATTTAACCTTGGCCATATACAAAAAATAACTCAAAATGGATCATAGACTTAAATGTAAACCTAAAGCCAAACAATGTCTAGAAGAAAAACATACAGGAAATTATTTGGGACCTTGCATTTGGGAAAGACTTCTTAGATTTGACCTCTAAACATGATACCTAAAAGAAAAAACTCATAAACTGGAATTCATAAAAATAAGGACTGCTCTTCAAAAGACACTGATAAGAGAATGAAAAGACAAGTCACAAACTCAGAGAAAATATTTGCGAATTACTTATCTGATAAAGGGCTTGTATCCAGCATGCATAAACAATTCTCAAAACTCAATAATAATAGTAATAAATAACTCAATAAAAAATGCACAAAAGATATGAACAGACACTTCAACAAAAAAGATATATGGAAGGCAAGTAAACTCACAAAAGGATGCTCAACATCATTAGTCATTTGGCAAATGCAAATTAAAGCTACAAGATAAACTACACTTCTATTAAATGACTGCAATTTTTAAAAACCTGCCAAGTGCCAGTAAGAATGCAGAAAAACTGGGACCCTCATACATTGCAGGTGGGAAGGTGAAATGGTACAGCCACTGTGGAAAACACTTGGCACTTTCTTATAAAGTCACACATATAGGAGTTGGGGGTGGAGGACGGGTTGACTACAAAGGGGGAACAGGAAATTCTGGGAAATGTGGAATAGTTCCATAACTTGATTGTGGTGGTGGTCCCATGATCGTAAGCATTTGTCAAAACTCACAGAACTGTATGCTAAAAAGAGAATTTTTTACTGTGTTAATTTTACTTTGGTCTTAACAATAGGGGGAGAAAGTAAAAGCCAAGGCAGCAATGCCACTGTGTGACTTTACAAAAGTTACTCAACTTCTCTGTGCTTTTTTTTTTAACCTATACACTGAGGATAAAATAGTACTTTCCTTATACTGTTGTTAAGAATTAAGTGTGTTGATTTATGCAATACACCTAAAGCACATGGTACATAGCAAATGCCATAAAATTAGTGGCTGTTATTTTTTTTTTTTTTTAAACATCTTTATTGAAGTATAATTGCCTTACAATAGTGTGTTAGCTTCTGCTTTATAACAAAGTGAATCAGTTATACATATACAATATGTTCCCATTTCTCTTCCATCTTGCATCTCCCTCCCTCCCACCCTCCCCATCCCACCCCTCTAGGTGGTCACAAAGCACTGAGCTGATCTCCCTGTGCTATGCGGCTGCTTCCCACTAGCTATCTATTTTACATTTGGTAGTGTATATATGTCCATGACACTCTCTTACCGTGTCACATCTCACCCCACCCCCTCCCCATATCCTCAAGTCCATTCTCTAGTAGGTCTGTGTCTTTATTCCCGTCTTAGTGGCTGTTATTTTTATTCATATTATTATTACTCACATATTTCTCTTTGAGGAAGTCTGGTAATGAAATAATAAAGAGAAAAGAAGGGTAATTAGGGGTTTGGGGTGGTTGAAGGATAAGGAGACCTAGACACACGGACTCAGAGACAGAATGGAGGAAATCAGTGATAAGGGAATGAAAGAAAGAGAGAATAATGCTGAACCCACAGACCAAGCCTGTGCTGCTCACGTGGCATCGGCTGCCCGTGTTCATAAATAACTCCCTTTCCTTGTCAACAGCTAATCAAGTAATTTCTCAAGGCCAGAAGCAACGCTGGATTAACGACAGCCCCTCCACAGATCAAAATGTTCAAATCCTTTCTCTGTGGTGCAATCCTACACCTCAAAGAATGGAAAGACCGAACAAATCTACCTCCTAGATACACAATATCCAATATCATTAAAGTGACACCTCCCAATATTTATTTGAATGGTCTGCTCTCATCCTCCGCAAAGGAAAAGTCATGTTAGTGTTGGCTGGAAAATGGAGGGTTGTTATCGGAGTTCTGATTGGTCATTACAGACTCGGGGAATTTTCATCAAACAAAGAAACCTGATAAAATGTAAGCATAACATGCAGGGATTAGTGCCCTCCTGGGTGACTTTCTCACAAGAGTAGGAATTTTAAGAGACTTCATAAGAATTAATAGGCTCCACATGAAATTTATTTTAGCTTCTGGCTTTTCTTTCCAGGAGGCAAATCAGTGCAATTTCTTCTGCCTTTGTTTCAATTTGGTAACAAACCTCAATTTTCAGACGGGCTTCACCTAGCTGCCCCATCAGACACAAAGAGGTGGCTACACTTTCTACAAGTGGGGAGATGGAAGGAAGCAAGGTTTTCGATAACTGCTAGTCAAAACCAAGTCAACAGCTAACCAAGTGTAAGAATAACAGGTTGGATGGATGGAGCTATCTCAGCAGCTGGAATCTCTGGAGGGCTGGTGATCATAGACAAGTTGCTTCGCTCTGCGCCCCCAAAGCACAGGGCAGCGTGGGCCAGTACAATCACTGACAACCGAGGCTCAGCACCTGTGCACTTCCACACCCCGTGTGCCTCTGCACCCTCTTCCAAACAAAGCAGAGGCATTTTCTCATTTTATCTTTATCTATCCATCCACCCATCCATCCATCCATCCATCCATCTATCCATCCATCCAATTTCTAATTGATAAGGACTTTTCAAAACGCAATCACAATACCTTTAACATAACCAACAAAATCAATAATAGTTATGTAATATCATCTAAAACTCAGTCCATGTTCAATTTTCCTTGGTTATCTCAAAATGTCTTTCATAAAGTTTTGTTCAGATCCCAAATAATACCTATACATTGCATTTGGTTAGTACATCTCCTAAGTGTCTTTTAATCTAGGACAGTCGTGGGAATTTTTGGCTTCATTTATCCTTTTAATTGTTTTTGTAAAGTATTCATGTATTTATTGAATAGATAATGCTTGCAGAGTGGTAAAAAAATTTTTTCCAAACTGTACTAAAAGGTGCATAATGAAATATCCCTCAGTCTCCTCCCCCAGAAGCAGTGTTACCAGTTTCATGTGTAATCCTCTAGAAATAGTCTCTACCTAGACAAGCATGCCTGTCCCCAGGCTGTAGCCTGGTGGATAAGAGTGAGGACATGAGTTCAAATGTGTCCTCTGCCACTTACTAAGTAAAAATCTTGGGCACATCGCCTCTGAGCCCCAGTTTTTTCCTCTGGTAAATAGAACTAATAAAAGTACCTATCTCAAGGCATTGCTGAGAGAACTAAATCAGATAAGTTAAGTACCTAAATAATTACTTGTTATTATATACATTCTCCTTTGGCTTTTTCCCAAATGATAGAATGAGGCACTTTTCTCTGTTTGATGTGTTTTTTTCATCTAACATCGCATTTTGATGATAATTCCATACCTGTTCTTAAAGATTTGCTTCATTGTTTGAAATCATTGACTTAATTCTATTGTATGGATGCCCTACTGATAGACATATAAGTTATTTCCAACCTTTTGTTTTTACCAAAAAAATGCTGCCATGAATATCCTTGTAATATTTTATTGGATTCATATGCAAAATATCCATAGGCTAAACTCCTGGAAGTAAAATTGCTGAGCTAAGGGATATGTGCATTTTAATTCTTTATAGGTAGTACCCAACTGCCCCAAAGGAAGCTGTACCAATTTACACTCCCAAGAAAAGTGCACAAGGGTCTCCATTTCCCTACACCTTAGCTCACACAGGATATCACTAAACGTTTTAATCTTTGTAAATATGATTTGTGGAAAATGGTATCTCATAGATTTAGTGTGCATTTCTCTTATGAGAAGGTAAAAGAAATATAGCCCAAGTAAACCTCAGTAGTCAAATGACCTGCCCATGACTTCTGAGCAAGGACCCTGAGTGAGCGCCGGCAGGGCACAAATGACCTTGTCTGTACCCGTGAAGATAATGTTCCCTATCTGATAGCGCTAAGCATGTTTTATGAATGTCCGTATGTAGTTAGTTATATCTAGCAGTGGTGAAGGGTTTGTTCTGAACCCTTCAACTGGGTTGCAACTCCTTCACCTGGTTGCTTTCTGACACGTGGTCAGGAGCACAGCGTTGTGGCCTTAGGACATGTATTTGCACAGCCGACCACTTCCTCCTTGAAACATTTTCTTTCCTTGGCTTCCTGCTGTCCAATCCATGGATTTGCTCCTAACTCACAAGCTCTCTTTCTCTCCTGGGCCCTTCTCTCCTCTAGCTACAGCTTCTCCACAGGTGATAGCCATTCCCCTGGCTTTAAATACGAGCGCCAGAACCAGAGTGGGGCCACTGAGGCACCTAGGTCATAAAAGTTAAGGAGACATTTACTCTTGGGCTTGTGCAAGGGCAGTCTTGGCCCCAGAGCATGACTGTCTCCTTAAATTTCCCTATTTGCCCTAGGTACCTTGCTTTCCTCACCCTAGTTTCACCTCCTTAAATACCTCCGCCCTCTCCATGGACTTCCAGACAAGTCCTCTTTGTCGTCTCTACTTGGATATCCCAAACACAACTCAAACTTAAAATATCTAAAACAGAACTCTTGCATCACTTCCCCCTCCCCTGGCCAAACCTGCTTCTTCTACTTATCTGTCTCAATAGCATCAACATTTATTCAGTTACTCTAGGAGTTATCCTTGATTTCTTTCTTTCAACAAGTTCTATCTTCCATCTCCACATCTGACAAGCTCTCACCACCTCTACTGCTACACCTTAGGCCAGGCCTCCATCTCTTATCACTGTAAATACCCGCCACCTCCCCACACCCACCCCCAGTATCCCGGCTTCCACCCCTGCTCTCCCCCTCCCCCCTCCCCCCGCGTACTCATTACTCGGCAGCCAGAGCGATCTTTTCACCTCATGAAGTAGATTAGGTCACTCTCCTACTTAAAACTCTTTCGTGGCTTCCAAATGAATTTAGCCTAAAGGCAGACCGCCCCCCCTGCCACCAGGGTCAACAGACCAGGATCTAGCAGATGCCAAGAATCTGACCCCAGCCTAGCAACCCACTTCTTCCTCCACCTCATTCACCAGAAACCGTGGCCCACACTGGCTCACTGCTGCCTCAGCTGTGTTCTTCTTCCCTGCAACGCTCTTCCCCAGATCTTTATACAGGCACTTCCTTCTCAACATTCAGGTGTCAGCTCAGGTGTCACCTTCCTGACCACCCCCATCCACTCATCCAGTCACTCAAAATCCCATCACCCTGTTTTCTTTCTCCACAGCATTATCACTATCTGAAAGTGTCTTGTTATCAGTGCGTAACAGCCGCTCAAAACTCTGGGGCTTGAAACAAAAATTTACCAGTTCAGCTGGAGAGTTCTTGATTGGGACTTTCCCTGTTGCAGTTAAACAGCAGCTGGGGTTGGAGTCATCTGGAGGCTTTTCTGGGCTGGATATCTAAGGTTCTTCCCTCCCTTGTCTGGTGCCCCGGTGCTCCTCCAGGTGGCCTCCTTTTCCAGCAGAGAACTGGACTTCCTGCATGGCAGCTCAAGCCTCCAAGAGGAGAGAAGTGGAAATGGTTGGTCCTCTTATAAGCCAGGCCTGAAAGTGGCGCAATGTATTTCTGCTGCCATATTCAAATGGTCAAAGCAGTCATAAGCCAGCCCAGGTTCAAGGGGATTGAGGAATAAGTTCTACCTCTTAAAGCAGAAGTGACATGTATGTAAAAGGAGGAAAGGAATTGATGGTGGCCTTCTTTGGCAATAAACTATCACATTCATTTGTTTACCTGGTATTTGTCTATCAACTCCCACTAGGTTATAAACTCCATAAGACAACAGGGACCTTGTCTATCTTATTTTATGGCTCTATTTCCAGCGCCTAGAACAATGTCTGGCACACAGTAGGTGCTCAATAAATAATGTTTGGGAAACTAAAATGGACTAAACTAAACTTCTCCAGTTTGGTTTTTCCAGGTTCACTAATGCTGAGCATGCTAATGACTCACCAGATAAGAGAAATCCTACATTTATAAAGTATTTCATTTCCTCTGCAAACAAGAAAAACTTGCCCTGAACACAAAATCTAGAAATAGATTTGGCATGTTTTCTAAATGGAAAATATTTCTTGTATCACCAGAAATTATTTTCCCACAGCTTGTGCTACATCAAAATATTGAAGTTGACTGAAAATACCCCATTCTTTGATCTTGGTGTGGACAAGAAAAATTTTTGTTTTTGTAGCAAAGGAAATATAGAAACCTCCTGATGTTTGAACTCCCCCAGTTCTGAAAATGTCATTACAAGTTAAGACAGACTTTTTTTTAAAGACTAATGAGAAATGTCATTAAAAGTTTGGTCATCAAAATGTATAGATTTTGGTTATAAAGCCAGCACTTGTTTATTTAAGTAATTACATATGACTGAGGGCAACAACAACAAAAAAATTCCCTCAAATCTCCCCCTTTGCTAGTTTTTACTGGTGAGTTCTATAAAATAAACCCATGTTTAAACCTTTTTGTAAATCCCTTGTAAATTAGTAAGTGAGAATGTATTCATCAGAAGGATTTTAGTGATTTTTGAAGTTAAAAAAAAGAGGGATTTAATTTTTTTTAATTACACTTGCTGATGACCGCTGATGAAATTTCTTCTAATCTTTGTTTTATCTTCAGTTTTCCCAGATTTGCTCAAAGCCATCCCAGTGAGTATCCACGTCAATGTCATTCTTTTCTCCACGATCCTTATCGTTTTAACCCTGGTGGGGACAGCCTTCTTCATGTACAATGCTTTCGGCAAGCCCTTTGAAACTCTGCATGGTCCACTGGGGTTGTATCTCTTGAGCTTCATTTCGGGTGAGTACAGAATTCTATCTCTGAAGACAAATGGGCTTTTCAATGCGCAAAAGACAGAGCTACCCAAATGTAAAGTGACAGTACATATACGTGGATGTTCACTGTGGCACTATCTATGAGAGCAAAAAGTGGAGATGACTATAATTATTCAGCAATAGGGAATTCAGTAAATTCATTATGGTGATCTATTTGACTAGATGGCATTGAATTATATTTTTGAAGAAGATGTAATCAAAAGGACAGATGCTTGTATCAAAAAGTTAAGTGAAAAAAGCCACATATAAGATTTTATAGGGCTTCCCTGGTGGCGCAGTGGTTGAGAATCTGCCTGCTAATGCAGGGGACACGGGTTCGAGCCCTGGTCTGGGAAGATCCCACATGCTGCGAGGCAACTAGGCCCGTGAGCCACAACTACTGAGCCTGCGCATCTGGAGCCTGTGCTCCACAACAAGAAAGGCCGCGACAGTGAGAGGCCCGCGCACCGCGATGAAGAGTGGCCCCCGCTTGCCGCAACTAGAGAAAGCCCTCGCACAGAAACGAAGACCCAACACAGCCAAAAATAAATATAAAAATAAATAAATAAAAGATTACTATAAAAAGAAAAAGATTTTATAAATATGAACCTAATTTGATTTTATATATAAATATAGAGAATATATACATATATTGTATATAGACTCTCCATATATATAGCCTCCATATATATACATAAATATATATATATATGTATATATATATATATATATATACACACACATATATATATAGAGAGAAAGAGAGTGTATTCTGTTGGTAGTAGTTATCTCTGAGCAGTAAAATTATGGGTGATTTTCATTTTTTCTCATACTTTTTACTATTTCCAAACATTCAGGAATGTGCATTTATTTATTCATAATCAGAAGAATAAATAAAAGCCATCAAAAAAGAGTAAAGAGCCGGTGTTCCACCCACACATGAGTTGCCATATTCAGGCCTATAGGGTCTTTGTGTAGCCTAAGTAGGTGTATCTGGGCAAGGAGAAAACTCTAAACCCCAAAATTAGTTCATTAATAAACACGTCCTACTCAATAACTAGGGCTGATGGGAAATAATATGAAACCTAGTCAGTGCCACAGGGTGCTTAGGATATATTTACAAAAAAGAGAAAGAGATGAGAAAATCAAAAGTGTCTACATAACTCATATGCACCATCCTTCAGTGGGAGGTCTCTGATTTCACCCCACTCCAAACTTGCAAAAAAGACTCAATGCTTTGTCATATCCCCAGGAAGCAAGTAATTGTATTAGTGATTTCATGGAGAGATGAGAGAGAATACAACTCACACCAGCAAACAGTGTATTGAAGATCAATATCAGACTCCTTCCTTCTCTGCAGCTGCTCTTTGGCTGCCAGCCCCCAGCCCCCAGGCCACCAGGCCCCTTCCCTCTCTTGACACCACTCCCTTCTCCCTGCACAATTCAACTCCAGCCACAAACTCGCATAGCTCCCTCTCTAGCAAACAAAACCTTGTAGTTAACGGGTGCTCCCTTAGAAAGCAGTATATGAGCCTCTATTCATGATCACTTGAGCACCCTTTGTTACCAACCTGGGTTCTTGGGCTCCTTAATCAATAGAAATTGGTAAAATGCGGAATTCAGGCAAGGCTTTACTGGGACTTGTGCTGCAGCACAAGGGAGTAAGACCAAGTAACAGGTGCCCTAGCTTGCTCGCTGAGGTGGGGGGAGCTGGTTCTTTAAATGCGGTGAGGGTGGGAGCAGATCGGTGGGTCAGGCTGGAGGGGTGACAGGTGGTCTGCTCACCCCCTTGGTGGTGCTGTGTGCAGGGATCCTGCGCAGTACCCCGCTTTTGCTCCCCGCAGCAAGTGGCAGTTGTGCTTTGGCCTTTTTGTATCATAATTTGCCCCACGTGCACATGCATGCAGTGGTTTTTAGTCCCTTGTAGTTTCTTTGTATTCTTTCGCTCGAGGAGACATTTGTCCAGGTGCAAGCACTCTGGTAAAAGGGTCCCAGGTCTCAGCCTGTCTCAACCTCTTGGGGTCTTATGCCATCTACATCTTGCTCTTCAAATTATTTACCCAACCAAAATAGTTCTCTCTCTAGCGGGGGTTCTGCTAATATGTTCTCCATATTTTTCACAAGCAAATAATACAGTTTCAATTGTGCAGAAATGATTACCCTACGACGGCAGTGTCTAAGTCCTTCTCATCTTTGGATCTCTAGCGAAAGCATCCAGCATGGGCCTCTGCACACAGTAAACGATTCAATACCTATTCACTGACTTGCGAAAGCAAGCCCAGAAGGAGATGTTAAGCCGGTCACTTAAACAGCACGGGTTAGAGGAATCGGAATGCGAATGGGATGGAATTAGCAGAGTAGACCTGCAGAGGCGGTGGGACAAGATCCAGAGAGATGGGACAGAGTAATGTAAAGAAAGGCCAAGAGCTTTGCGATCAGGGCAGAGGAGCAAGAACCCAAGTACAGGGTGCACACAGACAGGCAGAGGCAGTGGTTCAATCTCAAGGGAAGGTCAGCTTAGAAGTGGGTATTGGGATTACTTCACCCCACCCACAACAGCAAACCAAACTGAAGGATCTGGGTGGTGTGCTGTTTTAGTGAAGGCCCTTGAATCAACCAGGGACCAGCTAGACAACAGGATACACACAATTTTAACAGAGGGAATACAATGTTCAACAGTGGTTCTTCAAGTGGAGTCCCCAGACCAGCGGCATCTGCATCACCTGGGATCTTGATAGAAAAGCAAATTCTCCAGCTTCACCCCAGACCTCCTGCATCAGAAACCCTCGAGTAGGGCCCAGCCATCTGTGTTTTATCAAGCCCTCCAGGTGATTCTGATGCAAGTTCAGGTTTGAGAACCAGGGCTATAGGGAGCTGATTAAATAGATGTTGGAGGACTGAAAAAAAAGGAGACGCTGAGGTAACTCAGAGATGGCAATGTCACAAAGCAGTGGCCAGCCCTAGGGCTAGAGAACGCAGGGAAGTGTTTAGTGTTACCAGAACCTAGAGACTTGAGGAGAGGCCTCGGGGCACTGGGTCTCAGACCTCTGAGGAAGTGGCACCGTCATGTGACACCAGCAGGCAGCTCTGGGAATGTGGAAAGGGCTTGGGAACTCCTCAGCGGAGGCCCAGAGAAGTGCTACCCCGTGGCAAGGCCAGCCAGACCTTCCTCCCCTGCCCTGGTATCCTCCCTATTGGTAGAACTGGGGCAGGTGACAAGGCAGAACCAGAGTTGGGGGGGAGCCTGCACCCAGCATCACAAAGCACAGAAAAGAAGAGCTGGTTTGATGCCAAGACACAACAGCTTATTAAGTGGCACAGCCATCTCACACTCCGGCTTCTGAATGAAACTGAGAACAGCCCATTTGGAAGACAAATTATTTGACAGTTCTAACGGACGACCAAACTAACGGTATTTGAAAAGCAGGATGACTCAGAGAATGCAGACTTTAATCCGAGTCCCAGATCTTATCTCGGCTTTCGGCCAAGTCTAACGCAAAGAAAACCTGAGCACAGAAATATATGCGGGAACACAGGCCCTGGGCTTACACTGTATTGTATTTATCCTTGAACTTGTTGCAAAAGCAGGTGCTCAATAAAGGTTTGTGGATGAGGGAAGGAAGAGAGAGGGAGAAAGGAAAGGAGGAGCCAGCTCCAGATCTGCGTGTTACGGAGGATAAAGGCCTAGTGTTTCCAGATTATCTGTTTTTTTTAAAACAGATAAAATTCTTATTTTAAAAAACCAGAATTTTCAACAATTTAAAAAAAATTCTTATTTTTAAAAACCAGAATTTTCAACAATTTTTTAAAAACTGTGCCTGACAACGAAACATGTTTGAAGGTCAGATGGACCGACAGTTTGTGACCTCTAGAGGTAACAAGTCACTCTTGAATCACAGACTAACTACTTCATTCCCTTTGATCTACATATAGTACCCGTAAGCCCCTGGAGGCTTGGAAAAGTTTATCTAAAGTTGTAATATTCACAGAGACCTCAGCTTTAAACCCCACTCGTGGGAAGATGGGGATTTCACGGCCCTTATCACAAACACTCGAAATGTGAGCCAATGAATCACACACTCAGAGGCCAGAGCCTGTACTGGGGGGGGTGGGGTCCCTTAATGCCCGTGGGAGTCACACTTCACTAGGGACCTCCTTCCCCTGGGGCAGCTCTCTTCTGCTGAGTTTTCCCCCCTGTTTCTCTACCCTGGCGGCCTCCCTCATAGCCAGCAGAGAAAAACTCCTTCCTCCCTTTTCTTCTTCTCCTCCTACTCAACCCTGGGTCCCCCAAGATGCCACCTTTCCTTGTGCTGATGTCACGCCAGGGCTCTTTCTTCAGCTGTCTACCTCCCTGCCGGATGGGACCCCCAGGCTTGGCATCCTCCTTGCGGGGAAGAGAAGGGAAAAGAGCTCTTCCTGCTTGTCTGTCTGGGGCATTGCCTGCTGCCTAGAGTAACAATGCTGTGGGCATCTCCTTGTGTCCCCTGATGCCCTGCAAGCCAGACCTCAGGGGGAGAAAAGGAAAGGGCGCCAGCCTCTGGATGAGGTCAGCAACCGTTTCAGTCACCACAGCCTGCTTGTCCTTGTGGCCCAATATCCTGTTGCCCTCCTGGACCAGAAAGGTGCCTTCCACTTCTCATGGCTTTCAGTCTGGCTCACATTCCTCAGCTTTCTTCGTGTAACTTGTCTTCCCACTGTTATTGTTCCATGAAACCCACCCAAGTCAGTTAATTTGTTCTTTCTCATCTTGTCAATCATAACCCAGGCCTGAGAAGTCTTTCCCTGAGTTAGGATTTTAGTAATATCTTAATGATCTCCCATGGTTCATCTTGGACAGTGATTCTCTTCCCAGACCGTGCATTAGAATCACCAGAAGTAAGTTCCAAAAATACTGATGCTGGGTCCCACATCACAGATTGGAGTCTCTGGGGGTGGAGCCTGGGCACTGGTCTTTTTTTTTTTTTTTTAAGTTTTCGTAGGTAATTCTAATGTGTGACCAGTGTCAAGAACCACTGATACAGGTGCACTCATTTCATTTATTCAACAAACGCTGACTGAGTGCCACTACGTAGCAGCCATTATGAGAGGTACTGGTGTTACCACAACCCATCAGGCACACAGTCCTGCCTTCGTGGAGCCTAAAATCTAGTGGGAGAGTCAACAGAAGTTTACATAGGGAATTAAAGATCACAGTAAGGCTGATGAACAGGCTGTCATGATAGAGAATGAAGGGAAGGGAGGATCGGGTCTTGATACAGCGGTTGGCAAAGGCTACTCCAGGTAGCTGAGTTCTAAAGATACAAAAGAGCTAAGGATCCTCAGAGAACTTCCCAAGGAGAGGAAAAAACACACATGAGGATGCTAGGGAAAGAGGCCAGCTTGTTGTAGGCACTGAAAGGAGGCCCATGTGGCTAGAGAACAGGCAGTGAGGGGAAAATGGGCAAAAAAAAAAAAATTAGAGAGATCAGTTGACGTCAGTTAACGTCAGACCTCAAAAACCACGGTAAGTCATTCAGAATGGATTCTAATTGCAATGAGACACTTTTGAAAGTCCTTAAGAAGCTGTCTGATAGCTGATTTACCTTTTAATTTTTTATAAATTTATTTATTTTATTTTTGGCTGCATTGGGTCTTCGTTGCTGTGCATGGGCTTTCTCTAGTTGCAGCGAGCGGGGTCTACTCTTCGTTGCGGTGCACGGGCTTCTCATTGCTGTGGCTTCTCTTGTTGTGGAGCACGGGCTCTAGGTGTGTGGGCTTCAGTAGTTGTGACATGTGGGCTCAGTAGTTGTAGCTCTCGGGCTCCAGAGCGCGGGCTCAGTAGTTGTGGCGCATGGGCTTCGTTGCTCCCTGGCATGTGGGATCTTCCCAGACCAGGGCTCAAACCCATGT
Organism: Balaenoptera ricei; assembly: GCF_028023285.1. NCBI lineage: Eukaryota > Metazoa > Chordata > Mammalia > Artiodactyla > Balaenopteridae > Balaenoptera > Balaenoptera ricei. The sequence goes on from NC_082642.1 coordinate 7,352,697, forward strand.
CCCCTGCATTGGCAGGCGGATTCTTAACCACTGCACCACCAGGGAAGTCCAACTGATTTCCCTTTTAAGAACTGTCTGGTGAAAGACTAGGCTATTGCATTGGAGATGGAGAGAGATGAATGTATTCTAAAAACATTTTGAAAATAGATCCGAAATGTTTTGTAGGTAGCTTAAGCAGTTAGTAGACAGTGGTGGCATTAATCAAGCTGAATAAGACAGGGGAGGAACAGGCTTAGAGTTTAGGACAAAAAAGAAGTGGGGAGAGGAGCTTAGCATTAGAAATCAAGTGTTCCATTTAGGGCATGTCAAGTTTGAGATCCTATGAGATGTTCAAGAGGATATGTCAAGTAGACAGTCAGATATATGAGTCTGGAGCTCAGAGAAGAGGTCTAGACAAAAAACGTAAATTTAAGAGTTGTCAGGATATAGATATCATTCAAAGCAATGAAAATGGATGAGATCATCTAAGAAGAGAGTGTAGATAGAGAAAAACTGGCCTAGGACCAATCCCTGAATAACGCCATCAGTTAATTTTGGGGCTGAGAAGCAGGCAGCAAAGGGCACTGACTGGGTGTGTCTGGAGAGGAAGAAGGAAAATCGGGAGACGTGGTGTCCCAGAGGCTACAAGAGGGGGACGTTTCAAGAGTACAGGCCAACAATAGAAAACAAACTTATGGTGACGAAAGGGGGAAGGGGGTGGGAGAGGGATAAGTTAGGAGTCTGGGATTAGCAGATACTGACAACTAGATATAAAACAGATAAACAGCAAGGCCTACTGTAGAGCACAGGGAACCATGGTCAGTATCCTATAATAAACCAGAATGGAAAAGAATATGAAAAAGAATATATATACATACACATATATATATATATATATATAAATAACTGAATCATTTTGCTGTACACCAGACACTAACATGACATTGTAAATCAACTCTACTCCAATTAAAAGTTTTTTTAAAAAAAAGAGTACAGATCAACAATGAAGTATGTGGAAGGGAGGCCACCTGCGAGAGTCAAGGAAGGGTGGCAGGGGAAGACAGAATGGGGAAAACGGTGAAAAACACTTTCCTCAAGGTTTATAACACAGTAGGAGAGAGAGAGGCACTCAAAATAAGGAGGTAGAGAGAGACCAGGAGCCCAAATAGAAGGAGCTGAGTATAGCAGCAACTAGACCCATAGTTTCACACTGGAGCACTGATATATGCCTTTTTAAAAAATAAATTTATTTATTTTATTTTTATTTTTGGCTGGCTGTGTTGGGTCTTCGTTGCTGTGCACGGGCTTTCTCTAGTTGTGGTGAGCGGGGGCTACTCTTCGTTGCGATGCACGGGCTTCTCATTGTAGTGGCTTCTCTTGTTGCAGAGCACCGGCTCTAGGCGTGCAGGCTTCAGTAGTTGTGGCACACGGGCTCAGTAGTTGTGGCTTGAGGGCTCTAGAGCGCAGGCTCAGTAGTTGTGGCTCACAGGCTTAGTTGCTCCCTGGCATGTGGGATCTTCCCGGACCAGGGCTTGAACCCGTGTCCCCTGCATTGACAGGCGGATTCTTAACCACTGTGCCACCAGGGAAGCCGTGATATATGCCTTTTATACATTCCACTGGAGAAGGTCCCCAATTGATGATAGAGAGTGTAACCCACATATGCATGTAAGAGAGCAGGTTACGTGGAAGACTTGCCATGGATCCTTAGTGGAACAGCCTAGACAGTTCAGTGAATATTCCCTGAGGATGCTATGAAATGTATTGGTTCAGGCCTTTTAGAGGTGATGAAAACCACCGAAATGTGGTCTTATTGCAAAGTGTATTTATTATGCTTTCTCTTACATGTAGCATCATGTTTGAGTTACACCAAGCAAGGCAAACAAAGAAAATAACTGCCTTTCTTTAAAAAGGGGATACTCCTAATATGGACATAATTAATTACGAAAATTACAGCCGTGGCATGGAACATAAATAAGCTCAGTCATATGTAAAACATGAAGACAGGAAAACAAATAGCAGTACAGAAATAGAAGGATGCTTACGTTATATATCAGTTTCAGTATTAATAATATCCTGGCCTCTGTAATAAGTCTAGGGCATATTATTCTGCAACTGTTAGTGAAAAACCATCTGCAGCTTAGTTCCGCTTCAGTACTTATGGAGGAGCTCTTGCTCAGAGTCTGAGAAAGACCCAGGGACACCTGGGCATTAAAGCCACAGAGCCTGAGGAGGGAGAGGATCGGTGGCAGCAAAAGTCAGCACCAAAAAGACTAGTTTCTCAGCATAAGCTTTGGAAGGAGGCCACAGAAGGAAGAGAAGTAATATTAGCCAGCCCGTGACGGTCAACGGACAAGGAATTTTGTTTTGAGATACAGGGCAGCATCTGAAGGGGCAGAACCATAGTGACGGGATTGCATTCAGCTCATTCACGGCAAGGACGCAACAGAAGGACTGTTTAGCTCACTTTGCACAGGGCCCGGCCGTGCATGATCTGGTGCAAGGAGATGTTCAATCTTGTCCCATCACAACTGCAAAGAGACTCCTGTCCTGTTCAGAACATGCACAAGTGTCTCCCCTCTCTTTCATTTAGAGTCACAACCCAAGTCCTTGCTACGACCACCAAAGCAGCACTTGCTGTGCCCACCCTAGAAACCCGCACACATACCTCACCACTTACTCCCCTCTGCCTGGTTCTCTTCTTCTCTCTGCTCAAATCCCCTGGTTCCCTTTGTACTCGCTGTTCCCTCAGCTTGAAATGCTCTTCCCCTCAAATACCTACCTTCTCACCCCCTGACTTCTTCAAGAGGCACTAAAGTGTCATCTTCTCTCTGAGGCCTCCCCAGGCCATCCCTCTTCCCTGCTTTATTTTATTCTCCTTAGTACACATCACACTCTGATAAACTACAGAATGGAATTACTTATTTTGTTATAGCCTCTCTCTCCACTCTCTCTACCACTGAGAGCTCCATGAAGACAGGGATTTTTGTCTGCTTTATTCAGTGCTGTATCCCCAGTGCCCAGAATAGCTCAGTCAGCATCCAGTAAGTAGTTGTTGGTAAATGAATAAAACAGAAGCAGCTCTACGTATTTTCTAGTAACAAATGACAATCTCCTTTTCTGAAAATCAATTCAAATGAGAAAAAGATCTTTGCATGAATCACTCTTCTCACTAACATGACATTTGTAAAACTTAAGTTAGATATGGGCTCTTCAACTCTCCATTACAGAAGACATTATATCACAGAAGAGGGGGAAAAGCTGAACCCAACTGGTGTTATAACTTCCTCCACACCTGCTCTTTGGAAATACATGACCAAATTGCTCTCCATTATGACCTCAAAATCTACTCTTAGGTATTAGCTTGCTTTACTAGTCTAGATGGTAGCCATTGGTCTCTAAAACAGTTTGGAACTGGAGCAGCTTCCATTTGGGGAAGAAACCATTGCTGGAGACCTCACCAATAATAACTGACTTCCTAGTGAGATTACATAATTTCACAGAAAATTAGCACTTACACCTGAAAAGTTGTGGCTTTTTCAACCCCATGTATCATCTCTCAAGACTCCTTAAAGAAGGACATTTTCAACTTATCATTCTGTAGGGGAAATGGGATGCCTCTGACAGTTGTCATTGTAGGGGAAAAAGTTTTCACTCTTCCCTTCCAGGTTCTTTGGCTGCCTCATAATTAAACTGACATAAGACAGGTTAACAGGAGAAGAACAAATTTAGTTTCATACATACAGGAGCTCATAAAATATGAGACTCAAAGAACTGACCCAAGCAGGCCGCGTTTATACCTTTCAGACAAAGAAACAATAAATTTGTGAAAAATTGACCAAAGTAGTTTGGGCTTGGGGTAGTAAATTAATGAAGAAGTAGCAAGGTTTTTTTTATACAGCCATCTCGGCCCTGAATTCCCTATCTCTGGTGATAAGGATGCCTTCTACCCTCCAGGTGCAGGGAGGGTACGCTTCACGTGGGAAATTTATTTCCTGATTTCAGGGAGACGGAGGAAGGTCAGAGTGTCCTTCTTGCACTAGTTGTTTCTTAAGTAACTTTAATTCAAAATAATCAATCTGTTGACGTGGTATATTTGGGAGTGGCAAATCCTGCTTCCCCTCAACATCTCTAAGAGAGTTTAAAGATGACATGTTAGCTTTCTGGAAATCTTGGCCATTACTTTAAATGGAATAGAAATTCTAATTTACTATTCCCCAAATGCAACCTTAGTGATAATAGGAGAAAGTTTCAGAGGTTTTTTTCACCTTTGAGGACACATTTCTACGGAAACCCATGGTACCCTAGACTCCCATGGACCCTGGCAGGATATTCCCACCCATAAAGTATAGTCACTCTCAGGGGTCACTGAGGGATAAAGAAGCAGCTTTCTTGTTGGCTGTGACCCTCATTCCCTATATTGTAAGGGACTGGAGGCGAGAGGAGACCGATTCTGTAGTCTCAGCTGCCAGAGGAGAGCCCTGAGTGTGTAGTGTCTAGTACATGACACATGTTTGTTAATTGACTGGTAATTCATGGTGTGACAGCCCTATAACTCAGCTATCCTATTCAGTCAGAAATTAACTCAGTAATCAAAGTCATTAAAAGGAGAAGGAAAAAAAAAAACAAACCCCACTACGGTACCAGCCAGATGGTGGGGAAATCAAACACATGAAAGGAAAATGGCTCGTCTTTGAGTAAGACAGCCGGAGCAAAACCTCGTATGCCTGGTTATATTCCAAATTCTGGCTTGAGCAAGGCTTGTCGGGTTTTCCTAAATTTGGTGTACTTTAACCTTTCTTGTGAGCTGGAGCAGTGTTGGTCAGGTAGACGGACAAGGGGGAAATCTGTCCAAATGGCCCCAGCTGAGTTTGGGCTCTTGGGGGACAAGGGTAACGGGGAGGAAGCGGGCAGGCCTGATCCTAACCCTTGGGCAAGAGCACGAATGAAAGCCCACATACCACGTGTCTCAACATTTAAAAGTTATAAGCTAATAAACTATTCAGTGAAACATGTTTATCCTTCGCCCTTGACACACGTCTCTCTATAAGGACCTGGAGGCCAGATTCAAATTTAGACTTCTTGAGCCCTGGGAATTCTGCACCTGATGTGGTGATGAGAGGAGGGCCGAGCCCTGTCTATTCGTCTCTCTTCCCGTGGCTGGTTCCATCCACACTGTAAAGGGCCTCGAGCATATGTGTGTGAACACTCCACCACGTATCCGAGCTCTGACCATGCCCCCCAAACAGCTGTTCCTTGGCCACCCTCAGGCCTGTACAGCAGAAGCCACAAAATCCACCCCTGAGTAAATGGACCCAGGGAAGATGCTCGTGCCAGCCCAGGAAGTATGCTCGTGCCAGCCCAGGAAATATGCTCAGGGCTGTTTGCGGAGGAAATTCCTGGGTCCCAGGGGTACCATCTGGCATGTGGTCAGGGACTCCAGATGGCCCCATCCCACTGACATCAAGCATTCCTCACCCCATGGGGAGGGGTGTCAACAGGAGAGAAAGCAGGACCCTCTAAATGTGGGACCCATAGCAGGAGCCCCCTTGCTGGAATCTAAGGTCCAGACAGGAAAACGTGTTGAGCCCTGTTCCCACCACCACTCACATCCCTTACACACCTCTCTTCATGTCCCCAGCGGCCAGGCCACAAACAGAGACTCTTCCTGGGTATCTTTTGGTCCATAAGCCATAAATAGGTATTGGTGGTCCCACATTTCCTTTAGAGCCAGAGACAGAGAGAGGCAAAAATATCCTAAATTCACACTGAGTTGTTTCCCTCTGTGTGTCCTAGCATCGCTGAGGGGTTGGCAGAGACTCAGGCTGGGTTTCCATGCTCTGACTCTGAAATGACCAAGTCGACCTCATGGACAACCCCAGATTCCAGAGCAGAATCTCAGACCATCCTCTTAACGACTACATCGTGTTTGGGGAGCTTGCATGCTTGAAGTATTAGCTCCAGCAAAGGGCTATTGGTCTTAGATACCCAAGCAACTTTTACTTTAAGAATTTGAAATGCAGTCTCAGTGTGATGCTTTCTCCTTAACAAAGCAGTACCTTTAAAATATTTAACAACTTGAAAAAGGAAACCGAGCTTGAATTTTCCTTTCAAGCACCAGGGAAATACAGTGTTTCGCTTCTGTCTGAAATTCACCATCTCCTCACACAAAGAAGGTTCTTATGGTAAAAGCAATGGCATTTTCTCCACAATTTTCAAATAAAAGATAAAGAGAAAACAGCATCGCAGCCTCTTTGTTGGATCTAACAATAAAGGAATAATACAGTATTGCCAGGGGAGAGCTCTGGTTTTAAGCTCAGAATACAAAAATAGGCTGACAATTTTTACAAAGGAATATTCTCCAAGGCTGGTGGGAAGTGAAGTTTCAAGAAAATTATATCACTTAATTACTTGGGGATGTATGATGGTGAGGCTCAAGCTGGCGGGAGCCGCTCCCAGGTGAAATTCTCACAGAAGAAATGGAATTTCACCTTTCCTCCTCACCCCCAACCCAACCCCACCCCCATCTTACCGACCCAAACCCAGCCTTTGGAAAAGGAATGGGAACATCATTTGCATGGTAGCACCTCATGTCTGGAGCGTTCTCCCCACACAGCCCAACCTCCCTTTGCTAATTTTTCCTACAGCTACTTCCAAAGGACCTTCTAGGGTGCTGCCCACCTTCTCAGTAATAGCCACCTGCACCCCCCTTACTATGACACCCACTGCAATTGGTTTATAACTGTTTTATCTGAGTTCCCTGCCCGATTATACTCTCTGTTAGAGCAGAAACCATCTGCATTTTCTTTAATGTTGAGATCTCCACCACTATTCCCATGCTTGGCCCGTAAAAAGTCTAATGGAATAAATGAATGAGTGAATTAATGAATGGGAACTTAAGCCACTATGTTGGTGCTCCCAGGGCATTTGAGTTAACTGTAATTGAAGGCAAAAGCACTTACCCCTCCTCAAGGAGTCATAAACCTAATGGGAGAGCATGTGGAGGAACGAAGTAAGGGATGATGGTAAAGACTTGCAAGATGAAAAAATACATAAAAACCAGAGGAACAGCTACCAATTAGTGAGCACTTCTATGTGCCTATTCTAATACCAAGTGTTAATCTTGAATCATCTTTACTGTCCACATTTTATAGACAAGGAAGTGGAGACTTGGAGGTTAAAATTGACTACTTGCACATAGCTACTGGCAGAATCAGGGTTTGAACCCAAATTGGTTTGACCAAAGCCTGAAAACCATCTCAGCAAGTTTCCTGTTAACTAGCGCCCCACTGTGGTCGCCCAGGATGCAGATGTAGCTGTGGGAGCCCTGGGAGCCCTGGCTCTCCTCGGTGCCCCTGACTCTGCCCCTCTTGCCACCTGCTGCTGCCCCCTGTGCCATCCATCCATCTGGGGGGCTCTCATTCTCCATCCTCACGGGAGAGGGCCTATTAGAGTTTCCAGGCAGCACTCAATATGATGTGCTCCTGTCCTGCAGAGATCTCATCCAGGCCACAGCCACACCACTTAAGGTTAGATTAGGCTACCAATGAGTGATAAATAAGGGGAAAGTAATAATAATAATAATAATAGGGCTTCCCTGGTGGCGCAGTGGTTAAGAATCTGCCTGCCAATGCAAGGGACACGGGTTCGAGCCCTGGCCCAGGAAGATCCCACATGCCGCAGAGCAACTAAGCCCGCATGCCACAACTACTGAGCCTGAGGTCTAGAGCCCGCAAGCCACAACTACTGAGCCCACGTGCCACAACTACTGAAGCCCGTGCGCCTGGAGCCTGTGCTCCGCAACAAGAGAAGCCACCACAATGAGAAGCCTGTGCACCACAACGAAGAGTAGCTCCTGCTTGCCGCAATTAGAGAAAGCCCGCGCGCAGCAACGGAGACCCAACACAGCCATAAATAAATAAATAAATAAATAAATAAATAAATAAATAAAATAATAATGGGTTTAAAAAAATACATGTTTATTATTCTCTCACACAAAAATCTAGAGGTTAAAGTCCATTGAAGACACTGGTGGCTCCCGGTGTCTGATATCCAAAATTCCTCCTTTCCTGTTTTTCCATAATATATGGCTTCCATTTCTAAGGCCACCTTGTCTAAAACGTCTGCTGGTGCTCCAGCCATTGCATCCATATTTCAGCTACAGGAAGGAGGACAGGGGAAAGAAAGTGCAGGCCCCTAATACCGCAAACTTCAAGGAAACTTTCTGGCCCCTACATCCCAGCCCCCCTCAACCAATGTAGCCCTCATTCAAGTCAGCCACGTGCCCAGGTAAAAATCCTGAGTTCTATTACAAACAAGGAAAACAGATACTCTCCACCTCGACACCTTATCCATGGCTGCCTTTGCTCAGGGACACGTCTGGGCAGCTGTGGCCAGGTGGGAGCCCGAGGAGGGGGAGGAACCATGTAAGCCTTCTGAAGGAAACCCTCAGCCCTTTCACAAGGGGGCTGGATGACTGCCATTTCTTCTGCATGACCTGTGAAGTACAGAGAAATTGTTCTTTTGAAGCCACACCATAGCAGTGGCTGCTTTATAGCCTGATTCCACCACTGTGCTTTTAAGGTACCCAGAAATTCAGCCTTCTCCTCACGCAAAGTGGAACGTCTCCCAGTCTTTGTAAGATCGGCTTGATTCTACCCACACCACCCCAAAAGTCTTCTCATGCAGAGCCATAACCCAGGCACTACCAGCCATCGGTTGGAGAACCAGGCTCGTGATTACAAATTTGAAATATGTTTTTGCAGAAGAATGCAAATGAGGATGATGGGAAAAGGCTTTCTTTAGTTTGCACATAAACCCTCTTCCCTGTCCCTTATAATCAGGAAATATTTGTCCCATCATGCTGTTTGTTCTTTCTCTTGCAGGCTCCTGCGGCTGTCTTGTCATGATATTGTTTGCCTCTGAAGTGAAAATCCACCACCTCTCAGAAAAAATTGCAAATTATAAAGAAGGGACTTATGCCTACAAGACGCAAAGTGAAAAATACACCACTTCATTCTGGGTGGTTTTCATTTGCTTTTTTGTTCACTTTTTGAATGGGCTTCTAATACGATTTGCTGGATTTCAGTTCCCTTTTGCAAAATCTAAAGACACAGAGACAACTAATGTAGCTGCAGATCTAATGTACTGAAGGGCAAACATGGTTAATTTTGTCCAACCTTTTAGATGCACGAATTAAAGTACCAAACCCTCTGTGATAATGTTTACAAACTATGTACTAAGGATACAGGCCAGGAAGTAAGGGGAACAGAAAGAAGGCTTTGGAAGGTTGTTTAACCTGGTGGGAAATTGCTTCCCCTGGGTAGTTAAGACAGTTGACTAGAATGGACAAATTGTTACTTCATATTCACACCAGAGTGCAAAATGCCTGCTCCATCAGGGAGGAATTGGAAGGCATGGGGAATATATTTTAATACAAATAAATACTATTTCTGATGTATCTACACGTTTGTTGCCACAGGTACCAGATAACAGAGCTGGAATCATTTTCCTAAAATGATAATGCATTAAATGAGCATTGATAAAGTATATCAATGCACTTTTTTTAAGTCATTTAAAGCACAGTCTTACTATCCATGCCTGTTGGTCAAAATGTATAAACCTCTAATAGGAAAAAAGAAGAAACACAGTACTTTCAACAGACGTAATTGCTGGGACCACTGAGGAATTGTGAAAAATGATTCTTCCTAGTAAACTTGATGCAAAATGACTCACCGGGGCTGTTGCTTCTAACTTTTTAGTGTTTTCAAGCACTAATTCCCAATTATGAAATTATATTACATTCTGGGATTACAGCGATATCACTGTCATCTTGGGTTTTGGTCTGTCACAAAAGCATGACTCAAGTCAATTTTTTTTCCTGAATTACCCATGAAATTGATCTGCCGCTGACCAAAGGCCACAAGTGAGCCTGGAACTGACCGTTCCTCTATCGTCCACCTGCCGCCCTCGAGAAAGCGCTCAGGAAGAGGCAGAGGATGACAGAGAACACACCGCCAGGCCCCTCACCACAGCTGCTCGGTACCCAGCCGCCATACAAGAGGTTTTGAAAGTGCTCGTTTTAAAAAATACTTTTTTCTCTTTTGGAACAATTTACCAGAAAAGAACAACTGTCTGTATACCTGAGAAAGAACTTGCTCTGATGGTGACCTGCAGCCCACAGGCTGACATCAGGACACTCCCTTTGTTTCCAGATGTTAGTCTCTCTACCTTCATGCAGGAAATATATCTGGAGAATTTCTAGAAGGCTACAAGTCAGTCTAGTGATGAAGAGGATGCTTATTTCAGTAACGGGCTAGTGGAGCCTAGTTCTGGAGGTCTTCATGAAACAGTTAAACACAGGAGCATCTCGGGGTCCCGTCTGCTCCTCTAGGAGTGGGCAGGAAAGCACAGGACCTTCACCACCAAGGGTAACTGGCCTGAGATCCTGGAAGTCCCCAGAGTCCCATTGCATCCCTATCTCTCTTCTCAGAGTTTTGAAAAACTTCCAACACGAAGCTTTCTTCTTTAGAAAACACCTCCCTGGTAGTTCTCTGTTCTGTAAACAGAGAAAACTCAGAGCAGCCGCTGAACCTTCAGTGACAGCCTAATAGGCAAACTAATGATCTTGCTGATGGGAAGGAGAGGAGGACCGCTGATCCCTGCAAACTGGGTGCAACACACAAATACAAGAAGATGCAACCTGGGCCCTCAGAGGACAGCACGTAAGCTGTCCCCTTATCTTCTCTCTGATGAAACGTTTGGGACCCATGGCCTGAGAGTAAGCCTTCCAAGAGGGATACGGCCAGGGCGTTCTCTGTGGCGCCCTCTGCGGGGATCAGAGCCCCCGGGGTGACAGTCATCGCACTGTGTCCGACCTCCCGCCCCAGGTGGCAGCCGCTGTCTCACACTCTCGCTGGGACTCGGGGCCGCCTGCTGGCTCCAGGGCGGCAAACGCAACACCACGGTTGGGGGCTCCTTTGCCGGCGTCCGCACACACCCTCAGCCCCCAGATCATCCGTGCTTATTACGCTGTGGGTAAGAACGGCAAGAAGCTGTGAAGCTTGGTCCTTTGGGGCAGAGCTGGCCGTGGCCACGGAGCAGGCGGAGGCTTCAGAACCGAACGCAGCACAGACGGTGGGGGGGTGGGGTGGGGTGGGGTGGGGGGGGTGGGGGTGGAGGGTGCCTTCCCTCTGCGCTCACTTTACAGTTTACAAGTCTTTCGCTCTGGAGGTCCCATCTACTCCTTCAGAGCAGCTGCCCTCACGTCACTTTACAAGCATTCAAGGTTGATCACTTTGGCTGGTGACTCATACATCACACAGCCCTGGGGCAATTCCTCTCCCCTCTGGAGGCCCGTTTGCAGGGAGAGAGGTGAGATGGGGAGGTCTGCCCGTCTCAGCTCTGGTGGAGGGAGGAGGGGTCCACGCTGGCAGCAGCGTCAGGGTGCCCCAGCTGGGAGGGATACACTAGCCTGCCATTACAGTGGATGTTGTCCCAATCATTTACCTATGGAAACCTGAACAACTGGCCAGGGAGAGGCTGGGGAGAAGAGAGCTTAACCTCTCTCAGTTTTCCTCAACCTCTCCCCTTCCAACACGACCCAGTAGAGGTAAAAAGAGGTGATTGTTTAGAGAAATGCTGCTTCAAGACCAGTCCCGAGCCATCAGCCCTGTTTTTCGAACTGCCTTGCTGCCCCTGACCCCTTCTATTTAGATGTTAGGAGCCTGTGCTGTTTGGGTGATCGGGGTGTGACCTGGTGGTCCGCCCATTCTCAACCCCCTTCATCATGGTTCATGGCAGTCGTTCATGGCTCAGGGCAGAGGGCTGCTTCAGAAGATAAGCCCCCTCCTCCAAGTGACGAGGGACAGAGCGATGCTGGTCAGTTTAGAGAAGAGGTACCTGCTCCTTGAAGCTAAAGGACAGAGAGAAGGACTCGGCAGGCCTGGGGCCCCGGCTTCCAGGATAAAATTCCCACTCAGGAAAACACCCTCTTGCTGATAAAAATGCTAATGCAAACTGAATAGACTTACACTTTGATTTACAGACTTTGCGATTCCCCCCGTACCCCCTTAGATAACCAGACACACCTGCCGTGTCATGCCCAGAGCTGGGGCTCACTGGCCTGTTTGGAAAGTCCGAATGAGCCCAAGGCCAACTGGATGACCCTGTCAGAAACCTCCAGAAAGTGTCCCCTGCGGGTCCTACAGGACAGTATCACACAGTGGCGGTAGAGACCCTGGGGAATAGCTATGGTGCTCTGAAAGCCACCCAACAATTAAAAGGCACACAATATTATTGTAAATCAACTATACTTTAGTAATTTTTTAAAAGGCACATGTCTTAAAGGGTAATATCTCTTTACTAGAATCTTGGTTGGAGGGGCTTCGATTCACTCGGAAAGAACACGACGAGTGGCAAGCTGGGTGTGTGCCTCACTCGGCGCAAGTTCTCTTCTCCCTGTGGGCCAGCAATCTGGTTCTGGAGGAGAGGGAGGGTCTCAGGGGCTCCTGGTAGCCTCTGCTCCCTCTCTCCTCCAGTCTGGTTTGTAAGGGGGAGCACAGAGAAGGTGCCTGCGCCCTCAAGCAATTCAAGCCCGTGCCCCACCGGGGACACACAGTCTCAGGGCACACCAGCCGCTCGCCCTGTCGTTGCAGCCTCCTCGGGTTCCAGTTTGTCATGGACTTTACCTAGTGCAAAAAAGGGTGTCACATCTGATTCACAGGTATGCATTCTAAGATGCCCCAGCTCACTAACTGCACTTAAACTGCCATCCTTTCATTTAGCCAAGGAAAATGAAGAGTATGCCTTCACGTGGGGGAGGACCATGTTTGAGGCACATTCCTGCCAGACAGCCCAGGAGAAGCTGGTGTAGACACCCATCTGCTCCCACATAGGTGCTCCCTTCGCCCTGCTCTTTGGCTGTCACCCTCTCCCCACTGGCCCTCTGTGGCAGACACTGCTACGCACTCCCCACCCCGTTCCTCTTAGGAACACAGCTAAGGCACGTTTCCCAGCTCCTTTGCAGCTGGGGCCATGGGAGTGAGTCTGGATTGATGGGATACAGGCTCAAGTGACCCAGGCCATTTTCGGGCCTGGTCCTGAAGACCCTCCCGTGCGATGCCCCAGCTCTGCCTTCCCCTGGCACTGAAGCCTTGGAGGTCATGGGATCCAAGTGGCGGAGCTACAAAGCGGAGGCAGTCTTTGTGACCTGCCCTGGACAAGAGTGGTAAATAAACTTTCTGTAGAGCCGCTGAGTTTGGGTGGTTATTTGTTACTACTTAGCCTCGCCAACAAAGCCCAGCTCTCCAGGAAAGTTCTGCTTCGTGACAGTGAGACGCTCTCTGAGTCCCTTGAGATGCAGCCTGAGGCCAGGTACAACCTCTACCACCACCACCGAGTGGCTCCCTGTGCCGTCGTCCTCCTCAGAGCCATGGCCCTCTGGCCACATTACTCATCACCCCCCACCCCCGAAATGAAGACCAGAGAGTGAATTTTCTGCATAAATATCTAAAGAGTAAATAAATGCTTTTGCTTTTGCTGGTATCCTTCAGGATTCTTTCCAAAGGACGATTAATAAACCCCTTTTCATTCATTCAGAAAGGTTTTATCTTGCATCTACAGTGGATCTAGCTGCGTGTAAGGCATTGAAGATGGGGGGAGGAAATGTAGAGTCAGAAAAACATTCTTCCTTGATCTGTGGTTGAGAGCAGAGAAGAATATCTGTCGATATCCTTATTTTCTTTTTAAAGCTTCAATTTATTATTAAAGACAGAGCTTTAAAATTTGTGCAGTAAAAACTCCAACTAATCAGATGCGATTCCTTAGCTACATAAATCCCCCCCAAATCAACAATTATCCTAGAGTTTCATTTTTCACAAAATGTTGTAAGAACTGTGAAATTAATTAAATAATGCCAAGGAAGGTTTTCTAATGTATCTGAAAGAGCCAGGAGGGAGGGGGGGAGGCTTCCATCATTGCCCAGGTTTGGGGTGTCACCTGGGTCGTGCCTAGGCAGGCAGCCGTTTTCCCTTCCACAGTGCCACTTGCCCTTACTTCCCCCTCCTGAGCGTTCAGGGCATTTGGAGGAGGGATTTTTCCACAGTTCTGGGTCAGACAAGTCCTGAGTGAAGTCTCGGGGCCCTGACCAGCGTCCTTCCTGCAAGGACACTGATGGGAAGCCCTCTCCCTGCTGTCAGCTGAGGCTTCACCTGGACGGCAATGAGGGTGACACCCAGGCACTGCCTTCATTTCCCCAATATTCTCTGGTGCTGGAAGAAGATGGTACTCAGTCCAGCAGAGATTCTAGGTTTAATCTAGGTGTACCTCTCCCCCTCCTGCCCATCCCCAGCCCTAGGAATTTTCCAGCTAGTTTGGAGACAAAAGCAAACTTTTTCTTCAAGAATGTATCTGACTCTGTTTCACACCTAAATTAGTGACTACTGAACTACATCACTTTTTTTTTTTTCTTTTTTTTTTTTATGGCTGTGTTGGGTCTTCGTTTCAGTGCTAGGGCTTTCTCTAGTTGCGGCAAGCGGGGGCCACTCTTCATCGCGGTGCGCGGGCCTCTCACTATCGCGGCCTCTCTTGTTGCGGAGCACAGGCTCCAGACGCGCAGGCTCAGTAGTTGTGGCTCACGGGCCCAGTCGCTCTGCGGCACGTGGGATCTTCCCAGACCAGGGCTCAAACCTGTGTCCCCTGCATTGGCAGGCAGATTCTCAACCACTGTGCCACCAGGGAAGCCCCTTAACATCACTTTTTAAGTCCACCATCGTCACCCCCTTCTCCCCAAAGCTTATGTGTAGCTACCTGGACTGGCCACAGGTATCTGGAATACAGGTGACGAAGTGAAACTGACATAGGAGAGCAGAAAAGCAAATAGAACCAGTGAAATATTGCACCTTCCACCCAACACACACACATTAACATGAAACTGGCAACAAGGACCTACTGTATAGCACTGGAAACTATACGCAAAATTTTGTAATTACCTATAAGGGAAAAGAATCTTTAAAATAATACATATATATAAAAAACTGCATCACTGTGCTGTACACCTGAAACTAACATGACATGACATTGTAAATCAACTATACTTCAATTAAAAAAAAAAACGAACTGGGAGCTCTTTTCTTCACTTTTTTTTTTTCCCACTTTCTAGCAAACTTCACAACTGCCCTCCCACCTGCACAAATATGCTGACTATTTCCTTTTTAAAATTCATAAATACATAAAAACATAAAGTGTATTTATGCCATATCAATTAATCCTCTATTCTTTACCTCCAAAGAAAGAAAACTTCCTATTTTACTTAATATCTTGGCCAGTGAATATTTAATATAGAAAAAAAACCCACTTAAAACATCTTAACCAAGGAAGGAAAGAGTGAGAGCAAGAATGCGTGGGAGAGAAATCCATCTGAAAGACACAAAGCATCTCCATCACACTAGTACACGAGGACGGTTTATGCACTCAGGCCCCAGGGAGAGGCAGATCTCTTGGAAAGCCAGTAGGACCAATGTTGCCCTTCCCCTCCCTTCTCTTCTCTCCTACACCCTCCTCTGTGTGTGTGTGTGTGTGTGTGTGTGTGTGTGTGTGTGTGTCTAAGGCCACATGCCTCTGGCCCCTGTTTCTCCCTGTACTTCTAATTCACTTTCCTCTCTCTCTCTGCATACCAGCTTTCTTTGCTTTTTCAAAACATGAGGGGGAAAAGTCCAGCTCTATATTATCTGCAGGATCTACATTATCCCCAAGATCCAGAACCAATGAGTGAGAGGGAGTGGGGGAGGGAGGGAAGGAGGGGGAGAGAGAGAGAGAGAGAGAGAGAATGAACATCAGAATGATACAGCCCAGCCTCTGCACAAGATGCCCTTGGTCACGTGCCCATCCTTACTCCACACGACTGAAGTAAGAGAGAGATGAGTCACAGCTGCAGGGAGGGGCTGGGCCCAGAGGATGAGTGAGTGTGTGTGTGTGTGTGTGTGTGTGTGTGTGTGTGTGTGTGTGTGAGGGGAGGTCTCCTAGAAGAGGATATGAGTTTGGCAGGTACCCCAAAACTACCCATCACGGTTGCTTATGTGATTCTGCATCCCATACATTAATCTTTATTCCTTGTTATCTTTTAGTGTCATTTCTTGCCTTGTAATGACTGATCAAACTTCCTTCACAGTTTCTTACCCATTTTATTGTTTTCTAAAATCAGAGAGAGAAAGACATGGAGATACATTGAGAGAAAGACGTGGAGACACAGCTTCACTTTCTCTCTGTGTATCGCATTCACAGATATCCCAGCTGACCGAACAGTAAGTACTTCCTTAAAAGGGGGGAGGGGGAGGGGCTCTCTAGATGATTTCTACGGAAAAGGCAAAGCAGTTTCGTTTCTAGATGTATTCATTCTATTCTAACGTGACAGCCTTTTCCCATCCTTTCTCTGGCCTTCTTCACCCACTCCATAGCACATCTATGGCCAAACCCACACGTACGTAATGAGCCGGGTGAGCAAAAGGGCCTGAGCGGAGATTGTTCCGATCATGTTTACAAACCCGCATTTCTCTGCAAGAAGCTCACTTCAAGCCTTCTTATCTTCCTCCTGCCTTGCTTCCGGCTATTCTGTGAATCACATTAAAGTTCTTTATCTCATGAAACACATGCAGGATCAATAGCCGTGCTTTCCCGTGTGTTTAATGTCTGCTGAAGAAAGCGGCAGGGCCTGACTCACTATGGGCACGCTTGCCCCCCCTTGTTGCAGGAGATGCCATGTGAACCCACAAAGCCCCAGCCATTGGGTTCAAGGTGAGAGCTCTCCCAGCCTCACCTGAGTGGCCTTTGGCTTGTGATATAGTCCCATAGCACAACCACAGAGCTCCCTGTTTTTTGGAGGATTCTTAAAGGCATTTCCTTCACGTCTTGGTATTAGGATTTGTTGTTCTTCTTCCAAAGAACCATGGTTGGTTGGTTGTTTCAATGGTGGTATCACAACCCCCCAAACCCCCAAGTTGTTCAGTCACCGAAAAGCCTAAAGCCACATCTGTGGCTCACTTGTGGCATCTAGGATTTCAAAGATACACGTTATGTCCTAGTAACTAGCCTTATTCCTGGCTGGATTCGGGTTCCAATGATTTTTAAATTTTTTGAAATGTATTTACCTATTACTTCTACTTCTATTTTATGATATCTTCATGAATTGTATACTACTTTAGGAGTTGCTGTAAGTTTTTTTGAACAAGCTGGGATATAAATTTTACAAATCCAAGTCTTTCCATCATCCTAGGACTACAAGGGCTTAAGGAAAGATGTAGATATAATATAACCCAATCCTCAAAATGCTTTCACCGTAAATCAGTTCTGTTTCATCCACTGCCGAATCCCTAGAACAATGCCTGATGTGTGCTAAGCACTCAATACATTTTTTTTTTTAATTTTTAATTTATGGCTATGTTGGGTCTTTGTTTCTGTGCGAGGGCTTTCTCTAGTTGTGGCAAGTGGGGGCCACTCTTCATCGCGGTGCGCGGGCCTCTCACTATCGCGGCCTCTCTTGTTGCGGAGCACAGGCTCCAGACGCGCAGGCTCAGTAATTGTGGCTCAGGGCCCAGCTGCTCCGCAGCACGTGGGATCTTCCCAGACCAGGGCTCGAACCCGTGTCCCCTGCATTAGCAGGCAGATTCTCAACCACTGCGCCACCAGGGAAGCCCTCAATACATTTTTGTTAAATGTTGATGGCCAATTTTCAACCCTTCTTTCTGTCCCAGAGACCTGACTGCTTCTAATCTTTACTGAAGTCCCTAAACTCAGTCCCCTCCCTACCATCTTGCATGTACCCTTCCCCTTGGTTTCTGTCTAGCCATAAATCTACCAGGGCTTTCACTCCTTCATTTTGGAGGGGGTGGTGATGTTGAGATATAAGGTCTATTGTACTGCCACGTCTTCCCAATCTTTTGCCAGTAATTGCCTACAACACTCAAGAGAAGATGCCGATGCTGGTTCTAGTGAATGAATCAAATGACTCGCAAGATATTGATTAAGCTTCAACCACATGCCCTACAGGAAAGACGTACAAGGCATTGGCCCCTGCTCTTAGAACTTAAATCAGTTTCCTAAAATCACTGAAACTACGCTGCCACTAAAATACAGACTATTTTCTCAGTAAGTAAATACAAATTGAACCAGCTTGTTGAAGCAGGAAAGAGACTTGGTTTAAGCCCAAACTCTTGCTCTCACCAGTTCCGTAATGTTGGGGCATCATCTAACTTTTCCTGACCTTTGTTGACCCATCTGAAACCAATATAAATATCCCTAGACTTCCCCAGTAGATGAACATAAATAACAATCATACTAGATTTAATTTCCAAATTTCGATGGCTCTTAATAGTCAGACCCCTGCCAAAAAGAGAACCAAGGCATTGCTTCCCACCCTGCCCTCTCACCCAAGTCCCTCCTACTTCATTCTGGAAGTTTCTAAGTCCTCCTGTTTCCTCTGCTATCCCAGCTCCCACACCAAGGCAGCTCACAGCCTACCTGCCTCTGAGGCTTCTATGACAAGACTGCTTTCCCAAGGCAAAGGAATTGTTCCCCAGGGACACTCTGCAACCCTAGGGTTCTAGAACGCATGGAGTCTGTGATAGAGCGAGGGCATGGGTGGAGAAGAGCACACTCTGTCATCTGTACCCCCAACTAGCCTTGTTTGTGCCTGGGATGTCAAATATCTTTCAGGAAAGCCCAAAACCAGACCTGTAGGCTGAGTGCAACCCAAATGCCACACATGGGATGGCATTCTCTCCTGTCACAAGTCCCTCTTCTCTCCTCTCCAGGCACCCAGCTACAAAATTTCCTTCCCTGACCCAACAGGTCATGCTTATCAGCTCTTGTCGATGTCTTATAAATGCATCCAGAAAGGACCCTAGCCTACGATCTGTAGAGTCAGGGTTGGATCCAAAGCTGCATTATATGTGAAAGACGACCCACTCAAAAAACCTCTACAGTCCCTCTCGACTAAAGCAGCTAATGATTTGAAGGAATCCAGCACTTCCTGGAGGGCACAGCAGGGCCAGGCAGGACAGCATGTCACTGGGAGCACTGACTTTGACTGTGCAGGGGTGAGGAGGTGGTACCAGGACCTGCCCTAACCTGGCAGCCCCACATCAGAGGCATTTGCCAGTCTGTTCTGCACAGGGTCCTGCCATGCAGACCAAAGAGCTAAGAAAGAAGGTGGACAGTAGGTATTTTAAGCCCTCAGTATTCCTTATTCATCTAATTTTAAGGCCTCTTCCTCCTTTTCTTTCTTCTTCAGTTATATTAGTACTACTTCCCATTTTTTCTTTAAGCAGTGAAAGGTTTATATCATATTTTTTAAATGGCTCACTTTGGAAATTGGAAGCTTCTGTGTAGGGCAGGTTGGGAGCTTTCTAAATCTGCTCCCTGCTCAGAAAGTTCAAAGCTATATCTTCAGCACCTTTTGAGTTACAAATCCCTCAGATTCCAAGTCAAAGTAATCAGTGCCTTCAGCTGAGGTATCAGCCTGGCCCCCATTAAAGGTAGAGGACTATGTTGGCTCGGCAAGGTCACAGAGCCAGAGCAAGAGCAATGCAGTGTTGATTTAGGTCTACAGGCTGGCCGTGGAGAGATGCTTAGGGCCCCGGAGAGGCCATATCTGTGGAGGCGGCACGGAGGAAGCAAGAACCCATCCTGGGGAGGGGTCCTCGTGTGCAGTCGTTTCACAGCAAATTGTCGAAAGGAAATGGCATAGTTGGATTTACGTTACAGAAGGACATGCTGGGGCCTGTTGAGGAGCGGTAGGAGCAGAGACTGGTCAACCAACGAGGACATTTTATAGAAACTCACCCAGGAGATGATGAGAGTCTGACTCAGGCAGTAAAGGGATGCAGAAATGTGTATGAGGCTAAATCGTCAGGGTCTGATGATTGACCAAATGGGAGGAGTAGAGGTGAGTTCAGTTCTATACCAAAGTCTCTCTCCCCTACTGCAGTAGCTTGAATAAAATCTCACTTGCCATTTTTAATAAGTGTCCGGTGAACATTTTTTTCTGTTAAACCAAAGACAAGCTACCCAAATATGAAGTGGGTGAGGAGTGAGAAGACAGAATGTAGGACTAGAGCCTCAGAGGTCGGGCCCACAGTTCAATGAGGGCAGTCAGAGGACTCTCCATGCAGGAGAGCTAAATGCTTGGGAGGTGTCTTGGGGGCCAGAAGAAATAGCCAGATAAACATAGGAGAAGCCAGGTCTTCTGCCTTCAAATCCAGTATAGCTAAGCTTGCTTGTGATTGCACAGAGTGTGGTGTGGATGCATACAAATGTGGAAACGTACACACGTGGGCGCACACACAAGCAAACTAGGCAGCCGCCTGTGCAGTACAGTGTTAAATGGGGGTGGAGAGGGTCGAAAGCTCTTCCCTTTTCCCAGAAAGGCCACCTTCTCAGTTCTGTTCTGACACATAAAATTCTTTTATTAGAAAAAAATATGTTTTATTATGTAATTAGAATTAAGGCTGATTTGATCAGACTGGGAGAGGTATATATCTACAAATTCACATTTTTTACAGTGTCAATAATCGTTGTTGGATCCTTTTCTAATGGCCGGTTTTGATTGGGAAAGAACATGGAAACAGAAGAAACGACAATTTACCTTTCACTTTGAGAGGGTGAAAGGGCACAGATTTATAAGATGAGGGCACCAAATGTTAAACACTGCCAAGTTTGCCAATAATAGAGTTTAGTTGAGGTTCTTGTACGGAAAAGAAACTACCCTAATAAACTGAAACAAAGAAATGGAATTTATTGAAGGAATAAGGCATCTCACAGAATACAAAGACTTGCTGACCTCTAGGACCCTGGAAAGACTCCAGGATCCCAAGGTTTGTGATTGGCCCCCAGACCTCAACCACTAGTAGGATTGTCTCACCATCATCCGTCCCTCCAGTCCAAATGCATATTCCCCAAATAAAAAATCAAGCCTGTTTGGGACAAGATTCTATGCCTGAATCAACCAGCTGCAACTGGGATGGGGTCATGTGCAGACGGAGGGCTCCTGGGGGCTCCCTCTGTGAGAAGGGCAGTGTGATCAGATTCAGGGAAGGTGCGGTGTACCTGGGCTCCCTCCATACATTACTTCCCAGCCATGTGGCTCTTCACCCTTTATAAAGCCCAAGCACTTCCCCACGACTATTCTCATCCTCACAATTATCACATATGTAGGCTAAGCAGGGACTCTTTCAGATGCAATGATGCCTTCCTTCAGGTGAGGAAGATGAGGCTTACAAAGCTTAGTGGACTTACCCAAGGTCACAGATAGACTAAGTAGAGGAGGCAGGACTTAAACCTATGTCTCCTGTGCTGCAAAACCAAGTATGTGAGTGTGGGTGTGGGAGACACAAATGACTACCTGGGTAGAAATGCATGAATAATAGGTAAGGGGGTGTCTGGATCAGAACAACCAGAACTGAAGGAATGTGGTCACTTGCACTCTGAAACTAAGCTATTGACAAGGGGGCAAGAAAAAGGGGAGGAGGGACCAGAATACAGGTGGAGGAAAGAGAAAAGCAAGAAATAGACTCAGATCAAGAGGAAGACTTCTGGAATCCGCACATAAAACATATCTATAATGTATCAATGGCAGAGGCTATTCATTGTCCCCCCCCCACCAATGGCTAATCTTCCCTTACAATATAGTAAAAACATTCTTAGTAGAATGAATGGCTGCCCAGCTAAGGGTTACATTTCCAATCTCCCTTCCAAGTAGTGGCCACATGGTTCTGGCTTTTGGGGTGTGAGCAAAAGTGACATGTACAGATTCCTTGTCATGCTCTTAAAGGGCATGTCTTTTACCTCTTCCTCCTTTCTACACTCTGGAATACAGAGTTAATGGCAGGAGGTAAAGCAGCCATATTGGACCATGAGGTACAAGCCAAGTATGAGGATGGCAGAGACACACAATGGATAAAGCCTGGGTTCCTGATGATTAAGCCACCATACTAATCACTGCCAACCCAGAATTATTTTCAATTCCAAGAAATAATTTTATTATGGTTATATTGAAGAAATAATATAATGCCATGCATCATGCAGTATTATAGTAGGCACTGGTAAATGCTAAATATTTACATGATTGATATGCAGGCTAAAAAAAAAAGTTGGTGTATTTGGCTAGGGAATTAGTGGTAAGTTCTATGTCTTCTTCTTTATCTACTTTAAGATTTAAAATGATTATATATCAATAGTGAAATTATTAATAAACTATATTCCATCAATTGAAATTTTTTGAATGCTTACAACTCTTAATACAATTATTCCTCTTCAAGGAATTTTTTTTTTCTCATAGGGAAACTTTTTACCAGAAATTTCTATCAAAAACACAATGATGGCAATTATATACTTTTGGCTCTTGTGTGAGATTTTTCATAGACTAAATTCCTTTAAAATACAAATTTTGGGGCTTCCCTGGTGGCGCAGTGGTTGAGAGTCTGCCTGCCAATGCAGGGGACACGGGTTCGGGCCCTGGTCTGGGAAGATCCCACATGCCGCGGAGCAACTAGGCTCGTGAGCCACAATAACTGAGCCTGCGCGTCTGGAGCTTGTGCTCCGTAACAAGAGAGGCCGCGATAGTGGGAGGCCTGCGCACAGTGATGAAGAGTGGCCCCCGCTTGCCGCAACTAGAGAAAGCCCTCGCACAGAAACGAAGACCCAACACAGCCAAAAATAAATAAATAAATTAATTTAAAAAAAAATACAAATTTTAAATCACTGGTTATGAACATTAAATATTTTAAACGTTTTACTATGGAAAATTTCAAATATATACATGATTAGAGAAAGCAATACAATGAACCCTTATATACGTATCACACATCTTCAGCTACTAACTCCTGACCAATTTTGTTTCATCTGTATGGCCTCATCCACTTCCAATCCTCCCCAAGTGGATTATTTTGAGGCAAAGCACAGACATCACATCATTTCATCCATAAATATTTTAGCATATATCTCAGGATAAGGATTCTTTTTTAAAAACGTGATCATCATACCATTCTTTGTTATTATTATTAAACATACAGTGTTTAATTTCCCCAATTATCTCATAAACTTTTTTGCAGGATCCAAATAAATTCCATACATTGCAATCAGTTGATACGTCTCTGTTAGTGTATAGGTTACTTGGACTTTTATGGAAAAGACCAACGATCTTCTGGCTTGTTTAAGCCACTGTCACTTGGAGTCTCTCTGTCATGACAAGGACATCCGAACACCCCATCTCTCCACTAGACCTGCAGGGGCCTCGGCCTAGAACCACTGCAGGCTCCGGTCTTCAGGGCAGGCACGTGGCTCACTACCCTGGTTCCCAGGCCTGGACCGACCCAGACAAGGGCAGGGCCAGAATCCAGCACCCAATCCTGTCTTGGGCTGAGATATTTCTAGTCCTTATCAGGCCACCCATCAGCCATGGCAATAATCAGGACTTGTTGGAAGCACCAGATTTTCTCCAGAAGCAGCCCAGGTCTGTTTCACGTAAAGTCTGAATTTCTTTCCCACGTTGAGAAGGCGCTATACTGAGAATTGGTTAGTTTGTAAATTGACTAAGAGACCACCTAGGTCAGGGGTCAGTGAACTTTTTCCATAAAGGGCCAAATCGTAATTATTTTAGGCTTGGCAGGCCATACGATCTCTGTTGCAACTACTCAACTCTGCTGTTGAGTCTGAAAGCAGCCATAGACAGCATGTAAACAAGTGAGTGTGGCTGTGTTCCAATAAAACTTTATTTATGGACACAAACCGGGATTTCATATAATTTTCATAAATATTATAATATACATTATTACAAATTATAATTATGTATTGTTAAATTATACTATGAAATAGTAAAATATTTTATGTCATGAAATAGTATTCTTTTGTTTTTAACCATTTAAAAACGTAAAATCCATTCTTAGCTTGCTGGCTGCACATAAACAGATGGCAGACCAGGCTTGTTGGTCTGTGGGCTGTCATTTGTTAAGCCCTGATGTAGCCAAACCTTCTCATCTCTTTTACTGAGAATTAAACTGAGGACCAGAGAGGTGAATTAATTCACCCAAAGTCACACAGCAAGTTGATGACAGAGGCCAATCTGAACCGCAAATGTACCAAAGAGTAGAATACTCTAATGTGCAAGAACAGTGTACTCAGGAACCATTTGAAAGGCCAAAGACAGAGAACCAGAGCTTATATTCAATGCCATATGGATACATAATGACAATAGACAGCTTGACTGCAGTGCCCGTTTCCTAGTAACCACAGTCTCTCTGATGAAAGATTGTTCCCTCTTGTTATTTATAACTTATTTCCCAATTGGGAGGGTGAGTGATTGGTTTATATTTAGTTACAAGAGCCAGGGAAATCCTGATCTACCATCTTAGGATAGACACAAACCTTATAGCCACAGCTGCCAGGAGATGGGAGAAAGCAAAGAAAGCTGCAATGTACAGTGTTGTCCCTGTTACCAACAACAAGGGTCACATATAGCAATTACTGACTGCCTGACACAAATAACAGATGGTGTGAGGGGAGACGGGAGGAAAGGGATGCATTCCTATTTATGCTCTACGGAAGCAGTCATTATGAAAAACCTCTCTGCACCTTGTTCATTACTGGGAGCATCTGTTAATTTTGTCTGCCTTTTGACTTTGTTAGCATAACTTTGCTTCTGGCTCCTAGAATTATTATTCATTCCTGAGAATGAATTCTGCTGTCTCTAGAAGGGGCTTTCTTGGTTCCATTGAAAATTAGATGATCTAAAGTCCAGGAAGAGAGCCCAAAGCATTAAAAACCATGAACAGCCTATAAAAAGAAAAGAGTTCATGGGCCTGAGTCAAGAGATTCCAGGTGGAGTTGGGTAGAATTGACAAATTAAGCCAAAATCAGAGAAGGTATGCACTGAAGGGGTTATCTGGAGATTAGCTAGTGTTGTCCAACCCCTTATTTACTTCTACAGGCTCAGAGAGGGCAAGTGACTTTCATAAGATCACACAGCAGCTTAAGTGCATTCATATCTCTTTACTTGCTGCCCTGTGACCTTTCTGTTGCCTGAGCAGCTGCTAAAACAAGGCAGAAAATATCTCAAAGCAGGCAGATGTGAAGCGCCAACATGATGAATAGATACAGAGCCTTCACTTCCTTCCATGCACAAATGTAAAGAGACAATTATGTGTCATTACACAATATAGGAAAGTAGTCAAAAAGCAACATTTGTTAAAAGAGTAAGGAAGACAAGCCCTAAAACAATAACCCATCCCCATTTGTGTGGTGCTTTTTAGTTAACAGAGACCTTGCAACGCCCTGAGTTGTTTTGTAACAACTCGAAGAGGTTGACAGTGCAGGAAATGTCCCTATTTTGAAGAGAAACTGCTAAAAGTCATAAACACCTGCTATGTTCCACTGTTCTGAATGCTTCTTAGGTATTAATTAATAAATCCTCATAGTGATCCAATGATGTGGTTAAAATTATTATCCCCATTTTTCAAGGGTAGAAACTAAAGCGCAGAAAAGTGAAATGATTGGTCCAAGATCACTGCCAGTATCTAGATATGGTGGACACACCCTAGGTTGACCCCCCAACTAGTCATTGTTCTGTGTCATAACCTCCCCTTGAGTGTTGGCAGGACTTGTGACTTGCTTATTATCAACAGAATCTGGGATAAAGAAGGATATTACACAATGATAAAGGGGTCAATTCGCCAAGAACACAGAGTAATTCTTAAAATGTATGTGCCTACCAACAGAGCATCAAACTTCATGAGGCAAAAACTGATAGAACTGCAAGGAGAAAATAGATGAATCCACTATCATAGTGAGAGACTTCAACACCCTCTCCCAGAAATGGGTGGATCCAGCAGGTGGAAAAATCAGTAAGGACATAGTTCAATTCAACAATGCCATCAATTGACTGGATATAATTAACATATAGAATATTTCATCCAACTAGTAGCATAATATATATTCTTCTCAAGCTCACATGGAACATTCACCAAGATAGACCACATTCTGGGCCATAAAACACACCTAACGTACTATAAGATGTTAGGTTGGTGCCCACATCCTGGGCCATGAAACACATCTACCCAGTTCACTAGTTGAACTCTTAGAGTTGTTACAAAACCTAACAAATTTAAAAGAATAGAAATTATGCAATGTCTATTCTTAGACTACAATGGAATTAAACTAGGAATCAATAATAGAAAGATAAAGGGGAAATCCCCAAATATGTGGAGATTAAACAACACACTTCTAAATAGCACATGCGTCGAAGAAGAAATCTCAAGATAAAAGTTAAAATATTTTAAACTAAAAGAAAATAAATCACAACTTATCAAAATTTGTGGAATGCAGCAAAAGCAGTTTTTAGAGGGAAATTTATAGCATTGAATGCATATATTAGTAAAGAAGATCTAAAATCAATCATCTAAATTTCCACCTTAGGAAACTAGAAAAAGAAGAGTAAATTCAATCCAAAGTAAGGCAAAGAAAATAAATAATAAAAATTAGAGCATATATCAATAAAATTAAGAACAGGAAATCAATAGAGAAAATCTATGAAACCAAAAGCTGGTTCTATGAAAAGATCAATAAAATCAATATAGCTCTAGCCAGGCGAAGAAAAAAAGAGAGAGCATGACTAATATCAGAAATTAAAGAGGGGGAGAGACCTTCAAGATGGCAGACGAGTAAGACGTGGAGATCACCTTCCTCCCCACAAATACATCAAAAATACATCTGCATGTGGAACAACTCCTACAGAACACCTACTGAACGCTGGCAGAAGACCTCAGACTTCCCAAAAGGCAAGAAACTCCCCACGTACCTGGGTAGGGCAAAAGAAAAAAGAAAAAACAGAGACAAAAAACAGGGAAGGGACCTGCACCTCTGGGAGGGAGCTGTGAAGGAGGAAAAGTTTCCACACACTAGGAAGCCAGGGGGAGACAGGGGGGTGACGGGGGTGGGGGGAGTTTTGAAGCCACAGAGGAGAGCGCAGCAACAGGGATGCAGAGGGCAAAGCGGAGAGATTCCTGCACAGAGGATCGGTGCCAGCCAGCACTCACCAGCCCGAGAGGCTTGTCTGCGCACCCGCCAGGGCAGATGGGGGCTGAGAGCTGAGGCTTGGGCTTCGGAGGTCAGATCCCAGGGAGAGGACTGGGGTTGGCTGCATGAACACAGCCTGAAGGGGGCTAGTGCACCACAGCTAAGTGGGAGGGAGTCCGAGAAAAAGTCTGGAACTGCCTAAGAGGCAAGAGACCATTGTTTCGGGGTACACAAGGAGAGGGGATTCAGAGCACCACCTAAATGAGCTCCAGAGACGGGCACAAGCCGTGGCTATCGGCGCGGACCCCAGAGACGGGCATGAGATGCTAAGGCTGCTGCTGCAGCCACCAAGAAGCCTGTGTGCAAGCACAGGTCACTATCCATAACTCCCCTCCCGGGAGCCTGTGTAGCCCGCCACTGCCAGGGTCCCGTGATCCAGGGAAAACTTCCCCAGGAGAACACATGGCGTGCCTCAGGCTGGTGCAATGTCACGCCAGCCTCTGCCACAACAGGCTTGCCCCGCATTCCATACCCCTCCCTCCCAGGGCCTGAGTGAACCAGAGCCCCCGAATCAGCTGCTCCTTTAACCCCTTCCTGTCTGGGCGGGGAACAGATGTCCTCAGGCGACCTACACGCAGAGGCGGGGCCAAATCCAAAGGTGAACCACAGGAGCTGTGCAAACAAAGAAGAGAAAGGGAAATCTCTCCCAGCAGCCTCAGGAGCAGCGCATTAAATCTCCACAATCAACTTGATGTACCTGCATCTGTGGAATACCTGAATAGACAACGAATCATCCCAAAACTGAGGTGGTGGACTTTGGGAGCAACGATATATATATTTTCTTACTTTTTCTCTTGTTGTGAGTATGTATGTGTATGCTTCTTTGTGTGATTTTGTCTGTTTAGCTTTGCTTTTAACATTTGTCCTAGGGTTCTGTCTGTCCGTTTTTTTTCATGGTTTTTGTTTTGTTTTGTTTTTGTATAGATTTTAGTGCTTGTTATCATTGGTGGATTTGTTTTTTGGCTTGGTTACTCTCTTCTTTCTTTCCTTCTTTCTTTTTTTATTACTTTTTAATTTTTTTTAATTTTTAATATTTTTTTAACAACTTTATTTTATTTTATTTATTAATTTATTTTCTTTCTTTCTTTCTCTTTTTCTTCCTTTTCTTCTGAGTCATGTGGCTGACAGGGTCTTGGTGCTCTAGCCGGGTGTCAGGCCTGTGCCTCTGAGTTGGGAGAGCCGAGATCAGGACATTGGACCACCAGAGACCTCCCAGCTTCCACATAATATCAAAAGGCAAAAGCTCTCCCAGAGATCTCCATCTCAATGCTAATACCCAGCTCCACTCAACGACCAGAAAGCTACAGTGATGAATACCCTATGCCAAACAACCAGCAAGACAGGAACACAACCCCACCCATTAGTAGAGAGCCTGCCACAAATAATAATAAGGTCACAGACGCCCCAGAACACACCACTGGATGCAGTCCAGCCCACCAGAAAGACAATATCCAGCTTCATCCACCAGAACACAGGAACCAGTCCCCTCCACCAGGAAGCCTACACAACACAATGAACCAACCTTAGCCACTGGGGGCAGACACCACAAACAACGGGAACTACGAACCTGCAGCCTGCAAAAAGGAGACCCCAAACACAGTAAGTTAAGCAAAATGAGAAGACAGAGAAACACACAGCAGGTGAGGAAGCAAGGTAAAAACTCACCAGACCAAAAAAATGAAGAGGAAATAGGCAGTCTACCTGGAAAAGAATTCAGAGTAATAATAGTAAAGATGATCCAAAATCTTGGAAATAGAATGGGGAAAATACAAGAAACGTTTAACAAGGACCTAGAAGACCTAAAGAGCAAACAAACAGAGATGAACAACACAATAAATGAAATTAAAAATTCTCTAGAAGAAATCAATAGCAAAATAACTGAGGCAGAAGAACAGATAAGTGACCTGGAAGATAAAATCGTGGAAATAACTACCACAGAGCAGAATAAAGAAAAAAGAATGAAAACAATTGAGGACAGTCTCAGAGACCTCTGGGACAACATTAAACACACCAACATTCGAATTATAGGGGTCCAAAAGAAGAAGAGAAAAATAAAGGGACTGAGAAAATATTTGAAGAGATTATAGTTGAAAACTTCCCTAATAGGGGAAAGGAAATAGTCAGTCAAGTCCAGGAAGCAGAGAGACTCCCATACAGGATAAATCCAAGGAGAAACATGCCAAGACACATATTAATCAAACTATCAAAAATTAAATACAAAGAAAAAATATTAAAAGCAGCAAGGGAAAAGCAACAAATAAAATACAAGGGAATCCCCATAAGGTTAAGAGCTGATCTTTCAGCAGAAACTCTGCAAGGCAGAAGGGAGTGGCAGGACATATTTAAAGTGATGAAAGAGAAAAACCCAAAACCAAGATTACTCTACCCAGCAAGGATCTCATTCAGATTCGACGGAGAAATTAAAAGCTTTACAGACAAGTAAAAGCTAAGAGAGTTCAGCACCGCCAAACCAGCTTTACAACAAATGCTAAAGGAACTTCTCTAGGCAGGAAACACAAGAGAAGGAAAAGACCTACAATAACAAACCCAAAACAATTGAGAAAATGGTAATAGGAACATACATATTGAAAATTACCTTAAATGTAAATGGATTAAATGCTCCAACCAAAAGACATAGACTGGCTGAATGGATACAAAAACAAGACCCATATATACGCTGTCTACAAGAGACCCACTTCAGACCTAAGCACCCATACAGACTGAGTGTGAGGGGATGGAAAAAGATATTTCATACAAATGGAAATCAAAAGAAAGCTGGAGTAGCAATTCTCATATCAGACAAAATAGACTTTAAAATAAAGACTATTTCAAGAGACAAAGAAGGACACTACATAATGATCAAGGGATCAATCCAAGAAGAATATATAACAATTATAAATATTTATGCACCCAACATAGGAACACCTCAATACATGAGGCAAATGCTAACAGCCATAAAAGGGGAAATAGACAGTAACACAATAACAGTAGGGGACTTTAACACCCCACTTTCACCAATGGACAGATCAACCAAAATGAAAATAAATAAGGAAACACAGCTTTAAATGATACATTAAACAAGATGCACTTAACTGATATATACAGGACATTCCATCCAAAAACAACAGAATACACTTTCTTCTCAAGTGCTCATGGAACTTTCTCCAGGATAGATCATATCTTGGGTCACAAATCAAGCCTTGGTAAATTTAAGAAAATTGAAATCATATCAAGTATCTTTTCTGACCACAATGCTATGAGACTAGATATCAATTACAGGAAAAAATCTGTAAGAAATACAAACACATGGAGGCGAAAGAATACACTACTAAATAACCAAGAGATCACTGAAGAAATCAAAGAGGAAATCAACATATACATAGAAACGAATGACAGTGAAAACACGATGACAAAAAAGTTATGGAATGCAGCAAAAGCAGTTCTAAGAGGGAAGTTTATAGTAATACAATCCTACCTCAGGAAACAAGAAACATCTCAAATAAACAATCTAACCTTACACCTAAAGCAATTAAAGAAAGAAAAACAAAACAACCCCAAAGTTAGCAGGAGGAAAGAAATGATAAAGATCAGATCAGAAATAAATGAAAAAGAAATGAAGGAAACAATAGCAAAGCTCAATAAAACTAAAAGCTCGTTCTTTGAGAAGATAAACAAAATTGAAAATCATTAGCCAGACTCATCAAGAAAAAAAGGGAGAAGACTCAAATCAATAGAATTAGAAATTAAAAAGGAGAAGTAACAACTGACACTGCAGAAATACAAAGGATCATGAGAGATTACTACAAGCAAGTATATGCTAATAAAATGGACAATCTGGAAGAAATGGACAAATTTTTAGAAAAGCACAACTTTCCAAGACTGAACCAGGAAGAAATAAAATATAAACAGACCATTCACAAGCACTGAAATTGAGACTGTGATTAAAAATCTTCCAACAAACAAAAGCCCAGGACCAGATGGCTTCACAGGTGAATTCTATCAATCATTTAGAGAAGAGCTAACACCTATCCTTCTCAAACTCTTTCAAAATATAGCAGAGGGCGGAACACTCCCAAACTCATTCTATGAGGCCACCATCACCCTGATATCAAAACCAGACAAAGATGTCACAAAGAAAGAAAACTACAGGCCAATATCACTGATCAACATAGATGCAAAAATCCTCAACAAAATACTAGCAAACAGAATCCAACAGCACATTAAAAGAATCATACACCACGATCAAGTGGGGTTTATCCCAGGAATGCAAGGATTCTTCAATATACGCAAATCAATCAATGTGATACACCATGTTAACAAACTGAAGGAGGAAAAACCATATGATCTTCTCAGTAGATGCAGAAAAAGCTTTTGACAAAATTCAACACCCATTTATGATAAAAACCCTCCAGAAAGTAGGCATAGAGGGACTTACTTCAACATAATAAAGGCCATATATGACAAACCCAGAGCCAACATCGTTCTCAATGGTGAAAAACTGAAACCATTTCCTCTAAGAGCAGGAACAAGACAATGTTGTCCACTCGCTCCACTATTATTCAACATAGTTTTGGAAGTTTTAGCCACAGCAATCAGAGAAAAAAAAGAAATAAAAGGAATCCAAATCGGAAAAGGAGAAGTAAAGCTGTCACTGTTTGCAGATGACATGATACTATACATAGAGAATCCTAAAGATGGTACCAGAAAACTACTAGAGCTAATCAATGAATTTGGTAAAGTAGCAGGATACAAAATTAATGCACAGAAATCTCTTGCATTCCTATACACTAATGATGAAAAATCTGAAAGAGAAATTAAGGAAAGAATACCATACCATTGCAACAAAAAGAATAAAATATCTAGGAATAAACCTACCTAAGGAGATAAAAGACCTGTATGCAGAAAACTATAAGACACTGATGAAAGAAATTAAAGATGATTCAAACAGATGGAGAGACATACCATGTTCTTGGATAGGAAGAATCAACATTGTGAAAATGACTATAGTACCCAAAGCAATCTACAGATTCAGTGCAATCCCTATCAAACCATCAAAGGCATTTTTCACAGAGCTAGAACAAAAAATTTCACAATTTGTATGGAAACACAAAAGACCCTGAATAGCCAAAGCAATCTTGAGAAAGAAAAATGGAACTGGAAGAATCAGGCTCCCAGACCTCAGACTATACTACAAAGCTATAGTCTGTAGTATAGTAATCAAGACAATATGGTACTGGCACAAAAACAAATATAGATGAATGGAACGGGTAGAAAGCCCAGAGATAAACCCACACACATATGGTCACCTTATTTTTGATAAAGGAGGCAAGAATATACGATGGAGAAAAGACAGCCTCTTCAATAAGTGGTGCTGGGAAAACTGAACAGCTATATGTAAAAGAATGAAATTAGAACACTCCCTAACACCATACACAAAAATAAACTCAAAATGGATTAGAGACCTAAATGTAAGACCAGACACTAGAAAACACTTAGAGAAAAACATAGGCAGAACACTCTATGACATAAATCACAGCAAGATCCTTTTTGACGCACCTCCTAGAGAAATGGAAATAAAAACAAAAATAAACTAATGGGACCTAATGAAACTTAAAAGCTTTTGCACAGCAAAGGAAACCAAAAACAAGATGAAAAGACAACCCTCAGAATGGGAGAAAATATTTGCAAATGAAGCAACTGACAAAGGATTAATCTCCAAAACATACAAGCAACTCATGCAGCTCAATATCAAAAAAACAAACAACCCAATCCAAAAGTGGGCAGAAGACCTAAACAGACATTTCTCCAAAGAAAATATACAGATTGCCAACAAACACATGAAAAGATGCTCCACATCACTAATCATTAGAGAAATGCAAATCAAAACTACAATGAGGTATCACCTCACACCAGTCAGAATGGCCATCATCAAAAAATCTACAAATAATAAATGCTGGAGAGGGTGTGGAGAAAAGGGAACCCTCTTGCACTGTTGGTGGGAATGTAAATTGATACAGCTACTATGGAGAACAGTATGGAGGTTCCTTAAAAAATTAAAAATAGAACTACCATATGACCCAGCAATCCCACTACTGGGCATATACCCTGAGAAAACCATAATTCAAAAACAGTCATCTACCACAATGTTCATTGCAGTTCTATTCACAATAGCCAGGACATGGAAGCAACCTAAATGTCCATCGACAGATGAATGGATAAAGAAGATGTGGCACATATATGCAATGGAATATTACTCAGCCATAAAAAGAAAAGAAATTGAGTTATTTGTAGTAAGGTGGTTGGATCTAGAGTCTGTCATACAGAGTGAAGTAAGTCAGAAAGAGAAAAACAAATACCGTATGCTAACACATATATATGGAATCTAAAAAATAAATAAATAAATAAATAGGTTCTGAAGAACCTAGGGGCAGGACAGGAATAAAGATGCAGACGTAGAGAATGGACTCGAGGACATGAGGAGGGGGAAGGGTAAGCTGGGACGAAGTGATAGAGTGGCATGGATATATATACACTATGAAATGTGAAGTAGATAGCTAGTGGGAAGCAGCTGCATAGAACAGGGAGATCAGCTTGGTGCTTTGTGACCACCTAGAGGGGTGGGATAGACAGGGTGTGAGGGAGAAGCAAGAGGGAGGAAATATGGGGATATATGTATATGTATAGCTGATTCACTTTGTTACAAAGCAGAAACTAACGCACCATTGTAAAGCAATTATACTCCAATAAAGATGTTAAATAAAAGAAAAGAAGTGAGTAGATAATGTATAATAGCTAAGGGCTTTTAAAATTCTGCTTGGTTACTTTTTACGTATGATGATATAAGCCATATATAATAATTAACATAAATCAAAATTAAAAAAAAAAAGAAATTAAAGAGGGGACATCACTACAGATCTCATGGACATTAAAAGGATAATAAAGGAATACTATAAACAACTCTATGCTCACAAATTTGATAACTTAAATAAAATTGACCAATTCCTTGAAAGACACAACTCACACAAGAAAGAGACCATCTGAAAAAGCCAACAGACTATGGCAAAGGTGGTGGGCTATCACTCCCATCATTATGTTACCTCATATGGCAAAGGTGAAGGAATTTTGCAGATGTAATTAAGGTCCCTAATCAGTTTGACTTCCAATTAATCAAAAGGGAGATATTTCTGGGTGGACCTGGTCTAATCAAGTGAGTCCTTTATAAGAGAGCTTAGGCTTTTCCCAAGATCAGAGACTTGAAGCAGCAGAGCCTCCCTTTTTCCTGCTGGTCTTGAAGAAATAAGTTCTATAGTCACAAGGAAATGAGTTCTGCCAACAACTATGTGAGCTTAGAAGAGGACTCTGAGTCTAGATGAGAACTGAAGGCCTGGCGAACACCTTAATTGCAGCCTTGTGAGACCTTGAGCAGAGGATTCTAAACCATGTCTGGACTCCTGAGCGGGGGAAACTGTGACATAGTAAATAGGTATTGTTTTAAGCTGCTGAGTTTGTGGTAATTTCTTGTGCAGCAATAGATAACTAATATAGCAGAGGAGCAAAGATTCCCACCCAATCTGACTCCAGGACATGTGCTTTAAATGCTGGTTCTCAGATTCTTTCTGACACCAGATGAGAGATTGTTTTTTTTCCCCAAACCAACTAATTCGCTATTTCTCCAACACCACCTAGGTGTTCTACAATTGAAATTCCAAAGGTTTGACAGGAACTGGGGACAAAGACCAAATATGTATATCCCATTATACCACATTGGTCTTTAAGACCTTTTGGAGGAGGAATGTGGCCCATACCAGTGACTAAGTGACCAACCAATGACCTCTTGGCCATTGAGGGACAAATGCCCCAGTCTTCATACTTTAGGACTTTCTGACTTCTAGCTCTATCCCGAGCCTGTGCTATCACCCCTAGAATGCGTAAAGGCAGGGAAAAGTAAAACTTTGAAAGGAGAATTTTTAATATATAAGAGGCAAGAAAACATTGGCTAAAGGTTAGGAGTTTTCGCATAGGTCATATTCATTATGATTCTGTGAGGTAAGTCAAAGGAGATACGGAAAGTGAAGCTCAGAGAAACTAAATAACTTCTCCAAGGTTACGGTCATGGGAGAGGCCCTGGGATTTGACCCTGGGCCTGACACCCTCTTTCTCTTCCTTACCACACCACCAAAGAACAAAAGGGGAATATATCAACTATCTTCTAGTTTCCAGTGGATTGGCAGAATTCTTTAAGGAAGGACTATAATCAGGAAATTTCCATCTCCACAGAAAGAAGAACTAAAGAAAATGAATGATAATTAAACCATAAAGGATTTAACTTAATCCTAAGGAAGAGCTTTCCAGGAGTAAGGTTAATTAAACACTAACAAGATTTTATTTAAGAAAAAAAATCGAAAGGCTCTAAAATTCTGCTTCCAGATTTCTGTTTATAAAGTCTCAGGTAAAAACAGCAAGAAGAAAGGTTGGGGATAATTTTTCAAGCCGGTCAAAATGCTTGCAAGCCCAAGGTCTTCAAATTTGACCATAAGGAGGAACTGAGTAAATACTGTAAAGATCAGTCATAGTTTTCTGGGAACCTATAGCAAATGTTAATAACATTAAATGTTTACATGTTAATTTCCAAGTTTGAAATAAAAACTAGCTTTTCTCATGAAATCATTGGTATTATTTTTCAAAATTATCAAGAAAGAAAGCAAATGGATTCAGGCACAGGTTTCTGCACTTACATAGTGTATTTCCTTTACAGGTGAAGGATTTCAGACCCTGCACCATCCCCCTGCCCCACTGCAGGGCTGCAAAACTTCCCTCCTACCCCATGGCCCCTGCTTTGTACTCTTTCCTTTTGCTGTGCAGATCCATTGCTGCATGAGACCCTGTATTCAGGCCCAATCCTTTGATGCATCATGGGCAGTGTTGGGACAGGAGATTTAGGTGACTTCATGTGCCATGGGGTGGGGGCAAAGGTATTAAAAAGTGAGGGGGATAACCCCAAATTCTACATATTTGTGTACACCTTTCCTGCCCTATCTCTCCAGATCTGGCTCGAGATCCCCCAATCCCATCTTTTCTTTCCACCCTACTTCTACGCCCAGCTCCACCCTAAGTCTTTTGACAAAATGCCCAAGAGAGCGGTGTCTTCCTCTGGACGTAGCTGAGTCACATTCTTAACTCCTGGTGTAGTCCAGAGGCCAGCCCTTTCCATTTATAGAACTCTTATCAACATCTAACTGAAAAGAAAAAGAAAGGAAGGGTAGTAAAGACAGCACTTTCTTGATTGAAAAGAATGGGACCATGAATTCCAACTTAGAAATAAAAGGAACAAAAGGGGCTGGGCAAGGAATGCTCACAAACAATAACAAAATTTGGCAGTAGCAAAACTCTTTAAAATAACCATATCATTTGGTTCAGGGATTCTATTTTTAAGGATTAAACAATGGAAAGATAAATAAGATCTACATTAAGTAGAGTGATATACCGTTTTCATCGATTAGAAGTCTCAACATGGTAAAGATATGGAACTATCCCCATTTCACAGATGAATAAACTGGGCACAGAGAGGTTAAATAACTTGCCCAAGGCCACACAGCTAGCAAGTGGTGAAACCATGATTCAAAACTAAGCAGCTGGGGCCCAGAGGCCATGCCCTTTACCACTCTGCTCTCCTACCTGCCCCCTGTGCTCCCACAGCCCCAAGCCACTGTTCTCACAGCATTTTCCCCTCCCTGTGTGCCTGTTTCTTCTGCTAGAAAGAGCAAGAACCACATCTTACCTTGGCATCTCCGAGTGCCTGGCACACAGGAAGTACTCAAAATATTTTATTGAACCCAACAGAATGGTGCATTAGTAAGTTGTCTAGTCAATGGGGCTTATGCTTCTACCTTTATAGAATTCTCTGTAAACCAGGACACAGACATAGTTCCAAATATACAGACTTAATAATGATTCTTAAGAAAAATAGTTTTCTCAGCTACTCTTCTTTCTTGGTTTAGGGTTGTTAAATTATTTAAATGGTAGATCCAGAATTAATTTTTTAATATGACTTTCTAAATTGGAAATTCCAAGACATTTCTCACCTTTATATTATTTGAGAGCAAGGATCAAGTATTTTCATTGTTTTTCTACAGCGGGGGTTAGGGGGTGCCCAATAAATATTAAATACTGATGCCACCATTAAAACTATAAAATTATAAAGAGGAAAGCAGAGTAAAGCTTTTTTTAAAGGAGGATGTATGGTTAGAGGAGGGAAATAAGGAAGGATTTCTTTATGCCTCTTATGTTTACAATAAAAATACTGAACCTGGTGGAAGTTTATGAGACCTGTGAATATGAAATGGTTAAGCAATCACTAAAAGTTAGTTTAAGAAACTGGAGTAGAGCATTCCCAAGCAAAACTGTGGACATTTAAATCTGCCTCTGATTGATGTGGTGACTTGCTGTGTTTCAATATATAACCAGTTCCCTCAGCCCTGACTACTCTAGTCATCACAGATCCACATAGCCTCTTTGCTTTGACCTCTTAGTATTCCCAGAATTTCACAAAACTCATGATCATATATGTCATAGAGAAAGTGACCTCCTGCTGAAGAGGTCCAATTTAGGTCAGAAAAGACAGGAACCCTTTTCTGGTAACCATTATTTGTTTTGATAAAACCATTGTATTTCTCAGGGTTTTCCAGAGAAACAGAACCAATAGGACATGTGGATCTCTCTCTCTCTCTCTCTCTCTCTCTCTCTCTCTATATATATATATATATATATATATATATATTTCCTTAAACTAATTGGCCACATAATTGTGGGGACTGGCAAGTCTGAAATATGCACAGCAGGCTGGCAGGCTGGGGGCCCAGGGAACACTTGATGTTGCAGGCTCAGGTCTAAAGGCTGTTTAGAGGCCAAATTCCTTCTTCCTCTGTGGACCCTGATCTTTTCTCTTAAGGCCTTCAACTGATTGGATAAGACTCACCCACATTACAAAGGATAATCTGCTTTACTCAAAATCACCAATTTAAATTTTTTTGGAATTTTTGAATTTTATTTAATTTATTTTTTATACAGCAGGTTCTTGTTAGTTATCCATTTTATACATATTAGTGTATATATGTCAATCCCAATCTCCCAATTCATCCCACCACAACCACCATCTCCCACCCCCACTTTCTCCCCTTGGTGTCCATACATTGTTCTCTACATCTGTGTCTCTATTTCTGCCCTGCAAACTGGTTCATCTGTACCATTTTTCTAGGTTCCACATTTATGCATTAATATACGATATTTGTTTTTCTCTTTCTGACTTACTTCACTCTGTATGACAGTCTCTAGATCCATCCACGTCTCTAAAATGACCCAATTTCTTTCCTTTTTATGGCTGAGTAATATTCCATTGTATATTCTTTATCCATTCATCTGTCACACTGGTCAGAATGGCCATCATCAAAAAATCTACAAACAATAAATGCTGGAGTGGGTGTGGAGAAAAGGGAACCCTCTTGCACTGCTGGTGGGAATGTAAATTGATACAGCCACTACGGAGAACAGTATGGAGGTTCCTTAAAAAACTAAAAATAGAACTACCATATGACCCAGCAATCCCACTACTGGGCATATACCCAGAGAAACCATAATTCTACCATTTAAATGTTAATCATATCTAAAAAATATCTTTACAGCAACATCTGGACTGGTATTTGACCAAAAACTCGGTACCATAGCCTAGCAAGTTGACACATAAAATTAACCGACACAACCATCAATATTCTTTTTTATGCCAGTTATTACAGCTACAATTCATTCAGCCAATAGGAAGATACATACTTTTAAATTTCTCCCCAAAACAAATCAAACCAGTCCCTCTTCAAATTGTGTAATATTTCTGTGGACTAAAATCTATATCAAATATCCTTTGGCCAGATTCTTCCTCGGCCTACGTATTACCTAATAGTAGTTGCTATCATTTTTCAGTATCAGCATGATGGCTTTTATCCTCTTTGACTACGTATTTCCAAGGAGGC
The DNA here is from genome assembly GCF_028023285.1 of Balaenoptera ricei. NCBI lineage: Eukaryota > Metazoa > Chordata > Mammalia > Artiodactyla > Balaenopteridae > Balaenoptera > Balaenoptera ricei. The sequence goes on from NC_082642.1 coordinate 7,391,816, forward strand.
ACCACAGAATAAGGAGCTATCACATTCCCCCAGCATGGTATCTCTCATCGATTAAATTATCCCAGTTGCTTTGATACAGGTAAGTAATTGCAGTCCCTTTGTTTATAAATCTGTGTCTTGGATTAAACATTCATGGCGCCCATACAGTGAAGAAAAACACAAAAGTATTCTACCTCTAATGAAAGTTGAATCATGATCTGATAGCAGGGGCTTACAAAACGCCCAAAGCTGCTGCAACTGGGTGGCGTGATCTCCTTGATGGTCAAAAAGTAGGGGTTGCACACACTTCACTTGGGCATCTATGCCAGCCATCTCACTTCACTGCCAGCCCTCTCTCTCCCACCTGAACAACTTCCTTCTTCTAATTCCTTACATTATCTAAACAGGTATGGAGCCCTCGGACCGGGAACAGAGCTCCCAAGAGCTGGATTTAGAGGAGATAACTAGGAAGATTTCATTTCTGGACAAGTGGAGGGAAATCTTTAGTTATCACCGGTAAGATGTTCTCATTTTCTCATTTCTCTAGAACCAGAGGGATTTTAGGTGTTTAAGTAATCAGCTTTTATGCTTGCCACGTGAGAAGTGTCCGTTACAGATTTACATTTTAAATGTTTCAGGTATAACTGTTTGCAGAAAGAGCCATCCCTAGCAAGGTTGAAGTTGAAGAGGTTTGAGGGTGTGAGGGTTCAACATAGTGAGTAATTTTCTTGATGTTTTCTCTCTTTCATTTATAGGTTGGGAACCAATAATACAACTTCTCAGGTAATTATTTTCCTCAAAGCTAGTGTGTTTTCCTCTAGCTGCTTCTTCAAAACAATCACATTAACAGCATAATCTGCATTTATTCTGTGCGCATAATGTCACTCAGGCACCCAGCATTTAATGTGTGAAAACACAAAACTAGAAACCTTGTTGAAGATCTTTTCTTGCGCTTTCTTTTTTCATAAAAATCTCTTCCTACTTTTTCTTTCTAATTGGGGTATAGTTGCTTTACAATGTTGTGTTAGTTTCTGCTGTACAATGAAGTGAATCAGCTATATGTATACATATGTCCCCTCCCTCTTGGACCTCCCTCCCGCCCTCCACCCCATCCCACCCATCTAGGTCACCACAGAGCACCGAGCTGAGCTCCTCTTCATCATTAAAAGCACCATGAGGTTATTATTTTAGAAAAAATAATATGAGAATCTAGAGTTCCTACACTTGTGAAATAACACTAGATTCTGACACCCAAGTGCTTCAGTGATCCTGAAGAAAAGTCGTTCTGAAAATAGTTACTGTCTTGATTCAGCTTCTGAAAAACTGTTTTCCTTACCATCTTCAAATAAGGAAAAGATGACTGAATTCAGGTGTTAAAATGTATTTTAAAATCTGTTATACAGTATAAGATGAAAGATGTTTTTCTCTCACGTCACCTGAAAAGGTTAGAAGGTAATGGACTTTGTGTTTCAGTTATTAATTCAATCACTGAACAAACACAGCATAAAATATTAAGGTGATTTTCTTGGCACTAATATATGATACAATCAAGCAACTGAATTATTAATATTTTAACTATTAACACTAAATCACCTTGCTCCAAGTAACCTGTGATCAAAAGCCTTGTTATTTGTGCTGAAACTCTCTTACCCAGTCTATTAGAATTGGGGAGATAATACTTCTATTTTAGTCCTGAAAGTATTAAATGGAGCTAGCTATCATTTGGGGGAATAGAATAGTCAAAAGATAAAACAATCTTTGCAAGGAAAAAAAAAATAAATGTCAAGTTATGCTTTACACGAGGTGGGGGAAACCCCCTGCCAAAAATGTAAAGATTTTCCATGTGATTTATGAAATGCATCTTATCCCACCAGTAGTCTTCGACTTGGATGCTGTGTTTCTGAGATAAGAAAGCATCTTAGCCTCTAGGAATCCAGAAAAACTAGGAAGGCAGTTTCCTTCATGTTTCAGCTACCAACTGGGCAAATTTGTTTCATGAAATTAGGATAGAAGTAAATTGGAAGAAGAATCATTGCTAACATATTTAAATGCTGTAAGAATCAGTTAAGAAAAGTAAAAATAGATTTTTTTCTTAAAGGTAGGGGGTGGATTTTTTTAAGGAAGAAAATTATTATATTCACTTGCTAAGCAACAGGAATCTGAGAGAATTAAAAGGAGGTAACCTGACTTTGTTTATTGGTCAGTTAACAACAAAATGACAAATACTTCATATAGACTGGAAGATTCACTCATTGTTTATAAAATGTTGCCTTCTCAAAACAAGAGACAGTGATATTTACATTCTTCTATAAACATAATTTCAAGTCAAGGTCTTGATAGCGTTAATTATGTTTCCATAGTTACACTTAACCTCTCCGAGTCACATAAAACTTAGGAGAAACCCTTTTGACACAGACACTGGGATTTTTCTGCCTCTTTTATTGCTATTTATGAAAATTTTCAGACATCTTTAAAAGGGAGACAACATTTTCTGAACACTGATATTTCAGAGAGAAAGAGAGAAAAGAGGGGAAAAAAGGTCATCACCAGCTCTGTTTGCTTTGTTTTTTGGTGGTGGCATTTTACACAGAATCGTGAAGGCAACCATATATCTGCCGGTGAAACTGAAGATGGAACGGGAATACCTCAGCCAAAAGGACACGGACAGTGGCCATCAAGTAGCCTTTGTTCTATTCCCAAACCCTCTACCATCTCTTCAAAATCGGGCGGCTTTCCTATCTCCCTAGCAGTGGCCACGGTAAGTATAGCTTGTCAATTAAACATGAAGTGAAACGTAATCTTCCCCAAACAACAAGGCTGGGGAATCTTATCTGCTGTCATGTGAGAGTATTATGGAAGATAAGACTACAGACAGTGGTTACTGGTAAAAGGCGAATATAATTAAAATGACTTATTTATGGTATTTTTCAAGGACACCTGTGATGTTACAGGCTTTTCCTCCCAAACTTTCAGTCTCTCTTTATTTACTCCCTCAGTGTGACAGTCAAGTGTGAAGCCATGAGGGAGTTAAATTCAAATAATTTACCATATAAGGTAGGACAGGGCAGACGGGGAGGACTGCAAAGGTGGAAGACGAGGTAGATGTGGGAGACAGGACTCCTGTCCTGTGTGGGCAGGAGGGAGAGAGATGGGGGCACGTTTCCAGGCCCAGAGACCTGCTTTTCGAGCCCAGAGGTCAGGCTGGCCCTGACTGCATATTTCCAACCCTCCGTGTAGCTGTTCCTGAGGCTCCCCAGACGGAACATCAGACACAAGGACTACAGCCCCCGTGTTCTTTTTCATCATGCACATCCTTACAGGCTTCACAGAGCAACCCTCTCCACTGCCGTAGCTGCGGCACAAACGTGCAGGGAGGCCCACGTGCTCGTTCTTATCTTCACAGATCTTTCTGCCTCAATCCACCTTCCCTCTTGTGCTCCAATGCCGGATGTCACAGGAAGACAGGCCGGCAGGGCTCTCTTGAGATGCTGCACTTTGCTCACTGGCCTCAAAGTCCCTGGACGGTGCCTTAACTTGTGTCTTCATCACTCTCCTTTTGAGTAATGAAGACAGGTAATGTGTAATCCTATTAGCATCTCCAGCCTCAGTGGTTATTCCGCCTACACTGTGCTGTAGAAACAGTAGTTAGAGCAACTACAGCGCCCCTCAAAATCCTCGGGAGATTGGTTTCAGGAGCCCCCAGAGGAAACCAAAATCCTCCGATGCTCAAGTCCCTTATATAAAATGGCCTAATACCATCTGCGCCCCCATACCCGCAGATACAGAGGGCCGAGTGTATCCATATTTTACTGTAAAAGGTTTTTAATGAACACTTTAATAAAAAAGTATTATTGGCTACTAATGAATTTCTATGGAGAATGTCATTTTAAAATTTACACGTATCAGGAAATAGGCTACCTTTTGTACGGAAAATAGAGAAAACTGTGATTCTACACTGATACCGTATTTGCCTGTATATGCACACAGAAATTCCAGAAGACTCCCTAAGATGTAACAGTAGGGGGAGGGAGAGGCGCAAGAGCCCTGGGTCGGGGGGAGTCTTCTCAGCATAGCTTTTTGTACCCTCTGGATTTTGAACCATGTGAATGGTTCATGGCCCTTTCAATCATAGTGAAAATCAGGGCTTCTAGGGACAGTTTTCCCACATTCCCATGTCCATTCCCACATAGAATGGACAATCTATTTCTAAAAACACCGTCATGCATTTTAAAAACAGGAAAAAAAGGCATTCACAGGTGTTTCCAAAGTCTTCTAGTTCCTCTCTATATTGTGGAGGCAGGAGAGTCTGGGTCTGAATTCTCCCACTTGTCTGCAAACACAGACGTGATGCAATTGGAGACCTCCTCGGTGACTTTTCCAAGGTAATTCTCTCCCTTTGGAAAAGGCTGGGAGATGAAAGAATCAGACCTGATGGAGTGTTCAGGAAGTCCCAGAAGCAAAGAGAATTGATTTTTCTTCAAAAAAAACAAAAAAACAAATTTGGACATATTCCCATTATGAGGACCAGATGATAATGTGTCCTTTAAATGACAGTAGCATTAATTAAACACACACTGGGATTTCAAGATGATGAGCCTTGGGATTCTGAATACTCGTGTCCAGGGAGGCAGTTTGGAAGCTTGACCAATTCTAATTGACATTTTGGCCATGCAGCCGCCTGGCAAATTATTAGAGCGATTGGATCCTAGCACTCACATGAGAGTGCTTTTCGTTGTCATTCTGCTGTTCTCATTTCCCCCCTCCATTTGGAATTGCGATTCATAGCATTTCATGACATTGGCACACACGTTTTGCTGGGAATCTGCTGAGAAAGTAGGGAGTGGGCAAAGCAGCCAATGCCCCTTTGCTTTCCCCAGCTCTCCTGTTTCTCGCCTTTTGTTGCCCTATTTCCAATACCACAGGGTTCTTCCTTCCCCCAGCCTCACGTCTTATAGTGTGTGTGGTGTCATGAATGGCGGGCAAGGCTGCTGGCCCAGGTGGGATCATTGGAGAAGGTGAGGGTCCTCCTCTGGGCTCTTCCACAGCAACACCCCCTTCCCCCCTGTGCTTCCCACCAGCAGGAGTTTCTCATCCTCCTCCACAGTCAGGCCCTTCTGCAGGACCCAGCCTGGAACACATTCCTATAGCCTCTTTTATCAGCAGCCAATAAACAAACCCCTAGTGTATTTGCAATATCACCCAGCAGGATCATATTAAAACTGTAATACTGGGAGATCAAAATATTCTGGGCGAGAACCAGAAGAATGAAGCTCTAATCGAGGGTAACAGGCAATGGGCTGGCTTTAGGGGAGCAGGAAGCACAGCCTGGTAACCCCAACATAGGACTGGCTGATAGATGGTTCTCAGTAGATGTTTAATTCATTCATTCATTCATTGCCTCTGGGAGATCCCCAAGAGAGGCATCTCTGTACAGGGCAGTGGGTGTCATTTGTGTGCCCCTTCAGAAGCATACTCTACCCCTGTCCGCCCTGCTTTCTGCGCTGGAGACTGAGCTGTACTCACTCCATCAATAGGGCTCCCTCCTCTGACTTCCTGTTGAGTTTGACCAATGGGATCCCTGGAGGGAGCCTGGAGGGACGGAAGGGAATGAAGTCAGGTGTGCAAACCTGGCTGAATCCCTCTCCTCAGAAGGCAGTCCTCTCCCAGGACTCTCTTCTCCCTTCCACCCCTCCAGGTGTTGGGGACGTAAAAACTTCTCACTCTTGCTAACCCTGGGACCCTGCATTAGCCACTGTTGTTGCCCCACATGCAGCCCACATCTTTGTAAATGGTCCCTGAATTAAAGTTTCCTCAAGTTAATTATCCTGACTTGATTGCCATCTGTTTCCTGCTGGGACCCTGACTGGTACCAGTTGAAAGGCTTGCATTTGATTCCTGGCACTACCATTTACTATACATGTGACCTTGGGCATACCACTTCACTGCTCTGGGCCCCAAGTCCTTTAACTGTAAAACAAGAGAGCCGAATCAGATTTTTAAAAATTCAACAACTACTTCTTGCAAGCCTACTCTGTACCAGGTACTGCACCAGATGCTGAGAAATCGATGGTGAACCCAGCCAGGTCAAGAGACTACCACTCTATTTGATGGGCTAGTTTAGAAATGTCTTCTTAGGACGCAGTAATTCTAAACTCTCTGATTCCATGATGGTCCAGTAATTTCTAAAGCAGGAAAAGATTGAGGGAAGGAGCTTCAAAGAGAATTATTCTACTTCAAGTTGTGGGCAGGGGGCGTGTGGGAGAGGACTGGATGGGCACAGGTGGTCACAAGAGGTCCCTCTAAGACCAGGGACAGTGGACCAGGCAGTCAGGGTAAGGAAATGAAATCTGTTGGAAAGAACGATCCAGGACCTGTGTGTGTGTGTGTGTGTGTGTGTGTGTGTGTGTGTGTGTGTGAGACAGAGAGAGAGAGAGAGAGAGAATGATCACCATCATTATCGTCATCACAGCAATCAGGGAAGAGAGGTTTTCCTGGAAAACTAACAAAGTGAAGAGAGAAAAACCGTGCTTGATTGTGTTAAATAATAACAATCATTAGAGTCATTTATTAGGACCATTTACCATTTGTGTCTAGTTACCAGGCAGCACAACAACATACATGTATCATTGACTATGTGTCAGGTTAATCTTGTTATAAATTATATGGATATGATAGTCAGTGTTGGGAGGAGGGATAAATTGGGAGATTGGGATTGACATACACACACTACTATATATAAAATAGATAACTAATAAGGACCTAGTGAACAGTGCAGGGAACTCTACTCAGTACTCTGTAATGCCCTATATGGGAAAAGAATCTTAAAAAGAGTGGGTATATGTATATGTATAACGGATTCACTTTTGCTGTACAGCAGAAACTAACACAACATTCTAAATCAACTATACTCCAATAAAAATTTTTTCAAAAAAGAAAAGAAAAGAAAGTCAGTGTTACATAAGTAAGGTGAGTCATCTTTGTCGCCACCCTGGACACTGGGGGCTCCCTGAGAAGCTTGCAGTCCCCCTGTTCTAGGCCGAGGTGAATCTGGACAGCGGCGCTCCCTACGTTGGAGGGGGCAGCTGGCAACAGAAACGGGAGTTTGATTTGGCTTACTGAATTTTTTTACTTGAATTTGAATTCTAAGCTTTCTTAGCCACAGTTGTCTTAGTCTGTCGCATTATCCATGGCTTCTCCTCCCTCACTCCCGCCAGTCTCTGGTCTTTTTCCATCTGGTTCTGGGACTTTCTTCCATGCAGCGTAAGAGGTTCCAGTGTAGACAGGCTGTGTTTTCACAAAGGTAATAACAGCACTTACGGTTCCCACAATCCTTTCCATACTTCTCCTCTTGCAGGGATAGCTTTCAACGTCAGTGATGGGGACAGAGCAGGGGTTATCCCCATTTCAGGATAAGCAAAGAAAGTCTTAGAGAGGTTTGACAATCTGTGCCCGTTCATGTGGTCGGCGAGGAGCAGAGCTGGGGCTTCTCAACCCTGGAGTCAGGAGCGAGCCGTTTTCTTCTGTGCAGTCTTGATGTCAGGGAGACACTTTCTGTCCATATTCAATGCTCTGCTGAGGATGTCCTGGGGTGGTGGCCCTCTTTGGTTACGGTGCACACCGAGTCTGCGTCTCCCAAGAGCAGCCTTTGTGCTTTCTGCCCCCTCTCCTTGATGGACACCGGACAGATAATTTTCCTTCAGGTGCAATTCTAGCCTCTTGCTTATTCTGAAATGCACCTGTCTCTATTTCTCTGTAGAGGCAATCTTTCCTTTTGAGGGTGGGTGCAGAGGTGGCCAGGAAATGAACTCCAGCCATGGAACCAGACCCTGGTTTGAGATGGGGAAGACCGTTCCAGATGCATGCTTCTCCTGCATCTGTCCTTCTTGGAAACCATTAGAGCCCGTGCTATGCACAGCTGGGAAGAGGTACCCTGGCTCTGGACCAGGTGGGCTCCATGTTCCTTTTGTCCACACTCTTCAGCTGGCTCCAAATGCCTGAGTGTGATATTCAAAGCCCTCCAGGGTCAGACCTAAGGTACTTTCCATTCTGAGCTTCCACTGACTTCCTGCCCTGTGGCCGCAGAACACACAGTGTTCTAGACCCCGTGAACTACTCACTGTTGCTGGACACCCTGGTACCATGCGTGTGCGTTTGCAGATCTCTCTCTCTACCCAGCCTCCCCGCCTTTACAGGCGACAGACCACTGTGTGGTCTGTTACAGCGTGTGGGACATGTGCCTGTGCTGGAGCATGGGGTGCTTTGGGGATATGGCAGTAAGTGACACTGAATAGCACTGAGTTACCTCGTGGGAAAGTCAGCCCCTTCTCCACTCTGGCAGGCCAGGGAGAAGACCGGGTAAAGGACAGCACACATTCTCACCTCTATAACGCCTCTTATCTCCCTTTTTAATTACAAAGAGAGCAGGGCTCAGTCAGAGCTTTCACAGGCAACGGTTTCTAGCATAATCCAATAACATCGTTTTATTTCTATTCTTTTTTATTATGGCAAGTGATTTTGATTCTCATTTAAGGATGTGGTATAAAGTGTCCTTTTAAATAAATGCTTTATTTATTTAAATAAATGTTTCCTTGTGAAATGGGTATTAAATGAGATAATGCATATATCTGACCCTTTGTAAGCTCTTAATGACGGTGAACTGATTTGAAATAGAGAAACTGCCAACCTCCCCACCAAGAAAGGAAGAAAGAAAGAAAGGAAGGAAGAAATGCTTTAAATAAATGTTTTCTAAGTTATAAAAGAATGGCCCAAGCTAATGAGAACTATTAATTCAATAATCATTGGCATACAAAAATGACAGCAGTTATAAGGATGGCACATACAGGATTAAAGTTGGGGAGGCGGATCAGTGGTGTTAGAATGGGTGCGAATACCAGCTCTGCCTGACTTGCTGGGTGACCTTAGGCAAATACTTTCCTGTAAAAGGAAGATGATAACAGTACCTTTCTCCAGGAATTAAATTAACATAATGAATGCAAAGCACTTAGCCCAGTGCCTGGTGCGTAGAAAATACTCAATAAATGCTAGATGCCATCTGCCAGCCTAGTTTAAATGCCACCTCTTCCACGAAGCCTTCCTGAGTACTTCAGTCGGAAGTTCTCTCTCCATATCCATACCCCACACAGGACCTAGCACAAGCCGAATGATTAATATGCCTCTGATTATAAAGGGATTCCCTTTTTGCCATGGGTTTGGTTTACAAAGGCTTGTACCCAGTTTTCTGGGATTTTCTAAAAGACCGTCTCCAACCTTAACATGCTGCAGAGTATCCAGAAAAAAACTTAAAGATTCTAGGGCCAAAAAACAGAGACTGCTTGTTTAATACCAATTTACACCACTATTGAACTCAGACTGGAATCAGAGTCCTGCCTATTCCTTTTTTCTGGAGCAAGAGAGAAAGACCCAAATGTGGGAGAGACAGGAGTTACAGAGTCATGGTTAGAGGAATGAGAGGCATAAGGAGAGAGCAGTCGCCCGTCACGGATCTTAAGGGGGTACAGGGAAGATGGCTGGCAATGGAAGCTGAGACAGACACAGAGACAGAACTCGGATGGGGAAAACAAGGTGTGGAGTTGACACTCTCAGCCTTCAGGATAAAATGTCCTAAGTGAACCCTATGCAAACCTTTTGCACAGAGCTGCACAATTACAATCAGGGAATAGAGTAATGTGTGAACCTGACTCTAGGAAGGGGACCGGCCCTCCTCCACGATTTCACCACCTTGCTTAAGTCTGTTTGCTGAGGGCTTGTGTCTAGGAAGGATTCTCTTTGTTTGAACCATTTATTTCCCCTCTTTTCAGAAACTGCGCCAGAGCCTCTTTGGAAATACACTCCAGGTCTTCAGCTCTGACTGGACAGAGGCCTATTTCCGGTTTCATGATCCTTTTTCTGACCTGGCTTTCGCTTTGGAAGTGGGAAAGGTAATAGCAGGTGATAATTTTTTAAAGTCCTAATCCCATGCTCCCTGTCTGTGTTTCCTTCCATCCTCCTCCATACGAAGCATGTTTTCATTATCATCATATTGCAGAAACATATCGACAACTTAAAATTTAACCTTAAATGATAACAGACTATTGAAAATTATGACACGCTATCTAGGATGTCACAAAGTCTCAAACTCCTCCCTACCCTCTTCCAAATTTTCATTTTCCTGGCTCTTTTCTCCAGGTCCTAAGCATTCCTAAGAATTTAGAGGCAGGAAGAGATCTAGGAGTTTCTTTCTGGCTTGTTTAAAACCTCAATAATTCAAATCATGGATCCCTAGCCAGGCAGGATTTCAAGAGCTAGCCGACTAGTTCCGTACCTCCTGCAAACCTAACAGTTGGACATGAGGCACGAGCCCAGTGAAGGTGGGGCGGAGGGGCCAGGCATACCGTGGTGCCAGTCTATGGAGCTCCACAGAGAAGCTACTCATCGCAGATTCTAGCCCAGCCGTGGCACCCGGCCACAGCCCATGGGGAGGGATGGCACACGTAGAGAACAGTGGCCCTTCCCTAAGCCTAGGGGATGCTGTGTGCCAGAAGGGAAAAAGCTGCCGAGAAGAATAAATAATGACATCCATTTCCAAGGCTTCTCTTTTATAACGTTGGCCCTGAGGGTTCCACCACCACTGTAAAGCCCTGCTCCTCACTATTCACCCTCCGCTTCTCAGGGAGGTGCCCGAAGCATTCAGATGGCTGTACAAGGATCCATCATTAAATATTTGTTGTTTACAAGGAAGGGAAAAGACTGTAACTTTCTCAGGTAAGAGGCCTATGAGAAGTATTTGAAAAGAATTACCCATTTCCCGAGAACCTTTATAGGCTAAATAACCAGCAGGGAAAATCCCCCAGGTTGCCTCAGGAAGGGGACTTGCCTCATAAGAGGACTTGCCTCCTAAGACAGAAATGGCTCTGGCTCTCCCAGAGAGACTGAATTTCATGACTAGGCAGAGCTCTTCCAGAGTCCCTTTCAATGTTCAGTTGCAGGGGTAACACTGACAGCTTTTATGCTCCACTGCAGAGCACCCTGACAGAGAAAATGAAGCACCAGGTCTCCAGATAGGCTTACTTGACAACATTTGATAGGAAGTCCCAACCTAACAGTTCCAGAGAGAGAACAAAAGGGGTGATGACAAACCTAATAAATGAAGGATTCATCCTCCTATTTAATCACGCTGACAAAGTACAGTGTTTGGTAGTTGCCTATTTAAAAAATCAGTTCCAATTATTTTGTTCTTAGATGCTAATAAACCCCTATCATGTGTAAGACTCTATGGTTGATATTAGAGGAAACAGAAATAATTAAAAGGCATCTACCTTCCCTCAGGCAGGGTAACTTATCACCCAAAACAGGAACTGAATGTCTAATCTATTCTAAGAACGTGAATTGCCAGCTTCCTTAGAAGCAGAGCCAGAGATGGGAATTCTTCATGCAGGTGATTTATTAAGGGAATGAATGCCCGCAGGAGAAACCCCTAAGAGAGCAGGGAAGCAGGCTAGGGAAGGAGGAGAAGCAGGGGAGGCATGTGGCTTCCAGGGATGTCTAGCCTCTGCCTGATCCATGGGAGCTCTGGGGGGCAACTGCTCCATCTTCAGATAAGGGGGCGGGGCCTTTTCACCTCCCACCCTCATCAGGCATCCGCTATGGACCCTCCTATGGGAACGTGGCACAACTCCCAGTCACTTCCAGGGAAGGTGGCTCCAATTCTTCAGAGAAAGTTGAAAAGTAGGAGCCACTAGCAGCAGTACCCAAAGCAAGGGTGGGGGGGACATGTCCACCAACTGAGTAAAAGCGATCCCAAGGAATGTAGATGGAACACATACAACATTTGCTACATGAATAGAAAGCATTTAGCACAGTACCTGGCATGTGGCAGGTATTACATAAATGGTAATGCGTAATTGCTATTATCGACCTGCTCCATGAAGCCTTCCTGAACCTTCCCGATCACAAGTTCTCCCTCCTTCCTCCGTAGTCTCACAGCACTTTGTTTTACTCTCATTCTACCTTGGACAAGGGTCTTGGAGTGTGAGGCTTCTGCTACTCATTTCGGTATCACCATAGAGCTAGATGGATTCTATAAATCAGGAGTCCCCAACCGCCGGGCCACAGACTGGTAGCGGTCTGTAGCCTGTTAGGAACCAGGTCGCACAGCAGGAGGCGAGCGGCGGGCAAGTGAGGGAAGCTTCATCTCTATTTACAGCCGCTCCCCATCGCTGGCATTACTGTCTGAGCTCCACCTCCCGTCAGCATTATGGTGAGCTGTATAATTACTTCATTATATATTACAATGTAATAATAATAGAAATAAAGTGCACAATGAATGTAATGTGCTTGAATCATCTCAAAACCACCTCCCCCTACCCGCTTGTGGAAAAATTGTCTTCCACGAAACCAGTCCCTGGTGCCAAAAAGGTTGGGGACCACTGCTATAAATCATGGCGGAGTTCATTCATTAACCTCTATCATGTGTTTCTTCATCAGGACAACAGTTGTCAATGTTAAACATTTAGAAAATGAGCATAGGAAAGGTCTGTGATGTAAAGATTGGCTCCCATTTCCGGGGAAGTCTCACCCACTGGGATTATTTGATGGAATCTAATGGTTAAGAACAATCTAATGGTTAAGTCAGGAGGCACACTGCCTGCATTCAAATCACTGCTCTACTGCTTTAAAGGTGAATGACCAGGGGCAGAGTACTCAACCTCCCTGTCTTCCTTTCCTCATCTCTAAAATGGGACTAATAATATTGATAGCATCCACCTCGCAGGTTGTCATAAGGATTAAATGAGGTAATATGTGTTAGGTGCTTAGAACAATTCTGGGCCCAGTGAGGGCCAGATGAGTGTAAACTACAAGTTAGTAAGGGGGAAGTCGGCCTCAGATGATTCGTAGGGTGTGATCAGGCAGGAAGAACAGACAGAACTTGCATATTAAAGGCAGACAAGTACATGAGAAAAAGCATGGGGGCAGAATGCAGAAAATATGTCCAGGGAGCTAGTCCATCTGGGGCAGAGGGTTTGCAAAATGGAAACCTGGGAGATAAAACTGGAAGGATTGTTTGGGGTTGCACTTGGGAAGGGCCTGTGTTATCGGGTTAGAGAGTTTGGGTGGAGCCCGGCTGGAGCTCAGGAGAGAAGACAGTGTTGGGATTCAGCAGGGGCAGTAATGCACCGGGTGGGATCAGTGGAGAGCCCAGAGGATTAATGCTCTGGGGTGAGGATGCCCGTTCGGGGTGGGCAGAGAGGATGAGGCCCTCCACAATGTTCTCACGGTGAAGGTTGATGAAGGAACCAAACTGACCCATCCTGTACTCAGAAGGGTTCATGAAAGTGGAGGCCCAGGCCCTCAGCTAGGTGGCATTCATTGCAATGTGTCCCTACCCTCCTCCTGTGTTGAAGTCTGCGCGCGACAAGCAAGCGGGAGCAGGACCACGCGCTGGCTGCAGCGCTCGCGGGTGCCCTGTGGGCCGCAGGAGCAGCTCGGAAAGCCACCATCTGCCTTGTCATGGAGGACGCTTACGTCGCCCCGACTCCTGACTACTCTGGGGACGGTGTCACTGAACGGGTGAGTGCACTCCTGTCCGTCCTGCCAGATAGAGGATGAGGAAGCCTGGGTGAGTATTAGACTCACCATGGAAATGGAGGTGGAACTGATGCCCCTGGGTGGACCTCCAAGATGTAAGCATCTGATGTGGCCAAAGGTACCTGCCAAAGAGGCAAGGGTCAAGGGCATACGTAATCCAAGCAGCCAAAATAGAGGTGCCTGCTGTGAATTTCTCCTTCCAGAATTCACCATGATCAAGAATATTCCATACCCAACAGAAAAGAAGCAGATTCACAGACATAGAGAATAAAGTAGTAGTTATCAGTGGGGAGAGGGAAAGGGGAGGGGCAACATAGGGGTAGGGGATTAAGAGGTGCACACTATTATATATAAAGTAAGCTACAAGGTATGTTGTACAACACAGGGAATATAGCCAATATTTTATAATAACTATAAATGAAGTATTACCTTTAACAATTGTGAATCACTATATTGTACACCTGTAACTTATATAATATTGTATATCAACTATACTTCAACAAAAAAAATTTTTTTAAAGAATATCCCATGCCTGAAATTATCATAAACTCCATTTCCATAGCCACTCTTTTAAACTTGGCTAAATTCTACCTATTAGGGAAAAAAATCTGTTTACAGTTTTCCTGCTCCAGATACCATATTGGTTTAAAACTGAGGAATGTAAAAGTGAGGCCAGTGGCCACCCAATCCTACCATGTATGTTTTACATGGCCTGTGTAAGATAACATGTCAGTTTCTAGCAATGTGATTTTGCAAGGAAACAAAGAACTCCCTTGAGGTACTAACAGTGAGTTGACATCTTCTAGATATAACTTTCATCCTCTGTTTCATTTTTATCTTCTATTTCTGATTTATAGCTCCAGCTGTTTGAACTTTTAGAGAAAGAAGCCACTGAGAAATTCATCTATGATCATTTACAGTGTGTAAGTGTTTAAGTGTTGAGATAATTCCTTTATGTTGAATTGATCTTACAGGAATCTTCTTCCTTTTATAAAGTGTATTTCTAATGATGCTTGTTAAGAAAAGCAGGTCATTTTGAGGACTAAGAGAGGGCAGAATGAGGGAAAGAGAAACCCGTCTCTCCCTCCCCACAATCTAGAAAGAGGCCAGATCACACACAGGCCCACTCACAAATGCCTTTCTCCTTGGCTAATCAAACCCAGAGAATAATACTATAGAGGGCATATACAATAAGATCGCTTTTATGGGAAGAGAAAATGTTAGAGCAGCCTTGCCTCATCTAAGGGATAAAACACAAAAATGGTAGTCTAAATTGCCAAAATGGCCATTCACATTGGCTCAAAAAAATGACTGCCAGTCTGAAAAAGGCGGCCCCCTTTCACGTCTTCTATCAGCACCTTCCACACAATGCCCTCCCCTGCAATGAATCTTCCCCACCTCCTGTGTGGGAAGGACACAAAGTAGGGGATAGGGATGGTGGAAAACGGAAGGTGCTTTTTTAAGTTTCCTCTGTGGATAAAGAAATGTAAGTTGATTTTCTAAAGAATCAGAACCTTACAATGTAGCAGAGGACAATTTGCAGAGTAACCATGAAGCCATAGAAAGGTGGCTTGTATGGAAAGGGAAAATTTGATTCATGAAACTCACAACCCCATTCCTTTCAAAGGTCATAGGGACAGAAAACTTGGGCCTGAGTTCCCAGCCACACACTAGCCATGTGATCTTGCTTAAACTAGTTACCCCAGACTTTCCTCCCCCACCCTCTCTTGGGTCTATGTGGTAGGCAGAAGAATGGTCCCCTGAAAGATGTCCGTACCCTACCCCCTAGAACCTGTGAATGTTTCATTACATGGTAAAGAGGAATTAAGCTTGTTAATCGGATGACTCTAAAATAGGGACATTATCCTGGATTATCCGGGTGGGCCCAGTGTAATCTCAAGGGACTTTAAATGTGGATGAGGAAGGCATAAGAGAGGGGAAGACTGATGTGATGTGAAAAGAGTACCACCCACTGTTGCTGGCTTCGAAGGTCGAAGGTGGGGGCCATGAACCAAGGAATGTGCGGGCCATGAACCAAGGAATGTGGGCAGGGCTGCTAGAAGCTGGAAAGGGCAAGGAAACAGATTCTCCCTTGGAGCCTCCAGAAAGAACACAGGGCTGCTAACATCTTGATTTTAGGCCAGTAAGACCCATTTCAGTCTTCTAACCTCTAGAACTGTAAGATAATAAATCTGTATTATTTAAGCTACTAAATGTGTGGTAATTTGTTACAGCAGCAATAGGAAACTAATGAAAGCTATATGATAGATTTTAAATACCTGACATGAAATGTTAAGCTAGAAGCCTGCTTAGGGACTCTTTGTGGTAGAGGGAGATGTTTAATGGGGCTACATGGAGAGGAACCATGTAAGAAATGACTCTGCCAGCAAACAGAGGCAAACCCTTCCCTCTCTGTCTTCCATCTCTTCAACTCAGACCTGGGAGAGTCTGATTCAATAAGAAAGTCTATCACATCTGCAAGGGCTTCTTAAGTGTAGCCAGAGTTGAGAATAAGATGATTAGAGCTAGAGCTATACATAGGTTTTCCCCCTCAAGGACTAAGAGTTGATAACGGGGACCTGCTGTACAGCACAGGGAACTCAGTACTCTGTAATGACCTATATGGGAAAAGAATCTTAAAAAGAGGGGATATATGTATATGTACAACTGATTCACTTTGCTGTAAAGCAGAAACTAACGCAACATTGTAAATCAACTATGCTTAATTTTTAATTAATAAAAATTAATTTAAAAAATAAAATTAAAAAAAAGACTAAGAGTTGAGCTGGAATAAGTAATGAAAGGAAGCAGAATCAGACTGCATGGTGCAGGTGAGCTTTGCACAAGAGTCGTGTCAAGCGGACCCAAGCTGACCATTACCATAGCCACGCAGGGAAAGGGTTGGCACCATTTCCTGAGTGAGGGGGCATCTTGATGCATAGATATTCCTCTGAAGGGCACTCCCTAACTGGGGCTGCATGTGTGATCAGCCCCCATCCAGACCTTTACCAAACGCCATTCACTATCAAAATGAAGCAGTTCTGTGCCCTGTCTTCAGGCAGAGATCACAAGCTAGAGGTCTGAGGGTTACATGTGGGCAGTAGGCCTGTTGTTATTATGGGTTGAATTGCATCTCCCCTCTCCCCAAAAAAGAGATATGTTTAAGTCCTAACCCCCAGTACCTGTGAATGTGTTCGTATTTGGAAAGAGTTTCTTTGCAGATGTAATCATGTTAAGATCAGGTCATGCTGGATTAGGGTGGGCCTTCATCCAATGACTGGTATCTTTATAAGGGGAGACAAATTTGGTCATAGACACCGACACATGCAGGGAGAACACCATGTGACAATGAAGGCAGAGACTGGAGTGACGCACCTCCCAAACCAAGGACACCAAGGACTTCCAGCAGCCACCAGAAGCTAGGAAGATACAAGGAAGGATCCTCCCCTAAGGCCTTCAGAGAGAGCATGGCCCGCCTCTGACACCTTGATTTCAGACTTCTAGCTTCCAGAACTGTGAAGGAATAAATTCCTACTGTTTCAAGCCATTCAAATTTCAGGCCATTTGTAGGGTAGGTCTAGGAAACTAATACATCGATCACATAGGATCTGCAGCATTAGCTCATATGGTGTTGTATTTTTAAAAACTTGAGTTGGTGAACTTCAAAAATAATCAGAAAATTCCACGTAAAAACCTAAATGTTTGGGCATTCCCTGGTGGTCCAGTGGTTAGGACTCCTCGCTTTCGCTGCTGAGGGCACAGGTTCAATCCCCAGTCTGGGAACTAAGGTTAAGCCACCCCTCAATCTGCACAGAGCAGCAAAAAAAAAACAAAAAAACAAACAAACAAAAAACCAACAACAACAAAAACCACACACAAAAACTAAATGTTTAGGTCCCCCCCCACTGCCACCCAAAATCAGAAAATCTGACAGGCCTGTATTCTAGCATGTCTTCAATCAGCTGATAAAGGGAGCAGTGACTCCCATTAGACAAGTCGTGATAGACTGAATGATGTTACCTAACTGGTAAAGAGGACTCTGCAGATGTGATTAAGTTCAAGATCTCAGATGGGGAGATTATTCTGAATTTTTCTGGTGGGCCCAATGAATCATAAGGGTTTTATAAGAGAAAGAGGACAGCAGGAGATTCAGAAAAAGGGATGTGACGAGGGAAGCAGAGGAGAAGAGGCTATGTGACGTGGAGTCATGAACCAAGGAATAAGGACAGCTTCTAGAAGCTGGAAAAGGCTAGGAGACATCATAGCCTCCAGAAGGAACACAGGCCAACCAGCAGTTTGAATGGAGTCCAGTGACACCAGGGCTGGACGTCTAACCTCCAGAACTGTGAGATGATGGATTCCTGTGTTTTTTTGTTTTCGTTTTTTTTTTTTTAACATCTTTATTGGAGTGTAATTGCTTTACAATGGTGTGTTAGTTTCTGCTTTATAACAAAGTGAATCAGTTATACATATACATATATCCCCATATCCCCTCCCTCTTGCGTCTCCCTCCCTCCCACCCTCCCTATCCCACCCCTCTAGGTGGTCACAAAGCACAGAGCTGATCTCCCTGTGCTATGCGGTTGCTTCCCACTAGTTATCTATTTTACGTTTGGTAGTGATTCCTGTGGTTTTAAGCCAACACGTCTGTGGTCGTCTGTTAAGGCAGCAACAGGAAACTGACGCACAAGTGCTCTCCCTTGCCTCGGGCCCCACCTCTCCCCGTTTCCCTCACGTCCTGCCGTACACCCATTTGGGTTCCCATCTGGCTTCTGTGGGCACTGAAATTTCTTCTCCTGCCTGAAGATCCAGCCCCTGCAAGGGCACAGATAGTGAAGGGGACAAATTAATCCACAAAAGGAAAAGTGCATGCATTTTAGCAGAAGGCTTCCTGATATAATGCCTTTAAAGAAGAGGCTTTAAGCCTGGACACCTTGAAAGCCAGCCAAGGAGCTTCTTTTCTGCAGGTAGAGTATTGACACAAAGCTAAGATAAGGCCAACCACTGAGAGGCCCTGAATGGGGATGGATTTTATCCTGGAGCTCACAGGGCACCTTTGGAAAGTTCGGAGCAGAAAAGTAACCTGGCCAAGAAAAGAGACAGGGAGAAGTGCCTTAGAGAGGGACAGACAGTAATTTTGCTGTGGTTCTAGCATGTTCTAAGAACTAAGGTAGGTCCTGTGCGTTATTTCATTTAACTTTTGCAACAATCCTAGGAAAAGGGTATTTTTATCTACATTTGCAGATGAGATTGAGACTTAAAGAAGCTGGAGTCAGTATAGTAGAACTGGTTTTGAACTCAGGTTTGTATAACTCCAAAGCTATTTCTAGAAAGCTCCTCTGCTCCCCCTGAGTTTAACAGGGTGATGAGGAAGGGTGCACTGACTGAGGGAGGCTGGATAAGGGCCAGCCAGAGTAGCTCTGAGGGACTGAGCTAGGATAGACGCTGGAAAATGGAGAGGAAGTATACACTATGTCTTAGCTGTGATTCGAAGAGAATCACATGATAGAAGTGGAGGAAAGAGAGGTTGAAAACCAAGAGAATGATGGTGCCATTGGCATGCCTGAAGCAAGGAAAGAGGATGCATCTGAGGGTGGACGTGACCTAGGGAAGCAGAGAGAGCTCCCACCGTCCTTTCGGCAGCTAGAAAAAAATCTCTCAGGTGTAAATCCTTGAATTCATGCCCACAGATACACAGAGATGCATTGTGTTTATGCAAACGTGTTTTTCCTTTGTTTTTCAAATAGTTCAAAGGAGAAGGAAGCCATGGTGTCATCTTGTTTCTTTACAGCCTGATCTTCTCCAGAACGTTTGAAAGGTAAATTCTACAAATATTTGCACAGGTATTTCCTATAGCTCTGGGGTCACATAAACAATGCTCTCTTGTGTTAGAAAATATTTTCATGCCTTATTGGAAACATGAGTGCAATTTTTTTCTAGTGGACACTCTTCTGTTGATGCATCCTTTTCTGTAGTTCAGTTTGGCCATATTCATGGGAGAGTGGATGTCATCAGAAAAGTTTGAATCTACTTTTCTAGCACAGTAGTAGGTTCCTTTTTCTTGTGGTTATAAATATTGGCAGATACCACTCAGGCTTATTTGTACAGTTTTCATAAATGAAAATACTTTATGATTTCTATGTACGATAAAATATATATCCACAAATATTAATTTTGTCCCTATGAAATGCAAAGCCCTGTACTTGGCACTGTGGGAAATACAAATAAAAGAGGATATGGCCCTGACATCCTTGCAGGTTCCAATTTGGGAAAAACCAGGGGTACACAGAGAGACTGAGCAAGTCCCAGGTGGCACTTGACATGCCAAATGAAGTACAGAGACAATGAATCTTAACGGATTCCAGAGGAGGGAGGGGCCCCAACAGATAAGGTGGCCAAGGAAGGCTTCTGGGAAGAAACAGACTTTCTTCTGGACCCTGAGAAAAGGGTAAGCTTTTGAGAGTCAGACGGAGAGAAACAGAGGGCCCCCAGAAAGGAAGAATTTCAAGCCTTGAAGCAGTGTTCCTGAAAACTTGTCTTTTGCATATCATACTTTTATGACCTATATTATTATTTGCTTAACAATGTCCTTAAATCAACACACACTTGGGACTTCCCTGGTGATCCAGTGGTTAAGACTGTTTCCACTGCAGGAGAGGCACGGTTTCAGTCGCTGGTCGGGGAACTAAGACCCCGCATGCTGTGTGGCACGGCCAAAAAAATAAATAAAAGAAAAAGAATTCAAAATCAACAGACATTTAAATATCATCCTCTTCTTAAACATTAATATCCTCTAAATCATGTATTTGCTGTGCTAAAGAAAAAAATGTATGAAACACATCACTGTAAATTTTTTTAAATCCTCCTATCTATACCACCTAACATCATGCCATAATTTAGCAAACGCTGCCCTGAATTATACCTGACGCTTGACCCACGTCTTTAGGTCTTATTCACGGAAGTGCTTGACCTTCCAGGCCTGTGAACAGGTTCGTTCAAGAACACATACAGCCCACGTAACTCAGCATCTCCCTCTGGGTGACAACACGAGCGCTTTCCACCGCGATATTATACTGTCCTGGACGGATCCCTGACCCCTTGGCCCTGGTGAAACAGTAGAGGCCGCGGCCAAGACATGGGCTTAACTCCCCAGCTGGTGGCTTCCACTTGAACAGTCTGGTCAGCTCTGCCTTGGGCCAGCACTCTCTGGAGGGGTCACGTGTCACCACCCTAAGCCAAGCGTCCCTCGGCCCTCAGCGCAAACAGTTTTGCTACAGAGCCCAGCACCCACACGGAGCCCACACCCGGGGATTCTAACGTGTGTGGTCTGTCGCTTCGTCCTCCTCCCTGACCACTTATCGCTGGCTTCCCCCATCGGCATCCAGAGCTTGCCCAATCACCTCTGCAGCCGCAGTCCTAGAAGCTTTCCCAGCGACAGATGGAAACACGCCAGGCACATGGGAAGGACAGTGGCCAGGCAAAAGCCCAAGTTACTGCTGCTGTGCGTTGGGGGGTGGAGGGAGGAGAGGCTGCATGTCCCTGGAGCATCGTCGTCTGTGAGTGCTGATGGCTCCTCCCGCTCTGCAGGCTTCAGAAGGACCTGGACGTCTCCACCACTCCTCTGCTACGACCAAATGCTGGAGGTTTCCTGTGCAGGTAGGTGGGTTGGAAGACTTTGCCTTTTTTTTTTAAATTTTTATTTATTTATTTATTTATTTATGGCTGTGTTGGGTCTTCATTTCTGTGTGAGGGCTTTCTCTAGTTGCAGCAAGCGGGGGCCCCTCTTCATCGCGGTGCGCGGGCCTCTCACTGTCGCGGCCTCTCGTTGCGGAGCACAGGCTCCAGACGCGCAGGCTCAGTAGTTGTGGCTCACGGGCCCAGTTGCTCTGCGGCATGTGGGATCTTCCCAGACCAGGGCTCGAATCCGTGTCCCCTGCATTGGCAGGCAGATTCTCAACCACTGCGCCACCAGGGAAGCCCCGACTTTGCCTTTTTATTGTAGCATCTCAATTAGGCTTTTTTTTTTTTCCTTTCAACTAAGTATATTCTCTCCTTAAGTGAAGAGTGATCAAATTATCTTTGAAAAACTAAGATGCTCCCCTGAGTTTGTTATCAGATTCTGTCTTTCCACTTTCCATTACAGTCCTTTCTAGTTTACCTCTGAGAGCCTGCCATCCCTGAGATTCTAGAAACATTAGAAAATATCTTGACAAGACCCCCCAGGAGTCCCTAATAACTGAAAGAAAAGCACTATAAAAACTTCTTAGCTTCTTGCAGCTTAAATCACAACTATGGAAACCAAAGTTTAAAAAAAATATGAAGGGAGAAAGGGCCCATGGGGAGTTATGGAGCATAGCTCAAGAAAAAAAAATCAATAAACTCCTGTTTTAACACCACCAAACATTCATGACATACGTCTTCCCAGAATTATATATTGCGGGATTTCATTCTTTTCACTAAAAATGATACATTTTATGATTATTAAAAGAAAAAAGAAATTAAGTCCTTGCGTCAACGCTACCTGAAATGTAAATATTTGTAAAATGTGTCATCTAGGCAGCTTTGAACATGATTTTAACTGGAAGAGCAAGTCCACACGTCTTTAACGGCTTTAAGGAAGGGAAGTCTCAGGAAATGTTATGTGGGGTCCTGACCCGCAGTGACGTCGGCTATTTGCAGTGGCGTAAGGACACCTCAGAGGATGATAGGCTTTCACAGGTGAGTGTGTCCCAATTCTCAACCACACCACCAGAGTGTCACTATTTGGACAAGGCAATTCAAATCGGAGCTTGCTTTTTCCTTTACTACTTTCCTGCCTGCCTTCCACTTGCACATATAGACACACATGGAGATTTTTCAGCATCTAAATGGAAATATCCAAGTTTACTTGCTTCATATTTTACTGTATATATTTTTATGTATACAGAGTATAGGTAATACAAGTAATATGCAAATAATTTTTAAACAATACTTGAAATATACAAATAAAGTTTCCTGGCATCCCCACTCATCAGAAATCAATACTGCCAGCAGAGAATGGTTATCTGCCCAACTGTTTATTATGCAAACATGAATGCATATATTCTATCTATTGCTCAAAGCTTTAAAAAAAAAATAACTGAAAAGAAAAGGGAATCCCACTTACGAAACACCTCTCAAAAAGCTTTCTAGCTCAGGGGATGTACAACCTCTGACAACCAGAAAGTAGACTGTGCTGTTGAAAAGCACAGCCAGAGAATTAAGTAAGATGTGGTTCTGTAAAAAAAACCAGGAGAGAGAGTGAGGAAGCAAGAATACCCACCCAAACCACAAATCAAAGATGTTTCTGTGATATTTTCACAAAAGTTTCATTATAAAACCCAGAGAAGGCAAGGCAGATTCTATGAAAAGCAACACTTCTTTGGAGCGGCCCTAACACTAGCTGGGATGGAATTCAATGTGATGGTGACAAACCCCGCCCAGGCTCACCATCCACCAGCACCAAATGAGGCCCCATTGCTCAGAGCCTGTCCTTCACTCTCCTGGTTCCAGCTCAAAATCCCTTTCAACGTACAGGGCTTTACACTTTATCATGTCCTTTTATATCCATAGCTTCATCTGTCTTTCCTCCTACTGTTGGCTCCAGCTACAATGTGTTAATCATGAAATCAGCATCTCACAACACATACAAATCACGTCTGATAGCATTGGGAACGTAGTGTCTGACTTTCGCAGAATTAGTATGTTTTGTGTACAAGTGTGTCTTAAAAGTTTACCTAGTATTCCTTGAGTTTGGAATCTAGTCCATCATAGAAAAATGACACCAGAAACTAACATAACATTGTAAATCAACTATACTTCAATTTAAAAAAAGAAAAAGAAAAAATGAGAAGTGACAGATAAGCTAAAAGCAAAAGAAATGAACCCAATCCCATCACCCAGGGTCAATCCTCTCAGAAATGCTTCCTTCTCTTTCTCATATAAATATGTTCTATTCTACTCCTCTGAACCCTGCCTTTTTCATTTAACACTAACGTCCTTATATGCCAATGAATATATATCCTTCACCACATTTAATGGACGCAAAGATTTGCACTGTATGAATGTGAAGACTGTACTTTGAATATGCCCTAGACAGAGAATGGATTTGTTATTATTATACAGTTCCTAATCATTTGTTCTAGACAATTTGGGAATTCATGTTAGAATTTGATATATATATATATATATAATGACAAGGACAACTAAGCCAGAAATAGGGGACTTACAGGTTTCATTTTACATATTTTTCTTTTCTTTCACCCATGCATGGTCACTTGAGGTCCATGGTAAAGCACTCTGTACCGATCAGAGCCCAATAACAAGCCAAGACTCAGTCTGGTAGGATACACTGGGGGCAAGTTTCAAGGAGTGAGGGTGCAAAAACCACAACAATTTTAGTGCTGTGTCTACTATTACAAAGCTCTTTCACAATATTATTTCACTGTATCCTCATTTTAAACTACAAAGATTTAAAAGTGTTTCTCATAGTTCTGTCATTTAATTAGGTAATTCAAAAGCTTTGTCATATCTTCGCACCACCTCTGCTGTTATTTGCTTAATATTTTCCTTTAAATCAACTCACTTTTACAATTTGAATCTAATGTTTTCTGCAGCAGTAATACAAACTATGGACTTGATATGCTATTTTTTTCTAATACATATTAAATAAATAAGTAAACATGTTTTGTTTTAAAGTTCACCCCTTGTGCCCTGACTTCCGTGCCACATGCCACCAAGGGGCACGTGCACCATACTTTAGAAACCTGGTGTAAAAGTGGGGAGGTTCCCCTAACACGTGGAAAACAGCCCTGTCCTGGGAACCAGGAGACTTGGCTGGAGGCCTTGCCCTGCCACTCACAGGAGTGTGACTTGGGCCAGTCCCTTACCTGCTCTGAGCCTGCTTCCTCATCCACAGATTAATGTCCTAACACTTGCCCTGCAACCACATGACTGATGCGAACAGCAAACAAAATCGTGAATGCTGAAGCCTGTTTGGAAAGCCCGAATGACCTCTCCACACATAAGGCTTTATAATAGATGATAAGGAATAACAGTAGAGTGTTTTATTCAGCCATGTTCATTCAGCATCTATTGATTGTGAGATTCTGTGTCCAATACAAAGAGGAGTTATACATGGGCCAATACCACATACGTAAACTGAGTGCTATAGGAAGGCTACGCAATAAAAGCTAAATAACAGCGATCTTGACACTGGCTGCACATTGAAATCACCTGGAGAGTTTTGTTTTTTCAAGCGACTTTATTTTTTTAGAGCAGCTTTAGGCTTTCGGCAAAACTGAGTGGAAAGTATTTACAAAGATTTCCATGTATCCCCTGTCCCTACACAGGCATGGCCTCCACATTATCAGTATCCATCACCAGAGTGGTACATTTGTTACAACTGATGAACCTACACTGACATATCGCTATCATCCAAAGTCCATAGTTTACATTAGGGTTCACTCTTGGTGTTTACATTCTATGGGTTTGGACAAAGGTACAATGACATGTATCCACCATTATAGCATCATACAGAGTAGTTTCACTGCCCTAAAAATCCTCTGTGCCCTGCTGTGCAACCCTCCGTCCCCTCCAACCCCAGCCACCAATGATCTTTTTACTGTCTCCATAGTTTTGCCTTTTCCAGAAGGTTACCTAGTTGGCATCATAGAGTATGTAGCCTTTTCAGATTGGCTTCTTTCACTTAATACTATGCATTTACATTTCCTCCACGTATTTTCACAGTTTGATACCTCATTTCTTTATAGCACTTAATAATATTCCATTGGAATATTGTAACATTTCATTGAACAAATATTATTCTACTGATAAACCATGGTTTATTTATCCATTCACTTACAAAAGATATCTTGGCTGCTTCCAAGTTTTGGTAATTATGAATAAAGCTGCTATAAACATCCATGTGCAGGTTTTTTGTGTGGATGTAAGTTTTCAACTCCTTTGGGTAAATACCAAGGAGGGCAAATGCTAGATCATATGGTATGTTTAGTTTTGTAAGAAACTACCAAAGTGCCTTCCAAACTGGCTGTGCCGTTTTACATTCCTACCAGCAATGGATGAGACGTCCTGTGGCCCTACATCCTTGCCAGCATTTGGTATTGTCAGTGTTCTGGATTTCGGCCATTCTAATAAGTGTGTAGTGGTATCTCAATTATTGGGTTTTTTTTTTGCATTGCCCTGATAATATTATAGTATATGGTATGGAACATCTTTGCATATACTTATTTGCCATCTGTCTGTCTTCTTTGGTGAGGTGTCTGTTAGTCTTTGGTCCACTTGTGGAGCTTTTAAAACTATCAATGCCCAGGTCACCCTCCAGAACAGTATCAACTACAGGTGTGTAGGACCTGTGTGCTCACACCCAGCCCCACACTTACAAGGTGCTGCACTTGGTTTGATGCTCTGTTGTCACTGCCTTAAAATTCTTAACACTTTTTCAACAAAGGCCTCCACTTTTTCATTTTGTACTGGACCCGACAAATTGTACAGCCTTGTCCTACCCAATGACTCTGTTTATCTGGCCTGGAGAGCACCTGGGCATTGAATTTTTTTTAAGTCCTCAGGTGATTCTAATGTGCATCCAAGGCTAGAAACCTCTGTTCTGGAACAGGGCTGCTTAACCTCAGCACTACTGATACTTTGGACTGGATAATTCTTTGTGATGGAGGCTGTCCTGTGCATTATGGGATGTTTAGCAGCGTCCTGGCTTTTACCCACTATGCCCCCTGCCCAGCGTGACAACCAAAAATGTCTTCAGACATTGCCAAATGTCCCCTGGGGGACAAAATTGCCCTGACTGAATCACTGCTCTAAAAAACGGAAAAAAAAAAAAAAAATCTCGTTTGGCTTAGCTGATTAAATCCATGGTGTGCAGAACTGGAAAACTAGCTATTTCAACTGAAATTACAAGAAAGAGTATCTCCTTTCAATCAGTATCAGAAAGGTTGACAGCTTTCTATTCCTTTTTACCGTTTGCAAGGCTTTCGGGGCAAGTTTCAAACCTTATCTTAAATTAAAATTAAACAGGTGTTTGCTAAATAGCTACTAAGCTGCTCCAACAAAAGAAACTATATCAAAGGCTACGTGCCCCACCACCACCACCCCCGCCCCTGCTCCAAGAAAGAGAGTGAGATAGATAGAGAGAGAGAGCGAGCCTCAGAGAGTCAAGAATTCACAGCAATCCAGTGCTACCATTTTCCCTGGATCGCATTTCTTTTGATACAAGTCAGCTCTGACCAATAGTGCTACTAAATCATGCTCTAAAGAAAAATACCTGCAGAGCCTAAAATATCCTCCAATAATAAAGTGGGTGTTTGTTGGGACCTTAAAGTCAATCAAGAGGCCGAGGCCTAAGGTTAAAAAAAATAATAAATAAATAAATAAATAAGTGCTTTCCTGCCGGGAAGAGGGCAAAATGTACCCGACCTCAGGACCACCGTCCAAAGGCCTGCTCACAAATTGGAAGTAGGGCAAAGGATGGCGACAGGCCAGGTTAGCTTTTAAATCTACATAGAAATCACATCTACAAAGCTCCCATCTTTTCGAAAAATGACTAATGTGGCTTTTCATCCTTTCTCCTTAGAGTCAGCGTTCTCTCTCCAGGGAGACGCCTATGAATCCTGCCCACGGTAAAAACTGCCTGAAATTGTACACTAATGGCTTGAAACCCGGAGGATGTTTATTATGTCGTCTCTAACGTGCACTTGAAGCTTGGTTTCAGAACAAATGTATTAAAGAGCAAATATAGGCTGGTAGGTGGTATTCTTACTTGAACTGCTGAGATATATGACTATTAGGCATCCACATGTGTACACATAAAGTTTATTTAATCTGAAGGTGCTTTTTTATTTTCTATAGCAGCTCATTATATCCCAGGATAAAAGCAATCCACAACTCATCTATTATTATTAAAATAATTTTTACATAGAATGACTTTATGTATATAAGAATTTTATATTTTCTCATCATCCTTGAAGATGGTATTTTTTAAAGCTCATTTAGTCATTATATTGCCAACAGCCACTTGTGTAGAGCACATACTGTGTGCCAGGCTCTCTCTAAGCCACCGGTAATGATATCTTCTTTCATTTAATCCTCACTTCCACTCAAAGTTATAATCAGTGTTAGTTCAAGTGCACTGGCTGTTGTTTGGTCATTCATTTTAGAGATGAGAAAATCCAGACTGAGAAAAGTCTAGGAAGTTGCCCTAGGCCACCAGCTAGGGAAGTGTCAGAGCCAGGGTTCTGACCCCAGACCCAGCTACATTCAAAGGCCCCTTCAGCCCACCATGCCATGTTGCCTGTCATGATCATCTTGGCTTGTTTTCTGATAAAGTGGTAAATACAAAATGCCAGTTCTTGGCATTATATCATCAGAAGTACTTTCGTAATCGATCGCATCAAT
Source organism: Balaenoptera ricei (assembly GCF_028023285.1). Taxonomy (NCBI): domain Eukaryota; kingdom Metazoa; phylum Chordata; class Mammalia; order Artiodactyla; family Balaenopteridae; genus Balaenoptera; species Balaenoptera ricei. The sequence continues at coordinate 7,419,824 of NC_082642.1, forward strand.
GTATTGGCATAGAGATGTAGATCTGTATTACATAGTCTGTAGGATCAGTCACAGGTACACTGATGCTGAACCACAACAGTTAGATGGTAGCAAAATCATGGCTCAGTTTTAGAATGCATGACGGCTGTGCTCAACATCTAGAACTTTATCCACTGACTTCCAGGTTAAAGCAATGGTGAGTTTGAGTTGACCATGAACTGCAGGTACTGGTAGCACGTACCCTTTCAAGTATCCGTCACCCTTCACCTGTGCTTTGTCAGACCACATCTCTCACTTCCGTGCTAGAAGGACAAGCTCAGTGGCACTCAGAGACGTGCTAACCAGAAGCCCCATCTGACTGCAGTGCGTACAGATGTCTAGTATTTCATAACGTTTTATCATAGAACTTCTTGCAGAACAGCAATTTGCTCAGAAAAGAACCAGATGTGGTTCTAGGACAATGCTTTAAGCATCACTGGATTGAGGCTCTCACAGTCGCTCCCCTCCCTTTCTGCTCTGAGGCATAGTGACTCTGCACAGGACACGTGAATATGCCAAAAGTATATAGGTTTAAGCATTTTATGGGTATTTAGGGACTCCCGCCTAGGGTGGGTGCTCTACATCAGAAGATTCTATGTAGGCACTGGTAATAGAAACCTAATATAAGAAGGTTTCTGAGTTCAAAAGAAAACCAACGTGCTGCCTGACAGATTCTGCTGTCGAGGTGAAACCCCTCCTGTACCACTGCATCTGTCTTCCCGAAGTGAATCTCTTCTTACTCAGTGACAAAATTGCAGAGATTGCAAAAACACACGTCTTTCAGTCCCAATGTCACAGCCCAGTAGGTGAGATTAAAAAATAAAAAAGGAGCTCTCATTAGATGACATGGCAGGGCCCCCAGAGCCCAGCAGACGGATGGTTCCTGCAGCACACAGCCAGCTCCCCTCAGGATGAGGCACTATTTTGAAGCCTCCCGTCACTTTTCTATTTGAAGGTACAGGTTTGAGTGTGAGGTTCCAATACCTAAGTGAGAACATAAAGCAGTTGGAGTCTAACACCATCTGGAAAGCCTTAGGAGGTTCACATTACCTTCGCACCTGCCACAGAGAAGAAAAATCAACTCTGGTTTTTAGAAGGGACTGAAGCCATTTAGGTCTTGCTGGATTTATTCCCCCAGCAGCCCTGGCAGAGCACATCACCATCCGAGTGCTACCCTCTTCCCTCTTTACGTTTTCCCTTTAAAGAGACTGATAGGAAGATATCCAAGCCTAAAAGTACCAGATGAAGCTCCACCCACTGTTCTCTACCACTGAGTCACTGAGGTAGTGCCCTGAAAACATGACAACATCCCTGCAAACTCACTGAGAGAAGTTACATCAACTCAAGTTCCAGGTGGCAGAGATGAGAGCCAGACCCCAAACAGTCATGCACACAAATTGTCACCAGGAATCAGCAAAGAAAACACGACATTTCCAACACCTTTCTCCGGTTCAGATCACCGGCTGGGGGCCTTGGGACTTCAACATCACGCTCGCTGTGCAAAGGCATACTGTAAGAGCCATCGTTCTCGACGGCGGCATAGGAAAGAATTACGTGGACTCCATCCTCATCCTCTGGTGCTTAGAATTGTCCCATCTTTCTTCCTATCTTCATAACTTTACATTAAATGATACATGTTATGGAAGGCTTGATTGCTGCATGTAAGGCTGAACACACTGGGCTTATAACACTATGAGTGAATTTAAGGAGAAAGGTATTTTATTTATAGCACCACTGTATCACAATTTAATTTCCTTCTTACCATGGCAACATGAGGCAACACGCACAAATTCTGCATTGGTGGAATCTCACCAATAAAACATATTTAGAATCCTCCTTTGGGGGAGCTTAGCTGATAAATTGTGTCTAACCCAAAGCAATACAAATTCTTTTTTTTTTTTTGAATTTTTTTATTTATTTTTTAATACAGCAGGTTCTTATTAGTTATCCATTTTATACGCATCAGTGTGTACATGTCAATCCCAATCGCCCAATTCATCACACCACCACCACCACCCCCCGCCACTTTCCCCCCTTGGTGTCCATACGTCTGTTCTCTACATCTGTGTCTCAACTTCTGCCCTGCAAACCAGTTCATCTGTACCATTTTTCTAGGTTCCACATATATGCGTTAATATATGATATTTGTTTTTCTCTTTCTCACTTACTTCGCTCTGTATGACAGTCTCTAGATCCATCCATGTCTCTACAAATGACCCAATTTCGTTCCTTTTTATGGCTGAGTAATATTCCATTGTATATATGGACCACATCTTCTTTATCCATTCGTCTGTAGATGGGCATTTAGGTTGCTTCCATGAATGGCTACTGTAAATGGTGCTGCAATGAACATTGGGGTGCATGTGTCTCTTTGAATTATGCTTTTCTCTGGGTATATGCCCAGTAGTGGGATTGCTGGGTCATATGGTAATTCTATTTTTAGTATTTTAAGGAACCTCCATACTGTTCTCCATAGTGCCTGTATCAATTTACATTCCCACCAACAGTGCAAGAGGGTTCCCTTTTCTCCACACCCTCTCCAGCATTTGTTGTTTGTAGATTTTCTGATGATGCCCATTCTAACTGCTGTGAGGTGATACCGCATAGTAGTTTTGATGTGTATTTCTCTAATAATTGGTGATGTTGAGCAACTTTTCATGTGCTTCTTGCCCATCTGTATGTCTTCATTGGAGAAATGTCTATTTATGTCTTCTGCCAATTTTTTGATCGGGTTGTTCATTTTTTTAATATTGAGTTGCATGAGCTGCTTATAAATTTTGGAGATTAATCCTTTGTCCGTTGATTCGTTTGCAAATATTTTCTCCCATTCTGAGGGTTGTCTTTTCATCTTGTTTGTAGTTTCCTTTGCTTTGCAAAAGCTTTTAAGTTTCATTAGGTCCCATTTGTTTATTTTTGTTTTTATTTCCATTACTCTAGGAGGTGGATCAAAAAAGATCTTGCTGTGATTTATGTCAAAGAGTGTTCTTCCTATGTTTTCCTCTAAGAGTTTTATAGTGTCCAGTCTTATATTTAGGTCTCTAATCCATTTTGAGTTTATTTTTGTGTATGGTGTTAAGGAGTGTTCTAATTTCATTCTTTTACATGTAGCTGTCCAGCTTTCCCAGCACCACTTATTGAAGAGACTGTCTTTTCTCCATTGTATATCCTTGCTTCCTTTGTCATAGATTAGTTGACCATAGGTGCGTGGGTTTATCTCTGGGCTTTCTATCCTGTTCCATTAATCTATGTTTCTGTTTTTGTGCCAGTACCATACTGTCTTGATTACTGCAGCCTTGTAGTATACTCTGAAGTCAGGGAGTCTGCTTCCTCCAGCTCCGTTTTTTTCCCTCAAGACTGCTTTGGCTATTTGGGGTCTTTGGTGTCTCCATACAAATATTAAGATTTTTTGTTCTACTTCTATTAAAAACGCCATTGGTAATTTAATAGGGATTGCACTGAATCTGTAGATTGCTTTGGGTAGTATAGTCACTTGCACAATATTCATTCTTCTAATCCAAGAACATGGATAAATAAATAAATTTTGTCAAAAGTTTTTCTGCATCTATTGAGATGATTGTATGGTTTTTATTCTTCAGTTTGTTAATATGGTGTATCACATTGACTGATTTGCATATATTGAAGAATCCTTGCATTCCTGGGATAAATCCCTCTTGATCATGGTGTATGATCCTTTTAATGTGTTGCTGGATTCTGTTTGCTAGTGTTTTGTTGAGGATTTTTGCATCTATATTCATCAGTGATATTGGTCTGTAATTTTCTTTTTTTGTACTACCTTTGTCTGGTTTTGGTATCAGGCTGATGGTGGCCTCATAGAATGAGTTTGGGAGTGTTCCTTCCTCTGCAATTTTTTGGAAGAGTTTCAGAAGGATGGGTGTTAGCTCTTCTCTAAATGTTTGATAGAATTCACCTGTGAAGCCATCTGGTCATGGACTTTTGTTTGTTGGAAGATTTTTAATCACAGTTTCTATTTCAGTGTTTGTGATTGGTCTGTTCATATTTTCTATTTCTTCCTAGTTCAGTCTTGGAAGGTTATACCTTTCTAGGAATTTGTCCATTTCTTTCAGGTTGTTCATTTTATTGGCATAGAGTTGCTTGTAGTAGTCTCTTAGGATGCTTTATGTTTCTGCAGTGTCTGTTGTAACGTCTCCTTTTTCATTTCTAATTTTATTGATTTGAGTCCTCTCCCTCTTTTTCTTGATGAGTCTGGCTAATGGTTTATCAACTTTGTTTATCTTCTCAAAGAACAAGCTTTTAGTTTTATTGATCTTTGCTATTGTTTTCTTTGTTTTTATTTCATTTATTTCTGCTCTGATCTTTATGATTTCTTTCCTTCTGCTAACTTTGGGTTTTGTTTGTTCTTCTTTCTCTACTTACTTTAAGTGTAAGGTTAGATTATTTATTTGAGATTTTTCTTGTTTCTTGAGGTAGGTTTGTATTGCTATAAACTTCCCTCTTAGAACTGCTTTTGCTGCATCCCATAGGTTTTGGATCATCGTGTTTTCATTGTCATTTGTCTCTAGGTATTTTTTGATTTCCTCTTTGCTTTTTTCAGTGATCTCTTGGTTATTTAGTAACGTATTATTTAGCCTCCATGTGTTTGTGCTTTTTACGTTTTTTTTTTTTTTTTTTCCCTGTAATTGATTTCTAATCTCATAGTGTTTTGGTCAGAAAGGATGCTTGATATGATTTCAATTTTCTTAAATTTACTGAGGCTTGATTTGTGACCCAAGATGTGATCTATCCTGGAGAATGTTCCGCACGCACTTGAGAAGAAAGTGTAATCTGCTGTTTTTGGATGGAATGTCCTATAAATATCAATTAAATCTATCTGGTCTATTGTGTCATTTAAAACATGTGTTTCCTTATTAATTTCTGCTTGGATGATCTTTCCATTGGTGTAAATGAGGTGTTAAAGTCCCCCACTATTATTGTGTTACTGTCGATTTCCTCTTTTATAGCTGTTAGCAGTTGCCTTATGTATTGAGGCACTCCTGTGTTGGGTGCATATATATTTATAATTATTATATATTCTTCTTGGATTGATCCCTTGATCATTATGAAGTGTCCTTCCTTGTCTCTTCTAACATTCTTTATTTTAAAGTCTATTTTATCTGATATGAGTATTGCTACTCCAACTTTCTTTTGATTTCCATTTGCATGGAATATCTTTTTCCATCCCCTCACTTTCAGTCTGTATGTGTCCCTAGGTCTGAAGTGGGTCTCTTGTAGACAGCATATATGTGGGTCTTGTTTTTGTATCCATTCAGCCAGCCTGTGTCTTTTGGTTGGAGCATTTATTCCATTCACATTTAAGGTAATTATCAATATGTATGTTCCTATTACCGTTTTCTTAATTGTTATGGGTTTGTTTTTGTAGGTCCTTTTCTTCTCTTGTGTTTCCCACTTAGAGAAGTTCCTTTAGCATTTGTTGTAGAGCTGTTTTGGTGGTGCTGAATTCTCTTAGCTTTTGCTTGTCTGTAAAGTTTTTGATTTCTCCATCGAATCTGAGTGAGATCCTTGCCAGGTAGAGTAATCTTGGTTGTAGGTTCTTCCCTTCCATCACTTTAAATATATCATGCCACTCCCTTCTGGCTTGTAGAGTTTCTGCCTAGAAATCAGCTGTTAACCTTATGGGAGTTCCCTTGTATGTTATTTGTCATTTTTCCCTTGTTGCCTTCAATAATTTTTCTTTGTCTTTAATTTTTGTCAATTTGATTACTATGCGTCTCGGCGTGTTTCTCCTTGGGTTTATGCTGTATGGGACTCTCTGCCTTTCCTGGACTTGAGTGGCTATTTCTTTTCCCGTGTTAGGGAAGTTTTCAACTATAATCTCTTCAAATATTTTCTGGGATCCTTTCTCTCTTCTCCTTCTGGGACCCCTATAATGCAAATGTTGTTGCCTTTAATGTTGTCCCAGAGGTCTCTTAGGCTGTCTTCATTTCTTTTCATTATTTTTTCTTTATTCTGTTTCGCAGCAGTGGATTCCACCATTCTGTCTTCCAGGTCACTTTTCCATTCTTCTGCCTCAGTTATTCTGCTATTGGTTCCTTCTAGTGTATTTTTCATTTCAGTTATTGTATTGTTCATCTCTGTTCGTTTGTTCTTTAATTCTTCTAGGTGTTTGTTCTTTAATTCTTCTAGGTCTTTGTTAAACATTTCTTGCATCTTCTCGATCTTTGCCTCCATTCTTTTTCCAAGGTCCTGGATCATCTTCACTATCATTATTCTGAATTCTTTTTCTGGAAGGTTGCCTATCTCCACTTCATTCAGTTGTTTTTCTGGGGTTTTATCTTGTTCCTTCATCTGGTACATAGCCCTCTGCCTTTTCATCTTGTCTATCTTTCTGTGAATGTGGTTTTTGTTCCACAGGCTGCAGGATTGTAGTTCTTCTTTCTTCTGCTGTCTGCCCTTTGGTGATGAGGTTATCTAAGAGGCTTGTGCAAGCTTTCTGATGGGTGGGACTGAGTTCCCTCCCTGTTGGTTGTTTGGTCTGAGGCGACCCAATTCTGGAGCCTACCTGGCTCTTTGGTGGGGCTAATGGCGGACTCTTGGAGGGCTCACGCCAAGGATTACTTCCCAGAACTTCTGCTGCCAGTGTCCTTGCCCCGTAGTGAGTCACAGCCACCCCCTGCCTCTGCAGGAGACCCTCCAACACTAGCAGGTAGGTCTGGTTCCGTCTCCTATGGGGTCACTGGTCCTTCCCCTGAGTCCCGATGCGCACATGACTTTGTGTGTGTCCTCCAAGAGTGGAGTCTCTGTTTCCCCCAGTCCTGTCGAAGGCCTGCAATCAAATCCCCATAGCCTTCAAAGTTTGATTCTCTAGGAATTCCTCTCTCTGTTGCCGGACCCCCAGGTTGGGAAGCCTGACGTGGGGCTCAGAACCTTCACTCTAGTGGGTGGACTTCTGTGGTATAAGCGTTCTCCAGTTTGTGAGTCACCCACCCAGCAGTTATGGGATTTGTTTTTATTGTGATTGTGCCCCTCCTACCATCTCATTGTGGCTTCTCCTTTGTCTTTGGATGTGGGGTATCTTTTTTGGTGAGTTCCAGTGTCTTCCTGTCGATGACTGTTCAGCACTTAGTTGTGATTCCGGTCCTCTCGCAAGAGGAGTAAACGCACGTCCTTCTACTCCACCATCTTGAACCCACAATACAAATTCTTAACAGAAGATTCCAGTCAAACAGATTACACGGTGCTCAGAGAAATGAAAGGGGCATGATATTTGGCTGGGTTCCATTGGGAGGTGCTCAGTTTTGGTTTTGTGGGACTCCCTTTAAACCAGGTATGTTCTCAGCTGTAATCCGAAGGCTCACCCCTTGGAGTTAAAACCCAAAGTACTGTGACAGACAGTTTCCTCTTGACCAGAATCTCTCAAGACAAGCGGGACTCTGCCTGCTTAGTGTGGGGTCTGTGGCTGGTCACTTTGGGTGCTGGAGATTGTTATATTTATGACTACTTCATTTTCCTCCTACTTTAATAAAATCTTGAGTAGCTTTGAGTTCAGGAAAGAAAACCATTGCATTGTTGCATAAAATCACAACAGTGTGGTATCAGCCCTTTGTGGAGTATGAATCTGAGCGCCTGTTGAATTTTGCCTACGTTACAAAGATTCCATGAAACAATATCATACAGTCTATTACATCCACCCACACATAATTTACAGGAAATTTCATTGGTTTAAAATCAGCCAGAACATCGACCTGAAGTTCAAATGGAGTGGCTTTTTATTACAAACAGCCCTCAGTTTCCTAATTGGTTTATCCATGCGTTCCAACCTTAACAATCCCAAATCACATGGATCATATTTTGATTACACATAACCTTAGTACAGGAGGTACCATCGCAAGAAGGCCTGAGAAAGAAAGAGCTTATTTTATAACTAATGAATGGTGACAGTGTTCTTTGGAACTTGGGGGTGGCTCCTGGAACGTAAACACATGGGGCTGCTTCAATGGCACATCCTCTGTGTTTTATTTCCGACGTAGCCAGTGGGCGACTTGCCCCACGTTTGTTGTGTGAGAGGTTCATGTTATACTCAGCCCAGAGGGGCCAGTGCTGGTGTGGCAGACGAGCAACTCCTGCACCAACTATGAGCATATCCAGACTGGGGTGCTGGGCTTGCACCCCTTTTTCCAACTGTCAACTAAAACTGAGGTCATTTCTTTTAAACACAGTAATATAATTTTTCTCCAGTAGCTGAAGAGAAAAGCTTAAAGACAAAAGCACCTCTGATTCACCCACTCACCCACAACTGAAGAATTTAAACTCTAGAAATAGGAAGAGATTTGAATAGAACTATTGAGAAATCAAAATGTCAAGTTATTAGCCTTTAGTACTTGGGTTTACAAAACACATGATCATTTTCTCAAAGATGGATTTTCCACACAAAAGAATTTGCTCCTGAGCACACAGGACAACTTGAAGGACTGAGAAGAAAAGAAACAGAACTGAATCCTTTTGTTATGGGAAGACGTGCCAGGGCTGAGGGTCCAGAGCTCTCCCTGGCATCGTGTGAAAATGATGGGGGTTTCCATGTAGCTCATGTTTGTCTCTTTAAGTAGAAAAAAAGAATTTTTTTAACATTAATGAGTTTCAATGGCATTTAAAAAAATGTGCTTCCCTGCCTCTTCAAACAAAATGGGAGACATCATTAAGAAAAATACACTGTAATATCGAGATACCCTCAGGGGCCACTGCAGTGTATAGGACCCTTTATTACGGCACCTCCCAGAGTGGTGTTTTTGTGAATCTAATGCACTACCTTGAAAATTCAAGGCTGAATTGACAGTTGCCTGGAAAAACCAGATAACAAGCTGCTTAAAACAGTGAACTTAACATTATAGGTAATATTAAACTAGTACACTCAGCTGTAAGTACCTCTTCACAATTGATCTACACGTTAACATGCAGATATATGTATATCTGTGTGAGTGTGAGGGTGTGTGTGTCCCCCTTATTTCCCAGAAGCTTTTTTCTGTATTCAAAATATTCACTGTTTCCATATTCTAAATAGTCTCTTTTTCCTATATTCTAAATGGTTAGTGCTGCCAGAATGACCACCTGCTGAATGAAATACTGTCCTACCTTGGGAATGGGGGTAAATACACTAGGCAACAACAAAGACCACTTGACGTTCTCCTGTTCCACCCCTACATTTCTATTTCAGTTTATCTATTTATTCTCCACCTCCCTTCCAAACTGAACTAAGGTGGTCCCACCTCCTCCGTGAGCCCATCCCCAAAATGTTATAAAATACAATCCATGCAGAGAAAAACTGCAGCATCACCAACACGCCATTCATAAATGTAAATTCATTCATGATGAAGCTTTCGTTTGAAATCTTCCTTCACACACTGAGCCCTGCACAGCTCCCCGCGCAACGCCGAGCCCCCAAGCTGCTTTTTGATCCTGATGCCATATCAGCATCTTTCACAGTGTGGCCAAATCTCTATGTTCATCTGTATCCCCCTCTCCCCTTGCAGGTGGGCAGCATGCTGAAGACTCCCAAGTTACCTATTTGGCTGTGCAACATCAACGGAAATTACAGCGTCCTTTTTAGCACAAACAGGCAGCTGTTATCAGACTGGAAAGTGGAGCGCCTCTTTGATCTGTACTTCTACAGTGGCCAGCCCGCACAGAACAAGCCTGCGCACCTTACCGTAGGTGAGCATTCCAGATCCCAAGTGCCCTGAGCTTTAATGTGCTCAGAGAGATGCAGCTACCGCCGGTTCACAGCTCATGCTAGCTCTGCAGGAAGGTGTAGAAGTGTGATCTCTGAAATGAAACCTAGGCATCGATCCCATGGGCCTAACCTAAGCAGTGTAACGTGGGAATTCTAAACCTGCTTTAAATAAGGGTAGGGGGGTCTAGAAGTAGCACAGAGGAACCAACAACTTGTAGGTAAGAGAAAAAACAGAAGGTTGAGAGTCAGATTTCCAAAAAAGTCTTCCCTGGGGTCTTCTATCTGTGAGCACAAGGCATGTAATGCCCAAGGAAAGAACTAGAAAAACAAAGGGATAGGGGCGGGGAGGTTCCAATTGGTCTATTCTATCCCAAGAACAAACATCAGATGATCAATCATCCCGGGACATAGTAACGAAACTGAGAGGGCATTTGTGTTCAGATTAGTTCAAAAAGCATTTTTGAGGCCTACTAAGACGCAACCACCGTGCCAGCCACTAGGAAAGCAACGATAACGAAGGCACAGTCCCAGCAAACCTTAGAGGTTCTGGTCCAAGGGCGACCACACAATCCATTTCAATTCCCACCATATTTTTTTAAACACATGAGGAAAAAAGACCAATCTTAAGATGTCTTTAAACATTAGCCTTTTGGACAAGGGAAAAACCATGATGAGACTGGGAGGCTGTATCTGGTACCTCGGCACCATAGATGGAGGCTTGTTGATTTGATGTCTGACTCTTTGCATTTAGTGTCACAGGTCTGGTGTTAAGCAACTTTTCATCATTATGACTAAATTTGGAGAAGTATCTTAGTGACTGCTTTATCTGTGTAACTCCTAATTCTTTTTCTTTAATTATGAGAAATATCTATGTAGATATAGAGATATACATGAGCCCATTTCATTTAGTGGAACACTGACAATACATTCCTTAAAATATATTATCGTTTCTACTTTACTCTCTTCTTCGAGGAAAGCATCGTTTTTTGTTTTTATTAGCTCACATGCATGGCAAGCATTCTGTTCTAGGCTCTGCGCTGAAAACTTTACGTACTCTATCTCATTCTCCCAACAGTCAGCTGAGGTAGATACTATGATATTTATTTTATGTAGAGGAAACTGAAGTGGCCAAAAAATGATTCCTAATTGAGTAAATGAGGCTGAGAGATATTAAGTACCCTTAAGTACCCTCTCAAGTTGGTCTCAATGTCATTTGAGACCAACCTGGGCCTGGAACTCAGTTCTTGACTACCTCATGAGAATACTTTGCCCTTCACCCCAAAATGCAAAGGTACTCTTAGAAGCATTGAGAAGTGGTAAGCTCTCTCTTTTCTTGTTTTTCCTGACAACATCCGGTGACCTACACCCGGCTCTACGTGTCCCATCTGGTGCTGGACCATGCCATTACATGTCATCAATATTCCGTTTCCAAAATCTACAACAACCCAGGTTATCATGGTCGTGTTTTGTATGGGGCGAGTCTAAATACCATCATCTACTAGAATCCCCCTCTGCTTACCCAGTTCTAGGAACACAGCTCGCTGAGCCCAACTCCTGCCCACCCATCCTACATTCCTTCCTTCCTGGCTTCCTCCAAAATGGTATACATAGGCTGGGGTCTAAATGCTGGCTGTTCCCCCCGACAGATACTCACTCCCATCACTGGGAAAGAGTCCGACATGAAGATGAACACAGGCCAGGAAGACGGTTTTCTCCAGTGGAGATGGCAATCAGAAGCAAGTGGAGAGAGGCCACCATCAACTGGAATGGAACTGTTCCCCTTTTCTAAAGAGAAAGCCAGGATGTGCAATGACGTCTGAAGCGTCAGCACCGCTGGGATACAAAGCCTAATTGGGGGAGAGACCATCTCACATCTACATTCCTCATGCCGAAGCCCCACCAAACCCCGCCCCCCGTGAGCAGTCTGTTCTTTCTTTGGTCCTCTGTGAACTCTCTGCAGTTGCTATATCAGTGCTGTAGGAGACATACAGGCCACTTACTGCAGCACCTGGAACGTGTGTCCTCTATACTCACCTAGACTGGTGCCTTCATTTTTATTCAAAAGAGAAACTGAAGTCTCTTTCCTTCAAGTCCTCTCCAAATTCCCCTCTTCTTGGTGTGATTCTCCCCGGGGATTATGGAAGCAGGGAGCTAGCTTTCATTTGGGGATGAAGTCATCAGTAATACATCATCAGATTTTTAGTTATGGCAAGAACTCAAGCCTTCTCAAAGATTTCCTGGTATGAAGAGCATTCCCTTCCAAGGTTACATTTTGAGTGCCCACATTAGCAAGTTCTTGTCATTAAAATAGTAAATGGGCTTGAAGTGGGGTCTATTCCTGGTAGGCTGGCTATTGCAGCTGGCTGGGAGTTCAAGCCATCAAGGAGAGCACACAGAAGGAGAGATTCTTTCTATCAGTGCTATGTTTGCTTCGTTTCCCTATAAGCTGGATATAAATACATAGACGGACAAACAGATAAACTGAGAAAGAAGTCTGATTCCTAGACAAAATAAAATTATATACAAAAATAAAATGTCTTCTTATGTCATTGTTCAAGGGGGAAAACAATTCTTTTTAGAATATGATCTTTCCCTGTCCTGCTGAATGCTTACACTTTTTCTGTAGAAATACACAGAGCAAGACACATATTCTTTCTAAAAGAAGCACATGGGGACCATCTAGACCTTTTTCCTACCCACCCCACTGGTCTACCGACTCATAGAATTTGGGCTTTGTATTCATAAGCGAAAGGTTCGTTTGCAAAGAACAACTTGTCTGCACCCGTTGTCCAAATTAATTTGTTAAATGCATTTTCTTTTGGCTCAGAGAATAATGTTTCAACTTGAGAAGCATATAGTAAATGAAACTTCAAGGTGAATAATAAATTATGTCAAAAGAAAAAGGCAATATGGCTTGGATTGCTGATTACAGTATCCTTATCATTGATGCTTTCATTCGGGATTTTAAATACATTGGACAAGTGAGTGGATCCCTACAGACCCTCAGCATATTTCTTAGTGTTAGCAATATTGTGCTTTTCCTGAGGTGCGAACCTGTTTTTGTTTTACGGACACTGACTTATTTCTAACTAAATCTCCCTTTTGGTGTGGACTGCTGGAAAGCTTAGAGCCTAATGAGAACCATAGCAAGTGCATCGGTCAGAAACCTCCCAGCCACAAGTAAGAGATCTCACTAAAAGTGTCTCACACAGTAAGGACATTTCTTTCTAACAAGAATGGTCCAGATAGTGGCCCATGACTCTCTTAGATCAACCATGGTTCATCCTCCGGGACTGAGCACAGGATACTTGATATCAGAACATAATCAGGGCTCTGTAGAAGGAAGAAGGGCAGGATGACTGTTGTGTAGACAACCAGCAGTGTTGCCTGGCAGTATATTAGTCCTTACAAAAGGCATTTTTTAATTGGCCTCATTTCTGAATCTATTTTCTATCCTACCCTATTTTTCTGTTGAATTCTTAATTGATTTATAATTTATGTTATTTTGTTGTATTTTATCTGCTGTTATAATGTCTTAAATTATTCCTGGAACAAATGTATTAATAAGTAAAATAATAGAGGAAAGATTAAGAACATGTTTTATATATAGTTGTGTAATAATTTTGACATAGAAAGGCATTCATCACTTTGTATGTCAATATCCAGTGAAAATGAGTGTTTATTTCAACTTATGAACACGGCACCCAATAATGTTTGATTTTCTTTGTAACGTGGAAACATGTTATTTAAAAGTAGCTAGAAATTTCCTAGGACTGGCAGTTCACCTTTGAACTTTCTGTGTTTTGAGATAAATGACTTTAATTGTCCTGTCAGCTTCTAAAACATAAAGCAGGAGAAAGCTATTTGCATGAAGATAGAGATAATAATTTTTCTGAACAGTTACCTAAACTGAATGTGTTTTTAGTGAGACCATGCCCCTGAGGAGACGGCAAATACTTTTGGTATGTCCCTCAAAATCATTGTTTGTGGGCTTCCCTGGTGGCGCAGCGGTTGAGAATCTGCCTGCCAATGCAGGGGACACGGGTTCGAGCCCTGGTCTGGGAAGATCCCACGTGCCGCAGAGCGACTGGGCCCGTGAGCCACAACTACTGAGCCTGCGCGTCTGGAGCCTGTGCTCCGCAACAAGAGAGGCCGCCATAGTGAGAGGCCCGCGCGCCGCGATAGTGAGAGGCCCGCGCACCGCAATGAAGAGTGGCCCCTGCTTGCCGCAACTAGAGAAAGCCCTCACACAGAAACGAAGACCCAACACAGCCATAAATAAATAAATAAAAACAAATACTTTAAAGAAAAAGATCCACACATAATCCTCAAGGTGAAATAAGCATTTCCATTAAAAAAAAAAAAAAATCATTGTTTGTTCTTAGCGAAGATGCATGTATCATTTTTGTCAAGGGTACGCTCACCAATGTCACAAGACCAGGCGGGACCAGGCGGGGGTGGGCAGGCGGGCCTGAGTTTCCCTGGCCAGGTTTGGCAACTGCACGTTATGCTCAACCTTCCATCACTCCTGGACCTGATTTTATTTATAAGTAGGTAACACAAACTATGGATATTCACCGTGGGCTGTTGTAATTGCCTCGTCAGGGCCTCAGAGACACAACAGTTCACTCATTCACTCAGGGAGCTTTTTAAACATCACCTATGTGCCAGGCACTTGGCTGGGTGCTGGAGAGACACCGTGAGCAAAATTAGTCATGGGCCCTCTTCTCTCTGGAGCTCTTCTGAAGCAAAGGCATTCATCAAGAAACCGCTTTAATGAATATAAACTTGGAAACTGAGATAAGTGTTCAGAGGGAAGGTATTTCTGACGTGTCATAGCTTATAATAAAGGCTGGAAGTTCAGGAAAAGGCATCTCTGAGGAACAGACGGCTAAGCTGAGGTAGGAAGGCTGAGTGGAGATAAGCAGGGGAGGGGCAGAGGGGAGAGCAGGTGCCAATCCCTGCAGTGGACACGCTTGAGGAACAGAGAGGCAGTGGGTCTGCCGTGCAGAGCGTGGGGTGGAGCGTGACTGAGAAGCAGCTGGAGGGGCAGGGGAGGACCCACCACCGGGCACCGTAGACTAGGAGGCGTGGGCAGCCTTGGAAGGTTTGCAGTGGCCTGAGAAGATGTGCATTTTGAGAAAATGCCTCAGTGTGGAGAATGGATTAGAGAGCCCACAGTGGACACGGAGACTAGTTAGAAGGCTACAGCAGGGGTCTAGACAAGAAATGACCAGAGCAGAGTGGTGGCAATAAAGGTAGACCAAAGTGGGCCACTCAGGAGAAACTACGTGGTGGGTAAAGCAGACAAGGCCAAGAGATTGATTGCTGGGGCGGAGGGGAGATGACGGAGAAGGAGGCATCAGGAATAGCTTCTGAGTTTCTGGTTTGAAAGCTGGATGGAAGTTTGTGTCTTCATTGAATTTAAAAACACTAAAAGAACAGCAGTTTTGGAGGGGAGGAAATCCCAAGTTCAGTCTTGGATGTGAAGCCTTCACATGCAGAGGTAGAACAGTGGGTTAGAAATAAAGATCTGGACCTCAGAGGAGAGGTTTGCACCACACAAATACATCTGGGAGGCACCAGTGGCGAGAAACATGATGGTCGGGAATAAATTTGCCTGAGGAGAGTATGACGTAAGAAGAGAACTGGGCCTGAATCTGAGCCCCGAGGAGTTCCACTGTCAGTGGTCAGGCAAGTTCTGATGAGCCTGGAAAAGAGACAGAGAAGGAGCAGCCAGAGATATAGGAGGTGGCCCTCAAATGACATCTAAATAAAAGGTATTTTCAGTCAGTGACTCTTTTATGTCAAAACTCAACCAGAGAGAATGGACTTCGAATAAATGCAGCCAGTCAGTTTCAGGAGAGCCGGAAATTAATTCTGCTGAATGTGTTCATATCCCCTCTCTTTCCAAGAAGGACTTGGGGTGGCTGATAATTGGTAAACTTTCTGGAGAACTTGGTGTCTTTTTTTTTTTTTCCCCCCCTCCGGTTATTAAACCCAATTTTTAAAACTTCTCACTACTGTCCACAAGGTGGTGCTATGAGAGTGACTTTTTCAATCTCATCAAAAATAATTAAGTAAATGTGGTCAATTCAATCACACACACAAAACTTAGCAAATAATTATAAAATTGATGCGACGGCTATTTAACTTCTGTGATACTTAGAACTGGTGTCACTAAGCACGGCGGGTAGTACTGCTCTCCTTGGAGTCTCCCTCTGTCTTCAGCTCCAATGGCGGGGAGGGGGGAGGGGTGCGGAGGAGGTGCAGCAAGGACTATAAATGTTAGCTCTCAACTACTTCCATTTGCATTGCCGCCTTCCTGGCGCAGACACCACTGGACTATGAAAAGAGCTGCCCAGATGCTCCCCTCCCCTTCTCTCTTGTCCACTTCTAACCGTTTTCAACACAACAGTTATCTTTTAAAACTTTGAATCTGATCATATTATACAGTAGAGTCATGTTTATGGACTTTGGACAAAATGCCAAAATCTTAACATGATCTCCAAGAGCCTGTGGGCTTTAACTTCTGATTCATCTCATGCCCCTCTCCTCATCACCATGCTCCAGCCAAGCCAAACTCACCCCCACCTGAGGAGCTTTGCCCATCCTGCTCCCTCTGCCAACAACAATGTTCACCCCTATCTCACTCTTCAGATCTCTGCTTAAAAACCACCTCCTCAGATGGGCCTTCTCTGACACTACCCCCCATCTAATAGCTCTCCCTGGTTTGTCTCTCTTAGCACCTTGTTCTCCCTTATACACTCACTGTGGTGGTTAATAATTACATACTTATTTGTATGCTTACGTGTTGAATGCCTAACTACCCACTAGTCCAGTGGTTCTCAGACTTTTTGGTCTCAGGACCCCTTTATGCTCTGAAAATGATCAATGACCCCAAAAACCTTTTGTTCATCAGGGTTATTCTGTTAATATTTATCCTGTTAGAAATTAAAGCTGAAAATCTGTTTAAATATTTATCTATTCATTCATTTAAAATAACAATAATAAACCTATTACATGTTAACCTATCTTATGAAAGACAACTATATTTTCCAAAGGAAGCAGTGGCATTACTTTATTACATTTCCGTAAATCTCTTTCATGGCCAGCTTAACATGAGATGGCTATATATTCTCATATCTGCCTCTTATTTCAATCTGTTGTGATACACTTTTAGGCTGAAATACATGAAGAAAATCTGGCCTCACATAGATATTTAGCCAGAAAACAAAGGAGAAATGTAATAGTTCTGTGGCTCTTCTTCTTTGATACTACACCAGAACTCTACAAGTAGTCATTTCTGAACGGTTAGTTGCAATGCAGGAAGTGAAACCATATCAACGAGCTTTTCAAACTCTGTTATATTAAAATTCATTGGTGTATCTTGCACTTTCAACGCATCTTTCCTATGCACCAGTCATTTGGAAAATATTGCTTTGTTGAATTATGTAGATCATTAAATGTTGTCATATTTTTTAATGCCATATCAAAAACTCGTATTAGTTACTAATGAACTATTGCTACATGAAACAACATGGATGGAGCTCATAAACATAATGTTGAAGGAAAGAAGCCAGACAGGAAATACTACGTGCTACACAGTTCCATTTATATATAGTTCAAAAATAGACAGAACTAATCTGCGGTGATAAAGTTCAGGAGAGTGGTAACCTGTGTGACTAGTGGCTAGAAGGCGTACAAGAGGGTTGTGGGGTGCTAGTAATGTTATATTTCCAAGTCTGAGCACTGGCGACACAGCTGTGTTCACTTGCAAAAATTAATCAGAATTATACATTTAAATGTATGCTCTTTTCTATATGCATATTATAATTAATAAAAAGATTTTTCTGAACTAGGACATTTGAGGATAGACATATAGATCAATGGAAGGGAATTATGAGTCCAGAAATAAACCCTAAGTTTCATGGTCAATTGATTTCTGACAAAGAGGACAAAACAATTAAATGGGAGAAAGAACAGTCTTTTCAATAAATGGTGGTGGGATAACTAGATATTCATATGCAACAGATGAAGTTGGACCCTTATCTCACACAATATGCAAAATTTAACTCAAAGTGGGCCACAGATTTAAATGTAAAAATTGAAACTACAGGACTCTTAGAAGAAAACATAGGAATAAATCTGAGATTTTGTATTAGGCCATGGTATCTTAGATACAATACCAAAAGCACAAGCAGTAAAAGAAAAGATTGATAAGCTGAACCTCTCAAAATTAAAGACATTTGTTCTTCAAAGAACACCGTCAAGAAATGACAACCACAGACTGGGAGAAAATATTTGAGAATCATGCATCTGATAAGAGACTTGTACCCAGAATATGTAAAGAATGTGTATAACTCAATAATAATTCAGTTTTAAATGTGCAAGTGATTTGAACAGAGATTTCTCCCAAGAAGATCCACAAATGTCTAAATAAGCACACAAAAAGATCTTCAACATCGTTATCCATTAGGGAAATGCAAATTAACACCCTAAGAAATATTACTTCACACCCACTAGGATGGCTGTAATCAAAAAGACAAGTGTTGGTAAGGATGCTGATTGCTTCATTGCTGGTGGAAAGGTAAAATGGTACAGCCACTTTGGAAACCAGTTTGGTAGTTCCTCAAAATGTTAAGCATGAAGTTACCACATTAGCCAGCCATTCACTCCTAGATATGTACCCCAGAAAAACAAAAGCCTATGTCCACACAAAAACTTTCATGCAAATGTTTATATCAGCATTATATTATAAATGACTATTTATAATAGTCAAAAAGTAGAAACAACCCAAAGGTCCATCAACTGATAAATAAACAACATATTGTATATCCATACCATGGAATATTATTCAGCCATAAAAAGGAATGGCCTACATAGATGACCACATCACAGTTGACTATAACGTAGATGAACTTCAAAAAATTATGCGAAGTGAAAGAAGTTAGTCACAAAAGACCACATACTATGTGATTCAATTTATATAAAATGACCAGAAAAGACAAATCTATAGAGGCAGAAAGTAGATTCGTGGTTGCCTAGGGCTGGGAGGAGAGGGTAGGCAGGGAGGATGGGTAGAGAGTGACTGCTAAAGGGTACAAGGTTTCTTTTCTGGATGATGAAAATGTTCTAAAATTAGATCATAGTATTGAATACACACTCTGTACATACACTAAAGAACATGTAAACAGATGAACTTTATGGAATGTAAATTACATCCCAATAAAGCTGTTTGTAAAAAATAGCTATTTATAAGGGGTACTAACACCATTTGTTTGCAAGGGGCCATAGTAAAATAGTAAGGATCTGATAGATTTGCAAAGACAAAAAGTCTTTGCCTCTGACCAACGTGTTTTGAGAGGCATGACTGTTTATGGTGGAGGGAGAGGGTGAAAATTTCATCACCATCCCCTGCTCCCTAACATAACCAACACTGTTCCCTAAAAAGAAACTGGTACTTTGGCCTATTTCACACGCTGCAATCAGACCCTCCCCTACTTGATTAAGCCCCTTCACCTCTAATTAGCTTTTGTTTTGCATGAGATTATAACCCCACGAGGAGGGGGGCAGCCATGCAAATGGCCCCTTCCTCTCCCAGAGGACCCCAGCTTCACTGCTCTCTTTCGCCTTTCTCCCCTGGGTGCCTGAATGGCTGACCACCATCCACGAGAGAACACACAGGTGACCCCTCGGCAGCAGCCCAAGAAGCCACAATGTGCAAGAACTAATCAGACTTGACCAGGCAGAAAGACAGAGCAGCCCTGACGGGCAAAACGAAAGTAGAAGGTGAGCAACCTGCTTGATTGCTGCTTAAAAGTAAGACAGATTCACTAACTGAGCAATTTAAAGCCACTGGGGAGGAAAGAGCTGTGCAAATGAGCTGGCTAAGTGAACTCAACTGTCACCATAGAAAGTAAAATCGCCCCTGGCTGGTGGGCAGTTCACAGGACAGTCTCAGAGCACAATTGGTACCAGGTCACGGGTGAGATGAGGGCAAGCATGCAACCTATGAACCCTTTCCGAATGGTGAGTCCAGCTCAGAGTAACATCAGATATACTCCAGAGCCTGAATTTCCAGGGTAATCAAAAGGCAGAAAGTTGCTCCACGCACAGAGCTGTAATCACTGCTTAAAGCCGTTTGTAGCTGCCCCGGCTATTAGCGTGTAAAATGAAAAACCAATTTGGAGTCTTTTCCATAGAATGAGATCTCCCATTTCAAAAAAGGAACAGTACACCATAGAAAATACTTTGCTCCTTGGAATGATCTAGGTCACGTTGCCCTGCATACTCAGGTTGCAGCTGCTAGCATAATGGAAAGGATGAAATCATTGTCCAAGAATTTAAGAGATCCAACTATGTAAGGTGTGACGGATCTCCTTGCTCTGCCCCCTCAAAGTGCTACCCCTTCCCGGGAACAACCGAAGAAATTTGTGTGAACAACTGCCATTCCAACGTACAGGCCATACCCAGGCTGGGTTTTTTTCTACTTTCTTCCCGTATACATATATACACACACACTTTTTCAGATTCTTTTCCATTATAGGTTATTATAAGACACTGAATATAGTTCCCTGTGCTATACCGTAGGTCCTTGTCGTTTATCTATTTTATACATAGTAGTGTGTATATGTTCATCCCCAGCTCCTAATTTACCTCTCCCACCCCCTGCTAATGCTCTGGTAACCATAAATTTGTTTTCCATGTCTGTGAGTCAATAACTCTTAAAGCCATCAGTCCCTTCTATTCTTCTCAGTACCTCCTTCTCACACACTGCCTTATAAGTGATTTATTGGTCTGAGAGATACATTTAATCAGTCATTTGATGTTGATAAAAAGGTATCTTTTGGTGACCTAATCAAGATCAATCAAGTTCCCTTTACTGATGAAAAGAATAGGGAGTGAAGCAGGGCTGATGCTGATGAGTGTGAGAGAGAGAGAGAGGAAGGAAGGGAGGGAGGGAGGGAGGAAGGGAGGAAGGGAGGGAGGAAGGAAGGAAGGGAGGGAGGGAGGAAGGGAGGGAGGGAGGGAGGGAGGAAGGAAGGAAGGGAGGGAGGGAGGGAGGAAGGAAGGGAGGGAGGGAGGAAGGGAGGAAGGAAGGGAGGAAGGAAGGGAGGAAGGAAGGGAGGGAGGGAGGGAGGGAGGAAGGGAGGAAGGGAGGAAGGGAGGGTGGGAAGGAGGGAGGGAGAGAGGAAGAACCTCCAGAGGTCTCAAGACAGACTGGTAAGGGACAAGCTGCCCAGAGAGCTAAACTGAGAAGAAAAAGAACAGTACAGCCCAGTAATTGTGCACATGTTTTATGGAAAAAACATAACAGATACCTGTTTAGTCAGAAAAGCTGATTTCTTATAATTAGTCTGCCTTGATATTTTGCACCAGAAGAAAATAGCATTCCCTTCTTGAGCTCCAATTTTCTCATTTTTAAATAACTACAACCCACAATCTGTTTCCAAAATTATTAGGATGACAGCAGTTACATTAACTACTTTAGGTTCCTTCAGACAATAGTGAAACAATCAAGGAAAGAAAAAAAATGCTTCACGCTTTAGTGGAAGTTTAATAGTTAAGAACTTCGCGTACATTTTTAAACACAATGTGTCCATGTACTTTAAAGACATGGTATTGAAGACTATAGATAATATTTCCTAACACTGACTTAGGTCCACATTCTGCCAATTGCTATTACCAAATTTTAAAAGTGACCGTTTCATTCATGCAAATGCCTTGACATAAATTTGATATTTTTAGAGCATGCCGAGCTGCCTATGAAATGATAGTAGCATTGTGGTATCAGGCAAATAATGACCCCAAATTAAGTTTGTTATTAAGTTACAACAAGGGTCACCTTGTATGTGCAACTTACAACTGCAGGAAATGGCTTTCCCTTAAACTCCACAGAATGGAATTTAATGCAAGACGGCAGGAAGGTTGAGATGTGTGAAACGGCCACTGTCCACATTGACTGGGTCTTTCCCCCAACACTCCTGCACCTGAACATTCTGTCAGCCCACACATCTCACCTCCACCCGAGTCCCACACCATGGGAACCTCTCATCCCTCCATTCCAGCATCCAGGAACAAGGAAGCACCCGCTGCAACCTTCCAATTAGGTCAAATCCCAAGAGCCCTCTGCTACAACAGAGGAGGTCCACACTTAGTCAGAAGTCTCACACTCCCACCGGCTACCATCCATGCTTCTTCAATCTCTGCTTTAAATCCCTACTTGAAAATAGCTTCACAATCTAGTACTGTATTGGAAATGCTGTTTACATAGCAAGAGAGAGAATCACAAAGAAAGCACATGACCAATTTCCAGCCTAACTCACCTCTGTCACTATATTTTTAGCTCATAATCAAAAGGATATGAAATAGGTGGCATTTAAATTGTGTTAGGTTTGCGATATGCTTTCCCATGTATAAGCTGCTATTGTAAGCTTCACAACGATCTTGAAGTTGGGCTTAGTAATCTGTTTTCCAGGTGAGGAAGTGGATTCAGAGAAGGTAAGCAAGCTGCCCAACGTGTTATATCTAGTGACCTGCAAGGCCAGGACTGGGAGCTTCTGGTTTCCTCCAGGACTCCTTCCCCCACCCCTCCCTCTGCTCGCTAATTAGTTCAAGGCTCACTGGGTAAGGCGGGGGGTGGCACAGGGTGGGGGGTGGGGAGGTGGGGGGGGCGGGGCACAGGGGAGGGGGGCCAGCCCATCTTTTCCCAGGGCCCTTAGACCAGGGTCCCTGGTACTGCTCTCAAATCATTGAGTCTGAGTCTTGAGGGTTGATAGAAAGGGAGACTTCAAAGCCGAATGCTGTTGTGCCATCTCCCCGACCTCAAACAGTGCCCTTCAAGAGTCCACAGCAGGTTAACCAACTTTTGGAATCTTTCTGAAAGGTGCCAGGACTCCTGTTTCCTCCAGCAAAAAGTGAATTCTGCCCCAGCATGCCATTGGTCCTTGTTGCCTGCACTGATTCACCCATTCATTCATTCATTGTCTGCCTCTCCTCGCTAGGATGTTAGCTCCATGAGGATGGGAATTTTGTCTGTTTTGTCCACTGATAAATCTCAGCACTTAAAAACAGTGCCTGGCACACCATCAGTTCTGAATAAAAATATGTTGAATCAATACACAGATCCTATAAGGTTTTCCTATTTTAACTAAATCACATCTTACCACAATGTATGTTTAAGGCCATGGGCAAAATCCCCAGAAAACAAGGGAAACGTGGTGGAGGGAGCTGCCCCAGAAGGGGGTGTTCTCTGCACTAGGGGCCCTACTAAGTTACGGGCAGGGGGAGGGAGGAAGGAGGTGCTTCGAGTGATGGGCACAGTTTTTTAAACCTGATAATTAAACAAAATAATCAACCTCCTCTAAGATATTTGATAAGTACAAAAAACAACTAGATACCAGAAGCCTTATTTCAACGTTAAAAGAACATATTGTTTGGTATGATCTCAGTTTTTAAGTATATAATGTGGTGTACTTTAGTTACTTATGCACTTACTTAGAAAATGCTTCTAGCAGTTCTCCGTAGGCAAAGACGACAGATGCACTCAGAGCAGATCTCTGTCCTGCCCAGTCACGTGAGGCAGTGGTGTCCTGCAGCTGGACTCCCAGGGCAGAGAGTGCCAAGTGTGTGCATCAACACCCAACTCCAAGCCCTGTGGCATCTCCTGGATAGGTTGAAATTGGTACGAATATTTCCGTCACAAAAACTGGCAAACGAAAACTCAGGGTTTTTTATCTTTTCAGAGATCTGCCGGTTAAACACTGACCAATATACCACTGCTTGAGGAGTCCTGTTAATTATAGAAGTGTAGGTGGTGGCCAGCCATGACCCTGGAGAGAAGGATGTGATTGGTCTCTACCTTTCATGGAGCTTAGCAAAAGCTCCCCTCCCCCTAGTAGGGAGGATTGGAGAATTGTGGGGATGGGTAGATCCATGAGCACCAAGTGCCCAGGCTCCTTCTGGATAAGAAGGTACTGTAGGGCTTCCCTGGTGGCGCAGCGGTTAGGAGTCTGCCTGCCAATGCATGGGACGCGGGTTCGAGCCCTGGTCCAGGAGGATCCCACATGCCGCGGAGCAACTGGGCCCGTGAGCCACAACTGCTGAACTTGCGCTCTGGAGCCCGCGGGCCACAGTTGCTGAAGCCTGCATGCCTGGAGCCCGTGCTCCACAACAAGGGAAGCCACCACAGTGAAGCCTAGGCACCGCAACGAAGAGTGGCCCCCACTGGCCACAACTAGAGAAAGCCCGTGCACAGCAACGAAGACCCAACACAGCCAAAAATAAATTAAAATAAAATAATTTAAAAAAAAAAAAAAAAGAAGAAGATACTGTAATGCCCCACCCCTGTTTACTGAAATTCAAGTTAGGGAAACTTGTTAGGAGAACCATGGTGTGATCCTAAGCAAGATCCAGTACTATCAGCAAAGGGCAATGACGCCATGATACAAAATTACCCTGAGGAAAAGGGGGTAGTTTATTTTTTTAAATTTTTATTGAAATATAGTTGATTTACAATGTTGTATTCATTTCAGGTATACGGCAAAGTGATTCAGTCATAAATATATATATATATACATATATCAATATATATAATTTTTTAGATTCTTTTCTATTATAAATTACAAGATATTGAGTAAAATTCCCTGTGCTACACAGTAGGTCCTTGATATTTACCTATTTTACATATAGTAGTGTATATATTTTAATCCCAAACTCCTAATTTATCCCTCCCCCCTACCTTTCCCATTTGGTAACCATGTTTGCTTTATATGTCTGTGGGTCTGTTTCTGTTTTGTAAATAAGCTCATTTGTATCATTTTTTTAGATCCCAAATATAAGCGATATCATGATATTTCTCTTTGTCTGACTTACTTCAGTTAGTGTGATAATCTCTAGGTTCATTCATGTTGCTATAAATGACATTATTTCATTCTTTTTTATGGCTGAGTATTCCATTGTGTATATATACCATAACTTCTTCATCCATTCCTTTGTCGATGGACACTTAGGGTGCTTCCATGTCTTGGCTATTGTAAATAGTGCTGTTATGAATACTGGGGGGACTTTAGAGTTGGTCCAGACTCAACACAAAGGCCTTGGGATGGGCTACTTCCCAGCTGTGCCATTCTTCAGCTGTTTCATGCTTTGGGACTCCATGACTCTGACCTTGAAGCTAACATGTGAAGCACCTCTGTAATGCTTCAGAGAGTACCAAGGTCACCTGTCCAATAGCACAGAATCGGTCTTCAAGAGCAATTCTATGATGCAGTGAGTGGGAGAAGAATGATCACATTTTCCGGGGTACTCACACCTGGCATCTGGAAACAGGACTAAGCTGCTCTATCCCAAGTAACGTCCTGGAGTTTTTCAACAAATAAGCATGGGGAGTGGGGCATCCTATAGAACAGAATTCCAGGGGGAGATTCTGGGCTTCTTGTTAACAAGGTAGCATGATGCTCAAGCAATCACGTGGTAAGCAGAGAACATTTTAAATGTACATATATGAGAAAATATATTCAGATAGTAAGAATGATTATCAGGAGATGAGGGAATTGTGGATGATTCTCTTTACACTTTATTTTTTACGATTCTATAAGAAAAGTAAATCGTAAGCCCATGTATTTTGCTGTTGTATCAAAAACATTCAAGTTCTTCCCAGTGGCAGGAAGATGCCTCCACACCCAGAGGCTTGCCCCTGTAGGGCTAATAAGGGAACCACCTGGATTGTACCCTCCAGTTCAGACCTTGCCAGGATCCGCTCCACTCCAGGCACAGGGGAGAATGGCAGCGCGGGGGCCCTGCTGGGGCCGACTGGGGGGCTCGCGAAGGTGATGGGCTGTCACCAGCCTCACCAGGACAGGGAAGAGAAGCACAGTCACAGTCAAGATCCGCAGGCCCCTGGATGCAGACGACCCCATGAAGACCACCTACCCCAGCCGCTCCCTGCCACTGTATTTGGTGAGAGGGACTGTGGCTGATCTTTGATCTTTTTTCTTCAATTTCTTTAACGTCATATTCTCACAATTAAACAAATAAAAGGCAAAAACAAGATTGGTCAACGGGTGAAACTTTATAAGATTTCCTCTGGGTTTTATGTAAAGTAGGAACTCTGAGGACCTACTGTATGTTTGTGTGTGTGTGTGTGTATATATACATATATATATATATACATATGACTGAATCACTTTGCTGTACACCTGAAACTAACACAGCATTGTAAATCAACAATACTTCAATAAAAAATAAAAATTAAAGCGACTTTTTTAAAAAGTAGGGACTCCACCGTCGAGATGAGACTCTTGTGCCTTGCTGAGTCTCTGTGCTGAGTCTTTTTTTGTGGGTATGGGGTAGGGGGGAGGGACTTCTATACTAACATTAGTTTGACTCTAGAGAAATCTGTCTCCACTCCTGAAAGCTGTGAGGGACGCTGATGCCGGCAGCTGCACGCCCCCTGCCTTCCCCCCCACCCCGACCCCATGCCAATGACAGCTCTTCTGTGAGAGACAGAGGTCAGGGCAGGAACCACTCAACCGCAGTCTTTAATAACTCTCTCTCTCCATGCTAACATGGGATCAATGAGATCTAAATTGAAATGTGTGGTTGAATGGCTTTCTGAAAATGTCCTGTGCCTCTGAGTCTTTGCAGAAGTTACACTCTCCTTCAGGGCAAGTTGGGGTGGGTACTCATGTGGATGACTATTGTGCACCTAACCCCTTTCACAGAGATAGCACAGAGGAGAATGGATTTATGCTGCTGACGGAATGGGAAATGGGATTTGAGGAAACAAGGTGTTCTCCAGCAAGCAGAGCCTGAGAGGTGAAGGCTTCCGTGCTTCTCCTTTATTTAGGGGTGGAAACTCCACGGAGCAGGAGCGAGGGACACGGGGAGGGAGGCAGGGAAGGAGGAGTGCCACGCGAGGGTGAGATGCATGGAAGGCACTAGAAGCTTGACCTCCTGCCACTCCTCTGAGAAGCCTTTTTTTTTTTTTTTTTTTTTTTTTGATTTGTAAATAGGCCAAAAGCTTCATTTATTTTTATATTACATCCTAGTAAAAAAGATTACATCATATTATTAAGAGAATAAGGTGTACAGACCAAGCACACGGAATATACTAAAGGTCTGGAATTGAGTCTTGGCTTTTTTAGAAATCTGGGGCCTCGGTTTCCCCACAGGTAAACAGGATCCTCCCCTCCCCCAGCTGGGAGTGAGTCTGAATGTTCTCAGGAGACACTGTTCTGAAAGTTTCCTCGCAGCCCTCTCCACTCTGCCTCCTCTCTCTGCTGGAAACACAAATATATTTATTTATTCCATTTTCCTATTTTTTGCACTGGAAACTCCTAAAATAGAACAGGAGGTGGGGCTGTGAGGAGAGGCCCCTGGGCTTTGGAAGCTCCTCTCTGAGGGCCCACAGGCAACTGGGGTTCTGCCCAAGGGGGGCGGGAGGTGGAAATCCCTGAGCTCACCCCGCCACACCCACGCCACCCAGACCTGCCCTGGGTCCAGGAGAATGTGGTCTTTTTGGTTACCAACTTTGTTCACGCCATACCTGGATTCTTCCGCTTTGCCAGAGGCCCTGGCTTCTAATGGGTGGCTTGGGAACCAGCTGAAGCGCGGCAGCCCTGGGGGGAAATGAAGGCTGTGTCTGCATCAACCGAGTGGCCCTGGTCCCGGGGGAGGGGGACAGCACCCACTGGGAAGGTGCTGGCCATGGCCGCGTCTCGAGAAGCCTTTTTTTTTTTTTTTTTTTTTTGCCACGCCATGCAGCATGTGGGATCTTAGTTCCCCGACCAGGGATCGAACCTGTGCCCCCTGCATTGGAAGCGCAGAGTCTTAACCACTGGACCACCAGGGAAATCCTGAGAAGCCATTTAAAATGTGCCTCAGGACTGTTCAGCTGGGTGAGAAAGGGGAAGAAAATGTATCTAGCAGCCCTCCTCTCAGGTTGAAGGTTTATTCCAGGGGGTGTTTTCTGCCCTGCATTTCCGGTTGTGTACGTGTGGGGGTTTTACAACTTCCCATACATCGGTGTCAACAGGGAGGGCCCAGAACAGAAGGCAAGAAGTCTGAGGGGCAAGCGTGAAGCTGGGGGTGGCCCAGGCATAGCTGGTCACCACTGCAGCCCCTGGACCTGGAGACGTGGGTTGGTCATCAGCTGGCTTAACTCCTACACGTGCCTCAAATATCAGATCGGATGCTCCTCCACCAGGAAACCTTCCCCGACAGGCCACTCCTCCATGGTTCCACTAAATTGATTCATTAATACTATGTTCACTGACAAATGATTCCAGCCAGAAAATTATTAAAGGCTTTAGACTCTATAAAATAAATTACTATTTAGTAAACTAAAAATTCAACACTCCACCTGCTGTTTTAACTTAACATGCCCAAGATAGACTCTCCGGTGGTTTTTAAATTCTTGTTCACTGTGGCAGAAATTGATAGTTATCCCCAAATCTTCATTTCCCTCCTTCTACAGTAATACAGTTATACTAATAGTTTTTATCTGGGCAGATGTCCTCCCAGAATACATTTCCCAGGCTCCCTTGCAGCGAGATGCAGCCACGTAACTCAGTTCCAGCCAATGGTATGTGAGCAGAAGCCAGGAGTGCAAATACCAAGTTGGGTCCTTAAAGGGAAAGAGCGAGGGCTCCGTCATTCCCTTCACCCTTCCCACTGGTTTGAATGTGGGTGGACACTGTGGAGATGGTCCATCTAGGCCCACATGGACGAGAGCAGCACCTTCAAGACAGTGAATCAAAAAGATAGGACACTGGGACCCTTCACCCTAGTGCTGCTACCCCCGCCCTGGACCCTTATATCCAGACTATTTGGTGAGAAAAAGGTACACATCACGCATTCATCGCCTAAAAGAAAAAAAACTGTATTGACTGTCTTACTATATACTTAGGACTTCCTAAGTTCTGGGAACTCAGAGTAGGACTGTGGAGATCAAAGATGTCATTCTTACCTAAAAGAAGCGGTTGGCCTAGTGACAAGGGAGACTATAAAAAATATCACAGGGCTTCCCTGGTGGCGCAGTGGTTGAGAATCTGCCTGCTAATGCAGGGGACACGGGTTCGAGCCCTGGTCTGGGAAGATCCCACATGCCGCGGAGCGACTAGGCCCGTGAGCCACAGCTACTGAGCCTGTGCGTCTGGAGGCTGTGCTCCGCAACAAGAGAGGCCGCGATAGTGAGAGGCCCGCGCACTGCGATGAAGAGTGGTCCCCGCTTGCCGCAACTAGAGAAAGCCCTCGCACAGTAAACGAAAACCCAACACAGCCATAAATAAATAAATAAATAAATCCCATTAAAAAAAAAAATTGTTAAAAAAAAAAAAAAAAAGAAAAAAAAATATCACACACACACAAGTGTGACAAGGGCTATGACAATTAAGTACAGGTGCTGGGAGAGTGCGTGTGAGAGGGCTTCCTGAAGGAGGTGACGTCCATATGATTTCGAAACAAGGAAAGGAATCCATGAGGAAGAAGAACAAAAAGAACAGCATAAACAAAGACAGTGAGGCGAGAGAGCGTGGTGCCTTCAGGTGAGAAGGCGGTGGAGCCCAGCAGTGACGGGAATGGGCTCGGTGGTCAAACTGCTCAGATTCAAATCCTGCTTTAGCACTTATTAACTGCTAGACCTTAGGTGGGTCACTTAACCACTATGTGCCTACCTCGTAGAGTTGCCATCAGGACTGCATGAGCTAACAACCCATGTAAAAATCCTTAGCACAGTGTTTGACTTGTAGTACAGAACAGGCTGGGTAAATATTAGATTAAAAAAAAGAAAAATGTAGGTATGACTGGCACCCAGAGAGCAGAGTGAAGACTTATCAGAGAAGAGGCTAAAGGGATAGCCCGTGACCAGATCATCAAAGAGTGTGGGTATCATCCGGAAGCCTAAGGGATTTTAAGCAGGAAGTTCACGTGGTCAGAAAGATTTCTGCCTCCCAAGAGCTCAGTTTGACGGCAGAGGGGCACAGAGGTCACCAGGGGTCAGTCCTCCTTTCTAAATGAACCTTGGCTCTGCACAAAGAAAAGCATTTACTCCACACATCGCACCCCCTAGGCAAATATTTTTTGTGAACTGTAGACTGAGAAAATGGGTGGACCAAATACAGATGACCACCCTGGTAATGACAATTCAGCATGCCTTCTGGCAGAGCCTCACTGCCTTGTCCCTGTCTCAGAGGAAGACTTTTATTGCTTTTGCCACTATTATTCGATAACAAACTAAATTTCCACTTCCTGTCTTGCTAAGAAAAATTTCCATGGTCAGATGACCAAGAATATCATTTTCCACCTGAATGAGGTTAAGTCATTGCAGGGGTCTCCCTTGCAGTCAGGGATAAATTCACTGAAGCTTTTCTCAAGGTGGAACCTGACTTACTTTCTTAGTCTGGTTTTTCCATGCAAGCATATCCAAAAAATACTCCAAAGCTGGCCCGGCTGTTTACATCCCTCAGACGACCCAAGCGTATTCGCGCTCTGAACAGCGCTCTGGGAGCAATGCACTCCGGTGGCGGCTTTCTCTGAAATTTCTCCACCTGGTATTGGATGGCCCAGCTCCTGTCATGTAATGACTTTCCTCCCTGCAGAAATGGTGAGTGCCAACAAAATAGTGATTCTTTCCCTTAAAGAATGCCAAATAAGGTCTGCACAGTTTCCCATAAAATATCTGCATATCTGCACTAAGGGGGAATAAATAACATATGCAAATCCTTGCTGGAAGGTGGGGGGGAGAGCTTTCTTTCCCAAGTAAAATCAAATCACCCTGAAGCAAGATTTAATGGGATTTTTCCATGAGTATGAGTGTAAGCAAATTCACCAAAATCCTGAAAGCTTCCCAGGAAAGACAATAAAAAGCACTAGAAATACCACCTCCATTTTCTGGAAGGGTAACCAGTTAAGTCTGCAGAGCCTCAGCTGCAAAGGCATAGGTGACCCCTTGGTCTTTGGATTATCCCTTTTATAAATAATGGTGATCAGACATTGAAGCAGGAGAAAATTACATGAAACACACCTGGAGACACACTGGGAATTCTCTGCCTCTGTAAAGGGTACATTCACCCATCATAGGCTCACTTCTGATCTCCCAGTCCCCTCCCACCTGGAAGTCTCACTTTTCAGGTGGGACTTCACTGTGCAGTCTCTGAATTACTGGAGACTGGGTCTTATCTCCTCATTAGCAGGGGCAATCTCCTGTTGTGTCATATGCATGGCTAATGTCCCATTATGCCTTCTCCATTACTTAGCTCTAATTACTCCAAATTAGTGTTTTCCCATGGCACACCAAGGAGGGAGGAGCCAAATGAGGAGTTCTCTTCTCATTCTTTGAATGTCTCATCTATTCCTCACCCTCAAAACATTCCAGAGACAGGTGGCAGAGCTCCCCAGGACTATTAACTGCCTCTGACAAAACAGAGTGTTGGTAGAATGACATTTCAGAGGTGGGGAACAATGAAAATGAGACAAATTCCATTTATCCCAACAACCCTTTGTCATGAGCATACCAAACTTTTCAATGATTTCTACATTTGAAAAGCAGAAATTGTTCATTCACAGATGGGGGAAGCACCAAGACTATTGTTATAGTTCTTCAATGTCAGCTACTAGAACAGGAAAATGCCCCAGATACGCATGTGTAGATTCATCCCATCTCCAAGTTATCTCTGAGGAATTCATGATTTATTATATGCTGCCACTGTATTGAAGTTAATTATGTACATGTATTATTTCTTCTACTAGATTGGAAAGTCTGGGAGGGCAGAGATAACATCTATTGCCTCTTTACTTTGGGGAACAAGCTGGAAAATATAATCATGCATATATGAGTTCACACACACACACACACACACACACATTGTATACCCTACAGCCCAGCACAGTGCCTTTCCTAGTACACTCTTTAATTATTTTTTAACAAATTGTTTAAAGACTTAATGACAAAAGCAAGATGTAAAACTGTTAATACAGGTCATTCCTAATATTGTCAAATAGAGCTACATAGACATCTATGCATGAAAAGTAGATAATTAGAAAACGTTAATACTTATTCCGAACGGTAGAATTTTTTGTCTTCATTCAAAAAATTTCCAAGTTTTTTTAATGATGAACATGTATAATTTTTATAATCAGGCAAATGCTATTCTAAAAATATTTCTGTAGCAAGCATTGTATATCTAAATTGTTAAAAGGATCCGTGTACAATTTTCAAGAGGCTGAAAGCATCTGATTTTGCAGTGAGGGAGTAAGAGTTTAAAGGAGAAAAGGGAGGATACGATGAAGATTACTTTACAGTCTGCGTTTCCCTGAGACTCCAAGATCTGCTGCCCTCTGAACATGACTGAGTAGATGATATAAGAAAGACCCCCCCACACACTTCTACAATCAACACAAAGCCACGGAAACCCCAAAATGCAGATGATTCGGGGTTCCTACCATTGAGGCCTAAAGCCCTGATACTGGGAAGACGATGGAACCGGGAGAATGTTAGGGATGGGCACCCAGCGCCTGGGTCTCCACTAGCACAGATGCCACCTCTGCACAAGTTACAGAAAACTCCCCAGAACTTGAGGTACCTGAAGGCCCTTCCTTGCCAGGCTGCAAGCTTGGCGAGCCTGGGGCTGGACTTCCTCCCTACTCTTGCACTCTGGCTCCTTTGTACAGGGCACGAACTGCCACCCTGCACTGAGACCTGGCCAGAGAACAGGACATCAGGGGATGCTGAGGACCCACGCCAAGCTGTAGATGAGCAGTCTTCACACGACAGCCTGCACCTCTGCAGACAAACAAAGACCTTTCCAGAGAAACTAGAGCAGGGATTATTTTAAGGTACCGGATTTCTAGACCCTATGCTTCCTTAGGCACTCTGCTAAAACCGATCCACCTAGGAGAGGGGGCTGCATCACAATAGTCCCCTCCCACACTAGCCCTCACCTATTCCAAATCTTACGGTTGCATTGCCCCAGGGTATAAAGACCTCTCTCTTTGTTAATTAATCAATCAGGAACCCATAACTCCTCCTGCCTTTCTCTGTCTTATACACCTCTAAGGTTAGAGGCGGAGCTCAACCTTTAAGCGGGTCAGCTGGTGTTGGGGTGCACGAAATGCAGAACAGTGAAAGCCAATGGATTAGGGATTCTGTCAAATAGAACTATAATTGTGAAATGCAACTGAGTAGTTTGGCTTGTGTTGGGATGTTGTGAATTAAAATACATAGTCAAGTAGAGGGTGGGAATAATCATTTTTATTTAAAAAGGCTCTATCCCTTTTCTTTGAATTTGAAAATATTTAACTTTTTATTATGGAAATTTTCAAACATATACAAAAATAAAGAATAGTGTGATAAACCAAGTACCCGTCACCCAACCTCAAAGAAAATAGGCATCTTTCCACCCTTGTTTCATTTCTTTCCCTACACACACATACACAGACATACACACAAACACACATACTTTATTAGTAGTGGGGAAGGGATACTTTAAAGCAAACACTATATCTTATATATCATATTATCCATAGCTATTTCTGTACACATCTCAGCAGATACATCTTTCTATACCTCTCTCTAAATATAAGCACAATGTCATTATCACACCTAACAAAAATAATGATCCCTTAATATCATTTAATACCTATGCCATATTTAAATTTTCCTAATTATCTCAAAAATGTCTTTTTTCCAGTTGACATCTTGGAATTAGTTTCCAAACAAAATTCGTACATTGCATTTGACTTCATTCAATCTATTTTAACCTATAACAGTTTCCAGTTCTCTTTTTTTTATTCCTGACCCTTATTGAAAGAAATGGACAGTTTGTCCTATAGAAGTCCCTTCTTTTTATAGCTTTCTAGTATTCCACTGTGTGTGTACCATAGTTATTCAACTAGTCCTTTATATGTCAACTTTTGCATTCTTTCCATTTGCATTTTGAGTTTGGTGCTACGATGAGAAGAGTCTTCGTATATTTATCATTTTGTATTTTTGCCAGTGAATCTTTAAAATGAATTTCTGGGATATTAGGTAAATGCATATGTAATATTGCTAGCTTTCATCAAATCCCCTCCATAGGGGTTATACAGTTTTACACTCCTCCCAGCAATACAAAACAGTTTCTGCTTTGGGTAGTATAGTCATTTTCACAATGTTGATTCTTCCAATCCAAGAACATGGTATATCTCTCCATCAGTTTGTATTATCTTTGATTTCTTTCATCAGTGCCTTATAGTTTTCTGCATAGAGGTCTTTTGCCTCCTTAGGTAGGTTTATTCCTAGGTATTTTATTCTTTTTGTTGCATGGTAAATGGGAGTGTTTCCTTAATTTCTCTTTCTGATTTTTCATTGTTAGTGTATAGGAATGCAAGAGATTTCTGTGCATTAATTTTGTACCCTACTACTTTACCAAATTCTTTGATTAGCTCTAGTAGTTTTCTGGAGGCATCTTTAGGAATTACGAATGGCATTTTTCACAGAACTAGAACAAAAAATTTCACAATTTGTATGGAAACACAAAAGACCCCGAATAGCCAAAGCAATATTGAGACAGATAAACGGAGCTGGAGGAATCAGGCTCGCTGACTTCAGACTACACTACAAAGCTACAGTAATCAAGACAGTATGGTACTGGCACAAAAACAGAAATATAGATTCAATGGAACAGGATAGAAAGCCCAGAGATAAACCCACACACATAAGATATGTCACCTTATCTTTGATAAAGGAGGCAAGCATATACAAGGGAGAAAACACAGCCTCTTCAATAAGTGATGCTGGGGAAAATGGACAGCTACATGTAAAAGAATGAAATTAGAACATTTCCTAACACCATACGCAAAAATAAACTCATAACGTATTAAAGACTTAAATGTAAGGCCAGACACTATAAAGCTCTTAGAGGAAATCATAGGCAGAACACTCTACGACATAAATCACAGCAAGATCCTTTATGACCCACCTCCTAGAGTAATGGAGATAAAAATAAACAAATGGGACCTAATGAAACTTAAAAGCTTTTGCACAGCAAAGTACACCATAAACAAGACGAAAAGACAATCCTCAGAATGGGAGAAAATATTTGCAAACGAATCAACGGACAAAGGATTAATCTCCAAAATATGTAAACAGCTCATGCAGCTC
Organism: Balaenoptera ricei; assembly: GCF_028023285.1. Taxonomy (NCBI): domain Eukaryota; kingdom Metazoa; phylum Chordata; class Mammalia; order Artiodactyla; family Balaenopteridae; genus Balaenoptera; species Balaenoptera ricei. The sequence continues at coordinate 7,454,689 of NC_082642.1, forward strand.
AAAATTAAAAAAACAAACAACCCAATCCAAAAATGGGTGGAAGACCTAAACAGACATTTCTCCAAAGAAGACATACAGATTGCCAACAAACACATGAAAAGATGCTCAAAATCACTAACCATTAGAGAATTGCAAATCAAAACTACAATGAGGTATCACCTCACACCGGTCAGAATGGACATCATCAAAAAATCTACAAACAATAAATGCTGGAGAGGGTGTGGAGAAAAGGGAACCCTCTCACACTGTTGGTGAGAATGTAAATTGATACAGCCACTATGGAGAACAGTATGGAGGTTCCTTAAAAAACTAAAATTGGAACTAGCATATGACCCAGCAATCCCACTACTGGGCATATACCCTGAGAAAACCATAATTCAAAAAGAGACATGTACCACAGTGTTCAAGGCAGCACTGTTTACAACAGCTAGGACATGAAAACAACCTAAATGTCCACTGACAGATGAATGGATAAAGAAGATGTGGCACATATATATAACGGAATATTACTCAGCCATAAAAAGGAATGAAACGGAGTTATTTGTAGTGAGGCAGATGGACCTAGAGTCTGTCATACAAAGTGAAGTAAGTCAGAAAGAGAAAAACAAATACCATATGCTAACGCATATATATGGAATCTAAAAAAAAAATGGTAATGTTGAACCTAGTGGCAGGACAGGAATAAAGACACAGACGTAGAGAATGGACTTGAGGACACAGGGTGGTAGGGGGAAGGTGGTACAAAGTGAGAGAGTAGCATTGACATATATATACTACCAAATGTAAAATAGATAGCTAGTGGGAAGCTGCTGCATATCACAGGGAGATCAGCTTGGTGCTTTTCGATGACCTAGAGGGGTGGGATAGGGAAGGTGGGAGGGAGGTTCAAGAGGGGTGGGAGGGAGGTTCAAGTGGGACGGGAGGGAGAGGAACCAAGATGGCAGAGTAGAAGGATGTGCTCTCACTCCCTCTTGTGAGAACACCAGAATCACAACTAGCTGCTGGAGAATCATTGACAGGAAGACACTGGAACTCACCAAAAAAGATACCCCACATCCAAAGACAAAGGAGAAGCCACAGGGGGATGGTAGGAGGGGAACAATCACAGTAAAATCAAATCCCATATCTGCTGGGTGGGTGACTCACAGACTGGAGAACACATAGACCACAGAAGTCCACCCACTGGAGTGAAACTTCTGAGCCCCACGTCAGGCTTCCCAACCTGGGGTTCCAGCAACGGGAGGAGGAATTCCTAGAGAAAGAGACTTTGAAGTCTAGTGGGAATTGATAGCAGGACTTCGACAGGACTGGGGGAAACAGAGACTCCACTCTTGGAGGGCACACACAAAGTAGTGTGCGCATCGGGACCCAGGAGAAGGAGCAGTGACCCCAGCGGAGACTGAAGTGTCTCTGGCAGAGGTGGGGGTGGCTGTGGCTCACCGTGGGGACAAGGACACTGGCAGCAGAAGTTCTGGGAAGTACTCCTTGGCGTGAGTCCTCCCTGAGTCTGCCATTAGCCCCACAAAAAAGCCCAGGTAGTCTCCAGTGTGGGTTGCCCCAGGCCAAACAACCAAAAGGGAGGGAACCCAGCCCCACCCATCAACAGTCAAGCAGATTAAAGTTTTACTGAACTCTGCCTACCAGAGCAACAGTCAGCTCTACCCACCACAAGTCCCTCCCATCAGGAAACTTACACAAGCCTCTTAGATAGCCTCAACCACCAGAGGGCAGACAGCAGAAGCAAGAACTACAATCCTACAGCCTGTGGAACAAAAACCACATTCACAGAAAGATAGACAAGATGAAAAGGCAGAGGGCTATGTACCAGATGAAGGAACAAGATAAAACCCCAGAAAAACAACTAAATGAAGTGGAGATAGGCAACCTTCCAGAAAAAGAATTCAGAATAATGATAGTGAAGATGATCCAGGACCTCGGAAAAAGAATGGAGGCAAAGATTGAGAATATGCAAGAAATGTTTAACAAAGACCTAGGAGAATTAAAGAATAAACAAACAGAGATGAACAATACCATAAATGAAATGAAAACTACACTAGAAGGAATCAATAGCAGAATAACTGAGGCAGAAGAACGGATAAGTAACCTGGAAGACAGAATGGTGGAATTCACTGCTGTGGAAAAGAACAAAGAAAAAAGAATGAGAAGAAATGAAGACAGCCTAAGAGACCTCTGGGACAATATTAAATGCAACAACATTCGCATTATAGGGGTCCCAGAAGGAGAAGAGAGATAGATAGAAAGTACCAGAGAAAATATTTGAAGAAATTATAGTCAAAAACTTCCCTAACATGGGAAACGAAATAGCCACCCAACTCCAGGAAGCGCAGCGAGTCCCTTACAGGATAAACCCAAGGAGAAACACGCTTAGACACATAGTAATCAAACTGGCAAAAATTAAAGACAAAGAAAAATTATTGAAAGCAGCAAGGGAAAAACGACAAATAACATACAAGGGAACTCCCATAAGGTTAACAGCTGATTTCTCAGCAGAAACTCTACAAGCCAGAAGGGAGTGGCATGATATACTTAAAGTGATGAAAGGGAAGAACCTACAACCAAGATTACTCTACCCAGCAAGGATCTCATTCAGATTCGATGGAGAAATCAAAAGCTTTACAGACAAGCAAAGGCTAAGAGAATTCAGTACCACCAAACCAGCTCTACAACAAATGCTAAAGGAACTTCTCTAAGTGGGAAACACAAGAGAAAAAATGGACCTAAAAAACAAACCCAAAACAATTAAGAAAATGGTCATAGGAACATACATATCGATAATTACCTTAAACGTGAATGCATTAAATGCTCCAAGCAAAAGACACAGGCTTGCTGAATGGATACAAAAACAAGACCCATATATATGATGTCTACAAGAGACCCACTTCAGACCTAGGGACACATACAGACTGAAAGTGAGGGGATGGAAAAAGATATTCCATGCAAATGGAAATCAAAAGAAAGCTGGAGTAGCTATACTCATATCAGATAAAATAGACTTTAAAGTAAAGAATGTTACAAGAGACGAGGAAGGACACTACATAATGATCAAGGGATCAATCCAAGAAGAAGATATAACAATTATAAATATATATGTACCCAACATAGGAGCACCTCAATACATAAGGCAACTGCTAACACCTATAAAAGAACAAATCGACAGTAACACAATAATAGTGAGGGACTTTAACACCTCACTTACACCAATGGACAGATCATCCAAAATGAAAATAAATAAGGAAACAGAAGCTTTAAATGACACAATAGACCAGATAGATTTAATTGATATTTATAGGACATTCCATCCAAAAACAGCAGATTACACTTTCTTCTCAAGTGCGTGCGGAACATTCTCCAGGATAGATCACATCCAGGGTCACAAATCAAGCCTCAGTAAATTTAAGAAAATTGAAATCATATTAAGCATCTTTTCTGACCACAACACTATGAGATTAGAAATGAATTACAAGGGGCTTCCCTGGTGGCGCAGTGGTTGAGAATCTGCCTGCCAGTGTAGGGAACACGGGTTCGAGCCCTGGTCTGGGAAGATCCCACAAGCCGTGGAGCAACTAGGCCCGTGAGCCACAACTACTGAGCCTGCACGTCTGGAGCTTGTGCTCTGAAACAAGAGAGGCCGTGACAGTGAGAAGCCCGCACACCGCGATGAAGAGTGGCCCCCGCTTGCCGCAACTAGAGAAAGCCCTCGCACAGAAACGAAGACCCAACACAGCCAAAAATAAATAAATTAATTAATTAAATTTAAAAAAAAAAGAAATGAATTACAGGAAAAAAAACGTAAAAAACACAAACACATGGAGGCTAAAGAATACGTTACTAAATAACCAAGAGATCACTGAAGACATCAAAGAGGAAATCAAAAAATACCTAGAGACAAATGACAATGAAAACACGATGATCCAAAACCTAAGGAATGCAGCAAAAGCAGTTCTAAGAGGGAAATTTATAGCTATACAAGCCTACCTCAAGAAACAAGAAACATCTCAAATAAACAATATAACCTTACACCTAAAGGAACTAGAGAAAGGAGAATAAACAAAACCCAAAGTTAACAGAAGGAAAGAAATCATAAAGATCAGAGCAGAAATAAATGAAATAGAAACAAAGAAAACAATAGTAAAGATCAATGAAACTAAAAGCTGGTTCTTTGAGAAGATAAACAAAATTGATAAACCATTAGCCAGACTCATCAAGAAAAAGAGGGAGAGGACTCAAATCAATAAAATTAGAAATGAAAAGGGAGACGTTAACAACAGACACCACAGAAATACAAAGCATCCTAAGAGACTACTACAAGCAACTCTATGCCAATAAAATGGACAACCTGGAAATGGACAAATTCTTAGAAAGGTATAACCTTCCAAGACTGAACCAGGAAAAAATAGAAAATATGAACAGACCAATCACAAGTAATGAAATTGAAAATGTGATTAAAAATCTTCCAACAAACAAAAGTCCAGGACCAGATGGCTTCACAGGTGAATTCTAACAAACATTTAGAGAAGAGTTAACACCCATCCTTCTCAAACTCTTCCAAAAAATTGCAGAGGAAGGAATACTCCCAAACTCATTCTATGAGGCCACCATCACCCTGATACCAAAACCAGACAAAGATACTACAAAAAAAGAAAATTACAGACCAATATCACTCATGAATATAGATGCAAAAATCCTCAACAACATACTAGCAAACAGAATCCAACAACACATTAAAAGGATCATACACTATGATCAAATGGGATTTATCCCAGGGATGCAAGGATTCTTCAATATATGCAAATCAATCAATGTGATACACCATATTAACAAACTGAAGAATAAAAACCATATGATCATCTCAATAGATGCAGAAAAAGCTTTTGACAAAATTCAACACCCATTTATGATAAAAACTCTCCAGAAAGTGGGCATAGAGGGAACCTACCTCAACATAATAAAGGCCATATACGACAAACCCACAGCAAACATCATTCTTAGCAGTGAAAAACTGAAAGCATTTCCTCTAAGATCAGGAACAAGACAAGGATGTCTACTCTCGCCACTATTATTCAACATAGTTCTGGAAGTCCTAGCCACGGCAATCAGAGAAGAAAAAGAAATAAAAGTAATACAAATTGGAAAAGAAGAAGTAAAACTGTCACTGTTTACAGATGACATATACTATATACAGAGAATCCTAAAGATGCCACCAGAAAACTACTAGAGCTAATCAATGAATTTGGTAAAGTTGCAGGATACAAAATTAATGCACAGAAATCTCTTCCATTCTTATAAACTAATGATGAAAAATCTGAAAGAGAAATTAAGGAAAAACTCCCATTTACCACTGCAACAGAAAGAATAAAATACCTAGGAATAAGCCTATCTAGGGAGACAAAAGACCTGTATGCAGAAAACTATAAGACACCACTGAAAGAAATTAAGGATGATATCAACAGATGGAGAGATATACCATGTTCTTGGATTGGAAGAATCAACATTGTGAAAATGACTATACTACCCAAAGCAATCTACAGATTCAGTGCAATCCCTATCAAATTACCAATGGCATTTTTTACAGAACTAGAAGAAAATATCTTAAAATTTGTATGGAGACACAAAAGACCCCGAATAGCCAAAGCAGTCTTGAGGGAAAAAAACGGAGCTGGAGGAATCAGACTCCCTGACTTCAGACTATACTATAAGGTTACAGTAATCAAGACAGTATGGTACTGGCACAAAAACAGAAACATAGATCAATGGAACAGGATAGAAAGCCCAGAGATAAACCCGCACACCTATGGTCAAGTAATCTATGACAAAGGAATCAAGGATATACAATGGAGAAAAGACAGTCTCTTCAATAAGTGGTGCTGGGAAAACTGGACAGCTACATGTAAAAGAATGAAATTAGAACACTCCCTAACACCATACACAAAAATAAACTCAAAATGGATTCGAGACCTAAATGTAAGACTGCACACTATAAAACTCTTAGAGGAAAACATAGGAAGAACACTCTATGACATAAGTCACAGCAAGATCTTTTTTGATCCACCTCCTAGAGTAATGGAAATAAAAACAAGAATAAACAAACGGGACCTAATGAAACTTAAAAGCTTTTGCACAGCAATGTACACCATAAACAAGACGAAAAGACAATCCTCAGAATGGGAAAAAATATTTGCAAATGAATCAACGGACAAAGGATTAATCTCCAAAATGTATGAACAGCTCATGCAGCTCAATATTAAAGAAACAAACAACCCAATCCAAAAATGGGCAGAAGACCTAAATAGACATTTCTCCAACGAAGACATACAGATGGCCAAGAAGCACATGAAAAGCTGCTCAACATCACTAATTATTAGAGAAATGCAAATCAAAACTACAGTGAGGTATCACCTCACACCAGTTAGAATGGGCATCATCAGAAAATCTACAAACAACAAATGCTGGAGAGGGTGTGGAGAAAAGGGAACCCTCTTGCACTGTTGGTGGGAATGTAAATTGATAAAGCCACTATGGAGAACAGTATGGAGGTTCATTAAAAAGCTAAAAATAGAATTACCATATGATCCAGCAATCCCACTACTGGGCATATACCCAGAGAAAACCATAATTCAAAAAGACACATGCACCCCAATGTTCATTGCTGCACTATTTACAATAGCCAGGTCATGGAAGCAACATAAATGCCCATCGACAGATGAATGGATAAAGAAGATGTGGTACATATATACAATGGACTATTACTCAGCCATAAAAAGGAACGAAATTGAGTCATTTGTTGAGACTTGGATGGATCTAGAGACTGTCATACAGAGTGAAGTAAGTCAGAAAGAGAAAAACAAATATCGTATATTAACACATGTATGTGGAACCTAGAAAAATGGTACAGATGAACCAGTTTGCAGGGCAGAAGTTGAGACACAGATGTAGAGAACAAACGTATGGACACCAAGGGGGGAAAACCGCGGGGGTTGGGGATGGTGGTGTGCTGAATTGGGTGATTGGGACTGACATGTATACACTGATGTGTATAAAATTGATGACTAATAAGAACCTGCTGTATAAAAAAATAAATAAAATGAAATTCAAAAATTAAAAACAACAACAACAACAAAAAAACAAATAGAGACTTAAAAGTCACCTTAAATTCCACCATGTGGAGAGAACAAAAAAAAAAAAGGAGGGGATATGAGGATATATGTATGCATATACTGATTCATTTTGTTATAAAGCAGAAACTAACATAACATTGTAAAACAATTATATTCCAATAAAGATGTAAATAATTTTAAAAAGTTTCTGTTCCCACAGTTTTGTCAACAGAATTGTCAAACTTTAAAATTTTTTTCAATTTTGCATCTTGGCAGATTGGTTTTTATTTTTCGTTTTTTCTTGTCTGGAGTTTTGTCATTAGCCATCTTAAGAGGTGGCTGCTTTCTCCTCCGCATCACTCACACTTGGAGGAGGGAGGGGTCCTCTTTACACATTGCTGCCACGTTGAGGCCAGTGTTCCTCCCTCTTCCCTGAATCCCCAGCTCTGAATCACATATATTAATCTCTATCACCTACTAACCCAACACACACCCCAGGTCTCTCCTCCTCACTTCTCCATGAGCTCTGTTTCTCTTGGTGCAGTTTTACCTTGCATTTCTCTTATTTGGGATAAAACTAAACTTTCTCCCTGATGACTAGAAGCAATTTGCAGCTCTTTTTCTGCGGACTATTTATTCATATTTCTTGTCCACTTTTTTTCACCATATGTTCAGAGGATGAATCATCCAAGGGAGAATTTCATGACAGCAAAGCAAAGAGAGCATCGATTAGAAATCCTGAATGCTAAAAATAACTTTCTTTCATGTATTTAAACACAATCAAATATTTTCTGCTTTTCTCAATACTCATGCCTAGAATTTGCCATTAGCTGGAAGGAAAAGCAACTTTGAGCAGCCAAAACAGTAGAGATTAGTGACGCTGATTCTTTTAAATATAACAAGCATATTTTCTAGATTTGTCAGTTTTTCAGGACACATTGGAATTAATTTATGGGTAACATTTTCTCAGATTCAGTGTATATTGTTAACAGTCTACTTAAAGTATATTTTATTATATATCATGAAACATTTATTTTAATTAGAGTAAAATCTAATTTATTTTTCATAAAATGTTCAATATTTTAAATCTCTTATTAATAAAAAAAAATTATATGCTGGCTGTTGGACCAATTAGTTTTTAGTGTTATTTACCTTTCTCTTTTATAAAATAAGTCAGAAAAGTTTGATTATAGTGTCCAAAAAAATTATCAGTTATTTCAAATTATTATGCTAAATTCCACTATAATTATTCTCTAAGACAGAACACCACAGTTCCTATGTGCTCCCACACTTAATTACAGGAGAAATACCCTGTCTTTATCAAACTACATACTGGCTTCAACAACAAAATAACTTGCAATGTGAGCCACAAATTGCATTGCATTACTGTAAATTTTTTTAAATGGCATATGGATTTCAATGTATTTTTATAACTTACTATATCAGTCAGGGTTCTATCAAAGAAACAGAACCACTAATATGGGGTTTGTTACAGGAACTAGACCCCATGCAATTTGGGGAACTGGGTAAGTAGTCTCTGTAAATGTATTAGGATTCTCCAGAGAAACAGAACCAATAGGATAGATGTAGATATAGATATATAGACAGCTCTACATATAGATAAAAGGAGATTTATTATAGCAATTGCTCATGCAGTTATGGAGGCTGAGAAATCGGTCCCCTAACTGCCATCAGCAAACTGGAGAACCAGGAAATCCGGTGGTATAATCTAGCCTGAGTCCAAAGGCCTGAGAATCAAGGGCTAATGGTGTAAATCCTAATCTAAGTCCAAAAACCTGAGAACCAGGAGTACCAAATTACCAGGGCAGGAGAACATGAATGTCTCAGCTCAGGCAAAGAGAGAGTGAATTCGCCCTTCTGCCACCTTTGTGTTTTATTCAGGCCCTCAGTGGATTGGATGGTGCCCACGCGCACAGGGGAGGGCGGGCTGCTTTACTCAGTTCACCCGTTCGAATGCTGGTCTCTTCCAGAAGCCACAGACTTTCCACTCCCCACCCCCGGGGAAATAATATTTTCCCAGCTATCTGGGCATCCCTTAGCTGAGCTAAATGGACACATAAAATTAACTATCACAGTAAGGGTTTGTCTTCCTGACTGATGATCGACAGGCAATCAAGAAGAGAAGATGGATGTAGAGTCGGGGAGAGCAAGAAAAAGCTGGAACCCACAAAGGCAGACCAAAATCTCTGTCAGCTCTTGTTGCCTCTGACCTTAATGGCGTCCTGCAGAAGTCAGGGCCTTTCTTCACGTAGCTGAACACACATCCCCGCCCAGGAGTCAGAAAAGCTAAAGTAGACCCAGCTGCCGCCTCTTGCCAATGAGCTGAAGCACACAGCTCAATCAAAATCCCACTAATCCTTTCCCCAAGAGGAGACGCCAAGTCCCTTTTTTTTGTTCTTGGGTGCTATTCATTTTTCTAGCTGACTCATACGCCCCTTTTGCTATCCTGTAACTTACATACTGAGATATAAAGTTAAATACTATTGACACATTTTAAAATGTGATAAAAGGACAGTAAGGGAAGAAAACCAAAACTATTTGGTTGATATATATCAAAATAAGAAAGAAATACCCTGTTAGATTCTTTCAACTGAGCATGAGTTTTTAGTTCTTACCTTTACTGTTGCCCTCAGCAAACACCTCGGCTAATTGTGGTTCCTTGCCCAGGTGGGGTGGATAAATCAGTTCTACCAGGTCCACGTGATCTAAACAACAACGTCACTGCTTTCATAATCTACTTTACAAGTAAATTCTCAGGAGTTGTTATAATATCCCTTAAAATATACAGAGTTCAAAGAATTAAATGTCATTGCTGGAGCAAGAGTCCTTCCATGCACAACTTCCTATATACATGAATAAATGTCCTCATTTCTCATATCAATAAAAATAAAAGTGGGAAAGTATTTGGGAAAATGGGAAAGGTTTCAGCCTGCCTTTGTGGGTTCCAGCTTGTTCTTGCTCTCCCCCACTCTTGTCTCATTCTAGCAATAAACAGTACTCATCCAGATACATGAATTAGTTGAAAAAATCATTTTATTAAGTTTATTTCTAATACAAGCTTACTTTTTCTTTGGCACATGCTTATCAAAATGTATCATACATTTATGTTATTCTGATCAACGCTACACAAAAAAATAACTATAATGACAACCCAAGCTAAATGTTTTTAACATTTGGAGCCTTGAGGTAACAGGAAATAATTACAAACCTTTTTTTACATACACATATTTGTTGCAGAAAATACAATAGCGTGATCAATAAAAGACTTTCAAGCATACAAGTATATTATGTTAGAATAAAATTCTGTAGGGTAAGTGAAATGGAAATGCAAGTTCAAGGAGAAAAAGTAAAGAAATAAAATGTTCTACTTTAAATATCACAGCAGAGCTTTTACAAGAAAGAAAAGCTTGTTCATGTGTTTTTAAAATAGGGATAGCTGGCACCCAATCGATGTATTTAGATTCTGTTGGATATATTTAAAGGATTGATACATCAGTTTTAATTTAAAATGTTAATAATTACTACATGCCAGAAATTACATCCTCTGATATTATAAAACTCTGTAACGAAAAATTTTAGGTGTCAACTTCGAAGTGTTCAATGGGTACATAATTTCTTTAAAAAGTTTGCTTGGGTGTATCTAAGCAAAAAATAACAATATCAGCTAACACTTTTCTGAGCCGCTACTATTTACCAGGCACTATAGTAAGCTTTCTCATAATTTAACAGTCTGGTGACAACCATGTGAGGTAGGTTTTATTACCCTCATTTTGCAGAAGAGGAAACCAGGGTGTGAGAGGTCTCATGTCATCTGTAGTTTGCTTTAAAATAGTTCAACATAAACAGTGTGCTATAAATATATGTATTAGTTAATTTGGGCTACACCCATGTGACAGTCATGCCCTAATCAGGAATATACACTCCAGGGGTGGTGTGCTGGCATTTAATCAAAAGGCTCCACTCCAGAGGGAGCTGCTATAAGCTCCTCAGGTATTTTTATCTCTCACCAGCACTTGAAGTTTTTTCATTAGCCTAATGGATATTAAACATGACTTTCTATTGGTAAAGTTAACAGCTTGTTCAACATATATGGATGAATAACGTAATTTAAAGAACCCACTGGCATCAGTGGTACATAAGAATCTTAACCCTTATCAATGACCCCCCAAGGCTGATCAACCCTTGTAAAAGGTCTGGTGTGCACCTGCTGATTCCAGAGGATTGTTGACTCCAACAAGATAGCCCACAGAATCCTGCCACTAAAATATAGCTGCATTATGGTTTTCTCAGGGTATATGCCCAGTAGTGGGATTGCTGGGTCATACGGTAATTCTATTTTTAGTTTTTTAAGGAACCTCCGTACTGTTCTCCATAGTGGCTGTATCAATTTACATTCCCATCAACAGTGCAAGAGGGTTCCCTTTTCTCCACACCCTCTCCAGCATTTATTGTTTGGAGATTTTTTTGATGATGGCCATTCTGACCGGTGTGACAGATGAATGGATAAAGAAGATGTGGCACATATATACAATGGAATATTACTCAGCCATAAAAAGAAATGAAATTGAGTTATTTGTAGTGATGTGGATGGACCTAGAGTCTGTCATACAAAGTGAAGTAAGTCAGAAAGAGAAAAACAAATATGGTATGCTAACACATATATATTGAATCCAAAAAAAAAGATGGTTCTGAAGAACCCAGGGGCAGGACAGGAATAAAGATGCAGATGTAGAGAATGGACTTGAGGACATGGGGAGGGGGAAGGGTAAGCTGGGACGAAGTTTGAGTGTCATGGACATATATACACTACCAAACGTAAAATAGATAGACAGTGGGAAGCCGCCGCATAGCACAGGAGATCAGCTCGGTGCTTTGTGACCACCTAGAGGGGTGGGGTAGGGAGGGTGGGAGGGAGACACAAGAGGGAGGAGATATGGGGATATATGTATACGTATAGCTGATTCACTTTGTTACACAGCAGAAACTAACACACCATTGTAAAGCAATTACACTCCAATAAAGATGTTTAAAATATATATATATATATAGCTGCATTTCCCTCAGAGGTGACTTTTATGCAAAGAGCACTATGGGGAATCAATAGCTGGGATTCCATCAAAGCTTACTAACAGGGACTATGCACCTTTCATACCAACTTACTAGTAACTGTCTGTGTGTAGCAGAAGTCAGCCTGAGACCTCTTTTCCTTGAAACTCAAGAGTGGGGTTGCAGCAGTTCACAGAACGTGACCCCACCACCCCAAATACTGAAGAGTGCCCAAAATCCACCAAGAAAAGGTTGTGCTTTGCCTACCTGGACTAGGTATGTTGGATTAAAAGGTTCAGAAACCTGCTCAAGGTCACACACCTGGAAGTGATAAACTAGGATTAGAACGTGGGATTGTCTGCCCTGCTACCCGCCTTGTTCCACTGCCTCTCATGGAATGGTTGCAGGAATGGAATATGAGGTCAGGGTGCTATTGCAGGTGGGTGATAGGTAATCTTCAAATGCCTCCTTCCAGGCAAGTTTGAGGCTCAGTTGTGGGTCACTCCAGAAAAACAACTGTTAAGAAGTTTACCTGAGGACTGCTATATTGAAAATCCTTTCCTCTAACTCTGCTAGAAGTGGGCCTCCACGCTATTCAACTACACAGATAACCACACATAACTATGGCAAGTGTGGCCCTAGAGGGAAAACGCTCATTCTTGGGGTGTTGCAAGTGGCACTTAAGCAAAGATAGCTGCTGTGACTTAGTCTTTTTAAGATTCTTCCTTCTCTCCTTGGAGTCCCAGCCCTGATATGAAGAAATATAACTGGTTTATTGAAGAGCCTGCCCTTGCTAGTAACACAAACATGAAATAACTCTTGTTTTCCTTTTTTCTTCACTGAACCCCAACTGTCAAATGTTGACTCTTCTTTCCCTACTGGCTAGCATGACATCTCGGGCAGATGTAGCTTTCCGGTTATCAAAAGTTATTAAAAAGCCCATGCAGTTTATACCTCCCCATCTTATGTTTGATGCAACGTTTTCTCTTCCAAATAACCAACCAGACTGTGACTGCAGGGGCTGATGTGGGGAGAGGTGGTGGTTTGCTCTCTCTCCTGCTCCCACACAGAGTTGGGAGATCTGGCTCCAAACCCACTTCATCCAATCCTAATCCCTCACTTCCTGCACCTAGCAGTCCTACCCAGAGCTACTTTCTCCCAGGATCCCCGTCGCCAAGTGAAGGCCGCTCTCTGGATGCCCTGGGTACTCTCACATCCTTATCTAACCGGTCAGTGACATCTGCCCCATGGCCAGCCCCCCTCAATTCCACATCCCTCTCCAATTCGCTTTTGCCCTACTCAGGTAGGTGGAGGGCAGTTCAACAAGCCCAGTGCCAAAGGTGATTCCGATCAAGGAGCTATGACTGTGATTGGCTGAATGATGGCCTCCCAAGATGTCCACGTTCTAACCCATGGAACCAGTGAATATGTTATCTTACATGGTAGGTAAGTCTCTTTGACTTTGCAGATGTAGTTCAATGAAGGATCTTGAGATAGTGAGATTATCCTGGACTATCCAGGTAGCTCCAAGATAGTCACATGGGTCCTAATGGGAGGGAAGAAGGTCAAAGTTAGGAGAAGGCCGTGTGATGATAGAACCAGAGTGAGAGAAGGAGCATGCCAGCACCTTGATTTTAGCTCACGGAGATTGATTTGACTTCCAAAGCTGTAAAATCATAAACTTGCATTGTTTTAAGCTATTAAGTTTGTAGTAATATGTTATAACGGTAATAGAAAACTAATACAATGGCCACCCACCCTTCCTGCAGGACCCCTGTGTTTACAAGTAACCCCTGGGGACCCCTTCGCTTGACTTTAAAGTTGCATAGAAATAACCACAACACCCTCCCATCCCCATAAATTGATGGCTCACAACTCCAACACTTCACTTTCTCCTCTGGCTCCCCACCTCTCACCCTCCCTCCTACCCCCTGCCAGCTGTCTTTGGCTTATAGATAGGGAGCAGCACAGGGGTGATGGCTGAGGTGGGCCGGTGATTGGCCCCAATTTTTAGAGGCTCCTTGATACCTTTCTCTGTAGAATCCTCTGTTTTCGGCTTTGGCTCTGGCCATCAATTCCCAGGCCAAGGAAAAGTCCCACTCAGTATCTTGTTCCCTTGGGGGTCTGGTCCTGAAGCAGTAGAGGCCACAGCACTTTTGTCTGAGGAATCTGATGTTCTGCAGGGTTAGATCCCAATCCCCTCACTCTGTATCTGGTGCCCTTTTCAGGAATTCAGGACTCTTCGTTATGAGAAAGAATTAAAATGCCTCTTAACAGGGCATCATGTTAACTCATTCCTTGTCATCAGATTCTAAGGATCAACAATAAAGCCTGGTTTCCTTTTGTGCTTCCGGTACTTTGCTTCACCTCACGTCCAGCCCACTGCAATTAAATCAACTAGAACCAAGATCACCCAAAGCTATGCAATGTGTGTGCCTGGTGAAATTCATTCTACCGTAAGGTGGTTTCCTAGGGCTTCCCCCTCACCCTCTGCCCTTTACTGACCAGTGTATCACTTAGGATGTATTTGATCGCGAAAAATTTTTTTAAAAAAACCAAAAACTGCCAAACAGTAGCATCCATCAGTAGGGAACTAGTGGGACTTCCCTGGCGGTTCAGTGGTTAAGACTTCGCCTTCCAATACAGGGGGTGTGGGTTTGATCCCTGGTTGGGGAGCTAAGATCCCACATGCCGCACAGCCAAAAAACCAAAACATAAAACAGAAGCAATACTGTAACAAATTCAATAAAGATTTTAAAAATGGTCCACATCAAAAAAAAAAAAAACTTAAAAAAAAATAGGAAACTGGTTAAATAAATTGAAGTACATCCACTGCTATGATCTAAATGTGTCCCCCCTCAAATTCATATGTTGAAATCCTAATGGCCAGTTGCTTGCCAAACTATGCAAGGGACACTGTTTGAGAAGGTAAGACTGGAGCCTTTGCCGCGGGATTTGATTGTGCCTTTTGGTTGGAAGCACTTAACACAGGCTGCCTCAGCTGGCACGATTCACAGGCTTCTCTCCGCAGGAGGGATCGTGCACATTAAATGCTCACACTGCAGGTCAACAAAAATAAAAGCCTTTCCTGCAGGTAATGTGTTTGCCAACCCCGGTTGCTGGACACCAGAAGCCTCAGCTCATGGCTACAGCAGTGGGGGGAGAAACCCCTGGGAGTTTTATTTAGGGAAGCCTTCAGTGCAGCTCGCCCAGGGTAGGGCTGATCTCAACATTCTCAAAACTTCTGTGTACAGAAATGGAAGAAAATAAAGGAGACTGTATTATAATCTTGGAAGAGAGAAGGCCTTCAAAAAAAAAAAAAAAAACTTCTGTGTGCACAGAAATTGCACTACCCCAGGTCCTAGCCTAAGAGTCTAAGGGAGTCCCCAGAAGTGTGAAGTGTGGCTGTGAAAATAGTGCCAGCATCCAGCCAGTAGGAACTGAAAGTAAAAAGAGTTTGCTATGCTGACACCTTGTCTTCAGATCTGCTTCTTTAGAACTAACCCTCAAAGCAATCGTCTAGATTTCATTTGGGGTCATTTTTTCCAAAGAAAACTTGATATGGTTGTATTTCTCTTCTTCTTCAAAACTTGGGTGGCCAAGTTGGGTTCTACGGGCAGGATCTTTAAAGACTGCATATGTTCTGTGCTAAGTAATAATAACTTATATCTGTGTAATACTATGTTGTACTGCTATTTACTGAACACTTACTGAGTTCTTTGCACTCAGTCTTATTTAATCTTCGTAACAACCATAAAAGTACTTTAGTCCCCAAAGCAAAGAGGAAAAAGATGAGGTTTGAAGGGTATAAGTCATTGCCCAAGACCACTCAGCCATGGTAAGTATTTCATCAAATCTAAGATGCCACCACTGGGGCTTCCCTGGTGGCGCAATGGTTAAGAATCCCCCTGCCAATGCAGGGGTCACGGGTTCGAGCCCTGGTCTGGGAAGATCCCACATGCTGCAGAGCAACAAAGCCCATGCACCACAACTACTGAGCCTGTTCTCTAGAGCCCGCGAGCCACAACTACCGAAGCCTGCATGCCTAGAGCCCATGCTCCGCAACAAGAGAAGCCCACGCACCACAATGAAGAGTAGCCCCACTCACCACAACTAAAAGAAAGCCCACGCACAGCAACGAGGACCCAACACAGCCAAAAATAAATAAATAAATAAACACATTTATTTTAAAAAAAAAGATGCCACTATTATTTTAAATACCATTAAGAAAGAAAAAAATGTTGCCAATTAAACTATGATGCACCATCCATTGTAAGGCTCTTCCCAAGTCAGAGATGTTAAATGTGATAAGACATGGGTCTAGATCCTGCATGCAACAGTGAGTGTGAGGACTATTCTGCAGCGCTCGTGCTTACAGGGCATTTTCACAGTTGTTATTGAACTTCTTCCTCAGAACAATCCTGAAAAAAGCAGGAATAATAATCCCCATTTTCAGATGAGGAAATAGGTTCAGAGTAGGTAAGCAATTTGCCCAAAGTCACACAGCTTGCTGTTATAACACAGAATTCCTGGCTCCTATCTTAGTATTTCCTCTGCTACATCCCGCAGCCTCCACTCACCTCAAGAAATGCCTGAGCTATTGGTTATTTATCAGTGGAATTGTCTGAACAAGGATAGAGCAAGATGAGGAGAAGATTCTTATTATTAGAACCCTGGCCACATTATCTTGCTGACAACTTTGGCTGTGAGTGAAATGCTGCCATTTATCCAATTTAATTCGTGCAACACTTACTGAGTGTATGTTATGAGCCAGCAGACACTGTGCCAGGCAGGAGATCGGGGCCACTTTAATTCATGAATTTTAGTATGAAAACTTTCAGGCAAATAGAAAAATTGAAAGAATAAGACAGTGAACCCTCATATACCCTCCATCTGCATTGCACAAGTATTAACCTTTTGCCATTTGTTCTCTCCATATGTATATTTTGTAAACTAAGTGAGCATAAATTGCAGACATCATGATACTTCAGCTTAAATATTTCAACATGTATCTTCTAAGAACAAAGATGTTTTTGTACCTACCCATAATACCATCATACTTGTGACCATCAGTTTTATGTGTCAATTTGGCTACGCTACAGTCTCCAGTTACTCAGTCAAACACTAATATGGGTGCTACTGTGAAGACAGTTTGCAGGTATGATTAAAATCCATAGTCAGGGGAGTTTCCTGGTGGCCTAGTGGTTAAGAGTCCAGGTTTTCACTGCCGAGGCCTGGGCTCAATCCCTGGTCAGGAAACTGAGATCCCGCAAGCCTTGCGGCACAGCCAACAACAGCAATAACAATAACAACAACAACAAGAAAGATATAGTAAAATCCATAGTCAGTATTTACAGTAGCCAAGATATGAAAACAGCCTAAATGCCCATCGACAGATGAATGGATAAAGAAGATGTGGTGGATATATATACAATGGAATACTATTCAGCCGTAAAAAAGAATGAAATAATGCCATTTGCAGCAACATGGATGGACCTAGAGATTATCACACTAAGTGAAGTAAATCAGACAGAGAAAGACAAACATCATATGATATCACGTATATGTGGAATCTAAAATATGACACAAATGAACTTATCTATGAAACACAAGCAGACTCACAGACATAGAGAACAGACTTGTGGTTGTCAAAGGGGAGAGGGGTCGGGGAGGGGTGGATTGGGTGTTTGGGGTTAGCAGATGAAAACTATTATATATAGAATGGATAAAAACAAGGTCCTACTGTATAGTACAGGGAACTATACTCAATATCCTGTAATAATCCATAATGGAAAAGAATATGAAAAAGAATATATATATATGTATAACTGAATCACTTTGCTGTACAGCAGAAACTAACATAACATTGTAAATCAACTATTCTTCAATAAAATAAATTTTAAAAAATAATAATAAAAAAATCCATAGTCTATTGATTTTTATTTTTACTTTGCATCCTGTTTTGTTTATTTAACTTTTATCATAAACATTTGTCCAAATTGCTACATGATCTTCATAGCTATCTTTTTTTTAAACATCTTTATTAGAGTAAAATTGCTTTACAATAGTGTGTTAGTTTCTGCTTTATAACACAGTGAATCAGTTATACATATACATGTCCCCATATCTCTTCCCTCTTGCATCTCCCTCCCTCCCACCCTCCCTATCCCACCCCTCTAGGTGGTCACAAAGCACCGAGCTGATCTCCCTGTACTATGTGGCTGCTTCCCACTAGCTATCTATTTAACATTTGGTAGAGTATATATGTCCATGACACTCTCTCACCCTGTCACATCTCACCCTTCCCCCTCCCCATATCCTCAAGTCCATTCTCTAGTAGGTCTGTGTCTTTATTCTTCTCTTGCCCCTAGGTTCTTCTGATCATTTTTTTTTCTTTTTTTAGATTCCATACATACAGTATTTGTTTTTCTCTTTCTGACTTACTTCACTCTGTATGACAGACTCTAGGTCCAACCACCTTACTACAAATAACTCAATTTCTTTTCTTTTTATGGCTGAGTAATATTCCATTGTATATATGTGCCACATCTTCTTTATCCAGTCATCTGTCAATGGACACTTAGGTTGCTTCCATGTCCTGGCTATTGTAAACAGAGCTGCAATGCACATTTTGGTACATGGCTCTTTTTGAATTATGGTTTTCTCTGGGTATATGCCCAGTAGTGGGATTGCTGGGTGGTATGGTAGTTCTATTTTTAGTTTTCTAAGGAACCTCTGTACTGTTCTCCATAGTGGCTGTATCAATTTACATTCCCACCAACAGGGCAAGAGGGTTCCTTTTTCTCCACACCCTCTCCAGCATTTATTGTTTGTAGATTTTTTGATGATGGCCATTCTGACCGGTGTGAGATGATATCTCATTGTAGTTTCGATTTGCATTTCTCTAATGATTAATGATGTTGAGCATTCTTTCATGTGTTTGTTGGCGCTCTGTATATCTTCTTTGGAGAAATGTTTATTTAGGTCTTCTCCCCATTTTTGGATTGGGTTGTTTATTTTTTTGATATTGAGCTGCATGAGTTGCTTGTATGTTTTGGAGATTAATGCTTTGTCAGTTGCTTCATTTGCAAATATTTTCTCCCATTCTGAGGGTTGTCTTTTCGTCTTGTTTATGGTTTCATTTGCTGTGCAAAAGCTTTTAAATTTCATTAGGTCCCATTTGTTTATTTTTGTTTTTAATTCCATTTCTCTAGGAGGTGGATCAAAAAGGATCTTGCTGTGATTTATGTCATAGAGTGTTCTGCCTATGTTTTCCTCTAAGAGTTTGATGGTGTCTGGCCTTACATTTAGGTCTTTAATCCATTTTGAGTTTATTTTTTGTATGGTGTTACGGAGTGTTCTCATTTCATTCTTTTACATGTAGCTGTCCAGTTTTCCCAGCACCACTTATTGAAGAGGCTGTCTTTTCTCCACTGTATATTCTTGCCTCCTTTATCAAAGATAAGGTGACCATATGTGTGTGGGTTTATCTCTGGGCTTTCTATCCTGTTCCATTGATCTATATTTCTGTTTTTGTGCCAGTACCATACTATCTTGATTACTGTAGCTTTGTAGTATAGTCTGAAGTCAGGGAGTCTGATTCCT
This sequence comes from Balaenoptera ricei, assembly GCF_028023285.1. Taxonomy (NCBI): domain Eukaryota; kingdom Metazoa; phylum Chordata; class Mammalia; order Artiodactyla; family Balaenopteridae; genus Balaenoptera; species Balaenoptera ricei. Next base: position 7,474,476 of record NC_082642.1, read on the forward strand.
CCAGCTCCGTTTTTCATTCTCAAGATTGCTTTGGCTATTCGGGGTCTTTTGTGTTTCCATACAAATTGTGAAATTTTTTGTTCTAGTTCTCTGAAAAATGCCAGTGGTAGTTTGATAGGGATTGCATTGAATCTGTAGATTGCTTTGGGTAGTAGAGTCATTTTCACAACGTTGATTCTTCCAATCCAAGAACATGGTATATCTCTCCATCTATTTGTTTCAACTTTAATTTCTTTCATCAGTGTCTTATAATTTTCTGCATACAGGTCTTTTGTCTCCTTAGGTAGGTTTATTCCTAGATATTTTATTCTTCTCATTGCAATGGTAAATGGGAGTGTTTTCTTAATTTCACTTTCAGATTTTTCATCATTAGTGTATAGGAATGCAAGAGATTTCTGTGCATTAATTTTGTATCCTGCTACTTTACCAAATTCATTGATTAACTCTAGGAGTTTTCTGGTAGCATCTTTAGTATTCTCTATATATAGTATCATGTCATCTGCAAACAGTGACAGCTTTACTCCTTCTTTTCCAATTTGGATTCCTTTTATTTCTTTTTCTTCTCTGATTGCTGTGGCTAAAACTTCCAAAACTATGTTGAATAATAATGGTGAGAGTGGGCAACCTTGTCTTGTTCCTGATTTTAGTGGAAATGGTTTCAGTTTTTCACCATTGAGGACGATGTTGCCTGTGGGTTTGTCATATATGGCCTTTATTATGTTGAGGAAATTCCCTCTATGCCTACTTTCTGGAGGGTTTTTATCATAAATGGGTGTTGAATTCTGTTGAAAGCTTTCTCTGCATCTATTAGGATGATCATATGGTTTTCCTCCTTCAATTTGTTAATATGGTGTATCACGTTGATTGATTTGCGTATATTGAAGAATCCTTGCATTCCTGGGATAAACCCCACTTGATCATAGTGTATGATCCTTTTAATGTGCTGTTGGATTCGGTTTGCTAGTATTTTGTTGAGGATTTTTGCATCTATGTTCATCAGTGATATTGGCCTGTAGTTTTCTTTCTTTGTGACATCTTTGTCTGGTTTTGGTATCAGAGTGATGGTGGCCTCGTAAAATGAGTTTGGGAGTGTTCCTCCCTCTGCTATATTTTGGAAGAGTTTGAGAAGGATAGGTGTTAGCTCTTCTCTAAATGTTTGATAGAATTTGCCTGTGAAGCCATCTGGTCCTGGGCTTTTGTTTGTTGGAAGATTTTTAATCACAGTTTCAATTTCAGTGCTTGCGATTGGTCTGTTCATATTTTCTACTTCTTCCTGGTTCAGTCTCAGAAAGTTGTGCTTTTCTAAGAATTTGTCCACTTCTTCCAGGTTGTCTATTTTATTGGCATATAGTTGCTTGTAGTAATCTCTCATGATCCTTTGTACTTCCACAGTGTCAGTTGTTTCTTCTCCTTTTTCATTTCTAATTCTATTGATTTGAGTCTTCTCCCTTTTTTTCTTGATAAGTCTGGCTAATGGTTTATCAATTTTGTTTATCTTCTCAAAGAACAAGCTTTTAGTTTTATTGATCTTTGCTATCGTTTCCTTCATTTCTTTTTCATTTATTTCTGATCTTTATGATTTCTTTCCTTCTGCTAACTTTGGGGTTTTTTTGTTCTTATTTCTCTAATTGCTTTAGGTGTAAGGTTAGGTTGTTTATTTGACATGTTTCTTCTTTCTTAAAGTAGGCTTGTATAGATATAAACTTCCCTCTCAGAACTGCTTTTCCTGCATCCCATACGTTTTGGGTCATTGTGTTTTCATTGTCATTTGTTTCTAGGTATTTTTTGATTTCCCCTTTGATTTCTTCAGTGATCTCTTGGTTATTAAGTAGTGTGTTGTTTAGCCTCCACGTGTTTGTATTTCTTACAGATTTTTTCCTGTAATTGATATCTAGTCTCATGGCGTTGTGGTCAGAAAAGATACTTGATACGATTTCAATTTTCTTAAATTTACCAAGGCTTGATTTGTGACCCAAGATATGATCTATCCTGGAGAATGTTCCATGAGCACTTAAGAAGAATGTGTATTCTGTTGTTTTTGCATGGAATGTCCTATAAATATCAATTAAGTCCATCTTGTTTAATGTATCATTTAAAGCTTGTGTTTCTTTATTTATTTTCATTTTGGACGATCTGTCCATTGGTGAAAGTGGGGTGTTAAAGTCCCCTACTGTTATTGTGTTACTGTCTATTTCCCCCTTTATGGCTGTTAGTATTTGCCTTATGTATTGAGGTGCTCCTATGTTGGGTGCATAAATATTTACAATTGCTCTATCTTCTTCTTGGATTGATCCCTTGATCATTTTGAAGTGTCCTTCTTTGTCTCGTGTAATAGTCTTTGTTTTACAGTCTATTTTGTCTAATACGAGAATTGCTACTCCAGCTTTCTTTTGATTTCCATTTACATGGAATATCTTTTTCCATCCCCTCACTTTCAGTCTGTATGTGTCCTTAGGTCTGAAGTGGGTCCCTTGTAGACAGCATATATACGGGTCTTGTTTTTGTATCCATTCAGCCAGTCTATGTCTTTTGGTTGGAGCATTTAATCCATTTACATTTAAGGTAATTATCAATATGTATGTTCCTATTACCATTTTCTTAATTGTTTTGGGTTTATTATTGTAGGTCTTTTCCTTCTCTTGTGTTTCCTGCCTAGAGAAGTTCCTTTAGCATTTGTTGTAAAGCTGGTTTGGGGGTGCTGAATTCTCTTAGCTTTTGCTTGTCTGTAAAACTTTTAATTTCTCCATCAAATCTAAATGAGATCCTTGCTGGGTAGAGTAATCTTGGTTGTAGGTTTTCTCCTTCATCACTTTAAATATGTCCTGCCACTCCCTTCTGCCTTGCAGAGTTTCTGCTGAAAGATCAGCTGTTAACCTTATGGGGATTCCCTTGTGTGTTATTTGTTGTTTTTCCCTTGCTGCTTTTAATATTTTTTCTTTGTATTTAATTTTTGATAGTTTGATTAATATGTGTCTTGGCGTGTTTCTCCTTGGATTTATCCTGTATGGGACTCTCTGTGCTTCCTGGACTTGATTAACTATTTCCTTTCCCATATTAGGGAAATTTTCAACTATATTCTCTTCAAGTATTTTCTCAGTCCCTTTCTTTTTCTCTTCTTCTTTTTGGACCCCTATAATTTGAATGTTGGTGCGTTTAATGTTGTCCCAGAGGTCTCTGAGACTGTCCTCAATTGTTTTCATTCTTTTTTCTTTATTCTGCTCTACAGTAGTTATTTCCACCATTTCATCTTCCAGGTCACTTATCTGTTCTTCTGCCTCAGTTATTCTGCTATTGATCCCTACCAGAGAATTTTTAATTTCATTTATTCTGTTGTTCATCACTGTTTGTTTGCTCTTTAGTTCTTCTAGGTCCTTGTTAAACGTTTCTTGTATTTTCTCCATTCTATTTCCAAAATTTTGGATCATGTTTACTATCATTATTCTGAATTCTTTTTTAGGTAGACTGCCTATTTCGTCTTCATTTGTTAGGTCTGGTGGGTTTTTGCCTTGCTGCTTCATCTGCTGTGTGTTTCTCTGTCTTCTCATTTTGCTTAACTTACTGTGTTTGGGGTCTCCTTTTTGCAGGCTTCAGGTTCGTAATTTCCGTTGTGTTTGGTGTCTGTCCCCAATGGCTAAGGTTGGTTCAGTGCGTTGTGTAGGCTTCCTGGTGGAGGGGACTAGTGCCTGTGTTCTGGTGGATGAGGCTGGATCTTGTCTTTCTGGTGGGCAGGTCCACGTCTGGTGGTGTGTTTTGGGGTGTCTGTGGCCTTATTATGATTTTAGGTAGCCTCTCTGCTAATGGGTGGGGTTGTGTTCCTGTCTTGCTAGTTGTTTGGCATGGGGTGTCCTGCACTGCAGCTTGCTGGTCGTTGAGTGGAGCTGGGTCTTTTCGTTGAGATGGAGATCTCTGGGAGAGCTTTCACCGTTTGATATTACGTGGAGCTGGAAGGTCTCTTGTGGACCAATGTCCTGAACTTGGCTCTCCTACCTCAGAGGCACAGCCCTGACGCCTGGCTGGGGCACCAAGATCCTGTCCTACACACGGCTCAGAATAAAAGGTAGGGAAAAAAAGAAAGAAAGAAAGAAGAAGATAAAATAAAATAAAATAAAGTAAAATAAAATAAAGTTATTAAAATAAAAAATAATTATTAAGAAACAAAAAGCTTTTAAGTAAAAAAAAACAAAACAAAACAGACAGACAGAACTCTAGGACAAATGGTAAAAGCAAAGCTATACAGACAAAATCACACAGAGAAGCATACACATACACACTCACAAAAAGAGAAAAAGGGAAAAAAATATATATATCATTGCTCCCAAAGTCCACCTCCTGAATTTGGGATGATTTGTTGTCTATTCAGGTATTCCACAGATGCAGTGTACATCAAGTTGACTGTGGAGATTTAATCCGCTGCTCCTGAGGCTGCTGGGAGAAATTTCCCTTTCTCTTCTTTGTTCGCACAGCTCCCAGGGTTCAGCTTTGGATTTGGCTCTGCCTCTGCATGTAGGTCGCCTGAGGGCGTCTGTTCTTCGCTCAGACAGGAGGGGGTTAAAGGAGCAGCAGATTAGGGGTCTCTGGCTCACTCAGGCCGGGGAGAGGGAGGGGTATGGGATGTGGGGCGAGCCTGCAGCTGCAGAGGCCGGCGTGACGTTGCAACAGCCGGAGGCACGCCATGTGTTCTCCCGGGGAAGTTGTCCCTGGATCACGGGACCCTGGCAGTGGCGGGCTGCACAGGCTCCTGGGAGGGGCAGTGTGGAGAGTGACCTGTGCTCGCACACAGGCTTCTTGGTGGCGGCAGCAGCAGTCTTAGCGTCTCCTGCCTGTCTCTGGGGTCCGCGCTGATAGCCGCGGCTCGCTCCCGTCTCTGGAGCTCGTTTAGGCGGCGCTCTGAATCCCCTCTCCTCGCGCACCGGGAAACAAAGAGGCAAGAAAAAGTCTCTTGCCTCTTCGGCAGCTGCAGACTTTTTCCCGGACTCCCTCCCGGCTAGCACCGAAGCCCGAGCCTCAGCTCCCAGCCCCGCCCGCCCCGGCGGGGGAGCAGACAAGCCTCTCCGGCTGGTGAGTGCTGCTCGTTGCCGATCCTCCGTGCGGGAATCTCTCCGCTTTGCCCTCCCACCCCTGTGGCTGCGCTCTCCTCCGTGGCTCCGAAGCTTCCCCCCTCCGCCCCCCACAGTCTCCGCCTGCAAAGGGGCTCCCTAGTGTGTGGAAACCTTTCCTCCTTCACAGCTCCCTCCCACTGGTGCAGGTCCCATCCCTATTCTTTTGTCTCTGTTTTTTCTTTTTTCTTTTGCCCTACCCAGGTACGTGGGGAGTTTCTTGCCTTTTGGGAGGTCTGAGGTCTTCTGCCAGCGTTCAGTAGGTGTTCTGTAGGTGTTGTTCCACATGTAGATGTATTTCTGATGTATTTGTGGGGAGGAAGGTGATCTCCGCATCTTACTCTTCCGCCATCTTGAAGCTCCTCACATAGTCTATTTATTTTAAGGAAGGGAAATCATCCTAGATAATACTCTGGGCTCGATTCAATCAGTTGAAAGGCCTTACGAACAGAGCTAAGGCTTCCTAGAAGAAGATATTCCACCTGTAGACATCAGTCTTACCTGTGTCCAAGAGTGACAGCCTGCCCTATAATTTCAGAGTTGTGGGCTTAGTCTGTTTAAGATGTTGTAACAAAAATACCATAGACTGGCTGGCTTAAACAACAGACGTTTATTTCTCGCAGTTCTGGAGACTGGGAAGTCCAAGATCAAGGCACCAGTAGACTCGATGTCTGGTGAAGCTCGCTTCCTGGTTCATATATGGCCATCTTCTTGCTGTGTCTTCACATGGCCAAAGGGACAAGAGGGGTCTCTGGGGTCTCTTTTATAAGGGCTCTAATCCCATTCATAAGGGCTTTACTATTATGACCTAATCACCCCCCAAAGGCCCCACCTCCAAAATCCATCATCACCTTGGGGGTTTCAACATATGAATTTTGGAGGGACACCCATATTTGGTTGACAGCATTTGCTTAGCTAGCCTCAATCACAGAAGCCAATTCTGTGTAATAAATGTCTTAATATGTATCTCCATCCCTTCTGTCTCTCTAATTAACCCTAAGTGACACATAAACTAAGAAAATTAACATTATGCCCATAGTCTCATTCTTTATTAACGATTCTTAACCTGAGGTCACAGGATGTGTTTCAATAAACAGGGAAGAGCCTGAAACTGCAGGCAGCATTCAGAATGTTCATACGTGTGAACTTTCCTGGGGAAAGACTAGCTTTCATCAAATCCTCAAAAAGTGCATTACACTCAAAATGACCAAAGTCACTGCATTACACACATCTTTCTAGCTCCATTAAATCTGATAGCAGTGACAACAGGAGGAATGGAGGTCCACTGGCTTTAACTAAGACTCAAGTGAATCCCTATTTTGAGAGAAATCTGATTGTGATGGGCAACAGCCAGCAACCCAGTGGTGGTTCCAGAGTTTCATTCTCTTTAGTTGACGGTGGCTCAAGGTATTTACAATATGTTTCAAACCTCTTAAAGACAAGGATGAAGGGAGCGCCTGCAAGTTTCATTGGTAGTGGCTCCAAGCACAGAACAATGGAAATTTCGCCATCCTAGTAGGGGCAAGTATGGAGACAAAGAAGCACGATAAGGTTTTGCATGTCATTTTGATCACATCCTTTTTCAAATAAATATTTGGCTTAAAAAGCTGAATAATAAGCTAGTCCTTTGGCCAACATTCCTTCTTGCCAAGATTAAAAAGCATAAGATAACAAAAAAAATGTCTGTTATCAATGGTGGGAAAGAAGGGAGCAGATGTTGACTCACCAAGTTGGAAGGTGCCGAGTAATGTCAGTCAAGATTACAGAGAGCAGAAAATCCTTTTTAAAGGTTTTTCAGCCAAAGTAGCGCATTCTCAAGGAAGGACTTCTTCCCCCTATTTTTAGTTTTGTGAAGTCTCTATAAGAGGCCAGCATCTCACACACAGGCATGTCTCTTATTTACGCAGTCTAATGTGCAAGCAGCCCATCCCCTTCTTGTCATGCTTTGGGTAGTCACTGCTCATGACAAGGCAGAAAAGTCAGGGCAGAATCACCCCATGGAAGTGTGCTCCTCTCTGAGCAGGAAGGGGGTAAGCGTCTCTCCCTCTGTTGGCTCCTTTACCTACAGGCGAAACCAGGTGCAGGCCCTGGGCCAATGCATGTTTGAGGAAACAGCCTACAGCTCCTGGTGCTCTGTCCCGTGGAATCTGGCGTTGGTCACAGGGCCGTAAAGCTAATGTCTGATACTGCTGGAATGTGCCCTGGGCCCAGGTGTAACCTCCCCACTGCTTCTTTGCCCCAGTGAGCTGGCCAGTTCCATGGCGCCAACTTCTTCCTTTTGTTTCCTTACTTATGACTTGAATTCCCACCTGGGACTACCACTCTCTCTCACATATGAAAGTTAATCTCACATAAAGGGAATGCAGGGTGCTTGATCTGAGAAGGAAATTCTATTCCAGATTGATACGCATTTATACCAATCTTCATTATTGGGGTTAGAGAGGAATTAGTGAGTTACCTGAATTCTTAGATCAAAGTTTAAAAGGGGCCAGTGGAGAAAATGTTAAGACCGCCAAGGGGAATTCCAAGATTCTTCAGGGTCAAGATGCCTTAGTGCCACTGCTTCCTGCTTGCCACTGAGTAAGCCAAGAGTTGAAACTTAACAATTAAAAAATAGAAGTAGGGCTTCCCTGGTGGCGCAGTAGTTGAGAGTCTGCCTGCCAATGCAGGGGACACGGGTTCGAGCCCTGTTGTGGGAAGATCCCACATGCAGCGGAGCAACTAGGCCTGTGAGCCACAACCACTGAGCCTGCGCATCTGGAGCCTGTGCTCCACAACAAGAGAGGCCGCGATAGTGAGAGGCCCGCGCACCGCGATGAAGAGTGGCCCCCGCTTGCCGCAACTAAAGAAAGCCCTTGCACAGGAACAAAGACCCAGCACAGCCAAAAATAAATAAATAAATAAATAAATAAATAAATAAATAAATAAATAAATAAAGGAGTTCCTTTAAAAAAAAAAAAAAAGAAGTAAAGAGAAATTTAAAAGATAGTTAAAATCATAAAAATGAAGAAAAAAACTATATTTAATGGAGGGGGAAAACAAAAATAAAAGCAGGGCTTCCCTGGTGGCGCAGTGGTTAAGAATCCGCCTGCCAATGTAGGGGACACGGGTTCGAGCCCTGGTCCGGGAAGATCCCACATGCCGCAGAGCAACTAAGCCCGCAAGCCACAACTACTGAAGCCCACATGCCTAGAGCCCGTGCTCTGCAACAAGAGAAGCCCCCGCAATGAGAAGCCCATGCACCACAATGAAGACCCCTCTCGCCGCAACTAGAGAAAGACCGCATGCAGCCACAAAGACCCAATGCAGCCAAAAATAAATAAATAAACAAATTTATTTAAAAAAAAAAAAAAAAGAATCCGCCTGCCTGTGCAGGGGACACAGGTTCAAGCCCTGGTCTGGGAAGATCCCACATGCCGCAGAGCAGCTAAGCCCGTGTGCCACAACTACTGAGCCTGCGCTTCAGAGCCCACGCTCCAGAGCCCACGAGCCACAACTCCTGAAGCCCGGGCACCTAGAGCCCGTGCTCTGCAACAAGAGAAGCCACACAATGAGAAGCCCACGCACCACAACAAAGAGTAGCCCACACACAGCAACAAAGACCCAACGCAGCCAAAAATAAAATAAATAAAATAATAATAAAATTTTAAAAATAAATAAAAGCAATAAGACAAAATGAGATTAAATACATATAAGCTAGAAAAAATGTCAAAGTGCACTAAAAGAAAGTCACATAAAAAAAGAAAAGTGTAGGAGAGGAAAAATGGAACTCTTTTCCTCCATCTTTCTAGGTTTTATGGGTAGGCCCTGCAAATAAGTCTGACAAAAGACTGATTAACAAGAGAAAAACAAGGAGAAGTTTATGAACACGTGCATTCTGCATACACATGTGAGTATTCAGTGATAAGTAACTCAAAACGGTGGTTAGAACTTGGGCTTACATAACATCTTAGCCAAAGAACAATGTATTTTTAGAGAAATGACAAGATAAAGGAATAAGGCTTAGAGTTTCTAGGGCAGCAAATTACGGAGGGTAAATGTATGGGGGAACTAATGGAAGGTAAGGACTAGTTAGTAAGGTTTGTTATGTAGATTCCTCTGGTGCCATCTCTGGGCTGTTAACTGAGTAGAGCTGTCTCCAGTGATAGTAATTAACTTCTGTCCTTCATGGTAGAGAAAGGAGAGGGGATACCTTTACAAATTTACATCCTGCTTTTGGCAAATAGGGGGAGGGCAGAGAGCTTTTCTTATACCTGCTTCTTCTCAATTGCCTTCAGCTCAAAATAATCATATGCCTATGTGGCATATTTTGGGGTAGCATATTCTGGTACCCTTCAGAAGCAGTCATGACTATTGAGACACAGATAGAATAAGAGGGCTCAAATACGTAAAAGAGAACACCATACAATAAACTGTAACCTAAATAAAATCGGGCCTCCGAGTTCTGACATTAGGGTTGAACAGCATGGATTTGCATCCAGAAGAAACCCAAGTTTGCCTGTAGATGGAATAAGAACAAAATAGAAGTCACTGCAGAAGATCTTGTGAGGAGGCAAGATAAGGGGAATTACAGTGCACAGGACAGCAGGACTGGTCTCTAAAAGCCTTCTTTGGACGCATCTCGTTGCCAAAGAACCCACCTCTGAGCAGTTGTCCGGAATCTCATCACCGCCCTCCACGTGGTCGCCACAACACCAAGCTGCTCTCCTGTTTCCTCCTTCCCTGAGGTCCACTGCCCGTGCACTGCCTTTGTCCAAAAGCCATGCCGCTTGATAACTGACCACCCTTCCCCTGGGACCTGCCACAATGTCTCCTGTTCTGATCACTTTTCTGGAAAGGAGCAATACTCTCCCAATCTGGAATTCTAGTGAATTATATTCCCTTTATAAAATATAAATGATACTACAAAAATATGAAGTATTTAAGAGGCTAGGAGTAGGGAAATGGTCCCTAGGGACTATTGTAAACTAAAATGGCAGCGCAGCGGAGGTTCAAGATTTAACCCTAACCCTCTAAGTCCCGGTACCTCGGCGTGGCTACCTACAGGCTGTGCCAAAGGCAGGCTTAGAGAAAGACCAGGAGATAGACAAGGGAGGGAGGCCTGAGAGTTGTAATCGGTCGCCATCGCAATAGGAACTGACAAGATAAAGCAACTACTTAAAAAGAAAAAAAAGACGATCTCTAGTTATGCTGGGGTCCATCCTCTGCACCAGCTCCAATCGGCCAGACGTGCCTGCCTGGGGCACGGTGTGGAACATCGTGAGGCCACATGTGGACTCGGCAAGAAGGAGGGCCGGAATCAGCAAGCAATACCAGCAGGGAGTGCGGGGCTGGGGAGAGGCGCTGGACACTCAGCGCACCGCTGGCCCTGGGCCTGGGAGCCAGTTCTCAGGAGGAAAGCTGTGTCTTACCGCATACAGTCGGCTTCAGAAAGCCATGAACCGAAAGGCCTGCGGGAGCCAGGCAGGTACCAGGAAAGAAAAGAGTAGGCAGGAGGGGCCTGTGTGTGTGGCTAGCAGAATATTTCTGGAGGCAAGTGATAGAGAAAGAAAGCCAGCTCAGCCTGCTTGAACAATGTGGAACTGTAGGAGTCTATAGTTCATGAGTACAGTTAGGTGGATAATATTTCACCTAACAAGACTTTGAGAGGCAGGGTGAGCCAAAAGTGCTACGATGAAGATTCTAGCCTGACCTTTCGTCATCCCTCAGCTCGTCCCTCTTCTATGGGATGCCCATCACCGCCATCTTATGCCCCCTGCTTTAGGAACCCAGGCTTAACCCATCAGTGGCCGGCACTCCTGGGGCTGGTCCAGGGGTGGGCCTATGATCCAACTGGTCTAATCAGACTCCAGGGAATATCTTATTTCATGCTTGAGGCAGAGGCTTCTTTTCTTACCCGTGGATGTGAACAAGAAAGTTTATTGCCCAGTCACTGCTGATTACCATCTTGCTACCATGGGGGAAAGTCATCCTGAGGTCACTTCCACACAGAGGAGGGAAAAGTTGAGAGAAGAGTGGGAAACAGAGACAGAACCCGCAACTATAGCACATCTGGTTTATCATGACTCTCAAGTCCGACGTGGGTCTCGCTGGGTTAAAATCAGAATGTTGGCAGGGCTGCGTTCCTTCTGGAGGCTCTAGAGGAGAATGGTTTTACTGATATTTCCTTTTCCAGCTTCTGGAAGCCTCCTGCCTTCCTTGGCTCATAGCCCCCTCTCCTCCATCTTCAAAGCCAGCAACGTTGCATCTCTCTGACCATTTTCCATGGTCCCACCTTTCGACTACAGCCAGGAAAGAGCATCTGCTTTTAAAGACCCATATCATTATATTAGGCCCACCTCCATAATAAATAATCTCCCCAACTCAAAACCCTTAAATGAATCATAGCTGCAAAGTCCCTTTTGCCATGCAAGAAAACATAGTCACAAATCCCAGGGGTTAGATAATTTCTTCGGGCCCAGATTCACACTTCGTGGCTGCATATTTCCAAACTGTACATAGAGATCAAGAATGTTAGGGGGGGGCTTCCCTGGTGGCGCAGTGGTTGAGAATCTGCCTGCCAATGCAGGGGACGCGGGTTCGAGCCCTGGTCTGGGAAGATCCCACATGCCACGGAGCGGCTGGGCCCGTGAGCCACAGCTACTGAGCCTGCGCGTCTGGAGCCTGTGCTCCGCAACAAGAGAGGCCGCGACGGTGAGAGGCCCGCGCACCGTGATGAAGAGTGGCCCCCACTTGCCGCAATTAGAGAAAGCCCTCGCACAGAAACGAAGACCCAACACAGCCATAAATAAATAAATAAAATAAAATAAAATAAAATAAAAATTAAAAAAAAAATCCAACACCCTTAAAAAAAAAAAAAAAAAAGAATGTTAGGGGGAAAAAAAAAAGAGAAGGATTTCCCAGGAAAAAAAGAAAAACATTAAGTGAATACAGCAATATGTTCTACTTGACGAGTAACAATCTCTCTCTGGATTAAATGACGAACTATTGAAAAGGGTCCACAGGTTAACTTTAACCAAAAGAAAGCTGAGCAAAACCCAAATTAAACTGCACAGGTTCCATGAAGTCTTTGGAGAGCTTACAGTATGAAAGGGAGGTCACAGGTGAGATTATATTTCTTATAACCCCCAAGGACACAATCACTTTTATGTCGAGCTGGAAATGAAATAAAATGCTGGCTTCTGAAAAATTGTCAGATCAAGGAGAACATCTTGACTGGACAATGAGAAAATATATAACTCTTCAGTCACCCTCTCAATCCTTTGAACCCTGGGGATTGTCATTCAATAGCTAACCCAGTCATGGAAATTAACTTATCCAGTCAAAAGGAAAGTGTCTGCCTGAGGATGAACAGCAGAGGATCTAGCTGCAATTAAAAGTGCTCGCTCCTTCTCAGCTCAGCTGCTCAATAGAGAAGGAGGGGAGGGGCGAAAGCATCAAATAAAAGGAGCAGGAAGGAGTTTTGCCAGTGAATAGCAACCTGTACAAGGGATTGAACACAGGGAACCTGGGCTCAGCAGACCTGCATCATAGCCCCTGCTTGGCCATCCATCAGTCGTGAAGACTTTGGTCAATGCCCTTAACTCTTTAGGGGCCATGTTTCCTCATCCGATTTTTTTTATTCTAAAAGTATGTGTAGGCATCCTATTTTTAAAAGTCATTAAAGAAAAAATTCATAATACTCCCACTCCATACAACTATACACACCCCTCCTCTTATCCCACTCCCCAAAGGTCAAAAGTCTAGTGGGTACCCTCCCATAACTCTCATCATGCTTGTGTACAAACATTTATTCCTAATAGAGAGTCTGAATTTTTTGTTCTTATAAAAACTGAATTATACTATGTTTAAGACTCCACAATTTCCTTTTTTCTCATTTACCGTAGATATCCTCCAGAACAATTCATACAAATCTAGTTCATTCATTTATACTCACTTTACTTGAAATTATGAATATACCAAATTATATTTATGCCAAAATATATCCTATTGAGGGACATTCAGGAGGTGTCTCAATTATGCTTTGTTTTGCCGCTAAAAAGTGTGCAACAAACATCCTTGATTAGTTATTACATTCTCCCACTTTCATATCTGAAGACTATATTCTCCAAAATGAGATGTGAGGCAGTAATATGTATTTCGTATTTTAATAGATATTATTACACTATATTCCCAAAGATAGTAACAATTTACAATCTTAGCTACAAGATATGAGGAGGCCTGGTTTTCCCTCCCCACCAGCACTGTAAATTATTAGTCTTTTTCATTTTGCCACTTGATGAGGAAAAAATGATATTTCACATTATTTAATTTGCATTTCTGAATGCTGGTAAGGTAAGTCACCTCACTCTTTAGTAAACTTTAGTTAGTAGATCAGACTTTTATTCTGGACAGACAATATGCTCATGGGAAAAATGGAGGAGTTGGACTAAATCTCTAGCAAAATAATGTGGAATAACTATTTTAGCCAGAAACAAATCAGTGCCTGAAACTAGTCCAAGGTTTGGCCATTGTGCAAAAGACCTTGACCACATTTGAAGGAAGACTCAAAAAACTTGCAGAGATGTCTAAATTGCAAACAACACGACCACAGAGGCAGGAGAGATGACTGCCAAGATCAACATAAACTTGTTTTTGACTCCTAAGCATTGCCAGACCTGGAACAGAGGTAAAGCTGATCTTGACTGCCTGAAGCATTCGACTGAGAAGCATTCTGAAGCCATCAGGGCTCAGGAGAAAAGGGAGACTGAGTAGCCATGTGTGCTACATGTACCACTGGCACAGGAATCTAGAGGGGCCGTACCCCAGGTGGGGAACCCTGATCCTGTCCCCCAGTGGGAAGAGAGTGGGATTGGCCCCTGGGGCTCAGAGGTGACCGGACCCCTTTGATCTGGGTGGGAGGAAGGACAGCACCCCCATCACCAGCCCCCTCATCCCTCCTCCTCACAGAGGCTGCAGGGCTCAGTGCGGTCCTACTCCTTCTCCAACAGCACCCCCCACTTCCTTGATCCTTTCTCATTTTATCCAGAAGTCACCTGAATAAATGTGTTGAGGGTAGTGGAGAGGACATTGAGATTTTCTGCACCCTAAGTCCACCAGGAATGGCCAGTGCAGGTAAGGGGGAAATTAAATGATATTCGAAAATCTGCAGAGAAGAGAAATTGTAGGCAAGATGACAGACGTCAAATCTATGGTTCTCTTCATAGAATTAGCTTTCAAACCAGAAAAACAACAACCACCTCTTATTGCTAAAGCTTAGAATACCTGTACTTCAGCTGCATCCAGGACGGTGTACATCCCTCTCTCTAGCCTCTCCTGCCCCGCTCCCCACTCCTTTCTCCCTAAGAACTGCGCCACCCTTATCAGGACACTGCCTGACCCCTAGTGGCCACACCGCCTTCCGCTGCACCAGCTGAGCTGCCTTTATCTGCTGGCTTGTCAAAATTCTAACTTGCTGACAGGTAAGCGGCCTTTCCTTTGAAAAACTCATGTTTGTAAATCTCCACAGTAATGGGTCTCCGACTTTAAGAGGGTCTTCAAAACAAGTAAATTTCAGAGAAAGTACCAGAGAGGCCTAAACACCAAAGAACACAAGCAATCCTTTGTCGTGTAACAGCGCTACTTAGCATTTCTCCTGAATCGATTTTCTCCGTGACCGTAAACTCAGGTTCCAGAGCCCTGAGGTCTGTCTTTTTTAAAAGGAGTAAAGAACTGCACTGAATGGAAGGAAGTGTCCACGTGTCCACACAGCCATCGGAACCCACCCTGCTCAAGGCTTGGTGAAATAGGAAAGCCTAGAAACCAGAATATTTTCAGTCCTGTGAAGCGTTTGTGTCTTGGGGCTGAGCTGCCTAAATTAGATCTGAACAGTGGAGAAAGGCAATGGGAGTTTGTGGGGCTGTGAAATATTTTAGTTTCTAGTCTATTTCGTGAAGCATTCAGCAAGGGGTGGAAAGCAACTGAAAACTGAAGCAAATGGTTTTGACTGAACCACAACGAGGTCGAGTCCAGAGCTTACCTCCAAACCCCACCCTGCTCTGGTCAGATCTGACTTAGGATCAGCCGGGCTGAGCCTCCAGAAGGAGAGTCTCAGAAGCCACAGCTGAGGAAATCTAGGGTCGGCAGGGTTTCACAGTCCACACACATACAAGCGCGTACGCACACGCACACACACACACACACACACACACACACACACACACACACACACACACAACTGGCCTCCAGTCCCAGATGGCTCTCAAAAGTAGAGTGACCCCATTTTAAAAAGGGCAAAAGATCTGAACAGACATTGGACCAAAGACAACATTTGGAGGGCAAATAAGTATACGAAAAGATGCTCAGTACCATTTATCATTAGGGAATTGCAACACAATAAATAAAGTAGTATTGGACTACAGCCCCAAGTATAAAATAAATATCCATGAGTCCACACTGATATAAATAAGTGGTGGAATAAATAAATTGGAAAGTACAGACAAATCTCCCATGATGGAGAATTCCAAATAATTTATGTAAATGCCCCCTGATTAAGGAGACAGAGCACAACAACCTCCCGCTTCTTAAGTGTGGGCTGTACGTAGGGAATTCCTTCCAAAGAGCACAGTGTGGAAAGGGAGAGAAAGGACGTGTGACATTACAGTGGAGAAACCTGACCAACTGACCTAGAACAGATGGTGAAGTTTGGCATCCTCAGTGATAAGTCGTGTTGATAGTACACACCCTTGATAGGATGTGATGAGAATGGCACTTTAACCTCTGTGATCTTCCTCCCCAAAACCCATAAGCCCGGTCTAATCACGAGAAGAACATCAGACAAATCCTAGCTGAAGGACAGTCTACAGAATACCTGACCAGTACTACCCAAATTTGTCAAAGTCATCGAAAACAAGGGAAGTGTGAGAGACTGTCATGGCCGAGAGGAGCCAAGTGAGGCATGACAGCTAATTGTAATGTGGTCCCCTGGACGGAACCCTGGAACAGAAAAAGGACATTAGATAGAAACTAAGGAAACTTGAATAAAACATGGACTTTAATGAATAATAATGCATTAATATTGGTCCATTAATTGAGACAAATCTTTCATACTAATATATTGATAGTAGGGGAAACTGGGTTTAGGGTATGGAAACTCTCTATCTTTGCAATTTTTCTTTAAATTCAAAACTATTCTATAATAAAAACGTTTATTCAAAAAAAAAAGTGGATGAGCAACTCATCCTGGTTTGGCCAGGACTTTCCTGGTTTTGGTACTGAAAGTATGGCATCCTTGGAAACTCCTCAGTAAGGGCAAAACAAGAGAGCTGGTCACCCTATGATACTCCAGCCCACTCCACAATATAAATTCCTGGGAGGCACTAAGAAAGCATTAGCAAACTACCTTAGCTTTCCCTTCCTGAAGTTTTGGTTATTTGTTGCCTAAATTCTTTTCACACTGAAATGCTTGTGACTTCTCATAACTGACCTAAAACTCAGCAAGGCACAAACAGTAGGGATTTTACTTCAGTGGAAATGTCCATGGTGAGAAAAGAAAACGTTCTCAGACATAATCAAGTTAACACCTCAACGTTTCCCATGCTCAACGTCTGTGGCTTGACAAATCATGAGTAATTCATAGAAACACAGTTATGGCAGCTCTGATGGGTTCTTACAGTATGAGACACAGTTTCAGCGATGAATCACCTATACAGGCAAAACAAGTCGTGTCTGTTATCTGACATCCTATGAGAAACTGTAGTACAGTATGGTCAGAGCTGGCTTGGGGACAGTTCAGCTGGACAATCGCCCAGGACACATCTATAGTGCTAAATATCATGAAGATGCTAAAATGCCACTGGAAATATAACAAGGTGGAAAAAATGGAATTTTCCAGAACTCCTTTTAGGGAGGTCACTGTCCATGGCTGGAAGAAATACAAATACTACTCAGCTCTAAATCTTTCCTAGATACATAGAAACAAAGGAAAGTCACCCCACTGATAGTGGTGTGAGGGCATGTCTAATGAATGCCTAATTGGACTTACACACATGGATTTAGGAACTACCTTTCAAACCTAAACCACTGTAAATAAAGAAGCATCTGCCATGAGATAAGCCACGAGGTTGGAAAGGTGTGGAGCTCCCCCACTCCCTCCCACCCTCAAAATCCACCCCTGATCCCCCATCCCCAGCCAGGCACCAAACTCCAGAGGTGAGCCAGTGAATTGCATCCTCAAGAAGGGTGGGTCCAGTTACCCTGAGGCCTTCAGTTGCACTGAGATGCCTGTGCAGGTTTGGGACTCTGCCCTTCCTGCACACAGAACTCAACCCTTCCTCCAAAAAAACCTGGAATAAATTTCAAACATGTGTAAGTTTGAAGAGTAAACAAATTATTAGCCTGCCAAGGCCTCCGCTAGTCAGATCCAGAGCAGGGAGGGCGCCGTATTGAGGGCATAGGGCCCAGGCTTTAAGGATTCTAGGTTTAAATCCTGCCCGGGGCTCTTACAAATTATGGAACTTTGAGCAGAATCTTGACCTCTGGAGCCCTGTATTTTTCATCTGTAAAATAAGGATAATTTTATGCATTAGATTATTTTCAATAGTGTTTGTGAAGCACTTGCAATCGTCTGGCTCACCGTGGGGTCTGCATTCCCATTCCCTCCACAGCCTGCGTTACTCAGGGAGAGTGTCCCTACACTCTGTGTGACACCCTGTGTGACAGGGTGTCCCCCACCTGCATGCCCCTGCTCTCCGCTGATGGCCTCTCCTTCTCTCACAGAGACAGGAAGTAGCCAGAGAGAGGCAGCTCCCTCGGCCCCAGGTATCCGCACTTGGTCTTCGCCTTCCTTCCTCCTGGACGAGGCCCATCTCTTGACCACTGCAGTGGAGTCCTCAACTCTGACCTGGGAGACTGGGCTCTACTGATTATTCCCTCCCACTTTCTAATCAGCCCCTTTCTAATTGGCTCTTAGGCTTGCTCAAGTATCTCATGTTTTTTGGTTTTGTTTTTTTAAAAAAAAAAAAGGATTCTTCATTGACTCCACTCCAGGTTCTGCTTGGGAATATCAGTGTTCCCACCAAGCCAAACTCCTTATAAGGCATGTCTAGCTCACCATCTTCAGCTTCTCATCTCCTACTCCTCAACCCCCAGAGTCTGCCGTCCTCCCATCACTCCCCTAGAGGGGCCTAGGCGCCCCCCTCTCTTCTCTACCCACACACTGTGGGCTACCCCATCCTCTTGGAGCTTCAATTAGCTCAAATGCTGAGGACTTCAAAGCTCTGACTTTAGGCCCTCTCTGCAGACCTTTATATCCAACTATGGGTATCTCCATTTAAAGAGGATTCACTGGAAGGGGAGATAAATTATGAACTTGTCTAAGGCATTGTATTAGTCTGCTCAGGGTGTCATAACAAAATTCCACAGACTCGATGGCTTGAACAATAGAAATTTATTTCTCATAGTTCTGGAGGCTGGAAGTCCAAGATCAAGGTGTCGGCGGGTTTGGCTTCTTCTGAGGCCTCTCTCTTTGGCTGGCAGACGGTCACCTGCCACTGTGTCCTCACATGGTCTCTCCTGTGTACACACCCCTGGTGTCTCTCCGTGTGTCCAGATTTCCTCTTCTTGTAAGAACACCAGTCTGATTGGATCAGGCCCCACCCTACAACCTCGTTTTAACTTAATCACTGCGTTAAAGGCCCTGTCTTCAAATACAGTAACACTCTGAGGTACTAGAGGTTTAGGGCTTCAACATATGAATTTGAGGAGAATGCAATTCAGCCCCACACAGGCACGTACTTGGTATGTCAACTTAAGTTGCATGAGTGAGTCCAAAAGTCACTTCAGAATCAACATGTCCACCACTGTCTCCATCTTTACCCCTCAGACCTCATCCTCTGAGCTATGGGCTCTTCCCAGGACATGGCACCCATTTGGCTCACCACCTCCCCTGGTCAACCCATCACAAGCACACCTCTGCAATCTGCTCACTTCTTTCTATCCCCTTAGCAACAAACCTGGTCCAAGCCACCACCCTCTCTCATCTGGGCTATCACAAGGATCTCCTAATTGGTCTCTCACCCACTGGTCTGGCCCATCCACAACCCATTCTCCACGTGGCAGTGAGAATGAGCCTTCTCAAATGCGATTCTGATCACGTTAAAACCTTACTTAGACCTTTCAGCAGATCCCCACTGCCCTCAGAATGAAGTCCGCATTCTTCAGTATGGCCCACAAGGACTTATCTGATCTCAGCCCCTGCTTACCTCCCTCACTCTGAATTTCTTTCAGTTCTTCAAATGCACCACTCTTTTTTGAATGTATTCTTTACTCCTTCTGGGACACCCTCCATGTTTCCTCTAGCAAACTCTTACTTGCTCATCAGTTTTTAGATTAAACATCACTTCCTCCAGAAAGTCCTCCCTGATCTCCCCCACCAAGGGGGTTGGGTACCTCCCTTTGCACTGCATTGCATGGTTAATTAGCTGTCTCCTCTACTAGACATCGTAAGAATAGGAAATATGTCTGTGTTGCTCTTCTCCCAATGCCTAGCACCGTGTCTAAAATATAACAGATACTCAATAAATGTTGAATGAAAAATATTAGTGAATGCAAGCATAGAATATGGCAAAAGTAAAGGACACAGTGAGAGAAGACCTGGGTCCTTGTCTCAGCTCTGTCATTAACCAGCTACATCACAGTGTCTGTAGGCCAAATATGATTGGGCTAGAAGCTCATCTCTCAATGTCTCTCTTAATGCTAAACAACTATAATTCTTCATCTCTGATCCCAGGTAGAATAGACTGTGTTGCGTACCCAAGAAAGAGACCTTCTGCCTGCTACTGATTCAGACAGAATGCCAGTAGCTTGATGGAAATATAAGAGGCCCAGGAAAGGCCAGCAGAAGACAGAAGTAATAAAAAAGACTGTTCCCTGACACTGAAAGTCTTCTGAATCAAGATGATTATATAAATCATTCTTGACAACAACCCAAAGAGAAAACAGACACTGAATGCAATGAGTTTTGCCCTCCCCTCCCCATCGTGTTTCTCTCTCTTCCTCTGTCACCCTCCCTACACAAACTCACAGATTCTCATTTTTAATAAGATGTGGTGGGGGGGGGCGGTTGGGGGCTGGCAGCCCTTCAATTAAGATGATTATGGATCAAGTTCCCAAACTTCCTCTTAGCTTGAGGAGATTGTTGTCTATTTCCAACAAGGAAAACACAATTTGTTTTAAGTTATAGAGACGCCTTCCTGGTTTGCAAGAACTAGGATGGGGGGAGGCTGGTGAAAAAATTTAATTAAGAAGCCACATCTGGAAGATTTTTAGTCAGTCATGGAAAATAGTGGGTGCATGTGCTACAGACCTGAAGACAACCTGGCAGCCTGCCTTTCTCTTGTTTTGTTTCTCCTCTTCTATTTGGTTTAGAAGAAGCAACTCCTTCTCCTGCATGCTTGGTGCCAGCAATACCAAACAATAAATGTGACTAGGGCAGGAATACATGTTTATAACACAAGAAAACTTCAGAGGTCTGCCAGTACATTTGCCTTATAGTGAAAACAGGTCTAGCTACAGAGCTGCAAAATTTATGTAGAAATAAAATGAACCCAACATGGAGGAATTCCACTCAACACGAGTGCTGTGATGCAATTTGCCAGAGTGCTGTGGAGACAAAGGTGAATAAAATAGAGCCTTGTCCTTGAGGAGGTCAGTCTATCACGAGGGTCCTCAACCTTGGTTGTCCACTGAAATCACTAAGGAGCTTTAAAAAACACTGATGCACTGTTGATGGGAATGTAAAATGGTACAACCACTGTGGAAAACCATATGGTGGTTCCTCAAAAAATAAAAAATAGAATTACCATGATCCAGCAATTTCATTTCTGGATATATACCTAAAAGAATTGAAGGCAGGGTCACCCATGTTCATAGTAGCATTATTCACAAAGCCAAAAGGTGGAAGTAAACCAAGTGTCCATCAACAATGAACGGATAAACAAAATGTGTTGTAAAAATACAAGGGGATATTATTTGGTCTGAAAAAGGAAGGAAATTCTGACACCTGGTATAACAAGGATGAACCTTGAGGACATTATCTTAAGTCAAATAAGCTAGTCACAAAAAAGACAAACACTATAACTCTAATTATATGAGGTACGTAAAGTAGTCAAATTCATAAAGAAAGAAAGTAGAATGATGGTTGCCAGGGGCTGGGGGCAAGAGGTAATGGGGAGTTATTGTTTAATTGGTACAGAATTTCGATTTTGCAAGATGAAAAGTTCTGTGGATGGAACTTCCCTGGCAATTCAGTGGTTAAGACTCTTAGCTTCCACTGCAGGGGGCACGGGTTCCATCCCTGGTTGGGGAACTAAGATCCGGGATGCCGCTAGGCGTGGCCAAGAGAAAACATTGTCTAAAAAAAAAAAAAAAAAGAAAGAAAGAAAAAAAAGAAAAAAGAAAGAAAAAAAAGAAAAGTTCTGTGGATTTGTAGTGGCGATGGGCGATGGTAGCACAGCAATGTCAATGTATTTTATGCCACTGAACGTTAGACTTAAAAATGGCTAAGAGGATGAAGTTTATATTACTGGTATTTTACCACAATTTTAAAATAATTAGTTAATAAACTGATTTAAAACAAAAACAAAAACAAAAAACACTGATGCCAGGGTCCCACCATCAGAGAGCCTGATTTAATTGGTCTGAAGTACATCCTGGACATGGGGATTTTTTAAAACCTCCCAGGAGATTCTAATGTGCAGCCTCATTTAAGAAGCACTGCTGTGGACCGTAAAAACCACTGTTCTACAGAGAAAGAACTAAACCTGGTGTTAGAACACCTGGGTTCTTCATCATTTAAAGCCACATGAGTGCTTGAAACTTTGCTGAACCTCAGTTTCCCTCTTTATGTGTAAATTTACATGATAACCCACCCCATGGTGGTGTTGTGAGGATTCATTTCAGTTAGACTAGGTGAAAAGATTTTATACTTTAACAATCATAAGACATAACTAAATAAAAGAAAAATAAGCACAAACGGAGATAATTTGCTTTTCTCCCTGACATCTAAATGCCTTTATTCAGCCCCCAAAGTGAAATGGATCTCTCCTTCCCTCCTTCAGAAGTCCCAAAAAACCTTGCTAGCATCTTTATTGTAGTACCAACCCTGCATCCAAGTGACCTAGGTATATGTCTGCTACCTCACAGATCTTGGTTCCAGAAAGGCAGGCCATGACAGATGCATGGCCACAGGCCTCACCGTGCCCAGCACATAGCAAGCATTCAATAAATATTTGCTAAATCGGGTTGAACTGCATTATTTAACATCATGTAAACCTGAGGTATTCAGTGCATTTCAAGCAATATGTCCCTGTCACCAGCAGATTCATTACTCCAAGGACAAGCTTTACTTCCATAAATAATAAGACACATATGCACAGAGCAGGAATGGTGGCCCAAAAAACAAAGAGATGTTGTGATACATACATGGGATCACAATCCAAACAAAGGTTCTACTATCCCTGACACCCAAGCCACCCAACCATAGTCTTCTACTTTGGTACAAATATTGGTGCTATTATTACAAACTTGAAGGGTTAGCCAATATGAGCCCAAGATGATAACACATTTTTTATAAAATGTAAAGGTATTTTTCCTTGAGTCCTTAGAAGATATTAAAGCAGTGAGCTGGGTCAACCCTCCCAACACACAAGACCATCCACTGCTGAAATGTAAGGAGAAAGAGACAAAATTTACTGCTCCTACCTATTATTTAGTCATCCCTCTCTTAATCAGGGTATTGGTTCAAAAATATAAGTCGCTCAGAAAGGGCTAATTTGGACATATAATATACAAAGGTATTATGTAATCTCATTTGGCCTTCCATAAACTCTAACCAAGAAAACTAATTTGGGAAGAGATGGGGGGAAAGAAAATTACTATTTTTTGTACATTTGTTTTATGCTAGGCCCTTTATTTTCTCACTATATTCTCACGACAACTCTATCAGATAGTAATGTGTTCAGCTGCAAATAACAGAAACACTGATCTAAAGTGACTTAAGCAAATAGGATTTATTTTTCTCACATATAAAAGTTTGGAGATAGGAACTACTGTCACTGGCTCTAGGACTCTCTTGGCCTTTCCTTTATGTCTATTTCCTCTTGGCCACAAAATGGGAGCTCTAGCTCCAGACGTCACAGCCATGTTCAAGGTGAGAAGGGGGAGGGGCCATGCCCACTGCATTTGTTTCTCTTTCTCTTTTTTTCTGGAAGGTTGCCTATCTCCACTTCATTTAGTTGTTTTTCTGGGGTTTTATCTTGTTCCTTCATCTGGTACATAGCCCTCTGCCTTTTCATCTTCTCTATCTTTCTGTAACTGTGGTTTTTGGTCCACAGGCTGCAGGATTATAGTTTTTCTTGCTTCTGTTGTCTGCCCTCTGGTGGTTGAGGCTATCTAAGAGGCTTGATGGGAGGCTCTGGTGGTGGGTAGAGCTGACTGTTGCTGTGGCGGTCAGAGCTCAGTAAAACTTTAATCCACTTGACTGTTGATGGGTGGGGCTGGGTTCCCTCCCTGTTGCTGTGGCGGTCAGAGCTCAGTAAAACCTTAATCCACTTGACTGTTGATGGGTGGGGCTGGGTTCCCTCCCTGTTGGCTGTTTTGCCTGAGGCAACCCAACACTGGAGCCTACCCGTGCTCTTTGGTGGGGTTAATGGCAGACTCTGGGAGGGCTCACGCCAAGGAGAACTTCCCAGAACCTCTGCTGCCAGTGTCCTTATCCCCACGGTGAAACAGAGCCACCACTCGCCTCTGCAGGAGACCCCCCAACACCAGCAGGTAGGTCTGGTTCAGTCTCCCCCAGGCTCACTGCTCCTTCCCCTGGGTCCTGATGCACACATTACTTTGTGTGTGCCCTCCAAGAGTGGGATCTCTGTTTCCCCCAGTCCCGTCAAAGTCCTGCAATCCAATTCCCACTAGCCTTCAAAGTCTGATTCTCTAGGAATTCCTCCTCCCGTTGCCTGACCCCCAGGTTGGGAAGCCTGACGTGGGGCTCAGAACCTTTACTCCAGTGGGTGGACTTCTGTGGTATAAGTGTTCGCCAGTCTGTGAGTCACCCACCTAGCAGTTATGGGGTTTGATTTTACTCTGATTGCGCCCCTCCTACCGTCTCACTGTGGCTTCTCCTCTGTCCTTGGACGTGGGGTATCCTCCTTGGTGAAGTCCAGGGTCTTCCTGTCAATGATTGTCCAGCAGCCAGTTGTGATTCTGGTGCTCTCGCAAGAGGGAGTGACAGCACGTCCTTCTACTCCGCCATCTTGGTTAATCTCCTCTTTCTCTTTTTTTTAATCTAGAAAGCAAATGCACTCCCACTGACTTCTCCTCATGTCTGTCTTAGGCTGGGTTCTCTAAAATTCTTGTGCAAGTGACGTATTGAGGGAGTGTTTTCAGAGAAGCTCTTAAGGGAGTAAAGAGAGCAGGCAAAGACGTGGGTTCTGCTGAAATCTCACCTCAGCCTGATCCCACCACAGAGCCATCTCATATTGAGGCTAGGGGTTCTGGCTTTCAAATCCCCGTGTCAGCCAGCCATTAGCTGCAGGCTGCCGAGGGTGTACGGTATAATCTCCTAGTCATTTCCAAGCAAGGACGCTTCCTTTGGCTGAGGGCAATTCACAGCAGGGGGCGACGGGTACATTGTCCCAGTAAAGGAGAGCTGAACAGGCCGCCAAAGCATCTTCTACAATCTTATGGTCTAAAACTAGGTCACATGGCTGCCTCTGAGTACAATGGATATTTGGAAAGTAAATATCTGGTTTTTCAGCCTCTACTGTGAGATATGAATGACTCAGTGGCCAATCAACAATGTCTTCGAAAACATCTCCTGACATAGGACCCTTACTTGTTAAAGAGAGAAATCTTTTTTTCCTACTCCTGATATTTTCTTCCATGTGACACGAATTCCACTAAAACAGTTATCTCAAACTTTCTGGCCTCAGGATCCCTTTAAATTCTTTAAAATTATTGAAGATTTTTAAAAGCTTTTATTAATCTAGGTTATATCTATGGTAATTTACCACATCAGAATTTAAAACTGATAAAATTTTAAATATTTATGGGAATTCCTTGGTGGTCCATTGGTTAGGACTTGGTGCTTTCACTTCCAAGGGCCCGGGTTCTCAGGGAACCAAGATCCTGCAAGCCATGTGGCATGGCCAAAAAATAAAAAGAAAAATTTAAAATTTTTATGTATTAATTCATTTTTAAACAATAATAAATCCATTATTATCATAATAACATTATCAAAAATAATTATATTTTCCAGAAAACGTTTTTTAATTAAGACTATAATTGTTACATATTTTTACGACCTTAGTGTCTGGCTTAATAGAAGACAGCTGAATTCTCACAGCAGTTTCTACATTGAGTTTGCTTTGCAATATGTTTTGTTTGAAGTACATCAAGAAAATCCAGCCTCACAGGATTTAGAATTGGAAAAGGGAAGAGTAGTTTAATATTTTCAGATAATTATGGATATTCTGCTTTGATACTACACCAAAACTCAGTAAGTGGTAGTTTCTCAAAGGTTAATTGCAACGTGGAATATAAAACTAAGTCAATGAACTTTACAAACCCTGATACGTTAAAATTCTCTGACCTATCTTGCAGTTTGAATGGATGTTTGTAACATTATGCATTGAAAATTTTTAAAGTTTTGTTTCACTGAGTCAATCTGATCTTCCAAATGTTGCCTCATTTCATTATATGGTATCCAAAATCACATTAATTAATATCATCACCAATAACATCAGAAAATATTATTTTTTTGAATTTTATTTTATTTTTTTATACAGCAGGTTCTTATTAGTTATCCATTTTATACACATCAGTGTATACATGTCAATCCCAATCGCCCAATTCATCACACCACCACCACCACACCCCCGCCACTTTCCCCCCTTGGTGTCCATTCGTTTGTTCTCTACATCTGTGTCTCAATTGCTGCCCTGCAAATCAGTTCATCTGTACCATTTTTCTAGGTTCCACATATATGCGTTAATATACGGTATTTGTTTTTCTCTTTCTGACTTACTTCACTCTGTATGACAGTCTGTAGATTCATCCACGTCTCTACAAATGACCCAATTTCGTTCCTTTCTATGGCTGAGTAATATTCCATTGCACATACGTACATCTTCTTTATCCATTCGTCTGTCGATGGGCATTTAGGTTGCTTCCATGACCTGGCTATTGTAAATAGTGCTGCAATGAACATTGGAGTGCACGTGCCTTTTTGAATTATGGTTTTCTCTGGGTATATGCCCAGTAGTGGGATTGCTGGGTCATATGGTAATTCTATTTTCAGTTTTTTAAGGAACGTTCATACTGTTCTCCATAGTGGCAGTATCAATTTACATTCCCACCAACAGGGCAAGAGAGTTCCGTTTACTCCACACCCTCTCCAGCATTTGTTGTTTGTAGATTTTCTGATGATGCCCATTCTAACTGGTGTGAGGTGATACCTCATTGCCGTTTTGATGTGTATTTCTCTAATAATTAGTGATGTTGAGCAGCTTTTCATGTGCTTCTTGGCCATCTGTATGTCTTCGTTGGAGAAATGTCTATTTAGGTCTTCTGCCCATTTTTGGATTGGGTTGGTTGTTTTTCTAATATTGAGCTGCATGAGCTGTTTATATATTTTGGAGATTAATCCTTTGTCCGTTGATTCGTTTGCAAATATTTTCTCCCATTCTGAGGGTTGTCTTTTCGTCTTGTTTGTAGTTTCCTTTGCTTTGCAAAAGCTTTTAAGTTTCATTAGGTCTCATTTGTTTATTTTTCTTTTTATTTCCATTACTCTAGGAGGTGGATCAAAAAAGATCTTGCTGTGATTTATGTCAAAGAGTGTTCTTCCTATGTTTTCCTCTAAGAGTTTTATAGGTCTTATATTTAGGTCTTATATTTAGGTCTCGAATCCATTTTGAGTTTATTTTTGTGTATGGTGCTAGGGAGTGTTCTAATTTCATTCTTTTACATGTAGCTGTCCAGTTTTCCCAGCACCACTTACTGAAGAGACTGTCTTTTGTCCATTGTATACCCTTGCCTCCTTTGTCATAGATTAGTTGACCATAGGTGCATGGGTTTATCTCTGGGCTTTCTATCCTGTTCCATTGATCTATATTTCTGTTTTTGTGTCAGTACCATATTGTCTTGATTACTGTAGCTTTGTAGTATACTCTGAAGTCAGGAAGTCTGATTCCTCCAGCTCCGTTTTTTTCCCTCAAGTCTGCTTTGGCTATTCAGGGTCTTTTGTGTCTCCACACAAATTTTAAGATTTTATTTTCTAGTTCTGTAAAAAATGCCATTGGTAATTTGATAGGGATTGCATTGAATCTGTAGATTGCTTTGGGTAGTAGAGTCATTTTCACAATATTGATTCTTCCAATCCAAGAACATGGTATATCTCTCCATCTGTTGGTATCATCTTTAATTTCTTTCAATTGTGTCTTATAGTTTTCTGCATACAGGTCTTTTGTCTCCCCAGGTAGGTTTATTCCTAGGTATTTTATTCTTTTTTTGCAATGATAAATGGGAGTGTTCCCTTAATTTCTCTTTCAGATTTTTCATCATTAGTGCATAGGAATGCAAGAGATTTCTGTGCATTAATTTTGTATCCTGCAACTTTGCCAAATTCATTGATTAGCTCTAGTAGTTTTCTGGTGGCATCTTTAGGATTCTCTATGTATAGTATCATGTCATCTGCAAATGGTGACAGTTTTACTTCTTCTTTTCCAATTTGTATTCCTTTTATTTCTTTTTCTTCTCTGATTGCCGTAGCTAGGACTTCCAAAACTATGTTGAATAATAGTGGTGAGAGTGGACATCCTTGTCTTGTTCCTGATCTTAGAGGAAATGCTTTCAGTTTTTCACTGCTAAGAATGATGTTTGCTGTGGGTTTGTCGTATATGGCCTTTATTATGTTGAGGTAGGTTCCCTCTATGCCCACTTTCTGGAGAGTTTTTTATCATAAATGGGTGTTTAATTTTGTCAAAAGCTTTTTCTGCATCTATTGAGTTGATCATATGGTTTTTACTCTTCAATTTGTTAATATGGTGTATCACACTGATTGATTTGCGTATATTGAAGAATCCTTGCATCCCTGGGATAAATCCCACTTGATCATGGTGTATGATCCTTTTAATGTGTTGTTGGATTCTGTTTGCTAGTATTTTGTTGAGGATTTTTGTATCTATATTCATCAGTGATATTGGTCTCTAATTTTCTTTTTTTGTTGTATATTTGTCTGGTTTTGGTATCAGGGTGATGGTGGCCTCCTAGAATGACTTTGAGAGTGTTCCTTCCTCTTCAATTTCTTGGAAGAGTTTGAGAAGGATGGGTGTTAGCTCTTCCCTAAATGTTTGATAGAATTCACCTGTGAAGCCGTCTGGTCCTGGACTTTTGTTTGTTGGAAGATTTTTAATCACAGTTTCAACTTCATTACTTGTGATTGGTCTGTTCATGTTTTCTATTTCTTCCTGGTTCAGTCTTGGAAGGTTATACCTTTCTAAGAATTTGTCCATTTCTTCCAGGTTGTCCATTTTATTGGCATAGAGTTGCTTATAGTAGTCTCTTAGGATGCTTTGTATTTCTACGGTGTCTGTTGTAACTTCTCCCTTTTCATTTCTAATTTTATTGATTTGAGTCCTCTCCCTCTTTTTCTTGATGAGTCTGGCTAATGGTTTATCAACTTTGTTTATCTTCTCAAAGAACCAGCTTTTAGTTTTATTGATCTTTGCTACTTTTTTGTTTCTATTTCATTTATTTCTGCTCTGATCTTTATGATTTCTTTCCTTCTGCTAACTTTAGGTTTTGTTTATTCTTCTTTCTCTAGTTCCTTTAGGTGTAAGGTTAGATTGTTTATTTGAGATGTTTCTTGTTTCTTGAGGTAGGCTTGTATAGCTATAAACTTCCCTCTTAGAACTGCTTTTGCTGCATCTCATAGGTAGAAAAGTCTTTAAGTATTAGAAAGCTGTCAAGCCTATGGTGGCAGATACAAGTTTCCTAAAATTCTAATTTTTGCTTGTAAACAGTTTTATCATTAGCAACAAATACTGTCAGTTACCTTGAAGTGACTGTCACTTCATAAGAGAAAATGTTTGCCAAATGCCCAAGTCTGAATAATCATAGTTTGTTTATCAGTAATGAGTGGCAAGTAAAATGATGTTCTGGAGGGAAAATCTAGTTCAACTCACAACTCAAACAATAGCACAAATGCTTTTCCTCTAGACAACATTGTGTTCCCGGATGCAGCAAAAGTACACTCAACCATCGGTGTGAGAAAATTAACAATGTTCATCAAAGTCATTCTTAAATGAAACCCTCTGGGTTTTTTTTTTTCTTTTTTCCTGGGTGTGTGGCAGGAAAGAACATAATGACTACTAGGACAGTTTGGTGTCTCTGCCCTGATTCATGCTAAGGCACAAGCAGTTTCACCCACCTTTGCGTTTGCACCATCAGTGTAAATGTCAACACAGTGAAAAAGGCAAATAACATCTTAGCACTGTTATGAAAATACATCTGATCTTGCTGAACCCCTGAGAGGGTCTTGGGGACCCCTTGTGTTCTGAGGACTGTACTTTAAGAACCTCTGCACTAGAAAGCAATGCCAGATTCACCTTGGCTTCCTGTCTGCCAACTGGCTTCCAGAGAGAAAGAGGAGGCTGAACTCTGCATCCCCAGCCCCTTCTCAATCTCAACAATCAGAACTCATTTTTCCTCCCCTCCAGGGGGGTGAATTAGAGTTCCTGCCATTACTGAAAATCCTCTCAGTTAATTACCATTTACAAAATCTTGCTCAAAGCTTTTAATCACTCAGTTTACCTCTTAAGGTAACAAGCTGCTTACAGCAGAGTCCCTGAACCAAGAGGGGGCATCTGACCCAATCTTAGACAGTTCGATGCTCTTTCCTGGGAATTTGACCCAGGTCTGCTTGAATCCCATCCCCTAAACAGTAGGTATTTGTCTTAGTCGTTTAACCAATAGGTCTGGGGAAGTAGTCCCTCCTGGAACAAAGGGAAGATGGCTTCTTGGTATTGTGCCCTCATCTTTTGGAATCAGCATCAGAATTTGATTTTGGCTATGTAACCCCATGGCAGGCAATCACCGAGAGACTGCCAATCAAAGTGCACTTCCTCCCAGGCATGAGTGAGAGACCCGTTAGATAACCAAACATTCTTCCCTTGAATCCGAACGTTGAGCTGAGTGACTCTGAGGCTGAAGATGAATGATCATTCACCCTAAAAGCAGTCCCAAAGAGACTGTCTGGTAGCTCTTGCCCCGTTTCCTAGTTCTATCAAAGACCACAGTCCACGCATTTTTATTCCTGCTCTCTAAGCTAACCCATAGCCTCCCAATAAAACCCCTTTTGCTACATCAGCCAAAGTCTGTTTCTGTTGCTTGCACCAAATGACTCTAATTGATTCAGCCCCAAAGACAAATTGCAAACTCTGCCCTAGGAAACATAAACTACTTACAACTCCCCAAACCACAATTTTCCAGGCTTGAAAATGTTAAGATCCACCAGGCGCCCATTATATTTCACTGAGGCCCAGGAGCTGGGACTTGTGCATATTTTCACAGCCGCTGCATTCATTTCCATACCACCTACTGTCAAGCCACATTGGGAAGTCTTTCCACAGCCATTTCCTGGGGAAGCCATGATATTTCCCAAACCCCTGAAACAGAACCTTTTAATTATTATTTGATAGAGGAAACACTATTTGTTGGATTTTTATACCATGCTTTTAGCACAGAATATGCTAGGGAAATGAGCATTTATGCTTTGGTGCCATGGCTGAAACTAAAGCCATATAAAACCACGAGGTTGAGTTTACTATGATCCTGATTGCACTGGCCAGTCTCTGGACAGGCGATGATGTCTCTATTGATTCTCCACAGTCAGTGTTATCAAGTTTCTTATCACTGAACAGTCTGATGCAGAAGGGATTGGAAATATGGCAGTCAGAGTCACTATATGACATTCAGGGTCAGGTGAATATCCTATATGCTGGGGTCACAAACTGAGATGGCTAAGGGATTAGGCATGTACCAAAACTGAAAACAGCAGACTGGTGGGAGCAAGGACCAGCTGAAGAACTCATGCCTCATTGCAAGGGAGGAGGCTGACATTACACTCTAGACAGGTGGAGGCTTCCCTAAAAAGAGATTTGTGAGCTGTGTAACCACAGGCAAGCCTAGTTTCTTCACTGCATTTCACTTTTCACATCATGAAGTGGGGATGGAAATAGGGTTGCTTTGAAGTTCCAATGAGATAGGAATATTGAAACGTACTTGTAAAACTTTGAAAAGGATGGGTTACTATAATCTGTCTAGTATTGCGTTTAACAGCAAAGTTTACATGCTCTCAATGTCATTATTTAGTAATGCGGAGATGAAAGTTGCCATGGGATTCTGCTCTTTAAACAGAAGACACTCTGACTTTGATGCAACAAAGAATTGAGAAAGTAAAAAGTATTAGCAGTTCCACACGCAGGCACAGAGACAGAGGGCAAAGTCTTCAACATATTGACATCAGGATTAAAAAAATGACCCAATGGCAATGCCTGTCTTTTAGGTGTATCATAGTAGCTGCTTGCAGTTTCGCTAAGTAATCTATTATTATTATTTCACTCAAATGCTACACTACTGGCTAGAGTTAAAATGAATTGATGGGCTTCCCTGGTGGCGCAGTGGTTAAGAATCCGCCTGCCAATGCAGGGGACACGGGTTTGAGCCCTGGCCCGGGAAGATCCCACATGCCGCGGAGTAACTAAGCCCATGTGCCACAACTACTGAGCCTGTGCTCTAGAGCCCGCGAGCCACAACTGCTGAGCCCACGTGCCACAACTACTAAAGCCCGTGCGCCTAGAGCCCATGCTCCGCAACAAAAGAAGCCACGACAATGAGAAGCCTGTGCACCGCAACAAAGAGTAACCCCCGCCAGCCACAACTAGAGAAAGCCCACGCGCAGCAACGAAGACCCAGCACAGCCAAAAATTAATTAATTAATTAATTATTTAAAAAACAACAATGAATTGACAACCTGAATTGACATGATCACGCCAGATCATGGTGAGCAAAGAAGAGAAGACTGAAGTCCCTCTGGGCAAACGACTCTGTTTATGCTCAGTCTTGAGAGTAAGCAGAATGGTGGAGGGCATGCTGAACCCCAGGAGAAAAAAGATCACACAAAAAAATTTGTTTAAATATTTGTGTCTTAAAATTTCTCATCTCAAGAAAAAACAAATCTGTAACTACGTGTGGTAATAGATGTTAACTAGGTTTACTGTGGTGATCAGTTCACAAAACATACAAATACCAAATCGTTAGGTTGTATGCCTAAAACAAATACAATGCTATATGTTAATTATATATTAATATTTTTAAAAAGGATTTGTGAGCTGGATTTGACCTATGAGCACCCAGCTTATATCCATTGACCTAAAGGGTGTCTGAAAAGAACAAACACAATCAACTCTTTTATTGAATTAAATGCCAGGTGTATTTGCATTCCTTGTCAAATACCTTCTCTCATTCAACATTCACAATAACCCTACTAAATAGGTAAAGGATCCCTCATCTGTACTTATCAGAAGAATAAGATTCGTATATCTTAAATACCTACCCTATGTTACGTAGCCAATAAGTGATTTTGCAGAACTTTTTTCCCGGGTGTGTCTAAAACCCTTATTTTTTCCAGGAAAAACCAATGGCTTAAATGTCCGCATTGCACAGATGAATGTTTTGTTCAGCCTATGAAGCTTTAAAAATGTTGAGTTCATTACAAACATTCAACAATCAAGAATTGTCACATAAAAATCTGGATTTCCAGCTTTAGGGAAAGACAAAATATTGTGCCTTCTGGCAACTCTGGACATGCGGGAACATCTGGCAGCCTTGGATGGACAGTTGCCATTGGCACTGCCCACAGGGGCTGGTTGGTAGCCTTACCCCTTTGATGGGGCCAGGTCTGCCCCTTTTTATCCCACTGACTCATATCACCTGGCTACATTTGCTGACTTTAGTTGCCTGGCCTTTTGTGGACACTGCAGTTTGTCCCATCCCCCCTTCTGTTCAGCACGTGTTTTCATCCCAGACAAAGGGAAGCAGCTACCCCCTCCATTACCCTCCCTGGGCAGGAGGTCTGGTAATCGCGATGAAGCACACTCCATCCAATGAAGTACAGCTAATTTGCCTGTGGGCTTCATTTGAATTACCTGCCTATGGCAATGTTTAGGATTTGAATGCTTTAATCAAGGTATTTTCATATGAAATCAGTATGTTCTTCCCTTTTCTTACTGACCAGAAAGGAATGTGCATCTTTGTTTAGACTTTAATCGTGTAAATAGCCATTTTACTCCAAGTGGCACTAGAGAAGGTACAGAGCTTAACTGGGAGGACACATGACTTTTTTGAGTTGAAGCCGGCATGCAGATCTGCATGAAAACACTTGTCAACTTCAAGTAAGCAAAAGCAACACTCTGCTTCCTCACCAAGCACAAATTCTAAAAGCTAACAAAGTCACCTTAAATGATATCTAATATCCCAAGTCTGAGTTGTAGAGTACCAAGAATCATTTTGACCTACACAGGTCAATGGGATTATTATAGGTAAAAAAAAAAGAAAAGAAAAGAAAAGAAAAGAAAGGAAGGAAGGAAGGAAGAGAGAGAGAGAGGGAGAGAGAGAGAGAAAGGAAAGAAAGAAAAAGAAAGAAAGAAAGAAAGAAAGAAAGAAAGAAAGAAAGAAAGAAAGAAAGAAAGAAAGAAAGAAAGAAAGAGAAAGAAAGAAAACACACACGCACACACACTGTCAAATGAAATAATTCACTAGTAACTGGTTTTGCCTTACTTCCCCAAAAAGTCTTCCTTGACTAATCCAATCTCACCTTTATACAATTTCCCCGAGCAGTCGTGTATTCAGTCTACATTATATTATTTTATATTTATTGAATTATTAGTTCTTGGAACTGAATTGTCTAAGTTAAGTGCCGAAGGGAACTTAAAGGATCATTTAATCCAGGCCTTTCATTTTATAGATGAAGAGAACTGAAACCCAGCAAATTTAAATGATTCACTCAAGGTCACAAATATTACTGATCAAGGGCACACTTGACCGAGTTCCATGGTCTTTATACACCAAGGTGCATTCATTTATTATGCACCTTCCCAAGCACCTTCTGAAAATGGTGTGGCCAGGTTATGATGTCTGTAATTTACCTTAAACACTTCAGCTCAGACTGTGTTTGCTAGTCTCCATGTACACTCTTAGGACAGTTGGTTGCCCTAATCAAGAATTCACAGCCGGCATTCAATCAAAATGCCACACACCAAAGAGGAGTATCACAAGGCTTCAGCTACCTTCAATCAACACCAGAGACGTTGCTGAGCTTAATAAATGTTATTAATAGGCTTTCACTGGTGAAATTAGTGACTCGTTTGGTAACATAATGGATACTATAAATGAACTGCCATTGGTAAAATCGTTGCTGCTCAAGAGAAAATGTCTTAGAGACACTCCTCACCTTTTCATAAGCAAGGTCAACCCCTCACCTTTGCCCATAAGGATGGCGCTCAGAGCTAGAATAAGAAACGGTCCTACATCCAGCTCTGATTTCAGAGGATTCTGGTTGGCTGCTTCCACTATAAGGTTAACTGAATCCTGCCTCTAGCTGGGGCATCTGTCTCAGACGAATCCTTCAAACAAGATGTGGCTAGAGGCCCAAAAAAGAAGAGAACTGGGACTTCCTGAGATTACAGAACAGGTTGTGTGAACTGTTTCTCCTTATTGATACACGGTTTTTTCTGTTGTTGTTGTTGTTTTTTGGTTTTTTTTTTAAATAAATTTATTTATTTATTTATTTATTTTTGGCTGTGTTGGGTCTTCGTTTCTGCACGAGGGCTTTCTCTAGTTGCGGCGAGCGGGGGCCACCCTTCATCACGGTGCACAGGCCTCTCGCTGTCGCAGCCTCTCTTGTTGCGGAGCACAGGCTCCAGACGCGCAGGCTCAGTAGTTGTGGCTCACGGGCCCAGTTGCTCCGCGGCATGTGGGATCCTCCCAGACCAGGGACCGAACCCGTGTCCCCTGCATTGGCAGGTGGATTCCCAACCACTGCGCCACCAGGGAAGCCCCCAATACACGTTTTTTAAATAAATGTCCATATGTGTGCAGAATCAGGCTAAAGACTCACTTTGAATATAAACAAGTTATAGTGAGATTGTCAAGAAGCATCCACTGTTTCTGACCTCTAAGATTGGCGACTACCAATACCCACCAGAAAGAATTTGATAGTTGTGAATGACTATTATGAGTTGAATTGTATCCTTGAAAAATGCATATGTTGAAGTCCTAACCCTCAGTACCTCAGAATGTGACCTTATTTGGAGACAGGATCTTCACAAAGGTAATCAAGTTAAAATGAAGTCATCAGGATGGGCTCTAATCCAGTATAACTGGTGTCCTTATAAAAAGGGGAGATTTGGAGGTAGATACAGACAACAGAAAGAACCCATGTGTAATGAAGGCAAAGATCAGGGTAATGTGTCTAAAAGCAAGCCACACAAAGATGGCCATCAAACCACCAGAAGCTAGGGGAGAGTCATGGAACAGATCTGTCTCATAGCCCCCAGAAGGAACCAACCCTGTCAATACCTTGATCTTGGACTTCTACCCTCCAGAACTGCAAGACAATGAGACTGTTATTTAAGCCACCCAGAGTATGGTCCTTTTTTACAGCGGCCCCACCAAACTAACACAATGAGCAGATAGGCTTAGGTCTATTTGTAAAAAGGCTTCAAAAATTGTTTGGACTGATCAGTCCAGTTTCACAAGGGTTACCAATAGCTACTAACTGTGTAATTCCCAAAACATCTAATCGCATTAAGTTGTACCCCTGCTTAAAAATCTAGTGAACAACCTTAATAATGATAGAAATAATAATGGAAGGATGAGGTTGACACTACCTAAACCCACTGTCGATGCTCTCTAGCCAAAGTCTATTGGAAACACACCTGCATTCAAACAAAGTTGTGTTTATTGTCTCGTTGTAACAAGGGAGAACACACACCAAAGGGAGCCATGGAGGTCTTAATAAAAGGGTGTCAGAAAGGACTGATAAGATTTGGACTTGATAATGATTTGGGGGATAGTTCAAGGAAACAGGGCTTTGCTCTTAATTGGATGCTGTCAGGAACAGGGTGATTCTATTATTGGGTATTTTAAATAATTCTCATATAAAAGGCAGAAGGAACAAAGTGAAGATAAAACTGTAACTGGTAAAGAAGCAGCAGCCACTCCTATGAGCCCAGAGGGGAGGGAGTTTTGTGGTTTGGACAATGCACTTCTTGTTATATGTGCTCACACATGATGAAGGAGTCCTCGTATTTTTCTCTCGTTCCATTACCGTCACAGAGTGATCCTGCATGACGTTTGTGTTCTGTGAAATTTTTGATGCTCAACAAAACACCCAAGTTTTAGCCATGAACGCCAGGTCCACTCCTGTCAGGACCTGCTTCTCTCTTTCTCACCACTGATCAATCTTAACATCATTAAAAGTAGGATAGCTGGATAATATGTATCTCCAGGTGTGATGCAAGAAGAAGTATACCACATCACCTCAGAAGTACTCTTGTCAAAAAAGAAAAAAAAAAGAATCTGAATCTAATTAAGCCTCTAGACCAGCACTGCCCAATGGAAAGAAAGTACAAGCGACATATGTGATTGAAAATTTTCTAGTAGCCACATTTTAAAAAAACAACAATAAAGATGGGAAATTAATTTTTAAGTGTATTTTATTTAGCTAATATATCCTAAATATTATCATTATTTTAATATGTAATCAACATAAAAATATTAATAAATTATTCTACATTCTTTTTCATAGTCTTTGAAATCTGGTGTGTATTTTACTCTTACAGCACGTTTCAATTCAGATTAACCATAACGAATACGCCTAATCACCACACATGGCTAGTGGTTGCCATATGGACAGTGCAGCTCCAGACCCAACTCCCAGTTTAGTAGAAATATGAGAAATAGAGGAATACCTCTCTCCATCGAAGGAAGAATACAATTAACCTAATCTAATTTGTGAAATTCTACGTGAAGGATTCAGTTCCTGCAACAAAAAAAATGGTAAGGGAAAATAAAGGTGAGGAGAGATGTTTATAGATTAAAGGATTCTCAAGGGACATATTATCTCTGTAAATGCAATCTGCGGACCCTGTTTGAATTTTGATTTCAAAAATCAAACCATATAAAGATGTTTTTGTAGTCATTTGGAGAAACTGAATACCAGAGATTGTCTTTTGGATGGTATTTAAAACATATTGTTAAGGGACTTCCCTGGTGGCTCAGTGGTTAAGAATCCGCCTGCCGATGCAGGGGACACAGGTTCGATCCCTGGTCCGGGAAGATCCCACAGGCCGTGGAGCAACTAAGCCCGTGCGCCACAACTACTGAGCCTGCGCTCTAGAGCTCGTGCACTGCAACTACTGAGCCCACGTGCTGCAACTACTGAAGCCCGTGCGCCTAGAGTCCGTGATCCGCAACAAGAGAAGCCACCGCAAGGAGAAGCCCGCACACCGCAACGAAGAGTATCCCCCCGCTCGCCGAACTAGAGAAACCCCGCACACAGCAACGAAGACCCAATGCAGCCAAAAATAAATAAATAAATACATTTATTTAAAAATATATATATTGTTAATTTTGTTGGCTGTGATAATGCTATTGTGGTTATATTAAAGAAAAATGTTCTTATCTGTTAAAGCTATAGGCTGAACTATTTGTGTGTAAAATAGTATCATATCTGGAATTTGTTTTAAAATATTCCAGCAACATTTTTAAAAGTAGGAGGGAGGTAAATGAAACAAAAGTGGCAGAAGGTTGATATGATGTGTGATAGGTACCTGGGAGTTTATTATACTGTTTTCTCTACTGTTATGTATGTTTTAATATTTCTATAGTAAAAGTGTTAAAAATAAGTGTGATAAGAGGAAAAATCATCTATCTTTAGGTTGTGGTGAAGTTTCACTGGTGCATACCTAGGTCAAAACGTATCAAATTGTACACTTTAAATATGTGTGGCTTATTGTATGTCAATTAAACTTCAATAAAGTTGTTTAGTAAAACAATCTATCATAGGACTACACATACCTGGGAGCCCAGTATAAATGAAATCTCAATTGAAGTGGGAGACAATTTGTTAGAACTTTTTGTTGCAAGTGACAAAATCTCAATTTTTTTCTGCCTTAAAAACAAAAATAAGGAGAGGTTTATTGTCAGGTCTAGTATTTAATTTTACCCTACTTACAAGCTAATAAGTTAGACTGTTACTACTCCAGAGATGCTGGCAGAAGACACAAGACTCCTGGATCAGAGACAAAGGACTTGACTACTCGTGGCACAGCAAGCAGCATGTGCATGAGCATTATTTACTCTGGTTCCCTTGACCCCTGAGTCCTTGGGGGTGACATGATATGGCTCAGATGGGTGCTCTGCGCACAGGAGGTTTGCATCACAGCTGAGGAATACTACGCTTGGGGAATCCATCACTTTTCTAGCAGGCAATAAGAAAGCCTCCTGTTTGCCCCGGAGGGAGACATCACCTCATCCTTCACCGTTATTCGCTGCAAACATAACCGTGAAGAATGGCCCTTGGGTTCTTGGCACACTCAGATATATATATATATATATAGGAGCGTGAGGGATCCATGGAGAACCGTCTCGAACCGTCTCTCTCAACAATTTTTAGATAATGTGACTGATAAATTCTAGTAGTAACTCTACAGCTTCAGGCATAGCTGGATCAAGGAGCACACATGATACATTTATGTCTCTCTCTGTCGCTCAGCTCTTTTCTCTGCTGTGTTGGCATTACTCCCAGGCAGACTCTTTATGTGATACAATTACCTCCCATTGGTTGGGCTTGGGTCACTCCCTTTTCCCTGATCTGTGGCCAGGAGATAGACTGTTTTAGCTGGTCAGGATCAGAGCAACTTTGTGCAGTTAGTCAGGTTATGTAGTACATAAAGCACCACATATAGGTGGCACCATTCATACCAGATATCATAGATCTGTAGTATACAAATTACAATAATTTCCAAAAGATGGAAGTATAGGTGCTACATGGGTAGCCCTGGCCAGAATCATCATCGGTTCATCCCCAAGACGGGAGGTGGGGTCAATCCTATCCAAACCACAGAGTGGTTCCCCGAAGTGACACCAAGGAGCATTTATCAGCAGTGGGAATGGATGCTGGACATACAAAAATAACAGATTCCCACTACAGGCTGGTACAATTATCCCTATTTTCTAGATGAGGATACTGAGATTCTATAGTAAGGAATCTGCCCAAATCACATAAACTACAAGATGAGACAGACTCAAATGCAGAGGTGTCTGATTCCAGAACACACTCAGTTTCCATTTAACCACCCCAATTCACTGTCCTTAATGGGGTAAGTCTGAGCTTATTTATTTGGTGTTCAAAGCCTTCCAGTGAATGTTCCCACCTTACCCACCTAATCTCAACCCTCACCATTCAAAACTGAATCTGCCCTAGGAAGGAGTCTTTACCACCCTCACTCATTCTTGTTAGGAACCCATGATCCTTCTATTCTTCTCATTTGAAATAACCATTCTTTCCAAAACTCAAAGACTTGTACTTCCTTGAAGTCAGCACTTCCACCATAATCTCCAAGTTCTTTCATAAAATCAAATATTCCACATTTGTTTGAAGTAACCCCAACTCACTACTCAATTCCCCCAATGGAGCATAAGTGCTGAGAAGCTAGAGGTCATGTCCTTCCTTACAGACAATAGACAACTTAACAGACAACTTTAGGAGTATCTAGCCAGCCCCAAACTCCCCTTCTCAGAATTCTTTCCACCCGGACAAGGGCGGACAACCAGTGGCCAAGTTCGCATTGAGCAAGGCCGCCAACCTGGCCTTAGCGATTGGACAGGGAATGGTCAGCTGCCCGACGCTGAGCCAATCAGATTCTCTCCTGAGACCTGGGCTTGAAACTGAGATCTCGCAGTGACTCATCTTCCAGGGGACCATAAACTCCAAATGTGCAGGCTGGCTACATTTGACCCTGTGCTCTGGGAAGCAGTGAGAGCCATTCTGCAGAAAGAGCAAGAAAAACAAACGCTAGACTATGGGGAAGAATTGGAGAGCACAAGTTGCCTCTTCCAGGAGGCTTTCGAGTTTCTGATTCCAATGTCAACGCCTGCTAGCACTGTCTACCTTTGTTTTCCACGTGAGACCCCTGGATTAGTCTGAAATAAGTTCCATGCAATCGAAAGAGCCCAGGCAGACTTAACCCAAGACAGGGCACACCCCAAGCACTTACTTTTATCCTTGGTGAATACAATGATAAGGTAAATGATTTACATGATATTATATGGTATCCAGCCATTCATTTACCAGGGTTATTTCTATCTGTGCTTTAGAGGCGGCAAAGAGGTGCTGGAGGAGGGAAGCCAGTGACAGAGCAGCAGGGCGCAGAGTCCCCCCAGCTGACCTGTGCAGGGCTGCAGAGATGGCGTGGAGGGCAGACTGTGGGATGCTGAGGAGAGAACCAGGCTGAGCTGGTAGGAGGGAGAAGTGAGGACAACTCGGCGAGTCCCAGGCAGGCAAATAGACGCAATAATGGGGCCGCGCACCAAGTCCAAGAAAACAGAAAGGGAAGGACGGTGTGTCGGGGGGAAGTCAGGAGAACTGGGGAGAAAGATACATGCACAGGCTTTTCTGCCTTTTCTGAATTTGTATAGCACAGACGGCTGGAGAAACTAATTTTAAAAATCACCTGCTTTCCATTACGGAATCAGATTCTCCTTTTCATTACCATCTCTTTTCTCAGACTCAGTGACAGCCTGTTATTGGATTTTTAATCTGATGAAATTGATGTTGAAGGAGAGGAATGTATTATTTGAGGACTCAAGGTTATGTCAATTTTGCTGGTTCTCAATGATTCATGTTCTGTGTTGGGCCCTACATGGAAGAGCCTCTCTGGGGAATCCTAGATCAAGCCTAGGGATGCAGGGAGAAGGCGGGCAGTACTGGGGACCCTTTCCGCTCTGCCTTTCTTCACTTCTAAGGACGAAATGTTGTTTGTCTCATGAAGGGAGAGACCTAGGAGTAAACAGTCCTGGGAGAGCTGCGTGGTGTGCAACTCTACCTCATCAGCTAGTTCAGAAAAAGGAGGAAAGCAGGGGTCTGATTAGGGTGTACACAAAGGAGAGCGGACAGGAGACTCCCAGGGAAAGTAAAAGTTTTAAGAGCTCCACACCTTCATGTATACTGTTCCTTCTCTATGGGCTGCATTCTTTTTTTTTTTGAAAGCAATTTTTATTTATTTATTTATTATTATTTTTTTTAATGCTATCCTTGTCTGCTTACATTCTTTTTATGTATGTATGTATGTATGTATGGCTGTGTTGGGTCTTCGTTTCTGTGCGAGGGCTTTCTCTAGTTGCGGCGAGCGGGAGCCACTCTTCATCGCGGTGCGCCGGCCTCTCACTATCGCGGCCTCTCTTGTTGCGGAGCACAGGCTCCAGACGCGCAGGCTCAGTAATTGTGGCTCACGGGCCCAGTTGCTCCGCGGCATGTGGGATCCTCCCAGACCAGGGCCCGAACCCGTGTCCCCTGCATTGGCAGGCAGATTCTCAACCACTGCGCCACCAGGGAAGCCCTGGGCTGCATTCTTTACCGCCTTCTTTGCTTGTCACACTCTTACTTCAAGACCCAAACGATGTCCTTTCTTCTTAATATCGTCTTCATACTTGTCCAGGAAGCACCAGTTTCACCCTCCTCTCTTTTCCCAACTCTATTATGGCATTTACCACACTGTACTAGAGTTTCCAAAGAATTTCTGGAAGGATAGCCGAGTAGTTCAGAGCACAGATACTGGAGTTAAAACCACCTGCTAAATCCAGGTTCTGCCACATACCAGCTGTATGACTAAGACAAAATATTAAACCTCCGAGATCCTTACTGTCTTCATCTATGAAATAGGATCATAGCACATGCCTCAGAGGGTTCTTATGAGGATTAAACATTATGTGCTTAAAAGGGTGTCAGATGTATAGCGGCACTGTGTAAGAGTGAGCTCTCACTAATATTATTCCCCTCTGGGCTACTAACTCCCCAAGCAGTCAAGCCTGGGTTTGATTTTATCCTTGGCCTCCAAACGTGACACTATCGACTTAAATAAATCTTTGCACTTGGTCAGCTGACCGATGGCCACAACTGCTTGGCTTACAGCTCCACCCTCACCTCTGCCCAGGACTGAATTTCTGCTTGTCCCAGGAAGCCTCCCTTGGAGCACCAGGCCCCCCAGCCTGTCTATTTCTTCCTCTCCCGGGTCTCCAAGTTCTATGCACACACTGCCTTTGAGTTCCTCTTATTAAAACACCAAAATTTCAGCAAGTCATCTCCCAGGCCCAAAGCCCTGAGCAAAGCTCCTGGTCCTTCCCATGGCAGCACAGGGACCACCTCTTCTGGCTGGCTGACTGATCTTTTATGTATCACTCATTTTGGCACCAACCCTACAGCTAAATAAATTCTACACTAAAATAACCTTAGAAGGCAAAGACAACACCTTTTTTTTTTTTTTAATTACACATGAAACTCATGAATAAATCCTCATTGCAAAAAAAAAAGGGGGGGGGAAGAACAGAGAAAGATAAAAAAGACAAAAGAAAAAAAGAAACTACAGAAATATAGAAAATACAAAGCAAAGCTCCTCCACATCCATTCACACTCTTTCCCCAGAACCCATCACTGTCGTCAGTTCACTGTCTCCTTCCAAACCTTTCTATGCCCTTTTGCACATGTAAAGAAACAGTAGCT
The DNA here is from genome assembly GCF_028023285.1 of Balaenoptera ricei. NCBI lineage: Eukaryota > Metazoa > Chordata > Mammalia > Artiodactyla > Balaenopteridae > Balaenoptera > Balaenoptera ricei. Next base: position 7,517,448 of record NC_082642.1, read on the forward strand.
TTGTTTTGCTTGGTTCTATTTACATAAATGGGATCATCTGGGGGCTTCTTGGCTGCAGCTTTTTTTCATATAGAAATCTCCCTTAGAGATCTTTTCCAAATTTCAGAGGATTCTGTAGGATGTCTTTACATAGGCTATTCTCCTGTTGATGGGTACTGAAGTTGTTCCAGACTAAATGACTTCATCTTAGCACATCTTCCATCACATGAAGTTATCATTTTAAAAATATAAATTTAAATCAAAATTAAAACGACTTCTAGATTTTAGTATTCCATTTTTTAAATTTCTATAGCTGTATATAAAAATAATCATAAAAATCTCATTCCTAGGTTTGTTTCTATATACCTAAGTAGCATTATGATAAAGACAATGTAAGACAAAGTAGAGGATCCATACTTTGCACTTCTTTTGACACACAAGCTTTTGACGTTGGACAAGTGGATTAGTTATATATTGCTGCTGTATAACAAATTGCCCCAAACTCAGTGACTTAAAACAACAGGCATTTATTGTCTCACAGTTTCTGTGCATTAGCTCAGCTGGATCCTCTGGTTCAGGCTCTCACAAGTGCAATCAAACTGTCAGCCAGGCCTGGAGTCTTTGCTGGCTGTTGCCCAGAGACATCAGTTCCTTGTGGTGTGAGGCTTTTCATAGGGCTGCTCGTATGTGGCAGCTGGCTTCACCCACAGAGAGGGCTTGGAGGGAGAAAGACAGAGGGAGAGCGCTAAACAGAAATCTTAGTCTTTTGTAACCTAATCTCAGAAGTGCCATTCTATCACGTTGGCCATATCTATTCATTTAAAGGGTGGGTGGGGGGAATAAATTAGGAGATTGAGACTAACAGATACACATTACTATATATAAAACAGATAAACAACAAGGTCCTATTGTGTAGCACAGGGAACTATAGTCAACACCTTGTAATAACCAATAATGGAAAAGAACCTGAAAAAGAATATATATATATATATATATATATATATATATATATATATATGTATGTATGTATATATATATATACATACGTATGTACAACTGAATTACTTTGCTGTACACCTGAAACTAACACAACATTGTAAATCAACTATATTTCAATTAAAAATAAATAAATAAATAAAGTGAGTCAGCACCTCTGGCTCTCATTTGAAGGGAGGGGATGACACAGAGGGCAGACACCAGGAAGAGGGATCATTGGAGCCAACTTAAAGGCTACTTACTACAAGTAACTTGGCTTCTCTGTACTTCAGTTTTGTCCTCTGTAAACATCTACCTTATAGGAGACATTATGAAAATTAAGAGAATTAAAACATGTAAAGTGCTGAGAACAGTACCCGGCACACGATGAACACTAGAGAAATATTAGCTAAGTATGGATACAGAAATAATGCAAATGCATATACCTACTTTGTACAATGCACAGTACTAAGTCCACGGTGGTTGTTCAAGAAACACTTGCCTTAAAAGACCCCTAATTACTCAAAAGAAGTGTGAGCACATGGAAATTACCCCAGAAACAAAAGTACTTTCTAAAGGTAAAAGTACGTACCATAATTACCAGGGGGGCCTCATAGTCACCTCCAAATTTCCCACAAGCTCTCCCCTTATCGGAATTTCCACCCAGCAAGCTCCAATGCACTCCTGAGTCACCCCTACATCTAAACAGAAAAAGCCACACTTCACTCTGAAAATGCACACCAGTTGCCTGACTGCAGAAGCTGCCTAATTTGCAAAACCACACAATTTGTAAGTTACAGAAAGATCTGAGAGCTTGTCTGCCTAGCTGGAGCATTTCTCACCGTGCTCAGCAGTTTAGGTGAGATTAGGGGTCACCTGTGAGTTTTTACAAACAAGACTCACCCTGATATTGTTACTTATTATACCCCTAGTCTTTAAAGGGTAGTACAGAGGGGGAGATGGGTTAAGGAGCAATGTCCTACTTCACACGTGTCCCTTTTGTGCCATCCAGGACTCAGCGGGTGGGGGAAGGAAGCCAACCTGTCCTCCAGCAGATGTGGTAAATGGGTCAGGAATTAGGCGACAACAAAAGGCTGGACCTTTCCCCCAGCCCTCCCCAGGCCACAAGTCACCCAGCAAGAGCAGCAACTCCCAAGGGCAAATAAACACAACTCAGCACATGTGCCCTCCTGATAGAGGGCTCTAGCTCACAGCGCCCAGTGTGCAAAGCCACTTTTTTCTGATTCAAAAGCCCCAAGGAAGCAGGAAGACGGAAGAAGGACTAGAAAGGCCAGCCTGGCAGCCTGGAGAGGTCACTGATGTGGGATAGCAGCCCGTCCGTGCTCATCCCACTCACCCTGAGCAACTGCCCAGAGATTTTGTTTTTTTTAATTACCCAGGTCAACGTAATCAGAAGGGCAATGATGTGAAGGAGGAAGCAAGAAGAAATGTCTCCATATCACAGGAGGCATCTGCCAGGGTAAGAGTGGATGGATTCGTTGTATTTTTGTAAAAGTAAACCAAATTCTCCCTGCAGAGAATCGCTTTTCCTGTCCTTTGTTTCAACACCTCTAAAACCAAATTGCTTTTAGAACAACCAGGGCCTGGCTGGCTGGAATACTGAAATCTCATATCAACATGACAAGGGTAGGGACCCACTTCTCTAGAGAGTGCTAGTAGGATCTGAGAATGGTGGCCACCTGCACTGAGAGGCCAGAGCTGGAGAGAAAGAAAACAAATTCTGGTAATAAATTCCACTTGCTTGGGTTTTAAATGAAAAGTGGAAAATATTATATCTTCTCCAAGAAAAGTGAAACTGGGTGATTTATTTTTTCTGTTGTTGTCACTATTGTGTTCTTTATGCTATAAAAAGGTAAAAATGGAACAAACAGAATATGATTAAATTTTTTCCTCTCATGGCCAGCTAAGGAAAGAATTTATGTAAAGCGTACCCACAAAATTCAGTGCTTTATTACAGCTGTGTAACTGTTTTGTGTTGAGCGTGCTAACCTTGACTCCTTAACCAGACTATAAGTAGTTGTCGGGTATAACTGAAAGGGATGTAGTCTAGTAGTTAAGAAGGAGGGCTCTGAAGCTTTTCCAATATGATCACCTGTGTGATCTTGTGCAAATTAATCTCCCTGTGTCTCAACTGTAAAATGGACATGATAACAATAATATCCATCATGTAAAATTATCGCAAAGTCCTTAGAACTATCCATGCCTGGCACATAGTGGACACTCAATAAATATGTTATTTTTTTGTATTCCCCAAAGTACCCTTCCAAAAATTCAGATTCAGCCATGTTACTGTGCCTTTCAAAACCTACAGTGGCTACCCCTTGACATTGACATAAAGGTCTTATCAGGCCAATTGAGGCTCCCATGCTCTACCTCCGCACTCCCAAGTCCCAATGCATTCTCTCACTGTGCTTTAGCTGCTGCTACAGTGTCTTCACCCCCGCCTATTCATCTGAAAACCTCTTCCATGAGTGTTTGGTTACTGGCATTGCTCCCTTACTATAACGGAGACTAAACTGGAACCATTCTCAGAGCCCAAACAGTGGCTGGTACATAATAAATGCTCAGGAAACATTTACTGAATGACTGAATGACATCACATCTATTATTTTTCAAGATTTAGATCAAATTCCACCAATTCCATGCATGTAGTCTTTCTAGATGCCCTGTATAAGATTAAGCTTTCTTTCTTCTGGCCTCTAACAGTATATTTCTTGGACAGATTTTATTCACTGATACTCATTAATATTATTAAACATTCACTAATAGTATTTTTTGTAAATAACAGCTAATGTTAAGCAGTGCTTATGATGGGCCAAGTTCTTGGCATATATCAAACTCACTTAATCCTCACTATCCCACCTATAAAATAGGTGCTGTTTTTATTCCACTTTCTCAAATGAGGAAATTGAGGCACAAAGAAATTAAAGAACTTGTCCAAAGTCACACAGATGGTAAGCGGAGGCCACCGTTCTTCACCCAGCCCTTACCACCGTCTCTCCTACACCTTGCACCAAAGTCTTGGACTTTCGAGGGATCTCAAAGATGAGGATGCGTTGTATTGGAGGATCACCCACTGTCTTCCGGGGGCTTCAGGACCCAAGGCACATTTCTGACATTCTTAGATTCTGGAGATCTCGAACTCTCCTTTTAGCCAACTCTGTCCACGAACTCCCTCCCCGGCCTGCTAGCAAGTCAGAGGCGCTCGATTCAACGAAGGCTTCGGCAGGTCCGATGAGAAAGGAGTAGTTTACCTCCTCTCCATCTTGGGGAGCAGGACAAAGGAGTGACCCAAACACACCCCTAACAGCCCAGCACTAGGTCCCGCGCCCGCTGCAGACCCAACCCCAACCCCTTGCCCTGCTCTTGCCCAAAGCTCCGGGTCCTGACCCCGCGCTCCAGACTAAGAGCTGGGCTGGCCGCGCAGCAAGCCTCCCCCGCGCGCTGCTGACTCAACCCGGGGAAGAGAAACCTCCCGGTTTTTTCCGACCTGTCGTCGGGCGCCCGCGTCCTGCCCCGCCCACCATCCAAGCCCCCGCCCCGCCTAAAGTTGCCCTGGTTTGCGCCCGCGGGACGCGTCGGCGTGACTCCCCGGGGTGTGGCCAGAGGACTTGGGCAACGCCTTCCCGAAAAGCGGCCCCCTCCGCAGCCCGGAAAATCAAGACCCCGCGCGGCGGCGACCGGACATGCTCACTGGCGCGGGTCGGGGCCTCAGCCCCGGCAGGAAGCGCCCGCGCTAGGCGGTCCCCCGTGCTGCCAGCTGGAGTCGGGCGGAGCCGGCGCTCCAGCGCAGGGTGGCTCTGCCAGTCCCCGCGCGCCTGGGCGGCCGCACACGTATCCAAGCGTCACGTCCGCGCGCGCCCCCGGGGCTTGCGTCAGCTGCCGCTCCAGGAGCGAGTGGGCCGTGGTTCTGCGCACCGCTCGGCTTCGGGTCCGCGACGCCTCCGGGAGGAGGAGTCTGGGGGCGCGGAGGGGTGTTCGGAGCGCCGGGGACCGCGGAGATCGTCAGCGCGGTTCGCCCCCCCCCCCACCCCCAACGCCTGCCCGGCGCCGACCGCCTCCGCTGCTCGGTCCCGGGCTGGGCGCGGTGGCGTTGCCCAGGAGCCCGCCGCCCGCGGGGCGCGCACCGCCTTGACCCCGGCGGCCCCGCGGCAGGCAGGCGCCCGCAGTTCCATGGTTGGTTCGGAGCGCGATGAGCCGCCCGTCCTCCACCGGCCCCAGCGCTAACAAACCCTGCAGCAAGCAGCCGCCGCCGCAGCCCCAGCACGCTCAGTCCCCGACTGCGCCCCCGGCCGCCGCCACCATCTCGGCTGCGGGCCCCGGCTCGTCCGCGGTCCCCGCCGCGGCGGCGGTGATCTCGGGCCCCGGCGGCGGCGGGGCTGGCCCGGTGTCCCCGCAGCACCACGAGCTGACCTCGCTCTTCGAGTGCCCGGTCTGCTTTGACTATGTCCTGCCCCCCATCCTGCAGTGCCAGGCCGGGCACTTGGTGTGTAACCAATGCCGCCAGAAGTTGAGCTGCTGCCCGACGTGCAGGGGCGCCCTGACGCCCAGCATCAGGAACCTGGCTATGGAGAAGGTGGCCTCGGCAGTCCTGTTTCCCTGCAAGGTAAGCCCAGGTGCCAGCCGCGCACCTCCGCCCGGCGACCTCCCGGAACTCCTGTGTCCTCCAGCCCACTCGCAGGCGCTGAGAGGCAGGTGGCATCTCTCTCATTAAAAAAAAAAAATGTTTACACCTTGTCCACGCTCCCGCATGCCCACCTGTCCACTTTGGGAGTAGCTCTGGGCTGACAGCTGCCCGATCACTGACCCCAGCCTAATTGGCACGCGATCGTTGTTAGAACACTCCACGCTCTCCCCACCCGGAGCCTGCGTACTCTGCAGACGTGTACTCAGGCTGGGTAGAGCTGGGCCGCCCAAGTAAAACTTGGACCGGGAAGCTGACTGTCTTTGGGGGATTGAGGAGTGGGGGGAAAGGGCGAACCAAACGCACCCTTTACCAGCGCTGGGCTTGGAAGAATTGCTACTGGATTCCTCCTGCACCCCGCGCCTGCTTTCAGCGCACCCCTGACACGTGGGAGCCCTCGGGAGGGTAGCTAAAAAAAGGGTGCCTACAGCCTGTTTTCCTCCAGCAACAAGAGAACCTTGTAAGCCACGCCTTTCCCTCTCCCAGGCTTCCAAGGACTGGGGAGTTGTGTTTTTTCACTAAGTGGGGTGAAAGGAAGAGTTGATGGGAATTTAACAGGAAGGGCACGCAGGAGCTGTTGTTACAGTTCTTTAAAGCCCATCACTTTATTTTTTATTTAGTTAAAAAATTATCGATGATCTTGCAAAAAAAAAAGAAAAAAAGCACATCACTGAGACAAGAAGTCAAGTGAAAGAGCAAGATGTCGCACCTCCTTTCCCACCAGTGTTAGGTTTAGTGTGCATCTGCATAGGGTTTTTTCTAACCATATATAAAAATACTCTTCCACAGCTGAATATAGAATCGTAGATGTCAGTGTCAGAAAGGTTTATATATGCACACATAAGTTTTTCTCCAAAAATGGCTTCTGCAACTTGCTGTCTTAAATTCGTTTCAGCACACGTATTTTTCTATGTCTGCAACCTAGCTCTACCTCATTGTATTTTAAATCACTGCATAATATTGCATTGTGTGGTCATATTGTAGCATCTGTTTACCTACAAATGTCATTTAAAAATCTTCAGGAGCAGTTTCAGAGACATACCTATCTATGTTACCTTATTATAACCTAGAATTTTACCATAAAGTTCAATCTCTGAACTTAGAAATAATGTCATTAATACCTCTGTGTTTTTTTTTTGTAAAAGTAACTACTGTCTCTTGGGCCATTTAGGCTGTCTTGCATTTTTTCTTGCTGCTGCTTACTTTTATAGGGCAAGACTTATTTTTAAATTAAAAATAATCCACCAGAGAATTGAAGCTTGGGACTCAAGTCAGTAAAATGAGTGATTTAATTTGGTCTGTGCCCTACCACAAATCAAGTTTAAAATAGCATATTCAAATAAGGGTTTGAATCCGAGTCTGAGCTATGGGTTTTCAGTCAACCCTAATAAATTACTCTGCTTTCAACTACTCCTCATGTAATGCTTACTAATTCACCCAGCCCAGTAGTAGGTTGTTACAAAATTTAGACAAAATAGTTCCAAAATTTTCTTAAGGTCAGGAAGAAGGTGGCAGCCTAGTGATCAAGAGAAGATTTGGCGATAGGTGACATAAGAGTGGATATTTGAGGTCTGAGATGTTTTGTGGGGCCTCGGTGAGGAGCTGGCAGGTGCCCCACAGGGTTTCTGAGGAGCTGTCTTCTCAGCCTTTCACTTTCCCCCAAACCGTCAGTGGCTGATAAAAGAAATTATTTTAGATGAAGTACAGGTCACAAATGAGCATTGGATATCAGTCAGCTATCCCTGATTTATTTTTAAAAAGCATTATGTTGCTCCCTAGAGAAAGGGAAAGGGACAGTTACAACATGCTGTCTGAAGTATGAAGTTTCACTTTCAGGATCCAGAATTCTGGTTCCTACTGAAGCACGTGTTCTTTCCTAATGTGAAGTCTCTCTTGAAGAAGAGTCCTCTTGGGAATCAAGGGTATCCAGCGTTTCTGTACACGTCAGTGATTTTTAAAGTTCCCATTCTGTAAGACTGCAGGTGGACAAAGCCATCACTTTGCAAGCTGAAATTAGACAGGGTCAACCATCTCCCTGCAGACCAGGAACCAAGCTTAGAAAGTGACCTGGGGGCTCACTTTTGTGCGAATGCATATGTGTGAGATTTATAGAGCTGGAGTATGCATGCCTCGACTCTGGTTGATCAGTAATCCAGACTATTGACAGGGCAGCTCAGCCAGTTAGTTTGGATAAACCAAACTTGGCTGGATACAGAGGCTCAGCAAGCAACTGAGATAATGTTTGTTGGGGAGGCTGAGAGCAATAGGGAGTGGTGAGGTCTGTGGCAAACTTCAGCAAACTAGGTCTGCCTAGCAAATCCCTATGCCTCGCACTTGCCCCTGGAAATCATAGGGACTGCCTTGTCACTGTCCCTGCCTGCTCTGAGTCTCTCTCATGGGCTGGCTCATGGGAGAAGACCAGTGTTGGGTAAAATACCAGAAGCCAGGTCTCAGGAGTTGCCTAGCACTGCCATTGTTTGCCTGAGAGACCACCTCTGGGGCCCTTGATGTCCTCATCTGTAATGAGGAGATTGGACTGTTCAACTTCTAAGGACCTGTAGCTTCTAGAATTCCATGAAAAGAAGGGAGGCTCTGTGGAATGCTTGTTGGATGCCCTCTGCGTGCCAGCTCCTTTGCGTGGGTCGTCTTTTATGAGTTTGCTTTTCTTTTTCGCAGGTGAGGAAACAAGCGCCTATAGAGAGGTTAAGTGTTAAGTGACTTGTCAAGATCACACAGTGGACCAGCCCATAAACCTGCATTCCGAAGGCACACATCCTTTGTACTACTCACTATGTAGGGATTTGGAATCTGAGCTTATACTCCAAGGCTCCAAATCATAACTTGAGGTTGACACCAGTAACAAAATCATCCGACTGGATGAGTTCACCAGATGGACACATCCCAATGAGACAACATAGATGCTGACTATAAAATTCATTGGCAGGAATGTTGTAGGGCTTGTGGGGTGGGAAGGGTGGCGGGGAGAGGAGGGAGGGAATAGCTGACAAACCTAATATTTGGGGGGATTTCAACCCAGCTCTGAACTGCTTGTGCTTCAGTTGCCCCCAAAATGGATGCGTTGCCAAATAGCTTCCTTATGTAGGTGTGGGGTCACATAATTAAAGGCTAGAGTCCTGCCAGCACCTTTGATAGAGGGCACCATATGCGCTCTTAGCTCAGGTCTCCTTTTAAAAAAAGGATCTCTATCAGAGTATGGCTGTCTGCCACCTGTGGTATTTTTAGTCCATTCTGTGGCCTGTGCCACGCCTGAGAAGTTTAGGCATCCTATCCCCTTATCTCAAACCCACCGCCACCTCCGGGGAACGTGGCTGTAGGGGGAGAAGTGAAGGTTGACACATTGGTGCCCCCCACTCAACAGTGTATTTTAATATTAGCCAAGTATTTCTCTCCGCAACCGTGGGAAATGCTAAACCATCCCAGCCCACTTACACTGTGAGACATTTTCTTTCCACTTTTTCTTTGGCTCCTCTAAAAGTTTCTAGCAGCATTATCACCAAATAATTATGGAACTGGAAAGCCTCTGTCAGATTAAGGCTTCCCTGCAGTTGGATTGTGACAGTGTTGTTTGTGTCCCTCAAAAAAAAAAAAAAAGAAGTCAAATTAGATAATCCAACTGAAAGTTAAAAGCTCCTCAGTGTAGACTCATCTAGTCAGGTAGGGACAAATTGTAAATACCAGCAGGGACCGGTAATGCGAGGGACAGAGGCATCTGACACGTGACCCCAGGTTCGGGTGACGTCAGGGGCAGTGGGGGTGATTGGGGGTGGGACCACACATGCCACCTTCAAAGAGGGCAACTTTTGCCTGACTCTGGCTGGTTGGCAGGGATGGGAATGTGGATGCAGCCATGCCAGACCTTTGGATTTTTTCAAGAAAAGCCAGAAATCTGGATTTTTTCAATGTTAAATATCTCAATTTGGGCTTCCCCGGTGGCACAGTGGTTAAGAATCCGCCTGCCAATGCAGGGGACACGGGTTTGATCCCTGGTCCAGAAGATCCCACATGCCGCGGAGCAGCTCAGCCTGTGCGCCACAACTACTGAGTCTGCGCTCTAGAGCCCGCGAGCCACCACTACTGAGCCCACGTGCCACAACTACTGAAGCCCGTGTGCCTAGAGCCCGTGCTCTGCAACAAGAGAAGCCACCGCAATGAGAAGCCCGCGCACCACAACGAAGAGTAGCCCCCTCTCGCCGCAACTAGAGAAAGCCCGCGCGCAGCAACGAAGACCCAACGCAGCCATAAATAAATAAATTTTTTTTTTAAAAATCTCAATTTTTTTTTAACGTTGGCCAAATTCAAATGTAAAGCCAGTACTTGCAGGCCCAACCAACCATGTCTGCAGACCAAATTCCAGCTGCCAGTGTGCAACCTCTGACCTGGTTCTCTTCTAGAAAGCATCCATTGAGCCTGGAAGTTCTCATTTAACTCTGAGCATGTATGAACTTTGGAACTCTGATAGACCCCAACTGTTACAGCTTATTGCCTTTTCATCTTCGTTTTGCCCGGAGAGAATGCCAACCTCCTGGCCTTTGGGAGACCTGAACTGTTGTCCTATTGACTAGATGTTTGACTTTGTAAAAGGCACCTGAGTGCCTTTAAGAGAAAGAGTTGGACTAAATGATTATACCAAGGATCTTTTTTTACCCTAAAATTTTGGAATCTAGCGAGCTGTCCAAGGGAAAAGGGCACTATGCAGGAGACAGGACTGGGTTCTCATCCTGGCTTTCTGTGACCTCAGTCCAGTCACTACTTCCTTGGACCGTTTTGTATATCAGTTAAAAAGAACGGAGATAACCCCTAGCTGGTGGGCACTCTCAGATCAGAAGTGCTGGAGAGGGCTTCTGCTTCACCAAATCAGATGGAAGATGGGTGGGATCACAGTGGTTGCTAGGTGATGGGTGATCAATCACCTAAAATCCTGAGGGGATAAGCTCATTTGCCAAAACAATTTCAAAGATCTCTTCTGAGCCTCAATAATTCCCCTAAGACAAAATCCTTTACTTTGGAAATCGTCCCTGCCGTCCTCACTCCTGGCTGAAGTTGACCAGGTTGGCTCCTAAAAGCCTGTGCTGGCAGGCACCGGGGTCCACGTGCATTTCTGGTGAGGCTCAAGATTTTCAAGAACAAAGGTGACAGCTTTTGAGTATAAAATCAAGAACAAGAAGCACCAACTAGGAAAGAGTACCAAAGTTTAATGCTGATTCTACACAGAATTGGCCAAAGATTTTTCACAGGTCGCCACCGCCTGGAACTAGACTAAATCATTGTTACTTAAAGGTGATCTTTAGTACAAGCAGAACTTAAAGGTACAGCAGGTCTGACCTATGAAGTCCCCAGCCTAGGAATGGATTAGAGTCGCCCTTGTTTTTTGAAGCCCCATATAGAGTGCTGTATACAAATGACTACAGTAAGACCTCAGTGTAAAATGTCTTAAGAGCCAGACTTGTACATCTGACGAAATTTGTTAACTGTGACGTTTCTCGTTCCCGTCCATAAGGTCCTCCTCACTCCTTGAAAGGAGCACATAGTCGGTACACATTTGCCAGAGTGAACACCAGCCTTCAGAGCCATTGTGTGTTGCTGGTGAGTCACACAGAAAGGCTTCCTGAGCAAATGTGTTTTTATATTAAACCTGAGTGTACTTTGTGACACTTGTGAGAGATACAGAAAATTCCCTAGCAGAATTTCATCAACTTTGCCCCATGCGTGCATCTTTCTCCATTCGTTTCTTAAAAACTGGGAAGCTGTCACTCTCATTTCCAGTTGGGTAAAGGCTTTATTGGAATGATTTTTACACTGTACAGTGTCTGTGAGATAAAAGGTTACCCCCTTCCCAGTTTTCAGCCACAGACGCTGTCGAGATGGATGGAAGGTAACCTGTGTTAAATGTGTGGGCCCGGGTCCTATTTTATAACTTTGAATCAATGAAGGTAGTGTCTTTGGCTCACTCCTTCTCCCCCAGGCTACCTCTTACTCTGGTAGTTTTGAGAGCAGCCCTACTCGAGCCTCCTGGTCCAGATCCCACTGCATCCCCACTGTGACTACTTGGTGACCTCTCCAAGCCCCAGAGGTTCATAGGTAAAATGGGCTGATGATTGGGTTGTTGTGAGGATCAAATGTAATAACTCATGCAAAGTGCCCAGCACATAGTAAACACTAAATAAATGTGCACAGTTAGTAACTACAGAAAGCAAACAGTCAGAGTCTGGGGTCAGGTCCAGGATACACTTTAAAAGAAAAAAAGGAATCTTATTTTCTCCCATCAACTTCTCCCACCAAGCTTCTCTTCCCTACCCCTAATCTTGTAGGGTTTTCATAGAGCTGGATAAATTGGCCCTGGCATTGGTTTTTCAGTGGTGAGACTTTTTAAAAATCTCTTTAACGCTTTTAGAAGGGAAAGCCTGATTAGATTAGGCAACACTTTTTATGCGTGTATTTTATGTTTTTAAAAGTTATGATCATTATTTTTAATGTAGAACATATAGGAAATTTTAATTTGATATTATTTTCTATAATCCCCACCACCTAGAATAGCCACTACACCATTTTTGCATATGTCCTTGCAAACTTACCGCTACATCAAAATATACAAACAAACAAAAAACAACGAAAAACAAGTAAGATGGGAAATCCACATACTATTTCATAACCTGTTTTTTCATTTAACACATTGTGACTGCTTTTCCACACTGATAAATATTCCTTAAGATCCTGTTTAATGGCTGCATAGTATTGCAGTTCCATAACTCTGGAATGTTATGGAATGCAACATTGATTATGAATGTATCAGTTATTTAATCAAACTCCAGTTTGTGGTCATTTAAATCATTCTGTTTTCTTACTGTGTTTAAAAGAAAAAAGAAAAGTACTGCTATAACTGAATCCCTGTGCATAAGAAAATAATTATTTCCTAATGATAAATTCCTAGATGTTGATGATAGGGCCAAAGGGTATGTGCAGAAATCAGAAGCTATTGCTAATACAGCCAAATTGCCTTCTCACGTAGAATCATTTACAATCAAGTGCCCATTTCTCTCCAGCGTCACCAGCAATGGGTGTTATCCTTTTGCTTTTCTTATGCTGCTGCCTGCTTTTTCTCCCTCATGTAACATCAGGCGAGAGTTGGCCCCTCCTGATGACCCACTAACTTTTCATCAGACCCACCTCTGCCTTGGAGTCCCCTGCAGCCCCAAGCCCTCTCTTCCTACAAACCATCTGCCTAGCCAGCCATCACCCCACCCCTCCCGCCCCATCCTTCTGAAACTCTGAGTCTAACTCTGGAGACAGATGTGCCAACAGAGCCCTTCTGAAGTAGTAGGAGCAGAGGAGTCTGGAGGCCTCCCTCAGTGGTGGTGTTGGAGCTGCATTAAAAAGGATGAGCAGGACTTCCCTGGTGGCGCAGTGGTTAAGAATCCGCCTGCCAATGCAGGGGACATGGGTTCGAGCCCTGGTCCGGGAAGATCCCACATGCCGCGGAGCAACTAAGCCCGTGCGCCACGATTACTGAGCCTGCACTCTAGAGCCCATGAGCCGCAACTACTGAGCCCGGGCGCCACAACTACTGAAGCCCGTGCACCTAGAGCCTGTGCTCCGCAACAAGAGAAGCCACCGCAACGAAGAGTAGCCCCCGCTCGCCGCAACTAGAGAAAGCCCGCGTGCAGCAGTGAAGACCCAACACAGCCATAAATAAATAAATATTTTTTAAAAAATTAAAAAGGATGAGCAGCAGCACGCCCACGGAGAAGGAAGGGAAGGAAGATCCTGATGGGGCTGTACGGAAGGCCAGTGCTTATAGAAAATGTTGTTTACCTGGCCCGAGCTGGGTGCGTTATCTCGTGTTATCCTCCGAATTACTTTGTAAAGGAGGTAGGACACGGTTAGCTTCCCCCCTAAGAGATTTGCCCAAAGTGTGTAAGTTTGGGGAGCAGGAACTCCAGAATGTGCCTTATAATTACACATACAATGTCTCAACCAACTCCACCAGCTGAGGAACAGGGATCCCAGCCTCACGTAGTGGCTTTTGGAGGGATGGCGGTAGTGGTACCAGAAGGAGCCTTTTATTTAACTGGGCATACAGGATGCCCAGTTAAATTTGAGTTTCAAATAAATAATTTTTTGATATAAGTATAACCCAAATATTGTCTGGAACATACTGAGCTGCGTGTATCTTTATTTGCTACATCTGGCAACCCTACCACTTCAGCCTTCTTGTGAATTCAGTTTGCATTCACTGAGAAATAAAACGTCCAGAGGGATTGTAGCGCCGTTTGAAGGGTGGGCAGGGCAGTGAACGTGATCATGCAGGTGGGAGCTTGGCGGGAAGGGTGTATTGAGAAAGGCTGGACAAGGCCCATAATGCCTCTCCCTCCAGCTCCTACTTTATGGTGCTTTTGTTTGCTTGAACAGAGACTCTGAAGGGACCTTACGAAACTGGTTCTCCAAGCCATGGTGGGGTTGCCTGCTAGCTCGAGCTATGGTCAGATGAGGGGTATATTTGGTCAAAAGTCAACTTTTGTTTAACATTTCCAAGATTAAAAAGACCCCCCTGCCAGCCCAAGGAGTCTTTGTAAGGCCAAACGCACACACAGCCCTCCCCAAGAGTAGGATGTTCTCAGATGACTGCAATAATAAGATGCCAGACTCTTCCACCAAGTCACCTGCAGTAAGAAAGCTCTGCCACATGGGGCTCGGCGACTTTTTCTTAGGTGAAAAGGAGGAATTTTTGAGCCCAAGATGTGAATTAGCATTGCCTTCTCCAGAAGAAAGTTTTATGAAGTTCAATGTCAGTATTTTCTTAGCCTCACCACTGTTTGACTGTTCAAGTACTGAGTGACACGGTCTTCTCTGTGAAACTGTTACTGCACTATGGGTAGATAATTATGCCTTTGCACTACCTCATAGCAGAGGTGAGGAATATACCATTTGAGTTAAGTGAAAATCCGCTGAAGTTCTTAGAGGAAGGACAGATGCAGGGCGAGTATGATTATTATAATAAAGAAGAGATGTCACTTTCTCCTGTTGCCCACGTCTGAAATTCTCCACTGGTAATAACAGCCAAGGGCTGAGTAGTAGGTAGTTTTATGGACCCACTCAGAGGTGACTTGGTAGGTAGGTAGGCTCAATCCAAGGTTACACAGGACACTGGGTACTTGAGTTCTAATCACAGCCACTCTACCAGTGGTTGTAAACACATTTTAAGCAAGAGGGACATACAGCCATCAAAATGACGAAAGCATCATGTTTCCCCATCTATGTAAGGTTTCAGAAAAGCTATAAACACCCCCGCACAAATAGTTTATGTAAATAAGTTGATAATGTGATATGCAGTAGATATTCTTATCTAATACATAGTTCATATTTCAAATTTCAGTGGTTGCCCCAGTAATGCCCTTTGTAGCAATTTTGGTTTCCCAGTCCAGGGTCAGACATTGCATTTGGCTGTCAGTGTGCATTCTGTGATGATTACAGCTTATTTAGATGGAAAGAAAGTGCACTTTGCTTTTGCTTACTCCAAGACAAGGTCATTTCTTGGATTTAATTCAAAAGTTTATAAGCATCAACAGCACAATATATATTGTACTTTGTTTTTCTTGAGCCATTCTTGTTTGAGGTGCTGGCAGATACTTTGCTAATACATTTCACTGTTTCCTAGGAGGTAAGCAGGGGGAGGCAAGGCGGTTACCTCACACGCCCCAAGAGGGACCTGCTTCTGTGCACGGCGCCTCCAGTGTCACAGACTGTTGATTGCTGGAGTCCAGCAAATCGTTCTTGGATCGCATGGATTCAGATTTGATTAAATAGGTGAAAAGACTTATTCTAAACCAGTCACAGGATCCATGACCTTAACTAGCATGCAGGCTAATAATTCTGTTTATATACCCATTCCATAAACAAATATAATATGCCTGTGTTTCTTAGGTAAATAACAGGTGTCTAGTGTTTGACTACGTTTCTGACATACCTCGTCATGTGTATTTGAGTGTCAAGGTGTCTCTATGCCAAAAAGGGAAAAACCTTGTCTAAATTCCAGCTTAAGTAAAACAACCTTCAAACCCCACGTCCAGAAAACAATTGGCACTATTTACTGCTTTCTGCAAAGACATCAGAATGAGGCACCGGGTCACATGTTGCCCTTTTCATGGCAGAACGTGTTTGCACAAGACTTTTGAGCCATCGCAACGTGAAAAGTTTCTAAAAGAGAAGTCAGAAATGTTATTTCAACATCGCTTTGTTTCTCACTCTTCTGGACCATCTCCCCCATGCCACACACATTCTTCTTTATCTTTGGGCTCCTGTGTGTGGTCGTGTCTCCCCTAACCTCCCGTTAAAGAGGTTTACTTAAAGCAGATCCCACTCGGCCCCGGAAGAGACGAGCAGATATTTGCCGGTGGAGAAATCTCATTTATAACCATGGATGTGTCCCAGGCTGCAGACAGCCCTCTGCGAAGCAGCCCAGGTGCTTTATCTCAGGAGCAAGAGTGTGCAGTGAAGAAGGGGGCGTCTCAAGGAAAGCGGGCATCCTTTGAACCCTCCCCTTGGGTGGGCAGGCCCCAGCCAGACTGAGAGAAGGGAAGCCTCAGGACTTTCTTGCCAGAGGCCAGGGAGGGCTGGGAGGGCCTGATTACTGGTTACTTGTTTGTGAGGTGCTGCCACCTCATTCCTTAGGGAGGGCTGCTTTCAGGGCTGTTTTTTCTCCTTGCCACCCAAGGAAGAAGTTCATATTCGAACCCGCTTCCAGAAGCAGTGTATCTGTGGACCCTGGGCGTTGTGTGTGTGTTCGGTGGAGGGTACGGGGCATCAAGGCAGATGGAAATTGTCTCTTTTTCTCGAGATTGGTTCTTAGCCTGTCTGACTCCTAAGCTGTTGTGTGCCGAGAAAGAGCGGCAGAGGACCCGGAAACACAGGGCTCTGACCCTGGTGCGGCCACCAATGACGACGTGGCCAGGATGAGTCAGTCAGTCTGTGAAACGGGTGGAACCAGCGCCCCGGGCTCCCTCCACGCTGCACAAGCCATCAAGGTCTAGTCGTGCGTCAGGGCTGGCGTTCCTGAGCTGCCCTGGGTAGCGCCCGCTGGCTGGGCCGGTGACCAGCCCGACCCGCTTCCTCGTGTGGCCCCTCCTCGTGGCTGCGAGTGTGGCCACCCCGCCGGGCTTTGTCACTCATTGAAGATCAGTGGCTCTCAACTGGGGTGATTTTGCCGCCCAGGAGACATTTGGCCAGGCCTGGTGACATTTCTGGTCGTCAAAACGTGGTGGGTGGGGAGATGCTCTGGCATCTAGCGGGCAGAAGCCAGGATGCTGCTAAACATCCCCCAATGCGCAGCCCCCCAAAACCAGACTTATCTGCTTTTTGTCAATAGTCCTGCTGTAGAGAAACCCGGAAAATACACTAAACTGTCAGTGACGTCCCTGACGGAACCTGGACCCTCCTGCTCGTTTAGGTTTTATCCCCACTGTTTGCTCCACTAACCCTCTGCTAGAACTGGATGGACCTACTCCATCCACAACCCGCTTCATCCACAGTGAAGCTTCCCTTCCCCCCTCTTCCTCAACCTCTCCCCACTTTGAAATCACCTGTCACTGCCCCCCACCCCGGCTTCCTTTGCATAGTTACCTGTTTTTCTGATGTATCTGAGCTGTTTATTGTTGCATGATGTGGCCCCTCTGACAGCAAACACCACAGGGGCGGGATCTGCGCCACAGAGGTTGGCAGCCCTTAGAAATCCGTGGAGCTTATGGAGAAAACACAAGCCCAGGGACCAGTGCAGTTTGGGTTTGCTCCTCAGTGGCACCTAGAGCATTTTATAGACAGTCTCGGGGAATTCACAGACCCTGAAGCCCGCCCTCTGATCCCTGGAGGAGTGCCCCTAATGTAGGTGACAAGAACATCCTTCCAGAACAATGGCGAAACTGTCACAAGTATGAAGTGTGGCACGAGAGTGCATGTGTATGTGTGCGCGTGAGTGCACACACGTTTAAAGCTTACATCGTTCCTTTTTAGAGATCATCTCTCATCTAGTCGTCCTAACAGTGGTCATGAAGACACACCCTCACCCATGATGGAAAAGAGAAGGAATAGATGAGCATTAAAGTTCAGCTTGTTTAGAAAAAGCAGAGTAAGCACATTAACACTTTAAAATTATATTTATTTCCGTTAATAGAGGCTGTAGCAGGATCTTTTCTCATAAGGTCACTGTCACACAGATGCTAAGTAAAGCCTGGTCTGTTCGTGTAATTTGGGGAGGTCCCCTGTTCTCTGTATTTGGGTCGAAGGAAGAGCATGTGACTTGTAAGGCAAACCAATAATTCAGACTATAAATATTGCTACTTGAGTTACGCAAGAAAAAGTTCTAAAATGCTTGCTAGGTGATAAATATTTGTTGTACATTTGACTTCGTGAACCTGGAGTGGTTTGGGGCTTCGGGCTGGGGAAGAGGGGCAGGTGGTACTTTTCTGTACACTCTGTGCCAGAGTTCATCTCATTCCTGGAATTATTCCTGGGCAGCTGTGGTAAACAGCCAATGGTGAAAGGTCTTCAGATCCAAATATTGAGGGCTTGTTTCAGCCAGGGAATCTGCCAGGCTCTGGGCCAATTCTTGCTATTTTTATTGTGTGGATGTGTGTTTTTAAACACCCGGCAGAAGCGCCTCACCCATCACTCACAGAAGACCATCAGAAGGTTCTGTATTCTGAGCCTCACCCTAGAGTTAAAACACAGTTAATAGAGGTTTGTTTTTTAGGGCCTTACACTGTTAGGAACACGAACTATAAATATATATGGATAAATAAATTTGTTTCTCCTTCTGATTAACTTTCTTATACCTGTGCTTTTAAAATTAGTCCGTGGTTTTAAAAGATGAATACACAATTCCTACGGGCAAAGTAAGTAACTGTCGACTATTTCTGCCAATTTCTGCTGAAGACCGTTATAATTCACTTTAGGTACAGAGGAGGAAGGAGCTGCATTTCTCTCTTTAAGCCACCGTCTTCTTCCGTATTAGGGGAGACTCATCTCCCTAAGGGTGGTAGCTGCCTTCTCTGCTCCGTATCCACTCAGTGACTACAGCTTAGGGTCTTGTAAGGAGAAGA
The DNA here is from genome assembly GCF_028023285.1 of Balaenoptera ricei. NCBI lineage: Eukaryota > Metazoa > Chordata > Mammalia > Artiodactyla > Balaenopteridae > Balaenoptera > Balaenoptera ricei. Next base: position 7,536,216 of record NC_082642.1, read on the forward strand.
TGCTCAGTGTCTGCTTATTGCTAGGGATGAATTCAGCTGTAAAGATTAGAATGTGACCTATTTAAAGTTTATAAGGGGTTTATTCCCTAAGGCAGGGTAGGGAGAAGCAAAACCAGCTGTGGGGTTTGGTTTGGTTTTTTTAGCATTGGACATAGCATCTTAGAAAAATGACATGGGGGACTTCCCTGGCGGTCCAGTGGTTAGGACCTGGCGCTTTCACTGCTGTGGTCCTGGGTTCAGTCCCTGGTTGGGGAACTAAGACCCTGCAAGCTGCCTGGCACGGCCAAAAAAAAAAAAAAGAAGAAGAAAAATGACGTGGCCCTTCCCTCATTTGGTGTCTTCATGTCTCAACAGGGGGCGAGGGGATCCAAGTGGGGGAACCCAGATGGCATACCTGCCACCCTGGGCTCGACGGGGATGAAGCTAACTTCTGGTTTCACCCGAAAAGTTCATTCAGGTTTCCTTATCCTTGACAAAACAACAGTATAGTACTCTGGGCAAGTGTCTACTCGTGAGCTGATTCTCCATCTGGTATCTGGGAATTAACGTGGTCATTCTTACGAAGGTTGAGTATAGAAATCTAATTCCTTTTGGCGTGGTCTTGTCTCATGATAGATGTGATTTATCCATCAGGAATGTCATCCCGAGTGCAGGGCGAAAAAGGTTTTGTTTCCACCCTATTAAGGCAGCGTTGAAGGGAGAGACTGTCAGAAAACTCATCTAGAACAAGTGGCCGCTCCAGGACCCACTTCAGTTCCCCTTCTTCCCGGGCCTGTCATGAGGACCTGACCCACCGGGTCATGAAGAGATGTGCACATGGACTTGAGGAAGGGGTCTGGGGAAAGTCCAGCGGGCTTTGAGAAGAGGGTGAGGCCCTTCTCACTTTAACCTCCACTGGCTGGAACCAAACTGACCAGCAGTCTCCCGAGTTAGTTAAGTAGCTCTTGGATGTGATTTCCTTTCCCACAAAAAGTATGTCCAAAGCCCACCCTGAGGGGAAGGTAAAAGGTGAAGAAGGCGAGGTCATACTTCTAGCCACGTGAGGGGTCTCCAGCCCCTTCTGCCCTGGGCTGGTCGCTCCAGCAGCAAGAGCAGGGAAGCAGAGGGCAGCCTTCCCACAGGCTGCCTGCTGGTCACAACTTGAGCCAGGAAGAAGCGGACGGGGACAACGGAGGGGAATTATACTATCTGCAAAATTGTCTGTAGGGGAAAACTAGTCTGGTGATAACATGTATTCCTTATCCTACCCCTAAGCAATTCTAAATTCTTTTTAGAAATTCTTTAAATTCACAGAAAATAAGGAAAAGGCCAGATTTTCTAGGGCTGGCTTCACAATTTCGTTTGAGGCATTTATAGTAAGAGCACTTGAGTTCTCATGTTTTTAAGCGTTGGAACAGGGGCGGGAATGCAGTTCGTTCCTGGTGCGGGACGTGCCCCTGATTTTATGCACGGCAGTGCTGAGGATGAATGGGCACTAAGACTTTGAAGTCTTCAATATTTAACTCCTCTCGAGCAAAAGTAGTTGAAATAAGGATGCAGTTTAAGTCTTGGAAAGCTGAGCGGGTGAATCCTCTTAGAGGTTTGCACCCACAGAGGTTGAGGAGGCCCGATGTGTCACTCTGATTCTTTCTGTCCCCGCAGTACGCCACCACGGGCTGTTCCCTGACCCTGCACCACACGGAAAAGCCGGAGCACGAAGACATCTGTGAATACCGCCCCTACTCTTGCCCTTGTCCCGGTGCTTCCTGCAAGTGGCAGGGGTCCCTGGAAGCCGTGATGTCCCATCTCATGCACGCCCACAAGAGCATCACCACCCTTCAGGGAGAAGACATCGTCTTCCTGGCCACAGACATTAACCTGCCGGGGGCCGTGGACTGGGTAATGATGCAGTCGTGTTTCGGCCATCACTTCATGCTGGTGCTGGAGAAGCAAGAGAAGTACGAGGGCCACCAGCAGTTCTTCGCCATCGTTCTGCTCATCGGCACCCGCAAGCAGGCCGAGAACTTCGCCTACAGACTGGAATTGAACGGGAACCGGAGGAGACTGACCTGGGAGGCGACGCCCCGGTCCATCCACGACGGCGTGTCCTCGGCCATCATGAACAGCGACTGTCTGGTGTTCGACACAGCCATAGCGCATCTCTTTGCAGATAATGGGAACCTCGGAATCAATGTGACTATTTCTACGTGTTGTCCGTGATGCACCAAAATGATTTGGGCATAGCGCTCTGTGGTTAATAAAGGTTTTTATAGATGTTTTATTCACTATGTCTTCACAAGTCAGGACCCACAGTTACCCCGTGTTCTGTGTGAACGGCAGCTTCCCATCTGGCCTTGGCTCAACAAAGTTCATTAAACTGGGACGGAGGAGGTTGGCCTGTTAGTCACTTGGAGGCCGCTCTGTGACCTAAAATCAACTTTATTATTCAATTTTATTCACTTCCTGAACAGCACCTGACAGGTTGTTCGGGCTCCTCTAGACCAGTACGTTAGGAATCGGAGGCTCTTTCCTGCCTGCCTCCCTGCATTGGTCCCTGCAAATTGACAAAAGCACAGTGACCGTCAGCAGATTCCTTAAGTTGACTTTCATCTTGTGTCTAAGGGGGTAGGAATTGTTTTAATGCAATTTAAACAGGGTTTCTCAAACCAGATGGCTAACCAATGTACATAGACTCACCTGGAGTGCTCACCTGAAACAGGCGGTCTGGGGAGCCTGCGAATTTAACAATCCCATCAGGGGATTCTTTCCAACAGTAGAGTTTGAGAATTAATGGGTTAAATTGTGGGAAAGGGTCCAGATTTTCAAGGTGCTTTAAGATTGCCCTCTGCTGATACTGTTTGTCTTTCTACTATTTCATCCACACACACCCCCCACCCCCAAATTAAAACTAGAACTACAGATCCCCACGAACATATTCCTGAGATCTGGTCACTGTCTCGTGTTTGGGGTGGATTGCCTAGGAAAGCAAGTCAGATGGCTCTTGATGGCTCTCACGTAGTTTTTGCTCATCACTAGTACAGAAGACCTGTTTACATGTGGCTTCCCTCAGTGGCCCTCCTTGACTTAGATGGTGGGAAAGACTAGATGAGTAGAGTTGGAAACGCTTTCTAACCAGTGTCATCTGCTTGCTGTTTAAAGGTATGTGTTGGGTTTGTTTGTTTGTTTTTGCCACGTTCACTTTAGTTTTTTAATAAATATTTTTCAAAAATGAATATCCTGCTTCATCTTCTGAGTGGAATAATGCATATTTATTGGGTACCTACTAGGTGCAGGTGCCGTGAAGCTTCACCCCTACCCTGGGCTTGGAGCTCTCACTGTTTCCACGTGAAGAAACCATCATTCGTCCAAGTTCATGGCACGGATTGGTGGCACCACTGGGGTCCAAACTCACTTCTCTGAACCACAGAGTGTCATTGGTGCGGCACGTCTTCTCCTTGGAGCGGTTCTTTCTGCCTCACAGTGCCAGAGCTTGTGGGAGGAGAGTATTTCTCCTGCTGTACAGAATCAGAAGCAAGAGGCTTGGCTAGAGCTGATGTCCAGAGTACTGGGTTTGAAGGCAGGGTGACCCACTCCCTATGTCCCAACCCTAAACCCTCAGAGGAATTCACAATATTAGCCCTGAATGCCTGGTGAGGATTGACTGCTTACCTTAGTGGCCCGATGGCATTAGAGAAGCACCAGGTGGGAATGATGGCTTTAGAGTTGTTTTGTTTTTTAGATGAGACTGAGTTTTTAGCCAGGAAAAGAGTTTTGGCAGTTAAGGAGTGGCTAAAGCAACTTATCTCCAAGGCTATTCTTCATATAAAGGTGAAAAACAGTGCCATGAATAAAAGAACGTGCTTATCACATGTTTAGTAAATGAATGAAAACCACAGTCCTTGTCACCAAGAAAGTCACATTTCAAGCCGGTACATAGAGGGATGCCTGGAGGTGAAGCTAGGATCCAGAAGCAGGTGGACTTTGACCCTCGGGGGGCAGAGCTGGTCCAGAGGTGGCAGTCTAGTGCACGTATGACACCCAGGCAATGTGTTTTGTACATAAACTAGCCTAGCTTATCATCATCCTGTGGTGTCCATAGCTCACCCTTCTTGTTATATGTGATGGAGGAAATCAGGACCAATTGGTCAATGAGGTACCAAAGGGCAAAACTATAATCAAAGACTGTAATGGAGCAGACAGTGGAATCAAGCTATTCCCAAAGCATAAAATGTTAGATTATCAGCCTCAAGAGGTAAAGGGATGGGCCAGCAGTCATACAGTGCATTAGTGGCAGCGCAGATTCTAGAATTCAGACTTCCTGACTCCCCATTCAAACACGTTTCTAGAACTTAACAAATGAAAATACAGTTGTAGGCAACAAGACTGAACTTTCACTTTCCATAGTTTTCTAGCTCTCTTTAATCTGTCACTGGAAATCTGTAAACTTAACTTTTACTCTCTGACTTTTTTTTAAACTTAAGCATTTTCTGCCAGAAAACAAACAAAAATCCCCAGGTTATTCCCTGTTTTAAGTGGAAATGAAAACAGCAAAAAAGATTATGTAAATTAAAATCTCTTTTTTTCTAGTTCCAATTGGAAAATGCAATTTAAAACACAGTGATAGGCATTTGTCAAAACTCATCACATGGTACACTTATGTACCATATAAAAAAAAATGTCTTTCTCTTTCCTGTCCTAGTTCTATATTCTAATTTGATAAAAATCTGGCTGATCAAGCAAGATGGTAGATTCAGCCTGTATCTTACATGCCTGAGCCATTCTAAGGAAAAAAAGATTCTCAATATACCTTGAAGAAAATGTTAATAGTCATTAATTCTGGGTTGCAGGAACCCGGTGTATGTTATATTAGTATTTACATTATTCTCTATTTTTTTAAAAATTGTTTTAAGCTAACCAACCTTGAGATCAGGGGTTCCCAACTTTTCCGAGAGGAGGAACTGGCCTTGGTTTCCCTAGATCCTTAGGATTTAGAGGATTAAGAGGATGGAGTCCTCACAGTGAACCGTCCAGTGAAAATTATGGGAAACTTCAGAGAAGAGGCCATGGGGGCATCAACCATGGTGGAACGCACCTGAGTAGAATCTGAAACTCCACTCTCAGATTCAAACAAATGGCTGAGTATCTCTGTCTTAGCAGCAGAATCCTGCAACTCCCATACAAAACCATCCCAAAGAAATTCTCCTTGTCCCTAACTTCAGGCTCTTGGGGCTGGCCAAATAGCCAGCGGTGTGACCTTAGGTCCATGAGTTGACCTCTCTGGTCCCGAATGTCCTGACCTGCAACATTTGAAGTTCTATCTTCTAAATGTTTTTACTCTAATACTAATTTCGTGAGACAACTGAGCTATTTAAATTTAAGGTGTATAAGTCATTCCAGCGGGCTCTGAGCAAGGTGGTTCAGGGATAATTGTGACCCAGCGTGTGTCACTCAGAGTTAGCAGGTGAGTCACTCTCCAGCTGCCTCTCAATTCCCACGGTTTCGAGCCGGGGATGGTGCCTGGGCACTGAAATCAATTTTGCTTTGTAGTTCTGGCTTGAGGGGACTGCGGCCTTGACCTTTCCTGACTCATGCATCCTGTGCTCGAAGTATGATTATAATTTCACTGACCTGTGCTGGCCCAGAAGAAAGGGAGTCAAGAGTTCTTAAAGAATAGGAAATCTCGTACTCAGTGTTAAACTTTCTGCTTTTGCTCCTCATCTAAAGCTTAAAGTTTTTTATTTGTGAATACGTTTAATTTGTCTTGGAGTCCCCAAAAGACAGGGCAAGAAAGAACATTAGACCCTGTTGATACGAACACCTGCTACCACTACCACTATTTTAGAGAATGAATGGATGGATGGATGGAGACATACAGAGGGGAAACCACTGGCCTAAAAACCACACAACTAGTGAGAATTTCCTGTGGTGATGACATGGTGTCTTCTGTATTGAATAAAAGGGGGAAAATTATAAAACTATTCAAACTACAAGCTGACATTTTATGATAATTAAGACAAATGAAGGGAATTCGCCCCAGTCTTGATTCCACCAAATTCTCCACTCCATTGCCTCCACCATCTGGGCTTGGACTAGTGTCAGAGCTCCTAACTGCCTGTCCCCCTCCCTCTCGCCCTGCTCCAGCCCAGTCTACACATAGGAAATCACAAGGCTTTTTTTAAGTGAAAACTGATGGCGCTACAAGCTCTTCAGTATTTTCTTTCAGGAAGCCTTGTTCTTTCCCTTCATAGCACTTTCCACAATGGCAACTGTACATTTTATTTGTTCAACATCTGCCCGCACCCCCTCGACAAACTCCAGGGTGAGAGAGATTGTGAAGTTTTTGTTTGTCCTTGTATCCCTGGCACCTGGGCAACCAATTAATACTGATTGAATAAATTACTACTAACGATTAGTCTGAGCGCAGCATTGAACCAATACGTTAAGAGCTAACGTTCTCTGTTTTTATACGAAAAATCACCAGGGAATTTCCACAGGTAGGCAGGGAACAGTAATCTAACAATCCAGAGAAGGAAGGAAACAAAAGGTTTCTCTGCTGTGTCATTCTCTAGGCAAGGACGCTGGCCCGAAGGTCCTGTGCCTTGAGATGTCATGTCATAGTGTCACCTGACATTCAGATCAAAGGCAGACTCTGCTTTGTGCAGAGGACACAGATCAAGGTTCCTCTGACTTGCAGGGAGCTCTATCAATCACAAGATTAGATCAACTTGGAAAGTCCACCAAGATAACAGCAGTTGCCATTTGATGGGCACCTATTGGTACAAAGTGCTTTGTCTATATTAACCCATTTAATCCTCCCCATATCCCAATGCAATAAGGGTTTATTATCCTGAATCTGGAGTTGAGGAAATTAAGACTCAGAGAGATTAAGTAACTTGCCTGAACTCACACAGCTGGTAAACAAGAGAACTGGGATATGAACCCACGCATAGTCCATTCTCCTTCATTATGTCCCATTGTCCTTCAGTGTTGGTGTTTGGCTTTCACATATTTTGACCACCAGTAGAAATACTGCTCATTTGTAACAGGTAAGGATGACAAGCTACAGAGGTGCAGGAAGCTTGGTGGATACAGAACACCTGTGCTTTAGAGCTGCTTTCTCCACTGTCACAGCATATTAGAAGGGGACAGAAACCTAGGATCATTAAGACTCTCACTATTCAAAGAGTGGTCCATGTACCAGCAACACCAGCATCACCTGGGAGCTGGTTAGAGATGTAGCATCTCAGCCCACACCAAGGCCTGCTGGATCAGAATCTGCATTTTAACACAAACCCAAATGGACTGGATGCAGATCAAGTTTGAGAAGCACTGGTGTAGACCAGGAGTTCTCAACCCACTTGCCCTTTAGAATCACGTGGGGAATTTAAAGCATACCAGGACCTGAGTTGGAATCCCTGGCAGTAGGGCGGGGATTCTGTGCTCTTTTTCACGCTTCCCAGAAGAGTCCAATAGGCAGCCAGAGTTGGGAAGCACCAATCTAGCTCAACTCCACTGCCTTCTTTTCTTTTCTTTTCCCCTTGTTTTTATATTACAATTAAAACAAGTGAAGTGACCCACCAAGCATGATGAAAAGAGCGTGGACTTGAGAGGTTAAACAGAGCAAGATTTGGATCCTGATTCTGCCACTTATTACCAGTGAGGCTTTAGGCAAAACACTAGCCTCCCTGGATCTCAGTTTCCACATTTATAAAATGCAAATAATAATGCCCACCTCAGAGGGTCACTGTGAGAAATACAGGCAAAGCGCAAAGGATGGAACATTTGCGCTTGCGCGTAGTAGGACCCTGATAACTGGCAGCTACTCTGACCACCCAAGTCAGATCAACCCAGGCAGCACCAGATGGCTGTCTGAGGAGTTAAGAGCCGAAACATTGCAATTCCTTCCCCCAGCATATTCTCCAAGTGTGGAGCCAAACTTTCATAAGCAAGTGATGATGAAAAGATGCAGAGGAAGTGGTTGAAAGTGAGGTCCATAGGAAAGGAAGTCAAAGGCGGTCTCCTTTTCCACATGCCTCCACTGTCCCCGTGCCCCGCCCCAGCCCCTGCATCTAGTCCCACTCTGTCCCTTCCTGCCCCAGCTTGCTACCCTGACTGGAGAACCAGCTTGTACCAGTGGTCAAAGATATATAATCACTGAGGGTTTTTTTTAAATATGCAAACAAAAAACCATTTTTCATACTGCATGTTGATCTATATTTACTGGAACGGTTGAATTAACACAGGTAGAAATAGCCCCTTTGACTGAAACTCTATAAGAAAACACAAAATGTGGCTTTGCATCTTCATCTAAGAAAAGTCCAGGGCTCAAAGGGTGTGAGAAAGAAAAGAGGTGTTCTCAATCTTCTTTTAGCAGTTTTTTTTTTTAAACGTTTTTTGGGGTGGTACAATTAGTTAACATAAAATTACCATTCCGACCATTTTGAAGTGCACAATTCAGTGGTATTAAGTACACTCGCATAGTTATGAATCCTTTAACAGTTTTATTCTTATACTTCCTTCCTTTTCTTCCTGCACACACCTACACACATGCATACACAGTATCTGCATAATTTTGTGGCTCTGAAACCTTTCACATGTAAAATTAGAAATGATCTGCAAAGGGATTTCAGGGCAACATGCATTTTCTTCTCCTTGGGAGGAAATTGATTTAGTGAGTGACAACCATGTGTCAGGTGCTTTCACATACTTTATTCATAACAACCCCATAAGGGAGGGAGGGGGTGTTACACCTGTTCTTTACAGATGAGGAAATGGGGAAACTGAGGCTCAAGGAGATAAACTAGTGTGTGCACAGCCAGAGAGAGAGAAGGGACTACAGCCAGCCTTCACACCCATGTCTGTGGAATTCCAGAGGCTATGCTCTTTTTCCCTTTTTCTTAAGAAAACTGTTTTCTTCTTATAGAAGTAATATATGAGTTATTATTTTAAGAAAACAGAAAAATGTAAAGAAAAAATAAAAATCACTAACAAATAGTCACTGATGCATATTGAGGTCTTCTTGTCCGATTCTTTCCATATTCCAGGTCATTTACTTCTATGATGTCCCATTTAAAGTGGGACAGGAGAGGGGGGTGGCACAGGGATATGACAGAGAACTTTCATGTGTTTTGTCTCTATAGATGTAGGTGCTGCTTGGATCTTTTACAACAAAATGTATTCACATATTAGTTTCATAGTAAAAGAATAGAAAATAATTGGAAGTAAAATCCAGAGAAAGAAAAAGAATGTGTTGATCAAAAAGGGAGCATTGTCAACCCTAGAAATATTTAAAAAGGAGAGTCCAAGAGGCAACAATTGGCTCATAATAAGAACAATAAGGCTCAAGCTGGCAGGAATGTTTCTAATATGAAGACAGATACAACAGGCTTTCAAAGCAGGATGCCATCAACCTTCCCTGTCACCTGGCCAGCTCCTCGTAGTTTGGGGTCTAATTCTGTGCCTGCCAGACCACTTTCTGAATAGAATTTAACTTCCCATGTAGCTTGCTTACGGGGTAAGAATGTTCTGGGTAGACTACTGTCAATATTCCAACTACCTGACAGGCCTTTCTGCTAATTAAATTCATTGGTTTTCAAATATTTCTTCATTCAGATATTTCTTCATGGTCAGTCAGCATCACTAAATTATGTCAAATCAGGAAACTGCCTGGGTTCCAAGTTCCAAAATTTAGAAATTTGATATATCTGAATCCATAAGTCTGGACTCTGGATCATGGGAAAGGACAATGTAATGCCATTTCATGGAGGACTTTCTAGGGTGAGGAGCAAGGGAACTACAGCAGCCATCCCTGCTCTTACACGCCCAGCATGTCCCAGAGAATGCCACGACGGCACCGTTGTTAACATGCCTCGTGCCACGTGTTGGGGTAGGGCCAATCTTGCGACATTTAACGGCAGTGCGATGTGGCGGTGGGATGGGGAGACCCTGAGGAGACAGCCAGCCACAGACACTAGGGGGAACCCCCATGCAGCAAGCGAAAGGTCGTATCTGGCTCAGGCGGTAGCAGAAGACGCTGCCAGTCTCAGCAAACAGTCGGCCACAGTGAACGCGGGCAGGAGTGAGGCGTGGTGAGGGCTGAGAAGAGCGGTGGTAGAAGGCTCCCTGCCGCTCACTTTTCAGAGTAAGTGAGAGGCAGGGATCCAGGCAGGTAGTGACTTCAGGTGAGTCCTTCTGCAGGCATCAAGTCCTGGTACCTAGTCAGTAGGCTAGGTTTCTTTCACTCATTCATTCAACAAATGTTTACCACATTCCTCCATGGGACTCACGCACCTATACACCTAGCTGTGTGCGCCAAGGATACACGGACTGACTGCTCTTTACTTGGCCCATTTCTCGGGGTTGTGTCGTCAGCAAGAAACCTTGAGAGATGAGGTCATGTTTCCCTTGGGACACAGAACAGGCTTGCATACTGCTGACTATCAAAGTCATGAATTTCCCAAGCTCCGTGTCCTTCACCCAGAGCACAGCTCTCTGTGCACATCCTCTCCATCTGGCCCTGGTCGTGTCTCCCCCTTGAGAGCAGGGGGCAAGGGAAACCTGGTGCAAACATGCTGCTTGCTGCCCTGCCCTGGGAGGAATAAAGTCCTTTGCTTCCGACCTTGGTGTCTCAGGTCTCCCGCCAGCACCCATGGAAGAGTAAAAGGCTAACTTGCTAGCTTGTAAGCGGGGTAGAATCAAATTCCAGACCTGACAGCACCTAGGGTGTGCTGGGCCCCATGCTGGGTCTTGAGGGCAAAGCAGTGCACAAAACCAGCCTGGCACTTGTTGTCATGGAATGTACGTGCAACGGGGTGGGGGGTGGGGGGAGACGAACAACAGATGAGAAACCAAACAAGAAAATATGAGAAGCATTCGGCGGAGAACAGGAATGGGATAATGTGCTAAACGTGACCAAATGGCTGCTTTAGATCAAATGGCCAAGGAATGCAAATGAATGCAAAACCACCTGGAGGGAAGCATCATAGCAAGACGAGAACAGCAGGTGCAGACGGCCTGAGGCAGAACCAGCCAGCGAGGCCGGAACAAGGTGGATGCGGGGAGATGGTTTGAGGGGAGGTCAGTGGGGAGCTAGATTCTTGCCCCCTGAGGCCAAAGCTAGGGGTTGAATTTCTTTCCAGGTGCAAGAGGAAGCCACTGGAGAATTTTAAGAAGGATTTAGATTTTTAAAACTAGCTCTAGTTACTTAGTGAAGAAACATGAGTGTAGTGGGCAGGAATGGAAGCATTTAGGAAGCTATTGCATTAGTCCAGGGGCAACGTGATTTTGGCTTGGACAAGGATGGGAGAGCTCAAGAGAAGTGGGCACATGGTGGGGGGCCCATGTTTTAAAGGTAGAGTTGACAGGAGTTGCTAAATGACTGGATGCGGAGACGGGGTGGGAAGGCGGTTATAGGAATAAGAAAACGGGAAGAGCCGAGGTGGTCACTTCTAGGTTTTTACCCTGAGTAGCTAGGGAAGTTCCACTTATTGAGATGAAAGAGACAGAGGAAAGAGCCAGTTCAGGGGAGAAATCCAGAAAGAGCGCATGGCTGAAGGCAGCAAGCCTGAGGTCAGGCTGGAGGTACCATTTGGGGCCATCCCCATCTCTAGGGTATCTGAGCTGCAGGGCAGGGTGAGAAGACCTGGGGGATAATATGGAGGGGAAAGAGAGACAGACTCAGGCCCTTATCCCAGGACTGCCAACCTCATAAGAGGTGACGTGAGGAACCAGAGCGCGGAAATGAGACTTCTAGGAGTGACTGTCAAAGTGAGGGGAAATCCTGGAGAATGTGGTGTCACAAACCCCCCAGGAGAATACTGGGTTCAGGTAGAACAGAGGGGTCGGCTGTGGAACGCTGCTGAGAAGACTGTGCGACTGCCTTTCCCTGAGAGCCAAGCCCTACGTCCTGCTCTAGTTACTGGCGACTCGGGTCCTGGACAGTGATATCAAGTAAGGGGCACAGCACAATGCAGCTCAGAAGGCAGAGTTTCCATTACACCAGACAAGGGCGTGGCTTCTGCCGACAACAGGAAGAGTTGTCCCGTCCACAGTGTGACACGCTGGCTGTCCCTCCACCTAGCCAACCCACCCTCTCACCTGTCCCCTGAGGGCCTGGAGGGAGGGCGTGCCACTAGATATGCACTTTTCTTTCCCTTACCTTTCTCATCTTTCCAGCTATGCTAATGCCTCTCACCCTTGGAGGCCTAACTTATTTCTCCTCGTTCAATACACATCCATAAATTGCTCTGTGCTCCGTCCTGTGCTTTTACATCCTTGATAGAATTTAATCCTCACAAAACACTTTTAGGTGAGTATTATCATTCTCATTAATAAATAAAGAGATGCTCAGAGAGGCTAAGTAACTTGTTCAAAGTCACAAGCTTGCAAGCGGTGAAAATGAGATTCAAACCCAGGACTCTAGCCCTTCCAACAGCCTGGCCAGCCTGCAGATGAGGCTAAGATAGGGACTCTGCAGTCTAGCAGAAATCTGAAAGCAAAAGACGAAGAGGCAAATTACAATAACACAAAATACACAACTACAACTACATAAACTATATCATTACAATGCAAATTAAGGTAAGAGGACATACGAATTGCTATGGAGTTCAAAGGGGGATCAGAAACTGCTTCTTGGGGAGGAGGTAGTGTGTGCAATGGGCCTTGAGAGTTGGACAGGACTTTGCAGGGCTGAGGTTAACGGGAGGATGTGAAAGGAGAAAGGGGCAGTCTCTCCCTGACCAAGCCCAATCAACTCAGTGCCTGGATCCAGGCTTGCCCACCTCACCATCTCCTTTGCACGGTTTTCCATCTCTTACATTTCCTTTCTCCCTACATCCCCAGCACCTAACCCCAGGCCACACATGTAGAAGGTGCCTAGTGAATATTTGTTGACTTCAACAGTATCCTGTCTGGTCTCCTAATTCTAGTCTCTCCTTTCTCCAATACATCCTCATACTTGCTAAGTTCCATGGCCAACCCACAGTTAAACCTACTCCTTCTAGAGAATTTCCTGGCCCATAGTTCCTGGAAATCTCCATTCGAATCCCCAATAATTCACACACACACAAACTAACAAAAGGGGCCACAGCTGACATGACTCAATCCAAGGCAGGCCGTTCACTGGCTGAGTTCAATCAGCTAGATTCTCTTGATAGAACGGAAGGCAGTCAGTGGGGGGTCCTGGAACCACAAGGCCCTGGGATCCCAGTCGGGGCTCCACCAGGTTGAGGGAACAGGCACCAGCAAGGAAAGCACAAACGTGGGACCAAGAGGCCCTGAGACGTGGAGGGAGGCAGGTTATTTTCAAAACTTTTTATAATGTAAATTTTCAAAAGAAGGAAAGGTGAATAATGACCCATCACCAACTTCAACAATTATCAACTCTTGGTCAATATTGCTTCATCTATATCCTCACCTACATCCACATGTGTATTTTTCAAATCAAATCCCAGGCATTATGTCATTTCATCTCTCTATGTATATTTCAGTATAGAATAACTAAAGATTAGGACTTTAAAGTATATGACAATGGCTTTAAACTATATGACAATACTGATATCACACCTATAAAAAGTAGTACTAGGGCTTCCCTGGTGGCGCAGTGGTTGAGAGTCTGCCTGCTAATGCAGGGGACACGGGTTCGAGCTCTGGTCTGGGAAGATCCCGCATGCCGTGGAGCGACTGGGCCCGTGAGCCACAACTGCTGAGCCTGCGCGTCTGGAGCCTGTGCTCCGCAACAAGAGAGGCCGCGATAGTGAGAGGCCCGCGCACCGCGACGAAGAGTGGCCCCTGCTTGCCGCAACTAGAGAAAGTCCTCGCACGAAACGAAGACCCAACACAGTTAAAAATAAATAAATAAATAAATAAATAAATAAATAAATAAATAAATAAATAAATAAATAGAGTAGCTATTAATTTAACAAAAAAAAAAGAGTAGTACTAACTCCTTAATATAATCAAATGCCCAATTAAGTTTATATTTCTCTGATTGATGTATACTCTGAATTGGGATCCTTTGTTTGAATTGGGATCCATGTAAGATCCTTACATTGCTACTGATGAAAGGTTACATCTCTTTTAATCTATAGATTCTCCTTCCATCTCTTTTCTTTCCATGAAATTATTTATTCAAGAACTCAGGTTTCCATAAACAAGAGGAAAAGACAACCCTCAGAATGGGAGAAAATATTTGCAAACGAAGCAACTGACAAAGGATTAATCTCCAAAATATACAAGCAGCTCATGCAGCTCAATATCAAAAAAACAAACAACCCAATCCAAAAATGGGCAGAAGACCTAAATAGGCATTTCTCCAAAGAAGATAAACAGATTGCCAACAAACACATGAAAGGATGTTCAACATCACTAATCATTAGAGAAATGCAAATCAAAACTACAATGAGGTATCACCTCACACCAGTCAGAATGGCCATCATCAAAAAATCTGCAAACAATAAATGCTGGGGAGGGTGTGGAGAAAAGGGAACCCTCTTGCACAGTTGGTGGGAAGGTAAATTGATACAGCCACTATGGAGAACAGTACGGAGGTTCCTTAGAAAACTAAAAATAGAACTAGCATACGACCCAGCAATCCCACTACTGGGCATATACCCAGAGAAAACCATAATTCAAAAAGAGTCATGTACCACAATGTTCATTGCAGCTCTATTTACAATAGCCAGGACATGGAAGCAACCTAAGTGTCCATCGACAGATGAATGGATAAAGAAGATGTGGCACATATATACAATGGAATATTACTCAGCCATGAAAAGAAATGAAATTGAGTTATTTGTAGTGAGGTGGATGGACCTAGAGTCTGTCATACAGAGTGAAGTAAGTCAGAAAGAGAAAAACAAATACCGTATGCTTACACATATATATGGAATCTAAAAAAAAAAAAAAAAAAAAAGCTTCTGATGAACCTAGGGGCAGGACAGGCATAAAGATGCAGACATAGAGAATGGACTTGAGGACACAGGGAGGGGGAAGGGTAAGCTGGGATGAAGTGAGAGAGTAGCATTGACATATACACACACACATTTGTGTATTTTACACAAATATAAAATAGATAGCTAGTGAGAAGCAGCTGCATAGCACAGGGAGATCAGATTGGTGCTTTGTGACAACCTAGAAGGGTGGGATAGGGAGGGGGGGAGGGGGATGCAAGAGGGAGGGGATATGGGGATATATGTATGCATATAGCTGATTCATCTTGTTATACAGCAGAAACTAACACAACATCGTAAAGCAATTATACTCCAATAAAGAAGTTAAAAAAAAAAAAAAGAACCCAGGTTTCCTACAACAGAGTTTCCTATAGTTTCATTACATCCCCAGAATATCATTTAACATATTCCTCTGCCCCCTGTATTTCCTTTCAATGACTAGTTAGGACAGGAGGCTTGATGAGATTCATATCTGATTTCTTTTCTATTTTTTAACAAGCCTGCTTCATAGGTGGTGGGGGTATTGCGTACTTCCATAATAGGAAGGACAAAATAACCTGTCTTCTTCCTTCTCTCTCCCTCTCCCTCTCTTCCTCCCCATTTCTCTCTCTCTGTTTAGGTGATGTTATCAGCCACTGATGGCCCGTATTCATTTATTAGGGAATTACAGAATGATAATCCAAATCTATTATTCCTTCTTTATTGACTGGAAAACTTCTATAGTAAGAAACTTCCCTCTTTTCAACTATTTGGTTACCCTAAGGTACACTTTACAAGGGAAAGGAAAGATAAATGCTTGATTATTTTCCTTCATCAATTTCCAAAATAATGAGGTGATTTCTTAGCATCCTCCAAAAGTAACCAGTGAAGAAATAGTTTTTTAAAACATCATTATGAATCATGGATTTAAATTTTTTTTTAATGTATTTCAGTCCATTGTAGTTATTATCTTTATTGATAATCATATCATTCTATCTTGGCCTAGTGAATGCTCATGCAGCTTGGTTTCTGGGTCCTTTTGATATGACCATAGATGGTAGTCTTTGATGTTCCAGGCTTTTCGTGTCCTCAACCTAGAATCAACTATGTCTCCAAGGAAACTTGGTTTCTTTTAGTGGAAAATAATAATTCAAGATCACAGTCTAATGTTTATCGCAGTATTATTTACAATAGCCAAAACATGGAAATAACCTAAATGTCCATAGATGGATGAATGGATAAAGAAGATGTGGTATATATACACAATGGAATATTATTCAGCCATGAAAAAGAGTAAAATTTTGCCATTTGTGACAACGTGGATAGACCTAGAGGGTATTATGCTAAGTAAAATAAGTCAGACAGAGAAAGACAAATACTATATGATCTCACTTATGATGTGGAATCTAAAAAAGAAAACAAAATTTTAAAAACTAAGCTCAGAGATACAGAGAACAGATTTGTGGTTGCCAGACGCAGGGGTTGGGGGTGGGCAAAATGGGTGAAGGGGGTCAAAAGTCACAAAATAAATAAGTCATGGGAAGTAATCTACAGCACAGTGACTATAGTTAATAATACTGCATTATGTATTTGAAAGTTACTTAGAGAGTAAATCTTAAAAGTTCTTATCACAAGAAAAAAAATTTTTATAAATATGGTGACAAATGTCAGAGTTATTGCAGTGATCATTTTGCAATATCAAAACATTACATTGTATACCTAAAACTAATATAATGTTATATGTAATTATATCTCAATTTCCAAAAAAAAGCTAAAACATTTTGAAAAAATCACAGTCTAGGCATTAGGAGCATTCCCTTTATTCTTGAACCAGTTTGAAAGGATTTCCTGCCTTATACCTAAATAGACTTTAACTAGACTTCTCAATGCTTCCACCGAAGTAAATCACAAAGAAGCAAATCTAATCACAAAAGTCTGATTTAAAATCTCCCCTTGTTTTAGACAAGTGTGCCAAAACAATTCAATGGGGGAAAAGAGCTTTTTCAACAAATGGTGCTGGGACCATTGGATATGTATGTGTAAAATAATTAAGTTGGATCCCTACCTCACACCATGCATTAAAGTTAACTCAAGATGGATCAAAGACCTAAATGTAAGAGTGAAAATTATAAAACTCTTAGAAGAAAACCTAGGTGTAAATCCTTATAACCTTGGGTTAGGCGACTGTTTCTTAGCTATGACAGCAAAAGCACAAGCCACAAAAGAAAACTGAGGTAAACTGGATACCATCAAAATTTAAAACATTTGTGGGACTTCCCTGGTGGTCCGGTGGTAAACAGTCCACCTTCCAATGCAGGGGACATGGGTTTGACCCCTAGTAAGGGAACTAAGATCCCACATGCCACAGGGCAACTAAGCCCGCACGCCACAACTAGAGAGAGAAAACCTCATGTCACAACTGGAGAGACGCCCAGGCACCTCAACAAAGAGCCCACATGAGGCAACAACAACAACAAAAGATCCCTCATGCCACAACAAAGACCCGACACAGCCAAAATAATAATAATAATAATAATTAAAAAAATTTTTTTTAAGTTAAAACATTTGTGCTTCAAAGAACACCATCAAGAAGAGAGTGAAAGACAGCCCACAAGTTTTTGTAAATCATATATCTAATAAGCATCTAGTATTCAAAATATATAAAGAATTCTTACAACTCAACAAAAAGACAACCCAAATTTAAAAATTGACAAAGTCATTTCTCCAAAGAAGATAGACAAACAGTCTATAAGCACATGAAAAGATGCTCAGCATCATTAGCCATCAAAGAAATGTAAACCAGCACTATTTATAATAGCCAAGACACAGACGCAACCTAAATGTCCATCATATATATATATGTATATATATATATAAAATGGAATATTACTCAGCCGTAAAAAAGAATGAAATATTGCCATATGCATCAACATGGATGGACCTAGAGAATATCAAACTAAGTGAAGTAAGTCAGACAGAGAAAGACAAATATTATACATCATTTATATGTGGAATCTAAAAAATAATACAAATGAATTTATTTACAAAACAGAAACAGACTCACAGACATAGAAAACAAACTTATGGTTACCAAAGGGGGAAGGGGAGAAGGGTTAAATTAGGAGTATAGGATTAAAGATATACACTACTATATATAAAATAGATAAACAGCAAGGATTTACTGTATAGCACAGGGAACTATATTCAATATCTTGTAACAACCTATAATAGAAAAGAATCTGGAATTATATATGTATATATATATAACTGAATCACTTTGCTGTACATCTGAAACTAACACAAAATTGTAAATCAACTATACTTCAATTAAAAAAAAGAAAGGAATGCAAACCAAATTCACAAATCATTTCACACCTCCTAAGATGGCTATAATAAAAACGACAGATACTAACAAGTATTGATGAGGATGTGAAGAAGTTGGAAATCTCATACACTGATGATTGGCAGTTCTCCAAAATAAACATAGAGTGTCACATGACCTAGCAATTCTATCCCTAGGTATATATCCAAGAGAAATGAAAACATATATCCACACAAAAACTTGTACATGAATGTTCATAGTAGCATTATCCATTATAGTGAAAAAATGGAACAAACCTAAACATACATCAACTGATGAATGAATAAATAAAATTTGGTATATCCGTATAGTGGACTATTATTTATCAATATAAAGAAATAAAGTACTAATACAAGCCATAACATAGATGAACCTTGAAAACACTATGCCAAGTGAAAGAAGCCAGATATAAAAGGTCACATATTGTACAATTCCATAGATATATATATACAGAATAGGCAAATCTACAGACACAGAAATAAATTAACGGTTGCTTAGGGCTGGGGGGATTCAGAGACAATAGACAGTGACTGCTAATGGGCATGAGGTTCTTTCTGGAGTGATATAAATGTTCTAAAATTGATATTAGTGATGATCTCAAAACTCTGAATACATCAAAAACCATTGAATTGTATACATCAAGTGGGTGAACCATATGGAATATGAATTATATCTCAATAAAGCTGGTATATATATAGTTTTAAAATCTCTTCCTGATACTCTGATGCCTCCAGAACTTGAGGCAACATTCATTCATTCATTTATCTGTTTATTCAATACATATTTATTGGGCTTCTACTATTCAATCATTTATTTACTCAACAAATATGTATTGACCACATACCCTGTGCTAGGCACTGTTCTATACACGGAGGATCCCACAAAGCATATTAAAAGAGTTGCTTACATTCTTGTGGATGAAAACAGGCCATAAACAAAATAGGAGGATCTTATACAGTGTAATACATTGAAAGTAATTGATGCCAGGGAGAAAAATAAAGCCAGGAAGAGGGATGGTCAGCAGGGGAATAGAGAGGAGGGGTTGCAGTTATAAGCAAGGTGGGCAGGGAGAACCTCACTGAGAAGGTGACATTTGAGAAAAGATCTGAAGGAGGGAAGGGAGTGAACCATGCAGATAGCTGGAGGAAGAACATTCTAGGCAGGGAAAATAGCAAGTGCCGAGGCCCTGAGGTGGACATGCCTGGTGCGTTTGAGGAATATCTAGGGAGCAGAGTCAGTAAGAAGGAAAGCAGAGGATTCGAAGTTAGAGAAGTAAGGGGAGAGACAAACTCCGTTATTCTGTTGAGGTAGGGCATAGTGGAGCGTGCACATCCGAAAACAGCAGAAATTATTCTGGCCACTGGCTCCAAGCTCCATGCACATACGATATGCCTAGTTTCAAGATAAGGCTGCGATCACTGGTGTACTGGAGCTGACACACACCAGTGGTGACAGAATTTTTGAGGAATCTGGACATTCAGTTGATAAACACAGCTCTTATTAAAAATTAAGTTATAGCAATTTATAATTAAATAAATTATACTAAAAACAAAAGTATTAAATACTGGCAACTTCCAAATTATTTTGCTACATCTAACTACTATCTAGGCTGTTACGGTTATTTATGTCTTTTGTATCTGTACAGTGGAAATGCTATAAAAGGTGAGCTCTGCCCTTCTATTCCCAAATCTGCATCACACTCAGTGGTGTCACATTGGTAATTTGAAACGGGCCATGGTAGGAGTAGTTACACCACAGAAATCAGCAAATGCTACAAATCGGGGCTTGATTTATTGTCTTATTATCTAGACATAATAAAGTGAAGGAAAAAGTGTTAATAGTTCAGCTTTCACTTAAAAGTTTGTCACATTTGGGAATCCATTACATTGCAAACAGAACAAAAAAAGTGAAGAAATATTTTCCCAGGATTCAAAAGCTCTTACCCAATTCAGCAAAGAAGTCACTCATATCATTGATGACAATGAATGGACTAAGTGAAATTCTGACAAATGTCTTTGTTGCTTCACTTTAACCTTGACGATATCAACCAACATCCATGTCTTAACACACTCATTCGTCAATTTCAACCACAGCTTGGCCACAGATGGAAGAGTTCAGCAAAAAGCAATGAAAGCATTCTGAAGTAATCAAATGGCTATACAGAATTTACAATAGAGAGTTCTGTGTCTTTTTTTAATTTGTAAATCGTGTGCTATACAGGTCATTGACATCAGTAAGATTTATACTATGTGTGCATAATACATTCATTTTTGGAAAGCCGGTTATTAAACATTTACTGGCTACTAGCACACAATCCAGTTTCTTTTTTTTTTTGGCTGCGTCGGGTCTTCGTTGCTGTGCATGGGCTTTCTCTAGTTGTGGCGAGCGGGGGCTATTCTTCGTTGCTTTGCACGGGCTTCTCATCATGGTGGCTTCTCTTGTTGTGGAGCACGGTCTCTAGGCACGTGGGCTTCAGTAGTTGTGGCTCACGGGCTCTAGAGCGCAGGCTCAGTAGTTGTGGCTCACGGGCTTAGTTGCTCTGCGGCATGTGGGATCTTCCTGGACCAGGAATCGAATCCATGTCCCCTGCGCTGGCAGGCAGACTCTTAACCACTGCACCACCAGGGAAGTCCCACACTATCCAATTTCGAATCAGCTTTTACAGATCTTAGGGACCAGACAAGAGGGGAGAGAGGCTGCTCAGCCAACCCTCAGAAAGGGATGGAGTTAATTCAAAATCATTCTGCTCTAGAATTCAGAGTCAGCCAGGCTGGAAACCAGGAATTCCTTTCTATTTATATGGATGATCAACTTATTTTTATTTATTTATTTATAAATTTATTTGTTTTATTTATTTATTTTTGGCTGCGTTGGGTCTTCGTTGCTGCGCGCGGGCTTTCTCTACTTGCAGCGAGCGGGGGCTACCCTTCATTGCGGTGCGCGGGCTTCTCATCGCGGTGGCTTCTCTTGTTGCGGAGCACAGGCTCTAGGGGCGTGGGCTTCAGTAGTTGTGGCTCGCGGGCTCTAGAGCGCAGGCTCAGTAGTTGTGGCGCACGGGCTTAGTTGCTCCGCGGCATGTGGGATCTTCCCGGACCAGGGCTCGAAGCCGTGTCCCCTGCATTGGCAGGTGGATTCTTAACCACTGCGCCACGGGGGAAGCCCGGTCACCTTATTTAAGGTAGGTGAGTCTAGCTCTCCGTTCACGGTAGTGATCCAGCTTCCTTTTCAAACAAAATTGCTTACCGTACCAAAAAAAGTTCAAAAAAATATTAAGTAAATGATAATACAGGTAACACAAAGAAAGGGCAAAAATTCGGCCTGAATGACTGAGAACCCAGCCTCTGGAGGTGCACACCTGGGCTCAAATACAGACATCCCTAGTGACGGATGGGTTTGTCCTCGTCTGGCCAACGGGGGCAACACCTACTCCACAGGGATGTTGTGGCAGTCAGTGATCTCAGGGAAGCCCAGGGGCTGGCACAACCCGGCTGAGTAAAGATGGGCCCCAGGGAGGAGCCCGGTCTGGGCCTGGCCTCCTCCCTGATCCAAAGCAGGCACCGCCTTCAACTCACCCCCGCCCTCCTCCACCTCCCCCTGCTCCCCCCTCAATATGTGTCAAATGTAAACATTCACACACACGCAGCATTTTTCCTTCTGTAATCACCTCCCCACAGCAGCCAGCACCCGCTCTCCATGACTCAGCATTCTGAGCCTAAAGTTGCTTTTTTGCTCCTGTCCCTGGAGTTTCAGCTGGTTCCTGCAGCAGGACAGCTGCCCCGAGAGAGTGGAATAAAAACCCACCAGCACAGTTCATATATGAGTTTTGCTTTTTTATCTTTTTTTTAAACTCCCGGGGTGGGGGGCGGCCTCAAAGGTTTTTGAATTGGTAAAATAAACTTTAATAGATAAATACAGTGAAGCGTTGGTTGTGAGACTTTTCATCCCTAAGTATAGCTTCAGGGTGCATCAAACAGCTCGCGATGTAAATAAAAAGGCCTGATGCTTCTCCTGGGCGCGCAGGATAGAAAGCAGGGGCAGCCTCTGTCCTCCCGGCACCAACGGTTGCCCAGCGAGTGAGGGAGACCAGCTGTCACAGCGCAGCACACGGCGTGCTCTGTGGCTCTCCTTGCAAGGAATGAAGATTTGTCAAGTCTTCAAGTGACAGGCATTCACTGTCACAACAGTCACAGCCACCCTAGCCGGCACTGGTGCTGGACAGACGCCAAGGGCTGCCCCTGCACTCCCCATCCTTCCGCAACTGCCCTGGGCCCTGGCAGGCTGACCTCTGGGTTTTGCATCCTCCTAACTGCCTTGCCGTTTGTCCTCCAGTTGGATTGGCCTTTGCGGGGCAGGGGCAGGAGATCAGAGTGGGGGAGGAGAGGGGTTCGGGGGTACGTATCCCCTCCAGTCCTGCCCTGCAGGGCGGGCTGGCCCAGCGGCACTCCCGGCCAGAGCCCACAGTTGCCATCCTGCCACCCTCGCCTGAGACTGCCAGCTGGCTCGTGACTGCCCCTTTCCCTCGCCCCATCAGGCCCAGGAATGGAACCGGCTTCCTGCAGGTACCATTCCGTCAGCGTCCCTGCCTCTGAACCACACCTGTGTCAATGGTCCCTTACACCCACCTCAGTTACCCAGCTGAGTGTCCCGCCCAGACCCGGACCGCCACCTGGTTACAGAGCGCTTCACACGTGCCAGGCTCTTCTCCGCATATTATACCCATTCACTCACCCAGTCCTCACAACAGCCCTCTGAGGCAGACACCAGCATTAGCCCTGTTTACAAAGGTGGAAACTGAGGCACAGAGAGGTCAATTACTTGCCCAAGTTCACACAGTAGTAAGCAACGGGTCAGCATTCAGACCCAGGCAGGGCAGCGCCTGATGTTAGGCTGTGTTAGGATGTGTAAGGGACCAGGGAAGTGGGTGTGTCTATTTTTGCTCCAGGGAGCACAGGTCCAGCCCTACAAAGTTTCTGGAGTCTGGGGTGTAGTTCAGAAACAAAAAGACCCTCCAGGCCCCTCCGGGGATCCCTCACTACCTCACAGCTCCTGGTATGGCCACAGCATCGGGACTCAGGCACGACCTCTCCGCTCGTCCTGCCACCAGCAGCCCTGCTTCTCTCTGCTCACCTGCTCTCGTCCTCATTGCTTCTGTCTGCTGCCTTCCCTGTGTGTCCTTTAAAGTCCCCAAGAGAGTGTCTGATTGATGGGGAAGCCACCAGTGAGCCTGCCCCACTATAAAAGTCACCAGCCCGTCCCTGAGTCGGGAGCTGCATGTTTACCACAGCAGGATGGGCTCAGGGGAAAGACCTCCACAGCCCCAGGGCAGGATTGTTTCATGGCAGAGAAAACAGAGCCACACACAAGCAGGAGATCACACAGCCTGCTCCAGGGTGTTCCTGTGGCGGGTGAAGGACGTTCCCTCCCGCGCCTCCCAGCTATTCCAGAGCCTCTCCCCGGGGCAGGACACAGGGGCAGGATGGCCTGGGTGAGGGGACACTCAGCTTCCCGGGGCCCCCGCAGAGGCTCAGCCCCAGGGCCATGCCAAGGCCATCCCTGCAGGTGCCCACCCCTGGTCAGCAGCCAGAGCCAGGGTGGGACCACCTAGAACAGAAGGACAGAACCAGGCCAGGGACATGTGAGGAGCCGCTCAGGGCCCTCTCTGTCCTCATGGGGCGTGGCAGATCCCTCGGTGCACACTCCTTGGGTGCCCTCCACTCCAGTCTCCCTCAGCTTCCCGGTCCCCAAACACACCCTGTTCACCACCCTCCATCTCCGCCCAAACCATTCCCTCCGCCCAGAAAGCCTTCCTCCACTGTCTCCCAGCAAACTCATTCCCACTCAACCTTTAAAAGACATTCTGGAGGGGCTTCCCTGGTGGCGCAGTGGTTGAGAATCTGCCTGCCAATGCAGGGGACACGGGTTCGAGCCCTGGTCTGGGAAGATCCCACATGCCGCAGAGCAACTAGGCCCGTGCGCCACAACTACTGAGCCTGCGTGTCTGGAGCCTGTGCTCCGCAACAAGAGAGGCCGCGATAATGAGAGGCCCGTGTGCCGCGATGAAGAGTGGCCCCCGCTTGCCGCAACTAGAGAAAGCCCTCGCACAGAATCGAAGAGCCAACACAGCCATAAATAAATAAATAAATAAATAAACCAAAAAAAAAAAAAAAAAAAAGACATTCTGGAGAAAACCTCCCCAGATACCCCAAACTATATCAGATGTCCTATCGCCTCAAGAGCAAGGCCTGGGTCTGATTCCTTTTTGTATTTGGGGCCCTTCCCCAGATGAGGAACATTCTAGATGCTCCCTGCATATTAAAGAAATGAAGAGACAAGAGCAAAGGACATGATCAGAAAATAGGACGGGGACTGTTGTCCGCCCCCCTTCCCAGCAAGCAGAGCATGAGAAGAGGCTTCAGTGCCATGTATTTGGGGAAGTGATCCCAGGGGACAGGGCTGAGGTGCTGGGAGAGGGGAACAAGCAAGGAGGGAAGGCCAGCACGCGGTGGAGGGCGGGCTAGCAGCTGGTCACCACTGTGGGCATCTGGGGCACAGAGCCACGGGCACTTCTGAGGAGCTGTGTAGAGGGACCTCAGAACCACCCAGCTGACAGATGGGACCGGCGGGGGGGGGGGGGGCTCCTCACCCTCCAGCTCCCATCCCCCAGGCATCGGAGGCTGCCCCACAGCAGGGTCAGTCCCTCGCACGTCCAGAAGGCAACCAGGAGACCAGCGTGTCCACACTGCAGAGTCAGGGAGATGTCAGGCAGAAAATGAAAGAGTCTCTGTGCAGCTAAAGTGAGAGCTGTCGGGCCACAGGTGCACAAAGCTGGCTGCCACAGCAGCGGCGAGAGAAAGGAGCTGGGCCCAAAGATGTAGAGCATCCACACAGGTCTGTACAAGGAGTAGGGGATGTTAAGGCTGGAGAAAGAGGGTGAAGGTTATGTTGCAGACGGCCTTGAACATCAGCCCAAGCATTACAGCTTTATTTGGTAGGCTACCAAGAGCCACTGAGGATTTCTTTGCGATATGGCAATAACATGGCCTCACCAATGGGTGGCTTGAGTTCGTTTCAGCCCCCTTCCTCCATAAAATAATAGCTCTTCACCAAGACCTCACCAAATAAACATATAATCATAGTAAAAACCAGTGCAGGTCCTCTAGCCTACTGCCGTCAATCAAGAGCCACTCCTAATCCCCTCCGTATAGAAACACTAAGCCCCAGTTGGGTGCTGCTGTCTCTCTCTACCCGTCCATGAAGAAATCCCTATAAATACATTCTGAAACGTTCAGTTCTTTTTATTTAGGTATATCTTTCAGATCTAAAGAAAGAGAAGCTTGGGAACGTTTAAGGAAGAAACCAGTTAAGAGAGCCTTCCTTGTTGCAACCCATAGGGGTCTTCAGATGATGGGGAACCAGCCAATTCCATCCAAATTTAAAAAAAAAAAAAAAAGCAACTTAGAAAAATGATAGGAGAAAAAAAAAAAAACCTTCAAATTGGAAAAGCATCAAGAGGGTTGCACCTGGAGAGTGCATGAGGTGCCATGACATGGCTTTTTAAATAATTCTATCAGGACACATACACTGAAAGCGGGCCTCTGGGGCCCCCTAACACATGCTCTGATGTGTTCCCTGCTCCACCGTAGGAAGCATTTCTTTATCTTACCTCCTGACTCTGGTGGCACGTGTATGTGAATATGCTCCAGGGTTGCTTTCTTTGTCTTTTTGTGGTAAATTAGATTTTCCTGAGTAGTCCAAGATCAAAGGCAAGATGAGGGATTAAGATTTATTTTCTTGTGTGAGTCATAGCCTGGATCACCAAACACAGAGTTCACTAAATGTTTTGAGTGGTGATGACACTACTGAGACAAGATTATAGAGTTCTGTGTGATGTTTAATTAAAACTTTTCATCTGATCAAGGGCACTGTCACTGTCAGTGACAATGTAAATTACCCATCACCCAGCAATTCTGCTTCTGGGAATTTATCCTAAGGAACTAATAAAAAATGTGGGATAAGATTTTGCTACAAGGTTATTCACCAGGCTGCTCTTCAAAAGACCAAAAATTTGGAAATAGCCTGAATTCCCAAAGGGGGGGTGGGATTAGTTAAATAAAGATAATACCATCATGTAATGGAATACTGTGTTCCATGCTGCCATAAATATAAACACTATATATATGTATACACACACACACACACACACACACACACACACACACACATATTTATATTTTATGCTTTGACGTAAGGTGAAAGGAATCTGTGGTATCCCCAGGTTTGGGTGGATGGGATTATGAGTAATTTGTGTTCTTTTTGCTTGCTTTTTCCTTACGAGCATGAACTGCTTTTTGTTTTGTTTTGCAGCCGCACCACGTGGCATGTGGGACCCTAGTTCCTCAACAAGGGATCAAACCCACACCCCCTGCATTGGAAGTTTGGAGTCTTAACCACTGGACATCCAGGGAAGTCCGAGCATGAACTGCTTTTATAGCATAGAAAAAATAATCAAAGAAACTTCACTGGAGGGAGTCCCATTGCTCATGCACAAGGTGGTCCTAATTTCCCTCTTTTTCCAGCTTCAGCTCATGGAGCAGTTTGGTCCAGTAGACACTTACCCAGCTTCAGTGGGACATGCCAAGCACTGCAGACTTCTGAGGACACAAAGATGAAGAGGGGATATGGTCCCTGCCCTTGCGGGACTCATTTCAAGTGGGGTCACATACATCTCAACAGAAACTCATCAGCAATCTCAGGAAAGCCTAGGATTTGAAGCACAACTGGGCCTCCCAGAGACCAGATATTATGTTAAAGTGCTTTGAAAGGCAGCAGTATAGTAATGTGGGCTCTCAAACACTTCCCATAAGCAGGACCAACTCACAAGAGAAGCTAAGTGTCCTCAAGAAAACTGGTACACAGAGCGTGTAGCATGTGAGGAAATGGTTATATGCCCTCTTTATGCAGGCACACATAGGTAGAATCTGAGTAATGCTGCAGCCATCCTTCCGGAAGCAACACCCCCTCTGATATAATAATAATAATCTTTTCCTCCTATAGAAGAATACCATAAAATATTATATTAAAGGAAGACATTTCACTTTCCTTTGACACTAGACAGCTTATGTCTTTTTATGGTCTGAGTTTCAAGTGTGATTTTTAACTGCAATTGCATGTCTCCCCCTAGTGTTCATCTACATTATTGCACCCTGTTGTAATAGGGTGAGGAAAGAGTGAGGATACGGTGGAGGTAGGTCTGGGTACCTCAACTTCCCAGAAGGAAAAAATAAGTGTATCGGACGTGTGATAGAACCGTCAAAAGCACTCAAATAACCGTCAATTCAATTGCAAAACATAAGCCATGGCTCTATATTTTCTGTAACCACATAAAATTTGCTAGTTTTTGGTTGGGATAATAATAACAAATAATATTTATTGTACACTTCCCATGTGCCAGGCACAATGTTAAGTGCATTGCATATATCAACCCATTTAGTCCTCATAATAATCCTAAGGGCGAGAACAATATGTCGCTCTGAGCTCGTGCAGTGTCTTGAATTCAAGGGAGGGGATGGACATAAAATGTCCCATCAAAACAAAGCAAAGGGGCACATGATATACAGAGCAAGGACACTGGAGTGAAAAACCACATGCAGAAGGCAGGGTCAGTGCTCCATACTGTTGTTTAATTGTTAATAATATCTGGGTGGTGTGCTTTCAGTTTACCCTCAAAAGTAAACCATCTTTTTTTCTTTTAGCAGCTTTATTGAGATATAATTCACATCTCATACAATTCTCCCACTTAAAGGGTACAATTCAATGGTTTTTAGTAAGTTCACAGAGATGTGCAACACCATAATTAATTTTAGATCATTTCTATCACTCCTTAAAGAAACCACTTACCCACGGGCAGTCACTGCCCATTTCCCCAAACCCTACTGATCCTAGACGACCACTAATCTACTAACGATCTCTATACATTTGTCTATTTAGCCTATCCTACATTTCATAAAGATGGAATCACACAACACATGGTCCTTTGTGACTGGCTTCTTTCACAGGGCATATGTTTTCAAGGTTCATCCATGTTGTAGCATGTATAAGTACCGTATTTCTTTTTATTGCTGAATAATATTCCATTGTATAGATATGCCACATTTTAATTACCCATTTATCAGCTTATGAACACTTAGGTTGTTTCCACTTTTTGACTATTACGAATAGTCAAAAATATATTATGAATAATGCTGATATGAACGTTCATGTACAAGTTTTTATGTGAACATATGTTTTCATTTCTCTTGGGCATATACCTAGGAGTGGAATTTCTGGGTCATATGGTGACTCCACGTTTAACACATCAAGGAACTGCCAGACTGTTTTCCAAAGTGGCTGCACCATTTTGCATTCCCATAAGTGTATATGAGAGTTCAATTTCTCCATATTCTTCCCAACACATGTCTTTTTTACTATCGTCATCTTAGTGAATGGGAAGTAGTGTCTCACTGTGGTTTTGTTTTGTGTGTCTCTGATGGCTAATGATGTTGAGTGTATAAAATCACTTTTTCTGATACTAGTAATACAGTAGCCACAAAGACCAAATTAATATAATCTACTTTTACTTTTATTAACATTCTAAACACCCCAGATAAAATATGAGTAAGGAATAATCAGAGGAGATGGAGTTGGAAATTCTGAAGATGGCAAGTCATTCATTCATTCTTTTATTTGAGTCCCTGTTAGAGGAAAGAGACTGTTCTGGGTGCTGGGAATGGGGCGGACAGCCACACAGGGCCAGTTTCTGTCCTCCTGGAGTTTGTCTATCAGGGGAAACCGACTAAGCAACTATTTACATAATGAAATCATTACAGTCATGAAAGGCTCTGTGAAAGAGAGGTAACGGAGGCTGTGAGACATATAACAGAGGGTCCTGACTTTGTCTGAGGGCTCAGGGAAGGCTTCTCGGAGGAGGGGAAGTTCAGGTGGAGATCTGCAGGGTGGGTTCACTGTCACAGGAAGGGGGGCCGTGGCATGAGGAGGCGCTGAAGCGGTGAGGGCTTGGGGGAGGCTGAGCAGGTGTGAGGTCTGGGTGCAGACACCGAGGTGAGGAGAGGCTGGCAGAGCAACCAGGTCATGCAAAGCATTGCGACTAGTGTTCAGGGTTTCAACCTTTTCCCCAAGAGCAACAAGAAGTCATTTTTTTTTAAGGGTTTTAAGTTGGGGAGCAGGTGTTAGGACTGGATAGGACAGGATTGCCAATGATGGCTCTGGCTGCAATGTGAAGAACGCAAAGAGGGACTGCAAGCAGGCCTTTCAGGAAGCGATTTCAACTATTCCAGGCCGGAGAGGAAGGTAACTTAAGTCTAGGGCTGGAAACAGTAGAGAGACGTGAGAGATGATTAGGAGGAATGTTAAAGAAACTCGGTGAATAATTAGATTTGGGGGCTAGGAAGTGGAAGAGTCAAGGATGACTCTGCAGTTGGATAGAAGATGGAGCCATAGACTTGATCATGGAAACCCCAGGGAGGGAGCAGGTTGGGGACGAGGAAGATCATGAGCTCATTCCTGAGAAGCTAAAGTTAGGTGCCCAGGAAACACCAGGTGGAGAGGTGGAGTAGGCAATCTGATATGAAAGTTTAGAACTCAGAAGAAAGAGCCAAGCTAGAGGTACATGTGGGATACTCAGGGTGTTGATGGTAAATGTGGCCTTGGATGGAGATGAGCTTTTTTATATGTATATAAAATTATTTATTTATTGGCTGCATTGGGTCTTCGTTGCTGCACGCGAGCTTTCTCTAGTTGCGACGAGTGGGGCTACTCTTCATTGCGGTGCGCGGGCTTCTCATTGAGGTGGCTTCTCTTGTTGCGGAGCACGGGCTCTAGACGTGTGAGCTTCAGTAGTTGTGACACGCGGGCTCAGTAGTTGTGGCTTGCGGGCTTAGGTGCTCCACGGCCTGTGGGATCTTCCCAGACCAGGGCTCGAACCCATGTCTCCTGCATTGGCAGGCAGATTCTTAACCACTATGCCACCAGGGAAGCCCAAGATGAGTTTTTTAAGGGTAAAGGTATAGAATTAGAAGAGAAGGGAGCCCAGGGATGAGGGAGCCCATGTATCACTGCAACATTTAAAGGTCATACAGGAAGAGGATTCACCAGCAGAAGAGGGAGGCTGTGGAGAGAGTAAACCGGTAGGATGAGAAATGGGAAAGTTATTCAAGTCAAGAGATAAGACAGTTTCGAGGAGATAGTGATCAACAATATTGGAAACCACTGAGATGTACAACGTGACATGCTCTGGATTTAGCCATAGAGGTCATTGCTGACCTCAGCAAGATCTAACATGGCTGGGCAGTAGGGGCTGAAGACAGGCTGGAGTGAGGTGAGGGGTGTGTGGGAGGTGAGGAAACATAGATGATGCAAGTAGGCAACTCCTTCAAGAACTATGGAGGTAAAGAGCAGAAGAGGGGGAGTAGCTGGAAGGAGATGTGAGGTCAAGGGAGAGTTGAATTTAAGATGGTAAGATGAGGCATATTTAAATGTGAATGAGAAGAATCCATCCTACTGGTAGAGATGGGAAGATGAAGATACAGAAAGGCAACAAGGCTGAGTGACAACCCAAGTGGTCTGGCTTCTAGAGCTAGACCACTTGGGTTCAACTCTGGCTTCTCCATTTGCTGCCTGTGTGGCTTGGATCAGGGTATTTGGCCTCTTTATGCCTCAGTTTTCTCATCCGTAAAATGGAGAGAAAATGGAACTTCCGTCGGGAGTGTTAAATAAAAGAATATACGGGAAGAGCTGAGGTTTGGATAGAGTCGCTTTGCCAATGCAGGATTCCAAAGCCACATTGACTATTTTCACCCCTCACCTGAGCTTTGCCATTAGAGACACCCATTTGCTGCCTTTTAATTCTTCACAGCATCTACCATATAATTCATGGCTCAAAGAGGATGTTGGTGATGGTAAACTATTTCTACAATTAAAATAAAGTGCCTGGGACTTCCCTGGTGGTCCAATGGCAAAGACTCTGCTCTCCCAATGCAGTGGGCCCAGGTTCAATCCCTGGTCAGGGAACTAGATCCCACCTGCTGCGACGAAGATCCCACCCGTGGGAATGAAGATCCTGCGTGCCGCAACTAAGACCCGATGCAGCCAAATAAATAAATAAATAAATATTTTTATAAATAAATAAATAAAATGCCAAGGGAAGGGGGAAGGATAAATTGGGAGATTGGGATTGACATATACACATTATTATATATAAAATAGATAACTAATAAGAAACCTGCTGTATAGCACAGGGAACTCTACTCAATACTCTGTAATGACCTATATGTGAATAGAATCTTAAAAAGAGTGGAGGACTACCCTGGTGGTCCAGTGGGTAATACTCCACGTTGCCAATGCAGGGGGCCTAGGTTCGACCCCTGGTCGGGGAACTAGATCCCACATGCATGCCGCAACTAAGAGTCCACATGCCACAACTAAGAAGTCTGCCACAACTAAAACCCAGCACAGCCAAAATAAATAAATAAATAATAAATAAATATTTTTTAAACTTTAAAAAATAAATAAGAGTGGATATATGCATATGTATAACTGATTCACTTTGCTGTACGGCAGAAACTAACACAACATTGTAAATCAACTATACTCCAATAAAAGTTAATTTAAAAAAAAGTACCAACAGAATGTGAACGTGTGCTTACCAAAAGTCATAAACTAGAAAGTTCACAGCAGCATGACTCATAATAGCCCCAAATTGGAAGCTACCTCAAAATCCATCCACAGAATAATTAGTAAACAAACTGGTATATTCAGACAATGAATACTTACAGCAATGAGAATATACAATTTACAACTACACACAGTGATAAAAATGAAAGAAGCCAGATACAAAAGAGTATATGTTGTATGATTCTACTTATATAAAGGACAAAACTGACAAAACTAATCAATACTGTTAGATATCAAGACAGAGATTCCCCTTGGGGGTGAGTAGTGACTGGAAGTAGGGGAGGGCTGGACAAAAGGGGCGTTTCCTGGGGAGGTCACGAATATGTACTTTAATAATAATTTTTAAAAGAACATTCTGAAAAAATAAATAAATAAATAAATAAAAGAACATTCTGTGCTTCCCTGGTGGCGCGGTGGTTGAGAATCCACCTGCCAATGCAGGGGACACGGGTTCGAGCCCTGGTCCCGGAGGATCCCACATGCCGCGGAGCAACTAGGCCCGTGAGCCATAACTACTGAGCCTGCGCGTCTGGAGCCTGTGCTCCGCAACAAGAGAGGCCGCGACAGTGAGAGGCCCGCACACCGCGATGAAGAGTGGCCCCCACTTGCCGCAACTAGAGAAAGCCCTCGCACAGAAACGAAGACCCAACACAGCCATAAATAAATAAATAAATAAAATTTAAAAGAGATAAGCAAAACATTCTCTCTATAAATTTAAAAAAAAAAAAAGAACATTCTATAAAGGACATATATATTTGGAAAAAATACTTCTTAATACTTCCCACAGCCATCTTTCAAGTTCAAGTTCCTTTATCAGGTTAGTGAAGTAAGTACATACGTTCTGAGATGCAAAGCAGCAATAGGTTTTTGCATTGTTCCTACAAAGGCAATAACCCCAGACTCTAAGAAAGGCGTTTAAGAGGCACCGCTTTTCAGTGGAAAAGACTCGTGAGTCTTCTCAGGATTTGAGGGCTTCTATTTAGTTAAGACATTTGAATAGGTAGCTTTAAAGAGAGCACCTTCCTGATTCAGCCTGGTTATCCAAAAAACCTCAGCCCCAGGGAGAGTCACTTGGTCAGCCCAGGCAGTGTGTGAAATAGCACCTAACGGCCAAGAAACTGTTCTGACCTTCTCTACAACATGCTTGCCCAGAAAACTAGTGGATTGACAGTTACTTCTCCGCATGATATCTAAATGCCTGAGTGTTTCAGAGACACTGTTGGGTGGTGGCCATAGTCCTACCTGACCTTCTCCTGCATAGGTCTCTTGACTTTATTTTCCTCTCCATTCCAGGTCTTTGCCTGGATTTCCGACAGAATGACTGCAGTCATCTAGCTCTGAAACTAACATAAGGATCTTTACCAAATTTTCTTTCAAACTGTACCTCCAGCTTGTTTCCACCATATTGGATTTGAGAAAGTGAGAACTGCCCTGGGTGAGCCGCGTGCTGCTTGGGAGTTGACCTGAATGGTGGGCTCCTCCCTGGCCTTGCTTCCCACACTTCTTATTCTCCTCATACTTGGGCTCCTTCCCATTTTCCCAGTTGTGTCCCCTAATGTCCCGCTCAGGGTCAACTGCCATACTGCAGGGTTAAAGATCACCCCTCTCTCTTTTCCCCACCTGCCTGCTAAATGCCATTTGGAATTTGAAATAAAACCACCCAAAGCTCAGCCAAGTGGTGGAAATCAATAATCAAAAATGAAGCCTGTAAATAGATTCCATCCACTCCATCCAGTCTTTGGTAATTTCCTCAGGAAACAATTATTTTCAAATTGATCTGTCCTTGTTTTCAATTCCATTTTTTTTTTTTTTTTTTTTTTTTGGCCATGCCACCAAGGATTGAGCCTGGGCCCTGGCAGTGAAAGCGCTGAGTCCTAACCACTGGACTGCCAGGGAATTCCCTCAATTCCATTCTATAAATAGTATACAGAAATTCAGGTCCCTCACTTAGTAAATACAATCTTTCCTAATTTTTTTTAAAGAGGAGGAAGCAACCAAATAAATCACTCTGTGATGACCTAGGTGGGTGGGATGGAGGGGGGGATGGGAGGGAGGTCCAAGAGGGAGGGGATATAGGTATACATATAGCTGGTTCACTTCATTGTACAGCAGAAGCTAACACAACACTGTAAAGCAATTTTATTCCAATAAAAAATAAATAAATCATGTTTCATTTTGTCCTGAAGAACCAAGACCTATATTCATAAAATTCTCATTAAAATATAAATAGAAAGCTGTAAAAATAATATGCTGCACATATCTTAGTGAAGTAAACACACAGTGAAATCTGCTTATCAGAGATGCTTCAAGTGAAGAGCTTTAAGCGGCTTTCCTGGATATTCTATTGGAATTAGCAGGGAGAGAGAAACTGGGTATTAGGAAATCAAAAGTAAAATGGTTATGCTCATCTATGTTAAGGGGTTTACCTAGTCTAAACTGAATAATCCCCTCCATAATACCATGGTGAAGGATTCCAGAACTTTACATCTGAAAATGTAGTGCTCAATTATATTATTACTGTTATACACACCCCTTTTTGTCAACTCTCAGAAACAAAGCCGATCTAAGCTAGTCCTGCACAAGATGCGGTGTTCTCAAAGTTTGATCCCTGGACCAGTACCATCAACATCAGATAATTGTTAGAAATGAAAATTCCCAGATCTACCCCAGACTCACAGAATCCAAACTCTGGGGAGGCACTACCAAGCAACCTATATTTTAACAAGCCTTTTAGACAATTCTGACGCATGCTCAAATCTGACAACTGCCACTCGAATTCATCCTCCCTAACACACAGAGACATCAGGTGCCCTTATTTTTGTGTGAAGTCACACTGGTGTCTCCCCTCCTTGTCCCACTGGCCCATCCTGGGTATGAGATGTCATTCTTCCTCTCTTATCCAGGACCCACAACAGAGACTATTAATTGTTCAGGATCCATTCCACTCTTCTCTCTCCTACTAATACAAGCAGGAAACTACATATCTAATCCTCTCTTGCCTCTAGATACGGCTCTGCAAATAATTAGTTTGGACCAAGAGTATATGAATGAAAGTGATGCATGCGACCTCTAGATTATATCTTTAAAAAACAAACAAACCTGGTTGGCTTCCTCTTCTTTTTCCCCTCCTCCCCAACTGGAATGCTAATATGACATTTGGCTACGAGAATGAGGACCACATTGCTTTGGTGGAGCAACAGGACAGACGTAACCTGGGTCCTTAGATACTCCTCGATCAGAGCTGCCTCAAGAGCCTAACCTACCTTCTTCTGAAGTATTATGTGAGAGAGAAATAAACACACTGTGACGTTGTTTGAACTACCGTATTTCTCTTTGTCATAACCTAGCCTGTACCTGCTTTAGAGGGCAGAGCTTCCTTCCTAGACTTATAATCCTATTTCCTTTCCTAAGGCTGAGATTTCATGCATTCATTCCCATAAATCCACCTTTTATATATGTTCCCATCCAAAACAGTTGCCACTTTACATAAAGGACTTCTACTTCTACTACTGATGGGCTAGGTAATTTGGACCAACTTTCCCACTGAGGACCTCTACAAAAGCCAGGTGCAATTAATTTTAAAAATCTACTTAAAGGCATTGAAGAGCTAGCAAGGCAGGTAAAATAACTAAACTAAGAAAACGGAGAAGGGGGAAATCCAGAGATGCATTTGGACTTGCTCTTTTCCTGGGTACTTGCCAATTCTAGAAGAGGCAACTGAGAGGCCAAGCAAGATTTTTGACAGCCTTAAATGGGCTAAGGGAATAAAAAAAAAAAAAAAAAGAGTCAGCCCACCAAGTCTGGGAGAGAGGTGCTGGTAACCCCACACTTGAGACTGGGACCCTGAAGGCTGCATTCTAAGCACAGGTTGAAGTGGAAATAGAATAACCCTTGTAGGGATGCAATCTAGCATTAAATCATGGCAGTCACTGAAATTGGATTAAGGTGATCCTGGATTACGATCTCTTCTAGGTTCCTTCCTACAGCAAATGCAATTCCTCTCCAGAGACAGATTACATAATCCTAAACCTCAAATTACTTCTACAATTTTTTCAAATAATCATGTCTGGCATGCAATAAAAAATAACCAAGTGACGAGATTACATGAACAATAACAACAACAACAAATGAGCAGAAAAAGAAACAATAGAAACAGACCTAGAGGATTCTGGATACTGGAGCTCTCAGACATAGGCTTAAACATAATTATGCCTACAATGTTAAAGGAGACAAAAGACAAGTCTGAAAATTTCAATTCAAAAATATTAAAATATGAAGGACAGAGAAGATTTTTTTATGTAGATTCTATATTCCATATAATTTCCCAGTCGAAATTCTAGAATTAGGAAACCATGTGCCAACCCCTGATTATGGCGAGTGGTTTTGAGAGATCCCCCTCGTGGAAATCCCATGAAATGGGTTCTCCACAAGGAAGGAGCAGAGAGGAGAAATCTCAGCCATCGCTGTCCACCAGAAGGCTTTATAACCACTAGTACCAGATGGAGAGCAGACAGATCGTGAAATTAAACCAAGGGAAACGTGAACTTTCATAATGTTTCCATATCAAACTCATCCCTAGTATAAAACTTCAGCTATCAGATTTTCCTCTACTGCTCAAGCCATGTTCTTTTCCTCTACAAACCCCTGCTTTTTCTTTTGTCTCGGGAAGCCCAGACCCTGTCTGTTTGCAACTTTTCCGTTCTGCATTCGAAGCCTAAGCTCCCACAACTTTTCTACTGCGCCATCCAGTGAGGTTTGGAAGGAGCTTCTGGGTCAGCAAATGCGATGACGGGACAGACGAGAACAAGGCCCTGGGCACTGCCCTCAAAGACCTGAGGTTATTTCTTTGCGTCTGGAAACGGCAGAACACACTTCTACTTCTCCCTCCTCCACCCCCTTCTCCCCAGCTTCTCTCTGCTGCCCACACCCACCGCTCACCCGGCTCCCACCAGCGCCCACAGCAGGTGAAAGGGGAGCAGAGAGCTTCCCAGCTGCTGAGGCCTTCCATACTGAGCCATGTTTGGGCATGTTTCCTCTCACCTCCTGAGGGAAAGGCAACCCCACAGGGCTACGGCTGAGAGGCAAGGGGACTTAGTCCTCCAGGCCACAAGTTGGGGACATCATGAAAACTTCTCAGCATGATATGGGTATTTACTTACTTTTCAAAAGAACTCGGGTAATATTGTAAATACACATTTGTTGCAAAATATCTACATACAGGTATACATAGAGCTAAAGTTAAAGGACTTCTTCTTCACTCTCCCACCCCACCCCCATTCATTCCTGCTTCCTAGAGGAATTTGTTTTTAACATTTAAAAAAAAAAAGCAAGCCCTCTCCTGCATGTATGTGTATACGTGTGTGTTTATCTCCATCTGTATCTAGGGTGCTGCCTGCCGTACCTGAGGGACATCACATGTGTGTTTGTTCCTTTCTTTAGAGAAGTTTCAGCTACTGTCAAGGCTAGAACAGAAAATCACTTTTAACTCCGTCATCTATTGCCATATAACAAACCACGCCCAAACGTAATGACTTTAAAAACAAACCAGGACACTCACCATTTTACTTCGTTTACAATTCTGGAGTTCAGCTGTGCGGTTCTGACCTAGGCCAGCTGGTTCTTCCCTGTGGTCAGCTGGCGGGTGGGCTGGAATGCTCATTCACAGGCAGCTGGCTGGGTGGCTGACTGGTGGATGCAGGGCCCACAGCTGCAATAGCTGGGCCGGGCCCCAGCAGCTTAGCCCAGGCTTCAGCACATGGAGACTACAGGGTTCCCAGCAACAGAAACAGGCAAGCCTCCCAAGGCAGGAGTGCTTTTGTACTTCTGCTTACGTCATGTTTGCTAATGCTCCATTGGCCACAGCAAATCACGTGACCAGAACCAACTTCAAGGAGTGGAGAAATGGACTCCACCTCTTGAGGGGAGAAGCCGCAAAGTTACAGGTACATTACAGAGAAGGGGAGGGAAGGAATTTGTAGCCACCTATTCAAGGGACCAGACTCCCTAAGGGCATGTGTAGGGCACCTGGGAATTCCTAGGGATGTCTCTCTGAGATGCTATTTCACCTGGTCAGAGGGGCAAGAAGTTCAGTGTCTAGGGGAAAGGCACACCCCTTTTCAGATTCTTGGTGCTCTGAGTGTTTAAGGGAAAACTCCTCCCTCAAGGGCAGAGCCTGGGAGGGAAGGCAGACAGTGGTTCTGGGTCTGAGAGGGGTGGGTACTGGGGCCTGGTCTGGGGCAGCTATGATGGGAACCGAATGGGATAAGAGCTGTAAGTTTGTGAACCCAAGCGAGGCGCACTTAGCAACCAGGATGTGGTTTATCCTCTCTGGAAAACTCAGGGCAGCAGCCTGCGTGGTTGAGATTGTGCCAGCCAGGCAGGTAAGGGCTTAAGAGATTAACTTGCAAAAGACAGTGAGTGTGACCACTTTCACACCAAGTTTATGGAGAAGCTTATATTAATTATACATATTTTAGTTAATGTTTAGTCACTAAAATTTGTCCTAATGTGTTTACTTCATGAAATTTGCCAAGCTGTACACTTATAATTTATACACTTTTCTGCATGTGTATTTTATTTTATTTTTTCTTTCAATAATTTTATTTTTTTAAATTTTTATTGGAGTATAGTTGCTTTACAAGGTTGTGCTAGTTTCTACAGTACAGCAAAGTGAAACAGCTATACGTATACATATATCCCCTCTTTTTTGGATTTCCTTCCCATTTAGGTCAACAGAGAACATTGAGTAGAGATCCCTGTGCTATACAGTAGGTTCTCATTAGTTATCTATTTTATACATAGTATCAATAGTGTTTATACGTCAATCCCAATATCCCAATTCGTCCCACCTCCCCCCTTTCCCCCTTGGTATCCATACGTTTACTCTCTACGACTGTAGACTGCATGTATATTTTAACTAAAAGTTTGCATTTTTAAAAATTGCCCCAGGTTGATCATAAAAGTGCCAAAGACATGAAGTTTTTCTGGTTTTGTGAAAATAGCATTGTCCTGGGAACCAGGTGACTTGAGTTTTAGTTCCCATGTAGCCACTAACTAGTTTTGGGCTAAGATAAACCATCAAGTATCTTTGAGTCAGAGTTGTTCACCTGTGAGGTTAGGGGTTATTTTAAATTATACCTAAAATCCATTTACTTTTATGTGATCCATCTACTTTTATTAAGTACCTACTAGGCCCTCTGAACACAGTGGAGGACAAAATACATACATTTCCTGCCCTGGTGGGACTTAGAACCTAGTAAGTGCAAATAGACAAATACACAAGCAGAAATGCCTGTGATCTGTGCAATCTCTGAAGGGAGTAGCATCAGGGGCGATGGGGGAGGGGGCACCTCCTGCAAACCCTGAAAGAGGAGTAGGTGTTAGCCAGGTGAGGCAAGGGGAAGAGCACACAAGAGTAGGATCACATGCTGCAAGCCCTGAGGGAAGAGGCACATGGTGGATTCAAGGACTGCAAAGACATCAGTAGGACCTGAACACAGGAGTGGGTAAGAGTCTAATGAGACATCACTGGAGAAATAGGGCCACAGCTTATTAAATCAGCCTCCACCCAAACCCTGGCTGCCCTGTTCACTGATACAAGTCATTGATGGGACAAGGCGAACATAGAAACACGACCCAGACTCCTGAGACACCCTCAGAGGGCCTCTCCTGCACCAATAGGCTGTACACCTTACCCTCCTCATTAAAGCTGCACTAGGAAATAAAGCAAGATTTTTAACCCCATGGCCAGCTACTCTCGGATGTCCAAGGCCTGGTGGATTATCAGCACTTACTGGAATGTAAGGATGAAAATAAAAACTATAATCCAGAAAATAGAGTAAAGAGCAAACCTGTGCATATCTCCCTGCTCACAGATGTTGCACCTCTACACTCTTCCCACATGTAATGTTCCTATAGGGTCAGCTATCATTTATTCAGTTGCTCATTTGCTAAAAAATTCCAGACAGTAGGGAGCTAACAAAAGGAGGAGAATCCTACTTGGCAAGGAGTTTCCAATCAATCTGCCACTTCCTTCTCAGCCTATAAATACACTTGGGTATTTATCATCTATGCCTATTAAATCTCTCTCTTCTTAACCTTCTCACTTATTTTTTGGATCGATGACAAGCTTTGAAAGGGGCATCCACATGGCTGCCTCCGGCCACAAACTTTAATTTCATTCTCAGTGCCAGACAATGAACACTCTAAAATGTGAATAGATAATGCAATATTTACAGTGTGCCAGGAGCTGTTCTAACTTATTATGTATATTAACTCATTGAACCCTCATGACCAGCCTATAAACCAGTTTCAGAGAATATCAGTGCCCACTTCATGCGCTTGTCAGGAAGATGAAAATATTATTTTCATTTTGCAGATGTGGAGACTGAGGCATTGAGAAGTCAGGGATCTCAGGCAGGTAGTACAGCTGGTCAGTTTGGAGGCCAGGATTTAAACCCATGTCGTGTTGCGCCTCCAATCCATGCCCTTAATCATGTCACTGTTGTCCTTCTCAATAACACCACCTGCTAGGTGCTTGGATGGAGTGACTAAGAGTCCTCTGGGAAGACCACAGTTAAGTTCCAGGAGAGGAATCAGAGACTGCAAGGGGGAAGGTGGCTTTGAGCAGGTTGTGGCCGCCGTGAAAATAAACACTTTTACCCTTGCTTTCTCCCAGCCCCCATCTCAGCCCACATCCTGATTCCCATTCTGCTCTCTGAGGACTCTGGAAACAAACAAACTTGCCTCTCCTCAAACAAGTCACTTCCCTTAAGTAGAAGTGGCCAGCTGAATTTCATGACTTTTAGGATCCCTTCCAGCATCAAAATGCTTTTATTGCCCAGAAAAGGGTTGGGTAATTTTTCAATCCACTTATCTTAATTGTATCTTGACATCTCCACCTATACTTCCCTGCGCTGGCCCCCTTTTCTACCCTGGGCGAGCTGGAATGCTTTTGAATGGTTTTCACTCTCCTCTCCAAACACCCACATTTTCCCCTTCCTTCCAAAGCAGCTCAAATGTCCTCTCATCTGTGTTGACGGCTCCAGTAGCCTGCAAGAGCTCTTCTTCCAACAATATTCTGTGTGTTTTCTCTCTGATTCCCTGAAGTGCACGGCAATTTTGTGCCTCTCACCTGCCGTGTTCTGTCCCAGTGCCTGAGAGCTTGCTGGACCCTTGCTCCATGCTCAGGTACTGCTGGCAGGTAGTGAGGGCAGGACACACTTCTCCTACTCACTGCCATGGCCCAGCACCCAGCAGAGAGCTGGCTCATAATCCTCAATAAATATTAGTTTGATCTGATAATCATAAAATATTGCTTAGTGATTCTCGACACTTAACTTTTCACTTTCTGCTTCCTTGAAAGCCCTGTTATTGTCTCCACATACATCTTAGGGGTAAGTATTATTATTCCCAATTTACTCCCAGGGAAACTGAGGCTGGAAAATGTAGGGTTATTTAGCAGAGATCATACGAGGGGACTTCTGGGCCTAACCCTGGTCACTTAATATAAGGATCAATCCAGACCCTTCTCACAACATCCAGATGTCCTCAGCCATGTAGAATCTCAGTTGGCATCCTTTACTTAGAGCTGAAGTCAAATAGCAGGAACACAATCCCTCCCACCAGGAACCCTTCTCAGTCTTAACAGGCTTTTAAAAAGAAGCTGAACTGTACGGTGAAGTTATAGCTTCCAGTCTGCGTAGTAGGTAAACAGATGTCCATTATATTATTCTGTATACTTTTTTGTGTGTATACAAATATCTTACACAAACTTTAGCAAGTATGAAACCAAGCAGGATCCTGCGGGACCCTCCCAGGTACAAAAGTTCTTCCGTGTCCCCTGTTTCTTGTTTGTAGCAGAAGGCTTTAGTCTCCTAGGAGCCTCCCCTGAGCCACAAAAGCCTGGTTCAAGAATTAATGATTGAAAGGATGTAGACATGTAGTGACAAAAATAGCAATTAGGCCTAGAGAACTGGTAACAATTTAAACAGGAAATCGGGACTTCCCTGGTGGTGCAGTGGTTAAGAATCTGCCTGCCAATGCAGGGGACACAGATTTGATCCCTGGTCTGGGAAGATCCCACAAGCCACGGAGCAACTAAGCCCGTGTGCCACAACTACTGAGCCCACATGCTGCAACTATTGAAGCTCGCATGCCTAGAGCCTGTGCTCCGCAACAAGAGAAGCCACCACAATGAGAAGCCTGTGCACCGCAACAAAGAGTAGCTCCCGCTCACCACAACTAGAGAAAGCCCGTGCGCAGCAACGCCAACGCAGCCAAAAATAAATAAATAAATAAACAGGAAATCAGCCAAATAGCAGTCACAGAATCTTTAGTTCTCCCTGAAGAACATAGATAACAATATCTGAGACACATTCCTGAGTTGTTTTGCAGATACTATAACCACCACAAGAGGGAAAAAGCTAACTGCATGATGACCAGACTGTAGTCATAATATAAGCTGCTCCATCCTGAGCAATACTGAACCTATGGCTAGCACAATTCCAGGGACTGGCCTCAAGAAAATGGCAACAAACCGACCCTGGAGTTGAAGATTTACTGTGCTTAAAACAATCAAGATGACGCTGACCAGACCACCACATGACCAGTTTCAAGATGATGGTCAGAGCTGACTGTGCTGCTCTGCACATAGCCCCCGCCTGCACATCCTTGAAGCTTTCCTTTAAAGGCTCTTGCACTCTGATCTGGCCATTGGGGGATGGTTTGGGGGACACTAGCTCGCCACCTCCCCAGGTTGCCAGCTTCCTGAACAAAGCACCTTTCGTTTTCCACCTACCCTTGCTTCTTGAACATTGACTTTTGAGCAATGAGCAGCCAAACCTGAGTTGGTTTCTGGCTCCGGGGGTAACAAGTACAATGAGCTGAAAACAAAGCCCCAGAAAGACGCAGGAGATGCCTTGGTGGCCAGATGCCTCAAGCTTTTTCCACCTCCTGGCTGGATGGATGAAACAAGCATCAGTCAGGCCCTGGATTAGAGCAAGGCACTCACCTCGGTCGCAAAATGTAAGTGGCATCAAAAACCTCACTAATCAAGATAAACAATATTTAAGGCAGTGTTTTAAAAAATCAAACCAGCAAACTACGACCAAGGACCAGTGCCAGCTTTTGTAAATAAAGTTTTATCGTAAGCTCCAGCAAGCATCCCAACGCCGGCATCAGCACTACCAAGAGGCCTTATGGGTGCCCATAGCTAGTAGCCACTCCCCCTACCCAAGTCCAAAAAAAAAAAAAAAAAAAAGACTGGCTCCCCAATATTTTATAATAAAATTAAATGCAGTATGGTCTACAAAAATATTGAATCATTATGTTGTACGCTAGAAACTAATATAATACTGTAAGTCAACGATACCTCCATTTTTTTAATTTAAAAAAATTTTGAAAGACTGGCTCCAAAGGAGCTGAGAGAGATTGGAAAGGAAGATCAGTTCACGGCAGGCCGCTAGGGCTCCCCGAGGCTCCGGACAGCAGGTGCGAAAGGAGCTTCCAGCGGTCCTAGCTCCCCACGGTCGCTCCCTGCCCCTCCGCCCCTCTCCCCGCAGCGCAAGTCCTCCGGGCTGAAGGGTCCTGCGACTTTAATCTCCAGACTCGGGGGCCCGCGCGGCCGGCCGTTGCCCAGGGAGACGGACGCACAGGAGGCCTCGCGCGCCCCAGGCCTGGATCCGCCGGTGTCCCCTGCGCTAGCCGCGATCCCGCTTCTCGCCCGCCGCGGCCAACATGCACTCGCATCACAGCTTCAGAAAGCCCGAGGAGGAGCGGGGCCAGCAGGAGGAGGGGGACGAGATGGGCATGGAGGAGGAGGAGGAGGAGGAGGAGGAGGAAGAGGAGGACGAGGCGGCGGCGGACCGGGAGAAGGAGCTGGCGCTCCACGGGAGGTTCAGCGAGGAGTACCTATGGAAGCTTTTGGCCTTCGGAGATGGCAATGAGGAAGAATGGAAAGCCCTTCGCCCCCGCTTGGCCAGCGTCGTCAGCCCCAGCCTGAGCCCGACGCCGACGCTCAGCCGAACGCCGAGCCTGAAGTGGAGCCGGACGCCGGCGGCCAGCGAGAGTGCACCCTCCAGCACCTCCTCCCAAAAAAGTACCGCTCCCCGGCCCGCCCAGCCCGTTCCTCGAAGGCTGCCCTGTCCCTAGGGGAGAGCAGGTCCAACTCCTCCAGAGCCTTCGTCTACCCGGGAATCTGTTTCCAAATACACACAAGACTTCACACACACCCTTATCTCAGTCCCTCTGGTGTCAAAGACACTGAAATCTTGACTAAGCGGTTGTGATGGTCCACAGCTTAGGATAAAGGGGAAACGCCTCGTCAAACTGGAAACAGGCAGTGCTGTACGGAGTACTCATTTTATAACACTTCGCGCATTCAGTGATCGCGTCCTCTTACATTC
The DNA here is from genome assembly GCF_028023285.1 of Balaenoptera ricei. NCBI lineage: Eukaryota > Metazoa > Chordata > Mammalia > Artiodactyla > Balaenopteridae > Balaenoptera > Balaenoptera ricei. The sequence goes on from NC_082642.1 coordinate 7,580,615, forward strand.
ATTCTCTCCCCCCGCCGCCCCGCTCAAACAGGCGCACGCGCACGCGCACACGCACACACACGCACACACACACACACCACACACGCGCGCGCGCGCACGCGCGCCACTCCTGAAGAAGGAGTAGTGCTTTAAGGGTGCTCTGCTACCGAAACAGCCCAGCCAAAAGCAACTCACCTTTGTGCTTAACTTCCTGTACTGAAACCACTCCAGCCACTTCCTTAAAGAGAGAGGCACAGCAGTTACTTGGAGTAGATTTGTCCATCTCCCAGCATTGACATTTTGGTCCGGATCATTCTTTGTTGGGGCCGCGTGTGTTGAGGGCGGGAGGATGGACTGTCGTACGCATTACAGGATGTTTAGCAGCGTCGCTGGCCTCTGCTTCTGACCATGCCAGTTAGTCCCTACCGGGCTCTGTGACAATCAAAAATGTCCTTAGACGTTGCTAAATGTTTCCGGGGGGGCAAAATTGTCCTTTCGAGAGCCACTGATTTAAAGGGAATGGCTAAATTGTTTAATGTTTCATTCAACAGGTTTTCCTAAAATATTTCAGACATTTAAGAAAGACATGTCTGAAACGAATTTAGATAGGTAAGAAATTGTTTTCAGTGTTCTATATTATTATTTTTTGAAGCTGATGATGTTTACTTTTGGAATAAACATGTCAGGAAGTAGAGTAAAATCATCCAGGGCATTTACAACTAATTTATTCAAAAAGGTGTTTTTTAATCTACACTGTTAGACACTTTGGAGGAGATAGACAGGGTCCCTGCCCATCACCGGCTTATTATCTACCTGTAGAGATGACATGTCTACTTACTAATATAGCATGAAATCATAAATGCCATGCGCACACAGTAAGTGCTATGAGGCTTTAGGACATAAGTCTCTATTGGCTAAATTCAGGAGTGATCAGGGACACCTGCGGTGGAGAGTCGAAAGTACAGTCTTCTTTTTCTTGTTGTTGCTATTGCTATTAGCCTCCAAGCACTTCCAACTATAATAGGAAGACACCAGAGAAACACATTTGGAACATCTTTATCAGTCTTCCCTGAAACCTCACACCAAACATGGGTCCACAGTCTCACATTATTGTTCACCTAAGTTTTGCTTTTATAAGCAACTTTCCATTTTTAAGCAGAAAGAGAATTGTTCTTCCCCACTTACATGTTTTTATTTATCCAAGTCAACATTTTAATAAAAGATAATATATGTACATGGTTAAAACATTAAAGTAGACAAAGCTATAAAATTTAAAATTTCTGTACCCTTCTCTGCTCCCACTTCCACTCACCAGAGTTAACAGATTGTTAACAGTTTGTTTCCAGTATAATTTAAATAGCATATTTTCATTCCTTGATTTATTAATTTTTGACATAGCTACTGACTTCCCACCATGAAAGCTGAGGACTGTAACACACTACTTCCCTCCTCTCCATTTTCAGTAGTTAGATTATTTTTATATTTTCTAACCTTTAGGACTTTAAAGTATTTAAACCTCTACTTCTTGATTTATCAATTTTAGTAACTATTAACTCTATTTTGAAAAATTAACACCTTAATGCACTTCTACTTCCTTCTCTCTCTCCTCTCACCCTTTCCTCTCCCAATTAACAACAAATTATGTAACAGACTTTATTAAAATATATAATATATAGTCCTGTAAAGTCATATTACTTTACCAAGTTTTATAGTGTTTGCAAATTTTGTAATTATAATTAGCTCTTAGTGCTTTGGGTACACGTTGATTCAAAAAGTTGAAGACCAATAACCAATACTCATAATTTCCTGCTAAGAACCCAATGATGTGACTGCATTCTTGCACAAGAAAATGAAATCCTATGTCTGTAAAACTTGGCTCCTAAAAGAAGAACTTCTCAACTCTCAGTTGTTTTTAGTTGTCTTCAATTTTTCTGAGTTGGGCTCAACGGCCATACTTTCTTGTTTTCCATATTGCTTTCTTTCTTTTATTCCTTTTCTTTTTGCTGGAGAAACTCCTCAGGTAATTATTTCATATTGATCTCATGGGTAGTCAAATTTCTGAGTTCTTGCCTGTCTTGAAATTTCTTCCTTTTGCCCTCATACTTTATTAATAATATAACCTGGCATAAAAGAATAGGTTTAAAACCATTTCCCCTCAGAGCTCCGAAGACATTGCTTCATTGCCTTCTAGTATCCAGTATTGCTGATCAGTCTGCTTTTCAAACCCTTCTGATATTTATTTCCTTCCCTTCATTTTCTCTATTCTTTCCTTCGGAACTCCTACTAGCTGGCTGTTGGACTTCTTGGATATCTTCAAGATTTTTGGTGTTTACATGCTACGATGTAGCCTTTGTACAGAATTTTTTATTTGGGGATTCATATAATTTCCAAGAACCGATTCTTACTCTCTGAATAGGTGTGTGTGTGTGTGTGTGTGTTTTAATCTCTTTGAGGGTACTGTTATAAAATACTAAAGTTCTCCTTTGTTCTTTGTATTTCTTCTTTTTTCTTTCAAGATCACTTGTTCTGTTTGTTTTTCTTGGTCCTTCTATTCCATGCTCTGGATTGTCCTTAAGTGACTGGTAACCCTTGGTTATCCAATTGTATTTATCAATGAATGACTGATAGGTAAGCTAAAACTAGGATAGGAGTCCTGCCACCGAGTAGTTCTGTTTCCTGACTGGGCTGGCAGGGGAAGGCTGACTGTGAGTCCTGCGTGGGTGGGTAGGGCAGTCACAGCCAGCTGCCTGTGGGGTGTCAGCAGGGAGCAGGCAAGGTGGGTAAGCCCACTATTACTAGTCATGATAAGGACACTTTACTGTGTGGTTGGAGTTCCTCGTGCATTTCTTTCCTGGGACTCTCCCTTCCTCCTTTTTCACCCAAGCCTGTTGGGTAGGTCCTGAGTAACTCATCCTGCACTCTGCTTCTCTTTCAGACCTAAAACTTCCCCAGGCAGGCTTTTTAGAAACCAGTTCTTTGGGCTTCATCTGGAAATAGACACAACTGCTGCCAACTGCCCTGTGTAAGAGGAGAGGAAGGGGTCTGACTGTTCACTCCTTGAACTACCCTGATGACCGTCTCCAACCCCCTCCCCTCTGCATTTGGTCGAGTCAGGGCTAGGAGCTTCTCAGGAGTTCCCTTTGGAAGAACTTTACTTATGTCTCTTATCTTGAGCTGTGGTGGTCTCCACTCTAGTTTTCCATCAACCTGAGGCCATTTATTTTCTTTCTTTTAAGGACTTCTTCAATATTACTTGGCTACTGATGACACCGCTCTTGTTTTCCAGGGCTATTGCTTGTTTGTGGGTTTGAAGTGTTTGTTAGTTCAATAAGATCTTGGAAGGAAGGGGAGAATTGTGTGTTCAGGTGCCATCTTGACCTGGACTTTCTATCATATGGGAACCTCTCTTTCCTAAATCAAATTCTTAATTTCTCCTCATAAATCTTCCTAAGAAGATGCTTCTTCTGTACTTCAAAGCATTCTCTGGTGAATTTGGTGATACTGTGTTTTTAAGGAAATCTGTCCTTAAAAGGCATAGAAATGCAACCAATATTGGCTCAATTTCTACTTTTAATTGCCCTATTACTATTCTGGGGCAAACTTTAGGAGGCAGATGAATCCAGAGAAACACAGGTTTTGGAGCCAAACAGGTCTGGGCCCCATCTGCCTCTGCCATGTGTGATTTTGAGAGGGCCCCCCAGAGCCTCGATTTCCTTGCCTATAGAAAAGGAATACTACCTGCTGTACAGCACAGGGGACTCTACTCAATACTCTGTAATGGCCTATATGGGGAAAGAATCTAAAAAAAAAAAAAGTGGAAATATGTATATATATACCTGATTGACTTTGTTGTACGCCTGAAACTAACACAACATTGTAAATCAACTATACTCCAATAAAAATTTTAAAAAAAAGGAAAGGGTATACTAATTCCTACCTTGATTGGTTTTTGTAAAGATAAATGAAGTAATGTAAGTAAAGCAACTACTATGTATCTACTACAACACAGTAAGTTCTCAGGAAATGTTAATTTTGTTCTTATCCTCTGATGTCTGCCATCTTTACACAGAATTTCAGAAACAATCTTTCATGTTGGTTCAAGGGAGGCAAAGAGACCTAGATGAGTTATGTATTGATTTTGTTAACTACTGTATTGGGAAAACACTGAAATGTAAAGTGTTGTCTAGGGATTGCTCGTCAATGTTCCTTTACTCTTGGTCCCATAACTTTTTTCCATGGGAACTTAGACAAACAGGACTCCCCCAGACACTTGTTCAGGTGGCTTCTGCAGAGGAGTTCTCTACCCATTATAGGACACAGTCATTTCAGAATTAAAACAAAACACACAATGTTTCAAGGAACAAAGCACTGAAAAAGGAAGGTGGAGACATAAGAGAACTGAGAAGGTGAAAAAGTGACAATCTTAAAGTTGACTAAATTATTTGGGAAATTTTTGTTTGATAATTTTAGAAGAGCCAGCAAATTATGGCAAAAAAAATTGAAATTCAGAGAGGCAAAGGAACTTGAAAAGCAATAGTTATTGTTTACTTGTTACCAGTAACAGTCATTTTAGCTAGTAAAAGTCAATAAATTCCTGCTTCCTATCATGTCAACGATAACTAACTGATTAAACTGCTTGTGGAAAGAATACAGATTGCTTAATTATAACGCATTAAACTTCAGCCCTTTAAAAAGAGCTTGGATTATTTTAAAGCTATTTTAAAATGAACAACACGTTCTAATTTAAATTCAAGTAAATGTTTAAACACACACACCATCATCGCTGCCACCACCACCAACACACAGCACAGATAGAGGGGTAGTAATTTACTCCGTGAGAGAAATAATACAGTATTGGGAGCCTCCAGGATTGAGAGAGGAGTGCTTTGCAAAGAACAGATATGATGCAAACACACTGTGTCTGACTTTATTGAAGACATAAGAACGGAAGAAAATATTTCAAAGGAAAAAGAAATCAGAATCTTCTAAGAACATCTGTTATTTGATTGTTAAATGTACTAGATTTAGAAGAACTGCTAACAACTCTATAGGTATACTGAAAACTAACATTTTGTCTAAATTTCAGGGCTGTCTATCACAATCTGTATCCAAGAATTCCAACATCAGTACAAACAGAAGAAAGTTGGCTTCAAGAATTGTCAGGCATGGAGCAGCCGAGTGAGTAGTTTGGTTTTTTAGCTTTTGCTGGGAGATGGGATTGTACACTGGAAAGGGCACTTGTGTAAATGGCCAGGAAAGCTAGGATTGAATCCCAGCCCCAAAACAAACTAACACCATGACAACTGGGCAAGTCACTTAACCTCATTGACTCTGTTTCTTTCTCTGTTGGCCATAATAATCCTTCTGTAACAGGACTGTTATGAAGATCAAAATGAAATTCAACATTTAAACTCCTTGGCACTGAGCCTTTAATAAATGGTAGCACCTGTGTTCACATCAAGAAATAATCTGCCATCATATTTTGAAACACATCTTTATTTTTTATTATAGAGGTAACATGCGTGCTGTTTTTTAAACATCAAACCATTAAGAAAAATATAATGTAAACATTAAGTTTTTAACTTATCCCAGTATATTCCTCAGAAGTAATCGTTATGCATAGCCTTTCCTTTCAATTCTACTATTTGTTTTATGTTATATCACTTATTCATGAGATGTTTATTGAGCACACACCAAGCACCTGTCATAGGTCAGTTTCCTGTTCTAAGGTAACAGCAATGAATAAAGCAGACAAACCCCCTGTCTCAATGGTCTTCTATTAAAGTGTGGGAGGTGGAAGTAATAGTGAGATAAATAATACACAAAGTAAGTCAATACACAATATCTTATATAATGTTAAGTGCTAAGGAGGAAAATAAAGCAGGGAGAGGGATGGGAAATGTTGGGCAGTTGGGTACAAGCTTACCCAGGATGCTGAGGGGAATCTTCAATGAGAAGCTGAAATATTTGAGTAAAGACCTCAAGGAGGAGAGAGAGTGATAATGATCTCCGGGGGAAGAGTGTTCCAGGCACAGGGAAGAACAAGTGCTTCCCTCTAGAACAAGGAGGCAGCCAGCTTGGCGGCAGTGGGGTAGGTAAGGAGGTGAGTCCTACGGGATAAAGGCAGAGAGACAGTGAGGACCAAATCTTACTCAATGAGAATGAAGTGGGAAGTCACTGGAGGGTCTGCACAGAGGAGTGACACAATCTAACATAAAAATTTAAAATTAGACATATAATTAATATTAAATATTAATATAATATTAAACCTAATATTAAAAACATGTTAATTATTCCCAAATTAATCTATATATTCAATGTAATTGTGATGAAGTTTTTCAATGGAGTTTGACAAGTTGATTCTTTGGTCCTGCTCTGCAGCGTTCAAAGATAAGTTGAGGCATTTTCACATTTTTAAGAGTTTATTTGAGCAGATGTGGATTGGAAACAGGCAGCGCCAAACCAGAAGTGGTTTGGAGCACTCCACAGACAAGAGCTAAGGAGAGGTTTTTATACAGAAGTCGTGGGAGCAAAGCAAGGAAATCATTTGATCGGCTACTGTTCAAAGTTGCATTACAGTAGGTCCCCTACATACGAACGAGTTCCATTCTGACAGCGTGTTCATAAGTCCAATTTGTTCGAAGTCCAACAAAGTTAGCCTAGGTACTCAACTAACACAATCAGCTATATAGTACTGTACTGTAATAGGTTTATAATACTTTTCACACAAACAATACATAAAAAACAAACACAAAAGATAAAGAAAACATTTTTAATTTCACAGTACAGTACCTTGAAAAGTACAGTAGTACAACAGCTGCCATACAGGGGCTGGCAACGAGTGAATAGGCAAGAAGAGTTACTGACTGGAGGAGGGAGAGGAGGTGGGAGATGATAGAGCTGAAGGATCGTCAGCAATAGGAGACGGAGGGCAATTTCACTCATGCCTGACGTTGATGGCACAGGTTCTGGTTCCTTGCCAGATTCAGTTCTATCTACCCTCTTGAAAAAAGGATCCAGCGATGTCTGGGTAGTAGCTCTTTTTTTCTTGTCATAGAGGATAATGGTAGCACTGGATTGCATCCTGAACAGCTGCTACAACCTTCGTGTACCATCCTATGCCTCAAAAGCTAACAGTGCCTCCTCAAATAAAGAAAATCCCCTTGCCATTCCCTGCACAGTGAATCTCTTCAGTTCTTCAGTTACTTCTTCTTCCTCTTGTCTCTCTTCGTCCTTTCTCTGAGCCTCCAATTCCATCAGGTCTTCATTAGTAAGCTCCTCGTGTTGAACAGCCAACAGTACTGTACAGTAAAGTGCACAAAAGCACAACCACTTGTAGAGGATGCATGCACGTGACAATGTACGCCAGACACGTGAACTAATTTATGTGATTGGACATGGGAACACACGTTCATATCTTTGAAAGTTCGCAATTTGAAGGTTCGTATGTAGGGGACTTAACTGTATTTGGGAAAGCCCGGTTGGCTGTTTGCTATGAGCTGTTCTTAACCTTGAGGCATTAACCTTGAGGAATTGACTCTGGCTTAGGTTTCACTTTGCTTACGATTGGCTACCAAGGCATTAGAGCCCCCTCATCTAATGGCTTCCTTGTTCGATTACTTTAACAGCAGGAACCTAATGTACCTTTTCAATTTTTTCATATCGTTTTTTGTAGGTTTTTTTTAATAGAGAACTGATATGGAGCTCTTATTAGTTTATTCCTAGGTGTTTTACAGTTGTCTTTTATTGATGTAGTAATTGGAATCTTTTTTTTCCTATTACATTTTCTAATTGGTTATTGTCAATGTATAGGAAAACTATTGATTTCAATGTATCAATCTTGTATCTGACTCCCTTGCTGCACTTTCTTATTCTAATATTTTATCAGTTAAAAGTCTACTAGACAATTACATTTCCTGTGAATAACAGCAGTTTTATCTCTTCTTTAATTTTTTTTTACTTAGCAGTGTATCAGGGACATCTTTCCATGTCAGGAAATATTGATCTAATTCCTTGAAATGACTATGTAGTATTTCCTTATATACCTACAGTAACTGTGACTTATGTAATACATCTGACTGTTAGATGTTGCAGGGTTGTTTGGTTTGGTTTGGTTTTGTGTTTTGACCTCTTCCCTATGACAAATAATGCCTTAATGAAAGTCTTGTTCATTCGTTTTGTTTTTTTTTTTAATACCTGCGCTGGCATTTCTGTTGGGCAAAATGCCCAAAACATATTTTTAAATTGTTCAGGTACTCAACATAGGAAGTATGTCATCTTCTGAAGCCCATCTCTTTCTCCAGCACCAGCCCTGGCTATACAGGGAAAATGGGTCTGCCCTCTCCCTTTACCTCTGTCTCATTGTAGGTTGTTCTGATTGGTTTTTCATCATCCTAGTCCTGTCTGCTTACCTTTCTAGACATTTACTCCAAGTGGCTCATGTGTTGATAGATGGCTGTCTTCCCCATTTCCAGTATTGCCATGGAATCTGCAGAGGGAATTATTCTGGTGGTTTAGTTCACTGTCTTGAACTAGGAACCACCCTCTCACCCCGCTCCAGCACTCTTCTCCCTGAAAAATCTTTTGCAGAATAATAGTCATAAATTAGACAGAATAGTAATTTTAGAAGGCAGAACACAAAAGGGTCTGTAAACCATGATTATAATCAAATAAAATATGCATTCGTGTAGCATTCTAAGACTAAAAAGAAGCAAGGAAGCATTTTTTAATGTGATTCATTAGTGGTGAGTCTTCTCTGTTTGCTACTTACTGTTGATAAAATGTTATTTGGGAAAAGGCAAAAAATTTAAAAAATTAAAAATAAAACACAAAAAGGGCACTTATTTTTCCAAGAGGCATATCTTCTTTTCTATTGGACTTCTTTCATCCTTTGTCAGGATTGATGACAAATGTACACTCTTTTTTACAGAGAAAGAAGTGCCCTCTGTAAAGAAGGAAGATGAACCTGAAAATCTAGCTTCTAAATTAAGAGGTAACTGGATGTTTGGCGTCATCCCCTCTGCTGGCAAAGGCAAACTGCCCTTAGGGAACCAGCCTTAACTTGGACGGTGTCCAACCCCTTTAGAAAAGAGCTCCCCTAAGAGTATATGCAAGAAGGTGGTGAAGGTAGGGTTTCAGGGCATTTAGACAGCGTGTGTGTGTGTGTGTGTGTGTGTGTGTGTGTGTGTCTGAGTGAGTGTGTGTCACGGGCTAGAATCTTCACACTACAGAAAATGGAATACACTGCACAAAGTTTTTAAACATTCCTTCTAAATCTGTCTTTTTTTCTTCAGCAAAATGGATAATTAACCCAGAAGAGCCAAAACTAAATATTTTATGTGAGCTGGAGGTAAGAAATGTTTATCAGTCCAGCTAGTACACTGAACTCATGGTAAAAATCACTTATTCAATCTTCAATTTTTTTCTTTCTCCCTCTTTTTAAAATTTAGTTTAAGGAAGACTTCATAACACTCTTTGAGCCCTCTCTGAGAACACTACCCAGCATCGGGCCACCATCTATTCTCTCATTCAAACAAGAGAGTTCCAATTTAGGCATTAAGTTCAAGGTAATCTTCATTTATATTTCTTTTTGCTTTTACTGTAATAAATGGTATAAAAAGCCACATGATGATCTGCACAAAAGACAGTGAACATACTTTTTAAAAAGCAGGCAAAGAGCTCATTTACTTGGAATAGCCCTTAGGGTGGCTGTATTCGTTTCCTAGGGCTGCTGTAACAAAATACCAGAAACCAGGTGGCTTACAGCGACAGAAAAGTATTGTTTCACAGTTCTGAAGGCTGGAAGTCCAAAATCAAGGTGTCAGCAAGTCTAACCTGGAGGGGAGAGTCCCTCCTTGCCTCTTCTGAGCTTCTGGTCGTGGCCATCAATCCTTGGCGTTCCTTGGCTTGCGGCTGCATCACTCCAATCTCTGCCTTGGTTGTCCCAGCACGCTCTGTGTGTCTCTGTCCAAATGTCCCTCTTCTCCAAGGACACCAGTCATATTGGATTAGCGCCCACCCTAATGACCTCATCTTAACTTGATCACATCTGCGGAGACCCCATTTCTAAGTCAGGCCACATTCACAGGTACCAGGGGTTAGAAATTCAACAGAGCCTTTGGGGGAGCGCAACTCAACCTATAACAGTGGTCATAAAGCCCGGCAGCGTAGGTGAACGTTAGCTGTATTTGATCACATTAAGTGACCAATTAACGTCTGCATTCAATGGGCAAGGGAGAGGTCACCTTAGTAATTCCAACAGGATACAAACCACCCTGCTTTGCCACAGAGGTAAGGGACTGACCCGTAGTATGATTATTTCCAAACTTGCACGGCATGGCCATGTGGAGAGAGCTGCACACTCCCCAGACCGGAAGCTCCTTGATGACTTCTTTTGGGGTACACTAAAAGTACAGGCTTATTCACTGAAATAAGAGATAACCAATCATGTGAGGCAGGACGGCACAGATGTGCGTGCAGGGGTTGATGGGAATGCCGTGTGGATGCACCAATGCGGTCGGTGTTCACTGTCATTTTGTGCAGCACGTTGAACTATGCGATTCTAATGCCTGGTAACACATTAAATACATCACGTAACGTAATATGGGTCAACATTTACTGTTTATATTTGCCCAGGTTTCTAAATTTTATGGTCACCTTATAGACTCTTCGGGCTGAAATTCTTTCTTCAAACACAGCACCTTCCTTTTTCTGAAGCACAAAGGCTTGTATCCAGAAAGCTTCTTGAGCTCTCTTCCCCTGACACCCAGAGATGCGCCTGAACCTGAGGAAGGCCTTGGGGACTTCCTTCCACAGAGCTGTCCCTACACCGGCCCCTGGCCAGGGCTGGCTCCACCTGCATCCCTGGGCCGACCTTCCAGGTCTTCTGAGATGGGCCTGGACACTGGTCTAGTTCGGGGGCAGCAGCAGCTGGTTGGCCAGCTCTCCTCTTCAGCCACATCCTCTTGAGGTGGAAATTCCAACCCCACTCATGCCTTTTGAAGCATCTTTACTTACTTCGCCCCCAGGTGAAGGGGTGAAGGGGTGAAGGGGCCATGGGCGGAGGAGTTCCCTACTGAGATGCTGGCGGCACAGTCTGTAGCTGGCCTGGCGTTGCCAAGCTCTTCCTGCCCATTCCGTCATTCGGTAGCTGGCCTGGATTCGTCACCACCATCTCTCTCTCACAAGGCTTCCCTCCCTGAGTGTTCTGCTTTCTGCGACGTGCAGTACTTATTATTGGGTAGTTTCAAGGGCCTAATTATCCTGGACTGTACTCTAGGGTCCCTGGCTGCACCGGCCATCTCAGTCACCCTCTGGCCCCATGGCGGTCATTTTGCCAGGCTCGGAGAATGGTTTCCATGGCAACTACAGATGCCCTGGTGGTTTCATGACATGCAAGTCACGATCTGGGTCTCTTCCTGGAGGCCTGTGCCGAGGCTTGGCTGCTCACCTGCCAGGAGCCTCTGCAGTCACAGCCGTGACCTCGGACCACTAACAGGGCCATAGTGCATCCACCCCTCACTGAGTCACCTGCGCCCCTAACTCCCAGCCTCCTCTTGCTTCCCCTAGCCTCCCCTCCCCCTCCTGGATTACCTTCACAGCACAGACAGGAGAATTTGGTGCCCCAACTGGGGCTTCTCTTGAGAAAGGACTCTAATTTATTTTAGAAAGTTGAGTATTGTAAACAGTGGCCTACATAGTAATGTCAAGACTTTTTCTTAGCTGACACTTCTTGAAAGAGTTTATAGTATTTAAACACCTTAGACCATTTCCACAAAATCAAATATGTGTTATCCTTTGTGTCACACACTGTACATCCCCCTGCTCGACAAGGGACACTGATGTCGACAGTAAAATCATTTCTGCAACTTTCTTCTTACACTGAGGAGGCATCCCAAGGACCCACAGAGCTCCTGATGGGCTCAGCTGCACCCCAGTGAACCGCGCCAGACAGAGGCCTCCAAAACACCACCTCAGCCACCTCAGCCCTTAACAGCCCTTGAATAGAAATGATGTCTCATTACTGGAATATACAGATCCTGCTGGCTTGGTGCCTTCCGATATAGGATCTCAGACCCCTGGAAGTTCCCTACTAACCATCTCTGGGAGCCCTCATGGTGTCTGACAGGAGTTCTCAAGCAGGTTTGTACATCCCTCATCACCCCTGCTGTCTGACTGGACATTCGCTGGCCCTGTCCAGGGCTCTGGCTCCTCCTGCTCTGAGAGGCTCTGGGCCTCCTTGTGGACACGTCTTCATTTTTTTTCTCCTCTCTGAAGAAAGAAGAGGAGGAGGTATCGCCCACGTGTGAATTCTGTGGGAGCGATCTAAGAACATTTCTCTCCAATGTGGATCTTTCCTGTGACTACAGTAGCTCTGAACTAGTAGAACACGTAAGTTCTAAAGCAGGTTCACTGAGGAAATAGTGTTACTTTTAGACACTAATTTAAACATAAGTAGTATTTTTTCTTCTGCATCTTTTCATTGCACTGCTTTTTTTTTTGGCTGCACCGCGTGGCTTGTGGGATCCTAGTTCCCTCACCAGGGATCGAACCTGAGACCCTGGCAGTGAAAGCCCAGAATCCTAACCACTGCACTGCCAGAGAATTTCCTGCATTGCCATTCTTAAGAGAGTTATGTGTTAGCCGTCAGGGCAATGCAAATCATAACCACAATGGTATACAATTTCACACCCACTAGGATGGCTATAACCCAAAAGACAGATAATAACAAGTGTTAGCAAGGATGTAGAGACACTGGAACCCTCATACACTGCTGAAGGGGAATATAAAACGATGCAGCCACTTTGGAAAACAGTCGGGCAATTCCTCAAAAAGTTAAACATACAGATACCACATAACCCAACAAACAATTCCATTCCTAGGTATATACCCAAGAAAATTAACAACATATGTCCACCCAGAAACGTGTATACAAATGTTCACAGCAGCATGATTCATAACAGCCAAAAAGTGTAAACAACCCAGACATTTATCAACTGATGAAAGGGTAAATAAATGTGGGGTATCCATACAATGGAATATTATGCGGCCATAAAAAGAAATGAAGTACTTATACATGCTACGACATAAATGAAAATATTATGCTAAGAGAAAGAAGCAAGTCACAAAGTACCACATGTTGTATGCTTCCATTTATATGAACCGTACAGAACAGGCAAATCTATAAAGACAGCAAATAGGTTAGTGGCTGCCAGGGGCTGAGAGGAGAGGAGAATAAGGAGGAACTGTTAATGGGTACAGATTTCAGTTTCTAAGATTGATTGTTGTGATGGTTGCAAAATTCTGTGACTATATTGGGTTGGCCAAAAAGTTCATTCGGGTTTTTCCTACAATGTTATGGAAAAACCTGAGCGAACTTTTCGGCCAACCCAACACTAAAAACCATTGACTTGTACACTTTAAATGGGTGAATTGTATGATATGTGAATTATATCTCGATAAAACTGTTACCAAAAAAATGTTATGATAGATTGTTATCCAAAACCCCATTACCATTTTTTGGGTTTTTTCCCTCCTGTAATTATCTTCATCTAGGACTGATGAGATGAAAATGACCTCTTTGTTTTTCAGACCTCCTGTTGTAGTTATTTCCAAAACGTGATTGACTACATCTATGAGGAAAAACAAAAAATCCAAAGCTCTAAAGCTGAATTAATCTGTATTGACCCTCATGCTGCCCACGGCAGTGAAGTCGACAGACTCAAAGCAAAGGAAAAAGCTTTGCGGAGGTAACAGTGAGCCTTTGATATTGAAACTCAGATAGGCCCACTTAGTTACAGAGTTTTTTGTAAAATGAACCTCATTTTCCCAAAATAGATAATTTTGAAGATGCATTCCCAGAGAAGAAACAAAAATTGGCCAAAGCAAACCTATTGCAATTCCTGGTGGACATTGTAAGAGTCAGAAGATTTCAGAAACTCAGTGAACTCACTGACTTAGAGTAGAAATTTGCCAACCCCAAATTCTCAGGGCAATTCAGAATTCCTATATTGGAGAAACCTGTCCACTAAATATAGTAGAAACACACGCACACTGATTAAATGACTTGATTCACAAGTAATAACAGATAAAAATAACAAGGAATAGCGTTTAAACAGTAAAAATTTATAGTATACTGTTTTAAACTTCCAACGTATTTCAGACTTATGCATCATATTTTTTGATTTTGTAGAAAACAGGAGCGACAAATGGCCAAACACTATGCAATATTAACAAAAAAACAGACTACTTTCTCTGAAGAAGGTAAGTTCCTTAACGCTGATGTTATAGATCAGAAAGCTCATATGTTTGACCAAGAGCAAAAATTGACGTATTCTAAAAATAACATTTAAATTTTTCATTTTGCTCAATACATCAGTCAAAATGGCTCAGAAAATCCCGCTTTTCCATCATCTGGCTTTTGAAGTTTTTAGTCTTCAGCTCACTGTTGTTATTGATTGAAAGAAATTAGCAACATCTATAGAGCACTTTACAGATAGCTAGAAAGAGCTTTTGAGTTCATTGTCTCTCGTTTTATCAAACATACATTCCATTTTGTTTCAAGCTAGGATATGGAAAATCTGTCAAAAACATATCAGATTCTTTTCTCATAGGCAGGCCCCATCGGTCAGCTGGCCAGTATAGCTGTAGTACTGGTACAACTGAAGGGGCACCGATTTTAGAATCAGAAGTTCTGGATTTATGTCCTTGCTTTTCTCCTCACAGGCTGCCCAACTGGGGATAAATTATTTAATCTTTCTGAGCATCAGGCTCCTCTATGACTCAGAGCCATTGAAAAGATACTTAGAGAAGATTTTTTTTTCACCTAAACCCCTAGTATAAAATTCCTTGGTATTCAACTGTTTTCTACTAAACCTAAGGCCAGAAAATTCCACGTAATGAAAATCATCATTATTTTTCTTTCAACCAAATGAGAATTTCTCATTTTTTTTTAAACAAAAGAGGGAGGTCCTCATTTTTCTTCCATTAAAAAAATGTCCAATGAATCAATGCATCCGTAACAGAGTTTGAAATTTCATTTTAGAAGAGAGGTTTTGGAAACTTCTAAACATCATATATGTATTTCATGTGATTCTTTTCCCATTAGATGCAAAGCAGTTTAAAACAATTTCTTATCAACTTTCCATGGATATTCCAGAAGTAGAGTCAGCTAAGGAAGAACTAACTGATTATCAACTAGACAAACGAAATATATCCATTGTTTGTTGTGATTCTAGGATAGCATGTGGAAAGGTAATTAGCTTGTAATTTTTTTTATTTGCTACTCTTTAAAAATCAGTTTTACCTAAAATTATAAAAGCTGTCATGATGAATATGGCAGCTTGGCTATATGACACATTTAACTATTTGTCAAAAAGAATTGGTACGGACTTGGCCTTTTAACTTATATTAGACTTTAAAACAATGCTTTACATATGTTTTATGAGGGGGTATTTTGGTTAAAGCCTTTTTACTTTAAAATGTGATCAGTGTATAGTAAGGAACATTTGGAACCCTTTAGAAAACTAAAAAGAATGGGAGAAAATCATCAGAAGTCTCACCCACATCCCAAAAATCATTATTAATATTTCAATATTATCTAGATCTGCACTGCCCAATATGGTAACAAATACTCCACATGGCTATCCAAATTTAAAATAATTAAAATTAAATAACTTATTTAAAATAATTAAAATTAAATAAGTAAATAAAATATAATTCTTCAGTCATGCCAGCCACATTTCAAGTGTTAAATAGCTGTGTGTGACTAAAGGCAACCATATTGCAGGGCAGATACAGAAAATTTTTATGGTCACTACAAGTTCTATTAGACAGCACTGTTCTAGAGTTTTTAAGCATAGGTTTCTGTTAACACACTTGTAATTATATTACACATGTAATTTTTATCTCTTTAACTTAATTATCAACAATTTTTCCATGATATTAATAGCTTACATTAACATCATTTTAATATCTATGTGCCTTTTCATATAGTTTAACCATTGCTTTCAATATCTTTGTGTATAAATTTACACTATACTAAATATAGTTCCCCAGAATAGATCCCTAGAAATTAAACTCCTGAGACCAGTTTTGTTTCTCCTGGGTGATATAGAATTTAAGGCATGGCAGTGAACTGAGGTTCTGACAGAATCAAATCCAAATCCTGTCTGAAGGAAGATCATTTATCTAGCCCTCAAATCACTCCTACAAATTATCTTTCAAGTTCAATTACCAGCACACAGTGAAAAATAATTAAGAACACAAGGAAACTCAACACCACAATTGAAAACTCAGAGGACTACTATCAATAAGAAAAGATCTACAAAGACTTCGAAAACTGAAGTAATCTAAGTATGTTTATGAAAACAAAAGATCAGCTTGAAGATATATGGAGGGAACATAAAACTATAAAGGGACATACAATTGAAAAGAAAAAAATGAAATTATAGAAATGAAAAATACAAAAACTGAAATTAAAAACTTAAAAGATGAGAGTTAAATGCCCGTTAGACCCAACTAAAGAAAGAACTAATGACCTGAAAGAAAGGTTAAAAGAAAACTATCAAAATTTACCCAAAATTTACATGGGGGCAAAAAAAGGTAAGGAATACAGGAAAGTGTGTATAATATGAAAATAGAATGAGGGGTCTAAAATGTATTTGTTCAGAATCCCAGAAGGAGAGGAAAATGATAATCAGGCAGAGGCAGTATTTGAAGAGATAATGGATGATAATTTTCCAAAACTGATAAAATAGACCTATTCACAGATTTAAGAATCCCAACGAATCCCAAGCAGGATGAATTAAAAAAATAAAGTAAAATAAAAATAAATCCTAGACACAGTATAGTGAAACTGCAAAACACCAAAGACAAAAAGAAAATCTAAAGATTAGCAGAGAAAAAGAAGTCTGTTTACATTTAAAAGAGAACAGTTAGAAATCAGATAACCTCCCAACAGCAACAATGGAAGGCAGTATAATGTCTTCAGTGTGCTGAAAGAAAATAACTGGCAGTCTAGAAGCCTATACCCAGTTAAAATATCTTTCATTAAAATATGCCCCCAAAAGACATGGTCTGGCAAAACAGAGTTTGTCACTAGTAGCCTCTGACTAAAAGGAATTCTAAAGAATGTTCTTTGTGTAGTTGGATAGTATGAGATTCAAGAAAGATGAAGAGCAAAGAAAAGCATTCATGGGATATATGGATAAAACTAAAAGTTGACTGATAAAACAATAATAATAATAATGGTTCAAGGACTTTCAAGAAACAGTATAGAGCAAAAATGCTTGAAAAAATAGTACATGATTTGGCAAGAAAGCTAAATGCAATTACAGTGTTCTAAAAGTCCTTGGTTTGGGAGAAGGGCAAACACATAGTTTAAACTCAGACTTTGATAAGTTAAGTTCGCTTGCTGAAATTTCTGGGGTAGCCAGAAAAATAACAAGTAGAGAGTATAACTTCCAAGCTCTCAGAGGTAGAGCAAAAAAATTAGAATAATTCACTTTAAATGCCTCCCAAAAGATAAGAAAGGATAAGGGAAAAGAAAAACACATAACAGAGGACAAATAGAACACATCAAGGAATGTCAGTAGTTATGTGTAAATAGAGTAAATACTTCAGTTAATAAACAAAGAGTGTCAGACAATTTTTTAAGGAAAAATTCCAACCATATACTGATTACAAGAGACTATATCTAAAATATAAGGATAGGGGCTTCCCTGGTGGTGCAGTGGTTGAGAATCCACCTGCCAGCGCAGGGGACACGGGTTTGATCCCTGGTCCGGGAAGATCCCACATGCCGTGGAGCAACTAAGCCCATGCACCACAACTACTGAGCCTGTGCTCTAGAGCCCACGAGGCACAACTACTGAGCCCGTGTGCTGCAACTACTGAAGCCTATGCGCCTAAAGCCCGTGCTCCACAACAAGAGAAGCCACCGCAGTGAGAAGCCCACGCACCGCAACGAAGAGTAGCCCCCGCTCGCTGCAACTGGAGAAAGCCTGTGAGCAGCAACAAAGACCCAACACAGCCAAAAATAAAATAAAATAAATTAAAAATAAAATAAAATATAAGGATACAAAAAGATTAAATATAAATAAACAAAAATGATGTATCATGAAAATATTAAAGAACATCACTGAGATAGAGGACCACTTCACAGTGACAGAAGTTTTTTTTTTAAAGAAATTCACGTTCTTTTATTTATTTATTTATTTATTTATGACTGTGTTGAGTCTTCGTTTCTGTGCGAGGGCTTTCTCTAGTTGCGGCAAGTGGGGACCACTCTTCATCGCGGTGCGCGGGCCTCTCACCATCGCGGCCTCTCTTGTTGCGGAGCACAGGCTCCAGACACGCAGGCTCAGTAATTGTGGCTCACGGGCCCAGTTGCTCCGCGGCATGTGGGATCTTCCCAGACCAGACCAGGGCTGGAACCTGTGTCCCCTGCATTGGCAGGCAGATTCTCAACCACTGCACCACCAGGGAAGCCCGTGACGGAAGTTTTAATCCACCAGGAAGATATAATGTTATAAAATATGTTTCCCCTATTAACACAGCCTCAAAAAATATAAAGCAAAATTTCACAGAAGTAAAAGGAAAAAAATTTTAATCCATAATCATAATGGGATACTTTAGCCTGCTTCTCTCAATAATTGAGGACTATTAGACCAAAAAAAAAAAAAAAGCAGTAATACGATAGAATATTTGAACAACCCATTTAACAAATTTGACCTAATATTCATGGATTGGAAGAGTAAATATTTTAAATATGACATTCTTCCCAAATTGATCTATAGATCCAATGCAACTGTAATTCAAATTCTAACAAGGTTGTATATTTGCGTGTGCAGGGGGAAGGAAGGTCTTGACAAGTTGATGCTAAGATTTACATGGAAATATAAAGAACCTAGAAGAGCCAAGACTTTCTTGAAGAAGAAGCCTGGGAGGGAGGGGAACACGCTCTATCAGATACTGAGATCTATTACAAAATATAGTAATTAAGACAGTGTAGTGTTGGGGCAGGATAAACAAAGAAATCCATGATACAGACTAGTTCAGAATCGGATTTATGCACACACAGACTTCTGATCTATGCCAGCAGTGGCACTGCACAGCAATGGAGAAAGGAAAATCTTTCCAATACATACGGCTGGGACAATCGGATATCCATATTTTTTAATGAAACTGGAATCATACCTCACATCATATAAAAATCAGTTCCAGTGGATTAAAGACCTAAATGTGAAATGCAAAACTACAATGATTTTTTTTAAAAATAGGAGAATAGCTTTATTACTTCAGGTTAGGGAAAGATTTACTAACCACTTTTAAAAAGCAGTATCCATAAAGTAGTTGATAAATTAAACTTAAAATTTGGGGGACTTCCCTGGTGGCGCAGTGGTTAAGACTCCACGCTCCCAATGCAGGGGGCCTGGGTTCGATCCCAGGTCAGGGAACTAGATCCCACATGCATACCGCAACTAAGAGTTCGCATGCCATCACTAAGGAGCCAGTGAGCTGCAACTAAGGAGCAGGTGAGCCACAACTAAGGAGTCCACCTGCTGCAACTAAGACCTGGTGCAACCAAATAAATAAATAAAATACTCTTAAAAATTAAAATTTGAAAGACAAGCCAAAAAGGGAGATATTTTGCAGCACATATGATATACAAAGGGCTTTTATCCTAAATGTATAAAGAACTTTTATAAGTCCACATGAAAAAAAAGTCTACCTAATAGAAAAATGAACTTAAAAAAACTTGACCACTTCTCCAAGGAGAAAATTCAAATGATCAATAAACATATGAAAAGGTTTTCAACCTCATTAGTAACCTGGGAGAGGAAAATTGAAACCACAATTAGAGATCAGTACATACCTATAATATTGGCAAAAAAAAAAAAAACTGTAAAGTCTGATACTACTGAGTTTTGGAAAGGATATAGAATAACAGTCCCTATTATTTGCCTCTAGTGGGAATGCAAATTGGTACAACATGAAAATCATTTTGGCAGTACCTTGTAAAGTGGGAGACAGGCATATCTTGGGGTTCAGCAATTCTACCTCTGGGTATAAGATCTGAGAGTAACTGGGTACCAGCATACATGCAAAAGACGGTTCAGAGTATCATTGTGTATAAGCCGAAAACTGGGAACAACCCATATATCCATTAACAATAGAATGGATAAGTAAATAATGATGAAGTCATACAATACAATCTTATACACAAATGGAAGTAATTGGACAACTACACACTGGGACGTGTATGAATCTTACAAACATAACGTTGACTAAAAGAAACAAAGTATTAAAAATTCATAATGTTCGATTCCATTTATATAAATTTCAAAATGGGAAAAATTAAATTATATTGTTTAGAGATTACAGAACACTGACTTTGGGGTAGCACAGAGGGAACTTCTAGAGTATCAGCATTGTTCTATTTCTTGACCCAGATGGTGATAACATGGTGTTCACATTATAATTACTCATTAACAAAATAGCATATTTTAGTGCTTATCTGAATGTATTTTATATTTCATAAAAGTGAAAAATGTATTATCTTTCAAAATAAATGGCAACATTTACATGAAAATTTAGATTGTTTCATTGTTTAGCCCTAGGAATTCTTGTAACCATTTTATTACAATTCAAGGTTAGGAAGAAACAGAATTAAACTGAATCTTTAGTTCATTTTAAAACATTGTTGGGGGCTTCCCTGGTGGCACACTGGTTAAGAATCCGCCTGCCAATGCAGGGGACACGGGTTCGAGCCCCGGTCCGGGAGGATCCCACATGTCGCGGAGCAACTAAGCCCATGCACCACAACTACTAAGCCTGCGCTCTAGGGTCCGCGAGCCACAACTACTGAAGCCCGCCCACCTAGAGCCCGTGCTCCACAACAAGAGAAGCCACTGCAATGAGAAGCCCACGCACCGCAACAAAGAGTAGCCCCCGCTCACCGCAACTAGAGAAAGCCCGCCCGCAGCAACGAAGACCCAATGCAGCCAAAATAAGTTAATTTTTTAAAAAAAGACATGTCTATAAAAAATAAAAAAATAAAACATTGTTGGCTACAAATTCATTCCCCTATTGAGTATTACATAGAAAGTAAAATAGTTAAGCTTAGAGGTACAACAAGGAATATCTCTTTGTATTTCTTTCTTCATCTTCCCATATTCCACTAGTGTTTTTCTCAAATGAACTTCAAGAGCAACCCTGAAAAGACACCAGTTGCTGCAGCTTATACTGAAGTGTAAAGTCAGTTTATTGAAGTATAATTTATAGTAAAACTCACCTTCTTATATGTACAGCTCCATTAATTTTGACAGTTATGTAATCACCGCTACAACCAGGACATAGAATATCTCCATTGTGCTAGGGCTGGGTTTTTTTTTTTTTAATCTTCTTTTGTTTTTATAACAATATGCATATAAAGTAAAAGTAGATAAATAAAAAATAAACCTGATTGAAAAATTGGCATAAGACCTGAATAGGCATTTTTTTAAAGAAGACATACAGATGGCCAACATCATTAATCATCAGGGAAATGCAAATTAAAACCACAATGAGATATCACCTCCCACCTGTCAGAATGGCTGTCATCAAAAAGAACACAAATAACAAATATTGACAAGGATGTGGAGAAAAGGGAACCCTTGTGCACTGTTAATGGGAATGTACATTGGTGCAGCCACTGTAGAAAACAGTATGGAGGTTCCTAAAAAACTAAAAATAGAACTACTGTGTGACCCAGCAATTCCACTCTTGGGTGTATATCTGAAAAAAATGAAAACACTAATTCGAAAAGATACATGCACCCCAATGTTCATAGAAGCATTTTTTACAATAGCCAAGATATGGAAGCAACCTAAGTGTCCATCAACAGATAGATAAAGAAGATGTGGTGTGTATATATATATATATATATATATATATATATATATATAAAAAACACACATACACACATATATATGGGAATACTACTCAGCCATAAAAAAGAATGAAATTTTGCCATTTGCAACAACATGGATGGAGGGTATTTGGCTAAGTGAAATAAGTCGGAGAAAGACAAATACTGCATTATATCACTTATATGTAGAATCTAAAAGAAAACAAACTAGTGAATATAACAAAAGGGAAAACAGACTCACAGATGTGGAGAACAAACTAGTATTTTCTAGTGGGGAGAGGGAAGTGGGGAGGGGCAAGATAGGGGTAGGGGGTTAAGAGGTACAAACTGCTATGTATAAAATAGATAAGCTACAACTATATATTGTACAGCACAGGGAATATAACCAATATTTTATAATAACTATAAATGAAGTATAACCTTTAAAAATTGTGAATCACTATGTTGTTCGCCTGAAACATATAATATTGCACATCAACTATACTTCAATTAAAAAAAATACCTACCATATGATAAGTTCTTTTTAAGTGTTTGCTGTTATGATGATGATGATTACTTAAAATATAATTCTGAGTGAAGCCTGAGCACTCTCTTCTATCTTGTTCTATTGAATAAAAATTGTTTTTAATTTTTAAATAAAGACAAAAAAAACCCAAAAAACAATCTTCAAACAGATAAGTAATGTCAGATTCCTGCCAGAAATGTTTAATCAGGTTATCTGCAGGGGTTAGGGACAATCTTTAATGATTCCTAAGGATTGTTCCCTGTTGCTGATGCAGGATCAAAAATTTAAGTTAAGAAATGGTTTGTGTGAGTGTCTAGCAAGAAAAGGATGTCTGTTGCCATCATGTAACTGTCCTTTTGTTTTCTACGGTGTATAGATCATGACAAATGAGCTCTTTGAAAAGCACTACAAACATGGGAGCAAGTTTCTGACTTCATTTCCAGACGGGACAACACAAATATTGTATCCTTTCTTTCAACAACTTATTTTCGTTAGCTTTCTTCACAAAAAGAAAGATAAAGAAAAAATAGATTGAAAAATATGAAGAAAAAAAATAGTTATTACCAAATCCTACCACCCAGAGCAAAGCTGTTAACATCTTTTTATACATCTTGCCTTACTTTTTTCCTATGAGCAATTATATAATTCTTAAAAAATTAATTCTTCAACTAGTTATTCACATTTTGTAACTTGCTCCCTTTACATAATATTACACAATAAATATTATACAATAAATCCTCATAAATGTTATGAGTATATAATATGCAATAAATATAGAGATACAACACCATCTTTATAAGCACATGGCATTCCATTATAGTGATGTACTGTAATTCCTTTCATCTATCCCCTGTTACTAATCAAAGGTGGTTTCACAATTTTTGGCTGTTTTATACAACAGCTACATGAACAGCTTTGTGCATACTTCTCTGCACACTTATCACTTACTTCCTTGAATTAAATACCTAGGGATAGAAATTCTGGGTAAGAAATTATGGGCATTTTAAAGCTTTAATAGATTTTGCCCCCCAGAAAATGTGTACCAGTTTACACATCCATGAGCAGTATGTTATTTTTTAATACAAAAATTCAATATCCATTTTATGGAACACTAAGTTATTGATCACTTGAACTTCTGCCTGATGATCAGACCATTTGCTATTTTGACACAAAGGCCATTTAATATCTCCGGGAAAGTAAAACAAAACAAAACTGTGAAATGAGAAGGACTTTTTGGCGAACTAAGGGCCTCATTTTGTAGGAGAAAGTCATTTTTACTCATAGTTGCCTAAATGTTTAGTCAAACCCCAGTAAGAAACCAGAAAAATGGCTTTCATGGCATAGGAAGTGTAATGAAGTTTTAGTTCCCTAGGCCCTTTGAGAAAGAGTATAGGTTTTTTGTTTTAATTATATCAAAAAATTTTAAATAACTTCCCCAGCTTGTATCATTAGTTATCATTTCCTGCCCTGGCTTTAATTCGTTTTCACTCCTTTGAAGGCTATGGCTGATTTTCAAAATGATTCAGAATCAATTTTGTGTTTACTTCACCTCTGGACTTCCGATCAGCTGAGATAGGACTGAATATTAACAGTTAGTGAATTATCCTCAGTATATTTTTTACTTTTTGATGCTAAGTGGAATTATTTTAATTTCATTTTCAAAATGTTCACTGCTAGTGTATAGAACTACAACTTATTTTTATATATTGATCTTTTAGCCTACAACCCTACTGAACTCTTTTGTTAGCTCTAACATTATTTTGTGGATTCCTTAGGATTTTCTATATACAAGAGCATGTTATCTGCAAATAGAGATAGTTTTACTTCTTCCATTTCCAATCTGAATGTCTTCATTTCTTTTTCTTTCACAAAATTTTCCTGACTGAAACCTCCAGCGTGAGGTTGAACAGCAGTGGAAATAGTGGACATTTTTGTTTAGTTCCTGATCTTAGGGGGAAAACACCTAGTCTTTCATCATTAAGTATGATGTTAGCTCTGGGGTTTTGTTAGACATTCTTTATCAGGTTGAGGAGGCTCCCTTCTATTCCTAGTTCATTGAGTCATTGATTATGAAAAGGTATTGGATTTTGTCAGATGCTTTTTCTGCATCTATTGAGATGATCATCTGTTTTTTGCTCTTTATTCTATCAATATAGTATGTTTCATTAATTTATTTTTAGGTGGTAAACCAACCTTGCATTCCTGGGATAAACTCCACTTTGTCGTGGTACATAATCCTTTTTATATGTTGCTAGATTCCATTTGCTGGCATTTTTGTTGAGGATTTTTGTGTCTCATAAATATGTTTTGATCCACATAAAAAGCATGAAATTATTTTGTAATAACCCTCCCATTTTCAGAATGCTTTCTGGTTTCAAAGGGCTCTCTTATAAATTGAATTTATTCCCAGTATAGTTAAAGACCATTAGAATAACTCAAATGACCTTATCTGATCTCAGCTACCCATCTGGAAACCTAGCCATCATCCGAGTGCCCAATAAGATAAATGGCTTCACTTGCATAGTCCAAGAAGACGTGCCCACTAACCCTGCAATCCTGGCAGTGCTAGATTCTTCGGGTAGAAGTTCCTGCTATCATCCCAATGGAAATGTCTGGTAGGCGTCTAGGTTCCTCCTGCTGTGATTTTGTTTCTCGGGTTTTGTGAAATTTTATTTTTCCTTGCATTTTTTCAACTTTATTGAGATATACTTGACATATACTGTGTAAGTTAAAAGTGTACAGCGTGTCGATTTGATACACTTATATGGTGCAAAATGATTACCTCTATAGCATTAGCTAACACCGGCAACATGTCACATAATCACCATTTCTTTTTTGTGTTGAGAACATTTAAAATATACTCTCTTAGCAACTTTCAAGTTTATAATACAGTGTTAACTATAATCGCTATGCTATACATTAGCTCCCCAGATCTTATTCATCTTATAACTAGAAGGACAAAAATAGCTTTAAGAAGATTTATTTACATTAGTGGTCTTTAGATAGTAATGTTCAACTCAGATAAATTTTTGATTTATGTCACTCCATATGCTGCTTAGTGGAAAAATCCCAGGCAACTATGTAAAACAAAGCTCATCATATTTTTTTCTATAAACAGAAATTTTAATATTAGAAAAAAATCTCTAAATAAATTATATGGCCATCCTAGGGATCTGAGATATGAACCCCTCAGGCAGTCTCTCTACAGGCTATGCCCTGATAATGTTATCCTGGCTTCATCTATGGAAATAATTCACAATGGACAGCTGCCATACTGTGTTGTTACTGTTTGAGATATACCCCTAACAAGTAGGCTTCCCATAGCCACAACCAACAACAATAATATACAAACAAAATCTCTAGAGAAATGAAGGTCCTAATGCCTTCGATCTACTAACTTATACACTCTGTGACTTCATATTATTTCACTTAGTCTGAGAAAGTGAAATTTGGGTTCTAACTTCAAATACAATTTAATCTTTTGAAGCTTTTCAGAAAGAGATATTCTCTCCCTTTAACTTATTTACAGGTATAACAATCTTTTCTTGAGACACTCTGCCAATAATTGACAAAAGTTTGAACACTCTGCCAGTACTTGAGAAAGTTAGGACACAGGGAGATATTTGTACTTTTAGTTCAAAGCAGTAGTCAATCCATTACCTCCAAGTCTACTGGAGACTTTCTGCTTATCCTTCAGGGTTCAGTAGCAGCTCTGCATCACATCTGGTGGGGCACTATATCAATTGTCACCAGATATTCACTGGCTTCTAGGACTTCTCCCTTTACCAGCAAAGACCTCCCAGCCACCGACTGAACTCCTGGGCCCTCTGACATGACTCCTTGACACTCTCATAGCCCCTCTCGCTGCTTCTTGTGTAGCAAGCCCACCTCCCCTGCAGGACTGAAGTCCGTTGAAGGCACACCCCGCATCTTTGCCACTACATAACATGTATCTGTACACGGCATAGACTCAAAGAAAGTTTATTAAATAAACAATTTATCTAGATAATTTTAGCCAAGTGTTATTTTCACCCACGTACCAAGATAAAACTAAATCTCCCTCTTCCCAGACACAAAGATAATCACCTCAATTTCTCAGTTGTACTTTTGTTATCAGATTACTGCCACTCATCAAAGCTGGGAAAATACGATGTGAGTTATCTTACTCTAGGGAGCCCTCATGGCCAATTCATCTGGTTTAAAAAAAAAATCATTTATTATCAAATTAAGCCAGCTAAGTACCCAGAACTCTACCTATCCTCTCTCCCTGAGAAAGAGATGGTGACCCCAGATGGAAGAAAGTGAGAGGGTATGCAAAGGAGCTCATGGAGTAGGATGGCAGTCACTAGTGCCACTAGATCTCAGATTGTGCAGGGCTACATCTGTAGGTAATGTGGTAAAATGTGGCATTAACACCTCTAAGAGATTGGGGAGGCCCTACTGGCCTCAGTTCCCCCTTCTGCTCCATTACCAAACTCTTCTAAACCACAGTGATCTCAGAGATGATCCCTGAGCCTCTCCTGCGCACACCGGCCCTGATGAGAGGCCTCCTAGAAGGAATCCTGGCCCCCAGTTGCTGGGTACTGTTAGAAAACAGGTCTCTGTACTGAGGCCAATTTGGCCTTTCCCAGAACTTACACTCACTGATCTTCATTCTGACACAGGGAAAATCTAAGTACTAGTCTTCTCCCCTCTTCCAGGTAG
The DNA here is from genome assembly GCF_028023285.1 of Balaenoptera ricei. Taxonomy (NCBI): domain Eukaryota; kingdom Metazoa; phylum Chordata; class Mammalia; order Artiodactyla; family Balaenopteridae; genus Balaenoptera; species Balaenoptera ricei. The sequence continues at coordinate 7,607,713 of NC_082642.1, forward strand.
AGCCTGCTCTCCTGTATTTCTTTTTATCCAAACTAAACCTTCTGTGCTCCCTCTTCATCCTCCCCAGCACATCATTTTCCAGATCCCTTTACCATCCTGGTTCCAGCCATTGGACCCATTTTGGTTTGTTTATTACTACGTCTTAAACCATACCCAATACTTCAAATTAGTATAGAATTCGGTCACAGTATTATTGCTCCTAAGACTACCTGAGGTTTTCCACTATTCATATGCTATTGGCTAGTATAAACTGCTACTCCCTTTGGTTAGCAAGTGACCGGGCTAATTCAAGGTTGAATTATAATGTTACTGTTTATGATTTTTAATTTCCTTTCTGCCCAGGGTATACATCAATATCTTGGGCGGTCAATATTCAGATCAAGCTGGCAACAGAGTAAGGGCTTGGAATTGGTCAAGTTCCGTCACTTCCTCACCCTTTGTTTCATTTAAACCTGTCTTTCTGGCTTTGAACCATTATGTTGGAATCCGCATCTTAGAACAAGACAAGATTTCAATCACTTTTCTAGCAATGGGCCAACAGGCAAGAATCAGTGTCGGAACCAAAGTGAAGGTAGGTACATTTTTATAAACAGTTGAAAGCATTTAGAATAATAAGAGTAAAACAATGTTTGTTAGTGTTATTATTGATAGATTATACTTGTGTGTAATCCACTGTGCACTACTGTGAATTTTGGAGTTCAATGAAAAAACATATAGTGAAAGTTTCATATGGAATTGAGGCAACCTTATTGTTTTTTCTTCCTCAGAAATTCCCTTTAGTTCAGACTTGATTCCAAATAACATTTACTGAATGTTTACTCTCTGACTGAGGTAGTGCAGCTTTGGGGGTTTGGTTTTGGGATTTTGTATTGGGTTCGGTTTTCTCTGTGCTCTAGCAGAAAGCCCCTGGCTGAGTCAGGAGACCTGGGTTCTGACCATGTTCAAGACCCAGCACAAGTCCCATCTCCTTGGAAACACTTCCCAGAGCTCCTAGCCCTTTGTCCAATCAGGGTCGAAAATGTCCTTCTCTGGGTTGTCCATGTACGCACCTCTGTCCCTGCACTTGCTGAACCATGTGCCTTACTTGCCTTCATGGCTGTCTTTCCTACTGGATGGTGAGCGCCTGCAGGACAGAATCTGTCTTACTGATTCCTTTATCCTGCCCGGGGCATGGCCCAGAGTACACGCTCAGTGACCAGCAATGCTGCACAACAGTTAAGAACACAGACTTCGGGTTACAGAGACGTAGTTTCAAACCTCAGCTCTGCCACTTAGCTAAGTGGCTGAACTTGAACTTCAGTTCCCTCCTCTACAAAATGGGGATAATGATTCCTCTCTTACAGATTGCTGTGAAGATTCAATGCGAATGCAAAGTACTTAGCATGGTGCTTGGAACTAAGTACTTAGCAAATGATAGCTCAATAGAGATGTAGAGTTTGTCAGTTATACCTCAGTAAAGCTGAAATATATATAGGCATGTAGAGAAAGATATAAATAGAGATCTATGTCACATATAGAGCATATATAGTATGTGACTTTGAATAAGTCCCCTAAACTGAGGACCTTGTTTCATCAATTATTCAAGGAAGAGATTGTTCCAAACTTCAAAGATGTCTTCAGCTTCTAAAAAGTTTATACGTTTAAGTAAGTGGAAATATGACTTCAGGATTCCACACAGGCAGGGATATTTCATAAACACCAAACAAAAAGGAGACTTCAGATTCAGCCAACATAGAGCAAGGGTCTACAATGTGCTAAGCACTATTTGAGCTACTTCCAGTCAATCTAGCTACTGCAGTCAGCTGTCAGGCTCCAAACAAGCTTCCTCCTTGGTTAGAAATTTACAATATAGCCTTTTTTTGGTTCATTACATTCATGGTAAATGCATTTTTACCAAAAATGTCAAAAATGCTTTCTCTCTTTCTCCTCACCTCCCTCCTTCGAAATGAATTCTAATCAGAAAAAAGAGTTGGTGCAAAAGAAAGAATTTGATGTTAAAAATGATTGCTTTCTCATCATCTTCATGATCACCCTTTCATTTTTTTAAAATTCCAAAAGTGATATGTGAATATTCTCATATTTGAAGATTCAAATAATATAGAAATATAGAGAGTAAAAAAATGAGATACCCCCCTTCATCCTTTCTTCCATTCTAGTTCTCTTCCCAAAGGTAATCACCACTGAAAATCTGGTGTGTACTTCTCTTTTCTATGTACTTATAAATTATTCACATACATCTTTTTTAAATAAAAATTGGATCAGACTACACTGATTGTATTATTAGGCTTGTTCTATTTGTTTTTGTTTTCCATTTAACATGTGTTAAAGATCCTTTCATGTCTACATATCCAAGCATATTTGTCTATTCTGTTGCTACGTAATATTTCATATGTACTATAGTTAATTTATGTTGAATCTAATGCCTTCTCAGTGGCATTGGGCACAATTGCTCACTTCCTCCTCCTAGAAGAATTTCCTCCCTTGCTTCCAGGACCTACTCTCCCTTGATTTTACTTCTACCTCAAGGGCTATTCTTTCTCATTTTTCTTTGCCTAGTTTCTTCACCCCCGCCTTTTTCAAAATATTGAGGGGCTCCAGGGCTTGTCGTTGGGCTCATCTTTTCTCTAGCTATACTCACTCTCTAGGTGATTTCATTAGTTTTCTGACTTGAAATACCATCTGCTTGCTGATAACCCCTCCATTTATCTCCAGGTGGATCTCCCAGGAACTCTAAACTTGCAGATCTGATTCCAGCCCTCCATCTCCATCTGGTGTCTAAAGGGCATTAGAAACTTCACAGAGCAAAATGACATTTGAAAGCGTGCTCTACCTTGGGTCTTCTCCATCTTAGGAAATGGCAACTGCTTTCTTTCAGTTGCTCAGTCCCAAAACTTCGGGGTTGCTACCCTCCTCTCTGTTTCACAACCCCACGTCTTTCATCTGCAAGTCCTATAAACTCTACCGCCAAAATATCTCCAGACTCTAACACTCCTGTCATCCTTCAATACTACCACCCTTATCTGCCTCATGTACCTAATCCATCTCTTGTTTAAATTATTGTAGTAGCCTCCTCTTAAGTCTCCCTGCTTCCGGTCTTCCCAAAGTCAATTCTGCCACGATAGTGAGGGTGATATTTTGAAAACAAAAGTCTGGTCAAAACTAGGGACTTCTAACCTTACTCAGAGTAAAAGCCAAGATCCTATAAAATAACTGCAATACTGTATGTGATCTGGACTTCCTTCTATTAACATTCCCTCTGTAGTCCTCTTTTCCTATCCACTCTGTTTCAGCCACTCTGGGCTTTTTGCTGTTGCTAGACAATACCAGGCATGTCGCTGCCACAGGGCTTTTGCACTGCTATTCACTCAACTTAAAATATTCCTCCCCCATTTAGCACATAGCTGCTGCACTTCCCTCAGGTTTCTGCTCACAGAGTCCTTTCCTAACTACCCCGTGTAAACTCGCACCACCCCCACCCGTACCGTGGCACTCTGAGTGCCCCTTTGGCCATATATATATGCCACAGGTTCTAATATGTAGTGCTCCCATTTTCTATCACCTCTAAAGGGTTTATGATTTGTATTCTGATTTCTTCAACTCAGTAGTTATTGAATTTTCAAATAGATTTCTTAAATTTGCTATCCTTTTCTTGTTAATTTCTAAATGGTCAAGGAATATCGCTTGCATTTTTTTCCCTGCTGTTAAAACGTACTGATATTTTCTTGGTGGTTGATGACATAATTTATGACTGTTCCATGTATATTTGACCCCCCCCCCAAAAGGTTTACTGTTTATTAGCACAAAACTGTATATGTCTAAATGTTCTATTTACACTTCTCTCTATATCCTTTTCTTTTTGTATGGTTGATTTATTTCTGAGAGATGTATGAAAGTCTCCCAATATCACTGAATTAGTACATTTTTCCTACAATTTCTATCAGGTTTTGCTTTATCTGTCTTGAAGCTCTATTGTTAGGAAATTAAAGGTGTCGACTGTCTTCATAGTGAGTTATACTTTTCACCCCTGGGCCACCTCACTTATTTGCCCTTCAGCTGTGCCCATTACATGACTCAGCATATCACTGAGGGTTTTTGTTTCTATTTTGACAAAAAATTTTAATGTCATCAATATGTATTATTCCCAGTTTCCCTCTTAATGGTCTTTGCCTTAAATGCTACTTCATATGATGTTAAATTGCTACACCTGCTTTCTTTTAGTTTGCATTGGCTTCATACATTTTTTTTTTTTCATCCTTTGATTTGCAACCTTTTTATGTAGTTTTGAGTTAGATGTGTCCCTGCAAACACATCTAACTTTTGTTGCTTTCCTCAACCTAACAGACTTGATCTTTTAATAAGTTATATTTTAATGGTTATTCTAAAATTAACGTATCTTTTTTTCTATATGCGTAGAACTAAGTTCCAAGTTCTCTAGTTATTTTCCTTAACAATAATTCTCCAAGATCCCTCAGAAAATATTAACTATATACATACATACATACATACATATATATATATATATTCTAAGGTCTGTTTCCCTTAATATTAGCATCTCTGATAGGTAAATCTGGTGCCTCTCATTGAGAATCCCTGTTTTCCTGCATGTTCTCCTTACCGAAGTGTCCTTCTGCTAACCGTAGAGGAGAGTGGCACGTGCTGCTGAGGGGTGGAAGGCGAGCTCCAGCGCCAGGCTTCCAGCCTCAGCCTGTGGGCACCGCTGCTCAACACAAAGGGGAGGCCAGGGGACCATGGCAATATTTACCTCAAGGCCTCTCCTCCTCCCATTGCTGTTGACTTTGAGCTCAGAATGTGTGTTTGGGATTAGTGGTTCCATCTGGTCATTTATCTCTCTACGGATGTGGTCCCAGCTGCTTCTTGATTTTCAGGAATTCCTTAAGATTATTCCTGCTGATAAAAAAATCTTTCCTATTTCCTACTGATTTACTCTCTGAAAATGTTTTCTGCCATTTTATGGGATTTGGGATCGAAGGTAAACTAAAAATGGAGATCCATCCTCATTACTCAGCCATCTCATCCTCCTTCCCCCCTCCCTCCCTCCTTCCTCCCTTCCAACGCGGGGAGGGATGAAAATGCAGGAACATGCTGCGAGTTCTCACGTCTCTGGCAGGTTAGAGGTCACTCAGCTTTGCAGGAGGTAGTAGGTGGGCTTGCATTTCGCCCCGCCCCGCCCCGCCCCACCCCGCCGAGGCTACGCAGCCCTCGTGGGCTGCCTCAGAAGCCGCAGCTTGGAAACACCTCGGGCAAGGCTTCCCCAACAGACCCTTGACCTTCCCGCAGCTGCGAGGAGACAGCATCAGCCTGAATCACTCAAGGCCGTAAGGAAGTCGGGAGCGTGGAGGGCAAGGAGAGTCGTGGGGAGGTTCGTGTGGAAGGGCCTCCTGGAGGTTGGGGCGCACTTTAGGAGAAGGAAAGGAGCCTTAGTCATCCCGGCTCCTTCTGGAAAGCCCAGCTCAGGGCCTTCCCAGCCTCTAGGCCCGCACCCACCATGCTCTCCGCACTGGGCGTGTCCCAGGGACCGGGTGCCTGCAGCTTCTCTGTGCTTCCCCCAGCAGATGCTGGTAAATGACTTGAATACACTGTTAAGCATTTGAAAGAAAGTATCCGATTTCTGTGTGGTCTGGCCTGCTCTAGTCTCTCAAATCTCCAGAGCATCTCAACTCATTCCTGTTCGGATTAGAATTAACACCACTGCCCCTATTTATAGATAATTAGACTCAAGAGGGAATCCAGCCCCAAATTAGTGTCGCCTCTCGCCTCCTCCCACCTCCTGCTTCTGCAGTCACCATTTCCACCCTGGACCCTGAGCTTCCCTTCTCTCTTTCCTGAAAAGCTACCAAGCCCTGAAGAGATTCCAGCACTCCGATACCTGAACGGGGATGACCTTCTTCTGCTGGCCAATTTAATAAAGATCCGACGCCTGTTTCATAAACTGGAAGGATGTGTGAATTTCCCCTCCAGCCAGGTTTGGGAAAAATTAAAGCAACCTTCCTACCTTTCTTCACTTTCTCTAAAACTAATTGCCCTTTGTCACAATTCTGGTATGAAGCAAGATACAATAACAACAATAGCAGCTTTGATAAATGAAAACATTTAACAAACAGTGATGGTGCTTTCCTTTGTTTTCTTGAGTTTTTCCGGGAGGGGGTGTGGGAGATTTCAAGAAAAGTGTATAAAATGACTAGGAAATACCAAGAAATGTGCTTTATTACAAATTTAGAGCACATCCAGAGTCATCACTGGTTTGCATTCTTGGTGGGAAAACTAAACAACTCACTCTGCGGACAGCAGAGAATAAGCAAGTCAGCCAAAGGGCCCCTATCAGCCGAAGTTCCATCAGGAAAACCGAAAGCAGGGAGGGAGCAGGTGCTTCCACAACCTTCCCCTTCCGAAAGGCTGGGAAAGTGAAGGTCACGGAACTGCCCTGAGGTCTTTGGCGAAATGAGGGAATCTCAGGAAGCCAAGAAGCCAACGGCACCAAGGAAGAGAGTGGCAGGAGCTCCTCGGAAGAGCTGCAGCCTCACATCCCAGCCAGCGCAGGAAAAACAAACAGCTGCCACCCCCCGAATGTCCACCGTCCTGCCAGAGGTGAAGGGTGGCTGCTGCTCCTCTCCCGCCTCCCACACCTCAGGCAGCTGCCTCCCCCTGGGGAAACGTAATGGTTCCCGCTGGCCAAGGGTTATGGAACAATAGGTATCTCCCAGTCCGAGGGGAGGGAGGAGGGAAGCTGCTGCATCTGCAATGACGGCCCAGCGCAGCATCCTCTGCTCAGCGATAAAGATGCTTTAGAGCAGAGAGCAGAGTTGAGAGTCGGATGTGGAGAACTCTAAAGGCTGGACCGCCCAACCCTGCCCTCTCCTGAACTTCTCTGACTTCTCAGTTCCCTGTTCTTTGGGAGAGGGAGGAATGTAGTTGGAGGGGCCATTCCTTACAGTGAATAACAAATTTGGTGCTAACGTGCAGCAAGAGAGATTAAGCCTATCCACCGGTGATTGATCAGTTAGCGTGAGGTACTACATCATATTGTTCTCCTACTAAGAGCCCGCGGAGGAAGCATGGGGAGGAGGAGGAAGGGACAGGAAGAGTGGAAGGATGCTGTGTCCCAGGGGGGGGCTGAGTGCTGGGCAGCAGGAAGTAGCTGAGCTACTGGGAGACTAGGGGCTGGTCTTGGTATTAATCCATTCACCACCTTTTTGTTTAAAGCTGCCTTTAACAAATTTACGGTTACCAAAGGGAGAAGCGGGTGGGGGAGGGATGAATTAGGAGTTTGGGATTAGCATGTACAAACTACTATGTACAAAATAGATAAAACAACAAGGCCCCACTGTATAGCACAGGGAACTATATTCAATATCCTGTAATAAACCATAATGGAAAAGAATATGAAAAAGAAAATATATATGTATAACCGAATCACTTTGCTATACACCAGAAACTAACACAACATTGTGAATCAACTATACTTCAATTTAAAAAAAAAATTTTTTTAAAGCTGCCTTTAGGGGACTTGCCTGGTGGCGCAGTGGTTAAGAATCTGCCTTCCGATGCAGGGGACACGGGTTCGATCCCTGGCCAGGAACTAGATTCCACATGCATGCCACAACTAATAGTTCTCATGCCACAACTAAGGGGCCCACAGGCCGCAACTAAGAAGCACATGTGCCGCAACTAAAGGAGCCAGACAGCCACAACTAAGGAGCCCGCCTGCTGCAACTAAGACCAGGCGCAACCAAAATTTAAAATTAAAATAGAAAAAAAAAATTTTTTTTTAAGCTGCCTTTGGGCTTCCCTGGTGGTGCAGTGGTTGGGAGTCCGCCTGCCAATGCAGGGGACACGGGTTGGAGCCCTGGTCTGGGAAGATCCCACATGCCGCGGAGCAACTAAGCCTGTGAGCCACAACTACTGAGCCCGCATGCCACAACTGTTGAAGCCTGTGCACCTGGAGCCCGTGCTCCGCAACAGGAGAGTCCACTGCAATGAGAGGCCCGTGCACCACGGCGAAGAGTGGCGCCCACTCGCCGCAACTAGAGAAAGCTCGCGCGCTACAGTGAAGACCCAGTGCAGCCAAAAATAAATAAATAAAATAAATAAATTTTTACAAAAATGCTTTAATTATCTTACTTTTTAGGAACTGTGTCAACACTGAGAATTCAATTTTCTTATTTTTTCATTTCCACTCTTGCTAATCTCCACTGCTTTCTGAAAAAGAGGTTCCGAGGCTTACGTCTTGATCAATGTTAAATGTCTCTTTCTCTTTTTTTATTTTTGCCTTTTGCCTCTTCCTTTTCACTGATAAGTGAAATTTTATTTTCTATAAAGTGAGACAGAAATATTGAGCTAATATGTTTCAATATAGCTCTGAAAAATAGCATATAACAGTATAACATGTAACAATCACAACAAAGCCTTAACTGGATCTGTTTTTGTACATCATTAAAAACTATTTTTGGGTGTGCTGAGCCCTAGTGGATACTGAATAAGGCCTTGATTAACTGGAGATTGGCAGGATAATGAGACATCTTTCAACAATGTTGCTTCATGTTTAATAATAAAATGTTATTTTAAATTATTTAAAATGATAATTTATGTGTAATAAAGGAATTTATGCTGCTTCTTTAAAATGTATTAAAAATGAAAATGTTTGTATCTACTTCTAGCTATCTTTTAGGGTCATATTTCAAGGCAACTGTATTTATTGAAGGGATTGAGTTGTTAAAAATAATAATGATAAATTTTGAGTATCTATGTATACCAAAAGTGCATTGGGATATGCCACAGATTTTATTTATCATTTTTCCACTTCTCTGTTTCAGGTAATCTTGGTTTTGAATAATCTATTCTGTTAATTCATGGGGTGTTTTTTTTTTTCTCATTTTCACAATAAAAACCTCTTCAAAAAAATTAATCTCTTCTAGGAAACCTTAAACAAAACAAAAAGACAACCTACTGACTGGGAGAAAATATTTGCAAATGATGTGTCTAACAAGTGCTTAATTTCCAAAATATACAAACAGCTCATGCAGTTCAATATCAAAAAAACAAATAACCCAATCAAAAAATGGGCAGAAGACCTAAAGAGACATTTCTCCAAAGAAGATATACAGACGGCCAACAGACATATGAGAAGATTCTCAACATCACTAATTATTAGAGAAATGCAAATCAAAACTACAATGAGGTATCACCTCACACGGGTCACAAATAATAAGTCCACAAATAATAAATGCTGCTGAAGAGGGTGTGGAGGAAAGGGAACACTCCTACACTGTTGATGGGAATGTAAATTGGTGCAGCCACTGTGGAGAATAGTATGGAGGTTCTTTAAAAAACTAAAAATAGAGTTACCATATGATCCAGCAATCCCACTCCTGGGCATATACCTGCAAAAGACGAAAACTCTAATTTGAAAAGATACATGCACCTCGTGTTCACAGCAGCACTATTTGCAACAGCCAAGACATGGAAGCAACCTAAATGTCCATCAACAGGTGAATGGATAAAGAGGATGTGGTACATATATACAATAGAATATTACTCATCCATAAAAAAGAATGAAATAATGCCATTTGCAGCAACGTGTATGGACCTAGATATTATATTAAGTGAAGTCAGACAGAGAAAGACAAATATCACATGGTATCACTTATATGTGGAATCTAAAAAATAGTACAAATGAACTTATTTACAAATGGTATCACTTGTATGGTGATCATATGGTATCACTTATACGTGGAATCTAAAAAATAGTACAAATGAACTTATTTACAGAACAGAAACAAACTCACAGACATAGAAAATAAACTTATGATTACCAAAGGGAAAGGGGATGGAGCGATTAACAGATACACACTACCATATATAAAATAAACAACAAGGATTTACTGTATAGCACAAGGAACTATATTCAATACCTTATAATAACCTATAATGGAAAAGAATTTTAAAAAATATATACACTTAAATATATAGATATGTATAACCGAATCACCTTGTACCTGAAACTTAAACACAATATTGTAAATCAACTATACTTCAAAAGAAAAATTAAACTCTTCTAGCCATACACCTGAAAACTAACACAATATTGTAAATCAACTATATTTCAATAAAAGAAAAAAAATTAAACTCTTCTAGCCATAAAGTTGTCATATAGTAATATTGCATAAATTGAGGGAGAAGAAAACACTCTAAATGTGTAAGTTTTTCCAGATGTAAATTTCAAAGAAATTATTGATATACTTAAAGTAGGACTACAAATCCTTGTCTCCATTTATTCCTGATCTCAGGATTATCACTTTTAGTTTTCTTTTGTTGATGCATATTTTACATTCTATGTGTACCATTTTGAACAGATAAAATGATCATCTTTGAGAAGATACATATATGCACTTCAATGTAACTGATGAGTAAAGAAATGAAAACTTTCTGCTTCAGGTAAAGGTGGCAGCAAAGCGTGTCAGCAAAGCCTTGGGGAACTGAGATGTAAGAGCACATCCAGCGTATGGGCCTCCGTGCAGTTCTAATAGTGTGTGAGCACTATACACCAAAGTGTGTTTCATTGGTAGCTTTTCCTGCTAATAAAAGTCACACCAGGGAATTCCCTGGCGGTCCAGTGGTTGCAACTCCGCGCTTTCACTGCCAAGAGGTCCGATAATAAATAAAATTAATTTAAAAAAATAGATTATAGTTCGGTCACATAATTAGACTAAAAATTAACAGGAACTGGAGGCTGATATCAGAGTGAATGATTTAATTATTGCTATGACAAGCTATATTGATAAGTACTGACAACAGCAAAAGTAACTTTGTACTATACAGACATATTTGTCTCTCTTTCACAGAGAATGGAAAGTGCAGTGCACATACAAAACACATCCACATAATTTCCATAAGCACACTTTTTTTTGCAGTGTTTATTAGTTATCAGTCCTAATACAGATGAAGTTGTGAAGTATGAATCAACTTCTGCTTCATTAAACTACGAAGACAAGGTTTAAAATAAATTACCTTCTAGTGAATGGTCCTTGGCCCTCCAGAAGGAAACGAAGCAATCCATCTAGAGCAGTGATCTTCACTTTTCCATTCTCAAGCCCTTAAAAAAATTTTTTTAATGCATGTTCTCCCTTGTACATTTTTCAGCTGACATCTATGATTCATCACAAGTTTAAGCAGTTGCAAAGAATCTAATTTCCAATGTATTATAAATCTTGACATTTTGAAATAAAACATTACTTTCTGAAATGAATCCAATGGAATCTAAATACCATAGCAATATGATACCCGTCATTATCCACTAAAAATATATGAATTTATTTTATTTTATTTATTTATTTTTGGCTGCATTGGGTCTTTGTTGCTGCGCGCAGGCTTTCTCTAGTTGCGGCAAGCGGAGGCTACTCTTCGTTGCGGTGCGTGGGCTTCTCATTGTGGTGGCCTCTGTTGTTGCAGAGCACAGGCTCTAGGTGCACGGGTTTCAGCAGTTGTGGGTCGCGGGTTCTAGAGCACAGGCTCAGTAGTTGTGGCGCTTGGGCTTAGTTGCTCCGCAGTATGTGGAATCTTCCTGGACCAGGGCTCGAACCCATGTCCCCTGCATTGGCAGGCAGATTCTTAACCACTGCACCACCAGAAGTCCCTGAACTAACTCTTCTTAACATCATTCTTTTTTTTTTTTCTTTTTGAACTTACACTTTCACCCTACTTCCTTCAAAGAAGTTTATTGGACTGTGATATATTTTTATGCCTGAAGACATACTACTGATCATCTGCTCATACTTCTTGACTACAAAAGTATATATTTATTTTAAAAAATTTTAAACTTCACTTCCTATGATCTTAAGGCTGTAAGTGTTCAAAAAAATTATTTTGATTGAGTTAACATTACAATTATTAGTAGCACATAATTGATCAAAACAACATGACAAATTTTAATAAATTGAAAGTAAAATGTTAGTGGAAATTTATGACTCACTCTTTTAAAATTTGATTTAAAGCAAAGAATTTCAAACCCCTTTACAGTGATCTTCAAACTGGCGGCTGTCAATTAATACACAGGCCCCAACCACTAGGACCTAAGGTGACAGAAAATTCTTCCTCCCAACAGTGTTTGTGCGTGTATGTGTAACAGTATCTGTTTCATGACCAAGAACCATCTCCATTTTGCACCTCATATGGTGGGGAAACTGGACAAAGTATATTTGGGGTGTCAATTCTACCCTGGATATTCAGCTAAAGCTGATCCCCTGGAGAATCCTTCACCCCTGGGTGTCCTCATAACCCCAGTTTAAAGATCACTATTCTTGTCACTTCAGTATATATTTAAAAATTTTTACGTAAGTGAAAAAACCACAACATACATATATATATATACACATATAAAATATACATATATATTTTATATTTATATGTACACATAAAATATACACATATATTTTATATTTATATATACACATACATATATTTTATATTTATATACACACACACACACACACACACACACACCCCTCAGATGGCTAGTTCCACCATCTGATTCTAAATTTAAGTTGGTCTAGGATGGAGATGGGCTTCAGTAGTTTTTTAAAGCTCCCCAGCTGATTCTAAAGTGCAGCTGAGGTTGATAATGACTGGATTAGGGCTAAAAGAAGAGAGAAAAAAAAATTCCCGAAAGCATCATAATCAGCACAGACTCCTGCCTACACTCAGCAGGGCCTGCTTTTTTTTGTTGTCTTTTCCTTTTGTACTGGAAGGAAAAACCATCACCTCCACCATGGAAGAACTCTGGGAATTTGGGGACAGGGAAGGGGTTCTTCCCTGTAAAGCATACTGTCTCATGCAGAGATCAAACTGACAGTATTTAGACTCAAAGGAGACATGTTTTTTTTTTTAAAACCAAATTTTTACAAGAAATTCAATGCATCCGTTTTAAGTGTAGTGTCCTTATCTTCTGTATTGGAGGGCTTCCTCTTCCTCTATAAGCAATGTATCTTGTTTTCCTCCTGCTGCTTTATAAGGTTTTTCTCTTTATTATTGGTTTTCAGCAGATAGAAAAACAACAGAAAAAAAATCAATAAACCAGAAGTTGTTTCCTTGAAAATATCAACAAAATTGACAAGCCTTTAGTTAGACTGGCCAAGGAAAAAAAGAGAAAAGACTCAAATTACCTAAAACAGGAACAAAAGAGGAGACACAAAACTTACAGATATGAAAAGGATTATAAGGGAATACTATGGACTATGCTAACAAAATAGATAACTTAAATGAAATGCACAAATTCCCAGGAATACACAAAATACTGAAACTGATATAAGAAGAAGTGGAAAATATGACTTGGCCTATAAGAGATCAAATTAGTAATTTTTAAATTTCCACAAAGAAAAGCCAAGGCCCAGATGGCTTCACTACTGAATTTTACCAAACATCCAGAAAAGAACTGATAGAAATTCTTCACAAATTGTTCTGAAAAACAGGAGTGGACACTTCCCAACACATTCTATGAGGCCAGTATTACCCTGATACCAAATCAAAGATAGCACAAGAAAAGAAACTAAAGATCTATATTGCTTATGAATATTGATGCAAAAATTCTCAATATAATACTAGTAAACCAAATCTAGTAACATATAAAAAAGATTATACACCACACCATGGCCAAATGAAATTTATCCCAGGAATATGAGGTTGGTTTAACATCTGGAAATCAATTAATATAATAGACAATAGTGTAGAATAAAGGGGGAGGGAGAGACATGATGGTTTAAATAAATGCAGAAGAAGCAGGGAACTTCCTCACCCTGATAAAGGACATCTATGAAAACTTCACAGCTTTAAGTAACATCATACTTAATGGTGAAAGACTGGATGCTTTCCACCAAAATCAAGAACATGCAAGGATGTCTGCTCTGGCCACTCCTGCTTAGCACTGTACGAGAGGTTCTCATCAGGACAAGAGAAAGAAATAAAAGGCATCCAGATCTGAAAGAAAAGAAGTAAAACCATCTCTATTTGCAGATGGAATGATCTTACACGTAGAAAACCCTAAGCAATCGACACACACACGCAAATACTAGAACCAATAAACGAGTTCAGCAAAGTTACAGAATACAGGATTAATGTACAAAAATAAATTGTATTTCTACACACTAGCAATGAACATCCTAAGAATGAAATTAAACAAACAATTCCATTTATGATACCATCAATAAAATATCTGGGTACAATTTTAACAAAAGAATTCAAGACGTGTACACTGAAAACTACAAAAACATTGTTGAAAAAAATTAAAGACCTAAATAAATGGAATGACACCCATGTTCTCAGAAGACTTGATATTGTTGAGATGACAATACTCTTCAAACTGATTTAACATAATCTACAGATTAACATAATCTCTATCAAAATCCCAGCTAGTTTTTTTGCAGAAACTGACAAGTTGATCCTAAAGCTCATATGGAAATGCAAGGGACCCAGAATAGCCCAGACGATCTTGAAAAGGAAGAACAAAGTTGGAAGACTCATCAAACCCTATTTCAAAACATACTATAAAGCTACAGTAATCAAGATAGTGTCCTAATGGTATAAGGCTAGACAATGGAATAGAATTGAGAATGGTCAATGGTTTTTGACAAGGTGACAACACAATTCAGTGAGGAAACAAGTCTTTTCGACAAATGTAGTCCATATGCAAAAAATGAACTTGGAACCCTCCTTAAACCATATACAAAAATTAATGCAAAATGGATCAAAGACCCAACTGTAAGAACTAAAACTATAAAACTCTTACAAAAAAAAATAGGCAAAAATCTTGATGACCTTGAATTAGGCAATGGTTTTTCAGATATGATGCCAAAAGCAAAAGTAACAACAAAAAAAGATAAACTGAACTTCACCAATATTAAAAATTTTTGTGCTTCGAAGGACACCATTAAGTAAAAAAGACAACCCACAAAAAAAAGAAAACCTGCAAATCATATATCTGATAGAAGTGTAGAATGCAGAATATATAAAGAACTCATAACTTAATAAGAACCCAATTAAAAATGGGCAAAAGATCTGAATAGATATTTCTTCAAGTAAGATATACAATGGCCAATAAGCACATGAAAATATGCTCATCATTAGTTATCGAAGTTTCAGATAAAACCACAATGAAATACCACTTCACAGATACTAGGATGGCTATAATCAAAAAGTCAGATAAAATAACAAGTGTTGGTGAAGATGTAGATAAATTGGAACACTGCTGGTGAGAATGTAAACTGGCGTAGCCACTTTGGATTTTTCTTTCTTCAGTTTACTTTCTTTTGCTATGTCTTCAAGTTCATTGATCTTTTTCATCAGTGTCTAATCTTCTTTTAAGCCCCTCCAGGGAATTATTCATATAAGATATTGTATGGTTTCATTGTTAGAAGTTCCATTTGGTTCCGTTTTTATATCTCCAATTTCTCTTATCATTGTATTCATGTTTCTCTTTAAATATCTGAGCATATGTATAAACACTTTTAAAATCTTTGTCTGCTAATCCTATTGTTAGTCATTTCTGGGTGTTTTCTATTTATTGGTTTTTCTGCTATGGTTCACATTTTCCTGCTTCTTTCTATGTATACTAAATTTTTAATGGATTGACATTGCAAATTCTGCACTGGGGAGTGTTGAATTTTGTTGATTCCTTCAAAAGGTGTAAGACTGTTCAGTGAGGCAGTTTGCTTACTTTTGGATCATGTTGAACCTTTCAAGGCTTGTTATTAAATTCATGAGTGTGAGTTTAAGATACTCTTTACTCTGGGCAGTTTAGCCCTACTGCCAAGATGTGACCCTTCTGAGGTCTCTACTGAATGCCCTAAATGTTAACTCTCCATTCTAGCAGCTCAGAACATGAATGTTTCCCAGCCCTTTTGAGCTCAGGTAATTGTTCAGCTTGCCAACTCCCCATTCTTTGCCCAGCCTTATGAGGTTTCAGCAATACACTCAAGGAAACTCCTATGGAGACTTTTGTGGCCATTTCTTTGCATAGCTCCTTCTTCTATGGCTGTCTGCCCTACAAATTCTCACCCCCTCCATGAACTCCAATCTGCCTCAACTTAGTAACATGACTGTGCTTTGATGGGGATCCCCCTTTCTCTGCATCTTAGCCTGGAAAGTGCCTTTGTTATGAACTGAACTGTCTTCCCCCGAAATTCATATGTTGAAGCCCTAACCCTCAGTGTGACTATACATCAGAGATAGGGCCTTCAGGGAGGTAAAGTTAAACAAATTCATGAATGTAGAGCCCCAATCCTATAGGCTTGGTGTCCTTATAAGAGACAACAGATCTCTCTCTCCACATAGGCAGAGAAGAAAGGTCACGTGAGAACATAGTGAGAAGACAGCTACCTACAAGCCTCACCAGAAACCAACCCTGATAGCACCTTGATTATTTCTTTCTAGTCTCCAGAACTGTGAGAACATAAATT
Source organism: Balaenoptera ricei (assembly GCF_028023285.1). Taxonomy (NCBI): domain Eukaryota; kingdom Metazoa; phylum Chordata; class Mammalia; order Artiodactyla; family Balaenopteridae; genus Balaenoptera; species Balaenoptera ricei. Next base: position 7,624,176 of record NC_082642.1, read on the forward strand.
CCTGTTGCTCAAGCCACCCAGTCTGTGGGATTTTGTTATGGCAGCCCGAGCTAAGATAGCCTCCCAAGAGAAAGCCTGAAAGTGGTGGTTGTATATGGTTCATTGCTATTTTCCTTTCTCTTGGGGATCAGAGTCCTGCACTGCCTGGTGTCCAACTTCTGAAAAGTAGTTGTTTCACAAATTTCATCTACTTCTAGTTATCTATTCAGGAAGGTTAGTTAGGTCTCAGTTACTCCATCATGGCCAGAAGCACGAATGCCCTTGCAACATGTTTTTTTATCTTTTAACTAAATGATTTTCAGAAATTTCAAGATGGAGAGGTACAACCCCATCATGAGTGACGCTTGACAAATCTTCAGTCACTGCGCACTATTCTCCAGAAAAAAACAAGTGTATTATGCCATCTTGACTGCTGAGGGAGTGAGGATCCTATATATATCTGGCAGCTCAGTATAGACCAATCAAGATTTCAGATTTCAGCAAGACAAGACTTTTAGGTCCTACTCATATTTGTAGTGACATGGAGTTCTCATTCAGTCCAAGAAAATCATCAGTTTAATATCCATCATACAACTTTCCTTAGAGTAAGAAAAATTAATCCCCTACAGAAATATCTAGCTGTGTCCTTCCTGAAATCAATATTCACAGGACATACAGAGTACTGCCCTTGGAGACTGAAGCCAAGATTATGTCCTGGACTGGATCACAAAGGGCAAAGATGGATTCGCAAAAAAATATAATAATCACACGCATCCACTAGACACTTTAATTACAGTGAATTTCATGCTCTCAGGGCAAAAAGGGAGGTTCCTTAGTCAATAAGCAGAAAATAGATACAAAGAGAAGTTTAAATGATACCCAAGGGTTAAAAGTTAAATTGTAAACATGAGACTTTAGATTTAAGGAGGATAATTCTAAGGGAATGTAAATTTTATCATGAACCCAAACCTTAAAGTAAAAGAAAACTCCCAAATATAAAGGGACTATGACCACAGAAGCCGACACTGATTTTTAATTGAATAAATCAGTGTGTGTGTGTGTGTGTGTGTGTGTGTGTGTGCACACGCACGTGCGTGTTATCTCCAAGGTCAAAAATATCTGAAGAGATGCTATTAGGATGCCAGAATAATATTTTTGTTAGAACCTCTGCCTCCCCTCCACTCCAGCCCCCCATATCCTCTCTACAGCCAAATCACCTCAAAACCCAGATCGGATCCTACTACTCATCTGCACAAAAACCTTCCTTGGCTATCATCCATAGAATGCAGCCCAATTCCTCAGCTCTCAGTGCCCTCAATCATCTTTCCCCAACCTACCTTTCCAGCCTATTTCCCACACATCACCCACCCCTCTTTCACCCACCCCCTCCCAGACACCTCTCCTCTATGGTCCTTCCCTTACAGGAATTATCACAAAGACCCTGTGTCTCTGTTCTTTTCCATCTCTAAAATGCTGTTTGTTCCTCTGTGCCTTCCCAACCCCCCTCCCCCATTTATCAAAAATTCTACATTCAAGGGCTTAGAGCCAATGCCCCACCCTCTGCTTCTGTAGCCCACTTTGTTAGGCTTCTTTTATGAGGTCTTATTATGTTGTGCTGTGTTTAACTAAACTATAAGCTCCTTGAATGCAGCAATTGTATTAGACATCTTCACAATTGTTATCCTCCACATTACCTGGCACAAAGACACCCCTCAAAACATGCAGGGCTTTCCTGGTGGCGCAGTGGTTAAGAATCGCCTGCCAATGCAGGGTACATGGGTTCAAGCCCTGGTCCGGGAAGATCCCACATGCCGCAGAGCAACTAAGCCCGTGCGGCACAACTACTGAGCCCGCGAGCCACAACTACTGGAGCCCATGTGCCACAACTACTAAAGCCCGCGCACCTAAAGCCTGTGCTCTGCCACAAGAGAAGCCACTGCAATGAGAAGCCCGTGCACCACAAGGAAGAGCAGCCCCCGCTCGCCACAACTAGAGAAAGCCCACACACACCAATGAAGACCCAACACAGCCATAAATAAACAAACAAAATAATAAATAAATAAATTAATTAATTTTAAAAAAACATGCTTGTAAGAAGCTAAATGGAAACATTATTCTGAAGTTGGAATATTCCAAGAACACGACTGACTTTCAAGTTGTGGATCTGCTTGTCCCTCGGTGCAGACTCCAAAGCTATTTTTCCCCCCTCAGTCAGCCTGAGGAAAGGTGGAAGCCTGGAGAATTTAAACACACGTTATTTTAATTGTTGAAGCCAATGCTGGACTCTACCAGTCTGGAATGTTAATCATCTTTTACCATCCAACTCATTAATACAAATGTCTCTAGGGGAAAAATTATTCCTACACCAATGCCACTTTTTTTTAAGTTATTTATTTCAAAGTTGCTTCTGATCATGTAGCTTCACTTTCCCACACAAGTTCCAAGAAAACAGGAACTTCCTGAGAAAACACTGTGAAGCCTCTTCTTTCTGTACCCTTCTGTGCTCTGCTCTGACCCACTACAAACCTCAAGCCCTCAAAGTTCTTCTCTCCTTTCCCTAATCAAAAACAGAAAGGATTTAATAAGAGCCATTTCTCTTTGTTGGCCTGTTATATTTGACAGTCTTTCCAAAAAAATATTTGTCACCTTCAATTTAGCTTTTTATTTCATTATTGGAATGAAAGGCTTCCTCTGTTGAAGTAATTTGAAATTTAAATATGGAAAAACTACTCAGGGGGGCAAAGGAGACCCTTTGAAACTACATCAGGCCTCCTTAATAGCAAATCCTTTCAGGCCTGGTTAGAAAAGAGCCGCCCTCTCCCACCCCCGGAGGCTGATCACTTTTTCCGCCCCCCCTTCCCCGCCAGGTCCCAGCTAAAGGCTATGGTTCCCAGGCTCCATTCCAGGACCCTCTCTGCATGAGCATGTGTTGGTCCACTGGTCTCTGTCTCAGTCTTTTTCTTCTCCTTTCCCACCACCCTCCTCCAACTCTCCTAACCCAGGGTTCTCAACTGCTGCCCTACTGACATTTTGGACCAGATTATCCTTTGTTGTAGCAAGCTGTCTTGGACACTGTGGGATGCTTCACAACATCTCTGGCTCTACCAGCTATATGCCAGGAGCAACACACCCCACCCTCCCAGGAGTGACAGTCAAAAATGTCTCATCACCAGGTAGAGAATGGACTTAAGGACACAGGGAGCGAGAAGGGTAAACTGGGAAGAAGTGAGAGAGTAACACTGACATATATACACTACCAAATGTAAAATAGATAGCTAGTGGGAAGCAGCAGCATAGCACAGGGAGATCAGCTCAGTGCTTTGCGACCACCTAGAGGGGTGGGATAGGGAGGGTGAGAGGGAGACACAAGAGGGAGGAGATATGGGGATATACGTATGCATACAGCTGATTCACTTTGTTATACAGCAGAAACTAACACAACACTGTAAAGCAATTATACTCTAATAACGATGTTTTTAAAAAAATAAAATAAAGCAAATAAAACAGAGGCTTAAAAAAAAAAAAGTCTCATCACCAGTGTCCACTAGAGAGTAAAACCCCCAGCTGCGAACCACTGCCTTAACCAAATCCATTCATTCATCCATCCATCCACTCATTCATAGGCAACATTTATAAAACCACCATTGTAGCCTTCCTCAAGACTTCCAGAGGCTTATGTTATCAGCATGTCTGTCATTACTTTACTCTGGACAGTATTTAGTTTTTTGGTATTGTAACTCTCTTTAACATTTTAAAACTCACAGTTATGCTTCTCACATTATCTTCCCACATGCATCTTCTGGATACAAATTTCCTGGAACACATCCTCTTCGGTTATTGTAATAATTCTTAAGTGCAAAGCTTTAGTGCAGATTATATATAAACTTTATGTACATTTAAAGGAAATGACTGTAATGTAGATCACTCCACGTTTCCTAAGATGGTGTGTACAAACAAGCACACTCACACACCCACACCAAGAATAATAAGCAATGGAGCAGGGGTTACACACAGTCTCAGGAGGAACGGTTTCCTGGAATATGAATTTTGCTTGAAGATTTAGGGAGTTATTAAGTACAATAAAACAAAATTTTTATGTTAAAAGCAACATGAACAATTTGGAGCGAATTTCTTGCATGAATTTTACAGTAAGTATTTGGCAAAATTGTATCTTGCAAAGGGTCACATCAAGCCGTAGTCCCAGGCAGACCTGTGCTTCAGCACAAACGTTAAGAAGCCCTACTTTAGTGGAACTTGCCTTCTCTTCTTCTGGGGTACCCTGCACTCTGTCGCCTTTTATTTTCAGTTTAGTTGAAGCGAAAAATTCCACACCATAGCTAAAGTAAAAGTAAATAAACAGTTGTGAAGTGAAACTGAGATTAAATTTTTAAGTTTGCTTTGTTACTGGTCTCTTCTCTTCCCACCAGGAGTAATTTCTGACGAAGATCTCTTTGCTTTTCTCCTCCTTCCCCAAGTCCCACCAACAGTATAGGGTTTTGTTTTCCTTTCATTTTAGCATTGCCACAAGCTATAGAAATCAGGGCAAGATACTTAACTCCTAGTCTTTTCTTCAGAATTCTGAAGTAAATCTCAAAAATCTTTTGCAACACCAAATTTCCATAGTTCTGTATAATACAGAATTTTACTAGCAGAATCACACTGATAACTTACCTATTGTTTAAATACATTATATATTTTAATACCTTAAAAATAGTGTCTCATCACGAGAGCCTATGGACTATTAAAAGATGAAATGCAGCAGCATTTTCTAATACATTAAAAAAAAATATTTAGTAGGAAATGTCATCAGTACACTTCCCTGCAAACAGACCTGCTCTTAGCAACTCAAGAATAAACAAGAACGGTAATTGTTTTTTCCTCTAATAAGAGTTGCTAGTACACAAAGTAAATGAGTATAGCCAGTGGCCCCAGGGAGTACTGGTAGCAACCTGCCTGCCAGGTTCTAACACTTTACTAACCAAGCCAAGCGACCCAGTGCTGGCTCCACCCACTCCAGAAAATTTCCAGATAGCTAAGCACTTGGTCTCAGCAGCTTATAACCACAAAGCCATAAACTTGTCTTAAACAGTTATGATCCTGAACAGGAAGGAGGTTGGGTGGAGGGAGTAAAGTCAATAATTAGAGAAAAGGAAGAACTAACATGACAAAATTATTCGTGGATATCAAGTGAGAAACAGAATCCAAAGATACGAATGTAACCCAAGTTACACCAAAGTGCTTTCTAGGACTTTACCAATGTTCTCATTCCTCTCTCCCATCCTCCCCAGCCCCCCACAATCCTCTCCCCAATTATGGTGGAGGCTCATGGAGAAATCAGGCCAACTTTACCTTGGATTTTTCAGTTAAGGGAAAGTAAATCCTTTACTTTTGGGGGGCTTAATTAAGTTCAGATTGGATTTCTCCAGTGATATGAAGAATTTTATTATGGTTACTAAAATAAAACTAAAAGTATGCATTAATAAGAATTTAAATAATTTCTCTGACGTGAAAATCAAGATCAGTTGTCATTATAAAGATTAATGCAGGCATGTTGCCCACTTTGAGAAAACCTGGCAATTCAAATCAGTTATTTTATACTCAAAGATTTAACATTTCCTTTTAAAATACCCACCCCAAAAGTTTTAACATACTAACCCAACAAAGGATAACAAATACGTTGCACTGATAAAACAGATTAATTGGGACAATTAAGTCCTCAATTTGTTTTCTTGGAAACAATCTCCCTCTCATCTCATTCTGTTTCTTCTTTTAGGTTCTCATTTTACTGAATTTCTTGTTGTTATTAAGTCATTCCATAAATGTGAAGCAAACATGCAAAATTTTCTTCTGTTCCACGAGCTACATTTCCTTCCAGATTGTCCTGAGTCTTTTGTACTCTGACCTATGATGGTACAGGGCTCCTCAGTGTGGACCTCAAACTGACAGCATCAGCATTATCTGGAAGCTGGGCTAAAGTGCAAATTATATGGACCCCTCTCAGACCAAATGAATCAGAATCTCTAGGGATGGGATCCAGTAATTTATCCTAATGATTTTTAGGCACACTAAAGTTTTAAAACCACTACTGTTACACGTTTGCCTAGATATCATGTTGTTTCTTTTTATTTTGCTCATGCTTAACAAAGGCAACAGAAGACATTCTACAAGCCTTGACAAAGAATGGGTGACTTAACACCCTTCCCACTGTACATGAGACCAATTTCTATTTTTCTTCAAGATACAGTTCAGATCTGGGTCTGCTTCTATTTGCTTTTTTAAGCCTAGGGAAAAGGAGCCTGGGATTGTGAAGGAAAAGGCTCAGCTGGATTTAAGAAAAATATCTGAACTTTTGCTTTCTCTTCTGAGATTGTTTAACTGTTTCTATCAGTCAAGAGAAGTCCTAATTTTATTTCTCTCCAGATTTTGGGATGCTAGTATGACTTTCTCAGGGATTCTGGAGGTTGGGGGTAAAGAAGGTCAATAATGTAAACTGTTCTTCTTTGCTCCACCCCAGCACAGAACATACCACAGAACTGTTGAAATTTCAGGTAACACTGAAGCACACGAAACTGGACCATAAGGCTCAAGAAGTAGTTTAAGGTCCCAGAGTGGTAACACTGGGAGGGCCAGACTGGGAGGGGGAGAGGGGGGTGTAGCACTGGTTGGGTTAAGAAACCATTAGAAAACATTACTGATGACAACAATTTTTACAACATAAAATTTCCTAAATACAGTTATCATATAAAGTGCTCTAGCACAGATTCAGTTCCAGAAAGGAGGGGTTCCTTTCATATCAGCTTAATAAAAGTTTATTTTCACAATGCTTTAAAGATAAGCCCCCAGACTTTACAATTCCTCATGTTTCTCTCAAAAAAGATTTTTTTAAGTCTTAGTATGAAATATTAAATCATGCTTTAAAATTCTGTAGGCTATTTCTTTTTAATCTAAATTAGTTAAAATCATGACAATAAAATGCCAACCAATCAAGGTTCCCAGCTAATAACATTCAAAATAAGAATCATCATTAGGATCCTGTTATGTTTTGATAGTGGTAAAGGTTGATCAACTGCTGCCATTGATCTTAGTGCCATAAGTTAATAATGAATTTATATTCTGAAAGCGTATGTGTCTTGCACATTTTGATGCTGAGGTATAAAGCCATGTTTTGCCAACATTTTTTTATTAATCTAACATGTAATCTTCTCCACAATAGCAACTATGGTTAAAAACCCCAATAACATTAGCCAACCTGCTGTCATGTTCTATGGTCTTCTAATTAACAGAGTACATAAACATTTATAAACTACACAACCACACCAATTTGTAAGCAACTATGTAATAAATTTTGAAATGTTAGGAATATAATAAAGCCACATTCTAAATAGCTTTCTAACTTTCCCTTTTTTCATGTTTTTCTTTTTTACATTCACACTTCCCACTAATTTTTTCACTAGACTCTATTAAAGCTTAGATTTAAATATGGCCAAACATAAAATAATATTGAAATGGGTGTCAACAAAATACTTAGTTTTATCAATGACCAAGCCACTTAAAGCTATTCTCCAAAGGACAAGTTATTCACCCAAGGCAAACATGGAAAAAGTTAGAATTAAATCTTAAATTCTTCATGGTTGGCCTGTCAGATACATGGGAATATCCAAGACAAGTCTGGAAGGTCTAAATGTCAAAAGGTGTAACTGTCACTGGTGGAATGTCTGTCACTGAAGAAAGACCCTACACACACTCAGCAGTGTGTTCAACTTGCAGAAGGAAGTTTGGGCTGGTACAAATCAAGTTAACAAAGTTTTAAGCCCTAGTCAAAGATAAAATGTTATTACACCTGAATAACAATCTCTAAGTAACCTCTAGCTTAAATTGTATTGACTCTTGCCAGGGTACGATCTTAGGTTTACAGTTCTGCAGCCTTAATTAAAAGGATAAGGCGTTTAATCAATTTTCTGCAGTGAATTATTAGGCTAACTTCTTTTCAGCTAGAGACTACAGTATGCTCCACCTTGAGGCTGTCACAATCATGATAATTACCGGACATGCATTTCAACAAATATTCACTGACAAATGAAGTATAAGATTGCGCTAAGTGTTTGGTGGACTCAATATTGAATTATCTCATTACTTTTCCATAAATCCCTTTACTTCCACTAACAAATCCAGACCTACCATTTTTATTCCTACAGGGAAGATGAAGTATGTTATGACTGTTGCTATATGACTATTTCTCTACATTATGGTCCTATTTCTGCTAAATTACTCTTATAGTCTTTATCAATTTAAGCTTTTTAAAAAAAACTACATTTTAGAACTCTGGAAAGATATTAAATTCACTGAATAAAAAACTTTTCAATTTTGTTCCTCAAATATAATAAAATTCTGATATGATGTTAGACAAGTTAAATTATTAGACAAGTGATCTCCATTTACCTAATATTAATGTTGTAAAGAGGTTCAACTAACCTTTCTTTAGTGAGGCAAGTTTCGATCATCCTAAAAATGGTAAATGACCTATTATTTGTGTGTGAATATAAAGTATGTCCTGTAGGAAATTCTCTGTGAGTCAAAAACAAAACTTTGCAGACAACTGTTAAATATAATGTCAATAGGTACGCTGGGCAATAAACTCAAACTTTTTATTTAACTTACATCTGCTTAGTTTTTTATTGAGTTAAGTATAAAGGCCCAGTTAATCAACTCATTAAATTGGTCAAGGCAGGACACTTGAACTACATTAACAGGATTTAAAAAGTGGTTGGTCTTTTAGTAGTTCTCTGGTAATCACACACGCACACACACACATACACAAATTGGTAGAGTACTCTGGATATAGGATTTCCCCCCATAATCTTATATAATGTGCTGTTCACAATCTGCAATATTTTGAAAACTATACAAATTGGACATGACCAAATTAGAGATGTCTGATAAACTCTTATAAAGTATTTGGGAACTTCAGCTCTAGTCCCAAAAGGATCAATTTTAAACTATAAAAAAGGAAAATTCGTATAAAATCACAACAGACTTAACAGACATCTTTGAAAAACAAAATCAAATTGCAACTCAATTTTCTACTTTTTCAAATATGACCGAGAAAAAAGAAGTGCAAGTAGTAATGTCTGCATTTTTTTTTTTAAACTATTAACCAAGTGGACTTGGGGAAGAAAAAAAAAACTATACAGTATTATTGCACTCCACGAATGTGCAGAATTCCAAAATGTGCCAGCACTGAAAAACTGCCTTGCATTGAGGTTTTCCAAGAGGTACAACGAGCCTGCCAAGAAAACATCTGGTCTGTACTAACAGCTTGCTGTCTTCAGTACAGGCCTTCATAATGTCAGTCACGCTGCTCTTGCAAAAATCCCTTAATGTCTGAAAGACACACAGAAAAAAGAATATTTTGTTTCAAAATTCACTCTTGTAAAATCCACTCATTGATCAGAAAAGAACTGAGAACATCTCTGCTAAACAAAATTAACTAACTTACACCTCTCTGTGTTCACCACATTTGCTTATAAATTTTCTATCTTGAGCATGTGAAAAGAATTTGCATAGTTTTAGGAACTAGTTATTTGAAGGTAAGGAGAGGGTATATATGTACAATATATGTATAGTATGTGAATTCTGGCCATTAGAAGTTCACAGTCAAAAAAATGATGTTACAGGCCCAATGATTAAGCCTTAAACATAAAATTAATAGTACAACCTTACTTTATTTTAGCAGATCCAAACTCTCTTGGTCATTTATAAATTTTAATGAAGAAGACAACCATCTGTTAAATCTTAAGTTGGAAACTCAATTGACAATATATGCAATATCTATTATTATATATATATCTATATCTATTATGCTAATATATGAAATATCTTGCTGATTCATGACAATTAACTGATACCTATACATAGTTACTGTATTTTTAAACTACTTACAAAAGAGTTTTCAGTGCTGATAGGTGGGGCTATGATCGATGGTGTGGGATTGAATCCATATGCACATTGAGCTTCATTTCATTGTCAAGAATTTGAACAAGCTGTTGCATGGATGGAAGGTGACCAGATTCCAGCTTAGACCACACAGGTACATCTATAAAACAAATGGTACCACCCCTTCCAAATTAAAGATGATTCTATAATAGACATTCATTCTATAAATATGTATTGTCTATGCACACAGCTGGAGATAGAATTCAGCTTCTTGCTTTCATGGAGTTTATATTCTAGTAGGGGAAATATAAAAAGAACTATACAAATAGCTACAAAATCACATTTGTATAGTAAAAATTAAAACTAGAAGATGCTATGAGAGGGACATATGAGAGGCTGGGAAGGAGCCTTTGTACTTACTATTATTAAAAGAGAGAAATTATTAAACGTGAAAGCTGAAATATAGAAGAGTGGTACAAGGGAGACTGGAAAGGTTGGCAGGGATTAGATCAGGGATCAAGAAACTATAAAGTAAGCATTTTCAGCTCAAGAAGATGTATAGTCTGTCCCAGCTACTTAACATTCATTGTAGCCTGAAAGCAGTAACAGGCAATAGATAGATGAATGGGCATGGCTGTGTTCCAATAAAACTTTATTCACCAATCAGGTAGCAGAGGACATGGTTCACAGGGTTATGGTTTGCCCACGCCTAGGCTACATCATTCAGGGCCTTTTGTCCATGTTAAATGTTCTGGTCTTTATCTTGAGAACAAAATAAAGCCATTTAATAAATTTGAGGGAGTGAAGCAACAAGATGAAATGTGCATTAAAAAAATTTTCTTTTAAATGACTCAAGTGTTGGAGCAGGTGTCAGCAAATTTTTCTGTAAGAAGCCAGATAGTATATATTTTAGGCTTTACATACCAAGAAGCAAAATCAAGGATACCATATAGGTACTTATAAAACCAGGGAGATATACTTCCACAAATTTTTCAATGATGAAACTCAAAACTCTAGGTATGAATACTGAAGTCTGAATGCCATATAATTTCCACATCACAAAGTATTTTTGATTTTTTTAACCATTAAAAAATATAAGAGGGAATTTCCTGGCAGTCCAGTGGTTAGGACTTGGTGCTTTCACTGCTGGAGCCCAGGTTCAATCCCTGGTCTGGGAACTAAGATCCAGAAAGCTGCGTGGCTTGGCCAAAAAAAAAAAAAAAAAAAAAAAAAAAGGTAAGAGCCAACCAGCAACATGGATGTACCTAGAGATTATCGTACTAAGTGAAGTAAGCCAGACAGAGAAAGACAAATATCATATGATATCGCTTATATGTGGAATCTTAAAAAAAAAAAAAAGACACAAATGAACTTATTTCCAAAACAGAAAGAGACTCACAGACACAGAAAACAAACTTATGGTTACCAAAGGGGAAAGGGGGTGGGAAGAAGAATAAATTAGGAGGCTGGGATTAACATATACATACTGCTTTCTATAAAATAAATAACCAACAAGGACCTACTATACAGCACAGGGAACTATACTCAATATTATGTAATAACCTATAAGGGAAAAGGACCTGAAAAGAATCTGAATCACTGTGCTGTATACCTGAAACCTACATGATATTATAAATAAACTATACCTGAATTAAAAAAATTTTAATATAAAGAAATTTTAAAATTGTAAGCCATTGTTAGCTCATAGGCCATATGTGCCAACCTCTGGTTTAGAGAATATGTTAGAGGGTAGCAAGATAACTGTGGCTTGGATTAGGGTGGTTAGCAATGAAGATAAATAGAAGCAGATTTTTGAAAACTGTAAAAAGTAGAATTGAGAAAAATTGGTAATCCATTAGATATGGAGAGTAAGGGAGAAACCTAGGATGTTATCCTAGGTTTCTGACATGGGCAACTGGGTAGAATGATAATGGTGCCCTTAAATAAGTGAGAAATGTCAGGGAAGGAGCAAACTGGAGTATAAAAGAATTGCAGGAAGCTCAAGTAATCAACAGTTTGGGAGTAGGTAATGTTCAGGATTCCTGGCTATAACACCTAGAAGAGCGGTCTAGAGCTCTCCAGAGCTATACATTTAAGGGTCATCATATAGATGTTATTCTAAAGCCATGGGAGTAGGTGAGGACCATGTAAAGAGATAATTTAGCATATTATGAAAAATGGAAAAGCCTCACTTATTATAAATCATTTAACATTTATCACAGAATGCAAACTATTCAGAACCTACCATTCAAAGTTATCTCAAATGCACCTGTTGACATACACTGGTTCTCAATCATGTTGCTCAAGAAAAAGACCATCATACATGCATAGACCTAAAAGAAAATACAATTAAGTACAATAGGTAAAGTCATTTTCAAATCAAAACAACATGACAAATTAAGTAAGCTTTTAAATAGTCTCATTTTTATTTGGTAATTGCTCTTTTTAAATCTACTTTAAGTTTCTATACAAATTATTACTGCTACTCCATATATTCAGATAGTGTACACAGAAAATTGCGACATTAATCCACAGCTCTATACATTCTAAAGAAATTACATATGTTATTCCTAATGTAAAGATAAAATCTCTAGAAATCTCATAATTACCTTAATAAGTTAAACAAAAGAATACCAGCATAAGAAGGGTTCATTTTAGAATTTTTATAATATAATGTATGAACTCACAAGAGACTAGTGATGCAATAATCAGCAACTCCATATATTCAACACAACCTGTCCGTGTTCCAAACAAATCATTTTAAGTCTAACTAAAAAAAAGTAGGTTAGAAAGCACTAGCATATTAAGTTACATTCATTCACCTTTTGAAGGCAAATCTATACTGTCCCAAAAGATCAGAGGCTCCTATTGAACAGAAAAGTTTCAATTTAACAAAATCACCTGATTAAAAGCAGGATGTAGTGAGGATGTCAATTCACAGCCAGCTGTTTCAGAAAAATAAATCAAAATGCCTATAGCAGATGAGAAGGAGATTTCCCCTAACCCCACTTGAGCTAGGTGGGCTTCGATTTCATAGAAGTTATCCTAGCATTTGGGCACAAAGTCTACTTTCATGAGAACAATACACAAGTAAGTGTCACGAAAGCTACAGCCTTCAAGTATCCTCTTCATTGTCAGTAGATTGACAATGTTATAAGTCTAAAGAAGTAAAATGCACTAAAGACAATTTAGAATCAACAGAATTAACAAATATAGCACAAAACATTATCAGTAAGTACTTAATTTCTAATTCTTAATCCTATGTAAATCAATATTTTGTTAATAACAGAGTAGAGACACATCTCAATTAGAGGTAGCACCTGCGGATGTTTATGTTAAGAAGCCTTGCCTGTGACTGGAAATAAGTGATTCCCTAAGAAAAAGAAGTACAGCTATGTTAGGACTTGGCTAAAGGTAGTCTCGGCCTAGAACTAAAGGATAAGACCAGACAGAGGACTCCAAAAGAGAATATTTATTATAAGGAAACCTAAGCAATCTCATTCAAGAGAGAAATTATTCCCATTTCTCACAGTAGAAAGGTAGACCCTCCAGAAAATATTTTAAGTAAAACAGATGAGAGATCTGGAAAGAGTGTACGCTGCAGCAAGACCCTACAAAGAATAAAAGAAACAGCACAAGATTCTTATGTACATTTATATTGATTGTTTCAGGTAATCTGCTTTAGATTACCCATGAACAGAAAAGTCAAAGAACAAATAATAGAAACAGAGAATTTTGATAAGAATAAATTGGTGGAAATCCCATTTTTAACATGAATAAACCTATTACCCATATTAGGTGGTATAAAAGGCCTACATTATGTATATATTCTGTTTTACTATATGATTTGGCCCAACTTATATAATCAAAATCAGGTATTAAATTACTTTGTGCCCAGATTCTACTAAAGTAACACCTCTCTATCCTTCAAATAATAAAAAGGTTAAGACCTAATCATTCTTAATGTATAAATATGGAGACTAAGGCTAAAGGACGTTAAGTGCTTTGCCCAGAAATAAAAAGTGGTTTAAGTTGAAATACCACATGTAAATAGCAAAAAGTACTTAAAAAAAAAAAAAAAAGAAAAAGGAAAATCCATTAAAATGTCTCACTGACAACTAAGAACCTACAGCTACCAAAGCTATTACATTACATACCTTGTTTTCTTGGCCCCACTGCCAGATGCTAGGCGCTTGCATGCCAAAGAAAGCAAAAGGATCCTTGCCAACAATTATTAAGCCTATTAACACTAGCTTGAAGACTGACAGGAAAGATGCTATGTGTCTATTAAAAGAAAAGAAGGAAATTCATCAGAAGCTGCAATTTCTCATCTACTTCAAAATTTCTTTAACTCAAGTCTATGTGTATAGACATTGTCTAAACACCAAATCTAAAAATTGCCAATTACACTAGGAAAAAACTAGTAACTGAATTTTATTGTGCAGTTTTAAAACAAAAATGTTTAACATCTTTTGAATCAATCAAAAATTAATTTATAAAACTATAGAGCATTGGCCTTTAAAAATACTATTTTAACAGTACAGAATTTTGTACCACTGACTTTCTATAAAAATGTAGGAGTTCTTGATCTATGGCCACAATAAAAATTACATAAGAAAACACATCTTTAGAAGGGTTGCCATCTCTGAAATGATCTTCCTCTATTCCTTGTTTCAGAAAAATTCTTCCATATTTGGATCAAATAAACTTGCTATTTATAAAACTGTTCTCTATAAATTACAACCAAGAAATTATAATAACCAAGGAAAGTTAATTGAACCAATTCACAAAAGTTTATTTACAAATGTGAAAGAATTGACTTAAAAATTCCTTTATAAACTACAGAAACTTACTTACCTATATATTGGTTGAGGGAGGTAATTCTCTCCTTCAATGCGGATGTCTGGGTACCGCTGGCTAATAACCCGCATGTACTCCTCAAACACCCGCCTATAACCTCAGGAAACACTGCAGAAAAATGAAAGTGCTTCCATTAAGTGGTTTAGAATATGACTAGATTTATTTTGTAGTTATACAAAGTCTAAAAATTATTACCAAGATTAAAAATGTTTCTCAAGAACAATCACAAACTAATAATGATTGATGCTGGATATACGAACTTTTTTCATAAATTTCACATATTTAAGTGATCTTCCCTTCAAGTAAATCCTTCTACTAGAATATTAAACTTTATAGACTTGGGTTACTGTTGGAGAGAAGCAAATACCTATTCAGAGAATTCACCATATTCTGAGCTCTCAAATCATTTTGCCTTTTTTTCTGTTTTTGTTGTTGGTATCAACAACTGTATAAACAATGAAATGAAAACATCTCTTATTTATCTGAAATAGGGACTTTCAAAATCTGGGCACAGGAAGCTTAAAAAAATACCAAGGCATGAGACATGACACCCTGTTTCTTATTCCCACTCTACCCTTAACTAGGCAAACATGCCTGCTCAATCACAATAAAAGAAACTTTAAAAATTCTTAGACTCTTTCTGACTCTAAGATTTGATTCTATTTTGCAACGGAAAACAAAGATTGGGAAGATACTTTTCAGCAATATGACAGTAATCCATGTCATTACTCCAGAAATTAAGTCAATAGCATCCCATCACCTTCATTAAAATCTCCGAATAACTAGGCTGTGGATATATGATATTTGTTGCCCCAGCAAGAAAAGGGAGAAATGCCACCAGAATGAATATACAGGGGGAAAAAAGTACACTGAAAACTTTAATAAGACATTGATGAAAAACTGAAGACACAAATAAATGAAAACATATCTCATGTTCGTGGATCAGAAGAATTTATATTTTTAAAATGTCCATGCTACCCAAAGCAATTTACAGATTCAATGCGATCCATATCAAAATTGCAATGGCATTATTCACAGAAATACAACAAACAATCCTAAAATGTGTATAAAAGCAGAAAAGACGCCAAACAGCCAAAGCAATCTTGAGAAAGAAGAACAAAGCTGGAGGCACCATGCTTCCTTATTTCAAACTATATTACAAAGCTACAGTAATCAAAACAGTATGTATGGTAGTTGCATAAAGACAGACACACAGATCAATTAGACAGAAACCAGAATTAAACCCACACATACATGGTCAATTAATTTTTAACAAAGAAGCCAAGAATATACAATGGGAAAAGGATAGTGTCTTTAATAAATGGTGTTGGGAAAAGTGGACATGCAAAGAATGAAACTGGACCACTATCTTATACCATACACAAAAATCAACCCAAAACAGATTGAAGAGTTGAACAGAAGACCTGAAACCATAAAACTCCTAGAAGAAAACATAGGGAGTAAGCTCCTTGACATTGGTCCTGACAATGATTTTTTTTTGGACTTGACACCAAAAGCAAAGGCATCAAAAGCAAAAATAAACAAGTGGGACTATGACAAACTAAAAATCTTCTGCACATCAAAGGAAACCATCAACAAAATGAAAGGAAGGGCAACCTACACAATGGGAGAAAATACTTGCAAATATAACCTCTGATAAGGGATTACTATCTAAAATATATAAGAAACTCATACAACTCAATAGCCAAAAAATTAATAAGCTAATTTAAAAAAAATGGAAAAAGGGGGGAATTCCCTGGCGGTGCAGTGGTTAGGACTCGGTGCTTTCAACTGCAGGGGCCTGGGTTCAATCCCCAGTTGGGGAACTAAGATCCTGCAAGCTGGGTGCATCCAAAAAAAAAAAGGCAAGGGAAGCTGAATAGACATTTTCCCAAAGATGACATACAAATGGCCAACAGGTAGATGAAAAGGTGCTCAACATCCCTAATCAACAGGGAAATGCAAATCAAAACCACAATGAGTTATCATCTCATACCTGTTACAATGTCTATCATCAAAAACACAATATAGGGGCTTCCCTGGTTGCACAGTGGTTGAGAATCTGCCTGCCAATGCAGCGGACACGGGTTCGAGCCCTGGTCTGGGAGGATCCCACATGCCGTGAAGCAACTAGGCCTGTGAGCCACAACTACTGAGCCTGCGCGTCTAGAGCTTGTGCTCTGCAACAAGAGAGGCCGCGACAGTGAGAGGCCCACGCACCGCAATGAAGAGTGGACCCCGCTCGCTGCAATTAGAGAAAGCCCGCGCACAGAAACGAAGACCCAACACAGCCAAAAATAAATAAATAAATTTAAAAAATAAAAAAAAAGTAGATCTCTAAATACACATAACAAGCTGTAGTTAGTAAACTGAAACACCATAAAATAAAATGATTGATTAAAAAAAAAAACAAAACACAATATAAAGCAATGAAGGTACCACTTGGTAGGAGGGAGCAGAATCAGTAATTGATAGGGTGAAACCCAAGATGCCAACTTTGTCAATCATACAATCATCAAGGAAAAAAATACCACAATCATCAAGGAAAAAAATATCGACCACCACCGCGACCAACTCAAGGGATCAGCAACAAGTTCATATCTGATAGGGAGAACCAGTCCAAATATTAGTAGGTCTCAATGTAAGAAAACTCACTTTTCAAAAAAAAAAGAGAGAGAAATTCATCACTCTTTTTTTACAAGTAATACTTCTTTTACATTTAGAATGAAAATTTCACAAAAGATTAAGTCCCTAAAAAGTATGAAATTTTTGCAAAGGGAGACAAGTCTCTATTAACTAAATACTTAAAAGAACTTAATCTCCAGACACCTTATCTTTCCTAAACATTCACCTTATCCAATATTTTATTTTTTTTTAATTTATTTTATTTTATTTATTTATTTTTGGCTGCTTTGGGTCCTCGTTGCTGCACGCGGGCTTTCTCTAGTTGGGGCGAGCGGGGGCTACTCTTCGTTGCGGTGCACGGGCTTCTCATTGCGGTGGCTTCTCTTGTTGTGGAGCATGGGCTCTAGGCACACGGGCTCAGTAGTTGTGGTGCACAGGCTTAGTTGCTCCACGGCATGTGGGATCTTCCTGGACCAGGGCTCAAACCCGTGTCCCCTGCACTGGCAGGCGGATTCTTAACCACTGCACCACCAGGGAAGTCCTATCCAATATTTTATTATTACTGTTGTCAGATTCACAACTGCTTTCAATATAAGAAAATTTTAATGTTCTTTTGTTTTGAAGATACTACCAAAAAAAATGTAAAGCACTTATATGCCTAACTACCTTGAAACCAAGAAATGCCACCTGATTTCAATGCCTAAGTTTTTGCATCAGTGTTTACAATGGAGTTGATGATCTAAAATGATAGTATCTAACTTTTAATGCATTATTTGAGAGCTGGAGACTTACTTGAGTTGAAATTTCCTTGAGTTGAAATTTCCTTTTTTATAGATGAAGGGGAAAAAATTGAAACCCAGAGAGATCAAGTGACTTTACATATGGTCCCTGCCCTTAGTCAGGGCTGAGACCAGAACACAGACTTTGTGATTTGAGATCCTAGGCCCTTTCCATTAAACCTCAATAAAAGTTAGATGATGTAAGAGCTAACCTTCCCTGTGTTCACAAAGCCACAATCAAGTACCCATAAAGTAGCAGGTATCTCTTGAGGTTCTTCCATGATGAAGATATAGATTCTCCCTCTGGGTGAACTGAGCCTGTGGGCCCCAACAGTCCTCATATTTGCTCTGGGAGTTCCAACCCTTCGTAAAGGAAAGTATGTCTATATGCAGGCAACACTATAGGTCAGAGTCCTCCTAGTCACCCAGTTTTCTGGCTATTATGCTCAAAAGCCCAACTCTATCCTTGGTTCTTCAGGTCTCAACTCTTCAGTTAAGTCACAAATCTTTGTATCAAACTTCAAATAGAATCAACCTATAATCTTGAAATATAAAAAGGACTTTAAACCTGTAACTTTCTTCAAATTTCCAGTTATAAAATGATAAAGTCGTGGGGATGTATAATGTACAGCATGGTGACTGTAATTAATAATACTGTATTTCATATTTGAAAGTAGCTAGGAGAGATCTTGAAAGCTGTCATCACAAGAAAAAAAGTAATGTAACTACGTATGGTGACGGATGTTAACTGGACTTATCGTAGTGATCGTTTTGCAGTATATACAAATATCAAGTCACTACATTGTACACCTGAAACTAATGTGTTATACCTCAAAACAAAAAAAAACTGTACATTTATTTCTGAAAAATGACGTAGTTTACAAGACTGACACAACCTATTTTTAGGCAAGTTTACTTATGCATTAGTAAACTTTCCTCCCTGTATTTGCTTTGAGACTTGTGAAGAAAACACAAGTAACTTTTTCCCTATGTAATAATTTTCCCCAAACGTTCAAATTGTTTTGAAATAGCCATCTCTACTGCTGACAGATGTTTTCCAAAATAAAGCACACCTACTGTTTATCAAGGTGGGCAAAATGTTAAATTAAAGGCACAAATGGTAAGGAGCCAGTAATCATTCCACCTCTACCACCACACCCAGCTCTTTCAACTTTTCACTTTCTGGGTCAGTGAGTAAAGCTATATAACTCATAGTATACTTTCAACGAATAAATATGTGAACATGCTAAAAATATGTTGTAGCTGCTGCCTACTTCTTCTGCCCCTGGACCAAAGGCCCTTAAGAAGTAAATTAAACTGTGAAAAGAAATCTTAATTTAAGTCCTAATCACTTTGCAAATCTCCTTCTTGCAATACAAAAATATCTTACTATATGGAGTCAACTTTTGCAGTTGTTCAATTTAAAATATTTTACACAACACTTTTCTAAGATTAATTTTCTAAAAGAAAGAACTTGCATACAAATTAGATCACCTTTCTGTAATGAATAGAAAGGAAATTTAGGCAACTTGTCCATGCTATTTCAAATAGATTCTGTGCTTTTTTAAGTCCATCAAGTTTCAGTCTCCTAATTCATGGTGCCAACCATCCCACTTTTCCTTTTCTATACTAACATCTGCCCCTAATTGTAGTCAAATGCCTACTTATATCAACTTGAGTCTGTCACAAACCCCAACCTCTCCTATCTCCTTACTAAAGGAAAATGGGGCAAAATCTCAGATATTTACTGTTATGAATTAAATACTTGTGATTTCTATTTTTCACATCTCTTGAACTCACCTTTCCCTTTTATTTACAATAACCTCCCCTGCAATTATCCTCCCACCCACACATAGGATTGGATCCTGTTTATACAATAAGACCCAACCCCTTGCCAATATCTAATGTTCCAGAAATGCAAACCTGTCACGGAAGACTTGAGTTTCCTCCCTAAAAATGAAGAACTGGGATTTAAAAAAGTAACTATCTCCAGACAGGTGAACATTTAATCAGAGCTGCTGTAGGTAGAGGAGAGTGGTAATCTTTCAAAAGTACTGAGGAGGACTTCCCTGGTGGCACAGTGGTTGAGAACCCGCCTGCCAATGCAGGGGACACAGGTTCGATCCCTGGCCTGGGAAGATCCTACATGCCGCAGAGCAACTAAGCCCATGTACCACAACTACTGAGCCCACGAGTTGCAACTACTGAGCCCACGTGCTCTACAGCCCATGTGCCACAACAAGAGAAGCCACTGCAATGAGAAGCCCACAAACCTCAACGAAGAATAGCCCCTGTGTGCCACAACTAGAGAGAGCCCGTGTGCAGCAATGAAGACCCAGTGCAGCCATAAATAAATAAATAAATAAATTTTTTAAATAGTAGGAAAGGGAAAAAAAAGACTGAGGAGAGGAGATAAATCAATCTTCAAAGAGAAAAAGAAAAACGAAATATATTTTACTGAGAGGAATACAGATGTGAGCCAGAGCAAGAGTGTATGAAGTCCTCTCAGATCTTTCAGTTTTCTATTTCAGACCATCTTCAGGCACTGCTGCATTCCTGCCTTTGGATTCTATACTATTCTTTTAGTAGTTTTAAACAGATTTCCAAATGTGTTGTATAAAGCAGTTCAAAACTGGTTTCTCTACTTGCATTCTAAGAATTTCAACTAATGTTTCTCCCATGCTGTATGCAGAAAATCAGGAAGGTATTTTTACCATGCTTTCTAACTGTCAACAGCACTGACCAGTCAGACAGTTCACTGATCACTGAAAACTGGGTTTTTAGATGTAATCTTTATTTCTCCTTGCTCTGTTTAGTAGAAGCAGTAATAGACATTTGTCTGGTGCATTACCTGCTCTAAGTGTTTAAAGCAATGAAATCTGAACAAGGGGCTCTATAAACCATACAAGAAACAAGATATTCAGGGGTGAAGACTAACCTGATAAATGCTTTTCTAAAAAATTACAAACAAGAGTGCTCACACAATGTTCACATCAGCACTATTTACAACAGCCAAGGCATGGAAGCAACCTAAATGTTCATCAACAGATGAATGGATAAAGAAGATGTGGTACAGATATACAGTGGATTATTACTCAGCCATAGAAAAGAATGAAATAATGCCATTTGCAGCAACATGGATGGACCTAGAGATTATCATACTAAGTGAATAAGCCAGACAAAGACAAATAGCATATATCACTTATATGTGGAATCTAAAAAAGATACAAACGAACTTATGTACAAAACAGAAACAGACCCACAGACATAGAAAACAAACTTATGGTTACCGCAGGGGTGGGGGGAGGGATAAATTAGGAATTTGGATTAACAAATACCCACTACTATATATAAAATAGATAAAAGACAAGGACCTATTGTATAGCACAGGGAACTATATTATCTTGTAATAACCTATAATGGAAAAGAATCTGAAAAACTAATTGAATCACTTTGCTGTACACCTGAAACACTGTAAATCAACTATACTACACTTCAATTAAAAAAAAAAGCACTCACGCACTTTGAATGAAGATCAAAATGTAGATCAGAACTTGCTCAGCGTTTTGTTTTGTTTTGTTTTAATTGGGGTATAGTTGCTTTACAATGTTATGTTAGTTTCTGCTGTTCAAGGAAGTGAATCAGCTATATGTATACATATATCCCCTCCCTCTTGGACCTCCCTCCCACCCCCCCTCCTACCCGCCATTCTACGCATCTAGGTCATGACAGAGCACCAAGCTGAGCTCCCTGCGCTTATATAGCAGGTTCCCACTAGCTATGTTTTACACATGGTAGTGTATATATGTCAATCCCAATCTCCCACTTCATTCTCCCCCTCCCCCTTGTCCACACGTTTGTTCTCTACATCTGTCGCTATTCCTGCCCTGCAAATAGGTTCATCTGTACTGCTTTTTAAAGTTCCATATATATGCATTAGCATACGGTATTTGTTTTTCTCTTTCTGACTTACTTCACTCTGTATCACAGACCCTAGCGTTTTTAAAAGTTGAAAATCAGCACTAGACAGGTATGAGCTTATCAGGTTTAAGAACTGTCTTATATGAAATCAAGTGATTTCCCTTCCAGCTGCCTCACTCTAGGAGCACCGCAGTGGCCACCACAGTAAAAACGCATATGAATACAAAATATGCCTAACATGGCTTCTAAGATTCCAGGCTTCCTGGGACTTCCCTGGCGGTCCAGTGGTTAAGACTCTGCATTACCACTGCAGGGAGCTCGGTTCGATCCCTGGTCAGGGAACTAAGATCCCACATACCATGTGGTACGGCCAAAATTTAAAAAAAAAAAAAAAAAAAATTTCAGGCTTCCTTAGAGTTTTTTCCAAAGATTTGATAAACCTAAAATTCAATTAATGATCTGTTTTTATTCTCTTCCTTCTTTGTGTCTTATTCTTGAGGTCACTAGTTTCACTAGTCACTAGTCTTCCCATACCTTTGGCATAACATTTCAGGAAATCTTTTGCCGCAGACTATTCCACAAAGAATTTATAAATTGCGTAAATTTCTCAGCTCTTTGTGGGGAAGGAATTTTATCTCTTTACTCTGGAAAGCACTTCTCATTAACAGATTTACAAGGTATGGCAGCCACTCAGTAAAAGTGACTTGATAAAAAAAGCATTCAATAAATGGTGACTTACCTGCATTTTGCAGGAATTTTTGTCTCATCTTAAAATATTTCATATATGACTTGATGCTTCTGTTAGAGGAAACACTGACTGAAACCGCCCGCCCTGGCCAGGCAAAGACAGTAACAATGTGCATGAGTTATTTTACAACAGGAGATCCTGGTAAGGAACACGGAACTAACAAGCCACCACCAAAGGGAAGAACTCGGAAAAGGTCAAAAAGAGAGAGGAGACGCCACATGTCCACATGTCCTACCAACCTCCCAGAATGCTCCTCGCTGGAATCCATCTTGGCTGAGCAGTTGCGCGCGCCACCAGGAAGGACCCTGAGTCTGAATGATTGGCCAGAGACAAGCCGGAAACTAACCCCATCACCATAAAACCCGAGACTGCGAGCCACGTGGCAGAGCAGTCCTCCTGGATTCCCTTACCCTCCTGTTCTACGCCCAGGCGCCCCTTCCCAATAAAGTCTCTTGCTTTGTCAGCACGCGTGTCTCCTCGGACAATTCATTTCCAAGTGTTAGACAAGAGCCCACTCTCGGGAAGGGGTCCCCCTTCCTACAACACTTTTATTCTTTTCAATACATTTTTAAAAATTGAGATATAATTCACACACCATAAAATTCATCCTCGGTGCATTTTTATAAGTTGTTAGAGAGACCAATAAAAAAAATATATATTGTGTTCTATGCTAATTCAATGGCAAAACTAGATATGTCTCTTGCCTGCTTTACTGCTTTCCTGTTTGTCTTATACTTTTACCTGTTGGTTGTAAACTGACTTCAGACATTAGAATAAACTCGATTAAAAAACCCAGGGATCCAAGAAAGAAAACCACCAACAGGATAAGCAGTAAAAGTGTGTTGGCGAATAAGAGCAGCAGGAAGATGACTGACAATAACACAACGAATTCTGGAAGTTTAGCCCCATCAGCAGAGACGGAGGCCAGGTCAAGAAGGTTACTGAGTGAAGAGTATGTCCAAAACTGAAGTTTTACATGTATCACATTCTATGCCTAAAAGCTAGCAAACTGAAGCAGAGGTCAACCAAGTAGAAATCCACCTGAAAGGAACAGTATCAGAAAACATCGATCTATACTCCAGTTAGGAATTTTTAAAGGGAAGTGAGGGGGGAGAAGATAGGTTATGTCAGAACCAAACACAGTGGACTACCACGAGATTGTACTCACTTTTTCAATAAATATTGCCTGATGACAGGTACTGTTTTAGGCTCTAAAGATATAACGGCAGCAAGCAAAACAGACAAAAATCTATGCCTTTCTGATGCTGGCAACATTCTAATGAAGAAGAGAGAGTAAGCTGTAACAGTCTAATGGAGAAGATACAGTTCACAAACTGATAATATCTGAAGCTGTTTCCCTTGCCTTGAGAAACAGGAACGAAAAAACAAAACACCCGAGGGACTATGAAAAAAATGTCACAAATTGAAACAGCAAAAACAGTGAACAAAAGATTCAAAATAAGAGCCGACATCCAACAATATTCTGCAAGAAGCAGAAGAAAAGGATGATAAAAGAGATAAGGAAGGACTGTAAGAAACCTCAAAACCAAAAGCAGAATTTAAAAAAATATTTTAAGGCCCTGAAGAAGAAAACTGATGGGTGGAAAACTGAATCAGTGTTAGAAGATGAATAACAAAAAGTACAGAAGATCTGAATAGTATCATCAATAAATGGAATTCACAGATACATCAGTTTTTTTCCTATAGAAAACACCCTGAGAGACCACAGAATATTTACAATAATTGACCATCTATGTTAGGTCACAAAGAAAGCCTAATAAGTAGGTGGATGAAGAATGTCACCAGCTATCTCAGTAAACAAAGGATGTTGCAACCATCAAGCCATCAGCCACTGCAGACACCCCCAGCTGTTCGCCCTGAGGAGATTCAGGATGGAAAAAAACAGGATACTGGACCTAGACAGTTAAGGTACATATCAAAGGAATTTCAGTAAGCCCAGACTCTTGCATCTTTCCGTACACAGAAAAGCACTAAATTCATTACCTTGAGATGTCTGGTTTTTTTTAATTAACAGTAATCTTTTGATGTTCCGTTAACCTGCAGTTTTTTTTAAAAACTCCTATATATTCTGGCTCCTCCCTTACTTCTTCAGAACAGTCCCTCAGAGTTGAGAGGCTGTCTCCTGGGCCTAAGTCCTCAGTATGTCCGCAGAATAAAACATAATAGCAAATGTCACATTCTCTAATTACAGTGCAATAAACTAAAGAATCTTTAAAACCCAACCCACTTTAAGATCTTCTGGTAGGAGTATTAACTAGTTTAATTATGTCAAAATTTTAAATGTGATACACATTAACGTAATCATAATATTTTACTTCTATGGATTTAGTTTATGGAAATAATTGGACAAGCACACATGATATCTGAGGATAGTCATCTTAACAAAGTAATTTTATGAAAAATAAGGACCAACATAAACGTTAAAAAAACAGATTCAGTGGCTTAAATAAATTAAAGAATACCCATCTTATGGAGTACTATGCCTGTTGATACAGAACAGTATCTGCTGATATGAAAAGATAAGTGATGAGGCGAAGGCAAATTTCAAAAAAAGCATACAACTATAAACTCATTAATATAAAATTATATAATATAGCATGTTTCTGCGTGAAGAGGCGGCTTGAAGGAGGTTCTTCAAAATGTTATTAAAGAGTTACAAGGATATTTCACTTTCTTCCATATACTTTTTTAAAAATTATTTTTACAGTTAACATGTTATTTTCACAGTGAAACCGTGAAGTATCCTGTGGGGCTCCAGGGCATGGAAGCCTTTTTGTCCCCCATTTCTTATAGGCAAGACTCCAGCCTCCATTAACAGTTGCTAATCAAGGGAGGAGCAGCCAAGAAACCACAGGAGGGAAGATTTAAGGAACCAGAGAAGCTCATCAAGATTAA
Source organism: Balaenoptera ricei (assembly GCF_028023285.1). Classification (NCBI taxonomy): domain Eukaryota; kingdom Metazoa; phylum Chordata; class Mammalia; order Artiodactyla; family Balaenopteridae; genus Balaenoptera; species Balaenoptera ricei. The sequence continues at coordinate 7,649,937 of NC_082642.1, forward strand.
GAGACCCTGCACACACCCTAATCTTGTCAGCAACCCCACCCTTGAACTACTGCGGTAAGACTCCTCCTCAAATCCTCCTGGGTTGAGACACATAGCTTTGCAAAGGCAGGAGCCCGCTGTGTTCCCCTTTGCCTGGCAAAGCAATAAAGCTATCCTTTTCTACTTCACCCAAAACTTTGTTTCCGAGATTCGATTCCTCACCAGTGTACAGAGAAGCTGAGCTTTCGGCATCAACAGCCAGAGGGCTATTTTCATTTTTTTAAGCTGAAAGTCAGTAAGTAAAGCTTTCAAAGGTTTATTTACTGCAGGTCTTATTACAACATTACAAATAATAAATTACGATAATGAGCACTTGATAAATGGTAGTAGCAGGTACACTGTGCTAGGTGTTTTTAACTGATTAGCTGACTCCAGCTCTCATTTCCTGTCTCCTCCTCCCCCTCTATGCTGAGTCAGGCTTCATTTGCATGTGTTCTTCCTTTAGCTAGTAAAGCTCATTCTCTGTATCTCCTGGTGGAGTTCCCCATGCCCTTCAAGATTTCATTTCCTCCTCTGCAAAGCCTGCCAACGCTCCCTGAATAGGTAATCCTTCTTCTCTTTGGGTTTTTAAGACTTCTTTTAGAACATTCAGAACAGAATGGTTTACTATTATATTGTTTACATGTCTGTCTCTCCCACCAAACAATTGGTTTTCAAATGTTACTGTAAAAAAACAAATTCGTATCTTCCTAAAAATTGGACAAAACAGGAAAACAAGTGGCATGAAAAAGGGGACATTAAAAACAAGGGCTTGATAACACAACACTGTAAATCAACTATACTCCAATAAAAATTAAAAAAAAACAAAACAAGGGCTTGATTATGAGCAGTTCTTGCTAAAATCTGTGGCCAAGATTTCTTCCTTATCAATCCCAAGCTACACCCCAATCAAGATAAAGTATGTGAAAACATCATTTTCCTTTTTGGAAAGCAGGGACGGTGACAAAAATCAAATGAACCGGAGGACTCCAACTACACTCTTAAGTGACAAAGATGGAGATGAAACATACATGCATGCTTTTACTTTTTTCCTTCAAGCTTCTTTACAATACCTAATAATAGAATATTAGAGGTAACTGGAATGCAACCAACACCCTTAGTTTACAGATGAACAAGTTGAGAGCTAGAGATTAAATACTTCCCCAAAGTCATTCAGAAGATAAAAGGCAGATCGAGTTAAGAACATATGCCTCCAAACTGCTGGTCCAGTAAATGCTCACCTTCCCAGTACCTATACCATTCAAAATTTATGAGGTTATTTATGAGATTTCCAAATGATATATTAAATTTGATCTCTACCACTTACCTTAATGGCAAACTGTAAGGAAACAATGTTCCCATTTTCTGTAAGAGGAGATAGATAAAACCTTAAAACCATTCATATTTTACTTACATCTAAAAGCTTTGAACTAAGGTACTTCATTCATTATTAAGAAGAAACTACTATTATGTGCACAGTATTCAGTTAGCTCCTGAGCTATTTATTGCTTAAAATGGCAAAAAAAAAAAAAAAACAGGTGACTAAATTCTATGTAACTTTAAAAATCTAACGTAGCGGCAGGTGCAGCAGCCACCATTTTATTTGCTCTCTAGAGCACTCTATACTACTCTACTGTCTGAATCAACTTATCTTATTACTCCTTTATTTCACTGTTTCCAAGTAGTACATTCTTCCTATTTAGCATCTTTTTAAAAACCAAGATTTATCTTATAACCATTAGTGTGTCAGTTTAAATGGCCACAGTTTTTTCCTTCTGAGTGGTATACAGGATAATGATGTACCTTACAACCTATCATATCTTAGGTTTGGAGAAATATAATAATTGTTATTTAAGTTTTTAGTTCCAGTTACTGTGACTATTTTGGGGAGATGAAAATTTCTTTGTAGGATTTCCCCCTGGCTACTGTGTTTTTAGTTTTAAAAACTCAGCAACAAAGCAAAACAAACTTATGGTTACCAAACAGGTTGGGGGTGGGGGGAATAAATTAAGAGTTCAGGATTAACATATACAGACTGCTATATATAAAACAGGTAAACAACAGGGACTTACTATATAGCACAGGGAACTACACTTAACATCTTATAATAACCTATAATGGAAACGAATCTGAAAAATATATATATATATACTATATATATTTATATATATCTATAAGTAAAAATATATACTATATATATTTATATGTCTATAACAATCGCTTTGCTGTACACTTGAAATTAACACAACATTGTAACCTATACAATTTTTTAAAAAAATTCAGGATTCATCCCCTTCAGTCCCCCCGTAAAAAAAAACCATAAAAATTGTCTTGTTTATCACTACAGTGAATGGCACAGCATCGCTCCAGAACTCACGAGTCACCTGTGACACCTCTCATTGCAGGCCACCTCTCTGGCCCCTCAAATAGTGTAATCACCAAGAACTGCTAAATTTATCTGCAAAAAAATCTCTTAAACCTGTCCCTTTACTCCTACCACCACCCTTCTACTTCAAGCTCCATTGTCTCTTGCCTGGGCAACTCCAAGAGCCCCCTAAAATGGTCTCCCCACATCTATTTTTTTGTTCCCTGTAATGTCTTTTCCACAATGATACTTACTGATTTTTCCTTAACATAGCCATCCAGACCTTCCAGGGTCTGTGCTACCTTCTCTTTGGTCTTTAAGGTCAGCAGCCTTGGCCTCAAGAAATTATGTTCTCTTCTTGGATTGGGAGAATCAATACTGTGAAAATGACTATACTACCCAAAGCAATCTACAGATTCAATGCAATCCCTATCAAATTACCAATGGCATTTTTTACAGAACTAGAACAAAAAGTCTTAAAATTTGTACAGAGACATAAAAGACCCCGAATAGCCAAAGCAGTCATGAGGGAAAAAAACGGAGCTGGAGGAATCAGGCTCCCTGACTTCAGACTATAGTACAAAGCTACAGTAATCACGACAGTATGGTACTGGCACAAAAACAGAAATATAGATCAATGGAACAGGACAGAAAGCCCAGAGATAAACCCACATGGTCAACTAATCTATGACAATGGAGATAAGGATATACAGTGGAGAAAAGACAGTCTCTTCAATAAGTGGTGCTGGGAAAACTGGACAGCTACATGTAAAAGAATGAAGTTAGAACACTTCCTAACACCAGCCACAAAAATAAACTCAAAATGGATTAGAGACCTAAATGTAAGACTGGACACTATAAACCTCTTAAAAGAAAACATAGGAAGAACACTCTTCAACATAAATCACAGCAAGATCTTTTCTGTTCCACCTCCTAGAGTAATGGAAATAAAAACAAAAATAAACAAATGGGACCTAATGAAACTTAAAAGCTTTTGCAAAGCAAAGGAAACTAAAAACAAGACGAAAAGACAACCCTCAGAATGGGAGAAAATATTTGCAAACGAATCAACGGACAAAGGATTAATCTCCAAAATATATAAACAGCTTATGCAGTTCAATATTAAAAAAACAAACAACCCAATCCAAAAATGGCCAGAAGACCTAAATAGACATTTCTCCAAAGAAGACATACAGAAGGCCAAGAAGCACATGAAAAGCTGCTCAACATCACTAATTATTAGGGAAATGCAAATCAAAACTACAATGAGGTATCACCTCACATCAGTTAGAATGGGCATCATCAGAAAATCTACAAACAAGAAATGCTGGAGAGGGTGTGGAGAAAAGGGAACCCTCTTGCACTGTTGGTGGGCGTGTAAATTGATACAGCCACTATGGAGAACAGTATGGAGGTTCCTTAAAAAACTAAAAATAGAATTACCATATGACCCAGCAATGCCACTACTGGGCATATACCCAGAGAAAACTATAATTCAAAAAGGCACATGCACCCCAATGTTCACTGCAGCACTATTTACAATAGCCAAGTCGTGGAAGCAACCTAAATGCCCATCAACAGACGAATGGATAAAGAAGATGTGGTACATATATACAATGGAATATTACTCAGCCATAAAAAAGAACGAAATTGGGTCATTTGTAGAGACATGGATGGATCTAGAGACTGTCATACAGAGTGAAGTCAGTCAGAAAGAAAAACAAGTATCGTATATTAATGCATATATGTGGAACCCAGAAAAATGGTACAGATGAACCGGTTTGCAGGGTAGAAATAGAAACACAGATGTAGAGAACAAACGTATGGACACCAAGGGGGGAAAGTGGCCAGGGGGCGCGGGTGGTGGTGTGATGAATTGGGAGATTGGGATTGACATGCATACACTGATATGTATAAAATGGATAACTAATAAGAACCTGCTGTATAAAAAAATAAATAAAATTCAGAAAAAAAAAGCACAATTCATATAATGGCAAAAAAAAAAATTATGATCTCTCCTACTATAAGGTCACTGAACGTGCTATTTCCATTGCTCAACAGTGCTCTCTATATACATTTTATCCTTCAAGTCTCAGTTCAAAGTTCATTTTCTCATGGAAACCTTCCCTGATCCTGTGACTAGGTCTCTTTCATATCATATTACTTTCCTACAGCAATTAACACAACTGCAATTTTATGTGTTGTCCATGGATTAATGACTGCCTTCTACTCTTGCCTTTAACATCTATGAGAGCACTGAACTGAATTCCCAGCATCAAGCAAAGCACCTTCATAGAGACGGTGCACAAATATTTGTTAAATATACAAATGTTGTCTAAGTAACTAACATGATCTCTATAACTCCCAATTTCTCAGATTTCTTCAATTCAGCATTTTACTAATCTTGATCAGTATCAACACCCAAATCAGACTTAGGTCTTTATTTTCTTGCCTCCATACCATGAAAGCAAAGGCTAAGTTGGTATAAATTTCAATTAAAATCTGTTCTTCTAGTAGTTGCTTCATTTACCTCTTAAAACTCCATTTAGAAATTGGTTGTCCTAAAATTACAGCAGTGGATTCTTAGATTAACAAAAACTGGAAAATTCTGCTGTATTCTGCTCACGTTCTAATATCTTAACTTTAACCTACTATTCTTAGTAAATCAACTGTCAAATGTTCAAATAAGTGTTAACCATAAAGAGCTGTAGATAGTAATCTCTTTAAACTGTAACAACTGATGAAATGCTGTAAATCTGATGACATGTTAATTCACACGTATGGGAGGAAAAAAGCATGCATACAAACATGCCAAACAATACCTATCAGAATACATTTACACAAAAAAATCACAAGAAAGGAAAATGTGAAAAGGGAACTTTATTTTAAGCTCTGATTAGAGAACTTCCTTTTTTATGTTTAATACTTAAACGTCCAAATAAGCAGTACAAATTTTTTCCCCAAATATGCAATCAATGTCATCAAACTTATCTAATTCAATTGCTCAATCATCGGATGTAATAAACCAAACACTCAGGTACATAAAGTAAGTCTGTGCTTCTCTGTAGGCTTCCAGAAGAGCCACATTTGTCTTGTTCACCAGGGGATCTTTAGCCCTTGGCACAAGCAGGTACTGAATGAGGATGTACTAGGAAAATACATCGACACAACATAGGAAAGTTTGTTTTAAGCTATTTTGCACGCTTGATCTCTCTCCCTTCAATTCCATTTATGTGTTGTGTTGTTATTTTTTTCTATTAGCAATTACAAAAGTGCCACAATTAACAGACGATATATTGAGCTAAAGTTAAAGAAAGAGTACTCATAATAAATATAAAATAATAAGGGACAAAAGCAATGGAAAGGAAGGTAAAAATAGTTTTCTCCTTTGTTAACATTGGTAATTAATGAAAAGTTGCATTTTATAGCACTCCGATTTCAAATGGAATTAAAAGAATTTTCACATATTTACCCTCAATTGTCTTCGCTTCCTCTCCTTTCCCAAACAAACTTGCAAATAAATGCCCAAGAGACTCTACCAAAATCAGAAACCAAATATTCACTTTCCTATATACACATTAATCTCTGGGGGGAAAAGTAACAAACAAGCTAAATTTACCTGTAATTGGTATGGCATAGGGCATATTAATAGTTATTTCCAAGCTACAGAATAAAAAAAAAAAAGGGAAGGATTTTTGTATGTAGCATGCTCAGGATGACTGCAAAAGAAAATACTTAACAGACTTTTGTAATTCTCTACTTAAAGAAAAAAAAGGAAAGGAAACAAAAATTAAGTATCAAAAGTTTAACTGAAGTACTTAAGACTTTTTTAAAAGTTTAATTTGAAGGACTAAATGCCCTTCCCCCTACATTTGTTTACACATTTTCAAAACTTTATAAGGTACATTTGTTAAATTATTGTGACAAGTATTCCAATACAAGCAACTGTAAAAGAAGAGTATTTTGGAAAAGACCAAGTGAAACCAAGACATACAAAATAGAAAAATTACATAACTTGGAAAATGCAGTCTTTTTTTTAACTACTTAAATCCAAAAGTATCACACTTAATCCTTAACAATATTTATAAGTTAGTAAGATGACTGCCACTTTCTAATGGAAAAAAATAAATATGGAGAAAAAACTCAGAATAATCAAGCCATAACTCCCACTTACAGTACCATATATGAAAGATGATATGACGATATACGCCAGGCACATAGTAACACTACAGAGAGCTTTTTTTTAATCAGAAGTTGCAAGGTTTTTAGTTTTCACTCCAAAAATAAAGACTTACCATCTTACTTTCTGACTCTCTTTAAACAGCACTTAAATTGACTTAATATTAAAGATTTGCTTAATCTTTAAAGATTAAGCAAAAAAACTAGTTGGATAAGTAGAAAATCTAAACTTTAGTACACTTATATTAATACATTAAGTTTGAAAAAGCTGATTTTAAATGCATTATGGCCAAAACCAATGTTCCAAAGTATCAGGACTCTGAAGACTTACTAATCCAACCATCCTATTCTGAAAAAACGTCACCTTTTGAGATATGGGATTCTAATTTCCACAACTTTACAGTTTTGGTTTTTGCTTGTTTGTTTTTAATCTGAGCCTTTCAAACCTTCCCCAACACCACTTACCTTATCACATGCATTACTGCTCTGCTTCTAATACTTAACTAGGTAACAACAAAATCACTTACAGAACACTGTCGAAAAATGCCGGGTTTGGGGGGAAAAGGGATTGTTTTTTTCTATTTCTCTGAACGCCCAAGAGATTTAAAAGGCAGAAAGAGATGCCAGGGCAGGGAACTCACGGGAGTAAGGGGAATGGGGGAGAAGATGCAGTTATCTGGGAGCGAAAGATTATCAGAAGAGCAACGTGCTCCTTTACAAAAACACTTTGGAAATTGCAAACGGAGAATCAGCCTCCCCATCCAAGCTTATCAGCTGTCAGAATCCCTACGCTCTCACCCAACAGTCACCCCCGCGGATCCTGGAGAAAAAGGCGTCTGTCCCTCGCGGGTCTCCTTCAACGACCCGAGGTGACCTTCGCCTAGCGGGGCAGCGAGGCCGCCTGGCGTACCCCGCGGAAGCCGAGAGGAAGTTAACCGGAGAGCAAACGCTGGAGCTCCTCCGCCGACCCTGCGCCGACTCATGCCCACCTCCGCAGGCAGCCGGGTGGCCATGGCGTGACGCCGCCGACCTGTCCTCCGTACTGACAAGTGTCCCCGCGTCTTCGCGTTTCAGTATTTAACCTTCTCGTGCCCTCCTTCCCCATTCCCTCCATTCTAGAAACCAAAAAAGAAGTGAGCGGTTGTGTCTGGAGGCAAAGAAGGCGGCCTGGCCATCCCGGGTAAGAGCCCCGGAGACGGCAGGCAGCGGAAGGCCGCTGGCACCGTTCTTCCGGGCCAGGGAAGGTTCAGCTCTCTAGGCCGCGAAGCCGCGGCCTCGCGTAGTGTGAAGCGCCGAGCGAAGGCGCGGCGGGGCGGCCGGGCGCCGGCGCACATACTCACCAAATCTGGAACTTGAGCAGCGGCCCCGTGGCGTACTGCATCTTTAACCTCTTGCCAGGCACGCCACCCAGGTTGGCCGAGGCATCGCTCCGGACCACCGCCGACGCCGCCACCAGGAGAAGTAGCAGAAGCCTCATCTTAAACGACCCAACCACTTCAGCCACCCTCAGACTCAGACTGCAGCCGGCCCAAGGCAGAGCCGGAGCCGCGAGCTGCTCCCCACCGCGCAGGCGCGATCCGCCAAGGTCTTGAGGGAAGCTGGAATGCGCCTGCGTATCCCGGCGCCTGCGCACGCTCTGGGAGGGGGAGCTGACCTGTTTCACGGTCCTGACCCACCATCTTGGATGTGCGCGGAGACTCTTGGGATGGAGTGAGATAGGTAGAGAACAGACAGCAGCTGATGGGATATTAGAGGAGCCTGCTAATTAAAGCTTCTGGCACACCTGGGTTCTACATACAATTTCATGTAGTTCAGACTTTATCTCCCCGAGACACTTAGGAACACCTGTTTAACAGCCTTGATTCAGGTGTGGGAGATAAAAGAGAAAGCCCCCGCCTTCCAAACAGGAATACTTCACTCTTTCTGGGTGCATGCTATGGCCTTTTCTTTGAACTTGGAATATTGCGCTCTCCTAAAGGAGTCTTTTTGAAAAAGACCTTTGGAAAACTTCAACATATACAAGAACAGAGTAATTACCTAACTCATTAACGACCTTTAACAATTACTGGTATTTTGGCAATCTTAATTGTCTATAGTACAGCTCTAACCACCCCAAGGAAGCAAATGCCAGACATATCACTTCATCTATGGATTTTTAAGCCTGTATCTCTAAAAAATAACTTTTCTTCGGGGAGAAGAAAACTGACCACAATACCATTATCCCACCTTGAAAAATAAATTATTGCTTAACACCAAAATATCCAGTGTTCAAATTTCTCCTGTCTTAATGATTATTTTTATTGTTAGTTTGTTCAAATTGTTACCGAACCAAACTTGGGTCTGCTCACCTGTGGGCAGTAAACCAATCTACTGACACTGGGCTGTAGTGAAGGAAAATGCAGCATTTACTGTAAAGGCGCCAATACAAGGAGGATGGGTGGCTTGTGCTCTAAAACCCTGAAACCCCTGGTGGTTTTGCCTATAAAAGTCTTTACAGGCAAAATTTGGGGTGAGGGATGCAGGGTGTGCGGCTTTCTTCTGATTGGTTGGTGGTGAGGTGCTCAGCTTGAAGTTACCATCCTCCACCAGGGTAGGGGCCTTAGTTCCTGCAGAAGAACTCAAAGATATTGTTATGTATATTCCCCAGGGCTGCACTATTGTTTCTTGACTGCTCCTCCCTTGTTTCTGCATTCCCTCCCTTCCCTGATTAGCAACTGTTTGAATCTGCCCGAAGGTCAAGGAGGCTGAATGAAGCCTACTTCCCACAAACAAGAAACCAGAGACACAGACAGGATTTGTACCCGGGAGAGCCCCACAGGGTCCTGTTCCATTTCAAAATCTGGACCAAAATAAAAAGTAATCCATTGCCATTGGTTGTTATGTCTTTTAGATCCCATCAAACAAAGCCTTTAAGGTCAAGATCACACCAGGAATTGAAAAAGTTTCATTTATTATTCATTGCAGCAAAGGGAACACACACCACAGGGAATCAAGGGGAGTCTCAGGAAGAGGGTGTTAGGAAGATTATTATAGCATCTGGGCTTTGGATGATTTGCGAAGAGTATTGGGAGTGCCAATGGAAAATTTGGTCTTTTTTAAAAATTTTTATTTATTTAATTTTTGCCTGTGTTGGGTCTTCGTTTCTGTGCGAGGGCTTTCTCCAGTTGCGGCGAGCGGGGGCCACTCTTCATCGCGGTGCGCGGGCCTCTCACTGTCGCGGCCTCTCTTGTTGCAGAGCACAAGCTCCAGACGCGCAGGCTCAGTAGTTGTGGCTCACGGGCCTAGTTGCTCCGCAGCATGTAGGATCTTCCCAGACCAGGGCTCGAACCCGTGTCCCCTGCGTTGGCAGGCAGATTCTCAACCACTGTGCCACCAGGGAAGCCCAGTGATTTTTTATATTGATATGTGCTCAGAAATAAAACATTTCTTTGGAAAAAATTAAATGGATTAAATGATTACACAAATAAAGACAATTCTAAAAAAGAGTCCAAGCAATCTAATTTTGGTCAGAACAGTCACCTTGGAGCAATTAAAAAGCATCTGACTAAAACAAAAGGTTCAATGATACTACCTCTAAAATAAACATTTTATTTTATTTTTAATTTTTTTTGGCCACGGGGCATATGCGATCTTAGTTCCCAGACCAATCCAATCCATTCCCCTGCAGTGGAAGTGTGGAGTCCTAACCACTAGACCGCCAGGGAATTCCCTTAAGTTAACATTTTAAAAATGATTAATATATTTGCTGTAAACTGTGTAAACTGGTAATTCATTTTTAAAATTTAAAATTAAAAAAAATTGTTAGGCTGCCAGGCCAAAAAACATTATACTGTCTCAGGATGAATTATTTAACATTTTATTAGAAAAACAATTTTTAAATATATTATAAAAGCAATATATTACTTTAAAAAAGCTTAAGTTTCTATTATCAGAAATAAATTAATGTTGAAAGCAATTATATGTACATGAGTGTGTGTATGTCCACACTCACTTCACACACAAAACATTTAAAATGCCACTCAAATTTTAATGCATTAGGTCTTTACCAAATCTTATTTGCAGCTTTGGGGCATCAGTAAACTCAGTTATCTGTTTGTGTATATCCCTCAAAGTATTCCTAGATTCTTTTCTTTTACTTAGTTTAAATACTAGCTCTAGGTAATGAAAACCTGTAACAATGCAAATGAAATAAAAATAACTTCAAATGTAAATCAGATGAAAAAAATTAACAGTAATAGATTCTAAAACCAAATAGAAATTAGTTTTGATAGCTGAGTGTCTTGGATTATCAGTACATCTTTTATTCTTCATATGAGTGAATCAAAACAATCAAGATGACTATAGCAAAATGATCACAGTTCATGTTTAGAAAATATTTACCTCATCATTAAATGATCAGGTTTATTATTTGAAATATCAAAAAATAATAAAATATCAAAAAAATGTCTATTTTTAGTCTATATTTACTTTTTAGAACTAGTCAGAAAAACTTTACTTCAAATACTACAAATAATATAAACAATTTAATATATTTATCTTATTTTTTTAAATTAATTTATTTATTTTTGGGCGCATTGGGTCTTCATTGCTGTGCGTGGGCTTTCTCTAGTTGCAGCGAGCAGGGGCTACTCTTTGTTGCGGTGTGCTTCTATTGATAAGGAACACAGGCTCTGGGCACGTGGGTTTCAGGAGTTGTGGCGCTCAGGCTCTAGAGTGCAGGCTCAGTAGTTGTGGTGCATGGGCTTAGTTGCTCCGCAGCATGTGGTATCTTCTGGACCAGGGATCAAACCCGTGTCCCCTGCATTGGCAGGCGGATTCTTAACCACTGCGTCATCAGGGAAGTCCCAACAATTTAATATATTCAGTACAACCTGATTTTAAGGCGTTTCTTTAACATTTGATAACATAGTGTTTAGGATCAAGACAGTCACATTATACATTCAAAGGAAATATTTCCCAAACTTGCCTTGTAAATTAATAAAGGATCTGTTAATTGAGGAACTTATAACAAAGTCAACAATGATCAAATTTAAAACGTCTTTATTCATTTATATGGTAAATACTGTCCCCTACTAAAAAACAATGACATTGGTCTTTCAATCTGTCAAGCTTAGCTTAAAAAAAAATCATATGTCTCTTTTCTATATCATGTGTTGACATGATATAGGATGCAGGAGGTAAAAATCAATGTAACAGACATTATTAAATAATTCCACACATATGCAGAATCTTGGATAAATGGTTAAAATTATAAGTGAACATTAAATGTGGGCATATGAATATTCCATGTACACCAATGGGTTTAACAGAAAATATGTTTGCACTGATTTCTGGTAACCAACTTGCTTTCTTTGAATCTTTAAATACCCAGTTCCAAATCTTCCAGCTCCTGGAGAAGGGCTTTCTCTTTCTGAATTTTTGCCAACTAGAAAAGTTTAAAACAATGAAGTTATTAAATAGGAAATAAAATAATTATTGGATCTATAGCCATATAGCAAAAAGAGAAAAAATTTAGAGAAAGAATATTTCTGAGACTTTACCAGATCTACTGGTAAACATAGATTTAAAAATACAGATTAGAAACAACTTCTAATTTGTTATTTGGTATGAATTAAGGGGGCAAAAAACAGAGCTGTCTTACTGCATGCATCTTTAGGTCTAATAAATCTTCCATTCTACACCTGGGCTTCAAAGTGTTGAGGAAAGAAGGAGGGAAAGGGCCAAACAGGACAGTGCGACCTGAGACACAGGAAAGAAGAGAATCTTCTATTTGTCTAACATAATATAAACTGCCTTTATTTTCAGCAGCAATGGCATTAGTATGCCTCAGAGGAAATAGTGACTTCCTCATTCACCACGATCCACATCATGTCTTCCCCTATCCTTGCCTATTTAAGACTAAAAATGTTAAAAAAAAAAAAACTGGCATATGGTTTTCAAAAGAAGTTTTAAAATCGATATGCTCTTTTACCTGATTGAATAATTGCGTATAATAAAAAGGGGAAGGGTGGTAGTGACTGTGAGCCCCAGTGAAAAATGCAGAAAAGACCTGATTTTTTTCTAGCTGTTTTCCAGTTGCTGCTTGTTCTTTCAGTTGTTCGATTGCTTTCAGTTTCTGCAAACATCAAATATATTATGAGTCAAAAGGAAGAATAAGTAATTTTAGAATGCAAATTTTCTTATTAACAATTCAATCATATAAATGTGAAACCTGAATAAGGAAAATCAATTATCTTACATTTGTATCAGGAACAGACTGCTAAAATGCTAAGGTAAACTACTTTTTAAAATTAAATGTAAAATTGGGTATGTTAAGAACATGGAATTTAGCAAAGTATTTTTCAAGATTTTAATTAATATTATCATATATGTACATCTATGTGTATACATGTACATGTATATGTATTTAAATATATCACCATTTTCACCATTTATTTCAGAACCTTATTGTACCTGGACGATGTCTTTGGCTTTAAGAGAAACTCCATAATGTAGCCTGGGAAGGGCTCTAGAAACCTGGATTTTACCTCCAAGGCCACCATCACAAACTGGTTGCAATTTGACGTTAATAAACTTACTTTCGTTTCTCTTTCTTCATCTTTAAAAATGGGATAAATATCTGCTCTTACCTGTCTCACAAGTGTCTAATGAAAAAGTGAGTATAAAAGTGTTCAAATGTACATTATTTCTTATTACTCCAAAAATCAATAATAAAGACTAATATCCTTTAGACAACTGTGAACAGAACTAAAATGGGTGCCATTCCTAAGTTACAGTATTTCATGGTGAAAAAGCAACAATGAGGACGGCTACAAACCTCTCGGATGCCTGTCTTTAGGCATCTAAGCATTACTTTCTTTGTATAATTCTCATGTATTCTTTCAGTAAACACATGTGCTTTTCACTTAAGCCTCCCACCTTCTTTAGGTTCTTGATTTTTCTGTCTATCTCAGGGTCTCCAGAAGTTGACTGAGAGACAGTATTTCGTGGTGTGCTCTGTGGGGCAGGGGTAGGTGCCGTATCTGGACTCTTATCACTTCTTGCTTCCTATAGGAAATATTTTCAAAAATTCAGTTTTCTAAAATGAAATCATTAAAGTATTTCAACAAACATAGCCTTGGTACATAAAATTCAGAAACCAATATATGATTTTATCTTTTGCACATTTTATATAAAGAAAGGATCTGAATTGCTGGTCTCATGAAGTATGCTATATTGTCCCATAACAGATAATTACAATGAAGTGTTAAAAAAAGTCACAGTATAATGAGCTACCCAAAAGGTCTTCACTATATAATTGTCATAGGGAACACTTTGCTAGATCTAGAATTTAAAGTTAGGGACACTTCCCTGGCAGTCCCATGGTTAAGACTCTGCGCTTCCAATGCAGGGGGTACGGGTTTGATCCCTGGTCAGGGAACTAAGATCCCACATGCTGTGACGTGTAGGCCGCCCACCCACCCCCCAAAATTAAGGTAACATAATTATAAAATAAAAAATAATAGTATATTAGTAATATAGTATTATATTAGTAATATGATAAAATATTATGTTAGTAATATAAAATATGTAATTAGTAATATAATAACAAATGGAAATAAATGAAATGACCTTACCAGAGTAAACTAGGAGGTTTCTGTATCAGCAAATAAGCATTCCAAATTTTTGGATATTTTGGGAAGTGCCACTATGTGGATGGTTAGAAATGTGAGAGGGCTTTTCTAATTAAGTTGTTTGAAGTTTCACTCTTGGGATATCCTCAAAAACTATTACATGTATATCAAGTACATGTAGTAGGTGATGCTACAGGGTAAGTTCCATAGAGATTTATTTATAATCAGATCAATTCAGCTCTGCAAGAAAGTGCCATGGAAAACTCTGTTCCCTGAAAGGGGCAGTATATTGCTCCCAATGTGATCAGATCTCTGATGACCTTTCTAACTTCGTCCCTTCTCACCGAGTAACCACTGATTCTGAACCAGTTTTATTTCCCCTAAGGTGCCATATATTCTTATTTCCTGGCCTTCATGTGTACTGTTCCTTGTGCCTAGAACACCTTCAGGTCACCTGGCTAACCCTACTTATCCTTTAGGCCTCTGGAAAATTCCCCCACCCCCCAAGAGACCAGATTAGTTGCACAGCACATGGTATGTTTCCTTACTGTAACACTGTAACTGCATTGTACTATCTCCCATGAGACTATACCTGAGGTTTCTTTGTTCACTTGTGCCCTCAGCATAATGTGAGCTTGACTGTACATGCTAAATAAATGAAAAAGCAAAAGACCGACTCTCCCTTGTAATTATGACAAGACATAGTTTTGACAAGAGGAGGGAAAAGTTATGAAAGTCTTTCTTTATTGGACCAAAGGTAGGGTTTCTACTTCTTCCTTATAGAGTTCCCAGTGGAATACACAGACCCTGCAAGACTCTAAAACCTCTTAAGAGTTCTGGATGGAATACTCTGAACTACCAAAGCATCCCAGGGGAACATGGGACAGGCTATCACTCCTAGATCTCCAAATCTAAAAACATCCGCTTGAGAGTTTTTAGAGAGTGCAGAATTGGAGTATTTTTTTCTCTTTAGAGTCATGTTGGTTGTATTTTGTACATTACAATCAACAAACATTAATTCCTAACCTTCTATGTGAGAACATTACTGAGCACTTTAACAGAGTATTCAGAAAGAAATTATTTAGTTTCCACTCCTAAGGAGCCTATAAGTTCTGATAATACACAGTTTGGTATTTTTCATAATATAAAATTAAAGGAGAAGAGTGGATAAAAGGAGAAGAGACACACTTTGCCTATCAAAATTCACTTTTGACATCAGATAAAAATTTTTTTAATTTAGTTGTTTGTAATCAGCTGAGAATATGAATTTTCTAGGAAGATAAATGTCATAAATATGAAAAACTATTAAAGTTAAGTGAGGGACTTCCCTGGTGGAACAGTGGTTAAGAATCTGCCTGCCAATGCAGGGGACACAGGTTCGATCCCTGGTCTGGGAAAATCCCACGTGCCGTGGAACAAGCCCATGAGCCACAACTACTGAAGCCCGCGCGCCTAGATCCCGTGCTCCGCGACAAGAGAAGCCACGGCAATGAGAAGCCTGTGCAACAACGAAGAGTAGCCCCTGCTCGCCACAACTAGAGAAAGCCCGCGCACAGCAACAAAGACTCAACGCAGCCAAAAAAATAAAAATAAAAATAAATTTAAAATAAATAAGTAAAGTTAAGTGAAATGACGATTTTCCTCCACATTTTAAAAAACCAAGAATAAGTTAAAATGTTTGTGTTAATATACTTGAATTCTGGTCATTCTCTAAAAAAGGTTATGTACATGGTAAGATTAAACTCTTTGTTTCAATTATTTTTGGTAAAGCTGATAAGCTTACAAAGTCATCACCAGTTTATAAAAGTACTTGGTTAGATTATGTACATCTGACTCCTTTATCTTTGGTTCCTTAATTCACAGTCAGGGATGAGATCCTGTCATAGATCATTTACCTTTGTTCTATCACACAGTCATAACTTTTACTCACTCCAGCCAGTTGTCTGAAAAATACATACTGAAAGGATTATCTTGCAAGTAGAAAACTCTTTGTCATCACTGAGAAAACACACAGAATAACTCCAAAATGATGGATTAGTAGTATCATCTTTAGTAAATAACACGTGTGGGTGATTATATGGTTGTACGAGGTGGGGTGTGTGTGGGGGGTTGTTTTTGTAATTATTATGTTTTACATTAATAGCACTGATTGTTTTTTCAAAAGAACCACAGAGTTATCTTTAAGAAAGTCACATTGAGACTTCTCTGGTGATCCAGTGGTTAGGATTCCATGCTTCCATGGCAGAGGGTTCCCTGGTTGGGGAACTAAGATCCCATATGCCGTGCGGTGTAGGTAAAAAGAAAAAGAAGTCAGACTATTTTAATATTAATTTTTCTAAATGAGACATACTGATTCTATGACCCTCCTCCCCAAATTTTATGTGCTCAAATACCAGAAAAACACACAAAAATAAACAACTAATGGGACTTCCCTGGTGGTCCAGTGGGTAAGACTCGGGCTCCCAATTCATGGGGCCTGGGTTCGATCCCTGGTCGGGAACTAGATCTCACATGCATGCCGCAACTAAGAAGTCTGCATGCCACAACTAAGAGTCCGCGTGCCTCAACTAAGACCCAGCGCAGCCAAAATAAATAGTAAATAAATATTTTTTAAAAATAAGCAACTAATATTTTATTACAAAGGGACCTTAGCTCAGTACCAGCAATGGTCATATTAAAAATATCTTCTGATAAAGAGGAAGAAACATCACTTATAAAAGTAGGATTCTACGTTGAGAGGGTTTCTGAAGGCCCTTAAATCTCAGTTAGAAGGAATCTTATAGTCATTATAAAAAAACAGTATGGCGGTTCCTCAAGAAATTAAAAATATGTGATCCAGCAATCTCACTTCTGGGTATATATCCAAAGGAAACAAAAATCATTATCCCAAAGAGATAGCTGTACTCCCATGTTCATTGCAACATTATTTATAATAGCCAAGGTATGGAAACAATCTATGTGTCCTTCAACGAAAGAACGGATATAGAAAATGTGATATATAAACATACATACATATTTACACAGAGTAGAACATTATCCAGTCATAAAAAAAGGAAATTCTACCATCTGCAACAACACGCATGAACCTGGAGGGCATTATGCTAAGTGAAATAAGCCAGAAAGAGAAAGAGAAATACTGCATGGTACCACTTATATGTGGAATCTAAAAAAAAAGAAAAGTCAAACTCATAGAAACAGAGAGTAGAATGGTGGTTGCCAGGAGCTGGGGGGTGGTGGGAGAAATGGCGAGAGGTTGGTAAAAGGGTACAAACCGTCAGTTATAAGATGAATAAGGTCTGAGGATCTCATGTATAACATGGTGACTGTAGTTGATAATACTATATTGTACTGAATACAGTAATTGAAATTTGCTAAGAAAGTAGAATTTAAGTGCTCCATCCTCCAGAAGTAAATATGTGATGAATGTGTTAATTAACTTGATTATAGGAATCCTTTCACAATGTATACCTATATCATATTATCACGTTGAACACTTTAACATTTTTATTTGTCAATTATACCTGTAATTATTAGCTGGAAAACCAACAACAACAAAAAAGGAATCTTAGCTACCAGTTTGTAATATTCGGGGCCAGCAGAGGTCCCTACCCACTCTGATGAAAGGCCAAGTCCTCCTTTTTACACAAGTCTAATACATGGACTAGATCATTTTACTTGGAATGACCTAAGCCTGAGTTATTTAAAGACATTTCTGGAGATGAACTATCTTAACTACAAAAGAGCACATCGATTTTTTTAGGCCCAGATTTTAGCAGAATATGGCTGCATAATGAAATTCTATACCTTAAAATAGTAACTGCCTACCAAAACACACAAGTAACCTAGAACTGTCAAAATTCAAGCATTAATAGAGAAGATGGAATTGTCTCAGTCTCAAACATGTGGTTACCACGACTTTACTAACCACAAATTTCCAGCCCAGCAGATCTCAATATCACCGTAAGCCACACACCATGACAATTTACTTGTCAATTATTATGCTGGTGTGGTTTTTCAACTACCAAGTCATATAAAAAATTATTTTAGAACAATTCCACTGTTTGGATACTCTAGTGTTTAGATTCCCAGCTGAACAATTTCCTATAGTAACAAACTGAGTGACAAAATGGCCTTAGAGTCATGTAATTTCTGGTCTCTCTTAAACATATGCTTTCAAGAAAGCAAACTATACCACTTCACACAGGCTCCTCCAAAAGGGTCCGTGGCAAGTAACACACTACATAATCCCATGAGGGTTTCAGGTTTTAAGGTCAGTTCCAGTTTCCTACGTCCCACATTATATATAAAGGACTACTGAGAAATTCATAGGCAAACACAAAAGAGACATTCTGGCTACTTAAGTCTAACTCCAACTACATTTTATAACCTGTCAAGTTTTTAGGACTACAATTCTTTAAACTTCAAGGCACAGAGCTAATTTAACTGGTTTTATTTGTTTGTTTTGTTTGAAAAGATAAGCGCCCCAAGTACCTGCTTTGCAGCTTTCTTAGCCTCATGCTTCCTTTGATTTTTAAGAGCTGTTTTTGATAACGGCTTCTCATTTCCTGGTTGTGGTTTCATATTCTGAGGTGGTTCCTCCTCATGCTATAGAAAATGTAAAATAAATGACTTTGAAATGGAGTCCATGTATTTACAAACATATACAACAAATTATACAATTTGGCTAGTACAGGACAAACTTACTTTACCAAATTTATCATAAGTTCACTGGCAAAGGATATTTCAAAACTCTTGTTGTAGGCACACTTCAACGGTCAAGATGGATTTAATGAGGATCTTCCTACTAGTTGATATATGATATCTTTCAGTTATATAAGAGCCAGCAAAATTCACTTTATTTTTGTTTAAACAATGGAATTTTTCGTAGTACTACCACTGACACATGATTTTTATGAAATTAGATACTAACAATAGCTTCTTCTGGGGTCCTTTTGGATTTGACTACCGCCAACAGAAACAGTTGCCTCATTTGTTTTCTTTGCACAAAGAGCCACTTGCTAGATATTGCAAAATCAGAGATTAGAAGATTAAAAATAAAAGCAAATGGAAAAACTAAAACAGACAATAAAAAAATAAATCAAATAAGAAGGGGGTAACTACATAGTTATAAATCCAGAATTAACATAATGAAGAGGTTTTAAAACACTAAATGACTTGTCAGACTATACTGTGAAAACAGGCAATCATTTTCATCATCAGATACTTATATAACTGTCAACCACATTCAACAACAACAGAATTACATACAGGATCAAGAAGGATCTAATGTAAAACACAGTGACTATACTTGATAGCACTGTAATGTATAATTGTATAACTGAAATTTCCTGAGGGTAGAATTCAAATGTTCTCACCAAAAAAAAAAAAAAAAAGATAAATATGTGAGGTGATGGATATGTTAACCAGATGAGGGGAAACCTTTCACAATGTGTATTAAATCACCATGGTGTACACTTTTGAAGTTTCTTGAGTACTAGATCTCAGAGCTGTAATGTACTTATAAGTGCTATAATCAAATGGGCAGAGCTCAAACATTTAAGATATAGAGGAATAAGTAAAAAACCATAAATTGATTTTAATCTTAGCAGCTGCATTAACTATTGCAGGCATCAAAGTTCTGTGTGTGAACTACCCTACTTGAAGCAACTGAATATATGAGAACCCACATTTGTAGAACAGACAAATTTGCATGGCAAGCCTCTTGCACTTTTTTGATCCCCACTGCACATGATGTTAGTTAAGATATACTAATCCTTGAACATTTGTTTTATATTCTTTCAATAGTGAGTTCTTCTATAGTATCTTGCTTTGGCTGAAAAAGTTTGTACTCATGAGAATTTTAAAAAAAAAGAGAAAGCAATTAAGAATGATGCAAGGGCTTCCCTGGTGGCGCAGTGGTTGAGAATCTGCCTGCCAATGCAGGGGACACGGGTTCGAGCCCTGGTCTGGGAAGATCCCACATGCCGCGGAGCAACTAGGCCCGTGAGCCACAACTACTGAGCCTGAGCGTCTGGAGCCTGTGCTCCGCAACAAGAGAGGCCGTGATAGTGAGAGGCCCGCGCACCGCGATGAAGAGTGGCCCCCACTTGCCACAACTAGAGAAAGCCCTCGCACAGAAACGTAGACCCAACACAGCCAAAAATAAATAAATAAATAAATAAAATTTTAAAATGATACAGACATACACTTTATTAAAAAAAAAAAACTCAAACTGAACTTCATATTTAAAAAAAAAAAAAAAAAAGAATGATGCAAGAAGAAAGGATGAGTTACAAGTCTCTTCCACACTATGAGCATCGTGTAGCCACCAAAAGACTTTCATTTTATTTATTTATTTATTTATTTTAATTTATTTTATTTATTTTTAGCTGTGTTGGGTCTTTGTTGCTGCACGTGGGCTTCTCACTGCGGTGGCTTCTCTTGTTGCGGAGCACGGGCTCTACGCGCGCAGGTTTCAGTAGTTGTGGTGTGTGGGCTTAGTTGCTCTGCAACATGTGGGATCTTCCCGGACCAGGGATCGAAACCATGTCCCCTGCACCGGCAGGCGGATTCTTAACCACTGCACCACCAGGGAAGTCCCCTGACAGACTTTCATTTTAGATGAAAAAAATCCACACAGCTACTATGGATCATGAGCTTTTCTGGCTTTAGTACTATGTGTCTACTGTACACAATTTCATCCTCATTAATAAAGTTTGCTTCTTCAATTACATCAATTATAAGATTGTTTTGATGAACACATTATAAAAGTGAAGGGTTTTTTTGAAAGCCAAGAAATATTTAAGTATAATTTATATATGAATTTTTACTTATAAAAAAAGTAATTTTTTTCTTCAGGGGGAGGAATCCAAACACCTTTTTTCCCCTCTGCTATGTAACCTTCTTCCTTTGTGAAGTTATTGACCAGACTATCTTTGTTTCTAGTAATTTCTTGACAATGTTTTCTTTGCCATTTAGCTATTTTCTGGAATTAGATACAAACAAAAATTTCTCATTCACAGGCATATAGTTCCTTCAAATAAAATGATGTGACAGGATCACATAATCACCAGGTTATATACAAAAGCAAGAATTTAGTAGAAATCTTAAATGTCAAAAAAGTTTGGTTTTGGGACTTCCCTGGTGGTCCAGTGGTTAAGAATCCACCTTCCAATGCAGGGGACGCACGTTTGATCCCTCGTCGCGGAACAAAGATCCCATATGCCGCGGGACTACTAAGCCTGCGTGCCGCAACTACTGAGCCCAAGCGCCACAACTAGAGAGAAGCCTGCAGGCCACAATGAAAGACCCCACATGCTGCAACAAAGTTCCTGCGTGCCTCTACTAAGACCCGGCACAGCCAAAAAAAAAAAAAAAGAGTAAAAAAAAAAGTTTGGTTTTAAGAAGTTCTTACCTAGTGTTTTTTCACTATTTTCAAAATATATTCTTTCTATATTAATTTTTCTCCTTCCACCAATCAAAACAAATTAGTTTTATGAGTCAGAGAATAAAAATATACACTAATTCAGAACTTCTTCCTCTTGTGCTATCTTACACAGATTTAGAAAGCAGGATGCATTAAGGTCACTTCTTTTTTTTAATCTCAGGTAAGGAAAATTTCAATAAAGAGACAGAACAAATCCTAAGACTATTATATCCTTTTTAAAAAAATCTAAATACAAAAATAGTAAACAGGGCTTAATTTGTTATATGTTTTTATGTATTTTTACTAAATAACTTAATGCAACAAAAATGTTTCAACAACATTTCATTGAAGTCAAAATGCTACATTTTGTGGAGGAAGAAGGCTTGTTCTTTTGTTTTTGTTTTTCAGAGGGTTAGGAGCACATTGGAGGCACAGAAATATTTATCCTTTGAAAAAGTATCTACTTCCCTGAGTGCCTTAATAATTAAGTGACTATATATTTCCATTTACTTGGAACAGTCCCAGTTTACACCTATTGTATGGTCATCATTCTATTAATATGAATAATATTGTTCATTCTTATAGAGCAACTTTATTGCTTAACGTCATCACAGAAACTCAGTATATTAATAAATGCTTTCCCCTGAGCTCTGAAATGCTAACATTTTAAAGCAGATCAGAATCTGACCAATACTCCAGTCATAACTTTACAACAGAGGTCAGGAACTGATGGCCTAAGGACAACAAGTGTGTTTTGTTTGAACAGCAGTGTTTTAAAAATTGAGAAATTTCATACAAGCATCCAACTTGTCTTGAAAAATCAAACTTTTGGCAAACTGGGCCTAAAATCTCCTGTGGAAACAATGGGCTACTGCTGTGTAGTTGCTATGGCCTTGAAAGAGGGCATGCTCTCTCCCTTGCACCATTCTCTCCCACTCACCATTGCTTTACACTACCAGCCTAGCCTGACAGGCAATTGAATTTGAGCCCACAATCTACACCCAGTAAGTCACACCCAGCTATCTTTCCCAGAGATTTTACATTAATTACTTTGTCAACTTAACAATAATTCACCGGGACTTCCGTGTCAGTCCAGTGGTTAGGACTCCTCGCTTCGACTACAGGGGGTCCAGGTTCAATCCCTGGTCAGGGAACTAATCCCGTAAGCCGCATCGCACGGCCAAAAAAACAAACAAAAAACCCCAAAACAACAATTCACCATCTTCAGCAGCAGGTCCTCCACAATTTCTACCCTAGAGTTTATATCTCCTAATCAGATACTAAGTAACACAAGAACATGCATAAGAAAAGGATCTAGGGAACTCTACACACTGAAAAACCTTTTCCTACCAAAGTAGTAAAATTTTACTTACCAGTTTGGAATTGGTGACTGGTTTATTTCTTAAAGCTGGGGGTCTATAAGCTGTTGCAACTTTAGGTTCTTCACTAGGTACATCACTTGAAACTGCTTGGTAAGTTATTGCTTTTTCTGGAAATATTCCATCTAAGAATGGCTGCCAAGAAACCTGCCATAATTCTGCAGTTGATGGTACATCATACTTGTGCAAGACAGCGCCAGTATAATGCCAAATCTTGTACCCATTATTAACACGTAACCTGGGAGCACACGTGGCTGTTAAAATATGCTCACCATCTGGGCACCAAGCAAAATATGTAGAATCAGAGGCCACCGGTTTAGAAATAAGTTTGTAGTTTTTAACATCCCACACTTCCATTTGCCCCCTCAGATTTCCAAATCCAGCTAGTACTAATATATGTCCATGAGGGCTGTAGTAGGCTGCATTACGAGGGCCAGTTCCGAAGTCAAACACAGGATCACACTTCAAGTTGAAAATTGTTGCTTTGGCAGGCATGAAACCATAAACAGCACAAAACTCAGTAGAACTAGAATTCCAAACTACATCATAAATGGGGCCATTTTTTGCTAGAAAAAGAATATAAAATCCAAGTTAGTGATAAAGAAATACATACAGGATTATAATATTTAATAGCACAAATTACAATCATATAACACTCATAAACACTAAAAAAAAAAAAAAAACACAAAAATTTCATGGTATGTTAAAATTAAAATATTTTTACATGACATACTATGGGGATTAATGTATGATTATAAATTTATTTAAGAACCCCTAATGAATCTTAATTTCTTTTATTTTTTTTATAATTGTTTTGCAATTTTGTATATTATTATTTGTCTTTAGTACTTTTATTTAAATTTTTTTTTTTTGGCCACGCCGCGTAGCATATGGGATCTTAGTTCCCTGACCAGGGATCAAACCCGTGCCCCCTGCAGTGGAAGCGCGGAGTCTTAACCACGGGACCACCAGGGAAGTCCCTTAATTTCCTGTAAACATTCTGGCAATGTGGGCTCATAGAAGCATAGGTTATTATTACTATTAATAAACTAGTTTTTCTTGGAAGAGGTAATATATGCATACAGTAATAAAGATACAAACTATATAAAAAGACATGCCACAAAAAAAAGTCCCTCTACGCAAAGGCAGCCCTCTGTTATACTTCTTGCATATCCCTTCAGAATATTTTTGTTGAAATTAAGCATCTCTCTCTTAAGCACTTACACACACACAAAGAGTTCTAAACCTTTGTTGTTTCATTTAATACTCTTGGAAATTTTTCCACGTGAGCACATTGAGCTCTGCCTCATTCAGCTGCACTGTATTCCATTACAAATCTTGCTGTTTATACTCCACTGTAAATGTACACAAATGTATCTGTAGGAGAGAAACTGCCTGGTCAAAGGGCACATACATTTACTTCATAATGTACCACCGAAATGCCCTTCAAAGAACTTGTACCAATTTACACTACCAGTAGTTTTTTTTTTTTTTTTTAATTTATTAAATTTATTTATTTTTGGCTGCGTTGGATCTTTGTTGCTGTGCACGGGCTTTCTCTAGTTGCGGCGAGCGGGGGCCACTCTTTGTTGCGATGGCTTTTCTTGTTGTGGAGCACGGGCTGTAGAGCACAGGCTCAGTAGTTGTGACGCACGGGCTTAGCTGCTCCGCAGCATGTGGGATCTTCCCGGACTAGGGCTCCAACCCATGTCCCCTGCATTGACAGGCAGATTCCCAACCACTGCGCCACCAGGGAAGCCCTACCAGTAGTTTTTGATAGCAAAGATTTTCCCCTCACTCTCACTGATACTGTTTCAAATTTTTATCTTTGCCAATCTACTAAGTGAAAAATTGTATCTTGTTTTCCTTTATTATAAATGAAGCACCTTTTAGTATACTTATACATAATTTTATTTCTTTTTTGTGGACTATTTTTTACTGTCCTATACCTATTTTTCTCTCCTGTTATTGGTCTTTTATTGTTACACTTGAGATAGTAACAAAATTCACCTTTTCTCATATTTATCCCTTGTCTAAAAATTTTTTCCCTTTTTGTTTGTTTTGCTTAATTTATGGACTCTTTTCTTCCCCCAGTGTAGAAATCTGTAATTTCATATACTCAAATTTATCACTTTCCCCATACGACTTCTACCTTGTTTAAAGTCTTTTTCTACTTTAAGATTAGAAAAATATACGTATAGCTGGTTCACTCTGCTGTAGCTGTACAGCAGAAACTAACAACATTGTAAAGCAACTATACTCCAATAAAAATTTTTTTTAAAAATTAGAAAAAAATTCTCCCACATTTTCTTCTAGTTCTGTAGTTTTAGATACAATTTTTTGGCCCAATTGGAACTTATTTTGGTAAAGAATTAGCAATAGTAACTTTTTGTTCCAAATAGCTAGCCAACTGTCCCCAAACCATATATTAAATGATCAATATTTTCCTGCATTGATTCAAATGCTGACTTTATTATATGTCAATGGCTTTGGAAGTATGGATCTATTCATGGATCCTACTGTGTTCCACTGATTTATCTGCTTATCCATAAGCCAGAACCAAATTGTCTTAATTACAATTGCTTTACATTTTAATATCTAATAGTATCAGAATCCCTCCTTTGCTACTCTTTTTTTTTGCAAAGTTTTCAAAACATTCTTGCATGTTTATTTTTCAATATCAACTTTAGAACCAGCTTATCTAGTTGTAAAAAAGAAAATCTACTGGCATTTTAGTTTAATTTTTAGATCAATTTGGAGAGAAATGACATCTTTGTAAAGTTATTAAAGGTTATAGTTTGCCCCTCAGAAGTTTTAAAGTTTTCTTCCCATCAGCCCTATATATTTCTTTTTTGTTGCTATATGGAATCTTTCCTCCCATTATGCTTTTTAAGAGGCTGTTGTTTATGCTGTGACTTCATCTGATGAACAGAGATGATTCGATTTTCACCTTTCAAAACTGTATACTTATTCTTTTGATCAGGTACACTGACTAGGTCTTTCAGAATGTTAAATAATAAATGGAAGGGGGGCGGGTCATCCTTGTTTTGTTCCTGATTTGAATGGGAATACACAGTTTTTAAAAGAAAGGTTACCTTACCCTTACATGTTCAATTCAAAATAAAAAAGATTAGGGAGTTGCCAGAATTTTAAAACTATTTTTTCACAGTTAACTCATCAAAACAAAATATGAAGTGGTTAAAACTCTTCAGTTCTGAAGATGGTGCTAAACACACTACACCAACTTGCTGTCATAATTAATCAAATAAGTCCCCAAAGAGCTATTATAATGGAATTATCTCACTCAGCAAGTTCCCTACTAAACTGCTGGCATAACTAAATTAACTAATTGGATTCTGTCAAAATAAGGTATGTTTGGGGATGATAAGAGGAATTTTATCTTAAAGGTTATTAAAATATGTGAGTTCTATCACTTGATCAAGAACTTAGATGATATCTTTATGGCACTGTATTTTTTACTATCATTGATTCTATTAAAGGAAGACTGCTGGAACACTCACGTAATTGCACCACAGCACTTTCTCCGTTTGTGGCAATGTAATGCAGCGTCTGTTCCCCATAGTAGGAAGCTCCTGTCTTGTCAACATCAGTACTAGCTATTACCAGCACAGCAGTAGCTGTAAGGGTAAAAACTTTAATTAGATTTAAAACACAAATTAAACTAATGGTGATTAGAAAAATATTAAAAAGTGTAACAAAGCACATGTAAATTTTCATTGAATAAGCACTGATACTCTTTTCTTTTTCTATATACATAGGAATGTAAGTCTAAATTAATGCTTGATAAACAAAATGGGAGATAAAATATATTTATCATACCTTTTTTATTCCATAGCATTGTAACCTTATCAGCCTTAAAGAAACTTTTATTGGCTAAAGCTGCATGAGGTCCATCAAAGTTGGGGTACTGATATAATCTAACAAATGAAGGTGCACCCTTACTTCCTGGAACATAGACAGCCACCTAAGATACACAGACATAAATAATGACTTAAATTTTTTGAAGCATATCAACTAAGATGGACATGTTTTTAAAGTCACTAAAAACTAGGAAAAGGTTTAATCTCATAATATTCCACATGAACAAACAAAAACATTAGCAGTTACCTTGTACGGCTGGAGTCCAGGTGATAACACAAAATCATTAATTTTTTTCAAATGCAATTT
The DNA here is from genome assembly GCF_028023285.1 of Balaenoptera ricei. Classification (NCBI taxonomy): domain Eukaryota; kingdom Metazoa; phylum Chordata; class Mammalia; order Artiodactyla; family Balaenopteridae; genus Balaenoptera; species Balaenoptera ricei. Next base: position 7,677,105 of record NC_082642.1, read on the forward strand.
ATTTGCAAATGTATCTAAAAAAAAGTAAATGGCATTAGATTAATGAGAGAAGCTAATAGACATATCTCAAATTCTGAATGCATTATAAAAGGTTAACGTAACTATACACAAAACGGCTCACTGTAGTCTCACGTAGGTGAGGCAGAGCAACATAGTGGAAAAAGCATGGGTGAGTGAGACAGACCTGTGCTTGAATTCCTACTCAGTCACTACTGTGTGACCTTGGGCAAGTAATGGGATTACATACCTAATTCCTAGTGTACAGTGCCAGGCACATAGTAGGTATTAAATAAGTATCAGTTCTCTTCTCTTAAACCTCTGAACTAAAGTAGTCTCAGAGCCCACTCGATGGGACAGATGACCCTAGCCTGCTACTGTAGAACGTGGAAATGAAAATTCTGTAACTAATGTGATAAACAGATCCACAACAATGATAATCAACAATAGTAACTATAACAATGGCCGATATTTGTTGAGTGCTTACTCTGTGCTAGGCAGTAAGAAACCATGTTATGAACACTATGCTCTCCTAGTTAACGGGATCAAGAGCTATTACTCTTTCTTTGTTCAAATATAGAGATCAACAGCTATTCAAAAGTAGCATACCAAACTGCTAAACTGGCAGCCCCCTTCTTTTGGTATGCTCATAAGGCATGCAAGTATGGTATGCAAGTAAGATAAGCAAACAAGCTAACCCCAAATTAGTGGGGAAAGGATTAAGTCTCAAAAGCAGGAAATTGAAGGGTAACGCTAAATGACTGTGTAGATGGTGTCAAAATCAGCCTGCATGCCATCTTCTGTACGTGTGAACATTTACCAATTCCCATTCTACTTTCTCGACTTATGATGGGGTTATGCCCTGATAAACCCATGGTAAGTTGAGAATATCATAAGTTGAAAATGCATTTAATAAACCTTATGTACTGAACATCATAGCTTAACTTAGACTACCTTAAATATTAAGTGCTCAGAACACTTACTATTAGTCTACAGTTGAGTAAAATCATTAAACACAAAGCCTGTTTTATAATAAAGTGTTGAACATCTCATGTAATCTATTGAATACTCAACTGAAAGTGAAAAACATAATGGTTGTACAGGTCCAAAAGAGTTGTAAGTGTATCAGTTGTTGACCCTTGTGATCATGTGGCTGACTGGGAGCTGTGGCTCACTGCTGCTGCCCAGCATCACGAGAGGGTACCATTCCACATGGCGCTAGCCCAGGAAGAGACTGAAATTCAAAGTACAATTTCTACTGAATACATACCACTCTCACACCATCATGAAGTTGAAAAATCTTAACTCAAACTATTGTAAGTCGGTGACTGTACTAAAAAGTGTTCAGTCACCAATGGAATATTCTAAGGACAAAAGGAACTGCAAAACTTTCTGCTTTAAATTATTTTTCAGTAATCATGTTATAGGTGTTACTGTTGGTATTGCTATTCTAAGAATGCTATGTGGTCAATGAAGAATAAAGCAAATGAATAATTATGTGGATGTGATATTCTCAAACTATCACCCCTGTTATCCCAGAGAACCACATTCTTGGGTGTTGGCAAAAGGCAATACAGATATAAGATAAAAAAGAAAAAAAAAAAAAAGGCCTAGGAACAATGATCAATCAACACAGTAGCAATGAGAATCCTCTACACCCAGACTGTGGTCTCTAAATACCATTTTCCATAAAAAGGGAGCAGAGTATATTGGAGAATTGGCTGATTCTGGGTGTATAGCAAGAAATATACAAGATAATCCTAGAATGATCTGTCCTACCATATAGCAAAAAAGTCATTAAAGACTAATTGACCAATGATGGGACAATTTGAGAATCAATAAGAATAGTAATTAAAATGGATTGAAACACATCATGTTTAAATCCATAGTTCATTAGGTTGGGGGTGGGGACTATTGGTTGCAATGGAGATTGCTAAAGAAAGAACTCATTTTATTAAAAGTGATAAAGGAGAAGAATATTTATTTTGCCTTTCCCATATAAATGGTCCACTAGGTAACCAAATAGTAGAAAGGGGAATTTCTCCTTATAGAGGTAGTACAGCTAATAAATGACAGGGGAAGGAGGGAAACTATAGTATCACCAATTTTTAACCACGCATGAAATAATGGATCGAGGCATTGAACATTAATGCCAATTAACCATACAAAATTAAAGACAATGAGACATTATGTGCTTCTTGATAAAAGAATTGAAAACTGCCTTATGATGTAGTCTTGCCCTCAGCTTCCCAAAAAAGAACTTGAAGCTGACCAACTCTAGATCCAAATAGTTATTTACAGGAAACAGATGAACATGTTAAATTACAGAATGGGATACAAGAGCAAAACTCAAATACGGGAATATATATAAGACAAGTAACTTTGTTTCTTAAATAATAAATTGCAAGGGGGAAAAAAGAATGGAGAGGGAACTTATAGCGTAAAGAAACTTAAAAGATATATAAATCAATTGCAATGTGAAGGACCTTATTTGCATCCTGAGTTTTAAAAAAATTATCACATTTTCAATTATTAGAAATTTGAACACTGACCAGATATTCTACAATCTGTGATAATGGTATTATGACTAAGTTTTAAAAAAATATTAGGAGCCCTAATCTTCAGAGATACATACTGAAATAGTTATAGGTAAAATTATATGATGTCTACAATTTGCTTTAGCAGAGTAAAAGAGATGGTAGGTGGACAGATGCATGGATGAAGAAGGTTTGGCAATGGGCTGATGGTTATGGGACTAGGTGTCTACTTTTGTATTTGAAATTCTACACAACAAAATACTTTAAAAATTTGTATCACAGAATTTCAATAGCAACTAAACTCAGAAAGAGGTACTCAAATGTCTTAATAGTAATTATTAGATAGTAAAAATTTATTATAAAAGAATATGTTTGTGTTATAAAATTTTACTAGCAATTACACTTGGAGTTATTCAAATGAATGACTATAACAGCAATTGTTAATATATTAACAGTATTTAGGAGAACCCTATGATATCATATGTAAGGCAATAAAAACTGTACATATTTATAGCAAACAATAAAATTATTTCATAAATCTTTCCATACTAAAATTGTTGTTTTCAAAGAAGTGAACTTCATTGTTAACATTTCGGGCACAAAGAGTTTCATCTTCTGACCAGGATGGACACCTACATTGAAAAGAAAGAATATTAAAAAAATTTAAATAGAATGTAACATCATATGTTAACATGTTAAAGTTTACGATATTGTTTACTATTTAAGGAAAAATACTTATAAATATGATGTCAAGTCAGTTACTAATAGTTTTAGTCAGCATATATAATAGAAAAATATTATTCCTTTTGATTCAAATACTAAATAAAAGATCAAGTTTTTACTCTATTACATTCTCACATACAAAATCCTTAAAGATCTAGATTTTGATCTGACAAGTTATTTTCTAAATCAATACCAGAGAAACAAATAATATACAACAAAGATATTTAAAATATTTAAAAATAATTAGTATTTTAAAGCATTTATTTACCAATTTTGCATTTTTTTCTGGATGAAAGACTTCAAACACGTCCCAGTTTTCACATCATAAAGTTGTAGGTTAGGTATCCCAGCTGTATCATCTTTAGAAGCTGCCATAAAAACAAAATTTTTTGCAGTAATTGTCTCCTAACACTAGTAAAAAGATTTCACTCTTAGAAAAAATTTGAACAAGATTATAAAGATCCAGTAAGAGTTGCTTTAAATCAACTTTCCCCTCTAGCTTTAATTATAGATTTAATCATCCATTCCTAAAGCCATGACAATATGACGGCTGTTTGAGCAGAATTTTGTATTTCTGAAATGAGTTAATTACTACAGTTTTTAAGAATACTTAAGAGATTTCTTGTTTATTAAGTGTGACATAGTTTGCTGTTAAACAGATTAAACTGTCTTATCACGAAAGCTGTGTCTATAAGTCACACACATGAAAAAAAGTTATATAAAACCACTCACAGTCCTCAACTGATTCTCAATTTCCCTTTTACTTACTTGGAAAAATCACATTCATTAGAGTCCATGCCTCTTGGAAGAACGAACTCAGGAAGTTTATAACCCAACAGTGAACTACTATCCTATATTTATTCAACAATATCCACATTATTACAAAATGCTTCTTAAAATAAGCCCTATACCGGGATCCAATATTTTATCACTGATCTATGAAGCACAGCTATATATTGGGTTGGCTAAAAAGTTCGTTTGGATTTTTCTGTAAGATGTTATGGAAAAACCCAAACGAACCTGTTGGCCAAGCCAATAAAATGTTCATATAACGTATATTAGATCTTTAAATGCGTTAGAAAATGACACACCATTTCCTACTCTTTGTCATACCATACACATTTCTTAGATGTTGTGTCTACTGTACTTCCTCTTTCATTTATAATTATATAAAGCGTTTTTTATTTTAAAGGTCATTATTCTTCGTAATTTTTGCAATCTTCTCTATCCATTGGTTATTTACTTTATAAATTTTCCCTTGAGCTTTTTTCTTTTCCTCTATCTCATGATGGATCTTCTCACTAACTTACTATACCTTGAAATTACTTAAAGTACATTCTATTTGGAGAATACAAGATTCATTGTCGATTAAAAATATTCTAAAACACTATTTACTATCATAAATATTAATTACTTTCCTATAAGGTTATAAACCTTCTCCTTTTTTTCCCCCACTGAGTTGAATTGGTCCTGTCAGAATATTTTTACAATTGGAAAATACTTACTAGTGTAAGGCTGCCATGTTGCCAGGACAGTGTTTTTTGGCGAGAACTCAAGGCAAACTGCCTTTGGAAGGTCGAAGGAGTGCAGTAGTCCCTTGTTAGTGACATTGATAACATTTATTCTGGTTTCAAAAGAAATTACTTCAGCAATGAAATACTGTTTCACAATAGCCAGCAGCATCCAAAACATTCATACTTCTTTTTAAATACAGATCACTCTAAAGTGTTCATTCCTCATAAAAATCAATTTTCAGTCAGTTCTAGAAAATATCCAATAAACACTTAAACGTAAAAAAGTGTACATTTTACCAAAAGGTCCCTATTTAAGGCTGGTGTTGGGAAATAATATAGAATTTGCGGGAAGATACAATAGATACCACCTTCAACCAAAAAGGAAAAAACAGGCCTTTAAGTGAACACAGAGCAAATCTACAGACAAGCTGAGGAATTTCAAATCCAAGAGAAAACGAAAAGTATATATTTTTTAATTTGAGTAAATGGAAACTGCAGCAGCTAGGGAAATCAGCAAGGATACTTTTGATGTCTATAAAAATCTCAGAAGCAATCTCCAAAAGATATTACTGTTAAGAATTATCGTGGTACAATGACAAAAATAACAATAATTGTAAAAACAAAAGCAGTTTCCACTTTTGGGGACACTTTCTCTGAACCATGTTCTGGTTTAACCACTTTATGTACATTTTCTCATTTAATCCTCACAACAATCTCATAAAACAGGTATTATCATCTCCATTTTACAAATGGTGAAACTGAAGGTTAGAAAAATGAAATGATTTGATGATTTGCCCAAGAGCATACTACGAATACATGCCAGAGCAATGCTCTGAAACCTGTTTGGCCTGACTTGCTCTTAGGTAGTCCTTGGGGTAAAAGAAAGAAAGAAAAAAAAAAAAAGATACTCCATCTCATTGCAGAAATTCCTTAAAGTTACTTTGTTCAACTCAAGTTTGAGGACATTGGGTTAGGATAAGCGGCAACTGGTAAGAATAAACAATTACCGTATAGTGTTTAAACACACAGAAACATACAGACAAACACACACACTTACGACTGTAGATTCTGTACAACTTACTGTAAATTACATATTTTAGAATTACATGAAGCTTTCTATTTTGTTGTTGTTAATAAACTTTAAAGTTATTCTTAGTTTACTGAAGGGTGTTTATTTTAATTTAAATAAGCACACATTTAAGGAAAAATCAGTTATAGCTTCTGACTTAGTTAACCGTGAACCCAGCAACGACCACAATCAATAATACACTGTATCTGTTTCTCTTGCCCCAGGAACAATATGTATTGTTGTGGCTGCAGCAACTTAAGGAAATAAATGCTGGAACCAGGTATAAAAAAATCTATTAAAAAGATGGACACAACATGTGGGGACATATTAAGAGGATTGAGTGGAATCCAACAGAAAACAAAGTGGAGATATGACATATAAAATAATTAATAATAATTGCCAAAGTGAAAATAGACTTACTCAATAAACTGTAAGCTAGTAGAATAAGGGATACCTCAAAAAGGTAATAGGCAATGAAAAGATGTATGGTATGTCCCATCAGATAGTAAATTTCTATCAACTCATTACCCAAATAGTGTAAACTAAAATATGGATTTAGGGACTTTCCTGGCACAGTGGTTAAGACTGCACTCCCAATGCAGGGGGCCTGGGTTCGATCCCTGGTCGGGGAACTAGTTACCACATGCATGCCGCAACTAAGAGTTCCCATGACACAACTAAGGAGCCCACCTGCCACAACTAACACTCAGCGCAACCAAATAAAAATAAATATATATACAGATAAATATTATAAAAATAATGAAATATGGATTGAAAAAAAAAAAACCCAAATACCCACAATAGGTTACACCTAAAGAAATAAGAAAAGTTGAGAGTATGTCCTTTCTTTGAGGCTGAGAGTAAGACTGTCTGTTAACACTGTGAATAAGACCCAACATAATTATATTCTTTATCATTTGAGAGTAGTAGTTTGTTGGTTGGATTCAATAACTTAAAAAAAAAAAATACTGATGAACATTTTTAATTATAAAAGCTAATTCTGCCAGCTACTTATAGTCATAGAAGTGAATCAACTAATTCAACGCAATCATTTTAGCATTTTTAAAAATCATGTGTTAATCCAATCTGACCTGATAGCTGAAAGACCTCAGAATATAGTACCACTGTGTAAGAAACATTTAAAATATACTTTTCAAAAGGATGTAATCATTTTTCCCCCTTTAAAAAACCTAAGATATTATATCTGGCTAAAAACAACAAAAATAACTTTAAACCAAGCAACAAATATTCAGGCATTTTCCTGGTTCTGTGAACTGAAATACAGTGACTATGGAAAATTGAAAAGAATTGGTTTTCTAAGTGAAATTATGAACACTGAACCAAAATATTTTTTTTTTTTTGCAAGACCAATTTTGTAATCTGATTATTTTATGTAATACAGACTGTACCAAACATACTTTTGAATAACTTATACTTAGATGACATGCTGTTATACACAATAAAACTAACAGTAATAAATATAGACAGTTGTTAATAAGTTAACAGCAAAGATATAAGGTACCTACCATAAACAAGCAAAGAGAGTTTTTCTCTAAGTGTTAGTGCAGAACTTAAGAAACCCTAACCAATCACTTAGAGCACTATTTAAAACAACCTCTCAGCTTCTTCTGCATTAAATTAATTGCCCTTTTTCATATGTTACTTTTTTTTTTTTTAAACATCTTTATTTAAGTATAATTGCCTTACAATGGTGTGTTAGCTTCTGCTTTATAACAAAGTGAATCAGTTATACGTATACAATATGTTCCCATTTCTCTTCCCTCTTGCATCTCCCTCCCTCCCACCCATATGTTACTTTTTAATTCTAAGTAACTAGAGAACTCAAAGAAGTCCTGGCACATAAATAGAAACTAACAACTTTGGAGATGTTCTATGGATGTTATATTGGAGATAACACCTAACAGCACCAAGACATTAAAAGATAGACTTTATAAATGACATCCAAATACATGTTATTCACATAAAACAATTATGTTTTATATTTACAACACACACATAAAATGTTATATAAATGAACACTAACTTTTCTCCATTGCCCCAGGCAAACAAGGTCCCATCCTTACTAAAGGTACAGGTTTTGCAATTTTTCCCAGATTCTCTGAAAATAACAAGAAAAAAAGCTTAAATTAATAAGCATTATTTTTAAAAATCTGATTAAAAATCCTCAATCTTACCACAAATTTAATGACTAAGAACTTACATAAATTTTAGAAAATAATTCCAAAATGCTTTAGCCTACCAAAAATACTTTCTCGCTTAAAATGCAGTGCCAACTACCACTGTAAAGCTGGAAATTGATTTTATACCAACAGACCAATGTTAAGTAAGAAATAGAGCTCTTTTGGGTAAATAACTAGTTGGTGTGAAAACCCAAAAATGTAGGTGTATGTGGAAGCTACCAGCTGTCAGCCCTTATCTTGAGAGAGCTGAAGGATTTCAACATGGGGGTTTTGTGAAGAATTTCCCAAACTACCTGCATAACAAAACAATGGTGGATAAAATATCCTCCAGTGGCCAAGAAGTGACCCTGGATTTGAAGGACAAAGACGTTCCATCAATTTCTCATGTGCAGAGACAGAAAGTATAACAACGATAAGAGGCTTTTCACATTAAAAAAATATGGATGCAGGATTCTGTACAAAAACTAACCTGTGGAACTTGAACTTCTTGGCAACCTTCTATCAAACGATCAAAACTTTAAGTACTGTATCTCTCAACTGGAGATGGCTATTGTGAGTACATCTCCCAGTGATAATAAAGACCCAAACAGAAATGTGTGAGTGTGTGTACAGATGTCCATATGTGTAGTCACAACATTAGATCAGAACTCTGTGGCTAACAAGTATTTGAAATGTCAAATAACGACACACAGAGAACTGACCAGTACACCCCTTCTAAACTGGACAATGTCTTTGTTTCTGTTGTTGTTGTTTTAAATAAATTTATTTATTTTATTTATTTTTTATTTTTGGCTGCGTTGGGTCTTCGTTGATGTGCGCGGGCTTTCTCTAGTTGCCGCGAGCAGGGGCTACTCTTGGTTGCGGTACGCAGACTTCTCATGGCGGTGGCTTCTCTTACTGCGGAGCACGGGCTCTAGGCACATGGGCTTCAGTAGTTGTGGCTCGTGGGCTCTAGAGTGCAGGCTCAGTAGTTGTGGCACATGGGCTTAGTTGCTCCGCGGCATGTGGGATCTTCCTGGACCAGGGCTCGAACCCGTGTCCCCTGCATTGGCAGGCGGATTCTTAACCACTGCGCCACCAGGGAAGCCCTGAACACTATCTTTGCATTAATTCATCTGAAGATAACATTTGTGTTTCTGCAATCATACAATAATGGTAGCTTATCCTCAGTGTGTAGTTACTAAAACATTTTTTTTTCTCACTCCCTTACATAAATAGCTATGACCAAGATGTCCTCCATTCTATACTTGTGCAAGTCATTTCTGAACCTTAAGGCAGAATTTTACAATTATTCTTTTTAAATCCTACCCAACTTTTGGTCTATTATTCCAGCCTACTGATATCTACTTATATCTTCATTTTCCCTTTTAAAAGCATTAGTCATTCCTCACAGATTTAAGTAAAATATAAATTATAAAACATCATTCTAAGCTATCATCTAAATTAATTATGAGAATATTGGATGACCTTTGAACAAGCTCCTGTGGCTCACCAATAGTCCTTCCCTCAAACTAAATCAACTCATTAGTCAGCTGACTTCACAGCTCTTAACCAATGACAACTCTGTCACTAACATCATTCAACCAAAAGACTTTCTCATTTCTCAGATACTTTGCTAAAATCATGTTTATAGATCTATTCTGATGTGTCTGGATATTCTACTCAGAAAGGAAATGAGATAAACTTGAAACAATTTATTCTTAGCAAGCTCATTTTGACCCCAATAATTATCTCCTTATTGTAATGATTATAAATTGTCTTTTTAATAACTCATTCTAGAATTATGTTTAAGAATGAAGGCAAGCTTCCTAGACGATAGTATCCAGACTTCAATTCTTTTCTTAATTTTGGCAATTGGAAAATTTTGTCTATTTCCTTCTGGAACAATCTTTTAAATGAAAAATTTCAAATATACACAAAAATAGAGAAAAAGTATGATAACCCCCCTACACATCTATCACCAAGCTTAAATAATTATTAACTCATGGTCAATTTTCTTTAATCTACTCCCTACTTTCATATTTAATGCCAGAATAATTTAAAGCAAAACCAGATGTCTTATCATTTTACTCTATACTTCAGTATGAGTCTCTAACTGACGCGAGCATTTTTAAAAAACAGGACCACCACCATGCCACTTCAACTCATGAAATTAACAATAATTCCTTACTATCATTTAATACCTAGTATTTGGATATCTGGTTTTTTAAAAGCTCCCCAAGTCATTCTAATGTACAGCCAAATTTAAGGACCATTCATCTAAAAGCTTGATTAGAAGCAGGTTTTTAAAAATCTTCATAGAAGGTAAGTACCGCATAGTTCCTATGGCAACTTACCAGGAGACACATAATGTCTCCTTGTTCTACTCTTAGTGACACTGAGATTGTAGTGGACTCATTATGCGCTTCCTCAGACTCACCTAATCCTTCCTGCTCCCAGGCACCAGCTATTCAACGAAGAGACCTGGCCACCTCATCTCCTAACACCACTGGTTGTCTCAGACTCTCCAAGAATGATGGCCACATTTCAGCACGGCTTCCATTATGCCTATTGCAGTAGCAGGAAGAGAAGCACTGGCACTCAGATTCAACCCGAACAGATCAAAAGAAGATTCTGGCTGCAGACCAATTTCGTACCCATCCTCTTCAAAATAGATTGTTCTAAGGCACAGTGGTTCTATACAACCTCTCTGGAGAAACTCTGCATGACCAAGCAACTTGGATGGATTTTGTGAATCTGTGGTCAGTTCAGTGCACTTCACTCTATATTTGCTTTCACTTCTTCCTTGTCTCATTTCCCTTTCCCCCTCAATCCTGCTGCCTTGGGACTGCACACCCCAATGAAGTGCAGCACAAAAGCTTTAACACAGACTCTTATTTTCTAAAGTGGTGCTTTTCAAATATTAATGTGCATACAAATCATTGAGGAGCTGGTTAAAATACAGATTTTGATTCAGTAAGCTGAGTAGGGCCTGAGATGTTCTGATGTTTGATTTCTGCACTGGCTCAAGGTGATGCCAGTATGGCTGATCTTGGGCCCATATTTCCTGTAACAAGGTTCTAGAGAACTGAGTCTAATAAAAAAAATGGTCAATAGAGTCAGATGATGTCAGCCTGATTATAAAGTTCCCTATCAACAGTTCATCTAACAGCATCTTTTAATGATCATTTGTGTAGATCAGTCGTTCTCAAAGTGTGGTCCCTAGACTTGCAGTGTCAGCATTACCTAGGAACTTGTTAAAAATTCTAATTCTTGGGGCCCTGCCCTGGATCTAATGAATCAGAAAATCTGAAGAGGGAACAGTATCCTGTGTTTTAACAAGCTCTTCAGATGATTGTGATGCGTGCAAAAGTTTGAGGACCACTGATACATGACTTCTTTAGGATAACGAAATGGTGATTATCTAATCCCATCATTCTTTTTAAATTTATTACTGTTCTATAAAGAAGTTTTCCTCATCAACAATTTGGTTACTGAAAAACAGTCTGTATAGGAAAGGCAACATAAATGCTTGATTTTTTCTTTCTTTATCAATTTTCAAAGTAATGAACAAGGATCCCATCGACTTCTAATGCTGACCAATAAGATTTGGAGGGAGGAGGATTTTTTTAGAGACTACTTATATACTTAACATGTCTTAATTCTTAGAGTCATTATTCTTCTTAATGCTCAAATTGTCCCATCTAAGGTTGGTATAAACCCCTTCAGGTTGACTCCTGTGACAGTTTAGCAAAACCCCATTAGCCTTTTATAACCTCCTCGCTTTCTGGCACAAGATATGTATGGCTCAACTCATACATTTTTCGTCCTATACCTGGAGTTGACCACTCCTCCAAGGAACTGGTTCCTTTTAATGAAGAATGGCATTTAGAGATCATAATCTGTGAGGTATTTACTGCTACCAGGTTATCACTGGCTCTAGGCCTTTAGAGTGGACAGAACTAGGAAATACAAATGTTTTTATGAAAAGAAATCATGAATTCATATTGATACATGCAAGTCTATCTCCCCACTTCACTCTTATGCTGAAATTTTGGTTCCTAATGACATTAATATAATTATTTATTTGTCTTACCCTACAATAGATTTAAAAGGACAATACCAATTTTCTGTTAATAATAAAACTATTGAATGCATTTAAGAATATTGCATATCATCATATGGCTATGTCACCAACTTAATATAAAGCTAGGTTCACTTGTTCCCGTTTTCCATTCAATTTTATTTTTTAATTTAAAACAATTACTTGGTCCAAAGTTGAAACTATATATACCAAAGTTCATTTACAGACATGTCCCCTGGATCTTGCAATTCTCTCTCCTCCTATAGATAATCACTTTTGTTAGTTTTTGGTTTACCTTTCCATTATTTCTTTTTGGCAAAAATGTCTATTTATCTAGCTATATATTTATATGTATATATTTTTTTATATTTCTTCATTTCTTATACCTTTCTCATTCTATAATTTATCGAAGATTATAGGCAGTGGTTTGGCTATCAGATTTGCAGGTTTTTCCTCAGTCCCTAAGATAAAATTCTTCTAAGCTAGAGGCATGAACTGAATTACACTATTGTCTACACCTTTTCTTTTAAACATGCTTAAGCTATTATTTTCAAATCTAAAGATCATTTTTCTTGATAGAGAATATGCATTCTTTCATTCTTTCCATCTTCTGTTAATATTACATAATATGTCCCAAGAAACTAGCTTATCTGTTCTTTTTCTTTTTTGTTCAGAATATAACAACAAAAATACTTCAGAATGCATTGTATAGTTCTCTATAACATTACTCGACAAAATAAACCATACCTTGGAAACACTGTGCTTTCTGTAAAATGTGGTGGTCCATTCACCATGTATAGTCCTTCTGACCCTCGGACTAAAGAAAAAAAAGGGAAAGAACCACCATTACTTTGTTAATAAATACTCAGTTATCACAAATGTTAAAAAAAAAAAGCTTTCAGTCAAAATACTAATGAAATCATTAAACATTTCACAGAACTATCAAACATCAGCATTAAAAGGACACATTTTTCTTCCTCTTTTGCATAAAATCATATAACTGCTGAGAAATAAATAGGTAATGCAATGGACTGAATGTGTCTCCACAAAAATCCTCACGTTGAAACCCTAATCCCAATGTGATGGTATTGGAAGGTGGAGCCTTTTGGGGGAGTTATTAGATCACAAAGGTGGAGTCCTCATGAACGGGATTAGTACCTTTACAAGAAAAACACAGAGGATACAATAAGTTGGCAGTCAACAAACAAGAGGGTCCTCACCAGACCCTGACCATGCTGGCACCCTGGTCTCAGACTTCCAGCCTCTAGAACTGTAAGAAATAAATTTCTGTTGTTTATAAGCTACCCAGTATGTGGTACTTTGTTATAGCAGCCTGAACTAAGACAGGTAATATCCCTCTTATTTCTTTTCCTATAGAGCATATTCATTTAGTCTCTAAGGAGACTACTTCAATAAATCCACTTTTATCTATCTTACAAGAAATCTATGCATTTGCATTGAGATACAACATTCATACTTATATTCCTTCATTCAAATGGAAAAAAGTGATCCTAGTATTATGTTTTCACATTATTTTCTAATCTCATTTTCAAAACGTATGGATGTTGGAAACAGAATTAGAAGCTGAGTCTAAGTTAAATCTTCTTTGTATCAGCTTACTCTCTCAAGTAACTTTTATAATTAAAAACTCAAAATTGTAACTGTCACCAGTGAAAGGCAGTTGTACTATAGTAGAAAGGACATGAACTCAAAGGTAGACCTCAGTTCCTATCTGACTGTGGAACCTTAGCTACATCGCCACCTCTGAATCTGTGCCCCAATCAGCAAAATATAAACTTTAAAATACTGTGTGCTTTATGTAAAATAATAACATAAAAATATAGTATAAATTCATTCAAAGTTCTTAAAAAATATGACATTATTATTTACAATTTCTCAAGCTAAGAGAACAAACAGGATGAGATACATTCATTTAGTAAGCTCCCAATGATAGTAATATTCTAAAAAATCAAGTGGGAACAAAGTTCAAGATTAAATAAGCAAAAACATCTACAGAACTAGATTATACTTTTTTAAAATGGCTGAATTAGAAGCTTCTAAAGCTGAACCAAATAAAATGATTCATTCATTCAGCAAATGCTTACTGGAGAAAAAAAAAAAACTACCACCAAAACCTTATGTTGAGTACTGCAGATACAATAGGGAGGAAAATCAGCCTTGTCCTTGACCTAACTAATCAGATAATTAGTCAAATATATGGAAATCTATAACTGCATTTAGTGCTACAAAGGAAAGATATAAGAGGCTACTAGAGTGAATAATATGGAGTTTTAATCTAAAAATGGAAGGTTAGGGAAAGCATCCTTGAGCAAGTGATTTGTGTGCTGAGATCTGAAAGATGAATAGCAGTTAACAAGCAAGGAGAACAGTAACAGGTGCAGAAACTCCGCGACAAGAGAGATGACAGTGTCACAGGAATGGAAAGGAGGCCTGTGTGGCTGGAAGGAGGTGGATCTGGAGAAGAAAACAGGGCTCAGACCAAGCAGGATCCTGTGGCTTAAGTTAGGCAACGTTGGACTGCAGCCTAAGAATGTTGGGAAACTTCAAAAAAGTTTTAGGCAGATTTTTAAAACCAGACTTGCAATTTGAAAAGCTCAACTTGGTACAGTGTAGAGAGTGAACCAGAAGGCAGTAAGATGTGAAGAAACTACTCAGGATGGTCTGCACTAGTCCCACAGGAGAGATAATAGAAACTTTGGGAATTCCCTGGTGGTCCAGTGGTTAGGACTCCAAGCTTCCACTGCCAGGGGCCCGGGATCCATCCCTGGTGGGGGGAACTAAGATCCTGCAAGCCGAGCAGCACGGCCACAAAAAAATAAAACAATACAAAACTTGGACTAGGGTAGGGCAGTGGAAATGGAAAGTGAAGAATAAGTGTTCAATATTCAAGAGAGAAAACTGACAGGACTTGGTGATGAGTAACTATTTTATCAGCTAGAACTCCTGCTAGCAGCAACAGTATAAGAGCTGAAGAAAAGAAAAAGTTTTACTGAAGTCCATGGCTACAATTTCACTTGCTTCCTTTTCTGCCAGCTAGTCAGAAATCTCCCACTCTTCAGCATCAAAGTTGGTAGCTAGGGGCCACTCTTGGCTCCAACTCTGATCCCTATTTCCTTTCCCTTCTCAAGGGACAGTTCTCATAACATCAATTTTCTACCTGTAAATTAACTAGCTCAATCTTCAGATATTGAAAGTAATATAATCTACCTTCCCTAAGTAAATAATTTAAAGTTAGAATGACGGAATTCCCTGGTGGTCCAGTGGGTAAGACTCCACACTCCCAATGCAAGGGGCCCAGGGTTCAGTCCCTGGTCAGGGAACTAGATCCTGCATGCATGCCGCAACTGAGTTTGCACACCACAACTAAGATCCCGCATGCCGCAACTAAGACCTGGCGCAGCCAAAATGAATGAATGAATAAATAAATAAATAATTTTTTTGTTTTTAAGTTAGAATGAAAGTAAAAGAACCACTGACAAACAAGATAAAAAATCTATGTACTCATGGAGCTTCCATTCTAGTGGAAATGATGAAAAATAAGGGAGTAAACACGTAATTGAATAATGAGTTTCTGGTCAGATATCCACAAGTATACAACTGGATACCATGTTTCCTCATATACTAAACTGAGTCGCCAAACTGCTGTGGGTAGTTTGCCCTTGAATAGAATGGAGTCTAGCAAAGTGTTCTACATATATCAAAATCTAAACTCCTCACACTACTGCCTACAAGGCTCTATACCTGGCCCCTGCACAGCTCCATGTGCTAGGCAGTAGGGATCTTAAAAAATGAGTCCATCACTACACTCAAAATGATGATTTCAAAAGGAGCTCAGTCTACTGCTACACCTTGAATGAAACACTGACGATATCTATTCTAAAAATCTCTAATACATTTAGTAAACATTTTGTGCCAGGAAATGTTTTCCTAGAAGACTTGAAAACTATGAAGTTTAATTCTTTGGCATCAGAAATTCTCAACTGCTTCTTGGCGTTCTGGCTAAAATCAAGTATTGCATCAAAATTCTCTTACTACACAGGCAAAGCTGTGCTGTTTCTTGTCACCAAATCAATCGTCTGCTGCAATATAATGTATGATACATTATGATTTAGAAGAAAACAAGCCATTCTTTTCTTAATACTACAGTTAAGGTTTTAATAAACATTTATTTGAGGGATTAATAAAAAACGAATTTCCCAAACTAGGGGGTTTGCAGTTGTCAGATTACACGTTATCGTTAGGTTGCATAAAATTCTGTCAGCCTAATGAGGTCCCTCCCACAAGCTGCAGTGACAATTTAACTCACTAATCGCTCTTTCAAAATTCTCATACTTACCTAGGAAAACAAAACGGTACATTATCAGTGTATACCCAATGAAGCAGAAATACTTTTAAAATGTGCCATATGATAATGCAATCAAACCATGCTCTACTGCCTTAACACATGCCTGAAGTGACTGGCAAAAAAGAAAAAAAGCTTTCCCTAGCTCATCTCAGCTTCTTGTGTTCTCATGACCCTTGTACCTAGTGACCTTGGTCCTCTGTATTTGTTGACTTTGCCGTTATTACCGACCACAATGTTTACTTGGTGAAAATTCAAAGTTTTCGTACGTTATATTAAAGTGGCAGCTGTACCTCAGAACCCATGAAGGTAGCCTTCTGGCCACAGCAGTGGGAACTTTCAGGGTATTCAGGGCAACCAGTACGGGTACAAGGTTTTCCTTTTCCAAAATTTCTATTTCATACTTACATCCCAAACTAAGACATGTAGAAGATCCCAAAAGAGTTGCTAAGACTGAATGTTTACATACCCCTACCCCAAATTCATATGTTGAAACTTAATCCCTAATGGTATTTGGAATGGCTTTGGGGAGGTAATTAGGTCATGAAGGAAGAACCCTTATGAATGGGATTAGTGCCCTCATGAAAGAGGCCCCAAAGAGGTCCCTTGTCTCTTCCACCATGTGAGGACACAGTGCAGAATGGCTGTCTATGAGCCAGGAAGCAGGTGATCACCAGACACTGAACCTGCCAGCGCCCTGATCTTGGATTTGCCAGCCTCCGGAACTGTAAGAAATAAATTTCTGTTGTTTACCACCCAGTCTATGATATTTTTGTTACAGGAGCCAGAATGGACAAAGACAGGAGCAAAACTCCCACTTAACTTAATAATGCAGATTATGAACCCAAAATCTCAGAAGGCAACACCGACAGAAAAGTCAGTGTGAAAAGTGCCATGTCCTTCTTGCTCAAGTAGCATTCAGTCTCATGTGGCTTTCAATTACTGGTTTTAGTATGTTTCTGGAGAAGCAAAATCTTGAGTCAAATTAATCAGCTAGATTAATCAGCTTTTCAACATGCATATGTTCACATTCTAAATAAAGAACACTTTGAAAACAAAAATTAAAAGGTTACATAGTCTATGATTCCATTTATATAACACTTTTATTTTTTTTAAGGAAAATACATTTGTATTTTGCATAGAGATGGAGAAAAAAAGGCAAACTGTTGTTTGAAATTTAGAAGTACATTTCAATTGTCCCTTGAATAATAATCAAGATAATTTCACTAGGTAGTCTCAATAATTTTGTATTATATTAAGGTTGCTATTCAATATTTATCACAAATCATTATGTTCGGCCATGCTATAAAAACTTACTAAAAAAAAATGGTTGGCTTTTCACCAGGATATATAACACTCATGAAATGACAAAATTATCATGATACAGGACAGATCAGTGGTTGCCAACAGTTAGAGTTGGAAGGAGGGTCCAACGATAAACGGGTAAACATCTTTGTGGTGATAGAGCAGTTCTATATTCTGATAGTGGTGGCTACAGGAATCTACACGTGATAAAATATAGACATGCACAAACTAGTAAAATCCAAATAAGGAGAGCAGTTTAGTAAATACGACTGTACCAGTGTCAATTTCCTCGTTTGGATAATACACTATAAGATATTATCATTGGGGAAAGCTAGGTGAAGGATATGCAGGAACTTTCTTTATTCTCTCTGCAACTTCTTTCAAGTTTTAATTTATATCAAAATAAAAAGGCTTTTTAAAAGCCCATCCCTTTTTGGTAATACCTTGTTCACAATACGGCAAGAAATAAAACCAATCAAAAGTCTGTCAACATTTCTCAAGAACTGATCTGCCAGGGAATACAGGACAGAGGTGCTAAATTAAAATTAAAAATCAAATAGACCAAGATTTTTGTACTAAGATAAAAACGTATTCTGCAAGACAAAAGTACATATCAAAGCTACTTCATACACTGATGATACTGTTGGTTCCCATTAAATTAGACAACTTTTGTACATGATGCTTTACAATAGATATGTCTGTTATATGTGAACTAATTATCAATTAAATTCATCATAAAAGTCATATTGAGTCATTATAGTTTTGTTCATACATGTAAGCCACTATTTAAAACAAATATTTTCTTTCACACTTCCCTACATAGAAGCATCCTATGAGAAAGTGCTGTAAGACTTTTTGGAACCACTAAGATACTATACTGGATTTATTAGTTTGAGCAACTTCTTATACAAACTTGAATACATGGATATACAAAAGTTTATCAGAAGAAACACAAAATCAGGTTCATAACAGAACATAAACTGCATTATAAGTTAATAAAAGCAAAAATAAATATGGACTCAAACTCTTTTCAATAACTGAAACAATTTTTTTCTACATATGAATTTCTAATGAGGAATTCATTTTAATTAGAAGCAACTAAATGTAAAATAGTGAGTAAAATGTGGGGATAGCTTAACATAGTGTATTGACACTTGATATGATTCCTTATTTTTAGTGATTTTCCCCTTTAATCAAAAAGGATCAGCAATATGTTCTACTGGAAAGAAAAATCTAGAATGCTAAGTTCTTTTCATTAAAGCAACAAATAAATGCCAGAGTTTCACACAGAGTAACTGTTTAAAAACAACAATTACATTAAATACTGTACCTACATAGTATCTTTTTAAAACTTACTAGCCTTTCTAGATACCCACATACCATTTATTGCTCTAGGCCTGAGTTAATATGAGAAAACTACTGGACTTCAACAAACAAGGGTCCTATGCCAGGGATATGGTGATCATTATAGTATGATACTTTTTCCAATGCTTACATCCACTGAAGTATATATCAATTTAAGAAAATGACTCAGTCTTGATTATCTCAATGGCTTCAACTAGGCAAGCTGATTGGACAGTAGGGGCTTCATGTAAGGGCTACTGTTGTTTTACATGCCTAGCATCCAGGCCCCCCTTTTAGGAGACTTTAGTTTTCCTTTGGGAAATATCCAGGGGTGAGGATATAATTTGGTCCTGGTGATTTGATTAAAAATTGACTGATTCGGGGCTTCCCTGGTGGCGCAGTGGTTGAGAGTCTGCCTGCCAGTGCAGGGGACACGGGTTCGAGCCCTGGTCTGGGAGGATCCCACATGCCGCGGAGCAGCTGGGCCCGTGAGCCACAAATACTGAGCCTGAGCGTCTGGAGCCTCTGCTCCGCAACGAGAGAGGCCGCGATAGTGAGAGGCCCGCGCACCGCGATGAAGAGTGGCCCCCACTCGCCGCAACTGGAGAAAGCCCTCACACAGAAACGAAGACCCAACACAGCCAAAAATAAACATAATAAATAAATAATAAATAAAAATTAAAAAAAAAAAAATTGACTGATTCAAAGATGAGCATGAGCCAAGCCAAAGGCAGCCAGCCTTGAGACTGGCACAGATGTGCACTTTCCTCTGGGGCTGTTGAGCTGGTTGAATGTAAACCTGGAGCTCCTGATTAGAACATCAGCCTGAGAATAAGTTTAATCGGAAAGAAAGCAAGAGCTTAAGGAGGAAGAAAAACAGATTTTTGGAGTCATGTGAATACCTGGATGTAACAGTAGAAGCTTTAAGGTTACATGAGCTTTTTTTTTTTTTTAAAAAAATCCCCTTTTCGGGGCTTCCCTGGTGGTGCAGTGGTTAAGAATCCGCCTGCCAATGCAGGGAATACGGATTCAAAGCCCTGGTCCGGGAAGATCCCACATGCCACGGAGCAACTAAGCCTGTGCACCACAACTACTCAGCCCACGCTCTAAAGCCTACAAACCACAACTACTGAGCCTGCATGCAACAACTACTGAAGCCCACGCGCCTAGAGCTCGGGCTCCGCAACAGAAGCCACTGCAATGAGAAGCCCGCGCACCGCAACGATGAGTAAGCCCCGCTCGCACAACTAGAGAAAGCCCACGCACAGCAACGAAGACCCAACGCAGCCAAAAATAAATTAATTAATTTTTTAAAAATCCCCTTTTTATCTGCTTTAGCTTTTTGTCATTTCCAATTGAAAGTCATAACTAATAAAATTTACTGCATAATCTTTAAATTATTCACAACTCCAAAGTCCCATAAGTCTGTATTTAAAAAAAGATTTTGGAAGTAAAAGAATCTATTATTGACTGAAATACCTATACTAAGAATGTTTAAAAGATTAATCAGTGTGTTCTAGTGAAAGAAAAATGGGCCATGGAGTTGAATGATTGAATATAATCCTGACTCTGCCAATTTGCAATGTGAATTTCTCTGAGCTGCTATAAATATGAGAATATTCGGAGCAGACGCACTATATAACCCTTAAGCTCTTACGAAGTCCTTGATCTTAAGCACTGGAAGAAAACTGTCACTCTTGGTTAACCTGACTCCAGATAAAGTGGTTATCATTCATTAAGTTATTCTTCCATTAAACACTTAGTGTCTATTGTTTAGCAGGCATTGTACTTGGCACTGAGAAGACAGGGATGAATAAGGCTCTGCCCCTGCCATTAAGGAATTCACAGTCTAGCAGGAGAGAAAAGCATCTAAACAGCTAGATAATCATCCTATGTGATAAGTGAAAAAAAACAAAAACAAAAAACTTCAAGTATATATGAGGTAACAAAATAGGCTGGGGAAAGACTATCTGGGAAGAGTAAGGAAAGACTTCACAAAGTAATGATGTCTAAAATGAAATTTAAAAGATAAAAAGACGTCAGCCAAATCAAGAGGAAGAGGGTAGTGTCAGACTGAGGAAATAGGTTGTTCAAGGGTTTTATGAGCAGTTCAGTACTGATGGAGAACAAAATAGGATAGGATGGCAAGAAGTAAAATGAATGACAAGAGCTATTCAAGGATTATAAAGGGTTCCATATGCTATGCTAAACAGGATGGAATTTACCCTGCAAGCAGTCACTGCAAAGATTTTAAAAGGGAAAAAAGAAGATTAAATTTTAAAATGTACCAATTTTTAAATTAAAGTTCAAAAAAAGCATTTAGTATTCCAAAATTATAAGTAACATACAAGCTACCTTTATGAAGCTACAGAAATAAATTCATTTAGTTACTTTTTAAGCAGTATCTGCCTGGCATGTTATCTAACAAATTAGTCAAGTTTTTGATAAACGTCTGGTGAATGAACTGTGGTAGCCAGATTGAATATGAATGGGCAGGGTGCTGAATAACAAAGATTTCAAAATGTAGAATGGTGAAAAGTGCAAAAGCTTTTTAAGGTTCCTTCCAAGTCTCGGGGAAATAATCCCTTTCCTCAAAAGTAGACAACCTTTCTCTCAATGGCTTCTTTTTCCTTAATATGTTATTAAGTTATTGGGAACTTATAGCCTTCTTTTCCCTCCTAACTCCCCTCTCCTTACTTGATGCTTATATATGAGACTCCAGCCATTACTGTAATCCAGAGTCACCGCTGACATTGTCTAAGACTAAGTTTATTATCTTCTCCAACATTATAAACTCTGCCTCAGCTTCGAAACCTCAGGAATCCTGTAATGTTCTAACGTTGCTACTTTATCTTTATAATGTTCATTATATGCTACCACCCCAGAACACATTCTCATCCCCTTAAAACCTACACTACCGCAGCTCCACTCGCCCTACTGAGTCCCACAAATTTCATTAAAGCAAGGAGTGCAGGATTTGGTATCACTTAAATTCAGGTGTATTTAAGTGCGTGGTTATTCTAGTAGACCGAGTCATACATTTACGTTTTTTTCTTATTACAGAGCTAAATGACTTCATCCTGTCAACAGGGCCTGTCACCAAGTAAGCGTTAGTGTAACACCAGTATTGCAGACCCAGAGTAACAAATCCCACTAGCACTCTTCGTTCTTATGCCCCTTCCTCTATTCCTGTAGAACTTGAAGTGTCAGGAAAGAATGATGGATGGGCAAAAGGGAGGGGGGGGGGGGGAATGCTGGAGCTCCGAGGCTAGAGCCTAACTTCCGACTGCCACGCTACACCAAGAAATCCAAAAGGCCCTCCGGCTCTCCTGCAATCCACAAGAAAAGGCGGATCAGACTCCAAGGCTTCTCGGGTGGTGCCCAAGGTTAGAGACACAAAAAATACTGCTCTAAAGAAATAATCCCTTGCTCGTTCAGAGCTCACCTGTAAGGAGCGGCGTGGACGGCGCCATCTTGTCCCGGAAAGAGAAACTCATATGCTTGGGTCAGAGTTCACGAGAGCCGAACCCGGCCCCAACACGTCTCCTCCGGCGTGAGACGGCGAACCGGTGTTTCCGGGGCCGCCAGCCTCGGGGCCAATTCACTTCCGGTCGGAGAGAGACACGAAAAAGGAGCCCGAACGCGCACGCGCAGCTCTGGGGCAACACTTTACGGAGCGTGGAGGGGCGGGGCTAAGGCTGGAGTGCCGGCCTTCGCCCCCCCTCTCCCTCTTCCTCAGCAGGCGGAGCGTGCACTTCCGCGGGGCGGAGCCGGCCCGATGCTGACGTTGGCAGCCGAACCCGAAGTAGTTCGAGGCGACGGGTTGCACCGTCCCGTTGTTGCGTTGTGTAGCGTTGCGTTCCCTTCCTCTCTCAGTCTACGCTCCCGGCGGAGGCCACAGCGGCGACGCGAGAATATCCCGGCGGCCTGCTCTCCTCCCGCGCGCCCGTCTCGCTCGGCCGGACGGTCCGGCGTCGTCAGTCAGCCGGCGGCCCGCGCCCAGCTAAGGGCTCAGCCCCCGCGCCCGCCGCGCCCAGGCCCAGCGGCCGGAGCTAGCGCCCCACCTGAGAGCCTCCTTGCTCCGGCGGCGCGGGCACCGGGAGCGGAGCGTCGGTCGTAGCGGTCCGAGGAGAAGCGAGCGAGCGAGGCCCAGGGGTGGCCGGGGCAGGTGGTTGCGCCGCGAAGATGGTCGCCAAGCAGCGGATCCGTATGGCCAACGAGAAGCACAGCAAGAACATCACCCAGCGCGGCAACGTCGCCAAGACCTCGGTAAGGGAAGAGCGGGCGCCCCTCTCGGTTCCGCAGCCGGGTATGAGGCCCGGGGCCGCGCCGAGCTCTCTTCCCCAGACCCGGGCGACTCAAGGGCCCGAGGCCGCGAGCCGGACGCTAAGTTGGGAGCTCAGGGAGGTGGGTGCCGGAGCCGGGCGGCTCGGCAACGCAGGGGAAAGCAGTGAGGTGCAGGGACCCGGCGACCTGGCCCGGGGTGCAGGGTGAGAGCTCGGGGTCAGAGTGGTTTTTTTGCATTGGAGACCGTGGATTTTCCTTTTTGCAGAGAAATGCTCCCGAAGAGAAGGCGTCTGTAGGACCCTGGTTATTGGCTCTCTTCATTTTTGTTGTTTGTGGTTCTGGTAAGTGTTTTGGGGGCGACCATCGGGTAGGGTGTTGGATGACGGGTTGGGGATGACGTGGTGATCCATCAGTGGTGAATCCTGCCCGCATAGTTCTCAATCCACCTGCCGGGAGCTCCGCATAATTCTGTTTTATGTGAACCCAGTTACTTGTCCCACATATGCACAGAGGGTGGTGCTCTAGAAACTTCTCCCCGCTTGATTTGAGCTCACAGGGGAGCAGAAAAGGAGGTCAGCTCCTTAGTAATGATCGAGTTGACAAATATTAGACCAAAACAAAAAACAAAAACACCTCCCAGAATGAGAATTTAGAATATTTTGCAATCTTTGCGGAAGAGAAGCTTATGAACATCATGTACATGCGGATGTTCGAACTTAATTTAACGTGTTCCAAAATCTAATGTTTTTATGTCAAAATTGGATGTATTTTATAAAGTAAAGCTAGTGCAAAGAATTGACTCATTGTAGAGGAACTTGTACCTGATTGGCAATTTAACGTGCGAGACAAATGTTTTTAGTTTAATAAAAGAAATGTTTGACATATGGTAGGGAAAAATAGTTATCAGGGCAGCCTGCTGTTAGAGTAGTAGACTCTTGCCCATGGAGATGGATTACAGAATTTCTTCTCTTCATCTTAATATGCAAGCTGTTAATATGGAAATACATGTTTCTGTTTTACACGTTCTGACATTTTAAAGTTACTGAGGTTTCTCTTGAACATTTCACTTTGCCTGTCTCCTAAACATACCAATTGGAAGCTTTCCTGATAAATGGCCAAGAGCCAAGCAATTTATGTAACCTAAAGATTATTGAATTTCAGCCTTGTGAGAATGAGGAAATGTGCATATGTTACAGGCCAAGTACACCTAATGTTTAGGGTTAAACCAAAATAATTGTATGCTAGAAAAACCTTTTTGCTTTGGTGCTTTAATTTCTTTCTAAAAATCACTGCTTATTTGGTAACTCTCTAGACATTTTGGCATAAAATTCAAGGAAGCTGAGGCATAAAAAAAAATTGTATTATTAAGGTAGGCCTGTGTTCATATTACTATGAAGTTACCTAGTACTTGCAAGTAATTGTAAGGGTATTTTTGGATTCTTGAACTACCTTAATATTTGTCAGTTGCCAGGCCTGTTTTATTCCAAGCATGTTTTAATACTTGCTCTTTCTCTTTACAGCAATTTTCCAGATTATTCAAAGTATCAGGATGGGCATGTGAAGTGACTGACCTTAAGATGTTTCCATTCTCCTGTGAATTTTAACTTGAACTCATTCCTGATGTTTGATACCCTGGTTAAAAACAATTCAGTAAAGCATCCTGCCTCAGAATGACTTTTCATATCATCCTTCATGTGTCATTCCAAGGTTTCTTCACAAGTCATTCCAAGTTTTCTAGTCCATACCACAGTGCCTTGCAAAAGCACCACATGAATAAAGCAATAAAATTTGTTAAGCTACAGTAGTGGACCCTACTTATTCAGTCAGTAAAGAGTAAGTTTTTTTTTTTTTAATGTGGTTATTAGAACAGTATACAATATAGGTAATTAGATTGAATCTGTGTAGACAGGGTCTAGATCTTGTTAGCCCTAATGTGTAAATGCAATTAGCTTAATTTAAAATTTGGAATCCTACGGTTTTTATATAGCTAGGCACTTTACTACTATTTCTTGAATTCAAAGCACACTCCCATAGAGGGTCATGCAACCGTCCTGTAATAAGGTGCTTATAAATGGAACAACTACACAGCCTAGTTTTCCCGAAATCTTTAGCACCTAAAAATTTTAAAAAGCTTCTAAATGCCTAATATAAAGGGAGATGCTTATAGCCACAACGTCTATTTTAACAATGTTATTTCTATTACACTACCTTGGATTTTGCATGAGTGAATATACTAACGTAAGAGGCCATAAGAAAACAACTTGGTTGAGCATTTTATAACTTAGTCACTTCGGTTTCACTAAAAGCAGCCATGGTGGAGTAAAGTCAGGGAAGGTTTTTTATATCACCATTGATTTCACCAGAATTACTTTAATATATCAAAGGGGTCTATTATGCTCACAACATATTAGGGAAAAATAGTACTAAAAATGGATGCCTCATCAGGACATACTGTTGAGTCCAGTGTGCCGTAAGACAGCATGTTAATAGCACTTTTAATACCAAAAAGGCACATCAACTGCAAATTAGTTTGGAAATGCTTTTTCTTGATTTATGATTAAAATTCTGTTAGGGTACTAGATACATCAGACTAAAGTGTCATGTGAAATTAAATGGATTTACTGATAAGGATCAGTCTTTAGTCTTCCCTTTGTTGTATGATTTTATAGGTTATGATTGATCAAACTTTCTTTTTACTAATGGTAAGGGTGAGTGATAAGGCAGGTTTTGAGCTTTCTGGTACTGTTGAAAATTTCAAGTATTGGCTATTTAAATTCTTAGCCATAATGATGAAAAAAGCCTGAGAGGTGTCTATGTGTTAATGAGTTGGAAAGAAAGCTGCTTGTTTGCTGTGTTAATTGCCTCAGGATACCTCTTGAAAATAAGCTGTTTTAAGAGGAACAGAAGGGAAATCTACTACCTAGTCTATATACAGTGTGAACCTCAGAGCTTCTGGTACCCATAAGTATGGGGAGAATGAAGGAGAGGAGTGGTTAAGGATTTTTAGGAACTTGACTAGAATAGGAAAGGGATCTGCTGACCTTGGGCCAGCAGGTTTTTACCTGTATTGTTACCTGCCTTTCTCACCCAGGAAATCAACCCCTGTACTTGTTTCCCTCTTGGAAACAAGTGTCTTGGTTAACTAATTCTATTTTGTTGTAACTTAAAAAATGAAAGTTATTGTTCTAAATTCATAGCAGGTGCCTTATTCTTTGCTTTGAGTCAAACTATTCCATATCAGAATTTCCCTTGGTTTCCTATAGATAACTGGCTTTAAGACATTGAGGGTTTTGTTTTTTTTTTAATGTACAATGTCTGTTAATTTGACTGTTAAATTGCCATAGTGAGCAATCATTTTACATATGTAAAGTTGCATTCCCTTTGTATATCATGTGTCATTACCAATTGGGTGCATTTTTAAGGATGAATTATGCATGTTTGGGTCAATGAAAGCTATGTCATTTCATTTACCCTTTAAAAATAAAGATCCCTGAATATTTGATGCCTTCTAAAAGGAAATGATTTTATAGAGTTCTTATCTGAGTATACTTTTTATAGTTAATAGAAAATAATTTTAAGGAACGCCTGGTATGTTGTACTTGAGTTAAAAGAAATAGTATCCAGAGGCACAAATTTAAGGTTTTAACTGGGAATAGGTAGCAAGAAAAATATATAAAAGCACAATGAATTAAATACTTTCCCAACTGGGGTTTACCCTCATCTCATTATTTGAGTCTGGTTCAAGGAAAAAGCACAATTTTTTTTTTTTTTTTTTGATTTCCCTTTCCCAGTTGAACTTTATATGTCATCTAATGTTGAGCACAATGATGTGAGAATAAAGACTTTATCGGGGTTGTCTACATTATCCAATTACTCTTTGTAATTTAGCTATAACGTTTCAAGGAGTTGTCAATGATTTCATTGTATCTGTTGGGTTGTATATAATGTTGCTCAAAATGATTGGGCTTCCAAAATAAGTGAAGATTTTCATTGTAACAGAATGCATTGTAATAGGCTTTGATTTACATTAAAGAAATGTATATACTCAACTGCAAGGCCATGGCTATTGTCACTGAGGTTCCTGGAGTTTTGTTGGCACAAAGGACTACCATGTAGTGCTGGATTATATTCTTGGGAGGTTCAGCAACAAAATTTTATTATGCTTTTAGCATCTGTAAAATTTAGGACATCATCAGATTTTCCACTTAGAGATTGTTCTGAAGTTTGATTTACATTTACCTACGTATTAGTTTTTTTAACTTGTCATTTTAGATGCAAACCACAACTTTAAGAGGTAGGAGTTGGGTTCAATAGCAGATTCTACGACACTCCCTCAGAGAATCCTTTCCTGTCTAAACACAGTCCCACTCTAGCTGCTTGTACCACTTTATCTTCAAGTTAGAACAAAAATGTCCAAATCTGGAAAGAGTGCTAATGAGCAATAAAATGCTAGAAATCAAGCTGAAGGGAAAAATTCAACTGTCTGGACTTAAATTATTCAAAGTAAATTCATATCAAAGAATCAAAGATAGAAATGACATAGAGGGCTTCCCTGGTGGCACAGTGGTTAAGAATACGCCTGCCAACGCAGGGGACACGGGTTCGAGCCCTGGCCGGGGAAGATCCCACATACCGCGGAGCAGCTAAGCCTGTGCGCCACAACTACTGAGCCTGTGCGCCCCAACTACTGAGCCCACGTGGCACAACTACTGAAACCCACGTGCCTAGAGCCCGTGCTCTGCAACAATAGAAGCCACTGCAATGAGAAGCCCGCGCACCGCACCAAAGAGTGGCCCCCACTCGCTGCAACTAGAGAAAGCCATGCACAGCAATGAAGAACCAAAAGCAGCCAAAAATAAATTTATTTTTTAAAAAAATGACAGGAAATTTAGTACAACTGCCTCCATTTACAGATAAGTAAAAAATTCATTTATTCAGTGAATATTGAGTAACTTATGTGCCAGATCTGGAGATAGATATGTGAATACAGAATCTCAGCACTCAGGTATCTTTCAGTCCAGTAGTGAGGAAAAAGACAATACAATGAAAACGACCATAATTGTGATAAGTCTTTCAAAGGAAAAGTAAAACCAGATAGATGGTGGATTTGCCCTCACAGAACTAGTTGAGGTAGAGTAGAAACTAGAGCCGAGATTTCCTGACTCACTCAACCATCTAGAAACCATAAGAGTGACTGCAAAATACCCACACAGGACACTTCTGTTTTCATGAGCTCTTTGCTTCTGCTTTTAGGAAGCTAAAATTTTTTTTCATGTTGCCAATTTAAAGAAGAAAGAAAAAAAGTTTGTCCTTTTATGGACGCAACTTTTTTTTGAAAATGAATTTGTGACAAATTTACTATTGGTGTTTCCTGTACAGCACAAAATTAACAGATCAAATCAGTAATGTTATTCACTTTCACATATTCAAGAGTACATTTTTAAAAGTAGTTTTGCTTAATTTCTTTATCTGTGATGTTGAAAAATAATTTTTGATAGCCCAGTAGTCAAAAAAATACAGATATGTGCTCTCCACAGATAAAAGTTTCAGTGAATAATGCATGTGTGACTTCTTTTCCACTGTACAAAATTAAAACCATGATTTCAATATCATTAAATGGGTTAGTAACAGGTTTTTCTTCTTTTCTCACTGTTACGAGAAAGTCAAACAGGAGAATGAGAATAATTGAGTTTGGAGCTAAAAGGAACTTTTCAAATGATCTTGATTTACACTTGAGGAAATTACGGCCTAGAGAAGTTATCTTTCCCATCATCAATGAACCAGTAGCAGAGCAAGTATTAGAAAACCTGATTTGGGATGACCAAATTGGCTCTTTAGCATGTTGAGTGCCAAGGAATTATAATTCTTTAGGAATGTTTCCTTTTACCTTAGAAGATTGTATATTAATCTCATGAACTCCCCTGAGTGTTTGATATAGGTAAAATCTGAGGATTAACTAAACTTCAGTGGCTTCCTACTGCCATTGGGATGCATTAACTCTTTAGCTTTGATTTTTAGGACACTTCACAACATGGCCCAACCTAGCCTTGTCCCAACATCTTTCTGTCATAAACTCGCTCTAGCCCAAAGACTCTACTTTCATTTTTCAGATGCCTTGTGCCTTGTGCTTTTTTTTTTTTAATGCTTACTTCCTTTATTTGTATAATTCACAATAAGGTTCTTGTACCTCAGTTTTTTCAGATTCAGCATTCCAGACATGGTAACTAATTCTTTTCCTTTATGTGGAAAAAGAACAAACACAGAATTGACCTTAAATAGAGATATAAAATGGCGATTTGCCTACACACTCTGACTTGAGGGAAGTTATAAAAGCGAAAACAACTAAAACGTATTCTTTAACTCTTGGTTTTTGGCTCAAAATTTACCATTTTGAGTACTGTCTTCTCCCTGGGGTTCTGTTAAGATCACAAGTACGTGAAAGGCTTATATTATCCAGGTTCAATGTACATGAGCTCTATTGCATTACTTTTATTTTGACTAGTGGAATTGGTTAGCATTAAAATCTTTTTTTTTTTCCTCTAGAAGGAAGAATGAACTTCAAGAGAAAACTGATCCCCATATACAAGCAAACCTCAAAGATAATGCGGGTTCAGTTCCAGACCACCACAATAAAGTGAATATCACAATACAGCGAGTGACAGGAATTGTCCGATTTCCCAGTGCATATAAAAGTTATGTTTACACTACACTGTAGTCTATTAAGTGTGCAATAGCATTAGGTCTTTAAAAAATGAATATACCTTAATTAAAAAATACTTTATTGGGACTTCCCTGGTGGTCCAATGGCTAAGACTCTGAGCTCCCAATGCAGGTGGCCTGGGTTCAATCCCTGGTCAGGGAACTAGATCCCACATGCCTCAACTAAGAGTTCGCATGCCACAACTAAAGATCCCACGTGCCGCAACTAACAGCCGGTGCAGCAAAATAAATAAGTAAATAAATATTTTTTTAAAATGATAATCATCTAACAATGCAGGGTTGCCACAAAAACTCGATCTGTCTTAAAAAAAAAAAAAAAAAAGCAGACTTCCCTAGTGGTGCAGTGGTTAAGAATCTGCCTGCCAATATGCAGGGGACACGAGTTTGAGCCCTGGTCCGGGAAGATCCCACATGCCACGGAGCAACTAGGCCCGTGAGCCACAGCTACTGAGCCTGCGCTCTAGAGCCCACGAGCCACAACTACTGAGCCCGTGTGCCACTACTGAAGCCCATGCGCCTAGAGCCTGTGCTCCGCAACAAGAGAAGCCACCTCAATGAGAAGCCCGTGCACCACAACGAAGAGTAACCCCCATTCGCCTCGACTAGAGAAAGCCCACGCGCAGCAACGAAGACCCAACGCAGCCAAAAATAAATAAATAAATAAATTTATTTTTTTAAAAAGAAAGCAATATCTGCTTAGGCATATCTTACTTTATTGTGCTTCACAGATACTGCATTTTTTACAAATTAAAGGTTGCAGCAACCCAGTATCAACTATAGGCACCATTTTTCCAACAACATTTGTTCACTTTACTAAGTGTTTTTTTCTAGTTTCATTAAGATATAATTGACATATAGCACTGTGTAAGTTTAAGATGTAGAGCATAGTGATTTAACCTACATACATCATGAAATGATGACCACAATAAGTTTAGTGATCATCCATCATCTCATACAGATACAAAATTAAAGAAATAGAAAAAAAAAATTGTCCTTGTGATGAGAACTCTTAGGATTTCCTCTCTTAACAACTTTCATATATAACATACAGCAGTGTTCATTATATTTATCAGGTTGTACATTACATCTAATACTTATTTTTCTTATAACTGGAAGTTGTACCTTTTGATTGCCTTCATCCAATTCCCCCTCCCCCCAGCTCCACCACTGCCTCAAATCTGATCTCTTTTTCTCTGAGTTAGTTAGTTGATTTGTTTTTGAAGTACAGTTGACCTACAACACTATGTCAGTTCCTGGTACCCAACATAGTGATTCAATATTTCTATACACTTCAAAATGATCATCATGATAAGTCTAGTTATGATCTGTCACCATACAAAGACATTACATAACCATTGACTATTTTCCCCACATTTCACCTCTGTGACTCATTTATTTTGCAGCTGGAATTTTGTACCACCTCACCTCTCACCTACTTCTCTCCTCCTCCTAGTCCCTTCCCCTCTGGCAACCACCTATTTGTTCTCTAGATAACCTGCACTTTAAGTGTTTTTGCTCATTTTTCCTACGTTACAATACTACACAGCCTTCAAAGTCTAGCTTAAATTTTACCTTCTCTGTGAAGTTTTCCCTTGCTATGGGAGTCAGAAACACTCTCTTTGGAACTGATGACTCTGGACCAGTTAGTGTTTATTATGTTCCCATGATTCTTAGTTTTGTTTCTTAGTTTCTCAGCTAGTGTATGCAGTCCTTAAGAACAAATGCCAGGGGCTTCCCTGGTGGTGCAGTGGTTAAGAATCTGCCCGCCAATGCAGGGGACACGGGTTCGAGCCCTGGCCTGGGAAGATCCCACATGCTGCAGAGCAACCAAGCCCATGCACCACAACTACTGAGCCTGTGCTCTAGAGCCCGTGAGCCACAACTACTGAGCCCACGTGCCACAACTACTGAAGCCTGCGTGCCTAGAGCCCGTGCTCCGCAACAAGAGAAGCCACTGCAATGAGAAGCCTGCACACCGCAACGAAGAGTAGCCCCCGCTCGCCACAACTAGAGAAAAGCCCGCGCACAGCAACAAAGACCTAACGCAGCCAAAAATAAATAAATAAATATATTTTTTTAAAAAAAAGAACAAATGCCATATCTTTCTTTTTCATTCTTTTTCCTTTACTCTCACCACCACAAAGGCTAGTGTGAAACTTTACACACATAGGGGGAGCTCAACATTTTATTTATTTATTTATTTTTAAATATTTATTTATCTTTGGCTGTGTTCTTAGTTGCGGCCCGAGGGATTTTTGATGCGGCCCAGGAGCTTCTCTCTAGCTGTGGCGCATGGACTTCAGAGCAGGCGGGCTCATTAGTTGTGTCACTCGGGCTTAGTTGCCCGGCAGCATGTGGGATCTTAGTTCCCAGACCAGGGATCGAACCCACTTCCCCTGCATTGGAAGGTGGATCCTTAAACACTGGACCACCGGGGAAGTCCTGAGCCCAACATTTTAGTTGAGTGATAAAGTGAAGGAGAGCAATGAGAACGCTATTATATCAGAATCATCTTTAAAGTAAGAACGTGTCTTGTAAGATCATCTAACCCCAGAATAACATGCATCCCAGATACTTCCAATCCTGGCAACCTCTGCTTAATGGCTGGGCTCAGCATTACAATTCAGACTACCTTAGAAACAAACTCTCCCAAGAGAAGCTTGATATTTGGAAATATATCAAGAGCCGTATTTGTCCTTTAGTCACATTTGAGAACCATTCATAATAATTGTAATTGAGAAAACCAAAAAATGCTTCACAAAGAAAGCTGATAACCTCACTATACCCGTCTGTCCAGTTATAAGGCAAGAGCCAAACCACCACACTTGCTGTTTAGGACAGGTGCCTATGGGCTGTCAGCTGCCCTCTGTCCCCAGCCCCATTCTAGGGCACAGGAAGGGGCAAGGATGCCACACTGGGACGCCCTTCTCCACACCATACTGGGAACCCAGAATGGCTCTGTATCCCCCCCAAACCAGACCCAGTCCCTGGGAGAATAGCTGCTTCTCTTCACAGAGGAATTCCCTACAGCAAGGCCTGTACCACATTGTTAAGCATTTAGGGTGTGGTGTGGTTACCAAATCAGATCTCATACTTGAGGCAGAGGAGACTCACAGGGCCCCTCTGGGTAAATGCCAGCCGTGCTCCCACTCAGGGCTCCTGAAGAGCACTTAGTTCCTGTCACCCAGGAGTGCTGGAACCAGGGTGAAGCACGAAGGTGCTGCAAGTTTGTTTCTTGTTTGACACACTGGGCATCAGTTAATAAACAATTGTAGATTCTAAGGTGGAAAGGCATCCAGGACTGAGACAGACTATAATTTCTGACAAAGCCTGAATCATAAAGATAAATAAACACTGGAAGTACCCAAGCATGTTTCTGCCTAGCTCCAGTCTTGGTTACCCATGCATGGCCCACCTATTAATTACAAATGGATTACACAAAGAAGGAAGGTTCCAGAGAGAATGAAAACATGAAATCTTAAAGTCATTTCTGCTTGCTTGAGAACAACATCAGGATTTTTTCAAGATGAGATCCCTCTCTTTTGCTAAACATTACGTTTAAATCCATCTGTACTGCGAAGGACAGACAGGGAAAGTGGACCAGTGGAGTTTAATATCCAGCCTGTGTCAATGGTCTAATCTCCCACTACTCAAGAGTGTGGCCAGGGGACCCACAGTAACCTGGAAACCTGTTAGGAATGAAGAATCTCGGGCCTCACCCAAGGCCCACTGAAACATAATTTGCATTTTCACAGGACCACCAGCTGATTTGTATGCAAATTAAACTTTGAGAAGTTTTGAAGAGGGCTCTGAGTTCTCGATCTATGGCCTTAAATCCCCCTAAGTTTCTTGGCCTAAGGAAAACGAAACACTTACCCTCTTGTCACACGCAACTGTTATGAAACCTAATGATGGTAAAAGTACTTTGAAAAGTTAAAAATACTCTATGCAAATAACATTCCCCTACTTCGTGAACCGCAAAGCAAAGAGATCTCTGATAGGGTAAGGGGCCTGGCTCATCGAAAACAAAAAGAAGGCAGCCTCCATATTTAACATGGCAGGAAGTCACCAGCTTTCTTTTTCTCAAAATTTGTAGGGCTGTAAAGAACATGGATGTTTATACATTGTTTCCTTGTACAGATGTACATAGAATTTCTCTGGTCTAGAAGTGGAACTTCTGAGTATGAGGTATGTACATCTTCAAATGTATTAAGTATGGTGAAATCATTATCCAAAATAGGTTCTAAAAAATTAAATTTACACCAGCAATGTGTAAGAGTTCCTATATCCTCAAGTGCTCCCTAAAATGTCATTTTATCTGACATTAACTTTTGCGTTTCTAATAAGAAAATAGTCTCAGTGTTGTTGTAATATGCATTTCTCTGATTCCTAGCAAGGTTGAGCAACTTTTCAAATGCTGGCTCTGAAGCCTGGGTTTGTATCTATTTTTTATCACTTTGTATCTGTGTGACCTTGGGCAATCTATTTAAAGTCTCAGTTTTGCAACTATAAAATGAAATTAAATGAGCTAATGCATGTTGCATGATCAGGCCACTCAAGATGGATATTCTCTTGCCCTCTGTACATCCCCTGCCCAACCAGGGCCTACTTCACCTCTGCCCTACCCATATGACTGACCTTCCTAGTACTCACCCCTGGCCCCAGATAGTGATAGCTTATCAGAGTCCTAACCACTGGACCTCCACGGAATTCCCAGTGATAGCTGATCAAGGTGTGATAAGGGCTTGCTCCTCTGCTTGTTTCCCTGGTAACTAATGAGGCTACCTGATGTCAATTCCCCTATAACTGGTAATTTTGCTGCCACCCCCAACCCAGCGAAGACTGCCACCATGTCCCACTCACTGTCTGCCACACATGGTGGGACGTCACTCCAGGACCTTGCTTCAGACGTGTAAGCTCCCCCTTATCCATTAAACCATTGATGTCTCTGTTGCTGACTCCAGGCTCTAGGCCTGAGGGGTACAGCCCAACACATGTAAAGCAAGTAGAAAAGAGACTGGCATAACAAGATGCCCAAGATTCACCTGAGATATTTCCTGCCCTAGATATGGAATTGGCCATTTTCTCAAAGAGTTCTCTGTACCAGGATACAGTATTTAGAGATCACAACCTAAAGTCTGTGGATGCTCCTTGCCCCTGTGTTTTCATTGCTTCTAAGACTTTTAGTGAACAGAGATAGAAAATACGTACTTTAAGGAGAAAATACAACATGAATTTATATCGTTAATTCCAACTCAAATTTAAGATTACAGGCTTTCACATATTTCTTAAATTTTATATTTGTATTCTTTTTTTCTTAAATTGAAAACCTTGGCTCCTGAGAACATTAATGTAATTATTTAGTTACTTTATCCTACTAAATCTACACTAGCTTCAAAATACAGTAAGAATTTTATTAACACTATGATTACTGAAAACAGTGTTTTAAAAAATTTCTTTGCAAAAAAAAATTTAAAAAAGAAAAAATTTAAAAAAGGAAAAACAAAACAAACAAACAAAAAAGAATAAAAAATTCCTTTGCAGTTCTTTTTGTCCTTGGGCAATATTTCATGAGGGAGATAGAGTCAATTGAGTTTTCAACAAGGACACCAAGGCAATTCAATAGGAAAACAATAGTCTTTTCAACAAATGGTGCTGGGACAACAATAGCCACAAACAAAGGAATAAAATTGGACCCTTGCCTTATATCATATATAAAAATAAACTCAAAATTGATAAAGACCTAAATGCAAGAGCCAAACCTATAAAACCCTTAGAAGAAAACATGGGCATAAATCTTCATGACCTTAGATTTGGCAATGAATTCTTAGATATGACACCAAAAGCACAAGCAACAAAAGAAGTAGATTAATTGGACTTCATCTAAATTTAAAACTTTTGTGCTTCAAAAGGCACTATCAAGAAAGTTAAAAACACAATTCACAGACTGGGAGAAAATATTTGCAAATCATATATCTGATAAAGGACTTGTATCTAGAATTATATCAAGATCTCTTACAAATCAATAATAAGAAATAAATATTTTTTTAAATGGGCAAAAAGAGATCTCATATTAAATGTTCTTTGACTGATGGTTACCAGAGTCAGGGGGTGGTGGGTGGGGTGCGTGAAATGGGTGAACAGAGTCAAAAGGTACAGACTTCCAGTAATAAAATAAATTAGTCATGGGGATGTAATGCAGAGCATGGCCACTATAATTAATACTGTATTACATATTTGAAAGTTGCTAAGAAAGTAAATCTTAAAAGTTCCCATCGCAAAGAAAAAAAAATCTGTAACTATGTATGGGGATGGATGTTAACTAGAATTATTGTGGTGATCATTTTGCAGCATATATACAAATATTGAATCATTATGTTGCACACCTGAACTAATGTTGTATGTCAATTATACCTCAATTTTTAAAATGTTCTTACCAAAATAAAATAAAATAAAAATAAGCACAGGATCTGCATAGATATTTCACCGAAGTAGATACACACTCAACCAATAAGCACATGAAAATCATTCGCCATCAGGGAAATTCAAATTTAAACCACACTGAGATACCGCTTCACACCCACTAAGATGGCTGGAATCAAAAAGACAATAATAACAAATGTTGACAAGGATTTAGAGAAATTGGAACCCTCATACACTGGTGGGGATGTAAAGCTGCTTTGGAAAACAATCTGGCAGTCCTCAAAAAAGTTAAACAAAGACTTACAATTTGACCAAGCAATTCTACTCCTAGGTATATATCCAAGAGAAATGGAAACGTATGTCCACTCAAAAACTGGTACACAAATGTTTATAGCAGCATTACCCGCAATAGTCAAAGGTAGAAACAACCCAAATCTCCATCAGTTCATGAGTGGATTCACAAAGTATGGTATATCCATATAATGGAATATTGTTCAGCTGTAAGAAGGAATGAAGTGTTTATAAATGCCACAACATGGATGAAGCCAGTCACAAAATATCACATATCAAATGATTCCATTTATATGCAATGTCCACAATAGGCAAGTATATAGAAACAGAAAGTATATTAGTGATTGCTTTAGGCTATAAAGTGAGGGGGGATAATTGAGTGGTAATTGCCAAAGGGTACTAGATTTCTTTTTGAGGTGATAAAAATGTTGTGATTGTGGTGATGGTTGCACAGCTCTGAATATCCTAAAAACCACTTAATTTTTCACTTTAATAAAATGGGTGAATTGTATGATATGTGAATTATATCTCAATAAAGCTGTTAGGAAAAAAAAAAGAAAGAAAGAAAGAAAAGCCTGAAAATCAAAATCAAATGGAACAAATGAACCTAACTGTGTAACGAATTAGTGGCATAATCACAGAGAGGAATTTCAGGTGATTAATTGATTGATTGATTGATTACTTTTTTGGCCGCACCGTGGGCATGAGGGATCTTGGTCCCCAACCACGGATTGAACCCGTGTCCCCTGCATTGGGTTAGGGTTAGGGTTAACCACTGGACTGCCAGGGAAGTCCCTCAGGTGGTTTATATATATATGTTTATTTCTGAACTTTCAGTTCTATTCCATTGATCTATACGACTAGCTTTACACCAGTCCCAGAATGTCTTGATTACTCTTGTTATGTAGTAAGTTTTGAAATCAGGAGGTGTGAGCCATTTAACCTTGTTCTTTTTCAAGATCATTTTGGCTATTCCGTGTTCCTTGAGTTTTTATATGAATTTTAGAATCTGGTTGTTAATTTCTACAAAGAAGTCAGCTGGCATTCTAGTAGGGATAGTGTTGAATCTGTAGCTTGGGAAGCATTGCCATTTTAACAATATTAAGTCTTACAATCCATGAACATGAGATATCTTTTCATTTATTAGGCTTTCCTTCATTTCTTTCAACAATGTTTTGTAGTTTTCAACGTATATGTTTTGCACTTATGTTAAATTTATTCCTAAGCACTTTATTCTTTTTGATTCCATTATAAATGAAATTGTTTTCTTTTGTCTTTTTTTTTTTTTTTTTTTTTTTGGCCACACCCCAGGGCTTGCAGGATCTTAGTTCCCTGATGAGGGATTGAACCTGCACCCTTGGCAGTGAAAGTTCCGAGTCCTAACCACTAACCAGTCCTAACCAGGGAATTCCCAAAATTGTTTTCTTACTTTCGTTTTTTGTTTGCTCAGTGCTACTATATAGAAAAATGATTTGTTTCTGTATATTGCCCTGTGTCCTGCAAACTTACTAAGCTCATTTATTAGTTCTAACAGTTTTTTTTTTTTTGGATTCCTTAGGATTTTCCACATACAAGATTGTTTTCTGCAAATAAAAATAATCTTAGTTCTTTCCTTTCCAATCTGAATGTCTTTTCTTTTTCTTGTCTAATTACTCTGGTTACAACCTTCAGTACAGTATTGACTAGAAGTGGCAACAGTGGACATCATTGTCTTGTTCCTGATCTTAGGAGAAAGGCATTAGCCTTTTACAATTAAGTATGATGTTAGCTGTGGGTTTTTGCAATGCATTTGTTGAGGATTTCTGCATTTAAATTCATAAGAGATCTGGGTGGAGTTTTCATTTCTTGAGATGTATTTGTCTGGTTTTGGTATAACCAGGATAGGATAATACTAGCTTCATAGAATGAAATGGGAAGAGTTCCTTCCTCTTCTATTTCCTGGAAGAGTTTATGAAGAACTGGTATTAATTCTTTAAATGTTTGGTAGAATTCACCAGTGAATGGTAATCCTTTTGCAATTTATAAATATATGAAATCATTACACTGTACACCTTAAACTTACACAATGTTATATGTCAATTACATCTCAATAAAGCTGCAGGGAAGGGACTTCCCTGGTGGTGCAGTGGTTAAGAATCCGCCTGCCAATGCAGGGGACATGGGTTCGAGCCCTGGTCTGGGAAGATCCCACATGCCATGGAGCAACTAAGCCCGTGTGCCACAACTACTGAGCCAGCATGCCACAACTACTGAAGCCCGAGTGCCTAGAGCCTGTGCTCCGCAACAAGAGAAGCCACCGCAATGAGAAGCCTGCACACCACAACAAAGAGTAGCCCCTGCTCGCCGCAATGAGAGAAAGCCCGCACACAAGGACCCAATGCAGCCAAAAATAAATAAATAAATAACTAAATAAATAAATTAATTAATTTTTAAAAAAAGCTGCAGGGAAAAAAGAATTCACCAGTGAGGCCATCTGGGTCTGGATTTTTCTTTATTGATAGTTTTTTAAAATTACAAATTCTATCTATTTACTTGTTAGCTTTTCTATCTTCTTGACTCAGTTTATGTCTTTTAAGAAATTTGTCCATTTTTTCTAAGTTACCTAATTTATTGGCATACAATCGTTCATAATATTCTTTCACAATCCTTTTTATTTCTCTAAATGAGTAGTAATGTCCCTCTTACATTTGAGCCTTCTCTCTTTTTCTTGATCAATCTAGCTAAAGGTTGGTCAACTTTATTGTTCTTTTCAAAGAAGCAACTTTAAAAAAAAAATAAATTTATTTATTTATTTATTTATTTATTTATTTATTTATTTATTTTTGGCTGTGTTGGGTCTTCATTGCTTCTCTTGCTGCGGAACATGGGCTCTAGTTGCGTGGGCTTCAGTAGCTGTGGCATGCAGCCTCAGTAGTTGTGGCTTGCAGCCTCTAGAGCGCAGGCTCAGTAGTTGTGGCGCATGGGCTTAGTTGCTCCGCAGCATGTGTGATCCTCCTGGACCAGGGATCAAACCCATGTCCCCTATATTGGCAGGCAGATTCTTAACCACTTCACCACCAAGGAAGTCCCCAACTTTCAAGTTCATTTATTTTTGCTATTGTTTTTCTACTTTCTACTCCTTTAATTTCTGCTGTATAGCCACTGGTATTCTTGGCTTGCTTGTCTGAGCATGGAAACTTTGCTTTATGAATGAGCTGGAGTGAAGGGAATCAGACCTTAATATTCTCAGTGTGCCAAACCCAAGGTAGAGCCTCTGTCCCATGAGTGGGGCGTGGGAGCCTTATGTCTTGGCAGCGTCCATCTGGAGTGAAGGTTCCATCACCCTGAGTTGGGAGAAGGGAGGGAGTGGGTTCAGAGGCCACAGATTCTCATTGCTCTTACCAAATTTTAGTAAGTTTTCCTGAATAAATGTTTTTGCATTTGCTACATGGCCTAAAGACCATCTCTAGAGAATTGAATATTTTAAAGTGATTTTCACCAGTTTTACTGTGGAGTGGACCATGAAGATCCTCACATTACCATGCCAGAAATAGACCCCTGGGGGTTTCTTTCTAAATTTTTAGTTTGATTTTATAACTATGTGGCACATTTACATGATTCTAAAGTCAAATCTATTAAACAATGTATATTCAGAGAAATCCAGTGTCTATTCCTATCCTTTCTACTCTGTTGCCTCTTCCTACTGATAAGGTTGAAACATTTAAAAATATTAGATATAATTAATACACAATAACATTCACCCTTTAAAGTGTACAAGTCAGTGGTTTTTAGTATATTTACAAAGTTGACAACTATTATCACTATCTAATTTCAGAATATTTTATCTTCCCCAACAGAAATCCCATACCAGTTAGCAGTCACTCCCCATTTTCCCTTCCCCCTAACTCTGGGGGGGAAGAGTTTCTTTCTTCCTTCTACTTTCTTTCTCTCTGGATTTGCCTATTCTGGTCCTGGAAGATCCCACATGCCGCGGAGCAACTAAGCCCGTGCGCCACAACTACTGAGCCTGCGCTCTAGAGCCTGTGAGCCACAACTACTGAGCCCATGTGCCACAACTACTGAAGCCCGTGCACCTAGAGCCCGAGCGCCACAACAAGAGAAGTCACCTTAATGAGAGGCCTGTGCACCGCAACAAACAGTAGCCCCCGCTCGCCGCAACTAGAGAAAGCCCGCGCGCAGCAACAAAGACCCAATGCAGCCCAAAATAAATTTATATATATAAAAAAAAAAAAGAAGTTTTTTTTTCTTTCTTTCTCTCTGGATTTGCCTATTCTGGACTTTTCATATCAATGGAATAATATAATATATGGCCTTTGTGACTGACTACTTTCACTTGCACAATGTATTCAAGGTTCATTTATTTTGTAGTATGAATCAATATGTCTTCTTTTTTTAATGACTAAAAAATATTCCATTGTTTGGATATAACACAATTTATTTAATCATTCATCAGTTGATGGGTTTTTTCCCATTTTTTGGCTATTATGAATAGTGCTGCTATGAACATTCATGTTGAAGTTTCTGTGTGGACATACGTATTTTCTTTTCTTTTGGGTATATGTCTAGGAGTGGAATTGCTCGGTTATAGATAACCTTTTTGAAAAAGTTTTTGTTTTGTTCTTCCATAGACAGATAGAGGTAGAGATATAAATATTATACAGATATCATCACTTTCTTAGGCAAGCACTTTCTTATGGTAGCACTGCACACATATTTTTTTCTTCTCTTTGCTTTTTTCACTTAAAATATATCCTGCAAAACAAAATAAAAATTTCATATGCTAGGCATCAGTCCATTTCAGTATACAGATATTCCTTGCTTCTTTTTACAGTTGCATAATCACGATGTGCCATGATTATTCAACCAGTAACCTATTCATGGACATTTGGGTTGTTTTACAGTCTCTTGCTCTTTCAAAGTGAACTGGAATAAATTGCCTTATGCATATATCTTTAATTAAAAAAAAAATTTTTTGGCCACACTATGCAGCTTGTGGAATCTTAGTTCCCCGACCAGAGAACAAACCCATGCCCCAGCAGCGAAAGCACTGAGTCCTAACCACTGGACCGCCAGGGAATTCCCTATTGTTTCATATTTTTGCACATGTATTTTTGAGATAAATTCTTGGAACTGAGATTTTGGGGTTAAAGGATAAATGCAGTCTTCTCAAATTCCTTTCCACTGAGGTTGCTCTACATTATATTCCTAGCCAGTATCCCTATGTGGTTACTTTTTATAATGTACTATATATGATTTAAAAAAAATAATGTGTATTTTTTAGTTTGTGGCACCAGTTCTGTGTTTGTTACCTTGATCAAATTGTTAATTATGTTGTTTAAATCTAGATTCTTATTAATTTTTAAACTTCTTGATAGAAGTTTATGGGTTTGTAAGTTTCTAAGTTTCTTCTAATATTTCTGCATGTTTTTGCTTTAAATATTTTGAGACTATGTTTAGGTGTATTCAAATTATGCCTTTTTATTTTTAACTTTTTTTAACTTTAATTTTTTTTTTTTACTTTTTTTTGCTTTTTTTTAAATTGGAGTATAGTTGCTTTACAATATTGTGTTAGTTTCTGCTGTACAGCAAAGTATATAAGTTATACATATACATATTCAAATTATACCCTTTCTGATAACTTTTTTTCCACTATGTAGTATCTATTCTAATCTCTGATAATGCTTTCTGACTTTATTATATTTCATGTGGAATATATATTCATATATATATATGTATTCACCTTTCTTTTGGGTACTGTTTGTGTGGTGTCTTTTTTTTTTAAAAATTTTTATTTATTTATTTATTTTTGTCTGCGTTGGGTCTTTGTTGCTGTGCGTGGGCTTTCTCTAGTTGTGGCGAGCAGGGCTACTCTTCGTTGCTGTATGCTGGCTTCTCATTGTGGTGGCTTCTCTAGTTGCGGAGCATGGGCTCTAGGTGTGTGGGCTTCAGCAGTTGTGACACGTGGGCTCTAGAGCACGGGCTCAGTGGTTGTGGTGTATGGGCTTAGTTGCTCTGAGGCACATGGGATCTTCCCGGACCAGGGCTTGAACCCGTGTCCCCTGCATTGGCAGGTGGATTCTTAACCACTGCACCACCAGGGAATTCCTGGTATCTTTTTCTATCTCCTTACGTTCAATCTTTCTATGTTATTATGTTTCACGTATCTATTTTAAATACCATATACTTGAAATTTGAATATGTTTTTATGTAGTTAAAAAACTATGTTTAGTTCATTTATATATATTATTATTTGTGATGTTTTGGATTTTGTTTCTACTATCATATTTATCATTTTCTGTTTACCATGTATTTTAACTTTTATCATTTTTTTATTATTTTATTTTGCTTATATTTAACTCCTATTCCTGCCTTCTACTGGACTGTTGGGTTATGAAATTTCTGAGCTTTTTTATGGAAAAAATCTATCTCAGCAGCATGATATTTTCTTTAGCATAATTTTTACCTTTTTTTTTCTTCAGAAATTGGAGACCATCTTTCCATTTAGTTTTTTCCTTTCCTCCCAGGTTAGGGATAACTTGAGAGGGGTTTATTTTGTAGAAGTTAGTATAAAACTATTTTTATTTCTAAATCATAATTTAAGTACATGTAAAGCACACACAACTGTAGCTTACAATGTATGAAGCTTTTGGAAAAAATTTTATCTTAATCTTTTGTACTGTAAAAATATTTTCTAAATACCATCAAAAGAGAGACTCTTTTGAATATCCCTATTATAAGGAAATATACACTAAAATATTTAGGGGTGAAGACTCCTTATGTATGTAACTTTTCTGCAAATGGTTCAGGAAAATAATTATAGATAGAAAGAGTTATTAGAAAGAAAGAGAGAGAGAATGATAAAAGTGAATGATATAAAATGTTCATACTAGGTAAATCAGGGTAAAGGGTATATGACTGTTTTGGTACTATTTTTATATTTGCAACATTTTTTAACTTTGAAATTATCTTAAAGAAAAAATACTTAAAACTCTATATTTGGGGAACTATAAATATAAAGAAAAAAATTTAAAACTCTATATTTAGCAAAATATTTAAAAGAAAGTTTCTTTTTGTGTGAAAATTTCCGTATTAAGTAAAAAAAAGTGAATACATTAATATTTTTGATGATGATTTGGTGCCACCCAGTGTTC
This sequence comes from Balaenoptera ricei, assembly GCF_028023285.1. Lineage (NCBI taxonomy): Eukaryota > Metazoa > Chordata > Mammalia > Artiodactyla > Balaenopteridae > Balaenoptera > Balaenoptera ricei. The sequence goes on from NC_082642.1 coordinate 7,721,093, forward strand.
AATTTCTGCAACTGCTAATCTTACAAATTTAAACCCAACTGCACTTGGAAATGACTTTTTGTTGATTTCTTTATGCTGGCAACCTAAGACTATAAAAATAATGTATGTGATCAAAATTAGTAAAAAAAAAAAATCTATTAAATATGAAAAAAAGAGCCATGCATTGTGATATCAAATGCAGCTTTCTGCCTCCCTTGAACTTTTTAAAAATATATATTTATTTATTTGGCTGCGCCAGGTCTTAGTTGAGTCATGTGGGATCTACTTCCCAGACCAGGGACTGAACCCGGGCCCCCTGCATTGGGAGCTTGGCGTCTTAGACGCTGGACCACCAGAGAAGTCCCTGCCTCCCTTGAATTTTACCAAAACTGTGAGAGGACATCAAAGTAGCTGGAGCATACAAGAAGCCTCTGATCAGTTCACAGACTAGTCAAAACGAGGGATTTACACATAATCCATAATAATTACAGGGCATAAAATTTATTATTCAGAACATCCACATACTGGAGTGAACTGGTCACAGCAGAAAACTAGTAGCTTTTTTTTCTTTTTCTCTGAACAGCAGATGTAGTTTTTTTTTTTTTTAAAGCAAATTCCATTATAACAAAAGAACAAATTGGATTTAACATTTGACTTAAGATAATTCAGTATCATACATTTTTAAAAAAAATTTTATTTTATGTTTATTTATTTATTTATTTTTGGCTGCGTTGGGTCTTTGTTGCTGCACGCGGGCTTTCTCTAGTTGTGGCGAGCGAGGGCTACTCTTCGTTGCGGTGCTCGGGCTTCTCATTGCAGTGGCTTCTGTTATTGCAGAGCCCAGGCTCTAGGCACATGGGCTTCAGGAGTTGTGGCTCTCGGGCTCTAGAGCGCAGGCTCAGTAGTTGTGGCTCACGGGCTTTGTTGCTCCGCGGCATGTGTGATCTTCCGAGACCAGGGCTTGAACCCGAGTCCCCTACAATGACAGACGGATTCTTAACCACTGCGCCACCAGGGAAGTCCCTTAGTATCATACATTTTTAAAGAAATATAATACTTTAGGGACTTCCCTGGTGGTCCAGTGGTTAAGACTCCGTGCTCCCAATGCAGGGGGCCTGGGTTCAGTCTTGGTCAGGGAACTAGATCTTGCATGCCGCAACTAAAGAACCCACACGCTGCAATGAAGATCCTGCGTGCAGCAACTAAGATCCAGTGTAGCCAAATAAATAAATAAATATTATTTAAAAGGAGAAATATAATACTTTAAAACAAATATCAAAAATCTATCTGCTTTGGCCTTCCCTGGTGGCGCAGTGGTTACGAATCCGCCTGCCAACGCAGGGGACACGGGTTCGAGCCCTGGTCCAGGAAGATCCCACATGCCGTGGAGCAACTAAGCCCGTGCACCACAACTACTGAGCCTGCGCTCTAGAGCCCGCGAGCCACAACTACTGAGCCCGCGTGCCACAACTACTGAAGCCCGCGCACCCTAGAGCCCATGCTCCACAATAAGAGAAGCCACCGCAATGAGAAGCCTGCGCACCGCAACAAAGAGTAGCCCCCGCTCACCGCAACTAGAGAAAGCCCGCGCGCAGCAATGAAGACCCAAGACAGCCAAAAATAAAAATAAAATAAAAAATAAAATAAAATTAAATTAAAAAAAAAATCTATCTGCTTTAACCCACTTCACTTGTGCTAATGATGTTTTAGTCTTCTTCACGGATTGCGGCTAGATCCAAATTGTGCAAGAATCCTCAGAAAAATCAGGATGTAACGTTGAGTTCAGTTTAGATATCCTCAGTGTCTTCATCATCGTCTCCAACATTTAACTGGATTTTGGCATCATCTCTGGGAACAAATGTAACCTGCCTTTGACTGTAGCTTGTCTTGGAAGCTCAGCATATGCCTGCAGATGCCTTTATGTATGAAATGTAATGAAAAATTATGTAGCTTTGCTGTCCAGTAGTCTTGCAAGCCCAACAATATAGCATCTTAAGTTCTTATTGAAACTTTTTTTCCTCAATTTCTTCTGACCATCAAAACACATTGCTTATAATTGTCCATTTCCCAACATTTACTTACCTGGGCTACAGGCCCATTCTTGAACACTAGTTCTTTGTTTCAGATTCATTCTCATTCTTACCTCTGTACCTATTTTTACCTTTATTCTTGGGCATGGCTGCCATGGGGATCTGCGTTTGTGTTTCCTTCCCTGGTGCATGGGACACAGCAGTCCTGGGAGACTGGGTGCCGTGTGTGGGAGATCATCCAACTGAGGCTTCTTTATCACCCCCTGCCCACCATTTTTTTTTCATAGTTATACATTCTATACCTATTCTCTCAATGAACACTTTTAAAACTTAACTAGGTATGTTTGATGAAGTCTAAAATTAATGTTTATTTCTACCTTCTTGAACAAAGACTTTAACATGCTTTGATTTCAATCATCTCTTCTTCCATAATGTATGTTAATGTTGTCTAGTATTTTTCTTTGCCCAAATTAGCTATTATTGTTGTATTTTATGAGCCTGTGTTGTTTTTACATTGCTCCCTGTTTACCAATGTATCTGCTCACCATTTCTTCTTGCATCTCATTCCTTCTGGGTTCCATTTCCTTCTTCCAGAAGTACATCCCTTAGTACTTCTTTCAGCAACTAACAGTGAGTGATAATTGCTCTTTTTGTTTGTTTGTATGAAAATGTTTTTATTCTGTCTTCTGTCTTGAATGGCTTGCATATTGATTTCCAGATTGACAGTTATTTCCCTTCAGCAATCAGATGTTATTCTATTACCTCCTGGTTTCTCTATTATTGCTGTTATAAAGTCAGCTATCAATTTACTGTCCTTTCTTTGTGCATTATATGTATTTTCTCTCAAGGTTCTTAAGTCTTAGAAGATTTTCTCTTTGTTTTTTGGTTTCACTAAGGTATTTGGGACAGTGAGTCTATCTTTACTTTTCCTGATTTCCAGATCATAGTGATCCTTGAATCTGGGGATTTATGTCTTTCACCAAGACTGAAAATTTTTATGCCAGTTATCTCTTCAAATTTCTCTCTCTTCACTCTTTCCTCCCAGAATTCCTATTCTAAGTACGGCTAACCTTCTCATACTGCCTTCTATGTCTCCTAATCTCTTGGCCATAACCCTTTCTCTTTATCTCTCTTTAGTATTTTGGATCATTTTCTCATATCTACTAGCCTGATAATTATCTTTAGTTTTGTTTAATGGGTTTTGACTCATCCATTGTGTGTGTGTGTGCTTATTTTAAGTTCAAATAACTCCTTTTTACTTCTAAAGTTTCTATTTAATTCTTTTTCAAATTTTCTCCTCAAATTTGCCTTTAAAAATAGGGTCTTGTGGGGCTTCCCTGGTGGCGCAGTGGTTGAGAATCTGCCTGCCAATGCAGGGGACACGGGTTTGAACCCTGGTCTGGGAAGATCCCACATGCCGTGGAGCAACTGGGCCCGTGAGTCACAATTACTGAGCCTGCGCGTCTGGAGCCTGTGCTCCACAACAAGAGAGGCCGCGATAGTGAGAGGCCCATGCACCGCGATGAAGAGTGGCCTCCGCTTGCCACAACTAGAGAAAGCTCTCACACAGAAATGAAGACCCAACACAGCCATAAATAAATAAATTAATTAATTTAAAAAAATATAGGGTCTTGTGGTTTTCTTTGGTTGGTTTTGATTATTTTAAAAATATTTTAAATAATTTTAATAATTATTTTATTCCTTCAGTTTACCACTTTTTTTTTTTTTTAGCCGCACCACGAAGCATGTGGGATCTTTAGTTCCCCGACCAGGGATTGAACCCACACCCTCTGTGGTGGAAGCGTGGAGTCCTAACCACTGGACTGCCAGGGAAGTCCTAGTTTATCTTTTTAATTACCTCAAGTTCTGGTACTTGTGTTCACTGAATCACTTACAGTGGAATATTTCCTCATGCTTTAACAATTTTTTAGAGTTAACTCACTTTAGTGGGGGTTGTGCTTTCTGTGAAAATAGTTAGTGGCCTGAGTTGTGGAAACATTCTTCCACAGAAGAGCATTGGATTTTTCACAGAGCTGGAAGATATCACTAATCTCACAGTATTTTATATTAATTTATCAGCTGAGGGGGTGGGGATGGAGTTCCTGAATCACGAAATTCTTACACCAAAACTGAGTGAGGTATTAGGCCCAGGGTTTAAACCTTCTAAACAAACAAACAAAAACAAAAACAAAAAACAAAACCTGTTTTTAACCAGAGTCTAGAACAGAGATAGACAAGCTTCCTTGACATCTCCCGGACTTGGTGGACACATTTCATTCTGATCTACTCTGTTACTGAGGTCATAGACCTTCAAAGGGCTCAATTTATTCACTTCCACCTCCCCTAACCCTTGTGAAACCAAGGTTTGTCTCTAGTCCCTTTGTCACTTCTAGGACAGCCACAGGATTATCTCTTGTACTTACCACCTTGGTTTTCCATTCCTTCTTTACTCTGGCACTTGGGGATTCTCCTTTATAATCTGCGAGTTTAGCCACTCACTTAAGGAGATAATTGTTAGACTTTATTTAGCAATTCTTTGACTGGAAGACTAGATTTTTCTAGTACTCTTATTGGAATTGGGAGGTTTGATCTTGTTAAAGGATGATTTTCAAAAAAGGCTAAAATCATAACTCTCAATTAGATATACGAGCATGTATTAAATATTTATTTAATTCATTATTAATGAAGGAACCTGTAAGATGTTAACCAGTTCAAACAGGAAGTCAAGAAACACAAACATATGAAATAAAGGAATGCTGAAATGAATTTACAAATGAATAGGGAAATTGGCTTTTCCATGGGGAGGAGAAAAGTCAATTAAACATCCATCAGACAATATATTTGCATGTTTATAGACAAGACTTCCCTTGCATTGCTATCATTTATCCATAGTTTACAGAGTTGTAAAATACCTAAAAAGCAATGAAAGGCTAGAATCAGGTAACCTGAAAAGGTGGGCTCTAAATAGTGCCAGTTTTGGGCTTCCCTGGTGGCACGGTGGTTGGGAGTCCACCTGGCAATGCAGGGGGCACAGGTTCGAGCCCTGGTCCGGGAAGATGCCACATGCTGCAGAGCAGCTAAGCCCGTGCGCCACAACTACTGAGCCTGTGCTCTAGAGCCCGTGAGCCACAACTACTGAGCCCACGTGCCACAACTACTGAGGCCCACACGCCTAGAGCCCGTGCTCCGCAACAAGAGAAGACACCGCAGTGAGAGGCCTGCGACCACAACGAAGAGTAGCCCCTGCCCCGTGCGCAGCAATGAAGACCCAATGCAGCCTAAATAAATAAATAAATAGTGCCTAATTTGGGGGTGTGAGTAGGGGATAAAGAAAGAAAAGGAATTATTTTAGTATCGTCTCCCCCATTTCCTCCTTAAATTTTGAGAAACTATAAGGGGCCATAAATGAACATTCGATCCTAGTCCCCCTTGGGACCTTAGTCTAATCAGATTCTTTGCTGGTAGAGGAGTGGGTGATGGGAGGAAGGGGGCCGTTGCTGATTTGTGGAATATGCACAGGGTATATAGATGCTTTAGATTCCAGGGATAGAAAATCCATTCTCCTTCCTCCTAGTACTCCAAACCATTACCTGTGAAGCATATTTTGAAAACCACTGCAGGAATTTGAAAGGTGAAGTTGCATTCAGGATTTTCCTTTAGCTTTCAGAGTTGCACCTTATCACTTTTGTTTCTAGGAAGGAAGACTGAGCAGATTTTGTTCATATATTATCATAGGTCTGAAAGCACTTTGGGGATAGCCCCGCGTGCCTAGCCTGGGGAACTCTAAGAGAGTTAGACAAAAAGTCTTTCTTGGGTGGGATAATAGGTAGGAAAGATGACCTCTTCCTCCAGCCCTGGGTAAGCAGCTGGCTCTGCTTGTCACTCATTTTATGTCTTTCTCTGTGAGGCAACAACAGTGTCCTACACAGAGGCACTTGACTGAGGCAGTTGCTGTTTCATGTAGAAGAGATTAAGGGGATGGAGTAAAGTGTGGAAGCATTCTATTTTGTCCCATGTGGGGAGGAATGAGAAATTTACAAGGAAGAAAAGATTGATAAGTTTGCTCTGAACACTTGTGTTAAGTAGAGTTTGGAGGAGTGAAATTACTAGGTTGAAGGATTTAGGCATATTTTAATCAGTTTTACGTAGCTCCTATATATTCATTTAATAAAGTTTGTCTAGTAACATGGAAATCTTTAATAATAAGTGAGAAGGGCAGGATATAAAATAATAGGTGTACTGATATATGCAGGGGAAAATGGGAAAGGAATATGGGTAATATTAATTTGGTGGGGTTTTTTTTTTAACCATTGTAGGGTCATGTGTGTGTTTTAAAAATTGTCCATATTTTTATCATTGTGTCCAAAATACTTGGATAATTTTAAAAAGCAAAAGTATGGGAACTCCCTGGCAGTCCAGTGATTAGGACTCTGCTTCCACCGCAGGGGGCAAGGGTTTGATTCCTGGTCAGGGGAATTAAGATCCTGCAAGCCCAGGGGCAGGGCCAAAAAAAAAAAAAAAAAAGCAAAAGTAAAGCAAGAGGAAAAAACAATGCAATTGCTTATTGTTGTTACGACTTAATTGCAAACGTTCACATTTTACCCTTATGTATAACCTTGAAGTGGAACAAATAATACATATCAGATTACTTAAGGGATATTGGGAAATACCTATGGCTAGATAACTTATGGAATTTAAAATTTGTGTTTGCTCTCCCTGCATTTTAGGTCCTTAGGGCTTTGAGGCTTCAGGGATTCTTGCAGGATTAAACGCAGAAGCAACCAGAAGTCAAATGTTTTTTCCCCGCCGGCCTTAAAAGCCAGAGAAGAGATAAAGCCGGGCGTCATGGAGTGTGAGAGAGCGGAGAGGCACAGCGGGTCCCCTGGGGCTGGAAGTGACTTGGGTAGGTGCTGGAAGGGACCTGAGGAGGAGATTCCCTGACCCCTTGCAGGGTGTGGAGGCTGAGAGCTCCACAGGCTCACGGCAAGCGAGGACCCCGAGGGAGTCAGCGGGGTCTGATGGACCAGAAGCGAGACCCATTTTCCTGTTCCATGCATGCCTCCCTGAAGCTGCATAGCTTGGGAGCGCAAAAGAGCACGTCACGACCGAAATGGGTCTCCCTCCACTCTGGGACGGGCTGTCCAAATTAAGGTGATAGAAAATAAAATAAGCTCTAGTCTGCGCCCTGAGATTCATACTGCTAAGCAAATAACCCTGGCAAAGAAGAGAAATGTGAGTTAAAATCGGAGTCTACATCCAGTGTTTGGGAGCTAAAGCCAGGTGTTTGAAATGTTAATCATCTGTAAAGCCCTTGCCTACACAAAGTACTTGGGCACAGCGGTAGCTCTCAAACTCAAGCGCACCCCAGAATCATCCAAAGCCTCCCTGAACATGGCTTCCTGGGCCCCTGTCCCATTGCTTCTGATCTGATTCCAGCAGGTCTGGGTTGGGGCCTGAGAATTTGCATTTATAACAAATTCCCAAGTGAGGCTGCTGCTGGTTCTCAGACAATACTTTGGTAATTGGCAATATAATGTGTTTTTCAGATACTTTGTTATCAAGTGTCTTTTTTTTTTTTTATAAATTATTTTATTTTTGGCTGCATTGGGTCTTCGTTGCTGTGCGTGGACTTTCTCTAGTTGCAGCGAGCAGGGGCTACTCTTCGTTGCGGTGCGCGGGCTTCTCATTGCAGTGGCTTCTCTTGTTGCGGAGCACGGGCTCTAGGCGCGTAGGCTTCAGTAGTTGTGGTGCACGGGCTCCAGTAGTTGTGGCATGCGGGCTCTAGAGAGCAGGCTCAGTAGTTGTGGCGCACAGGCTTAGCTGCTCTGCGGCATGTGGAATCTTCCCGGACCAGGGCTCGAACCCGTGTCCCCTGCATTGGCAGGCGGATTCTTAACTACTGAGCCACCACGGAAGCCCTATCAAGTGTCTTGATGCCCACTCCCCCCCATCTAATGTGGTGTGATGTCAGTTTCACCAACATTACCATCCCCTTGACTTTGGCTTCGTTTATTTTCAGATTTAGGAATGGAGCCTTTGGAATTTGTTAGACTCATTTCAAAGGCCCCTTAGGCAGAAGTTGTCCTAGTGCTTTCACTTACTTTATAGAAGACTGTAATTTTTTAGGAGATTTCCATAATAGAAGTAAAAGGATCGTTTGTGTAACCTCTATCAGTTTAGAAAGTTTTCACATATATTATCTGATCAGGGTACTTCTCTTAATGTAAATATTCAAAAATATGTCTTTGGATCTTTTAGCGGCAGTCCCGTGAGGTAAACAGGAATATTTTTTTCTGTTTTCTGTTAGTCACAGAACTGGGATTAACTCCACACTGCCTCCTAGCAGGTATGTGTAGGTGTAACACCTATGATGTTACAAAGGGGTGTGATTAGGGAATAATGAGGGGAAAACCCCTAAACAGCAAAGGAATGTTAATCATCTGACTCTGTAATGAGAACTCATACACAAAGGCTTGTCCCCTCCCGAACTCCTTCCCAATAAGCCTTCAATTGGAAAGAGGGGGAGCTCTCCACCACAGAGGAAAAGCTTCTGACACCTAAAGGACCATATTCCAAAACTGAGTGGGACCCACCACTATTTCTGTAATTCAAGGCATTCCCTGAGGCCACAGGGCACCCTATTTCCTGCCCCAGGTCTCTCATATCTTAACTTTTGCCTCCTCACCGGCTTGAGTGGTAGAAACAGAAGCCTACACTCCAGTCCTGGAGTGGACAGAAACATACAATGTTTGGCCTTCTCTACAAGTGGAGGGAAAGAGCATATGTGGGAAAGGGGGGCCAGCAAGCGTGAAAAAGTTGAGATTTGATTGACAGGAAACTGCATGTCTCAGCCTCAGGAGAAGGCAATTCTACAATTTCATGCACTGTCTGAGCTCTGAAATATGAAGAGAAATGACTTGAAAGGAAGGAAAAACAAAACTGGTGCCTGGAGAGCAGCTGGGCTCGGGGCATAGAGATATTTCAACTTCCAGGGTCTCTTCTTCCTTCTCTTCTCCTCCCCTCCTTTCCGTTCCCTTCCCCCTTCTCCCTATCACCTCTATTTTATCTACTTGAAATCAGTTATAACTGACAATTAGGCAGCCTTGAAGAGGGAAAAGTTAAAAATACACAGAGGAGAAAAGCATTATGACCCATTTTGATTTAGTGATGGGAAAGTTCTCAGGCTAACTAGACTGGTGGGATTGTGCTTCCAATTTTATTTATCTAATTCTTTACAGCTTTTTAAAATTGTGGTTTAGGGGCTTCCCTGGTGGTGCAGTGGTTAAGAATCTGCCTGCCAATGCAAGGGACACGGGTTTGAGCCCTGGTCCAGGAAGATCCCACATGCCGGGGCGCAACTAAGCCCCTGTGCCACAACTACTGAGCCTGCGCTCTAGAGTCCGTGCTCTGCAACAAGAGAAGCCACTGCAAGGAGAAGCCTGCGCACCACAACGAAGAGTAGCCCCTGCTCACCACAACTAGAGAAAGCCTGCGTGCAGCAACAAAGACCCAACACAGCCAAAAATAAAAATAAATAGAATAAATACATTTATATAAAAAAATAGTGATTTAACTTACATAAAGTGAACAAATATTTGTTGTACAGCTGAATGAGATTTCACATATATATCCATCCACACACACTCTTGTACCCATCTTTCAGATCAAGATATGGAGCATTTCTTTTTTTTTTAAAATTAAATTTAATTTCTTTTTTATACAGCACGTTCCTATTAGTTATCTATTTTATACGTATTGTATATATATGTGTATATCTGTCAATCCCAATCTCCCAGTTCATCCCACCACACCGTGCCTCGCCACTTTCCCCCCTTGGTGTCCATAGGTTTGTTTTCAACATCTGTGTCTCTATTTCTGCCCTGCAAACTGGTTCATTTGTACCATCTTTCTAGGTTCCACGTACATGTGTTAATATACGATATTTGTTTTTCTCTTTCTGACTTACTTCACTCTGTATAAGATATAGAGCATTTCTAATATCTCAAAAGTCTGCCTCATGCCTGCTCCCAGGAAATACCCCAAAGGCAACCACTGCTGACTTCTATTGCCACTGAATGGAATCATACAATATGTACTGTTTTTTTGTCTGGTTTCTTCTTCTTTCTTTTTTCTTGGCCGTGCCATGCAGCATGCAGGATCTTCCCTGACCAAAGGTCAAACCATGCCCCTGCACTGGGAGCATGGAGTCTTAACCACTGGACCACCAGGGAAGTCCTGCCTGGTTTCTTTTAAAAAAATTTTTATTGATGAGTTTGATCAGCCAAGATGGCAGAATAGAAAGACCCTGAGCTCACCTCTCACGAGCACACCAAAATCACAGCTATCTGCAGAACAACCATTGATGAAAAAGACTGGAACCTACCAGAAAAGATCTACAGCCAGAGATATAAAGAAGGAACCACAATGGGATGGGTAGGAGGGGCAGACTCACGATATAATCAAGTGTCACTCACAAACTGGAGAATAGAGTGCAGAGGTCCTCCCATAGGAATGAGAGTTCTGAGCCCCACATAGGGCTCCCCAGCCTGGGGGTCCTGCACTGGGAAGACGAACCCTCAGGGCATTTGGCTTTGAAGGTCAGCAGGGCTTAATTTCAGGAGTCCTAAAGGACTATGGGAAACAGAGACTTCACTCTTACAGTGCACACACAAAATCTCATGTGCACTGGGACCCAGGGCAAAAGCAATAATTTAATAGGAGCCTTGGCCAGACCTACCTGCTGGTTTTGGAAAGACTCCCAGAGAGGTGGGGGTGAGGGGGTGGCTGAAATTCATGCTGGGGACATAGACTCTGGTGGCAGCTATATTTGGGAGCATTCTACAGTGTGGACACTGCTACTAGTGGCCACCATCTTGGAATCCTTCCTCTAGCTCATTAGTGCCAAGACCTGGCCCCACCCAACAGCCTGCAGGTACCAGTGCTGGGATGTTTCACACCAAACAACTAACTGGGTGGGGACAAAGCCCCACCCATCAGCAGAATGGCCGCCTAAAGACTTCCTGGACCCTCTACACACAGCTGTGCCCACCAGAGGGCCAAGAACAAGCTTTACCTACCAGCGGACCGGCACCAGCCTGGCCCTCCAGGAAGCCTACACTAGCCTCTAGACTAGCCTCTCCCACCAGGGAGCAGACACCAGATGCAAGAAAACTACAATCCTGCAGCCTTCAGACCCAGACTGCCTACTGCAGGCCAGACTGTACCTTGGGACCAGCTGGGTCCCAGCCCTGCCCACTAGCAGGCCAACACAAGTTTCATGACACCCTGGACCCCATACCCTACTGCATCAGGATCTGCCACCACTCTTTCCCCCCCCCGGCCCCCACCCACAGAAATCTGAAACTGGCTCTGGGGTCCCTGGGTCCTGAATCCAGACTCCAGGACCTGGCTCTGCCTGCCAGGAGTCCATCACCAACCCCAGGACCTGGCTTCACCCACCAGTGTGGAGGCAACAGCCCTGGAGTCTTTGGACCCTAACTCTGCCCACTGGTGAGCCAGCACTAGCCTCGGAATCCCCTGGGGTTCTGCAGTCAGCCACATTGTGGCCAGGACACACTAACCAGCAGCCAGGGCCAGACAACCAACACACAAGCATTCACACAAGGCAGGGCCAGACAACCAACTAGGCTAGGGGCCAACCAATTCTACCAGACCACCAACATAGTCAGCCAGCCATAACAGAAGGGCCTGTGCAGCCATCTTAGGGGGAACCCCTATAGCACATAGCTTGGGTGATGAGAAGGGAACGCACTGCTGGGACACATAGGACATCTCCTGTGGAAGGCCACTTTTCCAAGGTTGAGAAATGTAACTAACCTACCACAAACATAAAAATACAAATAGCAACTTAGACAAAATGAGAGAGCAGGGGAACATGTTTCAGATGAAGGAACAAGATAAAACCCCAGAAAAGGAACTAAGGGAAGTGGAGATAGGCAATCAACCTGATAAAGAGTTCAGAGTAATAATGGTAAAGATTATGAAAGAACTCAGGAGAAGAATGGATGCACAGAGCAAAAAGTAGAAGTTTTTAACAGAGTTAGAAAATATACACAACAACCAACCAGAGATGGAGAATACAATAACTGAAATGAAAAATACACTAGAAGGAATCAATGGTGATTAAATGATACAGAGGAACAGATCAGTAATCTGGAAGACAGACTAGCGGAAATCACTGCCACTGAACAAAGAAGAAAAAAGAATGAAAAGAAATGAGGACAGTTTAAGAGACCTCTGGGACAACATTGAGTGCACTAATATTTGCATTACAGGGGTCTCAGGAGGAGAAGAGAGAGAGAGAAAGGAGCTGAGAACATATTTCAAAACATAATAGCTGAAAACTTCCCTAACATGGGAAAGGAAACAGTCACCCAAGTCCAGGAAGTGCAGAGAATCCCATACAGGATGAACCCAAAGAGGAACACACCAAGACACATTGTAATTAAAATGACAAAAATTAAAGATAAAGAAAGAATATTAAAAGCAGCAAGGGAAAAGCAACAAATACCGTCAAGGGAGCTCCCGTAATACTATCAGTTAATTTTTCAGTGGAAACTCTGTAGGCCAGAAGGGAGTGGTACAATGTATTTAAAATGATGAATGGGAAAAACCTACAACCAAGAATACTCTACCAGCAAGGCTCTTGTTCAGATTTGTTGGAGAGATCAAAAGCTTAACAGGCAATCAAAAGCTAAAAGAGGGACTTCCTGGTGGCGCAGTGGCTGGGAATCTGTCTGCCAATGCAGGGGACACAGGTTTGATCCCTGGTCCAGAAAGATCCCACATGCTGCGGGGCAACTAAGCCCGTGTGTCACAACTACTGAGCCTGTGCTCTAGAGCCTGCAAGCCACAACTACTGAAGCCCGTGTGCCTAGAGTCTGTGCTCTGCAACAAGAGAAGCAACCGCCGTGAGAGGCCCATGCACTGCAGTGAAGAGTAGCCCCCACTCACCACGGCTAGAGAAAGCCCATGCGCAGCAACAAAGACCCAACGCAGCCAAAAAAATAAAAATTAAATTAAATTAATTAACTTCTCTAGTTTCCTTTAACATTTGTTGTAAAGCTGGTTTAGTGGTGCTGAACTCTTTTAAAGATTTAATTTAATTTTTATTTTTTTGGCTGCGTTGGGTCTTTGTTGCTGCGCATGGGCTTTCTCTAGCCGTGGTGAGTGGGGGCTACTCTTCACTGCAGTGCATGGGCCTCTCACGGCAGGCCTCTCACTTCTCTAAGTTCCTTTAAAAGAAAAGGCCACAACTAGAAACAAGAAAACTACAAATGAAAAACTCACCAGTAAAGGCAAACATACAGTAAAGGTAGGAAATAATCCACACACAAAGCTAGTAGGGAGGTTAAAATACAAAAGTAATAAAATCATCTATTTATATACACAATAAGCAGTTAAGGGATACACAAAACTAAATATAAAATATGATATCATAAACAGTAATCATGAGGGGAGGAGAGTACATATGCAGGGTTTTAAAATGCATTTGAAATTAAGAGATCAGCAACTTAAAACAATCATTTTTATATATAGGCTACTATACAAAAACCTCATGGTAACCACAAACCAAAAATCCATAATAGATATACACACAAAAAAGAAAAAGAGGACTTCCCTGGTGGCCCAGTGGTTAAGGACCCACCTGCCAATGCAGGGGATACGGGTTCGATCCCTGGTCTTGGAAGATCCTGCATGCCGTGGAGCAACTAAGCCCGTGCACCACAACTACTGAGCCTGTACTCTCTCCCAAGACTGGACCAGGAAGAAATAGAAGATATGAACAGACCAACCACAAGCATTGAAATTGAAACTGTAATTTAAAAAACTTCCAACAAACAAAAGTCCATGACCAGATGGTTTCAAGGGCAAATCCTATAAAATTTAGAGAAGGTTAACATCTATCCTTTTGAAACTATTCCAAAAAATTTCAGAGGAAGGAACACTCCCTAGCCCATTCTACAAGGCCACCATCACCCTGATACCAAAACCAAAGATAGCACACAAAAAAAGAAAATTACAGGCCAATATCATGATGAACATAGATGGAAAAATCCTCAGCAAAATGTTAGCAAGCCAAACGCAACAATACATTAAAAGGATCATACACCATGATCAAGTGGGATTTATCCCAGGGATGCAAGGATTTCTCAATATCCACAAATCAATCAATGTGATACACCACATTGACAAATTGAAGAATAAAACCCACATGATCATCTCAGTAGAGGCAGAAAAATTTTTTGACAAAATTCAACATCCATTTATGATAAAAACTCTCCAGAAAGTAGGTGTAGAGGTAACATACCTCAACATAATAAAGGCCACATATGACAAACCCAAAGCTATCATACTCAATGTTGAAAAGCTGAAAGCATTTCCTCTAAGATCAGGAACAAGGTAAAGATGCCCACTCTCGCCACTTTTATTCAACATAGTTTTGGAAGCTTTAGCCACAGCAATCAGAAGAAAAAAGGAATCTAAATTGCAAAGGAAGAAGTAAAACTGTCACTATTTGCAGATGACATGATACTATACATAGAAAATCCTAAAGATTCCACCAGAAAGCTACTAGAGCTCATCAATAAATTAGGTAAAGTTTCAGGATACAAAATTAATATACAGAAATCTGCTGCATTTCTATACACTAACAACAAACTATCAGAAAGAGAAATAAAGGAAACAATCCCATTTATCATTACATCAAAAAGAATAAAATACTTAGGAATAAACCTAGCTAAGGAGGTAAAATACCTGTACTTGGAAAACTATGACACTGATGAAAAAAATTGAAGGAATAGATGGAAAGATATACCATGTTGTTGAATTAATTTTGTTAAAATGACCATACTACCCAAGGCAATCTACAGATTCAATATAATTCCTATCAAAATACCAATGGCATTTTTCACAGAACTAGAACAAATAATCTTAAAATTTGGAAACACAAAACACATGGAAACACAAAAGACCTCAAATAGCCAAAACAATCTTGAGAAAGAAGAACAGAGCTAGAAGAATCATGCTGCCTGGCTTTAGACTCTACTATAAAGTTATAGTCATCAAAGCAGTATGGCACAAAAAACAGACATAGAGATGAATGGTATAGAATAGAGAGCCCAGATATAAACCCATACACTTATGGCCAATTAATCTGTGACAAAGCAGGCAAGAATAACAATGGAGAAAGACAGTCTCTTCAATAAGTGGTGCTGGGAAAACTGGACAGCTACATGTAAAAGAATGTATTCTCTACCACCGTATACAAAAATAAACTCAGAATGGATTAAAGACCTAAATGTAAGAGCAGAAACCATGAAGCTCCTAGAGGAAAACATGGGCAGAACACTATTTGACATAAATCGTAGCAATATTTTCTTGATCTGCTTCCTAAAACAAAGGAAATAAAAGCAAAAATAAACAAATGGGACCTAATTAAACTTCAAAGCTTTTGCACAGCAAAGGAAATCATTAACAAGACGAAAAGACAACCATGGACTGGGAGAAAAATATTTGCAAATGATATGACCGATAAGGGGTTAATATCCAACAGCTCAAACAACTCAACATCAAAGAAACAAACAACCCAATTAAAAAATGGGCAGACGTTTTGAATAAGCATTTTTCCAAAGAGGAAATGCAAGTGGCCAACAGACACATGAGAAGATGTTAAACATCAATAACTGTCAGGGAAAGGCAAATCAAAACCACAATGAGATATCACCTCACACCAGTTAGAATGGCTCTCATCAAGAAGAACACAAATAGGGCTTCCCTGGTGGCGCAGTGGTTGAGAGTCTGCCTGCTAATGCAGGGGACACGGGTTCGAGCCCTGGTCTGGGAGGATCCCACATGCCACGGAGCAGCTGGGCCCGTGGGCCACAACTGCTGAGCCTGCGCATCTGGAGCCTGTGCCCCGCAGCGGGAGGGGCCGCGATGGTGAGAGGCCCGCGCACCGCGATGAAGAGCGGTCCCCGCACCGCGATGCAGAGTGGCCCCCGCTTGCCGCAACTGGAGAAAGCCCTCGCACGAACTGAAGACCCAACACAGCCAAAAATAAATAAATAAATAAAGTAGCTATAAAATTAAAAAAAAAAAAAAAAAAGTACTAACCATGTGCCACAAACTCAGGAATGACAACAGAACCACAGTGGTAGGGAGTTGATTTAAAAAAAAAAAAAAAAAAAGAAGAACACAAATAACAAATGTTGGCAAGAATGTGGAGAAAAGGGAACCCTCCTACACTGTTGGTGGGAATGTAAATTGGTGCAGCCACTGTGGAAAACAGTATGGAGGTTTCTCAAAAAACTAAAAGTAGAACTACGATGTGATCCAGCAATTCCACTCCTGGGTATATACCCAAAAAAAGTAGAAACACTAATTCAAAAAGATATATGAACCCCAATGTTCATAGCAGCATTATTTACAACTGCCAAGACATGGAAACAACCTAAGTGTCCATCAACAGATGAATGGATAAAGAAGCTGTGGTATGTATATCCAATGGAATACTACTCAGCCATAAAAAGGAACAAAATTTTGCCACTTGCAGCAACATGGATGGACTAGGAGGGCATTATGCTAAGTAAAATAAGTCAGACAGAGAAAGACAAATACTGTATGATATCACTTACATGTGGAGTCTAAAAAATACAACAAACTAGTGAATATAACAAAAAAGAAGCAGATTCACAGATACAGAGAATAGCCAAAACAAACTAGTGGTTGCCAGTAGGGAGAGGGAAGGGGGGAGGGGCAATAAAGGGGGTATGAGATTAAGAGGTACAAACTATTTGGTATAAAATAAGCTACAAGGGGCTTCTCTGGTGGCGCAGTGGTTGAGAATCTGCCTGCCAATGCAGGGTACACGGGTTCGAGCCCTGGTCTGGGAAGATCCCACATGCCGCGGAGCAACTGGGCCCGTGAGTCACAACTACTGAGCCTGAGCGTCTGGAGCCTCTGCTCCGCAACAAGAGAGGTCGTGATAGTGAGAGGCCCGTGCACCGCAATGAAGAGTGGCCCCCACTTGCCGCAACTGGAGAAAGCCCTCGCACAGAAACAAAGACCCAACACAGCCAAAAATAAAAATAATAAATAAATAATAAATAAATAAAAAAAATAAGCTACAAGGATCTATTGTACAATGCGGGGAATATAGCAATATTTTATAATAACTATAAATGGAATATAACCTTTAAAAATTGTGAATGACTATATTGTACACCTGTAACATATAATATTACTGTACATCAATTATACTTCAGTTAAGGAAAAGAAATTTAAAAAATTTTATTGCAGTAAAATTGGTATGTAACATCACATACATTTCAGGTGTACAACATTATGATTCGACATCTTGTGTTTAATACAAAGTGATCATCACTAAAAGTCTAGTTACCATCCGTCACTATACACTTGATCGCTTTCACCCTATGTCTGGCTTATTTCACTCAACTTTATGTCTGTTAAATTCACCTACATTGTTGCATATAGCAAGAGTTTATTCTTTTAAATTGTTATGTATTATTCTACTGTGTGAGTACAGTACAATTTCTATTTATCCATTGTACTGTCAGTAGACACTTGGGTTATTTCCAGTTTTTTGCTATTATGAATAAAGTTGCTATGAACATTCTTTTTAAAAAACAGTTTTACTGAGATATAATTCACATATCTTATACTTTACCCATTTAAAGTGTGCAATTGTTTTTAGTATGTTTATACAGTTGTGCATATAGCACCACAATCAATTTAGAACATTTTCATTATCCCAAAAAGAAACTTTGACCTCTCAGCCATTACCCCCAGTCATTCCATTCTCCTAGCCCTAGGAAACCACTAATCTAATTTCTGTCTCTATAGCTTTGCCTATTTCAAACATTTCATCTAAATGAAGTCACATAATATGTGGTCCTTTGTGACTAGTTTCTTTCATGTTTTCAAGATTCATCTGTGTTGTAGCGTATATCAATAGTTCATTTCTTTTTATTGCCAAAAAATATTCGACTGTATCAATGTACCACATTTTATTTATCCGTTCATCAGTTGATGGACATTGGGTTGTTTTTATCTTTTGGCCATTGTGAATAACACTGCTATGAACATTTGTGTACAAGTTTTGTATGAACAGTGGACATAAGTTTTCATTTCTCTTGGGCGTATACCTAGGAGTGGAATTAACTGAACCATATGGTAACTCTACATTTAACTGTTTGAAGAATTGCCAGACTGTTTTCCAAAGCAACTGCACCATTTTACATGCCCACCAGCAGTGTATGAGGGTTCTAATTTCTCCACATCTTCACCAACCCTTGTTATTATTTGCCTTTTTGATTCTAGCCAACCTGGTGGGTGTGAAATGGTATCTCATTCTGGTTTTAACTGACATTTCTCTGATGGCTAAAAATGTTGAGCATGTTTTCATGTATTGGTTGGTCATTTATATATCTTCTTTGGAGAAATGTGTATTCAGATCCTTTGCTTATTTTAAAAACATGAGTTGTCTTTTTATCATTGAGTTGTAATAGTTCCTTTAATATTCTACATATAGGTCCCTTGTCAGACATATGGTTTGTCAAAAATTTTCCAGAACCACTGTTTATCTTGGTGGTTTTTCATTTTTATGGATGTAGAGCTGCCAGTTGCTTTTATAGGATTTGGGCCATTGGTGTCATGTTAAGAAAGGCCTTTCTCATCTAGAGGTATACAAATATTCTGTATTTTTCCTGGTATTCCTCTCTGTGTGTTTTTAAACATGTTTTCTTTAATGCAACTGAAATTGATTTTCATGCATGGAGTGAAGTGGAGATTTAATGTTATTTTTCTTTAATACGGTGCTAAAATAAAGTACATTTAGACAAGGGAAAGACTATACAAGCCTGTGACTCTTCATCCACTTTGACAGGGGCCGTGTTCATCTCCACTCTGTTATTACTTATAAGATTATTTGGAAGGGTTTTCTCTTTCCTGATTAAGGTGGTAATACTTGTTCATTGTGGGAAATTTGGAACCATAGTCATATCTAAAACCTAAAGTTAAAAGGGGGTATTATATTTGCCTTTACTTTAGCCTAGTCTCAGGCCTGGCTCCACTCCTATGTGTTACACACACACACACACACACACTGTGGTAAATTTTCTTGACCACAACTTCACCTCTTCTTCCTTGTTCTCAGGTGAGTTGGTAACCACAGGGGTTCCTCTTGACCTCAGCTTCAACTCCTGAGAATGTGAATAATCTTAGTTTAAAGAATCACGGAGTTAAACGAGCCCTGGATGAGTGGTTTTCCCTCATCCTTTTACCTTGCACAGGATTGCGCCAACAACATTCCAGAAAATTCTACCATCTCCTTCCAGAACCCTCAACGTGTTAATTCTGCAGACAGAAATTTCTTGTATTTAGCCCAAATCCTTCTGATGAAATTCAAGCCCATCTCTCCTTGTCCCCTTCTCAGATCTAACAGGCAGCAGCTGCTTACCATGTCTCACAGGATAATCTTGCTCACACATCCAGACATTAGATGTACTCATGGGGACAGTGGCAGTGTCTCCCTTGATCTGCAGGACAGCAGTGGTGTCCCTGGATTGACAAGGAGATTTTCCTTCTTAAACTCCTCTCTTTCTGTTGAAAGAGAGCTGTTTAGTTCAGCATTTACAAAAGCAGATGCTGAGGCAGACTACCTAGTTTTTATTTTGGGTGATCTTGTAACCGAGCAAAACCCTACAGGGCTTTCCTTCCCAGGGCAGACCCCTTCCCCATATCCTCTGCTTTAGCTCCTCTCTGAAGTACCTAGATAATATATCTGATGCACATTTCCTGAGTTGTTTTACAGATGTGAAAACCTCCACCGAATGGAAGATGTTAACTACTCGATGACCATGAGCACATTGCCCCCAGGCCTACTGGAGCCTAAGGATGGATAATGTTAACCCTTTTGACACCACCCTGTTACCTCACCATCAACCAATCAGAGAACTGTACAGGAGCTGATCACATACCCTGAGACCCCCCCCACTCCTTCACCTGGCCTTTAAAAATGCTTTGCTGAAACCCCTCGGGGATTTGGGGGTTTTAGAGCATGAGCCACCGGTTCTCCTTGCATTGGCTCCTTTACAATAAACGCTGCACATTTCCTTACTACAACCCAGTGTTAGTAGATTGGCTTTCTGTGTGCAGGTGAGCAGACCCAAGTTTGGTTTGGTAACAACCTCAGGCAGGTCAACTACTCTTTCTGGGCTTTGTTTTTTTCTCAGCTAAATTAAAACAGTATTATTTCATTAATAGCCACTGTCCAACTTGTTTCAGGTGCCAAGTATAAAGAAAAAAATGTAGGGTTCTTATTTGAGTGACACTTTAGCCTTTTGGATTGTTTCTATAATTTTTGCATTTCTTTTTTATTTTTAATTGTGGTAAATTACACATAATATAATTTACCATTTAGCCGTTCAACATAAATTTACCATCTTTACCATTTTTAAGTGTACAGTTCAGTAAGTATATTCACATTGTTGTGAAAATTTTTCATCTTGCAAAACTGAAAATCTATCCTACTAAATAATAACTCCTCATTTCCCTCTCCCCCCCAGGTCCTGGCAACCACCATTCTACTTTCGGTTTCTATAAATTTGACAAATTTAGATACCTCATATAAGTGGAATCATTATAGCATTTGTCTTTTTGTGACTGGTTTATTTCACTTAACATAATGTCCTCAATGTTCATCTATGTAGTAGCATGTGCCAGAATTTCCTTCCTTTTTACGGATGAATAATAGTCCACTGTGTATATATACCACATTTTTTTAATCCATTCATCCATTGATAGACACCTGGGTTGTTTCCACCTTTTGACTTTTTGGATTATTTTTGCTATATTAAATATTTTTGTGACTTGAAGACAACATATATTTTGAAGGAGAAGTAAATAGAAAAGGGATTATGGGACACTTCAGGTATTTGTGTATTTATTCTAAGCAGCTATACAGTCTTAGAAGAAAATCTTTCCTAGTACATTGTGTCAGATTTTGTAACCCTCTGATCACTTGCATTACCTCCTTGTATGGTCCCCAGTTCTTCTGTGCCTACTATCTAACTCAATATGAATTACTTGGCTAGTTCACATGAGAACAGAGTAGGGGGTTATGGGGTAGCATCAAATATAGCCACTTATCAGAGATACAATCTCTTTCTAGTTGAGATTTTATGGAACACTACATGTTTGCAAAGTATTGTGTGATCAATTTAATCAGGCAAGCATGTTAATAGTCCTCTGGGATTTATGTTTTAATCAGTGAAATCTCCAGATCTAATAGGAGATAAGGAAAGAGGGTTATTCCTGGCCTGGGGGCAGTGAGAGGGGAAGAGAGAAAAGGGGTGGGAGAGGCTTTTCACTTCTTTTAGTGAAACTGACATGCTACAAAGCAAAATTTTCTCTAAGACTACAAAAAATGAAAAAGCAGCATTTGGACATGTGACTTTGAGTTTCTAATCTACTCCTCAGCAATGTCTAAAGTTCGGTAAACCATACCTTACTGCTTTAAAGCACTTGTAGTGGTCATGCTTCATCATTGCCAAGAGGAGTAAATAAAGATCAGATGCATCAAAAGAATGGGAGCCAAGGCCTAGGCATCCCTGGTCAAACAGCCAAGAAAACTAGCTCCAAATTACCAGGAGGGAATTCAACCCCAGAAGGTAACAAATGCAGCTGGCCTTAGCACTTAGCTGCAGACCTTGTCAATATCTTGATTGTCAGTAACCTAGATTTTAAAGGCATCCGTCCCCAAGGAATAACTAAACAGAATTCACAGTAGCTCCCAGTGTCTCACTGCACCCGAGTGAAGGGTGATATTTTGCAACTCAGCCACCTTGTCATCTCTGGCCGTTTCATCTTTTCTCTGGCACAATTTCCCTTCTTGTTCCTAACTGATTATTTGCTGTAGCAGGTGCCCTATACTCATGTGTTAGAATCTTGCCATCCAAGCTTCTCCTCTAGCTGTGCTTTGAGTACCTTGTCTAGGACTTTGCTTTCCTGTTCATTTGGCTTCTCTTCTTTGTGTAGCCGGATCCTTACTATGACCTGTTCTTCAATCGCTCGCTCATTCCAATTTAAGTACAGTGTTACAAGCCTTCAGAGTGGACCTGCACAAGATTATAAATAGACTTGGTGCCTCCATTGGCTCTTTCCATAACAGCTAAAGAGTCAGGAACCCAAACTTCAGATCACTGCTACTAAAGAGCAGGTGTTCTCAAACTGTAGCCCACGTCAAATCACCTGAAGGGCATGTTGAAACGAAGTATTGCAGGCATGACTCCCAGAGTTTCTGATTAAGTAGGTCTGAGTTGGGCTTAGAATTTGTATTTCTAACAAATTCCCAGGTGATACCATTGCTGCTAGTCTGGGGACTACACTTTGAGAATTAAAGCTCAATGGTAATACTATTAATGTCAGAACCACATCTCATAATTATTGGCCATGTATTATATCCAACAAGACACTATTCTCAGTGCTTTACTCCTTATGTCTTTAAAGCAGCTTTTGTTTTTCCTATTTTCAAATGAGGAAACTGAGTCCCAGAGAAATTAACTATCTTTCCCCAAGTCACACTGAGAGTAAGTGCTGGTGCTGGTATGAACCTTGATAGTTTCAGAGCCCATGCATTTAAGTTAACCTCTATAATATCAAGTAACATATTTAACGGCTTGAAATGAGTATATTGGCATACATTTTACAATTACTTATGGATGCACCTATAAAAGCTCAGAGATGCTTAAGAAAAACAATCCTTGTTGTTAACATTGAGCCAGTTGTTGCATTTCTCCCCAGTTCTATTCATTTTTACTTACTGTCTCCATTGTGGACCAGAATGATGAAGAATGAGTAATATCAAAAATTTTTAGCTGAAAAGTATAAAGAAGATTTACCTCTTGAAATGAAGACTTTCTTGCATATTATTTCTCTTCTAGCTCCCTTCCTTTTGAATCCCCGCATCAATCTCCAGCCATTGTAGTATTTTTTCACTCACTTTGATCACCTGTGAAGATGTGGCTTATTACTGTTCTTCTCCCCAAAGAAGGGCCCTTTGTCTCTCTCTCTCTCTGCTCCACTGATGCTTTAATCTGGGCTTTCCCAAGAGCTGAAACTGAAAAACATTATTGATTTGAGAGTTTGCTGCTAGAATGACTGTAAATTGTGACAAATTCGCTCCTCTTGGGTCTCCACACCCGTGACCATGATAATTTAGAGCAAAAGAAAGGTCTTGAACCAATATGCCTGTATTTCATCAAGTCCAAGATGCCCCTAATTGTAGGAAGAACCATTACATTATGTATCACTAGGAACGAAAAAGAATGCTGCCAATTAAACTATGACACAGTGTCTCAGCTGAAGTCCTTATGCAATAATTGGTCACACTAATCTCTCATGTCTTTGGCAGTTCTTTCATCTCTTCTGAAGGTTTTGGCAAGGTCTCCAGATTCATGCAGGTGCCTTTCTTGGCATGTGATATGGCAGGCAGTGCTTCTCAAACTTGACTGGGCACATGAATCACCTGGGGGTCCTGTTAAAATGTAGAACCTGATTCAGTAGGTCTGCAATGGGACTAACATTCTACATTTCTAATAAGCTTCCAGGTGCTGCTGACACGGCTGGTTGCACACTACTTCTTGAGTAGCAAGGTGACAGGCAATCTTTTACATATATCAAAATGTAATTCCTCTTCATCTACTCTTGGCAGCAACATGGATGGACCTAGAGATTATCATACTAAGTGAAGTAAGTCAGACAAAGACAAATGTCATATCACTTTTAGGTGGAATCTAAAAAAAATGATACAAATGAACTTATTTACAAAACAGAAATAGACTCACAGACATAGAAAACAAACTTATGGTTATCAAAGGGGAAGGGGGGAGAGATAGCAGAGCGCTTGCTGCTTTGCAAAAAAAATTAATTGCAATAATTCTTTCAACAACATATATTTGCTTTACAAATATCAAACTTAAGGACCACACCTTTGCTACTAGGGCTTTCTTTGTATACAATGACTTTTTGTTTCAATATTGAATCATACTGTAAACACTTTGAAGACATTTTTTTTTTCTTTTTTCTTTTTTTTTTTTTCTTTTATTAAAAAAAACTTATGTGTCCTTCTGGAAGTTACTCAACCTTTCTAATTTTTATTTTTATTTATTTTATTTATGGCTGTATTGGGTCTTCGTTTCTGTGAGAGGGCTTTCTCTAGTTGCGGCAAGCGGGGGCCACTCTTCATCGCGGTGCGCAGGCCTCTCACTATCGCGGCCTCTCTTGTTGTGGACTACAGGCTCCAGACGCGCAGGCTCAGTAGTTGTGGCTCACGGGCCTAGTTGTTCCGTGGCATGTGGGATCCTCCCAGACCAGGGCTCGAACCCGTGTCCCCTGCATTGGCAGGCAGATTCTCAACCACTGCGCCACCAGGGAAGCCCTGAAGACATTTTAAAGGGCAGTAAAGCTTAACACATCCAATAGGACAATGCATACAACTCAGCAGAAGAGAAGATCATATGGACAGCCATAACCAAGTACACGGATGCACAGGCAGTGACAAGCATGTCACAGCTGCCTCCTGGGTGACAGTGAACACAGGACACCAAGTTGAATGACTCATCTGGATTTCTCTGCAATATTAAAATATGAAAAAAGAATATACGAAAAGCGTAATTATGGTATATTAAAAGAACAAGAGCAACAGGAGGGCCAGTAAGGACATTGGAAGTTAAACTATATCAAGTGCTTTTCACTTATTGGTTTGTTCATGATCTATTTATTGCTTTATAGGTAAGGCCTATACCTATTACTTTATAGGTAAGGCCCTGTGCCCTGAGGAAATAGCAGTGAACAGGCAGACCCACAGTTCTTGTCCTCGTGTAGCTTACAATTCATCAGGAAGACCAACACTGAAGAAACACAGTCAATGCTTATTATTTGTGGATTCTGTACTTGCAGGGAGGAACTGAAATGAGTACTTTTTTCCAGTTCCATTAAGGGTTTGTGTTCTGCTTTCCAACCACCAGGTGGAGACCACACAAAACTAATTAAAATGTTCCCTAAGTCTGCTTTATACTGAATTTGCGCAATTCCTTAAGCTCAATCAGGGGCACGGAGAATTTTTTTTCTCTTGTGAGTGAACCACTGACCTTCTAGGGCATAAAACCATAGATCAAAGACCACATGCAAATTCAAAACAAACACAATTTTCACAAGAGAACCTACTGTGTTCAGATCAATGACTTTTAAAATTAATATTGGGAAACCTGTATATTTCATTTTATTTTATTCTGGCTGCACCGCTCAGCATGCGGAATCTTAGTTCCCCGACCAGGGATTGAACCCATGTCCCCTGCAGCAGAAGCGTGGAGTCTTAACCACTGGACCGCCAGGGAAGTTCCAAAACCTGTATATTTTAAATAAGTTTAACAAAAGTAAATACATTTTCCTGTCACCTTATGGCCAGTTAGAGGGTGAGTGAGATGAACTAGAGAAAAACAGCAGCCAAAAAAAGAATAAAAAAAAAAAAGAGGAAGAAAGAAAAAACAGACACAGACAGGCCTACGCAGAGTGAAACACCAGTGGTTGAAAGTTGGGCTGGAGTGTGAGAGAGAAACAAAGACGGAGCCTAGTCTGATTGTCTGTCCTGGGGAAAGCGCCCGTTTTATCCTCCTTCTTGTTCCTGGGCCCCGAGGGTAGCAATCCCACAGAGCCCTTTCCAAGGCTGATTAGCCTCCAAGCATCCCCCTTTCTGAACTAGGAACTGGGTCTGCTTTTATTTGCAAAATTCCAAGGTTAATATTAAAACGAAGATTTCTTTTTCCATCCAACTTGAAAATTTTTTCCACCCCATGTAAAGCAATCACTTGTGTTTTTAAAGTTTCTTTTTTGTAATTTTACAAGCGCTGTCTTTGGGGGTGAGATATTTACTATTCAGAAGCAGTCAGCTAGCCTTATGTCTTTTTTTTTAAGTTAGGGGTTTCTCATTCCATAATATTTGGAAGTTATAATCATTCTAGTGGCCATATAATTGTTCTGAACCTTGTTGCCAATCAAACCTCTGTCTATGTGTGTGTGACAGCCATCGTGGGTCACGGGCCTGCTGCCTAATTGAGCCTTGTGAAGATGTTCTATGGTAGGAACAGAGACAAAATTGCCCTCTGGGGAACAGCAGACCCTGTTTCCTGCCTCTTTGGGG
This sequence comes from Balaenoptera ricei, assembly GCF_028023285.1. NCBI lineage: Eukaryota > Metazoa > Chordata > Mammalia > Artiodactyla > Balaenopteridae > Balaenoptera > Balaenoptera ricei. Next base: position 7,747,343 of record NC_082642.1, read on the forward strand.
ATCCAAAAATTTCAGTCACTACAGCTCACCACAAAGAGGGGGAAATAGCCCTGTGTCTGTAGCTCACTTCTCCTTATTTACCAGGAACTGGACGCAATGAAATTAGCAGCAGAACTTCTCCCTGAGGGTCTTGTTGTGCCGACTGTCTGGCATAGCTGTCACTGTAACTAGAAAGTGATGGGGATATTGGAACCAGTTTCCTTGTTCAAGAAAAGCCTGTCTCATAGGTACTGTGAATCACCATCGTTTTGAGGCTCCTGTGAAATTACATCACTGGAAAGTTGGTAGCCTTTTGACAAAAATGTGACGGTATTCATATTTCTTTCTTCTTTTTTTTTTTTTTTTGGGGGGGGGGCCGCACCGCGTGGCTTGCAGGATCTTAGTTCCCCAACCAAGGATCGAACCCAGGCTACGTCAGTGAAAGCGCTGAGTCCTAACCACTGGACCACCAGGGAACTCCCCATATTTCTTCCTATACCACTTGGGGATTAAAAAAAGTGGAGCACAAAAGAAAGCTAATGTTGTCCTGCTATTTAACAAGTATCTACTTACTTTTTAAGAACTTTAATCCGCCTGCCAATGCAGGGGACACGGGTTTGAGCCCTGGTCTGGGAAGATCCCACATGCCGCGGAGCAGCTAAGCCCGTGCGCCACAACTACTGAGCCTGAGCGCTAAAGCCCGTGTTCCTCTACAAGAGAAGCCACCGCAATGAGAAGCCCACGCACCGCAACAAAGAGCAGTCCCCGCTCGCCGCAACTAGAGAAAGCCCGTGTGCAACAACGAAGACCCAAAGCAGCCAAAATAAAACAAACAAACAAAAAACCCAAAATTGCCTCACTGGAGCCAGCCTCGTGACCTTGGGCTGCTCATTCCACCTCTCGGGGTGTCTGAGTCTTGAAGGTGGAGCGTGTCCTCCTGAAGCCTGGGTTAAGATGATCCATTAGGGAGCTGGAAGAAATGTTAGAAGCTTTATTTACATTTTTCCATCTGAAATGTAGGAAAAAATATGAAGCTTTACTAATATTTGATCTATGGATCAAGAGAGCACAAGTATATAATTTACAAATATACAAAAGGGGGGAGTGCATGCTCAAAAATGTTTCGCTCAATGGCATATGAACAAAGAAGTGTGGAGATTACTGACCTTCACCTTTCCAAGATGGAGCTACATTCAGTGCTTTTTCAAATTGCTGGTTGCAACCTGTCGTTGGACTGTACAATCCACTTAGGGAATTTCAAAAAAGTAAAATAAAGTATAAAATATCAGAGTGCATTGCTTGTAGTAAGAATTAAGTATTGTTCCGTGAAACTCTTCAGATGAACACAGGTGTGAGTCCTGGATTCCGATGTAAAATGTATGTCCTACTGTGTGGCTTGTGCTTAAAAGAAAATGGAAAGCAACTGGACTAGAATACTGACGTTTCATCCTCGGACCAGCAGCAGTATCATATGAGAACTTATTAGCAAGGCAATTTCTTCAATCCCACCCCAGATTTACTGTAGCAGAAAGTCGGGGTGGAGCCCGGCAATCGGGGTTTAACGAGTGTTCTAGGTGATTCTGCTGAACCCTAGAATTTAGAGCCACTGGCCTAGAACATCTCTAGGACTCCTCTGGTTACAAAACTTTAAGACTCTGCTGGAGTTATTCATTTAACTAAGGCAATGTTTTCCAAACTTACCTGGTCATAATACTCACTCGGTGATTTCAAAGTACCTCAGAGTAAGCAGGTCTGGGGTGGCGCCTTGGAATCTTGTTTTTAACAAACATCTCTGGTGATTCTTGTGATCAGACAAGTTTGGGAGCTACTTTACCAAGAGATATGGAGAAAGAGTCTGAAGGGTCTTCCCTGGTGGTGCAGTGGTTGGGAATCCACCTGCCAACGCAGGGGACACGGGTTCGAGCCCTGGTCCAGGAAGATCCCACGTGCCGCAGAGCAACTAAGCCCGTGCGCCACAACTACTGAGCCTGTGCTCTAGAGCCTGCGAGCCACAACTACTGAAGCCCGCGCGCCTAGAGCCCACGCTCCACAAGAGAAGCCACCGCAATGAGAAGCCCGTGCACCGTAACGAAGAGTAGCCCCCGCTCGCCGCAACTAGAGAAAGTCCACGCACAGCAACGAAGACCCAACGCAGCCAAAAATAAATAAATAAATAATAAAATAAATTAAAAAAAAAAAAAGAGTCTGGAGAAGGTAACTATTTTACTGAGCAGAAACAGTGTTATAGAGAAACCAAGTCTAAGGCAAGGGAAATCAGCCCTTCAAACCGGAACCCAAAAGGCTAAAATTATTTAAACATTCATAAACTGAATGACCTTCCTTTCATTTTGCCTCAGCTGAGATTGTCTCTTCTGAAAACCTAGCTCTGGAGTCCTGCATGGCACTTCCACACTAGCACACAGTAGGTGCTCAAGAAGTGCTAATTGAATGAGCCTTGCATGCCTACAATAATTAGCCCTGGGGTGGGTGTGAAGGGCAGCTCCTGGATTCAGGGAGTTTGGGGCAGATGTTGGAGGAGATGTTCTCAAATTCCTTTACAGCTGGACCAGGCCAATTTCAAACACCTTGGTGGGGTAGAGACCCCACTTTCAAAAATTAACTATTGAATCTAAAAAAAAAAAAAAAAAAAGAAAGAAAATGGTCAGAAGAACCTAGGGGCAAGACGGGAATAAAGGTGCGGACCTACTAGAGAATGGACTTGAGGATACGGAGAGGGGGAAGGGTAAGCTGTGACAAAGTGAGAGAGTGGCATGGACATATATACACTACCAAACGTAAAATAGATAGCTAGTGGGAAGCAGCCACGTAGCACAGGGAGATTAGCTCGGTGCTTTGTGACCACCTAGAGGGGTGGGATAGGGAGGGTGGGAGGGAGAGGCAAGAGGGAAGAGATATGGGGATATATGTATATGTATAGCTGATTCACTCTGTTATAAAGCAGAAGCTGACACACCATTGTAAAGCAATTATACTCTAATAAAGATGTTAAAAAAATAATTAACTATCAAAGTCGACTTAGTTTTGCTACTGCTAAAACTACATTCCCAGTTGATTGTAATTAAAAATAAAATCTTTATAAGTTAGAAAAATAATGTCTGCATATTATAAATATATTCAATAAAAATGTGTATAAAAATCTGAAAATCCTCTGACACCCTCCTCCCATTCTCAGCCCTAAACGCCCCCGTCATCATTGCTAACAATTTGGAGAATATTTTCTGACTTTTTGATACACATGCATGCTTTTTGATATACATACATGTAACCTTTAAACAACAAAATTATTACTGATGTTATTCTGTAATTTTTCAGTAGACAATAGATCATGGCTATTTTTCTATGTCATTATATATCTAGCCAATTCTTTAGAACACAAGCAGGTTTTAAATGTTTAATCTTTATGAAACGTATTTGACCTCAGAACACTTAAAATTAGAATGTATTTTGACTGGGGGCTTCCCTGGTGGTCCAGTGGTAAAGAATCCGCCCCCCAATGCAGGGGACACGGGTTCAATCCCTGGTCAGGGAACTAAGATCCTACATGCCACGGGGCAACTAAGCCCGCACGCCACAACTACTGAGACCGCATGCCTCAACTAGAGAGCCAATGTGCCGCAAACTACAGAGCCCATGCACTCTGGAGCCCCGTGTGCCACAACTACAGAGCCCACACGCCCCAACTAGAGAGAGAAAACCCGCACTCCATAGCTAGAGAGCGCCACAACAAAATATCCCGTGTACCTCAACTAAGACCTGATGCAGCCAAAAAATAAAAAAATTTAAAAAAAGAATGTATTTTGACTGAATATCCACAAGTACTCAAGGCAGACAATGTGTGCTTGGATTAAAGTAGACAGTAAAACAGTGTCTCCCGAACAGCTTATGCTGCAAGAAATGATATAAATTTAATTTATGGCGTTTAAAAATCCTTATAACAGGAAGAATAATGAGTGAAAAAATTAAATCATCATATTTTGCAAAGAACAAATTATGTTGAGATTAAGTAAAATGTTTTCATTTTATATTTTGTTGTAAAATGTGACATAAAAGCAAACTCAAAATAAAAATAGCATTTTGGGGTTATTTTATCACATAGCTTAATAGCTGCAGTACTCTTGTGGAGGTAAAAATCTTATATGTGGTAAAATATCAGATCTGTTGCTATATGTTGACTCATAGCACAATATTTTTAAAAATCCCATTTTTAATATAAGAACACTGTAACAAAAGAAAGACGTACACAAACCATACAAACATTTTATGATCTTCATGTATTCTTGACTTAGATCCTCTAAAACTTAATTATATCCTGTTTGATAGCTCTCTGCTGATTTTTCTGGAAACTGACGGGTACGATCATTCATTTTTATGTTGACTTGTTCAATAATTCTGCTCTTTTAATTTGCACAAAGCTTTTGAACTACAGGACTGTTTTTCATTGGAAACTTTTTTCTTTCAGGCTTCAGTCTATGAGGAGCAAGTTTGTATATTATGTGTTTAATAATACTATAAACATCAAATAATAGCCTCAAATGTATGTGTCAGTTATGAGATAAGACACTTGGCATGAAGAGCAGTCATCATCCAAAAGAGGATGTGCGGTGAGGCGGTCAGAGGAGTGAGTTTCCCAGGCATAGACTTATACACTAGGTATTTTTCTCCTGCAATTTCCTCGCATTCTGAGGTAGGAAGCAACCTTAGAATTTGATGAAGCTTTATGGTTTAAGACCCAATTGTTATATTTAGCAAGGGAGTAAATAAATGCTAAAAAGATGCTATAGATTTAACTTCGGGGTCATTTTTTTCTAATATCAGAATAAAACTCCTGAATCTGAATTCTTCAGCCCAAGACTCAGGCCTAAGGGAGGATATCCCTCTAGTGAGACATCTGCCATTAATTCAATTAATATTGAGGGTGAGGAGGAAAGGAAACACCCTTCCATCACTTTCATCAAGGCTTTATAACTTTCTTTTATAGTCTACAAAACATTGTGTATAGATTATTTCATTTAACCCTTAGAAACACACTGTGAAACAGTGTGTTATTGCCATTTTACAGATTAAGAAACTGAGGCTCAGAGTGGTAAGGCGACTTGTACAAGGTCCCTAGAAATCAAGTTTGTGTTTGGTGTCAAAGCTTATGTTTTATCCACCGTGGCAAGATTCCCAATGCTTCAGTCATGTACCCACCATTAACATTTTTGCCCCCTGTACCGCTGCTTTACTTCTTAAGATTTATTTTTTTATTTTTTTAAATTTTTTAATTTATTATTTATTTATTATTTTTATTTTTGGCTGTGTTGGGTCTTCGTTTCTGTGTGAGGGCTTTCTCCAGTTGCCGCGAGTGGGGGCCACTCTTCATCGCGGTGCGCGGGCCTCTCACTATCGCGGCCTCTCTTGTTGCGGAGCAGAGGCTCCAGACGCTCAGGCTCAGTAGTTGTGGCTCACGGGCCCAGTTGCTCCGCGGCATATGGGATCTTCCCAGACCAGGGCTCGAACCCGTGTGCCCTGCATTGGCAGGCAGATTCTCAACCACTGCGCCACCAGGGAAGCCCCAAGATTTATTTTTAAATTGACTCATTTTGGGGGGTTTGCTTTTTACATCAGCCTATTACAAAAGGAAATTTTATAATGGTGATCTTCAAAGTGGGGAGTGAAGACTTTATGAAAGGAACCAGGCAAGGATTTTAAAAAAAATCTTGGCCGTGCCGTGTGGCTTGCGAGATCTTAGTTCCTCAACAGAGATTGAACCCAGGCCATGGCAGTGAAAACAGACTCCTAACCACTGGACCATCAGGGAACTCCCCCAAGGATAGTTTTAAGGCAATCGTTTTCAGATCCTCAACTTCAATGGGTCCTCTTTACTCTGCCTGAGAACTTGCACTTCCCTTGTCCCCTCCCCCATCCTGTTCTTACTGGGTGGCCTTACCCTGGGGGATAAAAATCTGTGGGGTCCAAACAAACAGATATTTTGAAATATCCTTTTGATTTCGGCAAAATTAAAGAAAGACCTGATGGTGTTTTCAGCTTATTGATCAGTAAGAGTAATACGTGAGGAAAGATCACTCTTTGGATTTTGGGATAGAATTCAAATGAATTCAAAGATTGATGTTGCTGTAACAAAACTCCCTTTCCCATTTATTTATGTCAACAAGGTTTTTCAGAGCTGACATCCATAAAAATGAAAAACAGAAATAGAGTTGGAGCTAAATCTGTTTCATTCAACCGGTATGTAATATTCATCAGTTAACTTAAAAAATTATCGGCCATATTCATCTTATTAAGATGTGTTTTTCAATTCAGCTTCTCTTTTTAAGTTTGAAATTCATCATGAATTTTAACATATTTAGGTTTTTTGATCAATGTGTACTGATATAATTATAACTTAATTGAGGGAAAAAAAGTTTAACACCTAGAACTTTATGGTCATGGGTAATGAAGATCGCTGTAGTCTGTTCAGGCTGCTATAACAAAAATACCTTAGATTAGACGGCTTACAAACAACAGAAATTTATTTCCCACAGTTCTGGAGGCTGGGAAGTCCAAGATCAATGTGTTGGCAGATTCAGAGTCTGCTGAAGACCCACTTCCTGGTTCATAGAGGGCCGTCTTCTTGCTGTGTCCTTACATGGTGGAAGGCGCGAGGGATCTCCCTGAAGTCTCTTTTATAAGAACATGAGGCTCCACTCTCATGACCTAATCACTTGCCAAAGGCTTCACCCCCTAATAGCATCACATTGGAAGTTAGGATTTCAACATAGAAATTTTGGGGTGATTAAAAACATTCAGTCTATAGCAAAAATGTATGTTGGTTCTTTGTTTTTAAACAGTATTATTATTATTTTTTAAAAATTAATTAATTAATTTGTTTATTTTTGTCTGTGTTGGGTCTTCGTTGCTGCACGCAGGCTTTTCTCTAGCTGCGGTGAGTGGGGGCTACTCTTCGTTGTGGTGCGCGGGTTTCTCATTGCGGTGGCTTCTCTTGTTGCAGAGCACGGGCTCTAGGCGCACGGGCTTCAGTAGCTGTGGCACGCGGGTTCAGTAGTTGTGGCACGCAGGCTCTAGAGCGCAGACTCAGTAGTTGCGGCGCACGGGCTTAGTTGCTCCGCGGCATGTGGGACCTTCCCGGACCAGGGCTCAAACCCGTGTCCCCTGCATTGGCAGGTGGATTCTCAACCACTGCACCACCAGGGAAGACCTGTATGTTGGTTCTTATAAACATATTTTTATTGCAGTAAGTAGAATAGGGTTATAAAGGCTTTTAGGCTTAAGAATGTATTATATGGGGTCAGGGTTTCTTAACCACAATACATTATGGGGCAGTTAATTCTCTGTTGTTTCAGGGAGTGCTTTCCTGTGTTCTTAAGAATAATTAGCAGCATTCCTGGCTTCTACCAACTAGATACCAGTAGCACACTTACCCCCAGCCCCAAGTTATGACAACCAAAAATGATCTAGATATTGCCAAAGGTCTCTTGTGGTGCAAAATCACCTGCAGTTGAGAACCACTACATTAGGTTATAATTCTGTGGGGGAGTTAATAGAAAATGGAAATTCAAGGAGAAAAGGAATCGTGCAATCTCCGCTTGTTACAGAAGAGCCTGCTCAGTTTTAGTTGTAGTCACTAAGGGATTTTGATTCTACTGCTCTGTATCAGCATACAAATGGAAACGAAATTGTCTTTGCTGTTATGGGTTGAATTGTGTCCCCCCCAAAAGATATATTGAAATTCTAGTTCCTGCCACCCCAAAATATGGCACTAATTGGAAATAGAGTCATTACAGAGATTATCAAGTTAAAATGGGGGTTATTAACATGTGTCCTAATCCAGTCTGGCTTGTGTCCTTATAAAAAGGGGGAATTTGGACACAGACACAGATATGCACAAAAGGAAGACAGTGTGGACATGGCCACATGTTGATGGAGGCAGAGATTGCACTGATGCTGCAGCAAATCAGGGAATGTCAAGGATCGCTGGTCACCACAGGAAGCTAGGAAGAGGCAAGGAAGGATTCTTTCCAGAGTCCCAGAGGGATACGGCCCTGCCAACACCTTGATTTTGGACTTCTAGCCTCCAAAACTGTAAGGTAATAATTTTTTTTAAGTCATCCAGCTTGTTATGGCACCCCTCGTAAACTAGTATACTTGCCATAAATATAAAACCATAAAAACAAATACAGTAAAAACAAGACGATGCTCTTAAATGTTATTAAATTCCACCTAAATGCTTAGGAATGTACTAAAGACAGGCTTGAGCCTTACCATCTTTTTATTAAAAGGAAGAATAGTCAATGTTAACACCCGTGTTCACAGCAGCATTTTTGGCAATAAACAAAAGGTGGAAGCAACCCAAGTGTCCATTGATAAATGAATGAACAAACAAAATATGGTGTATACACACAATGGAATATTATTCATACTTTAAAAGGAAGGAAATTCTGACACATGCTACAACACTGATGAACTTTGAGGGCATTATGCTAAGTGAAATAAGCCAGTCACAAAGAGACAAATACTGTAAATGATTTCAATTATATTATGCACTTAGAGTAGTCAAGTTCATAGAGATAGACAGTAGAATGCTGGTTGCCAAGGGCTGGGGGGAAGGCAGAATGTGGAGTTCCTGTTTCATGGGTATGGAGGTTTAGTCTTTCAATATGAAAAGAATTCTGTGGATGGATGGTGGTGGTGGTGGCACAGCAATGTGAATGTATTTAATGCAACTGAACCGTATACTTAAAAAACAGTTAAAATGGCCAACTTTATAATATGTATTTTACCACACTTAAAAAGAAAAAAAGAATAGCTAATGTTAAAAGAGGTCGCAAAGGCACAATAACACAAAATCGAGGTGACCTATTCACACAAATTGGACATTAATTGAAATTCGAATAACTTTCTATGTGAGTCAATATAATTTTTTTGCTGGATAAATGTCTGCACAAGGTCATCTCACAGAGTGGGAAACTCTATCCTACAACATGTTAACTTCCCTAAAAAGATTTAAGACATACAGAGCCAGAGACAGGGCTTGAACTCAGCCCTTTGACTCAGTCTAGCACACTTTCCTTGTAACACAAAGGAAGTTTATTTTGAAATAATAACACCTGGTCCTTAGGTGTTGGACCAGGGGATAAACTGTGAGCCTGGTGCACTCTGTTAGGTTGGTGGTTGGCAGGGAAGCATTTGGAGGTGAAGGAGAGAGAAAGAAGAAACTCTTGGATGGTTGAGTTTCCAGGGGGCGGTCAGGGGGCTTTGAAGCAAAAGTAAGGAGCTGAGGAGAGAGAGACAGTGACTAGAAAAAATAAATACAGTCTCATTACAGTGCAATTGAGGGGGAAAAGTGAAGATCCATGCTGGAAAATTGCATAATGCAGGCCTCTTGGAAAACTGCAGTTATTTGATAGTTGTCTATTTTATTCCTGTTTTGATTGATCATTCTGGGGAACTGCAGCACGGGTGATTCAGTGATAACTGGAGACACAAGCTTAGAGGCGTTTAATTCAGAGTTAGAAGCAAGAAAGGTGAGAACAATTTTGTTAAGTGTGAATGGGAATAGTGGAATATTTTCAGACCAAATATTATTTGAAACACTGTTTTTATGGGTGGATTGGAAGACATTTTAAATGTGGGTTTAAAATTAGCTTGGAAATTGTCTTTAAGCAGGGATTGCATAAGTTATTTTAAAAGCTGGGCCTCATTAAAAATGCATTAAGGAACAATCAGATACTGTGTGTCTGCCAATGTGATGTAGTCTGAGGCACAGAGCACCTCGTAGGAAGCTTCTAGCCAGGAACGAGGACTTGAGTCTAAGGAGGCCTCTGGAGGTGCTCTCCTATTTACAGGAAATGGGGGAGGGGGGAGAAAAGAAAAGGTTAAATGATAACATTTGAGCTGAGATTTGCTGTAAAATACTTCAGTAAGGAAAAAAAAGTGAAAGGAATGTGCATTAGTTTCCTGTGGCTGCCATAACAAATTTCCACAAACTTGGTGGCTTTAAATAACAGAGATGCTTTCTCTGTAAGTTTGGAGGCCAAAAGTCGAAAATCAAGGTGTTGGGAAAGCTGCACTCCCCCCAAAGGCTCCCGGGGAGGAGTCATTCCCTGCCCCTTCCAGCTTCCACTGACTCTAGCTTTTCCTTGGCTTGTGGCTGCATCACTCCAATCTCGGCCTCCATGGTCATATTGCCTCCCCTTCTTCTATGTCAAAACTCCCTATATCTCTTTCTTATAAGGATACATGCAGTTGCATTTAGAGCCCCCTGGATAATTCAGGATAAGTACCTCCTCTCAATATCCTTAACTTAATTACATCTTTTGCCATATAAGATAATATCCACTCCTTTGCCACGTAAGGCAATATTATCTTTTATGGCAAAAGATGTGATTAGGGCTTCCCTGGTGGCGCAGTGGTTAAGAATCCGCCTGCCAATGCAGGGGACATGGGTTCTAGCCCTGGTCTGGGAAGATCCCACATGCCACAGAGCAACTAAGCCCGTGTGCCACAACTACTGAGCCTGTGTGCCACGACTACTGAACCCACGTGCCACAACTACTGAAGTCCACGTGCCTAGAGCCTGTGCTCCACAACAAGAGAAGCCACTGCAATGAGAAGCCCGCGCAACATGACGAAGAGTAGTCCCTGCTCGCCACAACTAGAGAAAGTCTGCGTGCAGCAACAAAGACCCAATGCAGCCAAATATACATAAATTAAATAAATAAATTTAAGATGCACGCCCTTTCTTCTCTAGCTCAACAGACCAAACACAAAGTAGTTCTCTGAAAATAGAATCAGAGGACTTTAGAATTAATTAAAAAAAAAAGAAAAGGTGATTAAGTTAAGGATGTTAGAATGCGGGCATATCTTTTGCAGGGCCACCATTCAGCCCACAAAATCTTGATAATCACTAAATTTTATTTACTTATTTATCCAATGTTATTGAGGAAAAATTGATATAATTATACATATTTAAAGTGTAGAACATGATGATTTGATATACCTGTACATTGTGGAATGATTACAAGATCAAGAAAATGAACACATCCATTGCTTCACGTAGTTAACTCTTTTTTCTTTTTTTTTGTGGAGAGAATGCTAAAGATCTACTCTCATCAATTTTCAGTTTTAAGGTATATAATACTGTATTGTTAACTATAGTCACCATGCTGTACATTAGATTCTCAGAACTTATTCATCTTGACAATTGAGAAATTTGAGTAATGGGCCTATACAGGTTTTAGTTTTGGATAAACTTGTAAATTTTCAAAATTAAAAAAAATTGGATTTCTACCAATGGCAATGATGGAGTAACTGAGACCGGATTATGAAACAACTGTTTCCAAACACTGGACAAAAAACAATGCAAAACTGTGATTGCCTGACAGGAGGAAAACAAATGAGATGAGCCCTACAATCACCCTAGATTTCTGCATAGAGGTCATTTCTAGGTCACTGCACAGGGAGGGAAAACTCAAATAGGGCACAGCAGTGTCACTGAATTGAGAAGACTGAGATGGGAGTTTGGGAAAGCCGAGGAGGTTGGAATTTACAGGGCAGAGTGCTGCAGAGGAAGGAGCTGAATGGAGACATAGCTCCAGAAAATTGCATAGGGTTCCCAGTGAGTATATTGCTCAATACCCAATTGTACATGTATGTGTAGGGCAAAATTATATGGAACTAGGCAAAGAACCACCAGAGGGTTGAAAGATGGATGTCTCAGAGCTTATTTGAATTCCGATCAGCCAGAGTGTGAAATCCTCAGTGAACACCCAGGCCTTCTGTAGAGTCCACACAGGAGTCACACCTTAAAAGCGGGGGCTAAACTAGCTCCAGAGGAAAAGCTACTCTTGGGCTGCCCTTTCAAAAGGTTAAAAATCAGCCTCAGAAAGATTAAGCTTATCCTCAGCTTGCATAACTAACTGTCAGAACAAAGTTTGACACTCTTTTAAGGAAGTCAACAAAATTCAGTAATCAAGAATGTAAAATTTACAATGTCTAGCATCTAGTCAAATATTACTAAATGTGAAAAAGGAGGAAAATGTGACCCTTAATTAGGAGAAAAATAAGTAAATAGAAACAAACCCAGGGCTTCCCTGGTGGCACAGTGGTTAAGAATCCGCCTGCCAATGCAGAGGACACGGGTTCGAGCCCTGGTCCGGGAAGATCCCACATGCCGCAGAGCAACTAAGCCCATGCGCCGCAAATACTGAAGCCTGCGCGCCTAGAGCCCATGCTCCACAACAAGAGACGCCACTGCAATGAGAAGCCCGCGCACCGCAACGAAGAGTAGCCCCGCTCGCGCACAACTAGAGAAAGCCCGCACGCAGCAACGAAGACCCAATGCAGCCAAAAATAAAGAAATTTAAAAAAAAAAAAACGTGTATTAAAAAAAAAAAAAGAGAATCAAACCCAGAAAGGATGAACAATGGAAATAACAGGCAAGCACTTTAGCTATTACAAATATGCACAAGGATTGGCGAGAATGTTACTATAATGAAGAGGGAAATAGAAAATATAAAGGGCTTTTTTTTTTTTTTAAAAAAGGACGTCTACAAAAAAAGTCACAGCTAACAATATACTTAATCATGAAAGACTGAAAGTTTCTCCCCTATGATCAGAAATAAGACAAAGATATCCTCTTCTCTTCAACATTTTACTAGATGTTCTGGTCAGTGCAATAAATGAAATAATATTAATTAATTAATTAATTAATTAATAGCATTCGGACTGTAAAAGAAGAAGTAAAACTGTCTGTATTTGCAGATGACATAGGCCTCTATGTAGAAAATCCTAAGAAACCCACCCACCTCCCAAACACATACACACACACTGCTAAAACTAATAAATGAGTTCAACAAGGTTACAAGGTATAAGATCAATAAACAAAAATTAATTATATTTCTATATAGTAGAGAGCAATCTGAAATTGATCTTGAAAAAAATTCCATTCACAAAAGCCTCAGAAAAAGTAATTAGGAATAAATTTTTCAAGAGAAGCGTAAGAATTGTACACTGAGAAGTACAAAATATCGGTAAGATGAAGATTTAAATAAATGGAGAGGAATTCCATGTTCGTAGATGGTATTTCTCCCTAACTTGATCTACATGTTTAATAAATCCCATCAAAATCTCCTCAGACTTTTTTTTTGGTAGAAATTGACAAACTGATTCTGAAATTTAAATGGAAATGTGAAGAACTCAGAATAGCCAAAATGATTTAAAAAAAAAAAAGAAGAAATTTGAGAACTTAAATTATCCTATTTTAAAACTTGCAAACAACAAGGTCCTATTGTATAGCACAGAGAACTATATTTACTATCCTATGATAAACCATAATGGAAAAGAATATATATGTAAAAAGAATGTATACATATGCATAATTGAATCGTTTTGCTCTACAGTTCAATTAATACATTATAAACCAACAATACGGGCTTCCCTGGTGGCGCAGTGGTTGAGAATCTGCCTGCTAATGCAGGGGACACGGGTTCGAGCCCTGGTCTGGGAAGATCCCACATCCCACATGCCACGGAGCAACTAGGCCCGTGAGCCACAGTTACTGAGCCTGTGTGTCTGGAGCCTGTGCTCCGCAACAAGAGAGGCCGCGATAATGAGAGGTCCGCGCACTGCGATGAAGAGTGGCCCCCGCTTGCCACAACCGGAGAAAGCCCTCGCACAGAAATGAAGACCCAACACAACCAAAAATAAATAATAAATAAATAATTTAAACCAACAATACAAGGATGGCCTTTGGAAAAAAAAAAACTTGCTATAAAGCTACAGAAATCGAGAGTGCAGTACTTGCACAAAGATAGACATATAGATCGATGGAACAGAATTAAGAGTTATATTTACATTGTAAGGGTTTTACATCTATAGTCAACCAATTTTTGACTAAGATGCTGAGATTCTATAGGGAAAGGATAATGTTTTCAATTGGAATCCATATGCAAAAGGGTAAATTCAAGCTCTTACCTCTTACTATATACAAAAATTAAATCAAAATGGATCACTGACCTAAATATAAAAGCTAGATATATAAAAATTCTAGAAGAGAACAAAGGAGAAAATCTTCATGACTATGGGGTAGGCAAAGATTTCTTAGATTAGACTGAAAGAACATGAACCATAAAAGAAAATTTTGATAAACTGTACTTCATCAAATTAAAACGTTCTGCTCAAAATGAAAAGACAAGTCACAGGCTGAGAGAAAGTATTTGCAATACCTATATCTAACAAAAGATTGTATACAGAATATACAAAGATATCTTACAACTTAAATGATAAGAAATCAAACAAACTAGTAAAAATGGGCAAAAGATTTGCAGAGATACTTCACAAAAGATATATTCATGGCCAATAAACACATGAAAAGATGCTCAGCATCATTAGTTATAAGGGAAATGCAAATTAAAATCACAATGAAATACCACTACAAACTTCTCTGAAGTCTAAAATTAAAGAGTGACAGTACTAAGTCCTTGCAAGGATGTGGAGAACTGGAACGCTCAGTGAGAAAGTAAAACATGTAAACACTTTGGAAAACATTTTGCCGTTTTAAAAATCAAGCGAACTATATATTCACCATATGAATCATTCCTGGGTATTTATCCAAGAGAAATGGAAACAATATATCCATACGAAGACTTGGACACAAATGTTCATGCAGCTTTATTCATAACAGCTCCAAATAGGAAGCAGCCCAATTTTTCATTATCACTGAATGGACGCACTGTGGTGTATGCACTCAGTGATGCGAAGGAATGAATTACTGATAGAGCAACACATATGAATTTCCAAAAGTACTGCAATGAGCAAAAGAAGCCAGGTTCAAAAGATTAATTCTGCATAATTCCATTTATATGAAGCTTAACATAAGGGAAATCTAAAATTTCAAAAAACCAAAAACAAAACAAAACAACAACAACAACAAAAACAACCTTCCTAAAACCCAGACAACAAGAAAGAGCCCAGGGGCAGGAGATGGGTAGGACTCAACTGCAAAGGGACAGGAAGGGATTTTTTTTTTTTTTTTTTTTAAATTATTATTTATTTATTTATTCATTCTTGGCTGTGTTGGGTCTTCGTTTCTGTGCGAGGGCTTTCTCCAGTTGTGGCAAGAGGGGCCACTCTTCATCGCGGTGCGCGGGCCTCTCACTGTCGTGGCCTCTCTTGTTGCGGAGCACAGGCTCCAGACGCGCAGGCTCAGTAGTTGTGGCTCACGGGCCTAGTTGCTCCGTGGCATGTGGGATCTTCCCAGACCAGGGCTCGAACCCTTGTCCCCTGCATCGGCAGGCAGGTTCTCAACCACTGCGCCACCAGGGAAGCCCCAGGAAGGGATTTTTATGGTGAGAGAGAACCACTCTTCATCTTGACTGTGGTTGTAGTTACATGACGATGTATACTTGTCAAAACTCATCAAACTCTTTATTTAAAAGGGTGTATTTTATTGTACAGGTTACACTTCAGTATAGTTGGTTAAAAGGTGTTAAAGTTAGAACTATTTTAAATGCTTTGAGTAATCTCCCGGGAGCACCGAGATTCCCGCTATTTGTGCTTTTTTATCCACTCAGATTTTCACCTGGAGGCAGGTGGTTGTGTAGCTAAGTGGAATAGAGGGGAAGGGGTTCAAATAAAAGAAATATAGCCTTTTGATATCTTATCATTAGAATATCAATATATTCGGAGCATAAAGGAAATCTGGGCTTTGGTGTTAGGGAACTGAGTTTCTGTTCTAATAACACATCTAATAGCTATAGTTAATAATACTGTACTGCATATTTGCAAGTTACTAAGAGAGTAGTAGATCTTAAAAGTCATCATCACAAGAATAAAAATTTTGTAACTATGTATGGTGACGGGTGTTAACTGGACTTATTATGGTGGTAATTTTGCAATATATACAAATACCGAATCAGTGAAATATAATGTTATATATCAATTACAGCTCAATTAAAAATAAATAAATAAAAAGAATCACATAAAAAGGTATTTTATGATGTTTGACTCCCACCATAAATAAATGAAGATGACTATTTACCATATCTGTGCTAGGTTTGATAGTTACTACTTACAAAATGCTTCTTTGTTGAAGAAGAGTATATTTAGTCTGATCCCATTTATGTTTAAAAAACCCCACAAAATGTGTGTATGCATATGTATCTTAATTATATGCAGAGAAAACTGTTAGCAGTTTCATAGGTTAAAATTTATCTTATTGTTTAATTCTGCATGATTATGTGTAGCATGAATACGTACAAACCAAGCAAGAAGAAATCAGAGCAAAAGGCAGTCTTCTCCCATTATCAGCCTCTAATAAGTCCCAGGCAAGTATTTCAACAGACTTTTTAGAAGGTCACATAAGGGAAAATTCCTCAGAAGTCAAGAAATGTGGAGTAGCACAAGTGTATACTTACTTAGTTGTAAAACAAAAACAGAAACAAAACTCTACTTTTTACCCTTTTGAATCTTAGTTTCCTACTTTTTTTTTTTTTTTTTTACAGTGAAATGACTTTATACCCACAGCTCAGATGTCCTCTTATCCACATGATGTGAAGGCAAAGGACTCAAGAAATTGTTGGCCAATACCATTCTTTTTTTTTTTAATTTGAATTTTTGAATTGCATTTAATTTATTTATATATATATATATATTTTATACAGCAGGTTGCCAATACCATTCTTATTCTGAAGAAATTTTCATGCAACTGGACAAAGATATACGGAGAAACAATTTTGATTATAGGAAAAAATTGAGTGCCATCTAATTGTTCATTAATAGGGGAATGCCATGGTATGGCTTATACAATACTACGCAATCACTTAAAAGAATAAAGATGATCTCTGTGCTGTTATGGAAGGATGTCCGTGAATACTGTAGATTTGTAGAAAGCAAGTTGAAGAAGAGTATATTTAGTATGATCCCATTTACGTTAAAAAAACACCACAAAATGTGTGTATGCATATGCATCTTAATTATATGCAGAGAAAACTGTTAGCAAAGATTAACTCTGCAGAGTGGGGCTGAGGATGAGTACGGAGAGGATATTTTGGCTCTTTTTTTTTTAAAGGTAAGCTGTTTCATTGGAATTTTTTTTAATGAGTATGTGCTACTTAAGAAAATGCACACTTCAAACAAGTAAACAATAGTCAGCACCCCTCCGCTGCACTGAGGCTGAAGAAATCAGCTATCAGTAAGCCGATTGCAGAGTGGTTGGTATTCTATGGATGGTGACTTACCTTTCTTCATCCAAGGAGGATATATCGTCATATATTGTTCAATTTACCCATCCCACATGGCCATCTTTTGAATCACAGATGCTGTGATCACAGACCTGCCTCAATGAAATCAAATAGATGAATCAATGAATAGGAATAATTTGTGTAAATCTTTAACATAATTCGTTCTAGATAATTTTTTTCTTCCTGTGACCTCTAACTCACTTGAGTACAATGGGGAGAAAAACATGGGATATGGTTTTGTTCCAGAGCCTGGAATCTAGTTCTACCACTAACCAGATCTGAGATCTTGGGCAGATTCCAACCTCTCTGTATTCTCTAAACCTGTTTCCCTATCTGTCAAATGAGAAAAATATTTGCTTTCCCAAAACTTACGAGGATAGTTGTGAGGATCTAACGAGATAAAGGGGGAAAAAGATTTTGGAGAAGGTGGTTTAACTTATCTAGGTGACCTCTATTATCATAGGTGCTATTCCCAGGTCCTAAAAATCACCCAATCTTTTCCTAGAGCTTTTGGTCAAGAAGTGATGAGGAAAGAGAGCATGGCTTAGAAGGAGGAAAAAATGAAAACGAGAGTAAGCATTTACTGCATACTCACTATGGGCCAGGTCCCAGTTAAGCGATGTACATATTTCATCTTGTTTTATCCTCACAACACACCTATGACTTGGTATCTCAGGCTACATTTACAGATCAGAAAACTCAAGAAGAAAGAATGTGTAACCTAAGTGCGAACCCTCATTCATACATCCATTTAGTAATAGTATCAGGTACCAGGAGTACAACTGTGAATAAAAAAGCAGGAGTCCCTGCTCTCGCAGATCTTACCTTTGAGGGCAACCGGGTTTGAAGGTCCCCAGCTATCAAAGGCAAAGGAGGGATTCTCATTCAGTCAGCTTCTGGCTCTAAGCAATGGCACCCTCTTGCCCCACGTTTTTTGGACTATTTACTTTATGTCCCATATGTTGGTCCCAGAACCCTGATGTCTTTTCTCCTCCTCCCCCTGAGACTCCTCACCCTGTGCCAACATTCTTGAATATCCAGCGGTAGAAGCCTCTATTAACCAGTTTTTTTCTCCCAAGGTGTGATCATCTGAGCAGAGGAAACCTCCAGGAAAACTGCATTCCCAGATGAGTCAGCTGTCATCACAGCCGTTACCTAATGCTGAACTGGATGGGTTCAGGAAGCTGAAGGCAGGGAAAAAGCCAAGACTCACAGGTTTGGAACTCAAGGCCGCTGGAAGCCAGGGGCTGGCCGTGTTTCTGCAGCTGGTGCTGTTTTCACTTGTTCATTCTCTCTGGAGAGCAGGACAGGGTAGACTTCAAGAGTCCAATTTAAAACAAGGCTGATATTCCTGGGAAGAGGTTCCTTCTCAATCTTTCCCAATGAGTGTTTACCAAGGACAGTCAACAGGGGGCAAGGTGGGGTGGGGAGAGGGGAGAGGAAGGTGGGTTGAAGAAAGGTGGATGGGAGGAGTGGTTACTAGGAGGTTCTTAAGCTCAGGTCTCAACACTGAAGCCTTTTCTTGGGTCCGGGGCAAGACCATAAAAATGATAAAGAAGCTGATCTTCGAGAAGAGTCAAGACACGGTTAACAAAGGCGATAAACAGAGCACTTGGGTACCAGTGTTGCTGACCTTCATTGCCTTGCTTAGAAGTAGTGCTGCATAAGCTAAGTGTTACCCATCCCATGCTGTGTTTCTTAGGAAATTTCCTGGCTTGTTGTCAGCTTGTAAGAGGAGTATCTCCAGTCTCCATTTGGCAGAGACTAAGCACACAATAATCCACTGCTCGTTTGCGTAACTCTTTACCCCCTGGATCCTCAGGGCACCCTGACCTGCTTTTTCTGGCCACTGATGTTGCTTCTGAACCAGCCCCGACTCTGCCCAGATATGGGCTTCCTTCCCGCATTCCCTCAAGGTACTCTTGACTCAGAAGTTACTTCCAGACTCAGCTGTAAACAGACAAGTCTTCAGGTTGCCATTTCCCATCCTCAACTTTTTGGGGTTATTATTTCCTGGTTTCTCCCTACCAACACCTGAAATATACCATCCCAAATCAACTCACTTTATTTTCTCTTCCTTCTTCTCAGAATAAAATATCTGAGGAAGTCTTCCTCAATCACTCCTTATTTATCTTTATTCCTTTCTAGACACTCAGCTTATTATTTTGAAAACTGAGAAATAAAAGCAAAGAATTAAGTCCCTGCATTCCTTATATGAACTGTACCTCAGGGTCACTGAATAACTGAAAAGGGCAATTTTCTCTTTAGAGAAGTGTTTTGCTAATGAGTGAGAAGGAATGAGAGAATTAATAGGCTAATGGGTCTAGGTAATGCTTATCAAGGCCACCAAAATCACAAAATAGAGACAGCCAGACATTATGTGATGGAAGTATACACCACCACTGATGAATTAATCTTGACAAAATGTGAACCCAAATCTGATTAAGCTCCTAGAGCTTACTAATTTACCGGAAATACGGGGGTAGATGTCTCTACAAGAATGCAATCAGGAAAACTCGGACTTGGGGAAAGCTATTGGACAAAAAACTCTGATTTTTAAAGAATTTCAAGAGTCTGTACGTTAAAAGAGACTTAAAAGGCATGCCAACCAATTGCAATGTATGGACATTATTTTGATTAGAATTCAAACAAATGCACTATGAAAAAATTTAAGACAAGTGGAGAAAACATAGACATTAACTCTATTTTTAATGATATTAATGAATTATTGTTAATTTTGTAGTGGGATAATAGTATTATGGTTATTTCTTTTTAAAAAGAAACCTTATATTTTAGAAATGTTATATTTTAGAAATATGTTAAGTGTTATGATATCTTGAATTTCTTTCAATATAATCCAGAGGATCATGGGGGAAATGGGTGCAAGTGTAAATAATACAAGATTAGATAACTGTTTAAGCTGGGTGATAGGTACGTAGGAATTCATTATACTCTTTACTTTTGTACATAATTGAAAATTTCCACAACAAGATGATAAAAAAATGTAAGATAAACCACTGGAAGAATGGACATAGAATGTATAACTCCCAACCATTAGAGGAGATAAAAAATGAATAAGAAAACAATCAATTAAAAGACAGGAAAAGGGAAAAAAGAGGGGGGGAATCTAAAAAGCATTTCAAGGAGAAAACACAAAACAAGATGGCAGAAATATATCCAAATGCGCCAATAATGATAATAGATGGGATCACATAATTAATCTATTAAAAGATGGATTGGGGACTTCCCTGGTGGTCCAGTGGTTAGGACTCCACGCTTCCACTGC
The DNA here is from genome assembly GCF_028023285.1 of Balaenoptera ricei. NCBI lineage: Eukaryota > Metazoa > Chordata > Mammalia > Artiodactyla > Balaenopteridae > Balaenoptera > Balaenoptera ricei. Next base: position 7,767,869 of record NC_082642.1, read on the forward strand.
AGGGGGCCCCGGTTTGATCCCTGGTCGGGGAACTAAGATCCTGCAAGCTTCGCAGAGCAGGCCCCGCCTCCCCTGCCAAAAAAAAAAAAAAACAAAAAAACAAAGATAGATTGGGTTAAAAAAAATACAGCCATATATATATATATACAAGAGAAACCCCTAAAAAAATACAAAGGAGGAAAACGAAGAGGTAGAAAACTATCTGCTAGACTAAACAAGTGATAAGAAACTGAAATTAGGTCAAACAGTTCAATAAGATAAGAATGAAACATATTGAATGGAATGACTGTAGTAGAAAAGTGACCATTGGTGACTATGACAAGAATGGTTGGGGTCACAATGGGGACCCCAGCCAGATTGCATGTGACATGTGGTGAGCAGAAGAGAAAGTAGAAAGGCAGAAGGAACAGAAAAAGCCAGTGGAGGGGGCACATTCCCAGCCTGCGTGCGTACTGATGCGATGAAGCCAGAAGAGAGAGCCAAGTAGAAGGAATGGGAGAGAGGGGGAAAGACAATCGTGGGGAGGAGAGAAGGCTGAAGATGATAAGATCCAGAGTACCACGGGAGACTTTAGCAACGACAAGAAGAAAACACCTTCTATTTGATTTTATTTCTAATTTATTAATTTGTCATTACACAAACAATACATGAATGCATACTCAAAAACATCAGACATTACAGGTAAAGCTAATGCACTCCACCAAACTACTGTGAACAGTTTGGTTAGTACCCTTCCAGAGCTTCTCTGTACATTTTTATAATACACAATTAGGTACTTAAGATGTACACTATACAGTATTTGTGTATGTGAATGGATGTGGTATGTTTTTTAACATCAATGGTATCTCGTGGATTTCATGTATTGTCCTTCCATTTTCCCTTAAACTTAAAAAAAATTTAACATTGTATCTTAGAGATCATCTCATGTCAGTGCATGTAGGACTCTCCTTTTTCATTGATGCCTAGTATTTTATAACATGTACCATGCTCCGTCCCCTTGATGCATATTTTGGTTTTTCCAGTTTTATATTATTACAACCAAAGGTACAACAGTCATCATTATACAAGCCACCTTGTGAACAAAAATGTGTAAAGTGTGTTTCATTAAAAATTGGAGTGATTGGGTCACAGGGCATGTGAATTTAAAATTGTAATGGATACCACTCAGCTGCCTTTAAAAGTGGCCATGCTAATTTATATGCTCACCAGCAATGTAGGATTCCTGTTTCCCCACACTCTTGATTCATATTTATTTTAAATACTTGCCAATTGGATCTGAGATAGTCTCTTGTGTTTTAATGTGCATTTCCCTTATTTTGCTAAAGTTGGGCATCTCTTCATAACCTATTTGTAAAACTTTTTGCTCACGTGCGTTTTCACAAGGATATTTCTAAAAGGAGTATGTGAGCAAAAAGCATAAGGCTCACTGCTAGTCTGGCTTGAATTTAATTTTTGTGAGTTAGAGATCTAAAATTGTTCTTCCCAAATGGTTATGTGGTCTTAATACTATTTGTTGAATAATCCATTCTTCCCTTATTGATTTGAAATGTCACTTTCATCATTTACTCAATATATACTTGTGTTTGTTTCTGGATTCTCAGCTTTATCAGATTTAATTTTGGCATCAGGTACCTGAGTTATTCTTAACTTGGTTCATTGAATGGTAGCTGATTTTATCAGCCAAGATAATGAATGTATTCCTTATGAGACAGTCGATGATGTAATTCATGACACACAAATTCTATTCAATTAAATCAGTTCTGTTATCTACAAACGGAGTATTAAGAAATGTGTAAACTTCTCTTTCAGATTAGTTCTTTTTTTTTAGGGGACACCTCACAGGCTAAATATAGAGATGGAATCCTTTTTACCAGCTCCCCTCTTTCTAGAAGTATTTGATGTTAAAGCTTTTTGGTGATTTAAAGTTTTTTCCTGGCAATGTCAAATGGTATCACGTGGCATGGCAATATTTACTGTTCATTTATAAGAACCTTTCATTCAACAAATGATCTGAGGTCCACAAACTGTGACATATACTTTGAAAAAAACAATGTGACACTCTAGCTTTTACTTTCACATTGGACCATGAGCTCCTGGAGTGCACAAATCATGTCTCATTCATCTTTCTATCCCCAAACATCCAGTACAGGGTGCAGCACCTGAATTGAAATAGAATTGAATTGCATTTCAACAATGTTTCTATAAAATAAAAAATAAATCTCAAGCTTCTCAAAAACAAAACCTTTACTTTAGGGGCATCACAAAATTATACATATTTATTATTTTCTGTCCATCTGCCATCTGATTAAATTATATATATATATATATATTTTTTTCTTTTTTAAAAGGAGGAACGCTAGATTTAGACACTGACCTGATAATTCATGCCCGTGTGAGAAAAATGTTCCCTTGCTGTTCGTGGACTTCCTCAGGTATAATCTATGTATAGATATGTTGCTTGCCTGTTAAATGACAGTAAGAACTGTGATCTGGAAAACATTTTGGATTGCAGTGGGCAAGCATACTTTACAGTTGTTATACAGAAATATCTCAGGCATGCAAAAGAAGGAAATAAAGAAGGTAAACTCAACTTTTTTTTATAGGAAAGTAGAAGTGTGACATTTGCCGTATTTTAAAATTCAGTTATTTTTATGATTTGAGTTAGCACACCTTTTCCTTCCTTCTTTCAAAGGGGTAGCTTTGGCTTTCATGGGTAATGCCTTAGCCCATAAACTTCACTGCTCTGTTTTACAGCTCAACACAAGACATTAGACCATGGGAAAATTCCCCAAACTACTTAAACTATCAGTTCCCCTGGTGAGGAGAAGGAAAAATAAAGCTAACTCACCACCCAAGTATGTTGAACAAATTCTGTGACCAAGTAAATCGTGCCAGTGCAAAATATCAACTCCTTACCTTACCATTACCAATCCTGAAAGACTGTCTTATTTTTGATGATTCTCTTAAAAAGGATGTCTCTGACCTTTAACTTACTTTGTATAGTGCCTCACTTAGCATTTTTATTTGTGAACACAGCATGTCAGCCTAATTGTAGACCACTAAGGAAATCGTTAAACTACACTTTACAGTAATCTCTCTACTGACGAAAGGAATACTTGCATTTAAAGAACAGATTTTACCATTAAAAATTCTGTGAACTGGTAGAGAAATATATGAAACAGGAATGCATACTGGAATGTCAAAAAGGGAAAAATAGGATGCAAATACACATCACTAAATAATACACTATTAGTATTGCTAGAAAACAAAAACATGGATTACTAGGCAGGAGGAAGTGGGAGAAAAGGTCCAGTTTTGCTTACGCAGGGGGCTTATAGGACAGAAAGAAACCTTCTGAATTGTGTCAAAGAATGAAAGGTTAAAGCCTAGCAAAACCTGTTCTGACGGGCTGTCAATATCTGCAGTGGGGCTAGAACCCTTATTATCCTTTCTCGGGAGGAAGGGCTAGCTCTGAGGGGCAGACTTTGAATTCATGCTTCTGGGCCATTCTAACCCTAGTCCACTACAAAAGGACTAAATTTGGTTTACCTTTAGGGCTGGATTTACACAGAGGCATAAAGGGACAGCTAAGGCTCCTCTAGTCTACCCCTTTGCTAAATTCTTGAAATTCCTTTAACAGGAAACAAAGGCTTTCGTTTCATAGAGATATATGGCTGTTGGAAGGAAAAGTCTTGAACTTTCTAAGACTTGGAGCTCTCTGATCTTTCCTTGGAGCAAGAAATAACAGGCACCTGATGCTGGGAATGGAATGTTCACCGTGGAGAGAAAAATGGTACAGAAGAACTCAAGACAAACTTCCTTCACGAACCAAGATTGCCTATATAATTTTGCCTAGCCATCATTTCTGTTCTGGATTATTATTGTCTCTCCTAAATTATTTCTCAGTTTCTAGTTTTAGCTCTCCAACTACCTCTCATGTGCCACTGGAATGATTAATTTTTCTGAAATGCAATTCAGATTACAATCCCATTGCTTAAAATCATTCAATAAATCATTCCTGTTTTCCAAATTGATGCCAAACTACTCAGGTGAGTGAGACAGTCATTGCCTGCGTGCCTCCTGTGGAACAGTTCTGTGGCTTCTCAAGGAGCTTTGCTTATGCTCTCCTATAAGCCTTTGAGCACTGTTTTACTTTTGTGACCTTCAAGACTCAGGTGTCACCTCCTTGAAGAAACCTTCCCTAACAAAGCCATCCTTGACTGTGTATAACAGGTCTTTATTATTGCATCATATCTATTAGTTTGTCTATATCCTTAATTAAACTCTGAAACTTGAGGGCTGGGCTTTGTCCTTTTAAAGGATTATTGAAGAGAATTGAGTCATGTCACTAAGTGCCTGCCACTGAGCTATAAAGCTTCCTTTAAAATACTTGACTTCAGATCATCTTAAAAATTTGTTTCCAGAAAATTAGGTGATATTTTATTTCTGGTTCTACAAGGATGAATTCTCATGAACAGGTATTTTGGTTACTCTAATTGGAAGGATACTGCGCCCACCCTCCCCACTTCCCATTTTTATAAAGGTCCAGAAATGACTATGGTTTGGATCTTGGAGAAATACCCTGATCTCTGACCTGTGACAATTCTTTGTGAATAATGGCAGTTTTTTGTTTTTTTTTTTTAACATCTTTATAGGAGTATAATTGCTTTACAATGGTGAATGGCAGTTCTAATTACCCATCGTTGAGGGCTTGATGGTAAAGCATTCCCGTTTTTATACTTATTTATGCTTAGCTCAGAACATTGGAAATATCCAGCTATTTTTGAACGAAAAATTATGAGTTAGAGTAACCGTATATTTAATATCTCACAATCCCTCTATTTCTTGGGGGGAGGGAGGTGTATATCAAGCTATAAAATCACATTGTAGCTACTTGAAATGATTTTTCTTTGGGGAAAATTACGTTTGTACTGAAGACACATTGCCATATCAGAAACATTTTCTACCTATGATTTTGTGGTTGGTTGAAGTAAACCAACAGAACACTTATGTGGCACCTTGGTCTATGAGCATTTCACCAAGAAAATTACAGATGGCATTCATACAAGACTGTGCTCCTAAATTGGCATCTCAATAAATTAATATTCCAGCTAACTAGAGACCCTAAATATCTGAGGAAAAACTGAAATTTACTTAAGATCCTCAACTAATCATTTGGAGGAATGCTTGATGTTGTTTTCAAATATACAGTATATCTGATGCTGAAAAGTACATAGCTTCCCCACCCTTAAGTTTGTCCCTGACTTTGGATTGGGGGCATGCCTCATGAGAGTAGGTTTGGATGTACAGGCTTCCTTTCACAGCTATTTTTGGGGGTGTATGGGGGGGATGGGTCATACAAGAGAAGGGGGGGGGAGTTGGGAAAGCAGAGGACAGGCACTACTATAGTTTTGCATTTTTTGAACATGGCACCAGTAGTTGAGTATCTTCTCATGTCATTAAGTTGAAAAGTTTATTATTTAAGGCTCGATACATTTTGCCATCTTACTTCCTAGAAGTTCACAGGAAAGCTTGCCTTTCTACATTAGGTCCTGCTATTTAAAGGACAAATAATTTGTTAAATATTAACTTATATTTCTTAGGTTACTAGAGGGTGAACCTTTAGAAACTGCCGTTTATTTCTTCTGTGAACTATTCATGTTCTCTCTTCTATCGTGATTTTTTTTTAATGTAGAAGTAGTAATAATTGCTTTTAATTACCATTTAAAGCATATTAATCATTTCCTTTGTGACTATTACTTTAGCATTTATAATGTGTTTTTCTACCCCCAACACCAAAATTCATATTTTCACATAAACCCCAACCTTTTCTAATACGTTTTTTTCCACCTGTATTAAATATCACACTGTTCGCACTTGAGGGGTGCACCCGGTGAGCTTTTTGGTTAACATTCCAACGTGGAAGTTTCACTTTCTAGCTCACCTGGGATGGCTCTATTAAAAAATCTTACTCCATATCTTTAGGTTGCTTCTTCAAGCCTAAGTACTTAGTTCCTTTAGTTATTTCTATTAACATTAAAATTGCGTTTTTAGTGAATATATCCTGCAGCATAACTAGAATATAAAGTAATTGGAAATCCCATGTACACTCTGATTTTATGCATTTAGTTTGTGATTTATTTAAGTTTTAATTTTAGATAGATAAAGAACACTTACTTATCTTCTTTTAATGCAAAGACCTAACTATTGATTCTTATTAACTCCTGATTAGCTAGCTGGCTATAGATACAGAGCATGTTAATTTCTACAGGCACCTTTCTGAATTCAAGTAAAAGTTCTGGTAGACAAGGATTTCCTACTTAAATGTCATTGACATAATATGAATATTGAGTACAAATATTGCTCACCATTCTTGCATTCTTTAAATTATTTTACTTTGAAAATTTAAGAACCATCATTAAGTCATTAATAACATAGGTTTTCACTGAAGGAATATTTGGAACTCTGAAAATACAAATCTAATCAAATTAAATTTTGAACACATATAGAGCCAAATATTTCAACAAAACTGCAGTTTAATTTCAGAAAATGTGTTAAAATATATATTTATACATCAATTTCTGACATATACTTAATGTGTTAGTATACACAAAATGATGCTTTCTCTTGAAACTGTATTTATGAAATGTACATTTTAATTTAAATACTCAGTATACACTGCACTTAATCTGCATGTTGCATTTATTAAATACATTAAAATCTGCAATGTAACAAAACGTTTTCTGCATACGAAATTCAAAACACCATTTTAAATGAACAAAAAGATGGCTCACTTCATTATTTTTTTTTTTTTTTTTTTTAACAACTAGTGTATAGTACACTAGCTCAGCTCCACCATACTACCTGTTCGTTCTTTTTTATTTGACATTGTTCACAGACTAGTACATATTACAATAAGAGTGCTGGATAAAAACATGAGGTACGAAAGTGGTTCAAAGATTATAGGTCATGCAGATCATGCTAGACAGCAAAGAAAATTGTGACCGAGAGAACACTAAATAAAAATACATAAAGAATGTGCATTATAAAAAAAAAAAAAAAAAAAAAAACAAAACAAAACAAAAAAAACCTCCATTACACAGCTTTGCTTCTTTGGTTACAAAGTAGGTTGAACAATTTCACAGCTTTTTATTCCCACCCGAAAAAAAAGTCATACGAAATGTCAAAAAGCAGAGGAATCGTGGCAATTTCTCTATTAGAAAGTAGAAACAAATGAACAAAGTTTTCTTCATCAAAATAGCCCAATTATTTATTATATCACAATAACTGGTGACTACCTGTACAGTTGCACTATGTTCTTCATACTTACACTATACAAAATTTACATTCAAGCTGGGTCTTTACTACTGAAAATAAATACCGAAGGTAAATTGCCATTAGTGTTAGAAATATGCCAGGATTCTTTTGTTCAATTATTGCCTAAACGTTTCATCTATTAAATGCAATCCTGTCTTTCAATTCCTTTACTGATACTTATAATTATTCAAAAAAATTAAAAAAGTTCTGTGACATTGTTCATGTACATTATGAAAATAGCAGCCCTGTAATAAATAAAACACAAATAAATGAAAACTTATGTAGGCAAATGTTACTGATATTGAAAGAAAAGTGGCTCTTTAGATGAACTGTTATTTATAATGCGATAGGAAGGCTCAGGGTAAATCCGTGGATAATAGGAAACATGGGAGAGCCACCAAAGCTCTTAAAAGACCCCACTCGTGCGCACCAGGTAAAACGCTAACTTTGCTCTCTTTAATACACCCCATCTATTATTCTCCCTGTGTACTGATGACATAAACTGGACATCAACAGCACTGCATGACATCTCAAAGAGAGGAAAAGCTCTTGCAGAATGATTGTCTAATACTGAAAAGGCCAAACACACAACTGAAGCATGGCTACTTGCTTTCGTATAAAGTGGAAAGAACACCAGTGGCACACAAGGATAGATTGCTTTCAGTTTTTTTCTTAATGAGGCAAGAAAGCTTTATGCTGAGGACACATTCGGCTGCTGCGGAGGCTGCGTTGGCTGCGGAGGCTGTGCTATCACTGCTTGCTGTTGAGAAGTGCTACCAGCATTGGCCTGTTGGGCTGGGAGTTGGGATAACTGATCATTGTTTGAAAGAGATTTTAACAGTGCATTTTCTCGTTCAAGTAAAGAGTTTCTTTCAACTAATTCTTTTATTTGTTCCTTTAGAACTTCCACTTCTTCTCTTACTGCATACATCAAATGGCTTTTCACCAGATCCTGTGAAGAACAAAATTAGGAATGTCAAAAAGAGTGAAAGGGAAAGGAGTTGCTATTTGGTTCTAGCCTACCTGGTGCCTTATAAACATTAGGCAGTTTTATATTTATATAGTTTTACATAGTTTATATTTATACTATAAATATAGTTTATTTAAACTACATTTATATAGTTTTCCTGCTCTTGCTTTTAATGTTTCTACTGTTTCCTGACTGACACTAAGGAAGATGGGGTGGAAAAATCTAGTTCCCAACTAGGGCAGAAAGCCCAGGATTTTATTTTCAAAGTTTGGAGTGATTTCAAAAAATACCAGCTCCTTAAATTGTCAATTAATATAAGCTTAGAATTAAAAAAAAAAGTTTAAAATCATATATTCAGACGTCAGATGAAGAGAACAAAGGATATTAAACTGTCTGATAATAAACTAGTTATAGTACTGCTTTAAGAGATGAAGTGACCTGCAATTTCCAACTTTAAAACCTCAGGATTAAAAAAAAAAAAAATTGAGACCAATGGCCTTTATTTATAATCTATCTATGGTTTTAATAACTTGAATCAAAATATTTTAAATAATATGAGTAGAATATCTTTAAGAAAACCAAAAAATTGATAGTAATAGCAGAAATCAGAATCAGAATCAACAGAAACAAGTCTATTAATTAAAGCTGAGTAAAACAGTCACTGTAAATAACCAAAGGATGGAAAAGATTTCCAGCTGAAGTTTTCATTTTAATAGTCTTCTGTCTCTAAATTATTTTTGATGCCGAGATATTTAGGGGATCAAATGCATGTTGATTATGTATATTCCCAAAAATGGCATGAAATGTAATATGTTCAAGGGGAACAGGAGAAATATCTATTCCACTGGTATTTCTAGACTAAAAATTCTCAACATTCTAGCATTTTCAACCAAATCTCATTATCAAAAAATACACTTTGGTCATCTTGGTTTAAAGGAATTAGGTATTTGCTTTTTAGAATTGATAAAACCCAACAATCTCTGAAATGAGAGGACATAAAGTTTTACTTACCATCGCTTGTTCTATTTTGTTGTCAATGGCTACACCACCTCCCCCAGATGCACTGGAAAAAATTAGAATATTTCATTAAATTATTCTAAAAAATGTAAGCTCCCTTCCAACTCTTAAAATAATTAAAAACAATTGTGTTTTACTTAAAACCAAAAATAGTAATTTAAAGTAGACTATTAGTCTATTCTCACAATTTCATACTCAGAGCTCTCGTTTTGAAAATGATCTCAATAAACAGATGGCTTGTAAAAATCTTTGTAGTTTCAATATTTCTAATTTGCCAATGACATACATATGCTACTTTAAAAAGTAACTCCCAATTCTATTCAGGAGTTCTCAATTCAGTGAACTTAAGATACATTTTGAATGAACAGTACCCTCTCCACATCTCTTCATTTACCAACTATATATTCTAATTACCTTTCATGTGGAAATTCCAGTGGTTACTTATTGCATTAAATTCAGATGATGATTTTTCTACTATAGATTTTATATTTTAATGTCTGGTTTTTAAATTTTAAAAACTGGCTTATAAAAACGATTCAGAGGGCTTTTGGGCAAGCAGTACTTGCAGGGTTGGTTAACAAGGAGCTCAACATTCTGGCAGACCTGTATGCTTTGACTGTAGTTTACCAGCTGGCAAAAATCACCTTACTAAGGTATGTGGTTTAGACCAATTTTTCCTAGAAAAAATTGGAAATAGTCTAGCTGGTAAGTACATCCCAAGTTTAAATATCACCTTAGCATTTCTGTGATAATGACACAGGAGGCTGAATAATTGTTCTCTTTGGCAGTTTATATTTTCCCATGTATATAGCAAGGATCTATATCCTTTTCTTGGTGTTTTTGTAAACTTTAAAGAATAGTTATTAGATTTTCTTTTAAATATAAATTGGATATGTTAATCTACTGTATCAATACAAAAGAGGTCTTCAAACCATTTTTATACAAAACTTTTACTACATACTCTTCATTTAGTATGTAGTGCTAAATTTAGGTGCTAATATATCTGAAGACTATTTTGCTTTAGATGATGTGGACCCTCAATGTTCTATCAGACTGAACCTCAGAAATATCCTGTCTGATGTAGTGGTGCCTTTTTTTATTATAATCTAAGTAGATCTGGTTATAATCCTGGTTCTGCTACTCAGTATTCAACTATTTAACTTCCCTGGACCTCAGTTTCCTAATCTGTAAAATGAAGGGGCTGGTGTCAATGCCTCAGTGGACTTTGAACTTTTAAATCCTGAGTCAATGTGTGGAAAACACTAAGCTTGTTTATCTGAGCATTAACCACATTAATTACAGATACTACTTCACTTCTTGCTGCTGTTGCTAAGATGAAAAGGGGCTTCTGTATACCTAATAACTGGAAAGGATATATAGATCATTAATAAATACTTATATATGTTAGGCTTTAAATGCTTGTAGAGAGCAAAGTATGGCTTCAAGTAACTATAAACTACAGAACTGTATAAACTTTAATGTAAAGTTCAGTTCAGACACCATATAGATAAATTCACCAAACACTGGTCATAATTTGGCAAAAAAGATAGTGATAGGCATTTAGATTAGAATTTGCCTGAGAATCCTAGATTATACTTTATTTTTTACTTCTTTGTCAAGGAAAAAATGAAATAGTTTTAGTCATTTCATGACTTAAATACATTCAATTCTTTTAACACATCAGTTTTAAATAGAATATCTTAAATGCTAACTTTAACACCAGTTTTACATATTAATGAGCAAACAAAACAAAAAATCCAAATAAACCTCAAAAACCTTAAAAAAAGGTTTATTTCTTCTTCTTCTTTTTTGATAATTAAAACAAAACCTAGTCAGTTTCCAAACCATTCCCTCAGCTAAGGAACAATAATTAGCATCCTATTCTTTGCTGATATAATAACCTCTAGTCCTGACTCAGATCTCTTTTACTGCTACGGAGGAACAGGTTTGCAAAGTATAAATGGATCATGTTGAAGATATGTGTCTCTTAAAAGGTATTACTATTCCAATTTTGTTAAACACTGTACTTTAACAGAGTCAAATCATTCACAGATACAATTACTATCACTATAGTCACCTTTGGCCACTCTGAACGCTGTTATCAGGAATCCTACAACCTACTGCAGAGGTTCTCAAACTTTAGCATGTACCAGAGTCATCTAGATGTTTTATTAAAACACAGATTGCTGGGCTCCACCTTTCAGATTCAGTAGGTCTGGGGTCGGGCCCAGGAACTTGCATTTCTAACAAGTTTCCCAGTGATGCCAATTCTGCTGCCAGACAAATCATACTTTGAGAACCACTGGCTTAGAGATGAAAATTAGAAGAGAAATAATAAAAAAACACCTAACTCTACTTAAAAAATTTCTTAGCCTTGTATGCAAAACCCTTTACGACCTTGACCTCAGCCTTCTATGGTCTCCTTTCCTCTCATACCCCAGCTGGTATACTGTGTTATGGTCTTTCATAGCTATTTGCAGTCTGTGGAACATATGTCCTCTCAGGTTTCCGTGGCTTTGCAGAAACTGCTCCCTCAGCTGGAAACGCTCACAGTTCCAATTCACCTGGCTATCTTTAACTTGTTCCTTAAGATGCTCAGCGCTGCCTCTTCTGCAACACCTTCTGATTTCCTAAGGTAGAACCAAATATTCCATCCCTTTTGTGGTCCACTAAAATCATCACAAACTTTTTATAGTGCATAACCAGGAAATTCTGGCTCCTCCATATACCCACTGTGAATTCTAGGAAATTATTTAACCTTTCTAGACCTCTTTTTTTTTTTTTAATCTAAAATAAGGATTATATTTCCGAATCCACAAAACTCCTGTGAGGATTAAGTGAGTTTAAATAATACTACCACTGTTAACTCTATTAGACTGAGCTCCTTGAGGGAGGTGGATTATCTTATTCACCTCTGTGAAGAAGTGAACAGTGCTTGGCACATAAGAGCTCAAATGCATACTGAAAGAGTCAATATGATAGTAATTGGATTAGAAACGATTACTGGTTCATGTTAGGAAGCCAATACATTTTTTTGAGTTTGAATGAATCAGTAGCTCTCCATGTGTGGTCCCTGGACCAGGAGCCATCAGCCTCATCTGGGTACTTGTTAGAAATGTAAGTATTCGGGGTCCACTCAGACCTACTGAATTAGATACTTTTGAGGTGGGACCCAAGAAATCTATTTTAATAACTCCTCCAGGTAATTTGAAAGAAACTAAAGTTTGAGAACCACTGCTTTAAATAGCCTGATTTTTAATAAAGATACCAATATGGTAGTTTTAAATATAAACAAATAAGAATGTATTCTATTTCAAGATCCCAGAACATGGTTTAAGATTACTGTTTCAATGAGGGAAACAAGTTTTCTGTTGTGTTCAAAGTCAACATAGTGGTTTGGGCTTTATGCTCTTTTAAAATGAGAACTATCAGCCAAAGCAGAATGAATAATTTTCTTTCATTTGTTTCCCTGACCTAAAGTTATAGTATTAGGCCTTGTTTTCTTTCTTATTATTGTATTCACCACACTATAACTAGATGCTTAACCTGTTTCCGCACTTAAGTTCCTTAAGGGAAGGCTTCCTAAGACTTTGTAACTATTCTGTTAAACTACAGAGTGCTATATAAAAAGGGATAATTTTTAAAAATAAAGAAACTTTCTGTTACTATGGGTCTCTCTTTTAGAATAAAATTGTAACTGGATTAGCATTTACTAGATGAATAAAAAACTGTGGGTATGGAGGGAACGGACAGAAATACAGAACTATGGGAAAAAAAAGAATGACTAAATGACTTTTTATGTAATGAATTTTCATTTACTGGAAGTGCGGCTCCTGAAAGAACCAAATGAGCTTGAATTTAGTGTTTAAATAAAGTAAATTACAATCACATTCCTAAGAAAAGTAAAACTTAAAAGTATCAATGGTACACCAAGCTAGATTGGATTTCCATGCTGTTCATCTTTTAGTTCATCCCAACTGGCTCCCCACCACAGCTTTTCTTCCCAGGCCTGCTTACTCTCATCACAATAGATTACTTGCAATCTCACTGAGAAGACAAGAGGCCAGATAGGAACCTCTGCTCCGGCATCACAAGTTTCTTACATTTGCATCCTTCTTAAAAGGCTAACTGTTTCATCCATGCTCTCAGCTCAGTGACTCTGCAAATCATCCCGTCTTGCCTCTCTAAAAATTAAAACCAGTGAGGGCACAGTTAGGCTAACTTGATCTCACATTTAAGAAAAATTTTTTATGAGAAATCAACTTTTTTCTTTATTAATGTGGACAGAGACATCATGGCTACTGTTTAAGATAAAAATAGTGCAAATTTCTTCTCTATTACATTTTGGCTACGTTGTCTTTCTTCTCCTTTCTCCTCAATACAAATGCTTATTAAAAAAAAAAATTATTTATTTACTTATTGGCCACAACCGCACAGCATGTGGGATCTTAGTTCCCTGAGCAGGGATCCAACCTGTGCCCCCTGCAGTGGAAGCGCTGAGTCTTAACCACTGGACCTCCAGGGAAATCCCACAAATGCTTATTAACAGAGCAACAGGGTAGAGGGAAAGAACACAAACGACTGCCCACTTCATGGCAGCACACACCGCTTAAGTGAGTCTTTACTACAAGCCTGAGCAACACTCTCACTTTACAGTTGAGGAAACTGAAGCCAAGTATTCAGACACAACCCTAGGGAGAGGATTAAAACCTAACCTAATTAATGTCAAAACATATGCTTTTCCTATCATAACAGTCAGATTGTGAAAGGAAGAAAGCAACTATCTATAATGACCTCAAAGAAATCCAGCATTGTGTACATTGTGAAAAGTGCTTTAACCAAGCACCAAATGTTAGTTGTCAAACCATAACCGTGGATCCAAAGATTAAACTATGTTCATAATATGCCATTTATCTTATCTAGCATATTCCTAGAAGAGGTTCAGCTCTGAGAAAAGACTTCTTAGAAAAGGGACTTGCTCAGTGATCTTTAGACAGCCAGTATAGTTCACCTATTGGCTAAGGACTAAAACGTTCTTTTGGTTTGTTAGAAAGATGAAGATATCTTAAGATTATATGGATCTATATGCAGAATATTATAAAAAAAAAATTTACCTTGCTTTACTCCAAGACCCTCCTAACTTTCTCTGTTGAATCACAACACAATTAAAAATCCACTACAGGAATCCCCCAAATTACAAAATAAAATGTTTTGTGATGAGAACTTATTTGAGTTGGCAAATCTCGTATATCAATACTTATGTTAAAGCTCCCTTACCCAGACCAGGTAAAATCAATTCTTCTTAAACTTACAAGTTGAAGCTACAATCTTTCTTGGAGGCCAGTCCTCAGGAATCAGGTACTGTTTCCAGTAAATCATCTACAACCTTAATCCCCTTGCCCTGCTGCAATAAGCTCTATAACATCATTAGTGTTAAAAATGCTTTAATTCTAATCTGGGCAACATTTTGCCTCTTCTCTAAGAAATGTATGTTTTGCTTTATAGAAAGAAACTGTTAAGTCACTGATTGCAAAAAAATAAATCTAATGAATCTACAGCTCAGCAAGCCTATCAAGGTTAAAAAGAAAAAAATCCATCACCCTTCTGTAAGATGAATTTAAAAAACATTTACACTTTAACACAATTTAAGAGCAAATAACAATCCTCCTTCCAAAAAAGAGCCTAAATAGATAAAAATCATGTAGACAATCTCTGGCCAAATGCAAACCTCTGTGGTTAAGAATAAAACTATTAGACAAAGTTAACAGTAAATTAAGCTAAGAACTCAAAATTGTACATATTCTAATTATTAACCGTAAGTTCTACCAATGTAAAAACAACCTGTTTAATTTCATGATTTAAAAACTCACAAAAAGGCCCCATGGAGATTTTTATTATCAGTAACACAAAATAAGTGATTTTTGTGGATGATAAAAGCTATTATTCATGCTAAACAAGCAGGGAAAATGGCTACTCACAAAACTAAATGTTATTATTTGCTCAAGTAACCAATCTTACTGTGAAAAAAGCTTTTACCAAGGAACTACTAAAAACTGAGCTAAATACTTATATAAAGATTGATATTTGTTTTTATCATCTATAAAAACTTTGCTCACCAATGCCCTCAGCATATTTCACATTCATCTAATTAATTTCAGGTCAAAATCCTGACCAGAAAAGAATATTTAAAAAGAGGAAAAAAGGACACATGCTGTGGATTATACCAATGTCAATTTCCTGGCTTCAGGTATTATACTATAGCCATGCAAGATGTTATCACTGGGGGAGAACTGGGTAAAGGGGTACATGAGACCTCTCTGCACTTTTTTTTTTTTTGCAACTTATTAATCTATAATTACTCAAAATAAAACTTTTAAAAAATATACATATACATGGTAAAGAATAAATTCAGAGAGTATACACAAAAAAGTATACCATCAATACAAAGTCCCTCTCCTACCTCAGACCCCCTTTGTCCAGAGTCAACCATATCATCTGTATTAATGACCTTAAAAAAGCCTATTTAGGAAGAATTTCTTTACTATTTTGGAGAGGAGTAGGAGAGGACTTTCTAACTATATGCCTCAAAATATATATATAAAGCATCTTAGGGCTTCCCTGGTGGCGCAGTGGTTGAGAGTCTGCCTGCCAATGCAGGGCACACGGGTTCGAGCCCCGGTCTGGGAAGATCCCACATGCCGCGGAGCAACTAGGCCCGTGAGCCACAATTGCTGAGCCTGCGCGTCTGGAGCCTGTGCTCCGCAACAAGAGAGGCCGCGACAGTGAGAGGCCCGCGCACCGCGATGAAGAGTGGCCCCCACTTGCCACAAGTAGAGAAAGCCCTCTCACAGAAACGAAGACCCAACACAGCCATAAATAAATAAATAAATAAAAATTAAAAAAAAAAAAAAAAAAAAAGAAACTGTAGGAGGATAAATGTTTGTGTAAAAAAAAAAAAAAAGAAACGAAGACCCAACACAGCCATAAATAAATAATTAAAAAAAATAAAAAAGCATCTTTAATAATTTCCCTAAAATATAAAGTACTTCTAGGAATCTGCAAGACAAGAAGCCCAAATAGAAACACGGGTAGAATTCACATGAACATTCACAAGACATGAAAAAATACTCAACATCTCATTCATAATAAAAATAGAGATTAAAACTATAATGTGATATTATTTCCCTAAACAGACTGGCAAACATACTAAAATTTAATACATAGTTAGTGAGGCTGTGGGAAAATGGGCCTTCTCTTCAGTGCTGGTGCAAAGTGGTATAATGGTATAACCCTTATAGAGAGCAATTTGGTTATATCTAATAAATTTTACACACAACACACCATTCACTCTTTGAGCCAGCAATCCTAAAAGTGGGAATTTATCCTATAGATATTTTTGCATACATAGGAAATAATGTATTTACAAAACTACTCATTACAACACTTGATAACAGCAGGCTTTTGATTAGCAATAGGGAAGGGGTTAAATAAATCACAGTATAGTCATCCATTCAATTTAATACTAGCCATTTATTAAAAAATACCTACAAGGATGCTTTTCTGTGTACTGATATGGAAACAATGTATCTTGAAGATCCTTAAAGGTAAAGGTACAGATGTGTGTATATTATCATTTGTGTGAAGAGGGAGATAATATACATTGTATTTGCTTGTATATACAATAAAGAGACTAGAAGGACACATACACTAAGAAAGTGCTTATCTGTTTAGTTAAGTGCTTATCTGGAAGGCAGGCAGAAGGGGAACAAGGATAGAAGACTACTTTCTCTACACTTTGAAGAATACTGAAAAACACATTCCAAAATGAAAATGACTCATGAAGGAGTTATTTCCCTGTACAGTGTGAACTCAAGACATGACAAATGGCAGACAGGAAACAAGAAAGGAAGAAAGGGAAGAGGATCAACAACTCCACTTGTATTTGGAACTATTTCCTTCTGAAAGATTAGGTCCTATGTTTAACATACAAAATAACAATCAATATAAATAACATTTCTGATTTGTAAAATTTATTTCCTTAGCTTAGGGTGAATTAAAATCACTTAAAAATATGGTGTAAATAATGTTTATAACTCCCAGTATAGTTATTTCTGTTCAAAGTGACGCTAGTAAGTAAATAGTAAAAGTCTCTCCAATAAATATCTAAGATACAATAGGCTACATAACCTTACACAATGTTGCATTAAAAATGAATTCCAAAGAAGGTACAGATAAGATTAATACTAAGTTTACCTTCTTCCAGATCTCTTTACACTTCAAAGTTATGATATTTTGGCAGAATTATTTTAGTATTTGGTAGTAAAATTCTGATATAATTATGTTTTTTTTTTTTTCTTGAAGAGCTACTCTAAGGAAACAACTTAAAAACTAGCCAAACTAAACATTTTTTTTCTGTTAAAACAGTCAAGATGGAAGATGTAAAAATTTAGTCTGGAAAAACTGGAGACTTATACAAAAGTAAAATAGCACAGCAATTTTACCATTACAGGCCAAACAGTCCAATAAACTCAGCAAGTTTGTTTAATATTCTATTACCTCAAGTTAAATACTTAAATGTAATAAGAACATGGAATCATATCTACTTAAGATAAATGAGCTTATACACTAGTTAGTTATTTCTTATTAGACTAACATTAGGCAAGCTTTGACACAACGAAAAAGTTATTTCCTTCCTCTGAGTCAGATTGAAAAACAAAAGGGTGTGAGAAAGGGGTAGGAGGAGGGGGTGGCATTTTCCCCAATGTTGGAGTGCTTACATTTAGAGCAGACTCTCTTGAAAGAGATTTCATTTTACTGTTTACACAGCAGCAACAGGTAATTTGATGATAGCGTAATTATGGGGGAGTGAAGGATACATAACCAAGGGGCTTAAGTCCAAATTACAAATTTGACACTATAGTCTTGGCTACTTTAATTTGCTTCCTGGAGACTGGGAAAACAGTATTATGATTGACAATTACCTAGACTGAGATGTACACTGGTACCTGAGAGTAAAAAAAAGGAGAGGGATTAGAAAGGAATTTTGCCAACTGATGTCTAGTTCAGAATAACTGACAAAAACCTAAATAACATAGTTATATTGAAAAGTAATATAGTGGATGTATTGATAGTTTCATATATTCATTCTAGATATTCTAAAACCACTCCTTTAGTCTGCTGGGATAGAAGCTGATGGTTAACCAACTTCTAAAAACATCAGAATTTATGGGACCTCCCTGATGGTACAGTGGTTAAGACTCCACCCTTCCAATGCAGGGGGCGAGGGTTCGATTCCTGGTCAGGGAATTAAGAACTCACATGCCACACGGCACAGCCAAAAAATAAAATTAAAAATAAATAAATAAAACATCAGAATTTAGCGATTAAAGTACTGTATACTTTAGTAAAAGATCTATGGTTTTCAATACTATTTTAAGGACTATCTGTCCTACGAACTACAAAAGTTTAATAGAAGAGAAAAATTCAATGAAAATTCTTAATATGAATGAAGACATTAAAAACACATGAGTTCAAATTTCTCCAGCTGTGTTAGGAAAAGGATAAAGATTAAGAAAAAGCCTTCCAGGGAAAGGACTATGTTTAACAGCCATTTTGTAGTTAAGATCAGTTCTCCTTTAAAAGGTTAACAATATAGTATTCCTTCCCTTTGACTATGAGGAAATCACAGCACTTTCACCACCTAAGGAAATGTTCATGGTGTAAGTATATAAAAATGAACAAAACTGGAGAAAGAACATAATAAAATAGAATGTCAAGGGACACCAAGGGGGGAAAGTGGCGGGGGGTGGTGGTGGTGGTGGTGGGATGAATTGGGAGATTGGGATTGACATGTATACACTGCTGTGTATAAAATGGATAACTAATAAGAACCTGCTGCATAAAAAAATAAATAAGTAAAATAAAATTCAAAGAGAAAAAAGAATGTCAAGGGAAATAAAAACAAAAACGTAAAGCTCTTAAGATTTGCATTTCATTTCAGAGACCAACAAGCACTGAATAAATTTTCACTTGGCAGTGGGCCTATTATAAAAACAACCTATGTAGCTAAATTCATCTAACATTTCTAAAGTAACGCAGAATTCTTCAGCAATGACATACAAATGGGCCAAAGGGGGGAAAAATCAGGAACTAGTTTACTATAAATTTCTAATGCTAACCTTTACATTATCCCACCCCACTTCCTCCCAGTTCCAAATGCCTGCTCAACTTTTGAACTGGGTAGCCTAAACTCCTTTAAGACCCTCCATGGTTTACTTTTACTCCCTTTGTTCATACTGTTTCTCACTCTCTAAGTACTTCTGTGGAAACTCTACCATTCTTTTATAGATTTCAGCTCAAATATTTTCTCTTCTGTAAAGGCTTCTCTAACCCTTCCAGAAGTAGTATAGTAAGTCATGCTCCACACTACACTTATGGCACTAACCACATAGGCTATGTTTTAACAGTTGCATCTGTCTCCTACCAGACAAAGCTCTACTGGCTGTACAAAAATCTACCATGAGGCTGGCAGCCATTTAATAAAGAATGCCACAGATACTTGGACTCAAAAACTGTATACTTGGAATTTGAGTCCTAAATATATACTTGCTACTCTGGGCCCCCCTCCCCTTTTTTTTTTTAGCTATAACATGAGGTAGCTGTATTAGATCAAAGCCACTTCCTACACTTAATGGCAAAACTGACTTTTTCCAAGCACTCCTTGGTATTTAATAAACATGGGTAATGCTATTATTTTAACTAAACTCAATAAATAATTGGGGAAACATTCCTTAATCTCATTCTTCATTTTCAGTCTGAAACTACACTTGCCATATGTTCTTGCTGCCTAATATTAACATCTAATCCATATATCTAGGTAATCCAAATTCCTTTGGAAGTAACAGGTCATAAATCCTGAACAAACTTTTGCCTTTTATTTCCTAATAGCCAAATCTCAGTAACATTTACCTTTCTAGGTGACACTTTTGCTAAAAAAAAAAAAAAAGTTCCAATCTGTCGCCTCTGCACACGCCCAATACTCAACAAATACTGGGTGGAAGAACATGAAGTTAGATAGTGTCCACCAGTGGGAAGATCACTAGATGTGGAATTAGCAAATACACATTGCAACTTGGCCTCACCTCAGATTTGCTGTGTCCAGAGGTAAGTTATTCTCATTGGGCTTTTTTTCTTTCATCATTAGTTTTAGAGACTTTTTATGAAACTTAGTGTAACCACTCAAATGTGGTGTTTTGTGTATGTGTGTGTGTGTGTGGGGGGGGCAGGGTAGTGAGAAGGAAGGGTAGTAACACTCAAGACAGGTCTTAAAAAAGTTACCTAAGCAAGCAAAGGGGAATAAGGGATAGCAGGACACTGCCAAATGCTTGGTCACAGGGATTAAGCAAGGGAAAATGAAAGTTTTTATAACTGAAGCACCGAGAGTCTGTGAGAAATCAGAGGGATGATAAATGAGAGAGACTCATCTATAACAAAGAAAATGCCAAGGATGACTGCAGTTTTTAGCATGGAGCAACTAAGGAGTGGGGAAATGGTTAATGTGTCACAGGAAGATGGTTAGATTTCTTGAGGGATGGGGAGTGAGTGGCAGAGAAACCTGAGATGAAAATGAGAAATTTGAAGTTACATTTGGGACTTTTGAATTGAGACATCTGGGCTATAGATCATGGTGGAGAAATAAAGAAAGAAGGTTGAGAAATAAGGAATGGTTGCTAGCAATAGGCATCTAGAACTCTAATCGCTGGTGACGAGTCTAGATTTGAGAGTTATCAGAATGTGGTAGGTAGCTCAAATTGTGAGAGATGAGTTTGGTTAAAGAGTAAAGACAAATAAGGGCCAAAACACTGGAGGAGACTAGCAGGTAAAGAGTTGTAGAAGATGGGATGGGAAGAAACTACCCTTTCTTGGGAAAGCTAATTATTTCTTTTGCTGAATGGCCTCACATTTGCCTCTTCTTTCTCAAGCATTCCACGTTCTATTTTTTTTCAACTCAGCAGCTATTCTTGAACAAATCCTCTCAATCCCATTTCCATGATGAGGCCTAACCAAATGAGTCAAAATGAGACTATCCCCTTGAATATTAAATGCCAAATACCAGTGAAGAGCACGCAGATAATTTTTGCTCATGTTATAGCTAATCTCTTCATTTATGTCCATTTCTTGAAGATGCAGAGATATTATTTAAAATAGCTTTAAAGAAAAAACATAATTCTATGGACAATATACTTGACAAAGCAAAATTAGCCACTAGAGTTATCTGACTAAAACCCAGCTTTTGTTCCTAGGTTAATAATTAATCTTTCTTTGCCACCTTATGTCCCTTCCTAATCTGTCCCCAAAGTCCAAGGATAGTAATAAATGAAAATGGAGGTTATCAAGGAACTGTTTCAAAGTAGGGATAAACCCAGAAGAATAAAAGTATCATGAGGTTTTTTTAAAGAGATAGTTGCTTCATTAAGGGACAGCACCAAAGCATGGTCATTACCCTTCAATAAAATGAAGAGAATATTCTATCAGGGAAAAAAATCTGGTCTATTTTACTTTTAATAAATCAATGAATGTTTTGCATTTGCGATGTTTTAAAAATTTAGGTTGGTTTGGGTTTGAGCAAAGAATTCAATTGCTGATCTTCAACAAATACAAGAAAAGTATTGTGAAGAAATGCCCTAAAGAGTTAAAACTGTCTAGGTTATCACTTTACTACCACTTGGCCTAACTCTCTTTTGCTCTCTACTTCACTGTGGGGGTGAGACAGCTTACCTCTCAGCAGCTGCCGAAACAAAAGGCTGAATTCTAAAAGAGTAATAAAGTGGTTTAAGAATACAGGCTTTAGAATTAGACAAGCTGGTTTTAAAATCCCAACTCCACTACCTACTAATGAAGTGATCCTACCAAGTTAACATATTGAAACCATTTTCCTCATCTGTAAAATGGGGTCACGGTTGTACTACTTTAAAGGATTACTGTGAGGATTATATGAGACTTTTTACAATAGTAGACACTTAAAAAATTTTTGTTCCTTCTATTGTTTGGATCAATTTGGATTTTGACACTATATAAGGTCTACTATCCCAGTGTATCTTGGATTACAAATGAAGCAGTGACGTACAAATAAAAATTATGATTAGTATTAAGAAACAACCTTTGTATTTATGTCTCACCCAAATAAAGAAATAATCCTAGTTATGCTTTAAATTTACTTGATTTCTTTGTACTCAATCAAATGTTAAAGATTCAATGCAGTCACAAAATATATGCTAATAAAAATTGTTTGACTTGAGATTTAAACTTACATCTATTTATTAAGCACAGCATTCTGTGGATTGAACATTAGTAAAATTCTTATTGATCCTCGATAGAATCTCAAAATTTCATTGTTCAGAATATAAATAATCTTAACCTACTGGGGGAAATTTTTCCAAAGGCCACTGAGATATAACTAAATTGGTTTAATTCAACATAAAAACTTCCAAAAAACTGTTTAGCTAAAACTATCTCATGCCTTTCTTTAGTGTTACATGACATTACAACAATAAATATTACTAAAAACAACTCAAAGGAGTGGGATAAAGTGTTGTTTTGCTTCTAAACCACATTTACTCTAGTTGAGAATCACTGCTTTAGAATTACCTAACTCAAAAAGGAATTCTGGTATAGGACAATAAAGAAAAGTATAAAGTAGCAGTATTATAAAATCAAAAGGGTTATAAGGTTTTTTTACTCAAGGAGAACTGTACTCAGATACATACATTTTCAGTGGCAAAAAGTTTTTAACAGCTAACTACTTTTTCTCACTTCTTTCTTTCTTTATTTTGTTTTTTGGCCACTCAGCTTGAGGGATCTTAGTTCCCTAACCAGGGATTGAACCCGGGCCCCCCGGCAGTGAAAGCACCAAGTCCTAACTACTGGACCACCAAGGAATTCCCTACTTTTTCTCATTTCAATCTAAATCCACATCCTTGAATTATTCTAGGCAATAACAATTCTGTAAGATAGACATGGTTAATGGCAGAACTTCACAATAGTTTGTAGGCATCAATTTACATAAAAATTTTATGATGATTTCTAGACTTACATCATGACTTGAAATTTGTTAAATCAATTTAGATTCTAGAGATAAGAATGAAATGAAATGGGATGCTTTACCAACATAATCTTTGCTCTCTTCCTTTCTTGCCAACAGGCCCCATCCCTCTGACTCTTCCATAAATAATTCTGTTTTTGTTGTTTTCACTGAATGTTCTTCTCCCTTGAATTAAACCTTAAAGGCAGGAGTTGTGTCCATCTCAAGGGTCTACTTATTACAACACTCTGCATATAATTGATACTGAACATTTAATTGAAGAAAAAGATGGAATAAAACATACAGTATTTAATACATTATCTAATTATATTTTGTAAATTCAACATGTCAAGTTGAGCTTACTGTGCCAGGAAAAAGAGTTCAGAAATTAACCAGCTACTTAAACTATTAGAAACTAATTAAGGGTATCACTGGAACACAGTGAAAATGGGAAGACTTCCTGAGAATTTGTTTTTTTCCTCTCCCTGACAAACTCAGCTTAAATAAAAAGCCGATAAACCTTTTTGTGATGAAAGCATCTGATTGACTGTTTCTCACTGAGAAGGAAGAAAGTATAACATCTTTTTATATAATATAGGCAACTGAAGTAAGTAGAGAAACTAAGTTTGAGGAAAAGAAAAGTCAGAGCTCTATGGATTTTCAGGTTACTTCTGACAAAATTATGTCACTGAAACTTCGTTCCATGTATGGAACATGGTGATGACAAAGTCATAGTAGACTTTGTGGAAAATAAAGCGGACTTTAAAACCTCAATGATCTTTTGGATAAAAATCTTGACAAACGTCTTTTTACATTAGAATCATGGATTCAGGGGAAAATCTTTTTGTAAATCTAGTGAAGGCTTAATTGTATAATCACACTTCATAAATATCCATCTATGGGGTATTCTCCAATATCATTCTCTATAGACAGACAGAACTGAATCTAAAGGGAAAAAGTAAAAGAAACCAACAGCTATCCTGAAAGTGGAAAGAGGAGGCCAAAGACTTGCTGGTTTGGTCAAGTCACAGAAAGAAGACAACTCAAACTGTCATGTCTTTAAGCATGTGTCATGAACAAGTAAAACTTCTAAGTGAACTAGATCCAGGATTCTGAAGAAATTCAGATGTACTTCACTCTTTTTACACTGGTGGATCAAAGCACATATAAAGGAGTCCCATGAAACTCCTACATCATCACTAGAATCAATAATTTCGAAGAGGGGAAACATCCTTGCGATCTCTAAGATGTTAAGCAATGTCTCCTTATCCATTTTGAAAAAGAGCTTTAGAACTAAAACCGATGACTTAAGGCCATGAACTAGAACCCATATTCTTGATTATAGCAGATATGAAAACTAACAGAACTAACTAGAGAATATGCTCGGTTCAATGTTTCCATAGACTGTACTGCAGCTTACATTTTTACATGAACCTAATCTCTTTCCTAAATCTTTAAGTGATGGCAAGATATTTTTCTGCTTTACATTTTAGATTCTCTGCTGTACAGGAAGGGTTTATAAAAGGTTTAAACATGAAATGGAAAAACAAAGAAGACCAAGATGCTAAGATAAACATCACTGGAGGTGTTCAAAGGCTAGATGACAACTTGGAAGGTGTGTTGCAGACATGATTCAAGTATGAGACAAGTGGTTGGAATAAATGACCATTGAATTCCCCTCCAACTCAGATTTATAATTCTAGACTCAGAAGATTAACTCGGAGGTGGTATCAAATAAAAGGGCTTTGGCTCTGGAGTCATACCCAGGTTTGAATCCCAACTCCATCATTTTTACGATATGACCTCACACAAGTTATT
This sequence comes from Balaenoptera ricei, assembly GCF_028023285.1. Lineage (NCBI taxonomy): Eukaryota > Metazoa > Chordata > Mammalia > Artiodactyla > Balaenopteridae > Balaenoptera > Balaenoptera ricei. The sequence continues at coordinate 7,793,071 of NC_082642.1, forward strand.
TAGCATCTCCAAAGGGTAATAATAGGACCAGATGCTAGGATTCAGTGAGATAACACATGAATGTCTGGCACATGGTAAGCACTTAATACGTTAACTATGTCATCTGTATTAGTAAGGTATAGCAGCCTAAATCTAAGTGTCATAAAATACTCAAAGAATATTGCCTTAGGAGTTAGGTGATTTACTTTTTACAGCTGACTCTTGCTTTTTAAGGAAATACATTATCAAATAAACATAATCCCAGAGTTTACAGTTTAATGAAAGAGACAGACAAGTTAGAGGTGTGATAAATGCTCAGACAGGGCAAGATTATAGAGGGTGTTTTGGGAGCATATAATCAAGATCTAGGGTCAAGGAAAAATGTTTAGTAGAGGAAGTGCCACAGTTGGGTGGAGAAGAAAAGGATACACACACACAAATGTTCCAAGTAAAAAGAACAGCAGGTACAGTTAGCCACGTTAGAAAACTCAAATAATGAATGCCAGTTAGAAGTTTGTTGCAATTCCAATCAAGAAAGGACTGTGCCCTGAATAGATGATGAGAGAGATGAATATGCTGAAGAAATACTCAGGAGGTAGACATGGCAGCACTTTGTCATTAACTGGTTATGAAAGATCAGATAGCTATGAAAGTTGGCTGTGAAAAATCAGGGAAATTTGAACGTAAGGACAGATGCACAGGTAATGAGTTTGAGTGCCAAGTGCATATACATGGCTTCCTACAGCATATAGAGGACATCCAAAGCCATCTATATGCTCTTAGCATGATGAAGAATGGGTCTGGACACCATCCTGAGTATACCAATAATACTTAAAAGGACAAAAAGAAAGGAAAAGTCTGCCAAGGGGACTGAGAAGAAACAACCAGAGAGGTAGGAAGAAAAACTGGAAAGGACGGTTTCACAGATGTCGAAGTATCAGTCCAAAATTCAAAGCTTATATATATCAGTATAAGCTTTGTACAAATGGACAAATATTTGGAACACTAAAAACTATTTAAAAGCTACTTAACCATGATTGCAACTATTAATATCCATGCATATGTGCTCAAAGTCTGGAAGGGAATATGTAAACACTGAGACAACAATTGTGTTAAAACATGGATTAGGTGTAATTGTTCTTATTCTATTTCCCAAACTTCCATAGCTTAATTTTGAAAGGGTACATATATTACTACTAAAAAAGCTGGGGTGCAAATATATTATCTGAAAGGGGACTTTTAATATAGGATTCTCATATTCTGATGACCTATTATGTTGTTTGTATATTTTCAATCAAGTTTATACTTGACCTGCAGTCTATTTCAATTTAACTGAAGAAAAAAAATTCTTATAGTTTTACTTGTCTTTGTTTTAAGCAGTACTATTATTGTAGATTTACCTTTAAGCCATATTTAGACTCAGGAACTTTATTATAAACACTTAAAAACAGGGAAAAGGTTATAAGGTTTGGAGCTCATCTGAGGATAAAATTCAACCAATGAAAAGGATTTGCACAAAGTAGGTGGCTCAATAAAAAAATCCATTTCCCCCCCCCGCCAAATAAATTTTGCTGCAAAAATGTTTTAAAAGTAGGCATAAAAGAGGTTTCTTTATAGAATTATTCACAACTAAGGGCAAATGTGATGTGGCTTAGTAGGGGGTTTTACATGTGATTCATGTCCCTATCCCAAGAAACATTCGTGGCTTGAAGTAGCTTTTTAAAATGCTTCCAGTGTTTGCTATTTATAAATCCTAAATATTAAAGGGTGAATTCCTTAATGGTTACACTTAGTACAATACTATTCTAGTAAGTACTAAAACTTTTCTAATACATATATACTTGTTTATAATTATAAGCATTAAATTTTTTTTTAAGCATTAAATTTGAATGGAGGTTATTTTATAATACAATAAATGATTTTAGATAGTAAGCAACTTTCCAAATTTATTTTTTGGCAAGTGATTTAAAAGATGGTTTTATAATGAGGATGACCCATTGCTATTAATACTTAAGTTCAAAGGAAATCAAATTTATGTATTCACATCTTCATACAACATGAAATTTTCCCTTATCTTATCCTTCAAGTTTTCCAGGGTTACTCTTTATACCTGCATACCAATTGAGAGCCCAGGCTCCACTTAGAAAGCTAGATCTGAATCCTAGTTCTACCACTCAATGGCTATGTGACCCGAGAAAGTTACTTAATCTCTCTAGGCTTTCAATTTTCTTCTCTATAAACTGAGGCTATTGATAGTATCTATACTACTGCTGTGAACATTAAATGAGATAACATGTCAAAAATACTTACTATGGTATCATGCTAAGTATTTTTACTTAGCAGTCACTGACACACAGTAACCACTAAGTAGCAAAAAAAAAACAACTACTCTGTGGAGAAATCCAATCAACACTTGAGCACAGAGACAGACAGAATGCAATTTCTAAACTAAAAGCAATTAGGCTCTGATTTGTTCTATCAGTCTAATGGTCACTTACAATAAACTAGCCTTGGAAAAATTTCAGTAGGAGTTAACAGATCAGTGTATTCATTAAAAACTTTCTTCATAAGTCACATACTTGGGTGTCTAACAAGGCTTGTTCCTTAGACACAAACATTCACTAGCAATGTTACTCAACTGTTTTTGAAAACCTGGCAAATGCTCTGAACTTTTCACTGAAAACATACATAAAGTTCTATCCAAAATTCCACAGGCTTCAGGATCCCCTGAAGGCCACCCACTGACTACTAAATATGGATATCCTACTAAAGAAATTAGAACATACTTTCCTAACTACCAAAGTTATACAGATATATTGTAGAAAATAAAAAAATAAAAATGAAAAATATATATAGAATATGGGACAACAGTTTTGTTGTATTTCCTTCCAGACTACCATTGATTGTTATTACTGGTTTAAGAACCTTAAGTTTATATACAGAATATGATCAACACGAAGTCATGGAATACTATTATCTGAAATAATTTAGAATATTATTTAAAAGATAGAACAGGTATGTGTGTGTGTATAAGAGAATAACATATCTCTGGTTAAGAATAAGGTCAGAAATAGATATTGTAGCCTATTTAGATTATACTTTCAAATAACTTTGATAGACTTGTAGGATATGTGCACCATATTTTAATGAAAATATTAATTCTAATATTTTCTGTATAACCTTGGAAGTATAACTTAACCCAGATTCTTTTTCTTCATACACAAAATATGATGATCATCAGATTGAAGATTATGATATCCTAATCTAAACTGTATTATTCTGAGAGTCCCCCTACAAAATACAGCTGTGTAAAACAAAGCAAAATAAGAAAGTATACAAAACAAATTTGAAAATTTTTGCTTTCTAAGCAGAATACAGTTCTGAAAGGAAATGTTTTTTCAGGGCACACAAAAAATGTATATTGACTTCAAATATATCATTTTCATTTGATATTGTCATCTTAGGTGTTCTCAACTAGGAATTGAGAACATTTCTTTGGCTTTTATTTTTACAGACAGCAGGAAAAATGCCTTTTATTGAGAAAAATAAAATCCCACAAGCAATAAAACTATTTAAATTATATTTCATGGAGAAAATGGATGAAAATTTTTTTATAAAAATAAAAGATTAATATATTATTTCTCAAATATCTCTTGGGATATTAACTAGAAGGTATATGGGGCCCCTAACTATATTGTAAGCATCTACAGCAGATGCAATAGCAATATTTAAATAATCTTACTATAATATAGGATGTCACTTTATTTTTTAAACTGATTATTAAACACCACTGCAAAGACAGGGTCTTGAGCCTCATGAGACTCTGAAAGAATTACATACTCCAAGTATTTAAAATTCCAAGTTTTAACTTATATATTTAATACTATACTCTTAAGTTATACAATGTGCTCAGTTTGTTCATAAATATTCATCTCAATACAATAACATCAGGTATAATACATAAAATCTAATCCATTAAGTCTTACCAATTTATGACCTGATGAGACACTCTTGTGGACAACATTCAGTCCTTAGAAGCTAGAATAACCCTCCAACCATGTGAGGGCATCACAACTTTTAAACTTTCGGCTTTCGATCATTATTATGTCACATTCCTCCTCCGATGCTGAATTCTAAAAAAAATTCTAGCAAAGAGTTTAAGTAAATAAGTGTTTTAATCAAATAGCCTTTAGAAATCTTTTATAGCAAAGTTGTATGTTTTACCATGATTACACAACTGATATTTTGTACTTATGTTTTTTAATGTAAAATAATTTCATATTTGATATGGATACTTCAAACTTTAAATAACATGGACTTTCAGGCCATCAGAACACTTGTTAGTAGAGAGTCAAGTAGAAATGGAACCAATCAAAGGTTTAAGATCATGATCCAGAAATTATGATTTAACACCATAACTTGGTATAGACAGCTTTGTAGTCCTGCAGAATGGCACTTGAGTTCTACTGTTTGGTCCACATCCATATACGAATTTCTAGACTTATACAGCACAGGTGGCTGGATCAGTAATAATCTATATCAATTCATTTAAATGCTCAAGACAGCATTCAATTTTTATACCTAAATCCTAGTCTATCTCTATCATCCCCGATTTTAAAATTACAGAACATGATGGAAAGAATGAAATTTTATTATGTGTTTTATATAATAGATATAACAATGTATCCTATTCAGGAGTAATCCTACTGCTCATCTGCATATGGGCATGGAAGAAAATTGGGGGTGGGAGGATTTAATAATGGTAAAACTTACTTCCTTAAGAATATAATCTTACATTTATTAAATTTTTTAAAAAAGCTTTCAATTGGGCACCTATTTTAATCGCTGGAAGGTAATATTAATAACATTTTCTGTTTGATAAGAATGCTGATTTATATTTTTCGTTGCCAGTAATCCACAGAAAAGGCAACCCACATATTTATGGGCATATTTTTACCTACATTAACCCCCTAAATAAAATGGCATAATGGGGTAAGGGGGGGGGGGGGAAAGGAGGAGGCCCTTATTCAAGAAGATTAACATGTGCAAAGCTATAGAAAACTCAAAGACAGCATTGTAAAGGAAACTCTGCAGCCATCTCTCCAGAGATATTTGACCCAAATACAGGGGGATGGAGTTACGTTGTTATAGATTTTAACTTTTAAGGGAAATTTTCTATTAAATACACACGGTCATTTAAAAGTCTTCTATACAATCTGAAGATCTATTAGAATTTTTCCAATTTACAAATATAATCTTTCCAAACGTAATCTCACAACACATTTGACTTCAATAAAACCACACAACTACATTATAAGGCTGTGCTTTGAAAAGACAGTAATCACCTGGTGAAGGTAAAAATCCATATTTATTAGGATAAATAATAGTTTAAGGTTGTGGTCGTTTCATCAACATTATTACCAAAATGTTTTTAGAAAGTTTTTATGCAACTCGTCTCCTATCAACCAAAATACTACCATAATTTAAAAAACAAAAGAAGTTACTTTAATGATTTACTCTTTTGAGGGACAAGTCTCATGAGAAGATACAATACTTATTTAGCAAAGTAAATGCTTCCTGAGATATATCTATCAGTAATGCTGGTAATTTGCTTGTCTGTAAGGCTTTGATGAACTGGTCATTTAAAAGGCAGACTACTAGGTCCTTTGTTAAAGGACCTGCCAACAACAAGCACTGTTATGATAAATGCCTGGAAAAAGAAATCTTTGGAAGACAGAATTAAACCAGCCATATAAAGCAGACTTAGTTATTTTACTGTGAAGCTTATAAAAAAGATAATTTTAAGGGTGTGTGCACCATACAAACGTATAGGAAATTTAGGACGTAAGAGCTGTATACACTGAAAGTATGTAAAACTTCTGTACCAAATTTTTCCCGAGCATGCATTTTCAAAATTAGCTGTTACCGAGTAAAAGGCTCACAACTGAAGAGTTTCAATCACTAAATTCCAACATGTAGGAAATCCTTATTAAAAATCTGAAATAAAACTGAGTAACTGAAGTGCATGTGGATGAGTAACAGAGTTAAGATTAATTAGATATCCTTTAAAATTTAACTTAAAATTAGAATTCTCCTAAAAATGAATATTTAGTTAGAAAGCTGTTCTACTATATAAATCATAATCTTGAATCTCTGGCAAGATTGCTATCAAAAACAAATCTTGAACATTTCCTATAGATATCATTTCATTCTTCTTTAATTGCTGAGGAAAAAAAATCCCATTTAACTGAGAATGTGCTATTGAAAGTTCTTATAGTATAGTCCAGCAAGAACTAGGCTTAAGTTTACCATTATTTAGCTTATTTTATGGCAAACTTATATTAATAGAACAAAAGAGTGAGCACAGGGGCAAAGAGGTAGATGACTTGCAATTTCCAAGTCATTATTTGAAAACTGATATGTGAAATCAGACAAAGCTATACCTAAGTTCCTAAAGGAACTTGCTATTTGAATGAATGTGCTTAGCTTCTTTTGGTACAAAGTTTACACTTTTGTACCAAATGTGTAAAACACATTTCTCTAAAAAGTTTACTACACTGTTTTGAGAATTCTTAGACATTATATAGATCAATGTTTGCTTCTGTAAAGGTCAGAAATGCTTATTTTTTAATGGTGAAAAGGGGAAAATGGGGCAACCCTGCATGCCCCTGATAATTACATATAGTCTTTCCATATGTATTGGAGAAATGAGGCTAGAAATATCAAAGATAAACTTATAGAAAAAAATTAGCCCAAACGTACCTAACAGAATAAGAACACTGACAAACAGTGTTCCAAGAAACTCACATATAAAAAGACATACACAATTATAGGAAACTTGTACCTGTGGTTGAGCCAAGATATAATTTAAGACAATGATCAGTTATGTTAAAAACTTTAAAAAAAGATGTTTAGCATTTTATGTATTGTATCAAATGCACCTACTGGTGGAAGATATGCAAGAATTTCATTAATGCAGCTTTGAAAAAGAGCTCTAACACGATAGTGATAGATATTTTTAACAGATCATGTTTATTCACAAATGATTCATACTCTTCTTTCTTTCAAAAGGAGTAGAAACAAACAGCTTATAGAGAGGATACCAAAAAAAAAAAAAAAAAAAAGGAAATTGAAATTGGGGGTGGGAGAAGATAAAAATGGAAAAACAAAGTAAGCGGAAGCAAGTTGTGTGTTACTCAAATATATGCAATAAGGTCCTGCAGGCTTTGTTAACACAGAGCTATATATTTGACTTTGAGCTCTTGTTAGTAACAGTTAACATAAAAGAAATGTAACTGTTCGCAAAATTTAAAATATCATCACGTGTTACACCTAAGAGTTAACATCTAATTTCTTGAAACAAACTATGTTATGACCATCCCAGACATACATTTAGCAACATTTTCTGGACTAAGTTAGCAATATCTAAGAAACAGCTGCTGTAAATAAAGACAGAAATTTTCTGAAGATTAATGGTTAATAGTCACTGTGAATATGAGTGGGATTAGTCAGACACAATAACTCTTTTTCCCTTCCTGTTCTCCTTCTAACAGTGTGTAGGTCTAGAAAGAGAATACCTTCTTTATCTTGATATTACCACTAGTAGACATGTATTAATAGAAAGATGTTTTTGGCTTCCAGGACACAGGTTACAGCACCACTATTTCTGGGCCAAATATCACAATTAAAAACCAAAAAAAATACAATGAGCACCTTCCAAATTTTTTAGTATTTATAACCAAGGATCTTCAAACTTTGACAATAACCGGGAAACAAAACAGCATAAAAATGCTATTTCTTGAGGATATTTATCAATGAATACACATTCTAAATTATTACCACCTATTTACATTTACTTGTCAAATGTGGAAAATATTTTAGAAGTTGTCAAGTGAAGCCTAAACACAGAAGCTAATTTCTGGTAAGCAAATGCATTTAAATGCTCTATATCCATCACAAAAATCTAATACATTTCCTGATTTGCGTGATTTAGAATATTAGTACAAGTGCACGCACACACACAAAGAATGTCAGCTAGAATAGAATCAGTCATTTCTCTCATCTAACTACCTACCAACCCAAATATTAATGAAAACAAAATATTAAAATAATTCCACTTAGTATTTCTTTCTTCTCAATAGGCTGCCAAAACTATCTGCAGGTTTAAATACATAGAAGAGGTATGAGTTCATACTTTTAAATTGTTGAAGAACTAGAATGGAAAAAACCCCCCAACAGATGTTATATGTTTGTTCTGGTTCAATAATTTCAGGCTATATTTAAATTTCCTTCTCATCTGAACAAGTTCAGTAAGAGTCTTTTCTTAAAAAGCTTTGCTACAGAGTTCTAGATTCTTCAGGAAAAAAATAAGATGGGTTTAGCAAATTATACACACACGTTTCTGTTCTGTTCAAAGGCTTGGTTTAGTTAAAACCCATCTGGTGAAAAGTTAAAATACAACAATAACAGAGACCTTACCAACTATTTCCGCGTTTTTTAATTGTTTCTCAAATTTCATCCTGAAAATAATTATCAAGACCTCTCAGAGTAGGTAGGCTGTGGTGACTTATGTAGAGAAAATTTACTAACTAAAGAAGAAGGTGGTAAGCACATGAACAGAAGCATGTAACAGTGGATAAGCAGTTAATAATTTCTCATCACCAATTCTGAAGCCCCGTCATGTGCTGAAAATAATATCAGCACGTCAGGTGTCCCATTTCAGCTAGCCAAAGAAAAGCTAAGAGAAGAAATGCTTAGGATCCACTGAAACACCACTTCAAACAATGAGATACAGATCTATGGTTAAAAATCTGGCAGCAGACAATCCACCTTAGGCAACTATCACAATAAAACTAGGAGGATACAACAGACCATAAAGGATAGCAGTCACATACTTTGTGAACCCAAGTGGTGAGTAAAAATGTCTTCAAATTACACTACTTTTTCTCAACTCAAGATAATTAAAATCCCAATTTAATACATATGTATAAAAATCACAGTACAGAAAAAACTAGTACAAGAATACACCTCAATTTCTGTTCTAAGGGATATACCCACATTAATATCCACATGTTCTTCTTCTCTTGCCACCCCCTACTAAACTTTGAGAAATAAGACTCCTCTTAAAAATTTCTCTAATCCCAGTAGTCGTTTTAGCTGGATTTTAGGCAGTACTCCCTTTCCTCTCTCTTCTCCCCAGCCCCTATAATACAGATTAGTTAAGCAGATGCATTTTTTCCCAGTATTTCATCCAGAACATTAGCCCTTCCTTTTCTGGTGACTATTTAAACAATCTTAAAGGAGGCTAATAGAAGTGAAGTACTTATTTATTTATATAAGACAGTAGGAAAAAAAGACAGGTGTTTCATAATTAAATGTAATCTGTGATCTTGTTTAGGCTCTTGGATCAGGTAAAAAATGGTCATGAATGACATTATTGGGACAACTGGCAAAAATGTGAATATGAACTGTATGTTACGTATTAGATAACAGTCTAACAAATCTGAATTTGGTAATTATACTATTTTTTACATAATAGGAAACATATGTTAAAGTATTTTGGGGTTAATAGACATGCTATCTGCAAGTTACTCTTAAATGGTTCCTAAATAATATGTTAGGATGATAAAGCAAGTATGACTAAATGTTAACAAATGTTGAACTTGGTAAGATTATTGAAAATTTTAAATTTTTTCAAAACAGAGATTCAAAGATTTTCCCTTCTTTTTGGTTAGGAAATAATATTCTTAGAATCTTCTAGTCTCTAAGACCACTTATCTTCTTCAAAGTTTCTGTTGTTCTCTAAATGTAGGTAGTGCTGCCCAAGGTCCTGGCTTGACCCTTTTTCCCTACTCCGTTCCTAGGAAATGTTAGCCTTTCCTAAAGCTTGAACTCTAAAATAAAATAATAATAACATAAACAAAGAAACAAATAAATAAAAGATTCTTCGATCTCTTCTAGCCTTAACTTCTCTACCAAGCTGCAAGTCTGCAGCTAAAGCTGTACCCTGAGTATTTACTTCCACCTTGACTTTCCACTGGCTCTTCGACTCAAAACAAAATCTCACCACTATTTTCTCCTTCCCAAACCAACTATTTCACTAATACTTCCTAATGGTACCACCATTCCCTCAATTAGGTCTGACATGTTGGGAGTCAAATTTGACTGCTTCCCTATCATATCCAATCACGTTGGAGTCAAATTTGACTGCTTCCCTATCATATCCAATCAGCAGCAAAATTCTTTAATTCTAACCTTCTGATAACCATTCTTTCCTCATCTCCATTGCCTAATTCAGGCCTTCATTACCTTTCTAATATCTTTGATCTCTATCCCATCCACCATTTCTTCTCTGTTGTCTTCAAATGTTTTATGCACCAATCAAATTTAACCATCCTTATCACATATGCCCTGTACTTCCACAGTGGTTCACAGTATTTCCTCTAACTGGAAGGTGCCTTTTCCCTCGGTCCTTTCACTCTGCATGACCAAATTCTAAGCAATCATTGGTTTCCCAATTTGTGGCCACCACTTAATTGTCTCTGACATGGGAATTCTTTCCTAATAGAGAATAGTTTGTTAGCCTTCCATTCCTTAAGCAAATTCACAGCTCTTTGAGGTTTTCTGAAAATCATGGGCAACAAAGACAAAACAGAAGTAAAGCAGATCAATTTCAAAACTTTTCTTACCTCTTTTTCTTTTTCCTTTAGAATTAAGTGGTGGGGCAATAAAACTCCACAAGGTAGGGATTTTGAAAGTAATTGGCTCTAAACCTCGAAGTCAAACATTCCTGATTAATAGGATGACAGCTTTATTATTTCTAGTGATTGGCAAGACTGTTTCCCTGGGGGCCCATCTCCTTTCAGAAAGTAAGCTCAAGCCTGTCTGTTGAAACACCCACCTGGCTGTCCAGGTGGAATATAAAGAAAGAAGATTTTCTAGCTAGCTTTGTATTTAGAGTAACTATCCTACAGAAATGGAGTACAATAGGTCTGTCACCATCTTTTCCTATTCATTCTAGTTAGATAAATATTGCCTCAAATTACATTAGCTTTTGTGGCAGGCTTGTCACTTGCTAACCAATTACTAAAAAATGCAGCCAACTAGTATCTAGGTACTTTTTACTCTACCTATTCAACTGAAGTTTCAACCTCCCTGAATTTACATACACATTCTTTCACTTTCTCAACTGCTGCACATACTTTAGACTGTTAAATTCACAAATGCTATCATCCAGTAATAGCTATGACTTCCTGCTTTAACGTCATCTGAACATTTTATAAGCATGTTCTTAGGTTTTCATCTAAATCTGAGATCCAGTCCTAAAAAGATGACAGGCCATTAAAAACTTTTCCTCTAATTTTTAGCATCTCTGATTATCCTCTACTAGATACCCTTAACTGAAATTAGTCAAAATATAATCAGATAATAAATTATGTAAGTACTAGGTACAAATTATTAGGAAATATATTTGGTGTGGTTACATAACAGTTTGGGCTTATATCCTCAAGGTACTTAGAGTATAATTATTAGGAGAGAACATTTAACCAGTAACAATCTCTAACAAGTAACCCACCATGGTGATTCTTTAAAATTATGTAGTTCAGATCCACTATGCAGAAACATATAGATGAACCTCAAACATAATACTGGGTAAAAGAGGACAGACACAAAATACATAAGTGTATGATTCCACTTACTGCAAGTTAAGATAGAGGAGGGAAATAATAGGAAGGGGGCACAAAGGGGTCATGAAGAGCTTATACCACTGTATCTTGATCTGGGTGCTAGTCACGCAGATGTGTTCAGTTTGAGCTGTACATTTATGAATGGTGGACTTTTCTGATACAAAATATACTTCAATAAAAAGATTTTTAAAAAGTCATTAGCACCGAGCATTCAAAAACTAGATTATCCAAATTCTGAAACCTGAGTTTTTACCATCTTGGGTTAACAAGTGGGTGTTAATGATGTATCCAAGCTTCCTGGAGTATGAGTGAAACAAAACAAATTGTGTCATAGGAGTAGTTTAGTTCTGATTTACTCCTAACTTCAAAAATGAAATCTCACAATGACAGGAAATATTGGATGCCTTTTCTAACACAAAATACTTGAGGTTATTTAACAAGAACATTTTAATGCAACAATTGTGAAACTAGATGTAAATAGATGTAAGTAATCACTATAAAGACTTAATTTGACTGAAATCATCAAGTATCCAGAAAAAGACATATAAACTTACTCAGACATTCATTTTAAGTTAATAATTCATGTGTACTACTTTTCTTATTCATTTCTCTTTAAATATTGGTGCTATCATGAGGAAGGACAAGCTGACTCAAGGGGATGGTGCACCTAGCAACTGTTACTCTCATTTGTTAACTACATTTAAGTATTTTCTTCATAGAGGCAGAAACACTTTTAAGTGTTTATCAATAAGGATAAATCCTTACAAGCTACGTGATTTCTTCCTTTAGTCTACCTGAGGTAAAGTTTCTTCGCTCTAGTACGCCTTTACCTTACTGACCTGATATTTACAAGAGGGTAAAGTTGTTTGCTATAAATTCTTACCCTTAGCTTTTACAGACAAAGGACTCCCAATGAGAGCCTGCTCCCCAGTGATCATCAGGATAGGTTTCTAAACTAACTCTGTCGATTTAACAAAGTAATGCCAATAATGATTAAGTCTGGAAAGCTGTTTTTTAAAGAAGAAAAAACAGGAAGTCAAATTTTCAAGTTACTATTCTGAAATGCCAATAGGCTAGGCTATCACTAAAAATTGGCACAGGGCTTAAAAGCTTTCTGGAGAGTAAGATAATCTCCAGAAAGCTACATTATTCATTTTAATAAACAGTCAATGCAAATAATCTGGGCTCCCTGTATTATTTTAGCTATCAGTATCTATTATTCTTATATTTGGTGATGATTTCAGCTGACTGATTCCCTGATGACTCTGCAAATGACAAATGCGGAAGACAGAAAATGATGGCACCTACAGGAAAAGGGAAAGGAAGGCTTGACAGGAGCTTTGACTTTAGTATAATAACTGAATAAAACATTGGGTACCAATGGAAAGAGAGAATATCTAAATATAGGCAGAAGCAGACTGAGGGAAAGCTTCTCAACTTGCTAACTCTAATTTAAATAGTGGAGAAAACAAAGGGGCCATTAGAGAGCTCTAAGTCAATGTGAGGAAGGTATATTAGTTACTTATATTTTGATTAAAAGTAGTCTGCTGAAAGAATTCTGGGAAAAAAAGATACCAGTCTTTCAAGTAAGGCAAAAACCAAGAATCTTCAGCTATCTAGGGCAGGTTTAATAAAAATTGGCACAGGGCTTAAAAGCTGCCCCTACTGAAAATGATTTCTAAGATTTCATAAACAGGAGCCTGAAATATGGTATATATCCACATTGATAGGCAAATTTATATACCTCTTAAGTAGATAATGTAAGGAATTTATAGTCCCTTAAATCTCTGAATGGTTCTATTTAATAGAATCATCCTTGAAAAATACTGATAATTGCCAAATTATTAATAATATTAAAAAAATCTTAAATTTATAATAGTCAAAAATGAACAAGGCAGCTTGGTGAGATATTTTTCAAAGCTTAACACACATTAATCTTCAAACCCTGTCTGTGAAGAAAAAGAATAAACAGTCCCACAATACTTTATTAGCTCATAACCTATTAAAAAGTTTGCAGATACCTGCCAACTGAAGTTGTAGATGGTTAGAACTAAAAAGGCCAGCCACTACTGCTATTCTCAACTGAAAATTAATTAAGCTAGTTGAAAAGCTAAAAGGAAGCCACTAGTCAGTTTCTACTGCGTTGGGCTTGTCACCTTGGTACCAACATGCCAACTTACAGTGAAGAATGGCTGATATAGAATATAAGTTCTGATTATATTTTGGCACTAACACACTATAGACAAGTATCCAAGTATCTGTTAAAATTCTTTGGTTCTGGACAAGAGGCTCCAAGGAGAAGAGAAAATATTTTCAACCCATGAGAAACTATAGATAAAGCAGCTTGCCCGATTTCTGATACCTTAAACGTTTCTGGTATCTAAAAAAAGAAAACAGATAAGGAGTATTTAGCTGTAACAAATGATGAGCAGGCAACTTCCACGGCTGCTTTATAATGAAAAGAAATCTTTTAATTAGATCCAAATTATAAAAAATAAAGCTCAAAACTTTCTACATTGTTTTGATGAAAATAATAGGTATTATTCATATTGATGTCATGGTAGCTCATGAAAGTTAGCTATTTGAAATAAATTACCATATATCTAAAAACTATTTTATAACATTTCTAAAGAGTGCTATTTTTCCTTTTTATAAGGGAAAAGTATAAAGTACACCCCAAAGTACTCACCCTGGCTACATCTGGTAAGCCATTTGAATGATTAAAACTTCATGCTTGTTTCATGCCACAATTTACATTTATGTCTCAATTTATATTGCTACAGCTATACAATTTAAAAATTGAATTTATAAACATAGCACTATACATTTTAAAACTTCTTGTTCTACAAGTAACCATTTAAAAACATTTTTAAGTTAAGTAAGGAACATATCACCAAAAAGACAGTTTGTTAGAAAATTTCTTGAGTGATACAGTAAATCAAGCCTAAGAATTAAAACACTGTTATCATTTCTGAGCAATGTAGACCATGTCTTCACATGACATGTACATGCACATAGCAATACGCTATTCTAATGAAAGAGATGCAGTTGAGTCCAGGAGTGTTATCCAAAATATGCCAAAGGACACAAATGCGCTGCCAGGCAGAGTTAAAAGAATCTAACAAAGCTTTGTGTAAGTTTTAAAAACATTGTTTGCACTCAACTTCTATTAATTAGACACAGAATGATGGAGTGCTAATAATATTCAGCAAAATAAATGAACAGAGCATATACTACTTAAAATGTGTATTAAGCAGAAAGATAAACCAAAGTATCTGTTGCCATACATGAACTCCAAGACTTCAGTCTATATTTTAAAAAATTAAAAATAAAATTTATACAACATTTCTGTGAGAAAACAAACTGTTTTAGGGGTTTATAAAACAGTAATGCAGATCTGGTGAATTCTAGCAAACAAGCCTAAGGTTAAATTTTCTTGCCAAGAATTAAACAATGACTACTACTTTGATACCTTAGTCTTTTCCCTCCTTCAATTTCTTAATATGAAATAACATTTTGCTTTGAGTCACTACGGCTTTTACAGAGAAATCATATAAAATGGCACAAAATTAAAATAACTGTAGGTAGTTTATTTTATAAAATATGTTTTTACATTAAATACACATGGGTAAGGGGATATTTCATGTAATAAAATCCAATAGAAAAAGTCCTTCAAAAAATACACTTTTAAGTGCAGTAAAAAGGAAAGTATGTCTATATTCTATTTAAAATATAGTTTGTCCTTTTGGTTTATTTTGCTGCTTTGTCCCATGCTAGATACCATGTGATTTTCCCCCCTCCTAAAATAATAAAGATCAGTTTTAATGATGAGAAACCATTACAGTGCAAAGCAGTTCATGCATACACTTTTGCATGTATGCATTCCATATGAAAGTATTCATACCTATCCCAGAGGTTCTTTGATTCCTGAATCGTGTTCAAATGGAACGCTTGGAAGAAAGCAGTTGAAGGATTCCTGTGAGATCCAAGAATCAAATGGAAAAGCAGTTGAGAAAGTACAGTAAAATCACTACTTTTCAAAAAAAGATGGAAAACTAATGAGAACCTACTGTATGGCACAGGGAACTCTACTCAATGCTCTGTGGTGACCTAAACGGGAAGGAAATCCAAAAAAGAGGGGATATATGTACACGTATAGCTGATTCACTTTGCTGTACAGTAGAAACTAACACAACATTGTAAAGCAACTATACTCCAATAAAAATTAAAAAAATAAAACAAACTCATTTCCCAAAAAATTAAAAAAAGACTTTAGATTTCTAATACAATGCAACTGCTTTAATAAAAAGAAAAAAAAACCCACATAAGCTTGATTAAAAACATTTCGAAAGAAATTTAAAAACTGGACAAAATCCAGCAGACCCTAACAACAATTCAGGATCACAGTTCTAAAAAAAAAGGCGTATTGTGACCACCTAGAGGGGTGGGATGGGGAGGGTGGGAGGGAGGCAGATGCAAGAGGGAAGAGATATGGGAACATATTGTATGTGTATAACTGATTCACTTTGTTATAAAGCAGAAGCTAACACACCATTGTAAGGCAATTATACTTCAATAAAGATGTTTAAAAAAAAAAAAAAAGGCGTAATACAGATAAAATGAAATACTAACTAGCACCCAGTTGTGTGTGTGTATATACATTTACATACATACGAATGTGACCAGTTCATAGCCTAAATCAACAACTACTCTGTATCAATGCCTTTATAAATTTAACAAAGCTGTTCTCAGGTACAGTATTCATGTAAAATTAGTTAAACAATAGCTTCATGATATGAAAATTCTTCATAGGACCTATTTGACAGGATTTGATGGTGACCAATGAGTCCTTTTCTGGGTTGGACTTGACACAATTTCCACCTTCAGAATTCATTTATTTATGGGTGGTTTCTCTGGGTTAAGGCAAAAAATGGCGCTGCAATTGCAGGGCCGCCTTCTAACTTCTTGCATTTGTACAGTGCCCCTCTAAGGGGTAAGAGCTTATACACCATTACCACCATCCATTTCTACTCTTCCCTGGAGACACATTCCCTAGGGCTATAACTATAGACTCTTAATGGGGCAAGCTCTCAGCATGCTGGTTTCACCTCACATCTCAGAAGTTCTCAGGAGACTAACCTTTTGACAAATCTGCTCTCTAACAGTTCTGTCTCCACCTCAGCATATTTCCATGGTCTCCGCCACTCCCAACCCATACAATAGGGAGTCAACAAAAACTTGCCACATCACTTCTAAAATTCCTGACTGGTGCTGTAGCAGAATAACAGTAGCAAGCTAAGAATATAAATGCTTATTATATACCACTATATATAGCACTATTCTAAGTGCTTTACATTTATTAACTCAATACTACAACAGCCCTAAGAACTAGGTGCTATTATTATTCCCATCTCACAGATAAGGAAACTGGGTCAGACAGAAGTAACTTGCCCAATGTCACAGAGCTAGTTAAGTGGCAATCTGGTCCCAGGGTTTATGCTCTTAAACCACTATGCTAAGCATATAACAGAGTTAAATTTTAACCTCTCTAGGTCTGTCTCCATCAGTTAAATGGTGATATTACCATCTAGCCTTGCAGGGTAATAGGTAACTAGTGCTCCTGGCATTTAGTCAATGCTCAATAAATGACAGTTATTATCTTTATCGTCAAAATGAGGTTCAGATACAACATGGCAATTCTGAGACCCTAACTAGTGCCTTAGGAGAGTCTGCAGTATTATTAGTACAATAAGAAAACTATTTCCAACTTCAACTGGAATAGCAATCAAGTATCAATGATCATCAAATAAAATACTCACTCAATAGAATTCCATGATTTCAAAACTCATAGGACATCAAGACATATATTATCAGGACTTCCCTGGTGGCGCAGTGGTTAAGAATCCGCCTGCCAATGCAGGGGACACGGGATCGAGCCCTGGTCCGGGAAGATCCCACATGCTGCGGAGCAACTAAGCCCGTGCGCCACAACTACTGAGCCTGCGCTCTAGAGCCCACGAGCCACAACTACTGAGCCCGAGTTCAACTACTGAAGCCCACGCGCCTAGAGACCATGCTCAGCAACAAGAGAAGACACTGCAATGAGAAGGCCATGCACCGCAATGAAGAGTAGCCCCGGCTCGCCACTAGACAAAGCCCGCGCACAGCAATGAAGACACAACACAGCCAAAAATAAATAAATAAATAAAATTTTAAGAAGACATACATTAATCTACTGAATTGTAAAAAAAAAATATTTTCTAGAAGGCACTTTAAATTTTAACCAGTAGGGTATCTTTTAGACGATCCAAATCTGGGAAAGGCAGATAGACACTAGATGCCAGTATGTCACCAAAGCAACTGTTTGATTAATTAGGAGTCTTCAGTGTGTGTACTTCTTTTTGCTTCCCCTACTTCAACTCCTTTCTGTTCTTTTAACTGTTTCTCTACTTTTCTCCTGACTAGGTCTAAGGCAATTAAAGGCACTGATTGGACCTACTAATATCAAGAAAGAATTAAGAGGTTGCTAACTATGGTTTATTTAACAGCTTGTATCCTTTCAAGATATATTTGCCAGGCCCCTTTTTTTCACTGTACTTAGAAAATCAGTCTGCCGAATTAAATGAAAGCCAACTAAACCAACTGAAAACTCAATTTGGCTTTTTTACCAGGCTCACCCAAGACCATATGGGAATAAGTCTGCTATTCACACAGGTCTGTTTGGAGACTTTGGGTTTAAAATAAACAGAGTGACACAAAGAGGAAGATAGTAAATACAAGAAAATAACAAAGAGTAAACTTGGAAGTTATTCTGCAAGTCTACAATTTAAAATTCATTAAAGAACATTTACAATATATTTTTAAGGGAGATATTCTTTAGAAGAACTTCAGATCCCCTGATTTTGGAAAAATATATACATATATATTTAATTTGAATCAAATTCAAATGCCAAATAAATTGGTTTTAAATAAAGTCACATGACTTTAGTTATGAAACTCCAGAATTTTTACAGCATAGATACTAATAACGAAATGTTTCTCATAGGTCAAATGTAGAAGTGAAAAGAGAACATATCTGCAGTTAGTCGTGTATCTTGGGGGTGAGAAAAATAACTGTGAAATAAAACACAGTACTATAAACGGACTTAAAGTCTTTAGAACATGTCAACAAATACACTTAGGTTGCAAAAGCTGGCAGTTAACAATTCCTTTTTACATATATATTCAAAATGAATAAGCCATATGGAGTTATACAATCTATGTAGTATAAAAAATTTTAAATACTTGAGATTCCAAGGATAAACATTTAGATAGTCTTATTATAAAATATGAAATTTTTCGTTTCTGGAATACTTAAGCTGGGATGTTATCCATAAACTGATTTTTCGCAAATAGCAACAATTAGTCTCAAAACATTGATTAGCAGCACAGATTAAAGGAGTCACGTCTGTGAAACCTAGTTGATCAAGAACTTCAAAAGAGCCATCTGTAAATACTGAAGGGCCTGATCATCAAAGACTTCTCTGTTTTGGAATGGCATAAAATTGAGGAAATTAAGAGTTCATGGAAAACACTGTTAATGGGGATAATTTCAAGTTTACAGTCTATGAAATCTGAAGGCACCAAGAGGCAAATGATATTAAAAATGTGTTAGAAATATTGAATTTTATGCAGCTTTGGTCACAAATTCTCTTCTGCTCAAGAAATAAAATTTAAAATTTGAAACAGTTCTCTAACAACATATTTGATGTCAATGAAAGCTACTAAACTAAAGCCAATCAAGCACTTCTTAGGAAGACTCACCTAAAACACTGTTTTCCTATTTGTAGAAAATTTTCAAACCCAACGAACAAAATACTTCTTTTCTCTCTGACTTTATATACTGAACAGTCTGTCATGATAATCACCAAATACATGAAAGTAGTACATGAGAAAGTAACTTAAATGTGACATATGTCTACCTGCTAAACTAAGATACTATCTGTGTAGGGTAACTAACTATAATAGCGAGGAAAAACATACGTATATATTCTACCTCAAAACTAAGCTAAAAAACTGTTGAAGCTTAAGGAATGAGGTACATGAGCCCTCCCTCAGCAAATACCTCCTCCTTCTCTTATGTCAAAACTCAACTTCAGAAATCTCTAAATAGAAACCAGGGAAATACAGTAAGCCGAGGAATAAGGGCCATCTCCAACATTATCATCTACGGATTTTAAATGATTTAAAAAATATCCTTTAGGTAAAGGGTTACAACACAACAGATCAGGGCAACAGAAGCTTTTCCTGCATCCTATCTTACAGTCAGGAAAGTAATAAAACAAAACTAACTCCGGGAATATCCAAGAGCACTGGCTTTGGAGTCAGAAGGCCTGAATCTGACCTTAGGCCTTGTGTGACTTAATAGCTGTGTGACTCAAATCCTCAGCGCCTCAGTTTCCTTAATCCATAAAAAAGGGGAGAAAAACACTCATTACAGTTACTGAAAAGATAAAATGAGATTATGTATACATACGGTCTGAAACAATTAAGCCTGGTCTGTGTTTAACATAGGGTTATGATTTCCAAATATGCTGTATAAAGATCAACTTTTGGTACAGTATCTTAACATATACCAAATATTTCATCATTATTAAGGTACTACTGAGGCAAACAGAACACTTAAGGCAAACAGAATTCATAAACTTAGAGCCAGGTATACCAAGCTATTTAGTACATTCCATTGGAGAATTCCACCTCTGGGATTCAGAGCTCCCCCAGGATTTCCTTATACACAACTGTACCACAAGATTTTAATTAAAAATACAATAATCACTAAAAAGCGTATTGAAACGGTTCCAAGATACATACTACTTTAACAATAAAAAGCTTCAAGAAACACCTTAACAGCAACCATAGACTTAAATGATAAAAATTTCCATTTCTCTCCGTGACATTTAAACCCTTCACTCTGATCACTGTCAAATTAATCACATCATGTTCCAAATCTGACATATTCTCACTCTTCCATATTGTTACACAAAACTGCCTTCTCCTTCTACTTGGAAAATCATCTGCTTCTCTCATCAGTGACCTAATCTGAATGACTCTTAAGATTCAACTCTAGAGTTAGCTTCAGAAGAAAGCAAAAGTAATAATGGGTTGCTCCTGAGGACAGAAATTGGGTGGCTGGAGGACAGAGGTAGCAGAATGGCTTTCAATTTATATTCATATATTTTGAATTTTGAACTGTATAAATGTATTGCCTATGCAGAGAGTAAGTTAATTTTAAACAGAAATCAGTCTAATTACTTCCTCCCCACACAAATCTGACCTGATGTCCTAAATTGCTCCCATTAATAACTTAAATTTACTCCATCACAGCCTGTAACGTATATCAAAGTATGCAACTTCAAATCGTAATTATTTTCATATAGCCGGAGATCTTGGAGGGAAGGATAGTTTTATTTCTGTATCCCAGTACTTACTACTCAGAAACCACAAAGAAAGCTGAATGATTCACATATTGCCACTTGAAATGTTTTCCTGGGCATTCAACCTACTTAAGGAGTATTTGCAAACTTCATTTTTTGTCACACAATAGTCTGGGGGCAGGAAAAGGGTTTGACCAAGAGAAAGGTTTAAGTTGGCAGCTCTCTCATGAGACATGTCTGTGTATGGACTCATACTCAGGGAATCTTAAAATCTGACCAAAGGCTCAAATTCTAATTTTACCAATGAGGAAAACCAAAAAAGTTAAATGACTTGACCAAAGAAATCAGCTAAATGGTGGAAGAGCCAGGATTAGAACACAATTTGCTGTACCACTTAACTACATCACGAGTTTTCTGGCCTGAAACAATGTCTCCTTTTCTGTGATTATATCCATGCCATCCAATTACATTTTTGGATCAAAACTAAACACTCTTGGTATGGTTTCTAGCATGTCAAGAGTTGATCTGGGAAAACAGTGTAGACACTGAAACATTGATGTTTCTGTGATGTATGTTTGCCATACATACTGCTTTAGGTTATGCATGATTGTTCACAAATCACTTGCATACCTCATTTAATCCTCTCAAACTCTCCAAGGTAGGTATTATCCCCATTTTTCATATGGGAAAACAAGGCTTAGAGGGCTAAATAACTAGCTCAAGGTCAAATGTCTCAAGTATGAGGCACAGTTGAATTTCAGCCCAGGCATGCCTGACTCCACTGTCTATAATGGTTACTCATATGATATGCTATAGTACATAATTAAACACCCTATTGATTTACTTGATCAGGAGCCCCCTCTCCTTTTTTTGCTTTTGTTTTGTTTTCAAAAGTTAGGTAGACCATATAACATGGATTTGTTTTGGTTTAACTTACAAAACCTGTTAGTAAAACTGAATTCTAATTCTACTTAAGAAATTAGTCGGCCTTAAACTTTGTTTTGGGTATCTTTCATGCACAGATTAAACAATTTACTTGTGTAATAATGAAGATGGATAGCCTAAACCTTTACAAAGAACATTTAAAACACACCAGCATTATTTATAATAATTGACACATTAATCGTAGTTTCTCTTCTATACGTCAATACTCTTTAGTCAAATTATAGTGAGAGCTTATAGGAAAGGAGGCTTTAAGTAATTTAACATTCAGACTTCACTTATTTGTCTTGCCTACTCTGATGAGTATAAGTTATCAAGACATTTACTAATCGTCTATGTCCGAGGTGAACACTATTAAAATTATTAACTCAATCATCTACAGAATTTTCACGTAACTGTCCATATATAAATGTACAACTTAAAGAATGTGAGTTCATTCTTTTTAACAAAGGGTAGCTTGAGTACAAAGATATAAAACTAAATACTTTAATCTGATTTGGGGCTTTAAATTTGAGAGATAAGCAATCTAGAGTAGCATATATGAAATTGAACTCACCTGATTTAAAAGCAGAAATTATGCACATACTTTTTAGAGGTAAAGCAGATAATCAATATACCTTTAATATTACCAGCCAAGTTTGAAGTGTATACATTATATTATGAAAGTCACCTAATGATGTATAGGAATGATACAAATTGGTTACTGTTCCTAAATCTTTATGGAGGAGTCCCAATTTTTACCCTAAGCAATGCCAGATTAAGAATATAACAAATATTGAGTAATCTCAATCTGGTATGTTCAAGAATTGCTGTGGGAGGGCTTCCCTGGTGGCGCAGTGGTTGGGAGTCCACCTGCCAATGCAGGGGACGCGGGTTCGAGCCCTGGTCTGGGAGGATTGCACATGCCGCGGAGCAGCTGGGCGCGTGCGCCACAGCTGCTGAGGCTGCGCTCTGGAGCCCTCAGGCCACAGCTACTGAGTCCGTGTGTCGCAACTGCTGAGGCCCGCTCACCTGGAGCCCGTGTTCCGCGACGGGACAGGCCACTGCGGTGCACCGTGGTGAGGAGTGGCCTCTGCTCGCAGCAGCTGGAGAGGGCCCCAGCGCAGCAACGAAGACCCAATGCAGCCAAAAACAACCAACAGAATTGCTGTGGGAAAGGCCTAAATTATACCAATGATTCAGGCATGCATATTCTTTGTGATGCGGTAATTTGTGTTACACCATTTAAAAGAACAGCTTCAAATCACAAGTCTACTGGTTTAGTATAAAGAAAAAGCAAACTTAAAGGATTTATTCCAATTCAGGAAATTCGCTACACAGACCCCTTAAATACTGTCATCAATTAAGATTTATTAAAAATCTGCTCTTCCCATTAATAAAAAATTACTTAGAAACATCATGGTTCAGGCTACATTTAACCAGACATACCTGTTTCTGTAAAGCCTCTCTTGTATTTCGAGAGTAATGCAATTAAGAAATAAACGGTATCTGTTTGGAAGAGGAAATACATACTGGTCTAAAACAATTATTAAAAGAAGGAATTAGACCACTATTCCTCACTAGTAACACGTGTTCCTATTCCTTCTGAGACCATATTTCATGTCATTTCACTACCTTTACTTCTGTGTTGGTTACCTGCCATTACTCCCTACTCCCACAACCCCCCAGCTTCTACCATTTCGGGAGAGAAAAGTCAAGATCCTTTTACACTCCCCTATCAACCATTCCTCAGGGAAGAGATTCACTGGTTTCTTTACCATCTGATTGGTGGGGCTGCTCTTTGTTACTAGAGGACTCTATAGAGCATGACTGCTTCCAACCTCCTTCAGTGCTGAGAAAGACTAAACTCTATTCTAAATTACCAAGTACCAGATCCATAAATCCAGTATCATGTTTTATCATTTCCAAATTAGTGCTATCAGAATTCTCAAAGAACAAATAGATTGGTATTACATTTATTCTCATAAAGAAGAAGGCATATATCCCACTACCAATACTGTGAAAAAACAAAAATGACTTCTCATAAAGGCAGTTTAGTTCAAGATACATACCCTCCAGCCCTTACAAGAAAAAGACAGTATTAATAAATTAGTTACTTGGAGTGTGTCTTATCCACACACATAAAAACCCTTATATTTTCTAAAAAGTTAACCAATGTTCAGCCTATACAATTTAGTTCACACAAAATTTTAAACAAAGGTGTATCACTGTGAATAAAAAAGGCCATGCTCCCACTTATACAACTCTTGGTTTTAGGAATTTCAGGCTCTTTTGGATCATCGGCCTTTCTGGAAATCTATGATAATTTCCTTAACTTAGAGCCAGGTTTATGACTAAAGCATATCAACATGGCACTCTGATGAATGCATCAGTATCATTTTTATACTAAATAATGATGTCACTCATACACAGGAGATACTACACTTTGATTACAAAATCCTTACTAACTTAGATAGGCCTAAGATGGTACCTGGCGTGTGATTTAAGCATCAACTGTAAAGCCGCAAGACAAAATTACCTCCACACTTCAATACTGATAAAGAACCATAAGCTCCCAAAGAAATACAGATTCAAGTTAAGGAGCTTTCATTTTTAAAGACTAA
Organism: Balaenoptera ricei; assembly: GCF_028023285.1. NCBI lineage: Eukaryota > Metazoa > Chordata > Mammalia > Artiodactyla > Balaenopteridae > Balaenoptera > Balaenoptera ricei. Next base: position 7,817,695 of record NC_082642.1, read on the forward strand.
ATGCAGTAAGACTTCTTCAGAGTTCTAAGAAGTTCCCTATAGATTTTTGAAACAAAGTAAGAGTGACAGTTCTGCCTCCTGATACACATTTACATAATCCTCTCTTAAACGTCAAGTTAAAAGAAAAAAAACTCCATTAAAAGAAGTGTGTATATATGTATATCTCATACATATGTCTATATAGATATATATAAAGTGTACAAGCACAATCTATATTTATAGCACATACCATGACACACCACTTAACACTCACAATTTATAATATTTTATCAGCAATCATTAGCAAACTACACAAATAAAACTATTAACAAGATATAAAGATATCTGCCACTAGAGGATCCTTACAATCAGGTTTTCAACAGTCTTTTGGTTGCAGTTGACAGTCCACAATTGCAGCCATTCATAAGAGTTCCTGGCATGTGGCCTACAGAATTCACATTGGTCAGCTATCTATGGAAAATGATCTGTACCGTGTTCCTTTTCCAAAAGGGCCAGTAATATTTTGCACCTCCCCCTATTTACCAAATAGGAGTCTGTTAAGCGTGTAGGTAGTTTAAACAAATTTTGTAACGTTCACTGTAAAAGTGTCTATGCATTTTTTAATGAACTATATCTTCAACCATTATTATATCCTCCAGTTTACACAAAATCAATTTGAAGAATCTCAACAACTGACCATAAACTAGAATGATATATAAACTTCATGCTAATTAATACCATATGGTCAATTGGCAATGTTAACTCAGAAATTTAACACTTTAATTATTTTGTATACACAACCATCAGCCCTTTTAAAGGTATGATAGTATATAAGGTCTGATTCTTTAAAATAAATGGTCTCAGAATGAGCCAATACAGATCCTTGTATTAAGTGACGGAAACAAAATCACAAGATAGAGTGCTTAATATATCAACTTAAACCACCCGATCTTTTTGTTAATCTTCCATTTTCCTTCCTTTTCTCAACAAAATAGACTGTGTTTACTAATGTCTTAATGGTTTTTTAAAAGGCAAACATCTTTTTTTACAAATATTTTCTAAGGATCTGAAATTTGTCAGCCTATTAATAATTACTCAAGACCTCTCACTCCAATATGCTTTATTTTACATCTGAATGACTGCAAATAAAATTGTATGAAGATTTTAATTTAAGAAGGCAACCTAAAATCACATTAAAATCATGATTTTGTTAGTACTATCTCCTCAAAAGTAGTCATCCCAGTAATTTAAACATACGCCTGGAAAAACTGTTACTTAATTTCAAGAATACAACTTTAAAAATGCCCTCTCTTTTACAAAGGCTTTCCATTAAAAAACAAATTTAAAAAGACCCCAAAATGATTTCTACTTAATGGATTTATTCCTTCACCAGGTGTGTTGGTCCAGTGACAAAAACAGTCAAATGTGTAAGACTACAACTTGGAAACTGGCATGTTAAATTAGAAACCAATGAAAAAGTTATAACAAAAATTAGAAATGCACATTTGATAAGCAATGAAGATTTTAAAAGACTGGGTGGGGGAGGGAAGCGCCACATTTAAAATAGGACTATACACACATGAAAACCCCTGCACTGGATTAACTGTTACAATTGATAAGAACACTGATACAGTAGTATCTGTAGTTCAAATAGTCACAAATTTGGAAATGAGATTCTTGAAATTCAACTCTTTTAATAAAGTAAGAGAATAAATGCATCTTTGAGGTCATACCCTAAAGAATACATCCCAGAGTTTCCATTTATCAACAGATCTCTCTGCTTCATACCATATCGTCACCAAAAAGTTCTGGGGAATGTAATTACAAATGCTGTAAACTGAGAGGTGTGAAGAGGAGAGAAAACACATCCTTCATTCATAGGTGTGCATGTGTTTTTGGGGTAGTGAGGGGTTGAGAAAACCAGTCATCATTTCTTGAAGAGATACAGTGTGAACAGAAACAGAGAGGTAGTAAGCAAATGGTTATTTACGAACCCATCACAAAAAACTGGCTTCTGGCAGCTAGAAACGGGAAGATGCCTGTTGACTATTACCATGTTGACTATTACCAAAGGTGAACAAATAAACTCAAGTGGCATTTCAGGTGTGCCCCTACGTGTGAGAAGTGAAATATGGCAGAAAATGTAAAGAGGGATTTTTGAGTGGCTTGTGGAATCAGTGTCTTTACTTGGTAGTCCCATCCATATAAAATTTCTCCATGACTAGCTAGCTGAGCTCACTCATGGACACGTGGTACTCTCTAAGAGTTCTCAAATGGAAGAAAGACTCCCCACAAACAAGTCACCTACAAAAAAAAGATGAACTTTGAATTACAAAAGGCAAAGAAGATGAATTTCAGTGAGCATTTTTCAAACCAACAGAAGTATATAACAAAAATACAAGGCTAATTCGAAATGAAAAAGAAAAGAATGTGAAGGAACTCAGAAGAAAATAGGAAGAAAAAGCTTTAACAGCTCTCATTGTAGTCTACATACCAATTATTCAAGAAATCTATAAAAATAGTTCTGCTCTTTCAACACATCTAAAATTAACCTCTCTCAAAACAAAAACCTCAGAAAATAAATTTCTAACGGTAAAGTACCTGAAACTTTCTCTGTAATTTTTAAATGTAATATCTGGTAATAAGTCAGTTTTTAAACATTTGTATTATACACACTACATCAAATTTTCATGTGACATTTCCTCAAAACCACTTAAAATCCTCATTAAACCATAACCAAACATCAACTGTACTGGAACTGGTATAGCAATACACCAATTTTCCCTTAAACTATTTAAAAGCATCCCCCCTAAATACAGGGAGCCAATTGTTAACATTTATACTTTTACTATAAAATTACTCTAATTTCAAGAACTACAGCTTTCACTACTGTCAAGAGTCTCCTACCTCCCTTGCCTGTAGTAAAAAGATTGATGGAAGATAAGAACATCTTTCCAATACACTTTTTCCTTTAAAAAAAAAAAAAAAAAAGCATCTTAAAGAAGTCACTGGGACGCCTCCTGACCTATCCTCTTTTACTAAAGGGCTGAAGAAGATACGATCTTCAAAGCCGGATCTGACATTTCACCATTATCTCTCCAGCCTTTCCAGATACACTGGAGGAGATACCTTACGTGGTTCTTTCTCTACTAGAGGGCTTTCTGGTTTTCCAGAATGGGAAATGTTTAATTTTATCTCTCAGTCTCAAAACTCACACTGACAAAACACTCTGCCATTAAGTGTTCAAGTGTGATTGATATCTAATAAAGGGACAACCCTACACGGCATAACCTACTAGCCACCACTTCTAAATTGAGAGGATTAAACTAAAATCCGCCCTTTTGAATCAACGATGTTGCATTCCTATCCAATTTAGTGCTTCTAAACAACTGTGACGCCAATTCTCTCCTTACACATCTTTTTTAACATCAGTAATCTAAAATTAATGTCTTTTCAAGAACCGATGAATCAATTTTACTAAACACAAACTAACTTTTATATTTAGAAACATTAAGGGCCTCAAATTGAGAAAAGAATCTCCCACAGTTGCATCCTAAACTACAATGTCCGGTCAAGCATTCCCATCAAATATTTCAAATAAAATTTCCATACCTGTCTTCATCACCATCAACAGGAATAGCTATGCTGAATACAGAGGTGGAGAGACTGTTCATAGGTGTTAACTGAAGGGGGTTTGCCAGGGCATCTGCAACAGGAGGCTTCACAACAGGCTTAGTTTCAGCAATGAGAGAAAGTGGTGGTTGAGGTAGGGGTTCGGATTTTCTTCTAGTATCGTCAACTTGCCCGACTAAAGGCTGGGTCTGAGTCTGAAACTGGCTTAGGTCAGACTGCGGTAGACTCGTCGGTGCACTGGCCGTGCCTGGCGCTAAGGGCAGCCCCACGTGCTGGATGATGCTGCCGCTCCTGCTGACCGGAGGATGGCTGCTCAGCTGCTGCGCCTGGGCCAAGGGCGCGGGTACATTTGGCATAGTAACAGAAGTGGTAGACACACTAGGCACGCTGGGAGCGGGCGCGGCTGCAGGCACGTTCGGAACTCCGGGCACCACGGCGTGAGGGCCGCCGGGCACTGCCGATGGCGTGCCGCTGCCGCCCATCTGCGGCGGAGGCGCGGGCTGCGGCTGCCCGGCCCCGGCGGGAACCAGGCCCGACTGCGCCGCGCCTCCCACGGCAGCCGGGGGCACTCCGGCCGGCTGACCGGGGGCGGCCGGTCCGCCCTGCGCGAGGCCCGGCCCCGGGGCCACGGCTTCGCCAGGCAGGGAGGCCGCGCCCATAATCTGCGCGCCCGTGGAGGAGGCGTTCTGGCCGGGGCCCGCTCCGGCGCCCGCGGACGAGGGCTGCGCCGGGCTGGGCGGCTGCAGGCCGGCCATGTGCGGCTGCAGGTACTCACTCTGGCCGGCGGGCTGGACGGGCAGCAGATGGCCCGGCGGAATCTGAGCCTGGGGATACGCGAACTGCTGGGGCGGCGGTGCGGCAGAAGCGCCCACGGCCGGGCCGGGCTGCGGAGGCAGGGCCAGGCCGGGCTGCGCCAGGGTTACATTCGTCAGCGGCAGGCCCTGTCCGTTGGGCCCCGGGGGGACGGAGCCAGGCGCGGCGCCCTGGGGCTGGCTGGGCGGCGGGGCTGCCATCATCTGCGGCGGCCCGGCCGCGGCTCCCGGGAACGGCGGCAGCGGAGCCGAGCTCGGAGCCACAGCCCCACCTACGGGCGGCGGCTGCGGCTGCCCAACGCCAAAACTCTGCGGCGGGGCCGGGGCGGGCTGGCTCATTTTCTCCGACGGGGGTAGCTGTGACACAGCAGTCAAGGAACTGTCAGTTCCCGAGTCGGGTCCGTGCGCCCCCGGCATGGAGGCCACAACCACCACCACGGACCCTCCGGTGGCGCCCAGGCCGCTGTCCCGATCCGCAGTCTGATCAAAAGTATTGCTGTGCCTAATGCAATCCCCGGACCGCGTCAGGACGCTGCTGTCGGAATCCCGCTCATAGTATTCCATGCACGTCCATCGGCCGCGTCTATACGGCTCCCCGCTGCCGTGGTCCAGCTTGATCACGCGGAAACGGGAACTACAAGTGGTGGGGGGCTGCGAGGGGGCGGCAGTCCCTGGCCCGGCGGAGGGGCCCGCTACCGGGGGGGCTCCGGGGGCCCCCGGGGAGGGGGCCGAGGTGGCGGCCGCCGCTAGGGTACTGGCCAGCGCCCCAGCCACGCTGCGGGCCGAAGCGGCTCCTCCTCCGTTGGCGGGAGTGGCCGCCGCGGCCGCCAGCTGTCCGTCCAGGACGAGGTTGGGGGAGACGGTACCGGGAGTCTCCGCATCCCCAACATTGTTGAGCGTCTCTTCGGAGGAGCTGCGCTCGCAGACCTCCTCGGGGCCGTAATCCGTGGCCCGAGAAACGTCGAATATCTCGGAGGAGACGTCCTCTGTGCGTGACTCGTCCGGATCGTCCAGGCTCTCGGTGTCCTCGGTGATGCTAGTGGCCACCTGGGCCGTGGTGACACTGGTGATCTGGAAGCAGCTCTTCTTCTTGGCCGGCATCTTGGACATGGTGAGGAAGGCTGGAGGGCAGAGAGGCACGCCGGCTCCTCTGCGATCTTGCCGGAAACCAGGAAGGGCAGAGCAGGGCCCCCAAAGACAAAGTCCGCGTCCGCGCTGGGGTCTGAGGCCCGCCGCTGTAAGAGTCACGGGTTGATCCGTGTGTCGACCGCTCCGCGAGACATCCTCCTCCCGTTTCCTTCTCCGTGTCGGTCTCTTCAGCTCTGCCCCCGTCTCACTCGCGCGGCGGCTCCTCCTTCCTTCTCGCCTCCCGCAGTCGCGGCACCTCAATTCAATCCCCCCAGTGGCGGCGAAAGCGCGATCCCAGGGGCGGGCCGGCTGCTTCCTCCTCGCGTCTCCAGGCCGCCGTGGTCAGTCCAGCTCGGCGCTCCGCGCGGTCAGCAGGCCTAGGCTGGGGGGTGGGAGTGGGAGGGCGAAAGGGAGGAGGCGGCGGCGGCGGCGTGAGGGGCGGTGCTGTCCCGCTCCTCGAGCCAGTGCCGGCGTCAGCTCCGGGCTCTCGGACGCCGAGAGGGAAAAAGGAGGAGTGGCGAGTCCGGAGCCAGGGATTCCTGATTCAGCCGGGAGCCGCGGGCGGGCGGCGGAGCTTCGGTGCGGCCGGGCGGCCCTCCCTCCCCGGCTCTAGCCGGAGCTCAGCCCCAGGGACATGTCGACTGTCTCTGGCGGAAACCCGCTCCGGGGGAGGGGAAAGCCGGCTCGGTCCTCCCCTTACAGGGGGAGCCACCCCCGCGGGCGGGCGGCGGCGGCGGTCTCGGCCTCCCCTCGCGGCTCTTGAGAGAATGAGGGGCGGCGGCCGGCGGGCCGGCAAGCGGCGGCGCTCTGGCTGTGTGAGGTAGCGGCGGTAGCTTCTTCGGCTCCTCCTCGGTGCGACCGGTTCGCAGGCTCTGGAGAAACTGAAATTCAAACTGCTGAAGCGGCGGCTGCAGCTCCCTCCCCTCAGCCAAGATGGGGCTGAAATGGCCGCGCCAGGGATGCTGGGAGGAGCAGCAGCCCCGCTACCGCCGCCGCTGCCGACTAAAATGCCGCCGCTGCCGCAGCCACCGCCAGCGCCGCAGCCGCCGCCGTTCCGTGACGCACCGGCGTCGTGACGTCACCGCCCCGCCCCCTCCGGTTTCCTGCGGAGTTTCGCGTGGAGGCTGGGGGGGCGATGGGCGGGGCTAAAGGTTAAAAAAGGGGAGCGGTTTTTTTTTTTAATTTAAAAATTTTTTAAATTTAAATTTTGCGCTATAGGTCTTTAAGAGTTGAAGAACTCAAGACTCTTAAATTCCAAGCCTAGAAAAACTTACAGCCGCGCCAATCGAATGGTTTTATATCGGTTTATTCCGAGACACTGGAAGACTGGAGGTCATGTGCTTGCTGTGTCTAATGTTTAGCAAAATCTTAGTGAAACAAGGCGATAGGAATGGGGGTTGGGGGGGTTTAGCTAGGATAAGGAGGGAGACGGCTGGAGGAACCGAATCACTTAAAAAAGTCTTTCCTGATAATAAATGTTATCCACTATAGTCAGAGGAGTGAAACGTTGAGAGAAATGGGGATGAGTAACCAAGAATAGCAAGCCAGATTGAGTCAGAAAAAGGATCTTATAGCCAGAAATTCTGTCTCCAACAATGGCATCAGGAGATGGTTTCTTGCCCAGGGTGAGGTCAGTTTAAAAAAAGATTGGAGGTTACCAACATATTCCTAATTTTCCTGAGTTTGTTGTGATTCCAGCATCGAAGAGTTCATTTAAACATCTTGAGATTGTTTTTACTTTCAGCATGAAATCAGCTTATGGACTCCATGAATGTAGAACCTACTGCGTTAAATAGTTGTAGCTCTTTCTTTTGTTTATTCTAAAACTCCTAGTTGGAGCCAGAGTGTTAGATGTTTTGGATTGGGCCATGAACAATCAGAACAAGTTAGAAAGCACCCTTTCCTGTCCAGAAAGCAGCTATGAAAGTACTGGAGAATTTATCATTTAGTTGCCTTCTGGTGAAAGAAAATGGTAAGGCCATTCTTTTAAACAGTTAAAAAAAAAAAGAGGAAGGCGGTTCTTGAACTTTGACATACTAATACATCATTTAGGTAAAATCTAAAATGTCTTGATGGAATTCAAAATTTCATATCTATTACAGCTTTAGCTGTCATACCATGATGACTGACATAAATCAGTTAATCACTGTACTCAGTTCTCTAATCTTTGAAGAATAGAAATACTTTTTATCCCAAAGGATGTTTTGGTAATTAAAATTTACAGAGAATTTTTTAGGTCCTTAGTTGTAAATAATATACAGAGATTTGTTGTTTAACTTTAGTAGAACCCATGTCCTCCATACCCAAGTGACTGAGGTCAGGATGTGAAATAAGACCACATAATAACATCCCTGTTTCTTAAGGGGGTGTGAGAGAGTAACATTATGCTGCTATTGTGGCAGAGATAGCTAATGGAATGTTTCAGTTCTAAATCTGTAATTTCAGTAATTGTTAGAGACAGTTTTCCATCAGTAAGTTAGATCAACTGGTTACATCCAATATGAATTTATAAAAACTTAATTTCATTTTGGATTGATTTCCCAGATTGTTAAAAGGGGTGACCATTGGGTGATGTTGCCTGTGTGGCTTTTGGAAAAATAAGTATTGTATGCCTGCTTGTCCCATTACATTATTTTATAACGTCAACTTCTTGATTACTTGTTATGATACTCTTAAACCACACATTTAAAGGAATCATCTTAAAGTAATCTGTAAGACCGTTTCTCCTTAAAGAACATGTAAAGTATTTATTATGAAATGAAAATGATGGCAAAGATAATTTAGAACACATAAGTAATGGGCTATATTTCTGGTAAGGATGGGGTTAAAGATGTTAAAAGACATCTAGCAAAAAAATAAGATTTATAAAGTTAAAATGTTTTATTTATCTGTTTAAGGATTTGTGTGTGTTTCAACTAATAAAATAGTTCTCTTGAAAGTAAGTTTTCCAAAAGCTTTAAAGGCCCTAGCTTCTTTTATACATTTGCTCTTTAAAAACGTTAGGAACTTATTGCATAAAACTTCTATTAAGAAATGATAAGGATTCTGGTTGTTGCAAATAAGTTTGAAATCATTTTATAGAGAGCAAAAAATCATATAACTACAAAAAGCTATGTAATTTCTGGTTGGTCCACAAAAAATTAAAAGCTGTCACGTAACTAGTTAAAATGATAGAAAGCGGGATGTACATGCAAGTATGTGTGTGTGGAGAGTTCATAATAAGTAACTCGGTAGTCTAACACACTGGAACTGGGGAGATCCCTGGAGTTCCATACCTCAAGACTAGGGGTCTTACTGCAACTATCCTGGCTTCCTGCCTGCACCCAGAAACTGTAGGTGGAAACTGTGGGAATCCTTGGTTACTGCTCAAGGACCTCCAACTTGACTGTTCTACACTTTGTTCTTCCCTCAAAGACTTAATTTGAAGCAATGTATGGGAAGCATATTTAGGAAGAACAATGCAGGGGGAAAAATGACTTAGAAACTAAGGACTATTTCTGCCGATTGGAAAAAGACAAAACAAAACAAAGCAAGAAACAACTATGGCAGCAAGATCTTTTCATCATCTGAGAGCATCCTACCCCCAAATTCTGCTAGGTTATCATCTAACCATATCAGTTACCAGATGGAAAACTGTTTCATAGTCACAAGATCCTGGAATGTAAACTGCAGAAATACTCAAGAAAACCTGACTTTTTTTTTTTTTTTCAATGAATGCGTATCATATTTAAATTAGTAATGGTACATTAATCCAAACACTCTGGGATAGAGTAAAGAAAATCATATTTTCAGTAGAAATGAAGCAACTGTCTAGGTTAAGAGAAGTAACCTTTAGAATTAGTACTGTCAGTCAGACGGTGACATTTATTGAGCGTTCCCTTGTGTGCATTAGGAATTGGACAGCTTGTATCCCAGCCAACAAATTTTTCTGGGATTTAGAAATAACATGTTTATTTTCTATATTTTTATCACTAAATTGTTAGAAAAATACAAAGTGGAGGACTAGTTTTCAGGTTCCAAAAAGCATTTGCTAGAAATAAATATCAGTTGTCTGAACAAGTAGTACTGGACTTATTACTATGATTTACCTGGGGTTCCATTTCTGGAACAATATCTTATTAATAACCCCCTGCAGTGAAGCTGTTGTATAATATTATCCAAAAAGGGGGAAAAAAAGGTAACAAAAGAGGACTAAGGCTAATGAAATTCCATGAATGCTCTTATAAAGAAAAACATAATCTGATTGAGATGTACAAACTTTGAGAATGAAGTGTGTAAAATTTTCACATGTAAGAAAAGTTCTATAGCTACTCTTCTAGAGTTCAATATACTATCAAACAATGATGTCATTTTTTAATAGTGAAGAATTCCTTGAGTTCCAAAGACCTTTGAACTTCAGGCAAAATAGAGCAATTTGGTGGAAGAAAAGGGTGAATTTTGAACTAATAATAAATACAATGTCCTATTAAAGCTTGTTTTCTTTTATTATGGAACTTAACTTAGAATCTAAAACATTAGTTCTGTGGTTTTGAAATCTAGCTTAAATGCTGCAGTGTAGGGCAACTTCAATAGAAAATCTATTAATGACTATATTCCTTTTTTTTTTTTTTTAACATTATATGTTACCATTTGGGATAAAAGAAATCTGCGTTGCCTGGTTGGAGAGAACTTGAGATCAAGAGTAAGCTCCAGTTTTGCTATAGACTTGTTTTCTGACTGCTGACAAGTCTATATTAATCCCTCAGTTTCCCCATTACTAAAAACAAGCAACATTGTGGTAAAGAGGCCGTTAAACTACCAACCCCAGAGACAGAATGGATGGAAAAAAATAACATATGGCAGTGTTTTGGCATCTTTGGAAAGATAGAACTCAATGTGATGCTATTGGCAGTAATGTTTTCAATACAATTTGTTAATTAAAGAAAGTTACAAAGTGTACATGATTTTAGGAAGAAGCCATATTCTGTCATAGATGAACTAGTTATTTACAGACATTTAATGGCCTATCACTGGTAATGTGAAATCATCACCATCTATTCTGTCCTTCTTGTGTATATGAATTTGGTATATGCACAGATGTGATTATGTATCATTTCAAGTGATGACATACCTTTACTTTTAAATTGTAACTTTAACACTCACAAAAGAGCATTGAGGGCTTCCCTGGTGGCGCAGTGGTTGAGAATCTGCCTGCCAATGCAGGGGACACGGGTTCGAGCCCTGGTCTGGGAGGATCCCACATGCTGCAGAGCAACTGGGCCCGTGAGCCACAACTTCTGAGCCTGCGTGTCTGGAGCCTGTGCTCCGCAACAAGAGAGGCCGCAATAGTGAGAGGCCCGCGCACCGCGATGAAGAGTGGCCCCCACTTGCCACCACTAGAGAAAGCCCTCGCACAGAAACGAAGACCCAACACAGCCAAAAATAAAAAAATAAATAATAAAAGAGCATTGAAAGACATTGCCAATTTCTAGACTTCTGGGTTATAGTTCCCTATGTATGTTACTATTATCATCTTACAAAGTTTTTAAAAAGTGTGTTTGAGTGTAGAAACTTGTATAAGCTTTATATGGACACGAAGGTGGTCTAAGTGTTGTTGACTGATAATCTGTTGGTCATTCTAACCTGGTTAATTGGACTACTTTTAATTCATAGGAACAAAGGGTTGAAAGGCACAGATAGAATCTTGACTACTTTGTATTTGAAGTTACATTTTAATTCAAAACTAACTAGTTCTTGCCTCACTGGAAACAAAACACTTTTAGCTTTAACTTTAGAATACTTGAAATCCTACTTTGACAGCATTCATTCTCATTAAAATCTCAACTCATGATCCATGTTTGCACAAGGATTTGGGTATTACTTAAAATGTCCATGTAATGAGCTGCTTCTCTGCAAATTAATACTCACTTCCCTTCCCCATCTGTTGTCTGGGATCTTTGGAAAAGAAGGGAAATAAAGGAAAAATGCAAAATCAAGGTGAAATGTTAACCATAGGGTCGTTCCAGTTGCGGCCGTCAAATCCCTAAGGAATAATCATAATAGTATTACTATGACATCCATTTTGTGGCACTTACCTATTTTTAACCTAAATTGACTAGATAAAAATATATTTTCATCTTCAAATATTTAGAATATTTTCTCCATCTTCACCCTGTCTTTTCTGGATTTTGATACTAATTTTTCTTTTTTTGCATACTGCAAATGTTTATTCACTGACTGATCTAATTCTAGATTTTTTGTTTATAAAAATTTCATTCTTACTTGCTGTATAGGTACTCCATCAGTACAACGGTTCTACCCTCGAAGGAAAAAATAATCAACCCTTTCCACAGAAATGCATATTTTCAAGAAAGAAATTATGTGGTAATGATTCATTCACATTATCCAAATATTCTCTACTGAATTTCTTTCAGCTTAACTACTGTGTTTAAAATAATTTTGCTTTTTAATATTTCATTTGAAATATTATATTTTGGTGAAAGAAAAAAATCTCCTAGTAGCACCAGCCTTATATTTTGAGCAAACAGCTTTAAATATCTACTTTTTCCTTCATTCAAAACATATTTAGAAGCCCACTATATGTTGGCTTCTTTGCTAGACTTGGGGAAAACACTTATACCTCTTGTTCTAATAGGTCTTATGTTTTAGTAGGGAAACAGACACCAAATAAAAAAGTTGTAATTTCAAATATTCATAACTCTTAAGAAGAAACAAAGCAATCATGGAAGGTGGGAGCCAGGGCACCTTAGGTGTGTGCCAGGTGGGCCCTAGGAAAGGCTCTTTGAGCCGAGGGCAAGCTCGTTGTCAATAACCAGCATTTAAGGAGGAGAGACAGGTGCAGACAATGACCCTGAGGTTGAAACCAGTGTGTGGTGGGGAGGGAGCTGGAGGCATCTGAAGAGAGCAGGGCCAAGTGAAAAAACCTGTATTTTATTTTAAGTATAATGGGAAGCCACAGGAGGGTTATAAGGAGAGGATTAACATGATCTGATTTACATTTAAAAAGAAACCTTTTTGTTTTCTTAGTCTCTCATAGTTTAGACTATGTTGTGTATTATGTTTAGACAGATCTAAACTTCTCATTATATAGTCAAAGATAAGTTTATAGGGCTATAATTTTGTCATACCAAAGTGGTAGAAATATCTAAGAATCTACATGACAGTTCTTATATAGACATTTAATAACTTTATAGCAAAACAAAAGCTTAATACCTGTAAGAGAGAAATCTTTTTCTCAGTGAAACCCTAAACTAAGTTAATGGCAGTGATTTTGATTACTCAAGAAGAATGTGAAATGCCCCATTTAAAAAAAAAAAGAAAGAGAAAAAACAGCTCTGAACAACAGCGAAAAAAGAAACCGTTTTGCTTAAATGCAATTATTAGATAAGTGTGATAGAACCACCTGACAAGAAGAACTTCTAACAAGTAGAGCTAATTTTAGGGAGGCTCAGAGCTGAGCCTCATTTTTCCAGTGAGATAAAAATATACATAGATAAATCTAGGGACACTTGGAAGCATTCAGTGAGTCGTAAAAGAGCCACAGAGGAGGAACCTTTATGGAAGAGGTAGGAGGCAAGGCCATACAGTTTGGTATTGGTGGGTTAAGTTTCTTTTAGAGATTACTACTTCGTATTTCCCTTTAAGGGAATTTTACTCGGTTTCATGGGCTATTTCTCTGTTAGCAAGAGAATGCTAAGATAGCATTATTTAATTGAGGCTATGCCCTGGTAGACTGGTGGTGACAACAGGCCTGGCCACTTTCTTCACCCCTTCCTTTATCTTCTCCCAATTCCAGGCCTTTGTATACGAAGGTTAAATTAGTTCTTACCGAGGTAAACTCCAAAGCAGGGCCATCAAGTCTGATAGCTTCAGCAGAGATAGATGCATCGGCCATTATTACTTTCTCTGGAGCACACAAAATTCATTTATCTTCCTAGCTGAACAGGGGAGAAGAAACACCTAGATGTTTTGTACCATAGGACTTTATGTAAATGTGAACGGACTGGTATAAATTCCAAACAAAAAGGAAAAAGGTTTGCTTACCTTATCCAATACTTTTGAAATATATCGTTTATTATTTGATGGCAGTTTTTGTTTTGTTTTTTAAATTTAAGGTGTAGAGCATAACGATTTGACTTACATACATCATGAAATGATTACCACAATAAGTTTTGTGATCATCCATCATCTCATATAGAATTTGGTGGGGTTTTAAAAAAATTAATTAATTTATTTTTGGCTGCGTTGGGTCTTCTTTGCTGTGTGTGGGCTTTCTCTAGTTGTGCTGAGCGGGGGCGACTCTTCGTTACGGTGTGCGGGCTTCTCATTGGGGTGGCTTCTCTTGTTGCAGAGCATGGGCTTAAGGGACGTGGGCTCAGTAGTTGTGGCTCGCAGGCTCTAGAGCACGGGCTCAGTAGTTGTGGCTCACGGGCTTAGTTGCTCCACGGCATGTGGGATCTCCCTGGACCAGGGCTCGAACCCGTGTCCCCTGCATGGGCAGGCGGATTCTTAACCACTGTGCCACCAGGGAAGTCCCTAGAATTTGGTGTTTTAGAAAGTATGATTATAAAGCCTTAAGACTAAAAAGAGGGAACTATAGTCAATATTTTATAATAGCTTATAAGGGAAAAGAATCTGAAAAATAAAATTAAAAATTAAAAAATGTTTAAGTGATGAAAAAGAAGACTGAGAAAAGAGTAGCATGCCAAGGTTATTGTGTAAATTCTTTTTTTTTAAGTTTTAAAATTTTTATTTATTTATTTATTTATGGCTGTGTTGGGTCTTCGTTTCTGTGCGAGGGCTTTCTCTAGTTGCGGCAAGCAGGGGCCACTCTTCATCGCGATGCGCGGGCCTCTCACTATTGCGGCCTCTCACTATTGCGGTCTCTCTTGTTGCGAAGCACAGGCTCCAGACACGCAGGCTCAGTAATTGTGGCTCACGGGCTTAGTTGCTCCGCGGCATGTGGGATCTTCCCAGACCAGGGCTCAAACCCGTGTGCCCTGCATTGGCAGGCAGATTCTCAACCACTGAGCCACCAGGGAAGCCCATATTGTGTAAATTCTTTAAAAGTGTTTCACATGTTTCAGTGTCGCATTTTTGTTAAGTATTATTCTAAAACTCTTAAATTATTTCACAACTTAATTATGAAGCTTGTGAATATTGATCATATTACTTTACAATAGCACTTTGCTATGAGTAGAAAAATATCACCCAGACTTTTTAGCCTACTCTATTAATGAACTTTATTTCTGGTTGGCTACTGTTTTCAAAAATTAAAACCATTTTAAAGATGAACGTTCATCATCATTTGATGATATTTTAAAAAAACGTTATATATGGTAGAATATCATGTTAAAGACCATTAAACAAAATTGTATCTCATCTTTGGGAGAAAATTACATGTACACATAGGAGAAGAATTTGTGGGAAAATATATCAGCACTTAAATGGTGGCTATCTCTGGGTGATGAGATTATAGGCTTTTTTTGTTTAATTTTAAAAACTATTTTCCAATTTTTCTACAATGATCACATATAATTATTATTTGAATGCATTACTATTATATTTTAAAAATGTACTCACATACACCACCTAAACCAAAAGTAACTTCGTAAAGGTATAACAATAGATGAGACTACAATTTTAGTTATGTGATACGTGACACTTCATAACTGCTGTCCAAAGACAAATTGCCTCTCAGGATCAGTATATATTTGAATGCCATCAGGAGATAATATTAGGAATGTTTAGTGCTTTTTCAGTTGACTCAAATTAATGCAGAGACATTTTAAAGAATAAATTTATGAAATAAAAGAGGAATTTGTAAAGGAATTAAAAGGACATGAGGAACAGAAAAATAATTAAAATATGGGAAGTAAAGCTGAAAGAAAGTGGTGTGTTAGGAAACCTTTGTTCTGTTGTACACACTGCAACATTCTATCTAGCTATGTATCCTTGCACAGGTCATAACCTCTCTGGGTCTCATATTCTTTATCTGTAAAATAAGGAGGTTGAATGAAAGAATGACTATTTTTGGTTTTAAGATTTTATAAATCTAGATTTCCAAAGGACAAGATTGGAGTCTTGGTTTTGTGTGCAACAGCCAACATATAAATGGGTCCACAAAACGTTTTAGCTTTAGCTTTGGTAAGACTCAAATATGCTAGTTGTTGCCTGATTCCCCCAAGGAAGCCTCCTGCCTCAGGACCTTTGCACTTACTGTACCTGCTGCTCATTACCTGAGGTATTTGCATGCCTAATTCCCTCACCTTCTTCAAATCTTTGCTCAAATGTCACGTTTTCAATGTGACTACCCTGACTACACTATTTAAAACTACAAGCTCCTCCCACACCCATCCCTCTTTCCTGCTTTGTTTTTCTCAATCGCACTTATTACCCTCTAATATATTATGTATTTACTTCTTTTATTTGTTGTCTACCTTCCCACACTAAAATGGATTGTTCCAAAGAGGTCAAGGGCTTTTTACCTGTCTTGTTCATTCTTGTATTTCCAAGATCTGTAATAGAGCCTGGCATATTAGATTCTCAATAGATATTGTATAAATGAATGAATTTTCCATTTTTTACAACATCTTATATTTTCATTCAATATTATGAAAGTAAAACAATAAATATGCCTAAAATCATGGAACAGTGGGAAATTCCCTGCAAAAACATGTATCTATATAAGGAAAAAGAAATTATTTAAATTATTAGGCAAAGATTTTAAAAACATTTTTATTGAAGCAATTTTATTTTTTGCAGAAATTTCAGAAAATATGCAAGATGTATATTGGATCATACGCAGAAGTCCTTGAGAATACAATATCTTTAGTATTCTGTAGAAACCATAAGATTGAAATTTTGATTAAGAATACGCACTCTTTGACACTAGCCATTCTTAATCATATTTAATTCAAGGCACATTGAAATATTTTTAATATTTGGTATAATA
This sequence comes from Balaenoptera ricei, assembly GCF_028023285.1. Taxonomy (NCBI): domain Eukaryota; kingdom Metazoa; phylum Chordata; class Mammalia; order Artiodactyla; family Balaenopteridae; genus Balaenoptera; species Balaenoptera ricei. The sequence goes on from NC_082642.1 coordinate 7,834,201, forward strand.
GTCTAGTTTAAATAACACTTCCTTTACACAGGAAAATTTAATAAATAGAGCCACTCTAGGGGTTAAAAAGTCCTTATCATTTGTTTTTTTAAAATGTAGGTCTTATAGATATGTCACTATAGTAACAAACTTTGGAAAAAAGGCTCTGTTTTGAATTCACAGAGTCTAAGTGCTATGGATTAATGAATACCTAGGCTGAAAAAATGTCTTTTATAGAATCCTTGTGCTTTGTTTTCTTCATGTTTGGTTTGGCTGCTCTCATTTACATACTTGTTCTCATTAGGGTTTGAATTTCAGAGCTGGCCTCACTCTGCAATGGGAACAAATGTCTTGCCATGTGATACCAACTTTCCATTACATCCTGAAGCACTTGCAGTCCCAGAGGCAAAGAATTTATGGTTGGTACATGAGAGATGGAACCATCACATAAAAGAAGCCAAATTTGAAAACATATTTTTTTCTTGGTGCCAATATAGTTTCAAGATGATGAGAATTCAGAATAATCATCTAATGACTAAAAATGAATCATTGTTAAAACACTGTTTTTGGCATAAAATAGCTAATGTTTCTAGTTGGCTGATAATTTTCATAGCAACCATGGTATTTGGCATGTCCTAAACACCTTTCATTAGAAGCTTTCGGACCCCTTTGAAGCAGCTCATTATACTCTGAAACAGTTCTGAGAATAAGGGAGAATAATACACAAGTTTTGCTGATATTCTGTAGCTGTGTAGAGAGTATCGTGTAGCAAATACTGAAAATGCACTACAAGATTTCTCAGTAATTCTCTAATCAATTAGGAAATTGAGTAGATGCAGCAAGAGACATTCAGAAGTACTGAAAGTCAAGCCCCAAGTTAGAGTTTGGTCAGAATTCCAAACTTAATTGTTTTATTCTTTTTTTAAAAAATTGAAGTATATTAATTGTTTTATTCTTAAAAAATAAATAGATGAATCATGGAGGCTATTTCAATAGCAGGGTCACTATTAATATCCGTAAAAATAACATGGCACCATATTTCCACGGAGTTCTATATACTTCCCTGTTTCTCCTTATTCCTCACTATGTTTTAGAGATTTTTTGGTGGCAAGTATTATTTTAGTTTTGGCTAGAAAATCAAGGGAAAAGAGTATTGAGAATGGCAGTCAATAACTGTAAGAACTCATTACGAATCTGTTCATATCTCTGATCATAACTTGCATTCATGTAACACTTTATGGTTGTCAAACTCTTGCCATGTGTCATATCATTTGACCCTTATAACCCTATATCTGTGTGACCCTGGACAAGTCACTCAGCCCATGACCATGGTTCCTATTTGGTAAGCTGCATTTAATAGATGCCCTTAACTAAGTCTACAGGAATGTTCCAGAATTAAAAATAGAGTAGTCCTATGCATTATGAACTCTTTAAAAGAAAGGTATTATTATAAATGTAGGGTATTATTATTTATCTAACTTGGGAAACTGAAATTTAGAGAGAACAAGTGAGTTGGCCCTAAGTATTTAACCACATTGTTCCCAAGAAACACATAGAACCATGGATTAAAATGTTTATATTTTATAGCTTAGACAAAAAGCATGAGCTTTTATCACAAAGGGCAAAATATTGCCTCTTAAGTGGAGAATAGTACTTTCCAAAAAATAAAAACAAATATTTATTCTGAACCATGAATCCACTAATTTTATTTAAATGTATCAAACTGAATATGATTTCATCAGTTATTGATCAACATTCAGGCTACATACATATGACAACTAATGACAAAACCAATTTGTTTGAAAAGATACCCAATTTGGGGGTAATTAATCCCATAATTATTCTGAATTACATAAACTGAAAGAAATAGGTAATATTTTTGATAAAACTATTTTCCAAATATGTATACACATAATCAGAATAATATTTCATACGTAATAGTTAACTTGGTTGGCTAATATAGCCTTACCATATAGCTTACATATTAGAATGAAACCTCCTTAAGAACATCAGATATTTTATGTCTCAGTTTGAATGACATGATATTTTCTAGCTTCTACATTATTGTTCTTTTTAAAATGTATTATTACCCAAATGTACGTGACTGAAAGAGTATTTGTATTTACTAAACATTGCTAACCTCCAAAAAAGATCATTTTAAATTATTTCATTAAAAACTTTTTTATAATGGAAAATTCCGATATACGTACAAGTAGAAAGAATTGTATAACGATTGACAATACTTGCGTATTCAGCGGGGTTCCTTGAAAATGGAGAAGTGAGCAACAGAGAGAGATGGAAAAGAATGAGTGTTTAACATGTGCCAGGCAGTGTGGTAGACTCTTAAATGTGTCTTCATTGAATCTCTACAACAACGCTATGGTATAAGTATTATCACCTCTAGTTTGGAGATGAAGGCAGTGAACCTGAGAGAGACTGAGGGCTTCCTCAAGAGTTTAGAATCAGAGCCTTGTTTGAACTGAATGTGAGTATTCCCCAGGTCCATGTTCCCACCATGACTCCATCTGATAATTTATGAACCACCAAGATTAGATGTTCCCAAACTCGTGAAGAGGAACTACTTTCTGGGTTTTTGTTTTGTTTTGAGATCCCATGACAGTGGAAGGAGAGGCCAAGAGAAAGGGGTTAAACCTGTTATGGGTGAATTTGAAGAGAAGGGTTGCTGTTAGTGAGGTTCTTGAGTGGGGAAGAAAGCGGGCAGGAGGTAGTTCCTTGCCATGTGAAAGAAGCAGTGGACCAGCGCAGGCTTTGGGTTACGCCGGTCAATTAGGCTGATGTGTTGAGAACCTCTGCTGTGGTTGAATAAGGCTCCCTGGAGGACTTTCTGTGCACTTATATTAAAGAGTAGAGCTTTTATGATACGAGATAAAGAATTTTATTTTTCTATTCTTGAACAGAACAACTGGAGGTGTTGGGTCTCTCATTCTATTTCAATTAAAATGAAGATGCATCTTTAGCTGGAATGTATGTGTAACTGTCTTGGAATTAGACTCTCCAGGGTCAGACTATCTCCACACGGCAGACAAGCAGATTCCCTGGATACCAGGCAAAGTTTTCAGCTACTTCCTGTCCCAGAGAAGAGGAGACTTTGGTTCTAATCCCAGCTGTGCAACTGGCAAATCATCTTACCTCTCTGGGCCTCTGTTTTTCCTCCTCTGAAAAATAAGTAGGCTGAACCGGACAATTCCTAGACCCCCTTCCAGCCCTTCCACTGTGTGGTTGCATGAGAAGAACAGAAATCACAGTTTATCCCTTAGGCCTTTTGGGGGAATAAAGCCAATATGGAAGGAATTACCTTCCATGGTAAAACTCTCTGTCTGCTATACAAATTTTAGTATCCAAAGATTTAAAGTCCATTAATCCTGAAGACTTGCTGGGAAGCAGGTCAGTTGACATTTCCATACACTTATTTGAATGTGTTTTAGTGAAGTTAAAAATTTTTTCTGTAAGCTGAAACTTTGCTTGAGAGTCAAATTAAAAAATTTTTTCTAGCATTTCATTTTGAAATTTAAAGTAATTGACTTGTTTTGAGTGTCCTATTTAGGTGCTTTTAAAATCTCAAATAATTTTGTCAAACACCCCCGAAATTGCACTCCACCCTCAGAAATTATTTTAGGGAAAATTGCCTGCTATATGAAATGGAATAGATGAAAATTTAAATGTTATGTTATTTCAGTTATTCAAACATACATACATTAATGATGAATACATGCTAAGTGGAAACATTTTACTATAAAATTACCTTGTGCTTTTGAACTACACAAAGTTTGTTAGTTCACGAATGGGTGGATAACCTTGGTGAGAAAATGAAAAGACCTGTAACTGCGTGAAAATATAGATTCATCTTCTTTCGGAGTTGTCGTTTGCTCTGTACACGTGTTGAGTTCCTGCTAACTTGACAAGCGCTGCCTACTTGCTGAGGTTACAAAGATGAGTAAGATATGCTCCCTGCCCCTAGGAAATCATAGCTGGTAGATGTTTGTAGTTTGTCTGGAAAAAAAAGAGAGCTAATAAAGTTGTTCTATTGCATTACCTCATTTGAACTGATGAGGTGGTACTATTATTTTCTTTATTTTACTCACGAGGAAACTGAGCCTCATAGAGGTTAAGTTATTGTAATGGTTAACTTGTTATTATTTGCTCAGTATCTGTGACTCTATTTAGCAAAGGCTGGGACCATGTCTGTCCTTTTCACTCTGTAGCCCCAGTGCCTACCACAGTACCTGAACGTAATGGGTGCTCAATACACATTTGATGGATTAATAGATATTGGCTTATTAGTACATCCAACAAATATTGGATCATAGAGAAACACTAGTAACATTAGTCCTCTCACTCTTCAAGTAAGTGCTCTTTTACTATGCCTTGCTGCCTCTTTAATTATATCTGTTTAGTATTAACAGAATGAATGCTTCAGGTCTGGAAAAAGAATTATGTACCACCTAGTTTTTTAAATAAGGGAAGAGATTGCCTTTGAAAAGCAAAAGCTGAACACCATTGCAAAAATACCAGGATAAGTCCCCCAGATTTAAACCTCAACCATCAAAGTATTCTTTTCTTTATGAAGAAACAATTATGTCACATGTATCAAGCTTTGCCATTGTTTAATGGTTTGGAATCTTTTGGAATTAGCCATTAGAAGAGAAGGCAGCAAGTTTGAGGGTCTAGAAGTACCGTGTGTACTTTATTAGTATTTTGGATGATATTTATGATGCTCAGTTTATGGCGGATGCTAAGTATCAGGGTTATTAACACTTCAGAATATAAGAATGGAATTCAAAATGACCTTGGCAAAATTGAGAGTTGATAATCCTAAATAGGAACACATGTAGGCAGGAAAGACAAATGTACGATAACTGCGATGTGCAACTGTGGCAGAAAGGAATTTAGAGTACAAATTCAGGAATCACAAAGTAATGCTTGCATTACATTCTCCAGACTGTTACTGGAATACTCCTGTCAGTCTTGGGCCTACCAGTTGAAGAGATTTTTAACAAAGTGGATGAGATTCAGAGGATATAGAAAATAATTAAAGGTTAGAAATTTGGGAATGTAAAAACAGAAAACAAGTTGAATTTTGGTCATGTAAGTTCCAAAAAATGTTTACCACTCTTACACCCATTCTCCGAAGCTACTCCAAATGTGCTCCACCAAAATGAGAGGATGAAGCAAGATAGGATAAGACAATGGATCCGGCATCCAGGCAAAGGGAGTTCCCAGGAGATAGGGAAGGGACAACCTGGGTGGCCAGTGTGCACCTGGTCCAGGACCATCCATCTCGCTGATGCAGGTTACAAGGTTCAAGGAGAGTCTTCTTTAAAAAGGTGAAAATGAAAAAATTTCTAATGCATTTGAACATTTTCAGAAAAAAGGCTCAACAACTTGATGGAGAGTTTGAGGTTCAGTTTATGATAGTACACAGAATATTTGACAAAACAAACAAAAACCAACTGCAAGGAAACAAGTTGGAGCCAAAAAGAAAGGAAGAAGAATTATAGTATGTAAATGGTAGAACTTACCAATAAATAACCCTTATATACCGACTCTAACATAAACACTAAGTATTAATCTAACCAAAATTATGATCTGGTGATATGGAATGATGAAGAGACGAGGAGGGGGAAGTGTGTGATGGGAAGGGAGAGGGTGGTGGAAGAAAGCTATGTATTATATTCCACAGTGAGAAGTCTTAGCATATGCCTGTACTTCAAAAAATCAAATTAGCAATATGGGCAAACATAGCAGACTTAAAGTTCTGGGAGTAAACACCAAAACCAACAACCAACCAACTAATCAAACGAATAAAATAAAATAGCTAAAAACACTGAGTATGGGTGCCTTTGATGTAGGGAGAAAGGTGCTGATGGGAGGCACAAGGGGCTGCTATTTGTTGCAGCAAACTGTATAAATTGGATTCTTCAAACTGTGTGCATGTATCACTTTGATTAAAACAAGCAAACCAAAAAGAAATCAAATTAACTATTGATACATAAAAATATAGTTAGGAGGTTATACCTAATAATATCCAAACGTGGGGAAATTTGTCTTTTCTTATAGTGATAACTAACTCCTTGTTGTATTTGTGAGGTCAGGATTTTGGCTAATGCTGTGTTCTAGTAAAGGTTGATCTAAAGGAGCTTCTAAACAAACGAAGTGTTTCCTTTCCCGGAGCTGCGTGGGACTAACAATCCCACTCAGCAGTCTGGCATGGTTTATATGCAGTGATGGAGTAAGGCCTGACTTGCATTGCCCTGGCTCATCTTCTGGGTTCCTTAGAACTCTGTGAGCCTCTGGCAGAGGTGTGGTGTGAAGGACAGAGCAATAATAATTCGAAACATATTATGATGACACCTATTCAACTCTAATACAATCAAGTATAGAATTAAAAAAATATATATATACACACAAATATTCAAATGATTATTCCTCTGCACCTGTGAGGAGATTACTACCTCTGAGGGGAAGGAACTGACATGTTTTGAATATCTGCCAAGTGCTTCACTAACATAATTTCATTTAGTCACTCAGTACTGCTATGAGGTGGGTATCACATAGCCCCATTTTACAGATGAGAAATTACAGTTCAGAGAGGTTAGGTAACTTTTCTGAGGTCACATAAGTAGCCTATGATTGAGCTGGAGTTGACCTTAGGTCTGTGTGTCTACAAAGCCAGTGCTTTGCCCTTCATACCGCACCTCTGCCAGAGACCCATAGAGCAATGAGGAACCCAGAAGATGAGCCAGGGCAATGCAACTCGGGCCTTACTCCATCACTGCATATAAGCCATGCCAGACTGTTGAATGTAGATTATTAGTCCCATGTATACACACACACACACACACATGCTTGTTTTACCTTTAAAATGATGCAAAACAACCAGTTCTCCCATTCTAAATGGATATGCTTTGAAAATAACTGATTTGTTCAAATTATATAGCTATTTTGATGTCTTGTAGATACAACTTGAGTGTTTATGTGTTACATGTGACCTGGTACCGTGAGAAGACTTCAGAAATGCTCAAGGCCTGTAGGTGATGGAATAGTCAAAACTTGTCCCATCCAACCAGTGTCCCAAATTGCTACATAACCCCTGGAGAACCTGTGAATCATAGTTTATATACAACTATTCATAGATACAGGTATTTCCCTGAGGATATTATTTATGTGAGGTAGCTAAAGAGCAACTTTCTTTTTTTTTTGCCTTGTTAAGTATTAACTCTAGCACCTGCCTCACAAGGGCAGCGGGGTGGAATGGTGGAGAAGAATCCACTTGGGAAGAGAAGCTGAAGAGGCCCCTTATAGAGAGAGGATGGCAAAGAAAAGTCAGCCTTTGAAGAAAAGTCCTCCTAAGGAATAAGGACCACACGGTCCTGTGGTCCTCCTAATCCAGATGCCAAGAATAAATGATCCTGGCTGATGAAGAGCCACTTGCCACTTCCTCAGCTTGTGATTCTGCCTGAAATGGATTTCCAGTTGAAAGATTAAACAATAACAACAACCATCTCTGTGTTGCTGTCTCTCAAATATGCTCTTAACAGGTATTAACAGTTCACTGCCTATGACAGTAGTGCCTATTTTCACACTGCGGTTCTTTCAGTCAATAAAAATATTTTCATCTTATATACATTTTTAAAAAAGCAGCCAGTAACCATTTTAATCTTTCCAGAATTGGTTCACAGTAAAATAGGTTTCTCACCTTTGAGCTGGGTGAAAGAGCACTGAGTTTCTACTTTGTATTATTCCATTTGTCTCTACCTCAAACAGGAACAAAAATCCTTTCAATAATTTATCAACTAGATTCATTGGTTCCTTGAATTGAGAACCTGCTGCAATCTGGGGACACCCGATGACTGTGACAGGGTAGCTGGCCTGGAGGATCTCATTTTCTATTTAGGGATGATGGTGGAGGCAGAGGAACCTAGATTTGGAAATAGACAATGATGATAAGATGACAATAAAACAGTGTACAAAGGTTAAGACAGCACAAAAACTAGTAAGACTAACCCTGGGGCTCTTCAGAAAGGCTCCCACAGACGAGGTGAAGCTTTGGCTTGGTCTTGAAAGCCTTGTGAGAGTTTGCGAGTCAGGCAAAGGGGACCTTGAAGACATTTGTGAAGGATGACAGAAGAATGGTATATGGTAAAGGAATAGAGTTAAGAACCAAACAGTGTGTTTGGGGAATGGCATGAAGCTCCATGTGGCTAGGGTAAGGAGTAAAAATGGGAGGGTGGTGGAGATAAGAAACAAGAGATAGGACCTCCTATAGGTAAGTAACATGAGTGACAGGCTCCAAGATGGATTGTCAAGAAAACACTGATGAGAATGAGAATGGGCTAGAGTGAGGTGCGAGAATAGGTAGTAGTCCAAGAGAGAGCTATGGAGTTCTTTAACTGTGGCAATAAGCATTTCAAGGAGGGGATGGTAAGGAATCAGAAGTCATTAAAAAATGTAAAGCACTATATCATAGTATATAAAGGTATTAATTATTGGAATGATTATCTGTCATAACTTGGGGTGTGTTGTGACAAGCTATCCCTAGTTAAATGAAGATTCCCTGTGGCCAGTCTAATGCACAATACCACCTACAGTAGGTATGTGCTACCATCAGGCGGTCCTCTCGCGACTCCTCAGAATTGATCGTGTCAGCAATTTGTGGAACCAGCTCGTTTTAGTCTCTTTAAACATCATAAGATAAACTTAGATCGCCCATTTGATTTTAAGTATCCTGCAGACGACAATTCACTTTACTTCTAGCGTATACAATCATGTCTACATAACTTTTGTGGAATTGGTAAAATGGTGACATTTAAGGATGTGAACATTAAGGCCTGTGATTTTACAGGCTTTTCACTCAGATGAATGAATTGATAGCTTTGTCACAGCATTTCAGCATTCCAGACTTGTGATAAAATGGAATCCAGTTCAAGTTTCTTTTAACCTCCATTTTAAGGAACCAAGTGACCCTTGTGATTAGATATATAAACATTGGTAAATATGCATGTTCGGATTTGACCATGATTTAACATTTTGACCAAACACCTATGCTAAATCCATCAATGAGACAGCTGAGGAAATAATTTCTGGAAGAATTTTTACTGTTCTTCAGTGTTCCTCAGGCAGGAAGCCACAGGAAATAATGTATTGTGGGGCATATTTCCCTGCAGGATTTGGTGTGTCATTCATTGTACACAATTTTGCTTTCCAGCTGCCTGTAGTTCACATTTTTGTACTTACTTTTCCCTTCAGGATAATTTGATGAAGTCAGTTCCTCAGAGATAGAAAATGTCTTTTTATTTTTTTAAGGTCAGGTTTTTTTTTTTTTTTTCCTTCCCAATTGAGAGATAAACTTGATTAAACAGAAAAGATTTAAGTAGCCAGAATTAATTATTTTGACATATGAAATAACCATGATTGCAATTTGAAATAGTCATTAGATAATTGTATTAATCTAATAGGATGAGTGTTTTGGGTTAAATGAAAATAAGGTCTGTCAAAATTGGAGCAGTTTAAGATGTAATAAATTAGAATCTGGGATATGGAAATGGAAACCACCCTTTTCTGAGAGAACCTCACTATTATTTTATTAGGTATGCTTTTTTACTTAAAAGTTTCTCTGCATTTCTTTTCTTCTCATTATCCCGTACCCTTTCTTTAATGTACAGTAAAATATTTTCCCCACTCTTAAATGGGAAGTAGTGAATAGAATGCTTTAAAATCAGAGCTAATATTCTCACATTAAGCAACCGTTTTTTTTTAAACACCAATAGCAGTGGTTTTTCCAACACTGCCTGTGTGTTAGAATCACCTGGAGTACCTAAAAAACAAAAAAACCCAAAACAAACAAACAAACAAACAAAAACCAAGCAAACCAACCTACAAACAAAAAACACAGACTGCACTCCAGAATTACTGATTTGCTTGGTATGGGGTTGGGCCTGGGTGTCCACATTTCTTAAAATCTCCCAGGCTCACTCTAATGTACGGCAGGGTTGAGACCACTGACCTCTACTGTTCTCTGTACAGGTATCCCCAGGGTCATTTTCAGTCTGCTAACCTTGACTTCCCTATCACCCACTCAAGGACTGCTCTTGGGAAGACTGACAGCCAAGTGCAGTGGTCTAAAAGGGAGAGGCCTAAGATGATTTGTTAGGCTATGGGAAAAATATGAGAACTTCTATCTTTATTTTTGAATCTCATCCTCTAACGATATCTGTTTTTAAAATATTTTATGGTGCACATGCTATTTTAATACAGTAGACTTTTTTTTTTTTTTTTTTTTTTAGGTTGGGGATGCATCATCAAAATCTTCACAACGTTTGAGATAGGCAGAACAGAAAAGACCCTTTTTCCCATTACTTCGGTCTCTTGATTCTTTATGGTCATCAAAGCAGCTCAAATGTTGGCTTTTCATTTCTACTGATTTGCTGCAGAGTTTTCTAGAGCGATGTATGAAGTCCTGCAAGATGTTTGTCCCCCATTTCACAGCCCCAGAAAGAGCCGTATTATATGAAAAACCATCAAATACAGTCTCTTTTGCTGGATCTTTGCTGTTCCCAGAGTTCCTGCTACAGCTTCATCTCCTGGCGCCTTCTCTTGGTAAAATTTGTTCTCACTCTTCTAAGCTCTTCTGAAATGCACAAGTGTTTTTGCGTACAGCAACAGGAGAGAAGACTTTAATGTAGAAATGCCTTAGAAATATCTTCTGGTATTGAGACTTCCCTGGTGGCGCAGTGGTTAATAATCCACCTGCCAGTGCAGGGGATATGGATGGATTGTAGCCCTGGTCCGGGAAGATCCCACATGCCACGGAGCAACTAAGCCCGCGTGCCACAACTACTGAAGCCTGCGCGCCTAGAGCTCATGCTCCGCAACAAGAGAAGCCACTGCAGTGAGAAGCCCACGCACCGCAAGGAAGAGTAGCCCCCGCATGCCGCAAGTAGAGAAAGCCCGTGGGCAGCAACAAAGACCCAATGCAGCCAAAAATAAATAAATAAAAAAAAAAGAAGAAAAAAGAAACATCTCCTGGTATTAAGAAATTGTTTTTAAGGTATAATATTGATATTGTGGTTATTTTAAAAGAATAAAAGGAATCCTTGTTTTTTAGGGATACATAATGTAATATTTGTGGAATGTGCTTTAAACTAATATGTCAGTATATTTAACCACAATAATTTTAAAAAAACCTATGTGAAGGGGGGAAATGGATGGAAGTAGATGAGGCACGATTGGCCGGGATTTGATCATTATTGATTCAGAGTAATGGGTACACGAAAGTCATTATTATATTCTGCTTGCTTTTTTCGCACGTTCAATTTTCTATAAGAAAAAGTTTACAAAAATCCTTTGGGTCATTTCTGGTTCATTTATTTAAAAAGAAAACTCTCTGCCCAGTATAACAAGGGCATCTCAAACCACAGCTCTTGGGCCTGAACAATTTCAGATACGGGCCTCAGATTGTGTTCTGCAATGAATTCTGTTCCTTCTGGGGAGGTTTTCCTCCTTCCCCTCTATCCTTCCACTCTTTTTCTTTACCCCTCAAAGTCTGTCTCTCAGCCTGTTGACCATCCCCTCCCTGCAGCTGGCATCCCCTCTTCCACCTTGTCATTTTCATCTGCCTTCGTGGTTTTCCTATCAAATTGCTTTGTTTTCTGCCTCACACCAAAACCCCCTCAGACATCAAATGCTCCAACCTAGTCAGTGTCTCAGGCCATTTTCCCACCCCACCACCTAGTTCTGCCAGACAGACTGGCCACAGCACAATCCTAGTCTACTGTGTTTCTGTTCCGGGGGGCTGGGGTGCCAGCAGAGCCAAAAAAGCCGCTTCCCTTGCTTCTTTTGTGAGCAGATTCTTGATCTCCTGGCTCTAGCCTGAAGTCTCATCCTGTGTGCTCTGCGTCTTCTAGCCTCATATCACAATCCTGAGTGGGGGGGATTTCAGATATTTGCAGATTGAGAGGAGGTGACCTTTCTGTTCCTTTCTCTGAGGCCCAGCGGAAACCACCGTACCTCCTTGTCTCTGTGAAATGGAAAGTCTAGATGCAGCTTTCAGAGTTTCTGTTGGGGGAATTTCTGGGATGCCTATTTATTTTCCTGAGTTTTTACACTCTTTTTAAATATATGAGTTGCTCTGAAAGTCACTAAAGCATTTATATTCATCATTGTAATGAATCCCTGATATTTGGAGAATTTCAGGGTTTTCAGATAACTTAGGTATATGTAATCTCACTTGTACAGGCATTTATTGTTTTTCTTTTTTCTTTTTGGAACGTGCAGGGCACCTGCTTTTGCACCTTCTGTTGCTGTAGTGGGAAGGGCCACTCTCAGCCACTTGGGTACAAGCTCCATCCCACTGTCTGCATCTTGTTTTCTTCTTAACTTTCTGGACCCCCACCCCTAGCATGGCCATTAGATATTGCATCACCACTTCCCTTTCCCCTACTGCTCTGTGACCTACCACGTGAAAAGTGTTGGGCCGTGTGAACAGCTAGCATCTCAGCGCTAGCAGCTGCATTCATCTCGCCCTATAGCAGGGCCTGGGTTGGGGAACTGAGGGGGAGGGGCTGGAGCTGGGAGAGCGGGAAGAAACCGATAATTGTTCACTTTCTCTTATCTCTTTGCACTTTCAATTTTAGAGTGACAGAGGCAAATCTCTCACTCAGCTGGTGTTTCAAGGACACTAGGAGAACTAAGCTTAGGACCTGTCAGTCCCATTTGCACCCACAGGACTGAGACCAAACTGGGCAAGGGAGGAAAAAGAGGAGGCACCAGGGCAGAGCAAATCAGTCCTAGGAGGATGAGAGGAGAGGGAGGGAGCCGTGAGAGAAGAGACAGCAGAGGGGGAGGAGGAGGACCGTGAGGAGGGGGAAACATTTACTCTTTCATCTAGTTCTTCTGTTAAAACGCAGCTGGATTATCCTGTGCCTTTTTGCAATAAAAATGCATTTCACTGGACCTCTGATGAGATATCTGAAATGCCCATATGGTAGGGGAGCTATTGATGTGCTAGGATTTTATGGGCAAAATGAGGTAATTTTTCAGATACTTCCTAAAGAGAGAAGTTCCTGACGTTGAAGAGACAGTCATTTCTTGACCATGTTTATCCAAGTTTACTTCCCAGCTTCTCAATAATATATTTCATATAATACATATTTCCCATCAGGTTGATGTTTGACTCAATTTTCCAGGCCATTAATGGCAATTGCTTAAAACTCCTGCTTTTGCCTATATAGACAAAGCCTATGTGTCGATAAATTTGGCTTATTCTTTTTGTATAAATCCTGGCAGGAGTGTATAGAGAACACTTATTTTTTTTTATCGCAATGGTGATATGTTTACTTAAGGAAATCCAGAAAAAGTACCAAAAATAAAAATAAGAGGACCAACCCTTAGAGAGAATTGCTGTTAATATTTGGTGCTTATCCATCCAATCAGCCACTATCCATGCATGCATTTTCTTCCTTTCTCTTTCGCCCCCAATAGGGACCATGGTGTTATTCTACTCTGCACCCTTCCTTTTATTTAACACTATGCCATGGACCCATCCCTATGTACACAACAGGATTTTTAAAGTATAAATTTTATTGCAATATAGCATCCAGAAAATGCACAAATTCTAAGTATGCAGCTTGATGAATGTTTACGAAGTGAACACACCCATGTAACCAAGAGAACACAACAGGCACCCCAGAAACAAAACATACCAGCACCCCAAAGCCTCCCTCTTGTCCCCTTCCAGTACTGTGTTCCATCTCAAGTGTTACCACTATCCTGACTTCTAAACCATAGATCCCTCTCTCACCCCAGCCCAGTTTTGAACTTTATACAAATGGTATATTTATAAAATATATGGTATATTATAAGGTATTTATGAAAACTGCAGTATGTAGTTTTTTTGTTTGTTTTCATCTAGCTTTTCTCATCATTATGATTGTGAGATTCATTCCATTTTTGTGTATGGCTGTAGTTTGCTCATTGGAATTGTTGTGTAGTATTCCATTGTATGCCTATACCATAATTTATTGAACCATTCAATTTTTGATGGGCATTTGTGTCATTTGCCCCTCCCAAGCTGTTATAAATAGTGCTGCTTTGAACATCTTTGTACATACCTGTTGGTTGACATATGCCTCTTTTCTCTCCAAAAAATGGATCTTTGGGTTATAGGCGAGACATATGTTTAGCTTTACTAGATAATGCCAACAGTTTTCCAAAGTGGCTCTTCCAATTTTACTCTCTCACCAGTAATGTCTAAGAGGTCCACTTCTTTCATATCCTTGCTAATATTTGGTATTTTCAATGTAAAAATTCCAGGCCATTGAAGTAATTTCTGGAGACTCTTCTTTTGCCTAGACAGATAAGGCCCATGTATTTGTTCTTTTTGTATAAATTCTCCAGAAGCATATGCATAATAAGTATCTTTTTTTTTTTTTTTATATTACAATGGCGATATGTTCACTTAAAATAAATCCAAGAAAATTTTGGTCACTTGGATGGGTGGATAGTAATATCGTATTGTGGTTTTAATTTTCATTTCATATGTTTACCAGCCATTTGAATATTCTGTTTTATGAAGTGATTGTTCCAGTCTTTTGCCTATTTTTCTCTTGAGTTGTCTGTTTTTTCATACTGACTTGTAGGAGTTCCTTATATCTTTGGAAGAGTCCTTTGTTGGATATGTCCTACAAATATCTTCTCCTACTCTGTGACTTACCTTTTCATTCTTAATGGTGACTTTTTATGGAATAGAGGTTCTTATTTTTAATGTAATCCAATTTATCAATATTTTCTTTTATGGTTAGTGCTTTCTGTGTTCTGTTTGAGAAATCTTGGCCTATTTTAAGGTCATGACGATATTCTCATATTTTCTTCTAAAAGTCGTATTATTCTACCTTTCACATTTAGATCTATAATACATCTAAAGTTGATTTTTATGTGTAGTTTGAGGTGGAGGATCAAGACTTTTTTTCCATTTTTTATCTGTTTCTAATCGACCCAGTGTCATTTATTGAAGATACAATTCCTTCCCTAAACAATGTAAGTTTTACATGGGTTCATGCATGCCGTATGCAGATATGCTATTTAACCAGTTGAGAGAGCATTTTAATTGAGCATTTTCTTACATATTCTTCCTTGCCTGAGTCACTTCCAAAAAAAATTACTGGAATAAGTGCTGAAGTACTTTATCCTATAAAGAATAAATATCAAGATGCTGAAAACAGCCAAGCATTTGTTAAAATACGGTTAAAAAAAACCTCAGTTCTAATTCTGAATTGACTATTACGAACCAAATAAAAGGTAGACTTTAAAAAGTGAATTTTGACTGGAAGTTTGTATAAATCAATATTTCAGGGGGCTTGGGTTAATTCTAGCTAACAATGTACTGATCTTATTTTATAAGATGTGTTTTACTCAGCTGAATAATTAAGCTTCTCTTTTATATATTGAAGACCAGTTTTGAGAATGTAACAACTTATTTGATATTTACCAGAGGAAACTTCCTTTCAGAATAAATTATACTACTAATGTTTATTGTTATTACACTATTAGCATTCATTCCCTCAGTGACTTATTTTGATGTGGAGACTTTTTATTTGAGATGATTCATAATTTTAAAGGTATTAGAAAATGGAAACTTATGAAGAGTTATTTGACAAAGATAGTGATACTAGTTAGGAAGTGGGTTCTGTATATTCTGATGATATATAGGTGAACTTTATGATTGGAATTTAATGTTTTCATATGTTTGGAACAACCATTTTGCACAATTAGATTTACTAGAAAAAATCTAATCATGAAACAAATTCAATTTCCCAAATGGATTTTAAATATATTATAATACAGCCTGATACTGGAAGAACTTGCTTTTAGTCTTATTTTTAGCTACTGGGAGAGTGTCAGCATTGTTAATTAGCTTATAACATGGATTTCTTCCCTCTATTAAGTATCTATATTATTATGAAGTCTAATGTATTTGATTTTTAAAAATTAATCTTAAAGTGCTTAATAATTCTGGCATTTAAAACGGTTGTAATCAAAATAAGCAAGATGGGTCTGTGATGAGTAGACTTAATTTTTTTGCACTTGGCTGAGCAGAAATTAATTTTAATTTAAAAAGTTTAAGCTGCAGTGCATAAAAAAGCATCCAAACTGGATTTTAACCTTTAGTAGTTAAACCTCCTATTTTTCATAGAACATATATTAGTATATATTACACGTATTTATCCTTACAAGTACTAACCATTTTAAAATTCTGTTGAAATTATTTTAAGGTGACTAAATGTAGTGAAATTTAAATTTACTGAGACTCTTGTATTCTTTACTTTCACAGTTGCAAACAAACTATCTATTGTATCTTTTCAAAAATCATATCCTCTTATTTATTTACTGCTTCCACTGCACAAAATGTAACTGGAAGCTAGAAATTACCACAGCAAGGCTTGTGGTTGTGGAGAGTGATTTAGACAAGAGTTTCCCAAAATGTGTTTTACAAAATAATGGTCTGCAGGATTTAAGTAGTATTGTGTTAAAACAAAACAAAACAACAAAACACATACAGTGGTTAAATTAATTTGAGAAATAAAAGTTAACCAGGTTTTCCAAATGCTGAGTTATTCAGAGCCTTTGATATGCTAATGTGCATTGTGAGTGCCCAGGTGGTGGGGACATAGTGGGTGGGGAGAAGCAGTGTAAGAGGAGAAGTGTTTACCAACTGAGACTTCAGGGTGACTCTAGGGTGACTCCAGGGTCTAGTCCAATGTTTCTGGAACATTCTTCAGGAAATGTTGGTTTATAGAAACCTACTTCACCCTAAGGTCACCAGTTCAGCCAGGTCCTGACCACTCCTCCCTTACCCCCCAAAAAACCCCAAGTCTAAGACGGATCTCATAATTTTGGTGCTTTTGTCTGCCTTTTATTCCTCTACTGAAAAGTTAGTATATCCTGGTTTCTATATGGGAGGAGTTTGAGTACCCTTTACATCCTTGAACTTGATCTCAACCAATCCCTTCTTTCCTTCTACAAACATTGACAAGCTCGGACTTCCCTGGTGGTGCAGTGGTTAAGAATCCGCCTGCCAATGCAGGGGACACGGGTTCGATCCCTGATCCTGGAAGATCCCACATGCCGCGGAGCAACTAAGCCCGTGAACCACAACTACTGAGCCTGTGTGCCACAACTACTGAACCCACGTGCCACAACTACTGAAGCCCACGTGCCTAGAGCCTGTGCTCCGCAACAAGAAAAGCCACTGCAATGAGGAACATGCGCACCGCAACAAAGAGTAGCCCTCGCTCTCAGCAACTAGAGAAAGCCCGCACACAGCAACGAAGACCCAACGCAGCCAAAAATAAATAAATAAATAAATTCAAAAAAAAAAAAAAGAAAAAAAAAAACATTGACAAGCTCTTACTCTTCCCTCAGCCTGGAACAATCTTACCTTTAATATACCCAGGGATGATTGGCTCCTCATCAGTTTTTTGCTCAAATGCCACAATTAGACCACTTTATCTTACGCTGTCTTTCCCATCCCTTCTCACTCTGTAGCACATTATGCCGTTTTATTATCTTCATAGCACCTGTCACTATTTGAAAATATTTATGTATTTATGTTGTTTTTTTTTTTCCTTCTTTTGGCCATGCTGCGCCGCTTGTGGGATCTTAGTTCCCTGAGCAGGGATCGAGCCTGTGCCCTTGGCAGTGAAAGTATGGAGTCCTAACCACTGGACCGCCAGATAATTCCTTATGTATTTGTTAATTGTCTGATTTACCCCACTGGACTAGGAGTCCCAAGATATTGGGAACTTTCCCTCTCTTGTTCTTTGTATTTCCAGTTTCTACAATGGTGCCTGGCACACAGTGGGTTCTCCAAAAGGCGTAGCCTCTGTGGTAGGGGAACGTGCATTCTGAAGGGAGAGAAGTACAAATATGGAATCCCACGTGCTACCAGCTGTGCTTGACGTAAACATAGGCTGCTCTGGGACTTCCAAAAAGGAACTCTGCTCTTGAACAGCAGTGGTGAGGGTGGGCAAAGGATGTCATAGAAGACTTCCTACAGGCAACCTCTGAACTGAATCTTAAAGGCCGAGTAGGACATATAATGTTGGGGCCAAGGAAATAGCCCATGCAAAGGGCTGAAGGTGAATCAGATGGTTCAGATAAATGCAAGTGGTTGAGGGAAGGCATTTGGCAGAGTGGAGGAATTGAGGCTGGCAAAGATGGCAGGAAGAGATGGTGACGGGACTGGAAAGCTGGGCTAAGGAGTTGGGTCTTTATTCTGAATTTGATGTGCAGCAGTAAAATTGGAAGGATTATAATCAAGTTCAAATTAGTGTTTTATTTCTGGCAGCAGCAAAGTTGTTGGATAGGAAGGCATGAAACTATAGGTGGGAGGTCAATTTGAAGCCTTTGAAACCAAATAGAATTAATTAGTGTTTGAGACCTTGCCCTTTCCCTCCTTTGCTCAGAGTTGTTGCTTTGGTGGAAAACATCTTTTCTTTCATCTCTCATGTTCTAATGCTACCTTCTGTTTAATGCCCTACTTGAACGAATGAATATGGGCACTGTGGGCCAAAGAGAACAAAATATATAACCCTGCATTTGTTTTTGAGGGCACATGGCAGGAGATTATCCTCATCATTCATGCATTTGTTCTGAGCATTTAGGACTATATAGAACCATTTAATGTTTCAGTGTTTCCTATGTGCCAGATAGTGTGTGAAATGCTATATTTATAAGGATTATCTATTTAATCCTCACAACTACGTTACACTAGGTATTATGATTAGCTTTACATTACGGATTAATCAACTGAAACACAGTTTTGTAAATAAGGTGTTCAAAGTCACACCACTATTAGTAAGATTAAAAATGGAATCTTGGAAGATTGGCACTAGAAACATAATAATTATCTTATAAAGAGCATTAGACTAAAAGTCAATAGAGCAGGATTATAGTTGATAATTAATAGCTCAACATATATATCCAGCTCGACAATCCAGTAAAACAAGTGTTATCATCCCCATGTTAATAGTAAGGATACTGTGGATTAGAGGGTTTAAATTAATTGTACAAGGCCACGCGGCTTGGGATTTGAACCCAGATGCATATGATTCCAAAGTCAACAATTTTAACCACTTGGAAATGCTCTTTCTGGCAGCTCTGGTACTGAATCATTTGAATGATCTGTGATTTTAAACTCTGAGATCCCAGCCCTATCATGTGTGAAATGGCAGAATTGGACTAGACGGCATCTAGAATCCCTTCAACTCTATGATCTATGATCTAAGAGCATCCTGGGGCCCCCCATGGATTTCTTCCCCTTTCCTCACCTTTACTGCTTTGAGTTGGATTTACTCTTTTGAGTAGTGAGGGAAATATGAATAAAGATGACCTGGATAGGTAGC
Source organism: Balaenoptera ricei (assembly GCF_028023285.1). Taxonomy (NCBI): domain Eukaryota; kingdom Metazoa; phylum Chordata; class Mammalia; order Artiodactyla; family Balaenopteridae; genus Balaenoptera; species Balaenoptera ricei. The sequence goes on from NC_082642.1 coordinate 7,853,601, forward strand.
TTGCAAGGTGAGCATGGGGTAGAGAGCACAAGGTAGTTCCCCAACCAATTGGAAACTAAAAATGGAATTAAGGAGATGAAAACCAGAAGCCAAGCTCCATACAGGCGAAGTATTGGAGGAGAACACTGGAGAAATGGCTACGAAATTTCAAGGTCACTCAGAGGCCCTGTGAAAATCATGAGGGAATAACACAATGTACATTAGCAACTAGTGTATGTGGCAGGTGTGGTGTCGGGAAAGAGGTGAGAATGGAATTCAGTGGAGAAAAACCAGGACTTAGCGGATAGTCTGTTGAGACAACATTGTGTCGAGAATAAAGGTGGAGAAAAACAGGTCAGTTGGGTGACACCTGATCAAGGCAGCTTGTCTAAAATGGAAAGATCACATGCCATCTGGGGACATTTCCTAGGATATGTGTTTGGAGAAAATCCGAGCTTTAGTAGATAAATTGCTGGGAAAGCTTTCAGGAGAGAAGATGCAGGTCATGTTTGTGTGGCTAATTGCATTTATTTGGGGTTTTTGAGGGATGCAATTAGCAATTTGCCTTCTTAGAGTTTTCATGTCAGGGAAACAAAAGCATAAAAGATGAGAAAGGGTGAGGTTTTAAGGGAGTGAAGAAAAAAAAAAAGGCTTCATTGGCACATGATACAGAAAAAAAGTAGGAAAATAGAAACCTTTGTTGTGCAAGCACTGTGTAATACAACTGCAATAGATCATTAGGAAGGAGGCCCCATTCCCAAGTCTTGCAGGCCTCTCTACAATTGCTTAACTGTCTCTGTCTGAAATATTGAAGCAAAGTTATAAAGAGAACAAGTTGTCATAGACCCAGAAACATTCTTGTACTGGAATGTTTTTCTGCATTATAAATTTGATGAGATTCAGTTCTTTTTAGAAGGGTCAAGCTAGTCAAACTTTCAATACTAAGGCCTGATGATTAGAGATACCCATTTCACTATCTCTTTGTCTAATTTTCTCCATATAGAATCAGGCTCATTTAAGTAAGCCATGCTTAACATATATTTGAAGAACTGATTACAACTGATTAATGTAAAAAATAAAAATTGGAGACATTTTGACATGTAGGTGAAGTGATGGAAAAATCTAACTTACATTTCTAGGGTCCTAAATGCTATGGAATGAAGTTCTGAAAATGTGACCTGTGATAATGACATGACCAACCAAAGTTCTATGTCACAACTAGAAGTCTGGAAGATAAAAGTAGGAATAAAGAGGCTGTTTTAGGGTGAATGATGATATAATGGATGATAGTTCTCAAGCGACAAATGCATTAATAATAAGGTAGAAACTTGAGACTTCACAGATGTTTAAGTGTTTAGGAAAATATGGAGCCTTCCTTAAGCAAAGTAACATAGACAACGTAGTGTCTGATACTCAGTAGATCCTCAGTAAGTCTTCCTTTTTCTCCTTTTCTCTGCTCTTAACTAGTGAACACGGGAAAGGAGAGACTTCCTTACTCTTCCAACACTTTTATTAAAGTGAAACCAGGTTCATGTGAAACTACCGCAGAGAAGAGAACTAGTGTCTATAGACCCAGGACAAATTCTCTGAGGGATGAGGCAAGCAAATTAGCATATAGTATTTGTTGAGTACCTATTTTGTTCCAGGCACTTTACTATGTGCAAGTGATTTCATTTTGTGCTCACAACAGTCCATTCTCCATTTTGAAGATGAGGAACCAGAGAATTAAAAGTGTGAAAATTTGCCCCAAATCACATAGCTGCTTATGAAGCAAAGTTGAGGATTGTCGCCAACCCAAATTGCACTCTTTCTTAAACTATCCAACCCTTAAAATCATCATGTAATTCCTTAAAGGGTAACTTTAATGATGCAAGAGGTAGATGTTGGTACAGGAAAGTTGTCCTGGCTGATGTGCTTTAGGGATGAGTAGAGACGTCCCTTGCTGTCCCACTACATGCCCTTAAGTAAAGCAACAATCGTTTTTGGGGGTTTTTTTCCACTTGCAAAGATAATACAAGTTATTCACACCTATGGACAAGTAAAAAGAAGAAAATAAAAGTCACCCAAATCCTCCCACCCAGAGATAAATAGGGTTAACATTTTTATTTTATCTCTCTAATGCTTTTTTGTATGCTTATGTACAGTTGATCCTTGAACAACTCAGGGGTTAGGGCTCCGTCCCTCTGAGCAGTTGAAAATCTACATATAACTTTATAGTCCACCCTCCATATGGAAGGTTTTGCATCTGTGGATTCAACCAACTTGGGATGGTGTAGTACTGTAGTATTTACTACTGAAAAAACTCTGCATATAAGTGGGCCCGCACAGTTCAAACTTGTGTTGTTCAAGAGTCAACTGAATTTATAAATATTATGTTTATACAAATATATATTTTACAAAAAGTGATCATAATGTACATACTTGATTTGCAAACTGATTTTTGCTCTTTCAACGGATGGCATGTGAAACAAGTTTCTTTACCTTAAAATTATTAAGACGGATTATTATAACAATATTTTGATCAACAATTCCATTTGCATTAATGAAAGTGTTACAACATTTATTAAATTTATTAAGAGTGCCAGAGGAGAAGGAAAACGAATGGGTGTTAATGCTATTTATATCCTCTAAAATGATATTCATTATGTGAAGCATAATAACCTAATCTCACACAAATTTGATGTCTAGTGCTAATAACAGTGCTGAAAGGTCTGGGTACACAAAGTCTAACTGTATTTCCTTTGAAACTGGAATTTTTATGTACCCTCAATCAGCAATAAAGAACAGCAGAGTTAACTTCTTTTCAGACATTATGAGACCTCAAATTATATTATTATATGAGTCTGGCTGAGAAAAATAATATTCAGAGAACACTAAGTAATATACTATTCATCTTCTCCTCTAAGGACACTCAAAGTTCTATCCTTGGATCAAATTACGTTTTTAGGCTATAATGTATTTATATATCTTGAAACCCTTCACTGACTTTAATGAGGATTCTTATAAGAAGCCTGTATGTGAAATCCAGTCCTATATTCGCTGTAGAAATGCTGTTGAGTATTGAGTACAGTCTACCACCCCACTTGATGCCCCCAATATTAAACTCTTTGAGAGAATTTGTTTTAAATTTCAGCTCCAGGAAAAAATGTCTTGCTGAGAAACTCATATACTTCTTCCTTCCTCATAATAACAGCAATTTGAATGATTGTAATTCCTAACCTCCCCATGACCAACCAGGAAGCTTAGAGCCAAATTTGATGCCAAATCAAATAAATTATGTTAATAATGTCAACATGTTTGCATTTTCCTCTTTTGTGGTATTGTTTTTTATTTCTATTTTATGACCCTCATTGTTATATTTGTATTTAAAGGACAATTCTTTGTTTTTTTCCTCTCTTTAGCTCAGGGAGCTAAAGCAAATATCTTTTTGTTAAACGAATATAATATAAATATTGTGTTTTGCCACCTTACTAGTTTATTTTGTTCATTTCAATTTGCTGTGTGTATGTAGTCTCATCGGATTTTTCTCTCCCGATCCTTGGAATTTAGAAAGAATAACAGGATGTAGCTAAGTGTGGTTCTCTTTTCAATAATCTTACCTGGCTATTAGTGAACCCTCTTGACCTAAAGACTAAAACCTCTTTTACCCCAGAGAAATTTTCTTCTCTTATTTCTTTGCTGATTGCTTCCCCTTCATCTAATCTATTCTCTCATGAAGCTAACTTTTTCTTGGAATTAAACACTTGTAAGGTGGCCAATTCATCCTGGTTTGCCTGGGACTTTGCCAGGTTTAGTGCAAACCAGGACAGTTGGTTACCCTATACTTAGCTAAGCTACTGTGTCCCTGGGGACAGTAGTTTTCAAACTATTTATAGTGACAGAGGAGATTTACATTTTTAATTTCTAATCTACTGTGGACTGATTAAAAAAAAAACAACAACAAAAGTGAAATAAAAATCATATGCAAAATACAGGACCAATTTAAAAAATTATTATTGGATTAAAAGACATACAATTACTGTCAAATTGCTCCAAAAGTTTCACATGCCATCTCTCAGTTTCTGTAGGTAGCTTGTAAGATCTGGTGTCACTTTGTGGACCATACTTTGAGTCACTCTGCTCTAGGGTTTCTCTAATCTGCTCTGATAATCCCTTCCATCTCCCCCACTCCACATTCCGTTCTCTCCAGCGTGCACTAAATGCCTCTTTTGTGTTCAGGTACCCCATTACATTAAGCTGTGTGCTTCTTAAGGGAGAGGGATTGAATCTTATTTATCTTTCTACACCCAGCATCTACCACACTGCCAGTCAAGGAGTTTGTTAGGCTGTTGTATTCATTCTTTATTGAGACTTGCAGAAATTTACAGGGTTTTAGTTATGGCTGTTTTGGGGAGGGTGAGATTGCGGGGCCTTTTCTTCTTTTTTTGTACTTTTCAGTATTTCCTCAACTTTTTCTAACACGCATCTATTACTTTTTGAATGGGAAAATTTAAGCATTATTTTAACAACTGACTTATGCAATAAGTGATACCTACCTTGCGGCTTGAGGTCAATGAAAAGTCCCTTTTCACAGCGTAGCTGGATTGTAGGACAGAAGCCAACTTGTGTTAGAACAGAAAACAACACTAAATAATTCCTGTCTTCATTGAGGAACAAAATCCTATTCTCATCCTATTTGGATTGGGGAAATCAAGAGATTGAAATGACTAATTTTAGGGTACAGTCAAGGAGATATGGTACAAATTTTCCTCTAAATATAGGGGATAGAAGGTGTTTCCTTTTTACATTGTGTTCCTTTTTAAGTGGCCTCTGATGTTGTGAAATTCGATAACCACCTCATTTGCATTATTCAGACACTGGAATAACTGGATGTGATCATTTAAACTATGAGTGATGGGGCCCTGACTTCTCGCATTAAACAATGGTGCTGTTTGAGCTGGCAGTTAATCACAGTTTAAAAGTGACTTATCGGTAATATACAATATGACTAATTTAGTAGCTAAGCAGTTTCATTGTGATGTCGGTGTCAGTGGAATTCCTGTCACCTCTCCAACAGTTAAGTCATATTGCATAATTGTTGAGTGACATCACCGGCCTACAAGATTACAGGCTGAAGAAACAAAAAAAAAGTTTCCTGGACTGTCAGCCTTTCCGGTATCTGAACGAACAACTTGTACTGTGACTGCAGTACAGCTAGAGAGCGAAGTAAAAATGTGCGTTGAAGTGGCTGGCTTTTGGTGTGTCTTTGAAAATTACAGTCTGCAGCACACGAGGAGATTCTCCAACTAGCCTAACTATGAGGTCTTGTCCGTTTATGTGTACCAGTCATGACGGAGTGGAGTGAGAGGGCTGAGACCATGGCACTCTTTTGTAAGGAGGGCATTTAATTCTTCTGAGAACTTTACAGTCTTCTCTTTGGGAGGAATAGTTTAAAAAATGCAGCTCACCATCTGCTAGATGCATAGACACTGAAGAGATGGTCAGCTGGGACCCAGTTGAAAACCTTTTATGGTTAAAAGCCTGGCTTATTTCCAAGGGAACTAGTAGTTCAGGTTAATCACCACAGAATACATAAACTTTTAAGTTTATTTAACTGTACAAAATATCGAGCTTTAAAATTACCCACAGACGTGCATAAAAACTTGAGCTAAGGCTGATTGGAATTTATGCTAACAATGGCTCACATTTATTGTTTACTATGCACAAGCACTAAGTACTTTGCATATAGGAATTTATTTCATCTTATGAACTAGATACTATTATTATTCCCAATTTACAGATGAGGGAATGAAGACTCTGGGATCATGCAGCTGGTAAAGAGTAGAATGAGGATCTGAACCCAGGTCGGTCAGCACTAGAGTACACAGTCTTAACTGTTGCCCTCCACTGCATCTTTTATAATAATAACAACAACAAAAACAACCGCTACTACTACTTCCATCTACTGAATGCTTTTTATGTGATAGGCACTATATTATAACCATCATATCCTTTCATCAACTATGTGAGATAGAAACTATACTATTATTATCCCCATTTGATAGATTTGGCAACTGAGGCACAGAGAAAACAAATCATACTGAGAGCAGGTAATGGAACAAGAATTCAAACCCAGATGGTCTAGATCCAGACTCCTTGCTTTTAACAACTGGGCTACACTGCTTTTCACAGCTGTTATTTATTGAGTACCTACTAATGTTTAATTTTCACAACAATCCTGTGATACCTGTGATATCTGTGATCCACAATAATACCTGCATTGTAGGTATTACTATTCCCAATTTATAGATGAGGAAATTGAGGCTTCAAGAGATCGGATAACCTGTCAGCTTCTAAATAGCAGAGCTATGAGTTTTTCAAGTCCATCGGACTCCATCATACCACACTACCCCTCAAAAATCCAAGGCTGCAAGTCTGTTGCAGAGTGACAGATCACATGTCAGGGAAAGTGCTAGAATTTCAGGAGTCACTGAGTGTGAGGAGCCAGAGCTTGGTCTGAGCATCCTCAAAGGGTGAGAGCTGGTAAAGAGATGCCAGAAGGGGCCTGGAAGTCAGCAGTGCTCTGAGTAAGAGGTACCCTTCCTTCAATGCACTCTCTCCATTTGGGGGTTCTGGGGGAAATCTCCCGAATGTGGCCAAACTCCCCTCTCTCCCTTAAATTCCCTTTCTCTTTCCATTCCCCCCGGTATTTCCAAAACTGCACTTCCATGCCCTCCTTCCCTTAGTGCAGAGCTTTGCACATGCTCAGTTCTCTTGCCTTGTAAGTGTTTCCTCCCTACCCCCAGCCTCCTTTCGTTTTGCAGCACATATTCAGTTCTCTGGAATGCGGCCACCCATAAGCATGACACATATTTTCAAAGGGCTTTAGAAATGCATGTGATTAGTGAGTTTAATTTTGTTAAAGGAGAAGCGTATCAACACTGCACATGTATAATCTGTCCTGCCTTCAAGAGTCTAATAGCTTGAAAAAATCTGAAATCACAACAAAAAGCAAAAACAAACAATCTAAAAAACAACAGAAGATTGAAAAAGAGTTTGAATATTACAAAAATATTTACCTTAGAGTTTTCAAGAATAAAGAGATTTTTAAAAATGTTATTCTATTAAAGGAAATCAAATGTATCTATTTATTTATTTAAATAATAAAGTTTGGGGGAACCAGAGAATAAAAGCATGTATGACATGTCCTGCATGTACCTAAATACTTATAAAACAAACTCAAATGCCATAGAGTGAAACAAATTGTGAGATAGGGTTGGTCCAATAAGGAAGTGAACTCTCTAGATGGGAATAATCAGGGAAACTTCTTGAAGGAGCAGAGACTTGGCTGGAACTAGAACTGGTAGAATTACGATAGGTTGATATGAGAAGTTAAAGAAAGGACAGTCCATATAGGGAACTAGCATGACACAAAAAGACAAGGTGAAGGTATAAGTTCATGAATCCTTCTTTAGGGTACACAGCTATTAAGTAATGTGAGAATCTTCTATAAAAATCTGCAGGGATGGCAGATTTTATACCAGAGATTAGGATTTAGTGGGAAAGTGTGTCTTATACCAAAATTAGAAAAGGAAAAATTTTAACATATTGATGTGCTAGGAGTTGGCCATTTCTTGGACCCATGAATCACCTTTTAATGAAAATAGGAGAACACTCAGCATTCTAAACAACTGGACAGCACCCAAAAGGTGTGATCATCTAAAACTCACGCTGGTAATTCTTAGTAGACGTGGAGTCTATTCCTGGGTCGCCTGACCTTCTCAGTGACCTCAGGTCAATCACTGCATCTTCCCTGGTCTGAGTTCATTTTCCTGAAAAATGACAAGGTCTTTCTATTCAGAGAGTGGGTGAATTATACATGGGAACCTCTCTCAAGTGCTGTTTGTGGTCCTAGTCAGTATCTGGAGATGACTTTATTATAGCCAAGACTGCCTTACGATAAATGAGTTCATTTTGGTTCTTCGATTACTAAGTGCTTTGGGATATGGTCCAGAGGAGGTCACTTCATTCATTCATTCATTCATTCATTCATCTCCTTAGATTGAGTAAGTACTACTGTGGCTGTCAGCCTCTAAGAGGGAACCCAATGATCCCTGCCTCCTGGTATGCATGCCATGTGTAGTACTCTTCTACATTTACCAGTGTTGTTCTCTGTGACCAACAGAATACAGCAACAGTGATGGTAGGTCACTTCTGAGATAGATTATTAAAAATATTGTGATATCTGCCTTCCTTTCTCTCTTGGGCTACTTTCTCTGGAGGAAGCCTGCTGCCATGTTATGAGGATAGTAAGTGGCCTATGGAGAGGCCCATGTGATGAGGAATTGAGGACTTTTGTCAACAGTTTTGTGAGTAGGCTATCTTGGAAGCAGATTCAACAGCTTCACTCAAGTCTTTGGATGACTGCAGCCCTGCCTGACACCTTGATTTGGGCCTTGTGAGATCCTAAGACTGAACCCACCCACCTAAGCTGCTCTCGGGCTCCTGACCCTTGGAAACTGTATGATAATAATAATCAAACTGTTGCTTTAAGATGCTAATTTTTAGAGTAATTTTTTACAGAGCAGTAAACAACTAATAAGCCTATCATTTGTTTGTTTCTGTGCCAGGTGCTGGGAATGAATATAGCTTAGATTTTTGCCCTCTAGAAGCTAATAGTACTCAGAAAAACAGCACAGCAATGCCAATAACAGCAATAGATGCATAAACATCTACTTAACAACACAATGCAACATGCTGCAAAGGAGATCCCTTACCAAATGCCACAGGGGACAGGAGATATAACATTTACCTCTATTTGGAGAGAAAAACGGTCCAAAAAAGTTTTCCAAACAGATATTTGGAGATTAATATACAAGAAAAAACAGGACTTTTCTAGCAAAGAAGAAGGAATAACATATGCAAAGACCTGGAGGTGGGAGACCCTTGGCATGTCTTAGGGAGTGTGTTCAATTCCGTATAGTTATGGCCAAGGATTTGTGTGAGGATTCCTTGCTAGGAAAGATGGATTTATTCTAAGATATGAGAAGCCATTGACAGGGTTTAAGCAGAAAATTGACATGATCGGATATGTGTTTTAGAAAAGCAGCTGTTGTGGATTTCATCAGGAGGGCATAGTAAGAGTAGAAACAGGGAGAGATAGAGGCCATATAGAAAATGACTGTAGTTCTTTTCAGTAGCTACTCCTGTTAAAGACGAGTGAGCTTCTGATGGATATCACTTATATTGTTTTTCACTGATCCTTTAACTAGATATATATTTGTTATAATAGTTTTTAATTTTTGTTTTCATTTTGAAAGTATTTCAGATTTACCAAAAAGTTGCAAAATGGATACAAGGAATTCTTATACACTCTTTATCCAGCTTCCACAATTGTTACCATTTTCTATAGCCACAGTACAATTATTAAAATCAGGACATTAACATCGACCTAATACTTTTCACTAGTCTACCAACTTTATCCAAATTTCACCAATTGTCTGATTAGTGTATTTTTTCTTTTCTGGTTCAAAAATCACAGCTTGTTTTTTGTTGTTATGTTTCCTTAGTTTCCTTTAATCTGGGGCAATTTTTCAGCCCTTCTTTGTCTTTCATGACCTTGATACTATTGAAGAATACTATCCAGTTATTTTTGTAGAATGTTTGCCAACTTGGGTTTAGCTTATCTGATGTTCCCTCATGATTAAATTTAAGTTATGCATTTTTGGCAAGAATACCACTGAAAGTGCATCATATTGGAAGTCACATGATAAATCTCATTATTGATGATGTTAAAGTTGATAACTTGGTCAAGGTCGCGTTTGCTAAGTCTTTCCACTGTAAAGTTATTATCATTCCCTTTGTAATTATTAAGTTGTCTCGTGAGAAGATACTTTGAAACTACGCACATTTCTTGTTTGTTTGTTTTTTGCTGCACATCAAGGCTTACAGTATCTCAGTTCCCCAACCAGGGATTGAACCCCGGCCACGGCAGTGAAAACGCCGGATCCTAAACCACTTGACCACCAGAGAACTCCCTCTTGTTTGTTTTTTAAATCAAACTTTTACTCGGTTATTTTAACATTCATTGATACCTGAAATAACAATTACTGCGGTACTTGCCAAATGGTGAAAGTCAAGAGATTTTAAATTGTGTCGTGTGGTGGTTTTAAAACATGTCCACAAGTTCTTTGGTATTTCGTCCTTTAAGAAATGGAGGCTGCTTCCCCTCTCCTTGTATATAGGCTATTCTTAGTGTCTCTCTTCTAATGAATACACAATGGCAGAAGTGACTTCAAGACCATTTCATGAAAGGCATTGTGATTTCCTCTTTGCTCTCCCTCTCTCAGATCACTCACTTTGGGGGAAGTGAGCTGCCATGTTATGAAGACACTCAAGCAGCCCTATGGAGGCTCCATGTGGAGAGGAACTGAGGTCCTCTGCTAATGGCCTTCACTAACTTGCAAGGAATATGAGTGAGCACCTTAGAAGTGAGTCCTCCAGTCCCAGATAAGCCTTCAGATGACTGCAGCCCTGGGAGACACCTTGACTGCAACCACAGGAGAGACCCTGAGCCAGAATCACCCAGCTAAGGTACTCCTGGATTCCTGAGCTACACAAGTGAGTGTGCGAGATAAAGTTTATTGTTTTAAGCCACTAATTTTGGGTATAATTTTCTACACAGGAACAGATAATGAATTCATGCTAGTAGATAGGAGAGAAATCATCAGAAAATGCTAAGGAAGAGCAAATACTAGGAAAGAAAATGTACCCCCCAAGTGGGGTAGGAATGCATATTAAAATGATGGTGAGAGCCTACTTCTCTCCAGATGAGCTAAAATTTTAAAGTCTGACAATACCAGGCATTGGGAATTCTTTGCATTTTGTAAGGTCCAGCTGTCATTACTGGAGTGAGGTAGGCCATGAGGTATCCTTTGAACTCATATACAGTGGGAAAGAGAGGAAACCAGTTCTGTAGCAGGAGACCTGGTCCAGCAGTAGGGCTGGCCCTTGAAGGGGTGTAACTTGTAATCCAATATTGAATATCCAAAGGGCATTGACTGGAGCTGGTGTCAGTATTCAAGAGTTTCTAAGCCCAGAAGTCAAACACTCTTGGTCAGAAAGCAAATTGATAGTCATTTCAGAAGGTAGTTTGATATTATCTGATAAAGGTGAAGATGCACCGACCACCAGATAAGTTATCATAATCCTACTCCTAGACATATATGCAACAGATATAGGTGCATATGGACACTGAAAGACACGTACATGAATGTTCATAGCAGTATTACTCATAATAGCCTGAAACTGGAAACAAACCAAGTATCCATCCACAGTAGAATATATAAACAAATTATGGACCATTCATTCACTAGAATACTACATTTAAATAAAAATCAAAAACTATAGCTACAGGCAATAATGTGAATAAATCCTAAAAACAATGTCAAGTGGAAGAGATCCCTCACAAAGTAACATATATTATATGATTCTCTTTATGGAGCATTCAAAAGCAGATAAAATTAAACTGCTTTTAAGAGATGCATATTTAAGTGATAAATCCATTAAGAAAAGCAAGAAAAGTGAATACCATAAAAGTCAGAATAATGGTTTCTTTAGGGAAGAATGTAAGAGTTGTGATTAGAAAGGGACTATGGGTGGGGACTTTCTGAGGTGTTTACAATATACTATTTCATTTTGTTTTTCGTTTAAACATCATTCTTATTGAGGTTTAACTCACATTTAATAAAATTAATGTAACACTTTACATATGCATAATGTATATATATATGTATATAATGTATAATGTAAACCGTATGTTACCTATGCAGATGTTGACTTTATAATAACCCATTAAACTGTACATTTGTGTTCTATGCAAAAAATGTGCTATATTTTACAGTTTAAAAAGGTAAAAATAGAGTTTGAGTACAGCAGAGGATCTTGGGAATCAGGCTGCATCAAAGGTGAACATGAACTAGCAATTAGGGCTCTGTTAAAAACAATGAACACATGGGCTTCCCTGGTGGTGCAGTGGTTGAGAATCTGCCTGCCAATGCAGGGGACACGGGTTCGAGCCCTGGTCTGGGAAGATCCCACATGCCGCGGAGCAAGTAGGCCCGTGAGCCACAACTACTGAGCCTGCGCGTCTGGAGCCTGTGCTCCGCAACAAGAGAGGCTGCGATAGCGAGAGGCCTGTGCACCGTGATGAAGGGTGGCCCCCGCTCGCCGCAACTAGAGAAAGCCCTCACACAGAAACGAAGACCCAACACAGCTAAAAATAAATAAATAAATAAAAAATTTAAAAAAACAAAACAAACAAAAAAAAACAATGAACACATGTAGGAAAATAAGAGCGTAGTAGACAAGAAACTTTTTCCAGCTTATGTGTGGCAGCATCACTGGGTGGGCCAGTGGTCAGATCCCCAATTGCCAAGGCAGATCCTAAACTTGGGCATTATGACATATGAGCTTTTCCCCTTGAGAGCAGAAAGCAGTTGAGCCCAAGAGAAGGTAGGCTTGACTCCAAGAAAACTACGAAGAAGATGAAGCCTTAAACACTTTATCCCATGTGTGCTTGTCCCCTGCTTGTGCTCTGCTTCTCCACAACTTCTTTGGACACTCAGCAGCCTGTGTACTTATTCCCCTTCCTGTCATATACCCATATCCAAAGTCAAGGCAGGTCTAAAGACCAGCTTTGTTGACTCCTGGTCTAGTCAATGGTGTTTCTACCGTATCACAGTGACCAAAGTTATTTGAACCTTAACATTTATCTCTGATTATGAATGAAAGGTTTTGTATCCTGTGAAAGAAATTTCTGTCACCAGTGACTGGTTGTATGAGGTGTATTTTGGGTGGAGTGGGCCTTCCTGCCCCTGAAATAGCACACTGTAAGCTCTGATAGAGAAGAAGCTCTGGAGAGAAGGTGTCAGGTAACTTCAAAAAAATCACCCCAGGTGATTCAGATATGACAACCTGTATCCTGTATGACAACATGCCTTCTCTCCACACCCCAACCCTTGCTGAGAACCACCCACTTCCAGGAAGGCCACTCACTGAGCAGATATAATATCTATCCATCCATGCATGCATTCATTCATTCATTCAACAACTATTTCTTAAGCTCTAACATGTGTCTGACCCTGGGCTAGCACTGATGATTCAGGGTTGAATGAAAACAGGCATGAGCCCTGCCTTCTTGGAATGGTTTAGTACAAGACACACATTAATGAAATCATGCAGATAAATGTAAACTCACCAGTCAGGTGTTATAAATCTAGATTTATTCATCAAGAAGAGAGGTGAACTGAGAAGTAGCTTAATAATTATAATTTTCAAATATAAGATGAGGAAATTATATGGAGATTGGCTAGCTAATTTACATGAGAGAATACATAAAAATGATGTTAAAAAGGAGGTTTGATGTAGCGTAAAGAATTTAATGTAATAACTATCATTATCAGAGGGCCTGCTCTGTGCCTGGCATGGTGTTAAGTGATGTATAGATAAATATATGCATATATATAAATGTATATATACATTTGTATATATATAGATATCACTTAAAATAGTGATTATATATGTATATGCATGCATAAATATGAGTGATTACATATCAATATTTATTAAACTTATATATATATTAATAAACCCTCACAGAACCCTATAGAGATAAGAAATGGAGACTCAGAGATTAGAACTTCCCTGGTGGTCTAGTGGCTAAGACTCCACGCTCCCAGTGCCAGGGGCTCGTGTTCGATCCCTGGTCAGGGAACTAGATCCCACATGCCACAACTAAGAGTTCGCATGCCTCAACTAAAAGATCCCACAAGCTGCAACTAAGACCCGTGCAGCCAAATAAATAAATAAATATTTTTAAAAAACCCTCAGAGGTCATACAGCTAATATATATAGTTTAATAACACTTTATTGATATATAATTCACACAGGATAAAATTCACCTTTTTAAAAAAATTTTTTTATTTTATTTATTTATTTTTGGCTGCGTTGGGTCTTCGTTTCTGTGCGAGGGCTTCCTCTAGTTGCGGCAAGCAGGGGCCACTCTTCATCGCGGTGCGCGGACCTCTCACTATCGTGGCCTCTCTTGTTGCGGAGCACAGGCTCCAGACGCGCAGGCTCAGTAGTTGTGGCTCACGGGCCTACTTGCTCCGCGGCATGTGGGATCTTCCCAGACCAGGGCTCGAAACCGTGTCCCCTGCATTGGCAGGCAGATTCTCAACCACTGCGCCACCACGGAAGCCCTAAAATTCACCTTTTTAAAGTGCATAGTTCAGTAGTTTTTAGTATATTTGCAGAGTCACCAACTCCTTACTATCTAAGTTTAGATCCTTTTCATCACCCCAGAAAGAAACCCTGTACACATTAGCTTTCACTCCTCATTCCTCCTCGTCCCAGCCAATCTGTACTTTCTTTCCATATGGATTTGCCTATTCTGGACGTTTCATATAAATGGGATCATACAATATGCAGCCTTTTAGTGTCTGGCTTCTTTGCATATTATTTTCAAGAGCTATTCGTGTTGTAGCATATATCAGTACTTCATTTCTTTTTATTGTGAAAAAATATTCCTTTATATGGATATACCACATTTTAGTTAAACATTTATCAGTTTGACGGTCCAATTGATGGACATTTGGGTTGTTTTCACCTTTTGGCTATTGTGAATAATGCTGCTATGAGCATTTGTGTACAAGTTTTGTGTGGACATATGTTTTGATTTCTCTTGAGTACAGCTTAGAGGTGGAATTTCTGGGTCATATGACAACTCTACTTCAACCCTTTAAGGAACTGTTAGACTATTTTCTACAGTGGATGTACCACTGTACCTTCCCACCAGCAGCATATAAGTGTTCTAACTTCTCTGCATCCAAAATAGTATGTACTATTTTTGGTGATAGCCATTCTTGTGAGTGTGAAGTGGTATTTCACTGTGATTTTGATTTGCCTTTTCTTAATGGCTAATGATGCTGAATATCTTTTCACGTGCCTATTGACAGAATACTATGTATGATATGATAGATTTTTTTTAAATGTAAGATACCAACACTCATAAACAATTACATAAAAAGCACAAGACAAGTGTGCACCAAACTGTTAGTGTGGGTATAGCTGAAGAATAGGATCATGGGAGATGTTCACTTCTTAAGTTCTATATTCTACATTGTTAATTTTTATAGCAACAGACATAGATTTCTTTTCTAATTAGAACAAAACACAGTTAATAAACAAACAAACAAATAAACAGCAAACAGAGAGAGACAGACCACCTCTAACCCTGAAGTGCCAGAAGCAATTCTCAGCCACTATGCTCCTTTCTTCTTGTGTTCAAAAGTGCAAGAAAGTGGGGAGGGAGGATGGTTAAATGATTTCCTGAGCTGTGTTTTGGAATTTATTTCTCATGGTAACAATGTTATAAATCATGGTGAATTTCAAAGGCTAGCCTATTCTGTTGTAGGCTAGATATAGGCTTCTGAGGCTATCTTGTATACCTACTTACCAAATTTAATATTGATCCCAAGAGTGTGTGTATATATGTATGTTTGCATATATATATATATATATATATATATATATATATATGAATATATATTCCAGTGTCCAAATGCCCAGCTTTGGGGATGCATCCTTCCAAATCAGTAGAGAACTGCCTAGACAAGTAAATCTTGAATAGGTACAAGATTTTGACTGTGAATGTGGCATGTTATGGCAATATGGTCAATGTTTTTCATTTTCTTTCACCATGGAATGTTTCTTTGATTTCTCACTTGCTATCAGTGTAGCTCAAGAAGGCAATTATATTTCCATTTTAGTATCACGAGAAAATTGATAACAGAATGCATAAACCTTCTGAATGTATAATACTTTCTTATTTTTGTACAGGTCAATTTTTTAGAATATGAAGAAAATAAGCAGTTCTTTTGCGAATGGACTTTTTCCCCCCCAGGTGTTTATCCTGAAGTGAATATTTATGGTCTAGGTAGAATCCCTTGAAAATAGAAATGTTGTCACATTCTTGTTTGTATGTGACACATTTTTAAAATTACAAATGGCAGGAAATGCTAATTTAAAACTAACTCTGAAAAATAAGTTCCAGGAAGCTTAGTTTAGAATTTATTTATAGCTTGAAAACTTTGAGGGAATATTTCGGTCCATTTATTATTCACTGAGACTGTTGAAAATTTATATGATGATTATTTTGATTCCATCTCTAGGCAGAAGTTTACTTTGAATGGAAAAAAACCCCAACAATATCTAAGGTTATTAAAATGCCATGCATATAAGCATCCAGGTCCATTTGCAATTTGCATATGCATATGGGGTATGATCTATGTGCACGTGCACACACACACACACACACACACACTCCTTAAAATTACATGGATTAGTAACAAATAATATCTTTCCCTTCCAAGTTAGTGCAGTAATATTAGTCAGGTAGATGGTCGTTCTGTGAGACTCTGCAAGCATCTTGCTAATGACTAGTTTTATATCCTGACTCCACTGTTTGGGGCCCACAGCAGTTCGCCCACATTCAGACAGTGAGCTAGTGACAGGCTCTATGGAGAACAGAGTAGCTCTCTGTCCGAAGAATTCCGGCACCAGGAAGAACACATATGCACTGTATACTCTGAGTATTTTTCTATGACTCAGTATAAATGTGTACATTCATAGCCTCATGAGCGCACGTCTGTAAATAGGAGGTTCTCAATAGCCTCATGCATTTTGCTCACTAGCCAGTGAGTTCTCTGGTATATTTTATAAATCCTCTACTATTCCTGGGTAGGAAGTACTAAATTTCTGAGGTTTTGAAAAATATCATGTTTCACTTAAACAGTGTAGGGATTATCCCAGTGTTATGTATATTATTTTTTAAGGTTTTTGATTTTAACTTTTATTATTAAAAAAAATGACATAAGTAATGCATGTTCATAGTGAAAACATAAAATACAAGTAAGTAAAAAGAAAAAAATATCACACCTGATCCCAGCACCTGGAGATAATAACGACCATAATAAATTTGATGTATACTTCTTTGGATTTTTTATGTACCTCTATATACATATGTAATTTTTTACAAAAATAGAGTATCAGGCAGATGTCTTAAAACCTTCAAACCCTGCTTCTAAAATTTAATATACCATAGATACCTTTCCATTTCCAACATAATATTTAATGACAGTGAGCCAAGGGGATTCTAGTTACATGGGACTGGGTATTCCTTGCCCCAAAGACCTCAGCTCACTCCAGGGCCTGATCTCCTGAGGGGAATGGGCTACACCACTGTGGCATCGAAAGGTAGCCAAGGGCCAGTTGTTTCAGGTGGCTGGATGTCCACGTGAGTGTGTGTGAGTGTGTGTGTGTGTGACTTCATAGTGTGAAACGGAGCTGGGGGCAGAAAGAAGTACAGACTACAGGCCAGGGACCAGGGACCAAGGGCCAGAGTCTGGGGTTGGATATCTGCACACTACCATTGGCAGTTCTGAATGCAATCCTGTTTTCCAGATAATTTTGAAACTACCTTTTTCAAGGTAAAAAGGTAGAATATATTTAATTTAATATTTGTTTGATTGCTTTTGTAACATCAAAATATTTTGTACATGGTAGGTATGTGGTCTTCCATTTGTATTCAAGGTGGGCCCCAAATCTGTTAACAGCAGGCCTGAATATGCATACTCTATGACTTCTAAGTTTCTAGAATGTATATTTTGTTTTGTTTAATAATTTACCTTTTCCTTATGAATGAAAGGTAGTAGTACCTATAAGTGCGTATTTATTGACTACTTAAGTTTCAACTTAATATGATATTTGTTAAAGCGTTACCATATTCTACACTCCACTGGGTACAGGGACGAGAGATAAGAATACATAGCCAGACCCTTGTGACGCTCACAATCTCCTGGGATCTCAGACATGATGACGTGCATCAATCAACTGTGGACTCGGGCACAGAAGCCACAGAGAGAAAGAAGGAAAAACCTGCAGATCAGGGTCCTGGGATCAGTTGATTAACCTGGCCAACGATAACCCACAGAAATCTTCAAAAGCGTAGAAACCATTCCATCCAAGATAAATTGTTGTAAACTTTCTAAATAGTTTAGATTTTTTGATAAATTTGGGTAATTGGTCACTTGACAAAGTAATCATTCAGGAATTCCCTTTCAGCAAATGATTTTTAACTAGCTGGCTCACTTCCTTGAGGGGAAGCTCTGTTCAGGCTGAGATATAAAGAATGCATAGGAGTTTGAAGGGGAAGGAACGTGGAGAATTGATGAAAAAAGATATTCTGTGAAGAGGGAACAGCACATGGGTCATCTTGGAGGTATGGAGTGGAAAGGCATCTTCTGACAATGGTAAGTATTTAGAAGTGCTAAAATAAAAAGAGTGAGGTGGGGAAGCAAAAGTGGACAAAGCTGGAGAGAAAGAGCTGCTGTCTGGAGGGCTTTGTGGCCCTGGGTCCCATGGAGTTTTATCCTATAGAAAATGGAAGCCATTGAAGGGTTTGAAGCCAGGAATGAGAACATTAGATTTGCATTTTGGACAGATCATTATGGCAACAGAGGAAGAACTGATGGTGAGTAGTCTGGAAGGAGGGAGTTCACCTCTGAGAAGGTAGAATACATTAGGGTCATGATGAGGGCAAGTTCTGAATTCAGACTGCTGGGATTCAGCACCTACTTCTCTATCTTAGCAGCTGTGTGTTTGGGCAAGCTTTTTTAGCCTCTCTGTTGACCTGGTTTCCTCATCTGTAAAATGCAAACCGTAATAGCTGTGAAGTTTAAAGGAAACAATACCTAAAAAGCACTCAGGGCAGAGCCTGCCATATAGAAAGCTCTCAATACATGCTACTTATTTAAAATATAACAATAATTATCTTTCAGTAGTTTATAAGAAAGATAAGGATGGTCTGAACCAAGTTACAGGCAGTGGAAATTGTGAGGAGGGGGATGTAGATGAGAAGGTTAAAGAGTGGATTTGACAGTTTAATTAAGAAAGGAGGAGGTTACCAGCTTGAATGACTTAGTGGAGGGTGTTGGTATCAAAAATGTAGGGGAAGGTAGGAGCAGGGACAAGTTGGGTGGTGGAAGATAATGAAATGTGTTTCGGTAATGTTGAGTTTTAGATACTTGTGGGTCATGAAGGTGGAGATGTCTAGAAGGTGGATGGACATGCAGGTCTGGAGCTCAAAGGAGAGGTAAAAGCCACATGAGCCGAATGCCAGGGTAACAGACTCATTGACCAGAAATAGCTGCACTGATGTACAAAAGTTATTTCATCTATTTGGCCCTTGATGCATGACTTCTTAGTGCCCAGAAGGGAGGGCACCTTAATAGTTATGTCAGGTACAACTTCCTTCATAAAGTCTTTGCTGATCAACCCATTGGGTAGGGTCTCTTTACTCTGAGACCCTTTGTTATAGACTGAATATTTATGTCCACTCCAAATTCATATTTTGAAGTCCTAACCCCTAATGTGATGGTATTACAGATGAGGCCTTTGAGAGGTAATTAGAATTAGATGAGGTCTTGAAGCTGGGGTGGTGGTCTGATGGGATCAGTGTCCTTATAAGAAGAGACACCAGGGAGTTGCTCTCTCTCCATGTGTATTCAGGAAAAGCCATGTGTGTCCCCAGTAAGAAGGCAGCTATCTCTAAGCCAAGAAGAGAGCTCTCACCAGAAACCAACACTGCTGGACCCCGATCTGGGACTTCTAGATTCCAGAACTGTGAGAAAGTAAATTTTTGATGTTTAAGCCACCCGGTCTACTTTGTTACAGCAGCCTGAGCTGACTAAAACATTCTTGTATAAAGGAATCTTTGTATTTCCGTTATGGGTCGGCCCTTCTTTTCCTCTAATAATGTATGTTTTCTAGTACTCCTTTTAGTTATAGGCAGCTTGAGGGCAAGTCCTTTGTCATACTTATGTTCCCTGCAGTGCGCTGTACAAGGTTTTGCTCCTGGTGGATGTTCAATAAACATCAGATGACCTGAGGTCAGCTTGGAAAGACTCAAGGTCAGGCAGCAATTTGTGTGAAGAGGATCACAGAGAATGTGCTTGGGGCAGGGGTAGTAGGCAGAATCCTGGGGCAAAATTCAAGACTGGAGTTTAGGTGGAAACTAAAGTTTCAATACGAAATTTGGAAATAAGAAAGAAAAGATAGAGTTTCCCAAAGATCAGTGGGAAGAGTGAAATGGCCATCGTGTCCACATAATGCATATCTTTTCTTGAGCATTTTGCACTATGCAAGCCATTATATAATATTACATTTTGGCTTGGATGTTTGAAATTGACTTTGAAAAAATCCTTATAGTTTTTGAGTTAGGATTTGTCTAAAGCAAATGTGTTTCAAGTTTAAAATCAACAATGGTTTAGGTCCCTCATAATATATATTAGGAAGCAACCAACTAACCAAAGAAAACTCCAACAATAATTTCCCTGCAAAGAGATAAAACGAAAAAAGAAAAACAAAACAGATTCTGTTTATTGCACTTCAACTTCTCGTCAACTCTAGTGGGAGTCATTTAAAGTTGACTGAATGTTCTTTTTTTTAAACTACCTTATTCTTTTATTATTTAAATTTATTTATTTATTTATTTATTTATTGCCTGCGATGGGTCTTCGTTGCTGTGCGCGGGCTTTCTCTAGTTGCCACTAGTGGGGGCTACTCTTCTTTGCGGTGCGTGGGCTTCTCATTGCCGTGGCTTCTCTTGTTGTGGAGCACGGGCTCTAGAGTGCAGGCTCAGTAGTTGTGGAGCACGGGCTTAGTTGCTCCGCGGCATGTGGGATCTTCCCGGACATGGGCTTGAACCCGTGTTCCTTGCATTGGCAGGCGGATTCTTTTTTTTTTTTTAATTTTTTATCTTATTTATTTATTTATTTATTTATTTATGGCTACGTTGGGTCTTCGTTTCTGTGCGAGGGCTTCCTCTAGTTGCGGCGAGCAGGGGCCACTCTTCATCACGGTGCGCGGGCCTCTCAGTATTGCGGCCTCTCTTGTTGCGGAGCACAGGCGCCAGACGCGCAGGCTCAGTAGTTGTGGCTCACGGGCCTAGTTGCTCCGCGGCATGTGGGATCTTCCCAGACCAGGTCTTGAACCCGTGTCCCCTGCATTAGCAGGCAGATTCTCAACCACTGCGCCACCAGGGAAGCCCGGCAGGTGGATTCTTAACCACTGCGCCACCAGGGAAGTCCTGACTGCATGTTCTTAAACGGAGACTTGTGGGGGTAATGTTGTGAGTTTGTGTGCTCTCTGTGGGTTGCCATGATTCTGGAGATCACGGTAGAAAACACAGGGAACTTGCCCCCAAATGTCTCAAGACACCCCTCTGTGAGGATAGGAGAAGTGGGGAAGATTTATTTATTTGTTTCTGGAGCATTTCCCACTACCATCATGCCACTCTTCTGAGCGCTACCAGAAGCAGAACTTTCTAGCGTCATCCTCTCTGAAGACCAAGAGTCCAGAGGGTAAATGTAGAATATATTTGTGTTGACCTATAACCTAAGAGAAACCAAAGTTACATGGATCAGTGGACATTACTTACAACCTGGAGCTGCAAGAGCTCTTAGACTTGAACTCTCCAGTATGGGAGCCACTTGCCACATGTAGCTGATGAGCACTTGAAACTTAGCTAGTCTGAATTGAGGTGTGTTGTGAGTGCAAAACACACACCAGATTTCAGTGGCTTAGTTAAAAAAAAAAAAAAAAAGGAGAAGAATGTAAAAGAACTCATTAGTACTTGCTTACATGGATTGCAGGTTGAAATGATATTTTGGATATATTAGGCTAAATCAGATTATTAAAACTATTTTTATGTGTTTTTAATTTGGCAATGAGAAAACCTAAGGTTACATATGTGGGTCACATTATATTTCTGCTGGACAGAGTCTAAGCCCTACACCATCAAGGGGTAGATATGCATCCTGGTCTTGACAGGATGCAGAGCTTACAGGAATTTGTCTCTTCTCACGTGAATCATGCCCAGCTATGTATAGATGCAGTTTTATTGTTTGTGTAATAGCCCTCTGTACATCCAGAGAATCTTTCATCTGAGGATCTCAAGCATTAATTAATTTTCATTGAATGGCTGGGGAAGACTGGTATTCTTAGTTCTATTTTACAGATGAGGAAACTGAGGCATGGGGAGATTTAAATGATTTGCCCAGGGCTACCCAGGGTAGAGTGGCAGAGCTCAGAATAGAAGTGTGAGTCATAATTAATCACACATCTAACTAGCAAACAATATTTTTTTCTTCCTGATTAGGTAAAATTCTTCAAGGTAGAGACCATGCTTTTAAAATGCTATTTCCTAGTGACATTTGCAGCAACATGGATGGACATAGAGATTATCATACTAAGTGAAGTAAGTCAGACGGAGAAAGACAAATACCACATGATATGACGTAGCTGTGGAATCTAAAATATGATACAAATGAGCTTATTTACAAGGCAGACTCACAGACATAGAAAACCAACTTATGGTTACCAAAGGGGAAAGGGAAGGATAATTTAGGAGTTTGGGATTGGCAGATACAAACTACTATATATAAAATAAACAACAAGGACTTACTGTATGGCACAGGGAACTATACTCAATATCCTGTAATAAACCATAATGGAAAAAAGAAAAAAATATATATCTGAGTCACTTTGCAGTATATAAGAAACTAATGCAACATTATAAATCAACTATACTTCAGTTAAAAAAATTCTATTTCCAACTAGTAAAACACTGAATGCTCAGTGAACATCACACAACAGCAGTAGTCATTGCTACCAGATTTCACAAGTTTTGGCATTAACAGTTAAGTAAAGTACAAAAGAAGTAAATAAGTGTCCTTTTAAAATTGTTTGCAATTTTTCATACTCTGGGGGAAGGAACGGTTGTTACCCCTTACTTTGGAGGCAGATAAATAAATCTCACCTTTGATTAGTTCATTTGTTTTTAAAACTAGGTTTCCTGGGTCTTACTTTTGATATTTTGAAGAGAAGACACTTCAAGCAAGTGCATGTTGGTCTAGATTTGGATTCCAGATAGGCAGAGGAGGGAAGAAGCTTTGGAACCCTTGGTGCTCCTACTAACTTTCTTCTATCATCTTCCACCTGTGATATGTTCTCCTTTTACAAGCTCAGAGCTCTGGAGAGTGAGTTTTCTCAAAAGAGTGTACTTTTATCAAACTTATTTTGGAGGGAAGACCATCCGAAACAGGCATCAGGCTATTCAGGCAAAAACCTCATGAAGTGAACAGTATTTTCCCTAGTCTTCATATTAATTTTTCTTGTGCTAAGTAGGAGGGAAAAAAGAGAATGAAATCTACTACCACCTTGTGATTACATTCCCTTTGACTGAGAGTGATTTTCAAAGTCATTCTAAAATAATGCACCACTAAAAGTATATGAGTTTAAGAGTAAAACCAAAGAGTTACAGAAACAATTGGTTCATTTGTTCAATAATACATACCCTCTATTACGTATTTCAAAAATATTTATTGTGAGTGCATGAATGAAAGGTTTCTACATCCCCCAATTCTGTTCCTTGTAAAAATTATTTGAATAAAATGTAATATTTTTCAAGAATGGTTGAAGGACGTTCATTTTTGCCGATACATACATACGTGGACGAGGGTATGTTCATACAATGACCCCTCTACTTTCATTGCCTAAAGAGTTAAGCCCGATCAGTTCTCAGTGTGTCATCTTGCCCTTCTGACAGGAAATATTACTGGAGTGCTGAAAGGTTTTTAATTATACTCGCAGTTGCCTCAAATAATGATAGTCTACTTGTGGGCACATGTCTTAGAGGAGAATCATAGTCTGTGCTTTGTGCATCACACAGATTCCTTCATTTCCTTTGCCTTTTGTTTGAACCAGAAAAATGGCTTAGAGAAATTCATGCACACTTCCTTGCCGTCCCTACCCACGATGGGGAGGCTAAGTCAGTGAGAGAAGAGTTTTAAGACCTTTGGTGTCTTTGGTACTCCAAGCTCAGGATGGAAGGGGAGTGAGTGGGAGAAGTGGAGTGGAAAATGCTGGAAACTCCATCCTAGATGATCCTTTTGCACTTGGTGTTTCTCACTCCTTCAAAGCTGATGTATTCCACTTCGAGGGGATGGGGGTAGAGGGAGGGGGACAGGTGAGGTAGAGGAGATGAAATGTGTATGTTGAATCCTTTGCAAATTTGTCCCCAAAATGGCCTTTGCCAATCTCCCTGGTCACCATGTCCTGCCATTCAATTTGTCCAGATGTTTTCCTTCATTTTTTGATTGTTACAAAGCCATTCAGTACCTAATTACCAGAACAGTGTGATGCTGATTCTAGCACATCTCTGTTGGAAGAGAAATCAAGAAGACTTTTAAAAACAGTGGTCATTTAACTTTGCAGTATAATGGATGATTCTGTAGACCTTCATAGTTCACTCCGAAGTTGAGATCTTTTACACAAATCTAGTTGTTATGCATTCATGCCAGTGAGAAAGCATGGAGAGGTGGGATTTCAATACCTTTCCTGAAGGAAAGAGGGAGTCATTTCATGGACTGATGCCTCAGAACCCTCGAGTCTGGAAAAAGGTCTATAAAAACAGAGTATCTTTATTCTTCCAGCAACTGGGCTAAAATCTATAGTAACTAACCCGCCAGGGAGTATTGTTTGAATGACAATCCAACAGACAATGGGAAGAATTGTTTCCAACTTAGATCTTTATCTAATAAAGCTTTATGCAAATATAAATTTTCAAGCAATGATAAATGGAAGTAGTGAGAATATAATCATACTGAAGTGGAGTTGATACACTGATGCTGTTTTGCAGCAGGGGAGATAGGGAAGGAGGGGGGAAATAATAGACAAATGGAATTGGAGGGTGTTTTGAAGTCAGAAAACAAATGTTTTCCCCTTCTGATGGGCCCTCTGCTGCAGACAATTCTTGGAACATGGCCCACCAAAGCTCTGTACAATGGCAGCCCCCTCCGCTCCCCTGCAGCAGCAAGACACGGCCCGGGTAAGAGCGAGCGTGGCGCTTTCTGCCCAGGCTCTAATTCATGCCTGCAGAATAACAATCTGCTCTTGGTGCACCAAGCACAATGAAGGCCCTCCAAGCTGCCACTCATTCGGGGCCGGCTAACACTCTGGGCCCTTGTTTCTGATTCTTGGCATTGTCAGGGCAGGGAGTGTGGGGAGAGCCACACACTTCCATGCTGGGAAAGGCAGGGCCCCTGGCGGCCCCAGCCAGTCATCAGATGGCCTGGACAACAGCAGCGGCCAGACTAGCTAGAAGAGAGCTTACACCCGCTGGCAAATTTGCCAAACATTCAGGAATTTGGGATTGTGGTTTCAAAAAGTCTAGTCTCTGCTCTCTCATCCCCCAACTCCAAAAAACGTCCCAAAACAAAACCCTCATTAAAAATTCTCTTGGCATGGCAGACTGCTAGAAAGTCTGATCCAGCGCTGGCATTTTTCTAACACCCTTCAAGCAGCAGGGCTGACAAATTTCCAACAGTACTGGGGCAGCCATCAAACTATATAATCTTTTTTTTTTGCTGCTGCTGGCTCCGTCTTCCAAACTATATAATCTTGGCATGGCTGAATAAAAAGTGATGGTAGCAAAGGTGATTGGGGCTTATGCTAGGCAGACAGATAACATGAGGAGTTATTGGAACTAGCAAGCTTATTGCTAATCTCTACAACTTTAGGCAAAAGAAGCGACAGGTCAAAAAACATCATGCATAGCATATATTCATTATAGGAGGGAGCAAAACATCCTTCAGCTCACAATGGAGGTAGACATCAGAGGTAAGCCTCAAAGCCTGTCTCATAGCAAGGGCTGGTATTGATTCCCAGCAAATTTAAGGGGTGAAAAGGGCCATGAGACTACTTGAGGATAAAAATAATAGCTACTACTTTTTGAGCACTATGTCCCAGGGATTTTAAACACATTAGCTAATTTAGACCTAATGGAAGTTTGTCAGATAGATATCGTCTCTCAGTTTATATAAAACTGAGGATTCTGGAGCCCAGGGCAATTAGGAAAGTTCTGCTTGACCCCAAAGCCAGTGCTTTTGGATTCACTGTATTAAAATGCCTCTCTGGGGCTAAAAGGAGACAAAACTTCATGAAACAAATGGTTTTTTTTTCCTAAAGAATTCCAGTTTTCCTTGAACTTGGATTAGAGCTTTATCTTAAAGAAATAACCATAGTTGCTCATTGCAGACAAGAGAAGAAACATGTAATATTGAGAGACGCAGTGAGCATTTCCATTTCTGCTGAATGAATCAAAATGGGACCAATAAAGTCTAGTCTTTGTGACAGTTCTTTGTCTCCTTCTTGGCCAAGAATGTCTGGACACACTGAGTCAGTCAGGGTGTCAGCACCATTTTGACCTGGCACACATCTTACCATGAGTCACTAGAAGGATTCAAAACTCAGGGCTAGGAAAAGCCACTGCCATTAAGTTGGTACAGCTAAAAATATTCAGGTGTCAACCTTGGATTGTAGCTTGTTCATTCATCTATTTGTTTATTCATTTAATAAATATCTATCCCAATCTACTCTATTAAATACAAAACCCAGGGTAAAAATTTCAATTAGTATAAAATAATAAACAATGACAAGCAAATTTCTCATCCCCAGTCTCCCAGTTCCTTTGCTTAGGGACAATCACTGTTACCAGTTTCTTAGGGATCCTTCTAGGGACATTCTAGGCATAAATGTACCTTTCTCTTGGTTTTCATAATTGTTATTGAATCCTTGCTACAGCTTGGGCACTGGTTTATATAAGCTGATGGCCAAGACTTGGCCCCTACCCCTGGGGCTGAAGTAGACACAGAAACCAATTGCTACCATATATATGATTGATAAGCGCCCAGTTGGAGGTACTTCTGGGAGTGGTGGTAGGCTGAGTGGATCAGGGCTGAAATATCTATGTGCCCAATCAGCCGTCACAAGTAAATTGTTGTTACTAATAGTGAAGTGCCAGTGTTTGCAAATTATTTTTAAGAATAGATTAGAGCTTATTCCTGTGACAATTACCCTCCTTTGCATTCTAATTTGCCTTTGGGAGTGAAAGGAAAAGGTGTGGGGATCACGCTGGTTCACTGAGAATTGTGTGTGATCCTGGGCACATTCAGAGTGTGTCCTTTTGTGAATGTAATCTGGTGCACATTCTGGGGAATTGAAAATTTCAGACATCCAGGAGGAAAGGGGGGCATTATTTCCTCATTTTTTTGGAAGCCACTAGAAATCTTTCCCCGAACAGTATATGCAGCCCATTCAGTCGAGAGATTGGTCTCCTAGTTGCCTGGTTTCAAAATCTTCATACTTGTAATAGAAGGGAAGTCGGGAAGGAGAAAAGTCGCCCATCTGGATTGAATACACTTCGAGACAGTAGTTTTGCGCACTGTGAGGCAGATGACGTTTTGCAGATTTAAGAGACAGCTGAATCTGACACATGTGGGTGCAAGCTACTGGTGGAAGGCTTGGAGCGAATCCTTTCAACGCAGCTCGGATTTATGGGAACTACTCCGGAGCTTGTAGGCTTTGAAGAGGGGCGTACAGCGGTGATTTGGTTCACAAAGAGCCCATGTTTACTTTGGTTCACCTGGCTTCTCACCCCATATTGAATTTTACTTCCAGTATGATTGTAACCAGCTCCAGACTCGGATGCAACCTCTGCTCAAGGTCTGATAGGGAGTTAAAGAGAGAAAATAAAAAATGGCATAAATAAGTTTCACATGATTTCCAATCAGAGCAATGAGTTGGCTCTGTTTCACTCAATCAGCCAGCGGCAGAGAGGATTTTGCAAACTTCAATGACCCTTTCAGAAAGCTTTGTCTACATCCTGCCTTCAGGAGAAAACCCAGAACCAGTCAAATGTGTCCTGTTTCATTTTCTATGGCAGCTTGCCTTGTAGCTGTCCTAGGAGAGAATGTGGCCTAAGTACATTCTCCTCTTGATCTTCCAAAAGTGCCACTCCAAGAGGCAAGAAGATTAGCTGGTTATTACAACACATGAGGCAGAAATGCATGTTGAAATGAAGCACAGCTGAATTGCTGAGGGCAGGACTATAAAATACCTTTCCAAGGATTTCCTTCCTTGTGAGCTCAAATGGCAGCTCAGCTTGACAGCAGGGTCTCCATGCTGACTTAAGTTTTCAAATCATGTCAGAAAACTGTAATTATATACAATTCTCCTCACTAAAGAAACCCATAACCCAAATTTGTACAGTTAGTCAAATGTTAGTTGCAAAAATACTGAGATATGTTATTACCCTTTTAAAAGTCCACTGTGAATGCTGTAATACAGGGTATATGGTTTGAAAGTGTTTTTTTTCCTTTCCTCCCTCCCTTCTTCCTTCCTTTCCTCCCTCCTCCCTTCCTCCCTTTCTTCTTCTCTTCCTTCCTTCCCTCATTCCTAAAAGTAACAGGAAGCAGAACTAGATCTGAGTGGAATCTTGCCTTTTCACTCAGTTTTTTTCCCCCTAGCTGAGTTAAATAAAGCACAACAAGAGTGCATTTTCCAAGTACCTTATGGGATCCTGTCAACCTATTTCTTCCCCTTGCTTTGAAAGTGACCCACAAAGAGATAAAATTACTTGCGTTGATTCTTACAGAAAAGCAGCCAAGGTTTTATTAAAAACACTGCCCTTCGTAGTCTTGCATATTTTCTTTCCCTTTTTAATATGGGAGGATATCAAATATAAAAGAAATACAAACGTAAAACACTGCTCCTTTCATCTTTGTTCGCTTTCCCAAATCTTCCAATACATCACTTATTTTTCTTCATTAAACTTTAAACTGGAGAAAGTGGAATGCTGCATTTGAATTTTGAGGGCACGAGGGACTTGGGATGGGCTATCTGCATCGTGTCATTCATTAGATTCTAATAAGATCTTCTTACCCTGAGGATGTGGAGAAAAGGGAACCCTTGTTACACTGTTGGTGGGAATTTAAAGTGGTGCAGCCATTGTGGAAAACAGTATGGAGGTTCCTCAAAAAGCTGAAAATAGAATTACCATATGGCCTAGCAATCCACTCCTGGGCATATATCTGAAGAAAACAAAGACACTAATTCGAAAAGATACATGCACCCCAATGTTCATCACAGCATTATTTACAATAGTCAAGATATGGAACCAACCTGAGTGTCCATCAACAGATGAATGGATAAAGATGTGGTATGATATACACACACATGCACACACACACACACACACACACACACAATGGAAAACTACTCAGCCATAAAGAAATGAAATTTTGCCATTTGCAACAGCATGGATGGACTTGGAGGGTATTATGCTCAGTGAAATAAGTTAGACAGAAAAAGACGAATACTGTATGATATCACTTATATGAGGAATCTAAAAAATAAAACTAGTAAATATAACAAAAAAGAAACAGACTCACAGGCATAGAGAACAAACTAGTGGTTACCAGTGGGGGGAAAGGGAAGTGGGAAGGGGCAAGATAGGGGTAGGGGAATGAGAGGTACAGACTACTATGTATAAAATAAGCTACAAGGATGTATTGTACAACACAGGGAATATAGCCAATAGTTTATAATAACTATAAATGGAGCATAACCTTTAAAAATTGTGACTCACTATGTTGTACATCTGAAACTTATATTGTAAGTCAACTATACCTTAATAAAAAAAATTGGGACAGGCTAAACATTTTTATACCTTGGGAAACACATTCAAACTAACTAGTTTCCTATAGAACTCAGAATTCTGGGAGTTCACCCTCCTTGATGTCACTGGATTCTTTAATTTCTAAGAAAAAGATTAAAAAGTGCCATTGATACGTGGTTGAATAAATAAACTTTAAAACAAATTCAGGATTTCCCTTCAAATGTATACAATGTACTATCAAATATTGCTTGGAACTGCAATACTTTGAAATACACATGAAAAATAATTTGGTGATGAACTGTAATGATGAAAAATAATGTAATGAAAAACGTGTGATGACCTGGATTTCTTTCTTTTCTTTTTTTGTAATTCCTGGGCTAATTTTGTTCACTAAAACCTGTCCTTGTCAAAAGCCACCCCTATAAAACCTAGGGTTATAGATGAAGCCGTCTGTAGCAAAATGGGGGCAAAACGCTTGTGATAACAGGTTAAGTGGGAAAAAAAAAATTCAAAATGTTATGTTTTTTTAAAAAACATACCAAAAGAATAGCCTAGAATAATGTGTTATATTTTTCTTCTGTTTTTGTTCTTTCTGTAATTTGGGAAATTACTTTTCTAACAACAACAATAACAAAAAGATCAACCATAATCCTTGTGTTTTTTAGTGGGTCTGATTTATCCTGGACCACCTTGTACTTGCAGATGTAGAACTCTGACTTTTAAAAAATATGTACTTTTGGGCTTCCCTGGTGGCGCAGTGGTTGAGAATCTGCCTGCCAATGCAGGGGACATGGGTTCGAGCCCTGGTCTGGGAAGATCCCACATGCCGCGGAGCAAGTAGGCCCGTGAGCCACAACTACTGAGCCTGCGCGTCTGGAGCCTGTGCTCCGCAACAAGAGAGGCCGCGATAGTGAGAGGCCCGCGCACCGCGATGAAGAGTGGCCCCCACTTGCCGCAACTAGAGAAAGCCCTCGCAGAGAAACAAAGACCCAACACAGCCAAAAATAAATAAATAAATTAAAAAAAAAAAGTACTTTAAACTCTGAAGAGCTCATCAGAAGCTGTAATGGTGCCTGATAAAATCTCAGCTCTAAAAAGGAAAAATACTGGAGTGGTACAGTACGTGCTGGGATAAACATTTTGAAAGCAAGTGAATAATGAGACTACTAACTTGGTGATGAGCACACTTGAGTTTTGATAAGCATGACCCGCTTGCACGTGGTGAAACCCTCAATCCACAGAGAGTGTCTCATCTTTACTGAGCTCAGCGCAATGAACATTTAGTCCCTATAAAGCAATGTGCAATTAATCAGGGGAAAGCTGCAGAGCCCGTCAGACCTGCTTGCATTCCTTTCCTCTCAGTGATTCCTAGTTCAAGAGGGTTCATCCTTTGGGAATGTTTTAACACCCTTTTGGAAGCAATGCCAAAATCCAGGGCTTTGACAGCTTGAGAAAACCTTATTTTATCCTGAGATAGAGAAAAACCTGACTCTGGGCAGGGCTAAGTTATCAAAGGCAGTACCATGTAGTGGCAGTAAGTTAACTGGCAGATCCTGGGGAGCTGAGAGCGCCTTTGAACTTGCTGGGAAGTTTAACAGCAAGAGTGCAGAGTCCTGGGAGAGAATCTGTTACTAAAAGAAGATGAACTAGTAAGTAGCTTTCCAGCTGAACAAAAAAGCAAGAGACAGAATCCATCAGCTCCAGAATCCGTGTTCAATTCTCACAATAGCGGAAGAGGTATATGCAGAGAAATGTATGGGATGGTGTTGAAAATAGATGCCAAAACAAGAAGTTGGGCAGATTCATTTTCCTTTGGTATTATGGATGAGAATTTAAAATATCAGTTTGAACAGAGTATTCACTGGACTTGGTGGAAGGACAAGTCAGGAGTCATCAGGGAATCTGGTGATTTACTGATGCCAAGGCCAGTTCTCTTCCTGGGGACTCTCTTTGAAGTCAAGCGATGTTGGGAACACGGGGCAAAGAGGGGAATGGGAATTAGGGTGAGAACTGGCTTTGTAGTTGTATCATTTCCCCCCAATATTTATTGTTTTTCCCTTCCTCATTCATTCAGCAAATACTTCATGACCTCTTGGTGCCTGGCATTTTACTGGGCATTTGGGATTTGAAGATGAATACAGGAGAATTCCTGCTCTTAAGGAGTCTGGAGGTATTTTCAAATACTGGCCAACGACCCATCCCCATTCTCATTAGGAGGAGCAGCTCTGAAGGAGGGATGCACTGCCCCATATTTCTATAACCTTATGTCTCTAACTTAAAGGCATTGCTCACTTCACAGCATTTTACTCTTTTAAATAAAGGTAATTCATTAAAGTTATAAAAGTGGGTTTATTTTTTATGTTATTTATAAGGCTTTTTCACCTAAATAAATCAACTCATTAGAAAAGAAAATCCCAAGTCAGACAGCCCTTCCATT
Organism: Balaenoptera ricei; assembly: GCF_028023285.1. Lineage (NCBI taxonomy): Eukaryota > Metazoa > Chordata > Mammalia > Artiodactyla > Balaenopteridae > Balaenoptera > Balaenoptera ricei. The sequence goes on from NC_082642.1 coordinate 7,885,634, forward strand.
CTGATTGTTGTTTTTTAACAATATGGTTTCTCTGTTGATATCATGAGCCTCCTTTCCTACATGTTGGAATCCATGGATAGTATTAGACATTTGATCTGCTGAGGGAGATGGATTATTTTTTATCGGTTAGACATCTAGCCAGTCTCAAAACAACCACTATAGGGTTTTTGTTTTATTGGTTTTGCCTATGAAAATATTAACTGACAGCCATACAACCAAAAAAATTTTTTTTGAAAAAAAAAAATCTCTGTGTTGTCCTACCCAATCTTCTCTGAAGGGAGGGGGGAAAACCTTCCGTAACTTTCCAGGAAGTGAAAACCAATGAACATTTTAAAAAGTTACATTACTCTTATTACCAGCAGTACAGTAAGTTTTTAGAAGAGCCATTTCTCTTTTTTGTTTTTTTGTTTTTGTTTTTGTTTTTTTAATAGAATTTATTTATGTGTATGTTAATATAATTTAAGTTTTTTTTTTAACATCTTTATTGGAGTATAATTGCTTTACAATGGTGTATTAGTTTCTGCTTTATAACAAAGTGAATCAGTTATACATATACATATGTTCCCATATCTCTTCCCTCTTGCGTCTCCCTCCCTCCCACCCTCCCTATCCCACCCCTCTAGGTGGTCACAAAGCACTGAGCTGATCTCCCTGTGCTATGCGGCTGCTTCCCACTAGCTATCTATTTTACATTTGGTAGTGTATATATGTCCATGCCACTCTCTCACTTCGTCCCAGCTTACCCTTCCCCCTCCCCATATCCTCAAGTCCATTCTCTAGTAGGTCTGTGTCTCTATTCCCGTCTTGCCCCTAGATTCTTCATGACCTTTCTTTTTTTTTTCTTAGATTCCATATATATGTGTTAGCATATGGTATTTGTTTTTCTCTTTCTGACTTACTTCACTCTGTATGAGAGACTCTAGGTCCATCCACCTCACTACAAATAACTCAATTTCGTTTCTTTTTATGGCTGAGTAATATTCCATTGTATATATGTGCCACATCTTCTATATTCATTCATCTGTTGTTGGACACTTAGGTTGCTTCCATGTCCTGGCTATTGTAAATAGAGCTGCAATGAACATTTTGGTACATGACTCTTTTTGAATTATGGTTTTCTCAGGGTATATGCCCAGTAGTGGGATTACTGGGTCGTATGGTAGTTCTATTTGTAGTTTTTTAAGGAACCTCCATACTGTTCTCCATAGTGGCTGTATCAATTTACATTCCCACCAACAGTGCAAGAGGGTTCCCTTTTCTCCACACCATCTCCAGCATTTATTGTTTGTAGATTTTTTGATGATGGCCATTCTGACCGGTGTGAGATGATATCTCATTGTAGTTTTGATTTGCATTTCTCTAATGATTAATGATGTTGAGCATTCTTTCATGTGTTTGTTGGCAATCTGTATATCTAGAAGAGCCATTTCTGAACAGACAGAATATAAAATTGGATTCAAGTACCTATTTCCCTGATAGGCTTAAACTACTTTGACTAACAGTCTTGATATTTCTCACTGTATTGAACATTTTTAGTTTCTCAAGGATACCATGGGGAGGGGACAAAGGGCCCCTAGTGTTCACTGCCTCTGGGTATTTATGCCCTGTGTAGTCCCCTCCTACGCTGTATCAGGATTGGTCTGTGTGACAAAAGAATCTGGCAGAGGGCTTCCCTGGTGGTGCAGTGGTTAAGAATCTGCCTGCCAATGCAGGGAACACGGGTTCAAGCCCTGGTCCGGGAAGATCCCACATGACACGGAGCAACTAAGCCCTTTTGCCATAACTACTGAGCCTGCACTCTAGAGTCCGCAAGTCACACCTACTGAGCCTGCAAGCCACAACTACTGAGCCCGTGTGTCACACCTACTGAAGCCCACGCACCTAGAGCCCATGCTCTGCAACAAGAGAAGCCACCAGAATAAGAAGCCTGCGCACCACAACGAAAAGTAGCCCCTGCTCGCTGCAACTAGAGAAAGCCCACATGCAGCAACGAAGACCCAACGCAGCCAAAAAGAAAGAAAGAAAGAAAGAAAGAAAGAAAGAAAGAAAGAAAGAAAGAAAGAATCTGGCAGAAGTGATGGTATGTCCTTCCCTGGGCTAGATCATAAAGACATTCTGGCTTCTGCCTTTCAATCTCTCTCTGATCATTCCCTCTGAGGGACACCAGTTGTTGTGTTGTGAGGACACTCAGGCAGCCCTGTGAATCATCATGTGGCAAGATACTGAGGCCTCCTACCTACAGCCATATGAATGAGACATCTTGGAAGCAGATCTCTGGCCCTCATAAGCCTCAGATGACTGCAGGCACTGCCAACAGCTTGACTGCAACCTCGTGACAGAACCTGAGCCAGAACCACTCAGCTGAGTCATACCCAGATTCCTAACCCATAGAAACTGAGTGAAATAATAAATGTTTGTTGGGTTAAGCTGCTAAGTTTTGGGGTAATTTGTTATACAGCAATAGATGACGAATACAAGGGCCCTTTCAAACCTGGGATTTGTTGATTCTCTGATTCTCATATCACACTGGTAATATCTGCCATGGGAAATATTCTTACTGGGTGTCTTGGGAAGTTTTAAATCTCCTTAGTTCCCTGTACATTGCATGCATTAATTAATATAAATATCCATTTATATGCATATATAGACAAAGTTAATGCATTTTTTTCTAAACACTTTTTGAAGTTCATTTTCTATTTTAAAGACACTACATGCTTATTAAAGAAAATGTGGGGGGGAAAGTTAGAAAATAATTACCCCTAGTTTTAACACCCAAAGAGAACTATTGTTAACATTTGAGTGTATTTCCCGCTGTCTTTCTTTCAGAGTATTTAAAAGCAGTTGTGACCATATGCTACATGCCATGCTTTTGACAAACCAAATTCATTTTCCTTAATAAAATCCAATGACATGCCTTATTCATTTTTGTCATTCAGCTCCCTGCTCGGGGTGACAAGTTCTCAGGGAAATCAGATGTGACTGTGCCCTGAGTGTGCAGAAGAGTGTTCTGTGGTTGGAACCAGGCCCTGACAGGCAGTGATCAGGGACTGGGGGTGCCAGATGCATGGAAGGTGATTTATACCAACTAGCAGTTGTCTCTGTGAGTCTTCTTTTTATTTCCAGTACTAACGTGTGTAAAGTGTCACTCCCTGCCCCCAACTCATATTTATATCCACCAACTTCCTAAGGGACTCTATACCCCTTTATTTTCTCTTCCTTTTCAAAGAGGGCTGGTTAGAGACGTGGATTTACTGGGATGCTGATGAAGAATAAGCAGCAGGGTGTTTTCCAAGGCCTGGAGAGGGATGCTAGCAAAGTGTTCACGTGGTCATACATTTTTACAAGATTTGCAAAAGTAAGAAACTTTAATGACAATGGGCAAAGACTGCCATCTCTTTCCACTCTGCCCCCGCCCAGCAGCACAAATACTTTCCTTCACGCAGGGTGGTGTCCACTGATGGTGGGCATTTTATTTTTTATACATTTTGTATTATTTTTTTTGATGGCCCCCCAAATTATGTAGGTTTCAGGACCTAAAATGTTGGATATATCTCTTGGTTTCTGAGTTGCAGAACATATACAGTTAAACAGTTTTTAAAAATTGCTTTGTACTTATATAATATTGTACATCAACTATACTTCAATTAAAAAAATAAAATAAAACAATTGCTTTGTACCGTGAACCTAACTTATTTATTATGCGTCTTATCTGTTAAGTCATTGGGAAACTCAGAGCTGTGAAAGTTACAGAATTAGAGGGTGTCCAGTGGCTCAATCTGTTCCAAATAGTCGTATATAATTTCCGGGGCTATTTCATCACAATCCATAGGTTCTCAAGAGACCCTCCTTTTTGTGCTCAGGAACACTATTCCTTAACTTATGGACACTTTTTGGAGAAAACGACTGCCTCTCCAGCATCCACCCTGACCCCTCAATTAAGAGAGAATCAAATAAATTTAGTCTATTCAACACAACACTTCTGGACAAAAAAGGAATGCAAAATCTATAGTACCAGTCAGGTGGGTGATCGGCTCTGTAAAGGACTGTGCTACTCTCTGAATGTTTATTCATTTCACCTGTTGATCAGAGGAATTTATCCTTCTTTTAAAAGACTTTTTGAAATTTAAAAATCAAATCAATGCCTGCCGCGGGGACCTGGCAGAGTGATAAGCCCAGCTGCCACAACTTTGGAACCACTGCCTCACTCAGGCCGAGCCCCAGCCCTCTGGGAAGCCAATGACTAAACACTGCTGAGGTACCAGGGTGTGAGTGCAGAGCCACCCTGCCTGACACGGGATTCCTGGAATGGGGAACTTCTGCTGGGACACTCCCCATCAGCCCGGCAGGTCTTAGAACGTTCCGGATTCTGAGGCTCTTTCTCTCCAATTTTTTTCTTCCCTCTCTCCCTTCACAGGCTTTCCTCCAATAAATCTCTCAAATATCAAAGCCCATCTTAGCATCTGCTTCCGTGAGCATCTCAACTGGTGTACGTGTACATTCTTAAAAATGAACTAATCCAGGAGGGTTTATATCTGAAACCACAGTCCCCTGCCCCCTCCCCTTGGTTAACCCTGTTCCTGTATTTCCTTACATGGGCAACAACTTTTAAGTTAACTTTTTAGCTCTTTTGGCAGTTACCTCCATGTCTCTAAAATAATGTTTATGCCATATTGTTTATGATTTATTTTTGTTATTTATTTGTTATATTTTTATGTGTTATATGTATATGTAGATAACTATATGTAATATAGTTATTTATTATTGTTTATTGTCATAATGTTTATGCTGTAACTTTTTTTCCTTTTTAACCATTGAGGTATAACCGACATACTATAAACTGCTTTTATTTATTTATTTATGGCCACACTGCACAGCATGTGGAATCATAGCTCCCAGACCAGGGATCAAACCAGAGCCCCCTGCAGTGGAAGTGCCGCATCCCAACCACTGGACCGCCAGGGAAGTCCCTAAACTGCTCATATTTAAAGTGAACAATTTGAAAAGTTTTGACATTTGTATACACCATGAAACGACCACCACAATCAAGATAGTGAACATATCCATCACCCCTGAAAGTTCCCTCATGCCCCTTTAAAATCATCCTTCCCCTCCTCTCTGCAGTCCCTGATCTGCTTCTGTCACTACAGATCAGTTTCATTTTTCTATAATTTTATTTTATTTGTTTATAAAAATTATTTATTTATTTATGGTTGTGTTGGGTCTTCGTTGCTGCGTGCAGGCTTTCTCTAGTTGCGGTGAGCTGGGGCTACTCTTCGTTGTGGTGTGCAGGTTTCTCATTGCGGTGGCTTCTCTTGTTGCAGAGCACAGGCTCTAGGCACACAGGCTTCAGTAGTTGTGACACATGGGCTCAGTAGTTGTGGCTTGTGGGCTCTAGAGCTCAGGCTCAGTAGTTGTGGCGCACGGGCTTAGTTGCTCCGTGGCATGTGGGATCTTCCTGGACCAGGGTTCAAACCGGTGTCCCCTGCATTGGCAGGCGGATTCTTAACCACTGTGCCACCAGGGAAGTCCCCATTTTTCTATAATTTTAGATAAATAGAATTGTACAGTAGGTACTAGTTTTTTTCTGGCTCTTTCACTCAGTATAGTTAATTTGAGATTCACCCATGTAGTTGTATGTATTTAGAGTTCATTCTTTTTTATTGCTAAGTTGTATATTCCATTGTATGAATGTAACATAATTTTGTTTATCCATTCATCTTTTGATGGACATTAGGGGCTATCACAAATAAAGTTGTTGTGAACATTTGTGCACAGTGCTTGTATGGACGTATATTTTCTTCTCTTCCCTCTTTCAGTGATCTCTGTCCTTTATTGACTAATGTCCAATGTCTTGAGTGCCACTGTTTCATATATTTTGTCTGATATTTTAGTCATTTCAGACAGGATAGTAAATCTGACCCCTTTACTCCATTTGACTAGAAGCAGAAGTACTGTATATTTCTTTAACATGTTATAATCTTCCTTTAAGTGATGCAACACAACTTTATGTATGGTGTAAGAACCTCCAGGATAACTCCATTCGTTCCCTCCTGGCCTTTGTGTTATGGTCATACATTTTGCTTCTACCTATTATAAATCCTTCAGTGCATTATTATTATTTTCCTATTTATTTAACAATTTTAAACATTATCTGTTGATTTCTCTGGTGATGGATATGAATTTAGCTAACCCATCTTTTATCTTCTGGCTTTCCTTTCTTCCACTTCAATAAGATTATGCCACTATTTTTAGATTCTTTCTATTAGTTGCCTTTGTAGCTATGTAGAATATAGTTTTACATACTCACATCCTTATTTTTAATTCCATCAACCATTGACAGTATCTCTTGACTCTTCACTTTGTGAGGTGAACACACGAATGTCCTTACCTTTTTCTTCATTGCTGTATGCTTTCTTATCACAATCAAATGCTTAATTTTAACTTATGATGTCAAGAAAGAAAAATGGATCTTGTTCTGCAACCAGATCCAAGTCTTCCTTTTGTGTGGCTTGTGTGTTGATTCCAGGAGTTAAAAATTGACCAACAGTGTTTACAACATTATGACTATGTAAAGATTGTTCACAACTCAGCCACATAGTATGCTATGATTACATATCCTTCTTACATAGTCTTGTGTGTTTCTTGGAATTTCTAATTGTTTCCTCCTCCCCACCCCATTTCCTGCATTGCTGAGTTTTCCACAACTTGATATTCAACTTCTTAAAGATAGTATCAAATCTGTGAATTCTTTCTGCTCAAATACATTCTCTTCCCAGACAACTATCTTTTGGAGGCCTCCTTCCACAAGCTCTAAATTGAACCCTTGTGCTCTAGATTTGATGAAAAGCTGTCACCAAAGATCTTCCTTCCATTTTTCTCCTGACTGGCTTAATTGTTTCTTGAACTTCTCATTTTTTGGTTTACTCTCTTACTTTGCTGGAACACATCCTTGAATCACTTTCATTGAAAGGGGATGTGGGAGGTAAACTTACTGAGTCCTTCCATGACTTAGAATATCTTTATTCTACTCTCAAACTTTCTCTTAGAACTTTGAAAGCACTGTTCCATTACTTATAGGATCCAGTATTGCTAAAGAGAAGTTTGATGCCAATCTGAATTTTTAAAAATACAATTTGTTTTTTCTCTCTGAAAAGTTTTTGGATTTTAAAATAATCTTTGATCTTCTGAAATTTTACCATTCTGTGACTGTCGGTCATTTTTCATTCACTGTATCTGGCATTGTAATATTTTTTCTTCCTTCCTTCTTCAGTCTAGAGCCTCATGCTTTTCAGTTGAGAAATCTTTATTGTTTCTTTGTTTATATTCTCCTCTCATTTTGTCTGTTCTCTCTGGAGCTTCTATTCATCGGACATTAGCCTCTTGGATTATACTTTATAATTTAGCCTTTCACATTTTCAATCTACCTGTATTTTCTACTTTCTTAGAGAGTTCTTTGATTTTATCAAAGATTAAACAGATCTTTTAATCTGTGTGTTGAAATTTCTGCTTAAGCTATCATATTTTTAATTTCTAAGGACTCTTTATTTATTTAAATTTATTTTTAAAATTTATTTATTTTTGGCTACCTTGGGTCTTTGTTGCTGCACACGGACTTTCTCTAGTTGTGGCGAGCAGGGGCTACTCTTCGTCGTAGTGCATGGGCTTCTCCTTGTGGTGGCTTCACTTGTTGCAGAGCACAGGCTCTAGGCGTGCAGGCTTCAGTAGTTGTGGCTCGTGGGCTCTAGAGCGTAGGCTCAGTAGTTGTGGTGCATGGGCTTAGTTGCTCTGCGGCATGTGGGATCTTCCCGGACCAGGGCTCAAACCTGTGTCTCCTGCATTGGCAGGCGGATTCTTAACCACTGTGCCATGAGGGAAGCCCAATATTTCCTTTTTTTTAAAAAAAATACATATCTGTATTTCTAAATTTTCTGAAATAAGCACAATTACTTCTGTAATAAGAAAATCATTTATTTTTCAGTATATGTAAGGCTTTCTTTTGAATCTTCATTTACTGTATTAAAAGTAGCAAAATAAATAAAACAAAGGAAAGTGAAACAAAAACAAAACCAAAAACAATTTTAACCCCAGAGCTAATGGCTATACATAAGGTGAAAAACTGAATTCTACAGTTGGCTTGGTTCAGCATCCTTAGACAAAATATGTGATGAAGAAGTGAGTGGGGTGAGAATGCTGGGAGGATACAGGGAAGGAGGTGGGAACAGAGAGGAGAAGAGGCCTCAGGCGTACTCTTGGGCCTTTCTCAAAGCTCAAGAATTATGGAAGCATGTCTTTGGAAAAAAGTCTGGATTTGCAAATGGAATATAATTGAAATTCAACATCTGAACTTTGAGGATCACTGTGGTGCATGCTAATGAGCTAGGTTTCTTGATCTGGTGTAATAATTCATAAGTAAGTCATCCATGTGATTGGATGGTATGTGCATCACTAACTGCTCATTTAAACAGGCAATATTCAGGTCACCCACACCACCCAAGCAGTCTCTGCTTTCAAGAGGGCTTTTGAGAGGGGACTGACTTCTCCCTACTGAAAAGTCAACAAATGCAACGGGACCTGTACTGAAACTTTTACTCAGAGGCCAGACTTTTAAAATGCTGTCAAAATCGAACGGAATGTATAAACCACATCATCACAGAAATGCATTCATGAATGATCTAGGAGATGGGCTAAAAGTAAAATTTTGGTGTATTCTCAAGAGAATGAGAGCAAAACATTGGGACCTGGCTTCTTATGTTTTCCCCTTTGTTAAAAGAAAGATCAGTGTTATCCAACAGGGAAAGTTCTCTCTTTTGTGGGGATGCTTACAATTCAGGGATTTGCATTCCTGGGCATTATTAGAAAATTCTTACAGTTATAAATCTTGTACGTTGAGTGGCTTGTTGGGCCATATTTCCGTCTGTTTGAATCACACAACCATCAACTGGCCTCAGAGATTACTTTAAAATTCTAACTCTAGACTATCTAAGAAGACTCTGAAACCAATCTCTGTTTAAGAGAGGTCAAATTCCAAGATTGCAAAATTCAAACTACAGTCTTTTATTGTACTTTTGATCTAGTGATTATTGAAAAAAATGAATTAATAATACTTAATAATAAATCAAAGGACAAATTCTAACTGTGGTGTGCCTCTCAATGTATGACATATCCCTCAAATTGAGTCATTTTCAAGCTTATGATGAGTGCAATGATTTCCTATCTCTTGTCCTATCTTCTTTTGTATTATCCATGTCAGGAACTGGCACTTCTTTCATTTTGTTGTATTCTAAGATCAAGAACGGAAATCACCCCTACCTCTCTTCAACTACTCCCTTAAAACTATCCTGGAATAGCGGAATTTTTACCGATGTATTTTTAAGGGTGGGTCACCTTGGTATAACAAAATTTTAAGATGCATAATACCATCAGCTAATGTTTTTGAGTGCTTGTGGTGTGCCAGGGACTATTCTAAATGTTTTGCCTGTATTAGCTAATTTAATCTTCACAACAATCTGATCAGGTAATATAGTTATGGGTTGAATTGTGTCCTGCTCCACAAAAAATGATACGTTGAAATCCTAACGCCCCCAATACCCCAAATGTGACCTTATTTGCAGATAGCATCTTTATAGAGGTTATCAAGTTAAAATGAAATCTTTAGGGTGGGCCCTAACCCAGTATGACTGGTATACTTAAAAAAAGGGGACATTTGGACAGAGACAGACACACATAGAGAGAAGACAATGTGAAGAGACACAGGGAGAAGACAGCCATCTACAACTCAGGGAGAAATGCTGGGAACAGATCCTTCCCTCACAGCCTTCAGAGAAAGCCAATCCTGACAACACCTTGATTGTAGGCTTTTCTAGCCTCCAGAACAGTTAGACAATAAATTTGTGTTGTTTAAGCCACTCAATTTGTGGCATGTTGTTATGGCAGCCCTAGCAAATGAATACACTAGCACTATTACTATTGCTCCCATTTTATGGTTAAGGAAACTGAGGGACAGAGAGGGTAAGTAACTTGCCCAAAGTTGTACAGCTGGTAAATGGAATAGGAGCGCAGGCAGTCTGGCTCCAGAGTCTGCTCTTCTAACTAGCTAAGATAGTCAACCTCTCTGAATTCAGTTATTGCAGACAATGCTCTTGGTTCCTTGACAACCTTTTTCCACACAATGCAGGGCACCATTATGATGAACCATTGTTTAAGGTGCACACAAAGTGAAACAAAACAACAATAAAGTAACATAACAACAACCACAAAACAAATACTAAGCCCTTGTACTGAGCACTAATTATGAGTCAGGTGTCATTCCAGGAACTGATTCTATGAAGAGGAAAATGTTGTGGTCTCTTCGGGAGTTCAAACCTTGGAAGGGAAACATGTTCCTTCGGCAGGGCGAGAGAGCTGGAGTACATCGGGGAGAGGTGAGTGAATTTCGCCTGGGGAGAGGCAAAGACCTTTACGGAAAAGACTCCATAGACGAGATAACCTTTGAATTGGACCTTACTAAGTGGAAAGAATTTTGGCAGGTGGCTAAATAGAGAAACATTTAGAAATAGTTTCATGTTGGTGAATGTAATTGTAAGCATTATCAGGATTAATTTTAAGAATATGTGGGGACTTCCCTGGTGGTGCAGTGGTTAAGAATCCGCCTGCCAATACAGGGGACACGGGTTCGAGCTCTGGTCCGGGAAGATCCCACATGCCGCGGAGCAACTCAGCCCGTGAGCCACGACTACTGAGCCTGCGCTCTAGAGCCTGCAAGCCACAACTACTGAAGCCCACGTGCCACAACTACTGAAGCCTATGTGCCTAGAGCCTGTGCTCTGCAACAAGAGAAGCCCTCGCACCGCAACGAAGAGTAGCCCCCGCTCGCCTCAACTAGAGAAAGCGCGTGCGCAGCAACGAAGACTCAATGCAGCCAATAAATAAATAAGTAAAATAAATCTATTAAAAAAAAAGTTAAAAAAGAAAAAAGAATATATGGATGCAAGAGAAACACTGGAGATCCAGGTGAATGTTTGGCAAAATTACTTGTATCCATTGAGAGAATGGCTGTAGATAATAGGTGTTTTCCTGCTTTTCACAGTTATATTCCAAAGGCCATTGACTTAGAGCTTAATAAGCCCACATAACCAACTGAGTCGAAAGGATTGGAAACCTCCATTGGATTCTCAGGGACAGTTGAATCTGTACCTCAGGAGCCTGGGATCAGTGGGGAGGCTGCCTGAAGTCCCAGGATCAGGGGACCCAACTCTAATACTGAGGCAGAGGGGACAAACATGTAGTCCCTGGGATAGATCTGGATCTTTGTCATGTTTGACCTTCACAGTGTTAGCTAACACTGATAATCAGCAGCTTTCTAATAATATAAGGATTTCTGTCTTCTCTTTTAAAAATGTCCAACCATCTGGCAGTACTAGGCCGATATTCCTACAGGGGCTGCCTTTGTGTATTAGGGGACGCTCTCCAATGCTGTGGTTACAATAGACCTGAGCGTGTAAAGAATCAACCTGAGAAAACTTTGTTTCTTAGTCTCATGTCAAAATCTACATGTCAGTGTAATTTAGATAGTTCCTCTCTAAGTGGTGACCTAGGGATCCAGCTTCTTCTATCCTATGGCTCTGTCATGTCCGTTGCATCATTGCATGGCTCCCAAGATTTCCCTGGGCATCTTCACCACTTCAGTTTGGGGAAGAAAAGAGTGCATGATTGAACAGAAACTTTTTTCATGGGCCAGGCCTGGATGTAGCTTTCATTCCTTCTGTCCACATGATATTGGCCAGAACTCAGTCATATGGCCCCAACTAATTACAAGGAAAGCTGAGAAATATGGTCTATCAGGAAGGAAAGGAAATAGTTTGGTAACCGCATAGCAACCCCAGATGTATTCTCTAGTTCACCATAGTTCTCACCCATAGTGAGAACTCAGTCATAGTTAGACTTCTTCACTGATTTGTTATTTACCTAGCGTGTGTAGGCATTGGGGTTTGCAGTCTCTGATTTAGGTATTGGTAGTTGTAGTGGAAATTACCCAAATTGGAATTAAACAGGCCTACGTTTGAAAATTTATTAGCCGCGGTATTACTTAAGATGGTGGTGATTTAAAGAGATAGCAAAACACAGTGGCTTAAATGAGATAGAAGTTTATCTCTCTCTCACTTAAAAGTCTAATTTGGTAGATGATCCCAGGATGTAGGGCAACTCTAATTCATAAGGTCATTCAGGAACCCAGGTTCCTTCTATCTTGTTGCTCTGCCATCTCCCGAGTCATTACCCTGGGCCCTGTGATTGAAGATGGTTCATCGTCACCACCCGTGGGAAGAAGAAAAAAGGAACTAGAGTGCATGACCTGGAAATTAATCACATGCCTCCCTTCCGCTCACATCCCACTAACAAAAATATAGTTACATGGCCCACAAAACTTCAGGGAAGCCTGGAAAATGTGACCTTCTGCTGGTGTGCCCAGCTATAACCTTGGAAGTTAAGTTATTAAGAGAAGAATAGGGGGGTCAACTATCAGTCACTATTTGTGTGGCTTTGGAAAAATACTTAATCTCTTTGTGCCCCTTTAATCTATTTCTTAATCTGTAAGAAGGTGGTAATTGGACCCTCCTGTGTGAGTTAGGAATATGTTTAGCTACAATTAACAGAAAACCTACCCACAGCAGATTAAACAAATAGAACTTTAATTTTCTTATATAACAGAAGATCTGAAGGTAGGTTTTTCTTTAGCAGGTTGATGTTTGGGAAAATATTTCTGACTTTTTCTTTTCTCTTTTTTGTCTTTCTTTCATGGTCCCAGGACAGCTGATCAAAGGCAAGAGGAAGGGGAAAAAGGACAGCACCATTTGCATCTTTCACCTTAACCAAGAACAGCAAAAATCTTTCCAAGCTCCCATGCATTCAGTGAGTGATAAATACATATGATCTCGAAAGAGTTACTTAATCACTCTGAACCTCAGTTTCCTCATTTATTTATATGGGAGGCTAATACCTCTCTCATGGGATAGTTGTGAGAATCAATGAAATAATATTTTTAATATGTTTGGAACACTACCTGACACATGACAGGTGCTCAACCAAGGAAAGGAATTGTTATCTGAGGAAGCAGAAAGAGCATGGGCTTTGACAGTTCTGTGTTGGAATCCTGACTCTAATCCACACGACTTTAAGTTGTTTACCCTCTTTGAATCTGTTTCCTGTTCCTGAAAAATGGGGATAATAATACCTTCTTTACGGGGCTGTTGTGAAGATTAAGTGGAATTGTAGATACTAAGCGCCTGGCTGAGAGGAGCAATTCTTTCAAAGTTTAATCAGGAGCCACCCTGAATTTACCTGGGGTTGAGTAGGAGAAACTGGAGATGTTGGGTGTGTATTGCTGAGCTAGCTTCTCCTGGCTCACGCATAGCAGGTTGGGGCCACGTAACCATGATGAGGAGAGTAAAAACCCCAACACAGAGGTTCGATGGGAAAGCCAAACGCAGGCCAGGTCAGGTCAGTAAAAGAAGCAGAAGTCTAATAGCCAGTTCACCCTCCACTCTGCCTGAGTCAGAGACAGCTATCTAGGTGAGTCTGAACAGGACTGGTTACCTGTCTAGGCAGGAGGCTGGACTTTTCTCAACCAGAGAGCAATGGTAAGCTCTGACGGCCTGGAGGTGACCGGCAAACCCTGACAGGGTCTTGCAAGCAGAACGCCCAGGGCAGGGCTCTGGGGGAAGCCTTTAGCAGGGTGGCCGAGCCGCTGTGATGGGGCAGGGGGATGTGACTGAGGTCAGCCTCAGGAATTACAAGGAGGTTGGAGGTCTTGACTGGCTGTAAAGACTTCATTTCCTGGGGGCAAATTTGATCAATTAAAGGAAGAGGGCCTTCCCTCCCCATAACTTCTGGGAGGGGCTTGTTGGGGAAACATATATTGAGGGGGCAAGATTAAACAAAGTCAGTGTTTATCCCAACCAGTTTGCTTCCCTCCTTTCTTCCCTTCCTCCCTTCCTTTCTTCCTTCCTTCCTTCTTTCCTTTCTTCCTTCCTTCCTACACCTTTATTGATATATGATTTATGTACCATAAAATTCATCCATTAAAATATACAATTCAACAGTTTTTAGTATATTCACATAATTGTGCAACCAATACCACTATTTAATTCCAGAATATTTTCATCACTCCAGAAAGGAAACCTGTACCTGTCAGTAGTCACTCCCCATTCTCCTACCCACCCCTTAGCCCCTGGCAACTATTAATCTACTTTTTGTACCTATGGATTTGCCTATTCTGGATAATTCATAGAAATGTAATCACACAATATGTGGTCTTTTGTGACTGGCTTTTTTCACTTATCATAATGCTTATCACTTTCACTTATCATATTGTAGCATGTATCAGTATTTCATTCCTTTTTATGGTTGAATAATTTCCCCTTGTATAAATATACCACATTTTATTTGTCCACTCAACAGTCGATGGACAGTTAGGGTCTTTCCACTCTTTTTTGGTGGTTATGAAGAACATTGTTATGAGCATTATGTGTAAGTTTCTATGTGGACATATTTTCATTTCTCTTGGGAATATACCTAGGAATAGAACTGCTGGGTTATATGGTACCGCTATGTTTAACTTTCTGAGGAAATCCCAGACTGTTTTCCACAATGGCTGCACCATTTTACATTTCCACCACTATATATGAGAATTTCAATTTCTCCACATCCCCACCAAAAAGCTAGTCTTTATTTTTAAATTAATTTTTATTGGAATATAGTTGATTTACAATGTTGTGTTAGTTTCTGCTGTACAGGAAAGTATATCAGTTATACATATACATATATCCACTCTTTTCAAGATTCTTTTCCCATATAGATCATTACAGAATATTGAGAAGAGTTCCCTGCGCTATACAGTAGGTCCTTATTCGTTATCTATTTAATATATAGTAGTGTGTATATGTCAATCCCAATCTCCCAGTTTATCCCTTTCCCCCCATTTTCCCCCGTGGTAACCATAAGTTTGTTTTCTACATCTGTTGACTCTATTTCTGTTTTGTAAATAAGTTCATTTGTACCATTTTTTTAGATTTTACATATAAGCGATATACGATATTTGTCTTTCTCTGTCTGACTTATTGTCTTTTTTATTTAGTGGTTCTGAAGTGGTACCTCCTCACTGGTTTTGATTTTCATTTCTCTGATGCTTAAAGATTTGAGTATCCCTACCTTTTCTTAAGAGCATGGAGATCCTTCTTTAGGAAATGGCATGGAGATCAAGCAGCTACTGAGGGAGGGAGGGGACAAGCCCTACTGCATCCCAGCATGGCTTCTGAGACAGAGCTTGTGCTCAGTTATTCAGAGAAGGACCAAGAAGAATTGGAAAGGAGGTGTTCTGAGTCCACTGACAATTTGCTTCTGGTTTCCCAACTTGGGTAACAGAGATTGTTGTTGTCTCTCCCAGGGCTGAAGGATGGAGGCTCCTGCTCTAAGTGGAAAGTTGCTTTAAAAGGCAAGATGGTTAATATAGTCAAATATTCAAAAGTGTTAAAGTTGCTCCATTTGACTTTGCTGGAAACAAGTTTTATGAACAAGGTCAAGAATTCATCAGGTGCCCCAGCAAGCCTTAGGCAAAACGATTTAGTGTTTAGAGCTCTGGTTCCCAGCCTCTTGCTGAGTTCTTTTCTGTGAGCACAGACTGATAATTAAAGACCCCAACTGGCTGGAAGTAAGTGAGAAAAGAGTTTCATGGCCATCTCTGTGGAACTAGATAGAACTGCTTCCTCTTCCTCCAGTACCCAGGCACCAAGGTCATCAAGAGGCTGCTTCACTCCCTGCCCTGCCCCCACCCCCTTCCTGCAGGGGAGAAAATGATCTATTTCACTAGTGTGCTCTGTTTTTAATTTTTAATTAACTAATTAATTAATACATCTTTATTGGAGTATAATTGCTTCACAATGCTGTGTTAATTTCTGTTGTACAACAAAGTGAATCAGCTATATGCATATATATACCCTATATACCCTCCCTCTTGCGTCTCCCTCCCATCCTCCCTATCCCACCCCTCTAGGTGGTCACAAAGCACTGAGCTGATCTCCCTGTGCTACGCGGCTGCTTCCCACTAGCTATCTATTTTACATTTGGTAGTGCATATATGTCCATGCCACTCTCTCACTTCGTCCCAGCTTACCCTTCCCCCTCCCGTGTCCTCAAGTCCATTCTCTACGTCTGCATCTTTATTCCTGTCCTGCCCCTAGGTTCATCAGTACCATTTTTTTTTTTTTTTTAGATTCCATATATATGTGTTAGCATATGGTATTTGTTTTTCTCTTTCTGACTTACTTCACTCTGTATGACGGACTCTAGGCCCAACCACCTCACTACAAATAATTCAATTTCGTTTCTTTTCATGGCTGAGTACTATTCCATTGTATATATGTGCCACATCTTCTTTATCCATTCATCTGTTGTTGGACACTTAGGTTGCTTCCATGTCCTGGCTATTGTAAATAGAGCTGCAATGAACATTTTGGTACATGACTCTTTTTGAACTATGGTTTCTTAAAAGCACTAAATTCACCACTGCCCTCCTCCTCCACAATTCCCACTTTTCCTCCTCTCTAACCATAAAACAAGGTCGTAGACCTGAGATCTTCTGAAATCTTGCTTTAAGTGCTCTTCGCAAGGAATTCTCTTTGGGCTAGTTTAGAGAACTAGGAAGGAAAAAAATCCTCTCCTTCTGCCTGGGAAGAATAGGGAAAGATGAGAATGTCTCCTTACACTCCGGCAGGGAGAACTCCCCAGGAAGAAGCAATAACTCACGGCTCTGCTGGCTGTTCTTTGAAGTGGGAGAACCTGGTATTTTCTGAAAAACCACCACCATTTCAAACAGTATTCTAATAGCCCTCTGATGGGGAGGTGGGTGGGGAGGGGAGGGATGGGAGCTGCTTTGCAGAAGGAGCAGCCAGTTGTCTGAAAAATCTGCTCCTTTGAAATGCCTGAAGCTTTTTTCTTCAAAGGATGGCTAAGTGGAATCTGGTTTTCAGGTATTCTGAAAACCTCTCCAGATTTTCAGCAACCACTCATGTACTTATAAAAATAATAATCTGTAAGATCTATCACATTCTGTGTCTGTTCCAGGTAAGTTCCCAGCCATGAAAGGCATGAGTCATGCTCTGTGGAGAAGGAAGTTGGCTGTATCTCTCACTCTGTTGGTCAAAGATCAGGAATAAAGGTGGAAGGGATTATTTTAAAAGTCAGGAAAGGAAGTGGACACCCACATATGTTGCATTACAGGACCAAGAGATTTGCTGATATGCTCTTGTATGACTTGGGATGAAAATTCGCTTGTAGTGAATAAAAGAGGACAGGAAAAGAACTTTCTTCTGGAGTGTTCTTGGCTGGGTGGGAGACGGGGTGGGGAGAAGGACCAATGGTATCAGGAGAACATATCTGTGTGCTAATGACTGGTATTCTGATGGAGAAATGAATGGTTCCATCCCCAAACTAGCTCCAAAGCTATAAATTTTCCTAGACCCAAGAAGTTATTTTCAATCTGAAATTTAAAAAAAAAACAAAAACTGCTTGCTATTTTTTTTCCAAATGTGTTCCCCAAACACCAACAGTTGACTCTTAACTTCTCTCGTTGGGGTGAAGGGGTAGAAAAGGAGGGACAAGAGGCAGTGGAGAAGCTGCAACCAATCTGTAATCCTGGTGTGGTCCAGGAATACAGAAATCAAAGACATTCCTGGTCATCACTCTATTATAATTAATCCTTTTGGATTCTTAGAAGGATTAAGATAATTTACATAAAAATTTTTCTTCATCATACTCACCTTGTTAATCTACTTGTTGGAGGGAATCCATAGGTTCACTGAAAGTTAATGAGTTCTTAGACTGAAAATTGGAGTGTGTGTAACGGAATTGTAGCATTTAGCAGAACTATGTGGGAGGTTAGAATGCTGTAACTATACAGATTATTTAAAAATAAAACTATTTACATGCCAGAATTGATACAAAAGCATTCCTCCGCATGAATAAGAAAATAAACACAATATTCTGGAAGAGGCTGTATAATCGTCTGGGAAAGAATTGTTTCACTGAGGATAGAGACATTAATGTATATATTACGTCTTCCGTTGAAATCCAAGCCATTTTGTTTTGCAGATGAGATTTGGAAAATTAAATACATTTGCATAATTGCCAACATATAGACTTAAAAGTCATAAAAAGATTTGTTAAGTTGCTTGTATATGCCCATTATAAAAATAGTCAGTGACCGTAGTTTTAAAACCCATAGCAGAGCACATATTCTGCCAAACAGTATTACACAATCATTCATTTTGCATGCATTGCTTGAGTGCCTGCTGTGTGCCAGGCACTGTACTAGTTTCTGGGTCTATAATGATGAACTAGAGAGTCATCCAGGGTGATCATAGAGCAGAACATTTAAAATGGAAACTGCCCCAGAAAATACAGATGACTGATTGCTATAATTACACATCATGACTTGTTGGATATTGCAAATTTTGCTATGTCCTTTGATTGAATTTAATGAGTAACTTTTTTCATGTGACAAAATGTCAGTATTTATACATAGATTTCCACACGTGGTTTATGGGCTTTCGTTAATGTTAAGTCCCTGCAGCCCGCAATTTAGAAATGGCTTACATTCCAGAAGTTTGTTTACAAGTCACTTTTTCGGTGGTTGGTTTCCAAAGCCAATCAGCTAAAACCTATTTAATCTAAAAAAGTAGCTGTAACAAAGCACTGGCCATATAATTAAAACTAACCACCAGGTTTAACACTGTGTCTAAGGTTGAGGGCATGCAAAGTTCAATTTGTGGTTCTAGAAGCACTTTTTTTCCTAGAAGCAGCAGGCAGATGGAGTGGGAACATTCCCCTAATTCCAAGATAATCAAGGGAATGATCACCCAAACAGGGGCAGGGCCAGGTTTTGTGGTGGCCAGAGGTTATAACATATGGGGGTCTTCTCTAAGTAGACGAATACACAATTAGGAAGACCAAATTAGACATGGGATCTCGGAAGGGAGCTGTGCGAGGACGCCTGGAGATTAAACTTCATTGGCATCCCTGCAAATCTGCTCCTTCACCTCTGACAGGTCAGGCCAGGGGTAACAATTGATGGACGGGATATTGGAGAGAGGAGGTGAAGATTAGTGGGGAGCAGTTAAAAGACTAAGAGAGATAGATACCAGGACCTTCACAGATGGGATGCTTAACAGCTGGGGTTGTTTGTTTCTATGTCAGGGATAGTGTCAGGGCTAAGGGCATCTTGTTGGAGGGACAGGCCTTTGGGGTGGCAGCATGGGGACATTAACAGGATCAGTGAAAGAACGGGTGGCACTGGCCCAACGGCTAAAAGTAGAGAGATGGGCATGGGGACAGTTTCTATGGCTGAAGTGGGGTGAGGTGCAGGAGTTCAGATTCGCTCCACATTGATGTGATCAGGGGTAGAAGGACTGGGTCAGCATCAGGGAAGGGGATTGTGAGGGAGGAAGGGAAATACATTCTCACCTGCAACAGGAGGAAAGAAGC
This sequence comes from Balaenoptera ricei, assembly GCF_028023285.1. Classification (NCBI taxonomy): domain Eukaryota; kingdom Metazoa; phylum Chordata; class Mammalia; order Artiodactyla; family Balaenopteridae; genus Balaenoptera; species Balaenoptera ricei. The sequence goes on from NC_082642.1 coordinate 7,905,167, forward strand.
GACAGGTGCAGGGGTGGTGAGGAAGGGCGGCGTCCCACTGAGTCCAGAAGGGCAGTGATGTGAGAGCCATGCGTAAGTAAGAAGGCTTGAGTCAGGCACTGCTTGTCATCATGAAGAATGGTAAGGCTCGTACCAGGCCAGAACATAATTTGGATAACTTATGAATTGAGAAAACCCAGTCATTTACAACAATTTGTTAGCAAACTCTCATGAACCTATAAATCATCTGTAGTAGTTAGGCTTAGGTTAAACTTTAGCAAGTACCCTGTGGTGACAGAAGATAGACCCATGATCTTTAAATAAAGGCCACTGGCTTGGACAAGATTAATTGTCTTTCCTGAAGAACAGGTGGAATGGGATTTTGATTCCTTATGCTAGAACAGCTTGAAACAAAGCCAGTTGAGAAAGGAAGTGTCTGTATTTGAGCACCACGTTGTCATTTCCCCCTAAAATCTCTCTCAGGGAGAAGCTCTGAATCCGAGTTTCCATAGCTCAGCCAGAGCCTGAAGGAAAAGTCTGACCAGAGGAGTTTCCACATTTAATGCCCTAAGTGTTCTGGTTCTGAAAAGAATGCAGAGGCTGTTATTCTTAAATGTGTATCTACTAAGAGTGTCATTGAAAAAGCCATCTACAACATTGGGCAATGATAAAGAATGGCAGTTGTGAAACATAGGGGTGGAGTGCCAAACACGACATGCTCCATGTGTTTGGAGTTCTGCTATCTGAACCCAAGATCGTATATTATATGAAAGAGCCCTGAGGGCAAGGGATTGTAAAGCAAGAACTAGAAAATGTGTACTTCTGAAGTAGATCTGTCAGGCTCTCTGATCAGAAAAACAGAAGCCATTCCAGGTTTTTCTAACAGAGGGAATTTAATATAGAGAATTGGTTCCCTAGGAAATGGAAGGACTGAGAAGCTGAACATGGAATCCAGAGCAGGATTCCAGAGGTTGCAACAGTAGGAAGCTGCTCCCAGCTTAATGCCGGAGGGACGATAGGAAGTGGCATTATCAGAGCCCAGAAATCAGGGTCTTCCAGTGAGACCCAGAACCATAGTTGAGGCTTCCCAGTTGGAGCTGAGACCATATAACTGGTGCTGGAAATAACCCAGGAAATAGAGAAAAATACCCTGCTTTCTTCCTTCCTTCCATCCTTCATTCTAGTGTCCTAGCCTTCCATGGGCTGAACCTAGATGGAAACCAGAGGTCAAAGAAACCTGGGAAATGTAGTTCCCTACAACCAAAACAGACTGCTGGATTCATATGAGAGCATACTGAATGTTAAATTTTGTATAATGCAGGATGTTACCAACCACCTTGGAATCAGCAAGCTCTCATATCATCGGCCCTGCATTATTTCTATAAGGTAACTAGAAAATGTTACCACATCCCCAGTGAAATGCCTTAACTTAACTTTCATTATTTTTAATATAAAAATTATTTGTGAATAGGTCATACAGGCACATGAAACAAAATTCAAAAGTTACATAAGGATAAGTGGTGAAAAATCTCAGTCACTCCTCACCAGCCCTAGACATCTGATTCTCTTGCCCAGAGGCAACCCCCCTGGACCAGTTATTTGTGTGTATCTTTCTATGTATCTATACATCTATATCTACATTTATATCAAATGTCTACTTAGGTCTCTACCCATATCTATATCTTAACATATATCTATTCTTTTTTCTATATATGGAAGATATATATTTCCCCACATGCAAATGGTAACACACTATATGCATTATTCTAATGATCTACATTTTAGCACCAACTGGCACCTACTAATTTAACACTGAAAATATTTCTTCTCTTTGGAAATAAAATGGGTGTGCCCATTAGGTCAGATGTGTGCCCAGATGATGAAGAGCTATTAATCATAAGGCTTGCAGACATCCAATGTTCAACTAGTCATGCAAAGAATTCTCCAAGGCAGTAATTCAGCAGAAGTTTTGTCAGGTCTGTCAGAATGATTCAAGGGTTTGGAATGACTCACTGGGGCTTGAGTTAAATAATCTTGGCTTAATCATATCACTTGGAGCAAAGGTAAGTTGAAGATTTAAATCCTGGTAGCTCAGTATCTCATCTGGACAGTGGCAGAGGAATTCTCTGCCCAGCAGCAGTGTCAGGGTAAAAAAAAAAAAATCCCTAGATGTCTCATACTGTGCACCAAGATAATGTCCACATGGGTTACAGAATTTGCATGTATGTATATGTTTATGTGTATGTGTATATACACATACAAATACATATATTCATACATACTACATATATACACTGGAAGGAAAATTTCTCACATCTCTAGAGCAGGGATATCTTTATAAGCTTAGAAATGATAGAAGAAATTACAAAGACAAAAACAAATTGAATTTATTATAAGAATATTAATATGTTCTGCATATAAAAACATGAGATCACAAAAAATGCACGATACTGGGAAAATATTTTAACAAATGTGGCAGATAAAAGGATGATATCTTAATTAACACATTGATATGAGGTCATATAGTGTGGTGAGAACAAGAGCCTTAGCCCTGATGTTGGACTTCCTATGATGTGAAACTATTTAGGTCTTAATTTCTTCATCTGTAAAATAGTGGCAATAGTAATACTTACTGGGGCTTTGTGAACTTAAAATGTGAGCTGCCTGTATAGTAATTACAACAGTGTCACTTGATAAACACTCAGTAGGATTTGTTATTATTTTTACTAATAAAAAAATTTTTAGATAAATAAATAGAAAAAAGACCTGAACGGTCAATTCACCAGGTGCAATTAACAAATCAGCACAAGGGAAATTCAAATTTATAATTTATTCCAAAAATATATTGTTCAACTTTTTCCAAAATAGTTTTAAAATTTAATACCTAATGCTAATGAGGATAGAGTAAAAGTAAAACATTATTTTGTGGCAATAATATTAGAACTATCCTTTGGAAAAGAAAATTGGCAATGTATATTATGAGCCATAAAATGTTTAAATTCTTGTTTAATTTGATACTTCTGCTATTTAGAATTTTCCTCAAAGATATAATTCAAAGAGCTAACATGTTATAAACTTATTTTTTTTGCACTATTTATGAGAACTGTATAAAGTCCAAAGCAGCCAATATGTGTACTTACATTCTGGTACAATGCTTGAATGTAAATGTATCAATACCAAATACCAGATGATAGTTATTTGCAACAAAATGGCAATTCATAGACTACAGTTATGTAGTTTATACTAAAAATTTTAAATTTGATGATCATGTACAGACATTCTTATATAATTTTGCAATTTTGTATGTTTTACACATATTTAGGCCCATAATAAAAGCCTGGAAAACAGTACGCAAAAATAAAAATAGTTGTGTTTGGGTGATCCAATTACAAGTGATCATTTTTCTTTCTTTCTTTTTTAGTCCTTTCAAGTTTCTTTAAAATGACTTTTAAATCACAAAAGCAATGCATGCTAATTGTTTAAAAAAAGGTAAACATTTCAGAGGTGTATAAAGAGGAAGTAAATGTCTTCCAATAATCCCCTTCTCCAATTTTCTGCTTTCCTATCTCTATTTCCTCCCATCAGATCCCATTTCTTTCCTCAGAGATGATAATTTAGGAATATGTCCTCCCAGATACCTCTGTCAGCTTTTACACACACACATGCATTTGCACATGCAACACACACATTTCTTATGTTAATGGGATTCCTACTATTCTATAACTTGTTGTTTTGGTTTCATCAATATATAAATATATATGTATTTCATCTAATTCCCTGTCAGTTCAATAGAACTGTCTTACTATTTTTAATGAATGGCTACATTGTGTCCTGTAATGTGGGCATACCACAATTTGTTTAACCAACCCATTATTCATGATATTTTTGTCTAGTTTCCAATTTTTTGCTGTTGGAGACATTGCTGCAATCCTTGTACAGTTCATAGGTATATGTGAGTATTTCTTTAGGATAGATTCCAAGCATGAAATTGCTGGGTCAAAGAGTCAACATTCTTTGAATTTGCACACTCAAATTTCTGACTGTTACTGCCAAATCATATTGTGAGATGACTTTATCAACTTATATCTCCATGAGATTTTTTTTTTTTTTAAAGTAGTCAAAAACAGGAGTCCCATGAAACTCATACAAGACACAATCAATGTGCCTATACCCAATTGGTCTTCACCCCAGAAGTGTGTTGTTTAATTTTGGTTTTACCCTTTCAGATATCCTCATGAGTTTGGCTCACTCATGATTCTACCATCTCCCATGCTCCCCCCCCCCCTTTTTTTTTTTTGAGAACACTTGTGATTATCATCTGTTCAGAATGCCCATTTCTGACCTAGGTCCTAGAAATGGATATGAACTGGATGGAGGACATTAAAGATCAATAGCTTTGTAAATTAAGTTAATTTTTACACCCTGTTCCTGGGCCTGGTTTTGCAGTTGCCTGGGCAAGTGGGTACTGACATCTAGTCTGTGTTCCACTTGCCGAAGAACCCGTGCCCTGGGTCCAAGCAGGGCAGGGCAGAGTTCACCCAGAGGAAATAGTTCCTATACAAGCTCAAAATGCCTTATGGGATTTCAGCTGCCCTGATAATTCAGAGTTAAACATTTCTTTATATAACTGATTCTTCAGTCCTTTATTTAACTAATATTATTGCTAGGGCTCATCATATTAAAAGGATAATGAAAAATTTATATTGATAATTAGCCCTAGGATTTAAAATATAAGTACAGTTCAAGCATAGTTGATCATTTGGCTATGATGAAAAAAAGTTTTGATGAGCTAAGCCCAATGAGCATACAAACCATTAGATAAAGAATTATAATTGAAAATATAGTCTGATCATTTCCATATCATCATTGATAGATTTTGGAAAATTATAAAACTTAACTCTGACATATATACTTCCAAGTAATGAAATAAAATGGGTTTAGGATACATCCAGCATAAAATTGCTATAGTCACTGAGTGTGGTTGCACTGTAAAATTATTTTTTTCTCAAGTCCAAATCGAGATATTTACAAACAGGTATAATTATTGCTGTACAATGGATGTTAAACAAGATATTTCACTTCATCTGTAAGCAGGCACAAGTAATAACTTTCAGTAGTTAGCTATCTTATAAGTTGTGTATCGTCTAATTTAAGAAGACATTTATACTGCACGTCACATTGTTTAAACTGGAACTACACAGTGTGTCTGTAAAAGCAGTCAATAGTGAATAATTAAAGGAAAATACTGAGCTGAGACGAGGGAATGATGTACATAGACTGGGTAAGGATCTCACAAAACTCTTAGCATGGGTTAAGCTCATAGGCCTAAATAGCAGCAAGAAAGGTTAAGTTAGATCAAAAGGAAGGAAGGAAGGAAGGAAGGAAGGAAGGGAGGGAGGGAGGGAAGGAGGGAAGGAAGGGGAGAGAGAGAGAGGGTTTGAGCAAAGGTGAGAGGAATGAAGAAGGAAGAGGTAAGGAAAATCTTACAGAGAGAAGGAGTGGTTACCTGGAGTTTTCAGGGTAAGTACATCATCTTTTGGGAATATCTTTATGAACAAGACACATGAGTTTATGAAAGTAGGCTTTTTTGTTTTTATCTTTGGTGATGGCAAGGAAGGAAGTTTTGGAAGAGAATGAAAGAGACAAACCCTTGATTAGAGATTCTAAAATCCCACAAAATAATTCCTGACTCTGACAGTTGGCAGGCATACATTTGATGGTTCCAATATAGATAGCGATCAGTATTTAACAAAGAGAATTACTCTTGCTTGGCTTTCTGTGACTTTCCCATTAAGAGGGAAAGTGAGAACTGAATGCCTGTGGATCCCAGCTCTTGGGCTCCTTCTGACAGCTCCAGACTCTTCAGAGTCTGCAAGGACTCCTATCCTGAGCTGCTTGCAGGGGTTGGATCTATTAATGCGAAGTTGCCAAGTCTCGATAACACTGAGTCCAGCCTGGGTCCAGCTGTTGAGTCCATGAAGGTCTCAGGCAAAATAAGACCTCGTAGGGCTGGTAGGAGCAGAGAGTCAGGTGGGAGGGCAACTTTACACACATGTGCGAGAAGGTGGGTAAGGGAGGAGGTACATGGCAGCCACAACTATTTGCCAAATTCTCTGATGATGGCAGCAGCTTTGGGGCAAGCTATTCTGAGTTACTGCGGTAACATAAAGTGGTAAAGTCAAGCCACAGAAAGCCCCTGTGATTTTCACATTTTGTTTAAGCTTCACAATCTAGCACCTTTGTGAAACTGCTAAACTGAGTCAGTTTACAAATAACATTGGACTGATCTCAATTACCTCATCAGTTCTTTCCTTTTTTTTTCACAAGAGTATTTCCTGTCATAGAAACTGGTCTCTCCCTCCCACCCTCCAATTCCTCAAAATGGAGTAAGAGCGGTACGTCTGTGGGATGATTCCCTGGTTGACTGAGTGTAGTCTCCGTGGTTTTATCTCGAAGATATAGACCCTGAGGTTAAATCCCAGACCACGATAAGACACGTCACTTACCATTATACAAGACCGGAGCTCAATTGCAATAACAATAAAAATAGTTAACATTCACGAAGTCATTACAGTGAACTGGAAACTGTGCTAAGTGCCTGTACACATTGCCTAATGCAATCTGGACAACATGCCCTTTGAAATTGATGTAGACTTGTAATGATTATCTGTATTATCAGTTGAAGAACTTGAATGATTGAGAAGTCAAGGAACTATGGTTCCTATGGTCACCGGGCTAGGAAATGGCGGCAACCGAGACATTTTGACTCCCAGGCAGAATTATTATACTGCATCCCCAACTAAGGAAATCAAATCCTAACCCTTAATAGACTCAAGGAGCGAGCTGGATCCATTTACCAATTGTAGCTTCCTTTTGGTATCTTTATCCATGAATATAAATTACTCTTGAACATCACGTTGGAAGGAGAGCTTTGACTTGGAAGGTTATGCACCCCTTTTGTGCAGACGGCAGCCTGCTTAGCATTTTGTACCCTCTGAGGCCCCTTGCGGGAACGTCAAAGCAGATTTAGTGCTCCTGGGAAAGAACCATCCTTCCTCAATCACAGAGGTCAGTGGAAACACTGTGAGTCTATAATCCATGACACATAGTGAGGGAGGAAATGACTTTATCTGTGGGGCTCAGGTCCAGTGATAAGGGACAGTACGAGTGGGTTTTTTCTTTCCTCGTGGTTGGCAGGAGACCAATCAAGCTGCTGTCAGCTCCTCCCATGGCCAGAGGCTTAAAAAAAAACCCAGCAAGCTGTGTCACCCAGCAGGCAGCACAAGGCAGGTGACCTACCTACACACACTTCTGCCGTGTACTATGTTCACAGACTGGCTCCAGCGTCCCTTTCGCTGGGGGTTGTGTATTTTACTCTCTCAGCTTAATATTTTTGGATGGGACAGAAAAGTGTTAATGTAGTGTCATGCAGCTTCACAGAGAGGGGATAATTCTGGTTGGTCTCTCTTCCTTCCCTAGGCTAGGATGCCTGTGGGTCAGCGTTTGAGATACAGTTAGACTGCATCCAACCGAACAAGGGAATACCTTGCAACTTGCTAGTGATCTGGAAAATGTTCACGGCGCCTTGTTAAGTGAAAACAGCGGCTTATAAAACAGCAATACACTGGAAATAGGCACAGAAAAGGCTAGGAGGACAGATACCGCAAAGTTAGCAGTGGTTACCTCTGGCTTGTGGGAATATGAGTGATTTCTTTTTCATTTTATTTTTCATTTGAACATTATTTATTGAGTGGTTAGTGTGATTGAGGCATAATAAATTCTCAGTCTTTTCTTTTATGTTTTAAAACACACATGATATAGGAACATCTGTTTCTTCTGTAATAAGAAATAAGCTACTTTTCAAAGTCCACCTCGTACCTATTAAGAAAACTTTTACCTCCTTGGAGGGAACTCCAATGCACAAAAATCCCCAACTTACATCCAAATAAACTAGGAAGTGACCGTTCGCTCTACAGATGAGTTCACCACATGGTTCATTTAAATAGAATGCTCTCTAACACTCAATACCTGATTCAGTTCGCAATAATTTGCCTCGATCATGAGGAAAATGTAAATTCAAACTTCGTAAATTGGGCTAAAATTATTTACAGGCCTTTAGGTTTAGCTTGTTAATCCAAGTTGGAACCAAGAAATGAGGAAAGTAAACTCTGCTGATGAAACGTTGCCGTCCGTGGAATACAGAGACACAGATCCCGTGCTTCTAGCAGAGCTGCTCTCCTGCCCACCGACAGGCTCGGCAGGCTGAGTTGGTTGCAGGGCCTCCGGGCTCCTACCCCGACCGCACCCCCTCTCCCGCTCCTGTAAGCCTTGCTGCTTTCCCTCGGTTTTTAGGTGCGTTGGCCACATCAGAGGCTGGTGCACTGCTAGGGGTGCGAGGAAAGAGGAACGACGCGGTGCAGCCTGATGGCATGGCCTAACGTTAGTGCACCAACAATAGAATAAAATGACCTCACCATTTTCAGAGGTAATCACAGGACTCGAGCATTAATCAGAGGGGATTTTATGTGGTCCAAGAGGCTGCAGGAGGCCTTGGGGGGAGTGAGGGGTGTGTTGGGTGCTGAGACCCCATACTCTACTCCTATGGGAATGGAAACAGTAAGGGGTGGAAGGATAGAAACAAAGGTCCCCCTATAACCAAGAGCAGTAGAGAGGAGAGGTAGACCAGGACTCGTGTGCCTTGAAGAGTGACCTGGTATGCCCATTAGAGGTCATTTCTATTCATTTCTTAGCATGGGGCGGGTACTGGGCTAGCATGGGAGGTGCAAGGGTTGTGCCTCTCAAGTGGCTTCCAGGGCAGGGCAAGGTAAAGCTTATACAGGTACACAAATCCCATGATGCTGGAGGGAGTAAGCTGAAGGTGGTGAGAGAGAGAAGGGTGAACAGAGAGTTTGAACATACAGAGGAGCCTTCCTAGGGGAGGAAAATGTTTCCTGGATTGGGTGGCATTCAAAGGGATCACAGATTTTGACGAGCAGAGAATGGGAGAGGGCTACCAGTGGACGTACCAGCCTCAGCAAAAGCCCAGAGCTGAGAAACGTTATGTGCGCCTGTCTGGTTGGAGTGTAGGGTAGAGGTGAGCACAGTGTGCTCATGCAGGGGAAGTGCCAGCTACAGAACGAATAGTTGGTTTTGTCTTGTTTTGTTTTTTTAAACAACAGAAAGAGATATATGTCCCATGGGCACCTTTTTTGTTTTTAGTTTTTTTTAAGTGTACAATTCAGTAGTTTTTTATTCACTAAGTTGGGCATCCATCACCACTATCTAATTGCAGAATACTTTCAACACCCTCAGAAGAAACGCCATATTCACTCCTCTCTTTCCAACCTCTGGCAATTGCTAATCTACTTTCTGTCTCTATGAATTTGTCAATTCTGGACATTTTATCTAAATGGAATCACATAATATGTGGCCTTTTGTGTCAGGCTTCTTCCACTTAACATAATATTTTTAAGGTGCATTCATTTTGTAGCATCTATCAGAACTACATTCCTTTTTATGGTCAAATTATATACCACTGTATGGATCTACCATCAGTTGATGGGCATTTGGGTTGTTTCCACCTTTTGGCTAATGTGAATAACACTGCTATGAACATTTGTTTACCCACCAGGCATTTGTCTTAGTTAGTTCAGGATGCTATGCTAAAAACTATATACTGGTTAGCTTATAAACAACAGAAATTTATTTCTCATAGTTCTGGAGTCTAGTGGTCCAAGATCAGGATGGCAGCATGTTTGGGTTTTGGTGAGGACCTCTTCTGGGTTGCAGACTGCCGTCTTCTTGCTGTGTCCTCAGATGGCAGAAAGAGAACCAGAGAGCTCTCCAGGGTCTCTTTTATGTGGGCACTAATCCCATTCACCCATTCAGCTCCATCCTCATGACCTAAACACCTTCCAAAGACCCCACCTCCTAACCATCACATTGTGAGGGCTAGGAATTCAACATATTAATTTTGGTGGTGGGGGACACAGACATTCAGTTCATAACAGCATCTTAAATAAATACATGAGAGCACTCACGTGAGTGATCGAAGTTCCAAGTATTTTCTTCTCTACCAAAGAATCTGGAGGTCTTCCTAGGTCTTCCCTCTGGCTTGGCCCTCAAGAACTTACATAATTTTTTTTTTTTTTTAAAGCAAGGATCCCTTTTATTTATTTATTTATTTTTAAAACATTATATTTTATTTTTTTCTTTGGCTGCGTTGGGTCTTTGTTACTGTGTGCGGGCTTTCTCTAGTTGCGGTGAGCGGGGGGCTACTCTTCGTTGCGGTGCGCGGGCTTCTCCTTGCGGTGGCTTCTCTTGTTGTGGAGCACGGGCTCTAGGTGTGCGGGCTTCAATAGTTGTGGAGCGAGGGCTCAGTAGTTGTGGCACATGGGCTTAGTTGCTCTGTGGCATGTGGGATCTTCCTGGACCAGGGCTTGAACTGTGTCCCCTGCATTGGCAGGCGGATTCTTAACCACTGTGCCACCAGGGAAGTCCAGGAACTTACATAAATTTTTGAGGGCCAACTTGTTGGTTTGTTCTTTTTGCAGGCTCTGGAGTGAATCCATATCTGAGTTCCTACTTGGTAGTTTCTTAACCTAAGACCGAACATTTCTTTCTCATTCCACGTACAAACAAAGCTCAGGCTGCCACCTCTCTGTGCCCAGCTGGGTTGTTATTTGACAGGTGTGATCCCAGCTCTAGTGCATACTACTCTGCCTGCATGGTTGTCTTTAAAGAGGCAGGGTTTCCACCCGGCCACTACAGAGGAGAAAAAATTCAAATCCTGTGGCATTCTTAAACCATCATTAATGCAAGAGAATGTTACCCAAACACTTATTTTAAACGAGGAAACATTCAAAGTTACTGTTTAAAAAAAAAAAAAAAACTTGGGACTTCCCTGGTGGCACAGTGGTTAAGAATCCGCCTGCCAATGCAGAGGACAGGGGTCGAGCCCTGGTCCTGGAAGATGCCACATGCCACGGAGCAACTAAACCCATGCGCCACAACTACTGAGCCTGTGCTCTAGAGCCCGCAAGCCACAACTACTGAGCCTGTGAGCCACAACTACCGAAGCCTGTGCGCCTAGAGCCCGTGCTCCGCAACAAGAGAAGCCACCACAATGAGAAGCCCGCGCACTGCAACGAAGAGTAGCTCCCTCTCGCCGCAACTAGAGAAAGCCCACGCACAGCAACGAAGTCCCAACGCAGCCAAAAATAAACTAAAAAAAAACAAAAACAAAAAAACAAAACTCACTGCATAATACCCAAAACTGTACTTTTGTTCTTTTAGGTACTATTTTGAAATGTATCTAATTGTAAACTTGAGTCTAAGATAAGTAACTCTTGGCCTGAGTCCACAGATCACTTCTTAAAACTACTCTTCTTTCTCCTATCTTTTCTTTTAACCCCCTTGTCCTAACCACATACCTCTTCCCATACTCCCTTCTCAATAACTATAGAACCTCCTCTCAAAATGTTCCTAAATCATAGCCTCCCTTCTTAACACACTCTTTCCAAACCACAGCCCCTGCCCCTTTCTTTCTAGTTACCTCATCCCCCCAAACCACAGCCCTCCTTTTCAAGACTTCTCTTTAAACTCGTTTCCCAAACACTGTCTCTTTCCCAAAATCTACATCCCTGAGCTGCAGTCCACTCCCTGAAACCAAAGGACACACATGTCCTGTCATTCACCAACGGGGCTGGGACTCTCTCTGGGAGAGAAGTCTCAGCGTGTTATGACCTGTGGAGGATGTGGAGAAAGGTGAGGAAGATGTTGTGGAGAGAGATGTGAGAGCCATGATTTAGTGCCCCCTGGATACGCCCCAGGCTGTGGGCAGCTTCCTTCACTTGGCTGGGCTTTGATTTTCTTATTTGGCATGTACTCAGCCTCTGGCTCATAGGAGGCTCTCAGCAATAATACTTATTGGCTCGATTAAGTGGTCGCATGAAGGACTAAGATGAGGTGACCTCCAAGCTGCTTTTGATTCTGTGTAGAATGCTAATATGCACGTGGTCAAGATGGAGAAGATCAGTAGAACTTTGGAAATTTGAATTACCCGACCTATTATCTCTGTTTTGTTTTTCACTTTGTGTAGATAGAGTCTTTTTTTGTCAAGGAGAAAAATAAATGGAATTTTACTCGGGAGAGATATAAGGCAGTTACTTTCCCCTTTGGACTCTGACTCCTTGATATCGGTCAGTGGGCTGCTAATGCAAATAGCTTTGGTTCCATGGGGATAGCGGTGAGGACGATGAAATCCAGAGATGTGAACTAGGAGCACAGGATGTCCAACCAGGATCTTTCTAAATTGCTCAGAAGGCACCAGTGAAAGTGAAATGCCATTGTTAATAAATATTTGTTGATTGGTTAAAGAACATGAATACTGGGTCTACCTCTGATAAAGATATCTTGTAGCTCTAAGCTTATATACCAGGGACCAAATGTAAATAAGCATGGTGGTTTCCATGAACAAGTAACCCCTTCCAAAAAGTTCTAAAAAATTTTAAACTCAAAATGGATCATATATAGATATGTAAAAAGTGAAACTATACAACTTTTAGAAGAAACCATAAGAGAAGGTCTTCATGACTTTGGATTGGGCAAGGAGTTCCTAGATAAAACACCAAAAGCATGATTCGCAAAAGAAAAAACTGATATATTGGTCTTCAAGAAATATATAAAACTTTGTTCTTTAAAAGACGTGCTAAAGAGAATGAAAAGACGAGTTACAGACTGGGACAAAATCTTTAGAAATCACATATCCATCAAAGAACTTGTATCCAGAATATATAAAGAACTCTTAAAATCTAGCAATAAGAAAACAAACAACCCAATAAAACTAGGCAAAAGATTTGGACAGATACTTCACCAAAAAAAGATACATAGGTAGAGAATAAGTACATGAAAATATGCTCAAAAGTATATTGGTCAGGGCTTCCCTGGTGGCGCAGTGGTTGAGAATCTGCCTGCCAATGCAGGGGACATGGATTCGAGCCCTGGTCTGGGAAGATCCCACATGCCGCGGAGCAACTAGGCCCGTGAGCCACAACTACTGAGCCTGCGCGTCTGGAGCCTATGCTCCGCAACAAGAGAGGCCGCGACAGTGAGAGGCCCACGCACCGCGATGAAGAGTGGCCCCCGCTTGCCGCAACTGGAGAAAGCCCTCGCACAGAAACGAAAACCCAACACAACAATCAATCAATCAATCAATCAATATTAAAAAAAAAAAAAAAGAATGTAAGATGGTATAGCTATTCTCCAAAACAGTGTGGCAATTTCTTATGAAATAAACATACACAAACCATATGACTAGGAGTCCCAGTCCTAGTTACTTTTACCCTAGAAAAATGAAACTCAAGTTCACATAAAAACCTATATCCAAATGTTTATAGAAACGTTTATAATTTATAATTATTTATAATTGCCAACAACTGGAAAGTACAATATCAATGATTTTCAAATGCATTACACTAAGTGAAAGATGCCAGAAGCAAAAGGTTACATAATATGTAATTCAACTTATATGACATTCTGGAAAAGTCAAAACTATAGTATGGAGTTACTACAGCCTGAGGGAAGGTGGATTTTTCCAAGGGGAAGAATCAGGGACATTTTGAGGCTGAGGAAATTGTTCTGTATCCTGACTGCGGTAATAGTTCCATGACTTTATGAACTTGTTAAAACTTACAGAATTGTACACCAAAAAAAAAAAAAAGAAAAAAAAGAAATGGGGTTGGGAGTAGTTAATTTAATGTATGTGAAGTGAAAAAAAAAAAAGTTCTGCAAGTAATGAAGGTGAAAAAAAACTGGTCAGGAACTACCCTTGGTTAATCATGAAGCTTTAATTTTTACCCAGAATAATCCTGTTTTTGGTGCTTAACTAATAGCACAACGAGTACCAATGAACGTCTTCCTGATACTATATTTACATAGCAGCTAAGGTGACCCTTAAAGACATTCCCAAACAAGGGGCAGCTCTATCGCCTTGCCTTTCCCAACCAAGTTATCTGACGCTGAAGATCCTATGACCTCGGGAGAATTATGACTGCCCGGCCAAACAAAGCATTGATAACACCATGCCCTGCACTTTTCACCTGAGCAAATGTCACCAAGACCTCACACCTGTCATCTGCCTTGGTGAGTGTGCTGGCCTGGACGCAGCGTTCACAGGAGGCGTCCACGACCTCCTCGCCAAATCCTGCCTGGCCTTGCCCCACGGATTAGCCCCTACTGTGATGACAGATGAGACCCAACCCGGGTGCTGCCCCTGGGCCGGGCTCAGCTGGGACAAGCTGGATTTAGCGCTCCATTTCTTTCCCTCACAAAGCCTATCTGTAATTCCGTGACCATTTATTGTTTAGGAATTAAAGGTCTCCTTGAGAGTCTTTTGTGTCCTTGCTAGGCCCTTGCCAGGCTATCGCTACTGCTGTTCCTCTGCCAACCCAGGGCTTCATTCTGAGGCTCTAGGAAAGTGACGGAGAACTTCCTTGCTCACATCCCAGACTTAACCTCTTTAGTTCTTCAAGGACCACCCTCCTGAAAAATCATCGGAGTCCCAGGGGAACATCTTGGAGTCTTGGCCGCCCAGGAGAGATTCTGTGTTTTGGTAATCTTCCGAAGTCTATTATATGAACTATTAGTGCTTCACTGGAATCTGTTCTATGTCTGGATAACGAATAAGTTTCAAAAAATGTAACTAACAGGGGTTCCAGTTGGATTTCCAAGGCTAATAGAATTGTGTTCTCTCTCTCCCCTTCCCACCACCCCCCCATCTGCCACCGAATATATTAAAAGCTGACCTGCCAAACTTGCTTTCCTGCAGAAATTACCTCGGAAATGGAGCTGAGATTCCAGGGGTCCTGGCCTTGGAGAGAATCTAATCCAAGAAGACAGATAGAACGGAGAAGCCTAGGAAGACTTAAAGTTGGCAGGAAAAAATTCACAGCTAATTTGGGGGATAAACAGAAAAGTTGTTCCGCAAAACGCTGTGGCAGAGGAAGGGGCCTGGGGATATTTATGGAGGGGAGCTGCCCTTGTCACCTACGCTTTCCTCTCTTGTGCTTAGCATTCGAGGACAACCAAAACATCCACCAAAAGAGAGCTAGTCCCTGCCCCAGGATTCACGTAGCTTCACTCTGTTCATACCAGATCTCCAACAATACCGTGGCTTCCTACCAATTTTTAAAAAATTTATTTTGATTGCTCATGATTCCTTTTTACTACTTTAGTCAGCTTTGTGTCCTGAAATTTCACTTTGCCTGGCAGGGCCTCCCTCTGCCAGAGCTAAGAGAGAACCAAGATGGGCTTTCTCTCAGGAGTGGGACAAGACCAGCCATCTGGGGTAGTATCGATTTCTTCTTGTGCTAATCATTCTATTGGTTTTTAAACACTTGCTTTTTTAAAGGAAATGTAATCATTATGTTTTTTATATCTCATTTACACTCAATTTAAGAAAGCTCTCTTTGGAAAGAGTCACGTGAGTCATGTGATGTCCAAACAGCCTTCTTCTTTTGTTTTTTTTTTAAGGTTATTAGCCATAGCTTGACCTTCCCTGAAATCACCTGCTCAAGCCTAAGCACTATTTCTTTTTTTATTTTAAATTTTTTGGCCTTGCCACGTGGCATACGGGAACTCAGTTCCCTGATCAGGGATTGAACCCGTGCCCCCTGCATTGAGACTGTGGAGTTTTAACCACTGGACCACTAGAGGAATCCTCCAAATAGCCTTCTTGAGCCTCTAGAAGTCTTCTCCTGGAAGACGTGTCATTTCATGAGCTTTTTTGTGAGCTTCTAGAAGTCTTCTGTTTCCGAAGTGGGAAGCAATGTTTTCTCACTCTAAACTGAAAATCCAATTAAACACACACACACACACACACACACATACATATGTACACAACTTGCAATTTAGGTGAATGCCAAGAAAGTTTAGCCCTGAATTTTGAGCTAACGCCTTCTCTCACACAAGCATGTGAGAGCATTGAAATTTTAGAATCTAGAAGGAGTCCGCGGTGTGTGCTAACCATTCATTTCTCTAGCATCAATAAGCTCTGACTCCGCAACAAGTCACATCACCTGGAAGCCACTCATCTGAATGGATGAACTCATGGGCTGTGTGGCAGACACCCTGTGTTGGAATCCTATCTTTACATTCTTAAGGTGGCGTAAATATTAACTGAGTTAAAACAGGCAAAACAATGAATGCAACGCCTGACTGTCACCACTGAGTCCACATTAGCTGTCACCTATAGGCTTTTGCACACTGCTCTTGGCACTTTGGGGGAGCAATAAAAGAAACTGCTTTATCACAGGAAGATGTTTTTGCAATTATTGTAAAAACTGCTTTTGGAGACACCACTTGCTTTGCCTTTCGATGTCCCTTATGGATAATACTCTTTTGTTAAATTCATGTGACATCATTCAAGCTAGAAAAACAAATTATGTCTCCTGATGAACTGGCAGGCTTCCTTTAATGAGGTAAATGCAGGTGAATGACTGATTTTTAATTCTTATTTTATTTTTTGCTTTGGCTGCCAGGAAGTCATGGTTTATATTCAGTTGCAGTAGTAATCCTGAGTTTAATAATAATAATAGCTAAATAATATCGCTCATTAAAAAAAGCTAAAGTTCAAGCATTTTTGAGTGTTATTGTCTGATTATTTGTACTAGCTCCAAAATGAAAATGAAAGAAGGGCTATTATTGCTAATAAATATACCTGAAATTAATAGACAGGGTCTTTCTGAGCCACTTGCTTTATTTCTGCCCTATGACCTATGTTATATCCTCCTGATATAAACTGGATGAAAGTACAGCCTAATGTTACAGATTTCAGCAGCTGTTAAAATTACACAGTAATTGTCCATTCACACTGTAGAGTTACACCATGGTGAATTTGCTGCTAGTGTACAGGAAGAAAATCAACATTTAGGCACTAATGAGTACTCATGAAATCAGATACACAAACACAAAATATTCTGATTGGCATTTCCTTTTTTTGCCGGTACTCCAGTGCTGTTTAAAAACATAGCCAATGGACTTCCCTGGTGGCACAGTGGTTAAGAATCTGCCTGCCAATGCCGGGGACATGGGTTCAAGCCCTGGTCCGGGAAGATACCACATACCACGGAACAACAAAACTCGTGCACCACAACTACTGAGCCTGCGCTCTAGAGCCTGTGAGCCACAACTACTGAGTCCGCGTGCCACAACTACTGAAGCCTGCGCACCTAGAGCCCGTGCTCCACAGCAAGAGAAGCCACCGCAGTGAGAAGCCCGCACACCACAACAAAGAGTAGCCCCTGCTCTCCGCAACTAGAGAAAAGCCCGCGCGTAGCAACGAAGACACAATGCAGCCAAAAATAAATAAATAAATTTATGAAAAAACAAAACAAATAAACAAACAAAACATAGTCAAGGCTTTATGGGAAACTTCTTGATTCTCTACATCTTCAGGATCCCTATCCATACCCCAATAGTTACTAGTTACTCCAGACACCCCAGACCAGAGGACAGTCAAGGAGGGCCCACATTGGGATTATAGCTCCTGTAGATTCCACATGGGCTTTATTTATAATTTATTTTCTGAACTGAGATATCTCTGAGAGTGAAAGGGGGCACAATGAATAGTTTTGCTGGGGCCATAGGTGTCAACATATCCTAAATAAATCAAAATGTATGATCACTGTACTTAATAGGATGGGATTAGTAGGAACCCACTAGCAATGGTTCCTGGGGCACTGGGAAGGCCTCTGAGTCAAAATATTTCTGTACCTCCCTTTCCTCATTGATGACTTAAATTTCATCAGTACTGATTCATTCCTTTTGATCAGATGTCCTCAGTCAGGGGTTAACCCCATTCCCCACCCAAGGGGACATTTACTAATGTCATGATGTTTTTCACTGTCACAACTGGGAGGGGTGTGGCTACTGGCATCTAGTGGGTAGAGGTCAGGTTGCTGCTAAACATTCTACAATGCATAGGATAGGCTCCCATGACAAAGAATTATCCAGCCCCAAATGTCAATAGTACTGAGGTTGAGAAATTCTGCTTTGGATTAAGCACTGTCTGTCCTCTGGTTTCCATTTGAAAATACCTGAGGGTCAAGAGAATGAAAAGACAAGCCACAGACCGGGAGAAAAATATTTGCAAAAAACACAACTTATAAAGGATTATTATCCAAAACATATATTAAAAAAAAACCCTCAACAGTAAGAAAACAAACAACCTGATTAAAAAATGGGCAGGAGACCTGAACGCACATCTCACCAAAGAAGATATACAGATGAGAAATATGCATATGGGAGGATGCGTGGCATCATTTGTCATTAGGGAATCGCATATTAAAACAATGAGATACTACCACACACCTATTAGAATTGTAAAAATCCAGAATACTGACAACGTGAAATGCTGGTGTGGATGTGGAGTAACAGGAACTCTCATTCATTGCTGGTGGGAATGCAAAATGGTACAGACACTTTGGAAGAGAGTCTGGCAATTTCTTACAAAGATAAACATTATTTTTACCATACGATCTAGCAATCACACTCCTTGGTATTTACCTAAGTGAGTTGAAAACTTATGGCCACACAAAAACTTGTACATAGATGTTTATGAAACTTTATTTCAGTTGCCAAAACTTGGAAGCAACCGAGATTATCTTTCAGTAGGTGAATGGATAAATAAACTGGTACCTCTACACAGTAGAATATTATTCAGCACTAAAAAGCAATGAGTTATCAAATCATGAAGAGACATGGAGAAACCTTAAATGCACGTAACTAGGTGAAAGAAGTCAATTTGAAATGGTTATGTATTGTATAATTGCAATGACCTGACATTCTTTGCAAGGCAATATTTTGGAGACAGTCAAAGGATCAGTGGTTGCCAGGCTTAGGGAGGAGAGAGAGATGAATAGGCAGAGCACAGAAGATTTGTAGGGCAGGGAAATTTTTCCATATGATGCTACAATGGTAGATAAAGATACATGTCATTTCACATTGTCAAAACCCTTAGACTGGACGACACCAAGAGTGAACCCTAATGTAAACTATGGACTTTAGGTGATAATAACATATCCATGTGTGTTTGTCAATTATAACAAATGTACAGCTCAGTGGGAGATATCGATGTGGGGGCAGGGGTGTATGGGAAATCTCTGTACCTTCTGTTCAATATTGCTGTGAACCTAAAACTGCTCTACAAAGACACATGAGGGGAAACACATAAGTCCCTCATCCTTTGTATTGAATGATTTTATCAAATGGTAAGAGAAAGTGACAGCTTTTAAAGGGGGTGTCAATGTCAAAGTATTGACAGCTGTAGACTTTTGCCTACACTGACTCTACTATATTGAACTGGAAGGTGGTCAGGAGAAGAGGCGGTGACGGCAACTCCCTGATGCTTTCAGAGAAGTTAGCGCAATCATTTATTCATTTTATAATCTGCCCTAATGGCGTGGCCTAATCTAATCAACAGGATGGACAAGACCAAACCCAGATGGTAAGAACAATTGGGCTAAGATCATTAACCACAGTTGTTTGCATTTGTTAGAGGACCTACTCTCCCCTTTCATTTGTGGGGTTGGAAAGTTGGCTCTCAGAGCTCTTCTTCCTGGATGTCCTCTGCAAATGTACTTCTCTCCCCGCCTGGATGACATGTGCATTGGAGGAGTTTCTGGAATAGACATTTAATAGCCTCTAATGATTTGTGAAGGAAATTAGACAGTGTTGCCAAAAACATCAGAGAACTAATGGTGCAGCAGTCTGAGTCAAAGGGTAAGGATGTCACAGAGAGAGGGTTAAGGAATGGAGAAACAAAGAAGGAACTGAAATATCCTACTGGTTAAGGAAATCTAAGTCCGAGTGAAAAACACAGGGGCAGTGTCTTCAAGTTCCCTAATAGCTGTGTTAAGTGACGTCTCGCATTCCTTTGACGAATTACTATTTTACTGTAGAGAAGCCACATCACACTATCCACATGGGTCAAGCTTCCCTTTATAAAACCTGGCCCCAGGTTCCCAGACAACTAGTGTCCTAACGAAGAACAGCAGGAACTTTAATTTGTGCCTAGGCATTAACGATTCACATATTCTGTATGGCACCCTGCCAATACACTTAAAAAAAAAATCATGTAGATGTTACACAATTTCAAGTATTTCTTGAAATAGGTAGGCCACTGACTTGGTATGGAAGCGTTCCTTTTTGTATTGTTTATTTGGAAGAGAATTTGCCTGTACCAACAAGATTGCAAACTGGCATGGAATATAAATCTATTGAGGGTTAGAGGTGTGTCTTTTAACAACTGAATATCCCCACCGAACCTAGCACAGAGGTCTGTATATTGTCAGCACTTAAATATTTCTTGAATCAGTAAACAAAGGAATTAACCCAAATTTCAGTGAAGCTGGAAGGGACCCTGAGTAATCTGCATGTTTCCCCTTCTGGAATGAGCTGAAGGGACGCGTGCACATGAAGGATTCTTTCTTCCTGGATTTGCTGTTAATATAGGAACCACAGGGTCAGTCGCTAATTCCTGAGGATCCATGGGGAATTGACACTCACAAGCCAAGTTCCCAGGTTACAGAATGCTCCCAAACAGCAAACTCGCTAAGGACAAAAGTGTATCACTTATCAAGGGCCTTCAGCAATCAAGCCAGGCATTCAGAACAGTCCTGGGTCAGTAACCATATAGGCGAGGCAGCACAGGAGGTTCAAACAAAATCAGATACAAAGAGAGCAAAATCACTCTTTCTGAGAATTTGTGTTCCCAAATTGACATACAGATCTGATTAGATACAAAACCATTCTTTTCCCCGTCCAGTCAGGGACTATAAGACTAAACCAAAAGACTTTCTCTTTTTCATGATTGGATAAATGGGGAGTTTCTGAAAGGTGAAGGGGACAAAATGAAAATACAACACAGGTATTGTTAGAGAATTTACAGCATGAACAAGCAGTTCATTTTTCCTTTTGACTTGTGTAGCCTGTGACTGATGACTGGTCAGTGACTAAGCAAGCACAGACAAGTGTAAGGAAACGAGGATTAGTTCTTATCAACAGGGATAATCATATCAGTTGAATAGTAATTAAGCGTGCTGTGTGTCGGCACAACTGTAATTGAAAGCAGTATTTCTACAATACCGACTTTGGGATTGCTTTTAGCACATTCCCTACCTGTAACAATGTGCCCTCTTCATCACACACCTATTTAGTGGGCAATACCATGCACCAAGTGCTAGGTACTGGAGATAAAGAAATAAAGGATGAAGCAACTACCTTGTGGAAGGAGGATTTTGTGATGCCATCACAACCTAAGGGAAACAAAGAAATTCAATCCTACGATGATCTTTTTTTTGTCCCTGAAGGGATAACACATGTGTTGGTTGGTCTAGTCTCTTGCTCCCACCCCTGACCTCACTCCACCCACAACCTCTTCGAATAGACCCATGATTCAGACGTGATGATGTCGTGGTCTCCAACATGATGGTATTTTTTCTGAAGATCCTTAAGTGATGTAAGTCACACGAATCAAGTCTCTCTGTTGGAAAATGCAATTTCATATGCACTTTTCTTGATAAGTTTTTATTATTTAATTAAGTATAGTAGTACCTGATAGCTACACAGTATTTATAATACCTCCTAATTGAGGCTCACTCACATACCAATTTTTTTTTTTAAACAATTCATTGTTTATTTTTTTATGATTGATTTTGTTCACAGCATTTTTATTTATTTATTTTTGTCTGTGTTGGGTCTTCGTTTCTGTGCGAGGGCTTTCTCTAGTTGCGGCAAGTGGGGGCCACTCTTTATCGCAGTGCGCAGGCCTCTCACTATCGCGGCCTCTCTTGTTGAGGAACACAGGCTCCAGACGCGCAGGCTCAGTAGTTGTGGCTCACGGGCCTAGTTGCTCTGCGGCATGTGGGATCTTCCCAGACCAGGGCTCGAACCCGTGTCCCCTGCATTAGCAGGCAGATTCTCAACCACTGTGCCACCAGGGAAGCCCCACATACCAATTTTAATTAAATCTTTAACATAGTGTATTGTGACTGAATTGAGATATTATGTATTGAGATAGAGCATTGATTTATTTAGCAAGCACTGTCAAATAGATTGTCTTATTTACTCTCAATATCACTTAATCGTTGGTTTTACTTCTTTCTATTCTAGTTATATTTTAAAATAACTGTTTCCTGTCTTAGAAGTAACATACAGCAGAAAACTTGGAAAACAAAGAAAAACTCCAAGGAAGCAGGTATATAAGTCATCCTAAATCCTTTCACACAGAGACAGTCTGTGTCATGTTTGGCGAGGCCTTGTGATTTTTTTTTCACATATATTCATTGTGTGTTTCTTGATAAAAATTGTATACATTATACCCGTAGCTTTGCACATATTTTTCTCACTTAATTTATTGGGGCTGTTTTCTCACATCAACAAAGATTTTGTTCAATGGCTGAATGGCATCAAAGTCCAAGTCATAAGCTGCTGCATGCTGCCTTGCCATGGTCCAGTGCAGATCCAGCCCCATAAGCCAGGGTTTGATCCAGATCAAGGAGCCATTTTCTGCATTCTCGGTAAAGGGTGGTCCCCTTAGGAATGTGGAGCTGATGATAAGTGCGTCCTTGACCTTCTGGGCAGAATGGAGAGCTCTTCTATTTTCTCAGGCTTCTGCCTGATAAGGGTGATCAAACAGCAAGATTCAAGATTTATTACTCAGGAATCTAGTTTATTTGCAGTTGTTTAGACCTCTCATTTGTGTCCTGATCCCTTTACCCAGTTGCCACCTTATTTTAGAAGCTCACCAACTGAAAACAATACCAATTAACAAAACCCCAAACGCTTCAGTTTGCACCCTATTTACCATTCTAAATCAGTTTCTTTTCTTTTTTTGTTGTTGTTTCTCTTCCCTTGCCATTGCTACTACAGTGATCAATATCAATATTTCAAATTTGCTGAGCCCTTCATTTCTGTAAAATGCATCTAAAACATGTTTATTAGTCGTTAAAAAAATGTAAAGCAAATTTATCTTGAAATCTGCAATGTGTACATGAATGGGTGTGTATATCTGTAACTATCATATTTTTATATGTGTAATTTTCAATAAGGCAAACCCAGTTTTTAAACATTTTTCCCCCAACATATCAGTTAACAGTCCCTGAAGTTATTAGCAAGGTGATTTGGCACCTTGCATTTGCATTTGAGAGTCTGCTGCATTGGAAAGTCTAGGTTTTAGAAGTCCTAGAAAAGCCTAGATAACTGAAAACAATAATTTTTTTTCAAACCGTAAAATAATAATAACAATAATAATAATAACAACAGTAATTGCCTTCATACCAGGCCTGTTCTACCTAAGCAATATTCATATTTTATTGCATTAGCTTCTCAAAACCACTCTGCAATATAGGTACTCTTATAAGCCCCATTACTGCAGATGAGGAAAATACAAGTGAGAAATTCTTAAAAGCCTAATTTTGGACAATTTTCACTACATTTCTCCTATAAGAAACTCAGTGTGAATCTCAACGCTAATTGCTCTCCTTTCAGAGTTAACAATGATACTATTAATAGTAACGTGAGTCATCATACACTGTGTGCACATCATAAGGAAGTTTATAAACATTATTCCTGATCCTCATGTGGTAGATTGTATTTGTAGCCACAATACCTCTCCCTTCCTTCCACTTGCTCCTCCGCACTGTGACCTTGCTACTTCCCCATCAAGAGAAGTTAATTTCTCCATCCCCTTCGATCTCCACGGGCCTTCTGACTGCTTTGACCAAGAGAATATGGCAGAAGTGACATTGTGCCAGTTTCAGGACCCAGGCCTTAAGAGCCCGGCTGCCTTCACTTCCTGTCTCTGGAACACTTGTTGCTGGAAGCCCGCCATTATATTAATATAAGAAGTGTGACCATGATGCGGCAAGAAGCCCAAGCTGTATATAAAGGCCTAGGCATAGGGAGTCAGCAAACTATAGCCCATGGGCCAAATCTAGCCCAATGCCTATGTTGCAGGGCCTTTGAGCTAAGATGGCTTTTAATTTTTTAATGGTTGGGGGAAAAAATCAAAAGAATAGTATTTTGTGGTATGTGAAAATTATACGAAGTTTAAATGTCAATGTCATAAATAAAGTTTATTGAAACACAGCCATTTGTTTACATTATTGGCTATGGCTGCTCTTACACTAATGACAGAGTTGAATAGTTGTGACAGAGAACATATGGCCCTCAAAGCCTAAAATATTCACTGTCTGGCCCTTTACAGGAAAGGTTTGCCATCCACCACCCCCCAACCTTGAGGATGAGAGGGAAAGGCCAGGAAGCACTAAGGCACTAATGCACATGAAGGTATATATATATACCTATGACATGCATCTCTGACCGCCAGCCCAGCCAACTCAACAGATGCCACGTGGAACAGAGACAAATTGCCCAGCTGAGCCTTCCCCAAATTCCTGACCTACAATATTAAAAGCAAAATAAATGGCTGTTTTAAAGCACTAAGTTTTGGTAGCTGGTTACATGGAGATAAATCACTGAAACACCTCACAATCTTACCCTACAAAAATAAGCATTATCCAACTATTTAAGATGAGGAAACAGAGGCGCAGAAAGATTGAATGACTCATTCAAGGTCACACAGCTGGTAAATAGGGAACTGGGATTTCAACCCAGGTCCTTTCACTTCCTAAGCTTTATTTATGACACAATTAACACTGTAATATTTGACCTTTTCTCTACGGCTATTCATTTTTTTTTAAAGGGCAGATATTACTTTATAGAGAGCTGCTATTTCATTCATTTATTTTAATTAATTTATTTATTTTTAGCTGCGTTGGGTCTTCGTAGCGGCGAGCTGGGGCTACTCTTTGTTGCGGAGCGTGGGTTTCTCATTGCAGTGGCTTCTCTTGTTGCGGAGCACGGGCTCTAGGCGCACGGGCTTCAGTAGTTGTGTCTCGCGGGCTCTAGAGTGCAGGCTCTGTAGTCATGTGGGATCTTCCTGGACTGGGGCTCGAACCCGTGTCCCCTGCATTGGCAGGCGGATTCTTAACCACTGAGCTACCAGGGAAGTCCTCTACTGCTATTCATTTTATGCCCCATGTCAGTCTTCATTCATTTAACAAATGTTTATTAACAAACAGTTAACAAGTGTATAACCAATGTTATTGCACATAAGCTCTGCACTTAAGCTTTGTGGGGAAATGAGATGAATTCAGATAATATCTGAAGATTTTACTTAATTTTTTACTTAGCTAAAAAGACCAAGAGTAATAACAATATGATGATACATGAAACATTTCAAATTCAAATTCAGCATATTTATTCTGAAGCTCATGGACAACAGAATCCCATTCTAGGCAATCAAACTTTCAGAAAAGCTCTGCATTTGATCCTAATGTCACAGTCTTAAGATTTATTTTTTTAAAAAGAACAGGTCAGTGAATAGATGAAAAAAAAAAGCTGATTGAAAGCTTATTCCACCTACCCACAAGCTTAGTTACATGTCAGTTGTTTTTTTTTCATTTCAGATTAACTGTGTTCTTCCATGTTTAAAACATATGTAACGGCACCTGAATAGAAGTTACACAGCTGGAAACCATTAGGATTGAAAAGCAACAGAGAGTAGGAAGCAAAGCCTAGGGAAGGTGATTTTGAGGAACCAGGGAAAGGAATGTGAAAAGAAGTAGAGAAGGATATTCCACGCTGTTTGCCAGTCTTTTTCTGAGGTCATTAGTAGAGACGGATTACTCAGTGAAGACCATCAGCTGGGAACACAGCTAGATGAAAACAGTGAGAAGACTAAGACAGCCATGGGTTTAAGGCTATTTCTTTGCTTATCAAGGACCACTTTGCTACCCTACTTAAGTGTTGGTGTCTTGAGGGCAGAGATATGACACCCAGTCCATGGTGTGTGCTCACTGGCTCATACCAGCTTGCAAGCGCTATTGTTAAAGGGCTTCCCTGGTGGCGCAGTGGTTAAGAATCCACCTGCCAGTGCAGGGGACACTGGTTCGAGCCCTGGTCAGGGAAGATCCCACAGGCCGCGGAGCAACTAGGTCCGTGCGCCACAACTACTGAGCCAGCGTGCTGCAACTACTGAAGCCTGTGCACCTAGAGCCTGTGCTCCGCAACAAGAGAAGCCACTACAATGAGAACCCCTCGCACCACAACGAATAGGAGCCTCCGCTCGCCGCAACTAGAGAAAGCCCGCGCACAGCAACAAAGACCCAACACAGCCAAAAAAAAAAAAAAAAAAAAAAAAAAAGCTATTGTTAAAATTTCAGAAATGTCTGGGAGTCATTTGTTAAATCTTGGTAGCTTGAAATCAGTCATAGGAGGAGTATTTACACCATGGAAATTGGCAAATGCTGCAAATCAGGGCTCTTTTCCCAGAAAGCCAGTTTACCAGCACTCCACTAAGACAGAGTCCATTATAATGATTAACCAGGAGTCAGCAATCCTTTCAGTATGGAGTGTATAATAAAATACAAGCAATAGTTACAATTATGCTTCAAATTATTTTTAGTGACATGAGAAAAAAAGCTGGAATTAAAACCTTATCTCTAAGATAGTCTCAAGAATATTAAAACAGAGCTATGTATTGAAAAAATATTAGAAAGAAAATAGATCAATATCTTCACAGGGGTTATCTTTGCGATGTGGATTTAGAGGTGATTTTTGTCTTATTCATTATAATTGTATCCTTCAAGTATTCTACAAGAATTAGGTGCTAATTTCTTAATTTAAAAATCCATTAAAATGATGTGCCTAGGTATTAACCCTTTTAAAATCTTGTTTACAGAGGGGACAGAGGGAAGGGACACAGGAAGAAAGAATGGAAGGGGAGGGCGTTCCCTTTCTCCTCCTTTCAGTCCAATGAGAATGGGGTTGAAGAGTAACCATCGCAGTTTGATTCGGGCTAGGGGTTCTGTTAGGAGTGGGGAGGGGAAGAGTAGAGAGGTGGAAAGACAAATGGATAAAGAAAGGCAGCAAATGTAGTAGAAGGAACACTATAATGAGAATCAGTTCTATTTCTAGCAGCTAAAGTAAGAAGCCACGTGATGATCGTTTAACTTTGGGGGCATCAATTTCTTCATCTCTAAAGTGAGTAGGTTACACTAGAAAACGATGCATGAATTTCATTCTAATCAAGATCTTCTGTGTGACCTTCCTCTTGAGGACAGCCAGCTTTCAGGGTAGATGGGGGGCAGCATGCAGCTCCCCTGACAAGGGAAATGCAGTACCAGAAGACTCCAGAGAAGGAATGTTTGCTGGAGAGGAAGGAAGTGAATTTTGGCAAGGTGAGCGTAGGAAGGTGTTATTTAGTGATGATGTTAGAAGGAAACTTTGTCCTAATTAAAAAACTTTTCAGAGGTATTATCAAAGGGATTTTTGGGGACAAAAATAAGATTTCAGTTTTGTTTTATTTTATACATAGATGAAGAGTTCGTGTTTTCACAGAGATGTATTTCTAACTTCTACCAAGGAATTTCTGCATGTGGTCTGCATGCTAAGATCCCTGGTTATATGTTATAATGAGCAAATCGCGCATCTTCTAACATCTCATACGTGCTATCGGTTTCCCGGAACTCAATAATTTCCATCTTGTAGTACTTTAGACATGTCTCTTAAAAATCCAGGTATTTTCTAGGATCACATTATAAAATAGGCAAATCTCAAAAATATAGTAGAATTTTTACTGGTTAACTCTGATACAAGTTTAGTTAGATAGAGGTGGAAACTAATAGTTCAATGCATTGCTTTGTATATGGGTTCTAATTATGTATTAGTTATTATATATCTATACTATAATAGATAGTAGTTATATAGATAGATATTAGTTATATCAAGTTCTTGCTTATTTCTATAGATTGTTTTATGTCTATTACAGTTATTCTCAATCATTTGGAAGAAAAAATTCTCTTGATGGAATAAGATATGATGGTTCCAGACTACATATTTTTTTTTTAGACTACATATTTTAAATAGTACATTTTAATCTTTTTATAAAACTTGATTCAAAACATGCCATGTGCATGCCTTTTCCTCAAAGAGTGCTGTGGTTTTTTAATGACTTTATCAGTGAGCTAGTCATATACGTATGTGAAGTGGGAGCTAGTTGCTTCTTTCTGTTTTAATTGTATTTTTGAGACATTGTAAGAAAAACGTCAATGTTGCCTTCCACTGAGTCCATCTTGCAAACAGACCTGGCCTGGTTTAGCTTCCCCAAGGCGGCCTTCTGGGCTGTGTGGGGCTGGGTGTTGAGGCCACGGACACATCTGTAACCAAACCAGCAAGCGTCAGTGGGAGCTGAGATTCATTTCTGTGGAATGAGAGCCTCTCATTCCTTTGTTCTCGATATTTCCTGGCAACGTGTCCACAAGCACATGCTATTAACAGATGGTGGAAGGCATAATTGGGATTTTTATCATAACATATCCCCCATGCTTCCATCATGCACCAAAGAAGCAGAGATGTATGGGCTACCTCACTTTATCACAGCAGGATTAAACACATCTACTTCAAACTTCTAAAGGCTCTCACGATAGCCTCGACCGTTCAGTTATATCTGGCTTTCTATCAGAAGAACAGAACCCACTTCAGCAGACCAGTTCATATCAGATCCTTTAAAGATCAGCGGTTACTATGAGAGAGATTGGTTTCTGCAGAGCTGACCTGATCTGGTAAGTTGAGGCACACATCTGTGCTGCACAGCTGAGGCCTACGGGATGGTCATAGCCCTGAACTTTGTACAGACAACTGTGCCTCAAAACCCATGCAGATGACAAGTTCTCATTTGCTTAACCCCATAATTATGTGCTGAGCCAGTTAAAAAAAAAAAAAAAAAAAGCAGGAGTAAGTATGGGAAAAACTTATGCAAAGAAGCTGAGAGGATTCATTTTGATTTTTTTTTCTTGTTGTTCAAATCTTGCGGGTGTCTTCTCAGTTCAGAATCAAAATTGTCGAGGTCGGCTTTATAAAAGCATGTATCTATTGCATGTTTTCTTAGAGAAAGTTAAATCCTTCATGATTTATGTGTCTAAAGAAGTACCGTCCATGAAGCTGTTCACAAGACTCCTGTGCATTTACACAGCTTGCATCATCCAAAGAATTTAAGGGGCTTTGTTAAAAGTATCTGCTGGTTGGGAATATTCACATTACGCCCAAGATGATTAAAATTGCAAGACTGTCATCTTGGCAGATGCCTGAGTGTTGCAGTCAGTGAGGTTTATATTTGGCAGTCAATGGCATAGCTAAAGAAGTAGCTCAGAAAGCTTGAAATCTAAGATGGCAGTGGTTATAGTTGGTGGTCAGGACCTGGGACCGACTCTGGAATCAGACAGCTTGGTTCAAGTCTGATTCTTTCTCCTACAAGCTGAGTGACTTTGATCAAGACACTCGACTCTTCAAGCCTTGAATTCCTTATTTCTAAGGGGGCATGAAAATAGGACCTACCTCATAGGGTTGTTGTAAAAATTAAATGGAATTATATATTAAAAGTACCTAGCATTGTGCATGGTGCATAGTATGTGCTCAATAAACATTAGTTATTATTATTCATACAAAGTGATAAACAGGGCCAGGTACATAATTTTCAGGCCCCAAGGCAAAGTAAAAATGTCGGGTCCCTTGTTCAAAAAGCAGGGAAAAATACTATTGAAGGTGTTAAAATATAAAGCATTTCTTTTATTCCCTGCCCTCTCTTTCTTGACTGGTTGTGATGTTGTTCTTGTTTTTTACTAGTAGATTTTATGTTTTTTAGAGCAGTTTAGGATTACAGAAAAATCTAGCAGAAAGTACAGAGAGTTCCCATATACCCCTCCCCCACCCCCAGTTTCCTCTTTTATTAATGTATTTATTTCCATTAGTGTGGTACATTTGTTATCAGTAGTGACACATAATTATTAACTAAGTCCACAATTTACATTAGGGTTCACTCTTAGCATTGTACAGTTCTATGGGTTTTGACAGATGCATAGTTATGTATCCACCATTTCAATATTCTCCAGAGTAATTTCACTGCCCTAAAATTCGCTTGTGCTCCATCAATTCATTCCTCCTCCATGCTCCCCCAAATCCCTGACAACCACTTGATCTTTTTACTGTCTCCTTAGTTTGACCTTTTCCAGAATGTCATATAGTTGGAATCATACAAAATGTAGTTTTTTCAGTCTGCCTTCTTTTACTTATCAATAAGCATTTAAGATTCTTCCTCCAAGACTTTTTGTGGCTTGATATCTCACTTCCTTTTATTGCTGAATAATATTCCAATGTGTGAGTGTACCACAGTTTGTTTATCCATTCACTTATTGAAGGACACCTTGGTTGTTTCCAGTTTTGGGCAGCTATAAATAAAGTTGCTATAAACATTCATTTGCAGCATTTTATTGTGCGTGGACATAAGTTTTCAACTCATTTGGATAAATACCTAGAAATGCAATTGCTGGATCCTATTGTAAGACTATGTTTAGCTTTGTAAGAAACCATCAAGCTGTATTCAAAAGTGGCTGAACCATTCTGCATTCCCACTAGCAATGGATGAGAGTTCCCATTGCTGTACATCCTTGCCAGCATTTGATGTTGTTAGTATTTTGGATTTTCACCATTTCAATATGTATGTAGAAGTATCTCACTGTTGTTTTAAATTGCTATTCCCTAATGACATAGGGCATTGAGCATCTTTTCATATGCTTATTTGCATCTGTATATCTTCTTTGGTGAGGTGTCTGTTTAGATACATATATTTTTAATAAATTTATTTATTTATTTATTTGGCCGCGTTGGGTCTTCGTTGCCGCGTGCAGCCTTTCTCTAGTTTTGGTGAGCTGGGGCTACTCTTTGCGGAGCACAGGCTCTAGGTTCGCAGGCTCAGTAGTTGTGGCTTGTGGGCTCTAGAGCGCAGGCTCAGTAGTTGTGGTGCACAGGCTTAGTTGCTCCACGGCATGTGGGATCTTCCCGGACCAGGGATCAAACCTGTGTCTCCTGCATTGGCAGGCGGATTCTTAACCACTGCACCAAAAGGGAAGTCCCTCTGTTTAGATATTGTATGCACTTTTTAATCAGGTTGTTTATTTTCTTGTTGTTGAGGTTTAAGAGTTCTTTGAATATTTTGGACACAAGTCCTTTCTCAGATATGTTTTTTACAAATATTTTTCTCCTAGTCTGTGGCTTGTCTTTTCATTCTCTTGATGGTATCTTTCAGAGAGCAGAAGTTTTAAATTTTAATGAAATCCAACTTAACAATTATTTTTTCATCTTGTTTTGGCATTACACCTTAAAAACTCATTGTCGGGACTTCCCTGGTGGCACAGTGGTTAAGAATCCACCTGCCAATGCAGGGGACACGGGTTTGATCTCTGATCTGGGAAAATCCCACGTGCCACAGAGCAGCTAAGCCTGTGCACCACAACTAACTGAGCCTGTGCTCTAGAGCCCACGAGCCACAACTACAAGGCTGCGCACCACAACTACTGAAGCCTGGGCGCCCTAGGGCCCGCATGCCCCAACTACTGAGCCCGTGTGCTGCAACTACTGAAGCCTGTGCACCGAGAGCCAGTGCTCCACAAGAAAAGCCACTGCAATGAGAAGCCTGTGCACCGCAACGAAGAGTAGCCCTCACTCGCTGCAACTAGAGAAAGCCTGCACTCAGTAATGAAGACCCAGAAGAGCCAAAAATAAAAAAACAAAACAAAAACAAAAACAAAACTCATTGTCAAACCCAAGGTCATCTAGTGTGAAATAATAGAAAAATATATATATTGGTCTCTGCCCCTGTTCCTGGCACAGAACTCCTAAAACTCTTGTAATTTCCTAAGTTATAAGAGCACTAGGAGCTCTTTTGTCTAGTATTTCTAGTATTAGTTCTAATATTTAGTCTTTGACCTCAGTTTGTGACATGGAGCTCCCAAATCTCTTGGAATTTCCTGGGTGATAGGTCTGTCTTTTGTTCTAATGAACTGACTCTTGGTTAACTCCTTCATAATGTCAGGATGGAGTCCGGTTATCAGAAAGACCAAGCCACGATGAGAAGTTTTGGAGTTTCAGCCTCACACCCCCATCCTCCAGGAAGGCGAGAGGGGCTGGAAACTGAGTTAATGATCAATCATACCTACATGATGAAGCCTCCATAAAAATCACCAAAGTGGGGTTGGTTGAACACATCCGTATGCTTGAAGGGTATTTTACCCCAATTCTATGGGAATAGAAGCTCCTTTGATTAGGACCCTTCACATACCATGCCTTATGCATCTCTTCCATCTGTATCCTTTTATAATAAACCAGTAAATGTAAGTAAGTGTCTTCCTGAGTTCTGTGAGCCATTCTAGCAAATTACTGAACCCAAAAAGGGGGTTGTGGGAACCTCGATTTATAGCAGGTCAGTCAGAAGTATAGGTGACAACTTGGGAATTTCAATTGACATCTGAAGTTGGGGCAAGGGCAGTCTTGTAGGGCTGAGTCCTTAACCTGTGAGATCTGATGCGGTCTCCAGGTAGATAGTGTCAGAATTGAGTTAAATTGTAGGATGCCCAGTTGTCAGAGAACTGCTTGATGTGTGGAAAACCCACACATCTGGTTTCAAAAATGAAGTGAATTGTGGTAGTAGTGTGAGAATAAAGGATAATCCAAGGGAGATTTTCTGTATGCCTAATTTTTTTTTTTACTATGTTATCTTCTAGAAGTTTGGTAGTTTTGTATTTTACATTTAAGTCTATGACCCATTTTGAGTTAATTTTTATGAAAGATATAAGGTCAGGGTCTAAATTCTTTTTTAAAAAAATTTACATGTGGATGTCCACTTGCTCCAGTACCATTTATTGAAAAGAATATGCTTTTTCCAGTGAATTACCTTTGCTTTGTCAAAGATCAGTCAACTATATTTGTGTGGGTCTATTTTTGGGCTTTCTATTCTATTTAATTTATCTGTTCTTTCAACACCACCACACTTTCTTGAAAACGTAGCTTTATAGTAACTCTTGAAGTGGTACAGTGCCAGTCCTCTGACTTTTTTCTTCTTCTTCAGTATTAAGTTTACCATTCTAGGTCTTTTGTCTTTCCAATATAAACTTTAGAATCCGTTTGTCAATCACCACAAAGTAACTTGCTGGAATTTTGATTGGGATCACATTGAATCTATAGATCAATCTGAGAAGAACTGACATCTTAACAGTATTGAGTCTTATCCATGAACATGGAATATTTCTCCTTTTATTTACTTACTTCAATTTCTTTTATTAGAATTTTGTAGTTTTCCTCATAGAGATCTTATACATATTGTGTTAGCTTTATACCTATGTATTTCATATCTTTGTGTTTTTTATTTGCTATCTAATGTTCTAAGTAAAGAAAAATTAAAATGTTATTATGAATTTTAACATTCGTTTTATATCAGGTAATGCCAGATTTAAATGCAAATATAAGAACACTTCACTCATACGTGGAATAACCAAAATTATACAATTTGTATTTCATAGTTCATGCTTGCATATGTATTTTGCTCTTGCCAGACCAGTGGAAAAGCTTTACAAAATTAGTTCAGCTGCTTTTATTTCACTTCTTGATACTCACGCATTCTACCAACACTCTCTGCCTTCCGCTTACTGATGAGCAAGGAAGGACTGAAAGAAAAAAGACATAATGGGTTTCCCTATCTTCCCCTTTCCTTCTTTGTCATCATTTTCAGCATAAGTGGTTAGCTAATGCAGAGAAATAACATGAGTAACAACAAATATGTTAGTATTCCTTGATCGTTTATGTGCTTTAGAATGGCATTGCCTTCTTTCTGCATTTAAAGCAAGTTCTGATTTGAATAGAAAGCTTAGCTTCTCAGAGCTGTGAGCACCCCTGCTTACTCAGTCATAGACATAACACACTTTGTACTTGCATCAGGTCTTACTGAACTCCCATGCGTTGTGGGTTCACTGGGATTCTGTGCCAGTGGGCATCTTGAAGGCTATGCTAATGGGGTGGCAAGGAACAGTGGTGGACATACATCTTTCCTGTATCCCTTCTGCTTATGTGCATTGAACTTCACTTACAAAACACAGTTGAAAGATTAAATTATTAAGAATTTCAAGATGGCAGGCTTCCCTGGTGGTGTAGTGGTTAAGAATCCATCTGCCAATGCAGGGGACACGGGTTTTTTTTTTTTTTTTTTTTTTTTTTTTTTTAAATTTTTATTTATTATTTATTTTTGGCTGCGTTGGGTCTTCGTTTCTGTGCGAGGGCTTTCTCTAGTTGCGGCGAGCGGGGGGCACTCTTCATCGCGGTGCGCGGGCCTGTCACTATCGTGGCCTCTCTTGTTGCGGAGCACAGGCTCCAGACGCGCAGGCTCAGTAGTTGTGGCTCACGGGCCTAGTTGCTCCGCGGCATGTGGGATCTTCCCAGACCAGGGCTCGAACCCGTGTACCCTGCATTGGCAGGCGGATTCTCAACCACTGCGCCACCAGGGAAGCCCAGGGGACACGGGTTTGAGCCCTGGTCTGGGAAGATCCCACATGCTGCAGAAGAACTGAGCCTGTGCGCCACAACTACTGAGCCTGTGCTCTAGAACCTGTGAACCACAACTACTGATTCCGCGTGCTACAACTACTGAAGCCTGTGTGCCACAACTACTGAAGCCTGCATGCCTAGAGTCTGTGCTTCACAACAAGAGAAGCCACTGCAATGAGAAGCCCGCACATCGCTACGAAGAGTAGCCCCCGCTTGCCGCAACTAGAGAAAGGCCGCGTGCAGCAATGAAGACCCAACACAGCGAAAAATAAATAAATAAATAAATATATTAAAAAAAAAAAAAAGAATTTCAAGATGGCAACGGCATAGCATTAAACCAAGCACAGGGCCACCTGACTGTGAGGCCCTTTGTATGCACAGGATGCTTGTCCACGAAGCCAGCCCTGCTGATAACTGAGAAGCAATGAAGATACAAGGCAGTGCAGTTGATCACAGAAGGATGTTTACTTAGAGAATAAAGAAGGATTCAGCTGCAAAGGACATGGAGTTGATCTCTGGTTCAAGAAACTAGGCCCCCAAATATAAAATGACTAGCCAGGATCCCACAGGTAAATAGTGGGATGGGGACTCCTCTTTCCATCCCAGCAGCATTGTTGACATTCATGATGCGATATTATTTCATGCTTCCTCCTCCCTGGATTTCAGGTCTGACGGCAACCAAAAGTGTATTGAGCTTGAATTGATGCCTCTGGAAATATCCAGATTTATACAGGCGGAATCCACGCTGAAACCCTAAGCAGTCATGACTGTCACAGCTATAGCATTACTACTGGTCACCAACACTTGTTAAAGGGGAGACTAAATTAAGACTAGTCATAGTGATAGTTTTTTAGTGTTGGGCATTGGTCTACGGGGAAATAGAAAAGGAGGCATCTTCCTTCATGCAGAGAAAAGTGACTGGTCTGTGTGTATTCTTGGCAGCATTTTTTGCCATCTGAGCCAAGCTCAGATGCAGAAAGAACATGAAATTCAGAAGGGACTTCAGAGATAAACTCATCCAGCGGCTTCTTAACTGTGCTCTGTGGAAACCAAGGATCCCACAAAACTGCTTTCAGGGATCCACAAGCATTTGAGTGAATTTATTTTTAGTTATGTTTAAAACTAAAAATATGCATGCTATTCAAATGTGTTATAGATCAAAGCTGGATGCAGTGGTGGTCACAAATTGTGATCTCTTCAGTTGTCTCATTAGGAAATGTTATACTTTTCAACTTATAAATACAAGTGGTATTCCCCTTTTAGCTGTTCTATGTATTGGGGAGCCATGTGAGACTTTATTTTAAGAAAGGGTTCCCTTGAATAAAAGTAAAGTTTGAAAAACACCGATCTATTCATCCTCCTTCATTTAAACCTCTTAGGACAGTATCAGGAATCATAATAGATGTTCAACAAATATTAGCTATCATCATTTCTTACAGATGGAAAGATTGAGGCCTGTGTTGACCAAGTGACTTGTACAGCACATCCTGATATTTAGCAAAACTCCACCTTGTGTCCTGACTCCTAGATCATTTCTCTTTTCACTCTATTGCAGTTACCTCCACATCCTATTCCTGAGAAAGCAGCTAAAATTTTAAGTCTAGCAGGCATGGACTGTTTTTACGCTCCCTTTGGTCCTACCCTCTTCTTGGTCTTACAACTAGTTTGAGAGAGAGAAAGAAAGGAGGAAGAGGAGGAGGAGAAGGAGAAAAGGAAAGGAAGGGAGGAGAAAAGAGAAGAGAGGACTTCTCTAAAATATGTTTACAGCACTTATCCCAAACTCTCCCTACCCAGGAGGTTAAAGGATGAGTTAAAAAGAGTCCCAGATCCCAATCAAAATCCCAGCAAGTTATTTTATGTGCATCAACAAACTGATTCTAAAGTTTATATGAAGAGGAAAAGACCCAACACAATGTTGAAGTTGAACAAAGTTGGAGGACTGATGCTACTCAACTTCAAGACTTACTCTAAAGCTATGGTAATCATGACTGTGTGGTATTGGTGAAAGAATAGACAAATAGAAACAGTAGAACAGAATAAAGAGCCCAGAAATAGACCCACATAAATGGAGTCAAATGATCTTTGACAAAGAATATAAGGCAATATAATAAGGCCATGTAATAGAACAGAGATAGTCTTTTCAAGAAATGGTGCTGAAACAACTGGACATCTACATGCAAAAATATGAATCTAAACACAACCCTTTACAAAAATTAACTCAAAATGGATCATTGACTTAAATGTAAAATGCACAGCTATAAAACTCCTAGAAGATAACATGGGAGAAAATCTAGATGACCTCAGGTTTGACCATGAGTTTTTAGGTAAAACACCAAAGTCAAGATGCATGAAAGAAATAATTGATAAGTTGAATTTCATTAAAATTAAAAACTTCTGCTCTGCAAAAGATACCATTAAGAGAATGGAAAGTTAAGCCACAGACTGGGAGAAAATATTTGCAGAAGACCCATCTGATAAAAAACTGTTATCCAAAATATACAAAGAACACAAAACTCAAAAATAAGAAAACAAACAACTCAATTTTAAAATGGGCCAAAGGCCTTACCAGACACCTCACCAAAGAAGATGTACAGATAGAAAATAAGGATATGAAAAGATACTCCACATCATATGTCATCAGGAAAATGCAAGTTAAAACAACAATGAGATACCACTACGTACATATTAGAATAGCCAAAATGCTGGCGAGAATGTGAAGAAAAAGAACTCTCATATGTTGTTGGTGGGAATGCAAAATGCCACTTTGGAAGACAGTTTGGTGGTTTCTTACAAAATTAAACATAGTCTTACCATATGATCCAGCAGTCATGCTCCTTGGTATTTGCCCAAAGGAGCTGAAAACTTACGTCCACACAAAAACCTGCACAAGGATGTTTAAAGCAGCTTTATTCACAATTGCCAAATCTTGAAAGCAACTAAGATGTCCTTCAGTAAGTGAATGGATAAACAAATTGTGGTACATCCATTCAATGGAATATTATTCAACACTAAAAAGAAATGAGCTGTCAAGTCGTGAAAAGACATGGAGGAATCTTAAATGCATATTATTAACAGAAAAAAGCCAATCTGAAAACCCTGCATACTTTTTGATTCCAACTGTAAGACATTCAGGAAAAGGCAAAATTTTGGAGACAAGAAAAAGATCAGTGGTTGCCAGGGATGGGGTGGGTGTGCTGTTGTTGGTAGGAATGGTGGGGAGAGATAAATAGGCAGAACACAGAGGATTTTTAGGGCAGCGAAAATACTCTGTACAATATTCTAATGAAGAATATATGTCATTATACATTTGTCCAAAGCCAAAGAAATAAAATACCAAGAGTAAACCCTAATGTAAACAATGGACTTTGGGTGATTATAATGTGTCAAGGTATGTTCATCCTTGGTAAAAAGTGTACCATTCTGGTGAGTGATATGGTACATTTTGATAATGGGGGAGGTTATGGAAGCAAGGAGTATATGGGAAATCTCTGTACCTCCTTCTCAATTTGGTTGTAAACCTAAAACTGCTCTAAAAAGGTAAAGCCTTTAAAAAAAAGATTAAAAAAAAAAAAAAAGCCCAGGGCACGATGGGAGGGAGGAAAGGAAGTTGTGATGGAATCGTGCTCATTGAAACTCAGATCAGCAACTAATCCCTGACCTATGCAAGGGGCACTGTTCTAGGCACTAGAGGATTTCAAAAGGTTGTCTTCAGGAGGTTAAAAGCTTGTTACAGAGACAAGACAAAAAGCATATGGAAAGTTAAGTAAAAACAAAACTGTGAGATAAGTAAATGGAATTAAATAAAAATCATTCACAAAGGAGTTAGAACACGGCCTCTCCTCAAGCCCAATAACTTTTCAAGCCTAATAATGCTACACCAAAATATAAAAAACATGTTCCCCATCTCCCACCCAATTCCTAAGGAGGTGGTGAGTGTAGAGTGATGGTCAAAAGCATGCACTATGGAGCGAGGCTATCTTGGATGAAATTCTGTCACACTATTCTACTATCTGGGTGATCTTGAGCAAGTTACCCAACTTCTCTGAGCCTTGATAACCTCAGCTGTTAAATCAGTAGTAATATACCTATCTATACAGTTGTTGTGAGGGTTAAATGAAAGGCATTTTGAACAGTGCCTGACACACAGTAAGGCCTCAGTAAGTTTTAGTAATTATAGTTCTCTACTTTTTTCTTTTCTGTCATGAGAATTCAGAACCAAAGTAGTACTTAAAGTGTTCTCGTGTTCCTTCTGTGCTACCCCCGCTGGCTGTCATTTTACTGCCTAGTACAGCTTCTGTTCTGACATTTAGTCAATGTTGTAGACCAAAGAGAAGGAAAAATATCTCCCATATAGGTAAAGACACTTCTAAGAAATCAACTGGGGACATAAACGAATTTGATCTTTGGAGATGATAGCCTGTCATTTTAAGGGAGAGAAGTGAGGTGAAGAGACTGCTCAGTCTTGGGGTGATATAAGAAAGGCAATGGCAGTCACTGAAAACACCAGGCTGTGGGAATGTGTCTTGAAGGAAATTAGGTCTGGCTGCAGACGCCGAGACAAAGGTTAAATTTTTTGTCTTCTCTCATTGACCTTGGCTAACAGAGCAGCTGCCATCTTGAACATAGCTGACCTCTGTGCCAAAAAGAAGAGTGATCTGAGGACTCTCAAAACAAAAATTAAATGCTCTGATTTATTTCATTTTTTTCGTCTTGTTTGTTAGAAATAGTCACATGGCCTGAGCCAACCAGAAAGGGCCGAGAAAGTGCAATATGACCACATGTCAGGTTGCAGAGAGTTGGAAATATCTGGTGAATAGTTCCTCTAGTAAATGCTGGTGAAAATATAAATATTTGTAGACTGGGATAGATTAGAGAAAAACAAGCAAAAGCAACTTCTAGATTTTCCAGCAACCAGAACTCTTTGCTAAGTCTTTATAATATTGTCTTAATGTGGGATCCATTGACACTGGAAAATTACTTTGCTCAGTTGAGCCTAATGAGTGCAACTGACAGGGAGTCAGTTTGAACTAGGTCTGAAGTGACCCAGTATTGATTCATAAGTTTCTGTTTATCACATTTATTTTTAGGCCAAAGGACTTCCTTGCCCATGAGGAATGTTTTATTTTGTTTTGTTTTGATTTTTTGGCAGTGTCACTCGGTTAGCAGGATCTTAGTTCCCTGACCAGGGATTGAACCTGGCCCTCGGCAGTGAAAGCACTGAGTCCTAACCCCTGGACCACCAGGGAATTCCCGATTCTTTTCCCCCTCAGGAAGCCCATAGAATTTTGCTGGCCATCGCAACCATACACCCTGGATTTTCTGTGACAATCCTGACTTAAAATCTTTTATGTATTTTCCTCATATATTTGTCAGACCATGGGTCCTAAATTTTGGTCAGAAATGAGATTTCTCTTCCAGAGGTCCAGAAGATCGCCAGTTGTTTAGAGCCTAGAGGACAGGGAAGAGGCCACAGCCTCCATAAATGCATAAATAAACTTCTGACACCACTCTCCAACTCTACACATTCTGGCACTACACACAAATTTAAAATATCCAGAAATCCCACTTTTGGTAACTTTGTGTCATTTATGGCTGTTCTGAGGGTGTTCTGCAACCACTCTTCTTCTTGTCTTTCATCAGTACTTAGTCTATTGGTTTCCTTCAATCCACAGGGCTCCGTCCTCTATATGTTGATCCACTCTTTTCCGTAGGGCAATGTAATTTTCACAGTATCGTCCTGGAGTTCTTTGTGTAACTATCTTTCTAGACTAGGAATGCCTTCAAGGTAGGGGCTGGATAAACACATAAATAAATGGGGAAAATCCAAAGACCAAGACCCCTTTAAAAAGGTTTTTAAAATATCATTAAAAAATCGACATGGCAAATAACAGGAGCTCAATAAATGCTTGAATTAATGAATTTGTGGTTTACATATTCTATCCTGAAGATTTCCTATTTTCTACGTACATGTCAAAGTGATTGTTGAAAAGAACACAGACTGATAAAATGAATAAGTCAGGAAGCAAACTGTCATTTACAGGAAGGTTCTGCCCATGTAAGCCGCTTGCTGGTAGTTTTTAGCAAGAGTGATGAGTGATTTGCCCGAACCCAGCCATCTCTAATCTTCTCCCCCTTGTGGTCAGTGGGAGACTTTTTTTAAGTGGCTAGTTTGGGTTTCTTTCCCTTTATGGCTTTCGCTCCTTTAGCGCCATATTCTGACCTAGAGAAACAATCATTCACAGACAAAAATCAAACTCAGACTCCAAATATTTTAATAGTAGATGTGGTCTGATGTGAATGCAGAAAGATCCGAGGAGCCGGTCCTTCTTCTTGTGATCTCTTCCTTTCTTGACCAGTTCCTTTACTTCCAGCTCAAAGCCCACCACATCCAGAAAGTTTTACCTGATTTCTTGTTCTTTGGGTCTTGGGGTTCACCTTGTGGATTCCTCCATCAAGACGCCTATCACTCTGTACGTCTGCTTCCTAGATAGTCACCTCTGCTTCCTAGATAGTCACCTCTGCTGGATTGTGAAACCCTTGGGCAGGGCAGGGAAGGTAGGGGCAAGAACTGTGGCTTGCATCTCTTTATTCCAAAACATCTCTAGCGCCAGCTATAGAACAGATGTTCAGTAAAGGTTTGTTGATATAAACAAGTGGTTTTTGCCATTACAACTTTAGGTAGACAGCATAATGCCTCGGGTCCCAATGATCTCATTTATAAATGTAAGACTTTATAAACTATATAAACTGGACATTAAGTCCCTGAAGAGTCTATGAGTCTGGCATTATTTTTATCATCAGAATATTCTGCAAGGATTGCTCCCCTTTTGACTGCCAGGTCCTTCTCTGTAGGGCTTTTGAATACATTTTGATTTTATAAGGCTGCATGTTGCATGTCATGGTATGTCAGTATTGGAGGTGGGAATGAAAAATAGCCCTGTAATTACTAGCAAAGATGGAATTAAAGAGATTTCTTTATGGTATAACTAATTGGATGAATAATTCTTTTTCAAAGAAAAACATCTATTTCATGAAGAGGTCAAAGATGTTCATATTTACATATTTTTCAATCTGAAGACATACCAACTCATGGAAAATTCTTGAAGTATTTCTTCCCCTTGACTTGGAGCTTCCTTTACTCAATTTTCTCAACATATCAAGTTTTAGTAATATTTGACTCAAGGACAACAAAGCATTATTTAGTAAATATTCAGTTTGTGTTCAAGACATTTGAGGATGATAAAAATATATTATTTATAATATAAATAAACTTTCCCCCCAAAAGCTTTAAATTTCTACTTTGGTTCAATGAATGAACACTGAAAAATGCTTATGATTGTGAATCTAAGAACTTTAACAGTTAATACAGATTCTGCCATAAAACAAAACTGTGTCCAAACTGTCTAAGATCTAGAAGACATCAGAAAGGGTCTAATATGAGTTTCTCAGTAAGACCTCATGAGAATTCCTTGTCCCATCCCGTCTCTGTTTTGGTTTTGTGAGAACCTGGGTCTTGTCTGAGGCAGAGAGCTGTGCTCAGAGTTACTGAAACTTTGCTCTCCCTGAGGTAGGGAACATTCAGAAGAAGTGGGAATGTTTGGAGGAGACAGTTCTTTCAAAACTGAAGTAAAACTTTTTTCAAGTTAAAGTAAATTTGGAAGCCTATGGATATTTTTAATGAGCCAATTTAGGACAGGAGAAATCTTCAACTCATCAGAAAATAGAATATTGATATTGAGGAAAGGAAAGAAAAATAAATTTTTTAGATAAGAGAATCTTTATTCTGAAGTTTTTTTTTTTTTTTTTGAAAGAAAACCTCACTACTAGCTTGTAAAGACAGGCTGTTAGATTATAAAGAACTGCATCTTGAAATGTAAAGATGTAAAGTGGCCCCATAATGAGGCCTTTCTTCATCTTTACCTTTATTATTTATTTATTTTAAAGAAACGGTTTTTAAAAAATTTGTATTTATTTATTTTATTTGTTTTATTTTTGGCTGCATTGGGTCTTCATTGCTGCACGCGGGCTTTCTCTAGTTGCAGCGAGCAGGGACTACTCTTCATTGTGGCGCGCGAGCTTCTCATTGTGGTGGCTTCTCTTGTTGCGGAGCACTGGCTCCAGGTGTGTGGGCTTCAGTAGTTGTGGCATGTGGGCTCAGTAGTTGTGGCTCGCGGATTCTAGAGCGCAGGCTCAGTAGTTGTGGCACACAGGCTTAGTTGCTCCGCAGCATGTGGGATCTTCTCAGACCAGGGCTTGAACCTGTGTCCCCTGCATTGACAGGTAGATTCCTAACCACTGTGCCACCAGGGAAGTCCCATCTTTACCTTTATTGCACTCTTTCCAGGAATGTAGGTGCATGTAAGTCTGTGTGGACAAGATTGCATTTGCTCCTGGCAGGCTAGCTGGGAAAAGGTAGCCCTATTAAAATCAGGAGGGCCTTGTCTTCTGAGGTATTTTATTTTTGCTAGATAAAAAATCTACCGAAAAACCTTACCAAATGTCTAAGGATGATCTCAGATCTTCTATTTATTATCCCTGAGAATGTCTAATAAATTAAGTTCATGTTGTTTTTGAGTTCTAATAAATAATAAAAGCTCATTAACTTTGTGACCACAAAGACCTGTTTTCTTTGATGATGTGCGTGTACTTCCACTTTTCCCCCCCTTTGGTCTGTTCCTAGGAAAATAACTGTATATTCATATATCAGAGCCATTGGTCTTTTTTTTAAAGGCTTTGTGATTTGACAGAACTGAAACAGGAGGGAAGGGGGCAGGGTACAACCTTTGAAAGAATGGCATAGCCCAAGGACATGACATAAACTGATTAGAACCAAATGGGTCCAAGATGGCAGAGAAGTCAGCTTCCACTAGACCTTGAGCCTCAATATACGCTCACTGTAACACATCAGCAAGCTAAATGACACACCC
Source organism: Balaenoptera ricei (assembly GCF_028023285.1). NCBI lineage: Eukaryota > Metazoa > Chordata > Mammalia > Artiodactyla > Balaenopteridae > Balaenoptera > Balaenoptera ricei. The sequence continues at coordinate 7,948,564 of NC_082642.1, forward strand.
ACAGGCGCCATGACAGTTCCAAGACTGACCATAAGGATCAAAAAGTGGGTGGTGGCCCAATTCTTGGAAATCCCCACCTCTTCCTAAAATAGCTGGAATACTCCTCCCCCTCATTAGCCTATGAAATTACCCACTCCTATAAAAACTGACAACCCCATACCCTAGGGCCTCTCTCACCTTCTGAGATGGTCCACACTCTGTGGAGTGTGTTTCTCTCTAAGTAAATCCACTTCCTACCTATCACTTTGTCTCTCACTGAATTCTTTCTGCAATGAGACATCAAGAACCTGAGCTTTGGGCTTCGCTGGTGGCGCAGTGGTTAAGAATCTGCCTGCCAATGCAGGGGACACGGGTTCGAGCCCTGGTCTGGGAAGATCCCACATGCCACAGAGCAACTAAGCCCGTGAGCCACAACTACTGAGCCTGCGCATCTGGAGCCTGTGCTCCGCAACAGGAGAGGCCGCGACAGTGAGAGGCCCGCGCACCGCAATGAAGAGTGGCACCCACTCGCCACAGCTGGAGAAAGCCCTCGCACAGAAACGAAGACCCAACACAGCCAAAAATAAATTAAAAAAAAAAAAAAAAAAAAGAACCTGAACTTCATTAAGTCCTGAAACCAGGTGTGTGATCTCAGTTGGAAGACCGTGGGTTTTGGCCGGGTTTGAGTCCTAGTCAAGGTTTAGGCTGGATTCGAGTCCCAGCACATGAGTTCAAGTCCCAATCTGAGGTGCATGGTTTCAGAACCAGGAACATAAGAGATACTCAATAAATATTTGTTGACTGACTGATGGTTAACAGACATCCATTTCTTGGATATAATGAAAATTTCCCTTAGGTTATAACAAGTTTATATAATTTATTTTAATCACAGTCATAATTTTACCTAAAGTTTTCATTTTGCTTCCTTCGTTTGGATTTCCTGACCTCCGAAAAATGAAAGACTTAGAATTAAGTCATCAAGAAAAGTCATCTCTAAAATCTGTGAAATAATGTGATGTGTGAGATTTGCTTCAAAATAATCTGGGAGGGGGGCAGGTAGTGGGAAGGGTGGAGATGAACAAGACTGGCCAGGAGTTGACAATTGTTGAAGTTGAGTGATGGGTACATGGGGATGCTTTATACTATTCTACTTTTGTATATTGAAAATTTTCAATATATAAACTTTAAAAAAAAGATTGGTAAGGTGGAGATAGGGATCTATGTAATATAGTTCCTGTGTCTTTCCCAAGTTGTTGTCTTCTTTTTCTTTCTTACTTTCTTTCTTTTTTTTTTTTTTTGCTTCTGGGTACCTTACTTCAAAGACAAATGGGAGTGGGGAAAACATCTCCAGGATCAGTAAGGTGATAGTACTGTTTATCTCCCTAGCCCTAGGCCTCCTCTTGAGGAGTTTCTAGGCAGAAGTGAAGGCTTCTGGAAGCTTCTCAAAACTTACATTTGAGCTCCCTACCTTAGTTCCCTTTACCTTGTTTTCTAGATTGGAGGAAAATGACCTTTAGTTTCAGCAATCCATGGGAATGTGTGGGGAGGTGGTTCTCCATCGGGAACAAGATAATGGCAGCATTCCTGCCTGAGGAGAGGGCTGCAAGGATCTTTTTTCCTGTTGCCTCGAGGTACACGCGGGTCAACTCAAATCAGCTGTTGCTGACTGAGCCGGGTTTTCATTAATTATTTTGGGAATCATGTTGGCAACTTTTCCTTTCTTTGAGCCTTTGAAAAAAAGCAAACACATCAAACTGTTTATATAGTTACTAGAAGAAAGATAAGATTCTTAACAACCGAGCTACTGTACCTTGACCAAATTGTATTGTGTCCTGTGGGCGTGGGCTGCCACTGTCCTGAGCATCTGATTTGTGAGTCTTTTCTGATCTTACACATTTTACAGGTCACCTGTCTCAACAAAAGAGAGAAGAAATTCAAAGGTTGTCTTCATTCTGGCCTTGTGAAATTTTCTCACACTCCTCCAGTGTCTTTGATTTGCTTATTTAATAATTGAGCCAGTGTTAGCTTTCCTCTTTTTTCTCCCATTGACAAATGCTCAGATTTACATATAATACAATGAAATTCAATATATTTCTAAGAAGTCCACTCTAGGCAGCGTAAAAATAGGCTAATGTATTTGTAGCACAACAATAATGTAAAAATTGGTTGTGTCAACTTGACGATTAAGTATTGGTTAACAGAATCAAAGCGTTTTTAGAGCTAGAAAGTTAAAAAAAAAAAAGTCCTTGGAGTTTATTCTAGCTAACTTTCTTACTTTATACAGTGGCAGTTACTGAGACCCCCAAAAGCAAAATGTCTTTTCCACCATCAGAGGTCCCTTCACAGAAAACTTGAGTTGCTTTTGCTGTCTCTGAAGAGCGGTTTCATGGAGCTTGACAAGAAGATAAACTGAGCATGTCCATAGTTCAAAAGTTACTGGTGACTTCTAGAAGTTACAGCAGAGTAGAAAAATGAAGTTGATATCCTCGGCTTTAGTTCATGCAAGACACGTACCAAGGAGTCTTAAGCTTTAGCATTCTCTCGGAGACAATGTCATGTTTCTATTACAGAAAAAAATAGAGAAAATTCAGCCACAAAAGGATCCAGTTCAAGAATTCAGTTAACGTGCATTTGGGAAATCAAAATATCCTTCTCAAATTCAAAGAAAATAATTACTGTTAAAGTCCATTTTGAAGAAGTCTGCTTTTAATAATACTTTCTTTAGAGAATAGACACTCCAAAAAAAATTGGGAAAATAGATTCAGCCTCAAGTAAAATATTCTCTGTGCACCACACTGATAAGATGGAAATGGGGGGAAAAAAGCTTTTTGGAAAAGCACCACTAAATGGAGAATATATTACCAAGTGAAAAGCGTTCAACATTTTAGTTCTGTTGAAAGAATAAAATATTTATAAGAATCAACTTTCTTCTTCTTATGAACTGTATATTATTTATAGCTATGTAAAGCTACTGAAAGAAAATTTAAAAAGGTAATTTAAAACTGTTTACATTCACTTATCTTTTTTTAAATTTTGACTTATTCCAACTACTGCCAGCACACATAGAATCTTTTCCACTCTAGAGGAGACAGAGCCCACTTTAAACAACAGGAGTGGCCTTAACCACTTCTCTTGTGGTTTTGGGAGAGTGGGGGAAGAGAAGGAAAAAAAAGTCAGGAGGGTAGATGAAAGGGCTCCTTTCTAACAACCTTTTAAAAGTAAGATTCTTGGAAATATTTAACTCTTGTAAACTTTGCCTCCCATATTTGCCAAGTGCCTGAGAAAAAGAAATAAGGGAGACTGTAATAGTGGGCTATTAAGATGGAAAGAAGAAAGGCAACAAAGATAAATCCAGGGAAGGAAGGATGCCTGTGTATAGACACCAGAGAAGGAAGCAGGTCATAAATGTCGGGACCCTTGGCGTTATGAAGCACTTGACCTTCCGTTCATCTGTGGATGATGTAAAATAAATAACATCTTACACTTCTTATTTTCATTCCAGTTGGCTCACGTGCATGAACTTTGAGAACTGGGTCATCTGTTCCTCCTACTGCTGATAAAAAATTTTGAACTGAGTAATTTTACCATGTATAAGCCTGATTATCTATCAAAAGAATCTTCTGAGAAAATTGAATAGTGAGTAGACCTTTTAAGCCAGAGACATACTGTTGACATTATTTTAAGGGTCCTGGAGCAGCCTGTAAACCAGTGGTTTTCAAAACGATTTTCACTCATGATCCATTGTAAGAAATTTATTCTACATCACAACACACGTATATACACACATACACATAAATCTAAATTACTAAAATAAAAGTTTTGTGAAAAAATACTTCTCCTTACTAGATATGATGCATTCTGATATTTGCCATTTCACTCTTTTTTTTTTTCAAAAATTCTGGTTTGTAACCCATTAAATTGATTTTACCACCAACTAAAGAGTTGAGACTCAGGGTGTGAAACACAGACATGAGCAAATCAGGGTACTGGATGGACTCAAGAAAAACATGAGATTCAAGAATATTTTATTCGAATCAGACAAGTTTTGTAGAATTCAGAAGTTACCAACTTTGTGATTTATTTGGCATAATGTAAGACTTCAAAGTTTTTTGGAATCAAGTGTTTTTTGTTATCAATATGTGGCTTCCACCGGTAAAAGATGATCTGGCAGTATAGCTCTTTTAAATATTATACATGGTGCAGTGAAAAGAATGATTTCTTAGTTCCAGAAGGTCCAAGTATAAAGTTAGGGCCTGAAATTATAAAGAAAGTGAATAGTCTAAGCAGACAACTGAAAGAAAAAATGGACAACTGTCTGTAGGTAGCAAATACTTTGAAAAATTTCAAAACAGTCACTATGACATTGCACTTTTACTACTGAATTTACTTTTCCAAGGGACAATGAACCCTTCCAAGAATTTCACAATTAAGAGATCTTAAACTTTCTCTATACCCCTCTTGATAAATGCAAGTTTCCTCTCTGTGTTATTTCTTCATTCTTTAAAGATATATTCATTGCAAGTTTACAATGTGTCCAGAAATCCAGAAACAAGCCGAAGGAAAAAACTTGTTCTCAGCATGATGACAATTCATTAGAGGAGTTGAAAGATTAACGCAAGTACCCTACACAAAGTAGACAATCTTCCCCAACAAGCAGTGAGATCCCTCTCCTGACTGTTTCTCCTCCCAGGGAACTCAATTCATCCAATGGCAGGGTAGTTCTATTGGGCTGGCCAAAAAGTTCGTTCGGTTAATGAATACATTGTTCAATAAAGTTCTTGGTGAAAATGAAAAATGTCTTTTATTTTTACTTAAAACTGAACAAACTTTTTGGCCAACCCAGTATATCGGACAACTCTGGTTGTTAGGAAGTTCTTTACATTAAATTGTTTACTCAGTGACATCCATCACCAAATCCTATTTCTGTTCTCACACAGTTTAATAAGAAGCAAATTTGGAATAAACTCAACTTTACTGGATTGACATCAAGAAAGGATACACATTCCTAAGACACTATGAAAATCTGAGCGGCTCCCATTCATTGGCATCTCAGTTTGAGGGAGAGTACCTCCTGGACTGAATCCTAAAATAGAATCAGAACCATAGACTATTTTAGTTGACAGAGACCCTGCAAAGATTAATCCGACTTCTATAATTTTTCAAATAGGAAAATGAGTTTATCACCTAATCCACTGAAATATTTTCTAGGAAACATGATTCTGATTTCACTAAGGACATCAGTGGGAAAATGGGATTCACTTTTCAGAGGTTAATTGTCAACTTTGTTGCAATAGATTTTTCTTCCTGTGGCTGACATTTGATATGGTTCAGCCCCTGAAATAACCTTAAATCTAAAGCTCTTTGTTTTATGATGAAGAATAAATGTAGGTAATATCCCCAACTGAGCTGAAGTTAGGAAGAACTAGTACAAACAACTAATAAATTGTAGTGGAGGCTTTTTAAGGCTATGGATTATTATTGATATAATATAATATGATAATATAATATAATAAAGTTTACCAAGGACTTTTACAAACCTGCTTGTTTAAAGCCTCACAATAATCTTTGAGGAAGCTATTTTTAACCCCTTATTTCACAAAAGGAAACTAAGGAAGAATACTCTTACACTCACAGCAAACTAGAACTGTAGATAGGTGTAATGATTTTCTAATCTAACTCCTTGATTGTACAGAACCTGAGGCATGAAAGGGTTAAGCAACATGGTAGAATCAGGACTAGAATTTAGGAATCAGACTCAGGAGATCTTATTGCCCAAGGTTCTGCACATGTTTGTCAAAATTCTATGGGAGGGCTTCCCTGGTGGTGCAGTGGTTGAGAATCTGCCTGCTAATGCAGGGGACACGGGTTCAAGCCCTGGTCTGGGAAGATCCCACATGCCGCAGAGCAGCTAGGCCCGTGAGCCACAACTACTGAGCCTGCGCGTCTGGAGCCTCTGCTCCGCAACAAGAGAGGCCGCGATAGTGAGAGGCCCGCGCACCGCGATGAAGAGTGGCCCCCGCTTGCCACAACTAGAGAAAGCCCTCGCACAGAAATGAAGACCCAACACAGTCATTAATAAATAAATAAATAAGAATTAAAAAAAAAATTCTATGGGAGTATTTTGTAAGTCTCTTTAGATGCTTCTAAACATTTATAAATGGAGACATGCTATACATAGTGTCATTCAACTTTATTTTCTCACTTGTCTCTAACTTGAACATCTTTTCATGTTGATACCTATGTTTCGATCTCATTGTTATTTTTGAAGGGTGAAAAAATTGGTGTTCACTACACACAGTCCAATGCAGCCATACCTATTATTTGTGGCCAGCTTGAGTCCTCACTTGTCCTTGCCCATGCAGTACTGATTATTAAGTATTTTGAAGACTTATTCCTAGCCCTTTCTCTGCATTCCAAAAATAGGGCAACTGAATCTTTCAATTCTTGAATGCAGCCAATCATATTTCTCAAAAAATCTAGAACTCAACAAAAGCTAGAAATATGTGACAAGCGTGCAGATCTTCACAAAGCAAGTTAGACAGTCTAGTGCTCTGGAAGCAAGGCTGAGGTCTTCCTGCAGATGCCTTGGCCAGATTTGGAGGCTGATATTTGGCAACAAAAGTTAACGTTTGTTCTTGGATTTTCAGCAAGAATTCTGATGGTCAGAGCACCTTCCACGGACATTCTAATCATTTTTACTTTAAGCCTTAATGATAGTCTCGCATAGTTCACAAAATCCAGCTGACCCTTGAACAAGGTGCGCGTTAGGGCAATTGAAAATCCGGTATAACTCCACAGTCGGCCCTCTGTATCCGTGGTTCTGAATCCCTGGATGCAACCAACCACAGATCATGTAGTACTGTAATCTGTAGTACTTACTTTTGAAAAGAAATCCAGTATTAGTGGACTCATGCAGTTCAAACCCATGTTGTCTAAGGATCCACTATAGAATTTTTCCCTCCCCACCATCTTTGGACACATGAGCAAACAGTTGAACAGAACACCCTTTTGATGGAGCCATCAAAATGGCTGAAAAGGACAATGATTTGACTGAGGGCAAAAACTGATGTTCGTCATTTGATGGTAGAATTGGACAGGAAAATAACTTGGAATTTCTTCTTAATTTTCTCACCAGCTATACTTCTGACAGAACACAGAATGTAAAATGGATTTTTCTTTTTAACTTCTAACTTCAAGATAGAAAACTTTCACCACTCTTGTGACTTCCTTATTCAATTTCATGTGTTGCCGACACTGGTGACTTGAAGAAAAATAAACAACTTCATAGCATTTTATATTAGATTTGCATGATTTTGACTATCAAGATGATAGTCACACAGAGCTGTTGAGTGTTGGGATTTACAACACACTGGGAAGTTGCATCTCTTTTTTTTTGCAAAAATGAGAAACCATAATTGACATGAGTTTCTTTTTTTCTTCCCGTTATAACAAGCCACACACCAATAATAGTAACAACGTAAAAAGGAGGAGGACTGAAGGGAAAGTACATAGTCAGCTTGGTTGAGTAATGAATGAGGCTGCTGGTGGTGATGGGTAGTATAGTTGGTTTTTTACCAAAGACTCAATTTTTCTAAATCTCCAAGAAATTGTATTTTTGTTGATTTTCCATTGATGCATTTGTTCACAGTATAATACCTGCCATCATTTACTTCGATAACCCCCACTTATTTCTTGCAACTTTCTCAATTTATGGGCAGGAAGAAATAGAATAAGAGACAGAAATACATTTTGAAGGCCTGAAAGCCTTATTTTTGTACTATATTACTGTAATATCAAGGCAAACTTTAAAATAAAACTTACACTCATCTTGAAACAGAAAATATTCTGCTCATGTTATGACATAGAACAGTGTATATGGTACCACATGGGTGCTAATATCACAAGGAGCTAACAAATTTGTCCTACCCTGAAGGGCCAACTCTGAATACTTCCTCATTCTAACTTTAGCCCATCAGACCAGTCAGTATGCTTTGGTTTAGGTTTTCTTATTTTAGATACTTTTATGAAAACAACAAGTATTGCTTTTGATTCTTCTCCTGCCCCTGACCCAGCACACAAATTATATTATAAAATTGTACATGATTTTCAAATGACAGCATAGCCCTCTCTGGAGGGCTTTTGTTATTCTACACTCAGTTTTCTGCACCAAAAAGCCTATCGTGACATCTGCATATTTGCTCTTAGATATTCCTTTCTTTGATCTAAGGAATGGAATCCTGTTCAAATGAAAGCAAACACTGCTAAGAGGGGTAATGTATAAAGATGGTGCCAGCCATTAACACCATAGCATAAATTGTTGAATTCAGATAATTAACATTTATTGCAGGATCTCTGAGTGCCTGTGTCAGGCTCGGTGATAGTAAGGACATGCCCCTGAAGAGAATTTGACCCTTGTCATCGTTTCATTGGGCAATGTTGGACAAGTTGGTTCAATTTGGGGCTCAAGATCGTCATCTGTGAATTGAAGAGACTGGATTAGATTGGTAGTTTTCTAAGTCTGGGGATGTTCAGGTTCCCCTCTAGGAAAGGAGAGGGCTCTAGCAGCTCTTGATTATCTTATTTATGTATTGATTTTTTCGTGTATATATTGCTTTTCTTTGATATATATTCATAATCTGTATTATATATTGCTTTCTTCCTTTCAAGTTTTCTTTTGAAGAAGGAGTTTTGCAGCTGAAATATTACAAATGAACAACTCTGAAAATAATTCTACTAGATGACTTTTAGTGTTTTTCAAACTCTAAAACCTCCAATGACTTTCAATATTCTGTAATGTGATCCTATTTTCTCTATTTACAGTAGGTAAGCCTCCTGAGGGGATATTTTCACAGACAGGGGAGAAGGAAGGTGGGAGGTTTCTGGACATTGGCCAGACTAGGGTTTGTGGTGTTTGGTGTATGTCTGGGCAGTGGGTGTGGATGTGTAGGAGGATTTGGCAAAGTCTAACTTTGCCAGTTACTCAGTTTTGTCAAAGGCTAGCCCTGGAACTCACCAGAGCGTGGACCACCTGCTTTGTGGTCCATCCTTCTGAGTGAAAGAAAAATTCCCCGAGAGACTTAGAAATTTCCACAAATAGTTCCATTTCGGAGATGTCATCTCTCTCTAGGAAGTGCACTTTCTGCCCCTTGTAGGAAAGAAGTTTAGGGCTCAATAATTCCATTGGACACATCTCAGCAAGCAAAATGTGGTTTAAAAAATAAGCATATGAAAAAGAAATTCTCTATAAAATAATCTTATCTGATATGAAGAAACTCTGAATATAAGACATATTATGCCTATAGCTCTTTTCTCCCACTCCCATCTTGGAATCTTTTCTAAAGTTGTTCCAAAACAACTCTTTTAACAAGGTCAAAAGAAATTTTAGGACTCTCTTTCAAAAATCCTTTAAAATATCAGGAAGTGCAAAATCACTAAATCACTGACTTGAACTGACTGAAACAGAGAAGGGCTGTTGATATTATTTTATGATGCTCAGATAAAATCTTGGATTGGGGGTAAGAATGGAAAAGAGTGGATGCTCTCTGGGATCAGTTGTCCCTGAAATCCTTTTGACTGAGGACCATAGGCTTTGAGGTTGACAGAAGGTACCTTCACCTTCCCCCCATTAAACTCTGGACACAAGATCAGAATAAAGTCAAATGGGCAAATCTACAATGGCCTCAGAGCAGTGCTTATAAAGCTGGAGGAGATGAGCGTTGATAGTTAGGCCTGGGCGTCCTAGCATCCTGGTGTTGGTCCTGACTGTGATAGCATATGTGGTTGGAGGTCTGAGACATGACATTCGCGTTATAGAGAACAGAGGGAGATCAGTAAAGTAGGAAGAGTTTCCCAGAGATAAGAGGGAAGTAGGCAAGCCAAGGTAAAGGAAGCAGTGATGGCTAGCTTGAGGACTAAGGTACAGGTAAGATGGAATTGTCCATAGATGGATCACAGTGATCTTTGAACTGCTCAGGCTTGTGAGTGACTTCTGGCCAAGAACAATCCTGGATTTTAGGTGTGCGGTAGATGTAAATTTCGTTTTTAATTTCTCTTGAGATTTCTCCTTTGACCCATGTGTTATTTAGAAGTGTGTTGTTTAATTTCCATGTATTTTGGGATTTTCCAGTTATCTGTCTGTTACTGATTTCTAGTTAATTCCATTGTGGTCCAAGAGCAGATATTGTATGATTTCTATTCTTTTAAATTTGCTAAGGTGTATTTTATAGCCCAGAATGTGGTCTACCTTGGGGAATGTTCCATGTGAGCTTGAGAAGAACATATATTTTGCTGTTGTTTTATGAAAGAGTCAATTATATCCAGTTGGTTGATAGCAGTATTGAGTTCAATTATATCCTTATTAATTTTCTGTCTGATAGGTGTGTCCATTTCTTCTACAGGGGTGTTGAATCTCCAACTATGATAGTAGTTTCATCTATTTCTCCTATCAGTTTTTGTCTCATGAGGTTTGTTGCTCTGTTAGGTGCGTACACACTAAGGATTGTTAGGTCTTTTCGGAGACTTGGCCCCTACCATTATGTAATGCCCCTCTTTATTGCTAATAAGTTTCCTCACTTTGATTTCTGTTCTGTCTAAAGTTAATATTGTTACTCCTGCTTTCTTTTTTTTAATATAAATTTATTTATTTATTTAATTTTGGCTATGTTTGGTCTTCATTGCTGCACGCAGGCTTTCTCTAGTTGCGGTGAGTGGGGGCTACTCTTCATTGTGGTGTGCGGGCTTCTCATTGAGGTGGCTTCTCTTGTTGCGGAGCATGGGCTCTAGGTGTGCCGGCTTCAGTAGTTGTGGAGCAAGGGCTCAGTAGTTGTGGCTCATGGGCTCTAGAGTGCAGGGTTAGTAGTTGTGGCGCATGGGCTAAGTTGCTCTGCAGCACGTGGGATCTTCCCAGACCAGGGATCGAACCTGTGTCCCCTGCATTGGCAGGTGGATTCTTAACCACTGCGCCAACAGGGAAGTCCAGCTACTCCAGCTTTCTATTGGTTGATGTTAGCATGGTATATTTTTCTCTATCCTTTTACTTTTAATCTATATGCATCTTTACATTTAAAGTGGAATTTTTGTAGAAAACATATAGTTGAGTCCTGTTTTTGGATCCACTCTGACAATCTCTGTCTTTTAATTGGTGCATTTAGACCACTGACATTCAAAATGATTATTGATATAGTCAGATTAATATCTACTGTATTAGTTACTGTGTTTTTTATTCGTTGCCCTTGTTCTTTGTTCCTATTTTTGTCTTCCACTTTTTTCTGCCTTTTGTGGTTTTATTGAGCATTTTATGTGACTTCATCTTCTCTTATTTCTTAGCATATCAGTTATGCTTTTTCTTTTCCATTTTCTTAATGATTGCCCTAGAGTTGCAATATACATTTACAACTAATCCAAGTCTACTTTCAGATAACACTCTACCACTTCATGGGTAGTGTGAGTACTTTATAATAACAAAATAATACTAATTCCTCCCTCCCATCCCTTTTATCATTGCTGTCATTCATCTCATTTATATATAAGCATACATAAGCATATATATGCATGAGCAATATACACATGCATACATAATTGAATGCATTGTTGCTATTATTATTTTGAACAGTTATCTGTTAGATCAATTAAAAATAAGTAAAATAAAGGTTTTTTTTTTTACCTTCACTTATTCCTTCTTCAATGATCTTCCTTTCTTTATGTAGATCCAAGTTTCTGACCTATATTATTTTTCTTCTCTCTAAAAATTTCTTTCAACATTTCTTGTAAGGCAGGTCTACTAGCAACAGATTTTCTCAATTTTTGTTTGAGAAAGTCCTTATTTCTCCTTCACTTTTGAAGGATAATTTCATAGGGTACAGAATTCTAGGTTGGTATCTACTCTCTTCTTGCTTGCATGGTTTCTAAAGAGGTTGGATGTAGTTCTTATCTTTCTTTGTTCCTCTGTGGGCAAGGTTTTTTCTCTCTGGCTTTCAAGACTTTTTTTCTTTTTCTTTGATTTTCTGTAGTTTGAAAAATGATACGCCTAGGTATAGTTTTGGGTTTTTTTTTGTTTTTTGTTTGTTTGTTTGTTTTTAATCCTGCTTGGTGTTCTCTGAGCTTCCTGGATCTCTGGTTTGTGTTGACATTAATTTGGGGAAATTCTCAGTTTTTGAATTCTCAGTTTTGAATTTCAGTAATTTGAAATTATTATTTCAAATATTTTATCTGTGCCTATCTCTCTTTCTTTTCCTTCTGATATTCCCATTATGCATGTGTTATATCCTTTTTGGTTATCCCACAGTCCTTGTATATTCTGTTCTGTTTCTTTTCAGTCTCTGTTCTCTTTGCTTTTTAGTTTTCAAGATTTCTACTGAGATATCGTCAAGTTTAGAGATTCTTTCCTCAGCTGTGTCCAGTCTACTAATAAGCCCATCAAAGGCATTCTTCACCTCTGTCGCAATATTTTTGATATCCAGCATTTCTTTTCGGTTCTTCTTTTAGGATTCACATCTTTCTGCTTACATTGCCCATCTGTTCTACTTTATCTATTAGATCCCTTAGCATGTTAATCATAGTTGTTTTAAATTCCTGGTCTGATAATTCCAATACAGTTGCCACTTCCGGTTCTGATGATTGCTCTATCTCTTCAAATTTTTTGTCTTTTAGTATGCTTTATATATTTTTGTTGACAGCTAGGCATAATGTACTAGATAAAAGGAACTACTGTAAATAAACCTTTAGTAATGTGACAGTGTGGGGAGAGGGGAAGTGCTCTATACTCCTATGATTAGGTCTCAGTCTTTCAGTGAGCCTATGCTTCTAGACTATGGACTTCACAAATGTTTCTCTGTATTTTTCTCCCCTCTTAGGTGGGGCAGGATGGCTAGAGTGGGCTGGAGTTGGGTATTTCCCTTCCCCATGTCAGTTAGGTTGTGGTAATACCCTAGCAGGTAGGGTCTGGTTAAATAGTGCCCCCTGAGGGCAGGTCTTGTTAGGAACAAAATGCTCTGGCATATTTCAAAATGGTTTCTTTTCCCCTCCTCCTGCAGGGTGCACAAGAGGATTTCCCCCCAAATTTACTGTGGGAAACTGGTCAAGCTCCTGGAGGTAAATCTTCCAATATTGTTGGGGTCCCCATATGACTGGGTGCCCCTAAAGTTTTTAACTCTCAGATTTGTTCTCACTCAGCCTCCAGTAATTCATTAATTACAGATCAGGTAATTTTCCTACCCAGAGGTACTCCTGAGTCTCTGTTCTGGTAATCAGCAGCTCCCTGTGTTTACATGTCTCTCTCTTCAATTTTGGGAACAGTGATTAGCCCTGTGTCCTCCCCGCTCTTAAGGATCCAAGAAGAATTGTTGATTTTTCAGTCTGTTCGGCTTTTTACTTGTTGTTAGGACACAGTGGCAACTTTCAGGCACCTTATATGCAGAACCAGCTGTACATCTTATTAAATGCCAGTGTCACTGAGAAAGCTTTTCATTGAAGGCAGAGGAATTTAAACTATACCAAGAGACTCCAGCTACCCAATGAGTTCTAATTATTAATATTTCGCTCCATCTAGGAGGATTGGAGCAAGTGTGAAGTGCTTGGTGAGAGTGAAGGATGGGCTGGGGTCTAAGAGAAAGTCTTGCTACAGTCACCAGGCTGCCCAAACAGGGTGCTGGCCTTCCTTAAAACTCTACAATCCTTCTTAGAAAGGCAACAGTCACAACGAAAGGATCTAACTTGGCTCAGGCTTCATCCTGTATGAGGCAGTATCTATAAAGTGGGTGTATTGCTGGTCAGTAAAGCTGTTCAGAGGATTTGCTCTGTGTATATACCAAGTTATTTTTTTTCTCCATAAATCCCAAGTAGGTATCAAGTGTCAGTTCTTTCTGTCAGTTCTAACTCACTGTTACTTTTTTGAATAGGAAGAGATAGCATATGATGTGTCCTATATATTGAGAATTTTTAAGGTAACGGGCTATTCTATTGCAGGGAAAAAGTCAAAACCACATTATATTTATATTTTTAAGTAAAGATCAGCCAAAGAAATAATACAATATTTTGTGTTGTTGATGATATCATAGTGTCTATTTTTTTTTTTTTAAACTTCTGCTGAAGTCCGGTAAAGGATCTACAAACCTGTGTTGAGAGAACTGTGCTCTCGTAGAGAACAGAAGAGATAGAGTCTGATAAAATGCGCGTGTGCCTCCTCGTATAATAGAGGTGCCTTCTGATTTTGCAGTATCTCTAGTCAATGAAGCCACAAGGTGAGATCATTTGGAACATTTTACGTTAAATTAGGGGAGGCTAGATAAGGGAGAGAAGCACAACTTTAAAATACAATCTGGTTTAATCAAAACCAGGAAACCATGAACTCTTTGAGACTCAGAAGGAAAAAGGAGAACTTGAAAGCAACTGTAATATACAGGCGCCAACGCTGCTGCTCTGTGACAGCTTCTACTTAATGGAAAGCTGTGGTTTTTTTCCAAGGTAAAGATAGTAAATCTGATTAGGGATCTGCCTAGAACAGGGAGTGTACTCTGATCTCTGGAAGAAGGTTTTGCCCTCAACAGGAAGCCTCACCACATCCTATGTGTACACTGGATGACTAATATTTATTATAGAGCCATGTGATGGAACAGTGAACAAAGGTTGTTCCTGGTCACCTTAGGTCCATCACCACAATCACTCCTCTTGTGGAACATGACATACTGCCCGCCTCCTAGGACAGTTTTTGAGCCACCAACAAATGTTACTTTATAAATACAGCTCAGAACCCCCAGGAATGTGTTAGGACAACTTATCAAACATACTGTCTCTCACCTTGTCTCTCAGTTGCAAAAGGACTCTCCCAACACTTCCTTCGTCCTCGTGGCTGTGCTGTGATTGGCTGTGAATGATGTCATGACACTGTTTACTTTTCTTAGTTGAAGGCAAGGATTGGAGTGTGATAAGTGTGTCTACATTGCGTTAGGTAATAGGAGAAACTGTACACATAGATCTTGAGCCATGTTGTACTCATTTACTATGAGCCTATGATGTGGCAACTCAATGAAACACACATCATCTGTGTGTCTTTTGTTATTTACAACTTTTGGAAGTTTCTGTTTACCTTGGGTTCTTCCTCTTGGACTCTCTTTCTAAGTTTAGCAGTTGAGCCCTACTATTAACAAGCTGTGTCTTTCCACAAACACAAGGCAAATTACTAGGCACAATTTGAAAAGAGCTTTGTGGACTGAGTTCTGCCTTGACCAAGTTTTAAGATAAGTAGGCTTTGTTTATAATTGAGAGTTGAATTGCCAGGTCTTTTGCAGCTCATTTCCACAAAGCAGAAAATGCCTGGAAAGGAGGAATTTGATTAGGTGGTTTTTAGAAAAATATTACTATATCTAATGGGTTTAGTAGTATTTCTGGCGTTTCTAGAGAGGTAGGAGAAGGCTCATCATAGAGTCAACAAATAGCTCTTTAACAGATAAAGAAGAATGTAGGCAATGCTATTCAGCTAGATATCATGGATTAGACCAAAAAGTTTTTAGGAGAGGTAAATTCTATCAAAATGTTTTCAAAGTATTTTTTTTAATTTTTTTTTTTTAAAGAATAATTTCACCCTGCTCCATACAAAATGTATGGAGAAATTTTGGTCACACAGTCAAAATAAGAACAATAATTTTCACAATTATTTTAATTATAATTTGGAGGTAGAATGTCCAGTGAAAAGTTATGAACTCCAATTAAGTAAAAATTGCACTTAAGAATCCAAGGGGTATCCTAAGGCAATGCCTTTGGACATGTAATGCCTTCATATCCTCAGTATTCCATCCACGTGATAAGCCTCACAAATTGTTGATACTGATGAGAGATATTTCACATGATTTTAGCATACTCATTAGGAGCATTCATATATTAAAATATCCCTCAAGGTTAATTCTTGTTTCATTGACAACTTTGGCTGCCTCCATGGGATTTCCAGAAGTTGCATTATTCTTTAAAGGCATTCAGCACAACTCACTCACTTGAAACTGCTTTTGTGGACAAAATTCAAAATGTGCTATCTTTATTATACACATTCATATTCTAAAAGGTAAATTTACATTATATAGGTAAACATACTTTTGGATTCTTATTAGAGTATGTATTGGCCTGGAGGCTATTAAACTTCTTTATATAAATATTATTTATAGGTATTAACCAAAAATTCCCTAAAATATCTAAAATCTTGAACTTGAGAGATAAAATCACTGTAAAATGTATTTAAAGTTAAGAAATTCTCTAAGTGATTGTAAATCACTTACCTGTACTGTGCTTTGTAGAATCACAGCCTGGACAAGACCACAAGAACCTAAGAATAACCAATGACGCACAACATCCAGCCTGTCTTCAGATACTTCCTGTGATTGAGAACTCACCTTTCGTGATAACTCTTCCAACTTTCACAGGAAAAGTTTTCAGAAGAATTTTACCTGGTTGACTTTGGTCAACAGGTTTAAGCTTTCTGGGTCTCAGGGTCTTTTTACTTGTAAAAGTGTTCCATATTTGTTTCATTTCTACTGTGCATCAGGCAGCCCCATATATTTTTTTGGTGGGGGGAACCAAGGCAGGGTATAAATAAACGGATTGATGAAATGAAAAAATAAGCTGCACAGACATTTTAGTCTTTGGGGATATAAAGTTGAACAAGACAATAGTCTAAAGGGAGAGATGGGGACATAAACACTTATGAGGACAATACAATGAGTAATTTATTAAGGTTCAGGAAATTTTGGGGACACTGGGAGCTGGGGACACTGTTTGCTATTTGCTCTTTTCCCAGTTCCCTCCCACGTGCAAGCTCAAAGTGCTGATTTCCTATAAAAATTGGATCAGGACTTCCCTCCAGGTGCCTCCTATCCATGCCCTCCAACGTCCCCTAGACTGTAAACCCCAGTGAAGGCAGGGACCCCACTGATTTTATTCATCCTTTTATCCATCTCACTGAGCCCAGATTCTGACTTATGGGGACCCCAAGTAAGTATATATTGAATAAATGAATAAATGAGTCGTATCCAGAAGCTAACGGGGAGCTACTAATGGAAGTTATTTAAAGTAATGACATGAGCTTTCTTTCCCTTATTACTCTATCTGGAAACATACTTCTGGTAGCAATGGGGTTATGGGTCAAAGGAGGCCACGTAGGAGGATATTACAATAATTCAAGTAAGGAGTATTGAGGGGATGAAATAGGGTGGTGCTGAGGATACTGGCGAGGGGTAGCCTTGATGACTGACTGGGTAATGGGGAGGGTGAAGAAGTAAGAGGAGTTGAAGGTTATTTTCTGAGTTCTGGTTTTGTATTTTTCCAAATAAGGCACATGGGGGGAAGAGCAGTTTCTAGAAGCGGACCATGAGTTCAGCTTTGGACATGTTGCACCATATATGACTGTGGATGGTAAGATTGGGAGATGCTTGCTGGGCACTTACCAGACCAGCTCTGGAGCTGATATTGCAGACATTGTTGCCAACTCTGCAACACCCATTCCACTCCTTTCTCAGTGATTTAGGAAATTGACCTCATCTCAAAGGTAGGCCTGATTGACCTAAAAGTATTGATCTCCAAATCATCCTACTTGCCAGAAATTAGTTCAGGAATAGGCTTGTGATCTAATTCCCATCAATGAGAGGCAAGGAGGCTTCTGGAAAGGCACGGGAAGCCAGGCTTTCTCTCTCAGTGGATTTGGATGAGGAAGCCTATAGCTCTGGTGCTCCTGACGTCTTTCCTACAGACGCAAAGGTACTAAGCCACAGGATGAGGCCAACACTGAAGACTGCAGAGTGGAGAGAGAAGACCTGTTTCCTTGACGATGTTGTTGAATCTGCGCATCAGCCATCTTGGAAGCTCACGCTACCGCTGGATGGCCTCTCACATGAGCGTTTTCGTATCTTTTATGATCATTGGGTGAGGATCTTATTAATGGCAGTTGAAAGCATCCTAACTGAAACGGCTGAAGCTATACATCTGATGGTCACCAGCCATGGGGTGACAGCTAAAGCTGGAGATGTTAAGGAGATTACCTGGGAAACGTAGGCTGAGAATGGACTTCTGGGCACCTTACACTTATTTTTGCATCCAATCTGATTCTAACCTATGAATCAAGATTTCTTTTTTAGCCAAACTCAATCTCCCTAAGTCTATCCTTTAACAAGTAGCCCTGTGACTCTGAACAATCTACAAATCATTTAGCCTTTCTGTGTTTCAGTGAGCTGAACAGTGAATTGGGCGGATATTGTCTGTCCATACGCCGACTATACATATACACCTATACGAACAGGTTCAGGTTTTGTAGGGCTTGACGCATATACAATCTTGAGAGACCCTCTTAAAAACTGGGTACAGAGGCTTGGAAGGAAGCAGAGCAAGTGAGGGGCCCTAAGGTTTCAAGGCACATCTTTGTCTGCTTAACTTTCAGGTTGTTGTGTGGAATGAGTGAGATAAAGCATGTGACGTGTTTAACGCATGGTAATTGTTCAATACCGGTTAGCTGGAGTGATTCGGAATAACACATAATTTAGATCTAGACTATGGTGAGGCACTGATATCTGTATTTATTTAATTTTTACATTGCTAGTTTAAACTCTTCCCCTCACTTCTGAGCAGAGTTCTTGCTAACTCCCTCTCCCTCACTCTACCTATAAGACCCACTTCTCCACTAGGCAGAGAGGAAAGGTGCCTTGGGCCCATAATAATTTAGAAGCACACAAAAATGTTTTCATTTCTTTTAAAATCAGAAGAAAAAAATGACCTTTCAGGTTAAAACAATTTAATACAAATATCAGTATATTCACCTTTATTCCAACGCTGTAGTAAAATCTAATTTTTAATATTTTCTTATGGAGAATGAAACCCATAAGGCAAAAGTTCCCAAGGCCCACAAAAGTCAGAATGCAGCCCTGCTATCTGCTTCTCCCTTTTGGTCACTTTTTCTCTTTTCCATTATTTTCTACACCTTCATCTCTTCCTTGCCTCTCCCCACTCTTTACTATATTAAACCGGTTATTCTCCTACCTCTAGCATTTTCTGGTCTATATCCATATGACCATCTCGTGTAAAATGAAAAAATAAAAACAAGCATTTTCCTGGTGTTTCTTTCCTGTCTCAGCCTTTTAATTCCTCGGGTTATCAGCTTTCAGAGTGAAGACACATAATCCCTTTGAGAATGGAAGACTCAGAATAGAGAGTTTGAGACACACCTTCTGAAACTGCAGCCTCTTGAGAGACTGATTCCCAGCAAAGAGTGTTGCCGCTCTGCATTTCACACTGGAACACAGTGTAGATGACGAACATTAATTAGGATTACAGAGCCAGGGAGGCTTACTGCGCTGTGACAGCTCACAAGAAAGAGAATGCTGCTTCTTCTTTTGGATGCAATTCTGAGTGTCATGTATGTATTAATCCTTGGGCTCAAGCCAAGTTACACTGGGGTGAGATGCAATCTATTATTTTTAGGTCATATTGGATAGGGGCGGAGGCTATTATTTTAGGTTAGTAAGAAGGTAGGTTGGGTTAATTTCAGATGATCAAGTTTCCTGTTATGAGCCTTCCTTCAAAAACTAATTTTGGAATGTTATCATTTATAGTTCATGCTTATGGAGAACTTAATGTTGGAAGCATTCCTTAGTTCAAGGGGATTTCACGCCTGGGTAATTTTCAAGTTTTATTGTTTTCCAGCTTACTTGCTTGACTTAGAATCTTAAATTTCACAAATAAATGACTTAAAGAAAAAAGCTTACACACCAAAAACAAACCAGTACTTAACTCCCTCTTCCAAAAACCCCACTGTCTTGAGGGAGATATACATAAAGTAAGAAATAAAGTGGCAAGTTTCCTGTTTCATGAATGCCTTGAATTCTAATTATTTCTTAAAGACAGATTGAAAACAAAGGTTTTTATGAATAATGATCATTAAGATTATAATCTCTAAATTCTGGCATATAAGTCTCTGATTTACCATGTAAGTTCACACTGATTACCCAAGATGATTTCCAGATGTTTACTCTCTGCATGTAATTAAATTTTGCTAAAAATTATAACTGACTCAGTTGCTTTAAAAAAAGAACTGTCAACAGAAACATGAAAGAAGTTTTCACTGAGATATTTTTCCCCTCACGGTAGTCACTCCTCTCATGACAGAAATCTCCTTCCTCAAAAATCTCTGGCTCACTTAAACCCACTCCTGATTTTAACCGGAGAAGAGAAAGTTGCTCTAAGACATGTGATGGATTGATCACTTCAAGTCCATCATTTGGGAGGAAACTGCCACAGAATTTGTATGACAGCATAGAAAATTGGCACAAGTAAATTATTGAGTCTGTATTCACAGGTGTAAAAGGGAATAGAAAAATATGACAATGGGCAGTAAAATTAAATCTTCAGGGAGAATCAAGTATCATGGAAAAACAGGTAAGAACATTGTCTGTTTATGTATTGGGAACTGAAATTATAAGTTTGGGAAAATCTGTGCAATATATCAGCTAGAATGTGAGTATAATGCACAACAGCAAATGAAGACACAGATGCCACGTGATGGAAAAGGAACAAAAGTCAAGCAAGAAAATAGTTCAAAGATGCATATCAGGTAAAAATCATTTAAATATATTAGAAAGAAGGAGATGGTAAAATAATCAAATGCAGAGGAATAAAGCTGAGGGGAAACACAGAGAGAAGAAGAAGGAGGCCAAATAATTTGACAAGAGAGGAAGGATGAAAAGATAGAATGAGAGCAAGCACCAGGCAATGGTTCTTAATGACCTGTTTCTCATGAAAAATGCATTATCCTGGAAGGGAATGATTTTTCTCCTCCCTCACACTACTTTGATTTGTGTGTCTACAACACACCGAGCCCACTGGGATGCAGCCGATGGATTCAGAGCCTCCAGAATGATCAACAAGAGACTGCCATTCCAGACACCAAATGCAGTGTAAATAATTACATATCAATGCAAGTCAACTAACGTTGATGGAGAGTGTGTACTCTCAGGATGAAGCAGGCATCAGCACCGTGACAGAAGTTCGGGGTCTTGACAGAAATGCAAAACCCCAAATGAACCACAATGGTGATTCAGGGGGAGGAAGACTCAAAAAGAGTAAATGTAACTTGACCCAGAAGTTCTTAACCTTATTCTGAATAACAGACTTTGCATATCTGATGAAAGTCTCAGGCTTTTACCCCAGAAAACGCACTTTTGTGTGTACAAACAAAATTGTGTTTATGTCAAAAGGTTTATAGATCTCCTGAAGTCTGTGTTCCCCCTACTTTAAGATCTTAGAGTTCTGAATTTTAATAGAGAACAATGTTTAATAGGCCACTATTTAAACTACTTACTGATTCAGTTCAGTTACGACCTTAGGAATTACTGTAATTACTGAATTTAACTAAAGAGTGAGACACAGATGTTGTCCCTCTGGGAAATCTTTATTCAAACATGACTTCTTCAATCTTCCGGCAGAGTTGGATTTTTTGTTTATGTATTATTTATACGTTGCTGTGTTCTAGAAAAAAATTTTGACTTGTAAAATGCATATAATACAAAATAACAAAATAAGTACTTGGAGGAATCAGGGTGAAATAAAAACATGAGTAAAAAGCCCACAAAATCCAGAGACAAAAATTAGCAGAGCATATGTCATGGTAGACGTTGTTACAATTTTGTAACTTTCTAGTAGCCAAAGCTAAGACAAAGACAGGCTTAATTACAAGACTTATAACATTTTATAAAACAAAAACTAATTATATATTAGGCTGCGAGTAACAGAAAACACAGCTAATAATGCTTTACATGAATCAGTGGTTATTTTTCTCAGTAACAGGAAGTCCAGAGGTGGGCACTTGTTCAGTCATGTTATCAGAGACCCAGGCTTTTTCTATCTGTCTTCCCTACTATCCTTAGGGTGTTGATTTTTATCACTCTGTAGCCTCACTGCCTCAAGTGGGCTGCTACAACTCCAGACATCACATCCATGACCAAGGTAGAGAGAAGATGTAAGGACAGGCTAGAGATCTCTCCTCCCACATGTATTTTTCATCAGGAAAGTAATTGCCATCCCTTCCTTTTGTCAATTGCCATTGCTCCCTTGCAGACTTCCTTCTATGTGTCATGGCCACAACTGGATGATATGAATTCCCCCTCACTATAAGAGAGACTGGAAAAGTGAGCATCTGACTTTTTGGCTTTTACAGAGAAAGGAGGGCGAGCAAGGGCCTTGGGAATGGCTTTGGGTTAGTGTCTTCTACAGACAATATGAACAGTTTTTCCTGATGTAGAGCAGGCTCACTTCTGGGTGTCCTCAAAAGGAGGATACTGTGTGATTCCTCAGATTATGCCCTAAACATCAATGCATGCAGAAAATGCAGCAGCAAGTACTATCACGTTCCATGAGATTTCATGTTTCTCTCTATAGGCTGATGGCTTAGGCTAAGGCACAAATTTGGAAAAGGGAGGTCTACAAGGAATCAGAACTCAAGTTCACAGCCCTGTTATGATCTCGGTTAATCCAAGGGCAACATTTAGCCTAGCTAGTGTAATGTGTGGGCAGCGATGTCCTTGTACCGCTCCTTTGTAAATATTATTTCTCACAACTGGACTTTGAATTAGAATGAGACCACAGGGAGTTAAAGGCTGTAATCTCCAGCACAAACCTACCTGGAACATAAAAGCCTACACTGCTGATAAGAGCAGACATAGGTGCTTTAACAACCTGCTAGTGAGAGGGGAGGGTTAAGTGCTCCTTCTACAAATTCAGAAGCATAACCAGCACGTATGCATGATGGATAAATGTTCTCTGACTGGTGAAGATGAGTCCCAAGAAGAAGAGGTAATCATTCTTTCCACTCTATTCCCTTAGCGCTGCATCTCCATCTCCATGATAGCATGTATAGTCCAGATTTATGTAGCTCTATTACTGGTTATAAGCCTACTCATTTTGTAGCCCAAGACCATGTTATTTTTCATATAATAGACAGGTATGTTCTCAGAAATATCTAGAAAAAGTATTCTTTTATTGAACAGTGGGTAGAGGTTACTTAGATAATATCTGGAGGGACAACTTTGCACAAAGAAATCAATGACAACTTCCTTCATTCTATTTTTAGTAGTAATGGCTTGAAATAAGCATTATTTGAATTCTTATTGTTTAAAGACTGGAATACTAGATGCAATGGGTTAGACACTAGAGGATAAAAGTTCAAGGGAAGGAAGATGTATTTTCCCTTGAAGAACCTGTGAACTAGTTGTGGGGATGGGCATATTGTATCTGAGAAAGGAAACCAAAACATTTACAAACGCTGTTGTTTTAATAAAGGGTAAATTCGACGTAGGGCAGAAAAAAGGTACAATTAAATTATAATGCTTTTGTGTCTAATTCCATGTCTAAGGTCTTTTGTTTGATAAAAAAGATTAAGGCCTATGACTTGTTTTATAATTGGAGGTGTTCCATAAATAAAAAGAGTTGGTGAATAGAGGTACCTGACATGGAATTTTAAAATATACTGTTGAAATATATTCTTCATCATGTATAATCAAGCTACATCTTTTGCATTAATTGTTGGTTTAGATTAGAAATACAATCTGCTAATTGTTTTTTTATTGCTATAGACATTAAGGAGGCATTCCCATCTTATTTGGGGTTTAGGAGCAAATGGAAAATGACATCATATAAATTACACACTAAGTTGCAGGAATCACAGGAAATGAAAGACGAACAAGACATGTGGGGAGAACAAAAAAGCTTATTTATTGTCACTGAAAGTTAAAGAATTATGAGATGGGATGTCAGGGGTGCCAATTAGCTGGAGAGCATGAAATTCTGAGCTAAGAATTTCAGATTTCGCATGCTAAGAAAAAGAGAGTGAAGGTACTTTAAAAAATATCTGACTGTTGGATTATAAAATCTTTGAGAATAATGACTGTCTTCCAGGTTTACATTTATTCACTCAGTAAACTCTGTGGCTCTATGGGGGATCAAAAATAAATAAGAAATATAATCCTTGCTCCTCTATGGTCCATGGTCTACTAGAGAAGAAATGATGTTTATACAAAAAAGCTGTAATACAAGGTGAACTGTTTTAAGTTCCACGGCAGGAATATAGATCAAGTTCCAGGGATTCTGCTATGTGAAGGAGTATCCCAGCTGTACGGCATCGAGAAAGGCTTCCTAGAAGAGGTGACATCTGAGCTGGATACTAAGGGATCAGTGGTGCTTTGACCTAGAGAGACATCGGGAAGAAGAACATTCTAAGGAGGAGAAACAGTGTAGCTAAAGTGTTGGTGGCAGAAAAGAGAGGCATATGTATAGAGAATAGAAAACAATCCAGTTTTTCTGGTCCATAAGAGTTCATTAAGTGGAAAAATGAGAGATAAAAATGAAAACAAGAGTTGAGGTCAGATTCTAGAGAGTCTGGTAGATTTAAATGAAGGCACTTGGACTTTATTTGGTAGATAATGAGAAGCTATCGATGCTTCTTGAGTACCTGACAGAAACGGAACACATGTTTTTCGAGTGGAAGAGGCTTCAGATGATAGGAACCAAGCTATCACTCTGTTCACTTTGAAGTGCCCAACATAGTCTTATCATGTAATAAATAGATGACAATATTTTTTAATTGGCTATTAGAGAAATACATGAGCAGGGAAGCCATCTAAGAAAATTACTGAGAATGTCTGACATCTCCAGGGGAACAAACAAGGGATGGATCAGTGCTCTGTTGGCACTCACTATTCATACCCATCCCCTTCTGCATGGTCCCTGTGTCACAGGCGCTGGAAGGTTAACAGCTACATTTCTCAGGCTCCCTTGCTGCCAGGGTTTCAGATGCCTCCCATGAGATTTGGAAGGTGAAATGCAGGTGAAGGCCAATTTTATTTCTGCAGCAGTGACAGGTTCTGGCAGAAATGAGCTTTTGCTGTGGACAGACTTCACATCCCACTTTCTTGTGACCAGCTTCACGGATATGGGGCAACTGTAAAATTGGCAGCAGTTCCTTGACCTCTGGGTGTTGACAGAGATTTCCTGACCTCTGGTTCAGAGCTACAGGGTTATAACCTCAAAACCTAGCAGAGGCACGAGCTATCCATCTAACAGGACTTCCTCACTTACCTTTAGCTCTTCCAATAATTTTGTAGCACTCAGTTCCCTGTATTAAATTCCTTTCTACTTGAGGTACCTAAAATGGTTTCTGTTTCCTGCACTGAATGCTGACAGGAACAAGAGATGAAGAAACTTGCATAGCAGAGGGAAATAGTCATTCAAGGATAAGTCATTGTGGGATGGGAGAAAAGAAATTGAAGTTGGAGGTCCTTTGGCACTACTAAGGGCACCAATGTCCTTTGTTTCAAATGGTCACATCTATTTGAAGAGGAAGGCAAGCAAGGTAATCTTTATTCTGCACGGTTGTATACTCAGCGAAAAATAGGGAGTGCCATTAAGGAAGGGGGCAAGGAAGGATATGGGAGGAGAGTTAGCACTCCCAGTCACAACACTGTAACCATTCAGTCTTCCCGCATATGGAGGCTGTCGGTTTCCCTTTTCTTGCTGCCTCAGGCCCTAACACCATCCCCATCCCAGGTTATAATCTTAATGCTACTGCTTTTGTCACTTTTTGTCACTTTACCCTCTCCCCCTACCTGGAGTATTTCGCTTGGAGTACTTCTCCTAGCGTTAATTATTTTAAAATTCTTTCTCTATCAGCCTACCTCTGACCACCTGAATTTTCCCTCTCCTATGTCTACCAAAAAATGGAACACCCCACCAGACCCCTCAGGCCAAATTTCTATAATGCCTTCTTGTAGAGTCACCTTGACCTGGCTTCTAGAAGAGCTTCAGGTTGTATTGCCCTTCTCCTGACCCTCCGTTCTATTTTTCCTTCCAAAAGTCCAGTAGTTCTTGAGAACAACTTCCTTGAAGCCTTTTTGGACTAACTGCAGCCCTCTGTACGCCTCACATGAAGCCCCAACCAATCTCCCTTCTTCTGTGCCTTACCAGGGCTGTAAACTATTTTCTGTAATGTAAATTACATCTCTTCCAGTTTTGCCAGTGTTCTTTCAGAGTTCTTTTTAATCTGTGAGTTTTCTCCAGCCATATTTTTTCCTTTTCCACTTTTTCTACTCTTACATTAAAAGTGGCTCAGGGATTGAAGCCCTCTGACCATAGAAAGATATGAAAAGAGACACTTAATTCATGCATTCCGTTGATAAAGTTTCTCTCTTGGCTCTCTTTGAGCTAAGTGAGACCCAATGAACGTCTTTCTGCATCTTCTGGGACCTATCATGGCTCTTATCTACGACACCTTGGGCTTCCCAAGCTTAAGGCTTAGAGATGCATCCATAGACAACTAACTTGCAATGCCACTCCCTAGAGAAATTCCCTGGCTGTGAAAGCTCCTATTGCCTAAATAAAGTGAGGATGCTTTCTCATGGAAGTCCAAGATCAGTTTGATACAATTCAATATCTAATCTCCATGTAACAGGACAAGGAAAGGAGCATCTTCCATGCCTTCAGCAATTACAATAGTCCAGGTTATGTTGCTGTAGCCAACAGCCTTCAAATATGAGTGGCTTTAAACCAAAAGCGTTGATTTCTTGCTCATGCTACTTGTCCCTTGTAGGTTGGCACGGGGACTCTGATATTATAGTTATTTAAAGGCTCAGGCTGATGGAGAAGCTACCATCTCAAATACTGGTGGTCCCCACTCCAGAGGGCCTTACATCAGTGATTCAATACTCCAGCCAGGAAGAGACCCATGGCACTTCTACTCACTGGCTAGAACTAGTCACATGGCCCTACCCAACCACAAGGAGACCAGGAAGTGCAATCCACTTTGCTTGAAAGGGTGGAGAACTGGAAATATGTAGAGAACAGGACTAATATTATCCACAAAACCTAAGAGAAGTCTAGTCAGTTGTGACTATTAATATTCACAAGCCACTATTTGATCCAGAATAACTTGAGGCAATTGCAATTCATATTTCTAAACCTCTTTGTGTTTCAGTCAAAGGAAATCACTTTCAACGTTTTGCTGCTAATTACTCTGTATCTCTCTCAGATTGTTCCTACTTCAAGGTAAAATGTTTTGAGAGCTCTGGTACAAACTCCCAGGCCTGTCTCAGCTCCCTTGTTAACATCCTTGGCACTTGGGCTCTCCTTGAGCGTCCTCCCCACCCCTCCCACCAGCCCCAGCCTCCCCCCTGCACTTGCCTGTCACCCTGGGAGCTGCTTGCATGCATCACTGTTTCAGTGGAAGGCAGCAATACACAAGGGCACCTCATTGTTGGAAAGGAACTGCCTTCTGCCTGCCAAGGACAAATGCAGACACACAAAGCAATATCAAGCAAGACTTCACATCAAAGGGAACCCTGCCTGGGCTTGCCAAGAGCAGGGCTGCCTCTGAGCCTTTCCCTTCAGCCTTGTTAGTATTCTTAGGGCCCACAGGGACCAGAGTGTTCCTAGCAGGCCCCCTCATTCACCCAGCACTCCTGTTTACTCGGACACCTGAAGCTCAGACTCTCCCTGAATCTGGCCCCGACCACTTGAATGGAGCAGAATGCCAAGTGTTTTAAAATGTTGGGTGATTAGGAAGGAAAATCCATGAGAAATATTTACTCCGTGAGCTCTGTTTGAGTAGGAGAACAGAATACTTTACTCAGTTTGTTCACTGCAACAACACAGGGAGAGTTAAGTCCCTGCCTAGTGCTTCAGGGGAAAAAGCACAGAAGGGAAACTTACCTATTGGGGAAGGAAGGATGTTCTATGAGCAGAGGTTGGGGACCATTAGAACAGAAGCTGACATGGAGACTGGCTGTCCTAGGCACTCAGACCTGGTGGGGAGAAGTGGTTTCCAGAGAAACTTCTAGTTCTACTTTAGAATCAACACAAGAGTTCAGGTTCCGTTGCTCTCAGGAAAAGAAAACGTCTCTGTTTTAGAAGGAGGATGAGGAAGAAATGGAAAAAGGGACTGACAGTGACAGGTAAAGAGAGATAAACTTTATTTTAGAAAACAGGTAAGGCTTTCTGTTCTGGATACTAAAGAACTCTTTTGGAAAGCTACGTTAATCATCAAAATACAATGGAAGTTTTTGAAAGTTTTAAAGTCAAAGATTGTGCGAGATGGAACTTAGAGACTGTTTTTTCCAAATCTTTTTTTTTTTTTTTTTTTGAGTTAAGAAAACCTGAGGCTCAGGGATGTCAAAGGGCTTTTTCATAGTAACACGCAGGTTAGTGGCAAAGCTGTAGCTAGAACCCTGAGCTCCTGGCTCCCAGGCTTGGTGGAGCAGTCCTAGACATGGCATGCGATCGGAGTGCAGGTCTGCAACTTCGTCAAGGACAGTATTTTTCACACATGGCTTCAACCCTTTGACTAAGATCTTCCACTGTGGCCAACCCTCCTGCCCTGTTCCAACAGCTTCCCAGAACCGTAGTAATTAGAGCAAAAAAAATAATGGACAGGGCCCAGAGAGAATGTCACAGTTCTAGAAGTGGGAGGAGGTACAGATAATGCCTTTACATAATTTCCTACTTTCAGAACACTTCATGTAACCATGGATCCATGGAGAGAGCTCAGGCATTCCATGATGGGAAAAAAAAAATTACATCTTTTACTAACCTCTCATTCATCATGAATGTAGGCAACAAACCAAGACAGTATTTGCAGAACTTGGACTTTGTCACTAATAGAAATAATAAATATTCTCATATTATATTAGTTTGGTAGATATCTTGGAATATCCTTACCCTCATTACCACTTTGCAATTATGGTAGTTACTCGATCTGCCACTAGAGTTTGTTATTTAGTGCTTAATAAATAAGCACATATTTGGCTATGTTACAGATTTTTATAAGTATTTTGAAAACAAAATTTCAATATAATTAGATTCCTTTATAATCCTTGGTATTTTATTTTATGCAGTTAAAGGCATTGTTCCGAGAAGGGATCTGTAGAATTCATCTGACTGTCAAAAGGGTCCTTGGCATGAAGATTGGGAATCCCTGACATATGAGGGGTGAATGAGTGTCAGGTTGCTGATGGGTACGCATGTCACTCGATCCCATGTGTCTGTTCCATCACCCTGTGGGCTCAGAGTGACAGACATGCTCACTTGTCATTCCGGATTGGAGAACCGCCAGTGTCTCTTGCTTGCAGTCCCAGGATGCACCAACCTTTGAAAGCTGGTATGACTATATTACAAACGTGACAGGAAAGAATCCATTGTTTGGCATTATTATTAAAATGAAGGCTGATAGAGATTTGGTGACATTTATATTAAGAGGGTTGTATTCACATGTCTCGTGGAAGTTTTTTCCCAGGGAGTTGGCTTTCCAAAGTCCACTCAAAAGAAAATCAGATTTTTCAAAGGTGGCAAAAGTTGGTTTGGCATGGCAAATAAATGTTTAGAAAGAAAATGAAATTTTAAAATATCGAGGCACCATTTTCCACCCCTCAAATAGGCAAAGAGTTTTAAAGATGACAGTTTGCAGGAATGGTGGGGTGTAATGAAATGAGTGTTTTCATAAGCTGCCCACAAGACCAAGAGTTGGCATAACTTTTCTAGATGGCAGTTTGGATTCTATGTTTTAATTGCTTTTCACCCAGTCACTTCACTTCTAGGAATTTATCCCTATAGACAGAATTACAAGATATTCTTTTAAGGAGCTTCCCTGGTGGTGCAGTGGTTAAGAATCCGCCTGCCAATGCAGGGGACACGGGTTCGAGCCCTGGTCCGGGAAGATCCCACATGCCTGGAGCAACTAAGCCCGTGTACCACAACTACTGAGCCTGCACTCTAGAGCCCGCGAGACACAACTACTGAGCCCACGTGCCGCAACTACTGAAGCCCGCGCACATGGAGCCCGTACTCTGCAACAAGAGAATCCAATGCAGTGAGAAGCCCGCGCACTGCAATGAATAGTAGCCTCTGCTCGCCGCAACTAGAGAAAGCCCGCGCGTAGCAACGAAGACCCAACGCAGCCAAAGATTAAAAAAAAAAAAAAAAAAGATATTCTTTTAAGGATCTTCATCAAAATGTTATTTGTAACAGTCAAAGCTGGAAACAACATGAATGCCAACAATATGAGGTTGATTAAATAAATTATGCTACTTCTGCAAGACAAGCTATTATGTAGCTAATTTTAAAAAATACCCATTCTGAAAATATTTAATGACATGGGAAAATGCATAAATATAATGTTAAGCCTAAAATGCAAGACATAAAACTGCATGTGTAAAATAATCCTGTTTTTTAGTTTCAAAAATATTCATTGTGTTTCTTTGCAATCTTAACTTATATGCATATGCATGTAGAATATATACATGTTTTAAAAAAAACTTGGGAGGAAATGTATCAAAGTGTCAGTACTGGCAGTCTTTGGGTAGCTGTATTTGAATACTTTTATTGACTCCTTTATACTTTGTGGTATATTCTGATATTAGATAAAGCAGTAAGACATTGTGTTTTAAATGATGAGCTGGGCCATAGGGGCTGATCTCTGTTTGCAGTGCCTTCTTGTTGCTCCAGACAAAAGTTTGTTTTGCTGGTTGCTACTGTTAGTTTTCTCCTAACCTTTGCTCTCTTTCCTCACCATGGGCTTCCAGATGTCTGATTTAACCAAGTTCAGGGCATTCAACTCACGTACATTTTCCCCCTCTAGCTTGTACAGAAAATTCAGAAACTACATGAAGGCTGCCAATCTGATAGAGTTAACATCAGTGTGAATGTCAACCAGAAACCTCTAGGCATAATGAGAAATAGTTCAATGGGGGGAATTTGAAGCTTTTGTAAACAAAACTGAAGATGGAGCTTAAAATAGGGTGAGAATTTGAGGAGGCATCTGCCGCTCTTCTCTTTTGACCTCTGACTGTTTCTGCCTAGCTGTGCTTTGTGCATGTCAAGAGCCAGGAAAGGCGATGAAAAAGAATTCTTCTAGAGCCACTTAACCTTTTGCTGATATTTGCTTGAAAGTGATACATTTTCAACTTTCAGTGATTATTTATCAGGTAGTGTATAAATTGGCTGGAAAAAAATGTTTGGCTGGATGAAGACATTATCTATTGATTTTACCTTGAAAGTGAGAATTATGAAGGCAGTTTTCTATCTGTGAATGTTTGTTTCAAGCCTCTATTATTTGCAATGCCATTTAGAATTTTGAAAACACTAGAGCCTATATTCCCTTCCTCCTCTCTTTCTTAAACTTGGATCGATTTTCTCCTGGGTGAAGTTTAAAATAATAAAAACTGAGAAACCATTTACTCAATGCTTCCTGTTGCATAGCAATCTAAACAAACAAATCCCTTTCCTCTGTTAAGAACTTCCAATAAAACAAATCACAATGGTTGTGTTTAAAAAAGATGATTTCCAAGCCTCCTTTTTTTTTTCTTAAAAAAAAAAAAAAAATTAGAGGCCCAAGATTGCAGGAAAAAAACTCAGTTGACTTTTTAGTGTGTCACTTCTCATGCTTCTGCAGGGATTTGAAAACTTTTTCTTTTGTGGTGAGGCCAGAGGGGCTGAGCTGGACACATGAGTACCAAGCCAACCAAAGCAGGAAAAACAATAAGAAATAATACTAACCATCAAGTGTTCAGTATTCTCTGTGTGCCCGGCGCAGTGCCATGTCAATTACCTAATCCTGTAACAAACCTCTCCTGTTGGGTATCTTCCATCTGCATGCCCAAATCTTCCCTCTACTCTTCTCCATCCTGTTCTCTGCTCAGGAGCAATCGAACCATGATCTTTATGGACTGCAGCAAAGGGCTCCCTTGCCCAGGGGCACTGGCAAGAGAGAGGAGGGAGGAGACAAGGACGGGGTACTTATTTTCCTGGCACCTGTCTGCTGTTTACGGCAGGTTGGCTGTGTCCCTCTGCCCAGAGCCACAGCCCCCGCTAGGCACTCCTCCCCGTCCAGCTCCTCT
The DNA here is from genome assembly GCF_028023285.1 of Balaenoptera ricei. NCBI lineage: Eukaryota > Metazoa > Chordata > Mammalia > Artiodactyla > Balaenopteridae > Balaenoptera > Balaenoptera ricei. The sequence goes on from NC_082642.1 coordinate 7,980,441, forward strand.
CCCTGAGTCCAGGAATTGCTCCTTGCCCTCAGCCCCTTCAGGCAACCTGATGGAAAGAGCTCCTCCCTGTTGCTAGCTCGAGAGGATGACGCTATCCTTGATGGTAGAGTCCAGCCCTACCCGGCCCTCTGCAGAGTCTCTTTGTTCACCCCCTTCAGTCACCCCTTCTGAGGATGCCATCTGTTTCCTGCTTACCTGTCACCCCTGTCACCACCCTCAGGCAGACCCTGGTAGTTCTTGCTAAGAGGACTATGATAGCCCCCAACTGACTCTTATTTTCCAGATTATTTTGTATTCTCTTGTAAAGCAAACCTTTCTTTTTTTAAAAAAATATTATACATATGTGTATTATTGAAGTATAGTTGATTTACAATGTTGTGTTAGTTTCAGTTGTACAACACAGTGATTCAGTTATACATATATATACATATATATATTCTTTTTCAGATTCTTTTCCCTTATAGGTTATTGCAAAATATTGAGTAGAGTTCCTTGTGCTATACAGTAGGCCCTTGTTGGTTATCTATTTTATATACAGTAGTGTGTATATGTTAATCCCAACCTCCTAATTTATCCCTCCCCCCCTTTTCCCTTTGGTAACCAAAAGTTTGATTTCTATGTCTGTGGAGCAAATCTTTCTAAAGCACTGCTAAGACACTCAGTTTGCCCCCATCCCTGCATAAGAAAGTATTCAAACATGCCATCTTTAGACTTTCCAGAGCTCTCAGGTTTGGTCAAACCGGTTTGTGCTCCATTTCTTGAAAGATGGTGCAATTTTCTCCTTCCCTGTGATCGCTCACACAGTAAACGGGCCTCTGCTGCCCGCTTCCAAAATTACACTCATCCCTCAAGATTCTCCTCCAGCCCCACCTTTTCCAGTTAGTCTTTCCTCCCTGACGTTTTTGTTGGAATGTCTTTTTGTGCAAGTTATTGGGAAATCAATGACATATCACCTTGCCATACATCCTCTAGTATTTTGGAAACATTATTTACATTTTAAATCATTTGACTTTTCATAATCATGGGCTTTGGCACCAAGTAGTTTTGGCCTTGACTGAAAGCTCTGTCAACAGTGGAAACTCACATAAGTTATTAACCTGGCAATCTCCCTTGACTCCAAAATGAAAGGGTAATAGTAATACCCACCTTACATAGTATTGTGAGGATTAAGTTAACATCTATAAAACTCTTATTATAGGGTATGGCAGATAAATATTATGTTACTTCTCTTGTTTTCTCTTTCCTCCAACTAGGGCTCAAAACTAGCTAACATTTATTAAATGCTTATCACGTGTCATGTACTATTCTAAGCATTTTGCACACATTAATTTAATTACAGCAGTCCTATGTATTACTATTCTCCCTATTTGATGGATGGAGAAACTAAGGTACAGAGAGGTTAAGAAACTTGCCCAAAGACTAAGCTGGGAGCATTAATTCACACGCAGACTGTAGACTTTTTGAGACAAAGACCCATCTTTACACCAGATTTCTTTCTATCTTTCACAGGGCCAAGCATGATGTCTTATATATAGTCGGTATTCAATAAACGTTGATTTCCTTCCAAGAGGCAAAGGCAATTAAGCTAGTGTCGCAATAGGCAGGGGGCTAGAAATGCACGTGGTCAAAGCAGCAGCTGCTTCCAGGAAGCAAGCGGTAAGTAACAGTGCAGCTGAGACAGAGCTAGGATGCGAGTTTCTGGCAACTGAGGAATGCGGCTGCTGCAGGAAGTCAGAGGGAAGCCAGCTGGGGGGAGGTAAGAAAGAGGAGAACCTGAGCGGGGGAGGCCAGCAATGGTGGAAACCTGTACCAACGAAGCCGGAACTCCTCTGCCAGCAATCCTCCAGGCCCCGAGGAGACAGTAAATCTTACTCCATCCTGTGGTTATACCGCTGGAGCATCTTTAAAAACACTTAGCCCCAAACGAATGGGCCCTTTCCTGCTGCCCTTCTTACCTAAGCCAGCAACCTCAGAGCTTTCTGGGATTGCTATTAAAAACACCCAGATCCCAGGAATCGCTCTCCACCAACACAATTGTCGCTCACGCCAAGCATGGGACATATGGCCGAGCATCTGGGAGGGGGCAGATCGGCCAGGAGTGCTGGCGGGCGGCACAGGCTTTCATTAGAATGGATGTGTCACAGTGAATCATTTTGTAAATGTTCCCTCCCCTTCTCTCTGCATAGCGAAACATAAAGGAAGACGAATCACCCGCAGCTCCATAATGCTGTTGGAATATGCCAAAGCTTGTGCCTGAGACACTTACTGACATTGCCTTAAATATCTTTTTAATATCTTGGCCAGGTCAGGCATACCAATGGCATTACAGAGCTTGCAAATCAATGCCCCAGCTGTTTTGGTTTTTTAATAAAACTGAATGTGATCTCTTTTAAATAATCGCCTTCCACCCCCTAGTTTTCTACAGGGTTTTCAGAGAGCGAGACTGTGGGCAGCCTTGAAGTCAGGACTTGGCTCTGAAAGTATAGTTGTTCCTTTGGGGTGGGAGTCGGGGGTAGAAATGAAACATTTGCGGGGTTACTGTCGTCATCTTTTCCTAGTCCCCGGCCTCACAAATCTGGTGATAGACATAATTCACAAAACCAATGTGTGACTTGCTGCTGTTTTAAAAAATGGATTTACCAAAATGTTGCCGAAGAATCTAAAGGTTTCAGCTTCTAAAAATCACATTGGGTTCTCCATCTGGGATCAGTCCAAGTGATTTATTTATAATTTTATTAGAGATCTTTTCCCAGGGAAATTCTCTGTATCTGATTATCAACATAATGGAAACTGAAAGAGCCCCTACCAAGAATTCAACCGTATGCATGTGACTTTTGCCCCTGGAAAAAAATGGAATATGTAAAACTGTCATCAACAGGAACCATCTTGACTGCAGGACATCCACGGTCCCCAATTATGACAGGAATTCCTCATGCAAATAGGGAGGTGGTCCTGTCAAATTTGAGGTCCCAGTAGGAGGAAAAATCCAATGTAAGTGCTTATAAATCAGAGTTTTATAATGATATTAGTTGACTGCTACTTATGTGGGTCATAAATGTGACACCACAATAAATAGTCTAGTTGCTTTGAGGATGTATTTGAAGGACTCTTTTACTGGCTTTGAGATATTACAGTACCTCCATCAGGAAGGTCTCATCTGCTTTTGCAGTTTATTGCTTTTACTTTCTATAGTTTGTACAAAATGTCTAAGCTTTGTTTCTTCCAATATTTTGCCTGGGCTACATTAGTGGAAGTCTGTGTTTTCCCTGGGCCTTCAGAACCACAAGCCAAATTAAGACAAATGGGGAGTTGGAGCCTCAGCTGGGCCCCCGGAGACGCCTCCTCCCACTGCCTTCCTTCCCCTGACTTTTCATAAACCAACTTCGAAGCAACTAAAATTTCCCCCCGCTTTTTATTCTGACCACAGGCAAAGTTCTGTCTCCTCGGTTCTCTGAAAGTTATCCATTCCTGAATTTTACCCTTAACCACAGTGGAGGAAAGGGAATAACTGAGGTCAGGAAATATGGAAAGAATGTTAACAATTTACCACTAAAATATACATTAAGAATATTTTCAGCAAGTATAATCTCCACGTTGAACTTCTAAATCTAGAATGCTCCTGTCATATGACCATCTTCACATTTACGTGTGCCCCTTTCAGCTTCAATTCAGCCCTTCCTGAATGAACTCTGTAAAAGGTAGGGCTGAGTAAAAATAGACAAATAAGGGTCTCCAAGTTTCCCTCCCTGTTCAACACTTGGCTTCACTGATTATAAATGTTAAAGCGGTTAGGTTAAAATACTCGTCTTTTACATGAGCCAGTGCATGACTATCACCAGAGATTTGAATAGACATAAAAATAGAAGCAAAAATACACTCACAGGTAGTGCCTTCAATTGAACAAGTTCCGTTAATAGAAATCCAAAGTCATAAATACTTTTGCTTTAAGATTGTCACAGAATGTTAGCATTAGACAGGGACTTAGAGACCCTTTTATTCCATCCCTCACTTTATACAGGACACCAGTAACAATAATCACCACTGCCAGTGTATATGGGTTATTGCATTTAACCCTAACAACCCTAGGATGTGTCATTCCCATTTTGCAGATGGGAAACCGAGGCAGAGAGAGGCGAAGTAACTTGCTCAAGTTGAAGTGGCAGAGGTAGGATTCAAACTCAGGCATTCAGGTTCCTAATTCAAACACTGGGTTAGGGGACCTCCAGGGATTTGAACCCTTGTCTCCAACAACTGGCCTCTTTGCCCTGCCCTGGGGCAAGTGGATGGCTGTGATCTGCCTGGCTTTATCCTCTCCCTCCATGTGACATGTCTCCTCCTCACGCTGATCTCAGGTTGGCCTGGAATGGCTGTCATGATCCAAGATGAATCCGTCTTTGTCCCAAGAGCTGTAGCCAAGGCCTCCCCAGACACGCATGCTGGGCTGCATCTGTCGCTAATGGGATTTCCAGATTTCTGTGTCTTGATGAGTCCCCACTTGGCAGCCTTGCATATCCACGAATCTAATGTGTGTAGTCATGCTCTTCAGCTGTTCCAGTCTGGCAAAAAAGTGATGATGTCTGTGGTCAGGTTAACTCTGAAGGCAGACTCACTGTAGAAGAAATGGCCTCCTTAGCAGGGTTAGGTTTCTGAGTCCATCTTTGCAGGGCTGAAGCTACCTTAAGAAGGCAATAAGTCATATGATAATAATGCCTCTGGACACATCCAACACTCATCTTCCTTAGAGCCTGAGCACTTTATATATTATTTCCATGTACGTGAACTTTCCTTAGAGGTATTTTTTCCCTCTTTCCCCCTTTTTTTCTTAAGTGACGTATTGTAACTTGAAGGCCACTCTCTTGTTCCGCTTTGTTTTCTCTGTATATTACCTACCATAGGGCATTAAACTTGGAAAACCAACCGATGATTATTAAATGCAAAAAAGAACAGCCTGTACCAAAGCCCTATTTTCTCATTGACCTGTGTAATGGACTTTGGCATTTCTTGGCTATCCCCACCCATTCTATATCCCAACATATCCACTTTCCTTTTGGAGAATTCTCTCTCCCTCAAGGTGTGAGATCTTAGTGATCAATAAGTCCAATCGCCCATTTCTCACTCTGGAAGCCGTAGGGGGTAGTCCCAATCTCATAGGGTTGTAATGTGTATTTACTGAGTTAATTCATCTGAAACATGTAGTGACTGGTCAGTAGTATTAGCTCGTCTACTTCCTATTATTGTTCTTCTTCATCTTGTTCTTGTTTGCCTTCCCATTTTTGTTATTATTATTAGATTACTATCCACCTATGGCAGCTGGGACAATGACATTTGACCTGAACTTTGCCACTCACTCTTTCTCCTGGCATGTTGAATGTTGTATGGTGGACGTGGGACAGAAGATGTGGTTGGATTTTTTTTTTAATTGTGAAATATAATGACACTTAGGAAAGAGTGCATAAAACTACATGAAAGATTTATCAATAATTGAAAGCGAGAACCAATGTCAAGATTATCAGCCTCCTAAAGCTTCCTGTGTGTCCCTCACCAATTGAAACCCTCTCCCTCATTCAGAGATAGCTTCACGGGTATGCGACCTGTGCAGTGGCACAGGGTTCCATGCTCAGAAGTGTCCCAGGCTTCGTTTCATGCTTTGCAGTCGCCATCTCGAAATTCCTAATAATCTTTAACCAAGCAGTCATGCATTTTCATTTTGCGCTGGGCCCTGCAAATTAGGTAGCTGGTCCTATCTTCATTTCTTGAGGTAACCATTATCCTGACTTTAATGAAGATGATTTTCCTGCTTTTCTTTATAATTTCATCACCTATGTGTGCATCTGGAGCTCTTCATCCCAGTGGTATTCTCTGACATACTCTTTCTGCTACAAAGTCTACCAATCCTATGATTCCTGTTTCATAGCCTTCAGAGATGCCCTGTCTGTTACCTTCCAATATTCTCCCAATACGTTTTATTTTGCTTAGGTTTGCCAGTGTCGATTTCTGTTGCTTGCAATCGAAGAAACACTACTGGTACACTCTGTTACTAAAAGACTCTTGATTGAGAAAAAGACAGTATATAGTAGTTTTTCTTTGTTTTGTTTCTTTCTGCCCGTACCCCAACGTCTGATGGGTACTCTATAGATTTGAGATTTACTTAAAAAACTGACTAACATCTAACCTGACAAATTCTTGTTCTCTAGCAGAAGAAATTGAAACTCGAAGTTGTGAAAGCAGTTACCTATATTTAGAAAAATATCTTCAGGACAGGCCACAAAGCCCAAGGTACCTGCCAATGACACTTTTTTCTTTTCAGAAAAGTTGCTTTGGGCTGCTAATGGATTACCACTTTGTGAAGAACTCCTCCCCATGAGATGTAGTTGCAGTAGGACCCCCAGTCCCCAGCTGCACATGTATTCTTGTCCCCCTAATTTCAGTGACTGGTGCAGGGATATAGGTATGCGACCCAAAAAGAACCACTAATAATCCTCCCTAGTAGTTTTCTGCTTGAACCATCAAAGAGGATGATCTCTGGCCTTTGGGGACCCTGGAATGATATAAGCTAGGGCTGCTGAGGTGTGGGGGAAAAAGCAGTAGAGACCGAGGCCAAAACATAAAAGGCAGTAAGCAGAAGCCATGAGGTACCCAGGGAGTTGGTATTATAGTTGATGGTGGAATAAAAGCAGAGGCAGAGAAATCCTGGCTACCAGACTGCTCTGAGCCTCTTGGGGGACTGTGGTGTCTTGAGGAACATTTTAGTGCTCCATGAAGCTTGGCTTTATCACTGTCAAGATGGTTCCCTCTGCTTCCCTGTTTTCCTGTGTGTCCTAAAACAAACATCCAACACCTGTCTCAGCCTCTCCCATCAGAATTGGTGCCTGAAATGAAACATAGTTACAAACACTTGGTGATTTCACTTGAGACCCTAAAAAAAACCCTCTGCAGACTCACTGTGCTTAACCAACAATTGTTCTTACTAACTGTGGCTCGTCCTTATGTTCTCAGTGCCTGCAGCTCAGGGGTGAGTGAAACAGGGCAAAGCCAACATGGAAATGGTAACCCAATGAAGGGGACCAGCAAGAACTGCCTGCAACATTGGAATACTGACCTGGTGAGTCTTGAATTCTTTTTTCTTCATCTCCACTCCCTCTACTCTATTTAAGGCTGCCTTAACCCTTGGCCTGGATTGAGGTTGGCCTCCCTGCTTGCAATCTTGTTTCCCTCAACTCCATTCTCCACAGAGCAGCCAAAGCAAACATTATAAAATTAATATTTTATAATTGCTCTCTGGATATGACTCCAAACTCTTAGTATGCACTTGAGATTGTTTATGACCTTGGCCCTTGCTTACTGCTCCAGCCTTGTTCTCACCACCTCTCCCCTATCTCCATCCCATCGTTTACACACTCTGCTCCAGAGCCAACCCCTCTTCCCTGAACTCACTCTTTTGCCTTCTCACCTCTTACATGAGTTTCCTCACCCCCTCCCCTTGCTGTCTCCTACTCTTCCTTAAGGGTTTAGTTTAAATGTCTTTTCCTCCAAGAGATTTTTTTGTGAGCCCCAAAGACTGAGGTTCTCAATCAGACACTGTAGAGCTCTTTATTTTATTTTTAAAATTTATTTTATTTAAGTATAGTTGATTTACAATGTTGGGTTAGTTTCTGGTGTACAGCAAAGTTTTATAAATATATATATACAAACACATATATATACATATATACACATATATATGTACATATATTCTTTTTCATATCCTTTTCCATTATGGTTTATCATAGGATATTGAATATAGTTCCCTGTGCTATACAGTAGGACCTTGTTTTTTATCCATTCTATATATATAATAGTTTGCATCTGCTAATCCAAACTTCCGAAGCCGTCCCTCCCCCATGCCCCCTCCCCCTTGGCAACCACAAGTCTGTTCTCTATGTCTGTGAGTCTGGTTTGTAGATAAGTTCATTTGCGTCATATTTAAGATTCCACATATAAGTGATATCATACAGTATTTGTCTTTCTCTTTCGGATTTATCTCACTTAGTATGATAATTTCTAGGTCCATCCATGTTGTTGCAAATGGCATTATTTCATTCTTTTTTATGGTTGAGTAATATTCCATTGTATATATGTAACACATCTTCTTTATCCATTCATCTGTTGATAAGCACGTTTCCATATCTTGGCTATTGTAAATAGTGCTGCTATGCACATAAGGGTGCCACTGATGTGTATGAAATGGATGACTAATAAGAACCTGCTGTATAAAAAAATAAATTAAATTAAATTTAAAAAATTTAAAAATTAATTAATTAATTAAATGACAAAAACAAAAAAACCCAAAAAGCATAAGGGTGCATGTATCTTTTCAAACTAGAGTTTTGTCCAGATATATGCCCAGGAGTGGGATTTCTGGATCACATAGCAACTCTATTTTTATTTTTTTGAGGAACCTCCATACTGTTTTCCATAGTGGCTGTACCAATTTACATTCCCACCAACAGTGTAGTAGCGTTCCCTTTTTAGAGCTTTTTATTTTAAACTATAGAGTTTAAAGAACTGTAGAGTTCCTTATTTTAAATTGAATGACTCTTTAATTTGTCTGCTTCTGACTTGGCTGTAAATTCCTTGAGGGTGACAAGCACATTGTTGGTGCACAAACAATGTATGTATGAGATTAGAAGAAACAATGGAACGCTACCACTTCTGTAGCCAGAGCCCACGGCTATGGGTAAAGGGAAATCAGAAAATTGGACTAGAATCTCATACAAAATATGTGCTAGGACCCCAACCACTAGTCAAACAAGACTGCTAGGAACCATGAATTACTTGGGAAACTACCACCTTAATCAGGTTTGTCTGAGGCAATCTAGCAAATCCATCCATTTTCTTTCCTTGCATTTTTTTTTTTTTTAAACCAAAGGCACATTTTGGCCAACCCAATTTTTTTTTTAATTTTATTAATTAATTAATTAATTAATTATTTTATTTGTGGCTGTGTTGGGTCTTTGTTTCTGTGCGAGGGCTTTCTCTAGTTGTGGCAAGCAGGGGCCACTCTTCATCGCGGTGCGCGGGCCTCTCACTATCGCGGCCTCTCTTGTTGCGGAGCACAGGCTCCAGACGCGCAGGCTCAGTAGTTGTGGCTCACGGGCCTAGTTGCTCCGCGGCATGTGGGATCTTCCCAGACCAGGGCTCGAACCCGTGTCCCCTGCATTGGCAGGCAGATTCTCAACCACTGCGCCACCAGGGAAGCCCCTCCTTGCATATTTTAACTAGAAGAAATTAATAGTCCTCCCCTTCCTGTCAATATTTACATGTCAGACACATTGCCTATTTCATCATTTCTTAAACAAACAAACAAAAACTAACCCAAATCACAGTCAAGCTAGGATGCTTGGTGAGTTGTATTAGATGTATTAGAATCTTGGCTTGAGAGTCCATTAATTGGAATCAGACCTGTGGAAGGACAAAGTACAAATAGTTAAGCAGATTCCTTAAATTTTGCTAAAACAGGAGTAAAAATAAGAAAACCAGAAATCACCTTCATCCTGGCCAACGTGGGAAGCCTGGATAAGTAGATGACAGTATATTTTGAACCATAAAGGAATGTTGGTTTGTCTTCTTTTCCTTTTGAAAAGACTTCCTTTATTTAGGAAACCCTAACCCTAACCATAACTGTAACCCTAATATATCAGGAGACCCTGATATAAGCAAGCAGAATGCTTCAAGGCAACATCTGTGGTTGAAAGAGCACTGAACTGATGATAGGATTCTGGGTAAACCACCTGACTTTTTGGACCCTCAGTTTCTTCATCTGTGAAATAGGAATAATGATAACAACTGAGCCTTCCCTGCCTGCTGAGAGATGCCACAAAAGAGAGTGTTTTAGAAACAGCTTTGTAAAGTCCAAAGCCCTCTGTAAACACAAGGTGTGGCATTAACTCTGTCTAGCATGGTCTACAGGAAACAAAGCCAGGGAAACCGAGTCCATGAGCATCAGATTTGGAAAGATGTGTTTCTGAGCAGAAGTCATGAGATCAAACTTTATGATACAAATAAGCAGTAGGAAAGCACAGGAATCACATTTTCTTTGATCAAATTAATTATCTTGAGTAAATTCCCCCTCATCAATTGTGCTAAAATGTTTTTTGGTTTCTCAGGCAGTTTTTTACAATGTCATGTTGTGTTTAATGGTCATCATTAAATTGTTCATCAATTTAAATCAATAAGTTGGCAAAATAGTTGCAGGAACTGAGGTTTCCCTTTCTCTTCAGCACAGAGAGGGGACATGGAAGGATTGTTTAAGAATGTATTTCTATCTGGGTCTCAAGTAAAGGTGGCCATTGGTACCAGTAAGGACTGGACTCAGGATAATCACAGGCATGCACATAGCTACATCACTTTACCATAGCAGACATCGACAATCAATCACAGCACTTTTCCCCTCAAGCCTGGAGTTGGCCTCAGAACCCTTCCCAACACAATGGTAACTTGATCAGATAAGGGCAAAATCCATTTGTCATGCCTGGTCTAGGCACTGATCAGAGGCATGACTCTTCAAAATTGTGCTGTTAAGCAGCTATTAGGTGATGTCCTAATGTCCTACTGAGAAAATAAACTAGCAACTTACAGGTTTGTGACTTATTCTTTCATTTTCAGAACACTTATTAATTCAAAGCAAAGCAAACAGTGTAGCAGAGTTAAACCAAAACGCCTGGGTTGCAATCTCATAGAAGGTTCTCTCTCTTCTTCCAGCCACACAGGATATTTGATCCTTCTAATGCCATTAACTGTTGGCTTCAAACAACTGTGAAGAAGAAGAAGAAACCTGACACTTTAGTCGGATGGTGTTTATACAGATGCAGCTTCTTCCTTAGCATTTTTGGTTAGGAGGAGCTCGATGAGCTGGGGGCTGAATCTCAGGAATGTGTAAATAAAGTGACATTGACACAGACCTTTAGGAACATTTGCAAGCCCCATTCTAACCCCACTTAGAGGAGAGGTTCTTAATCTTTATTGGGTATGAACTCCTTTGGCAGTCTGGTGAAGTTTATGAACCCCTCTCAGAATATTGTCTTTAAAGAAGACAGTAAAAGAAAACATATTAGGTTATAAAGGAATCTGATTATATTGAAATAAGTTATTGTAATATTTTTTAAAAATCTGTGATATAGTAATAATATATGTGCTTCTTGACTAAGCATTAAATAACAAGATCTAACTGCAGGTCAAATACCTACTATAATTTTGGAGTAAAGATGAGTGCAAATATCTGGGATAACTAATGTTCTATAGATTATCTGTGATTCCTACTGTTGACCAAGTCACAGGTACTGATTGAATAATACTACTGTGGTTTGTGAGCACATTTAAAATGGGAAAGTTGCTAAATTTCAGAAAGGGATTAGTAAAAATAAAGGCAGAATTTTTTCCTGCATCCAGCTAGCTCATGAACCCTCTGAATTATGTCCTGGGACCCCAGTTACAAACCTTGGACTTGACAAACTTGGGCATAAGGGTCTCTGACTAACAGGGCAACACCCTTACCTCTAGTTTCTCATTTGGAGAATATCTTATGCAAAAGAAAATGGTCCTCTATGGATTGCTTTGCTTTGGTGTGAGACCACCGTTCTCGTCTCTACTTTCAGAGCTTTTCCCTTGAGGATGGCACCCAGTTTAAACACATTCTCTGGCATAAAAACTGCGTAACCATTGTAGACGTGAGGAAATGGGAACATAAGTAGGTTAAGTGACCAGACCTCCAGAGCCAAACAGCGGAAAAGGCCATCAAACCCCATAGCCTCTGATTTCTAGACTTGGGAGAAAGTTCTGTTACTTACGGTCATTTTCTATCCCTGGCAAGTTGAAGGGTTAAGAAGGCCAGAAGCTCTCACTAGACCTGACTTGAACCGGAGGTCCAGGAAAGGAATCTCAAGTATAATCAGGAACTCCTCGTCTAGGGGGGTTGATTTGATACAGCACCTTACCTAGAACTTTTCTGCAGGGGAGACGCTAAAGAACTAGATGATCTAGTATTGGTGGGAAATCTTTAACATGATATCATTGAAGCATTGTTAGTGATACATACCTCTGTTTTGTGGTTGGTTTTACATTGGATCAAATGAAATCTATTGATGTGTGGGTGGAAGTGGGAGATGGGTGAGAGGAACTAGTTTAGAAAATACTGCTCTTGGGTACGATAGCCTCTGACACAACATTATAATTTTTTTAATTGAGGTATAGTTGATTTACAATGTTGTGTTAGTTTCAGGTGTACAGCACAGTGATTCAGCCATATGTATGTTAAATATATATTAAAATAAATAAGTTGATTAATGATTTATTTTAATGACATTTTCACTTCTTTATTTGTAGGCGATCACAAAAGGGCTCCCCAGAATTATTTAATACTAGAAAAATAACCCTGAGAGAAAATCAAATTAACCACCCTCTTCTAACAACGTGGAAGCTTGCAAATGAGTCAATGGCTCCTCGTACACTGACTCACTTTGGTTCTCTCACTTGGGCATTATTTATGGTACAGTTGCAAAGCTGAGCTTCTGGGGCATCTTGGTCTCCCCTGGACTTAGGTGAGTGTCCAGAATGCAGGAATGTGGGAGTGAAAGGCATGAACAAAGAAGACTTTGTAAGCACTCCTCTGAAGAACTTTGTCCTTCTATTCGATTGCTTTTTCCCCCACTGAAAAAAAAATTACCCAAATAATACATGCTCAGGTAAAAATGTAAATAATACAGAAGTGAATTTAATAAGAAGTGAAAGTCCCTCTTTCTTTGCCATCCTCCAATCCTACTCCTTTCCCCAGAAGTTGAGTATCTTTCCAGAACTTTTTTTCTGTGTTTATATATGTATATGCATGTAAATGCACAGAATGTAAATAAATTCAAATGAAGTATTTATTTCTTTACAAAAATGGGAACATATTATACATATTCTTCTATGACTTACTTTTTTATCTTATTTTCTCTATGACTTACTTTTTTACTTGACTTACTTTTTTACTTAATATTTCTTAGATCTCTGTTTGCACATATAGATCTATCTTATTCCTTTTAATGTCTACATACTGTTCCATAATATAGATGGATGCACCATATATGTTTAACCATTTCCCTGTGCATGGACATTCAAGTTGTTTGCAGGTTGGGTTTTTGTTAGTTGGTTTTGTTGCTGTCAGAAACAGTACACCAATATTATATCTTCTTTAAGCTGCAAAAACCCACCCCTCAGTGTGATTTTTCTCTCTTCCTGCAGGGATAAGAGTGGAGGTGGGGAGAACAGGAAAAAGAGAGGATGCAATCCTTTTCTTCCCCCTGATCACTTCCTTCCCATCTCCCACCTGAGTTCCCAACCACGATATACAAAAAGAGAGCTCCCTCTGCTGGGAATGCTCTTTCCTTCCTCCCTCTCACCTGGGTAACTTTTCATCCTGCAAGTCACACCTCACATTTTGTCTCCCCAAGGCCCTGCCCTACCACCAAGAGAGGGGAAGGGCCCCGCTTCTGTGCTCCCATGGTCCTCTCTGCATCTCGTGTCATTTTAAAGTTACCTGACTATACGCCTGGCCCCTGAGGGGAGGGGAGGTTGGAGAGTGGAGTGTTCACCGTGTATCCTCAGCCCCTAGCAGCATGGTTAGCACGTGACAGGGGCCCCGTGACACAACTGGTGCCCTGAACTGAAGGGCCTGCTGGTGAGTAGCTCCTGACTTAGTGTGCACTTGGTCTAGTTACCTTTCAATATGCGTTGAAGCCAACAACACTAGATTATTAATCATCTGGGTAGCGTCTGAGCATGGAACCAGGTGCATGGACCTCAGTAGCGTTGCAGAAAGGTTAAAACAACACAAATTTCATGGCATTCACCAGTGCCTTCTCTGGTCTTCCCCCACACTCATCACATCCACGGGGATCACTTTGATCTTGGCAGTAGGCTCCAGCACACCGAAAAAAGAACAAGACCTGTTCTGCAGGTTCTATTTTTTTTTTTTTTTTTATTTATTTATTTATTTATTTATTTATTTTTGGCTGTGTTGGGTCTTCGGTTCGTGCGAGGGCTTTCTCCAGTTGCGGCAAGCGGGGGCCACTCTTCATCGCGGTGCGGGGACCGCTCTTCATCGCGGTGCGCGGGCCTTTCACTATCGCGGCCCCTCCCGTTGCGGGGCACAGGCTCCAGACGCGCAGGCTCAGCAGTTGTGGCTCACGGGCCCAGCCACTCCGTGGCATGTGGGATCTTCCCAGACCAGGGCTCGAACCCGTGTCCCCTGCATTAGCAGGCAGATTCTCAACCACTGCGCCACCAGGGAAGCCCCTGCAGGTTCTATTTTTAATTTTTATTAAAATCATTACCTGTGCCCTGCCTGATATTTCTCAGGCAGGTAGCTCTGATGAAACCGGTTGGGTTATGCCCTTTCCTGGCCGCTGCTCTGCCCATCCCGATGCCTCTGCTACGGCTGCTGGGAGCTGATGAGCTTTCCGGTACCTCCACTCTCCCTCCCATGTAAGACAGGGAGGGCCCAGCAGGGGACTGCGTGTTTCCAGACTGCTGCAGCAGAAAAGAAGGGAAACGAAGGAGCACAGAAGAGCTGAAGAGAGAGTCCATCAGAAGCAGCCAGAAGATCAGACCCCAGCGTAGAGGCTGACATTTTGAATCCTGAAACTCTAGACTATCCCCAAGAAACTCTAGGTATCTTGGGGACCAGGTAGTTAGTATTGGAGCCAAAGAAGGCTTGGGGAAATGGATACCTTCTTATGTAAAGTTCAATGCATGCTAATTCCGCCCTTCCACCAAATTGCTGCTCCCTAACTTGACCTATATAAAAATTCTGGAGCAAACTGGCAGTAGGCCACAATTTTCCACTCTGGCTTACACAGGTGGCCAGTAAACTCTGATATCTGCACAGTGACCCCCCACAGTGAGGGAGAAGGAAGAGGGATGAGCAGAGGAGATGCAGAAGGAGTGGTGTGACTGCATCTTCTTCCCATCTGTCATTCTCCAGAGAAGCAAACTGACACCCAGAAAGGTGAAGGGTCAGGCCCAAGCCACTGCGCTGGAGAGCCAGCAGTGGACCTCTGAGGATAACTCAGGTCTCCTCCATCCTGGTCTCTGCACTTTTCTATGCCCTGCATTTTGGAGTAGGTAGAACAGATGTCTGCCGCACTTCTGTTATAATCTATGTGTAAGGGAGGGATGCATGTACTATACCTCCTCCACTTGACTTGCCCATTTCCCACCTATATCAGTTTTTCTCTTTGACCTCTAGTTTGGTTCTTCTATAAATGCAAATACCCCTCGGAGAGGCAACACAATCTCACTGAGAACAACCTCATTAAATCCTTTCTGTAAAGCAGATTGAGCAAAGTCATGGGCTAATACAGGCTCGGGGAAGAGTCTGTGTGTGTGTGTATGTGTGTGTGTGTTAAGGTTTCCAACCCTCCAGAGGGAATATGATGCCAAAAGGGAAGAGATGACTCTGGATTTACTTTTTGCCTAGAGACCGGGCTGACATCAGGGATTTTTTCCTTTGACAGTGTTCCTGGTCACTTTGGCCACAAAGTGAGATATGGAATCACCATAGTTCACATCCTGGCCTGAGTGCTCCTACAGCCATAAACTTCCATTGACCCAGATTCTTCTTGTCAGCCCATAGGAAGATGAGTCTATGCTGATCAGCAGATTAGTTCTTTAAAGTGGAAGACTGCCAGCGAGATGTGTCAGCAGCTCTCCTTGGCGGCAGAAGGTGGGAGAGCCTCCCTTTCGGGCAAGGTGTATCCTGGGTCAGTAAATCATTTCTGGCCTGAAGTCACCTGCTTACTCCCATGCGTTAAATAAACTAAGGAGCCTCCTTTCCTCCCTCGCAGGTGGATTGCCAATGTCATTGCCTAGCTACGAAAGCAGGGGTGCCTCTAAAGCCTGACAACTGCCCCCGTTCTGGAGGCTCTACCTTTAGTAGTTATTTTAGGGTTCCTTCTAAACCTTGTTAAGTCTTCACATTTCTCCTTAGTTGGAGGAGCCCAGAATGAAAATTAAGGAATGTGGTACTATAGCAGCTGAGCACGCCGGGAGGATTGGTTAATGCACTCTGGCCCCCTCTTTTCTCTTTGAGTCCCTTGTGAGGATGAGTAAAAGAAAGCAATGCCTCCAAAGCTCTCTGAGCTCCTTGGGGAGAGGGATTATGAATGCCCAGATTCTGTGGTTTATACAGGGCATTTAATAGTACCACGAACAGTTAGACTTTCCCCTCCCTGACAGAATTTGAATTTGAATCTCCCAAAAGTTTTCTCTGAAATAGAATTTTCTAAAAGTCAACAAAAGGGAAAACATCTCAGTCTTCCAATAATGACTGACCCCAGGCAAGGTTCTGCTAAACCTGGGGGAGGGGCTGCATTTCCCATGGGACAAGCAGAATTCTTCCTTTCTGGAACGTCTCAAAGATGGAGCGGTAATGGGAAACACAAGAGCGAGTTTGACTACTGAGATTTAATAAGGCCTGTTGTTTCGGTGCCTAATCCTCATATATATTCCATTATGGTGATTTTTCAAGACAGACCACGAAAACCAGACCCTCTTCTGTATGTGGAGTGGGGTAGGGGGCAGAAAGCAAAAGGAGCAAGAAGGGACTATAATGAGAGCAATCACGAATAATCCCAACAAAACTTCTGGAAAACCAGCCTGATTTCTATTTCTTAAGAAATTCTCCCTTTGAATAATCTGCCAGGCTCCAGTGAAATCCCAAACTAAGTTCTTTAGGATGCTTAAAATACGAAATCTGATGTAAAAGTAAACATTTTAGAAATAGATACACGAAATGACATTGTGGAAAGCTGAGAGAAAGAGAAGGTTTGGTAAGTCAACTCTTTCTAAACTATTTCAGCCTGCCTGGATCTAGACAAGGGAGGAATTTAGAACCCAGCTGCCCAGATTCTCTCTGTGGCTGCTCAGACATTCTTCAGTGGCTTTGGTGGTTAAAAAAAAGACACAAAGAACAAAAAAAACTTTATAACTTGCTTCAGAAAGACAAGTGCCTCCCATTCATGACCATTAGAACTCATAGAAAGTCGACTGAATTCACACCGACCCAATCAGTGAAAGATTGCACGCCTCATATAAAGGCTGCAGTACCATCCGCCCTCCAATAGAATGAGTAATTTCATGCTATTTTTGGATGGTGTGGATCTTTAAAACAAAGTGATAAATTAAAGTGGCCTCAGTAATGCAGCAAAAATGTTAAGCTGTCTTAAGGCAAATGGAAAATGTGGTCTTCTTGTACAAAGAAGGAGACAGCAGATGGAAAGGTCTGGAGTTGGCTCTCAACTGAGTTCAGAAGAATTTCAGCCAATCAGTCCGTCTGGTATTGAACTTTGGAAACTGCCCTGTGTGCAGTACTGTGCCTGGGCATGAAGAATTTTTTTTTTCTTTTATAAGGAAGAAAAAACTAGTCTTTTTTTTCTGAATTTTTGAATTTTATTTTATTTATTTTTTTATACAGCAGGATCTTATTAGTTATCCATTTTATACATCTTAGTGTATATATGTCAATCCCAATCTCCCAATTCATCCCACCGCCCGCCCCACTGCTTTCCCCCCTTGGTGTCCGTGCGTTTGTTCTCTACATCTGTGTCTCTATTTCTGCCCTGTAAACCGGTTCATCTGTACCACTTTTCTAGGTTCCACATATATGCGTTAATATACGATATTTGTTTTTCTCTTTCTGACTTACTTCACTATGTATGACAGTCTCTAGATTCATCCATGTCTCTACAAAACACCCAATTTTGTTCCTTTCTATGGCTGAGTAATATTCCATTGTATATATGTACCACATCTTCTTTATCCATTCATCTGTCGATGGGCATTTAGGTTGCTTCCATGACCTGGCTGTTGTAAATAGTGCTGCAATGACCATTGGGGTGCATGTGTCTTTTTGAATTATGGTTTTCTATGGGTATATGCCCAGCAGTGGGATTGCTGGATCATATGGTAATTCTATTTTTAGTTTTTTAAGGAACCTCCATACTGTCCTCCATAGTGGCTGTATCATGTCCTCCATAGTGGCTGTATCAATTTACATTCCCACCAACAGTACAAGAGGGTTCCCTTTTCTCCACACCCTCTCCAGCATTTCTTGTTTATAGATCTTCTGATGATGCCCATTCTAACTGGTGTGAGGTGATACCTCATTGTAGATTTGATTTGCATTTCTCTAATAACTAGTGATGTTGAGCAGCTTTTCATATGCTTCTTGGCCATCTGTATGTCTTCTTTGGAGAAATGTCTATTTAGGTCTTCTGCCCATTTTTGGATTGGGTTGTTTGTTTTTTTAATATTGAGCTGCATGAGCTGTTTATATATTTTAGAGATTAATCCTTTGTCCGTTGATTCGTTTGCAAATATTTTCTCCCATTCTGAGGGTTGTCTTTTCATCTTGTTTATGGTTTCCTTTGCTGTGCAAAGGCTTTTAAGTTTCCTTAGGTCCCATTTGTTTATTTTTGTTTTTATTTCCATTACTCTAGGCGGTGGATCAAAAAAGATCTTGCTGTGATTTATGTCAAAGAGTGTTCTTCCTATGTTTTCCTCTAAGAGTTTTACAGTGTCTGGTCTTACATTTAGGTCTCGAATCCATTTTGAGTTTATTTTTGTGTATGGTGTTAGGGAGTGTTCTAATTTCATTTTTTTACATGTAGCCATCCAATTTTCCCAGCACCACTTATTGAAGAGACTGTCTTTTCTCCATTGTATATCCTTGCCTCCTTTGTCATAGATTAGTTGACCATAGGTGCATGGGTTTATCTCTGGGCTTTCTATCCTGTTCCATTGATCTATATTTCTGGTTTTGTGTCAAAACCATATTGTCTTAATTACTGTAGCTTTGTAGTATAGTCTGAAGTCAGAGGGTCTGATTCCTCCAGCTCCATTTTTTCCCTCAAGACTGCTTTGGCTATTCGGGGTCTTTGGTGTCTCCAAACTAATTTTAAGATTTTTTGTTCTAGTTCCATAAAAAATGCCATTGGTAATTTGATAGGGATTGCATTGAATCTGTAGATTGCTTTGGGTAGTATAGTCATTTTCACAATATTGATTCTTCCAATCCAAGAACATGGTATATCTCTCCATCTGTTGGTATCATCTTTCATTTCTTTCATCAGTGTCTTATAGTTTTCTGCATACAGGTCTTTTGTCTCCCTAGGTAGGTTTATTCCTAGGTATTTTATTCTTTTTGTTGCAATGGTAAATGGGAGTGTTTCCTTTATTTCTCTTTCAGATTTTTCATCATTAGTGTATAGGAATGCAAGAGATTTCTGTGCATTAATTTTGTATCCTGCAACTTTACCAAATTCATTGATTAGCTCTAGTAGTTTTCTGGTGGCATCTTTAGGATTTGTTATGTATAGTGTCATGTCATCTGTAAACAGTGACAGTTTTACTTCTTCTTTTCCAATTTGTATTCCTCTTATTTCTTTTTCTTCTCTGATTGCCATGGCTAGGACTTCCAAAACTATGTTGAATAATATTGGTGAGAGTGGACATCCTTGTCTTGTTCCTGATCTTAGAGGAAATGCTTTCAGTTTTTCACCACTGAGAATGATGTTTGCTGTGGGTTTGTCATATATGGCCTTTATTATGTTGAGGTAAGTTCCCTCTATGCCCACTTTCTGGAGAGTTTTTGTCATAAATGGGTGTTGAATTTTGTCAAAAGCTTTTTCTGCATCTATTGAGATGATCATATGGTTTTTATTTTTCAATTTGTTAATATGGTGTATCACATTGATTGATTTGTGTATATTGAAGAATCCTTGCATCCCTGGGATAAATCCCACTTGATCATGGTGTATGATCCTTTTAATGTGTTGTAGGATTCTGCTAGCTAGTATTTTGTTGAGGATTTTTGCATCTATTTTCATCAGTGATATTGGTCTGTAATTTTCTTTTTTTGTAGTATCTTTGTCTGGTTTTGGTATCAGGGTGATGGTGGACTCATAGAATGAGTTTGGGAGTGTTGCTTCCTCTGCAATTTTTTGGAAGAGTTTGAGAAGGATGGGTGTTAGCTCTTCTCTAAATGTTTGATAGAATTCACCTGTGAAGCCATCTGGTCCTGGATTTTTGTTTGTTGGAAGATTTTTAATCACACTTTCAATTTCATTACTTGTGATTGGTCTGTTCATATTTTCTATTTCTTCCTGGTTCAGTCTTGGAAGATTATACCTTTCTAAGAATTTGTCTATTTCTTCCAGGTTGTCTACTTTATTGGCATAGAGTTGTTTGTAGTAGTCCCTTAAGATGCTTTGTATTTCTGCAGTGTCTGTTGTAACTTCTCCTTTTTCTTTTCTAATTTTATTGATTTGAGTCCTCTTCTTTTTTTTCTTGATGAGTTTGGCTAATGGTTCATCAATTTTGTTTATCTTCTCAAAGAACCAGCTTTTAGTTTTATTGATTTTGCTATTGTTTTCTTCGTTTCTATTTCATTTATTTCTGCTCTGATTTTTATGATTTCTTTCCTTCTGCTAACTTTGGGTTTTGTTTGTTTTTCTTTCTCTACTTCCTTTAGGTGTAAGGTTAGATTGTTTATTTGAGATTTTTCTTGTTTCTTGAGGTAGGCTTGTATTGCTATAAACTTCCCTCTTAGAACTGCTTTTGCTGCATCCCATAGGTTTTGGAATGTCATGTTTTCATTGTCATTTGTCTCTAGGTATTTTTTGATTTCCTCTTTGATTTCTTCAGTGATCTCTTGGTTATTTAGTAACGTATTGTTTAGCCTCCATGTGTTCGTGTTTTTAATGTTTTTTTCCCTGTAATTCATTTCTAATCTCATAGCGTTGTGGTCAGAAAAGATGCTTGATGTGATTTCAATTTTCTTAATTTTACTGGGGCTTGATTTGTGATCCAAGATGTGATCTATCCTGGAGAATGTTCCGTGCGCACTTGAGAAGAAAGTGTAATCTGCTGTTTTTGCATGGAATGTCCTATAAATATCAGTTAAATCTATCTGGTCTATTGTGTCATTTAAAGCTTGTGTTTCCTCATTAATTTTCATTTTGGATGATCTGTCCATTGGTGTAAGTGAGGTGCTAAAGTCCCCCACTATTATTATGTTACTGTCAATTTCCTCTTTTATAGCTGTTAGCAGTTGCCTTATGTATTGAGGTGCTCCTATGTTGGGTGCATATAAATTTATAATTGTTATATCTTCTTCTTGGAATGATCCCTTGATTATTATGTAGTGTCCTTCCTTGTCTCTTGTAACATTCTTTAGTTTCAAGTCTATTTTATGTGATATGAGTATTGCTACTCCAGCTTTCTTTTGATTTCCATTTGCATGGAATATCTTTTTCCATCCCTTCACTTTCCGTCTGTATGTGTCCCTAGGTCTGAAGTGGGTCTCTTGTAGACAGAATATATATGCTCTTGTTTTTGTATCCATTCAGCAAGCCTGTGTCTTTTGGTTGGAGCATGTAATCCACTCACGTTTAAGGTAACTATCGATATGTATGTTCCTATGACCATTTTCTTAATTGTTTTGAGTTTGTTTTTGTAGGTCCTTTTCTTCTCTTGTGTTTCCCACTTAGAGAAGTTCCTTTAGCATTTGTTGTAGAGCCGGTTTGGTGGTGCTGAATTCTCTTAGCTTTTGCTTGTCTGTAAAGCTTTTGATTTTTCCATCAAATCTGAATGAGATCCTTGCCGGGTAGAGTAATCTTGGTTGTAGGTTCTTCCTTTTCATCACTTTAAGTATATCATGCCACTCCCTTCTGGCTTGTACAGTTTCTGCTGAGAAATCAGCTGTTAACCTTATGGGAGTTCCCTTGTATGTTATTTGTCATTTTTCTTTTGCTGCTTTCAATAATTTTTCTTTGCCTTTAATTTTTGCCAATTTGATTACTGTGTGTTTTGGCGTGTTTCTCCTTGAGTTTATCCTGTATGGGACTCTCTGCACTTCCTGGACTTGGGTGGCTGTTTCCTTTCCCATGTTAGGGAATTTTTTGACTATAATCTCTTCAAATATTTTCTCGGGTCCTTTCTCTCTCTCTTCTCCTTCTGGGACCCCTATAATGCGAATGTTGTTGCATTTAATGTTGTCCCAGAGGTCTCTTAGGCTGTCTTCATTTCTTTTCATTCTTTTTTCTTTATTCTGTTCTGCGGCAGTGAACTCCACCATTCTGTCTTCCAGGTCACTCATCTGTTCTTCTGCCTCAGTTATTCTGCTATTGATTCCTTCTAGTGTAGTTTTCATTTCAGTTATTTTATCGTTCACCTCTGTTGGTTCGTTGTTTAATTATTTTAGGTCTTTGTTAAACATTTCTTGCCTCTTCTTGATCTTTGCCTCCATTCTGTTTCTGAGGTCCTGGATCATCTTCACTATCATTCTTCTGAATTCTTTTTCTGGAAGGTTGCCTATCTCCACTTCATTTAGTTGTTTTTCTGGGGTTTTATCTTGTTCCTTCATCTGGTACATAGCCCTCTGCCTTTTCATCTTGTCTGTCTTTCTGTGAATGTGGTTTTTGTTCCACAGGCTGCAGGATTGTAGTTCTTCTTGCTTCTGCTGTCTGCCCTCTAGGCATGAAGAATTATTACAGAGAAATTATTTTGGGGGTTTCTGGATCCCCAGTTAATAGAGAATTTCTTGAGGGTGGGCACATTGTTTGTTTTTCCATAATACGACCCCACCCAGCCAAGTTCATGTCCCACCTTCTATAGTTCTCCCAGGCTACTGAAAAGAACCTATTTTTGGTCACTGGAGCCATCCATCACCTCTCCCCAACGTTCTCCAAGTCCAGGCTCTATTTCTCCACATTTCATTTAATTAAATCCTACATCCCACACATCCTTCAAGGTCCAGCATAAACCCCCTCTTGTTCCTTAATGACTCAGCCTGTGATGGTGGCTTCTTTTTCTCCTCTCCTATTGCACTTAGGGTGGACCACACAGAGGTGTTTAGATGAGCAGCAGGGAGAAGGGGGACATCCCAGGAACAGCATGGACAAAGGCAGACTGAGGGCATTCCAGTGATGCTGGGGAAGGGGGAGAGTGGGAGAGAGTGTGGGGAGTTGGAAAGAGAAAGAAGGTGGTTCCAAGTTCAAATCCAGGTCCCTTCACTCCTGAGCTCAGCAATACTGGGCAAATCATGTCCTGTCTGGAAGCCTCGGTTCCTCCAGTGCCAAAGACATCCCTTGTAAGCTTTCATGAATGAGTACCTGTAGTATCAGTCAAACAAATGAATGAATTTATGCTAAACCCATTTAAAATATATCAAAGTGGCTTACTGGGATGAGGAGGATATGAGCAAAGGCAGTTTTGGGAAGGCTTTCTGAATTAGGTCTCCCCAGCAATCCCTTCCACAATTCCAAGTTCTTTTTTGTTGTTGCCCTGTATCAGTTTAGGCTTGGAGAGGTGTATGTATGTGCAGGTGTCTGGCTCCCTAACATACTATGTGCTCCCATGACAGGGATGTGGTATATATATACTTTTAATATTTATTTATTTGGCTGTGCCAGGTCTTAGTTGCCGCACGCGGGATCTTTAGTTCTGGCATGTGAACTCTTAGTTGCGTGTGTGGGATCTACTTCCCTGACTAGGGATTGAATCCGAACCCCCTGCATTGGGAGCATGGAGTCTTAGCCACCGGATCACCAGGGAAGTCCCAAGGGACATGGTATTTTCATATACTGTTGTGTCCCCAGAGCTGAGGCCAGTGTCTCAATAAATACCTGTTGGAGAAATGAATGAGTTCACCCTCAAGGTGTTGGTAGCATTTTAAAAAGTGCTTTAGAAAGAGTGTCCTGGCAATGGTGTGCTGCACAGATTGGAGAGGGTGAGGCTAAGAACCAGAGCTTCAATGGCTTCTGAACTTGAGAAATTTTGGGAATTTATTGTGGGCACGTTTTATGTTTTGCCAGTGAGGACACCCCTCTTCTGAATCTTAGCAACAGTTTCTGCACAAAGTATCACCACCAAAGATCTTCCGAGGGAGCCCTCCATTCAGCAGTAACAAGATTTGTCCTGTTTGATAAACATGATGATTGATTCAACATGATGTATCTTAATACCAAGATTTATTGAGTGCTAAGTATGTGCTAGACACTGTTCTAAGAACTTGACACGTTGTATTAGTCAGGGTTGTCTGGAGAAACAGAAACAATAGGAGATATACATACATATGTGTAAAGAGATTTAGTATAAGGAGTTGGATCGTGTGAAGGTCAGAAATCCCAAGATCTGCAGTCGGCAAGCTGGAGACCCAGGAAAGCCGAGGGTATAGTTCTAGTTCAAGTCCCAGTCTGAAGGCAGGAGAAGACTGATGTCCTAGTTTGAAGATGGGAATAGAAAGAGAGAGAGAGAGAGAGAGAGAATTCTCCTTTTCTCAGCCTTTTTGTTCTATTCAGGCCTTCAATGGACTGGCTGAGGCCCACCCACATTGGGAAGGGCAGTGTGCTTTACTCAGACTACTGATTCAAATGCTAATCTCACCCAGAAACACCCTCACAGACACACCCAGAAAAATGTTTAATCAAATGTCTGGGCACCCCATGGCCCAGTCAAGTTGACACATAAAATTAAACATCATACATGTGTTAATTCAATTAATCCTCACAGCGATTTTGTAGGCAGGTAGCACTATTATCCTCTTCATTTGGGCAAGTCAGGATTTGGGCCAGTCTGACTTCAGAGCCAATAAGTCTAGCCAGTACAGTATGCTACACTGCTCCACCCTGCCTTGGAAAGCCATCCTAGGGCTTCCCTTCACATGTGTAAGTGATGTTTATTTTATTTTGTTGAATAAGATAATTTCAAAACATCAAATAAAGTTTTAAAAAATAGTTTATTATTTTTATGTGTTACCTTCTGGTCCTTATTCACTTTTACATATAGCTTCACAAAAGGTTCTGGTTTGCCTCAATTCTATATGCAAACTTAGAAGTAATGTTGGCATAAAGAGTGTCACGCTCACCTGTCCTTGGTTAGCTGCTCAGTAACAATAATAATGGTAATAATCATAACATGAAATTATTATTACCAATTAACTTTATTAAGTAATTATTATCTAATGAATTTTTAATGTATCTCATTCTTCTGGATTGTGGTTTACTTTCCTGAACGTGACCAAAAAAAAAAAAAAAAAGTAAGTCTACTTATTAAAGAAGACATTTACATCAAATTCTCTTTATAACAAGGAAATACAACAAGATGTCAAATGTTGGATCCAAGTGATAGGAGTATAGGCAGTTTTCCTTTGGTCTCTTTTTTCTGCCCTTTTAAATATACCAAATTGGAAAAATATATAAACCACCTTATTTATTTAAAAGTCTGTTCAATTACAACATTAATTAAGGCAAAAGTGGGCCAAACTGCCCATAAGAAACACTTTCCGTGGCTGCAGGACCATTAGGGCTGGTCCATATGCCACCCTGACTTCAAAGACCCTTCAGTGGCCTTCCTTATCACACCTCAAACCATAACAGATGCTAGATCATAGTGTTACCGAACCGAACAAGAGTCTGCTTGCCCAACATGTAGCAGAGCCAATCTGCTGACACCAGGTTGTGGTGAAGGAAAGTACAGAGTTTATTTGCAGGGCACCAAGCAAGGAGAGCAGGCAGCTCAGCTTATGCTCATAAGACCCAAACTCCTCAATGGTTTCAGAGAAGTGTTTTTTTTTTTTAATAAATTTATTTATTTATTGGCTGTGTTGGGTCTTCATTGCTGCGTGTGGGCTTTCTCTAGTTGCAGCGAGTGGGGGCTACTCTTTGTTGCAGTGCATGGGCTTCTCATCGAGGTGGCTTCTCTTGTTGTGGAGCATGGGGTCTAGGCACACGGGCTTCAGTAGTTGGGGCGCATGGGCTTAGTTGCTCTGCGGCATGTGGGATCTTCCCAAACCAGGACACGAACCTGTGTCCCTGCATTGACAGGTGGATTCTTAACCACTGTGCCACCAGGGAAGTCCCCAGAGAAGGGTTTTTAAAGGCAGCATTGGGAGTGAGGGTCTCAGGGTGATCAGCTCATGGACATTTTTCTGATTGGTTGGTGGTGAGGTAACAGGGTGATGTGTCAGGAATCTTAATCATCAACCTTCTGGTTCGAACCAGTCTGGCATCTACGTGCTTGTGGTCACCACATAGTCACCATCCTCCACCTGGTGGAGATCTTAATTTCTGCAGAAAAACTCAGAGATATGCATCAGATTGTTATGTCTATCCCTTCAGGAGGAACTAGGAGTCCAGTGACTCCATTTTTCTAATCATTAACTGCTTGAGTCTGCTCTTTGGAAATCAGGGAAGGTTAAATGAGATGCAGGGACTTGGAGGGGATTGTACCCAGGAGGGTCCCACAGGGTCCTGCTCAGCTTCAATACCCCCTTTTCTTTCATACTCCTCAATCCTGAGGGGAACAGAGGCAGGACAAGAAAGGGAATGAAGTTTTGGAAGGACAAGTTAATCATAAACTTGACAGGAGAACTCGGTTTTAGGGGGACTTGGTTTCAATAGGGCTCCCAACCTGTTACTGATTTCCGCCAAGATTATTAGTTATTTAGTGACAGACCAAAGAACAGAAGCCAGGCTTCATGATTCCCCGCTCTCTTATCCCAAATGAGCCAGCTTCCTGAAATTTTCTTTCTAAGATTTCATCACGTGCCTTTTCCTACTTTGCGCTGGGTCCATGGGCTCATGGCTACAGGAACATACATGTAGAAACTGGGTGCAGGAGTAACAAAAACATGGTGAACCTCCCCGCATTCTATCCCCTTCTCACCTCTGGCAGACATCATTAATGGATCAGAGAACACTCTTCCCTGAGCTCAGCCTTAGTTCAGATCCTTCCCAACACATTGCTCCAGCCAGCAACTACAAAAACTGGCTCTGAGGATGAACCTACATGCTCTCCCTGGGTGGAGTAGTGATGGCAACCTTGATCCTTCCTTTTCCTTCCTTAGTATCTGGCCTTGGTTCTATGATTATATGTCCAACATTGCACTTCTTTTTCACTCTTCTTGAGCGAATCTATTCTGAACATGGTAACTCAGCTTGGAAGCTACTTTCATTCCCAAACAGAGTCCCAAAACACAAGACCTGGGGGAGTCACATCGAACCTGTTTAGTTTGCATGCTTAGAAACCTCTAAATGATTGGCTCCAGCTTACACAGCTGTGTTCATGATGGAACAGAAACCAGCCCCAAGCTAGCTGACTCTTTGTCCAGTGCTCTTTTTACCACTCTGCCCATCTGACTCTGGGCTTTATCAGACAGAACAGCAAAAATGTTCCTGGGACCTGACACGTGTAAACACTCCTCCATCACCCTGGTCATGGCAGCTTGCCAGGACAGGAATGAGGCCAAATTTAGTGGGTCCTTCAGCCCGGTGACCCCGGTGGAAACAGTCTCCTGATATAGAACAGAGAGAGCCAGAGAAAACTGTGCTGTCCTACAAAGAACAAAGCCTGGGATGATTCATTGTCCTGATCCTGGTGATTTATCACTGGATGCGGTCATTCATACGTGGCTGTCAGCAACTTTGCAGGAATTCTAATCTGGATGCTCGTCCTGAACACATAATTCCCTACTTACTTCCTCCTGGTTCCCAAACATTCAGAAGTTTCCCGGGCATGCTTCCCTGGCTGCCCTCTTGGTATATAGCCAGATAGTCTGGGGGCCTTGGGTAACTCTTTTAGCTTCTCTGGACCTCAGCTTTCTCAACCTTAAACGTCAGAAATTGAAGGAGTTGTTCTCGAAGATCCCTTCTGGACAGAAAATCCTATGACAAGACAGATTTAGGAAACCCTTTTAAATAAGAAAAACGTATTTGATTTCCTATATCTTACAGCTTGGCTTGTTACCTACGCGCTGATGGGACCAGGCGAGGAGTGTGGGCCAGGGCCTGGCGGGAGGCCGTAGCCTTTGAGGAAGGACCACCACCCTCCCAGTCCACTGTGGTCTGTCTCCTTCTGCACCATGGAAACTGCTCCTGCTCAGATCACTAACGATTTATTCATTGCCAAATTCAATGTTCAAATACTTTATAAAGTAAAAGAAAATTATACAAGCACTATGAGGGTATTCTTATGAAAAATCAAGAAAGCAGAATATGTATATACATGAAGTCATGTATATGTGTAAACATTTACAAATATGCCATTTTTTAGGGAGACTTATTCTAGGTATTTTAGTTTAGATTTATTTTTACAGAAATGGGATCAAATGGAACTTGTTTCTTTGTATCATGCTTTTTTCACTTGACAATATGTCCTAGAGCTCTTAACCATGTCAGCCCATGTAGTCTTTTTTTTAAATTGCTGCGGAGGGTCCCTATATGGTGTTTTAACTACTTTTTGTTAACCACTTCTCCATTGATGGATATTTGGTTTGCTTCTAAGGTGCTGCTATTTCAAAAAAATATTGCAGTAAACTAATATTCTTGTCCACACATTTGACCATTTCTCTAAGATAGGTATATATAGAAGCAAAACTGTTAGGTTTACAGAAATGCACATTTTAAATTTTGAAGAATTCTGCCAACTAATCCTTTAATATGGTAGTACCAGCGGGAATACTCATTTCCCCATATTCTCATTGATTCTCCACTGCTTTTTAATATTTGTCATTTCTCCATTATTAGCAAGATTGAGCACATTTACACATGCGTTTTGGCCGTGTATATTCTTTCATGAATTGCCTATTTAAATAAGCTTTGCTTATTTTTCAGTTAGGTTGCCTTTTTTCTTATCAATTTGTAGGAGTGTTAAAAAAATTTTTTTAAATTAACTCAAGTACTCATCACCTAGTTTCAATATTATCAACTCATGGCCAACATATTCCCCCATCCCCATGCAAGGATTATTTTGAAGAAAATCCCCAACATCATACCATTCCATTTGTTAATATTTTAGTTAGTAAATCTAAAAAATAAAAGCTCTTAAAAATATCCACATAAGAAAAATAATTTCCTAATGTCAATTATTCAGGGTTCATAGTTCCTCCATTAGCTTTTATATTTTTTAAAAGTAATTACCTCAGTGTCATCAAATAACCAGTTAAGTGTTTAAATTTCCTCCATGGTCTCATAAATCTTTTTTAAACAATCCGTTTGAATCCAGGTCCAAAGAATGTCTGTGAATTTTAATTGGTTAATATGCTTTTTAAGTCTCTTTTAATTTATAGGTTCTTTCCCTCATTTGTTGAAGAATTCTGGTTATTTTTCCTATGGACTTTCTCACAGCCTGGATTTTGCTGATTGCCTCTGATGATATCATTTAACATGTTCCTGTGTCCTGTATATTTCTTGAATGCTTGTAGTTAGATCTAAGGCTTGATGGGATTGTTGTTTTGACAAGAATACTTTATAGGTGTGTTGTATATTTCCAACAAGACCACCTAATTCTGGCTGTCTCTTTGTGAGGTTAACAGCCATTCATGATTGTGTTGGTCTGGGTACACTCAGGAAACAGAAACCACACAATAATTCAAATAGGGGACACTTAATATAAAGAATTATTAATTTTGATAGGAAAGTAACTGTGAAGATGTAAAGAGACTCCTACTGGGTATCCTCTATCTAAGGGAGAGTACTCAGGGAAAAATAAGTTTGGCGAGAGGGGCTCCCCCCAGGGCTGGCTCTCCCAATCAGTTGGAGAAGGTATGGCTGAGCACACTAGAGGTTGGCAGTTAAGCTCACGGGGCTGCTCCGTCAGTCACAGTCACCAGGTGAGCAAGAAAGAATCCACGGATGCAGGCAAGCTGAGGCTGATGGGTACCGCGATGGGTAGAAGGCCTGGTGTGTGGCATTCACGGTGGGAGGGTGGTGGGAAACAGCATCTTGGGGTGCAGGCCAGCTGACGCTGGAGAACAGCGCACAGGAGGAGGTGAGCCTCCACTGCAGGTGTGAGACCTGGGGTACACAGTGTCCACAGCACAGGGCTTAGGCAAGGTGGTCACTGGGCCCAGGCTGGGCGTCCGAGGTCTCTGAGGTCTCTGATGGACCACACATTCTAGGCATGTGGCTGAGGCGGGGCAGGCACTGTTGACAGGCTGTGCAGCCAGTGCAAGGGAAACAAGGGAGAGAGAGAGGGAGGGAGGGAGAGAGAGAGACTGGGACCTAGAAGAAGAGCCCCCTTTGTCCTGCGATGTCCATCTAGCGCCCTCTACCGATAAAGCTTAACATTGCACTCATTGTAAAAGAGACCAATCCATTATCACAGAGCAGGTACTGAAAGGTGCATTGGGGGCTGAGAAGCAATAAATTGATAAGGGACACAATGCTCAGTGGCTAGGTCCATTATTTCCCTAGGGGTTGTGATTCTAGCTACCTTCATATTAGTAGTTGGACTGATCCCAGAGGGAGAATCTTCCCACATCTCTTTGGCCGCCCTGAGACACAGTGTGTACCAGAACCTGGCCACCATTTTCCCACTTCTCGCATAGTCTAGGTCTTTAGCGTCACTGCACTTTTTGCTCATTCACCAGGTCTAATCTGAACTCTCTCTACTTTTGGCCTCCTGGCATCTCCTTTTCTCTCTGGTCCAACGCCTGACTTCAGGACAAAACTACTTTCTCATCACCTCCTGAATCTTGCCTGTAAATCCCCTGAACAGAATATTTGGGAAGTGGAACTTTTCATTCACACCTTGTGTAATCCTCACCTTGTGAAATGCATGTCATTGTCCTGATTTTACAGATGGGAAACCCGAGGTTTAGAGAGGTGAAGCAAGTACTTCCAGGTATTTCCCGAGGCAAGTTCCAGCTGGTAATGGGTAGAGATGGGATTAGAACCTGAGTCTGCTTTACTCTGACTCATGACAGCTTCCCAACCCCCACCCCCCGCCCCGGGGGGCACTCACGGCCTTCTGCTTATTTCTCTTCAGGTAACTTCAAACTTACTTGTCTCCTGGCTTCTCACCAGTTCTGTTTTCTTCTGAATTTCCAGGTCATTAAAAGTGTTCTCCCAGAATCATCACTGAAAAACTCTCTTCCAGGATCACCTCCTCAAATATCCAATCCAGGTCTTTATTTTTTTAACTGGGGTTTCTTCTCTAACAGTTCCCTAATACCATCTCATTGCATTTAGCTCCACACAATTCAACTGCAGTTTATTTTCTCTGGCCTCAGGTTGATGAGACCGACACCTATATCCTTTTTAGTGTGAAGATGCTGTTTTTATCTCCTCTACCCACCTCCCAACACACACACACAGACAGAAGGCAATGAGGCTAGAGGTGAGAATTTCTCTTCCTGGAGGCAGTTATGCTACTCAGGGGATTGTAGAGCGGGAAATAAACAGTCCTGAACCTGGCACTGACATGAAAACTGGCCCTCTTCATCCTCCGCTCTCAGGAAACCAGGAGCCAGCTGTGAAGTCTTGACCATTCCAGCTGTGGAGAGACGGCTGCAAGGCATATTGAAATCTTTCTTTTCCTCTCTTCCTTCTCCAGTTCATCCTTCCTCCTTCAACAAGGCACCTGCCACTTTTCCTTTTCTCTTGAGTCATCTCCTCCATCCCATAGTTATCACTCCCGCCTCCTGGTCTTCCTTAGCCCCCTCCCCTCCATTCCTTCCTTTTGGTCCATGGCCCCCTCTCTACCTCCTTCCTTCCTCCTACCCAAGCTTTACTGGCAAAATCAAACAAAATAACAAAAGAATGGGAAATAAGTAAACAGCTGCCTACCCTCACATGGAAATCCCTGGAAGCAGCTTCCTTCACCTCCACTGATAGAGTGTCTCTGCATCTCAAAGTGTTTGGCCCTTGTTCAAGGCCAGTCCCAGTGGCCATGGAGTCATTGTGTTGAGATGAAGGTGCATCTAGGCAGTTTCTATATTTAGGCACAATTGTGTTTCTGGAAAAGGCTGCACATCACATAATAGGAAATCCTGAGAGTGTGAAGACTGTTTCCTGCCAGTTGAAGCATTGTTGTCTTTGGCTGTTCTGACAATAGCAGAAACCTGCAAGTAATTGGGCAAAGGTGGAGGGGCAGCGAGAGGAAGGAACCCGGACGCGCTGGGTAGCTGAGAAGCAGTGAAGTGTGGGCGTAGGGGAAGTGGGGATGGCTGGGGAAGGTGATTTAAAACTATAAGTGAAAGCAAATAAGTTACAGAACCCTGTCAGAGGATGAAAAAAGAAAACACCTCATTACTCTTTAAAAATATCTGTGGAAATGATGTCAGCTAGGCCAAGGCATTGTCTGCTCAGCGTATGCTTATATAAAAATGGTCCTTGATTACGTGGAGATGTAATGAACACCGCTCGATGAGGGTACTGATGACGGTCAGTGGTGATGACATTGATGGGGATAGTGATGATGGTGATGGAGAAAGTCACAGCTATTTTATTCAGGCTTAAGGAACTGAACACTCTTTCTGCTGGGAGTCTCTGGAGAGTTCTGCGGCAGTGCTTCTCAGCCTTAAATGCACATATGAATCACTTGGGATCTCATTCGAATGCAGACTCTTATCCAATAAGTCACGGACAAGCCTGAGATTCAGCATTTCTAACAAACTTCCGGGTGAGTTCTGCCAGCTGATCAATATACTCATCTTGTTTTTACACAGAGAGGCATGGGAGAACATATTTGGGGATGGATCTTTAGAGTGTTGAGTCAGGGTTGGGAGATGATAGAAAATAAGGCAGAGTTTATTGATATAGGGCACTTTCTCATGACTCAGGATTCCTATCCTGGTGAGGGCACAGAAGACACTCTCTTTACTAGAGTAATAAGGAATCCATTAGTTACGGCTCGGTGGGGGGGGCGGGCAACAACATCCGTGGAAGCACAGCAGTGGCTGTCTTCCGCAGGCCAAGACTGACTGTAGGAGAGGCTGCATTAGACTTGGGCTCCATGGTCAATGGGGTTGGTACCATTCTGGAATACCAAAGGCGAAGTGGAGGCACTTAATCACCAGAGGCAAGCTGGAAGTAATTGTCATAGTGAGGGACAAGGCAGAAGGACAACCTAAGGGCTTTGACCTGCAAGGGCCTCTGGTGATGACTGATAGACCATGGTGTGTCTAAGTATGAGGTCATAGGCAGCCCACGGGGGTGCTGCTTGACCTATGTACCCAAAAAGGTCAAGAGCAAATGAGAAGAAGGCTGGTGCCAGCTGCCACCGTGAAAAATCACAATCCCTCATCCAGTTTATGACGTAAGTCGGTTCTCAGACCCAGAGCATATTATTGAAGGGGAGGCCAGCTCCTTTTCAGGAAGGATCCTGCAACATTCCACACCAAATATATTTGGTAGCTCTTCCCCTAACCCTTCCCTCCAAATCCCATAGCCATTTACCCCAGGAATTCTACACTGGGGAAGGAAGAATACCCAGATCTTTCAAGGATCTGAGTTGTTACTGATAACAGGGGACCCAAAACACCACCATGGCTCCGTGGTCGAGTGGCGTACATAGAACAGTGTGATAAATGGCCCAAGTCAGTCTCAAAAGGGGTCCAAAATAGGTCCATGAACCACACTGGGGTCTCTTCCCCATTCCAATGGTATGCCCGTAAACCAGCTTCCCCAAAGAAGGAGGAGGGAGGGCAGGAAGGGGAGGAAGGGGAGGAGCAGGAGAAAGAGGAGAAAAGAAAAAAGCCTCGCCCGGACATGTGGCGCTGGCTGATTTTCATGTTGTACATGCTCCCACCAAGGCCGGTTTCCAGCCAGCAACAGGAAGTCATTGAACACGAACTTGGGAAAAGATGCCTGAGTCCCTCTGCGTAGAATCAGGACGGGTGCACGGAAGAGCTGGCGGAACTCACCTGCCGTCCGTTAGCACTCAGGCCAGGTCCTGCGGCTGTTTGCGTGAATGATCCCTTTCCTCCCAAAGCAGGGACACTCCTCACCACCCAAGCCTTACTGACACTGGACTCTAATTGTTGATCTAGCAGCACTGAGACGCAGGAGCAGGTCTTCAGGACAGCGAACACTGCCTAGCAAGGTTTCTGGCTCGGAGGAGGCCTTTGTCTAACCTCCAGGTGAGGGGTAGCTGGTCTCCTCTAGCAAGTGGGAGGAGGGGGCGACTTCTGCCATCCCAGAGCTTCTAGGAACCCGGAGTCTTCATGGATCTCAGGCTCACCTCCCTCAAGTTCCGGGTCCCACTCCTTTCTTCTCAGGGCCCTCAGTTCCCCTTAGGAGACATGCAAAGGCTGTGATGCAGCCTCCTCTGTTACTGCAACACTCTGACAATCAGGTCCTAGATCTGGTTTTCTTCCTGACCCGCCCTCCAGCTGCAGGAGACGAGGACTTAAAAAAATGCTGCCGTGGAAGCCTTATGGCTTTCACACTGTGTTCTAAGTTGATGATTGGCTGCACTGAGCCTGTTGTTTTCTTCCTTCAGGGTCTGAGTTATAGTTAACAACATCTCAGCAACTCTGCAGTCTTTGCCACCGAATCTCTAACGGGCCGGAGCTATTGCAAGAGCTGATGCATCTCCTTCCGGCAGATTCCATCTCAACTCACTGCCAATGAGAATCTTAGAGAACTCATCCACAGCTGAGTGAGATGGGAATCTTGCAGAATCTTTCAGAACTCCACTCAGCACCAACAATGGGGTCTTGCAACCATCGGGCTGCTGAATGACCCTATTCCACAATTCCATCCTGAGGGTCTGCCTCAGGACAACTTCCAACACCAGTTGTCTTAGGTTGAGTTCTCCCAAATCAGACCCTGACACAAGGATTTGAGTGTAAGTAGTTTATTTTCGCAAGGATCCCAGGAAGCACCAGTAGAGACAGGGAAGGGCAGGTAGCTAATAAAGTGTGTGTTATCTAGCAGTTGCCCTCTTGGGAACACTGGGGCTTAATGGCACTGGGAAATACTCTGGAACATTCCTCAGAGTTACCCACTGCCCTGAGGGATGAGGAAGCTCATGTGTTTCTCCACCCACACCTCAGCTGTCATTGCTTGAGGGCTGTGTCTGGAGGACATTAACTCCCTGGCAGCCCAAAACAGCCCTCAGCGGACAAAGTCAGGTGTTCACAACAGTAGCCATTGGAATTTCAAGGCAAGTGCTAAGGAGATGTGGGCTGGGCATGTCAGCCTCTGCTACAACCTCGTGTCATAGAATTGAGTTAATGGTCACCTCACCATGGCCTCAGCAGCAATGCCAAAAAAAAAAAAAAAAAAAATCCAGAGTAGAGCCAGCCCAAATGGGGATGGTGCTTGGAAACTCTTGGGGAAAGGGACACGGAATGATCTTGGTGCTGGAGCCACTGATGACATGATGGTCAGGAACCACAGTTCCAGCTGAAGATTGGAATACCGCCCTGCCGTGTGGGGTGAGTCACCTAGCCGGTTCCTGCGAGACTTTCCACAGGGATGTCAGGAGGTGTGGTCCATGGATGGGTTAATCTGACAAATTAACACCGTGCCGTCAGGTAACAACACATGATCCCTGTGAAAAAGACCCCTGAAAGAGTGACTCCTTGGGTGAGAATTTCAGGCATAGGCTGTAGGGAAGTGATGGATATATAGTGTCTTTTTGTAAAGCCCTTCTCATTATATTGAAAATACTAACAGCATCTACTTGCATTTGTATGGAGTTC
The DNA here is from genome assembly GCF_028023285.1 of Balaenoptera ricei. NCBI lineage: Eukaryota > Metazoa > Chordata > Mammalia > Artiodactyla > Balaenopteridae > Balaenoptera > Balaenoptera ricei. Next base: position 8,015,944 of record NC_082642.1, read on the forward strand.
TCAGAGCACTTTCATAAATTAATTAGTTCAGTCGATTTACTCATAACAACCCAAGGAAGACAAATAAGGGGGGCATTTGTCCTCATTTTAGAGATGAAAGCATTGAGACGCAGTGAGGTTCAGTGACTCGCTGCAAGGTCCCGGTGCCAGGTAGTGATGGAGAAGAGGCTCAACCTCAGATCTTCTGATTCCGTGTCATTCGGAGCTTGTTCCCGTTTCCCATAAGCTGTCTCTCCCATTTGCTGTAAAAGGGCACCTTGTTTGCAGCAACGTACCTGGTTCGTTTTGGCAGCCCCAGTGCTGGCGTATTCTGAGTGCTTAATATCTGTATGTTAAGCAAATGAATTTTAAAGTCCCACCAGAAGACTTTAAGGTGAGGTAGCAGCTCTTGTCAACCCCCCTTTCTTGGTCTCTCCTCCCGACTACACCTGCACACACGCACACACACACACACACACACACACAAAACCACACTCCTCTCTCACACATACATTCACACACACATTTCAACTCAGCAGGCTATACTCCCCACCCCCCCAGCTTTATTGAGATGGCGTTGACACATACAACTGTAAAATATTTAAAGTGTACATCATGGTGATTTGATATACATATACATTGTGAAAGTATTCCCCGTTTAGTTAACTAACACATCTGTCACCTCATTATCTAATCTACCTACCTATCTATCATCTATCTATCTATCTATCTATCTATTTATTTATTTAGTGAGAACTTTTAAGTTCTAGTCTTTTTAGCGAATTTCAATTAAACAGTGCAGTGTTCAGGCTATGTTCTTTTGATACTTCTTGGAAAGCCTAGGACAACTTGAGAAATCTAAGGATCGAGAGGGAATCAGAGGTGACCTCACATTTATTAGGAGACCGAGACCGCTCTCTGGACATGTCTTTAGAGTTAGACGGTAGAATCTTGGCTGAGTCCTGATAGTATTCAGAACTGTTCAGCTCACCATCGTATGCGGGATCTGCTCTCCCAAGGTCAGGCCTCCCTTCTGTGGTATGCAGTGCCCTTCTAGAGCCACAAGAGGGAGCCAGTGGAGCGGAAAGCCCACCTTAAAAGAGCCGCCTGCACCAGGAATGATCCTTCAGAGGCTGGACCGAACCCACAAAAGAAATCTGGACGGAGCGCCAAAGTGGGAGAAGGAGGAGGCCTTGGGGAGTGGGAAGCAGAACAGAGGGAACGTGAGAAAAACGAGAACTGTAGAATAAAGCAGAGGGGGAGGGTGTCAAAATTGTAATTAATCATATTTCATGTAAAAAAATAAATCGGGGGACTTTCATCTTTTACTTTGCACTATTCTGATTTTTTTCCGGAACAAACATACATTATTTTCATAATTAACAGCGAATAAACGTATATTTAAAACAAATGGGAAAAATAGAACAAACTGAGCAAAATGATGGAAAAATCCTGTAGTTGCTCTGGAGTTCTGTGAAAAATCAGTGTCGGTCCAGGTTTTCTGCTTTGTTACCAGGCACTGCCCCGAGGCCTCCACATCTGTATTTACATCCATTGTCTCCTTTTCCTTCATTCATTCTCTTATGAATTGTAATTGTCTTCTGAGCAAACCACCTTTAGTCTGAAATTAATATAAATAATTAATATTAATGTTTTGCAATCATTCTTAACTGAAGCTTTTATCATTTCTACTTCTTTATGAAGATAAACCCCTAAATGAAATTGTTAAAACTTCATTGGAAACAATAGTAAAACTATTTTATCGCCTCTTGGAAGCCTCTATTTTGAGAGTTTGTTTTGTGTATCCTGCGAGGCACAGCTATAAAGCAATGGGAATGATTTTAATTAAACATCTTAGACCTGATGTATCTAATTGACACTTTTCTTTCAACTCACAGGAACCAATATGATTATTACAGGCATCAAAGCCTTTGGCTTAGGAAATTGCCCTCTGAGTCCATTTAGAAAACATATTAAAAAAAATCAATTTATATCATGGCTCTTTGGGACTCCAAATGTTATTAGCCATCTTAAAATGTGTTTTATTCATTTGAATGTAGCCGCCGGTGACTCAAATCTTTTCTGGAAATGAATCCACCCTCAGAGGATGAAGACTCACCACCTCCATTAGAGTATCCGGAGAAGTATCGGGAGAAGGAGGGAGGAGTAAACAGAGTCTGGCCTTGGTGTTGCGGGCGGAGCTCTCTGTTTGGTGGGAGAGGAGGTGGCAAGGTCTAGCTGTCTCTGTAGAATGCCCTCTTAGCCTCTCACCGGTACCCACACCGCTGAGAGGAGCTTAGCACACAGCCTCGGCTCACTTTCCCCACCTCCAAAGGTGGGTCTGAACTGGTGTGGGCCCTGCGGCAGTGGGGCTTATTCTGTCCCAAAGCTTCCCAATCATTTGCATATCATAAATACATAGAAAGGGCTAATTCCAGAACTAAAAGCTAGAATTGGAGGCTATCTGGAGACATCTATGTAGGGGATGGTGAAAAAAATTCATCACATTTTTCTTATATTATGTAATAGGAAGTACTGAACTTTTATGAAACTTCCAAGTAAAATCTTTGAACATATTTATTTATTTTGGCTGCATTGGGTCTTTGTTGCGGAGCGTGGGCTTTCTCTAGTCGCGGTGAGCGGGGGCTACGCTTGGTTGCGGTGCGCGGGCTTCTCATTGCGGTGGCTTCTCTTGTTGCAGAGCACGGGCTCTAGGCGCGCGGGCTTCAGTAGTTGTGGCGTGCGGGCTCAGTTGCTCTGCAGCATGTGGGATCTTCCCGGACCAGGCATCAAACCCGTGTGCCCTGCTTTGGCAGGCGGATTCTTAACCACTGCACCACCAGGGAAGTCCCTGAATATTTTTAATAAGAAGCTTGAGTTTGCTTCCATCTATATAATTTTCTAAAATCAGATATATGCTTAAAATGGCTCCTTGAGGGACTTCCCTGGGGGTCCACCGACTAAGACTATGCGCTTCCACTGCCGGGGGTGCAGGGAACTAAGATCCCGTGTGCAAAAAAAAACAAAAAACAAAAAACAAAAAGGCTCCTAGCAATAATTCCTCAAGACATTTTAATAATAACCTCTTCAGAATTTTGACAGTCACCATCAATGACTTCATTTGCATAAGAAAGTGATACGATTCTTAAGACCAGTTTCACAGCCATTCCAAAATTTACAACATTTGAGATTATAACAAAAGAGAACTCAACTGTTCTTCCTCTTCTTTCAAGACAGAGGGAATGTTGCCATTTCCTATGATAAGGAGAATAGATTTTGATTTCAATGAAACATTTTCAGATCAAGTATTTCAAAATAAGGGGCTCTGATTTGCAGAGGGCACATGCATGCACGGTTAGAGTGCTTACCTTGCAGCAAGTAGCCAGACAGTATCCCACGGATACAAAGATGGAGATTGGAGAGCTGTGAAGGCCAGAGGCCCTTTGCTTCTTGGGTCCCTGGAGCCAGACTCTTCTGGCAGCTGCATGGGCCCCTCATCCAGGCAGTCACTGCTACCCTCTACAGGGGATGGAGCTGCCCAGGTGCCCGTGGGAGGGCACATCCTTCACTGCTCGCCCTCAGCTCACCCCTGCACGGCAACCCACAAGATGCCCACAGTGATGTCCCAGCCTCTCTGGCCTGGAAGCCTCAGGAAATCAGGATGGTGGACTCACTAGTAACCCACTCAGAGCACCCCACTACAAACCACCGTGGGAAAGCTCTCTTCTACTTTGGACCCAAGGAATCGTCTCCACTCACATCCTGCTCAGCCAATTCCTCAGGGGGAGAAACGGAAGGGGATCTCGGGCCAAAGCTCCACAGGTATCAGAATGCCCTAGGCTGACTTTGCCCCTGGGACCGAGCTCTCTTGGAGCTCACCAAGGTTAGCATAGCCACAGGAAGATGTTTTAGGGTTCCCAGCTTAGGGTATCTGTTACTATTGAGATGTGACCAGCAACCTCTTTGCTGTTCATGGTGGAATATCTAAGAGTTGTTCCAGATGTGTTTGGGAAAATGGTTTTACTGGAATAAGTGTCCACTCATCCAAGGTGACTGCTTTTGAAGGAACAGCACTCATTTGGATATTAAGTTTCTCCTCTTGGAATAAGTTGCCTCTTCCTGTCCTTACACATGGTCTTCTTTTATCTATAGATCAAGAATTCTGCTGCATTTCAGAAGCACTAGTTTAATGCTCAGGTGTGTCAGCATGTAATTAGCTTTGTGAGTGGGTTCCACCTGATTTTAATCAGTTGTAGCTTTGGACCTCTCATTTGTTTATAGCCTCTCACTAAATAACAAATTACTCCCCAAATTTAGCAGCTTAAACTAATACACATTTATTATCTCATAATTTTAATCAGTTGTAGCTTTGGACCTCTCATTTGTTTATAGCCTCTCACTAAATAACAAATTACTCCCAAAATTTAGCAGCTTAAAATTATACACATTTATTATCTCATAGTTTCTGTGAGTCAGAAATCAAGGAGAGGGACTTCCCTGGTGATCCAGTGGGTAAGACTCCATGCTTCCAATGCAGGGGGCCTGGTTTCAATCCCTGGTTGAGGAACTAGATCCTGCATGCATGCCACAGTTAAGACTTCACATGCTGCAACTAAGACTTCGCCTGCCGCAACTGAGTCCACATGCCACAACTAAGAAGTCCACGTGCCACAACTAAAGATCCCACATGCTGCAACGAAGATCCCATGTGCCACAACTAAGACCTGGCGTGGTCAAAATAAATAAATATTAAAAAAAGAAAAAGGAATCAAGTAGGGCTCATCTGGGTGCATCTGGCTTAAGAGCCCTCATGTGGTTGCTGTCAAGCTGTCACCTGGGGGCTGCAATCTCATCTGAAGACTTGGTTGGGGGAGAATCGGTTTCTAAACTCTCTCGCATGGCTGTTGGAAGGATTTAGTTCCTTGTGGGCTGTGGAACTGAGGACCTTGGTTCCTGGCTGGCTCTTGGCTGGAGCTGCTGCTCAGTTTCTTGCCACATGAGTCTTTCCATAGGGCGGCTTATACAACACAGCAGCTGGCTTCTGTCGGAGTGAGCAAGCAAGAGAGAGAAAAAGCCCCAAGATAGAAGCCACTAGATCTGAAACTGAGCAGGACCCTGTGGGGCCTTCCTGGTGACAGACTCCTCTGTGTCCCTGCTTACTGTTGACTGGGAAAAGCAGCTATGGAAATATACTGTGACCTCCTAGGCCCTCCATGTAGAACAAAGAACAGGCCCTAGCAGTTAATGTTTGGAGAAGTAAGGAATGCAGAAACAAAGATAGGACAGTCAGACAGGAAAGTAACCATAACTTAAACACTAAATCAGTCACAAGGATGCCTAGTTCTGTTTCAAAGATAAAGATAAGTCTGACACACATGCCTAAGTTGTTTTGCAGATACTAAAACCCTCACCACGTGGAAGAAGTTAACTGCATGTTGACCACCAGGATGTAGCCCCTAGTCCGGTTGGAGCCAGAAAACTGATCATTGAGATTCTCCAAACATCACCCTGTTACCTCACCATCAACCAATCAGAGAATTAAGCACAAGCTGATCATGCACCTCACAACCCTCTCCCTCGCTCTGTCTTTGAACACCCTTCCCTGAAAGCCATCAGGGATTTCAGTCTTTTGAGCATGAAACATCCATTCTCCTTGCTGGCACCTGCAATAAACATTGTACTTTTCTTCACCAAAACCCTGTTTCAGTAGACTGGCCTTATTACATGCTGGGTGAGCAGACCCAACTTTGGTTCGGTAACAGATTTGTGACCTAATCTTGGGTAGGATATCCCATTATGTCCACCATAAATTGTTTCTTAGAAACAGGTCAGTAAGTCCAGCTCTCCCTCAAGAGGAGGAGATTACACCTGAGCTTAAATAACGGGAGTCAGAGGTCAGTGTTGGTTATCATGGAAGCTACCCACCAGCCTCTGCCAAACATCCACACTTATTCCCTTTCTCTGAGGCTCTCTCTGAAGGATGGGCTGGTTGCCCCATCCTTTGAGGACAGGAGCACAGCTTGATTCTTATTAGCACCCTCTCTTACCCATTCACTCACCTCTTCATTCAACAAGCATATATATTGAGGCTACTATATGCCATATTCCATGCTACACACTTGGAGGCTGGTAGAAAAGAGGACCCATCTGTATGCACAGAGTTTCTTACCTTCTGACCTCTTACGTAGAACCTGTGGCCTGTTGCAGTCCTCTCAGAGGCCAACTGATGTCCTGATGACCCACATGGTCGGCTTGGGTCAGAGACACTGTGCGACCTGCGTGCTGACAGGGCTCCTCCTGATACCATCTCCCTCCGGGGCACCACGCTCCACCTCCAGCCTGGTCACCTCATCCACCCCTTTCCAGCAGCCAGACTTTGTTTCTCCATCCTGAGCCTTCCCAGGTCAGTGCATCCTGCTGCCTTCTGAGTGAGGGAACTCTCCATGCCTCAGTTTCCTCCCTGGGTAATGACTTGTATAGTAAACTAAGATAATACAGGAAAGAACCTAGAACAGAGACTGGCAACAGTAAACACTTAAACTGTAGCCTTCCCAATGTTGTTATTATTCTGCACATCTGTTCAGGCAGCCACAAAATTAGTCACATTGCCACAGAGTCATACCCACATGGGTGTATGAGTGGCAACGTCGATAAAAAGGTTATGCTCGTTTCCTCCAGTTTGATATCACTTTGAAGCTCTTTTCTTAAAAGCACATCTGATCTCATCCTGGAAACCTGAATTCTTTCACCAGCACTGCTGCTTTTCTCAGAGGTTCCCACGTTGCCTCCATCCCCTCCCCACCCACATCCCGTATTGGATGACTAATGTGGTCCCTTGCCGCTGGCTCTCACATCGCCTGACTGCCTGGCTGGAACCACCTTCGTCCTCTCTTGTGGCATCCTTGGCTGCAGTGGGCTGCAGGTAGGAGGATTTGGGCCAAAGTTTCATTTGCCAGCTCACGGGGGCAACCTGTCTATACACGCCGCATGGTAAATTGCACACCAGCTCTTTGGAAAACATCCTACAGGAGCCAGCGACTGTGTTGAAGTTGGGGTCCCCTCCCTGAGATGTTGGTGAGCTTTAAGGCAGGAAGGGGTCCCTGGAACTTTTGAGCCCCGCCCACACCCCCAAGTTCCCGGAGATCTGGCGTAGATCACACGCCGCTAAACTTAGATCCCTCTCCGCCTCTGTCAGCAATGCTTCCTGACACAAGGCAGGTGTTACTGGGATATAGTGAAATTTGCCCTCTCTGCATCGCTGTCCCAGCCGTGTCCCCATCTGCCAGAGGCCTGGCAGTCACTTCTGGGGGTGGAACTGTTTGCCTTCTCATCTTGGCCCCCATCTGTGGCCTGATGAACAAACAATTAAGGAAGTTGGAATGCTTATTGCTCACCACAAGCTAAGACTACCACCAGCCAGAGACGAGGGGAGTATGAGATGGCCCGGTGTGAAGTTAGGAGCGTTGTCATTAAATCATAGAGTTTTGCAGTCCTCTAATCGGCAGGTGGGCTTCCAGGAAGTCTTTCTCCCTGGATCTGGCTACAACCGCCTGCTCTTTTCTGATATTTGCCCCTCATCCTTTCATGATTTTCTTTCTTATCCCCTCACATCCTCACTCCCATCCCCTGTGGTCATTTCTCCCATAAGCTTATCTCCTCATCCCAGGTTCCACCGCCTCAGCCTTGGATCTTGCCTGTGAGAAGGGGTACTTCCCACATGACAGGTGCTCTGGTCTTCCTTCTCACACCCACACACCCCTCCTTCCTCCAATCTCTCTGCCGTGGCTGTGGTTTTGGATGGAGGGCAGTGGAACCTGGGTTGAAGGGTCCCCCACTCTTGTGCTAGGCAGGTTGACAGAGCCTCTGTGGATGAGAGTAACAAGCATTGAGAAGCAGAACGCACAGCTTTTTTCTTAACGGGAGCGGGTGGCTGGCTTTAGAGCAGGGTAGGTGGTTAAAGAGCAGTAGATGATGTATCAGGTCCCTCCTCATCTCCCACTCTCTTGTGCATCCAGCTTCATGTCTCTTATTAACGGCATGCTTGTGTCCACCTGGATCTCTGAGACTTTCTGACAGGTGAGTGGTTGAGGATTAGCAGTTATCAGTCAAGCAATCTCCAGAATACATAAAGAACTACATCTCAACAGCAAAAAAGGCAAACAACCCAATTAAAAAAATGGGAAGAGGACTTGAATAGACATTTCTTTAAAGAATACATACAAATGGCCGATAAACATGGGAAAAAATGCTCAATACCGTTAGTCATTTAAGGAAATGCAAATCCAAACTACAAAGAGATACGACTTCACATCTCCCGGGATGACTATAATAAAAAAAGGAAAAATAACAAGTGTAGACAAGGATGTGGAGAAATCAGGACCCTGGTACATTGCTAGTGGGGATATAAAATTGTACAGATACTGTAGAAAATAGTTGGGCAACTTATCACAATCTAAACATGCAATTACCATATGGTCTAGCAATTTCCTTCCTCAGTGTATACCCCAAAGAATTGAAAACAGGACTCCATCAGATCCTTGTATGCCAATGTTCATAGCAGCACTATTCACAATAGCCAAAAGGTGGAAACAATCTGTGTCCATCAACAGATGAATGGATAAACAAAATGTGGTATACCCATACAACGGAATACTATATTTAAAAAAAAATATCTTCTATTTATTTATTTTTGGCTGTGCTGGGTCTTCGTTGCTGCATGCGGGCTTTCTCTAGTTGCAGCGAGCGGGAGCTACTCTTCGTTGCAGTGTGTGGGCTTCTCATTGCAGTGACTTCTCTTGTTGCAGAGCACGGGCTCTAGGTGCGCGGGCTTCAGTAGTTTGTGGCACGTGGGCTCAGCAGTTGTGGCTCATGGGCTAGAGCACAAGCTCAGTAGTTGTGGCGCACGGGCTTGGTTGCTCCGTGACATGTGGGATCTTCTCAGACCAGGGCTCGAACCCGTGTCCCGTGCAGTGGCAGGCGGATTCTTAACCACTGCACCACCAGGGAAGTCCCTACAATGGAGTACTATTGAGCCATAAAAGGAATGAAATTCTGATATGTGCTACAACATGGATGAGCCTTGAAAACAAGCTACATGAAATGTCAGTCACAAAAGGACACATATTGTATTTTTGTGTTTGTATTGTATTTATCATACATGTGTGATTTCAAATATGTGAAATATCTAGAATGGACAAATTCATAGAGATAGAAAGTAGAGTAGAAGTTACCAGGGGCTGAGGGAGGTGAGGAGTTATTGTTTAATGGGTACAATGTTTCTGCTTGGGTTGATACCAAAAGTTTTGGAAATGGATAGTGGTAACGCTTGCACAACACTGTGAATGTGATTAATGTCACTGAATTATACACTTAAAAATGGTTCAAATGGCACATTTTACGTTACATATATCTTACCACAATAAAAAAATTTCAAAACAAAATAAATGAAAGAGAGCTCCAAAGGGCAGGTATGTAAACAAAGGCTCTGGAGGTGGGAGGGTTGGAGGTTGAAATTTGTGGGCTGTTTACTAAGAGAGTGACTGTGGGCAAGACTTGACACCTTGGACAAATCCTCCTAGAGTCTCTCGGGTTTCTCAGCAGCAGACAGCAGAGTGAAACGTGTAAGAGCATAGGCTCTGACTGCCTGGGTCCAGTTCCCATTTTGACACCTGTGTGACCTTGGATTAGTTACTCAGCCCTCTTGCTCTGTTTTCCCCACCTGTAAAAGGGAGACAGTACAACTTACCTCACTGGGTTCTTGTTCGAATTTGATAAGTTAATTTGTGCCAAGGTTTTAAAAATAGTGCCTGCCACATAAGAAGTGCTCAATAAATATTAGCTGTAAAATGGAACCAGGGTGTGTGGAGGTTGGAATTACTTAGAGTTTGTTAGCAAAGAGATTTTTTAATTAAACATTTTAAAATGTAAAATACTAAAAGAAAAAACATTCCTGCATGCTGTCATTATATTTAGTAGCTTTATTCCCTCTAAATTTTTAGACTTTGCAAATTCCAGATAAGTTTTTCAAAGCTTAAATTTTTCTTCTCTTTCTTTTTCTATCCTGCTGTGCTGGTGCTCTAAGCATTTTTAAAGCAGCCTAAGGAGTATTTCACACTGGCTGTGGGGAGAGTCCCCAGAAAAATAATGTCTACCTCAAGAGGTGGTTTTGAGGCTTAAGTAAGATAAATGTATGTGAAAAACTCCCTTTCATGGCATGTAATGTTCTTCAGCTCTATGAGACCCAATGCCCCCTTTTTAATAACAGATGTTTGTTTACGGAATTATAAGCAGAATTATAAGATTCATACCCCAAGGTACACACCTTGTATAATCTCCTACCCTAGAGTATGGGCTGGACCAGTGAATATAATGGAATGTCACTCCCATGATAAAGTTACTAATCAACTGACTGTGAGTTAATAAAAAAGAAGATTGTCTCTAGTGGGCCTGACCTTTAAGAGAAGGTGAAATATTAGATGTTCTCAAACAAATTGCCACATTGTTAGAGGGTCTGCAGGAGGAACCACCTGGCAAGGATCTGAGGGCAGCTTCTAGATGCTAACAGCAACCCTAGCAGATGGCCAGCAGGGAAACAGGGACCTCAGTCCTACAAACACAGGGAACTGAATTTTGCCAACAACCCAAGTGAGCTTAGAATGGATCTTGTCCTAGTTGACTCTCCAGATGAGAACACAGCCAGCGAACGCCCTCCGTTATTTCAGCCTTGTGAGGTCCTGAGCAGACGACTCAGCTGAAGCTGTGCTGGACCTCTGTCCATGGAAACTGGAGAGAAGAAATTTGTGTGGTGTTAAGTCACTAAAGTTTTTTTTTTTAATTTTATTTATTTATTTATTTATTTATGGCTGTGTTGGGTCTTCGTTTCTGTGCGAGGGCTTTCTCTAGTTGTGGCAAGTGGGGGCCACTCTTCATCGCGGTGCGCGGGTCTCTCACTGTCGCGGCCTCTCTTGTTGCGGAGCACAGGCTCCAGATGCGCAGGCTCAGTAGTTGTGGCTCACGGACCTAGTTGCTCCGCGGCATGTGGGATCCTCCCAGACCAGGGCTCGAACCCGTGTCCCCTGCATTGGCAGGCAGATTCTCAACCACTGCGCCACCAGGGAAGCCCCAGGTCACTAAATATGTGTTAATTTGTTACACTGAAATAGAAAACTAATACCCCTTTTTCCATCTTGAAATAAAATTCATAGATAATACAGTCTACTTATAAGCATAATTGTAAAATTTCAGTGTAAGATCCTAACTATATTATTAGGAGAAGTAAAAGGAAGGTAATATCTAAGAGTAGAATAATATATATATTTAAACAAGTGAGAGCCCAGCCACAATCACAATAGAAGACATGAAAGAGCCAGATCTTTGCACCTGTACGTAAAACCACCAAGAATGTCAAAGGTACAAATGCAGACTGACCCAGTGTTCAAACACTGCATGGTGATTTTTCCAAAATAGCGAACAATCCTGGTGAAATTTTGTACAAAACAAAGTACATCCTTCTATCCATTTGTACTCTAGTCACATTACCCAAAATCTCAGTGTATATTAAAACCTTGCAAAAAATGCTGTGTGATCAAGTTAGGTTGATGCACGTATAACTATAAACAGATCTCTCATTCACACGACTGTCCAGTGGGACAGTCATCCAGGATGCAGAAAAATATTTCTTGTTTGGAAAAGGAGCCTATCCGCTAAAAAAGCCAGGAGCCCCCTTTCCCCCATCATGGTAAAATAAAAAACTCTCTTGCAAATTTCCAAATCGACCTCCAGCGGAGGCTGCAGTGTAGCATTCAAGTGCTATTATTACTTTGTGGTTCCACCCCACCCCCACCCCATCCCTGACCCCATGCTCTCCCGGATTTGTCTTTTGGGGTTGTCAGGCGGAGAAAAGGTACATTGCTAAACAGTTAAAACACTTCTGGTATAGGCTTTTTTGCTTCTTTGGCAAAATGACAACATTAAAATTAGAAATACAAAACCCCCAGTGGCGCTGGCCAAGAAACAAGCCACTGCCGTGGCCCCTCGCCTTGCACGTGGGCAGCTTCCCGGCTGGGACGTGTGTGGAGGCAGAGCTGCGAGCCCCGGTGGGGAAGCACGAGGAAGCAAACGCACCGCCCGCCCACGGATTTCTGTAGCTGCCAGTTTTGCTGGAGACGAGGTCCCTCTGGCTGGCTCACAACATGCGGGGCTCCGCTTGCAGGGGTCACCGATGCTCGTTTCTGCTGCCCCCAAGGGTGAAATGGTGAAGTGCGGGGTGCTTCTCAATTAAAAAGCAAAAGGCACTGGGAGAGAGCGCCGCCACCCAAGCAGAGAGCTTGAGAAGACTGACTGCCCCCGGTCCCTGCAGGCGCTGCAGGTGGGGACCTTTCGCACTCCAAGGAGGGGGCCAGAGCATCGGGGATGGAAGGTCCTTGGCTCTGCCCGAGCACTGCAAAACAGCACCAACTGGATCTTTCTGTGAGAGACTCTGGAAGGAGAGATGCTTAAAGGTCACCTGCTTCCGAGCCTCCCAGCCCAGGGACCGGAGCGCAGCCGCAGAGGGTTTCCTCCTGGGAACCCCAGCTTCCTAGGGCCTCTTCCGGGAGACTGAGAATAGAACAGCTCTCCAGCAAAAGCAGAGGCTCCCTTGGTGCCTCAGGGCCTCAGAATCCTGAGTTGGTTTTTAACAAGGTATTAGAGGAAAACAACACAGGAACCCTCACTGCTTTGCCATCACTATCAGAATGTATCCACTTCCCCCCATGACCCAAAGCCCCTGATGATCTGTTAATCTGGGTGCTGGACTTTAGTGCTAGTGCCTGGCCAAGAGAATCTGGGGGAAAATGCTGCTTCAGAACTCAGCTCTGGTGTGGACTTGTTCCAGAGTGTGTGCAATATATTCGAGTGCCAAGCTGGTTCCCATTCCTTATGAATCACCTCATCTCCATTATTTCCAGACCTGTTCTTTTGTAGTCTACCCACAAGGGAACACTTCTGCTTCAAGCCAGGAATGGGAAGGGCCCCATTTCATTAAAGTCACTGGTCAGATACAGACAGATCTCATGACATCTTTTTGCCCAGGCAGCAAAAAAAGCACCTTGTTGAACTTTCATCAGTCAATACTTGGATGGCTGAGCGACAATCTTTTCCCCAGCGGATGGGGATAGCGAAGTGATCTCTGCTCCATTAGCACCCATGAGGAAAGAGCTACTCTCTGAATGTGGACCTCGAGAAAGGAGCTCAGAGTAAGACAGGGACTCTCATCTCTAAGACCCATCCCACGGTCTGAAAGTGCTTGGTTCTCTTCCCCTCCTAGATCCACACCTGGTACTCAAGGCCACTATGGTCCTCGATTACAAAACACACTTCTTAACATTTCCACCCCTTTAAACTGGATGTGTCTTGCATCTCTCTCAACTTTATGACATTGGGCAGTTTCTTTTATTCTCATACTACACAAAATAATGGGGTGTTTTATAATGAATAGCATCATGGATTCTATGAAATAAAACAAAAAGACAAGGCAGCCATGGAGAGAACCTTTCCTGAAATTCAAATCAGTGGGAAATGCACTGTGAAGGAATCTCAGGTTGCACCTGTTGATGGGGTTATCAGATTACAAATGACATAGAAATAGTAAAATATTTCCTCTGTCAAAGGATACTGTCTTAGTCAGCTCAGGCTGCCACAGCAGAATACTACAGACTGGGTGGCTTACATGACAGACATTTATTTCTCACAGCTCTGGAGGTTGTGAAGTCCAAGATCAAGGTGCCAGCAGATTTGATTCTTGAGGAGGGCTCTATTCCTGGCTTGCAGACCGCCACCTTCTCCCTGTGTCCTCACATGGTAGTGGCAGGGGTGGGGAGGAGGGAGAGGCAGACAGACAGACAAACAGACACACAGAGGGCTCTCTGGTCTCTTCTTATAAAGGCAGGAACCTCATCGTGAGGACCCCATCCTTATGACCTCATCTAAACTTAATTATTTCTTATCTTAGTCTGTGCCAGCTGCTATAATAAAAATACCATAAACTGGGTAGCCTATAAACAGTGGAAATTTACTGCTGGAAGGACAATATCAGGGTGCCAGCATGGTCAGGTTCTGGTGAGAGCCCTTTTTTGGGCCTCAGACTGTTGACTTACTATTCTATTGCCACAAGGTGGAAAGCGCAAAGGAGCTTTCTCTAGCTTTTTTTTTTTTTTTAAAGATTTAATTTTGTTTATTTTTGGCTGCGTTGGGTCTTCGTTGCTGCACGCGGGCTTTCTCTAGTTGCGGCGAGCGGGGGCTACTCTTGGTTGCGGTGCGCGGGCTTCTCCTTGCAGTGGCTTCTCTTGTTGTGGAGCATGGGCTCTAGGCATGTGGGCTCAGAAGTTGTGGTGCACGGGCTTGGTTGCCCTGCGGTATGGGGGATCTTCCCAGACCAGGGTTCGAACCCGTGTCCCCTGCATTGGCAGGCGGATTCTTAACCACTGCGCCACCAGGGAAGTCCCTCTCCAGCCTTTTCTATAAGGGTATGAAACGCATTCATGAGGGCTCTGCCTTCATGACCTAATCACCTCACCAAAGCCCCACCTCCTAATACCATCAGAATGAGCATTAGTATTTCAACATATGAATTTTGGGGAGACACAAACATTCAGACCATAGCACGTCCCAGAGGCTCCATCTCCAAATATCATCACACTGAGTGTTAGGGCTTTGGCATATAAATTGGGGCAAGATACAATTTAGTCCATAGAAGATACCATTGTCAGTGAGATGGCGTGACCATTTGGATGACTGTTTTCCCAAGTCATTTCTGGTTGAACATAGCACATTCAATGTAGTGATTCATATCTGTGTCCAGCTGAGGGTTATTTTTGACATGCCACACAACACACAACCTTGGCCCTATGCTGGTCAATGATTTTCTATCAATAGTCTTAACAAAGGTAACATAAAGTTGCTTATTCAAAGGAAGGATAAACAACTTATATCCTACATGGAAAATAATTCCCATTGAATGGAGTCGGCAATGTGGGATTTAAAAAAGCAAAGGAAGTTTTCATTTCCATTCAAAGAATCAGTGGTGTATATGCAAGATGAGGGAGGAGGTGGGATCATTCCTTATGGAGGAATTTTTTCTTCAACATCAGTTTGATGTGAAGCAAGAGTGTGATAGAGTTATGAAAATGGGTAGCAAAGTGAATTGCTGTTCTGAAAGTGTCCTGACCTTAAAATGTAATGGTTCTACTGGACTCTGGATACACATTAATGTAAAGCAGAGTTTCTCAACTTTGGCACTGTTGACACATTGGGCCAGATAATTCTTTGTAGTGGAGGCTGTCCTGTGCATCGGAGGATGTCAAACAGCATCCCTGGCTTCTACCCACTAGATGCCCATGGCAACCACATACCTTTCCGAACCCTCCCCAGGTCCTGACCATCAAAAATGTCTCCAGATGTGGCCAAATGTCCTCTGAGAGGCAAGATCACCCTCAGTTGAGAACACTGATGTAAAGTGTTACATTTAATTTTTGGAATCACAATTTAAGAGGGAAGCAGCCAAGCTAGAAAAACATTCCGTGAGAAAGGCAATAATTACATTAAAGCATTTGTCAAAAATGCACAGCATACAGAGCACATGTTGATAAGGAGCTTTTGCAAGTTAAGTCCTTGGACCTCAAATGTCCATTAAATGCTCCTCATTCAATATGGGTTCCTTAATAATCTTCAATTATTTGAAGAGCTCTTGATTGAAGATGGAATAGACCAAGGGTGTGAGGGTTACAGGGAGGTAGATTTCAGAATACAAAGAAAGCTTTTCTTTTAGTTGCTCTTTAAAAAAAAATCGGATATTACATTAGTGTACAAAGTAAAAAGTCAGAGTTTCTCCCCTTTACCCCAATTCGATCCCTAGTAACCACAGGTAATGGTTTGGGGAGATTTCCTAGACCCCCCTCACGTAAAATGGACTAAGGTCAGAATGGTCACAAATGTCCTCTTCTCCTGGCTTCTTAGAGTACATGAAATGGCCAGGTCAAATGCTTCCCTCCTGCTTCTCCTCCGCCTCCCTCCCACTTTGTGGAGAGTCTTTCTGCTGCACTGGTCCAAGACTTAAGATATCTTTTTAATTGTGAAAATTTTCTAACCTCCACAAAGAAGAGAAAATAATTAAAAACAAAAAACCACCCGTGTTCTCATCAACCAGATTTAACAATTATCAAGATTTTGCCACATTTATTTCCTTTATCCTTTTTTCTTTTTTTCTTTTCTGAAGAATTTTAAAACAGATCTCAAACATCATGTTATTTCACTCCCACATACTTCAGTGTGTTTCTTATGTTTCTTAAAAAAAATATATAGGGCTTCCCTGGTGGCACAGTGGTTAAGAATCTTCCTGCCAATGCAGGGGACACGGGTTCGAGCCCTGGTCCGGGAAGATCCCACATGCCGCAGAGCAACTAAGCCCGTGCACCACAACTACTGAGCCTGTGCTCTAGAGCCTGCGAGCCACAACTACTGAGCCTGCGTGCCACAACTACTGAAGCCCACACGACTAGAGCCCATGCTCCTCAACAAGAGAAGCCACTGCAATGAAAAGCCCGCGCACAGCAACGAAGAGTAGACCCCGCTCACCGCAACTAGAGAAAGCCCACACAGAGCAAAGACCCAATGCAGCCAAAAATTAATTAATTAATTAATTAATTTAAAAAAAAATATATATATATAATTCCAAAACTTTTATGCTGTAAAATCAAAGCATGGACAGGGAAGGATGGAGCTAAAAAAAAAAAAAAAAAGAAAACTGGAGGAAGAGGGAAAGAAGTAGGAGGAGGGGTGGGGAGAGGAGGAGATGGAAAGGATTTGTCAAAATCTACATCATCAGAGCTTCTGGGTTGGGGATGAGGAGGAGGGTTTTGGGGTGAGCGAGCTGAAAGGCTGGGAAACTATGAGGTTCATCAAAAACAGGAAGGAGAGACAAGGGGATACTAGATAGATTGTTAAGAATTATATTTGATCACCTTTTCCTTCAAAAGACCTGAGTACTAATTTTTAACTGAATTTTTAAAATCTATTTTTTTCATATTTAAATGTTAAAAATATGACTCTCTTCTCAGTTGGAACCATGTGTGACTTGGCTCCACTAAGATACATACATTAAATGTGTTTGTTTATCTTATGACGAAAATGGAATACATGATTTTCACTTAATGTAGTAGACATTTTAGAAAGAGTGTTTTTCCTAAGAGTCTCTCACAATGTGCCAGGCTCTCAGTCCTTCACGTGAGCTACCTTGCTTAAATTCACAGTAACTTTATGTTTTAAGGGCTATAATTATCCATATGTTACAGTTGGGGGGTTAAATGTCTTGTCCAAGGTCACTGCTTTTGGGGGCAGAGAAAGGTCTTGAACCCAAGTCTATCTCATTCCAAAGTGTGGCTCTCAGCTACTCCTCCACACTAACTGTGCTAGGAGGCTGTGGATCCCAGCTGTGAGGGGATGCCCATCCAATAGGCATGGAGAGTTCCACAGCTCTGTGCTGTTAGAAATGCCACCCCTGCAAATGTGCATTCCTTTCTCAGAGGTTCCTGTCTTTATAAATTCCTGTAAAAAATGCAAACTCTTCCTGTGAAAGTGGAACCAGTAAGATAAATTCAATGCTCATGAAACATGATGAGCTGGAAGGGAATTGTCTTAGTCTGTTCAGGCTTCTATAACAAATTACCATACCCCGGGTAGCTTATAAACAACAGAAATTTATTTCTCAGGATTCTGGGGGCTGAAAGTCCAAGATCAGGATCCCAACACGGTGGGGTTCTGGTGAGAACCCTATTCCTGTTGCAGTAGGCTTACTTCTTGTTGTATCCTCACATGGTGGAGAGAGAGCAAGCTAGCACTCTGGAACCTCTTTTAAAAGGGCACTAATTCCATTCATGAGGGCTCCACCCTCATGATCTAAGCACCTTCCAAAGGCTTCACCTCCTAACACCATCATAGTGGGGGTTAGGATTTCAACATATGATTTTTTTTTGTAATATGAACATTCAGTGCAGAGCAGGAATAGGGTGATTAGGATCAGGAACTCTAGGCTCAGGCAAACCTGGTCTCAAATCCTGCCCCTGCACTTACAAGCTCTGAGACCTTGGGCAAATTGCTTAACTTCTCCAGATCTCCATTTTCTCTCTGGTAAAGTAGCAGTTATTACATGATAAGTTTCACCTGTTTGGCTGGTGGTGTTGGCCTTTTGTTCTGCCTATATTGGAGGGTTTCAGTCTATGCCCAACAAAGTATATGTCATAGTTTCTGAACAGTGTCCCTGGCATTGACATCACCTCTTTGGGCTAGACTTTATGGGTGGAAAGCACTTGTTGACGTGGAGAGGTGTGGCCTAGTGGGATGGCACATAGAGCCAGAACCATCACATTGACAGAACAGCATGCTAATGCAGGCTTGTAAAGAGTCAAGGATGTGCTCTGCCCTCTTCATCATTGTTCAATATTGTAAAACATAGCCAGGCCTTCTGCGTTGCATGTAAAGTGACCAACAGCAGAGGTGCGACTTTCGGTGCTAAACCTGGGACCACCCAGGGCAAACCGAGGTGAACTGGTCATCCTCCTTGCACATCTCCGGGGGATCTTCATGAAGTTGCCCTGTTGTGCAAGGCACAGTTTGTGTAACTATATACCAGTCCCAAAAAGGGTTATTAACCAAAAAAAAGCTTTCTGCTTAAAGTTAAGATTATTGTGGACAGTTTGTATTCTCAATGGTTAACTGCAAATACCTCCACAAATGAGAAAAGGCTAGAGAAATAAATAACAAAGTTATTTGGGCTCTATTTGGAGAAAAGTTCAATCTTTTTTGGCTCTAAAAATAAATAAAATTACTTGGTCCACATTTGAAGTAGGAGGGCAATTTTCCCTTCCTTGACCATTTATTCCCTTAACAGTTTTATTCCCTCAATATTTTCACACATATGGAAAAGGTGAACTAGTAACAAAAAACAACCATATACACTCCACCTAGTTTTTAATAATTGTTAACATATTGCTATATATATACACTCACTTTCTCCTCTCTGTCTCTCTCTAGGTATGTACATGTGCCATATTTGAGTTCCTTCTTTCTATATGTGTGTGCATGAAAATATTTATATATATTTTTTATTCTTGTTGATTTGAAGATAAGTTGCAGATATCATGATATTTCACCCCTAAACCCTTCATCTCACATCTCCAAATGCCATTATTTCACTTAAGAAAATTAACAATTCCGTACAATCATTACTTTCAATGTTCCCCAGTTGTACCCAAATTGATATTTTAGAAAATAACATTATTGTCATTCATTAATAGATTTAATTTTTGCCTATTTCCTTTAAGTCTTTATCTTGTTGAATGCTATTCCCCATAACGGCACTGGAACTAAGTGTCAATAAGACAAAGTTGAGTTGATTGCTTGCTATGGTAAGGGAGAATGATACCTGGACAGAGCCTAATAGTGTCTCGGAGGAGGAAGGTCAGTTGGGATATTCATTGAGACTCTGAGGTCTGGTTTAAGGTGGGTCTTTCCATTGGAGGTGGGGGATTAGAGGATGGGGGCCTTGGGCAGGACTGAGGAAGGATCAAGATATAATAATTTAAGATTCATGGCTCCAGAAGATCTCTAAGGTCTAACAATCTGTGAGTCATTATGCCATATGTTCTTATTTAAAAGCCCAAAGCAGAGTCTTCTGGGCCAACCCTGCATCTGAGGATGCTGAAAAGCTTACCAATCCCCTGATCCTACCCCTAAATCTGCAGAGTCTCAGGGGTTTAACTGACGGGTTAACTCTGAACTCCTGACTTCTACGATGCTATGACTTCAGCTGGGATATTGAATGTCTTCAGGTTCTTTTTTCAGCCCATAAAACTTAGATTTTTAGCTTGGGAGGGATCAAGGCAGCAGTCAGGGATTGAGGGAATGCCATCCCAAGGCTGGTATAGAAGAAGAAGGAAAAGAACGACTCTGCAAGTCCCACACCCAAGATCAGAAGTTCAATATTTAAAAAAGGAATTTGTAACACAATCAACATAAAAATCAATTCTATTTCTATACACTAGCAACGAACAATCTGAAAATGAAATTAAGAAAATAATTCTATTATAACAAAAATGGTAAGATAGGGGTAGGGGAACAAGAGGTACAAACTATTGAGTATAAGATAAGCCACAAGGTCATATTGTACAACACGAGGAATAGAGCCAATATTTTATAATAACTATAAATGGAGCATAACCTTTCAAATTATGACTCACTTGTAACTTATATGGTATTGTACATCAACTATACTTCAATAAAAAAATAATTCCTTTAACAATAGGGGCAAAAAGAATAATAGAAAATGGTATGTCTGTTCTTCGAAATAATTAAACATAGAATTATTATATGATCCAGCAATTCCACTTCTAGGTATATACCCAAAAGGATTGAAAACGGAAACTCTATCAGAGATTCGTACACCCATGTTGGTGGCAGCATTAATCACTATAGCCAAAGGGTGGAAGCAACCCAAGTGTCCACTGATGGATGAATAGATAAACAAAATGTGGTATATATTTGCAAAGGAATATTATTTGGCAAATGAGGTACTGATATGTTCAACAACATGGATGAACCTTGAAAACATTACGATAAGTGAAAGAAGTCAGACACAAAAGGCTATATATTGTGTAATTCTATTTTTATAAAATGTGGAGAATTGACAAAATCACAGAGACCGAAAATGGATTAGTGGTTGCCAGAGCCTAGGAGTAGGGAGCAGTGGGGTGTGAGTACTAATGGTATGGGGCTACTTTTTCAGGTGATAAACTGTTCTAGAATTAGATAGTGGTGATGGTTTCACAGTTCTGCGTAAATGCTAAAATCCACTCAATTGTACACTTTCAAATGATGAGTTTTATGGTATACGAATCATATCTTATTTTTTGAAAAAGGGAAACTTGGAACAATCATGTGGCTCCTGTTTCCAAATGATCAGTGGATTGAAGGGAAGTGATGTGCGCTCTCTGGATTTGTCCTACTTGAACACAACCGTGATATCTGTAGAGTAGATGCCTAAAGCATCATCCTTAAAATTGTTATCTCTGGATTGGGATTGGCCATAGAAAAAAGCTGTCACACTGAAACTGTGATTTCTTAGTATAAACTTAAAATTGCTGGAAAAGGGACTTGATTGGAAGAGCTTGGATTAGGTACCCAACCCCTGAGCCAAACAAACAACTGAGCGGCAGATGGTGGTTAAGGGTAGAAGGAGGAACTGCTACTGCCCCACCCCTGGGCCAGTCAGCTGTGGGCAGGGGTCACCAGGTACAATTATGGTTGTTTTGACTGCGTGCATGTCCACAGGAGTGGAGAAGGGGAGAAGGGTCAAGCCCAAGTGCTGGGCAGACAAAAATAGTGCCTGTGCACTATATAAACAAAATGAGTTTGCAATCTCTAAGTCCTGTGTAGATGTTAGTATCAGAAGTTTTAGGATGAAAGGTTTCCTTCCTAGATGTTAGAAAGATGTTAATTCCAGGGAGTTAACCTAGGCCTGGCCTACCACCAGCCATACAGATCTGCCCTCCCTCCCTTCCTCCAGAGAGAAAGAAAATACTGTCTGTCTCAACTCTGCCCTGGGCAAAAGAGAAAAAGAAGAGGAGGACTAACCCCTTCACGAGCCCACTTGATCCCATCCACCAGCTTTGAACTAAGAGGAATTGTGGTCTTTTTAGTCGCTCTGAATAAAACTGGTTCCAGTTAGTGAGGAAGAAGGGAAGAATGAAGATTGGAGAAGCAATTGACAGCCTCTGCCAAACCATTTAAACCAGCTTATGTCATAATGGAAGGATCAGAGAGAGGGCCAGGGGACCAAGGGCAGGAAGTGCGGTCGGGTCTCATGGTGGGGGGGAGGGGCAGGCAATACCCAGGAACTAGAAGGTATTTGGGAACACAGGCGGCCACTCTGGGGGTCTCTTTCTGGGGCCCATTGGTTTTTAGTCTGGTTTTTACTCCCCATAATTACCTCTTACTTTTTCTTTCTCTCCCATCTGGCTCTTTGTGTCTCTGTGCACACAGCGGAAGATGGTCACTCTCTAGATCCCAAGTTCCCATGTCCTTTGCTCAAGGAGACTGATGGAGATCACAGGGCTTTCTCTGAATATTCGCCTCCAACTTACCAGGAAAGAGAATCTGATTATCTCCCTTTGGCCAGGGGTTACTCCTGGTCCAATGATCTGTGGTCAGAGGGCCACTCAATTCAAACACGTCTGCTAGATCCGCATGTGTGTGTGTGTGTGTGTTTTGGGGTTAGGAGAGTAATTCTCAAAGGAGCACTTCTTAGCCAGAATAAAGGCTCTCTCCTGTAAGTAACCATAATATAGTAAAATGAACTTCTGTTAATAAAAATACAGAATCAGAAAGTCCAAATCAAAAAGTACCTCCCTGATCATGTAAAATCATTGAGGCCCTGCCAGACCCTGAAATGCCATCTGAATCACCACATCAAGAGAAGGGTAGGTTAGATCCTATATCATTCTTAAGTTAGGGGCTTTCTGTATTATCCAGGAGTCTTTACAAAAATCTGTCACTTATTTCTGAGCTGGTTGGGGATGACCAGCTAACCAGAATATCCCATTCTCAGGCCTGCCAAATAAATAGGGGTTTACTGTCTTCCTTGGAGTCTGGAATGGATTCAGTCAAATAGCCTCCACATTTCCATGAGTTTTAAGATGCTGAATATCAGCCAGCTCCACCCCACCAAGTGTAATTGTTGACAGCTGTGTCTTGAAAAGGGTTTCTTTTGTTGCCCATCCAGCTGAGTGAGCCAAATTGCTTCATTAACATTTAGGCCATGTTACACATTCAAGTGCTTGTGAGGTATTTGGATTTCAGATGAGGTTGTTTTTTTAAAAAAATTTTTGTTCCAAACATGACAAGCCTTCATTTTTGTAATGAGTTTTTGTGTATATGGGTGCCATTGAAAGCCGATTTGCATCTTTGTTCATTTGTTATGCAAAGATGTACAGAAATGATTGTTATGGGTTGCCCTAGTTATTAAGGCCTTTTATATTTGGGAAGAGCAAATTTCAAATCATTCCTTGGAGCAGCGATGGCTGTTGGTGCTTCCCCGCCCAAGAAGATAATGTCAGTTCCAAAAGGTGGTTGGCAGTGGGAGGGGACACTCTCTCCTGCAAAATTCATAGGATTCCTTAAGCCATCCCAAATGAATGTACAGATGAATTTAACTGAAAAAAAACAAAAACAAAAACAAAACCCTACAAAGAACCAACCAAACAAATAAAACAAACAAACAAACAAATAGTGAACTTGCTATGAAAATTCAGCTTCAAGACAGGTGCCCTCACCTACCTTTCTAAGGAAATTTATGCTTTAAACCATTTCTCTGTAGGAGTTCAGGATCTATAGTAGCAAGCAGCCCCTTCTCAGTTTGTGGCCCCAGGACCGGAAGAATTCCTTGTGACTCACACTAATTGCTTATACAGTACCTATTCTTCCTTGCTACCCTCAATCATTATGAGGGTGACAATGTGCTGTATTAAAAGTTCTTGCCTCCTCAGACTCCCTTGAGGCTAGAGGTAGCCCGTGTGAACCGAGTATCGCCAGTGAATTGTAAGGGAAAGTCATTAAATGAGACCTCCAGAAAAACGCCTCAGAAGAAGCAGATTTGCCTGCTAACCTCCCAGGCCTTTGTTCCCTTACCTACTGTGACTGTCTTGGAACACTGGTGCAGTAGCAGCAGAGGCATTGGTCGTCCTGCGTGGAGCAGGAAGCGAGAAGGAGCCCGGGTCCCTGCTGGCAGCCTGGAGAAGCTGTGCCATTCCAGGATGCCCAGCTCTGAACTTCTGTTATTGGTTTAAGCCACTAAACAGGGTTTTCTGTTATTTACAGCCAAACATATTCTTTTTTTTTTTTTTTTTAATAAATTTATTTATTTTGGCTGTGTTGGGTCTCTGTTACTGCGCGCGGGCTTTCTCTAGTTGCGGCGAGCAGGGGCTGCTCTTTGTTGGGGTGCGCGGGCTTCTCATTGCGGTGGCTTCTCCTGTTGCGGAGCATGGGCTCTAGGCACGTGGGCTTCAGTAGTTGTGGCTCGCAGGCTCTAGAGTGCAGGCTCAGTAGTTGTGGCGCACGGGCTTAGTTGCTCCGCGGCATGTGGGATCTTCCTGGACCAGGGCTCGAACCCGTGTCCCCTGCGTTGGCAGGTGGATTCTTAACCACTGTGCCACCAGGGAAGCCCCCAAACATATTCTTAATTAAATCTTCCATAAAGGCACAGAGAGGGTTTCTGGTTTTTTGGTAGGGCCTATTCTGGTTACCTCTTACAGTATAACAAATTACTCCAAAACATATGGCTTAAAGCAACGACGATTTTATTATCTCTCTTATTCAGGCAGTGTTAGCTGGACAATGTTTCTGCTCCACATGGCATTGACTGAGGTCACTGGGTGGTACTCAGCTGGTGGATGGCTGGTCTGGAGGGTCCAAGACAGCTTCACCCACATGTCTGGTGCCTTGGCAGAGTAGCCTGTAAAGCAGGGCTCAGTGGGGTCTCAGATAAAGCACTTATACATAGTTTCTCCATCAGGATGGTCTCTGGTTGGTCAGATATTCTATGGTGGTTCAGGACACCCAGAAAGAAAAAGTTCCAAATAGAAGTTTCCAGTTTCTCAAACCTGAGCCTGGAAATAGATACTGCATCACTTCCAATGTATTATACTGGTCAAAGCAGTTACGGAGCTCAACTAGATTCTGGAGCAAGGGGACTTAGACCTACCTCCCGTTTGGAATATTGTCAACGAATGTGTGGCCATTTTAATCTGCCAAAGGGCAATGCGCTACAAGATTACATTGACAAAGTTTGATCCACAGGCCTAGAATAGGCAGGTAGACCTCTGAGAGTAGGCTTAATATTCACTCTCTGTGATGTCTATCAGGTATACAGATTGTCTACTAGCTATCAGGAACTAGTCTAGGCACTGGATGTAATGATAAACACAACAAACAAGGCACCCTTCTGTTAGGTTTGAGGTTCTTATTGGATTTACAAGAGGAGATACAAGACATAGTTAAAAACAAGACGTATTTATGGTGACTGTGATGGTTAATTTTATGTGTCAACTTGATTGAGCTAAGGGATGCCCAGATGGCTGATAAGACATTATTTCTGGTTGTGTTAGTGAGGATGTTTCTGGAAGACATTAGCATTTGAATCAGTAGACTAAGTAAAGAAGATCATCCTCGTCAATGAGGGTGGGCATCATCCAATCCATTGAGGGCCCGAATAGAACAAAAAAGATGAAGGAAGGGTGAATTTGCTCTGTCTGCTTGAGCTGGGATGTTTGTCTTCTTCTGCCCTTGGATGCGCTCCTGGTTCTAGGGCTATCAGACTCCGACTGGGAATTATACCATTGGCTCCCCTGGTTCTTAAGCCTTCAGATTTAGACTGGAACCACACTACCAGCCTTCCTGGGCCTCCAGTTGTACACAGCAGATCGTGGGATTTCTCAGTCTCCAGTCATGTGAGCCAATCTCTCATGATAAATTTCTTTCCGTGTATCTGTATGTATCCTATTGGTTCTGTTCCTCTGGGGAACCCTGACTAATACAGCGACCTAAGTGGCTTCTCTTTACGTAAAGATCTTGGCCCACAGATGAGGTGTCCTGGGTTTTCACCTTCAGCTTGGTGCTAAGGATCTGTGTGACTGTGAGAACATTCAGTCACACCTTCAGATTTCATTCTCATCCATAAAATGATGGGACTGGATTTTATATAATCTCTGAGGTCTCTCCCACTGTAGATTTTATGGGTCTAGGCAATGACTATTTATGATTATGAAAAGAGCTGGAGCCATGATTTCTTTCCTTAATTTAAAAAAATAACATGCCTTTTCTGTCATCAAATTCCACCGCACTTTTCTTCCATAGACTTAGTTCATTTATAGAGCAGACCTCAGAGAGAGCTCAGGGTAAAGGCAATATTTTTGTGAAAATTAAATCTTCCCAGCTAATTTGATTTCCCTGACTTTCCCTGAGAACTTGTTCTTTCCAAACTTTCCCCGCTGTTCTCTTTTTGAAATTATAATATAAACTGTTTCCATTGCCATTGGAACATGACAGCAGACTCAGTACAGCCAAATGTTCCAGGGTTCACTGGGTTCCTGAACCACGATGGAATCTGAGAAGTCTTAATAACAAAGTGAATGAACAAGAGCCTGAGAGGGAGTAATTTGGGGTTCAGTTAAGAAAAGGGGACCCGCTGATGACTGAAAGATGAATGCCTAGAAGGGTAACATTGAACTTGGTGGTGGGAGAACAACCATAGTTACTTCTTTCAGGAAATTTATTCTTTTTTTCCATTTCAAAGATTTGTAGTAATACTATGTAATTTAATCCCACAAAAATTTGGGGATATTTAGTGAATTCATGGGATACCTACATGACTCAGCGCACTATGGGAAGTCTTGGGATTTGAGAATGTCAAAGAAAAACCAGAGCTGGACTGTAGTTAAAGCAGTACAAACTGATCTTATTCAGGGCTATTACAAGAGCAGGGAAGAGACCTCAGTACTGAACTGGGCTCAATTCTGAACATAGCATGGGCAAGTGGGAATTTATAGCCAAGGAGCAGAGTGGGAGTCAACGGATAAAAAATCACTTAGAAGAAACCTCAGGGGTAAAGCAAGTTCTAGCTAAATGGACCTAACAGGATTGTTGCTGAAGACAAGCCAGGGTGATCAGACATCACTTGGGGGATGGTGGAGGTTAAGGAACCTGATCAGATATTCAGAGCAGTCGGATGTGAAGGGTGGGGGTTCTTGGTAAAATGTCTTGGCAGATTTCTTGCTAAAACTGGATTTTAAAAGGAAGCGCACAGATGGGCCCAGGAGAAGGCTCAGGAGACTGACTGAAGTTTGGTCAAGTAAAGAATCTTTGTCAAGAAGTGGAAAAACCTGGGTTTTTTTCTGAGGGACAAAAATATGCATGATTTTTGCCTTAACTTCCTGTAGTATTCTGGGTAAATCTATTAACTATTTCATGATTATCTTATGGCTATGTTATTTGGATTTCTAGGAGAAAAAATTGATCTGCAGTATATGATTTCTATTATATTAATACAATGTACTACTATGTAAGGTTTGCAATTTGTTTGGGGAAATAAATGCTGTAAGACCTCCTTGTAACTCTATCCTTGGGATCCACTCCAGGAGACAGTCTTATAAAATAAGATTGTTTTGTATGGAGGTCTTTGTGATTTATCAGTAACTAGTCTCCTTTGGATTAGCCCAAGAAAGAGTCAACGCACACAAAGGGACACTTTATAGTGAATGGTGTTATACTGAAGACTCACTCATTAATAATAACAACGTAAGAATCAGGATATTTATCAATGGCCATATGCCAACAGTGTGCCAGGCACTGTACTAGACGCTTCTCCATACATTGCTTGTAACCCTCACAACAGCCCTGGAAGGTCTCCATCTGAAAAGACTGAGGTTCAGGGAGCTTGAGTCTTCAGACTGGTGAGTGGTGAGGCTGGAATTCTAACCCAGTCATGTCTGTTGCCCAAGCTTCTCCCACTTTTGTCTTTATCCAATTATCCCTTTGAGAGTAATGCAAATATTTTTAGAACACCATAGAACAATCACAAACAAACAATTTGTATTTTTCTCACTTGGTAACAGAAGACAAGACAATCAGGCAGCAATTACATTGTTGAAACAGGATATTTTCCCTTTAAGATTTATATGGTAAATACACATTGTCAAATATTTCTGGATTCTATGGAGCTCTTTTTCACCTCAACAAATACTATTCAGAGGTTCACGGAAACCACAACAGAGATTCGCTATGTCTGTTTGGTGGGTGAGAAATTAAAATGCCCCATAACTTTATCAAGTACTGCCTCTTCAGATCATTTTCAGTTTTGAATTTATAGCCTTCTCCACTCACCTTGTCTTTTGGGTGAATTCTTCTTTTCTAAACTCTTCTTGTTACCCTCACTCTTTATTGCCTCCAGGGGTTCCCCTCCTGCCCTTTCACTTGTAGACACCCCCTCTATAAGACTGCCTGCCTTGCCCTGACTCCCGTTTACTCAAGATCATTAAAAAAATCAACACTTGAAAAAAAAAATCCCTTTCAGGAATGATTGTACATACTGCTTCCCTGTCCTAGCCCAAATTCTTGATTTCCTCCCCCCTTCCTCTGCCAGGTGGCTATGCAGATATTTCATTTCAATTCAGGGTCCCTGTCATCAAGTTGTGAAGAATACATAGTACAAATGTAAATCACCCCAATTTGCCACTTGTTGGCATCCTCTGTAAAGATTTTGAAGAAAGAGTAAAACCAGTACAAAAATATAGTTTCAAAAAAAATCTTTTCTAAACAACAAGGTCCTACTGTATAGTACAGGGAACTATATTCAATATCCTGAGGTAAACCATAATGGGAAAGAATACAAAAAAGAAAGTATGTATAACTGCATCACTTTGTTTTAGAGCAGAAATTAACACAATATTGTAAATCAACTATACTTCAATAAAAAAAAAAAAAACCTTTTCATTCTGGATCATTATAGATTCACAGGAAGTTGCAAAAGTAGTTTAGAGGTCCTGTGTACCTTTCACCAAGTTTTCCCCAATGATAATACAGCACAATATCAAAACTAGGAAATGGACATTGGTACAATGCACAGACCTATTCAGATTTAACCAGTTTTACATGCATCAGTTGTGCGTGTGTGTGTGTGTGTGTGTGTGTGTGTGTGCAATCTGTAAAATTTTATCACATGTGTAGACTCATATATCCACTACCACAATCAAGGTACAGAACTATTTCATTACCACAAAGTTTCCTCATGCCAGCCTCACACCCATCCTCCTCTCCTATCATCTTCTAACCCTTGGTAATCTGTTGTCTGTCTCTACAATTTTCACATTTTGAGACTGTTGTATAAATGGAGTTATACGGTACATTTTACAATTGGCTTTTTTTACTTAGCATAATTCCATAGAGATCCTTTTTGGTGAAATGTCTATTCATTACTTTTGCCAATTTTCTAATTGAGTTGTTTGTTTTTTACTGTTGAGTTTAAATATATATACATATATTCTAGATATGTCTTTGTCAGATACGTGGTTTGCAAATATTTTCTCCCAGTCTGTATCTAGTGCATTTATTTTCTTAGCCGAATCCTAAACAAAGTTCTTAATTTTCATGAACTCCAACTGGCCTTTTTTTTTTATGGATCGTGCTTTGGTATCATGTCTAAGAACTCCTCATATAGCCCTAGATCCTGAAGATTTTCTCCTTTGCTTTCTTCTAAAAGTTTTATGGTTTTATATTTTAAAGTATGATGTATTTTGAGATGATTTTTGCACAAAGTATGAGGTTTAGGTTAAGGTTCTTTTTTTTATTATTTTGCCTATACGTATTCAATTGCTCCAGCATCATTTATTAAAAAGAATATCTTTTCTCTTTGAATTGCTTTTGCACCTTTGTCAAAAATCAGCCAGCCATATTGTGCATAGGTTCTACTTATGAATTACCTATTTTGTTCCATTGATCCTTGTGTGTATCACTTTGCCGATTCCACAGGGTCTTGATAACTGTAGCTATATACTAAGTCTAAAAATCAGGTAGAGCAATTCAGTCCACTTCAGTCTTTTTCAAAATTGTTTTAGTTATTCCAGTTTCTTGGCCTCTCCATATACATTTTAGAGTAAGTTTGCCCATATCTGCAAGAATTCTTATTGGGATTTTGTTAGGAATTGAACTAAAACTATAGTTCAATTTGGGGAGAATTGACATCTTCACTATGTTGAAGATGAACATGGTACATTCCTCTATTTTTGTAAGGTCTTTAATTTTTTTTCACCAGCATTTTTAGCATACAAGTCCAGTACATGGCTTATTAGATTTACCTAAGTATTTAATTTTTTAGTGATTATAAATGGTATTGTGGTTTTAATTTTGATTTCCATATACTCATTGGAGTATATAGAACTACAACTGATTTTTGCATGTTAGTCTTGTATTGTCTATGATATAATCATAGATGTAGAAAATCAGAAAGAATTGAGAAAAAAACTCCTGGAAAAAATAAGTGATTATAGAAAGGTTGCAGGATGCGAGGTTAATATACAAAAGTGAACTGCTTTTCTAGTACCAGCAATGAACAAGTGGAATTTAAAATTTAAAATGCCATACTGTTTACATTAGTACCCCCCAAAATGAAATACTTAGGCATAAATCTAACAAGATATGTACAAGATCTACATGAGGAAAACTACAAAGTTCTGATAAATGAAATCAAAGAACTAAATGAATGGAAAGATAATCTATGTTGTGGATAGGAAGATTCAATATTGTCGAGATGTCAATTCTTTTTAACTTGATCTATAGATACAATGCAATCCAAATCAAAATCTGTTATTATGTGGATATTGGAAAACTGATTCTAAAGTTTACATGAAGAGGTAAATACCCTGTACAATATTGAAGGAGTGGTCAATATAGTCAAGTGGTCTTTGACAAAGGAGCAAAGGCAATACACTGGAGCAAAGATAGTTCCCTTCAACAAATGGCTGGAATAATGGACATCTGTATGCAAAAAAAAAAAAAAAATCTAGACACACACCTTATGCCCTTCACAAAAAATAACTCAAAATGGATCATAGATTTGAATGCAAAACACACAACTATGATTCCTAGAAGATAACATAGGAGGAAATCTAGATGACCTTAGGTTGGTTGATGACTTTTTAGATACAACGACAAAGGCATAATCCATGAAAGAAATAACTGATAACCCAGGCTTCATTAAATTTAAACGTTTTACTCTGCTAAAGACACTCTCAAGAGAATGAGAAGACAAGTCACAGACTAGGAGAAAATATTTGCAAAAGACACATAAAGGGCTATTATTTAAAGCACACAAAGAAGACTTAAAACTCAATGATAAGAAAATGAACAACCTGATTTTAAAGTGGGCAAAAGATCTGAACAGACACCTCATCAAAAATGAAATACAGATGGTAAATAAGCATATGAAGAGATGCTCAATGTCATATATCATTAGGGAACTGCAAATTAAAACAACAGAGAGATATCACTATATACCTATTAGAATAGTCAAAATCTGGAATACTGACAACACCAAATGCTGTCAAAGATGTGGAGCAACAGGAACTCTCATTCATTGCTGGTGAATGAGCAGCATTCATCAGTTATGGTATAGCTGCTTTTGAAGACAATTTGGCAGTTTATTATAAAACTAAACATATTCTTACCCACAACCCATCCCTCCCATCAGAAAACTTGCACAAGCCTCTTAGATAGCCTCATCCACCAGAGGGCAGACAGCAGAAGCAAGAAGATCTACAATCCTGCAGCCTGTGGAACAAAAAACAACATTTACAGAAAGATAGACAAGATGAAAAGGCAGAGGGCTATGTACCAGATGAAGGACCAAGATAAAACCCCAGAAAAACAACTAAATAAAATGGAGATAGGCAATCTTCCAGAAAAAGAATTCAGAATAATGCTGTAAAGCTGTACCAGGACCTGGGAAAAAGAATGGAGGCAAAGATCAAGAAGATGCAAGAAATGTTTAACAAACATCTAGAAGAACTAAAGAACAAACAAAGAGAGATGAACAATACAATAACTGAAATGAAAACTACACTAGAAGGAATCAATAGCAGAAAAACTGAGACAGAAGAACGGATAAGTGACCTGGAAGACAGAATGGTGGAATTCACTGCTGCAGAACAGAATAAAGAAAAAAGAATGAAAAGAAATGAAGACAGCCTAAGGGACCTCTGGGACAACATTAAACACAACAACATTCGCATTATACGGGTCACAGAAGGAGAAGAGAGAGAGAAAGGGCCCAAGAAAATATTTGAAGAGATTATAGTTGAAAACTTCCCTAACATGGGAAAGGAAATAGCCACCCAAATCCAGGAAGTGCAGAGAGTCTCATACAGGATAAACCCAAGGAGAAACATGCCGAGACACATAGTAATCAAATTGGCAAAAATTAAAGGCAAAGAAAAATTATTGAAAGAAGCAAGGGAAAAATGACAAATAACATACAAGGGAACTCCCATAAGGTTAACAGCTGATTTCTCAGCAGAAACTCTACAAGCCAGAAGGGAGTGGCATGATATACTTAAAGTGATGAAAGGGAAGAACCTAAAACCAAGATTACTCTACCCGGCAAAGATCTCATTCAGATTCAATGGAGAAATCAAAAGCTTTACAGACAAGCAAAAGCTAAGAGAATTCAGCACCACCAAACCAGCTCTACAACAAATGCTAAAGGAACTTCTCTAAGTGGGAAACACAAGAGAAGAAAAGGACCTACAAAAACAAACCCAAAACAATTAAGAAAATGGTCATAGGAACATACATATCGTTAATTACCTTAAACGTGAATGGATTAAATGCTCCAACCAAAAGACACAGGCTTGCTGAATGGATACAGAAATAAGACCCATATATATTCTGTCTACAAGAGACCCACTTCAGACCTAGGGACACATACAGACTGAAAGTGAGGGAATGGAAAAAGATATTCCATGAAAATGGAAATCAAAAGAAAGCGGGAGTAGCAATACTCATATCAGATAAAAGAGACTTTAAAATACAGAATGTTATAAGAGACAAGGAAGGACACTATATAATGATCAAGGGATCAATCCAAGAAGAAGATATAACAATTATAAATATATATGCACCCAACATAGGAGCACCTCAATCCATAAGGCAACTGCTAACAGCTCTAAAAGAGGAAATTGACAGTAACACAATAATAGTGGGGGACTTTTAACACCTCACTTACACCAATGAAAAGATCATCCAAACAGAAAATTAATAAGGAAACACAAGCTTTAAATGACACAATAGACCAGATAGATTTAACTGATATTTATAGGACATTCCCTCCAAAAAGAGCAGATTACACTTTCTTCTCAAGTGCGCACGGAACATTCTCCAGGATAGATCACATCTTGGGTCACAAATCAAGCCTCAGTAAATTTAAGAAAATTGAAATCATATCAAGCATCTTTTCTGACCACAACGCTATGAGATTAGAAATCAATTACAGGGGGGAAAAAAACGTAAATAGCACAAACACATGGAGGCTAAATAATATGTTACTAAATAATCAAGAGATCACTGAAGAAATCAAAGAGGAAATCAAAAAATACCTAGAGACAAATTACAACGAAAACACGATGATCCAAAATCTATGGGATGCAGCAAAAGCAGTTCTAAGAAGGAAGTTTATAGCAATACAAGCCTACCTCAAGAAACAAGAAAAATCTCAAATAAACAATCTAACCTTACATCTAAAGGAACTAGAGAAAGAAGAACAAACAAAACCCAAAGTTAGCAGAAGGAAAGAAATCATAAAGATCAGAGCAGAAATAAATGAAATAGAAACAAAGAAAACAATAGCAAAAATAAATAAAACTAAAAGCTGGTTCTTTGAGAAGATAAACAAAATTGATAAACCATTAGCCAGACTCATCAAGAAAAAGAGGGAGAGGACTCAAATCAATAAAATTAGAAATGAAAAAGGAGAAGTAACAAAAGACACGGCAGAAATACAAAGCATCCTAAGAGACTACTACAAGCAATTCTATGACAATAAAATGGGCAACCTGGAGGAAATGGCCAAATTCTTAGAAAGGTATAAATTTCCAAGCCTGAACCAGGAAGAAATAGAAAATATGAACAGACCAATCACAAGTAATGAAATTGAAACTGTGATTAAAAATCTTCCAACAAACAAAAATCCAGGACCAGACGGCTTCACAGGTGAATTGTATCAAATATTTAGAGAAGAGCTAACACCCATCCTTCTCAAACTCTTCCAAAAAATTGCAGAGGAAGGAACACTCCCAAACTCATTCTATGATTCCACCATCACCCTGATACCAAAACCAGACAAAGATACTACAAAAAAAAGAAAATTACAGACCAATATCACTGATGAATATAGATGCAAAAATCCTCAACAACATACTAGCAAACAGAATCCAACAACACATTAAAAGGATCATACACCATGATCAAGTGGGATTTATCCCAGGGATGCAAGGATTCTTCAATATACACAAATCAATCAATGTGATACACCATATTAACAAATTGAAGAATAAAAACCATATGATCATCTCAATAGAGGCAGAAAAAGCTTTTGACAAAATTCAACACCCATTTATGATAAAAACTCTCCAGAAAGTGGGCATAGAGGGAACTTACCTCAACATAATAAAGGCCATATATGACAAACCCACAGCAAACAACATTCTCAGTGGTGAAAAAGTGAAAGCATTTCCTTTAAGATCAGGAACAAGACAAGGATGTCCACTCTCACCACTATTATTCAACATAGTTTTGGAAGTCCTAGCCACAGCAATCAGAGAAGAAAAAGAAATAAAAGGAATACAAATTGGAAAAGAAGAAGTAAAACTGTCACTGTTTGCAGGTGACATGATACTATACATAAAGAATCCTAAAGATGCCACCAGAAAACTACTAGAGCTAATCAATGAATTTGGTAAAGTTGCAGGATACAAAATTAATGCACAGAAATCTCTTGCATTCCTATACACTAATGATGAAAAATCTGAAAGAGAAATAAAGGAAACACTCCCATTTACCATTGCAACAAAAAGAATAAAATACCTAGGAATAAACCTACCTAAGGAGAAAAAAGACCTGTATGCAGAAAACTATAAGACACTGTTGAAAGAAATTAAAGATGATACCAACAGATGGAGAGATATACCATGTTCTTGGATTGGAAGAATCAATATTGTGAAAATGACTATACTACCCAAAGCAATCTACAGATTCAATGCAATCCCTATCAAATTACCAATGACATTTTTTACAGGACTAGAAAAAAAAATCTTAAAATTTGTATGGAGACGCAAAAGACCTCGAATAGTCAAAGCATTCTTGAGAGAAAAAAACGGAGTTGGAGAAATCAGGCTCCCTGACTTCAGACTATACTGCAAAGCTACAGTAATCAAGACAATATGGTACTGGCACAAAAACAGAAATATAGATCAATGGAACAGTATAGAAAGCCCAGAGATAAACCCATACACCTATGGTCAACTAATCTATGACAAAGGAGGCAAGGATATGCAATGGAGAAAAGACAGTCTCTTCAGTAAGTGGTGCTGGGAGAACTGGACAGCTACATGTAAAAGAATGAAATTAGAACTCTCACTAACACCATACACAAAAATAAACTCAAAATGGATTAGAGACCTAAAATTAAGACTGGACACCATAAAACGCTCAGAGGAAAACATAAGAAGAACACTCTTTGACATAAATCACAGCAAGATCTTTTTTGATCTCCCTCCTAGAGTAATGGAGATAAAAACAAAAATAAACAAATGGGACCTAATGAAACTTCAAAGCTTTTACACAGCAAAGGAAACCATAAACAAGACGAAAAGACAACCCTCAGAATGGGAAAAAATATTTGCAAACAAATCAATGGACAAAGGATTAATCTCCAATATATATAAACAGCTCATGCAGCTCAATATTAAAAAAACAAACAACCCAATCCAAAAATGGGCAGAAGATCTAAGTAGACATTTCTCCAAAGAGGACATACAGGTAGCCAAGAAGCACATGAAAATCTGCTCAACATCACTAATTATTAGAGAAATGCAAATCAAAACTACAATGAGGTATCACCTCACACCAGTTAGAATGGGCATCATCAGAAAATCTACAAACAACAAATGCTGGAGAGGGTGTGGAGAAAAGGGAACCCTCTTGCACTGTTGGTGGGAATGTAAATTGATAGAGCCACTATGGAGAACAGTATGGAGGTTCCTCAAAAAACTAAAAATAGAATTACCACATGACCCAGCAATCCCACTGCTGGGCATATACCCAGAGAAAACCATAATTCAAAAAGACACATGCACCCCAATGTTCATTGCAGCACTACTTACAATAGCTAGGTCATGGAAGAACCTAAATGCCCATCGACAGACGGATGGATAAAGAAGAGGTGGTACATATATACAATGGAATATTACTCAGCCATAAAAAGGAACGAAATTGGGTCATTTGTAGAGATGTGGATGAATCTAGAGACTGTCATACAGAGTGAAATAAGTTGGAAAGAGAAAAACAAATATCGTATATTAACACATATATGTGGAACCTAGAAAAATGGTACAGATGAGCCAGTTTGCAGGGCAGAGGTTGAGACACAGATGTAGAGAACAAATGTATGGACATCAAGGGGGGAGAGTGGCGGGGGGTGGTGGTGGTGGTGTGATGAATTGGGAGATTGGGATTGACATGTATACACTGATGTGTATAAAATTGATGACTAATAAGAACCTGCTGTATAAAAATAGAAATTAAATAAAATTCAAAAATTTTAAAAAAAGAAAATAAACTAAACTAAACATATTCTTACCATGGGATTCAGCAATCACACTCCTTGTTATTTACCCAAAGGAGATGAAAACTTATGCCCACACAAAAACCTGCACACGAATGTTTACAGCAGCTTTATTCAAAATTGCCAAAACTTAGAAGCAACCAAAATGTTTTCCAATAAGTGAGTAGATAAATAATCTGTGGTAAAGCTGGACAATAAAACGCTATTCAGAGCCAAAAGGAAATGAGCTATTAAGCCATGAAAAGATATAGAGGAACTTTAAATGCATATTACTAAGTGAAAGAAGCCAATCTGAAAAGGCTACCTATGGTATGATTCCAACTATATTACATATTGGAAAAGGAAGAGCTATGGAGACAGTAAAAGGATCAGTGGTTGTCAGGGGTTAGAGTAGAGGGAGGGACGAACAGATGGAGCAAGGAAGATTTTTGCGACAGTGAAAAACTACTTTGTGTGATACTGTAATGGTGGATACATAACTATGCATCTGTCAAAACCCAAAGAACTGTACAATACTAAGAGGGAACACTAATGTCAATTATGGACTTTAGGTAATAATTATGTATCAATATTGGTTTATAAATTGTAACATAGGTACCACACTAATGCAAGATGTTAATTAAAGGGGAAACTGGGATTTGGGGGTGGGGGGAGGCGGGAATATGGGAACTCTCTGTACTTTCGGCTCAATTTTGCTGTGAAGCTAAACAAAAACTCCAACAAATAAAATCTATTTAAAAAAAAGAACATTTACAGAAGGATAAAAAATCAAACACCCAAAAATAAATCTAACAAAAAATGTCCAAGACTTCTATGTGGAATATTAAAAAGTATCATTGAGAGAAATTTTAAAAGACCTATACAAATAGTCCTATTTAATGATGGCATATTTAATATTATAAAAATGTCAATTCTCCAGTAGCCTACAGACTTAATGCAATCTTGTGATTCTAAATTTAATCAAAAATACAAAGTTTTAATAATGGCCAAGACACTTGAAGATTTGGCGAGAGGACTAGATAGCTCTTCAGGATATGAAGACATAATATAGTTCCAGTAATTAAGACAGTTTGATATTGGGACAAGGTAGAACAATGGAACAGAATAGATCATTCTAAAACATAAACACAAATGAACACTTGATTTATGAACACTGTAGAAGAGTGGGATGAGGATGGTCTTTCCAATAAATAGACCTAAGACAACTGGATACCCACCTGGAAGGAAAAAACATGAGTATTACCTCCTACCAACAAAATTTCAGATTCAGGAGATTGCAGGCTTAAATGCAAAAGCAATGCAATAAAGCTTTTGAAAGATAACATAAGACAGTATCTTCTTGTCATCAGGGTAGGGGAATATTTTTTAAAAAGGACACAGAAAACAAACCATAAAAGAAAAGATTTATAAATTAGATTCCATTAAAATTAAGAACATTTTTTTATCCAGAGACACCATGAAGAGAATGAAAAAGTAGACCCTGAGAGGGGAATATATATCAATGTATATAACTAATAAAAATCTCTTAATCAGAATATCTAAAAAACTAGTAAAAATAATAAAGAAAAAGTTCATGGAAAAATGGCCGATAGACTTGAACAGGTAACTCACAAAGAAGGATATCCAAATAGAAAAAAATATGTATGGAAAGTTCTTAGCTTCACTACTAATTAGGAAAATGCAAATTCAAACACCATTGAGGTATCATGACCATACCCATCAGAATGACAAAAATGAGAATGATTGACAATATCACGTTTTGGAGATCGTAAGGCACAAAGGGAATCCTCATACAGTATCAGTGAGAGCATAAATTGTTATATTCCACTTTGGAAAGCAGTTTGTCATTATTAACTAAAGTTGAAAATATGCAAACCCTATGACCCATCAATTACAAATACTTGTACAAAGTCTCCAAAAATCGTACGTACGGGACCCAGTTTGTGTGTTTCCCCAGATTCCTCTGGGTGTTGTCGAGTACCCAGATCTTGATTTTATAACAGGTGAATGTGCATGTAGCAGTGGGGTCTGCCCTTCTAGGGGGAAACACTGATAAGCAAGAGGGTAAGACAATTTAGTTTTCTTTCTGTTGCCGGGTCCATCCCCAGCCAGTGGTGAAGTCCGGCTTCTACTTTACGCTAAGCTCCCACAACCCAGCGGCTCTGGCTTTTTTGGGTACTCTTTTCTTGCCAGAAGACAGGGTGTGTTTGTTCACCTGATAAACCGGTCAGAATGTCTTTGGTCTTGTTTTGTAACAACACTAGATGGAGCCCCTTCTTTTCGTTGCCCGAGACTCTGGCAGGCAGCTCGGCAGCCAGCGTGGGCTCAGCAGTTTTCTCAGAACCAGAGCTGGTGCCCTTACCCTGCCTGCTTCGCAAGGATGTCATTCTCTGCCTACCGGGAAGTCTGCCCTCTGGGGGAGGGAGGAGTGCATCTTTCCCTCGGAACAGCTGAGGAGCTTAAGGGGTCTTCTAGTTAGCTTTATTCTTCTGACTCTAGGCAAGCGTGGGATCAAATCATTTCAAACTGGCAGTTCACCGCCTTTTCCTTAGGGACCTGAGGGAAGCAACATCCGTGAACCCCTCCTTCAGCGACAACCTTGATTTCATCCTCTGAGAAGCAAACGTCTCTCTGTGGCATACAAAGAAGGGCTCAGGACAGGTTTATTGTCCGTTGAGAAAGAGCATACCTCCCTGAGGAGACGAGGGAGAGGATTAAGCAAGAGAAATGAGTAAGGGATTGGTCTGTAACCCACATGTACTGGGGTCACTCTGCTCCTGGGAGACCCGGATCGCCACCGCCTAAGATGTTTGCAAATCCTGATGGGAATAATCTGTTTCAACATCGCCTCTGCAAGGTGA
This sequence comes from Balaenoptera ricei, assembly GCF_028023285.1. NCBI lineage: Eukaryota > Metazoa > Chordata > Mammalia > Artiodactyla > Balaenopteridae > Balaenoptera > Balaenoptera ricei. The sequence goes on from NC_082642.1 coordinate 8,055,256, forward strand.
CGGTCCATTCTCAAGTAGGGCCTCCATTCACCACCACACCCCCCGCTTTGTTTTCTCATTTGTTTATTTGGTCAGTTATGTATTGCCTGTCACTCCACTAGACTGTGAGTTCTCAGAGACCTTATCTATTTTGTTCAAGGCATTGTCCTCCTGACCTAGAATAGTGCCCGGCAGATATTAGGTGCTCAGTCGATGCAGAATGGATGGCCACCTAGGATTCCAAACTCGACTGGATCAGTTTTGTCTACAGGTCATCTCCCACCCTGCACAATGTTGTCCCCGATCCTCAGTTTGCCAGCTCATTTGTGGAACTCTAGCCCTTCCCTGGGGACCCCTGAAAAACCTCCCACAGAAGGTGTCTTTGGTGTGAAAATCCACTAAAAACATGGGAAGAGATAGGGACTTACATAGGCGTGACCAGATCATTTAACACTGAACAGTAGTGTTTCATGGGTGTAGCCTTCCATCTCCCTCCCATAACAGAACATCGCTAATGCTCTTGCCCCACAAACCTTCCTGGCGTCTCAGGATTTTGCTGTCTCTCTTCTCTTTCTCACCTCTCTTACTGTTTTCACGCAGAATAACTAACTCAACTCAGCTCTTCCCTAGCAACGTCCCAAACTGAACTCTAAGCCCAGCTTTACCCACTTAAGACCTATCGACATATTAGCCTAATTAAACAACTACCCCACTTAGCAAACACGAAGGTCCGAGATTTGACAATGTTTTCTTAGCATAGCACTGCCCTTTTCTTTACAACTAAGATTTTCCCCTGTTTATCTGATCCTGTTCCTTTATCCCCTCTTTCCCCACAAAAAGTTAGGTTAAAACACACCGTGTCCTTCCTATCCTCCAACATTTTTGTCTAGAATAAAAGTGGTTTAAAAGATGACAGATGGAGGGAATTCCCTGGCAATCCCATCCCATGGTTACGACTCTGCACTTTCACTGTGGAGAACGCGGGTTCAATCCCTGGTTGGGGAACTAAGATCTGGCAAGCCCCGTGGCAGGCCAAAAGCAAAAAAAAAAAAGGAACCCTTAAGGAAGATAAATAAATCCTCTAAAAGTCTGAGCCTGAAACCTAGGGTAGCAGTAAGGAGGAGAGGGAAGCTTCCCTTTACTTGGCCTTGGTGACTGCCTAAAGAGACATGAGGGGCAGCTGTATTTATCAGCCTTCGGTCTTTCATTTATAGAGGAGAAGAGTTCAAAGGAGTCATCACCTTGATTCTTGAGTTGCCTCTGCTCCCCATAGGCCTCCTCTGACCTTTTATATGTGTTAAGTAAAACTAGCTGCTGAAATAGATCAATTCTGAAATCTCAGAGACTTCAAACCACAGAGTTTCTGTCCCATTCCCACTGCAGTCCGATGCAGGTTGTATGGCTTCCAGGTGATCATTCAGCGGCCCTTTCTCCTTGTGGCTCCTTCTTCCTCTTCATCCTCTTAGCAGCTGGCAAATGGAGAAACAGACTATATGGAGATACATGTGCATCTTGGCCCTTTGGCTCATCTGACCTTTTACAAAAGTCTTCTGTTCACACGCCATTGGTGAGCACCAATCACAGAGCCCATCTCTGTGTAAGAGGCAGGGAGGCTGCGAAACGTAGCCTCCGGCTGGTCAGGAGGAGCGTGAATCTTTGGTGGTCAACCAGCCATGCTTGTTACACTGAATGGAAGATCCAATTTCCATCTGGGGATTCGTCACATATACTTGGCCTCCCTATCTTCTTCTAGCCAAATTCCTCATCTTTTCAGCCAGGGCTTCTACTCTCTTATAAGCTCCCCAACTGCTTTCCCTCTCCTCTTCTCTTCGACTGGTACCCTAGCTTAACAACTTTCTTCTCCCTGAGAAAGCTCATTTATTTGGCATCTGTACGTTGACCTGTTTCTTGACTTTAGCCCATTCTCTTGCTGGCTAAGCCCATGTCTCTCTGTTTCTGACTCCTCTTTGTGAATGTGCTGTCACATTTTCAGGAGCCCTCAAGACTCAAAGAGTCTTGAGTCCCCTTATCCAGCTAGGGGTTATATTTCTCAGCCTTCCCCACCCACCGACTTATGTCTAGATGGGCCAAGGGACTGATTCTCACCAAAGAAAGAAGTTTGAGCAACAGAGTTCAGTCAAGAGACAGGTGGTTAAGAAACAGAGGAACCTTCCCCATAGTCTCTTTCACCATCTGTCAGCTGTTGAGAGGAAGAGGTGCAGTTAAGGGAGAGGAGGCCTGGGCTCTGAATGATCACGTAGGTAGGCCATACCAGCTGCCTTGGGCCACTGGCCCACTTTCAGGAGGACAGCTTCTACAGTAATCATGTTGGATATATGAAAATTGGCCTCTGACTCCACCTCAACTCCTTTCTGGCTTCTGTCCTTCCATGGGGTCACTGTCCCCTAGTTTTCTTCTCCTTCTTCCTAGACTATTAAAAGCTTAAGGCATGTGCCTTTCAAAATAGTTTCTTCAATAAAAGTCTTTCCCAATAAGACTTCCAAACTCAGTAAAGGAATTATAGGCACTGTTATAGGCAGAGAGGGAGTGTTACTTTTGAAAAAGGAACTTGCCCACAGCCCTTTAAATCTCCTACAATTATTATTTATTTATTTATTTATTTATTTATTTACTTATGGCTGTGTTGGGTCTTCGTTTCTGTGCGAGGGCTTTCTCTAGTTGTGGCAAGTGGGGGCCACTCTTCATTGCGGTGCGCGGGCCTCTCACTATAGTGGCCTCTCTTGTTGCAGAGCACAGGCTCCAGACGCGCAGGCTCAGTAATTATGGCTCACGGGCCCAGTTGCTCCGCGGCATGTGGGATCTTCCCAGACCAGGGCTCGAACCCGTGTCCCCTGCATTGGCAGGCAGATTCTCAACCACTGCGCCACCAGGGAAGCCCTCCTACAATTATTAATATCCATCATTTATTAATGATTATCACATGCTGTGCTAAGGACTATATATGTGCTTTCACTGAATTTTTTTCTGCAAACTTGTGAGGTTGATATTCATATTTGTCTTCTCCAAGACATCTTGGACATCTAAACTAGGGACCATTTCTGGGAAATCTGCCAAGCTGTCTCCCTGTTCTTTCCTAAATTGGTTTAAAACATCTGCTCATTTTCCCCTGGCATGATAGTTCCATTCTATTCTTCGCATCCCTCTGGACTGTAAACTCATGTTTGAGAACATCCCTGTCTGTCACCTACCTGCCTACCTAGCTAGTTCTCTGCTCATGTTCAAAGGGATTTGAGGCAGCCTATGTCTTATACATATTTATAAATCCCACAGAACTTAACTGAGCAACTCTTTCATAGAAGATGCTTAATAGCCATATATTTGAATAATGGATGAATTCCAGTGATTTAAGTGTTACATTCTAACTACTCCTGTAGTTCCCAAACCTAACTGCATGTCAGACTCAAACAGGAGAATTTGTTACTATATCAACATTTCTGAGGATGGGTTTCAGAAATGTCTATTTTTAACAAGTTCCCCAAGTGACTCTGAAGCAGCCAGCTTGATCCCAGCCTGCAGATTGGCATTTGAAAACCCACGGAGCATTCTATCTTTCTTCACCCCAGAATCCTATAATATCGCCCCTTCCCCCCCACCATCCATGCTGCCCTAACCATTTTCTCTTAACAAACAAACACCAGCAACCAAGTTGGTCCATCCTGAGAGTCTCACCATGAGACAGAGATATGCCCAGAAGTCTAGAAAATGGTAAACTCTACTAGACATCAAAACTTTCCCCTACCAATCTGCTCCTACCTACAAATAGGTGACCATTTCTACAACCCCCTCCCCCCCCCCCAAAAAAACACCAGAGCCACATTTCCTGCGTGTGTTTTACCATGTTGCGTATTTCACCCAGCAATAGACCCTTGAAAGTTTCCACAGTGAGTTTTGCCTTTAAATTCTTTTCACATCATCTTGGTATTTGGGGATCCCGTGTTCTCAGATGACCTGAATCCACTGTTTTCTCATGCTGACCCTACCTGCAGCATACTCTTTGGGTTAGCTTTTTGCAAAGAGGCTGTTAAAGTAGAACAGGCAGATTCAAGAAAACCGCCATCTGCTTTCCACACTGCAGATGCCCACACGAGCCTTGAAAAACCTAGCTGGGGAGGAGGTGGAAGATCCTGTGGGCTGGCTGATAAAGGAAGAAATGAGAAGGTTACTTTTTTCTTTAATGTTCCTACAATTGATCCTAATCACCATAATGTGAGAGAGAGAGGAAACTGTAATCACCATCAGGTAGAGAGTCTGGAGCATCTAAGGCTTAAGAAACAACCTGAATTTTGTGTTCTGTATTCTAGAGGCACATTATATGGCCACCTTGGTAGCTCTTCAGTGCTGCCAAGAATGGAACTTTTATCTAATCAATTCCACTTCTTCTCTTGCTTGTACTTTCTGGCCAAATCCCTCTTGTGACAAAAGGAATAAGAAGACGTTCCACCTATATGTATATATGTGTATACCTTTTCATTACCTGTGTATCTATAACATAGGTAATGAAAATTATTTTCTCCATCTCTCCATTTGCTAAAGACAAGGTAGAAGTCTGGCTCTGAAAACTGATTTTGATTTGAAAAATTTAGAATTTTAGAGCTGAAGGAAACCCAACCAAACCTTTTGTAGGAGATAAAGTTGAAACCCAGAGGGACAAAGTAAGCTGCCCAAGTGTACACAGTCAGTTAGAACCAGCTCCATAGCGATGTCACTGATGGGCCCTCCCATCTCTCTTAAAGGAAGGATATGTTGCATCTGCTGCTGGGAGGGCAGTTGGCAGACAGCCTTTAGCTGTCAGCCTCTGTAGGGTGAACCTCGGCTGCAAAGAGCCACCTCTCCCGGGGACAGACCCTTCCTGGGGCGGCTCATATCCAGTGATTGACTGAGGTGGAAGTAGAAAAGCCCAGCCTTTTGCCCTAACATGGGACACCTTGAAGGCCCATTTTAGCTCCAGAGTTCCCTGTAGGGTTGGCTGAGGCTGTCAGGTGGCCAGCGGGGCTAGTTTCTCCCAACACTTTCTTTCCCCCTTTTCACAAATGTTGATCTTAAAACCATTACTGAATGAACATCCAGCACACTAACCTTCATTTCAGAGAGTGTTTCCAAGAGAACACAACCTTGAATAAGACCTAAAGTAAAAATTGTGTTTAAAATATAAGCTGGTTTGTGCTAAAATGCCCATTTTAGAAGTACGTGTGTGAGCGTGCATGTGTGTGTGTGTGTGTGCATCCCTGAGTGTAAACATGCATATATGCACATATGGATACATGTCTGTATGCATCCAATGTCTCCTCATTTTCTAAAAACTTATCCATTTTGGGGGTGGAAAAATCCCTAATTTTTTTCATCATGCAATGTCAGGCTTTTGTCTCTCTAGAGAGATGGTGATCATCTGGGCTAAATGAATAATGGGTCTGGCATTGGCGTGGCTTAGCTTAGTGCGTGCAAGATTGTCTCATACTGACCTCACGTCCTAGCAGCCAATGAGGGACTGGTTGAGAAAGCAAAGATCACAGGAAGAGAACCACTAGGACCCCTGCAGTTTTCCACCTCACCTACTGACAGTGACCCCAGAAAACCAACCTATAGTCACCCTAGTTAAAGCCAGAGCAGTCTATCACACATCAGAAAAAAATGCTGTATCTCTTCATATTTTCCCCATCCCCACCCCCTTCATGGTTTCGAAATTGCACTTCTAGATGCTGTTGGACACTCCGTTGGCTGAGGCAGTTGTCGCTCCTTTGTGCCATCTCAGCTCCAGACTCTTTCCTGGCTTCTTAGCTGCCCCCGCCTCACCCCTTACCTGTCTTGCCTTCAACAAGCCTGACTGTGAGTCAAGGACAATCACACCCCCCAGCCTCCACCCACCCTGGACAATACTTCTTCCTTTTTCTTGTGCCTTTCCCATCCCACTGGGTCTCATATGCTAGCTGAATGATCTTGGATAACTCCCAGTGTCCTCATGTAGAAATGGGGTCATGGTTCCTACCTCACAGGGTGTGGTGAGGAGCGAACGAGATTGTGTTGTGAGCCCTTTAGCCATAGTGCACTTCCTAACACTCAGTCAGTCTCCTGATCCAGTCCCTCAAGGCTGATTCACTTCTCCTTCAACCACTGTCCCATCCCTGTCCATACACCTCCTCTCAGCAAAGGAGGGGTTCATTCATAACGCTTGCTCCATTTTTAAGACATGATGCGGTTATATGACTTCAGTCAGGCCCAAACTTACACCCCAGAATTAATCTGCTGTTCCTAAGGATATCTTTATCAATTATTATGCATATGTATAATAGCCATGCATTTAAAAATCTTCTCACAAACTTGACATTTGAAAGGGAATTCTAAATGTATACCGCATTTCAACCACTTTGCAAATAACTTAGTTTTTTTTCAGGTCTTTCTGGCTCCTTCTACTTATATCCCATGAACATCACATTGTAAAGTCTTGACACACTGACATTTTAAAGTGCTTTCATTTTAAGCCGTTCCTCTTCGAAGATTTCTCGCCACTATCCCCCGTCTACTCCGTCTTAAGAATGAAAATATCAGAGGGCTAAGGGAACAAATATTATAACTAAAAACAGAGTTAGGTGCATGTTTGATGAACAGATTGCATTGTCGGGTTATAGAAAGGACAGACTGCTGCTGTTATAAAGCTTTAGAAGCCCCTAAATTTGTTTTCAGTGGGGAATAACCATGATGGAAAAGAAGAGAAAAAAAAACATGAGGAATAAAAATAGAGGAAGATATTATATTCAAGAATATAGTATATGTTTTTGTAGAAAACCATTATAAAACCGAAAGTTGATAGAAAAGGTAAAACAAAACAAAACGGATTATCAAGGGTTTCTCTATGCCCTTGGTAATGTCATCTACCTTATAAAACATATTTAATGCTGTGACACTTTTTAATTTTTAAATTATTATTATTATTATTATATTTTATGTGAATTTATCAGTATCATCATTTGGGGCCTAATTCCATCCTTCAAATTTCTAACAGAAACTCCATAGAATAAAGAAATGTAAAAGTTTCCACAAAATTCACACAATGACAATATAAGGCATCCTTTCCCTACAATATGGGCCTTCAGTACTTCTGTTAATAATAGACTAACACTTATGGGATGCTACTTTGTGCCAGACACTGTTCTAAGTACTTACCATATTAACTCACTTATCTTTCTCAATCCTGTTGTGAGCCGGGTACTTCACTTTATGGTTGTGTAACCCTTCGCACTTCACAGTTGAAGAAACCAAGGTAGAGATGACTCTGGTCTGAGACGCGGCTGTCTCTGCTTCCGGTTTGAACTCTGCCACTACTCTTAAAAAGACCTTGAGTCTCCCAGTTTCAGACTGTCAGTTTCTCCTCTGTAAAATGGGGCCACCCCATGGCATCACCTCAAAGGATTCTGCTTCCTCTAAAATACCCTGGTTTCATGCTTCTATGTTTTGTTCCTAGAAAGCTGGATTTGGAACTCCTAAAACATCTTTTTTTAAACAGAAAACAAATAAGACTATTACAACGAAAGCCTCAGCATTCGTCTGAAGGTGTAGAGCTGTGTTGCCTGCAGAGTTTGTCTTGGGAGTGACCAGTTTATACTTCAAGCAAAACAGAATAAGGAATTATGGTTGAGGGGGTCACCACATCAAAAGAAAAATATCTATATACATATAAGCTTAGAAGAGAGTAGGATGTGAAAAAGACTTCAAGGGTAGGTAAGTGAGGGATGTAAGAGGGGAACTGAACACCGCAACATATTTTTCCTTTTAGAAGACCATCTGTTGAAGTTGTGAGCATGAGAACAATGTGGGATTTGAAGGATCTGGAATAAATGAAGTGAAAGAAATGCTGAGAAATCTTTTGACGGAGCAATTTCCAGACAAGCAAGGGAAGTCATGTGACTTGCCCTTCTGGTCCCACAAAAGTATGCAGGTTCTTGGAGGGCAAAATTTGTTGCGCGTTCTCTGGCTGAAAGAATGTGATTCAAGGCCCACGATAACAGAGCCCGCAGCAGGGGGAAGGCGTAAGTGGGGAGTGCAGGCATTCAGGCACTCGGGAACTGTGATAGGAGAAAGAGTATGGATTCTATCAGAATAAAGAAGGAGCATTTAAATGGGGAAACTGGGGCTTCCCTGGTGGCGCAGTGGTTGAGAGTCTGCCTGCCAGTGCAGGGGACACGGGTTCGAGCCCTGGTCTGGGAAGATCCCACATGCCGCGGAGCAACTAAGCCCGTGAGCCACAACTACTGAGCCTGCGCGTCTGGAGTCTGTGCTACGCAACGGGAGAGGCCGCGATAGTGAGAGGCCCGCGCACCGCAATGAAGAGTGGCCCCCGCTCGCCGCAACTAGAGAAAGCCCTCGCACAGAAACGAAAAAACCCAACACAGCCAAAAATAAAAAAATAATAAATAAATGGGGAAACTATAGAACATTAAAACTCTTGAGACATTATACATCTTTTACCTCTCCTACTTCCTCTCAGGATACGGACACTGAGACCCAGGGAAGTGAACGGACTTTACAAAGATCGCCGCTCTCGAAATCGATGCATTGAGGATTAAAAACAGCATGAATTTTAGAAACAAGATTGACAGAAAATATTCTCTTTTACTCTGTTAAAATATGGGAATAACACCAAGAAGGAAAAAAACAAACAAAAAAAACCTTTCTCAACGAAGGCACTAAGTGGTAATCCTTGGGCCCTTCAGCAATCTGTTTTGAAGGTTATATTGTAGTATTAATTTATCATGTCTTCTAAAACTACTGATATGCTTTTTTTAGGTAAGAAATTATGAATCAGCTGAATGAACAAGCTTATCTACTGTTTCTACAATGTCTAATTTAGGGTAACATTAATAACAGAAGATGCTCAAAATGCAACAATGAAAGCAACAGAAAATATATTCTTTCAAAACTTACCAAACAAACCCAAACAATCCTCCTTACAGGAAAGCAGCTGTGATACAAGGGCTCGAGAAACAGAAGAAAAGGAATGGAAAATCTACCCATGGCTATTTTTAGCAGTTGTAATTTTAAAATTTTATGTGTTAAAAGTGAAAAAGAATTCCTCAGAATGGAAATTAAGATTCATCCCCGAGAAGGAAAAATAATAGTGTGAGTTTTCACTGTCTTAAAGAGTATTTTAATCTAGCTGCCAGACCTATGACCTACTATAGTTCTCCACGCCTCACGTTTTTTAAAAAAATGGAAAAATACGCACATAATAAAGTGCTTTGGAAGTATTTTTTATGATTAGAAACTGAGGTTCTGAGCAGTGAGCCAGGCCTCAGGGTCTTTCTCTTGGAGCCAGTATTGAGCCCATTGCATAGATCTAAGGGATGGAGCTGTGGCATCTTTTTTTTCCTCTTCTATCTTAAATCAGATTGTCACTAACATTTGGTCCCTGCCTTTCTAAGAGGAACCAATTTCTAACCCTGTTTTTTGGCTCCTGATTCTTCCTGTGAAATTATGACCCCACGTGCTGTAAGGAGACCAGGAATGAAGGGCATCAGAACAGAAAGGGCCTTCACTTTCTTTTCCTTTAATTAAAAAAAAATTTAAAAACTGAACAGACCATGGACCTCTGACATGCAGAATCTTGTGGGCAGATTCATGCAGCAGGCAAGAGGGGGAAAGGGGCAGTGACTGACACACCGCTCTTCTGAGAAGCTGCCCTCCACTGCCCTGAGATTTCCCCCAATGAGGCCAAAAGCACCCCAGAGCTGAGTGCAACCAGCAGAACAGCCTGCCTTCAGAAAGGAAGTCTCTCCTGGTGGCTTTGAGGACCTAACTGGCACGAAGATCATAGGTAAATGCTTGAGCTGGGATTGGAGGCATTTCAGCAAGTCTGATACCTCTTGGTAAATATCCTTTCTGAGAGTAGCCTGACATGCCAGCTTATACCGTCTGTGGCTGCCAGGTGGCTCTTGGGCCCTTTGGGGCAGTAGCTATCCCTGTACTGTCAAGCTCTTTCCTATCTGAGAAGAGGTCACTCTTCTCAGATGGGACTGAAGAGTAGTTCTGAGTTCAGTAACACTGAAGAGTAGTTTTGTGTTCCCCTTTTGCAGAGCTTACTCTGAACTTAAAAATTATTTGGGAACTGTTTTGGAGGGTTTCGAGCTAGCATTTTTAGTGATGATTTCTCCCTCAATTTAATTTCTTCACCTCCTTCTTCACTTCATTCAGCCACCACGATTTCTCCCCTGGATTACCGTGACTGGTCTTAATGAGGCTCGCTCCCTCGTATCTGTCCTCTTCCCCACCGTCTAAAGAATCTTCTCAAATCACAAATCACAAATCTGACCATGAGCCTCCCATGCTCACAGCCCTTCACTGCCTCCCCTTATCCTCTGACGGACATCAAGGACCACTAGAATCTGGCTCTCCCTGTCTGTCCTCTCCCTTCATCATCTTCCTCTTCCCACCATATAGGGTTCCATACACTTCCTGCTTGGGCCAGACTTTCCCCATTCTGATTTGCTGGTGCCGAGTGCAAACTCATTTTTAGGCATCAAGTCCAATGCCCCGCCGTGGGAACCCTTCTCTGGCTCCCTTCGCCTGGGTCAAGCATCCCTCTGCTGGCTCCTCCAACCTTTCACTTCTGCGTACAGAGGACTTGACTGTGTACACGTCCATCAACCTCACCAGACTGTGAGCTCCTAGAGGCCAGAAGCTGGGTCTCATTCTCGAGTCCCCAGAGCCTGGTCCAGGGCTTGACACTTGCAAGAGTATCTTGACACATGTCTGGGGCATGAATGAAGGGTTTCATCGACCCCGAGAACCAGGGGGAGGAGCTGCTGACCACTAGGAGGGAACATGGCTGCTTCTTCCATTTTCCTTTCCTCACCGAGGCCAAGACGGTTCCAAGACTCCCCAGTCTCCCCTCGGCAGCAAGGGAGAGGGTGAGGAGAGGGGCCTTTGTTCCTCCTCCAGATGGCTGGAGCTGGGATAGAGCCCAGCAGCTGTGTTTGGGTGGAAGGCGAGAGGACAGATGGCCTGGTGTCTGCTTGCAGACAGCCTGAGAGACTGCAGCCCTGGTGCAAGGCACTCTCCGAGGGGGACTCCACAAGACAGTGGTGAAGTAGCGAAAACGCCAGGGCGGACCGCTGTGTTAGCATTCACTGCTCACACACTGGCCGCGGTGACTGCTGGGCGGCAAAAAGAGAATCCTTTATGCACAAGACCCTTGTGTTTCTGGCGGTGGCTTTTAACTTTTCAATCTAAACAAAGCCTTTCCTATATGAAAAGTCTCTTAATTACTATCATTTAAAAATTGGTTTCGCACAAGCTAGCTTCATTAGGTTTCAGTTTTGCCTTCTGCAAATTTTGGCAGCCAGTGAATTATTCATTGGTGGTAGGGGGGAGTGAGCAGGGGTGGGGGATTTCTTCTGCTCAAAATATTTAGAATCAGAACATGATACACGGTCTAGTAATTTGTACGAGGGAAGCAGTCACGTGTTTACAGACTTAGATGGAAATGGGCTCACTGCTATCCTTGTATCATCAGAAAATTATTTATTTTAAAAAATGTGGGTGAGATCCTCAGAGGACCAGGGTGAGAGCTGAGGGCAGTGCTATCACCACCTGGCTGACTGTTCTCCTCTCCGATCCAAAGCCAGTCAGTCCAAAAAGCAAGGCACAGTGTCACACTTGTGTCCCAGGGATGTGTGTGTGACTTCCCTAAGATGCCAGTTTGTAATGGACATGCTTACGAGACAGCCCCTTCCAGGTCTATGATACTTTGATCATCCATTTTGATTATCTTTTTCTTAATTAATCATTCAAGCCACAACTTGAAATAACTTTTTAGTTTCTGCATGTAGTAAAACAGAGCATTTGAAAGATGGAATGTCATGGCGCTTTACATAGTGTGGGTATAAACTATCCCATCCCAAATAATTTTTTTAAATAAATTTATTTATTTATTTATTCACTTAATTTTGGTTACGTTGGGTCTTCGATGTGGTGCACAGGCTTCTCACTATGGCGGCTTCTCTTGTTGCAGAGCACGGGCTCTAGGCGCGTGGGTTTCAGTAGTTGTGGCACACGGGCTCAGTAGTTGTGGTGCACAGGCTTAGTTGCTCCACGCATGTGGGATGTTCCAGGACCAGGGCTTGAACCTGTGTCCCCTGCACTGGCAGGTGGATTCTTAACCACTGCGCCACCAGGGAAGCCCCTATCACCATATAATTTTTAATAGTAATAAGGAATGTAGTTCTACCCAGAATCAATTGGGGGTATCCCAGTGAGGAAAGTGGAATTGTCTTCTTTCTTCCCACCACCTTGCCTCTCACCCTTAAAAAATCCACATCCCCACTTAATAGATGAAGGGAATCCTTTAAAGCCTGAGCATTCTAATATCAATGATTCTTTAAGGCACCTGTAACAAAACAGAGTTGTGGCCAGAGGAGCTTCCGACTCCCTTTCTTGTTCCTGGCACTTTCGAGTTCTCTTACCAAGTGTTCTTGGCTACCAGATAGGCCTTAGCCTGAGTGGTCCAATATGGTAGCCACCAGCCACATGTGGCTATTAAGTTAGAAATTTAAAGTAAGTAAAATTAAATACAGTGAAATAGTCCCTCAGTCACACTAATCACATTTCCAGCACTCAGTGGGTACATGCTGCTAGTGGCTACCTTATTGGACAGCACAGATAGAGAGCATTTCCATCATCACAGAATGTTCTGTTGGATAGCACTGCTTAAGACTATTTAACTAGGCAATTCACTTCAGCATCAGTTCAGGCTTGCTTGATTTTATGACTGAATTGACCCACTGTTTGAATTTATTAATAGGTCCAGTTGGGCTGTGTACTCCGGCAGCTGCTGAGGAGATGGCAAGAGTGATTTGTTCCATAAAATGGCAGTGGTAATAGTAAAAGTATGAATGATAGTAATAGCTGACATTCACTGAGCACTTATGATCCAGGCGCTGTGCTAAGCACTTAATCTGTGTTATCTCATGATCTTCACAACTCTATTATTATCCCAGTTTAACAAGGGAGAAAATTAATAGCAGAGATGGGAAGAGTCTTTAACATTCATCTAACCCAACCCTCTCCGTTGACAGAGCTCAGACTCTGGAGTCAGACTGCCTGGGTTTACTTGAGTGACCTTGAGCAAGTAACCCTCTTTGTGCCTCAGGTTCCTCATCTGTAAAATGGAGGAAATGACAGGATCTATCATAAACTGTTGTGAAAATTCGACATGAATAGTTCACGTAAACTATTAAGAACCTAGTAAGTGTTAACTGCTTTGATTGTTTATTACAGGTAAGTAAAACCCAGGTAGCTTAAAGACATGCCCAAAGTCACACAGCTAACACCAGCTTAGCACTCTTTCTGTTATACTTGCATATAAATCACCTTGGCCCTCCCTTCCACCTATCCACATGCTTTCAACTAGCCTGCCCCCTTTTATCATTACCACTCGGCAGCCAACTGCTAGTAACAGAGTGACATCAGCGCTTTTCCATTGGCAAAGAGTGCAATGACTGTTCCATGGAAGCAGCCAATTTCCAGGGCTTTTTGGCTTGGTGATAATTGGAGAATAACCTAGATGATCTCCAAGGTCCCTGTCACTCCCAAGAGGATCTGAGCCAAGAAAGTAAAGGCAGTTTTCCCTGTTAGGTAAAAGAGAATAAATCTCTTGACACAGTTGTATGGATCCAAGATAAGACTCCTGAAATTTTTCTATAGTAGGATAATAGTTGAAGAAGAAAAAAGAGGAAGGGAAAAAAAGATAGTTCACCAGACTGGCCCAATCCATGTGGCCACCTATCTAGGGCATAACACTTTCAGGCCTTAGTTAACCTCTTGTAGGTGTATTAGTGTGGTTCCCAGTCCCAGGCCCGGCCTGAGATACTCTCTTTGGTTTACTCCTGTGCTGATCCAAGATGCTCACGTTAGAGGATATCAACTCACTGAGGGTTTGTGTGTTTGGGTCTGTCTGCCCTTACCTGGAAATTTGAGGCCAGGAGAAGAAAATTCTCTTATGCATCATCATAAGTGCCTACAGTGCAGGGGGGACAGAAATATTCATATTGTATGATTTGATTTTGTATGATTCAAAATTCTATGATTTCGTTTATATGAAATACCCCAAACAGGCAAATCCATAGAGACAGAAAACAGATTAGCAGGTTGCCGGGAGCTGGGGAGAGGGAGAATGGGGAGTGACTGCTACCGTCCACGGGTTCTTTGGGGGATGATGAACACGTTCTAAAATTAGGTTGTAGTGATGGTTGTACAACTCTGTGAATTTACTAAAAAACCACTGATTTGTACACTATAAATGGGTGAATTTTATCATATATGAATTATATCTCAATAAAGTTGATAAAAATCTCGTAGGGGTGGAGGCTTGGGGAGCACATCTTGAGAAAGCCCTACATCCACTACCTCCATCCAGGGGTGGTACTCTGCTCCCACAAGGGGGTTGTGCTTCCTCTTCTCTGCTGGAAAACTTACCCTTCATTATGTGCTTTCTCAGATCTTGGTAATATATCTATATTTAAAGCAATCTCACTGCAGATTTTTGAGTGTGCTGATATATTGGTGTTTTTCATAGGTTGTGAAACCCTAGAAAAATTTCCAGACCAAATCTGATTAAATGAGCTTTCCATCTGATGCTGTGAGAGACTGCTCTGTGTAGTGTCAGTAGTGTGACAACAAGCCTGCTAGATTTGAGTTAAAGAAGTTATGCGAGCTCAGGTCAATTGGCATTTCCCATTCTGCTTTTGAACAATTCAATTCTCACTTAGAGTCCATGGACCTCTGCGACGCCAAACCAGAAAGAGGTTCACGCAAACTTTGCTTTTAGAGAATGATGGCTTTCTTTCATTTAATAAAAACGGGCACCTACTTCTCTGTATCTGTTTACAAAGAGCTGACAGTTATTATTTGCTGCTAAATAAGACTGAAGTCCATGTCAGGTCTAGATGGCTATCAGTATCCTTAAAAAGATGAATATTCTGTCCCAAACACAAAATTTTAAATGTAAAAAGAATTAACGATGTGTGCCTGCCGTTAAATTGCTCTACCACAATGTGAAAAATCCTAGCTAATGGATTTGTTTCACCAAAGCTGGCTTTCTGTGCGGACAGACACTGATTACTTACAAGGAATGATTTGCACCTGGCCAGCTGCGCCCTCTCAACCCTCTACTCCTGGCCCTTCCCCGACTCACTCTCCATTAGCTGTGACTGTGTTACATAGCTAAAGGTTAAGTTATTGGGACTTTACTGGTGGTCCAGTGGGTAAGAGGCCATGCTCCAAATGCAGGGGGCCCAGGTTTGATATCTGGTCAGGGAAGCAGATCCCACACGCAGGCTGCAACTAAGAGGTCGCATGCCACAACTAAAAAGCCCACATGCAGCAACTAAGAAGTCCGCATGCTACAACTAAAAGTTCACGCATAGCACAACTAAGACCCAGAGCAGCCAAAATAAATAAATAATAAATAAATATTTTAAAATTTTTAAGGGAAGGTTAAGTGATTGCTCTATTTTTTTTTCTTTAAAATACAAACACCCTCGGGAGGAGAAGCATATTTAGCACTTTAGAATCACCAACACCTTGGCCAGCTAGATTCCCTGAATTGGTCTATCAGATCCCTTTTGCCTCCCTGATAACACAGAGCAGCGCCCAGAAAGAAAAAGGGGGGTGGGAATTCTGACTGGGAATAAAGAAACCCAGAAGAAAGAGCAAAGGGCTGGGTGTCAGAAGGTCTGGCTGAGCTCCTGGGATCAACAGTTACTTACTTCTAAGCCTTAGTTTCCTTATTTATAAAAAGAGACTGATGGTGGTAATGACATCTGCCCGCCAGCCTCACAGCTCAGTGCTGGGGTCAATGCGGTTGTGAAAGGCAAAGGAATTTGTAACCGCTAGACCAGCCTTTGCAAATGTGCAGTGCAGGCAGCACCTGATGCACCCCCCGCTCTGTGCTGGACAGTGTTGAGGGGCCCAAACAGACCACCAAATTGCACACAGACCTGGAAGGTCCTATTTCCTACATACTTCCAGTGGAAAACACTAAATAGATCTTTTAAAGATTTTTTTCCCCAAAATCTTGCTAAGAAAATTTTCAATCCTATGTAAAAGTTGAAAGAAATTTACAGTGAGCCCACATATACCCACCACCTAGATTCTATAATTAACATTGTACTATATTTGCTTTATCCCACATTTCTCCATTTTTTCAGGATTATCTTTAAAATTGGGTTTGCCTTGCATGTCACTTATTAGGATAATTTATCTGGCAACCAACACATACAAAGGGGGAACCAAATAAAGCTTTTTTTTTGGCATCCCACTCGGGGCTGTTATGTCTAAGAGCCTCAACTGTCAAATCCTCTTATCCCTTTCCAAAAAAAAAAAATACAGGAAAGATAGATTTGGTAAAACCAGTAATATCTTAATGGTTCCCATCGCCCATCCTAGGTAAACCATGAAGATCTTTATATTTGGGCAAGAACACAAAGGAAGGAAACAAAAGGATTTTTTTTTTTTAATAAGTTTATTTATTTATTTTTGGCTGTGTTCGGTCTTCGTTGCTGGGCTCAGGCTTTCTCTAGTTGTGGCGAACTGGGGCTACTTTTCGTTGCGGTGCGCGGCTTCTCATTGCGGTGGCTTCTCTTGTTGCAGCGCACGGGCTCTAGGCGGGCAGGCTTCAGTAGTTGTGGCACGCGGGCTTAGTTGCTCCGTGGCATGTGGAATCTTCCTGGTCGGGGGCTCGAACCCGTGTCCCCTGCATTGGCAGGCGGATTCTTTCTTTCTTTTTTTTTTTCTATATTTTATATTTTTTTAATATCTTTATTGGAGTGTAATTACTTTACAATGGTGTGTTAGTTTCTGCTTTATAACAAAGTGAATCAGCTATACATATACATACATCCCCATATCTCCTCCCTCTTGCGTCTCCCTCCCACCCTCCCTATCCCACCCCTCTAGGTGGTCACAAAGCACCGAGCTGATCTCCCTGTGCTACGTGGCTGCTTCCCACTAGCTATCTATTTTACATTTGGTAGTGTATATATGTCCATGCCACTCTCTCACTTCGTCCCATCTTACCCTTCCCCCTCCCCGTGTCCTCAAGTCCATTCTCTACATCTGGCAGGCGGATTCTTAACCACTGTGCCACCAGGGAAGTCCCTTTGTTTTTGTTGTAAGTGTCATTGATGTGAACAGAGAGGGAGGATGTATTTTTTCAGAAAAAAAAGGAAAAGAAAAGAGAAAGACTTGGGGACTTCCCTGGTGGTCCAGTGGGTAAGACTCCATGCTCCCTATGCACGGGGCCTGGGTTTGATCCCTGGTTGGGGAACTAGATCCCGCATGCATGCTGCAACTGAGTTCACATGCCGCAACTAAGGAGTCTGCATACCTCAACTAACAAGTCTGCATGATGCAGCTAAGAAGTCCACATGCTGCAACTAAAAGATCCCGCATGCGACAGCTAAAGATCCCTCATGCTGCAATGAAAATCCTGCATGCTGCAACCAAGACCCGCTGCAGCCAAAATAAATAAATAAATACATAAATACATAAATAAATATTTTTAAAAAAAAGAAAAGAGAAAGACTTGTTTATTATTAAAAGTCCTGAAATAAAACCAAAAACTACAAAAAAAGTTAAACAGCGCTGAATATTGGTTTAAACTGTATACTCTGCACCTGAAGAAATGTGCAAGGAAAAAGACTATCCTAAAACGAAGTAAAGCATTGCCTGCCCAACAATGGTTTCTGTATCAAAGAAAGAGAAGGTTCTGGAACACTACAAACTGGAACAGAAACTTTTTGGTAGATAACTATAAACACCTCACAATAATATTGAGCTGTGTTTCCCAAACTTAGTCTTTTAAGTATCCTTTCACTATGCTTGCCACAGCTGATTACCTCCTGTGTTCTTATACATTTTTCTTTAAACTGACTTGGTTCTTACCTAAATACATATTTTTTCAAAAGAAACTTTACATTATTTCCATACATGGAAAACCAATATTATTTGCCATAAACTGACAGCTACTTCAAAAGTAAGAGCCATAGGGCTTCCCTGGTGGCACAGTGGTTGAGAATCTGCCTGCCAATGCAGGGGACACGGTTTTGAGCCCTGGTCTGGGAAGATCCCACATGCCACGGAGTAACTAAGCCCGTGAACCACAACTACTGAGCCTGCGCATCTGGAGCCTGTGCTCCGCAACAAGAGAGGCCGCGATAGTGAGAGGCCCGCGCACCGCGATGAAGAGTGGCCCCCACTGGCCACAGCTGGAGAAAGCCCTCGCACAGAAACAAAGACCCAACACAGCCAAAAAATAAAAAATAAAATAAATAAATAAATAAATAAATAAAAATAAGAGCCATGAAAACCAGTGTTATTAACTTCTAGCTTGATCTTGTTCTTTGACAAAAGCTCTGAACTTGGGCTTGTTCTTTTTTTTAAAACTTTTTATTTTTATACAACTTTTAAAGGTTACTTTCCATTTACAGTTATTACAAAACATTGGCTATATTCCCCGTGTTGTACAATCCATCCTTGAGTCTATCTTATACCCAATAGTTGAGGGGGGAGGGGCAACGTAGGGGTGGGGGAGTGGGAGATGTCTGTTCTTATTAGAGAGTTGTTAAAACATTCAAGTGGAAACTTTCTTCTTGATTTAATCAGAAGCACTGAGGGATAATTAAAAAGAGAATTAATTTCTCAGTGTGTGATTCAACGTCCTATAATACTGAGTCCTTGTACTATTTTGTGTACTCTGTGGGTACACATCTCACACTGAGGACAGTGTTTAACAGTGTGTAATACACGGTCTTGGTAATACCTTCTGTGATCCTCCAAATCCTACTTTTCTTTGGAATGGAGTTAAAGAGAGTTTGATCCCTGATTTCCCCAGTTACCGGAGTGCCTTTCTTTACAAACGTCCATTATGCAACAACCCTAGCAATTCAGGGCAGAGTTATGTCATAGCTTCATCCCCATTCTTTACCCGCTGAACATCTCCCGTGCTTGTTGTTCTCCAATCGTTTCCCCCAGCCCCTCATTCTCCACCCTTCTTTGACCAGTTCTCTGTCCTGGAGATCATCACCTAAAGACTGGCTTGGATTCAGCTAAAAAGAAGCAATAGCAGAAGATGGAAGCACAGGAGGAGAGTAGCCAGATTTCTCATCCCACTCCCTATTTTCTTGGTGAAATAGTTCTGGCAGTATCCTCACCTCTCCGTAACTGTGGTACCTGCAGCGGGCCCTACCTTCATGGTTCTAACTTTTACCAGCTTCTGTGAACACCGTTTCTTAATTTTGTTCCTTCAGGCCTAAAAGTGATAATGACATCCTGCTGATGATGAATCAACAATAATTTAAATCCCTTGTTTGATCCCTCAGTCCTATTGATACTTTTGTAATAATTTCTTATTAAATTATCTTCATATGAACCATCTAAGTGGGGGAAATGTTTGTTTCTTGCCAGATTCCAAGTGATACAGATGGAAAATTTTCACTGCATATACTTTTGTACATGTTTCTATGTGCTTGCATTACCTATTCAAAAATTAAAAACAAGTTTTTAAAAATCAAAGAAATAACAATATTACACATCAAAATTTGAGACACAGCTAAAGCAGTGCCTAGAGGGAAATTTTTAGCTTTAGTTTGACAATTAATGATCTAAACTTCCATCCCAAGAAGCTAGAAAAAGAAAAGCAAATTTTAAAAAAGACAGGAAATAAAGACAGGAACAAAACTTTAAGAAATAAAAATAGAGATAGAAATAAAACAGAAATAAAATTAAAAATTGTTTTTTGAAAAGATCAATAAAATTGATAAACCCCAAGCATAGATCAAGAAACAAAAAACATAAATTACCAATTGCAGGAATAAAAAAGGGGGCATAATTACAGATCCTAAATATTTTTTAAAAATTTAAGATGGTAATGTAACACCTTTACACCAAAAAATTTGGCGATATAGTTGAAATGGAAAAATTTCTTGAGAAACACAAATTACTTAAACTGACACAAAGGAAATAGGAAAAATAAATAGTCCAATACAGATTAAAGAGTGAATCTGAAGTAAAAATCCACCCTTATCCTCCAGCTGCCTCAGAAAACTCTGCAGGCCTGGATGAATTTATTGGTAAATCTTTTTCTGAACATTCAAAGGAGAATATATATACTTTTTGAGAAAAAAGAAGAAACAATTCCAAACTAGTTTTATAAGGCCAGCATGACCCTGATACCAAAAATTGCCAGGGACATTATAAGAACGTTACAGGCCATTATGTCTTACTTAAGAATATAGATACTAAAAATCCTAAACAAAATAATATTAGTAAATTGAATCCAGTGAAAAATAAGAAAGACTATACATTATGACCAAGCCAAGTTTTACAAGGTTGCAAAATTGATTTAATACTCAGATATCAGTATAATTCACCAAATTAATAATATAAAGGGGAAGAATTATAGGATCACCTCCATACATGTGGAAAAAGCATTTGACAAAATTAAACAGCCATTCATGATAAAATCTCTTAATAAACTAGAATTAGAAGGGAACTTCTTTAACCTTATAAAGAGTACCAATAAAATACCTATAGCTAATATTAAATAAATGATAAAGTACTGAACTCCTTACCACTGAGGCCAGAAATAAAACAACAATGCCTACTATCACCATTTCTATTAAACATTATATAGGTGGATCTAGCTCATGCATTAGGCAAGAAAAAAATTAAAAGATATAAAGGTTGGAAATGAAGGTGTAACACTTTTTATTCACAGATATATGATTGAATATACATAGAATTATCCAGCAATCTTAGAAATTGGATTAGACTATTGTTAAGATATCAATTCTTCCCAAATTGATGTACAGATTCAATGCAATCCCTATCCAAATTCAGTTGATTTTTTGGGGTGGAAATTTATAATATTTATATGGAAATGCAAATGGCCTAGTACAGCCAAGACAATCTTAAAGAAAAAGCACAAAGTTGAAGAGTTTACACTACCAAATTTCAAGAATTACTATAAAGCTACAGTGATTCAGACAGTGTGACACTGGCCTGAGAACAGGCAAATAAGTCAACAAAATATAGAGTTCAGAAATATGCCCACATATATACAGTTACTTGATGTGCAATAACAACACAATAGCAAAAGAATAATCTTTTTAATAATAGTGTTATAGCAATTGTATACCCCTGTGGAAAAAATGAACATTGCCTCTTACCTCAAATCAAACACAAATTATTAATTTGAGATTGCTAGCAGATCTATACGTGAAGACTCCTAGAAGAAACGCAGGAGAATATTTTTCATGAACTTGGATTAAGGAAAGATTTACTGAACAGGACACAAAAATTACTAACCATAAGAAATTAGCAAATTGGGCATAATTACAATTAAGAGCTTCTGCTCATCAAAAGTAAGACACCCATAAGGGAGTGAAAAGGCAGGCCACAGCTCTGGAGAAAATATCTGCAATGCACATATCCAAAAAAAGCTTTGTATCCAAATGTATAAAGAACTCCTATAAGTCAATAAGAAAAAGACAAACACTTGAATAGAAAATGGGCAAAAGACTTGAACAGACATCTCACAAAGGAGGGTATCCAAATAGCTAATAAGCATATGAAAAGGTGCTCAACATCATTACTCCTCAGGGAAATGCAAATCAAAACACAATGATATAACCCATCAGAATGGGTTATACGGCCATCAGAATGGCTAACTTCAAAGTCTGATGATACAAATTATTGTTGATTAGGATGTCAAGCAACTGGAATTCTCATCCATTGCTGGTGAGAGTATAAATTCATACCCCTCCTAGAAAGCTATTTGGCATTATAGACTAAAGCTCAGTATATAACTATCCTAAGACCCAGCAATCTCACTCCAGGCATATACCCGAGAGGAATGAAGCCTCTCTACTAGAAGACAAGGATGAGAATGATCATAGCAGCTTTTCTCATTATAACCGAGAATTGGGAACAACCCAAATATCCATCAACAAGAGAATAGGTAAATAAATTCTGGCCTTTTGTACAATAGAATATTATACAATAATTTTTTTTAAATCCACAAAACAACATGAGTGAATCTCACAAATATTAAGCTGATCAAAAGAATTCAGACACAACAATGGTACACACTATATGATTGCATTTATGTGAGATTCAAGAGGAAAATGGTGTAGTTCAGTTAATAGTAATTAATCTCAAATGTACACAGAAGTAGCACTTGTAGAGTACATAAAGATAAAATTATCTCAGCTCTTTAAATAAATGGACATGATCAAAGGAATTAATTGTACTGACCATCTGAACTCAGTGCCTTATAATCTAATCATCATGTAATGAGGGAGACTGAATAGGAGCAGTGATGTTCTTAGAAACTCATAAAAAGCTTTTTGAAAAAAGCCTTCAGCAAACATTACATATCAAACCCCTGTGGTGGAATAATATTTTAAGATATCAACCACTGGGTCCCCACCTTGGCCCCAGGATTTTCCCCATGGCCCTTCCTCCCACTCAGGCTCAGTGCACTTTGCCTTGGGGTAGG
Organism: Balaenoptera ricei; assembly: GCF_028023285.1. NCBI lineage: Eukaryota > Metazoa > Chordata > Mammalia > Artiodactyla > Balaenopteridae > Balaenoptera > Balaenoptera ricei. The sequence goes on from NC_082642.1 coordinate 8,077,802, forward strand.
AATGACCCAGCAGAGAGAAAAGAAGCCTTTGTAGTTCTAAAAGCCCAACCCACAGTGGGAACAAGAAAGAACACAGGGCACAGGATAAGATATTCCAAAGAATACGGGATGACTCACAGCCAGTTTTTCCCACCCTCAGAACTAGCTTTAAAATGTTCCCCGGGTGGATGGGAGGAGAGGACTGGAGGGAAAGTATAAAAAGCTGGGACCCTGAAGAGGTACCCTATGCCTTGCCTTCCCTGGGCTGCATCCTGGGAGTGGAAGCCAAGGGAATGATAGATACCCCAGAAAAGGTTAGAGGGATTCGGGTGCAGAAGGTGTCTCTTCTTACTTTCCAGTTGGAACCTGAGGGGTGATAAGCCACCCCAACTTATCCTGCACTGGTCAGAAGCAGAGGTAAGGAGGGGAAATGGTTATGCGGGGTGTCTAGGTCAATGGCCCACAGCAGCCTCCTAGAATTCCCTCATGCTCCCAAGCAGATAAAGGGAGATGCACCAAAGAGTGAACTCCAGAGTGAGCTGAGAGCATCAAAACGAGCCACACTTGGAGAGGCCCAGAGGTCCGCAATGGGGATGAGATACCCTCACACATGAGGAGCAGGAGAGGGAAGGCTGCACATCCAAGCAGGGGCCAGCCTAGTTAGATGGTTATCAAGAGCCAGATGGCCCTTCCCAGAGCTGTGACGTAACGTAAGCCTCCTGGAACTCAGACTCGATCTCAGTGAGAACGGGGAACCTCGAACTGACGGAGACTAAGTTTCTGCCACCAGACAGGCAAATAGGAGATGGCTGCCACCTCTGTAGGTAGGAACCAGGAAGAGATAGGAAGGTGATGTTTGTTTGTTTGTTTTTTAAATTTTATTTATTTATTTATTTATTTATGGCTGTGTTGGGTCTTCGTTTCTGTGCACGGGCTTTCTCTAGTTGCGGCAAGCGGGAGCCACTCTTCATCGCGGTGCGCGGGCCTCTCACTGTCGTGGCCTCCCTTGTTGCGGAGCACAGGCTCCAGACGCGCAGGCTCAGTAGTTGTGGCTCACGGGCCCAGTTGCTCCGCGGCATGTGGGATCTTCCCAGACCAGGGCTCGAACCCGTGTCCCCTGCATTGGCAGGCAGATTCTCAACCACTGCACCACCAGGGAAGCCCAGTTTGTTTGTTTTTTAAAAAATAACTTTAGATACAAAATTAATCAATGTTCATTCTAGAAAACTATAGTACACATAAGCAAAAAAGTAAAACATAGATCGCCTATGATCTCACTACCTAGAGATAATAGTTATTATTATATGAACCTTTCATTTTCTTTTACAGAAATAAGATTTTATTGTGCCCATCAATTTAGAAGCTTGGTGGGGGTTTTTTTGACATTGTGATATAGCACCATCTGCTTGAGTGGTCATCATTCCCCGCTCTTCCTCGTCATCATTTTCAATAATCATAGTAGTGAGCGTTACAGGTGTTCTATAATATTTTTTAAACACTTTACTAATTGGTGGGCATTCTTACTACTATAATCAACACTGTAATGAACAATTTTATGCTGAATCCTTGCTCGCATCCTTGGCTATTTCATTGTTAACCTGGGGTTTTTCCACTTCCTTTAGCTCCTTGTGCTGGAGCCGGGCACACATGGCAAAGAAAACCTGGCTGGTCATGCTAGTCACGTAATCAGCCATGCAGACTGGAACTGGTGAAACAGGTTGGGTGTACTGCTGTAAAAACCAGCCAACCCTAGTTTTGACTCTTAAAATTATTCCTGTTCCCTGGAGATTATGTCCCCAACTCAAACATCCTCTGGCATACCGAGTGAGGGAACTGCCTCGTGCATTATCTAATATTCTTAAGAGAATACACTGTCATCCTTGCCTGACAAGAGGAGCCCCTGGCAGCATGGGTTACGTTCCTATTTATACAGCATTGCTTTATACCTGCTAGTGGGTACCAAATATATTAAGTCAATGAGAGTCATTTGCACTCTGCAAATGGGATCAGGATATAAAATATTTGAAGTCCTTTTTTTGTGCAATGAATCTTCTTATATAAAATTTACAGATCAGCTTCCAAACAGAATTTTTAAATATCTGGCAGAGAAGTTTCGTAAGAACTACTCCTCTCCTGTTGGATCTTTTCTTATGCTCATATCTGGTTAAACAGGGCTCAGACAGAGGTTAGTAAAGCTCCTAAATGATTGTGCCATCCCCTGTTTGTAAGATGCCCCAGCTCCTTGGTTGCCTACACAGGATGAAGTCCCAACCCGTTAGCACAGAAGATTTCCTTGTCCTGCTGTATATGGCCCCAAACCTTCCTCTGTAGCTTTATCTCCTGCCTGTCACTCCTTTCTTAGTGAACCACTGTGGATTATAACAGTTTATATCATAAGTGGTTTAAATATCTGTCTCCCCCTTCCCATAACCTATCTCTTTAACCACAAGATCCTGTCCCTCTCCTCTGCCTACATCTAAGAACCTAGTACCTGGTATACAGTAGAAAATTCGTAAATATATCAGTATATCAGTTTGTCATAAAATAAATAGTTAACATATGATAAGAAGGGCTAGCACTTATTATGTTCCAAGAGCTTTACCTGTGTTCTCTCACTTAATCCTCACAACAACCCATCAACTTGGCACTCTTATTATCTCCATTTCATAGGTGAGGAAATGAAGGCACAGAGATTAAGAAACTCGTCCAACATTACAACAATCAATAGATGGCAAAACAGGATTTGAATCCAGGCAGTAAGGTTCCAAAAGTCCTGATTCTTCATCTATAATGAACGAAATTTATTGTAGAATAAATGGTGTTAACCATGTCACTGGGACAGAGATCACATGTGGGGAAGCAACTCAGTTTTCTTGACAGGTGCAGGGGTTCCATAGACTGACTACTTCTATTAAAATTCTGTTTTCGCTACTTAGTAGCTTGGTGAGTTTGGAAAAGTTATTTAAATTTTCTAGGCCTCTGTTTTCCCATCCACAAAATGTGGATAAAAGTGGCCCCATCCTGATGAGATTACAGTGAACATTAAATGATATAATCCTTATTAAGTACCTGGCATATCATAGGAGCTCAATAAATACTGTGTACACATAGCTATTATTTCCAGACTGCTATTTGCTGTCCTGGAGAGAATATTTCAAATGCCTTGGTAAAAAGGCCATCCACTCTCCAGTCACCTGCTTTGCACACGAGTCTGTGGGTGTATGTGTACTGATCACACAACATGAATATGAAATGACAAGGTCCCTAATCCACCTAGAAGGCCTCCCACAGTGAGTTCTGCATCAGTATTGGTGTTACAGTTTTCCAGGGTAGCACCAAACAGGCCTTCAGGGTCACACTGCCCAACAGCTCTCGGGGACCCTCTAGTTCCAACATCCCATCAGTCAAAGATTAAGGCCTCTTCCAGACCGCAGGCAGTCAGTCACAGGAACTTGGGAGTTGAGCAACACAGCTGATGGGCAGCTCCACCCATCACCCAGAAAAGAGCTCTCTCTTCAACCCATCGCTGATAAGACACCAGCACACAGCATCCACCCACAAAACTCTTCGGACTCCACCTTCCAGAGATTAAATTCTCACTGGGTTCTTCTCCCACCAGGAGGGAGCCGCGTGGGATTTGCCCATGATCTCAATCTCATAGCTACCTCTTGGTTTTTTTTGGCTGTGTAGCTTGTGGAATCGACCAGGGGGCGAACCCAGGCCCCCTGCACTGGAAGTGTGGGGCCCTAAGAACTGGGCCACCAGGGAGTTCCCCCTCCTCTTATTTCTCATGGGTCTAGGCAGCTGTGCCCTGAAAATATAGCTCTGGGTGGAGGAAATACTGTCTCCTTTCTTTCAGCACCAAAACTCCAAGTTAAAGCCAAAAGCAAACTGAACTTATGAAAAGTAAATGGAGAAATCAGCCAGCACAATTCCGCAGGGTGCTGGGAGAAAGAAAGAGGCAGAGTTAACAGCATGAAAGTCTCTCAGAGATGAGGCAGCAACTGCCCAGGACAACGAAGACAACCAATAAATGAAGAGTGCCCAGTCTGTACAAGTGGGAGCTCAGGTCCTCTGTTCCCAACTCCAGCCTAAATTCAGTCTTGAGTATTACTCAGACTAACTGGTAAAGAAAAGGTTTGAGGGACATTGCAATCTGCCTGGGATAACATGAGTCAGTGGAGGCCTATCAGGACCTGCAGTGTTTCCTCTGTCTTTTCAGAAGAATTGGTTGCTGGGAGGGGTGCAATGACTCATAGAATGTTAGTGGTAGAAGGAATCTACCCAGCCGTGTCCCCTCATTTTACCTGGAGAGGAACTAAGGGTCAGAGTGAATCCATTTGCCCAAGGTCACAAGGCATGACTGCTTGTCCATCGTTCTATTTTGTCCCCTGACACTTTCTGCCTCCTGCATTTGACTCACCCGTAGCCCTTCCATCCCACCCACTATTCATGCCTAACGTGATGCAGGGTGCGTGTCAAAGCTGTAATACCCTTGTGTGCTGCAGAGTGGGAAAGAGCATATGACAGAGTCTCATAGGAAATATCATGGTGTCTGTTTTTCTGCCCACTTGTGGAAATCATCTTCATTTTGGACCCCACACATAGAGTTAATTTTCCACGCAAAGGAGAGACCACAGATCTCCCAGACCAGAGAGAGAAACTTCCAGGGCTATGTCACCCAGGTTATCAAACAGGGCGGGGGAGGGGGGGGCAATCAAGTTGCCAAACACTTGATACAGCCATTCTTTTGCTACACATGGCTAAGGATTATCAACATTTTCTTAGCAAGAAAAGAAAGAGAATCATTATCAAAATGTTTCTAGTAGTTTATACTGAGTACTTACCATATACAGGCAGTATTACTTAATCCTCAGCAACAGCAGGAAGTTACTGTTATCTCTATTTTAAAGAAGAGGAAATTGCGGCACAAAAAGTTTAAGTAACTTGCAAATAGTAAATAATCTGACTTCAGAACCTGACTCATCATCATGCTTTTGTAAACTCTCTTGTAAAACTGTGTATATTTCTTGCTTCGTAGCCTGGGTTCAGTCATTCTCAAGTTCTGTTCTCCTTATCAAGCCCTAAAAGTACCCCTCCAGGTATTATTACTGATCAACACCTAAACCAAATCTGTTTGTAACAGTAGAGATGCTGGTGTTCAGTTAATTTGCAGTCCTCACAAAATGTTGCTTTGACAAGACTTTTTTCTGTTTGAATGTGCTACGAATGTTACATAACCAATATTAGCATGCTGGTATATTTCCTTTCTGCCATTTTCCTTTTTATTTAACATGTGTGGAGGAAGAAAAAGTTTCTCCTCTACCCTCTTATGTTTAGTGTCTGGGGCTCTGCAAATTAAAAGGACAGATTAACAGGAAAATAAAACAGAGTTTATTTATGTGTGCAATGCTCATACACGCTGGAGAACCCAGTAGTGAGTGACTCCGAGGGGTGGTTAGAATTTGGGGCAAATATACCATTTTAACAAAGGGTGATAAATTTGTAGGGAAGTGCAAGACAAAGGAAAAGGGGGTGGGGCTCCTGGCAGTGGTAAATTGTAAGAAAGTAAATATATGGGGAAACTAATGGAAGATAAGTTATTTCAGTAAGATTTGTTTGTGCAGACCCATCTCAGGGCCGACTTTCTGTCTCCGGTGATAATGGTTGTTCTCCTCCTGGTCCAGGAGCGAGGAGGGGGAACATCTTCACAAAGCAAAATTTATATCCTGCTTTTAGGCAAATAAAGGAAGGGCAGAGAGCTCTTTCTGTATTGCTGCTTTTTATTGCCTTCGGCTCATAGCAATACTATGCTAAAGTGGCATATTGTGGGGTGGCATATCCTGATCCTCTTCACATGATAAAAACTTCAGGGCACATTCAATTTCTTAACTGCTTCGTCCCCCCTCATTATATAATATATTGTTTTGTGTGGCTATGTAGTCTTTATTTATTTATTTTTTATAAATTTATTTATTTATTTATTTTTGGCTGTGTTGGGTCTTCGTTTCTGTGAGGGCTTTCGCTAGTTGCGACGAGCGGGGGCCACTCTTCATCGCGGTGCGCGGGCCTCTCACTGTCGCGGCCTCTCTTGTTGCGGAGCACAGGCTCCAAACGCGCAGGCTCAGTAATTGTGGCTCACGGGCCTAGCTGCTCTGCAGCATGTGGGATCTTCCCAGACCAGGGCTCGAACCCGTGTCCCCTGCAGTAGCAGGCAGATTCTCAACCACTGCGCCACCAGGGAAGCCCAACTATGTAGTCTTTATAACTACCAGTTTTCAATGAATAAATAACATTTCATTGGGTAGATCTATCATTATTTGCTCATAACGATAAATAAATAGGACACATAAGGCCCTACTATGAGATATTTGGGTTGTTCCCAAATTCCTCATGATATCAATAACTGCAGCACACTTCATCTTTTCTATACTTACCAGATATATTTTATTCTAGGTTAGCAGAGTTTTAATTCTCTTAATGAAGCTCAAAGCATGGTTTATTTCTTTGTGAGTTTAGATAGGAAGAGTTTAAGAAAACATAGATTGGCCATGAGCCAATCCAGAGTCTCAGCCAGTTCAGTGAACACCATGAAAAATCAGTAGCAACAAGCACCTGCATAAATCAGTAGCAACAAGAGGAGACAGTTGTCACATCAACCAAGAGAATATGTACAAGTGATTTAGGAAGGTTAGAGACATCACCAGGGCTCAGTGTCCCAGCTGGAGAGACAGCTCTCATATCACAGTGAACACTGGCTACCCATCTACACTGGAACAGTTCTTCTAACATGACAAGTTAATCATGATTCCCAGATCACTTGGGGGCATTCTCAGTTCTTTGCAATAACCACAGTGCACAGTGTGCGCGCACACACACACACACACACAATCTAGAAATGTCCATTTTCCTGCTCATTCACGTAGCAAAGGTGGGAGACCTTGGGATTAGGAGGTAGGAAGACCTTGATTAGGATCTTGGTCTCAACCCTTCCCACCAGGTTGACTGTTATCCAACGTGACTATTTCCCAGTCTTCTCACACGTGAAATGGGAATTACATTTAAGGGAGTAATTAAATGGATTTTTAAAAAAGTACTTTAAAAACCACAAAACTGTACATAAATGTTATCTCTTATGTATTTTTAGGGCATTTAGAAATGCTGGCTTTGGGGACTTCCCTGGTGGTCCAGTGGTTAAGACTCTGTGCTTCCACTGCAAGGGGCATGGGTTCGATCCCAGGTTGGGGAACTAAGACCTTGCATGCCCTACAGTGTGGCCAAAAAAAAAAATGCTGGCTTTATTATATAATTAATACCCATCTTAGGGGCTGAGGGTAGAAGTGATTACATAGTCACAGTCTGGTATTTTATACTTCCTTAACAGGGTACTTAACAGTCGTGTTCAGAATCTGAGCTACATGCCTCCATGGGCCTAAACTGCTTTCCTGATGCTCGGCACCCAGAAGACCCCCACCTACTTCCTTGCCTTCTTTTGGGGAGGTGGGAGTACATTTTGCTCAATTACTTATCTATTGGACCCTTGGGATCCCTGTAGACATTTGAGTTTTTGAACCCCCATTCTGAGAAGTCGTGATCAAACTTTGGCAATCTCTCTCACCTCCTTGCCCATATGCATGATAAATTCAGTTGTCAAATTCTCTGGTTCTTTTCTTTCAGTTGAGTGTCTCTGCCCTAGTCCTCCCACTGCTGTCCTAATCTGTCCACATTACATTACCTCTTGCTTGTCTAATGTGATCATCTAATTGGCCTCCCTACTTCTAGTTTTTCCTCATTTCGATCCATCTTACACATCACTGCCAGAGATTGATTATATCCCTAAAATAATGTTGCTTTTTGCCTCAAAATAAGCTACTGTCTCCAAATTGCTTGAAAAATTAAGTACAAACTATTCTAACATGATATTCAAGGCCCTCTACAGAATGTCCATGTGTCAGAGATTGTCAATTTGTCCTCTCCCTCCTTCTTAATAAGAGACAATCTTTTCCTACTGAATATTAGCCAGACACAGGGCTGTTCTGAATAAAGACTACATTTCCCAGCCTCCCTTTTAGTTAGGGAGCCATGTGACTTAATTCTGCCAATTAGATGTAAGATGTGATGTGTGCAACCTCTGGGAAGTACCTTAGGGAAAAGACCCATACCTTTTTTGCCCTCCCCTTCTTCCTTCCTGCTGGCTGGGATGCAGAAGTGGTGGCTGAAACTCAAGTAGCCATCTTAAACCATGGATGGAAGCCACATGCTGAGGAAGACAGAGCCTGGTTCCCTGACCCCATGGAGCACCACATCAGTCCTGAATTGACTATCTTGGGGCTTGTTTTATATAGGAAACAAATAAACTTCTATCTTGGTTGTTGTATTTTATTATACTTTCCCAAATATTCATTTTTAACAGTTTTATTTTGGTATAATTGATATACAAAAACTGCACGTATTTAATGTATACAGCTTAATGAATTTAATGTATACAATTTAATAAATTGTATACAATTTAATACGCATACACTTGTGAAACACTTGTTGCAGTCAAGGTAATAGACATACCATCTCCAATAGTTTCCTTGTACCTCTTTGTTGTTGTTATTGTTGTTGTCATTGTAAGAACACAACATGAAATCCATCCTCAACACATTTTTAAGTGCACAATACAGTATTCTTAACTATAGGCACAATGCTTTTCAGTAGATTGCTATAACTTATTCACCTTCCATAACTGAAACTTTATACTTATTGAACAACTCCCCATTTTCCCCTTCCCCAACCCCTGGCAACCACCATTTTATTCTCTACTTCTATGAATTTGATTATTTTAGATGCCTCTTATAAGTGGGATCATACAGTGTTTGTCCTTCTGGCTTTTATCACTTAGCATAATATCCTCCGGGTTCATTTATGTTGTCACATATAATAGGATTTCCTTCTTTTGTTTTTCAAGGCTAAATAGTATTCCATTGCATGAACATACCATATTTTCTTTATCCATTCATTTGTTGATGGACGTTTCGGTTATTTCTGTATCTCAGCTATTGTGAATAGTGCTGCAATGGACATGGGAGTGCATATACCTCTTTGAGATCCTGATTTCAACTCCTTTGGATATATATCCAGAAATGGTATTGGGGTCCAAATATGCATTTTAATAAAAGACTTATTGAGATATAATTCACATACCATAATTTTCACTTTTTAAAGGTGCCATCTTCTCCTGTAATTGTCCCCTCTCCTTTGGACCCATAACTTTTTTGTTGTTTATTTGTTATGGTTCTTATTTTATAATTATTACACCCTTGTCACATCTCTTCTACTCATATCCTATAGTACCTGGCATTTTTAGTAGCTCAATTGTTTGTTAACTTAAGACTTTGTATGCTACTTGTGAACTTATGAAAACACTGGTTAAGTTCAAATTCCAAGATGAACAAAAATCAAATATATTTGAGAAACCTATACATACCTTGACGTATTCCTAGAGAATGGGTATTTTATTCAAGGCAACACATTGAATTTAAAGAAGTTTAGCAATGTTAACACAATATAGTTCAAAACAGGATCTTAATTAATAAATTTGTCAATTGTTCTTTCATTATGCAGATTTTAGTCAGGGTCCTGCCACAGAGAAAAATGGGCACGTCTTATGGTTAATAAATCTTATCAATCCCATTTTGCAGATGAGGAAAATAAAGCCCGGAATAAAAAAAGTGTTATTTCAGGAAATGGTATCTCATTATTTGCTATTATCTAAAGACTTTAATCATAAACAGTTTCCTGCCGCTCTGAGAATATTACTTCCCCTACATCAATCAGCACTTCTCAAAATATTAGCTATAGAAGACTATAGATGCTTAATCAGCATATGGATTCTGGGGCTCCACCCTATTCCTATGAATTAGAATCTCTGGGGATGGGGCTCTGGAATCTGCATTTTTAATAAGCTCCTCAGAAGATTTTTTATGTACATCGGGGTTTGAGAACCTCAACTCTGCATAATTAATAATACATTACACCAAATATCTCAGCCCTGGTTGAGCAGCAGAAGCCCCATGGAACTTGAATTATCTTATTTCTGGGCTCCAGTCCCAGATATTCTGAGTCAGCCAGCTTTGAATCCTACTCCATTCTGCTCTCATTTCACCAAGGCTCAACTATCCAGAGGTTTGGAATCATTGTTTTGCGGACAATGCATTTAGATGAAAAATCAATCATCTATAAGATCATCTAGGGCACTGAATAGCATCTGGAAATAGATTAAATTCCTTTATGTTCTTCATACTAAGCCATCCCTGCTATGGAAGAAAGTTGGAATACTACATATATATATATAGAGAGAGAGAGAGATATACATATATATATAGACATACATATATACAGATAGAGAGATTTTCAACAATAGTGTCAACTTCCTTTTTTTTAACCAGAAAAACCTGTTAATTAGGAAAAACTAAGCTTTACTTAGCTTTATTGTAATAAGAGAGAACATCACCTTGACAGACAAGACTGTGTCTCAAAAGGGGAAACTCAAGGGGGGGATATTTAGAGGATTTTAAGAGGGATAAATGACTTGGGGATAAAAGCCTTGGAAGGCAGGAAACGGATTGGGCAGAGTTTACAACACAATAGCTTTGGGTTGTTGGGCACAGGCAGGACAGGGTCTTAAAGAGTCTTGATGGGCGAGTTGTTAACGCTTGGTAAGTAAGTCATTTTCACTGGCTCCCAGTCTTCTTTTCCAGGAGCAAATACTTCCTGGAGCAAGCAGGTAAATTATTTGGTCTGGTCCCAGGATCGCTGAACACAGGAGGAGAGTGTGTTTGTTTCCACTCTAATTGAAATGAAAATATTTACACTGAAGCCTCAATTGTCCCTAAAAACCCACTTTCCAGAATTTTACATTCTGTGATCACTGTGGTAGAAATCCATCAATTAACATTTGTACTTTGTTTCACAGTTTACAGAAAGCGTTCCCACGCGTGGTGTCTTTTGATACAATAACTTGTGAAGTAGTTAAGCCAGGTCATTTAATATTCCCATTTTACAGATAAGGAAATGAGAACTCAGGGAAGTTATGTAATTTATCCTAAAAGTAAAGTGCTTTAGCTAGGAACTAAACCCTGCTATTCAGACTCCAAAATCCATACTCCTCAAGAGCACCGCAAACAGGTTTTACAACGTTACACTGGAGGCTTTAAAAAAAAAAAAAAAGAAAGAAAGAAAAAAAGTGCTGAGGAATCTGGAGTTAGCCCTTGAAGTTTGTTTAATGTAATTTGATTATAAGAATACTGGAAGGACCTCATTATAACTTGGCCACAACTCTAAACTTCCAGAATCATGGACCCTAGAGAAGGAGCTATAACTGGTCAACAGCAGAGCACTAATTAGCCAAGTATACATCAACTGAGAAATAGGAAAAAAAAAAAAAAATGATGGCTTCCTGAGTGCAAAAACCACTGCATAGCACTTTTGTCCCGGTTGCTATTAGCTCCTTAAAGCAGACAACCTAGAAGCAAGTTCTGTGGGTTCCAAATTATAAATTCTTGGAGTGAAATGTGTTTTTCAAGGACACAAAGCCCCACAAGCCTGACCAGGAAGTTACACAGTTTTCAAGTGGAAACTTACTGGTGGGACTTAATGAGCCATGTCACTTCCATTAATGAAATGAAATATACCACATTTTCCAATGTCCCTTTAATTTGCAGATTCATCTTTATCAGATAAACAAATATCACAATCCCCTCTGCACTAGAAAAGCACACTCTATGATGATCTGGAAAAAAAAAAAAATCACAAAGTCAAATAAGGAAATAAATCCCAGATATGGTAGTTCATTATATGAACTATCTCTTGGAAAGTGAATGTCCAAATAGCTTAAGTAATTATCTATGGCTGCTTGAAGAGTGGAAGAAATCAATTGTCCCATGTGCTTTTCTCAGGCAGGGCCCATACTCTAAACCGGGGGCTCTCAACACTCACTGTACCTTGTAATCATCCGGGGAGCTTTGAAAATTCCTGATTTTCAAGCCTCACTCCAGACCACATGAGTTTTTTAATTTCCCCAGGTGATTCCAAAGTGCAGCCAGAATTTAGAAACAGTGCTCAACACCAGTGGTTCTCAGAATATGGTCCCCAGATCAGCAGCAGCGTCTGGGAACCTGTTAGGCATGCAAATTCTCCTACCCCACCCCTGACTCTCTGAAACAGAAATTCTGGGTGCGGGCGGGACCTAGCGATCCACGTTGTCACATGCCTCCGGGTGATTCTGGTATAAGCTACAGCACTATTCAGAAACACTGTTCTAAATGTCAGGGCTGCATCCCTCTACCTGCAGCTTAAGGGAACACAAGCCTGACCTGCCCCAAACACTGCTTGAGACCTGCGGCTTTTGTCTAAAGACAGAAGCCACTGTTGACACAACACCCAGGCCTCTGGGTGAACTGTTTAAACTGTGAAGTACCATGTAAGTGAAAACCGTGGGGCTTTACGGTAGAAGGGAACAACAAGTCCCAGGGCTCAACTCCAGGGCTGGTCCCATGAGGCAGGCTGGTCTCACACAGAGCGTCTACCTAGGACCACAGTCAATAACCCATGGCCAACATTTGGGGATTTCCTCCCAGGATGCATTACACCTTCTTCTGACTGCCAAGATTTTTGTTCAGGGATTCACCTCTTCCCCTTTTAGTCCCTGAGTGGAGTCTCACTTCTCAGGAACCAGGCCAGTCACCTAAAGGCGTTGGCACTGAGGACCCTGGCCCCGCCCTCCTCTCCACTCCATCTCCTCCCATCCTCCTGGCCACACGAGCACCACCCTGGAGGATCATTCAGTTCTTCTGCCACGCACTTCCTGAACTTCATTTCCAATGATCTTTCCCTAGACTCCAGCTCACCCATCCCTGCGCACAAATCTTTTAAATTCAGTGATTCAAGCGTCCCATCTCTGGCCCTCAGCCTCCTCTCCTTCCAGTGCCTTTGCTTGAATGCTCTTGTTGACTTCCACCTGCCTTTCTCATTCTCTTCCTCTTTTGTTCCTCCTGAGACAATGAATGCCCCTCCCTCAAGGTCAGGGAATAAAACATGCACATGTTTCACATCTCCAAACACACTTTCTGTCACTGCTATTTGAATTTCACCATTTTCCTCAAATCTCTGCCACTCTAATATGGTGGAAGAAGTCCCTTCTGCTTTCAAAGGCAAATCTCTAAATGCATTCTGGTCCCTCCCTCCACCCCTTTTCTAAGAAATTTCATGTTACTCAGCATCTGCCCTTATTTTTTTCTACTTTTTCAATCTTATTCTCAAAACTGGATCCTTCCTGTCATCTGTCAAACATGTAGCAATCACTCCTGACTGAAGTCTTCCCTGTAAGAAGATACATGCAGGCACTGTTCTATTCCCACCCTTCTTGCTCATTCTTCCCTCAGGAGTTGTCCACATTTCCTCTCTTGATGGGTTCATCATTTGTTCCTTAGCCCTTCTGGTCTGGTTTCTGTCCCCCACACTAATGTTTCCTGTGAACTCAGCTCCATGTGGTTAAACCCTGTGGCTGCTCTTCAGTCCTCGTTGTTCTTGACTCCTTACAAGCATTTCACACCATTGACCACTCCCTTCCTCTCCTCCTTCCTTATTATCTCCACCAGTTAATCCCCCCTAGAAGATAAACTTCATGAAAACACAGGCCTTGTCTGTTTTGTACCTGCTGTATCTACATCCTAGAACAGTTTTGGCACATAGTAGGTGCTCATTTAATATTTATTCGATGAACAAATGAAAAGATTGCATAAATTTTCATCTCATTATAGTACAGGAAGGAAAGTACAACTAGAAAAGAACATATTATGGGGAGTGGGGTCTACCCTCATATTAGGTCCGGAAGTCTTCTGGTTTCCATGAAGAAGCCACACTCTCACACTCTCTACCTCTCCTACCTCCCTTCCCAATCTCCTTTGCCAGATGCATTCCCCTTCTCTCACCCTGAAGTTGTGTCATTCTTCAGGAATTGTTCCTGGACCCTATTTTCTTCTCACCTTACATCCCCTACCCAGGTAACGTCAGCAGTGTCATTTACCATCTACATACCCATACCACCTTCAGTTAGATGTCCTCAGCCTGGTCCTCTCTTCTGAGCTCCAGACCAGTATATCCAGTATATCCCTTCCTGCTCAACATCTCCACCTGCATGACCTATAAGCACCTCAAATGCAACATGTCCAAAATTAAGCAGACAAACTAGTGCTTCCGCATTCCCCATATCTGCTTATTTTCCATTGCTCTCTGTCTCAGCAAGTGACATCACCTCCTGCCTAGTTACTCATGCTTCCTTCTCCCTTAATTCTCCTTCCCAGAATCAAGGATAATGATATTAGACATTGTTATAATAAATGGGATTCTGTCTCTCTTAGACCCTTCATTCTTTTATCCCCTTATCTACTAGATGCAGGTAAATCCCAATTATAGTACACACACACAACTTTCCTTTACAAACTTGCTTTATCTGGAGTTATTAAGTGTCTCTTTTTCTGTTTGTTCATTTCATTTGTTTACTAGCTAGGTCTTCCCACACCTCTTCCCATACCTCAAATAGCTCTGTAAGACATTTCTCAGTACAATGCCCCACTTTGTCAAACTTGATACATAGTCCGTCCATCCAATCCATTTTCCTCCCAGGGATATTTCTTTCAGAGTCCTCTCTTCTCTCTTTCTCTTCTCTCCCTGTTCCCCTGTTTCCTGGACCCCATGTCTTCTTCTTTTCTTGGTTTACTCTCTCATTCTAATGAAGCATTTCCTTTAGTAGCTTCTGAGAAGCATCAAAAGTAAATTTTTGAGACAACATGTCTGAAATGTCCTTAGTTTATCCTCATATTAAGATACTAATTTGCGTGAGTATAGAATTCCTGGTTGAAAATAATTTTCCATCAAAATTTTGAACTTGCTTTATTGTCTTTTATTTTTAAATGCTGTGATTGAGACATCTGATGTCATTCTGACCTCCAATTCTTATATGTGACATGCTTTCTCTCTGGAAGATTTAGAGTGCCTCTATTTAGCATTGAAGACCCTTAATTTTGTGATGGGCCTTGATACATAGCTCTTTTTCATTCAGTCCTTAGACCTTTACAATCTGAAAACTCATGTCCTTCAGTTCTGATAAGTTTTCTTATATTATTATTAGTTTTTAATATATAATTTCCTTTCCAGTATTTTCTTTTTCTATTCTCTCTTTCTGGATTTAAAGTTTTATTCTGTTTTTTTGTATCCTCTCTTTTTCCTCTAACTTTTGGCTTCATATTTAATTTTGATTTTTCCCTTTCATACCAGAGGCTTTCCTTAAAAGGCTGTCATCCTTGGATATTGTAATTCAGCTTAAGCTACACTGTGTGTTTGAATGGAGCTTGTTGGTTGGTGGGCTTTACTGTGGGGCAATTGTATGGCCATCTGGCTTTTTCACAGCGACCCTAAAAAAGGCAATTTCTGGATATCTTTATTCTGTGATGGTTCAGTTTCTCCAGAGAAGATCCTCTGATCTCCAGGTTGGTGGTATTTATAAGCTTCCCTTGACTTCCTGGAGTACAGGGCTGGGAACTTCCAAGGTCTCACTTTTCAGTTAGCAGACTTTCACTTAATCCCTCACTTTCCCCAAATCTGCATCTTTGTTCTTGAATACAGTATCCTTCTGGTTCAACTTCTTCATAGGCTCTTTCTCATGTACCTCTGAGCTTGACGGAGTGATAATATGTAAAGATCATTAAAATGAATTTATCTAGGCAGAAATTTTGGAATCTGACCTTTCTTAGGTGCTGACACTGTCTCCTCAGAGAGAGATGGCTGTGAATGGCTGGATACTTGCAGGATTTCATGGATATCATGTCCTTCCATTGCCTCCAGGTTTAGAGTCTCTTTACTAATTCCCGTGTTCCTTTTGCCCATAGTGTTTTATGTCTGAAAGGAATCCAGCCCTATTGGTATGTAAAATTTTGGTATAACTCTTAGACAATTATTTGTTTGTGTCAGACCTGTGCAGTGGGGCTCAGACAAACCTCCATTTTGTGCATTGTTGGGGTGATGGCAGGTGGAGAAGTGGAAAGAGGTTGGTGAAGAAAATGTAATGTTTGACTGGAAACATCTTTGTGGGACTGTCCCTTTGACCAATGTTTCTTTCCTGGTTTCCTAGTGCACATCTACTGAGTAGTCATTGCCCATTTTAAAAGCCACTGGATTTTGAAAGTTGTCACTAATTCTGGCAACAAAAAAAAACTTGGTGTTTCACTAAAAGGACTTCAAAATTAGACCAAAAGAAGATTTTTGACAGGGTGTGGGAAATGGAGCTGATGACTCTTTACACACTTGAAATGAAACCATTAACACTGTGCTATCCGTTATAATGCACATAAGTGACTTTAAATTTTTTACGAGCCTCCTTAAAAAGGATTAAAAGAAACAGGTGAAACTAATTTTAATAATATACTTTATCTGATTCACTCTTTCCAAAACATTATCACGTCAACATGTAATCGATATAAAACGTCACTGAGTTATGCAACATTTTCAGGTGTGTCCTGAGTCTTTGAAACCGGGTGTGTATTGTACTCCTCCAGCACATGTCAGCTGGGACTTAGTCACATTGCAAGTCCTTAATGTGGCCGCTGGTCACTGTATGGGACAGCACCGCTCTTAAATCATTCATTACCAATGGGAGGCAATGGGTTGTGACTATAATCTGTAAGCTTCCAGTGAAAAACTGCTGCATCGGAACCATTCAAATGTAAAGCAGGTGTGTCTGTCAACAAGCATTGCTCCGTTGAGCTGAGAAAAATCTGGGCCTGCTGAACATAAGGCCTTGGGAGCCACTGAATGGAAACAGGCTTTCAGTCTGGAGGACCAGCTCCCATTAGCTTAGGAAGTCCTGGGCATTTTCCTTTCCTGAGGCGTCCAGTATTTTTCCTCAGTTTACAGATTAAGACTTTTATTTTCCCGGTTTCCAACGTGTCCTGTATAGCAACTAAGGTATATTTTATGAGTCTCCGGGGAATTTCTGGAATTCAGATGGAATTCCATCAATGGTGTGCTAATGAGCGAACCAGGACAGGCTCCATCTTCTCTCTGGGCTGGATGGGCCTGAAACCAGTTACAACTAATTTCTGCAGTAATCGAACAAGCGTGAATTCAAATAATATGCTCCTTTGTCTCACAATATATTCAGCTTCTGGGGATCCCAAATGTATTATCAAGATGACCTAATTCATTCGCACTCTACAGACCGGCTGTTTGGGTTGGTAAATACCCCATTTTATCTGTCTGCTTCATTCCATGAGCTATTGTTTATTGCTCCTAAGAGAGACAAGGCTGGGGGGAGGAGAGTGGGGTTACCCCCTTTCTAGACCAGCTGGGCCCTCCTGTTCCAGGTTCTAAGACTACCTTTGCTGCTCTGTCCTCCATGCTTCTCACACACAGGACGGAGAGACATTCATGGAGACAGACGGAAATGCACCCAGAAACCCCTGTTTGACTTTCAGAGGATCAGCAGGGTTTTTTGTTTTTGTTTTGTTTTGTTTTTTCTGTCTGCGTGAAAGATGGTACCTTGAAATTTTCCAGTCCTGGCCAACTCTTCAGACAAACAGCCTGCTTGTTGTCAAATCGCCAACTCAGGCCAAGGCACCTCCTGCCCCTGGTCTGCTTGACTCCCAGCAGTCCTCTGCAACGAGCCGCTCACACTTCTAAAAAGGTGACATTTTAGCAGTCTGTTTATAAAACGGCCAAAGGAATATTTATCATGAGGTGCAAACAAAAGAGGCACTGGAGAGAAATGTTTTTCGCCAGGTTTTCCAGAACCCTGAAACCTGCCTCCCAGCCTCCCGGACACCTCTTGTTTCCCTGAGCAGCCCCACAAATATCAGAAGAACACGATTCAGCAGAACCGTGGCCCTGGAAGGCGGACATACGCTGTGTGAACACTCAGGCCGGGCAGTCTGTGATGGTTAGACATGTCACAATCTGCCACGACTGTGTCCAAGGGATTATTAAAAGAATATGCTGAGGGGAAATTTTTCTGATTACAGCAAGAGTCCAAAAGGTTAAGGAATTGCTGAGTTAAAATATCCCTGACTGACTGGAGTTGCCCCTGGCGTTATATTACATTTTGACAGGCCGCCCATGTTGGAAAACAGACACTTCCTTCAACAAGATGGTGATAAATCAATTATTCTCCAGGAGCAGCGGCCATTGGAGCATAGATTTAAGAGTCTTACGCAGTTTTCTCTAGTGACTTATCCAGCTTGCTGTCTGCGAACTTGTTTGAACCTCTTCGGGGAAATACCAGAATCAGAAGTTAATGTCCTGAAGAGAAGCTACCATCAGAACATTACTCATTAACTGAGAAAACCTGAAAATAACCAGAAAGATCTGGCTGCAGTCATTGATGCCAGACCAACATGGAGCCGCTGTCTCTTTCCTCCAGAGGTCACCAGCCAGGCCATCCACGACACACTTGGAAAACCAGGGAAATAAACTCTGATGGACCACCTAGCCTGCGTTACACTGTTCAAGCTCAGAAGGGTGCAAAGTTACAAGGTGTTCCCAGCACCACAGGATTCCCCCAACACTAACCTCAGTCAGATGTTTACGGCCAAGGTACAATCCACCTCAGATCCAAACAGCTCTGGCCGGGCTAGGTGCCTCTCTCTCCCTCCTCTCTCTCTTTCTTCTCTCCATATTTGCTCTTTCTCTCTCTCTCAACCAGCAAATGGAAATGGAGATATAAGGAGTGGGGGCAGAGATGGGAGTCAGACGAATTTCACGGTGTCCTGGGCAAGGAGAAAGACAAACCCCTTTGCCCCTAATAATTAAAAGCTTCTCAGAGGAGCCACTTTCTGGCCAGAGCAGGAGGTGTGCAAGGGACTAAGGTAAGTCCCATACTGACATATTTGTTTACCTGACTGCTTCTTTCCTGGGCTGTGGGCACCCTGAAGGCAAGATCTATGTCTTAAGGTCTTCCTTTAAAACAATGTGTATTTTTTTCTAACTATGGAAGAAATCCATGCTCGTTATAGAAAAACTGAAAAATACAAACATATTTTTATATAGCTTTAGAATAGTATTTGGAACATAACAGGCACTCAATAAGATTGTGTTGGAAGAAAGGAAGGAAAGGAGAAGTCAAGGATTCAGATAACTGTGACATCAATCTCCTCATTAAAGTGTACATTAATTCAGCAGTGGTCACGTGGGGCACTGAGTCAGGAAGTGCTAAAGCCCAGAGCTGTTCAGGGTGTGGTTCAGGTTCACAAGCTGCCTGTGGCTCTGGCTGCCACCCCTGTCTTTGGTCTCAGGAGTTTATCAGGAGGTATAAAGTGAATTTATTGGATTGCGAGGAACTGAGATTACTTAGCTTGGAGAGGAGAAGCCTTGGGAACAACTTAAGAATTACTATGGCAATATTATCTCTATTATAAAAAGTAGTAAAGTTTATTAGAGACAAATTGGAAAATATAAATAAATCCCTTGGAGTTGCAAGCCTGTTGACAGTTTGGCACGTTCTCCCCAAGCATGTTTTCTAGACATACGTTTTTGTCATTTGTTCTTTTTCCATCTTTGGGATCATGCTCAATCCGTGAAGGGTCACGAGCCGTCACTGGTGATGAAACCCATGTGGTGGGTCTAACTAGAACTGGAAAAGACCCAGTGGAAACTTATATAAAATGCCAAAATGCATGACACCCAGCATTGGCAAGCGTGGTTTCCTGCAGCCGTTGTGTTAGTAATAAAAGTATGTATAAGATGTCCTGGGTTAAGAGGCAAAATGAACTGTGTGGACAGAGAGGGTTGTCTGTCATTCCAGTAAACAACAAACGTTGGCTGCCATCAAGCCATCAGCCAGGGCACCACCGCCAACCACGATGCGCCCTGCCGGGAGTTCAGGACTCAGGATGGAGGAAAAACAGGATACTGACCCTAGATAGTTCAGATGCATATCAAAGGAATAGTTTCAATGAGCCCAGACTCTTTCATCTTCCCATAGGTAGAAAAGCACTAAAATCATTAACTTGAGATGTCTGCGTTTTGTGATTAGCAGTGATCTTTTGATGTTCCACTACTGTCCCCACCCCGCCCCCCGCTGCCCCCTGCAAAAACTCCTATATATCCCGGCTCCTCCCTTACCTCTTTGGAACAGTCCCTCAGAGCTATCTGAGAGGCTGCCTCCCCAATTACAGTCCTCAGTAAGGTCCCTGAATAAAACATAGCTAGCCACTTTTAGATTGGGCATTTTTTTTTTTTTTCAGTTAACTCTTTATTCTGGGTTGTGGTCAAAAGGTTTAAAAAATACTGTACAATATTTCTTTCTGCATATTCCACCGACCAATTTAATAGAGAAGTGGTTATATGGCATTGTATTGTTAGTGGAAACATCATTGTAATTAGTAGTCTAATATGCCACCAAGTGGATGTACTATAATATACCTAATCTTCTCCTACTGCTGGGCATTTAGATCACTTCATTATTATAAAATATATAGAAATTTAAAATATTTCTGCATAGTTTTTTTCTACTTTTAAGATTAGATTCCCCCAAATAAAATGATTATATTAAAGGATATGACTTAGGAAATGCTCAGAGAGCTCCATGCTTAATGCCAGAGGCACAGACACTATTTTGATAAGTTATTCTTCCCCCATCCCCAGCCCACACTTTCAAAGACTCCTATGGGAGTTGAAGTGCAGCTGGCAACGTGCACTTTGGATTTTCTTATTGAGAAAAGTTATCAAGAAGTAAACAAAAGTCAAGCATAGCCTATTGAAGCTTTGTTTCTGTTAAGCCATCAATCTCTCCCGACCTAGGACAAATACTTCCCAAGTGAGGGTTGTATGCCATTAAGTTAACCTTATTTGATGGATATACATGCCATTAGACGACCTTGAATCAATACGGATATTGCTCCTTTACCATTCTCTCCCAATCCTCAAGTCTCTGTCAGGTGGCAGTATATCTTTAAACACTTGCTGTTTCCCCTGTATTAGGATGTGATTGGTTGCTAAAAACAGAAAACCCAACTCAGGATGTTCTCAAGGCCTGAAATAGCCTAGAGGGCAGGAGGGAGGAGTCCTGGCTGGTCCGCTGAGCTGGCTCTGGGGCATCTAGTATCTGGCCTCACTCTTGGGCTGGCAGTAGCTCTTCCCATGGCTGAGGCTGCTCCAGGGAGGGCATTTGTACTCAACATTGGCCTCAGTCAGCATCCAGAGGAAGAGATGCATTATCTTTCAGGGTTTCTCAAAAGAGAGAAAAAAAAATTTTTTCCCCAGAAGCCTCCAGGAAATTTCCTCCTCATGTTTCATCAGCACAAATTGGCTCACATGGCCTTTCCTGAACAATCCTAATGGCCAAGAGTAGCCCTAAGCCTTAGGCCTAGGTCTGAGGCAAGGGGTCAGTGTGCTAGGTGACTAAACAAGACTCTCCAATCCCTTGTTAACAGAGAGCAGACCTCTGTCTGGATACCTTTAGGCAAACAACAGTTGTCTGGCTTACTTTGAATAATACATGGGTGTTTGGTTTTGCTTTTCTTTTTTCTCCCCCATTGCCTTCTCTTGATGGCGAATACTACTGATTTCTTATTTACAGTTGTAATAAAAAATTTTGTTTTTAATTATCATTCGGTTTTAAAATGTAATTTAGGAGATGTGGATGCCTATCTGGAGTGGGGAGTCAAAAGTACCTCTCTGAGTGGGGGATGGGAACGTCCGTGGCGCAGTCATTGCGGGAGAACCGGGCCAGGGTCGCTGGGGCCATGCTTAGATCTCGTGAGGTTTCGGCAGCTCCAGACTAGAAGTGGAGGCAGCTTCTCGCGAGAGCCCGTGCTGAGGGCTCTGCGCAGAGAGAGCTTGCTGCTGCTGTCACAGGGGTGTATCCTGAGCTGCCGAAGCTGTCGTCCTGAACTCTCATGCGGCTCCTCTGATCCCATTGTTTCCTTTAGATTCACTGGGGCCTGTCCGCTCTCAGAGCCCAAAATTTGGGGTGTGCGGTTCCACGGCCTGGGGCCTAGAGACTTAACAGTAGCAACAGCCAGTGGCCGCCCTCCTCTTTCGGAGTACAAGCGCCGCAGGGACGCAAAAGCCTGCCCAGGCATGTAGAGAAAATGGAAGACGATACTGATTTTGAAGCAATGCTTGAGGTTCGTCAGAAGAAGACTTGCCTAACAATATCTCACCTCTACTCTCGTGAATTCACCTTTGATGCCAGTGTGAGCTGTCAGTCAGAAAGATGAGAACAAGGTGAGCAGTGCTAACGGTCATGAAGAACGTAGCCAAACAGTACTTTGCATTAAAATTTAGATCTTCTTGTATGGAAGAGGTCAAATCCAGTTATAGCAAAACACCTTTACATTAGAGGCCCTATAACCAAAAAGTGCACATGTTACCAGAAGAGGGGGGACCTGCTTCTAGGGCCCAAGAGTGGTCTCTTTAACACTTGGAAGTGAATTGCCCGAGGAGACACACATACTGACAAAAACAAAAGACTTTATTGGAAAGAGGTGCTCAAGGGGAGAGCAGCAGGGTCAGGGAACCCAGGAGAACTGCTCTGCCCCGTGGCTCGCAGTCTCAGGTTTTACGGTAATGGGGTTACCTTCCAGGTTGTCTCTGGCCAATCATCTTGCTTGTGCCCATATTTGGTCTAATTCATGGTCCTTCCTGGTGGTGCCTGTGCATCTCTCAGCCAAGATGGATTCCAGGGTGAGGGTTTCTCGGAGGTTGGGCTGGTGTCTCCTCCCCCCTTTTGACCCCTCCCGAATTCTCCCCGTTAGTTTTCCGAGGCAGCACCGTGTTCCTTATCGGGACCTCCTGTTGTGAGACAACAGGTGCAAGCAGTTATTATTGTGCCTGGCCAAGGTGGGTGGTTTCCGTCAATGGTCCCCTAAAACAAAGGCCCAGCCCAGTGGACTACTTACTTACTTCAATGATGTTTAGTACAAAATTCCACGGCCACTAAAGACTTTGGAAAAGTCCCTTTTTTTTTTTTTTTAATGATTTTTTTAAAATTTATTTATTTCTATTTATGGCTGTGTTGGGAGTTCGTTTCTCTGCGAGGGCTTTCTCTAGTTGTGGCAAGCGGGGGCCACTCTTCATCACGATGCGCGGGTCTCTCACTATCGCGGCCTCTCTTGTTGCGGAGCACAGGCTCAGTAGTTGTGGCTCACGGGCCCAGCTGCTCTGCGGCATGTGGGATCTTTCCAGACCAGGGGTCGAACCTGCATCCCCTGCATTGGCAGGAAGATTCTCAACCACTGCGCCACCAGGGAAGCCCGGAAAGTCCCTTTTAAGTTGCAACAGAACTTGTCTATTAGTGTGGATTTTGATGACACTTCTTTAGTTAACTTAATAAATGTTTTTGGAGCTTCAAAAAAGAATGTAATTTAATTTAGAGAAAAAGTTTAATTAAAGACTAGGACACGTGATAGATCCATGAATGTGGTAAAAATTATGAAGGTGATAAGAAAATGAGAACTTTGAGGAGCATCATCAAGCTATTACTTCCAGGCTAACTGATGTTTGGGCCTTCTAAATAAACAAAGTTAGATGTAAGAGACATTATCAGATCGGCTTTTCAGTTCCTATGGTTGTAGCCTGATGGGTTCTCAACCCCAGCTGGATGGCTTAGTCTGTGCGGGCTGCTGTAACAAAATACCACAGACCAGGTGGCTTATAAACAACAGATCTTTATTTCTCACAGTTCTGGAGGCTGGCAGTCTAAGATGAAGGTGCTAGCGTGGTTGGGTGAGGACTCTCTTCCGGGTTGCAGACTTCTCTTTGTATACTTACGTGGTGGAAAGGGCAGGACAGCTGTCTCGGGCCTTGGTTATAAGGGCATTAATCTCATCCATGAGAACTTTGTGTTCTCACCTACTCACCTCCCAAAGGTCCCACCTCCTAATACCATCAGATTGGACATTAGGATTTCAACATACGTATTTGGGGGGGATAAAACATTTAGACCATAGCACTGGATTAGAGTCATATAGGAGTTTTGATAAAGCAAATTTCTGGGCTCCACACTCCAAAGATTACAGATGGTCTCCATTGGGGTCTGAGTATCTGTCTTTTTTTTAAAGCTTCACAGACTATTTTAATGTACAGCCAAAGTAAGGACAGCTGCTGAGAACTTTGGTGAATCCTTTTGAAACTGGAAGTTTAAGGGCAACATGAATTTGGTTTGGTTTGGTTTGGTCTGCTGTCTCCATCCCAGAAATATCATGTTTGTATCCACTATTAATCCAGTCAGAAGGAACATAAAGATGTGCACGGTTGGCCAGAGAGCAAAGGGGACAAAAGCTTTTCTAGAGATGTTAAAACACATTTTGAAAATACTGCTTCCCAATTAGTGTTCTCACAATAAATTTGCAAGGATAGTTATAAATGCAGGAAGATATTAATGTTAGTTTGTGATGTCTTCAATGTGTGCTTTGGAAAAAAGTGTACCTTAAAGCTTGGAGTATTTGAAAATGTTTTAAAAAAATCAGTGTCCCTTTTGTTATTATTTTCTTGGTGATATAAAATATTAACCTAAGGGTGTTCAGCTTCAAACTTCAGGTGTTTATCTGCTCCAGATTTTAGTTAGGTGTTTTAAGATGAGTATTGTCCCTGAGAGGCCAGAGTTACTACGTTTTCAAAATGCAATCATTGTCAAATTTATTTGAAAGGCCATATATTTATACATGGGTGCTTTTCTGCTGCTTTTGGCATTTACAAAATTAGGTACCTCACTCTTCACTAGTCAACAGTAAGATCAATGTAATTTAAGAGGTTACTAATCTTCTTCTTCCACACTTCCTCCCCATGAAATTATACTTGTACCTTTGGGCTTCCTTCTGTATCATGAGAGTGTTGACATTTTTAATCTAACTACCTTGTAGCATAGATGAACGTTAATGAAGGGACTTTGAGTTTGTATGTAAGAGCTGTTTAAAAATGATTAAAGAAGACAATTTAGGTGATAGAAACGAACTTTATTTAACACTTTGTGAAGCAGACAGTGTTTTTTTGTAGAACTGCAAAATGAGGCGGACAGCAGGAAGCTTTTACAGGATAAAGAATAAAGAGCAAGTAAGAAAAACAGAAACTCTCTGATTGGCTGGTACCACAGAGTCCACCACATAGTCCATTGATATCTGGGGTGAAAAGGCCCAGAGTTGGCTTGGTGTTTGGGGATTGGCTGACTGGATATATTACGTTTCCGGTTGAGTGGAGCATTTATAGGGACACGAAAGTTATCTGAGATTCCATTTGCTGACGTGGCACCCCAGGCAGGAGTGCCTCCATGTTGGACCTAGAAAGTTATTTCAGCAGAACTAAAGTTGAAATGCCAGCAAAGGAAGGAACCCAGGCAAAGGACTGAATGAACCTTCTGAAACTCTGAAAGGTGCCTTGTTTGCTAGGGATGTTCTCATAAGGGCCCTGGTGCTAGACCAGGAATGAATGATTTATTGAAGAGGGACCATCAGATGAAGAGAATGTGCCACCACCGTTTGCTCCACTTTCCATCCTGCTCATGTTTTTTTTATTCAAAATTCATTTATTCAACAAATATTTAAGCACCTATATGTGCCAAGCTCGGGCACTCAGGTAACAAATGTGAATATGGAGACCACCCTTGGAGGCCTAAGTCAGGCTAGTAGGCAAAACCTTTGTCCCCAGCTAGAGAGTTCTTAGAAGAATGAGGCTGACATTCAGTCCCAGAAGGACTAAACTTCTATTGGGGATCGTAACAAGCAAGGAGACCTTAGGTTGGAAAGACAGAAGTCCTTCAGAGGGTGTCAGAGAAATTTGTCCCCTGGCGTGCTCTCATATATCTGCACTGCCTCTGACCCAGCAGGCAAGACCCTGTCTCACATTTTGTTTCCTCTCCTAGCCCTCCTGACCACCACTTTTCTTCACGCCATCTGCTGGCCCACCTTGGCCTGGCCTCAGTAAATTACCATCTGCACCTGACTGTCTGCCCTTCCTGGACCTCTGTTCCAAGAGCCCATACCCTTGGTGTGGTCCTCAAAATTTATATCTTTATTAGAAGCCATTAACATTGAAATGTTATTTAATATTCCAGAATCATATCTGAATATCACTTTTTCACTCTTATATTCCACATTGAAAAAAAATTTCACCTAAAAATTTTCTTTAAGAATTAAAAAATTGGAAGATCATTTATAACCTAGATCATTTGTATTCCCTGATGCAACCATTAAGTCCATGTATGGTCTTATACCATGATACACACAAATACTTGGACATTGAAACTAACAAATAATATGACTGTAGAGCATCAAGAGTATTCCTGCTACAGAGGTACCAGAAGGATGTATTATATGTATTAACATTTTTTTTCAAGTTGTAAAGAAAGTATTTGAACTCGGCATCATTTGAAGTGTAAGAGCACATAAACAGGATATTTAATTCCGGAGAAAAACCATGCATTGGCACCTGCTAACTAGCCAAATTGTGGTGTGGTGTGTGTGTGTGTGTGTGTGTGTGTGTGTGTGTATGTTTAATAAACTGTTACTTATATTCCAGTTTTACTTTTTGACCAGTGTGCATTTAAATGCGTGTCTTAACTAGATGTTTTTTAATACAATATTTGCTACTCACCAAAGACAATATCCCTTGAAACTCAGCATGGAAAGTGACAGCTTAGAGAGGCTGAGGAGTGAGTAACTTATCAGTACTGATGACTTTATCGTTAGGTTTGTGGGCAGAGGAAAAAAACAGGAGAAAGTCATGAAAAACAAACTATTACCTGTCAAATTCTTTCTTTCTTTTTTTTAAAAATTTAACATTAGAGATCAGAGCCCCCCAGAAATGAATTTTTTTCCTTTCTACTTAAAAGCACTCTCCCCTAGTTTATGTTTAATGCTTACAATGACCACAAGGGACACCTTTGTTTGCATCCATGTAAACTGCCTTCATTTAAGTTTAATGTTGTAGCTCTGGAGGGCAATTCATTTATTTAGTTGCCTCTGGTCAAAATGGTTCCTGGGCACTTTAGAGGAGTATTGATCATTCAGCCGCTAAATTATTTGCAGAAAGGCAGATGAAACCACTTTGTGTCTTTCATAAAAATCATTTCAATGACAGTTGAAAGAGTTTTTTTTACACCTGCCAATGCTGCCTTTTATGTCTATGTTCTACTTTCTGCAGAGTTTATCTATTTTCACTCCATCATATATTTAAATAGCATAGGTCTCAGTGATTACAGTAAAACTCACGAGGAAATGTGGGACTCCCAATGGGGACAATTTCAGTTGCATTCTGAGGTAGTTATTAGAGCTGTTCCCAAATATTCCAGCTCTCCCTCCTTCTCAGTTCACCATAGGACTGTACTTCCCTGCAATGGGAGGTTGGGAGTGGTCAGGAGACTTGCTCTGATGCAGAGATGGATGTGGAAGTTGTGTGTGTCATTTCCAGACAGAAGGTTTAAAAGCCAGTGTGTGCCTTTATACATTCTCTCTCCCCACTGCCATCACAACCAGTCTCAATCCAGAGACTAGCTTACTTTTCAGCCTGAGTCCCAGACAGAGGACCATGAAAAGGTGGAACAAAGCTCCTGCTGACATTTGATAGACACGTGGCATAATTATAAACCTGAGCTGTTTCAAACTACCGAGATTTGGGGGCTGTTTGTTATGGGAGCATAACCTACACTCTCCTATTTCATCTTTTTTTTTTTTTTAGTCTCAAAGAGAAACTATCTTGTAAGTGCCAATTAAAAGGGAATCTTGTTTCACAATAACCAATTGAGAGCATTAGCTCTTATCTAAATTGAGCAAATTAAATAAAGTTCTGTATTTATATAATGACCCAGTTGCTTCTCCCTATCAGTAATATTTTCATTCTTAAATAGAAGGAGAAATCAGGGAAGATTTTGGGCCACAAACTGTCATTGCCACTTTCATTTTGAAATATTTTTCCATGCCATTTTATTACTAAAGAACACATGTCCCTGAGTAAGTCACTTCATTTTTCTAGACCTCGGTTTCCCTATTATGGAGAAGGAAGGTGTTGGAGGAGACTTACTGGATGATCCCTGCGGTATCTTGTGGCAGTAACATTCTGTGCTTAATGCACAGTTCACAGAAATCAATAGGAAGATTAAGTGGAAACTAGAACTCAGATCTTTCAGCTCTTCTTCTAGTCTCTGAAAAGTGTTATTAAAGCTTAAAATAATTTTGCTATGAGACTATATTCTTTTATGAGAGAGAGGCCTAAACTGAAAGAAAGAGGATTTTCAAAGAAATAAAAATGTTGGAAATTTTTGGGTTTTTTTTTTAAACGTTTTATTTTTTGCTTGATTTTTTTAGTGAATGTTTACGTATAATCTACATCCAGAAAAATGCACAAGTCGTCAGTGAAGAGCTCGGTGAATTTTCACAAAGTGAACACACTCTTTTTTTTTTCATTGACATATAGTTAATTTACAATGTTGTGTTAATTTCAAGTATACAGCAAAGTGATTCAGTTACACATACATACATACATATGTATGTATGTATTCTTTTCCATTATAGGTTACTACAACATACTGAGTACAGTTCCCTGTGCTATACAGTAGGTTCTTGTTGTTTATCTATTTTATATATAGTAGGGTATATCTGTTAATCCCAAACTCCTAATTTATCCCCCACCACACACCTTTCCCCTTTGGTAACCATAAATTTGTTTTCAAAATCTGTTTCTGTTTTGTAAATAAGTTCATTTGTATTATTTTTTAAGATTCCACATATAAGTGATATCACATGATATTTGTCTTTCTCTGTCTAACTTACTTCACTGAGTATGATAATTTCTAGGTCCATCCATGTTGCTGTAAATGGCATTATTTCATTCTTTTTATGGCTGAGTAATATTCCATTGTATATATGTACCACATCTTCTTTATCCATTCATCCATCGATGGACATTTAGGTAGCTTCCATGTCTTGGCTATTGTAAGTAGTGCTGCTGTGAACATAGGGGTGCGTGTATCTTTTCGAATTAGAGTTTTCATCTTTTCCAGATATATGCCCGGGAGTGGGATTGCTGGATCATATGGTAGCTCTATTTTTAGTTTTTTAAGAAACTGTTCTTTGTATATATGTACCACATCTTCTTTATCCATTCGTCTATCGATGGGCACTTAGGTTGCTTCCATGACCTGGCTATTGTAAATAGTGCTGCAATGAACATTCGGGTGCATGTGTCTTTTTGAATTATGTTTTTCTCTGGGTATATGCCCAGTAGTGAGATTGCTGTGTCATATGGTAATTCTATTTTTAGTTTTTTAAGGAACCTCCATGCTGTTTCTCCATAGTGGCTGTATCAACTTACATTCCCACCAGTAGTGCATGAGGGTTCCCTTTTCTCCACACCCTCTCCAGCATTTGTTGTTTGTAGATTTTCTGATGACGAATGGATAAAGATGTGGTACATATATACAACGGAACATTCCTCAGCCATAAAAAGGAACGAAATTGGGTCATTTGTATAGACGTGGATGGATCTAGAGACTGTCATACAGAGTAAAGTAAGTCAGAAAGAGAAAAACAAATATCATATATTAATGCATATATGTGGATCCTAGAAAAATGGTACAGATGAACCAGTTTGCAGGGCAGAAATAGAGACACAGATGTAGAGAACAAACGCGCAGACACCAAGGGGGGAAAGTGGCGGGGAGTGGTGTGGTGGGATGAATTGGGAGATTGGGATTGACATGTATACACTAATATGTGTAAAATAAATAACTACTAAGAACCTGCTGTATGAAAAAATAAAATAAAATTCAAAACAAAAGAGAGACTGTTCTTAAGAAACTGTTGTCCACAAAGTGAACACACTCTTGTAACCAGCCCCCAGAAACCCTCCCTGTCACTATCCCTGACACAGGGTTACCACCTTCCTGACTTTCACTAGGCTGACTTCTAACGGCGGAGATTAGTCTTGCTGCTTTTTAACATCGCTGAAGAGCACCACATGTTCTCTTTTGTGCCTCCCCTCCTTAGTTAATGGTAGATTCATCGGTGTCTATGCATGAAGTTGCACTCTGTTCGTGCTCATCGCTCTGTAGTGTTCTACTGTGTGGATTAACTGCAGTCCGTCCATTCCACTGCAATGGACACTCGGGATGTTTCCAGGTTTGGGCCAGTATTAATAGTGGACATTTTAATGCATGACTTTTGGTAGATATTATTTCCTTATATTTTCAAGTTTAGGGTTCAGGAGGTAGACCTCCTTAGACCTAAGTAAGAGGATCTAGCTCTGTTGCAGAAGATTGCATTTTGGAGCATCTCACTAGGAATAGAGGGGAGTAAGCAATTCTGGAGTCCCAGGTAGGAGAAGGGAGAGGAGGAGGGAGGGAGAGAGGGAGGGGGCGGAAGTTCTGTGGAGTTAGAGGATTGAGTTCTACTGTTCCCAGCGGGAATGCTACATCCCTTTAGGTTAATTCTTTGAACCCTCAGGCAGTGACACCATGTAGAATTCCCTAAAAAGCATTTTCCGGAGCAGCATAGTTGTGCCAAAGTAGGAAGTCAGCAAAAAACGGTAGATGCTTAGAAGAAAAATATTTTTTCTAGACTTGCTATTCAAAATGGAAGGAATCTTGTAAACAAACACAGTATGTCAAATACTAAATAAAAATGCGTTAAAATTCATAAAGGAGAGGGAGAATGTGAGCAGCTGCTAAGCACCTGATTCCCTTTCTGATAGATCTTGAAACTTGCAGCCTCCCCAAGTCCACCACCAATCCAATTTGGGGTGTGTAATCATATTAAAAAATGGTAACATATCATTAAGTATGATTTTTTTTCACTTGTTTTCTCCATAAAACCATGAAATTATGAGAGAATAAATAACAGGCAGCAGGCCCATAAGCTTGTTCAAATGTCATACTTGTTTTCATTCCTGAAACTTGGGGTTTTTCTTGGCCTCCCAGAATGCAAAAACCTTCTGCCATCAAACCCATCCCAGTTCACCCTGAATTTCTAGCTCCTCTCTTTAGTTATGTTTTCTTTATGCATGTTTGGGTGAATTGACCCACTAGCTATTGGCCCAAAGAAAGCAGTGGTTTAGTTAAATTAATGTAACTTATTGAGTTCTTTATGTACCTTCTCTCTAATCCTCCCTGCAATTTTGAGTGTTATGATCTCAGTTTTGCACAGGAGAAAACTGAGGCTCAGCGACCTGTGGCTTAAAAGATGCAAGATCGATGTTTGGACATGAATGTGCACTTGACATCCATCTTTCCACCGGGGGGGTATGTCTGTGCTGCGACTTATATTCTCAACCCAAAGCTGTAGAGATTTAACAGATTGTGCATGGTATCCTTAGAACACTGTTTTTTATCTGAAGGCTATTTTGGCCCCCACGGGACATTTGGCAATGTCTGGAGACAATCAGGAGGGGAATACTACTAGCATCTAGTGATTGGAGGCCAGGGATACTGCTAAACATCTTCCAATGTGTAGGACAGCCCCACGACAAAGAATTATCTGGCCCCAAATGCCAATAGCGCTAAGGTTGAGATACCTGCCTTACAGGGGTTTTGTGCATCATAATGATGTTTATTAAGCTTAAAAGAGTGATAAATTGCATTTAAAGGGGGCAATGAGGGACAGTTGAAAATACATTAAGCGTCAGAAGATCTGTGTTCTGGTCCCAGGTCCACTGTTAACTAGCCTAACTTTAAGAAAATAGACTCTGTAAACCTCAGTTACCCTATGACTAAATGATGATAATAGTATCTGTCTCATCTGTTTATTTATTTATTAATCCAACAAATTTGAATTTATTACCCACTATGTGCCAGGCACTGTATTAGACACTGAATATGCAGAAGGGAACAAAATGGGCACTGTCCCTACCTTTATATAACTTAGTGGAAAACACAGATAAGATAAGACCTATGAGGTGCTCTGGTAATCTAGAGAAGGGACACATAATCTAGTCCTGGGCAATCAGAGATGTGACATGTAAGCTGACAACTGGAGAAGAAAAAGTTAAGTAGGCAAAAGAGAAGGAAAGAAAGTAGAGGGTACAGTGTTTGCAAAAGCCCAGAAGTGAGAAAATGCTTGGGACCATCAAGAACCTGAGAAATGTTCAGTATGACTAGAGTATAGAATTTGATGGGAAGAAAGAGGCATGCCTGGGGAGGGAATCCCTGGTCAGCTCTTGGAGGATTCTGTGGGCCAGGCTCAGGAATAGAAACTTCAGCCTGGGGCAGAGGGGAGAAAATGAAAGGTTTTAAAAGCAAGGGGATGACATGATTACATTTGAGTTTTAGGAAGATCATTCTGGCTGCAGGGTGGAAAATGGTTTCTAATCATGCTAGGGAGTGGGAGACTAGGTGGAAGTTTGCTGCTGCTGTCCCTGCAAGAGATCATGGTGGCCTCAGCTGGGGTAGAGGCAATGGGATTGACGGCTGCGAGTGCATTTAACAGAAGATCAACCAATTCCCGCTACTGAGGGGTTGACAGGATATCTCTGTCATGGAGCAGCAAAGCTTCCAGAATGAGGCATGACTGCCAGTGCTATGTCTAGAAGCTGGAAATATCGATTGGATTCTCTGAGGACCTGTATCTTTGTCTCACTAACGTGAAGTCTTTGTGGTGTCTGATTGGCAGAGCCTAGGTCACCTGTCTGCATTCAAACTACAAGGGATGTTGGGAAAGTGAGTATCTGGCTTCTCCCTGAAGAGAAAGCCATTAACTTAGGAAGGATGTTTAAGAAAGAAAGGCAAATATGCCCTACAGTACCAGTGGAAAGTGATTTGTTAGAGCCTATTTAAAAGCAAACCTGAAAATATCTTTCAAATTAAAAATAGTCTTCCTCTTACAAACCCCACTTCTCAGAATCTATTCCATAGAAGTAAAATTCCCCATACATAGCGAATATATGCATAAGGGTATTATAGGAGCAAAATTTTTTGCTATTCTTAGTGGCAAAAATTTTGTAACAAAGTGAGTTAGAGCTAAACCACCTGGGACTGGGATTCTATGAAAGGCTGAGAGGGACATGCTAGGGCACCTCAAATAGTAACCTCTTCGTATTTCACACAAATCTTGATTCATACCATCTTCCGAGGAACGAGAGGAGGAAGGTTTTTTCTTAGTTCCACTGACTTGCCCCTTTTTCTTCAACAGCCCTGTCCAGATCCAAATCACTGAATATTTTGCTCGTAACAGCAGCTTCACCCAGGAATGAAGTGACCACTGATAGCGGGGAAGGTACCGAGCTTTACGCAGTTTCCCACAAAAGTCTAACTCCTGGTCTTGGATCAACCTTACATCACCCTTGGGCCAAGCGATTCTCTGTGACCTATCCTGCAGGAAGCAAGGTACTCACAGCGAAGCCCATGAAATAAATCCCTGGGTCTCAGCTGAAACTCTCCTGCCTACAATTCCTTGACTCTGTGGGTAACAGCTTGGTTGTGATAGCTTTGCGGTCTTACTCTTCTTGGGCTGCTCTAACACAATACCAGAGACTGGCTGACTTAAACAACAGAAATTTAAGGAATTCCCTGGTGGCTCAGTGGTTAGGACTCTGTGCTTTCACTGCAAGGGTGCGGGTTCGATCCCTGGTCAGGGAACAAATATCCCACAAGCCACTGAATGCAGCCCCCACAACTCAAGAAAAAAGAATTAAAAAAGAAAATTTATTTTCTCACCGTTCCACCCCTCACTGTGTCCTCACATGGTGGAGAGAGGGAGGTCTGGTGTCTGTTTCTCTTTTGATAAGGGCAGTAATTTCAGCACAGGGCTCCACCCTCATGACCTCATCTATACCTCCTAAAATCCCACCTTCAAATACCATCACATAGGGGAGTTAGGACTTCCACATATGAATATTGGGGGGACACAAACATTCAGTTCCTAACATGGTCTCTGAGTGTGGTCATCAAGAACACAAGCTTTGGGGTCAGACTGAATCCTGGTTCTGCCACTTACCAGCTCTATGTCCTTGAGCAAGTTAGTTAGCCTTTCTGTGCTCCAGTCTCCTCATCTATAAAATGGATTAGGTACCGTATCAATTTCATAAGGTTGTTATGAGGATAAATTAGCTAATACATGTAATATGATATAGAGCAGTGTCTCAAATGTACAAAGAGCTCAAAAATGTGATCATCGTCATTCCCTTCTCAATCCAGGTATGTATTAAGTTACTATCTTCCCCAAGTACTCAACCTGGTCGAAGTACTCCAGCAGCTTCCTTTCTCTCCCAACCTTTGTTTGATCCTTTGGTTTAAAAACAAAACAAAGCTGTATTTATTACACAAGCAATATTATAATAATGGGGATTCATAAAGGACACATGGCTAAACTTCTTGAGGGAAGGAGGAATTTCAGGAATTCTCTAGATCCAGCCCAGTTTGGGAATGGTATGGAGGGTATTCTACCCCAGTACTGTTCTGTCCTTGCAATGTTGCTATTTTCCATTTTCTAAAGCTCTATTTAACCATTGTAATTTGTGGCTTTCTTCAAAGCTAAGTATAGAGCAAAACATAATAATGCAAACTGGCTCCTGCTGAGCTGAAATGAGTAGTGTTCTCTCCCCAGATTCTCTTGCGAGCTTTAATAACTTCTTTAATTTCTCTGTTATTTTCCAATATTGTATACCTGTTCCAGAAGTACTCATTTTGGCTTTCCTAAACTGGCTTTCCTCTGCTGGGAAAATGACCAAATTATTCTGCTCCCGTCCTCCGGCCACACCTCTATTTTTTGGTTTTCAGCTCTCATTCTGGGTTTATAATCAATTTAGCAGTTGTTGATCATGGTAAGAGGCTATAATTGAGTCGGCACTGGAGGTTGAATGACTTGTTAGAACATTTCATTAGAGGAAAACCATTTCTAGGACCCAGAGCAAGAGAATGAGCAGGACCATCCATGTGCATTGTACTTGCTTAGGAAGTAATAGAGTGGATTTCAAAGTAAAGTTAGCTTGCGTCATGTTCTTTGTTTCTGGGGTTTTTTTATTTTATATTGGAGTATAGCCAATTAAAGATGTTGTGATAGTTTCAGGTGCACAGCAAAGCGACTCAGCCATACATATACAGGTATCCATTCTCCCCCAAACTCCCCTCCCATCAGGATGCCATGTAACATTGAGCAGAGCTCCCTGTGCTATACATTAATTAGGTCCTTGTTGTATCCATCTTAAACAGAGCAGTGTGTACATGTCAGGGTCATGTTCTTTGACTCCATGACACACTGCCTTTTTTTGTTTGTTTGTTTTAAAATTTAAGATTATCCTCTAACAGAAGGGAGGAAAATTTCCCTGTCTGGGTTGAGGCATGGACACTATGTTTAGACTATGAGCTCTCAGAAAGAGCAAAATATTAATGCTCAGCATGTCATGGGAACTCAGAAAACATGAATTCAAATCTACAGGCAGAAAGATAGTGCCATGCTTGAAAAAGACAGTGGGTTGGTCAGTGGTTACCATATGGCTGCTTTTATAGATAATGTGCGGCTATGTCTGTTTCTATATTCGGATTCCTATGAGAAGAAGAATGTCCGGCCATTTCAAAGTACCAGTGTAAGAAGGGTAAGGAACTGGAGCTGAAGTTTAGGATGAAAGGGGCCAGAGAGAACTGCCTCCTTGCTGGAATGTGTGGGGCTCTGGAGTACTTTCCGGGAAAGTCTGAGGTACTCTTCTACCCACATTCCCTCTGGACCCAATTGCCTACAATTCCTTGAGCGCTTGATGTTCTTCAACACCATCGTGCCTTTGTTTGCTCTGCCTGAAGCATCTCTTCCCACAGGTGCACTCATTGCCCCCACCTAGACCGCATTCAAATGATGCCAAGTCTTCTCCAGCTAGAATTAATCCCCTCTTCCTCTGCATTCTCATAGCTCTCTGTTCATACCTCTCGTACTTATCACACTCCAGTGTCCATGCTTCTTCTAAAATCAGACCCAGAGTAATGGATTTGGGGAGAATAATTTATTTGGGAAGAGATCCCAGGAAGCACTGTGACAGAGTAGGAAGTGAGACCAAGAAAGGAGAAAAGCTAATAAAGGGTATCTTAATGAGCAGGTTACTACTGTGAGCATCTGGGCTCAGCTCCACTGGGGACCCCCTGAGAGTCTGAGTGGCATGTGCTCATAAGTGTTCTACTGAAGGGCAAGGAACTGCCACCCTCATTTGATGTGAGTTGTTCTGGAGATGTTATTTCTCTGATAATTCCAGCCTGCCTCTAAGGTGCTGAGCTACTCCAAGGCTAAAGAATGCCTTCATGTGGAGTGATGCTGGAAGCCGTAATTCCTGGTGGAACTATCCAGAGTGGGAGGAGGGGGAGCCTGAGGGGATATGGACTTGACAAAGACAGCCTGCTACAATGATTGACAGTTGTAAGCTCTTGGAAGACAGGGACTGAACTACACTCATCTTCATACACCCCAAATACCCAATATGCAGCCTTGTACCTAGTAGGTGCTTAATCACTGTTAAACAAATGAGGTTAATTAATATTTAATATATCTGATGAACCAATGATACATTCAACCAATATACATTGAAATACTGACCATGTGCCAGAGAGTAATCAGTCAGGCCTTGTCCCTGCCCTTGGGGAGCTGACAGTCTCACAGGAAAGACAGGCAACAAATAGTTACAGTGAGGGTGATGAGTATATTGACTGCCATCATCAGTGTACTTATCACTCATTGGTACCCCCTCTATCACCCATTGGTACAAAGCCTATCATTTGAGTCTCAGCAGATTAGATTTTTATCTTCTAAGTTTATTTTTCAGATAGAGAGTAGGAACAGAGAATAACTTTGATAGAGCTTTTTCGATGTGATTTCACATTCTGGGTTGATGGACTTGGACTTGGATTTGAAATAGACATAAAAGGACATGATAAATGGAAATGTAGAAATACAACTTCCTGATTCCTTTCCATTTTTTACTTGAAAAATGATCTGTTAAAATAGCTAAGTAGATTCTTGATTCAAGAAACCAGAAGAAAAAGTTTATTTTCTTGCCTTGCCTGATAAATAATACTCAGTGAATGCTGAAAAGAAGCTCAGAAAAGGAAAGAAAAAATGTCGCCCAAAGTGGGCTTATCTGTTCTGATTTCAATTTGAGATGAGGAGGCTGAACAATATAACCAACAGAACTTTTGACCATAGTGTTTTAGTTTTCTAGAAATTTAAAAAATAATGCCTTTGAGGACTTCCAGTTTCCAGCCTGGTATGTAAGGGACTTGGTGTTTACCCAGATGAATTGAAAACTTACGTCCACACAAAAACCTGTGCACAGATATTTATAGCAGTTTTATTCATAACTGCCCAAACTTAGAAGCAGCCAAGATGTCTTTCAGTAGGTGAATGGATACAGAACTGTGGTACGTCCAGATGATGGAATATTATTCAGGCTAAAATAAAATAAGCTATCAAGTCATTAAAACGACACAGAGGAAACAAACGAATATTGCTAAGTGAAAGAAGCTGATCTGAAAAACCTTTATACTGTATGATTTGAACTATATGATTTTCTGGAAAAGGTAAAACTATGGAGACAGTAAAAAAAAAAAAAAAAAAAAAAAAAAAAATCACTGGTTTCCAGGGGTTGTAAGGGAGGGAGAGTTGAATAGGAAGAGCACAGAGGACTTTTAGGGCAGTAAAACTATTCTGTATGATACTACAATGGTGGAATTAGATACATGTCATTATAAATTTGTCAAAACCCGTAGAACGTACAGCACCATGAGTGAACCCTAATGCAAACTATGGACATTAGGTGAAATGATGTTTTCGTGTAGGTTCACTGATTGCAACAAATGTACCACGGTGGTTTGGGATGTTGATCGTGGGAGGTTGTGCATGTGTGGGGATACGGAGTATATGGGAACTCTCTGTACCTTCCGCTCAATTTTGCTGTGAACCTAAAACTGCTCTAAAAAATAAATTTTATTAATTAAAAAATGATTGAATTGTTAGAAATACAAACCTGTATTTCACCAAATTAAAAAGAATTCTTTTTTTGAATCATGGTACAACTAATTAACTTCTGGGTGACATAATTTGACATGAGAATTCATGGTGCCTTTTTACATTTATATTTAAACTAAATATAATTCAATAAAGTACTTATTATGGATTCTACTGCCACTCACTTTGACAAGTACTATTGAGAAATATTAATCTTAAAATACATAGTTCAGAGATGCTAGATCATCTTTATTCATGAAATTATGTTCCCAGAAACAGTCCAGATTTCATTTACACAATTTGTGCTTCCCTGCATCTCATTCCCACATTTGTATTCTCTGCCTCTCTTCATAAGCATAAGGGCTCCACATAATGGGACGTGATTTGCAATATACATTTAGAGAATGGTCCTAAATTGCTTTGGATTGTCAGCTCAGAGTATATATTGGTGGGTAATTGTTAAACTATTATATATTATTCTAAATACAGATGATAACTGTTTTACCAGTCTTATCTATCAACAAAGAAATTTTATCCACAGGGAGATTAGGCAACTGAATGATCATCTTGTGTCAGACTTTGCAAGAATAAAAGAATGCAGCGAATTTGGGGGCCAGCTCTTGCCTAACTTTTCCTTAGATTCAGAGAACATTTCATTAGTTCTGATGACTTACCCTGAATAACACACACGTTTTTAAGTGAGATCACCAAGACTTTTGTTTTTGTTTATCTTTTCTCTCATTACTTTGTCTTTGATGAGCATGCATTAAGGATGTAATAAAAACATTTTTAAAGGGGCAGAATTTTTATTTGTTTGTTTGAAGAGCTCATGAATGAGAGATTTCACTCAGGAATTCTTAACCACTTTTGCTCCATGCTGCCCCTAGGCAGTCTGGGGAAGGTTATGGACACCTTCCCAGAGTTAGAACTGGAAGAAGAAATGTTTACGGATTTGAATAGAATGTAAGCCTGGGATCATACCCTAGGCTGAGCCAGGGCAATGAATGAATGAATGAATCACAAACAAGAGAAAGGAAGCTGGTAAAGGATTTTCCTGAAGCTCATGAAAAGCTTCTAAAGAATTATTTATTTTTGGCTGTGTTGGGTCTTCGTTTCTGTGCGAGAGCTTTCTCTAGTTGCGGCAAGTGGGGGCCACTCTTCATCGTGGTGCACGGGCCTCTCACTATTGCGGCCTCTCTTTTTGCGGAGCACAGGCTCCAGACGCGCAGGCTCAGTAGTTGTGGCTCACGGGCCCAGTTGCTCCGCGGCATGTGGGATCTTCCCAGACCAGGGTTCGAACCCGTGTCCCCTGCACTGGCAGGCAAACTCTCAACCACTGCGCCACCAGGGAAGCCCATGAAAAGCTTCTGATGGAATCCCTGCTGCTTTGTTACAGCAAATTTTTTTTAGGAAGCCAAGCTTATCTTTTTCATCATATGTACATTCCAATCAAGACATTTTAAATATGAAACATCCCCATTTTCCATAAGGCTGGTTTAATTTGCAGACATTCACAGAAAAGAGGTTAGACCCTGACAGATGACATTGCTCCAAGTGCGTCCCTCCCGGTTGGGGTTGCACAGGACTCCAAGCTGAGCATCATCAAAGGTCCTGCCAGGGGTTTATGCCTTAAGTACATGAGAATGACCTGGCCCTGGTATTTGGCAGGGCCTCAGGGTATCTGGGGGCAAGACAGGAATTCACAATGAGAAAGTTACTTGGGGCCTGTGTTGGAGATCCTTTCAATTAAAGCTTTTAACATGTTTCACAAGCAACCCCTAGGGATTCAGTCACTCTCATCACCATCTTTGATGGATGGCAGGCTAACACAGCAAATGGCTCACCCAGGTCACTTGCAAATACCATCAAACTCAGATACTCTGCCTTCTCTAGAAATCTCCCCACACTTCTGATAGTGACATAGATCAAGAAGCTTTAAGAAATGTTGATTTCACTTAAATAAGTGCATAAATGCAGTTTTCAACAGAAATTATTCCTGTGGCTTGTTTTGGTCAGAACAATGTTCATTCATCTTGTGGTCTCTTCATAAACTGGGCAGCAACCTGGTATCAGGAGCAGAACAGCCCAGCTACTTATTGTGTGACTCTAGGCAAATTACTTACCTTCTCAAAGCCCACTTTCCCTCATCTCTGCAATGGGAGTAAAATACCCGGCTCATAGGTTTCATTCTGATTCAAAGGAGGGTCCTAGTCAGTACCTAAGTCACTATTATTTATGAGTCTAATTCTAAGGAGCCGTATGTATGAATGGAGTTATCTGTGTTTCTATATGTGTATACATTTGTTAAGTACATTATCTATCTATCTATCTATCTATCTATCTATCTATCATCTATTTATCTATACATATACATGAGCCAATGTTTAAGAACTGAAAAATTGCATACAAAAAGTGCAGATTTCCTGTTTCTTTTGCAAGTAAAATCAGAAAATCTGGCAACATTGGGCTGAGTGGTGACGACTCCCTGAGCCATGGCAAGTACACACAGTCCCCCCACTTCCTGGACCACGTCCCTTCCTCTGTCGCCAGGTCTTTGGTCATTTGACGGTGCCATTTTCTATCGGTGCCTGCCACCACCCCGCCCCCTACCACAGGTCTTGGGGCAAGAATTCTTCAGAAAGGCAGAAGCAAACTCCAGCTTAAATAGACCCGGGATGCGTATTTACTTTCAGTGATGGACCCCCTTGGTCTCTCAACTTGGTTAGTTAAACTTAGAAGAGAGGGATTCGGAGGAGACGAGTCAATTCTTTAAGTTAAAAGTTACCTCTGGCCTAACCCTGTTCAAGCAGGCCCTCTGCTTTTCTCCATAGCTGCCCGGCTGATCAAATGGTGTTGCTGGAGGTGGGGATGAAGCGATGGGTCGCCGGGCATATTTCAGCTACGACAGTGCTTCTCCATCAGGGCAACTCCACCCTTAGGGAGTGTGTTGGTAACTTGTGAGACTTTTTGTTTTGGTTGTCACATGATTGGAGGGTACCACTTGCCTTCAGAGGACAAGGCGAGGGTAGTAGATGCCCTGCAATGTACAGGAAAATGCCCCACAGTAAAGGATTTGCTATATCTCCCACAGCTTTGGAGTGTTCTGCCAGATATTCGTATAGGTGAAAAACATAACTATCTTAACCTAGAACCCAACTCCATTATACACACAAATACGAAGTGTTCTCAAGTGGTTTTAATAAGCACCTCCTTTTCTAGGAGTTCAGGTACTGTGTAAATTGAGGGAAGAGTGTACTTTCTTTGTTCAGAGGTTTACCAAGAATTGGTCTCCATTTCAGAAACTGTCTGAAAGCATCACTGTTCAATGTATCTGGGGAGACAATTCAACCAACTGAGTCAGTCTGCCTGTGTAGATGCCTTATTCAGGGTGTTTTTATCTATAGTGGTGAATGTCTGATTACTTCATTAAGGATAGTGTAGGCAAAAATTTGTACTTCGATGAAAAACTGTGTGTTATCTACAGCACACCGCTCTAAGTTATCTGATTCTGATTCCATGGGAACAATTCTACAACTCTGTAAAATGTAGATAAGTGATAACAATGCAAGATAATTTTTGTCTGTAGACATCTGTGTTCTGTCCTGTCTGGTAGAGGTTCAATTAACCTCTCTTCCCCACTGCTGACAAAACTAGTTTTTCCTCCATTTATACATCATTTCAATATTCCCAGTTTATAAATATATCCATTCTTTCTCTCTTGAATGGGTTATAACGTTTGCCTGGTTCCTCTTTATGAGTTAATTACCATAAATACATTTTTTATCTGGGTGAGGGTCATGATTTTATCTGTTTGTTTGGTTTTTTAAATTATCTTTTAACAGTTGCCTTGTCTGAGTATTTGCGAATTGAGAAACATCTCTTATTGAAAATTACTTTCCTTAGTTCTCCTTTTATAATGAAGTGTTTTATTTTTTAATGTGTAATATATAAATTTCATTTCAGGATAATAAAAAGGGCATTCAAATATTTGTTATAAAAGGGAGCATGGGGTCTGAAAGGATTGCAATCACAGATTCCATCAGAAATTCTCTGAACAAGCCCACATATGTAATTGATCAACTGGGTCATTATTTTTCCCAGTCAGACAGAAAGTTCTAGAGCTCCAAGCTATTTAGAGAAACCAGTAAGCTGCGAATTGTTTTGGGAACCACTCTCCTTCCCCCACACTCCAGCTTGGTTTGGAGAGATAGAACAGTTATAAAGTTGCCATTTATGGGTACCAATGACCCAAGTTTCTTTTTTCAATATTTTTCCCCAGATCATCAAAAGCCAAGAGTATTCCCGACAAACTGCATTGTCTGGCTATCTTAGGTAATATCAAAAAATATTAAATAAAGTCACTTTCCCTTATTCCCCCTTCCTTGATCCATATTTTTTCATCCCAAAATGGGAACACCCCATGAGTGCTTTCCCCACATCACCTCCAGGGAATTCTGATTCTGCAGCCCTGCAGTAAGTCTTAGGCCCAACTATTGTAATACATGTATCTGGTGTCACATTTTAGAATCCAGGAAGTGTGGAATATCAGGCTGAAATTTCTTTAAGCTCAAGAAGAAACAGTGAAGTGGCTCACCCATCTTGATGCCATAAATTTCACCCCTAGCTGCAGGCTGAGAATGTCTTCAGCTGACAATGATGAATGAAAGAGAAAAAAGATCCACTCCTGGTTGTTTACTACTAAGATATCCTTATTTCAAGATATCACTTTTCTTTTTATTAAATAAACACTTATCCCCAAAAAAATACAGAAAAGCTTGGCAAATAAAAATAAACTTTAGAAAATGTATGAGCCTGGTTTATATATTGCTTTATTTAGAGGATAATTCTCATGTAATTTTTCTTCCACCTACTAAAAGGAACATGCATAATAAATGAAACTAAGCTTGGCAGGAAATCCGTCAATAAGGTTAATTTAAAGTGTAGGCAGGATTGCAAATCTCCATATGGATATCAAGGGGTTTGTTCTTGTTTCAAAAACCAATTGACTCCCAGACATCTGAACATGCCTCTCTGAAGAACCACCAGATAGAAGGAAATTCCAGCAACTTAAACATCCACGTCCACATCCTGATGATATGTTCTCTGAGAATTCATTTTTAGGATCACTTAAAACACAAAAGTAAGGCTTAGGCTAGATATTGGGCCATTTGCGATAAGCAGGCACTCAGGACTTGGGCTGCCTGGGTTCTAAATCTGGCACCATTACTCACAAACTCTATGACTTTGGCTAAGATATAAAAATTTCCTGGGCCTCAATTTCCTCATCTGAAAAATAATGACAGCATACAGTGCTGTATAACATCATATATCATATATATGGTTGAAATGACTGT
Source organism: Balaenoptera ricei (assembly GCF_028023285.1). Taxonomy (NCBI): domain Eukaryota; kingdom Metazoa; phylum Chordata; class Mammalia; order Artiodactyla; family Balaenopteridae; genus Balaenoptera; species Balaenoptera ricei. Next base: position 8,121,075 of record NC_082642.1, read on the forward strand.
ATTGGACTCCATAAAAAATTCTTAACATTGGCTGGGCATTATAACAATTATGAAATATTTAAGACAATTTTTAAAGTATCATAACTGGCGAGGGGGTATATGTGCAGAAATATGGGAGAGTGCAATTTTAGAGATTATTTTAGAAGAGCAGCTATTTTTAGAGGAGGTAAGGACATAAGGCCTCAGAAAATGGTAGAAATAATTTGTTTTTCAGCATGAACAAACTTGGTTCTCTGCAGAGCCTTACTATTTTCTTGACCTAAGTCCTCCACCAAAGAGGACTTAGGACCAGGAAGGACTCTGACCCCTGGGTAAAAGACAGCTTTCCTGCTGATTCCATCGGGATTAAGTGTGTGCATAAAACATGAAAAACAAGAATCTTGGGAAATGAAGGTCTTAAATGTTTGCAGTAGTAAGACATTTCCTAACACCTTAATGTTTTAATCCACAAACTGAAGAGCATTAAAGCCAGAGCACTAAGGCAAGGAAAAGAAATAAAACACATCTAAGTTGAAAAGGAAGAAAAAAAGAATCTCTTCACAGATGACATGATCTTATATGTACAAAGCCCTAAAAATTCCACACAAAAAAAACCCCTGTTAGAACTAATAAGCAAATTTGTCAAAGTTGAAGGACACGAAATCAAGACACAAAAATCAGTTGTGTCTGTACACTAACAATGAACAACGTAAAGAGGAAGTAAAGAAACAATTCTGCTTATAATAGCATCAGGAAGAATAAAATACTTCAGAATAAACCTAACCAAGGAGATGAAAGACTTGTACACTGAAAACTACAAAATATTTCTGAAAAAATTAAAGAAGACACAAACAAATGGAAAGACATCTCATGTTCATTGATTGGAAAACTTAATATTTTAAGATGACCACACCACCCAAAGCAATCTACAGATTCAACACAATCCTTGTCAAAATTCTAACAGTGTATTTTGCAGAAATAGATACATTCATCCTAAAATTCATATGTAATCTCAAGGGATCCTGGATAGTCAAAACAATTGTGAGGAAGAAGAACAAAGTTGAAGGACTCACACTTCCTGATTTCAGAATATATTATGGAGCTACAGTAATCAAACAGTTTTGTACTGGCATAAAGACAGACAAATAGACTAATGGAATAGAACAGAGAGCCAAGATATAAACCTTTGCATAAATGGTCAAATGACCTTTGACAATAGTGCCAAGAGGTGTCCTCTTCCCAATGGGGAAAGGACAGCCTCTTCAGCAAATGGTGTTGGAAAAACTGGATAACTACATGTAAAACAATGAAGTTGGATCCTTATCTTACACTATGCACAAAAATTAACTCAAAATGTAAGATCTAATATAAGACCTAAAACTATAAAACTGAGGAAAAACCAAAGGGGGAAATTTTCATGACATTGGATTGGCAGTGATTTCTTGAATATGACACAAAAAGCACAGGTAACAAAAGCAAAAATAGACAAATGGGACTACCTCAAATTTTAAAATTTTTATGTATCAAAAGACACAGTCAACAGAGTGAAAGAGCAACCAGCAGAATGGAAGAAAATATGTGCAAGTCATATATCTGATAAGGAGTTAATATCCAGAGTATATAAAGACCTCCTACAGCTCAGCAACAAAACATCAGATAACCTGATTTTAAATGTGCAAAGAACTTGAATAGTTGTTTCTCCAAAGATGAAATGTAAATGGTCAGCAAGCATATGGAATGATGCATAACATGACTAATCATCAGAGAAACACAAATCAAAGCCACAATGAGATATCACCTCACACCCATTAAGATGGGTATGGAAAGAAAGAAAGAAAGAAAGAAAGAAAGAAAGAAAGAAAGGAAGAAAGGAAGAAAGGAAGAAAGAAAGAAAGGGAAAGAAAGAAAGAAGGAAGGAAGGAAGGAAGGAAGGAAAGAAAGAAAGAAAAAGAAAGAAAAAGAAAGGAAGGAAGGAAGAAAGGAAGAAAGGAAGAAAGGAAAGAAAGAGAGAGAGAGGAGAGAGAGAGAGAGAGAAAGAGAGAAAGAAAGAAAGAAAAAGAAAGAAAGAAAGAAAGAAAGAAAGAAAGAAGTTTTGATCTTCATGTGGACAAATTGGAACCCTTGTGCACTGTTGGTAGGATTGTAAAATGGTGCAACCACTATGGAAAACAGTTTAGAGGCTTCAAAAAATTAAAAATAAAACTACCATATGATCTAGCAAACCTACGTCTGGTTATACATCAAAAAGAACTGAAAATGGGGTCTTGAAGAGATATTTTCACACCCATGTTCATAGAAGCACTATTCATAATAACCAAGAGGTGGAAGCAAACCAAAGGTCCATCGACAGATAAATACATAAACAAAATGTACTATATACATATAATGGCATATTATTAAACCTTAAAAAGGAAGAAAATCCTGTCATATGCTGCAAAATGGATGAAGCTTGAGGACATTATGCTAAGTGAAGCAAGCCAGTCACAAAAATACAAATACTGCATAATTCCACTTACATAATTATCTTAAAATAGTGAAATTAATAGAAACAAAGTGAAATGCTGGTTATTACTGCCTGGGGCAAGTGGGAAAAAAGGAGTTGTTATATAATTGGGTATAGTTTCAGATTTGCAAGATGAAAAATTTCTGGATATCTGTTTCACAACAATGAAAATACATTGCTGAACTGTACACTTAAAAATGGTTAAGATGGTAAATCTTATTTTTTTAACACAATAAAAAAAATGAAGAGAGTTAAATGAGATGCATGTGAAGGATTTGTGAGGGTGCTTGGCATGTAACAAATGCACATTAAATACTAGCTATTAGCTATAAATGGGGTTATCAAATGCAAGTTCTCCAACATGGTTCTTTCTGTACCACCCCCTCCCCAGACTTTCCTCCATAGGTACAATGTGTTCTTTCTCAATCTGCACTTGTATTCTGTCCTGTTTCATAGCTACGTTTATACCTTCGTACTGTCAAAGACAGGAGCAATGAATTGTTGAACATTGGGTTCCCTGCTGAGTTCTACCCACTGCTAGGAATATAGTAGATACACATGTTTTTAAAAGTTAAGATTTAGTTTGAAGTCTGGGAGCCTGATTCCTCCAGCTCTGTTTTTCTTTCTCAAGATTGCTTTGGCTATTTGGGGTCTTTTGTGTTTACATACGAATTGTAAAACTTTTTGTTCTAATTCTGTGACGAATGCCATTGGTAGTTTGATAGGAATTGCATTAAATCTGTAGATTGCTTTGGGTAGTACAGTCATTTTCACAATATTGATTCTTCCAATCCAAGGACATGGTATATTTCTCCATCTGTTTATGGAATCTTTGATTTCTCTCATCAGTGTTTTATAGTTTTCTGAGTACAGGTCTTTTGCCTCCTTAAGCAGGTTTATTCCTAGGTAGTTTATTCTTTTTGTTGCAATGGTAAGTGGGATTGTTTCCTTCATTTCTCTTTCAGATTTTTCATCATTAGTGTATAGGAATGCAAGAGATTTCTTTGCGTTAATTTTCTACTCTGCAATCTTACCAAATTCACTGATTAGTTCTAGTAGTTTTCTGGTGGCATCTTTAGGATTTTCTATGTACAGTATCATGTCATCCGCAAACAGTGACAGTTTTACTTCTTCTTTTCCAATTTGTATTCCTTTTATTTTTTTTTTCTTCTCTGATTGCTGTGGCTAGGACTTCCAAAACTACGTTGAATAAGAATGGAGAGTGTGGACATCCTTATCTTGTTCCTGATCTTAGAGGAAATGCTTTCAGTTTTTCACCATTGAGTATGATGTTTGCTGTGGGTTTGTCATATATGACCTTTATTATGTTGAGGTAGGTTCCCTCTATGCCCACTTTCTGGAGAGTTTTTGTCATAAATAGGTGTTGAATTTTGTCAAAAGCCTTTCCTGCATCTATTGAGATGATTGTATGGTTTTTATTCCTTAATTTGTTAATGCGGTATATCACATTGATTGATTTGTGTATATTGAAGAATCCTCGCATCTCTGGGATGAATCCCACTTGACCGTGGTGTATGATCTTATTATTGTGTTGTTGGATTCTGTTTGCTAGTATTTCGTTCAGGATTTTTGCATCTATGTTCATCAGTGATATTGGTCTATAATTTTCTTTTTTTGTGATATCTTTTTCTGGTTTTGGTATCAGGGTGATGGTGGCTTCATAGAGTGAATTTGGGAATGTTTCTCCCTCTGCAATTATTTGGAAGAGTTTGAGAAGGATCGACTGCAAACTATACCACAAAGCTACAGTAATCAAGACAGTATGGTGCTGGCACAGAAACAGAAATATAGATCAGTCGTACAGGATAGAATGTCCAGAGATACACCCATGCACATATGGTCACCGAATTTGTGACAAAGGAGGCAAGAACATACAATGGAGAAAAGACAGCCTCTTCAATAAGTGGTGCTGGGAAAACTGGACAGCTACATGTAAAAGAATGAAATTAGAACACTACCTAACACCATACACAAAAATAAACTCCAAATGGATTAAAGACATAAATGTAAGACCAGACACTATAAAACTCTTAGAGGAAAACACAGGAAAAACACTCTTTGACATAAAACACAGCAAGATCTTTTTTGACCCACCTCCCAGAGTAACGGAAATAAAAACAAAAATAAATAAATGGGACTTAAAAGCTTTTGTACGCAAAGGAAACCATAAACAAGATGAAAAGACAACCTCAGAATGGGAGGAAATATTTGCAAATGAAACAATAGATGAAGGATTAAGGTCCAAAATATACAAACAGCTCAATATCAAAAAAACAAACAATCTAATTAGAAAATGGGCAGAAGATGCAGTGCAGCTAAAAAAGAAAAAAAAAAGATAACTCATAGAATGGCGTAAAGCTTTTGCAAATCATATGTCTGATAAGGGCCATGTATCCTGAATATATAAAGAACTCTTACAACTCAACAATTTAAAAAAAAAAAAAAAGAAAATGGGTGGACCACCTAAATAGCCATTTCACCAAGGAAGACATACAGATGGCCAAGAGGCACATGAAAAGATGCTCAACATCACTAATTATTAGAGAAATGCAAATCAAAACTACAATGAGGTATCACCTCACGCCAGTCAGAATGGCCATTATCAAAAAATCTAGAAACAATAAATGCTGCAGAGGGTGTGGTGAAAAGGAAACCCCCCTGCACTGTTGGTAGGAATGTAAATTGATACAACCACTATGAAAAACAGCACGGAGGTTCCTTAAAAAACTAAAAATACAACTACCATATGACCCAGCAATCCCACTACTGGGCATATACCCACAGAAAACCATAGTTCAAAAAAAGACATGTACCACAATGTTCATTGCAGCTCTATTTACAATAGCAAGGATATGGAAGCAACCTAAGTGTCCACCGACAGATGAATGGATAAAGAAGATGTGGCACATATATACAATGGAATATTACTCAGCCATAAAAAGAAACAAAATTGAGTTATTTGTAGTGAGGTGGATGGACCTAGAGACTGTCATACAGAGTGAAGTAAGTCAGAAAGAGAAAAACAAATGCCGTATGCTAACGCATATATGTGGAATCAAAAAAAAAAGTTATTGATGAATCTAGTGGCAGGGAAGGAATAAAAATGTAGACATAGAGAACGGACTTGAGGACACGGGGTGGGAGGGGGAAGCTGGGGCAAAGTGAGAGTAGCATCAACATATATATACACTACCGAATATAAAATAGACAGCTAGTGGGAAGCAGCAGCATAGCACAGGGAGATCAGCTCGGTGCTTTGCGATGACCTAGAGGGGTGGGATAGGGAGGGTGGGAGGGAGGCTCAAGAGGGCAGAGATATGGGAACATATGTATGCATATGGCTGATTCACTTTGATGTACAACAGAAACTAACACAGTATTGTGAAGCAATTATACTCCAATAAAGATCTATTTTTTTAAAAAAAGGTTTTTTTCCTTTCCATTATGAGTGCAGCACATCATTGATCCAGAAAATATGGACAATAGTAAAGTAAGAAACGGGAAAAAAAAATTGTCCAAAGTCCCACCTCTTAAAAGCAATTGCAGTCAGTATTTTTTTTTTAGTAACTATTTCCTGAATTAAACAGAGTGAAAATAAAACACCAGCTGTCTTAAAAGGAAGGTAAGAATTTACTATTCGAGTAAATTCAGGAATTGTTTCCTTGAGAATATTTCAGGGTAAGTTGAGGCACCTGGTAGCCAAGAACTTGATAAGGAAGTTGGAATAAAAGAGACAGTATAACTATGATAATACAAATATAGCTCTTTTAGTTAATATTATTGTGGTTGCAGTCGAAAGAACCCAGCTCTGGCAACTAAAGCAGAAAGATGAATTAACTGACGTCAAAGTATAATTTTCAAAAAGGTAAAACATGACTCTCCTACTCTATGATACAGTGTATATGTGTCATAGATTCATTTAACTAAGTAATGAGGGAACCAACAGGATGGTAAAGCTGGTTCAAAAAAGGATACATTGAGATCGATGTATACATGGTCAGTAAGAGACATGATGCTGAAATCAAATTGCTAAATTAGACAAAAAAACCAAAGCAGTACAACTGTAGCCTCTGTGGATCTCCATTCCACTGCACAAAAATTATTTGCTTTTCTTTTAGACAAAAATTATATGCAACTTATTTTTAACATCAAAATTTTAGGAAACGGGGCCCTAATCAATAGTCCACTGTGGTGCTAAGTTCCTTCTCTACTGTGTCACATAATCCTTAGGCAGGCCTATTGGACACTTGTCCAACATGACATTGAAAAGCACACAGTCATCCGTCCTCTTGCTTTATTTCCAAAGGTTTGATCTTTTCTTTTTTAAGTGAACCCAGTTTTAAGATTTTATTTAGCTTGTTATTAAAGAGAGAATTGGTAAGGTATTACCACCAGTTCAAAGGAGGAACACATTTATAGATCAGGAATATTGAAATGAATATGCCAACGAAGGCAAAACTGATGGTTTCTACAGTGGGTAACAGAAACCAGTTAATCTTCTATTGGATATAATTTACATGTCTATAAGCAAGAACTATTTTGCATTACTATTTTTTCTTTCTTTTTTTTAATTGAAGTATAGTTGATTTACAATGTTGTGTTAGTTTCAGGTGTACAACAGAGTGATTCAGTTATATATTGGGTTGGCTAAAAAGTTCGTTCGGGTTCCTGTAAGCTCTTATGGGAAAAACCCGAACAAATTTCTGGGCCAACCCATATATATATATATATATATATATATATATATATATATATATATATATATATATATGAATATATACATATATTACATATATTTCTATTCCTTTTCAGATTCTTTTCCCTTATAGGTTATTACAAAATATTGAGTATAGTTCCCTGTGCCATACAGTAGGTCCTTGTTGGTTGTCTATTTTATATATAGTAGTGTGTATATGTTGATCCCAAACTCCTAATTTATCCCTCCCCCCAATTTCCCCTTCGGTAACCATAAGTTTGTAAATCATTTTTTAAAAACTGAGAGCCTCAAGTCACTGAATAATCATTACTGACAAGTACTGAACATGTGCCATGGATCAGGCCTGGGCTAACGTGTCGCTTCATTCTCACAACAACCCCTGCGAACTGGTACTATCATTCCTGCATTTTACAGATGAGCCATCTAAAGTGTAGAAAGTCATGTCATTTCCCCACGGTTATATGGCTGATAAAGTGGCAAAGTCCAGACAGGGTTTGTCTGACCAGTCTAAATGCCAAACAGGAGTCTCCCTGGCTCTGGGCTTTGGAGGGAAGGGAGGTTTGCCATGAAATGGAGAGTAACTCCCTCTTGATTCTGAAGTTCCTACCAGGGCTTATAGGAATCACGTTGGAGGACGACTGAAATGATCTGAAGATGAAAGAAAGTGAACCACTGGGTCCTCGCCTTAGAAAACCAAAGGGTAGTGAACGCTGGACACAGAGTCCACAAGAATTCAGATTTGCTTCTGGAGCCAAGCGCCAGCATCATCCTCAAAGCCTAACTGAGGAAATGCTTGGAGCTTTCGGAGGGAAGCACTCCAAGTGTGCTATAACATTAGTATTACTGGGCACTTTCTGAATTACTAGTTACACTAGTTACAATTGAATAAATGCTCCTAAATGCAATTAAGAATGTATTGTATGTTAACTTCCTGGATGAGCTAAGAAAAATACTCATTATCTTGTCTCTCTGGGAAATACTACACATTCTTAGAGGATTGGTCTTCTTGCCATAGTTGTAGGCGACAAACAAAGAGGGGAGAGCTAGGGCTCCCCAGCCCAGCTGAGGGTGCCACTTCAGTCCCCCCTACCGCCCCACTCCCACTCCCACTCCCACACACACTCACATAGAGCTCGTCACCCCAGCTCCCTTCTTCAGCTTGGAAGTTTCACTGAGAAAGCCCAGTGTGGTGAGGTTGGGAAACACAGCTTCCTGCCTGGTGCCAAATGCACTCTCCAGAGCAGATGGCCTTCAGGGACCTCCAGGTAATGGCTAACTGGGAGCATGTGGCCCCAGAAAAAGGAAGAGGCCTCAGAAAGGGCATGGTTGGAAATCCTCGCCTCCCAGGGGAGCCCCTCAAACCAACCCTCATCCTTCCCTCAGGTGAGTGGGATAAGCCCACCTGCTGATTTCCCAGTTGCAAGGTGCTTCCATAGTGGACTGAGTGTAGTGGGTTTCAGCTCCCCTCTGCAGAGAAGTTTTGCCTTTTGTTTGACAACTAGTTGTGCCAGGTGCTGTGCTGCTTGGAAGTCCTCACCCTTGGTGTAGTCGTTCAGAGACACGTCTGCAGCCTCCTTACCAGACAGAGGTCCCTGCCTCGGCAGCGTCAGCATCACCTGGGGGCTTGTCAGATAGGCAGAACCCCAGCCCTGGTCAAAGCCTACTGAAACCAACTCTGCACTTTAACTGGACACCCCCCCCCCCGACCCCACCGCCTGCCGGGTGATTTGTATGTGTCTTAGTTTGGGAAGCACTGATCTAAAGTTCAACCGATCCGAGATCACATCCCAGCTCCACCATTTACAGGCAAGTTACTTCACTTTTCTGAGCCTGAGTTTGCATCTGTAAAACAGAAAAATAGGTCCCACCTCACAGGCAAGGAGGCAGTGTGATCCTGTACATAAGCCATAATACCTAGTACAAAGTAAGTGCTCAGAAAATGTCTGAGAGTCATGTGGCATTCCCCCCCGACAAATAGCCTGCACTGCCACATTTGTGTATTAAAGGTTGTCCCAACCTTCCTGACATCTTCTTTTTTCAGCCTAAATTCACAAAAGGCTGATTAATAATATAATACTTTATCTGGAGGTGAGAGCAAGAGGTAGCTTTGGTACATCTCAAAGACCACCAATGGGATTCACTGACCATTCTCTCTCCAGAAGTGAAGAAAACAAAATTCAGTCTTTGGTGAGTCAACCACTTTGGTAGTCAGCCTCCAAGATGGCCCTAATTAGTCCCTAATTATCTCCCAGTCTTCATGCACCTGTGTGTCCCCTCGCACTTGAAAAGGGTTGACTGTTTAACTAATAAGACATTGCAGAAATGACAAAGTGCAGCTTCCAAAGGTAGGTCATAAAAGACTTTGCAGCTTCTGCTTTGCTTTCTTCTAGATCACTCATCCTGGAGTAAGCCAGCTGCCATGTCATGAGGTCACTCAAGCAGCCCTAAGGAGAGATCCACGTGGCAAGGAACTGAGGCCTCCTCCCTACAGCCACATGAGTGAGTCATCTCAGAAGTGGATTTCCAGCTCTAGTCAAGCTTCAAAAAACTACAGCCCTGCAGCCCCAGACAGCATTTTAACTACAGTCTCATGAGAGATCCTGAGCCAGAACCACCGACCTAAGCCACTCCCAAATTCTTGACCTGCAGAAACTATGTGAGATAATATCTACTGTTGTTTTAAGTCACTGTGTTCAGAGTAATTTGTTATGCAACAATAGATAACCAATACATCCACTATACGTCTGTCGATGGGCATTTAGGTTGCTTCCATGACCTGGCTATTGTAAATAGTGCTGCAGTGAACATTGGGGTGCATGTGTCTTTTTGAATTATGGTTTTCTCTGGGTATATGCCCAGTACTGAGATTGCTGGGTCATATGGTAATTCTATTTTTAGTTTTTTTAAGGAACCTCCATACTGTTTCTCCATAGTGGCTGTATCAATTTACAATCCCACCAATAGTGCAAGAGGGTTCTCTTTTCTCCACACCCTCTCCAGCATTTGTTGTTTGTAGATTTTCTGATGACGAATGGATAAAGAAGGTGTGGTATATATATACAGTGGAATATTACTCAGCCATAAAAAGGAATGAAATTGGGTCATTTGTATAGATGTGGATGGATCTAGAGACTCTCATACAGAGTGAAGTAAGTCAGAAAGAGAAAAACAAATATCGTATATTAAGGCATATATGTGGAATCTACAAAAATGGTACAGATGAACTGGTTTGCAGGGCAGAAATAGAGACACAGATGTAGAGAAGAAACGAATGGACACCAAGGGGGGAAAGCGGGGGTGGGGGGGGATGAATTGGGAGATTGGGATTGACATATATACACTAATATGTATAAAATAGGTAACTAATAAAAACAAAACAAAACAAAACAAAATTGAATTGCGAGACCAGAAGAGAGAACTCTCATATCCTGCCATGATAGTAGAGCCCAACAGGAAAAAGACTCGTCTTCTTTCTTGGCAATAACTCAACCAGTGAAAAACCATGGACTCTTTATTTACTCCAGCCCTCCCAACTTCCTTTCCCCTTGATAAGATTTCTCCTTTCTTCACTGTGCTGGGACTTGCATGTGACTCACCATGGTTACAGACCCCAAATTACAATTCTCTGCTGATCCCAAATAAACCCATTTTTGCCGGAAAAATAACTGGCCATCTATTTATTTTAGGTCAGCATTTCAAAGTAATTTTCTTCAATATTGAGATCCTATAAATTATTTAAAATAAAAATTTGGGAGAAAAAAAAGTATGTTAAAAATAATACATCCACTATAGTAGTCAAGTATCTATACATCTATATCTACCTATCTGTCATCTATCTATATATCTTTCTGTGTGTATAGTCTTTACCTACAGAATTCTCATATCTAAGATCAATTGAAAGGAATAAAAAGCAGAGAATAAAATTCTCTTTCACCTTCATTTGATAAAGCATTCCAACAGTTCCAGGCAAGCATAAAGCATGCAGATCCAAGATAAGAAATGTTAGCTGGGGGGCCCACTTCCTCCCCGCCTCCCCTTAGGTTTCCATAGAAGGAAAGGATTAACCACTCCATCTCCCAGGAGGAGAGAGGAGGGGGAAAGACGTTTGAGTTTCCCTTCCAGGAGCTTCTTTTTGTCCCTCACGCTCTCCTCCCTGGGCTGCCAGACTTACCTGAACGGTACATTTGGGAGAAGGAACTCAGCCCAGCGCTCCCGCTACAGGAGAAGAGGCTGACTCTGCAACTCCACAAGTGAGCTTAGAAAAGCGGGTCCTTGTGGGGATGGCCCGCGGCGGTGCAGCCCTTCTGAGGGAGCTGTGCAGAGTGTTAAATTAAGTGCCATGTCAGGATCCATGTGCTATGTGCTTAATCTCTGTCCTCCAAGCCAGCTTTATGAGTAGCAAAGTCTCACTTTGATCTCCATCTATGTGACTTTGTGTCTACCTCTCCGTTGGTTCCAAATTTGGAACAGGAAGGAAGGGGTGTTATCAGCCTCCGAAACCTCAGCAAGAAGCATGCATTCAACATCGCTGTGTTATTCTAAATTAGTTTTTCTTCCTCATTCGTCCTCAACATTTTCCGAGCTATCACTTCCCCATGCCATCACCTATATAAGAAACCTGTGGTACATCCTAATTCTGGTCTCACTTTCTCAACATAATTGCTTATCTTCAAAATCAAAGTAGTGCACAGTAGAGGGAGAATCTAGGTGGCTGAGGAAGTCAGACCATCTCATTAATCATAATAACGATAATGACACCTACTAACACTACTGTACTATTTATATTTATAGTCTCTCCTTTAATCCTCACAGTAACTCTCTGATATAACTATCACTTATTTCCATTTTATTGAGGAGGAACCTGGGGCTCAAAGTGATGGTTCACACGGGAAGTGGCAGAACATCCTATGGTTTGTACGCATGCCTGGCTGGGTCTCAAGTCTCTGTTGTTTCTAATATACAATATTACATTTTAAGCCCTACTTTGGAGCCCGGTCCTTAGTTTAAGAGACATTATTTTAGATGGCTTGGAAATTTTTCTTTAAGTTTTATACCTTGTTAATGGTAAGGTGAAGTACGTTTTTAGGATCGTTATCAAATTTGGGAAGTTCTCTCCCAAGTTTCTTTCACATATAAGCTATAAAATTTCAGAACATTTCAAGTTTTCTTGGGTAGTAACTAGTCTTAAATACTCTTTAAATTAATGACCCCTATTAACTAGTTTGTTGCTGATGCCCAGGTTGTGGTGGCATATTATTAGTTTTTGTTATCTTAGTTGACGTCAGTATTTTGTGTGAAACTGGCAAGAAATTTAAATCTTTTTCAATGTGGTCAGGTATTTTACTTTTTATTAATTTCATGTTCAAGCTGTCCAAGACTCCATTTCTACTTTTATCTGAAATTTATGTCTTTCTCTTAATCATTTACTGCTCTTGGTATAATCTAAAAAATTTTTGCTGCTACTTGCTTCTTTAAAAAAAAAAAAAAATTTCTATCACCCATGCTAGAGTGGAGGCTAAATCATCTTTATGTTCTCCATATAGAAAGTTACATTACAAAATCACTGTCATATAAAAAGCCAAAAAAATTGGGGGAAATTGTTCTATTGAACCAGTCTTTTAATAAATAAAAATAACTTATTTTTCTGAAAAAAAAAAGAAACATAATTTTAAATTCTGACCTAAAGAGTCAATTCAATCAGTAGAGTTTCAGAGAAGCGTGGAATTTCTAGACTTGAAAGGTCTCTGGATATCATCAAGTCCTACCCCCATACCCCTTCATTTACAGATGAGGAAACTCTCAGAAAGATTAGATCACTTCCCAATAATTTAATGGTAATTTGTAAAAACTATGGGTAGTCCAAACTGCTTATATGATTACGAAGTTAACTGTGCAGAGATTTTATTCCCAAAGGTCTCTTATTTGACTATCCAATTGTTGAAATATGGCCTGGATGACCAACTCAAATGTATGGCTTGGGCCCAGGAGAAACAAACAAACTGAATTTATAACCAAAAAATGTGCTATTCCCCCCACTCCTGCCCAATTGCTTTGGGAGATAGTTTTAAAGGGGAAACATATAATTCTTTCATAGAAGAACAGAAACATTGGGTTTGTGTCCATCCAAGCTTTGGGTTTCACATTTTATAGTTAGTTATGGGATGGTGGTATTCACAATGAAAATTTAATTTCTAGACCCAAAGAGAATTGCATCCATGTCACAATTACAGATGTTGAAGAGGGCTAGTTTGTCTTGGATGCACACTCTGACATTTTGTAAGCATTTTGGATTTGGTTCACATGGGAAGCTGTCAATTACTGCCATAAAACCAATCTTTCTTAACTAGAAATACACTTAGAAACTCCATTTCTGACACTTTCAGGAATTTTCTTAGCATTTTACCAAGAAATATCACTTACTTGGAAAGGAAAACAACTCCCATATTTTCCGTTATAAATGACCCTTTGCCACGCGAGGAAGCACATGCATACACCGGTCCAACGCTGCTGGGCTCTGTGTACAGCACGGGGGCCAGTGAGCCCACTGCAAGCCCAGGCTCAGCCCAATGGGGGACCAGTTGGAGGTAAGGTGGGGCATTCTGGACTTCACCTTTCTGTTCCGGTAATACTGCTATGCCTTGTCCCAGTGACCAAACTTCAGTTGGTCCCTGGGGCCTTCCCTTGTCTCCTTCTTCTTGGCCCAATGCCCTCTTCTGATGCCCTTCTTACAGGATCCTTCCAGATGTAGTGCAAAGCAGTGAAAAGGGCACTGGCCTCGAAGTCAGATGGTCCCAGGTTAGGTTTCCATGCTAGGATCCGTCACACTGGTTTGTGACCTTGGGGATGTTTCTTTAGCCTCTGATCCTTGATTTCCTCACCTGTGAAATAGGGATAAAATAACTAATATGTAGAGTTGTTGTGAGGACTGAAGGAGATGGTATTTGTCTAACGTCAAACACAATACTTGGCATGTAATAGGTGTCCATAAGTCAGAGTTCTCCCTCTTGGTTACACTTTGGAATCACAGGGAGCAGTTTTTAAAAATACCCATGCTCAAGACCCATGACCCAGGATTTGACTTAATTGTCAATTTTTAGAAGCTCCCCATGTGAATCTAATATACAGCCAGGATCATACACCCACTATTATAAATGTTTCTCTCTCTCTTCCTTGCTTCTCCAGTTCCTTATAGAAATGAAAATTTAATCATGAATAATCTAGAACATTTCTATTTCTGGAGTCTGACTCAGGACATGGTACCCCAGGTTCACAATCTTTGTGACGTATTTAAATTATTCCCTGGTACATGGTTACTATAACTGCACATGTTGAATTCCTTCCAGTGTGTCTAACATTTTAAAACATTTGTTAACATATTTAAATCTCAACTAATCTTAATTTATCCCTATGAGATAAGTTATATTATTGTCCCCATTATACAGAGTAAGAAACTGAGTCATGAATATACATTCATTTTTTTCAACAAATATTTATTGCATGCCGTAATTATGTGCCAGCCACTGCCTCTAGGTGATACGTCAAAGGGATACTTCTAGTTGAATGAGCTTGCCTGAGTCACAACATTTTAAGAAAGAAAGGAAGCCCAGACTTAACCCCAGACTGCCTGACTCAAAGTGCACTTTCCACTACAGCTCTTTGCCACACAGCGGAACTTCTCAGCCCAGTAGCAGGCACCAGAAGGGGTTCTTATTTATTCATCCATTCATCCCTCACCCTCCAGCGGGTGCTACTCACATCGTACTCTGCCTGAATGGTGCTCCCGGGAGTTGTGCAAGCCAGCGGCTTCTATCACTGCCATTCCACAGATAGGGAGCCAAGGCACACTGAGGGTCTTAGGATCACAATGCTAATAAGTGCCTCCCAAGCCTCAGGCTGGTTTGCCAGCTTCCAGAGGACAAGGTGTCCATCTTCTGTGTGGGCCATTGCCTTATATGCTGTAAGCGTTTGAGCCACATTAAACAACAGCTGAGCAATGCCTGGCAGGGCCCTCCTGACAGAGTCAGTGCCCTGAGGGAGTAGGACAGGTAGTGAGTCTCATTGTGGATTCCAAGCGCATGCCAACCCTAAGCATGTGGCGACTGTGCGTCTCCATGATTATATTTAGCTTGTATTGCATCACATACTCAACCAAACATATTAAAACACTACCTGCATCCAAAGAACTAAACATACAAAAAGACAGAGAGAAAAGGGAATGAATGTGTCAGGAGGAAGAGAGTGAGTCTCTTCTTTCCATGCTGTTTTGGAGTTCTGGTTTGTCCTGAGAGTTGATATCAGGTACTGAATCAATACTTAATGCTTTTTGTTTTTCTTACTGGTAGGTACAGTGGAAAGACATGGCCTTGAGAGGCTGATAATGTGGTTCTCTCTTCACTGATTTCTCAGGTACATTGACCTGGGGGCAGCCAGCAGCCTTGATCGGGTGAGGCCAGCCTCATTCAGAAAGTCTAGAACGCCGGTTCCCCAACTGTAGCGTGTATCAGAATGATCCAGAGAGCTTGTTAAGACACGTATTGCTGGGCCTTATTCCCAGAGTTTGTAACTTATTTGCATTTCTAACAAGTTCCCAGGTGATGGTGTTGCTGCCTGTCTGGGGACCACACTTCTAGAACTTCTGGTCTCCAAGGACAAGATAGTTCCATGGATGCTAGAAGGGGCCCAATCTAAGACTAAAAGGCAAGGGGAAGCAGGGGAAGGGTTCACTATTTATGTAGAAAACGAGCTGGCCTGCACATAGACTATTTCTGGATGGTTATAAAATACCACGAACAATTGTCGCCAGGGGGCAGGGGGCAGGGCACTGAGGGTCGGGGGTGCTATGTGGATTGTTCTCTGGGTCTGTCCCCAACCCCAAGAACACCTCAGCTCATTTTCCTTTCTCTCCTCTGTTCCTTTCAGAGAGCCTGCCCTCCACAGCCGCCATCATCCAGTTCCCCTTGATGGTTGGTTGACTTCCTCTTAGATTTGGCCAATGGGAGGCACCAGCAGGAGATCTGAGGGTGGGAAGAGGGAAAGACAGAGCGATTTCTTCCATGCTCTCTCCCCGCTTTGGTGCATTGTCTGCAACACAACTAGTCCCAGCTCTCACTGGGCTCCACTAACAACATTTCCTTCTTTGGCTGTTGCTAGTCTTCACGTCCCTTTTTTAATCCCCTTAACCCTACCCACAGCTCTGTGAGTGGCCCCTTTATTAACGTCTCTGAATTTGAGTCTTCTGAAGGTAAATTTTGTTTCCTGACTCAGAAAAATGGGAAACTTATTAGTTACTGTGTATCTTTTTCTATCATTTAAATGTTTTGCCATGTGCCTATAATATCTGTTCAAAAAATACAAATATTAAGAAATAAATCATAGAAATGAAAATTCAATCTTGAATAATCTAGATCAGTAGGTTCCAAAGAGAACCACAGAAGAATTGGTCTACCTCAGTACCTAATGTTCTCTCATCTTGTTTGGCTTTAATCAGATGCCAGCAAGGAATCATTATTTATATTCTTAGACATCCCAGCCCTGTCAGTATAGCTAAGGTGAAAGCTATACTGGGCAAGGACAAGGACTGCAGCTGACGTCTCTTTGCAATGCACATGGTATCTGAGTAGCCAGGGTATAATACGGTTGCAAGAAACTTTCAGCTTGGGAATCACATGCGCTAAATTCAAATCACATCTATGCTACTTGGTTGTTTTGATTCCATGAGTCTCCTGTCCCTCCTAGGTCCCTAAAGGGGACTCATCACGTCACTCAAAGGGTCTGTACTCTTTGGACATGGCCTCCTGGATGCCATAAACATTAATACTTTTACATTCTCTCATGACCCTAAGAAGCAGAACATTAAACCCTTAGCTGTCTTCATTCCCATATATGTACACAGCATACCCTTACCCCATGCCCAAGTCACACCCCTACTGGCTGGAGGAGGGGTGGTCCAGGGGTCGAGCTTGGGAAAAGGCTTGGACCTAAGGCACTGAGACTTAGAGGGCACAAAAATTGTAAATAATGATTTTGAAAGCTTAACATCTATTTAGCAAGAGTAATGGTTTAAAGTGGAAAGCCGCCAGATGGTGTGCACTGTTAATAATGCCCATCTGTTTGTCCCAGGTGACAAAATGTCTCCTTATAGCTCTGGGGATCAGGTACGGGGTGAGGCAGGTTGAAGTGCATGTTGCTTAAAATAATACTATATAACATTTTTATATAACCATATTAAAAAAACCTTGAATGCTAATTTATTTTAGGTGACAGAATATCTGTTGCATCCAGAAGACCATGTCAGAACTTCCTGCTTCACACACAAGCCTGCCTCTGGGAGCATGCAAATGCCTCGCTGTAGATAGGGCTGCCTGTCTCCAGTGCTGCACTGGGTCACTCCTGACTTGCTCTGGTTCTGGTGACCTTGGCTCGTGAGCCTCTTCACCTTGACCTGGCTTCCTGACAAGGGCCTCAGGTGCTCTTGCATCAAAGGTCAGTTTGCTCCTGCTTCTCCACCTTGACCCTGCAAACTCTCCCCACCGGTGTCACAGCTGCAGATTAACAGGGGTTCCCTCCTTCCTCCTCGGTTCCTCAACACCAGGTCACCTGGATGCCCAGCCTGAATGCTCTGGCGGGAGAGGGGACTAGACACTGAGCAGCTTCCTAAAATCTCTGAGGTGCAGCTTCTCCACCTGTAATGATACTTCACTGAGGGGTTACAGTGAAGACTGATGCAAAGCATCGGTGGAGGGTGGTGATGAGGGCAGAGCAGGGCAACCCGCAACCACAGCCCTGGTGCGGTCTGCTCGCTATATTCATACCCCGAGCACACTCCTTCCCTTGCTCTCTGTCTCACCTGCAATGAACACCCTCCCCTTGCTCACCACAAAGCTCCAACTCAATGCATCCCCTGTAGGAAGCCTCTTTACTATTCACACCCACAGGGATTTCCAGAATCCCTATAGGCATAGCATCCACCTAACTATGCTTTGCCTTATGCTGCACTCAGTTATCTTCACCTGTGCTTGTCTCTCAGAGAGGATAGAAAACTCTGGAGAGCCATGTCTTCTGTGTCTTTACACCTTCTCGCATGGTGTGTCTGACCCAGAGTTGAGAGGACAGGGCGAGTTTAATTATTTCTACTCACTGTGTAATGCATCTTGTCCTATTATTTCAGTAGTCCTCAACCCTCACAATGCACTAGAATCACCTGGGAAACTTTAAAGATACGCAGATTCTCAGGCTCATTTCACTAGGTCTAGAAAGGAGCCAGCTTTGAATGCATGTTTAAAACCTCCCCCAGTGGGCTTCCCTGGTGGCGCAGTGGTTAAGAATCCACCTGCCGATGCAGGGGACACGGGTTCGAGCTCTGGTCGGGGACGATCCCACATGCTGTGGAGCAACTAAGCCCGTGCACCACAACTACTGAGCCTGCGCTCTAGAGCCTGCGAGCCACAACTGCTGAGCCCGAATGCCACAACTACTGAGCCCACGCACCGCAACTGCTGAGCCCGCGTGCTACAACTACTGAAGCCCATGCTCCTAGAGCTCGTGCTCCGCAACAAGAGAAGCCACTGCAGTGAGAAGCCTGCGCACCGGAATGAAGAGTAGCCCCCGCTCGCCACAACTAGAGAAAGCCTGTGCACAGCAACAAAGACACAGTGCAGCCAAAAAAGAAAAAAAAGAAAGAAAAACCCTCCCGCAGGGAGTTTAACTAAGGTGCAGCTCAGAGCACTGTGTGAACCGGGATGACTTTGTCCTCAGCTGTACTGAATTCCCCTGCCACTTCAATTTGTCTGCTGGCTGCACTTTCTCCGTTTTAATATTTCAAATTATATCTTACAAGTTAAATTGCAACCCTCAGCTCCTTTTTGATATAATGTACAAGGAATCATCTTTAAGGCAAGTGAAAACTTTCTGCCATTACCTCATTGGGCAGAGAGTCAAGCTGTAAAAAACCAGCCGAGTAATTTCTTCAAACTGAGACTTTCATTAATCAGTGAGCCGTCCTCCAAGCACCTGTGTGAAGCCAGGCGGTCACCATTTGTAACATTCTGCTTCCTTCCCCCAAATAAACCAGACAGGAGAGCTAGCAATCAACAAAGACCGAAGGTACTTTTACCTATTGGGGTCACCAATAAGTAATGATAAAAGAATAGGAAGGGGCTTCCCTGGTGGCGCAGTGGTTAGGAATCTGCCTGCCAACGCAGGGGACACGGGTTCGAGCCCTGGTCTGGGAAGATCCCACATGCCGCGGAGCGGCTGAGCCCGTGCACCACAACTACTGAGCCTGAGCTCTGGAGCCCGCGAGCCACAACTACTGAAGCCCGCGTGCCTAGAGCCCGTGCTCCGCAACGAGAGAAGCCACCGCAGTGAGAGGCCTGCACGCCGCAACAAAGAGTGGCCCCCACTCGCCTCAATTAGAGAAAGCCCGCGCACAGCAACAAAGACCCAATGCAGCCAAAAATAAATAAATAAATACATACATACATAAATTTATAAAAATAAAAAAGAATAGGTAAAGAGGGAAAAAACAAGAATGATGAATTAATGAGGCTATTATGACAAAATGATTTAATGGCAAATACGTGAAACGAGTTAATGAGGCTTTGATGGCATTTACAAGTTTCATTTCCCTTGAGTATCTCAGTGAATTCAATATCTCCTGAAAAACTTTTAAGAATATTCTATTTTGAAGACTTTCTGCTAACAAGACAGGAAAAACAGCCTAGAGAAATATTTTTCTCATTCACTTCTTCCTGGTTTACTGCAGTTTTAATTACAGGTAAAATGAAACAATGAGGTAAAAAGGAAAAAAAAGCTATAATCCACAGAACTCTTAAGGAGCCAAGGTGATTTTAAATGAATATTTTTGTAAGATGGTTAAAAAAAAGAAAAAAAGGAAACTGTGAGGCAGTGTACACTATATTAATGGAACTGTCTCTAAGTTATGTTTTTCAAAAATTTCCACCAGGCATCAATAAGTTTTTAAATATTGTCAGATTCATTTTCTTAACAGTTGCTTTAAAGGGAACTTTGTTTATCTGTTCAGAACTAAGAGAGCTGTTATACTTTTTATAAACTGTGGAGCTGCTTTACTGAGGATCTATTACTTCAACCTTGTCTCTGCAATATACAGTTAAACTAAGCTCTAGAATTAAATAATTTCCTTCTGCATCTACCCAGTTATTTTTTTCATAAGCAAAATTTTCATTATTCATGAATCTTTGGTATTGAATGGGTTACTTTTTCCTTGGAAATCATTTCAGGACATTGTTTTTATTAAAATTTGCCATTTTTCTTCTACAGAGAAGCCCGCTAGGTGACACACACTGCTCATACACACAGAACTTTCACTCGTCTTAATTCTTCCCTCTAAAAGATAAACAGAGGCCAAGGATAACCAACATTGAACAAATCATCCAATATGAAGGAAAGTGACCCCAAAACAAATATACAGGCTAAAGGAATGTAGATCAATGAGAGACGATGAAGAGAGCAGAAGAAAATGTTGAAACAATTAGAATTCACAGCCTCCAGGAGAAGAGAGGAGCTATTGCACACATTAAAAAAAAAAAAAAAAAAAAAAAAAAAATCAAACCTGGGAAAAAGGAAGAAGACCAGGGGAAAGCAACATGGGCTAGAATGGTTGCCTTCAAGGAAGAAACGGGTCTTAAAGCTTCTTTACATGTTAGCAGTGAGCGTTCCATAGTGCAGGGACTGTATAATCAAAGGTGTGGAATCAGGAATAAGCAGTGTGTCTCAAGGACAGAAAAGTCGCTCTGATTGAGATTAGACTGAGAGTAAGGATAAATGTCGACCAGTTGTGGGAAATAAGACTGGATAAGTAAGATGAAGCCACACTGATGAGGGCTTTGACATGAGGATTTTGGATTTGGTTCCATAGGCAATAGGTACACTGTAGCTGGGGGTGAGGAGATGGGGTGGATGTGAGGTTGGGAGCTGGGCTATCGAATTGCAGTTTCCATAGGCTTCTTCAGTTTAGTGAGGGGGTGGAGAGAGAGAAGTCAGAAAGATAGCTTAAAGCTTATAGGAAACATCCAAAAGCTAAGTGATGTTATCTTAAAATAAAAATTTACATCTAATACAATTTTTAAAAGAAACAGAAAACTGGGTATTTGCCTCCATACTCTCTTGTTTGATTCTAACTAATACCCTGAGTTAATTTTTTAAATAGCATTTCAAAAAAAGCGTCATGACAATAATTATTGCGAGATCACTGATGAGTGTTGTCTCTGGAAAAAAACTCCTCTCTACACAGGAATGGTTATGATTCTGCCACTGCTTGGGAAAAAATTTGAACAGCACTTTTATGCTTTACTTACATAGAGAAGCATTAGAACATAGTGGTCTGGGTTCAAATTCTACCTATGCCATGTTAAAGAAGTCATTTAACCTTCCTAAGCCTCAGTTTCTTTATCTGTAAAATGGGGATAATGATGATTAGAAAAATATCTGTCACATAATCAATGTTAACTGTTATTATCCTGTGAGGTATATGTTATGTTTATAGACTCATTAGAATATTGGCTGATTAGAGCTAATTTATATTAGAAAGAATATCGTCATTTATTGTAGTGGTAAACGAAGAGTTAAAGGATGTTGTAAGTAACAATTAAGTAATGAACAATGAGAAACGTAATCAAAGGCACCATCTAAGGACAAAGCGCCATTCTTTGGTTTTGCATCTATTGTAACTGTAGTATTATTAATAGTAATAAAGTGCTTGGTTTCTATAGAACCCAGGACTTGGAAACAAAGCCAAGTGACATATGTATATATTTATTTAATGGTGGGAGACCCGGCACATTTGGCGACAGGCATGGTGTTCCACTCAGCGGGATGAAATGTGTGCCTCACGCCAGCTTCTTTAGAGGGACTGTTATTCATCACAGCTGTAATGTTCCCTTCAGAAAGCTCCCGCCAGAATGGAAAAGGGGCACTGGCAATTTATATACAAAAGCCAACCCACGTTTGGCTTTGCAAATTCACTGGGAAAACTGTATGCAGTCTGTTAGTTATTCATGGACATGCTCTGGTTTCTGATGGAAATGCTGTGGTTTCGTTTGTTATCATCACAGTAAAATTAGAAAGCAGCAAAGAAAAATTAAAGGACTGGCATGTAGACATCTTCTAGCCAACAAATCGCTATGCATAAGTTTTCATGGTTCAGTTGCCATGTAAAAATAGTCATAATTCACACAGCGCTGTGTTTGGAGTGTGCAAACTGGCCTTTGCCCTGACTGTTCGGCCCTGTCCCCACCTTCCTTTATATAGTCATCCTCTGCCTTAGGAATACTCAGCATGCCCTGAAGAACTACTAAGGGTTTGGGTTGCACTAACAAACACCCTGCCTCTCACAGCAGTGTCTTTTTAGAACATCTCTTAACAGCTAATGAAATGGTGTGACTGAAAATATAAATGTGCAAATTGCTTCACAGCTGAACCTTGATTCAAAAGGAATATTATTTCCAGTTAACCTTTCAACCAGAAGAGTTTCCCACCCCTTAGTTAGATAGGTGCCTAAATCTAGACACCAAGATTTCTCCCCAAATAACATACTATTTAACATCCGCAGAGAGATGATATGCTGTTCTAAAAGCACATTCACATCTACTGTCACGACTGATCTTCACAAGAAGTGTGAGAGGGAGACAAGCATCACAATGTCCATTTTACAGATACAAACACCAAAATCCAGGAAAGTGAACTACTTTGCCCTAAATTTCGCAGCTAGGAGGGGCAGAAGTAAGGTTTGAATCCAGGGCCCAGTAAAGGGTCCAACGCTTATGCCACTTTCCTGAAATGTGTTTGCAAGGGAAATAGGACTTTGTCTCCTATTATGATGAGTTAAATCTTAATTTATTTAAATGATAAAGATTAAGAATACATAGTTTCTTTTAGTCCCAGCCAGAAAAGCAAACATGATACTGGAATGCTTAGGTATGGAACATATAAGAAATGTGATGCTGTCATTTTGTTGACTGATTTTTTCCCATGGGATCAGTTCTGTACTCATTTTAGTTCAAACAACCTAGAACTGGGCAACCGCTATGTAGCAAGCAATGTACTAGACATTGAAGACACAAAGGGTTAAATTCCAGCCTTTGTCTCAATAGTCCTTTGTAGAGACAGACAAGCAAAAAGATAATACCTCACAGTATTCTAAATGCTGTGATAGAGAGGTGCACACAGGCTGCTAGGGGAGGGGTTGGGTGTGTCAATTAAGAAAGATTTTCTGGGGGCTTCCCTGGTGGCGCAGTGGTTGAGAATCTGCCTGACAATGCAGGGGACATGGGTTCGAGCCCTGGTCTGGGAAGATCCCACATGCCGCGGAGCAACTAGGCCCGTGCGCCACAACTACTGAGCCTACGCGTCTGGAGCCTGTGCTCCGCAACAAGAGAGGCCACGATAGTGAGAGGCCCGCGCACCGCGATGAAGAGTGGCCCCCACTCGCCGCAACTAGAGAAAGCCCTCGCACAGAAACGAAGAGCCAACACAGCCAAAAATAAATAAATAAATAATAAATTTATTAAAAAAAAACAAAAAACGAAAGATTTTCTGCAGAAGGAAACATATAAGATTAGTTTTGAAGGATGAATAGGAGTTCTCCAAGCAGAGAAGAGGGGAAAGGCATTCCAGTAATGTTCAGAGACATAGAGATAGAAGACAACAGGAGTAAATACAGTTTCTGCTGACAGACACAGGAAAGGAGGGGCACTTTAAAGGGGAATAGCATGTAATCATAAAGTTCGCATTGTGCTCGCCATGTGCCAGGCTTCCAAGCACTTTACGTGTACAAACACATTTAATCCTCACACCCACCCTGGGAGGTAGGTGAATTTATCATCCCCAGTTTCGCAAACAGACAACTGAAGCAAAAAAGATTAAGCAACCTGGCCAATAGTCCATGGCCCATGCTTTCAACACCGTGCTATACTGCCTTTCAAAAATGTGTGCATATAGCAGAGAAAGGGGGGAGAGGGAGAGGGAGAGGGAGAACACGGGAAGCTTCCAGAGAAACAGAGATGAGAAAAATTTTGGAAAATTTATAAATGTTAGAAAAAAATTAAACCAATAGAGGGGTTTTATTCTGGAAAAGTGGGGCAAGAAGGCAGATGAAGAAAATGAAACTCAATATTATTAAGGAGACTACAAATTAAACTCAAGTAAGAATTTTCTACTGGTTAGAAGTAAGGCACATCAGACCTGCATCGCGTAGGGGGCTTGTCAACGAACCTTCCTGCAGGGTCTGCTCCTCATAAATGTTTTGAGTAGTTAGAACCCTGCCAGGTTATTAGGGCAGCACATGAGGAAGGCACATGAGTTTATTGGAATGCATGAGCCCTTTGAGTACAGATGTTCAGTAAATATTGATAACAAATCATAGTTAGCTCTACAACTAAGGTTAGTAAAATTAATTGGAAACACTTTCAATGTTACCATAGTTGCTATGACTCATGGCTAACAGGTGAAAATTCAATAAGTAAAGTTTTACCCTTTTTCTCACTTTTAAGAACGTTAGTGTAGATAAGTTGTCACTAGCTAATAAGAAGTTCAAATTTACAGTCTACTTCTGTCAAGGAAGAAAGAACTTTGTGATATGTATTCTAATTGCTAATCTTGCCATCATTTTATCTTATTTTTTCAATGCTAATTTCCTCTCCATATTCACTATTTCCTTTTAAACAATTTTACTGCACTCTAGGTATCTTTGAAAATGCCCACAAATTCTTTTGCAATGAGGTAAGGTATAATTAAATACATACATAAACCAGATGTTACTTGAAGACCCCTTGGAGGGTTAGTTAAAATTAGTTTACCTCTGATTGGAGGACCTCAAAGAATTCCCATGATTTCCACACTCTTGTGGGCCACATCAATTCAGGCCCATTTATTCACTTTTCTACTCATTCTTTCAACAAGCATTTACTGACCACCTACTACATCCCAGGCATCATTGCAGGCAATCGCATCACAGCCATAGGCAAGCCCCTGTCCCAGAGGAATTTACATCCTAGTAGGTGAGAGGCAGGCAAAGAAGTAAACAAGAATAAAAGAAAAACGTGCAAGAAAAGATAGTTTCAGGGAGCGAAAAGTTTGATAAAGAAAATGAGACAGGGCGGTGTGAGGCCCTGTGATGCAGTGGATTTCCCCTGGGGGGTCAGGGAAGTCCCTCCTGAAAGGTGACCTCTGACTGGGACCCAGATGGCTAGCTGGGTGGCCTGCCTGTCTTGGGGAGGAATTGCGGGCAAAGACAACCACCAGGGCCAAGGCTCTGAGGTCGGGCCGAGCTGGACGTGTTGAGGCAGATGCAGGGAGGCTGTGTAGCTGAGGTTCACTGCACTCAGGAGAGGGGCTGGTGATGAAGATGAGTGGCCAGCTGGGGCCAGGTCACGACAGGCTTTGTGAAAGGCAAAGGGAGACGAGAGTTTATTCTTAGTCGTGGTCTGAAGGCATCTGCTTTATGGTTTTTAAAGACCACTGTTTCTGTTTGGTAGAAAGAAGTTGGCAGAGAAGCAGGAGACCCATTAGGGGGATCTTGCAATTGTCCGGGGGACAGAGAGTGGCCCTGGAACTACAAGGTATTGGGCACCAGGATAGAAGTACAGTGGATGCTTGAACAACACGGGTTTGAACTGTGCAGGTTCACTTATATGTGGATTATTTTCAGTAGTAAATATTACAGTACTACATGATCTGCTGTTAGTTGAATCCGTGGATGCAGAATCACGGATGTGGAAGAACCTCGTATACAGAGGGCTGATTATATGCGAATTTTCCGCTGCGTGGAGGGTGGGTGTCCCTAACCTAGGTACTGTCAACTGTAGATGGAGGCGGGTTCAGTTTTAGAGACGCTGAGAGAGAGGCAAACCTCCCTCCTCAATCCCCCACCCACTCCCCTTGCTGACTTCTGCAAGAAATTCAATTGCACCAAAACTGTAACTTTTGGAATTTTACTTAAGATTTAAGGAGCCAGAGGGAAGGGCTCACTTTGGGGAACGTAGGGGCATCTTTGATAGGGCCCCCTTTGTCACTCTGCCCCCCTTTAAGGGTCTGTGGTGCCCACCCATGAGCCCTCCTCTCTATGCAAATCCTCTGGCACTTTTAATCCGGTCCCCACTGCCAGCTGCCACAGAGGGAGCAAGACCCTTTGCCTCAGTGCTGGTTGAAGATCTTTGCAAACCTATTAAATGAGATGGAAATCCACCCACAGTCCGCATTAAATATTAGTTACATGTGAGTTGACTTGTGGTTGACTAGGTGATATGCTCTTATGGTTTGTAAGCATTTCATTAGACATTTATTTTTAGTTTATGGTTTTATTTTTCTGTAATCAATTTTCTTTTCAGGCCTTGAACATTCTGTGGGCCATTACAAAGCTCACATCCTCTGTGCCCGTGGGGCTTCGTGATTCAAGCGGCCGTGACCAGGCCTGTCTGGGTGCAGGCTCACCGGCAATGTGGTGAGTGACCGTCTCCTCGTGACTGCACATGCACACGGAAGTACAAACTGCAGTGTCAACAGGCTTCCGGGACCCCGCCCATGAGGTAAACACACGTTTCCCCACACACCTGTTACAACAGGACTTCCTGGGCCATCCACCTTCCTCTTACTCACAGGTTCTTCTCCACTCCACACTTCTCCACTCCCTGGAATTTGGGCCTAGAAGGGTCAACTCAGAGCTTGAGGTAGTAGAAATTCTGGGCCCTGAATTTTCCATGGCTGACTAGGGGTGACAGCATGGCCGCCACTCAGAAGCCCCTGAGGTCAGAGACGGGAGCTGAGGGTGGAGCGCAGGCTGGGCAGAGAGAGGAACAGCTGAGAGAAAGGATTCAGGACCCCCCCAGGTACAGGAGTCTTGGGGCGAAGAGATGGAGACAAAGCCGGGAGGAGAGGGAGAAAGTGGAGGGGGCAGGACCACAGTGCAGGGCCGAGGCTGGGAAGCTGCTGGGAGGACAGGCCGACTCCCGGCAGATTCCAGAAGGCAGCCTCATCTCCTTGGCTCTAGCAGGCACTGCAGTTTGTGTGTCAGCAATCACACAGCTCACCTGGGCCCACCCTTCCCGGCATCATTCCCACGCCTGTCCTCCCCAACTTCTTTGTCCAGCTCCTCTTGGAGATACAAGGGGTCCTCCCCATGTGTGGAGACTTTCAGACATGAAAATCACAGCAGATTTGGGGGCTGAACATGTTAGCTCTGGAGCCAGACTGTCTGGGCTCAAACCCCAACTCTGTGCTCAATCACCTGTGGGTGTTGCCGAAACTCGGCCCCTGTTCCCCAGTGCTGAACAGAAACACGGAGCCAGAGTTTGGGGTGAAGTAGAAAAGAGTAGCTTTTATTGCTTCGCCAGGCAAAGGGGGCCACAGCAGGCTCATGCCCTCAAAACTGTGTGTCCACCCTGAAGGGGGTAGTGAGGAGTCTTATAGTGTTCAAGGAGCAGGGCGTGATCAGCTCGTGGACATTCTCCTGACCGGTTGTTGGGGAGGTAACTGGAAGTCGGCATCATCAACCTTCTGGTTCCAGCCCGTCTGGGGTCTACGTGCTTGTGGGCAGCGTACAGCTACCTTCTCCCGCCTGGGGGGTTTCAGTATCTGCAAAACAGCTCAAGGGACATGGCTCAGAATATTCTCTATAGTCCTTGAGGAAGAACTAAAGGTCCATGACTTTGTTTAATGGCTAAAGTATTATTATTTTGTCTTGCTTGACTGTTTTCCTTTCTTTCTGCATTTTCTCACTTCTCTGATTAAATTTATCCTCTGACTAAAGTTCTTCTACAGACAAAAGGCAGGCAGAGGACATGGGTGGGGATCTATTCTGAGAAGGCCTCGTAGGGTCCTGCTCGGTTACGTGGGCCCTGGGCCTACTTCTTATCAGGCCTCAGTTTCCTCAGTTGTAAATAGGATAAATGGAACGGGAATAGTTCCCACTTCACCAGCTTGTCGTGATGTCACCTGCAAAGTGCCTAGAATATAAAGACTCCACAAGTGCTTCGTTATTGTTACTTTAAAGTATTGTCAAAACAGGATCACAAAATTGTGGCACATATTAATGTTTACATTAACAAGTTATGATTTTAACTCAAAAAACACAATGGTATGTAACTGTGCTATTCTCAGGTAATTACAAGTTTGTTTTTCTTTAATTAATTCGCAGCACCTGAGAGGTGGTATAGGCACATCATGGGACACAGATTAGAAGTGAACGAGAAGCATCTGTGTCCTTGACTATATAGTAAGCCTCATCTGGAAATAATGTCAAAAATCTAAATTTGAGATCCTTTGTGAATGTTTGTCTCCAGGCCAAATGCTTTTCGTCGTCCCTCTGTGACCCCATTGCCACTCCCGTTCATATCTTAAAATGACTACAGCAGATAAGTGTGGGAGTTGGCTTAGACTCCACTTCCTAGCTCTCTGATTTCAAAATTAGATTAACAGGGTACGAGGAGATATATTCTATTATATGCTATAATTGGGAGATATATATATCTTAAGACGCAAACGTAGAGGGAGAAATGATGCAAGGCTAAAACTCGTATGTCCTATAAACAATTGAAGTCAGAACAGTCTTTAAGGAGGTGAAGGCCCACAGGTCCCGGCCACAAGAGAACTGTGGGAGGAAAGGCAAGCTCTCTCTACCGCACAATTTTGTTATAACTCATCTTGTTTGTGTGCCCAGTAGAAGCTGTGTATAAGACCAGCGAGGAGTGGACGATTTTCAACCAAATGGCACTTCAGGGCTACAAACATGACTCTAAATTACAGCAGCCCACAAAGTAGGAGCCTGAGAGGGACGCAAAGTTAGCCCCGCCCCACGGTTTCCCCTGGAAACACCAATGCATGAAGGGCTTTGCAGCTGCTACCCAGGGAATGTTGCTTGCAGATCTTTAAAAACAGGAGCCTTGGCAGCTCTCTGGGCAGCTGAGATGAAAGCCTACCTAGACTGGAGCAGACTGGCTGACCTTTCAAAGGCCCTTTTATCCTTGAGCGCCTGCTTTTGATGTGGTGCTGAGTATTTTTCAACTTCCTATCAAGAAGAGTCAGGGAACATATGAAAAATAAGGTCGGGTTCTACACTCATTGCCTCATGCATTTTTAAAAGGTTTTATAAATGGATAAATATTGTAGTCAGTCGATAAATAATAATTTCAACAAGATGAGAAATTTAAATTTGTCTGTTTTGCAAATCTAAGAGTTCAAAATTCCTATGAAGGAATACTTGAGGGGGGAAATGCCATTTTTTTAAAGGTGGGAGACAAGTCATTGTTGACCCCCGCCCCATAGGAGGAACAAAACACATTTTTGTTGAGTGAATGAGATATTAAGGAACACAGCTTTTCATGTCTTAATGTTTATTATTTTGGAGGAAATAAAGTCAATGGATAATGAGGACAACTTTAAAAAATAGCTGACATTTATTGAATACACTTTATCTCAGTTACCTATCGTTGTGTTAAAAACCACTACAAAACGTAGTGGCTTAAAAGAATATTTTATTATTTCTTAGGATTCTATGGGTTGATGGGGCTCAGTTGGGGGGTAATTCTGCTCCACATGGTGTCTTTTGGGGCTGGAATGTCCAAGATGGCTATCTGGAGCCTCGGCCGGGATGGCTGGAACAGAACAGCTAGGGTTTCAGTGGGCATTTATCTTTCTCTCCAGGGGGTCTCTCCAACAGGATGGCCTAACTTCTTTATATGGTGGCTCAGGGCTCCAAGAGCAAATGTCTCAAGGGGACGAACCCCTATGTGCAAGCACTAATTAAGACTCTGCTTCCATACCACTTGCTAGTAACCCATTGGACAAAGCAAGTTATCCAGCCAAGTCCAGAGTCAGGGTGGGAGGGCATTACACACAGGCTTAGTATTGGGAGGCGTGGTTCACTTGAGGCCACCAGTGTAAGTCAACCACACAACCCACTTGCCATACCTGTGTTGGACACTTTACATTAATTTATCCTCTTTAAAAATTAGAATACCCTATAAAGTGGATACTACTTAGAATCTTCATTCTAAGATGAGAAAACAAAGGCACAGAGAGGTTATTGACTTCATTACCCAAAGTCACACTGGTGAGAAGTGACAGAGCTGGGATTGAATTCAAGCCATCTAACCCCAGAAAACCTGAACTCACAAGTCTTAAAGCAGAAGCACAAGAATAGGAAATTATTAACTTCCAAAAGTAAATAATATCTCAGAAATATTTAGGTAATATTTGATTCAGAAGTTTATACATTCAGTAGCATTTATGAGAAATTTGTCCTCCTTTTTCTAACAGAGGTCATATGCATCTTATCTCCTAAAAGAATCGTGAACCAGGAGAGGTAAGTGCACTGGCTTGATGAGTTCCATTGACCTGGGTTAGAAATTTTCTTCTCCTTAGTCACTGAGTCACTTGATGACTTAATTTCCTCAACTATAAATTGGGAATGATAATCTCTAACTTGCAGAGTTGTGGTGAGGATTAAATGAGATAATATAGTGAGTGCAAAGTACCTAGAATGTTCTTGATGTGTAGAAGGTGTTCATACCTATGTATAAGTATGCATACTGGACAGAGCTAAGTGTGATGGGACATATGGGGAGCAGATTTTAGGGGATTCATGCTCTCCTACATGAGCTCACTGGAGAATAATTAGGGCGGTGAGTTTTAACCATAGCATAGGCTGTTATGCTCACCCACAGCTGGGAAGCATGGACCAAAACAGAGTGGGAGAAATTACAGGTCTGAACATCCCAGCCCAGAAACAAAAGAAAAATAGACACCACACTCCCCAGAAGACTCATGGCTGGTATCCTCACAGAACTAGTCTAACTGATCTAACCCAACTTGACCAGGCTCTATTATCTGCAAATTTAATCCAGTTCTAAGAATCTTTGGGGGCATCCCCCAAATTTGGAGAGTCAGGTACTAGCTGAGTACAGATCGATGATCTATTCCTGGTCACCTTCCAACACAGAAAACTATTTTGACTCTAGTGAAGATGTGGAAAAGGGGAGAAAGAAAAAACAATTCATCATGGGTAACTTGCCAAACCTTAGTTTCCATTGTCTGGCTATGCCCACAGCTGTCTGCAGGTTTTGAGGCAATTTACAGCTGGAAGAAACAGGACTCCGCATTTCTTCCCTCGGGGTTTGAATGATGGCTTTTTCCATGGTATTATGGTCACAGTTCTTCACATGAGTTATGGCAGCTTTAAATTACAGCCACAGTATTATGGGAAAAAGGATAAATCCCTCACTGCCTTCTTTTATCTCCAAAGCAGTTGGGAAATGGGGAGGAGGCCACTTACCCAAAAGGAATAAAATGATGTTGGGGGATGTGCCTCTGTCAGAAGAGGCAGCTGGCAGCCGGCTTTGCTGAAATGCTCTCAAATGCTAACACGTTATTATACAAATCTCTCTTTCCCAGCTGCAAGAGGAAGGACAAAGTAAAAGAGGATAAGTGAGGAAGATGAGACCAGGGCAAACCCTCTTAAAATCTGCTCATTCCATTTAGGTCACTGGCGGTAACTGCCCAAATACTGCTCTCCGAGGACTCAGGGATACTCTCTTCCCAAAGCAAGTTTTTTGGTTTTTTAAAGGTAGTTTCCAATAATCCCTTAAATGTGTTTCTCACTATCTTACATGCCTGAGTAATCGCCGCGCGTGGTGCCTCACTACCATGGTATGATTTCCAGCCTGTTAACTAGTAAACTCGTGTGAGTGAATTTAACCTCATTAAGCTCAGTTTTGTCATCTGTGAAATGGACACCACAGCACATACATCGCCGTGTTATTGGGGTATAGCCAGAAGAAGTTGTTTGCACCTTCCTTTCTCTCACCTTCTTCCAGACTATTAACTCTGCATCTATTAACTCTGCATCCCACGTGCCCCTGAGATGGATTCTCTCCTCTCCATCATCTTACTGACGCATTATCTCTCTCCTGAACCATGGCAGGATCCCCTAACAGATTTCCCTACCTTGGACAATAGAGAGATCTCCAGAATGCACACTGACCGTCCTTTGCTCGTTCCTGTTGGCTGTAGCGTAAGGTCCAAACTCCAGAGCAGAGCGCCCGAGTCCCCGAGATCTGGTTCTGTGGATCCCCCTACTCTGCCCCCTCCCTCACCTCATTCTCTGCACACAGGTTCCAACTTAGTGAGGTGGTTGGCAAGTAGCATGGCCTTTGAGAGAGGAACAAAATCTATTTGTCAGATGGCAGGATCGAGAATCCAAAAGATTCTTGCAACTGTGCGGTCAAATGAGCATTGGCCAAAGCTGAAGTTTTGGGTTGTAGTTTTTGTACGGATTTGTGCTTGGACCACGTATCATTGTCCTTCGGAGACCTTTAGCAGCCAGGGTTTCTTTCTGAACACGGACATTCCCTTGTATTCTTCCCCCAGCTTAAGAATGTGTCTGCTAATTATAATTTAAAAGAAAAAGCAAGCAGTATTCCCTTGCTTTGATTTAAAAATTCCAAGGAATTCTAGTCCTGGGACGAGTCGGAGGTACTCTGAGGTGAGGGGAGCCAGCTCAGGGGGTGACAGCTCCGACGTAGCAGTGTGGCACACTGATGACACTCCTGGGGTCAAACAGCCTCCCTCCACATGTGCTCCTTCAGTGGCATTACCAGGGTTTCAATCTCAGTATTTTAAGGAAGAAGGAAAATTATCTGAATGGAAGGCTTCATGTGCTATGCAGAAAAGAATCAGAAGCTGAAGGGCAACTTTGAAAACCACACAAGAACCAAGAGACTTCTACTCAGCAATAAAAAGGAACGAATTACTGATGTAATTACTGATGCAAAACCATGGATGACTCTCAAAAGCATTAGGCTGAATGGGAGAAGCCAGACACTAAAGGTTACATACAGCATGACTCCATTTACACGATGTTCTGGAAGAAGCAGAACTTCAGGGACGGAAATCAGATCAGTGGTTTCTGGGAATGGAGGTGGGGGGAAGGGACTGACTACGAAGGAGCAGGAGGGAATTTGGGGAGTGATGGAGCTGTTCTGGGTCTGGACTGTGGTGTTATTAAAAGACTGTGTCAAGACTCATCTAACTGTATACCTAGAAAGGGTGAATTTCACTGTATGCAAATTATACCTCAGTAAGCCTCACTTACACATATGCACACACTCAGGAAGATCCTGCTCAGCTGGCTAGAATCAGGGCTACGGGGGTGCCTAGGAAATGGCCACTGGGATGTCGCCTGTGTTACACATTAGGATTCCGTGGCAGATTTTGTTTGTAAAAAGAGTGGTGCTGCTAAAAACATTTGGAAACCACTGGATGAGATTAATGTCAGTGGGGGGCGGCTGAGGCTTCTTAAGAAAGCAATGCCCTGTTGTTTTTTTCAGATGTATCTTACTACAAGACAGAAACCAGAAGGGGGGGGGGGTGGGGAAATGCTATAGATACTTACTTTCTCCGAGAAAACCCTCAAAGTGTTTTCTTTCCCTGGAATTGAGTCTCACTAAGAACTCTGTGCTTCTCTGCACTAAGGAGTAGAGGGTTGGAAGCCATCTGTCTTTGCCAGCCTGGACCAGCCAGTTGACAAGTGCCCCTTGGTGTGAGCAGGTGCAAGGCAGTGAGCCCTTTGTTCAGCCCAAACCAGCACCTGTTGGGCTTTCATCGCATGATGGGAACACCGCAGTAAAAGGACTTTGGAAAGTTTGTCGAGCCTGGGAAGCTGGCTGAACAAACCATCCCTGAAGCTGTGGTTTGGCTCCAGGTACCAGACGGCTCTCGTGCGTTCACCTCCATAACTCCTCAGTGGGAAGGCCCTTCCGTGGGCTGGCATCCCCTCTTACCTCAGTCCCCACGTCTTGTTCTTGGCTTCCCCCGAAACTCCCAGTTCCCTGACCCAGCCCTGAAGGTGTTCATGTTTAAGTAAACTGTTAGGATTTGCTGAGACATTCTGGGACTAAGGGTAATCATCGGAAGATGAAATTCCTTCTTCCCAGCCTCTCTACTTCACGTCACAGGGGCAGGCGGCTGGGTGCCCAGTGGTCCTTGAAGTCCAGACCTCCTGTGTCACCCACCCTCCCCTCCCCAGGACTCAGCCCCCAGGGCTCAGGAGGTGCCCTAATCCGACTTCATCTCCACCCTCCAAACCTTCCTAACAGCCTGGGGAAGTCACCAGCTGATGCAGCTCCCATCAGCGGCCCCTCTTTCACGGCTCCTTCTCTTCCCAGATGCCATGCCAGTGACGGCTCCCCTTCCTTGTCCCCTCCAGGTGTAGGGCTGCTAACAGATTCTCTCTAATGACAGTTCCCACAAGCTTCACCCCTTTATTAGTTCCCTAGCCCTGACCACACCTATGTGAATAGTCCTTTCATCACGTTCTCTTCAGCTAAACCCTTTCATGGTTTAATCTGATTTCTGTTAGGACGGTGGCCATTACAACTC
The DNA here is from genome assembly GCF_028023285.1 of Balaenoptera ricei. Classification (NCBI taxonomy): domain Eukaryota; kingdom Metazoa; phylum Chordata; class Mammalia; order Artiodactyla; family Balaenopteridae; genus Balaenoptera; species Balaenoptera ricei. Next base: position 8,155,703 of record NC_082642.1, read on the forward strand.
CCTGTCCCAAATTCTATGACTTCTCAGTGGCCGTAGGATAAAACCCAAACTCCCTTGTGCCCTCTCCCCCTGACCCCTTCTCCTACTACTCTCCTCTGGTCCGCTAGGTTCCATGCTATTCAAACACTTTCCCATCTGGGGCCCTTTGCATCTGCTGTTCTGGAATGTTCTTTCTCCATATGTTGGTGCAGCTGCCTCATTCTCATCATTATGGTGTTCATCAGATGTCCCCTCTTCAGAAAGGCCTTTCCAGGCCACTCTAAGATACAGCCTTTCTCCCCTAGATGTCGGTCAGGTTGTCCTCCTTTTTGTTTTTTGAAGAAAACAATTTATTCATTTTAAAACCAGGGAATTGACGTGAAAGTAGCAATATGAATACATGATCTAAAAAAAAAAAAAAGACGGAAGGAAGGAGGTGCTCTGCTGAATCAGGCTGTTAAGTGCAGGGAGTGGCGCGGAGTCAGGTGATGACTCCATCCCATTACCCTATTTTACTTCTTTAGCTTTATCGCTATCTAAAATCATATAACTTATATTTGCAGATGTGTTTGTTGCCTGTCTCTTCTCCATGCTAGTGTTAGCTCTGCCTTATCTACCGCTGCGTCGGTCAGGATTCCAGCGAGAAATCAATGATGGCATGCTCGAACTGAGTCACCATTAAGAGAGTTTCATAGAGGAGCCATTTAGAAAGATGAGGGTGACAAGGGATAACGCAATCCCCTGGGGCTTGTGACAACGGGGTAGTCTGAGCGCTCGCCAGAACTCTGAGAAGGAAGGTAACTGAATCGAGAGGGCTGGGCTGCCTGACAGGAGCTGCCGCCCTTAGTTGCAAACCCACAGCAACCTGGCAGCAAGGCAGGTTTGCTGGCACTCCCCGCCGCCCAATCTCCTGCCAGTGGGAAGTTGGAGGGCGGAGGTGTTGAAGCCATGCATACGGGTCTGTTTCCTTCAGAGGCCCTCTCTGATCTTCCCACCCTGCTCTGCTTTCACAGAGCAAGCTGGGAAGATCAGAGAGGGCCTCTGAAGGAGCAAAGACATGCCGCACAGCCAGTGGCCTTCCTGGGTGCAAGACAGGGCTTGGTACCAGGCCTACCACATTTCACGGCCCCAGGGAGCACCGTTTACCTTGTGCGATGTGGCAGCCCTGCCTGGTAGTAGCGTCTCTGAGCAGGAGACACGGAATGCATCCATGAATTCCCGTGGGTTTGGCTCCAGGTTCTGGGGACTGAGTAGGGAATGTTTAATCCCTCCATCACACAGGGCCATCAGGAGAGGGAAAGGGTCGGTGCGTCTTGGGCTTCCTGAACACGATTACCAAGTTCTCAGCCATGGCCCTGTAAGACGGAGAGAGAGCATTCCTGTGACGGGTAGGCTTGTACGTTCTGTGCCAAGGACATTTCTGAAGTTGGAGAACAATCTCTATTTATGTGCAGCATGGAAACGGGAGCTTGTTTTGTATTGTGTTTGGAGGCAGAGAGGAATCAGGTAGCAAGCTGGCAACATTTCTGACTTTTCACAGGCTTGGTGGAGGTAGGAACAAAATCATCCATCTACAGGATTAGTGGCTGAATGGGGACGAAGCCAAGTCATTACACACGGCTGCCATCAGCTTTTAGCAAGGTGGGGAGCTACTACTGTGACTCACAGGGAGTAGGTATATCTAAGTGGGTTTTTTTTTTTAATTATTTATTTTTATTTATGTATTTATTTATTTATGGCTGTGTTGGGTCTTCGTTTCTGTGCGAGGGCTTTCTCTAGTTGTGGCAAGTGGGGGCCACTCTTCATCGCGGTGCGCGGGCCTCTCATTATCGCGGCCTCTCTTGTTGCGGAGCACAGGCTCCAGACGCGCAGGCTCAGTAGTTGTGGCTCACGGGCCTAGTTGCTCCGCGGCATGTGGGATCTTCCCAGACCAGGGCTCGAACCCGTGTCCCCTGCATTGGCAGGCAGATTCTCAACCACTGCGCCACCAGGGAAGCCCTCTAAGTGGGTTTTAATCAGAAATCCCCCTCGAGTGCCTACTAGGTATGGGATGGGGCAAGAATTTGCAACAAAGTGAAGAAAGAGAGTTTGCCTTTAACAACAGACAGCGAGCGGAGCTGTAGGTACATGACTGAGACCCAATTACAAGAGGACATATTCCATCACTAAGGGTGGAGTGGGAGATGCTTGTCCAAAGGGTTTAAACATTAAGCTAGAGAATAATATGATGGGATGAAAATTGCTGCCGAAATAGATTTCCCCATTTCCTCAGTGTAGGCCAGATCGAAAGAGGAGGTGACCTGGGATGGTTGTGAAAATAGAGAAGCGGGGGCAAACCGGACAGACTGCAACTCGGTCATCCGGCTTGTGTGAACACGACGAGTTGCAAAACAGCTGTGAACTCTGTGCTGCTGCCTTTACCTGGTACTTTCAATTCCCCAACACGCCTTTCTGTTTGATCCGTCCTATACCACTTGCACGAAATAATGCATCATTGCTTTCGGTCGCTTCGCATTAGCTTTGTGACAAAAGGAAACCAATCGCAGACGCGTGTTAATTTCGGGTGGGAATTCTGCACCTCCCCCCGCCCCACAGGGGAAACTGCAGCAGGCTTGTTGACTGATGACACACTGATCCACCAAGAAAAGAATAAAGCAAGGAAGTACATGTCCTCTGGGGAGAGTAACTTCAAACTCATAATGCCAAAACTTGTTCTTTCTTGCCATTAGCCACACTGAGGCATCAGCTGATAATAGATTGAGAAATTGCTCTCTATATGAAATTGGCATTGGATCACGTGGCTCCTTATTCACTCAATATCAGTGGAGCCCTTAGCACGTGCTAGGCATGGAAGATACCAAGATGCATAAGCCGTGGCCGATGCCCCCCAAGGAGCTCACAGTCTAGTGTGTGTGGGGATGTGGGAGCCTGAGCAGTGCTGTGATGGTGAGACTCACAGGGTGTTGTGGGACCTAATGGGAGAGGCTGCTGCTAGAGACTGGGGCTGGGGCTGGTCAGGGTGTCTTCCAGGCCCACTCTCCACCCTGCTCTGTGCCCTGGGGCTGGCTCGTAGGGACTGCATCAATAGGCCCCCACGCCTGCTGTGTCCATTTGGATTCGGCCAATGAAGAGCCAAAGCAAAAGATGGGTGGAAAGGAGGAAAGTCTGGGGTGCCAATTCTCTCTGGGATTTCTCCTCTCAGGATCATTGCAGACGGGCTGTATCTGTTCCTGAAAGATGCAGCTCCTGACAGGTAGGCCTTGCCACACGACTCTTTCCTTGGGGTTCTAGAAACCATCTCTTCCCTGGTCCTTTCTAGCCTCTGGGATGGTAACAGTACTACTAGCCGTGGGGTACTGCACCATCAGTTTTTGGTTTCCTTAAACCCTCCTCACACCTTTATAACTAGTCGCTTTACTACTTCTCCCTAAGTGCTCAGTGATAACGTGCCCTCTCCTTCCAGCTAGATCCTGACAGCTGTGGAGGGTTTCCAGAAAGAGGTGATGCCTGAGTTGAGTGGCAATGGTGAGCAGAATTATTTGGGTGAAAAGGGAGAAAAGGTCCAATCAGAAGCAGCAAGCAACCAGTGCAAAGACATGGAGGGAAGTGAGAGCACAGTGTTCCAGAAGCCAGGAAATGATCACTGCACTCTTCTTCCTTCATGCTGACATCCACTTGGACACCAAGTCCTGGACTTTCTACTTCCTCACCATCTCTCCAACCTGCCCACTTCTCTCCATCTCCACCACCTCCATTACGATAGCAGCTTTGGCATCATTCCCATATCCCTGCTAACAACCCTCCTCACAGCCTTCAGGATAAATGCAAACCCCTGGGCAGGGACCCTGGCCCCTCCTCGAGGATCTGGTCCCTGCCTACTTGTCACCTGCCCCAGCCAGACTGAACCCGCTGCCTCGGCCCCCAGAGTGGAGCACCCTCTGCCTTCACCACTCCACCTCCCCCCATTTGTTCTCTAGGCTCACCCTCCTCATCCCAAGGGAAACCTCTGGCTTTACCCACCGGCACTCAGGGATGAGCTCTCCTCCCTGTGGGGTTAGGTATCATTGCCGTGTCCTGGGCTCCCATAGTACTGCATGATTTTCTGTATTTTCGTCCTACTCACAGAATGCACAGTGTTCCTTTTGCTCTTCTGTCTCAAGCTGTAGGCATCTAAAGATCAGGGACTGGGTCGTCTTCTTTATACTCCGGCATGTTACACAGAGCAGGGCCTATAGTAGGTGCTCAATTAATGTTTGTTGACTAATGAAGAACGACAGTTAGTTAATTCACTAGGAATGGAAAGTGGTGAGCAAGGGAGAGAAAAGAGAAGGTAAATGACGTGAGGATGGAGGCAAGCCAGAGCCACATGAGAACAGGCCTGACAGGCCAGGTTGGAGAATATGGGCTTTATCCTGAGGGCAATTGGGAGCCATGGAGGGTCTTAAACAGGGGTGAGGACCAGACCAGATGGGCATCTCTGGCAGCACCCGTGAGTTAGACAATCGTGGAAGACTAAGATGGCAACAATGGGGACAGGAGGCATGCCGGTCTTTGCCGAGGCAGGACAGGGTGAATGGAAGAGGGATACCCAATGGAAGAGCCTTTGAGTCCACGGGAATGAGTAGCTGTGCCTTAATTTCATATGCAGGGGCAGAGAGGTAGGTGAAATTCTGGCCAGGGTCTTGACCGTCTATTCACAAAACATAGAGCTTCTCACCGCTTGTAAAACCTCAGCCCACGGAATAGGAGAAGCCTACAAACTTGACTTGGGGCATAGGATTTAAGTGCACAGGCTTTGGAATCAGGCTGAGTATGAAGCTTCACAAGGGCAGAGACTTTGATTTGCTCATTGCTGTTTCCTACTGTCCAGGACAGTGCCTGGCACACAGCAGATGCTCCAGAAATATTTGTGCAGTGAATGAAATCCCAGTCCCACCATTTATTAACCGTATGAGTTTGGCTTTAATTTTGTCCCAGTATGCCTGGGTTACTTTTTCTGTAAAATGAGAAATAATTGTAGTAATTAACACAGAGGGCTGGTGTGGTGATTACATAAGAGTAATTCACATAAGCGGGCTCCTCGGACTATAGCAAACTCTCAACGAATAGCATGAAAGTAAAAACCTGGCCAATTCCAGAAGGGGAATTTTCCTCTAGCATCACATTTCTTTGCCCTTAACTTTCAAAACTCAGATGGGCACCTTATCCGTCAGGCACAGTTCCTACAGAAAGATTTTATTTCTTTTAAAATCAGAGGGAAAAGTAATAAAATAATAATGAATATGTAATAATAAATCCAGCCTTGATTAAATTAATTTTTATATCAATGTAATTGTAAAATATAGTTTTAAGTCTTTTTTTTAAAGTGGAGGAAGGCCCCAGGAAGGCAAAAATGCCTAATGGCCAGGAAAGTCATCTGTTCCTATCTCTCTCATCATCCTACTCTTACTAATCTGGTGGATAATTTGCTTCAAAACTTTATTATTTAAGCAGCTACTATAAGGCAGATATAGTGCTATGCAGAGTGAAATCTAAAGAAGAGGGACAGAGGCTCCTTGAACTCAGGGTTCTCACCAGGCACAGTCCTGGGTGATGGAGAGGCATAGGAGAAGAAGAATAAAAAGATGGAATAACCCAGAGAGAAGTACTGTTTCCTCAAAAAGCTGATGATGTGGATGAGTGGGAAGTTCCTAACACATGATCCGAGCATGCTGAACTCTGTGTATCTGGAGGAAAGTGACACAGCATTGTGGCACCATATCCAATTTCCAAGGCAGGAGCCAGAAGCTAAAAAAAAAAAAAGAAAATTTAAATATATAGTTGATAAGACACAGCAGTAGAGGTATAACTTTCCCTCTTGATACATTTGTAATGTATCATGTCAGAATTAATCTTGATTTTGCCGAGACACCTAACGTATAAGCGCAAAAGAAAAACAGTAATAATGTGTAGACATCAATGACTATCCAGATAAAATTTCAACCACTTGGGCAAACAGGAAAATAGAAGGAAATGATCAGAATAATATAATAAGTGTTCTGTCATCTCCAAGATGGAGTGCTATGGAAACCTAGCTATAGTTTATCGCTAGGGGATGGAATTGTGAGTTATTTTATCTTTGTTTTGCTAATCTCTCTATTTTCTTCTGTTCTCACAATGAACACCTGCAAATTTTGTCTCTAAAAATCAATACAATTTTCCAAACTCAACTATACAAACTATTATGTCCCACATTGAGGAATTTCTTTTAAGAGAATAATTAGAGGTACGTGATGAGGTTGTTTACAAAACTGAAAAATTGAAATAAGCTAAATATTCATCAGTATAGGATTGATTACATACATTTTAGTTTACCCTCACATGGTCATTAAAAATTATTATTTAGATCTATGTTCATTGCTGTGGAAGACATTCACAATATATTGTTGAATATAATGTATAAAAATGTCTGAAAAGAGTAAGTGTGACATCATTTCTTTTTAAAACATTTAAAATGCTTTTTTAATGGTTTTTTTTTTTTTTTTTTTTGGCCACGCCTGTGCAGCATGTGGAATCTTAGTTCCCAGACCAGGGATCGAACCCGCGCCCCCTGCAGTAGAAGCTTGGGGTCTTAACCACTGGACTGCCAGGAAAGTTCCTCTTTTTTTCTAGTCTTTTTAAACTTTATCCTTTTATTCTTTATTCTTTTCTAACTAGAAAAAAACCAATCAAACTATTTCTACTTTTAAAATTAGAGTAAAAGAAGATTGTCAGTTTTAAGAAACATTTCCCCTGAACAACATTTCTCTCACTGAAATCCAAAGTGATTTTGAAAGAACACCCGCAAAATGCCGTTGCCACAGATTTGACATCTCCAAGGTTTACCCAATCATTTCCCCATCAAACCTGCTTCCCCTCCCAGCTTCACTTATTGTAACCATTCTTGAGCTCAGAAATTCAGACACTTGTTTCCCAGACCAATGAGATGCAACGGCTGTAACAACCTCATGGCAAAAATGAGGGTGTGTTTAGGATGGGCTGAAGGGAAAGGTGTGCTGGGCAGGAGGAAGGGCATGGACCAAGGCTAGGAGTTGAGAATATGCACATCATCTTTGGAAAATAGTGGTGAGAACTTAGTGGATGAGTGAAGAGTTTGTGAGGGGAATGGTGAGAAGTAAGATAAAGTGGGCCAGATAGGAGGGTCTTGTATATCAGACCGTGGGGTCTTCAGTTTATCTAGGTGATGGGGCCATTGAGTTTTTGAGTAGCAAAAAGACAAGAGGTAATTGGAATTTTAGAAAGACTCATCTGAGGGCTGAAAGCAGAAAGATCAGTTTTGCTACCGTTCATATCCTGGGATGAGAAGCCTCTGGATTAAGACAGAAGCAGTGAGAGAGGAAGGAGTGACAAATGAGAGACTTTCTGTATTAGTCAGCGTTCTCCAGAGGAACAGAACCAGTAGGAGAGAGAAAGAGAGAGAGAGAGAGAGAGAGAGGGGTGATAGACTTATTATAAAGAATTGGCTCACGTGGTTATGGAGGCTGAGAAGCCCCAAGATCGGCAAGCTGGAAACCCAGGAGAGCAGGTGGAGTAAGTTCCAGCCTGAAGGCCGGTAGGAATCAAGACTCAGAAAGAGCTGATGTCTCAGCTCAAGTCCAAAGGCAGGAAAAGACCAATGTCCCAGCTCAGAGACGCTCAGGCAGGAGGAATTCCCTCTTACTCCCTTGAGGTTTGGCCTTTTATTTCTTTTTTTTTTTTTTAATAAACTTATTTATTTATTTTTGGCTGTGTTGGGTTTTCGTTTCTGTGCGAGGGCTTTCTCTAGTTGCGGCGAGCGGGGGCCACTCTTCATCGCGGTGCGCGGGCCTCTCACTGTCGCGGCCTCTCTTGTTGCGGAGCACAGGCTCCAGACGCGCAGGCTCAGTAGTTGCGGCTCACGGGACTAGTTGCTCCACGGCATGTGGGATCTTCCCAGACCAGGGCTCGAACCGGCGTCCCCTGCAATGGCAGGCAGACTCTCAACCACTGCGCCACCAGGGAAGCCCTTGGCCTTTTATTTATGTTCAGACCTTCCATGGATGGAACGCAGCCCATCACGATTGGGCGGGGCGCTCTGCTTTACTCACTCTACCCACCCATTCAAATGTTAATCTCATCTAGAAACAACCTGACAGACATCTTAGAATAATGTCTGGGCATCCTGTGGTTCAACCAAGTTGACACATAAAAATTAACCATCACGCTTTCCAAAGGAAAAGCAATTTACTATTTGCCTTTAGGATGTCCGCCTGCAAGGAGTATGCCCTCAGGCTTGTCCCACCTCTGGGGAGACACACCCTCTGACCCCTTTCAAACATAAGCCAGACACTCTTCCACCCCATAAGGGCAATGGCTGTGAAGTCAACCTCTGAGCCAGTGGTCAGGTCTCACAGTGGTGGCCATCTCCCATGACCACAGGTACACGTGTCCGGACACCTCAGAACATCCCAGTGAGCAGGCATTATTGTTGTGTTCTCCTTCTACCCAATTTAAAGATAAGGAAGACTGATGCCAGAAACATTTAAATGACTTGCTAAAAGTCTCCCAGCTATTAAATTGTACAGCCAGGACCAGGAAGGGAAATAATCTCTTGAGCACCTACAATGGATTAGGCAATAGGCCAGCTACTCATTATACTTTATTGTGGTTAATCATCACAGTAACCCTGTATGCTGTTATTATCCCCATTTTACAGATGAAAAAACTGAGGCTTATAGAGATTAGGAATCTCACCCAAAGTAGGCAGGGAGACTTAGGATTGGAACTCACGTCTGTCTGATTCTAAAGCCCTATGCTGTGATTCACTGGTATATGACAAGTCACACGAGAACAGAGGAAAAAGTTAAAGATGACCAAGGGCAATAAGCCAACCCAGCCCAAATGATGGGAGTAAATGAGCCAAGAAATTCTGATTCACTCTTCAGTGTCTAAAAGGGTAAGCCCCGTTCTTCCACTCCTCAGCCCTGCAGTTTAGCCCAGACCTGTCTCCTAGCAAGTTTCCTCTTCCATCCCACACACAGGCCTGTGTTCAAATCCTCAGTGCTGCTCAGAACCACAGAAGGGCTGGACTTTTTTGATCACACCAGAGAGGAACTCAGTTGGGATTTCTGCTTTCAAAAGAACTGAAAGCAGAAATCCCAACTGTCAGAGTTGCTTACACGTTGTACGATTCCTATTCCCTTAAAAACCAAGCAGCCCTAACTCACCGGCTGTCTGACTAATTAGCAGAATGTTCTTTGGACAGACAGAGCTCAGGAGCCTCCAACAAAAAAGTGAGATCAGCTCTTCGGAACGGCTTTTTTTCTCTCTTACAGGACAAAAGGTCTGAAAGGAATGTTTTGCGGCCGAATTTCGCCAGGGTCTTAAATATAATTTCTTCAAGGTGGAGAGATGAGTGGATGAAGAAAAACAAAAGAACTAAAAACTCCCTTGGGAATTTTGTTCATCTTTTCTGCTGGTTTCTCTCCTGTGCTGCAGGAGAGGGACGAGAAACTAAAAATCAGTAGGCTTTGTTGGGACCATATTGTTCAGGTTTATGTTGAAATTAGACATCTGTTCCATCTCTCACCTGCATTTATCTAGTTTCCTGAAGGTTCCATTTATAATCCTAGGATCTAGCTACCCCAAAATTTGAAAATTAAAAACAAAAAACTCAGCTAACATTTGTATGACATAAAAATGAATCAGACTAACCATAATGAAAGGTATTCTGTCCCAGTATATGAGGCTTTCCTATACCCTATACACCCAGGTCATGTGTACATTACCTACATTGGTCTACACTTTTCCCAAAAATGCGAACAGAAGGCTCTCTATGATCCCCACAAGAAGCAATATTTTATTTTCCTGAATCGTACCTCTGAATTGGCACTTACGTCCACACAGGCAAGAGGAGAAGGCCTCTCGGTGAGACTAGGGGACAGAGAATTGCGTGCCTTAAGAGGGGGTTAAGTGCATATTCCTCTCTCTCCAGCTGATTTGCCTGGTCCCTACGTGTGGGCCCCATTTGAGAGGCCCCAAACGAGTCCAGTTTATGGTAGGCCTCCAATGGATACGTTAGAGTCAGAGCCCGAGAGAGAAGTCAGGGAGATCGCTAGGATGGCAGCAGAGAAAGAAAAGCCAAACGCAGAGGAACATCTAAACCCTGCAAACAGGCTGCTTCTGCGGTCCCCATGATAATGCTGACTTGGATCTGATTTTGCCACCAAGTTCCAGTAGGGCGGGAACAAAGCCCAAAGCGGTGTCAGGTGGCTGCAGCGGGAGAGGAGGCCGCAGCCTGCTGGCAGCTAATGATCTGGCCGGAGCAGAAGGAGAGAGGGTTCAAAGAAAGCAGAGAGTGGCGCCCACCACGTCCTGCCAAGGCCTGATACGCCTGGGAGACAATGGGTGAAGTTGCAACAATTACCAGCAGCCCTCAGCCCCTGGGCGGTGGGTGGCACTGACCTATGACACAGCCTCTCAAGTCCTGGCAGGCTTCGAGAGGGCAGAAAGAACACTCGCCTTTCCACAGGGATTTCCATAGTTAAGATGGTTGTCTCGGCTGCTATTTTGGAAACACTCTGTCACAACTAAGCTGTGAGTGCTTCTTTACGATGTTCCTCTGTAGTTGACACTCTACGTTGTAAAAGACACTTTTCTGTTCTTTGCCTCGAGAAGTGACCCATCTAGATATTACTCCCTGGTAATGATTATAAAGCAGACTATACATATTTAATGTATAGGTAAGCAAGAAGCCAGGGTCACTAATCTTCATTTTGAAGAGTACCACGCTTGTTGCAAAAACCGTGCAGCAGTTTACAGAATGCTTAGTGCTAAGGCGGCTCCAGAATTTCCAAACAGAAGGAGCCCAGGGGGCCGGTATGTTTGGAGATGGAGGGGGAGTCTGGAAGCTACATCTGCACGGCCCCTTTCACAGTGCTGAGCAAACCGCAGTTGTCCGTATCAAAGAGTGAGTGGGGACTTCAGTCCTAACTACGATCCCCAGCCCCCCAGCCTGTCCTGCTTAGCTTAATCCTTCATTTCACCAGGATCCCCAATCTTTTCCCACTCCTCGCAAGGAAAGTCTTGTTGGGTTTTAGCATTTTACCCTCCAGTCAACTTTGCTGATTTTCAATATGTTTACTTCAACCTCCAATTTAAATAGCAAAATGAGTCAGCCTTGGCTTCTCTCTTTTGAACTCGCCCTCTCCTTTCCATCCCCTGCAGTCACAGCTTACCACCAGGTCCCCCTTTGCTCTCTCCTAGACTATTGTAAAATCCTCCCACCTCCCTCCCATTCACCCTGATGCCTGAAGGGACTCTCTTAAGGTATATTTGAGCCAGTCACTCCCCTTCTGGAACAGTTCCCTGCAGTATCCAGTCTGAATTCCCTAGCATGACATCTCCAGGCTTTTATGATGTGACCCCTACCTACCATTCTTAGAAAAATGAAAATAGTTCTTTCCATTTTTGTAGGGGTTAACAGTGTAATGAAGTCCTTTGTAAAGGACCTCCAGGATTAGGGCCTGCTGAACACTCTTCAGCATTTTGCAGCTGCCCAGACTACTTCCATTTATTTCCAGGGAGCAATCTCTGCCCAAGAAAAAATGAACTCCCTTAGGATCTTCCCAAGGTCAGTCCTAGAAGGGGGTGTGGCTTCAAATCAGGGCAGGTCACACAGACATTCCTTTCCCAGGTGAAATATCTTTACCCTGGCAGCATTTGCATTTTAACATTGGAGAAAATACAAGCCATGAAAGAGGAATAGAAATACTGGGGATCTTCCCTCTCTTGGTAACGTCAGGCCACTGAAGGAGACTGCCTACCTGTGCAGTTTTCCTTTGCAGGTGACTTTTCCCTGGGATGAGTGAGTGCTTTTTTGAACCCTAACCAAAGAGTTCTTTGGAAGAGCAGCCTCAGTGCCCCCGGGGACTGAGAGGCTGAGGCTGCAGGGTGGATCCTGGTCCCAGGAGCACATTTCTTCCGAAAGATCACACTGGGGGGCCTTCTACCAGGAACACTTCTGTGCCTTCTCCTGGCACCACCCACGCTCAGCCAGCTGTCTTACTTTCTTAGAAGCTAGAGAACAATCTGGAAGGGCCAATTTTGTGAGTTTTCTCCAACCTCGCAGATGAATTCAACAAAACCTTTAGCAGAGTACAAGAAATTCTGACCCACCTCCCATCTTTTTTAGGGAAGCTCAAAAAACAAATCAAACATAAAGTAATGGCATTCTTACCATTCACCTTCTGGACATCGTTACTGGCCTTGCATAGCTTGTGTTCCGTTTTTGGTATGAGCTGCTGCTTCCAGAGGGAAGCCCTCACCCCAGGGCACTGCTCTTAAGTTATATTCAAAACCACCATCCCTAGAGAAGCCAGTAGGATTTATTTTCTAGAAGACCCAGTTCCTGAAATGAGAGGCCTGTGTAGCCCATCATAACTCCTCCTGTAGGCTTTGCTCCCTTCACCCTTCCCTAATGCATCAATTAAAACTATGTCAAAAAATAAAAGCAGAAAATCCCATTCAGTTTGACAATAATAACAATAATAATAGTAAATGTGTTTTTCATGTATCTGAAATCGAGTAGTAATTGGTGTTGCAGGTCAGGTTTGATCCAGCTGCTCAGACAATGCCACTAAAGTCATCACTCTTGCCTTCTCACAACATGGGCTCCACATGACACGAGCTGCAGCCCACCTGGTCCCATACCCTCCACCCCATGGATACAGCCAAGGTGAGGGATGGGTGCACAGCCTCAGTTGCTCTAATAACTTAGCATAAACATAAACCATCCCAGTCTGTTCCAGACCATCCCCCTTTGGTCCCTTCCAGTTATCTGCCTCGCTTCCAGCTCCAGCCCTTAACGAAGGGAAACACTGGTAATGAACATGATATCTGCTTCTCCACTGAGGGCTTCTCCAGCAAGTCACCTCTTTGCATTTCTCTCTAGGCAGCCCATGCAGAGATGAGTTCTAACCAGGATAGGATGAGAATAAGCCTCTGAAAGTAGGGCAAAGACCTGTTTTCCTGTTCAAGTTCCCCAGAGGCTCATGTGGACTCCCTTCCTTCTTTGTAGGCATCTGGATTCATGAGCCTCTTCATGTCCCCTTGGGGCCCACTGCCCATCCCTGTGTGGCGTGCCCTAGTCTGGGCACCATCTCACCCCACTTCACGCGTAGGCCATATCAGAGTGCAGCCTGACAAGCCCACAACTAAGGCTTCCTCTGACCCTTAGTAACAGCTCAGCCAGCCCTGGGAACAGCTCCCATGTTTGTGCTACTTCTGTGAGCGGCATGACTGATCTGTCAATCAAGGTGCAGGTGCTCTGTGTACCTGCCTGAAAATCTGCCCGTCCTCCCCAGCTCTGTCACTGGAAAATCTCAATCGGCACGCATGAGTCCTTTCCTACTGGAGCCCCATGTCCACTCCTTGACTTTTTTTAAAATTTATTTTATTTATTTATTTTTTTGGCTGTGTTGAGTCTTCGTTGCTGCATGCGGGCTTTCTCTAGTTGAGGTGAGCGGGGGCTACTCTTCATTGCGGTGCGCGGGCTTCTCATTGCAATGGCTTCTCTTGTTGCGGAGCACGGGCTCTAGGCGCTCAGGCTTCAGTAGTTGTGGCACGTGGGCTCAGTAGTTGTGGCACACAGGCTTAGTTGCTCTGCGACATGTGGAATCTTCCCAGACCAGGGCTTGAACCCGTGTCCCCTGCATTGGCAGGCGGATTCTTAACCACTGCGCCACCAGGGAAGCCCCACTCCTTGACTCTGAAGCATATGCAGCCTCCCCAGGCACAGTGGTACCCCAGGATTCTGGCCCATGAATTCCCTAAACCAGCCTCCTGTCTATTCTAATCCTAAAACCACTTCTCTTAGATTGACCTCTAGCTCCATTCAGTATATCCTGCTTTCCTTCCAGCCCTCTTCATTTGCTTTTCCTCCTAAAAGCCAGAATATTTCATTAAAATTTCACACTCTACTGTCTTCTCCTATATTCCCATCCCAAAATTGCTGGAGAAAAATATTTCGCCCCTCCCTTTTAATGTTTAATGTACAAGTAGTATTCTTTCCTCTGATCATTAACATATTTGAAAATCCAGCTTTATATTTTTCACTGCATCTCATTGCGCTGTGGTGCCCAGCACTACAGAGCATAAGGCTGGCTCGTGATCTGCTCCCCATGGTTCTACTTTGCACAAAAGATGTTCTAGACTTTAGAAGGGCCTAAAAAATAATTTTCCTTCCTTTGCATTGAGTCCTTGGGTAACCTCTGTACACACCCGTGTTATTATAGATGAGAATCCATGCAGGAATTTTCTGAAGGGGATATTTGGATAAAAACAAATATAGTGAGAAAAGGGGGGAATTCCCTGGTGATCCAGTGGGTAGGACTTCGTGCTTTCACTGCTGAGGGCGCGGGTTCAAACCCTGGTCAGGAAACTAAGATCCCACAAGCCGGGCAGCGAGGCCAAAAATAAATAAAATAAAATAAGGAAAAAAGAGATAAAATATTGCAAGCAGCCTCTTATTTAAAAAAAAGAAAGAAAAGGAAAGGGAACCCTTGTACACTGCTAATGGGAATGTAAATTGGTGCAGCCACTGTGGAAAACAGTATGGAATTTTCTCAAAAAACTAAAAATAGACCCAGCAATTCCACTCCTGGTATATATCCCAAAAAACCGAAGACACTGATTCAACTGTACATGCACCCCAATGTTCATAGCAGCATTATTTACAATTGCCAAGACGTGGAAACGACCTAAGTGTCCATCAATAGGTGAATGCATAAAGAAGACGTGGTGTATATACATATATATATATATATATATATATATATATGGTGAAATAATACTCAGCCATAAAAAAGAATGAAATTTTGCCATTTTCAGCAACATGGATGGACTTGGAGGGCATTATGCTATGTGAAATAAGTCAGATAGAGAAAGACAAATACTGTGTGGTATCTTTTATATGTGGAATCTAAAAAATACAACAAACTAGTGAATATAACAAAAAAGAAGCAGACTCACAGATCTAGAGAACAAACTTGTGGTTACCAGTGGTGGGGGGAACATAGGGGCCGGGGAGTGGGAGGTAGAAACTATTGGGTGTAAGATAGACTCAAGGATGGATGGAAAAACATGGGGAGTATAGCCAATCTTTTGTAATAACTGTAAATGGAAAGTAACCTTTAAAAATTGTACAAGAATAAAAAATTTAAAAAAAAACACAGTGGACACTACCCTTTCTGAAACTCCAGTCCTGGAAGTGGCTCTTGCAGTAGAACCCTAGGCTGGGGAAGAGACTCTTAGCACAATGTAATTCAGGAGACAGGCTAGCAGGAAGGGATGGTGGTAACATAAGGACTGAGGGCTTGAGGTGGGCGAGGAAAGAGAGTGGGCGTGAGGGAGAGAGTCTGTGGAAGATGCTGCCTGCCCGCCAGGGGTGGTCATGAATGTGCCTGATGCCCGTGACCATGGCCAGGATCAGAGGCAGCTGACTCGACCACTGCCGCCACTCCTGAACCTTCTCCCCCTGGTGCTCTCTGGGTTGACTGGAAACATCCTTGAACCTGAAGTGAACAACTGTTTGACCCTCCTCTGAGCCCCACCTCCCTTCTCTAAGAATGGCCAGGATGGAAGAATCAAGGCAGAAAAGTTTTACAAGCCTTGAAAAGAGTCAAAAAAGTCTGCCATCCAGAAACGATGTCCCATTATCTCTCAGCCTGTTTGTCAGTCAGCATTTACACAGCTCGCCATATTCACAGCGTGGGGAGCTGATGGCAGTCAGCAGTTAGCAGTCGGAACAGAGACCAAGACTAGGGTCATGGGTCCTGTTTTCAATTCTTCTTAAGATCCTGATTCATAGCCTGAATGAATCAGCCCCGAGCCCATTGCCTACAGGTCGAGGCCTCCTGCACAGTTGCAGGGCCGAACCCAAAACTTGACATCAGCTCCTCCTGGCCTATCAGGCCTGAGTCTGCAGCTCTCTCCTCACAGCAACGATTTCTCCTTTCCTCTCATCAGTCCTGGCAGACACAGCAAACAAATCGAAACCTAAACAAATGAGAATGCCAAAGCTTACTTGACCATTCAGAGATCAATGCAATTATAAACATCTCCGTACTTTCGACTGACTGCTTCATTATTAATATGAAAGTAAAACTCGTTCTGAGCTTTCACTGTGGTAAGTGTTCTGTAATGGCATTTACTGATATGGCCCTGATATTGAACACTTGGGAACAGATGTAATAAATAAAGCATGTTACAAGTATGCTTACTTTAGGTTTGATTACTTTCCAGTCGGACAAGCATGGGTTGGAACGCTGCTTTGCCACTTGTTTGAGACGCTTAAATTCTCTGAGCCTCAGCTTCTGCATCAGAAAAACAAGGATATTACACCAACACCTAGGATTGTTGCAAAGATTAAACGAAATAAGATTTGAAAAAGCCCTAACAGAACATTTGAAAATGTAACACTTGAAAATATAACATTTGAAAATATAAATAGTAGCTATTATTTATGCTGTGTTAAATAAAAGTTGCAGCATAATGTAATCAGAAGATCCAGATAAACAGAGGGACTCTTAAAAAGCTTTTTTCTTCCTTTTTGCAGTCAACAGTGTTCATTGGGTACCTACGCTGTACCAGACACCATTCTAGAAGCAGGAAATACAGTAAGGAACAAGACAGGTAAGGTCCCAGCTCTCCTGGAGTTTACCTGAGAATGGCAGGGAGACAACAGAAAAATAAATAATTAATAAAGAAGATAATTTCAGATATTAAACAGGGTGATACAATAAATAGACAGCAATTGGTGGGTTATCAGGGACTAATTAGGAAATAAAGATCATAACTGAGGTGACAGTTCACAGAAGGAGGAGCCACAGGAATGTGTGTGTGGGGGAAGACAGAGGAAATGTCAAGTACCGAGGCTTGAAGTGGGATCAAGCCTGGCCTGGTTGGAGAGAATGGAGACAACTTTTCTTAGAGTGTAATGAGGGAGAAGGAGAATGGTGTGAGATGACGTTGGAGAGCTAGGCAGGACTTTTGAATTCCTAGCTCAGCTCTGCCACCAGCAAGCTGTTACGCCTTCGATAAAGAGCTTGAGCTCTGGGAGCCTCAGTTTTGCCATCTGTAAATTGGGGGGAAGTGGTGGACCTTGATATTGTTAAGGTCCTTTCAACTCTATGATTTGCACAGCATATAGATTGAATGCTGTGTTACTCTTGCTATGATGACAACACTGGGGTCAGTTATAACTCTTGCAAACTGCCTGGTTTTGTTTGTTTGTTATTATTTTGATCTTTAGGAAAGGGTTACCCCGTAAAACCAACCAGGCCTCAAGATGTGGAACGCTTTACTCCCCTGATCTCAAAGCATCCTTTGAATTAGTTGTGGCCAAAAGACTAACTGACCACAGATGGTTTTTGGTTCCTGGTTTTGTTTTTGGCAAACCACTAGCAGCTTACAGACAGTACCAGGAACCTAGTTTTCAATTTTTTATTTTAATTGTTCTGTACTGTGTCTTCTTGACATGTTTTCAAACAACTGGGGAGCATGTATTAAGACACACAACTGAGTTTAGGAAAACTTTAAGACAGTTTCTGTTTTGTTCAATAGCATTAACTCACATGGAAAATCATCCTGAATGGTCACATGAGTGTTGAAATGCTCTTTGTAAATCTTCATCATCTGGAATATGAAGAAAACCTTAACAATATTCTAGTAGCAGTCTCTTCTCTGGGGATTGAATATGCAGTTGGTCCACCACCAGGACAAATGTACCTTTAGGAAATGACAAACCATTCACCATCATCACCAGTGACATTGCTAATTTAAAGTCAGAAGAGACAACTAAATAAAATTCCAAGCCATCCAGATCAAGATGGTTGACACTCATCTGAGATGCCTCTAGGATAACAAATTTACACCAAAACTATCCTGATCAAATTAGCAACTAACTACCCTGCTTAAGAGGCATTTTTCAAGTCCTTGTAACTTCTTTGGTGAACTACTCCAGAACTTAAAAAACAACAACAAAAACTTTCCAAGTTCTTCCTTATGCCTAACCTGAATCTGTTATATTGATTTCCAGGTTGTTCCCTCCAATTCTGCCTATGTGGTGGAAAGTAAGCTGGTGATCTTGGCCTGTTAACCTTTTAAAATAAATAACAATAACAAGCAACACACATAATGTTTACTAAGCTAGGTTCTTGACAGAGAACTCATTTAATACTCACAACAATCCCATGAGGTAAGTACCGTTATAAACCCTACTTTACAAGGAGGAACACTGAGGTGCAGAGGCCAAACTGAGGCAGAGCTGGGATTTGAATCCATGGCATCTGATGTCAGGGTCCATGCTTTCAGCCACTCCATCATTTTGCCTCTCTCATAATCTACCTAGGCTGCTCTTCACAAATCTACCTCTTTTTTAGTTTAAGTGATTCATGAAGAGAAACCAGAAATATTCTTCTTTTTTCTCTCATAATTTAATAAATAAATGTATCATTTCCTTCTTCCTGAATGGAAGCCTAAGATCTGTGCTTTGTCTCAAAACTTTCAGAAAGTGTGTTTGATTTATTCATGCTTTGTCCTTAATGGGGAAAAAGGCTTGCTGGGTCAAACTAAGCCCACACATCTCCCACCATCTGATTGTTTCAGAAAGTGCAATCCAGCACTGGAGTTACAGTCGGAATTCTGCCTGTCCTCTGGGAGAGCACAAGAGGCCACAAGATTAAATGCATGGCTGAGGCTGGCAAAGTGGATTGAAGAAACCTGATGTGTTGTTCAGGTTTATACAAAAGCTTTAGAGGCAATCTGGCTTTTCCTCTTCATTAAAATAACTGCTCTAGGCAGAGAGGTGGCAGCTCAATATTTCTATCTATCTGTCTATCTACACCACACACACACACACACACACACACACACACACACACCTTCTTTTTTGTTTTCCTTATTGTAACTACTGTGATAATTTCCTGTTTAGTCTCCCAAGTCTCCATCATAAATAGAAGAGCCCACTCTCCTAATTGTCTGTTTCCTCAGCAAAATTGCAGACTAGAAACCTAAAATAGAGAATGCATATAATGTAAGTATATGAAAGATTATATTTGATATCTATCTATCTATCTATAATGGAACTGTATTTCAGGCCACAAACTTAGTGGCATAAAATATATAACTTTGTTTAGTCTCTTTATAACCATACTTAGTATATCTTATGTGGAAACAACCTCAGTCGAGGGAAGTTTCCCTCTCCCTCCTAGGTTGCTGGGCCCAGGCATTGGGTAGGAGGGGGCATCTGGTCTGGGTCATTGTCCGTCCAATGATGGATGTTCCTCCAATGAATAAAATCCTCATTCCTGTCTGCTATCCCATTGCCCATGCAGGGAGGCTGCAAGGCTCCCAGGGTCTGGCTCTGTCAGAGGTCAGGGCATAGCTCTGTGAGGCTGCCTGGGGCCATGTACCCAGCACTCCGGCACATGCAGGTGTTCCAGGTGACCCTGTGTCTGGCTGCCTCCCCAGCCTTTGAGTGGGTTGGAGGGGCAAGCGAGTATAGATGCTCACCACTTTCAGTGCCTATGATCTCATCTGGTTTTTTTCCACACTTTTCTTCACCTTTTGCCCCGGGTCTCAGCCTGGAGGAGGGAACAGCCCTTGGTAACCCCCTGTCAAGGCTCACTAGAGTTTAGTTAACCTCCCCTCACCTCCACTCCAATTCTCTTCTTTTTGCTCGCTCCCTAAACTGTGGATCTTTGGGGAAATGATGAGTTGAAGGGAAGACTCACTCTCTAGGTTTTTTTTATGATTGAGCACTTGCACTTTGAGAGCCAAAAGCCTTTCTCTGCTATAGGAGTTTTAAGCTGAGGTCTGTGTCTCATTGACGGCAACAGGCAAAGGGAAATGGAATGTGAGATACATTGGTCTTTCCATCCAGTCATGTGTACTCATTTAGGAGTATGTGATAAAGGCCTACTATATGTATCCCAACATGATATATACATATATGTATGTAATACTCAAGAAGTGTATTTACACATATAGGCATGATTCACCCATGTGGTTTTAGTCTAGGGATTATAGCTTTTGGGAAAAATTAAACCGTGGATAAATACTTCTATCCAGTTTTTAAATATTTAAGTCACAGCATTTTTTATTTATGTTTTTAATTTAGGGTTTGTAGGATGTTGGGAGAAATGGAGAACCAGAAGAGTAGATAGATGATAGATAGATAGATAGATAGATAGATAGATAGATAGATAGATGATAGATAGATAGATAGATAGATAGATAGATGATAGATAGATAGATAGAGATGCAGAGGTAGATATCTCATCACCAATTGTAGAAGCAAGAGTTTCTGACTCAAGCATGCTGTAATAATCAATGTATATAACCCTAGTCATGTCATTTAGCTTAACTAACAGTCTCATTTTCATCATTAAGAGTTTAAAAGTGCTCAAATACATGGCAAATATAAGATCACAGATTTCAAGTAATGAATTTGACTGTGCTTGAAGTTTAAAATATTGGCTTATTCGTGAATAAGACATTTTAGAACACTAATCAGACATAAAGAATTCCCAGCCCTTGCACCAGATGCCACAATTCAGTATGTTTTTCTTGGTATGAAATTGCCTTCAAGCTGACTCAGACACACTTAGCAAAAAGTCAGATCATATAAGATCTTTCTAACAAACTGTGTGAAAGGAGTTATTGAAAAGGAAGCAAATCAATCTTTGATTGGATTGGTCACATCTTTAACTTATTACTACTAGTCCAAGGCAAGAATTTAATTTTTATTTCTCCCTAAACATGCAAAGAGAAGTATTCCTCCTGTGGCAGTTTTTGATTACCTGTGTGGAGGAGACAGCTGTTTAGAGAAAAGAGACCCGCATTTTTCTGAAGAGCCTGAACCGTGAAGGGACAATATTCCTCTTCCAGGTTGTTGGACAGGAGCCTGTTTTTGTTCCTGGATGTGTAAACATATTGTCACTGTAAACCCTAAGTGATAAGATTCATGGAAAACATATTCTCAGGGGTTACCTGGGACAGACAGGAGGTGGAATCCTAGGGGAAGTGGCCTGAGGTAAGTGTGGCCACATTCAGCAAGTAAAAATACAGGATGCCCAGTTAACTTTAAAATGCAGATAAATAGTGTAAGTCCCAAATATTGCATGGAACATCCCTACCAAGGTGGAATCATGTGAAGACAGGAAATGGCCACTGGGCAAGGACTCAACAACCAAAAGAGTAAACAAGTGATCACTGAGGCCATTGTAGCCTCAGAAAATAGCGGAGAGCCAAATTCCAACAAATTCCCCCCCAGGAGGCTGGCAAACTGAAACAGTAATGCTAACATGAGCCTACCTTGGAATTAGCCTGAGCTGCTCGGAACAGCATCCAAGCAAGACCAAAGTGGGACAGAAAAGGAACAGGGACCTGTGTACCTAGGTTGCTGTGTCTGTCATGCCAATCTGTGACTTGTCATTAAGTTATCTTTAAACCATGGTTTATAACCATGAATTCAATTTCTTTAATAGTTATAGGACTATTCAAATTATTTCATATTGGCTGAGCTGTGGTAGTTTTGTACTTTTCAAGGAGTTGGTCCATTTCATCGAAGTTGTCAAATTTATGCATGTAGAATTCTTCATAGTATTCCCTTATTGTCTTTTTTTTTTTTTTTCTCAATGAGAAGGCCGTAAGATCCAGTATTTTTTTTTTATAAATTTATTTATTTATTTATACTTATTTTTGGCTGTGTTGGGTCTTCGTTTCTGTGTGAGGGCTTTCTCCAGTTGCAGCGAGCGGGGGCCACTCTTCATCGCAGTGCGCGGGCCTCTCACCATCGTGGCCTCTCCTGTTGCGGAGCACAGGCTCCAGACGCGCAGGCTCAGTAGTTGTGGCTCACGGGCTTAGTCGCTCTGCGACATGTGGGATCTTCCCAGACCAGGGCTCGAACCCGTGTCCCCTGCATTGGCAGGCAGATTCTTAACCACTGCGCCACCAGGGAAGCCCCCTTATTGTCTTTTTGATGTCTGCAAGGTCTGTAGTGATATCTCCCGTTTCATTCTTGATACTGGTGATTTGTTTCATCTCTTTTTACTTTGTCAGTCTTGCTGGAGGTTTGTCAATATTGATTTTTTTTTTTCAGAGAACTGGTTTTTTGTTTCAATTATTTTCTCTATTGTTTTTCTATTTTAAATCTCATTGATTTCTGCTATTCTCATAAATATTTTCTTCTTTCTGCTTGCTTTGGGTTTTATTTACTCTTCTTTTTCTAGTGTCTTAAGCTGAAAGCTTAGAGACATTTCTTCTTTCCTAATATGTCTCTAATTCTATAATTTTCCCTTGAAGCACAATTTTAGCTGATATGCTATGTTTCATTTTCATTCCATTAAAACTATTTTGTAATTTACCTTGTGATTTCCTCTTTGACTGGTGGGTTTTTTAGCATTGTGCTTTTTAGCACTGCTTTTTAGCAGAAGCCTGCATCAGTGTCTACACAGGCAAAGGTGAATGGAGAGGTGAAGCGAGGTGTCTCCACAATCCTTGCGCAATGCCGGAATCCCACTCCATTGAGGAAAATCCTCCCTCTTTTGTGTTGGGGCACTTTTGAAGGAACTTTACCCCTTTCCCATGGCTGGCTGGGTCCAGCCATCCAGGGCCAGCAGCCCTCTCAGTGGTCTGTTATGTCCCAGGCCCTGGGATATTTATTGTAGCTAAAGGCAATGAGGTTGGGGTGGGAGAGGAGGGTCCGGGTCAGGGACTGGAGAGGAGGGGATGGGCCAGGGCGCATCCTGTGGGTCCCGTAATTATGTGTAAATATCTGTAAAGCGGGCTGCTATCTGCTTTCTCTGTCCACTGGGTGTGCATTGATTTAGACTTCTCCACTTGGGGAGACTCTGTGAAACCGTCTGATGGTTTGTGTGGAAAAAAAGATAACCTGTCTCCCCGCACACTCCCCACTGGTGTCAATTGAATAAATGTACTTGAACTCCAAAAAAAAAAAAAAAAATTAATTTTCAAATATTTAAGGATTTTCCAGAGAGCTTTCTGTTACTAAGTTTTAGTTTAATTCAGTTATGGAGAGAGACCATAATTTGTATGATTTTAATACTTTTTAATTTGTTGAGGTTTGTACTATGGCCAAGAATATTGTCTATATTAGTGAATGTTTCATGTATACTAGACAAGCATGTGTATTCTGCTGTTATATCAAATGTCCTAAAATTACCAATTAGGTAAAATACATTGATAGTGTTTTTAGGCCTTCTATATTTTTTTAGTTTAAAACTTTATTTAATTTTTTAACTGAAATACAATTTAATACCATAAAATTCACCCTTTTAATGTATACAATTCAATAGTTATTAGTATATTCACAAAGTTGTACAACAATCATCACTATCTAATTCTAGAACATTTTAATCACACCAAAAGAAATCCCATATCTTTAGTGGAGTCATTCCCCATTTGCCCTACTGGCAACCACTAATCTACTTTCTGCCTCTGTCACTTTGCCAATTCTGGACATTTCATATAAGTGGGATCATACAATATGTGGCCTTTTGTGTTTAGCTTCTTTCACTTAGCATGTTTTCAAGGTTCGTTCATGTTGTAGCAGGTACCAGAACTTCATTCTTTTTTATGGCAAATAATATTCCATTGTATGATATACAGTTAATGCTCATTATTCACAGATTCCACATTTGCTAATTCACCTACTCACTAAAATTTATTTGTAACCCCAAAATCAATACTCACAGTGCCTTCGTGGTCATGTGCAAACATGACAGAGTAACAAAAATTTGGAGTCACCCTATGCTTCAGCTCTCATACTAGAAAGAAGTGTCCTTTTCATAGTCTACTTAGTGCCATGTTTTTTGCTTTTTTTTTTTTTTTGCTTTTTTGTTGATGATTTTACTGTTTAAAATGGCCCCCAACATAGTGCTGCAGTCCAATCTAGTGTACCTAAGCACAGGAAGCCTGCAATGTGCCTTACAGAGAAAATGCATGTGTTAGATAAGCTCCATTCAGACATAAGTCATAGTGCTATTGGTCCTGAGTTCAGTGTTAATGAATCAAGTGTCTTTAAATAAATAAATTGTCCTTAAATGAAGACAAATATTTTAAAAGATTATATATCGATCAGTTAACAAAATTGCTATGGTCAGAGGCTCACAGGAACCTAACTCTGTACTTCCTCCAGATGTAATTGTTCAGTATTAGCCAATTCAGTATTCGTGGTGACTTTATCACTCTATTACATTTTGCTTACCCATTTTTTAGTTGATGGATTTTGGTTGTTTCCACTTTTTGGCATCATGAATGATGCTATTATGAATATTTATAAACAGATTTTTGTGCCTCTATATTCTTTCTGATTTCCTGTCTACTTGTTCTGTTGATTACTGAGAGAGAAATGTTGAAGATTCCAACTGTAACTGTGGATCTGTCTGTATCTCATTTCAGTTCTATCAATTTTACTTCATGTATTTTGAAGTTCTGTATTAAGTGCATACATATTTAGGATTGGTATAGCTTCTTGGTTAATTAACCCTTTTAGTATTATGTAATGTCCCTGTTTATGCCTAATAATATTCCTTGTCTCAATTGGATGCCAGACACTGTGAAGTTTACATGCTAGAGTTTGTTATATTCCTTTAAATAGTGTTGGATTTTATTCTGGTGCACATATAAGGTACTTGGAATCATTTACACCCTTTTGAGGCTTGCTTCTCAGCTCTGTTAAAGTGAGTTCAGAGCAGTCTTTAGTAAAGGGCTAATTTAGCTCTACTACTAAGATAAACCCCTTCTGAGGATTATACTCAATGCCCCTTGTATTACAAAGTCTTTCTACTCTAGCTTGTTGGAATATACGCTATTCCAGCTCTAGTGATTTTTCTGTCACTCATTTTCAGTGGCTCTTTCCCTGCCTCTGATACATGTAAAGATATATACTCAGCCAAACACTTGAGGATATTCCTCTATAGATCTCCATTCTATTCCCCTCCTCCCCTTCCCCCTCCCCTTCTCCTCCTCCTCCTTCTTCTCCTTCTTCTTCCTCTTCTCTTCTACCTCTATCTCTATATCTACCACCATCTCTCTCTTTCCTTCCTTTCTGGTATTATATCCTGAAACAAAAATTCTAGCTGCCTTGACTTCCTCCCAAACTCTGTTCTATATCTCCTCAGCTTAGTGAGATTTCCAGGCTGTGCTGGGCTCCTCTTTCCTGTGCTGCATCTTAGAAAGAACCTTCAGGAAGTGAGCTGGGGCTATCACAGGCTCACCTCATTTGTTCCCCACCTGTCAAATATTACAATCCTGCACAGCCTGTCATATATCTGAAAACTGTGGTTTTATATATTTTGTTTGGTTTTCTAGTTGTTTAAGACAGGAGGATAAATCTGGTCCTGGTTCCTCCATCTTGACTTAAAGTGGAATTCCTTAGAGCCCTGAGTGTTCTTTTTTTTTTTTTTTAATTTATGTTATTGAAGTATAGTTGATTTACCATGCTGTGTTAATTTCTGCTGTACAGCAGATTCAGTTATACATATACATATTCTTTTTCATATTCTTTTCCAATATAGTTCCCTGTGCTATACAGTAGAACCTCGTTGTTTATGCATTCTATATATAATAGTTTGCATCTGCTAATCCCAAGCTCCCAATCCATTCCTCCCCCACCCCCCTCACCCTTGGCAACCACAAGTGTGTTCTCTATATCTCTGAGTCCATTTTTGTTTCATAGATAAGTTCATTTGTGTCATCTTTTAGATTCCACATATAAGTGATATCATATGGTATTTGTCTTTCTCTGTGTGACTTACTTCACTTAGTATGATAATCTCTTGGTCCATCCATGTTGATGCAAATGGCATTATTTCATTATTTTTTGTGGATGAGTAGTATTCCATTGTATATATGTACCATATCCAAGTGTTCTTTATAAATGAACCTAACCCTCTTGCCTCCCTGCTGGAAACTTTTCAATGACTTCCTTGGCAGTTGGGTTTTAAAAGAGTGAATAAATGAAGGAGGAAAGCGATGTATGGATGTCTCTATAGATAGAGGAAGCTAAAACATTTCCTTTAGAGAGACAGAAATAATAATGAAGTCTAAACAATTAAAACTACTAACTCATGAGGGGGAAGGTTGAGGAGAATTATAAAGGCAGAATGGAGCAAACCATGGTCTGTGATCCCAGTGTTTTGGACAGGGAGTCCCTCTACCAGAATCTATAATTGTGTCTACAGCAATATCTCACTCTGGCCATCCCAGCTATTCAGCTTCATGCCCCCTCTGCCTGTACATTCTTCATCCCATGGAGTCTGGCCAAGAATATGAACCATTTCACTGTGCTGTTAGGTTCTGGCAGCAGAGTGGGGGGCTCTCTGAAAGAATTAAAGAACCAAACTGGAGAGAGATCTCCTTTTGCCTCCAAAACTGAAAACTGAGAAGATGGAAAAATGGACAATATTTGATAAAAATGGGTCCAACTAATTGGTAAAAAGTTGGATGAGGTTTCAACCTGTCTGCTATGGACTGAATTGTATCCCCTCAAAACTTATATGTTGAAGCCCTAATCCCCAATGTGACTATATTTGGAGATAAAGATTTTAGGAGGTAATTAAAGGCAATAAGGTTAAATGAGGTCATAAGGGTGGGGTCCTAATCCAGTAAGATTTGTGGCCTTATAAGAAGTTCACATGCACACACCAAGGAAAAGCTGTGTGCTAAGAAGCTGGCCATCTGAAAGCCAGGAAGGAGACCCCACCAGAACCTGATCATTCTGGCACCTTGATCTCAGCCTTCTGGCCTCCAGAACTGTGAGAAAATTATTGATACTTTCTGCTGTTTGAGCCACCCAGTTTATTGTATTTCGTTATGGCAACGCAAGCTGACTAAGACACTGTCTGAGAACCGGTAGGTTCAGGAGGGGACCCCTTAGGAGAGAAGTCATTTTCTGCTTCTGACTGAGTCTTGAGGTTGACAGAGCCATTTAACCCACAATCAGAGAAGGAGAAGGACTCTCTAGTCTGGGTGGTTTTTGCTAAGACTGTTTGCTTGCCAGGGAAGCGCAATTGTGGGTCTAATCTTTTTAACTTCTACCCTGGGTTCTGGGGGAGATCTAGGACTTCCTTGGTAACTAGAAAGATGTTGTCTAAGGAAAGAAAGATACCAACCTTTATTGAGGGTTACTATGTGAGGTGCTGTGCAGACCTTAGAGACCTCATCTTATGTAATCTTAACAGCAATCCTCATTTTAAAGATGATGAAACTGAGGAAGCTGGGAAAGGTTACAGGCCTGCCTTCAAGCTGGGGCTCTGTGCCATAAAATGAAAGAGATTCTCAGGTTTTGTGGTGAGAGCTCATGCCAGGTTGGAAGTTTGACCCCTACATAAGGCAACCTTGTATGTGATATATCCTGTGCATGTCACAGTAATCTATAAACAGAATGATTTCCTTTGGAGGGTTTAATATGCTGTCACAGGACAATTTCCAAAAAGTTATAAACGTGACTGTTGTACAAATATAGGATGAACACATGTCAAAGATTTTATTCATTAATGAGGAAACTAATAAGACAGTAAAGCTGGTGCAAAGAGCATTGGAGGAATTGAGGCAACGAAAAAATAAGAGATTGCTAGATTAGATTCAAAACTTGTTATAAAATCATAATCTTTGAGGTTATCTTTTCTACCAGACAGAAATTATTTGCATCTCTACTAGACAAAAAAAAATTTTTTTTAATCTACAAGTTAACATGGAATTTCACAAAGTCTGGAACCTTTAAGCATTGGGTTAAAAGGGGTCAAATTAAGACACATTCCCCTAGATAATTAAATACTCACTGGTGTGTTTGTTTAGTAACACCTCAGTGTGATATTGAAAGGCTGTGTGTACTCTCTTAGTCTTATTTCCAAGTATGGTCGATTACTTTTCTTAATAATACACTAAAAAACCTATTGCAATAGACCTTTGACAGATGGTGGGTCCAGGTTTTATGAGGCCTGTAGCTTACATAATACTGGGGTTTCTCTTTTTTAAAAAGAATGCAAAAATATTTTACTTTTGCAAATCTTACAAAAATACATGAACATGAGAACATGTTGTTTATACACTTCCAGGGCCTTGGAAGGAGCCATGCATGAAAGGGTCCTGAGGTTTAATTGCATTAGCTTTATGGTTGATTGCTTCTGCCTTTGACCATAGTGTTATTTTTGTATAAAAATAATAAAGAAGCTAGTGGAAAATAATTTGTTTTACTTTAAATCTCAAATATTCTGTAATCAAGAACCTTTAACTCTGGGTTAAAAACTGTATCACCAACCTAAATACCTATAATTTTTTTGAGCTACCTAATATTGTGTATCATGTTAGGATCATTCAGTTCACTGTTCCAAGTTATTAACACGGGCAATTCTGTTGAGTGAATTCCCTACAGCTTTGAAATTTGTCTTTAAAATCTTATACCAGAAAATATATGCAGGCGTTGAATTTTCACTGGCCTGGAAGACATTAAGGGCTAGTATTAATAAAATGATTCATTTGTGTTTAGTCCATGTGTGATGGACTTAACTTGTTAAATGAATGTGTGTTCTTGCCAGACTCTCTTTTATCCCCATTTACTATAGAGGCTTCTGCCTTCACCAGCTCAGTTACTTCCCAGCTCCAATTCTGCCTTTACCAGACTGGTTCCTCCACATTTGATGGAGACTTGGGGTGGGAGAGGGAGGACAAGGAAGAGAAAAGGGAGATGCAAGGACAGTATGAAAGTGCAAGTATAAATGTACTGAGCTCTTACTCTATGTGCCAGGCACCATTCTTAGAGTTCTGTACAGATTAACCTACACGAGGCAAGCATTACTACTATTCTTATATCACAAAAGAGGAAACAAAATGATTAAATAACTTTCCCAGGTAAAACCAAAACCTACATGTTTTCGCCCCAGAGCAAAGTCATATTCAAAGAAACACAAAAGATTCTGTGTCTTTTCTTTGTAGGTCCTTTGAAAAATGTAGAGTCTAAACATAGAGTTTATATCTACTCATTAAAATCCATGGGGCCCTCCTACTCTCCAATTCCATGTGCATTTGGTTTTAAATGACAAAAATCCAATTAAAACTTTCTCAAGCCAAAGGGGTTCTGTTGAGGCTCTTGTAACTTTGAGTGTTCTCCATTCAGGCATGGCTGGATCCAGCACCTTTAGTGATGCCATCAGATCTGTGTGTGTTTCTCTCTTCACCTCTTGGCACTGCTTTCCTCTGTGTGATAGCTTTGTTCCACAGGCAGTTTTTCCCACACTGCTGGGGAAATTGCCTGCAGCAACTCCAGCCTTACACAATCCCTACAACTAGAAATCCTAGAATAAAATAGATACCTTCTCTCTCCCAGTGTCTATGAGTCATGTCACAAGGAAGGCTAGTGCCCTGAAGGATTAATACTTCTTTTTTTTTTTTAACTTTAATTTTATTATTATTTATTTATTTATTTATTTTTGGCTGTGTTGGGTCTTCGTTTCTGTGTGAGGGCTTTCTCTAGTTGCAGCAAGTGGGGGCCACTCTTCATCGCGGTGCACGGGCCTCTCACTGTCGCGGCCTCTCTTGTTGCGGAGCACAGGCTCCAGACGCGCAGGCTCAGTAGTTGTGGCTCACGGGCCCAGTTGCTCCGTGGCATGTGGGATCTTCCCAGACCAGGGCTCAAACCCGTGTCCCCTGCATCGGCAGGCAGATTCTCAACCACTGCGCCACCAGGGAAGCCGGATTAATACTTCTGATTGGTCAGATAGTATCATAGGGAGGTAGGGAAGATCATGGGAGAACTTAGCCCTTCCAGGACCACATGGAATGTGAGAGGCATAGTGCCCCAAAAGGAAAGGAGAAAGAATACCAATCAGGTGAAATCAACCAACATCCATGACATCCTGAAATGCTCTGCTCTCCCTCCTGATGCTAACCCAGAAATCCCTCCTATTCATGCTATTCAAAAACTAGCGTCTCACACGCCAACCACCCTGTATCAGTCTACCCAGAGCTCTCAACAGATTACATGTCTGTTTTGCTATTCCCCATTTTCATTGCCTCCTTCTGATTTAGAAGAACGTATCAATCATTTACATTTTAATGTGATTTTTTTCCACTAATGTACCATCTCCAAATAATATTTGGATTTAAAGCCTAAGCAAGTCATTCAAGCCTTTATTCCCAGCTTAAATTAATTCTAGCATAGGCAAACAGGGAAGGAGGCCCTTCCTTGTAACACACCAAAGTCCAGCAGTTGTCCATTTTGGCGTAGGCAAGCCATTGTCACACAGAGCCACCGATGTTAAACCCTTCTGCTGATCACACACCAGATCACCAAGGTAGGAAAACAGAATCTGACAGCAGCCTATGCACAGAGAATTCCTTCCACAAACAGTCATAAGGTTTCTTTTAGGCCTGGGACACAGAGGCAGTCACTTTCCACAAGGGGATTTTCTAGGACTCAGAATGATCTTACCTTCTCTGTTTACCCAAACCAAATAGTTGGCCGGACCACATTTCATCTCATGTTGCCATATCTGAGCAGCCCTCTTAAATATCCTTGCACAATTCTTTTTTTTTTTTTTTTTTTAACTTCCTCTCTCCATCTTAGCAAAAAACACTGTATAAGCCCTCACCTTAGTCATTTTTGACCACTTAATGCCTCTTCTTTTATCTGCAAAGTAAATCTTTTGGACAAGGGCTGCCTACAGCTAGGAAAGAGGGGAGAATTATATTGGCAGGATGATGGAGTAGCATCCCAGAAGCTACAAACAGCAGGAGTAAATGGAACATGACATTTCTTTCCCAGCACTGCGCAGAGGAGGCTATTATTAAACTGACTAAGAATTCACGCCTAGAGCAGCAGCCACGAGATCTCCACTGCTGGGCCAACCTTTGTTTTTTAAATACATTCTGCCCACAGGTGGCCCAGCGTTTCCTCCAAATTGTTTCTTGTCAACAAAGGAGCTCACCCCTCACCCTCCCACTTTCCACCCCAAAGTGTTGCAAGTTCTACCTTGACCCTACAAGCAAGACAAAAGTGTGGTTTTTCTAGCAGAAGGAAATGCATTATATATTCCTCTATTTCTTCCACATGCTTCTGGTTGTATTGGCATTGATTCATGTAGAAAACTTATTCCCCAGGGGAAAGACTTTGCTAATACAGGAATGCTAAACAATACACACATCACCAGAGTTTATTTTCTTCATTCTGTTGGTGACATTGGCCCCTGTGGGCCCGTAATCAATAGGAGCTTGCTATTTCCTTGCTGTAAAACACTCTGCCATAAAATATTGCCCTCCCTTCCTGTCTTCCTTAGGGCAATGTTTCTCTGTCAACCAATACCATTGTAGCTGGGGTCCCAAGGCAGCTTAGGCTGTGTTTCCAGGAAAATTCAGGCCTGTCCAGGGACCTCTGGAACCCTGTGGTTAAATAAGAGGAGCCCATTTGTAGGTCCTTTTGCCTGTGGGTCCAAAAAGCTAACAGGAGGAAACTCCTAAACGAAGAAGAATTGGTGTGTGCACTAATGTTGAGTGGGGGGTGATTTTGAGTACAGTGGAGGGCTCAGGGCTCACATTGCCCTCCGGATCGGTCTTCCTGATGCCCTCCACACTTAGCTTTCCCCTATACCCCCTCTCCCCAGTCTCTGGCTAGAGCTGGGGAAGTTGAAGTACTAAAATAAAGGAGCGGCTGTATTGTTGGGCCACTCAAGATGGCTGCTCTCTTGCTCTCTGTACATCCCCTGCTTGATCAGTCCCCGCTTCACTCACATGACTATCCAATCCTCTTAATTATAAGGTTTAATTGGCCCCGGTAACTTCTGTGCCCACCTGCCGTCGATTCCCCCTATAAAGGGCAGCCTCCTTCTCCCCTGAATAGTGAAGGTTTCTGCCACGTCCTGCCTATGTTCTGCTGCACTCCGGTATGGTATCGCTCCAGGACCCTTTGTGTAAGATCCCCCTGTCCAATAAACCCTTGAAGTGTCTCTCACTGTCTCTGGGCTCTTTCTTTGGTCCCAGGTCTGGGCAACTAAAACAGTTGTGGGCCTGCGGGGTGCAGCGCAACAGAGGTGTTTCACTAAAATTTCTGGAGAGCAGAAAGATGCACTCCCTTGTGGCCCATGTTACAGACCGTAACACAAATGGACAACAGTGTACTTTCCCCACTTCAAAGGGGACAACCTGGGAGCCCCCATTGCCATCCAGAGCAGTAAAAAGCCAAGGCCACCCAGCATAGCCCAGTGCTACCTGGATGGAGGAGGCTAGCAAAGCCATGGAGAGAGGCTATG
Source organism: Balaenoptera ricei (assembly GCF_028023285.1). NCBI lineage: Eukaryota > Metazoa > Chordata > Mammalia > Artiodactyla > Balaenopteridae > Balaenoptera > Balaenoptera ricei. Next base: position 8,188,006 of record NC_082642.1, read on the forward strand.
ATCATGTCTCACTGAGGTTGCCATGATCCTGCATTATTTGGGAATAATTTAGTGGGGAGTCGGGGATGGGAAGGATGTGTATCTAGAGTTCCTGGAATTCTGTGATTAGAGGCTCAGTCAATAAAAAATAACTCTATTACTAATTCTGTAACCCTGTTTTCCCCTATGTTTGGTGTGGGGAAATGAGATGCACAGTTATGATAAAAATGCATTTGTTCGATCGTTTGTACTTCTTTTCCCCCAAAGATAATTTTGACTTTAAGTTACTTCATTTTCTAGGTCCTAAATGATCTGCCATTTGGGATCGGTCTGGGTTTTCGTTGGTTCTGTAATGTACACCATTTCCAAGAGGCCCCTAGAAGTGTGGAAAGTCAAGGTAGGTTCAGAGATTATAATATTGGTTTCAAATAACAAATACACTTCCACTGGGAAAAAACAGAGCAGCCAAATCTTCAGCTAAGCTTCTACTGGGTGTCCCTTTTATAAAACTGCAATTCGGATGCCTGCAATTATTTGCATTTTTGTTACTAATTGCTCCTACCATTGGTGCAGCCAACCACTTTGGGGTGCAATTACCCCCTCGTGGGAGCAATTACAGATGAAAACAGTTCTGCACGTGCAGCTAATTGTGACAAAACAAAAGGCGGCTGGGGAGGACAATTTGGCTCATCAAGTCACAACTCCAACTTCAAATGCATGCCAGCCCCAAACAGGCAGAACAGTGGGACAGGGTACGGACACCTCCTCTGGGTGTTATGAGCTGGAGCATTCCTTCCACTGTTTACTAATGTATTTTGGAGGGTTAGATTGTAGACTTTTTTTTTTTTAATTTATTTATTATTTATTTATTTTTGGCTGTGTTGGGTCTTCGTTGCTGCATGCGGACTCTCTAGCTGCGGGGAGTGGGCTTCTCATTGTGGTGACTTCTCTTGTTGCAGAGCACGGGCTCTAGGCACGTGGGCTTCAGTAGTTGTGGCACGGAGGCTCAGTAGTTGTGGCTCACAGGCTCCAGAGCGCAGGCTCTGTACTTGTGGCGCACGGGCCTAGCTGCTCCGCGGCACGTGGGATCTTCCCGGACCAGGGCTCGAACCCGTGTCCCCTGCATTGGCAGGCGGGTTCCCAACCACTGCGCCACCAAGGAAGCCCCTGTAGACTTCTTTAATTGGAAAAGAGCAGCTCAGCTTGGCTACTCGTTGGCCTTTGGCTAAAGTGGGTTCTAGCTACCAAATCAAGCCAAAGAGCCCTCTAAATAAGCACCCAGACCCTCAGATAATGCCAGATTCTAATGAAATTCTTTTTTTTTTTTTTTTAACAAAGAACACTGACATATCCATCCCACTGAACTATAATACACATCCAGGTCTCCCTCCCCACACCAACATAACTGCTTCAGCTTTAGGATTGGGAGTGATGGTTTAATGAGCTGACACATGCGGTCTGATTACCAGGAGCAGCGGCTCTGATGGCAAAATGTATCAAGCGTTCTACCCAAATCAGCCTAGGGTTTCCAGGAAGCCCTCACAACAGACAGTTGTTATATCTCATTGCCCGATTCAAAATTTAGATTAGAAATGAAACATGGGAGTGTATCTAAGTCCACCATCCGCCTGCGTCCCTACTTCTGTCAAATTTACAAACGCACACGTATCCTACTGTACCCTCAGCTGTTTTTTCATGGGAGGCAGTTAAGCACACAGGCTCTGGAGACAGACTAGCTCAGTTTCCTCCTCTATAAAATGAGGACAGTAATAGCTCCTGCCTCATAGGGTTAGGACAGTGACTAAAAGAGCTAATGCATGAAAAAACAGAGACCGGTGACTAGCACCCCACACATGTTAGTTGTTTTTATCATTACCGATGATATTTTCTTTTCCCCAAAGGGATTTTTTAAAATATATCTTTATTGGAGTATAAGTGCTTCACAATACTGTGCTAGCCTCTGTCGCCCAACAAAGTGAATCAGCCATATGCATACATATATCCCCATATCCTTTCCCTCTTGAGCCTCCCTCCCGCCCTCCCTATCCCACCCCTCTAGGTGGTCACAAAGCACCGAGCTGATCTCTCCCTGTGCTATGCAGCTGCTTCCCACTAGCTATCTATTTTACATTTGGTAGTGTATATATGTCAGTGCTACTCTCTCACTTCGTCCCAGCTTACCCTTCCCCCTCCCCGTGTCCTCAAGTCCATTCTCTACGTCTGTGTCTTTATTCCTGCCCTGCCACTAGGTTCATCAGTACTTTTTTTTTTTTTTTAGATTCCATATATATATGTGTAAGCATACGGTATTTGTTTTACACTTTCTGACTTACTTCACTCTGTATGACAGGCTCTAGGTACATCCACCTCACTACAAATAACTCAATTTTCTATCTTTTTACGGCAGAGTAATATTCCATTGTATATATGTGCCACATCTTCTTTATCCATTCATCTGTCGATGGACATTTACGTTGCTTCCATGTCCTGGCTATTGTAAATAGTGCTGTAATGAACATTGTGGTACGTGTCTCTTTTTGAATTTTGGTTTACTCAGGGTATATGCTCAGTAGTGGGATTGCTGAATCATATGGTAGTTCTAGTTTTAGTTTTTTAAGGAACCTCCATACTGTTCTCCATAGTGGTTGTATCAATTTATATTCCCACCAACAATACAGAGGGGTTCCCTTTTCACCACACCCTTTCCAGCATTTATTGTTTCTAGATTTTTTGATAATGGCCATTCTGACTGATGTGAGGTGACACCTCATTATAGTTTGGATTTGCATTTCTCTAATAATTAGTGATGTTGAGCAGCTTTTCACGTGCCTCTTTGCCATCTGTATGGCCATCACCATTCCTTGGTGAAATGTCTATTTAGGTCTTCTGCCCATTTTTTAATTAGATTGTTTGGTTTTTTGATATTGAGCTCCATGAGCTGTTTATATTTTGGAGATTAATCCTTTGTCTGTTGTTTCATTTGCAAATATTTCTCCCATTCTGAGGGTTGTTTTTCATCTTGTTTATGGTTTCCTTTGCTGTACAAAAGCTTTTAAGTCCCATTTGCTTATTTTTGTTTTTATTTCCATTACTCTAGGAGGTGGGTCAGAAAAGATATTGCTGTGGTTTATGTCAAAGAGTGTTTTTCATATGTATTCCTCTAAGAGTTTTAGAGTGTCTGGTCTTACATTTAGATCTTTAATCCATTTGGAGTTTATTTTTGTGTATGGTGTTAGGTAGCATTCTAATTTCATTTTTTTACATGCAGCTATCCAGTTTTCCCAGCACCACTTATTGAAGAGGCTGTCTCTTCTCCATTGTATGTTCTTGCCTCCTTTGTCGTAAATTAGGTGACCATATGTGCATGGGTTTATCTCTGGGCATTCTATCCGGTACTGTTGATCTATATTTCTGTTTCTGTTCCAGTATCATACTGTCTTGATTACTATAGCTTTGTAGTATAGTTTGAAGTCTGGGAGCCTGATTCCTCCAACTCTGTTTTTCTTTCTTAAGATTGCTTTGGCTCTTTGGGGTCTTTTGTGTTTCCATACGAATTGTAAAATTTTTTGTTCTAGTTCTGTGAAGAATGCCATTGATAATTTGATAGGGATTGCATTGAATCTGTAGATTGCTTTGGGTGGTATAGTCATTTTCACAATATTGATTCTTCCAATCCAAGAACATGGTATATTTCTCCATCTGTTTATGTGATCTTTGACTTCTTTCATCAGTGTTTTACAGTTTTCTGTGTACAAGTCTTTCGCCTCCTCAGGCAGGTTTATTCCTACGTATTTTATTCTTTTTGTTGCAATGGTAAATGGGATTGTTTCCTTAATTTCTCTTTCTGATTTTTCGTTGTTAGTGTATAGGAATGTTAGAGATTTCTGTGCATTAATTTTGTATCCTGCAACCTTACCAAATTCATTGATTAGTTCTAGTAGTTTTCTGGTGGCATCTTTAGGATTTTCTATGTATATTATCATGTCATCTGCAAAAAGTGACAGTTTTACTTCTTCTTTTCCAATTTGTATTCCTTTTATTTCTTTTTCTTCTCTGATTGCCATGGCTAGGATTTCCAAAACTTTGTGAATAAGAGTGGTGAGAGTGGACATGCCTGTCTTGTTCCTGATCTTAGAGGAAATGCTTTCAGTTTTTCACCATTGAGTATGATGTTTGCTATGGGTTTGTCATATATGACCTTTATTATGTTGAGGTAGGTTCCCTCTATGCCCACTTTCTGGAGAGTTTTTATCATAAACGGGTGTTGAATTTTGTCAAAAGCTTTTTCTGCATCTATTGAGATGATCATATGGTTTTTATTCCTTAATTTGTTAATGTGGTGTATCACATTGATTAATTTGTGTATATTGAAGAATCCTTGCATCCCTGGGAAATATCTCACTTGATCATGGTGTATGATCTTTTCAATACATTGTTAGATTCTGTTTGCTAGTATTTTGTTTAGGATTTTTGAATCTATGTTCATCAGTGATATTGGTCTGTTATTTTCTTTTTTTGTGATACCTTTTTCTGGTTTTGGTATCAGGGTGATGGTGGCTTTGTAGAATGTATTTGGGAGTGTTCCTCCCTCTGCAATTTCTTGGAAGAGTTTGAGAAGGATCAGTGTTAGCTCTTCTCTAAATGTTTGATAGAATTTGCCTGTGAAGCCATCTGGTCCTGGACTTTTGTTTGTTGGAAGATTTTTAATTACAGTTTCAATTTCATTGCTTGTGATAGGTCTGTTTATATTTTCTAATTCTTCCTGGTTCAGTCTTGGAAAATTGTACCTTTCCAAGAATTTGTCCACTTCTTCGTGGTTGTCCATTTTATTGGCATATAGTTGTTTGTAGTAATCTCTTATAATCCTTTGTATTTCTGTGGTGTCAGTTGTGATTTCTCCTTTTTCATTTCTAATTTTATTGATTTGCATCCTCTCCCTTTTTTTCTTGATGAGTCTGGCTATGGGTTTATTAATTTTGCTTATCTTCTTTGTTTATCTTCAACCAGCTTTTAGTTTTATTGATCTTTGCTATTGTTTTCTTTGTTTCTATTTCATTTTTTTCTGATCTGATCTTTATGATTTCTTTCCTTCTACTGACTTTGGGTTTTCTTTGTTCTTCTTTCTCTAGTTGCTTTAGGTGTACGGTTAGATTGTTTATTTGAGATGTTTCTTGTTTCTTGAGGTAGGTTTGTACTGCTATAAACTTCCCTCTTAGAACTGCTTATGCTGCATCTCATAGGTTTTGGGTTGTCATGTTTTCATTGTCATTTATTTCTATGTATTTTTTAATTTCTTCTTTGACTTCTTCAGTGATCTCTTGGTTATTTAATAGCACACTGCTAAGCCTCCATATATTTGTGTTTTTTACAGTTTTTTTTCCTGTAATTGATTTCCAATCTCATAGCATTGTGGTCAGAAAAGGTGCTTGATATGATTTCAGGTTTCTTAAATTCTCCAAGGCTTGATTTGTGACCCAAGATGTGATCTATCCTGGAGAATGTTCCATGAGCCCTTGAGAAGAAAGTGTGTTCTGCCACTTTTGGGTGGAATGTTCTATAAATATCAATTAAATCTAACTGGTCTATTGTGTCATTTAAAGCTTGTGTTTCCTTATTTATTTTCTGTTTGGATGATCTGTCCATTGGTGTAAGTGGGGTGTTAAAGTCCCCTACTATTATTGTGTTACTGGTGATTTCCCCTTTCACAGTTGTTGGCATTTGCCTTATGTATTGAGGTGCTCCTCTGTTGGGTGCATAAACATTTATAATTGTTATATCTTCTCCTGGATTGATCGCTTAGTGTCCTTCCTTATCTCTTGTAACAGTCTTTATTTTAAAGTCTATTTTATCTGATACGAGTATTGCTACTCCAACTTTCTTTTGATTTCCATTTGCATGGAATATCTTTTTCCATCCCTTCACTTTCAGCCTGTATGTGTCCCTAGTTCTGAAGTGGGTCTCTTGTAGACAGCATATATATGGGTCTTGTTTTTGTATCCATTCAGCCAGTCTGTGTCTTTTGGTTGGAACATTTAATCCATTTACATTCAAGGTTATTATCAATATGTATGTTCCTATTACCATTTTCTTAACTGTTTTGGGTTTGTTTTTGTGGGTCTTTTTCTTCTCTTGTGTTTCCCGCCTAGAGAAGTTTCTTTAGCGTTTGTTGTAAAGCTGGTTTGGTGGTGCTGAATTCTCTTAGCTTTTGCTTGTATGAAAAGCTTTTAATTTCTCCATTGAATCTGAATGAGATACTTTCTGGGCAGAGTACTCTTGGTTGTAGGTTTTTCTCTTTCATCACTTTAAGTATATTCTGCCACTGCCTTCTGGCCTGCAGAGTTTCTGCTGAAAAGTCAGATGATAATCTTATGGGGCTTCCTTTGTATGTTATTTTTTGTTTTTCCCTTGCTGCTTTTAATATTTTTTCTTTGAATTTAATTTTTGTTAGTCTGATTAATATGTGTCTTGATGTGTTTCTCCTGGGGTTTATCCTGGATGGGACTCTCTGTGCTTCCTGGACTTGGGTGACTCTTTCCTTTCCCATGTTAGGGAAAATTTCCACTATAATCTCTTCAAATATTTTTTCAGACCCCTCCTTTTTTTTTCTTCTTCTTCTGGGACCCCTATAATTCGAATGTTGGTGCATTTAGTGTTGTCCCAGAGGTCTCTGAGATTGTCTTCAATTCTTTTCATTCTTTTTTCTTTATTCTGCTCCTTGGCAGTTATTTCCACCATTCTGTCTTCCAGCTCACTTATTTGTTCTTCTGCCTCAGTTATTCTGTTATTGATTCCTTCTAGTGTATTTTTCATTTCAGTTATTGTGTTGTTCATCTCTGTTTGTTTGTTCTTTAGTTCTTCTAGATCTTTCATAAACATTTCTTGTATTTTCTCAGTCCATGCCTCCATTCTATTTCCAAGATTCTGGATCATCTTTACTATCATTACTCTGAATTCTTTTTCAGATAGATTACCTATTTCCTCTTCATTTATTTGGTCTTGTAGGTTTTTACCTTACTCCTTCATCTGCGACATATTTTTTTTTGCCATCTCATTTTTTCTTTCCTTTTTTTTATGAGTGGGATTTTGTTCCTGTCTTACTGGTTGTTTGACCTGAGGCTTCCAACACTGGAGTTTGTAGGCTGTTGGGTAGAACTGGGTCTTGGTTCTGAGATGTGGACCTCCAGGAGACCTCACTCCAATGAGTATTCCCTGGGGCCTGAGGTTCTCTGTTAGTCCAGTAGTTCAGACTCAGAGCTACCACCACAGGAGCTTCAGCCTGACCCCCAGCTTGTGAACCAAGATCCCGCAAGCCATGCAGAGAGGAAAAAAATAAATAAAAAGGGTGGGAGAACAATAGCAAAGCAAAAAATAAAATTAGACTAGGAAACTAACAGACATGTTAGAAAGAATATAAAAATAAAAATATAGATGAAACAACAACTGGAAGGTAAACAGAACCACAATAGTAAAAAAGAGGAGGAGAAAAAAAAAAAGGTGGAAAAGGCCTTGGCTGTGTAAGGCGGGGCCTAAGCAAGGGTGAGGTTTAGGTGGTGGGTGGGGCCTATGCTTACGACCCACAGGGCTGGAAAAGGCCCTGGGGGTGTGGGTGGTGGGGCTTAGGCTCAACAGAATAGAAGGGGCCCAGGTGTGCCTCCCGCCTCTGGTCTCAGAGGGCGGGGGACCCCACCTGAGAGCTCAGTATGTTTCCTGGGCTCAAGTGGGTGGGACCAATGCCCTCCACTCCTCTCCCACTCCTCCTGTCCTGGAGGGTCCCTCCTGCCTACCTTTCCTGTTCGCCTTCTCCCCCCAGCCTCCCTCCTATGCTCCCAGGATGCACATGGCCCAGAGAGGGCCTCTGAGGGTGTAGGACCTGGCCCAAGAGCCGGGCAGACTTCTCCAGCTGAATGGGCAGGGGATACACTGGGCGTGCTCCCCGCTGATCTGAGCCCCCAAGGGTCCCTCCAGGCATGGGAACCCCTCCCCCGTCTCAGCCACCCCTCAGAGGCGCCAGTCCTGTCAGGCCTCCGCTTTTCCTCCCCCCCTCAGTCCCCCCACATCCTACCAGTTTGCTTGGGGGTTACTCCCGACACCTTGGACATTGAGGTCCCCCACCAGCGTCTTGCGGGTGCCCTAGTCATGGGGAGACACGAACTCCGTGTCTTCCCACACAGCCATCTTGATTCCACCCCCCTACCTATGATATTTTATTGCAATTATTGATTTCTCGATCCATCTCCTCTCTGAATTTTTAAGAAATTATCCCAATCTTAAGATAACCATCTAGCCTTTCAAGTAACACTCAAGCATTATCTGATATGCAGGCCTAAGGGGAAAGTAACTTTTTTTGACTTATTACTTTCTTTTCTTTTTTTTTTTTTTAATTAATTTATTTATTTTTGGCTGTGTTGGGTCTTCATTGCTGTGCGCGGGCTTTCTCTAGTTGCAGTGAGTGGGGGCTACTCTTCATTGCAGTGCGTGGGCTTCTTATTGCAGTGGCTCCTAGAGCAGAACACGGGCTCTAGGCACGTGGGCTTCAGTAGTTGTGGCTCACGGGCTTAGCTGCTCCGCGGCATGTGGGATCTTCCTGGACCAGGGCTCGAACCCGTGTCCCCTGCATTGGCAGGCGTATTCTTAACCACTGCACCACCAGGGAAGTCCCTATTACTTTCTATTGATTAGAGGCCAGGTTCAAGAAAGTTAGATGTTAATTTGTAGAAGACTGATAAATTGCAAATGATTTGTATCTCAGTAAAGAGGCAAACTATTTCTTTCCAATCAAAAAATAAACCCACAGTGGTATGGGATTAAGAGATACAAACTACTGTGTCTAAATAGATAGGCAACAAGGATATATTGTACAAAAAAGGAAATACAGCAATTATTTTATAATAACTTTAAATGGAATATAATCTATAAAAATACTAAATCACTACGCTGTACACCTGAAACTAATAATATTGTAAATCAACTATACTTCAGTATAAATACATAATAATAAATAAATAAACTCAAAGGTTAACGTTTTTAGGTTGCTGTAGGACATTAACAGGTTTTGTGTTGGACTTCGCAATCTTATTCCAGCATTTTCTTTTTCCCATTGACTAAATTTAACAGTTTTTCTTATCCTCTTTTGAACCAGTTTTGCCATTTTGTCAATCTTATAGTTAATGTCTTAAATCTTTGACACATGCTCATTATATTTTTCCAAGATCATGTTTTTACTATTTTTCAAAGTGAATGAATGAAAGATTCTTTAAATTCCATAGTGCTTTACAATTTTCAAAAGTTTCATACACATGATTTCATATAATCCCATAATAACACTTTTTTCCCCCTCCCCCTATATTGCCCCTCCCCCCTTCTCTCTCCCCATTGGTAACCACTAGTTTTTTCTCTATACGTGGCAATCCATTGTTTATTTTATTCACTAGTTTGTTTTATCTTTTAGATTCCACATATAAGCGATAGCATACAGCATTTGTCTTTCTGTCACACTTATTTCACATAGCAAAATATCCTCCAAGTCCATCCGTGTTTTTTCAAATGGCAACATATTTTCTTTTTTTATGGCTGAGTAGTACTCCATTGTATGTATATGTATGTGTGTGTGTGTGTGTGTGTGTGTGTGTGTATAATGTCACAGTTTCTTTATTCATTCATCTATTGATGGACACTTAACATGTGTTGGTTGCTTCCATGTCTTGGCTATTGTAAACAGTGCTGCTATAAACATTGGGGTGCATGTATCTTTTCAAATTAGATCATGTTTTTACCTTTTTTAAAAAAGTATTCTTTGCCAGAAGCCAGGAGCTCCTTACAGACAGCCATCTTTGAGTCCTCGTCCTGTGTTCCTCAAACTTAAGTGTGCATCCAAGTCAACTGAGGATTCTATAAGTCTAGGGATGAGGGGAGCCTGAAATTTAGAATTTCTAGCAGCTGCTGTTGGCCTTAGTCCTGAGCACAATACTTGGACTTGAAAAATGCAGGTGCTTAGAAAATGTTACTGTAAACATCCACCTGTATGAGCAGATGACATGTCTTACTCCTCATGCTACCTCCCTCCAATACCTATCCTTTATTTTCACAACTTATATGCAATAATACAGAGGATCTAATTTTGGTGGGGACACAATTGGTAAACCTTGCTTATCACAATGACCCGGTTAAACCAGAGTTTAGTGAGAGGGTGAAAGAAAATGGAAGAGGGTTCACCAACAATTGGAAAACGTAGTCAATTTGGATGTCAACTAGGGCACCTAGGATGGTGATGGTGCACCCATCCCTACAGAGCACCTCACCATAGGACCCTCAGCGAGAGGGTAACACCAGCAGCATTGCACAACCTCATTCCCCACAGGCCAACTGCATCCCCCCTTAGGCAATCTTGGGCTGCAGAAAAGTGAATCATGGCCGCCGCACCTACCCTTTGGGGGCTTCTGACCTACAGAGTGGACATAGTGTCCAGCTCCTGTTGTCTTTGGGCCTCTCACCTTCACATGCCTTCATGTTTATACAGTTATGGGTAGTAAACTCTCTATTACTAGAAAAATAGAATAATCGAGTGCCTCCTCTGTGGATTCAGGAAGGATTATGAATGTCTACCACAGTGGTTCTCAACCCTGGAGGTACATCAGAATTGGAAGCTTGAGTAAAAACACGCCTGTGCTTGGGTCTCACCTCCAGAGAGCCTGCTGTAGTCAATCTGGGGTAGGACCCGAACAAGAGTATTTTTAATATCTCACTGCATCTTTAGGGGAAATAACAGCCACATTAGCTGCCCTGTCATTTAGAAAACTAGGAAGTTGTTGGCTATCGACTTCTTTAATCATCCCAGCAGCACTAAGGCCAAGTGTCTCTAGTCATCTTAAGAGCATTGCAAGATTTCAAAGAAAGTGGTCTTACTTCTCTGTGCTTTATAATGTGAATGTGTTAAAACTGCTTTTGAGAAGAAAGCACTAGGTGGTACAAAAGGTGACATGCAATGTAGATGACATGTGAAGCCTGGCCAAGGTGTGACTTCCCCAAGCACCTGGAAAAAAAAGGAAGGATGTTCCATTTGAGGCTGAATCTAAAAATCCGCACATAATGGAAACAATTAAACAACTAAGAAATTGTAAATATAGGAGTATGAAGTTTTCTTTGGAATTTTTTATGAAATACTTTTATTATTGAAAGAAAATATTTCTAAAGATAAATTACTTTGGAAAAGTTATATGAAGTAAGAACATAAAGTCTCACACTTCCGCACCCTCGTTCACTCCCCGTCACGGCTTCTCATCCTTTATCTGGAATCCGACTGCTGGCTTACAGGAATGAAGGAGAATTCAGCCTGAAAGATGACCTGCATCCGTACCTCTGTTCATGAAGAGGATGCCTTTGGTCTTTGCCCATCCTCGTCCAGAAGGTTTCTTGCAGAGGCCAAAACAATCGGGAAGGCATGGATGAGGTGAGGGACGTTGAGAAATAAGATCTAACACTATGGGAAATGTCATTAAATATCAACAAAAATGTTAAATACAGATACCTATTTGTAAAGACTAGAAGAAGGAGGGGAAATAGGAACAGAAGAAAAGCTAAAACACAGAAGACAAATGTAAACAAGCCATGACAAATTAATAGTGGCTGCCATGTGTTTGTACTGTGTGCCAGGTACCTTATATGTGCTATTTTATGGAATTCTCAAAAGAGCCCAATGAGGTGGAGTCATTATCTACAGCTCTCAGGTAAGGTCTCTTTTCTGTAGTGGCGGCTGAATCAGCATCTTTCCCCTCTTGGACAATTTTAAATCATTTCCAAATTTGATGTCAGGAAGGGAAGGGCACATCAGGGGCCTCAGGCTAGTTGCTACTGGGGGGATGGAGAGGACCCTGAGCATTTCAAGGAGAGCGGAGCCCTGAGAAGGAAGGAGGCTGGGACCCTGAACAGGCCCAGGGAAAACCGACAGACCAGGAGCACCCACACTGGACAATGGGAAAGAGTGAGCATTTTTATTCCTTCATTTGCTTATACATGTATTCGTTCATCCATTCAACAACCACTTACACAGGTTACTATGTGCCAGACACTGTTCAAAGGGTTTTACAAATATCAGCTCACTTAATACACAAAACAATATTATAAGGCACGTGCTAATATTATTCCCATTTTACAGATGAGGAAATTGAAACACAAGCTAAATAACTTCCCAAAATATTGTTATTAAGCCACTGATTAGGAGTTTTATTTGTTACAGCAGTGAGGTTGCCTTGACTAATACAGTATCACTACATAGATATTTTCTATTCAGATTTAAAGATACTGGACTTCAAAGATATTGGAAAGGAAGTTCAAAAGACATCTCACGTTTTGATGTGGCTCAGTTCAAAACATTGTTGACAAGGATGAGTTTATTTGGATGGTGTAGGGGGGGATTAACACATTGACTACTAATGATCTTTTTGAAAGTACCTATACAATTTTATCTACAAAATGCACTGTCTTTTAAATAAAATAAATAAGTTCATCTCTCAGATTCAGGTGCCTGTGTGTTCTCATCTGTTAAATGAAGGGTAGGGACGGATAAGCTTGGAAGTACCTTCCAGCAACAACATTAAGCATCAGCATTAAATTTCCCATGTTGAGGCCATCCCAATATGAGAAATTTAACTTAAACTAGGAGTAATTGCTTTTCATAAACAGTTCATAAACTCAAGGCTGAATGCAAGCCATTGATCTCTGTCTTAACTCTGAGCCAGGAGCAGAAAGCATGAAGAGTCTGTGTAAGAACGTGAGCACCGGCTAATATAAAAGGACCATAGCTACACTTTAATTTGGCTATCGTTCTTTCGAAAATCACACGGTGTATGATTCTACGATAAATAAAGTGATAAGTAAAGCACTTTCCTTGGAGGCATGGATACAGTACTGCCACATCCTGGAAAGGTTTCTATGAGAAAACATCAGATCAACAGAGACGATTTGACCTCCTCTCCTTTCCGTCATTTTCTACTCCCTATTATTCTCTGTCCTTTCAGTTCCTCCTCATTAGAGCCTCTGGATCTGTCATTTTGCAGTTCCATCATTTGACATTGAATTCACCTTTCCTTTTGACAGGACCTGCTGCTTTATAATTTTTTTGCAACTCTGCAAAGATAAAAATCTCATTTCTTAATGAAAACTGAGACTCAGATACAAAGTATACTCAGGAATTGGTTTAATTGGCAAAGAAAAAAGAAAATTATTGAAAGAGCTGGATAAATGACCCCAGCCCAAACCCAATGTTAAATCTGGCATAACTATTTTCTTTTTTACAAACCCAGAACTGAACCAAAATCGCTCCTTTTGGAAGGTTTTGTGCAACTTAATCAAGCACTGCCATGGGGTATGTGAATGATGACATTTACAACAAGAATCAGTGAAACAACCTGCACCGTCACTGCCCTGAACCTAAACCAAACTGGAACAACCTTGGGTGTAACTAGAAGCTAAAACCCAAGTGGAACGTTTTAAAGTTCTGCTCCCTGTAGGGCTAAAGCAGCAACCACCGTTAATTTTATCGGGTTGACGTAGTAGTCTCTAAAAATAGACAGATCTGCAAATTTGATTTTACCCTTCAGGCAAGTGGGTTCTTACTTATGCCACAAGCTACAGTTATGTTACCAAACACAAGTTCATGTGCCCGACACACAGTGAGGCCAAACAAACCTAAACGTCGAAGTCTGGGGCAGAGAAAGATTTATTGCAGGGCCTGGCAACGAGAATGAGTGGCTTGGGCCCAAGAAAACCCCGAACTGCCTGAAGGGTTTCAGCAAAGCAGTTTTAAAGGCCAGGGGTGCGGGGTGGAGGGAGGGGGTCTCAGGGTATGTGATCAGCTTGTGCACGGTTCTCTGATTGGTTGATGTTGAGGTAACAGGGCGGTTAACATTATCCATCCTTAGGTGCCAGTAGGTCAGGGGGCCATGTGCTCAGGATCATCAAGTAGTTAATCTCTTCCATTTGGTGGGGGTTTTAGCATCTGAAAAACTCAGGAAATATGCATGAGATACTATTACCTAGGTACTTCAGAGAGGAGCTAAAGCAGAGGATATGAGGGAGGGGTCTGTCCCAGGAAGGCCCCGTAAGGTCCTGCTCAGTTACAGTTAGATACCAAATCCTCTCTCTCTCTCTCCCCTTCCTCCCTTCCTACCTCCCACTCTCCCTCTGCATCCCCTTTCCCTCTATCCTTCCCCCTTCCTCTTTACCTCTCTCTCTCCCTCATTCCTCTTCTCTCTTCTTTACCTTTGATTAGGGGAGAGGGGTGAGCAGGGATGTCCTCCAAGTTTCAACCTTCTTACAATTTCTCCCTTAAGGGACTTAATTCATTTCACGAATTCAACTCCTTATCTCTGTCTATGATTTCTTCTTTCTGTCTCTAGTTCTATCCTTTCACCTAACTTCCAGGTCTACAGGACACGTTCACATAGATGATGTTGTACGTTGTCTCCAAGAAAACTGCATCAGTTCTTTCCCCCTTTGAGAGGTACAGCCTGTTCCTTCACCCCCGGTGAACCTGGGGGGGCCTGTGACTGCTTTGATAACAGAATATAATGGATGTGATGCTGTGAGACTTCGAAGACTAGGTTTTAAGTAGCCTTGCAGCTTCCACTTGGGCCTCTTAGAACACTGATCCTAGGAGAAGCCAGCCCTGGGGGAAGCCAGCCACCATGAAAGAATCCGACTACCCCGAGACCGCCATGTTGTGAGGAAGACCCCACCAGCCACGAGGAGAAGCCATATGGAGAGGGTGATGCCCAATGAGTCCCCAGTGGCCCAGACACTGCAGCCCAAGCACCAGGCAAACATGAATTAAGAAGCCATAAGATAACTCCGGCCTTAGCTGTCATCTGACTGCAACCCTATGAGGAATCAATCCCAAGGGAACACTAGCCAGTAGAGCTTATCAGGACCACAGAATTGTGAGAGATACTAATAAATGGCTGCTTTAAGCCACAGAGTTTCAAGGTGGTTTGTTATGCAGTAATAAATAACCAGAAGAGGCGTCTAACTTTCATTCAGTTGCTGATTCTTTCATCTAGCAATTGTTCATTGAACACTTACTTCATGTGCAACAACTTGCAAGGTACCAGGAATAAGCAATGAATAAGACAGATCCAATTCTTACTTCCATGTGGCTGACAGTCCTTCAGAAGGAAAGATGTTGAACAATAATTGATCAATCATTTCAAACTTCTAATACCTCCTCCTCTGCTCTCGTGCTCAGCTGGTTAACTTTTCTCATTTTTCATTGAGATAATAGAAATAATCAGGGAGGGACTCCTTCACTTAGGGACCTAGGATGTAGACTCCTAACATACCAGCATCTCTGTGGAACTCTCCACCCACCTTCTCTCTTGTTTCTCGGAATGAAGTGTCCCCGGAGATCACCACAACCACTTCAGCCCTGGATTCCATCTCCTTCACAATGACTTCTCCATCACTTCCGTCAGAAAGCAAACAAGCTACAGATGATCTCGACCAAGTCCTTGGCTTGACATACCATCTTTCGGCTGATGGCCCAGGAATCTGTATCTCTAGCCTCAATCCCTGCCCAGAACTACAGACTGGTATATATCCAGTAGATACACCACCTGCTTGGTCCCTCCACTTAGACATCACCTGAGGTATCTTAATAAGCTTCTCAAACTTAACATGATGCCCACAGAACTCTAGGTGCTTCACCTGCTCCCTCCCCTCTCTCACATTCTTCTCTGTCCCAGTAAATGGCTTCCTCACAATTCCATCCCTAAGATAGATTAGTGGTCCTTGATTCCTCTCTTTGTCTCACTCCCACCTCCAATCCAGCAGGAACCCCTAGTGACTCTACCTCCAAAACATACCCTGAACCCACTCACTCCCCTTCACCTTCAGCCTCTCCATCTTGGTTCAGGCCACCATCCTCTCTCAGCAGACCGCTGAAATTTCAAGCCTCCTTATTTCCACCCTCATCCCTCCGCAACGCACTTTCCTTACAGCATCCAGAGTATCTGTTAGAAATATAAATCATATCACGTGATTCCTCTGTTTAAGGCCTTCCATTGTGCTTAGAAAGCTTGTGTCTTTGTATCCTTGTTTCTAAACTCTGTGTCCTTATTTCCGTGATCTGGCCTCTCAGACTTCATTTCATGTGACTCTCGCCCTCATCCACCACATTCTAGCCGCAAGGTCTTATTTCCCTCCCTGGAACAGGCCGAGCTCACCCCCCCTCAGGGCCTTTGCACCAGCTGTTGCCCCTAGTCTTGGCTTGGCTGACTTGCTAGTCAGCCTTCAGCTTCAACGTCTCCTTCTCAGACTACCCAACCTAGTATGACGGCACTGTATTTTAACTGTTTGCATAGCACGGCTTACCCTCTGACATTGTTCATGGTTATGTATTTTTTAACTTATTTTTCCCATCGCCCTGCACCTAGAAAGTAAGCCCTGTGAGTGTAGGTGTTTGGTCTTGTTCGCTGCCACCTCCTCAGCTCCCAGAACAGTGCTTGGCCTACAGTAGGTGCTGAATAAATGTTTGTTGACTAAATGAATGAAACAATCACTAGTGTGATGAGAATTATGAAGAAGAGTGCCAGCTACTATGGGAGCAAATGATGAATGGACTAACCTAGTTTCAGGGGTGCGGAATGGGAACCATCTTCCTGAGAAGGTAGCAGTTTAGCGAAGACCAAAGGAGAAAAAGGAGAAAGTCAGAAATCAGGGGGGCAGGGAGAAGAGCAGAAGACCATGCAGAAGATCGCTGAGGGCAGGAAATGCCTGGCTCCTGGGGGATCTGAGAGAAGTTCTCAGGGAAGGAGGTTGGCAGGCAAGGCTCTGGGAAGGGTTTTCTTGCTTTCAGGTCACTCATCTCCATCTTGCCTAGACCTGGCTCGTCTTTTTGCCAATCCAGAGTCTTCATGAATGTGCCTCTTCCAGGGGTTCCCCTGTTCTCCCACAGGGTCCTGGAACCCTGAGATTGCCTCTGCTTCCTCTCACTCAGAACTTCATGCCCCTCAGCAGCTGGTGGGGGGGGGGGATACCTGTCCAGTTGACCACCCTCTCAAATCTCTCTCACATCCGCTCTGTGGTCGCCATTCCTGCCACCCACGTGGCAGAGAGGAACAGCTTTGCCTCGTGCTGGTCCTCAGGTCTCTGTCTCAAAACCTCAGCAGCCTTCCAGGGACACCCTGATTCTAGCCCCTTCCCACACAAGTCCTACCAACCTGTAGCCCGCACACTAAATCTTCCTGGGAAGTGGCCTTCATCACGGCACTTCTCCACCCAAAGACTTCAGTGGCCCCGTAACTCCGGCAACATCCTCTCTCAACCCCCTCACCAGGCTCCACACCTCCCATCCAACCCGATTTCCCAGCACCCCTCCTAAGACTTCTTCTTCACAGGGCAGCGAACACACCCACATCCTTCCCTCCCACATTTTTGCACACGCCCCAGAATGAGCTCCTTTCTTCTCTCAGCACCTTGAGTCCTCCTCCTCCTCCTTCATAAGACATCTGCCCGTCACTCAGTATGTGGCTGGGGTAAAGAGCTCAGAGTCTAGAATCAGATTGCTCAGCTCCACCTCGCACCTGCAGTGGAACCGTGAGCAAGCGAGCCACTCCGCCTCTCTGTGCTTTGTCTTCCTCGTCTGCAAAATGGGAACAATAATAGTATCCAATTCATCAGGCTCTTGTGCAGATTATATGGGTTAATATATGTAAAGTACTTAGAACAGGGCCCGGTACATAGAAAGCACTAGAAAGCATTTACTATTATTGTTGTTGTTGTTATCGTCACTCCATCTTTTCTGTTCTGAACTCATAAAGCACGCAGGATAATCCATATTACAAATTTAATGCTTAATTTTATACCTAATTGTATTATTCCCTTTTGTTTCCGGAGACCCCCAGTAGGATCCTCGTTTCTTTGAAGACAGAGAGACAACAAAGGCTGTGTTATGTGCCAGCAGCCCCAGGGAAGGCTGAGATGAATCAGACAGAGTCCTGGCCCTCAAGTTGCTCACAGGCTAGTAGAAGGAGACCAGCCTGTAACCATCATTCAGTACCATGGGGCATGGAAGTGTGATAACAAGAAAGGCACGGGAGCTCTGGCAGCACCAAGAAGGGGCTTTCTAGAAGCAAGGCTGCCCGAGCTGTAGCTTGAAAGAATGAGAATCAGATCTGTAAAGTAGGGAGTGGAGGAGACTGGAAGCATTTCACACTGACCCACACCACCTGAGTCTCCTTTCCTTTCAATGGAAGCACTAGCTCAACATCCAAAAAGCACTGAAAAAAGGATTTTAAACTCTACTGAAGTTTTAAAAGCAGGGCCTAAATCAAACTACATTGCATGACTCACAGCAACTTATCCTAAAATCCCTCCTCAGCCATCCGTGCCCATCTCCACAGCAGCCACTTAGAAATCTCCCCTGGCTCCTTTCCACCCTCTCTCTTTGCAAACTTTCCCCGCAAACTCCTCCAGGGTTGGCTGGTTCCCTCTCCCCTCCCCACTTCTGCTCAGCTCTTCAGTAAGGAGACACATTTAGCTTTCCTAGGCCTCCTTCAATTCATCTTTTCTTCTCAGCAGCAACAGAGAGCCAGGCTCCAAGGCCTCCCTGGAAAGGAAGGAGGAGGCTGCAAACATTTATTGCACTACACTTTCTCTTCTGCCCCGTCACAATCCTCCCTAGTGAAAGGTTTGCTCTCCTCTCAGAAGAGGACGTCTCGCGTCCAGGTCACTTTCCAAACTCATAACCCGCCCAGCAAACTCCCCCAACCCTTGTCTCCTGTTGGACTGAGCCAGATTCTCCTCTGCCATCGGTGAGGTGGGGTGGGAGAGGGTGCTGAGGCTGCCTGTGAGGACTGGGTCCTTCAGAGTTTCTTCTAGAGCAACGACTTTTGAGCTTTTTTGGGACTCATTGTAGGAAATACATTTTACGTTGCAGCCAAGTGCACACATATGCACACAGACACACACACAGCTGAAATGAAAGCTTAGTAAAACATTACTTAACCTTCCCACTCTATTTTCTAGTCCATGTATGTCATTTTAAAATGGGAATAAGCATCACCTTTTAGGGATACAAAGTATTTACAGCTAACATGACATGAGGTCTGGAACTTGCTTCAAAGTAGTTGAGACAGAGGGCTGGGGTGTAGATGAAACAAGATTGACCACAAGCTGATAATTGTTGAAACTCGGTGAGAGGCACGTCGTGCGTGGTGGTTCATTATACTGTTCTCTCTAATATTTCATATATTTGATATCTTCCATAATAAAAATTTAAAACAAAACAAAAATATTGGTCATGCCCCACTAAATTGATTTCACAATCCATGAATAGGCCAAGAACTACAGTTTGTAAAATACCTTCTAGAAAATCCAGGAGTTGGGAAATTTGAAACTAGATGGAAGGGGAAAATGTCAACATCTAAATTTAATCTAATACACACACACCCCAGCCCCCAAACCAGGTCTACTTCTTCTTCTAAGATTGGGAGGTGGGGTGTTTGCTGAGTTTTGTTTCTCCTCAGGGTACCGTTGTTTTCAGATGTCTCTCTTTGACAAACAGGAAACCTACATGGCAGTTATCTCCACCTACCAAGATTCAAGTCAGTTTCTCATTAACTGAGATCTCCTGGACATGGGAGGATTTTGCCCAAGGCCCTCAGCAATCCTGTCTAGGACCAATCCAGTCATATTAGGAGCAAATTAGGGGACACTGTCTGCGAGCAAAGCGCTGCAGAGACTCAGAGAGCATCCTGGACGGGGCATGGAAACCTGCTCATCCCTCCTCCACGACCAGCTTGTCACCACTTCTGTCTCCTCAGGTGCACCTTGGGGCCTCCCTGGTATTCTCTGAGGAACTCTATGGTCACTCTATCCTCTTCTTCCTTTTTACTTAGTTTATTAAAGTGAGATTTCAGACGGCCCTTTGGTTTGTGGCCAAGTGTAAGGTTGTTTAATATCTGTTGGTCACAAGGCACTCTGAACTAGCTTCAGCTCTGCTTCTCCAAATCTCTCCATCGCACTGTGCTGAGTGGATGCTGCAGCCACCCCTCGTGTCTGAAAGCACAGGTGTGCCATTTCCTGTTCCCTTTGGTCCACAGCTATGAACTCTGTATGTTACCAAACCAAACTTGGGCCCGCCCGCTTGTGCACAGTAAAGCCAACCTACCAACACCAGCTGTGGTGAAGGAAAGTGCAGCGTGTGTTGTAAGGCACCAGACAAGGAGTCCAGGGTAGCTCGTGCTCAAAACCCCTGAACTCCTTGACGGTTTTCGGGGAACAGTTTTTACAGGCAAAATATGGGGGGAGGACTGAGGGTGTGTGACCTTCCTCAGATTGGTTGGTGGTGAGGTAATGGGGTGGTGTTCCAGGAATCTCAGTCATCGGCCTTTTGGTTCCAACCAGTCTGGGGTCCACTACTTGTGCTCATTCTCCACCTGGATGGGGGCCTTGGTTCCTGTAGAAGAACTCAGAGATGTGTATCAGACTGTTATGTATATCCCTTGAGGAGGAACCAGGACCCTGCCCCATCACTGAGCTGTTGTTTCCTGACTGCCTTTCCTTTGTTTCTGCATTCCCTCACTCCTCTAATTAGTAACTGTTTGAATCTGCCCTTTGGAACTCAGGGAATGTCGAGGAGGCTGAAACCTTTTCTCTACAAACAAGAAACGGGGGACATGGAAAGGCTTTTGTACTTGGGAGGGTCCCACAGTGTCCTGCTCAGTTTCATATCTAGAAACCACACTTTGGTGAAAAATCTTTCCATAGCTGAAGCAATTCCACCACACAGAAAAACAGAGGCTTCTAGGGTTTGAATCCACAGTGTTGACCCTGTAAGCCCGCATTTCTCTCCACCAGAGGCCTGTCATCTTTATAACTCAAGATTCTCTTCTCCCATCCTGCCCACAATTCCTCACGTTTTTAATAGCAAATAATCCCTACTAGTAGTTTCTAAACCTTTATCACTCGAACCACTGCAGGAACCCAACGCTACTAGTATCTGTACGGATTAAAAAACTAATATGGCAGTGTAGGGAAAACACATTGAAAAGATGGTAGAAACAGCCACAGCAGGCCTGTAGGGTGTCTGCTTCAAGTAAACAGAAAGGTAGGTGATTGTTACGTTCAATCTAGACAGTGAGCTTAACCAGAAATAGTGTCAGTTGTGCTCATCAGTTGGTGTTCCCTGAATGCTGTATAATGTTTATATTTGATGTCAAGTTGCCAGCCTCTTGTGTTATGGTCTCCAGTGTGGAGGTTACTGCCTTTATGAAAGCTCCTGGTTGAAGAAGGGTGGGTGATGCCTATTGCCTATAATGTAGAGAGTGTGGTTTCATGTCCTGTCTAGACCAGATGGCTGTTGAGCTTATTCTAAGGCTCCCTCTACCCCCCTCCTCTGTTCTCCTGAATGGCATTTTCTGGGCAGTCGTAGACCTGCCTCAGGTGGGTCCTGGCTGTGCGGGGCCTGACTGTATAACTGCAGTTTCAGTTGACCTCTTAGATCTGCTGGGTGGGGGCTGGCACGTGACCCCAGCATCATCATTCCCAGAAACCATCAGCAAAAAAGTCCAGTCTCAAGTCCTCCAAACTCTAGCCAGTACATGGAAGAGGAGGCCCCAAAATACACTGTTGAATGATTCTGGGATTATTTAAACAAGATTGCAGAACAGTACTCCTGGCTATAAATGCATAGACTACCTCCTAGAAGAAATTACAAACCATCTCCATTCCCATAAAGTGGACTATAAAAAGGTTGCTGACTTTCTTCATAATAGCGTACATAACAAAGGTTAGAGATTTGGGTGGTAACCTTCATCAGCACGTTGGGAATTGTGGCAGCCCACCGTGGTGGGATGACAGTGAGCCCTCTTTTATTCTTTACTGTGACCCCTTGCAGGAACCTATTCCCTAACCAGCCCTTGAGCCACCACTGCCAGCTTTCTTGGAGATGCCCCCTGTTGCAGAACCCTCATGGAGTGTCTATTCCTCCATCTGGCTAAGAGGAGGAGAACTGACCCATTCATGATGACTCTGAGGATGGAAATTCCACACTCCAGTCCAAAAAAAAGAAAAAAAAAATCCCACACACATCCACACACTCATGAAGATACTTCTACAAGCTGTGACATGGCTGCTTCTGTTGCTTAAAGAGGATACTAGTCCAGCCTTGCTGGGTCAGATACTGGGCCTCTGGGGTCTCTATACGCTAGAGGAGGGGACTAGGTCTGGTCTAGGACGAGGTCATAGTACAGTCCCGTGGCTTCAGGAAACCCTGCTGTCCGAGTCTGCCATCACTATGGCAGACACTTGCCGGGTGGGGTTGCTGGGTAACGCCGCAGAGTGGGATGAGCAGCTCACTGGGCAGCTGGGTACAGGCACCCTCTGCACTGTGTACACTACTCGTACCGCCCATCCCTGATAGCTACCTCTGACTTCCTTTCTCTTCTGGAATGGATCTGAATTTCAGAAACTGTTCATGGGGGCTCAGATCAAAACAAAACAAAACAATAAAATTGCATGCAGGCTGTAAGCCAGCGAGGGAGTGGACCCTCTCAATCTCGGGCAGTGGCCATGGGCAAGCTGGACTGTTTATCAGTGCAACCAGCCCTGGGGGCAGACATTCCCCCAAAGGTTGGCTCCACAGCTTGGAGTGGTTCAGAATGGGTTCCACCATTTCCCTAGGATTCTGAGGTGCTGCTCCGCAGAGAGTTTTCTGTACTGAGTCCATGCCATCTACTTGGCACGCTAACTCCATCATTAGACGCTCTTGGTGACGGTGCCCTTGAAGCTCAGTTTTGGGGGATATTTAACTCAGTGGATTGCTGGACCTCAGGGCCAAAGTATAGGACAGCTTCTCCCTCTTTTTGCTGGGTTGGCCACAGAGTGGCTAAAACCAAAGGAATAAGGCTGGGAAGGGCTAAGAGTTTAGAACCTATGTTTTCTCCTTTTCCTTTGCAGCTCATGACAGAGAGTTGAGGACCTAAAGAGGAGGGCCCCGCTATGACTTTCGAGAGCCCTAGGTACTTTTATCTTCATGGGCCTCTTCCTCCATAAAAAACATTTTAAATTGTATTTTACTGTTGGATTGCTATAAAGGACAAACGTGTTAGTATAATATACTAAAACATTTTCTTCAACCTAAAAATTAATTTTCTCTTTAGATTTTAGGAGAAATTAAAACATTTTTATGGACCCTTAAAAATATTGTGGGTCCTGGGTACCGTGCCTGTTTTGGGCTTAATGGATGTCAAGCCTGGTAAGAGGTCCACTGAGTACCTGTAGATGGATGGGAAGATGAAGGGCAAGAACATGATATTCAGGATGGAGGTTTGCAGAAAGTGCTTCACTGTGTCTCCTTCCATCTGTCTACCCTGCCCTGAGCTTCCTGCTCTCAGCCGTGATGATTTCGGAATCTCCAATTCACTCTGAAGGGTGGGAGAGAGTATGTGGAGGGAAGCATCATTTCCCACACACAAGTCACCACAACACTGTAGTAACAGAGGATTACAGTTTCCAATTTTAAAGAAACATTTATTTAAGCACACTAACAGAAATATCAAGAATAAATTTTGTCCTTCACTACAAACATCCCTGCAGATGTCCTAGCATTAGTCATGAGAAAGACTGTTTTAAAAGATGTTTACAAAGCTACCTTCAGAAGCTTGGGCTTCGCTGTCATAATATTTTTCAGCTGTCGATGAACTGAGTCTCCATACTTATGATCCACCGAGTCACAAATAGAAAGACATAAGATTGGCAATTTCTCCTACAATATTTCACATTGGTCATTTTCAGAACTTATCACCTAGAGACAACGTATTACAATTTTCTTAGTCAGTACGGTTCTAATTCACTTTCCCCTACCTTATTCTAGGTAGGGGTCTGCAGATGACCAGAATCTCAGATGGAATTCTGAAATTTTCCTATTTTTTTCAAAAGACATTTTTAGTTCACTTGCCCCTAACACAGAGATGCCAGGCAGCACATTTAGCAATAGACTGTGTGTGTCCTCGAACGAGAATGGAGTGTTACAAAACTAGAGATTGAGAAATGCTCTTAATATTGCCAAGCGAACTGAATTATTATTGTTGGAGAGGAAAAGTAATTTTCCCTCTACCCTTCTAGGTTCTTGGCCAAGACTCCCCGTAATTAAAAGACAGATGAACAAGAGAAAAACAAATTTAATTACATACCTAGGGGGGCACCACAAAGATATGAGACCCAAAGCCACCCAAGCAATTGAGCCTTGTATACCAGCCTGAGATAAGGAATGAGATAGGAGCCTGGGGCTTCAAAGGGGAGGAGGGGAATTCACAAGAGGATGAGAAAAGTGGGTGTTCGGTAAACAAAGGTTCCCCTGCCACACAGAGAGAAGCCTCTCAGATGATGAAGTTCTCTCTTGTAGTAGCTCTCTTCCTGGTACAGGCTTCCTTTCTAATTTCTTTTAGGCAGTTAAGGGGGAGGTGGGGAGGGTATAAAGCTTTTCCTGAGTCTGCTGGGTCTTGAATGTCTTCAGCTTAAAATAATCCACATGCCAAAGTGGCACATTCTGGGGTGGCTTATTCTGAACCCCCCTCATTATCTTAGAGCGGCAGTAGGCAAACTACAACCTGTCGGCCAAATCCAGCCCACCACCTGTTTTTATAAAGCCCAGGAGATAGGAATGGTTTTCATATTTTTAAATGGTTTAAAAAAAATACAAAAGAAGAATATTTCGTGACGTGAAAATTATGTGAAATTCAAATTCCAGTGTCCATAAATACAGTTTTATTGGAACACAACCATGTGAATTCATTTACAGATCGCCTATGGCTGCTTTCATGCTAGAGGGCAGAGTTGAGTATTTCCGGCAGAGACCATTTGTCCCACAAAACTTAAATGTTTACTCTGGGGCTCTTTATAGAAAATGTTTGTATGTCCCTGAATTAGAGCATAAGAATTCCTACATAGGATCACAGCTACCACATTCCCTCTAGTAATCACAGTATAGGAACTCTTAGTCATGTTTAATATTACTAATTAACCTCTGTTGACCTCTTACTGTGTGCCTGGCCCTGCGCTGGGTGTTTTTATCCGTTATCTCATTTAATCCTCACAACAATCCAGTGAGATGGACAATGTCATGGCCTCCATTCTATAGGTGAGAAATGTGAAGCTCAGGGAGACCAACTAACTTATCTAAAGTCTTAGCAAATCTCCTAACTGGGATCCAAACCCAAGACTTTCTAGTACCAAAGTTCATACCTTTACCTCTGGTGTCATTGTCACTCCCGAGCCTCTCCTGGCGTCATGGATGTTTGCCACTAGTACTCCATTTCTTTTTTTTTTTTTTTTTAATTGATGTATAGTTGATTTACAATGTTGTGTTAGATTCAGGTGTACAACAAAGTGATTCAGTTATACATATATATTTTTATTCCGATTCTTTTTCCTTATATGTTATTTCCTTATAGGTTATTACAAAATATTGAGTACAGTTCCCTGTGCTATACAGTAGGTCCTTGTAGATTATCTATTTTATATATAGTAGTGTGTGTATGTTAATCCCAAATTCCTAATTTATCTCTCCCCCCACCACTTCGGTAACCATAAGTTTGTTTTCTATGTCTGTGGGTCTATTTCTGTTTTGTATATGAGTTCATTTGTATCATTTTTGTTTTAGATTCCACGTGTGAGCGATATCATATGATATTTGTCTTTCTCTGTCTGATTTACTTCACTTCGTATGATAATCTCTAGGTCCATCCATGTTGTTGAGTGCCCTATTTCTGAGCAAAGACTTGCATAAAACTTCACTGCTTAGTGCAAAGTAAGGCTTCCTTTTATTTGTTCTAATTTGCACCTTTTCCAGCTTCACAAGGGAGCTCTGGGTCTGGTAAACTTGCTCTTGTTGAGTGTGCGTTGATACAGCCATAGCCTCTCCTGTTATATGTACTTGACTCCCATCTGCCTCGAAACCATTTTTGGGGGCAGGGGGGTGTCTCTGATCTCTGCATATGGGAATGTCCTCTGCTCTTCTTCAAGCCTGCTACTCTTTTGTTTTCTTTCTTTAACTGCAATAACCAGAGCAACATATGATATTCCCAGGTTCGATAAACTGGCAGGATAGTGTTTCTTTTCTTTTCTCATGTCTTCCTTAATGATTCCCACCATTTCATTGTTGTTTTGTTTCATCTTCTTGGGGCCACAGAAGCAAGAGAGGGCAATGTTTTCAGTTTACGGTACCTTCCCAAGCACATTCCTGGAATGTAACTTTGTTTGTCCTTCGCTAAGGATTCTATATATTGTTCACATTAGTTTTCTCTGAATAGTTTGAATATCATTTTCCTGCATAGTTCACATTCTTTTAGTTCTCATTCTAAAGGGAAAGAGAGGCACAGGACAAGGGGTGTGTGTGTGTGTGTGTGTGTCTGCAGTGGAGACAGCTGCCCAGTGAGGTGGAAGGCCTACATTCCTTTACAGGAACTGGAGCTTCCAAACATCTTTCCAAGAATGCCAGATATGATCTAATCTCTAAATTGGAAGTCAGCAGACTGTTCCCATGACTCATGACTCCAGATACATCTTTCAACAATCAGGCCTTCACTTCATGGCAGTGGGAGTATCTACACCTAAGCAATGTGGATAAAGCAGATCTTTATGAAAGGCTCCCATTTGTTCCAAAGAGTAGGAACAGATATATTTAGATTTAGATATATTTTGCTCCTATCTTCTTAAATATATTTTCCAAAACATATATTTCTGCCAGGCTTATAGGTAAATGTTCATGTAAGCGTTATTTCAAACACCTCAGCATAATTGCCAGTTGGTAGTAGGGGGCTTGACCCAGACACAGTGCCTGGCAGTGCATTTCTAGGTTCTCCAGGGTCATCAGTTTCACAGGCTGTGTGATTTGAGATAATGTCATTCATCAAGCTGGATGAGAAAGATGGTATAATTACTGCCTGGCAATTTTTCTCAAGAATGAAAGATTCTGGGCTTCCCTGGTGGTGCAGTGCTTGAGAATCCGCCTGCCAATGCAGGGGACACGGGTTCGAGCCCTGGTCCAGGAAGATCCCACATGCTGCGGAGCAACTAAGCCCGTGCACCACAACTACTGAGCCTGCACTCTAGAGTGCGTGAGCCACAACTACTGGGCCCATGTGCCACAACTACTGAAGCCCGCGTGCCACAACTACTGAAGCCTGTGCGCCTAGAGCCCGTGCTCTGCAGCAAGACAAGCCACCGCAATGAGAAGCCCGCGCACCGCAAGGAAGAGTAGCCCCTGCTCGCCACAACTAGAGAAAGCCCGCGTGCAGCAACAAAGACCCAAGGCAGCCAAAAATAAATAAATTAATTATTTAATTTTTTAGAAAAAGAATGAAAGATTCTTTCTGAACATTCATGCAAACTTTTTCAAAGTTTGCATGAATGTTTCTCATTACTTCTCTGTGATACTCATGCTTATTCTGTCTAATCAGCTAGTGCCTTCCGAACTAACTCCTCTCAGTTCCTTTGGAGAACCTAACAGAAATTTCATTCACCTTCACTATCCAACACAATTCCTATCCTATATTTGTTTTTGTTTTTTTCATTTTCTTTCTTCCTTCCTTCCTCCTTTCCTTCCTCCCTCCCTTCCTTCCTCTCTTTCTTTCTATTTCTTTCTTTTTTTTTTTTTTTTTTTGAGAAAACCAAGGTCAGAAATACATAGAACTGAAGGCAAGAAAATACTTTTGGGATAAGCCTCCCCAGGTGTGTGTTTTCTCTGTCAAATGTGCTTGGCCGCCTTGCTCAGCTCAGATGAGCACACCACTGTGCTGGGTTCTCCCAGGTTCCCAACACCTCAAGACAACTAAGAAAGAAAGGTGGTCCCCTTTTGTCCCCTCATAATAAAAATAAATTATAAAAGACTAATAGTTAGGACATTGCCTCAGGATTTATTTTTATAACTATTGTAATAAACAAATATAATAAATTCATGTATGAAGATAAACAAATACAAACAGAACACATTTTACTTGCTAATCAAGAATCTTCTTAAAGAGTAGAATCTTATCTTACCTAGAACAAAGATTCTAAAATCAATATGTAATTTTAAAAACCACCTATAATCTAATATACTCTTTTATCTTGTTTAAATTGAAGTATAGTTGATTTACAATGTTTCAGGTATACAGCAAAGTGATTCAATTCTACATTTATATATATATATATATATATATTCTTTTTCAGATTCTTTACCATTATAGGTTATTACAAGATAATGAATATGGTTCCCTGTGCTATACAGTAGGTCCTTGTTGTTTATGTATTTTATATACAGTAGTGTGTATATGTTAATCCCGAATTCCTAATTTATCCTTTCCCCCACCCCTTCGGTAACCATAAGTTTATTTTCTATGTCTGTGGGTCTATTTCAGTTTTGTGTATGAGTTCATTTGTATCATTTTTGTCTTAGATTCCACATATGAGTGATATCGTACGATATTTGTCTTTCTCTGACTTACTTCACTTAGTATGATAATCTCTAGGTCCATCCTTGTTGCTGTAAATGGCATTATTTCATTCTTTTTTATGGCTCAGTAATATCCCATTGTATATATGTACCACATCTTCTTTATCCATTCATCTGTCAATGGGCATTTAGGTTGCTTCCATGTCTTGGCTATTGTACATAGTGCTGCTATGAACACTGGGGTGCAGGTATCTTTCCAAATTGGAGTTTTCATCTTTTCTGGGTATATGTCAAGGAGTGACATTGCTGGATCATATGGTAACTCTATTTTTAGTTTTTTAAGGAACCACCATACTGTTCTCCATAGTGGCTGCACCAACTTACATTCCAACTAACAGTGTGGGAAAGTTCCCTTTTCTCCACACTCTCTTTAGTATTTATTATTTGTAGACATCCTGATGATGGCCATGCTGACTGGTGTGAGGTGGTATCTCATTGTGGTTTTGATTTGCATTTCTCTAATAATTAGTGATGTTGAGCAGCTTTTTATGTGCCTGTTGGCCATCTGCATGTCTTCTTTGGAAAAATGTCTATTCAGGTCTTCTGCCCATTTTTTGATTGGGTTGTTTGTTTTTTGATATTGAGCTGTGTGAGCTCTTTGTATATTTTGGAAATTAAGCCCTTCTCAGTCACATCATTTGCAAATATTTTCTCCCATTCTATAGGTTGTCTTTTTGCTCTGTTTATGGTTTCCTTTGCTGTGCAAAAGCTTTTAAGTTTAATTAGGTCTCATTTATTTATTAATCTAATATACTCTTGAAAATAAATCATATATCCCATAAAATACACAGCATACATAGCTTTGTGTCTACAACTCTTTGCAGTATGTGCAGGAATGTAGAGAATATCATAAAGAGTACATATGCCAAATGTGTTTACAGTATTTTAATTCCATGAGAAGGAGATAGTTGAATTGGACTCACAAAATGTACGTATATTATATCTCCTCTGAGTAAAAATAAAAATAATGTTAAAAATCTGCACATGGCCATTGGTAGACACTAAAGTCACAGCCCTGCTCAAATATCCTGCCATGTGGAGTCAACCTTAACCAAGGACAAAATGGTAGTTTAAGCATATTTCAAACATCTGAAGGTAATAGCCAACCCAAACTTTGGGTACCTCTAGTGCATTTATTTTCCAGCGTTCCACATAATTTTCTGAGATTGGCCAGCCCTCTTGGTCATCTCCGCATCTCATCAATGGTCTGAGACAGGACTGTGCGCAGACTGGAGAAGCCGCTTCCTTCAGCATTTTTTCCTGTAGCCTCCCCTTCCCAGTGCACACTTCCATTTGCAGGGTCTGCTTCTCTTTTGCTGCCTGCAGCCTTAACACCGCAGCTCAGCTTCCTGTGTGCTTTGTGAGTGGAGATTCCTCATTCCACCCCACCCACAAGATATTAGCTAATGTTGGAATTATTAACTCAAATTCCTTACTTTTTATTAGATGAGCCAGAAAGAGGAAAACTAGAATTAAGTATTTATATTCCTAATTCACACACAAGTCACTGGGTTAGACTATCTAGGAGACACAGTTCAAATCTGGATTGCTGAGGACCAGCTTGCACCTCTCTCAGGAGGTCAGAATTCCACAAAAAGGGGCTTGCCTTACCTGGCTTTTTAGAACTGGTACAATTTCGTCAATAAAATGGCACATAGTGACAATCAGTTTATTCAAATTTGGTGCAGATATTGTGTCTCAGAGCCAGGCTCAAAACAGGTCCTACAGGAGATAGCCTGAAACGGGACCAAAGCCTGGTGAAAATAAGAACAACCAGCCACATTTGAAACTTGTGTCAGGGTAAAGAGGCCATAAACCTGGCCAAGATGGAAAAGGCAAATTAATGTCAAAAATAATTGAGTAACGTGAGTCTCTAATCTTGGAATTACCTATACGGAATAAAATTCTCTGGAACTGGATAAATAAGAGTATGTGATCCTGAGCTTTCTGCGCATGCAGAATGTGCAGTTAGATGACTGTGAAGGACAAGAAAGGATGAAAGGTTATGAATCCCAGGGTTGTATCATTTAGAGAAGACCTTTGTACCCCTTTTAAGAATCACAGAATGTTAGCTGTCACCTATAGACACAATGTGGATGGGGAGCTTCAAACATATTAAGAATCCAAGGAACCAGACAATCTTACATTAGGAGAACAGTCGAATTGCAGAGAGCCATTGAAACAAAGAATTTCTACCATCAATGTTGGTAGCGCCCTGTTTAATTAAAATACAGTATACATTTGAACACTTACAGGTTTAAAAAATTCTCAACTACAAAATACCACAATAAAAAGGGTAGAAAGAAGAGGGTAAAAATGCAACCCTGTGTTTTGTCATATAGTCATTCTGGTTTCTACAAACAACTGGATAAGAAACAAATTGAAATTTATCAAAGATACTTACACATTTCCAAAATTTCTATTTCTTATTAAAAGTGTTTGTTTTTTTTAAAAAAAAAAAGAAGAGGATTCACAGATATAGAGAACAAACTAGTGGTTACCACTGGGGAGTGGAGGGGCAATACAGAGGTAGGTGAGCGGGAGGTACAAACTACTGGGTGTAAGATAGGCTTAAAGATGTATTGTACATCATGGGGAATATAGCTAATATTTTGTAATAACTGTAAATGGAAAGTAACCTTTAAAGTTATAAAAAATAAAAATAAAATAAAAGTGTTTGTTTTTATATCCTCATTAACTGATTCACTAGATCAACCTCATTGTTGATAGTACTATGGTATACAGACAGGGAAATGTAGTCATAAATATGTAACATTTGTACCTAAAAACCTGGTCCAAACCATAACATTTTCATACACTATGCTCATCAAAATGTAGTATCACATGTCATAATCTGCCCAGTTTTAGAAAGAAGACTGTTTTTGTCAAATTGCAACAACCCTTTTTTCCTGGTTGAAATCTTATTTTTTTTTAATTAATTATTTGTTTACTTATTTATTTTTGGCTGTGTTGGGTCTTCGTTTCTGTGCGAGGGCCTTCTCCAGGTGCGGCAAGCGGGGGCCACTCTTCATCGCGGTGTGCGGGCCTCTCACTATCGCGGCCTCTCTTGTTGCGGAGCACAGGCTCCAGACGCGCAGGCTCAGTAGTTGTGGCTCACGGGCCTAGTTGCTCCGCGGCATGTGGGATCTTCCCAGACCAGGGCTCGAACCCGTGCCCCTTGCATAGGCAGGCAGATTCTCAACCACTGCGCCACCAAGGAAGCCCAAAATCTTATTTTTAAAACATTTGATGCTTAACATATTTCACACAATCTGTTGATTGTTCAGTAAGGCACTTCAAGGGCAAACTCAATATCCAGAATTTAGTGTTGTATAACATAATCAAAATTAGACATTTTCTTTAAAAAATAACTTAATCAAAAATTAACTTGCTACTTTAATATCAAAAATTGACTCAGAGATATGGTTTCTCTGATTTTTGTTTAGTAAAATCCTTTCCAGTATTAATATTGCTAACACCTCTATCAATTACTTATTTGGATAATGTCTTAATAAAATGCAATTTAGAGTTCTGGTCCTGGTAATGGCAGAAAGCTTGTATCAGACTAATCTTCCTGCATATAACAGTAAACTTTAGACAAAATATAAAATACTGCTTATCATAAGGCACCAAAGAGCAGCCAAACTCTGGCAGACACTGAAGAGATTAAGGAGAGAGCCACATTTATACGGATTTACCATGAAAGCACACCGCAGCCTAAACTCTGAGAGCGGCTAGAATTCCAAAGGAAAACTGCAATTTTGTTGGCTTGAACTGTCAAAGAATGGAGCTCAAAGCTGCTAAAACATCTGGAAAGTAAGGAAGGAAATCTCAGGAAGGAGAGAGACACAGAGGGGGAATGCTAAAATCTGTGTAAAAACTTCCCTCAAATCCTTGGCTGATTTCTGAACTATGCATGTATGGGAGAGACTTCAAGGAGCCCAGTGGAAAGCAACAGCCAGAAGGTCATGGAGCTAAGCAGGTATTTCTTTTGCTGCTCAGCATAGGGAGGCTGGATTTAAAATTTGAGTCCTGCAAAATTAGAAGAACTTGGTAAATACCTTAACCTTTCCATTGAAATTCCAGAATTACCAAACTTTATGAAAAATGACTATGTCTCAGTACTGGGAGATTTGCCTAGGAATAAAGGCAAAGCCGAAATAGAACTGCACTCACCAAGTATAAAACCAAGTTTATAGAAATTCAAGGTGATGAGTCAATAATTAAACTGGTGGGGCTTCCCTGGTGGCGCAGTGGTTGAGAATCTGCCTGCCAATGCAGGGGACACAGGTTCGAGCCCTGGTCTGGGAAGATCCCACGTGCCGCGGAGCAACTAGGCCAGTAAACCACAACTACTGAGCCTGCGCGTCTGGAGCCTGTGCTCCACAACAAGAGAGGCCGCGATAATGAGAGGCCTGCGCACCGCGATGAAGAGCGGCCCCCGCTTGCCGCAACTAGAGAAAGCCCTCGCACAGAAACGAAGACCCAACACAGCCATAAATAAATAAATAAATAAATAAAACCCAAAGTTTAAAGAAAAAAAAATTAAACTGGTGACTAGAACAAAAATCAATACTATCAGAGGAAAACAACACAATCCAGAGTCTCTATATCATGTCAGTAATAAGGTCCAATATACAATTTAAAAGTTACTAGATAGGTTGTTTCAGTCTGGGTCTAATCAGGGGATAGAAACCACACAGTAATTGCGACAAAAAAAGTTTAATATAAAGAATTATTAAATTATGATAGAAGAGTAATTATGAAGATGTAAGGAGAACTAAAAAGGGTACTCTGGGGCTGAAGGAGAGTACTCAAGGAAGAACAAACTTGGAAGGGGTTTTCTTACCTAAGACTGGGGTTCAGACCTCCTTGGAGAAGGAGTGGTTTCAAGACAAGAGATGGCAGAGAATTTCACTGGTGGCTCAGTCCAGAGCTTGTCCACATCAGCAGGCAGCAGCAAGCAGCCTTCCAGTACACAGGCAAGCTGATACTGGCAGGTGGGAACACAGAGGGAGTCAGAGTGTTAGAAGACTGCTTGCTGGCAGAGTGAGGCAGGCTGTGTGCGGTGTCCATGTTTAGAGGATCTTGGGAAACAAGTCTGAGGTGCAGGCAAGCCAAGGAAGTCAGAGCACCACCGCCAGCACAAGGTCTGAATCATGGTGGTGTCTGCATCAGGAAGACAACAGGAACCAATTCTTGGGGGATGCAGGCAAACTGACACTAGTGGGCGGCAGCACAAAGGGAATTGGGGTACCTTTCCCAGTACAAGGCCTGAAGTGTGCTATTGTCCACATCAGGAAGGCTGCAGCATGGTGGTTACCAGGCCTGGGATAGGACTGCCAGGTCACCAAAGTACTATGTGCTCTAGGCACACACTTGAGGCAGTGCATCACTGGATATTCACACACACACACACACACACACACACGCACACACACAATACTGATGGCCTCTGCAGCAGGAGCAAGTGAAAACAATGCAGCATAGCAGAACCAGGAAGAGAAGTGCTCTTTAGCCTGCAATGTGCCTCCAGCCTCCTCCACTAATAAAGCTTAACATCACACTAACTATATAAAGAAGTGCTTAAAGAGTCAGTCCATTTTCACAGAGCAGGTACAAAGAGTGAATTTGGAATTAAGAGACAATAAATTGACAGGCACGCATGCAAAGAAACAGGAAAATGTGATCTAAAGCTAAGAAGAAAAACCATCAATAGAAATCCACCCTGGGATTAAATGTTGGAATTAGCAGACAAGGACTTTGCTGCAGCTATTATAAATATGTTCTAGGGTTTAAAGGACAAAATGTCACAATGATTGAATATCTGGGAAATACCAGCAAAGAACCAAATAGAAATTCTAGATCTGAAAGTGAAATGTCAGAAATGAAAAAATTACTTAAGAGCATATTGGAAGTAGGAGAAGAAGGGCTAATAGAAATCATCAAATCTGAAGAATAGAGAGGAAGACTTTGAAAAAAAATTAAAAAGCCTCAGTGACCTATGGGAAATACCAAGGGGTCTAATATATGTGTAATTGGAGTGTCAGAAAAAGAGGAGATAGAAATGAGGCAGAAAAATATATTTAAAGAAATAATGATGAAAAACATCAGTTTAGAGATCCAAGAGTCTCAGCAAACTCCCAGGAGAAAGATACAAGGAAAACCACATCTAGTAACATCATAATCAAATGAAAACTAAAGATAAAGAGAAAATCTTGAAATCAGCTAGAGAAAAAAGACATATTACGTACAGGAGGAAATCAACACAAATGACAGCTCACTTCCGATAAAAAGAGAGAGAGAGAGAGACAGAGACCAGAAGACAATGAAACAGTATCTTTAAAGTGCTGAAAGAAAATAAAAACTGTCAGCGCAGACATTTTTAGATAAACAAAAGTTGTTACTAACAGACTTGTACTACAAGAAATATTAAAGGAAGTTTTTCTGGCTGAAGTGAAGCCACACCAAACAGAAATTTGAATCTATAAGAAGGAATGAGGAACATGGGAAAGAGTAAATATTTGGATAAATATAAAATACTACTTTTTCTTCTCTTTATTTAAAAGACAATTAATTTTTAAGGCAAAAATTTATAACATTGTATTGTAAGGTTTATAATCTATATAAATGTAAAATACACGACAATAATAGCACAAAGAATGGGGTGGCATAAATGGAATCATACTGTTGCAAATTCTTATATTTTAAATGAAGTGGTGCAGTATTAACTCTAAGTAGACTGAAAAGTTAAGATGCAGTAATCCCTAGAGCAACCAATAAAAAATTACAGAGGTATATCTTAAAAATGGAGGAATCTAAATGGAATACTCAAGTAGACTTGATTAACTCACATAAAGGTGGAAAAGGAGGAACAGAGGATGGGACAAACAGAAAACAGCTAGCAAAACGTAGACCTATATCCAACTTTATCAAAAAGTACATTAATCTTAGCTGGATTAATACACTCCAATTAAAGGCACAGAACTATTAGTCTGGATTTTTAAAAAGCAAGCCCCAACAATATGCTCTCTACAAGAGATAGGTTAACACCCAGTTTATCACTGAATAGATGTTTCTAATTTGTATATCATGAAATTAGAAATAGTCCTGGTTTTAACTAAACAGGCTTAAAGTATATGGTAGTTCAATTAAACTGTTCCTCTAAGAGTCACAACCCACTGAATGTATGGAATTTGGGGATTTCATGAGATAATCTTGTTTCAGCTCCTGCCACTTGATAATTTTGTTACATAACTTCCTGTTGCTTCTATAACTATATGGATTAATACATCATATTTAAATATTAGACATGATCTAATATTTAAAACCACTTCTTAAACATATAAAATCATAGTTTGAAATTCTAATTGTCTTTAATGAAGACAAAAATGATCAGTTAAAGATACAAAACAAAGGATCTGAGATTATATTCATTCAATGAGGATCCAGTGTTCCACAGCGGCACTGTTTGCTTATAAATTAGAGAGGCAATGTGGAGTGGTCAGAGACAAAGGGGCACAGGAGTGCAACAGACCTTGCATTTGACCCCTGTCTCCTCCGCTTACTGGCTGGGAGACAAGTTAGCTAAGTTTTCATTTTCTCACCTGCTTCCTCTTCTCCTTAGGAGGTTGATCACGAGCCAGACTGTTAGGTTCTAACCAAACCACCTTCTTCTCACTGAGTCACTTTGGGCAAGTTACTTAACATTTCTAGGCCTTAGTTTTCTCACTTGTAAAATGAGTATAATAATGGCACCATCCTTATACAGTTTCTGAGGAGTGATTGAGTGAATATTTGTAGAGCACTTAGGATAGTGTCTGGCACATAGAAAGCATTGCATAACCGTTTGCTAAATAAAATAAATACCTCCTTGTTGGGTTCTTATAACAATTAATTAAGATGAGTTAAATAAATCACTTAGACCACTGTGTCTGACAAATTGAGTATCAATCAACAGTAGTTGCCATTACTGTTACTGGAGGTCCTATGGGTGATCGTTGCTAAACATTAGCAATTATCTCACTAGTACACGTCTTACCAGGCACTGGGGAGAAGTCTTGGTTTGCTAATTAATAATGAGTTGATGACCTTTATAAATAGTTTATAGACTATATAATCAAGTATAAAAAGGGTGGTAAGGGAAAATCTGTTCACAAAGAGACCCCCTAAGAAGTTAAAAAATAAAACTTGGGGAGCGGGTAGATAATGCTAATAGATATAAAGTTGTAACTGTCAAGACTGTTCAAAGCTGATGAAAATGTTAGTGAAGAATTAAAGCTTTAGAAACTGTTACCTTTGGAGAGGGTATAATTAATGGAGGCGGAAATCAAGCTTTCAAAGACCTTGGTCTACTGACTGGCAGCAGCGACATCCCCGGAGAGCTTTCTAGAAATGCAGAATCTTAGGCTCTACCAGAATCAGAATTTATAAGATCTCCAGTTGATTCTGAAGCATTGTTGTAAAATATTTTCACTTTCCAGTTTTTCCCTGGAGTTTAAGTATACCATATTAATAATATTGAGATTGGGGTAATATTATGTCTCCTTAGACTGATACATTTTTCTCTGATGATACGACTTTACAATTTGGCTACATACCTGATTTTATTATGTCCTGGAGACAAACTTTTCTAATCAAAAGCCACTTGTGGTTTTATAATGCAAATCTATGTGAAAGGAGTCACCAAGCAGGTTTTGTAGTAAATGTCACTGGCATTTCTCAGTTTCATTATCTCAGGGATGCATGTTTTTGAAAACTCATCTCTAAATCACTAGAGTTCAGAATTTTATCACTTTTCACAGTTCACCCTTGCTCAGCCTGAAGATGAGAAATGAAAAATGAAAACAGGGCCCTGATTCACGCCTCATCTCTTGTAATGAAGTCACAAATCACTGACTTTTAAAATAGAAAGTTTCAAAACCAAATATTTTATTTGGATGTATCTGGAGAGCTAAAATATTTCTATTGAAACTCTCTGTGAGAAAACATTCTAGATATGAAACATCTGTTTTTGGTCATTTCAGTTAAAGACTAATATTTGCACAGGTCAGGGAGGCCCGTGGTGATATTGTGTTGTTCTAAGTACAATATTTCCATGATGTAGTATTCCTGAAGGATTGGGTAGCAGTATTCACCCTGCTAATGTAGTTCAAACATTCCCAACATATTTGCGAATATGTATATCTGCAAATATCAAAAAATAGCTTTCTCACTTCCTTCTTTCTTCTTGGAAATAGAGGGTGAGGGTCGGGGGCTGGAAACAGCTATGGAAACACACTGGGGGCTCAACATCAGGGGCAAAGTGCCTGGGAACAGTCAAGGGAGACCCGAGTATTGGCCTTAGTGTTTGTTAGGAGGGATCATTCCAAGCAGCGGCCCTTTCGTAGAATCCCCCGGCCCAGAGTGAAGATGACCAAGGGATCTGCCATTAACTTTGAGTGGGGCTGGGGGCCATCAGTCTGAAAGTTACACCCTTAGAGGGTATAACTAACATGCCTTGTGCAAGTACTGGAGCTCTCAAGAGCTCCAGTGATCAAACCTTTAGGCTTTCAACCTGGGTTTCACAATGGGAATCACCTGGGAAGATTTACAAGTTATTGGTGTCCAAGTCTCACCCCCAGACATTCTGATTTAATGGTTCTGAGGTATGACCTGGGCACTGAGATGTTTTAACGCACCTTGGTGGGAGCTTCTCTGGTGGCGCAGTGGTTAAGAATCCGCCTGCCAATGCAGGGGACACGGGTTCGAGCCCTGGTCCGGGAAGATCCCACATGCTGCGGAGCAACTAAGCCCGTGTGCCACAACTACTGAGCCTGCGCTCTAGAGCCCGCGAGCCACAACTACTGAGCCTGCGTGCCACAACTACTGAAGGCCGTGCACCTAGATCCCGTGCTCTGCAACAAGAGAAGCCACCGCAATGAGAAGCCAGCGCACCACAACGAAGAGTAGCCCCCGCTCGCTGCAACTAGAGAAAGCCTGCGTGCAGCAACAAAGACCTAACACAGCCAAAAATAAATAAGTAAAAATAAATTAATTTTTAAAAAATAATAAAATAAAATAAAAATAAAGCACCCTGGAGACCTATGTGCAGTGAGGGATCTCTATGCCACAACCTTTAGGACTCAATGCTTTCTCCCTCCAAACACCCCATCCTGCCCAATTCCAACTCCTTTGATCATTCAATTCCTTCTCTCCCTCCCCCAAAGTTGCCACCTCAGCAACTTTCCAAGGCTGGGTCCTTCTGCCTGCAGTGAATGAGCCCCAGACTCTTGAGTTTTAGAAATTATGGGCTGAATTTTGTCCTTCCAAAATTCATTTGTTGAAGTACCTCAGAATGAGACTATTTGGAGATGTGGCCTTTAAGAGGTAATTAAGGTGAAATGAGTGCATATGGGTGAACCCCCATCCAATATGGTGAATTTACAAGGAGAAGATTAGGACGCAGGTAGGCATAGAGGGAAAACCACATGAAGGCAGAGGGAGAACGGTGCCATCTACGAGCCAAGGAGAGAGGCCCTCACAAGAAATCAACACTGCTGACACCTTGATCTCGGATTTCTCACCTCCAGAACCGTAAGGAAGCAAATTTCTGCTGTTTAAGCACCCCCCAGTCTGTGGTACTTGTTTTGGCGGCCTGAGCTGATGAAAACAGAAAAGTTTCAGTGCCCAGGGTGCCTTGTGAGTCATGGTCCTTCTCTCGCCAGAGGTTGATTTTGCTGGGCACGTGGATTAGTCTTTAGTATCTGAGAGCATTTTGCACACAGAGGAACACTCACAGTGATTTCAACTTTACTTAATTCTCCACAGATTGAGCATTTAAGCAACGATATAAAATTTGATTAAATTACCTTAATTTAAACTGAAATTGCAAATCCAACACCTTAAATAGCAGACAAAATACACACATATGATAGCAAAACTTACTACAATATTTAACTTAAAACTATTCTAAATATCAAATACCATATGTTGAATTTATCTCTTCATTAAGGTTGTTTCATATCTCCCTAGGATTATGGATGAATTTATTTTGACATCTTCCTAGTGTTCCAGTAATATCAGTTTGATACCCTATAGGTTACAATTCTCACCAGACCCCAAAACTCACTGAAGTTCTGGATTTTTTTTTTTTTTTTTTTAGTTCTGGATTTTTTATCTTTTCTTGGTTGGGGCACAGAATTGTTTTTTCCCCCTAGGTGATTCAAAGCCAACCCAATAGTTACAAAGCTGAGCATCTTTTTCCTATAAAAGTAAGTCCACTCCTTTTTCTAGATTTAAGTTTGTCACCAGAACTTGACGTTTGCCTCTGAAAATAATGTAAGACTTGGCCAAGATTATAGAATGAATTGCCCTATATAGGTTGATCTGGTCTATTAAGTTTATATACAACATATGTGTATTTATTGGTGTTTTTATTACCATTAGTGGAACCACTGGGATTTCATTCCCTGGAAATTGAGTCTCTCTGCTCAGCAAACCCTTGCAGGATATTTGGGAAATTGATCACCTTGGAATATACCACCAAGGCCTCTTTTTATCTGGCTATTGTGACTGACCCCTGGTGCTGATTAACTATTAGGCCTCCTTTCCATCTAATTATTCTACACTTTCCGTTAACTCATTAATTAGATGCTCATACCCCTTCATAGACTCCACATGTTTCAATTAACCTTAATTATATCTTTACACTTGAATCATCACATCATGACCAGTGCCTGAGCTTGAGTCACATGAAAAGTATCTTCCAATTAGTTAAATTAGTTAAACTTGGAAGGTGCCTTCTTCAAAGACTCCAACCAACCCAGGGCTTCTTCCCATCCTCACTCCAGGGAGAAGGGCAGTCCCTGCCACACACGCATGAGATTGTTCGTGATGAGCAGATGAATAGATCTTTTGTGATGAGCAGAGAGGATGACATCTCTTCTCCCTTGGCTGATTTTCGAACCCTCTGGAGGGATTAAAAGCAAATACAGGGAGTCAAGAGGCACTTTGTGAGACCAGACCCAAGCTGAGCTGCTCTGGGGGTTCATGAAACAAAGCATGGGTGGGAACTGGGAGGAAGGCTCCCCTTGCCCATGGTAATGAAGAGGATAATGACAGCAACATTGATAACAGCCTTATATTATCTATTTACTTGTGCCAGACCCTGTGCTCTTACTCTGTATATATTATATACGGTATCTCATTTAATAGTCCTCAAATTAATCTTTTGAACAAGTATCGTTTATCTTTATCATATAGATCAGGAAACTTCAGCCCAATGAGATTAGGTAATATCCAGCCAGTGGTATGGCAGGGATTTTATCTAATTGCCACTTTTTTTGGTTTGTTTGTTTGTTTGTTTTTTTAAACGCCCCTCCTGCCGCCTCTCAGCCTCCTTGCTAGGGTCCCAGCCGGGCTCCGTCACGGATGCCAGCCCCTTCCCTCCCCCGCAGCCAGCAGCTCTGCCTCAAAGCTGTTGTTTAACGTTAAAAAGTCATTAAAGTAAAAGGCACATACCAAAAGTGTTATTTATCACAAGTGTGCAGACTGATGAATTATCGCAAACTGAATAACCTGTTATAAATGACCACTACGTGGAGCAGGGAGACGGAAGTTGCCAGCAGCCCAGAAGTTTTCCTCATTCCCCCCCTCTTGATTACAAACCCCCTCCCACAAGTTTAGCTGCTACTCTGACTTCTAACACCATAGATTAATTTTGTCTAATTTTTAAACTTTACATAATTGAAGTCACATAGTACATATTCTTTTGTGCCTAGCTTCTTTTACTAAACATTACGTTGTGAACTTCTATCGCTAGTGTTGTGTGTAGCAAAATTTCACTTATTATCATTACTCTATAGCATCCCATTGTTTGAGTATAACACTATTTTTCTATTCTTCTATTTTTTTTAAAATTTATTTTTTTAATTTATTTATTTTTGGCTGCGTTGGGTCTTCGTCGTTTCTCTAGTTGCGGCGAGCAGGTGCTACTCTTTGTTGCGGTGCGCGGGCTTCTCATTGCGGTGGCTTGTCTTGCTGCAGAGTACGGGCTCTAGGCCCGCGAGCTTCAGTAGTTGTGGCATGTGGGCTCAGTGTGGCACGTGGGCTCAGTAGTTGTGGCTCGCGGGCTCTAGAGCGCAGGCTCAGTAGTTGTGGCGCACGGGCTTAGTTGCTCTGCGGCATGTGGGATCTTCCTGCACCAGGGCTCGAACCCGTGTCCCCTGAATTGGCAGGCGATTCTTAACCACTGCACCTCCAGTGAAGCCCCTCTATTCTTCTATTGATGGGCATTTGGTCTGTTA
This sequence comes from Balaenoptera ricei, assembly GCF_028023285.1. Lineage (NCBI taxonomy): Eukaryota > Metazoa > Chordata > Mammalia > Artiodactyla > Balaenopteridae > Balaenoptera > Balaenoptera ricei. The sequence goes on from NC_082642.1 coordinate 8,229,757, forward strand.
TAAAAATGACACTCTTTTAAAGGTCTTTTGGTGCAAAATGAGAACATGCTTTGTCGGATGTAAACCAATGGATGGAATGGATCAGTCCTAGGATAAGGGCTCAGCTTCAAATGTTTCATATACATCATATCATATCAGGGAGCACATGGTATCGATATGACTTACTATTTTTAAAAAAATTATTTATTTATTTGGCAGCTGTGGTGTGCAGGATCTTTAATTGCAGCATGCAGGATCTAGTTCCCGGACCAGGGATCCAACCGGGGCCCCCTGCTTTGGGAGCACAGAGTCTTAACCACTGGACCACCAGGGAAGTCCCCAATGACATGACTTACTGCTAGTGATACTAACTTCGACCAGTTTTTAAGGTCATGTCTGCCAGTTTTCTTCACTGTGAAGTTGCTATTTTTTTCCCTTTCCATACTCTCTTCAGTAAAAGCAAGTCACTAAGTCCAGACCATACTCAAGGAAGGGAGGGAATTAAGCTTCACCTCTTGGAAGAAGGAGTGTGAAAGACTTTGTAGACTGATGTTAAAACCCCAGGAATTAATTAGTAAATGTTTGGGGGGAGATACTTTGAGGCTATGAAAATACCTTGTTTCTCTTAAGAGTTTCATCCACTAATTTTAACATTCATCAGTGGATTTTGTTTGTAGTAGTTATTATTGTGGTTTTAATGGTAATTAAACATTTTGGTGTATTTTAATGGTAATTTTCTATTTCCCTCATTTCTTCTACATTTAGTACCTGCAATTCTTCCCTAAGGAAGATTTGTCCCCTCTTCCGTGTGTGTGTATATATGTATGTGTGTATGATGTATTTATGTATTTCAGTATGGAGGCATGAATATTTTATTTGGGGGGTTATAATACAATACTATCATTATTTAATTTTTTGCTCAAATTGTTCCAACTTTGGTCATTGGGTACTCTTTCAGTTGGTTCCTGTGTGCCTTTGACATACCCCATCCTTTTTCTGTTTCTTTCTTTCTTTTTTTTTTTTTTTGAGCACTTTCTTCTTTCTCTCTCTCTTCTTAAGCAACTTTATTGAGATATAACATATATGCCATAAAATTTACCTGTTTTTAAGGTTATGTGCATGTTCAGTTTTAGGAGATTTCATGCTCATCACATCATCCCGGGGGGTACATGATATCAATATAATTTTTAGTATATTTACAGAACTGTGCAACCGTCAAGAGAATTTAATTTTTGAGTATTTCCATCACCCCTCACAGAAACCTCATGTCCATTTGCGTCATTCCCCACCACTGTCAGCACTAGGCAATCCCTAATCTCCCTTGTCTCCATAGTTTTGTCTTTTCTGAATACTTCCTTACTTTCTGGCACTGTAAGATGCTCCAGGCTCATATTGTATTTTCCCTGCCCTAACCCTAGAGATAACCGTTTCTTCAAGGAGCACTGGTTCTGTTTGTTGGAGAATGGTATTTAGACACCAAGATTTGGGTACTCAGTGTGCTTGTTGCTACTTGAGAGTCATTGTTTCTGGCCTCTCTCAGTGGACAGAGGTAGGAAATATATGTATGTATTTCTGTTATCTCTGCATACATATTGATATAAATATAAGGTCATGCTGATACCTGCATCTCTAATCTAGCACCACAGAGTTCATTCTAGCCGTTCCCCCTTGCTTATTTTTTTCTCTGACAGTGAGAAACCCGGCTCTCTTTATTTACAATATATTTTCTTATTCAATTTTTATATACGTGAGTATTGGGTTGATTGGTGCCCTCAAAAAGACATGTTCCTGTTCTAACAACTGGAAGCTGTGAATGTAACCTTATTTGGAAAACGGGTCTTTGCAGATATAATTAAGTTAAGGACCTCAAGACCCTTATCCTGGGTTATCAGAGTGGGTCTTAAATCCAATGACAAACGTGCTTAAAAGAGACACACGGAGGAGAGACACATAGAGAAAAGAGGAGAAAGCCATGAGAAGACAGAGTTTAGAGTGATGAATCCATAAGCTAAGGAACACTCAGAGTCACCCAAAACTTAAAGAGGCTAGGACGGATTCTCCTGGAGAGATTTCAGAGACTTTGGCCTTGACAACACCTTGATTTTGGACTTTTGGTCTCCAGAGTAGTGAGAGAATAAATTTCTATCATTTTAAGCCACCAAGTCTGTGGTAATTTGCAACAACAGCCCTAGAAAACTAATACAACATGTGGAAATAGTTTCAAAATTGCTAACCGTACCTCTATGAGAAAAAAATTTACCAGCTAAAGCATAGTGTTTGTATATTGTTTTCTTTGTTTGCCTTACACTGTCCAATTAAACCACTGTTTTTCTAAGCTACTTAAGTCAACTCCATTAGTATGTACTTTTCCTTTTCTTTTTGGTCTGGTTTCTACCATTTCGCATAATGATTTGAGATTCATTGTTGAATGTATCAAAAATGTGTTCTCTTTTATTGCTGAATAGTATTCCATTATATGGCTATACCACAGTTTGCTAATCCATACACCTGCTGATGGGCATTTGGTGGTTTTGTTAGTTTTTTGGTTTTGTTTTTAATTTTTGGCTGTTACAAATAAAGCTGAACCCGGGCCACAGCAGTGAAAGCACCAAGTCCTAACTACTGGACCACCCACCAGGGAATTCCCAAACTTGAATTCTTATGCAAGTCTTTGTGTAGATACATATTTTTAATTTAATTCTCTTGCTTAAATACCTAGGAGAATTGCTGGGTCATGAGGTAGGTATATGCTTAAATTTTTAATAAATTGTCAAGTTGTTTTCCAAAGTGGTTATAGTATTTTATCATCAGTGTATGAGATTTCCATTTATAAAGAGCAAAAATTTTAAACTTTATAATAAAGTCAAATGTATCAATTTTTTCTTTTATAGTTCATGCTCTTTGTGTTCTAAGAATTATTTGCCTAATTCAAGGTCACATAGATTTTCTCTTGTTTTCTTCTAGAAATTTTATACTTTTAGCTCTTACATTTTGGTTTAGGATCCATTTCAAATTAATTTTTTCAGAGAGTAGGATTAAGGGTAGAGGTTTTTTGGGTTTTTTTTTTTTGCATATAGATAATCAATTATTCCAGCAATGTTTGTTGAAAAGACACTCTCTTCCCCCACCCATTAGCTTAATTACCTTGACATCTATGTTGAAAAATTGAATACATGGGTCTATTTCTGTAATCTCTATTCTGTCCTATTGACATTTATGTACCCTGCACTAATATCACACATATTGTAGTCTTGATGGCCAAGAGTAAACATTCTCCAGTCTTGTTCTTCTTCAAGACTATCTTGATTCTTAGCATTTCCATATAAATCTTATAATCAATTTATCAATTCTCTCTCTCTCACTGCCCACCCCCCCATACACACACGCACAACTGCTGGGTTTTAAAAAACTTTGTTGTTGTTGTTGTATGACAAAAATACAGAAAAGTACATCAATCATAGGTATATAGCTTGATGAATTTTCAGAGTTAACACACCTATACAATCAGCACCCAGATCAAGAAATAGGACTATAACAGCACCCCAGGGCAATCTTCAAATAATCCACCCCCAAAGGATACACTTTTTCTGGCTTCTTTTGCTTACCTGTATTTTTATACAATTTACCTATATTGTTGAAAATAGTTGTAGTTTTGTTCATTGTCATTGCTGTACAATATTCCATTGTGCAAGTATAACATAATTCACTCATCCATTCTACTGTTACAGGCATTTGGGTAGTTTCTAGTGTGTGACTATTGTGAATTGTGCTGTGAACATTCTTGTAGTCTTTAGGAAAAGGCGTGTAAGCATTTTCATTTGGATATATACCTAGGAGTAGAATTGTGGCGTCTTAAGGTTTGTATATGTTCAGCTTTAGTAGACACTGCAAATAGCATTCTGAAATGATTGTACTATTTGACACCCCTAAGAGCAGTATATGTATAGTTTTGGTTGGTAATGTTTGATAGTTTCTATCTTTTTTATTTTTGCCACTCTGATAGGTTTGTAGTGGCATTGTGGGGTTTTTTTGCTTTTTGGGTTTTTTTTTAGTTTTAAAAAAATTGTGGTAAAATACACATAACATAAAATTTGCCATCTTAATCATTTTTAATTTTACAGTTCAGTGGTATTAAGTGCATTCACAGTGTTGCACTACCATCACCACCATCCTTCCACAGAATTCTTTTCATCTTGCAAAACCAAACTTCTGTACTGATTAAATAATAGCTTCCCATTTTCCCTCCCCCACGGCCCTGGTCAACCACTATCCTGTTTACTGTCTCCATGAATTTGACTATTCTAGGTACCTCATGTAAATGGAATCATACATTATTCATCATTTTATAACTGGCTTATTTTACTTAGCATAATATCCTCAAAGTTCATTGGTATTGTAGGATGTGTCAGAATTTCCTTCCTTTTCAAGGCTGAATAATATTCCATTGTATGTAGATACCACATATTGTTTATCCATTCAATTGATGGACAGTTGGATGGCTTCCACCTTTTGGTTACTGTGAATACTACTACTATGAACACAGGTGCACAAAATATCTGTTTGAATTCCTTTCAGTTCTTTTGAGTACATATCCAGAAGTGGAATTCCTGGATCACATGATAATTCTATTTTTAATTTTTTGAGGAACTGCCATACTATTTTCCATAGTGGCTACACATTTTACATTCCCACCAACAGTGCACAAGGGTTCCAATTTCTCTACAACCTTGCTAACATTTGTTTTGCTTTGTTTTTTAAATATTAGCCCTCCAAATGGGTGTAAGATGGTGCATTGTAGTTTTAATTTGCCTTTTCCTGGTGACCAAAGCAGTTGAGCACCTTTTCCTGTAGTTATTGGCCTTGAGAACCCCTTTTGTAAAATGCACTTCAAACCTTTGCCAACTTTTCTTACAGGTGTCACTGTTTTTCTTATTGGTTTTGCTATATATATATATATATATATATATATATATATATATATATATATACTGAATAAATATTTTGCTTAATATATGCTTTGCAAATACCTTCTCTTACTCTGTGGGCTGCTTTTTCTAGTAGGAGGGGAAACCTGTAGCTTCTGTGCTTTCCATGATTTTGAAAATCAAACCTCACTCCTACCCATTCTTTAAGGTTTAACAATTGAACACTTTCTATGAAACACCCTTTTATTACTTTTCTGTAACTCCATCCTCCATTAATTTTCTCCATCTCTGCCCTTCTAGAGTACTTATAGTCTGATTTTGTGATCTAATGGTATACAGTCCCATCCTTATTTGTCTCTTACATATCCTCTAGCCAGACCATATTGCTTAACTTCTTTGTATATATTACTTCCCTGCCTAGACTTTAAATCAGAGAACAGGGACCCTTTTATTAATATATATATTATACTTAGCACATACCAATATATACAGCTATGGCAAGAGCTCAATACATGATACATGATTTGAAAAATACTAACACTGTAAGGAATATCTGCTATCCACTAAGAAGAATTGATAGCAAATGAGTTGTTCAAATTAAATACATTGTGTTACAGAGTTCTTAAAAACAGAGCCACAGAAGTATTCCTCAGATGGGTTTAATCTCTACCATAAAGGAAAAGTATTGGGAGTGTTTCACTTTAATTACCCTAGATATTATTTGGAACTCCAGTCTTTAACAGTTCTGAATCTAGTCGTGTTTACTTATTCACCACTGAAAACACTTCCTTTTCACTTAGAGTTGGTATAATTATCCTTCTCCCCATTCATGTGTTTCTTTATGCTTTTGTTCTGCTGTTGGTTTCTTTGGTCAATGTACATCCATCCATGAGTCTGGAGAAACCTGAAATGGTAAGGCAATGTAGGGCATCAACATGGTCTTTGAGAGTCTTGTTATGCCCATAATTAGCTACCTAATGTCTGTTTCTCCATAAAGATGAGGGTGCTGCAGGTGGTGGTGGTGATGGTAATGTTCTTCAAATATGAAAAGATATTTTAAAAATACATATATTTATCTGTGGACTTCTGGAACAACATTAAACACACCAACATTTGCATTATAGGGGTCCCAGAAGTAGAAGAGAGAGAGAAAGGACCCGAGAAAATATTTGAAGAGATTATAGTCGAAAACTTCCCTAACATGGGAAAGGAAATAGCCACCCAAGTCCAGGAAGTGCAGAGAGTCCCATACAGGATAAACGCAAGGAAAAACACACGGAGACACATAGTAATCAAATTGGCAAAAATTAAAGACAAAGAAAAATTATTGAAAGCAGCAAGGGAAAAACGACAAATAACATACAAGGGAACTCCCATAAGGTTAACAGCTGATTTCTCAGCAGAAACTCTGCAAGCCAGAAGGGAGTGGCATGATATACTTAAAGTGATAAAGGGAAGAACCTACAACCAAGATTACTCTACCCAACAAGGATCTCATTCAGATTCAATGGAGAAATCAAAAGCTTTATAGGCAAGCAAAAGCTAAGAGAATTCAGCACCACCAAACCAGCTCTACAACAAATGCTAAAGGAACTTCTCAAAGTGGGAAACACAAGAGAAGAAAAGGACCTACAAGAACAAACCCAAAACAATTAAGAAAATGGTCATAGGAACATATATATCGATAATTACCTTAAACGTGAATGCATTAAACGCTCCAACCAAAAGACACAGGCTTGCTGAATGGACACAAAAACAAGACCCATCTATATGCTGTCTACAAGAAACCCACTTTAGACCTAGGGACACAGTCAGACTGAAATTGAGGGGATGGAAAAATATATTCCATGCAAATGGAAATCAAAAGAAAGCTGGAGTAGCTATACTCATATCAGATAAAATAGACTTTAAAATAAAGAATGTTACAAGAGACAAGGAAGGACATGACATAATGATCAAGGGATCAATCCAAGAAGAAGATAAAACAATCATAAATATATAAGCACCCAACATAGGAGCACCTCAATCCATAAGGCAACTGCTAACAGCTCTAAAAGAGGAAATTGACAGTAACACAATAATAGTGGGGGACTTTAACACCTCACTTACACCAATGGACAGATCATCCAACCAGAAAATTAATAAGGAAACAGAAGCTTTAAATGACACAATAGACCAGATAGATTTAATTGATATTTATAGGACATTCCATCCAAAAACAGCAGATTACACGTTCTTCTCAAGTGCGCATGGAACATTCTCCAAGATAGATCACATCTTTGGTCACAAATCAAGCCTCAGTAAACTTAAGAAAATTGAAATCATATCAAGCATCTTTTCTGACCACAACGCTATAAGATTAGAAATCAATTACAGGGAAAAAACGTAAACAACACAAACACTTGGAGGCTAAACAATACGTTACTAAATAACCAAGAGATCACTGAAGAAATCAAAGAGGAAATCAAAAAATACCTAGAGACAAATGACAGTGAAAACATGACGATCCAAAACCTATGGGATGCAGCAAAAGCAGTTCTAAGAGCGAAGTTTACAGCAATACAAGCCTACCTCAAGAAACAAGAAAAATCTCAAATAAACAATCTAACCTTACACCTAAAGGAACTAGAGAAAGAAGAACAAACAAAACCCAAAGTCAGCAGAAAGAAAGAAATCATAAAGATCAGAGCAGAAATAAATGAAATAGAAACAAAGAAAACAATAGCAAAGATCAATAAAACTAACAGCTGGTTCTTTGAGAAGATAAACAAAATTGATAAACCATTAGCCAGACTCATCAAGAAAAAGAGAGAGAGGACTCAAATTAATAAAATTAGAAATGAAAAAGGAGAAGTTACAACAGACACCGCAGAAATACAAAGCATCCTAAGAGACTACTACAAGCAACTCTATGCCAATAAAATGGACAACCTGGAAGAAATGGGCAAATTCTTAGAAAGTTATAACCTTCCAAGACTGAACCAGGAAGAAATATAAAATATGAACAGACCATTCACAAGTAATGAAATTGAAACTCTGATTAAAAATCTTCCAACAAACAAAACTCCAGGACCAGATGGCTTCATAGGTGAATTCTATCAAACATTTAGAGAAGAGCTAACACCCATCCTTCTCAAACTCTTCCAAAAAATTGCAGAGGAAGGAACACTCCCAAACTCATTCTATGAGGCCACCATCACCCTGATACCAAAACCAGACAAAGATACTACAAAAAAAGAAAATTACAGACCAATATCACTGATGAATATAGATGCAAATATCCTCAACAAAATACTAGCTAACAGAATCCAACAACACATTAAAAGGATCATACACCATGATCAAGTCGGATTTATCCCAGGGATGCAAGGATTCTTCAATATATGCAAATCAATCAATGTGATACACCATGTTAACAAACTGAAGAAGAAAAACCATATGATCATCTCAATAGATGCAGAAAAAGGTTTTGACAAAATTCAACACATATTTATGATAAAAACTCTCCAGAAAGTGGGCATAGAGGGAAACTACCTCAATATAATAAAGGCCATATACGACAAGTCCACAGCAAATGGCATTCTCAATGGTGAAAAACTGAAAGCATTTCCTCTAAGATCAGGAACAAGATAAGGATGCCCACTCTCGCCACTATTATTCAACATAGCTTTGAAAGTCCTAGCCACAACAATCAGAGAAGAAAAAGAAATAAAAGGAATCCAAATTGGAAAAGAAGAAGTAAAACTGTCACTGTTTGCAGATGACATGATACTATACATAGAGAATCCTAAAGATGCCACCAGAAAACTACTAGAGCTAATGAATGAATCTGGTAAAGTTGCAGGATACAAAATTAATACACAGAAATATCTTGCATTCCTATACACTAATGATGAAAAATCTGAAAGAGAAATAAAGGAAACACTCCCATTTACCATTGCAACAAAAAGAATAAAATACCTAGGAATAAACCTACCTAAGGAGAAAAAAGACCTGTATGCAGAAAACTATAAGACACTGTTGAAAGAAATTAAAGATGATACCAACAGATGGAGAGATATACCATGTTCTTGGATTGGAAGAATCAATATTGTGAAAATGACTATACTACCCAAAGCAATCTACAGATTCAATGCAATCCCTATCAAATTACCAACTGCATGTTTTACAGAACTAGAACAAAAAATTTTTAAATTTGTATGGAGACACAAAAGACCTCGAATAGCCAAAGCAGTTTTGAGAGAAGAAAAATGGAGCTGGAGGAATCAGACTCCCTGACTTCAGACTATACTACAAAGCTACAGTAATTAAGGCAATATGGTACTGGCACAAAAACAGAAATATAGATCAATGGAACAAGATAGAAAGCCCAGAGATAAACCCACGCACCTATGGTCAACTAATCTATAACAAAGGAGGCAAGGATATACAATGGAGAAAAGATAGTCTCTTCAATAAGTGGTGCTGGGAAAACTGGACAGCTACATGTAAAAGAATAAAATTAGAACTCTCACTAACACCATACACAAAAATAAACTCAAAATGGATTCAAGACCTAAATGTAAGACTGGACACTATAAAAGAGGAAAGCATAGGAAGAACACTCTTTGACATAAATCACAGCAAGATCTTTTTTGATCCACCTCCTAGAGTAATGGAAATAAAAACAAAAATAAATAAATGGGATCTAATGAAACTTAAAAGCTTTTGCACAGCAAAGGAAACCATAAACAAGATGAAAAGACAACCCTCAGAATGGGAGAAAATATTTGCAAACGAATCAACGGACAAAGGATTAATCTCCAAAATATATAAACAGCTCATGCAGCTCAATATTAAAAAAACAAACAACCCAATCCTAAAATGGGCAGAAGATCTAAATAGACATTTCTCCAAAAAGGACATATAGATAGCCAAGAAGCACATGAAAAGCTGCTCAACACCACTAATTATTAGAGAAATGCAAATCAAAACTACAATGAGGTATCACCTCCCACCAGTTAGAATGGGCATCATCAGAAAATCTACAAACAGCAAATTCTGGAGAGGGTGTGGAGAAAAGGGAACCCTCTTGCACTGTTGGTGGGAATGTCAATTGATACAGCCACTATGGAGAACAGTATGGAGGTTCCTTAAAAAACTAAAAATAGAATTACCACATGACCCAGCAATCCCACTACTGGGCCTATACCCAGAGAAAACCATAATTCAAAAAGACACATGCACCCCAATGTTCACTGCAGCACTATTTACAATAGCCAGGTCATGGAAGCAACCTAAATGCCCATCGACAGACGAATGGATAAAGAAGATGTGGTACATATATACAATGGAATATTACTCAGCCATAAAAAGTGACGAAATTGGGTCATTTGTAGAGATGTGGATGAATCTAGAGACTGTCATACAAAGTGAAGTAAGTCAGAAAGAGAAAAACAAATATCGTATATTAACACATATATGTGGAATCGTACAGATGAACAGGTTTGCAGGACAGAAATTGAGACACAGATGTAGAGAACAAACGTCTGGACACCAAGGGGTGAAAGTGGCAGGGTGGTGGTGGTGGTGGTGTGATGAATTGGGAGATTGGGATTGACCTGTATACACTGATGTGTATAAAATGGATGACTAATAAGAACCTGCTGCATAAAAAAATTAAATAAAATTCAAAAATTCAGGGGCTTCCCTGGTGGCGCAGTGGTTGAGAGTCTGCCTGCCGATGCAGGGGACGCGGGTTCGAGCCCTGGTCTGGGAGGATCCCACATGCCGCGGAGCGGCTGGGCCCGTGAGCCACAGCTGCTGAGCCTGCGCGTCTGGAGCCTGTGCTCCGCAACGGGAGGGGCTGCGACGGTGGGAGGCCCGCGCACCGCGATGAAGAGTGGCCCCCACTTGCCGCAACTAGAGAAAGCTCTCGCACAGAAACGAAGACCCAACACAGCCAAAATAAATAAATAAATAGCGTTCCCTTTAAAAAAAAAAAAAAATTCAAAAATTCAAAAAAAAATTTTTTTTGATGTATAGTTGATTTATAATATTGTATTAGTTTCAGGTGTACAGCAAAGTGATTCAGTTATACACACACACACACACTTATATATATATTCTTTCAGATTCATATATATATATTCACATATGTATATATTCTTTTTCAGATTCTGCTCCATTATAGGTTGTTACAAGGTATTGAATAATAGTTCCCTGTGCTGTACAGTAGCTCCTTGTTGTTTATTTTATATATAGTAGTATGTATTTGTTAATCCCGAACTCCTAATTTATCCCCTCCATATTTTACTATTCACTTTAAAAGTTACTTTTAAATGCAATGCATCATTGTTCAGTTTACACTTTTAGTTCTCTACTCTTCGGTATGTTTGGAGACCCAGAAACATTTCCCCTAGAAGTGAAATCTGAGCTTTATTAGAGAAAAGCAACACCAACAAAAATTTAAAGCCTCCTTTTAAAACTTTTTTGGAAGACTTTAATTAAATTAAATTTCATTGCTTGCCTTCTGGGACTGAGATCAAGAAAAATTAGATGTGTTATCTCTTTGGGGAGTGTTGTGCTAGAGTGGCTGCATTTCTCTCATATATCAGCTAATGAGATGGCCAGTGCTTTTACAGGCTGTGTCCTCTTCCTTCCCCTGGGAATTCTACAACAAACCCCTCAACTTCAAGCACAACTTTCTTGGAATGAAATGTTACACCTATGATTCAAGAATCCTCTTTGTGCATGTGGTAAATCAGAGAAAATGAGTCAAAACTCATAGGGAATTCTCTATCAGCTGGTGTGACATTTAGGAAGGGACATGAAATCCTTGAAGCCTCTAGGGCACTATTTAATGTATTACTGCAACAAAATTGGAAGAGCAATTTTCCATGATATGGTCAATTCAGTCGTTGTTACAATAGGGATGCAATAACTGTTAAAGCATTTCCTCAAGTGCTTAACTCATTATGGAAAAACAACACTGGATAAAAACCTTAGGGACCTGAGGTGCGGTAGGAAAATGGATGTTCTGGTTAGTACAGGGTTTGGTTGCACTTAACAAGGGCTGATTGTATTAGCTTAACCAACTAAGGAGTTTACGTAACAAGAGTCTGGGGTAGGCTGTGCAAAGCTGGTGAAGCACTTGAGAAAGCAGGTCCCTTCTCCCTTCCTGCTCTACCATCCTCAGCATAGGCACAAATGGCTGCCCTATCTCAACAGTGCATCATCACAGTCTGGACAAGGGGGAGGAGGACAGGTTAAAGGCAGAAAGCTTACACTGGCCGTCTTTTTTTTTTTTTTTTGATATATCAGGGGGAAAGTAGCTTGCCATGAAGTAACTTTTGGCCACCGGAGGACTAGATGCTCACCCTAGCTTTTGGAAGTATTTTAACTTCAATTGTTACACGCCCCCCTCCAAGTGCATTTATGATTCTGTTAGCAAGAAAAAACAGTTGCAACTGGTAATGTCTAGCCCATTTGATTAACTGAGTTAAGTGCCATACTTTAAATTTTGCTGTTAGACATTTTTCTAAAAATATGTTTATATTTCTATGCCTTTGAAAGCTTACCACCACACAAATCACAACTAAATTTTCTTTTATTATTTCTCAACTTACTTGATTTTTCAAAAAGAAAGGACAACTTAAGATACACCCACTTGATGAACTGCTGCACTGTCACAAAAAAGTGTCCAAATGACTAACAAACATGAAAAAGATGCTCACCGATAAAGATTTGCCATTGGAGATATACAAATTAAAGCCACAATAAATTGCCATTACATTCCCAGCAAAATGTTTAAAATTAAAAAGAGATAATACCAAATGTTGGTGAAAATGTGGAGTAACTGAAACTTTCATACATTGCCAGCACCTGGGTAAAATCTCTTCAGAAGTTTGTTTCATAGTTATCTACTGACCCTAAACCTATGAGCAATCCCGTTCCTAGGAATGTGCTCACCTCTGCTTACCAAAACACATGCACTGAAGTGTTTATATTCATAATGGCAAAAACCTAGGAACTCACCAAATATGCACCACCAGTGGAAGGAATAAACTCTGCTTTAGTCACATAATGGAATTCTATACAGCAACGAGAATGAGCAAACTACAATTACATGCAAAAATATGTATGACTCTCACAAATATTTGAGGGAAAGAAGCCAGAAAGCATCACAAAAAAGGAACTACTGTGTGAGGAGAAATTTATATAGAGTTCAAAAATAGGCAAAATTATCCTATGAATTCTAAGAAGTCAGAAAAGTAGTTAAAACCCTGAGAAGAGTAGTTGACTTAACATGGGCAAGAAGAGAACTCTTGGGCTCCTGATATCATCCTGTTTCTTGATCTGGGTGTTGGTTAACCGGGTGAGTTCACTTTGTGAAATTCATCATGGTATATATTTATGATTGGTACTCTTTTCTGTATATATCTTATACTGCAGTAAAAAAGGTGAAAAAGCGACAATTATATATACTGCTGTTAAAATGAAGTCCCATCTTTTGTCTAAGGCCAATTCTATCCAACTGCACTTTTTTTTTTTTTTTAAGACCTTAAGGCATTTATTTCATCCATGGATTTTGGGATGTAATTTATGAAGTTGAGAATCATTACAGTACAGTGTATTGGGTTGGCCAAAAAGTTTGTTCGGTTTTAAGTAAAAATAAGACATTTTTCATTTTCACGAAGAACTTTTGACTTTATTCATTAACCAAACGAACTTTTTGGCCAACCCCATACTTCTTTTATTTTTTACATTAAAAAAATTGAAGTATAATTGATTTATCATGTTGTGATATTTTCAGGTATACAGCAAAGTGATTCTGTTAGACATATATATATCTATTCTTTTCCAGATTCTTTTCCATTATAGGTTATTACACGATATTGAATATAGTTCCCTGTGCTATACAGTAGGACCTTGTTTATCTATTTTATATATAATGGTGTGTATCTGTTAATCCCAAATTCCCAATTTATCCTTCCCCTCTTCCCCCTTTGGTAACCATAAGTTTGTTTTCTATGTCTGTGTCTATTTGTCTTGTAAATAAGTCCGTTTGTATCTTTTTTTTTTTTTTTAGATTCCATATATAAGTGGTCTCATATGATATTTGAGCACCTTTCAATCCTCCTCTTATTTGACTTCTCAGCATTATTTGCTACTCTTGTCCATTCCTACCATTTAGAGAAACTCTCTTCCTTGTGCATTTATGATTTACTGGCTCCTGATTTCCCACCTGACTTCTCTGGCCACTCATTCTGTTTTCATGGTGAATGTCTCTTCCTTTACTCATTTTTGAAATGTTATCTTGAGTCCAGACCTCTCTTCTGAACTACAGAGTTCTATATCTAACTGCCAAGCAACATTTTCACTAGACATCTCACAAGTACAGAAAAGTCAACTAAGCTTAATATCTCCCTCCTTAGTGTTGTTCATCTTTCCAAATTCCTTGTCTCAGTAAATAGCACCAACCAGTACCCAACCCAGAAACCTATGTTCAATTTATAGTTATTGAATGAAACACAGAAGATGCAAAATTGTGGGTATGACTTTTGCTTCTCATCACAGTGGACTAGATACAGTGAAGGAATCATCCTGCTACAAAACTAGATCTGAATCAAAAACAGTTTTTGATGTTTTGTTTGGCTCTCAGAAATTAGAAGAATCTTCAAAGACCCTTCTTCCTACCAAATAAAGAGAAATAAGTCCTGAGCAGATATTAGAGCAGGGTTCTTCATGCATGCTGGAGAGATGGAGTTGGTCTGAGTGCAAATGCCAATAGCAGTTCTGTGTGAGGAGGTAAATCTGATACTCCTGCATTTAGGGCAGGTGTCCCCAACACCTGGGCCACAGACGGGTACTGGTCCACAGCCCGTTAGGAACTGGGCCGCACAGCAGGAGGTGAGAGGAGGGTGAGTGAGCAAAGCTTCATCTGCCGCTCCCCATCTCTCGCATTACCGCCTGAACACCACCCCCACCCCCGTCTGTGGAAAAATTGTCTTCCACGAAACCCGTCCCTAATGCCAAAAAGGTTGGGGACCGCTGATTTAGGGAACACCTGCTTTAGGGGACACCATAGAGAGGTTAAAAGTGGCCCCAGGTTGCTGGCACTCCTAGACATGCAGCAGCAGCAGATGAAAATCATCTTTGAAAGGAAGTGTCCTCAATTTAAGCCATTTGAATTCCCACTTACTTAAGATCAAGGAAATATAAATTCATAATCTAAGATCACCAAGTACACAAGGAGGCAAGACACCATGCGTGAGAGAAAAAAAACACAACTTATTTAGATATTGGGATTGTCATATACAGAGTATAGAATAACTACGTAAGAAATGTTTAAAGAAATATAGTATGGAACCACAAAGTTGGGCAAACAATGAGACTATCAGGAACAATGAAAAAGATCTATGTAACAATAAAATGGAATTTCTAAAAATAAAAAATAGATTTTTTAGGAATTAATAAAACTCAATGTAGGGGTTTACCAACAGATGAAACATAGTCAAAGAATGAACTGGAACATGTGGCTGAAGAAATTTCCCAAAATGCAGCACAGAGAGGTAAGAAGATGGAAAATATAAAACAAGCTAAGAGATATGGAGAACAGAAGAGGAAAAGGAAACATTTATTTGAACCCTAAAAGAACAGAGTAGAGAGAACTGAGGAAAAGGAATAATTGAGGAGGTGATGACTGAGAATTTTCCAGGAGTGATCATAGATATAAATCTATTTTTCCAAGTAGAAGAAAAGAAACCCAGGTATAGATACATCATAGTGGAACTGTGGAACAGCAAAGACAAAAAGATTCCAAAAGTAGAGAAAAAGAACAGATCATAAAGTACAGCAGCAATGATGAACACCAGAATGAATGAAATAATGCCATCTTCAAGGTGTCAGTCTTGCATTGTAGATCCAACCTATTTTTTTTTTTAAGAATGAAAGTGATAAAAGGACATTTTCAGATCAACAAAAAGAGAGTTTACCATCGAGAGACCTCCACTAAAAGAACTTCTAAATATTTACTTTAGGAAGAAGAAAAGGATCATAAAGTAATGGTCTGAGATATGAGAAGGAATGGTAAGTAAATAAAATAGGAAACATGTAAATACATGTATATAAATACCTGTGTAAAAAGTCTGGAGAGGCGTGACCAGACTTAAAGTGTTCTAAGGTTCTTGGATTGTCTGGTTGGAGGGTTTAAGATATTATTTAATTTAAAGCTTTGTTCTATTAAATATGCATGGTAAAATTTCCAGGGTAACACTAAAAGAATAGAAATTGAACATACAAGTTCCACATGAATAAAAAATTAAAGGAAAAACGCTACTCCCGAGCCCTCTATTTAGGAGCCAAGGCCATCCAGCTGAACAGTAATAGTGTTCAAGCTTTGCTACTTAAGGGAGCAGCACTTAGAAACATGGGCAGAGTCCAAGAAGCGATAATCCACTTTCGGGAGGCTATACGTCTTGCACCTTGTCGCTTAGATTGTTTTGAAGGTCTCATCGAATGTTACTTAGCCTCCAACAGTATTCGTGAAGCAACGGCAATGGCTAACTATGTTTACAAAACTCTAGGAGCAAACGCACAGACCCTTACCCTTTTAGCCACCATTTGTCTTGAAGACCCAGTTACACAGGAGAAAGCAAAACTTTATTAGATAAAGCCCTGACCCAAAGGCCGAACTACATTAAGGCTGTGGTGAAAAAAGCAGAGCTACTTACCAGAGAACAGAAATATGAAGATGGAATTGCTTTGCTGTGGAACACGCTAGCTAATCAGCGTGACTGTGTCCTGCCTTGGATCCTAGATTTCCTTGTAGCTGTCAGTGAGTATCAGGAAGCAATGGACCAGTATAGTACAGCACTAAGTGGTGGACTCCCTCCATCCTGCCTATGGAACTGGAGTTGGTTGGAGAGGCCAGGCATTAGCAGTTTCTCTGTGACTGGGTGGTCATTTCACTGCTGTGCCAGGGAGATGACGCATTAAGCCAGGAAGAAGCAAGGCAGAGATTCAGGCCTTTCCTTTGTTTTTTTGTCCCCTAGTTTGGACTCCAATGACCAGAAGTCTCTAGAGGGGATGCAGAAGGTGGAGAAGGAGAAGAGTCCCACGGATGCCACTCAGGAGGAAGACGTGGACGACATGGAAGGGAGTGGGGCAGAAGGGGACCTGGAGGGCTGCAACAGCGAGGCGGCCCCATGGGCTGGCCCGGAGCAGTGCTTCGGCATGCGGTGAGGCAGGCACAGCTCCGTGGCCACCCTGGCCTGCCCTGCTCCGAGCACTTCTATGGACGGAAGGAACCTGTAGGGGCCCCTCTCTGGGAGGACGATGATTCAGCATGTGACTGCAGCAGGGGTCTCTGCCCCTTGCTCAGTATTTCTAGCAGTGACTTCATTTTAAAAAACTGAACCTGACCAACCTTCCATATATCTCCATCCTCCTCTGCTCCAGCCAGGGAGGACAAAGTGAGCGCTCTGAGAGGCCCGTGGACGTGTCGGGGCTTCTGGGCCAGAGTGCTTTTTATAGAACTAACTTGCAAGCTTGAGGAACAGACAGCGTTTGGTCTGTGATGTTGTGGATGGGTTTAAAGGAGCGACCTGTTCCCCAGAGCAAGAGTGTCATCTCCCAGCAGCAGCATGGACTGGCCCTTTCAGAGGGTTTCCTGTCCCAGAAATTATTATCCTGGGTTGTCCACACTTCCCTAGTAACCTTGCTTCCTTCTGCAATGTTAGTAATGCCTTAAGCTGACAGTCGCTGTTTTGCAGAACAGTTCTCCTATTTGCTAATCTGGTAACTTGCCTGTGAGCCTGGGTCGAATCTGAGAAACAAGTGTGACCTAGAGCATGAACAGAGATGCAGTTGGGGTAATTAATAAAACTGTTTTTTGTACAGTAAAAAAAAAAAAAAATTAAAGGATAGACTGCATATTAGACAGAAAGCCAAAATCCAGCTAAGTTAAGAGACATGTAAAGTTTAAGGACAGGGAAAGTGAGAGTGAGAGAGAGACAGAGAGAGATGGAAGAGAAGGGAGGAGGGGGGAAGGAGGAGGAGGAGGGGAGGGGAAGGAGGAGG
Organism: Balaenoptera ricei; assembly: GCF_028023285.1. Taxonomy (NCBI): domain Eukaryota; kingdom Metazoa; phylum Chordata; class Mammalia; order Artiodactyla; family Balaenopteridae; genus Balaenoptera; species Balaenoptera ricei. The sequence continues at coordinate 8,247,723 of NC_082642.1, forward strand.
AGAAAGGGAGGGGGAAGGGGAGGGAGATGGGAAAGATATATCAGATAGATATCAACAAAAAGAGAGCTGGGATAATTACCTTAATATTTGACAAAATAGATTTTAAGACACACACACACAAAAACAACAACAACAACAAAAAACAGTACTAGTGATACAGAGGGCCACTACTTAAAAGTTAAATTTATCAGAAAGAAAAATATGACAATTTTAACTTGTTTAACTTAAATAACCTTAGGCTATAAAAATCAAAAATTCATAGTTTCAGGGTAAAATTGACAAATCCAGAATTGTAGGTACTCCTTGTTCTTTACTGTGAAAATCACAAAACAATGAGTAAATACATTTAAAAGATAACATGTTTATTGCTTGTGGCATTAAGTGTGATTTTGCTCCATTTTCTAAACTTTCTTGATTGTTGTGACAATTGCTTTTATGATTAAAACACCGTTTTTTTTTTTAAAAAAAAAATGAAGTGTGGAAGTCAAACTTTTAGTTAATTGAGGACTTGAGGTGGGCTTAGTTAAGGGTTTTACTATTTTGGGGCTAATTATATAGTTTTAGTTCTTACCCCAATGTTTATAAGGTTGAGTACATCTTAATTACAACTTCTTGTTTCTTTGTATTTTGCTAGAATGTCAAATGATTTACACACGGACTTAAATTGCTCAGGTAATCCTTGACTGATACATTAAAGAATCTAATTTACCACAGTTACTGTTTTCCTAAATAAGAATAAAAGATTTTGCAAAGAATGCATAATAATGCATTCCACATTTAAATATGCTACCACTGATTGTTATTAGCTACATCTGGATATCTGTATCAACAACAGAGCTTTGATTTTTCTCTGCTTCTGCCCAGACATCACTATTATCACTGTAGGGGATCAGTTACTCTGAAAAAAAGGAGAGAAAGATACAAATTGGTATTTTTTCTCATATTGATACTCTCTTAGACTTAACTTTCCAGTTCCTAAAACTCAGTGTTCTACTTCTACATATGCCTTTTGAAACACTTTGTGGTAAGCAATAGTTACAGGAAATAGGAACAGATCACTGTAGACAAATAGAAAATAAGGCAGCATGCTCTGAGTCTGGTTCTAAAGAAAACAGGCACAGGATTTTTTTTTTTTTTATTACAGTACTGAAAAGAGCCAGTAAATAGACTCTCTTTGAATGTATCATCTCAAAATCTAAACGGTAAAACCTAGTTAGTCTATTATACAGATTTTTTTTCATAGTTGATTAAATTTTACTGTGCAATTCTGGGAAAGAAATAACACGATGTTGGAAAAGTATAACAGTAATTTTAAAATATTGTTATATTTTGAAAGATATTTTAAAAATAGTGATAGGAATTCTAAATTCTTATGTTTTACCCAATCAACGTGCTTTAGAATCTTTTGAGATTTGAATATCCAGAATATTCAGTTAATGTAATCCTTTTGCTGTTTGAAGACAACAATAAAAAAATAAGAATGGAATGCATTATTTGCATCTCTTTGCTATTGAAGATAATAGTGTAAAAATTGAATCTTAAAAACTTCAGAGTAGATTAATAAGTCAATTTCAAACTATCATTATTTTTCTTTTTTACTGTTTATTGAATTATAACGTGTACAAACAGCACAAATCAAGAAGTGTACAGCTTGATGAATTCCTACAATGACACTTCGTGCTATCAGCACATTGTATCATTAACTTTTAAGTTGATAAACTGGTAAGAATGAAGGATTAAAACCATCAACAACTACCACAAAAAAGCAGAGTAGTAAACAAGAACCAGTAAGTGTGACTAAACCAGGTGGGAGGCACACTTGCAAAAATGAAACAAGTTTTGTCACATTTTATACCACACAGGTTTTCTGTATCATCAGAACATGAGAGAATACATTGTCTCAATCTGATAGGAGCCGGACTTCGAGTTTCTCTTACTGTGCTTTTCCTCCCTTGCCTGCAGGAGTTGTACATTTCAAAGCAAACTGCAGAAAAAACAGAAAACTTCAGAACCAATTAGATTGCTTAGCAACGTTTTTTTCTTTCCTGAGCTACTTCTGTGTAATCCTCCTATCACAAATTGTGACCTTACACAGTAACTTTAAACCTGAAAATCAACTTTTCAACGTTTTGAGACGCTCTCTTCCCTTGATTGACAGATCGTTTTGTTCACTTGAAAGTCTTGGACGTCTCCTAATTCCCGGTCTAGTCATAACGCCCAGAGGTTACTAAAGAACACTCAAGATTCACAGGGACTCTGCCCATGGTTTACCTTGTAAATACAAGCCATTCTGAGATCTGGGTCCTGAAATTATTTTACCCTTCGAGAGCAGAAATATTACCATGATCATACAGTGAACCCCTAGATTTTCAAATTCTTTATACATTCAGCGACTTCTTCGACCCACCAGTAACTTTCCCAGTTAGCAACCAATAGTTTTACATAGGTTGCTATCTGTTTTGTTCGCAATTTACGAGCAATTTAGCCACACGTAAGCAACCTTAAGGAAGGGGAAGAGGGGTTCTTCCTGTCAATGAATCCGCACAATGAGAGGCCCGTGGTACCCAAATGAAACAATAATGAAAGATCGGCAAAGCTCAGAAATGTTCCTGAAAGCCACGAACGCCAGCTCTGATTTCAGGTTGCCGGAGTGCGCCCGCTCGGTAGCCTTTATGGCCAAGAGGCAGAGGGGTCCAGGGCAGAGGGTCCCACTGGGGACGCTTAGGATGAGAGTGGGCGACCCTGCTACCAGCCCGCCCCCACCACAAAGAGGAGTAAACGCTCCGCATCCCCGTCACCAGGGCAACTCTGCAATCCGACACCTAGGCGCAAGATTCCGCATTCCGAGCCACCGGACGCAGAACACACGCGTTTCACAACCCGGACGCAGGGACTCCGAGGCTTCCCACAAGGCCGTCCCTGGGGTGCTGAGTGCGACGAGGGAGACGCCCTCTCTGCAGGCCCCGGGTCCGAAACTCAGCCACCCCCAACGACCCCGCCGCTCCCGGGTCTCGCTTCCCGCACGTGGCGGCCGTGATTGCCCCGGCCGGTATCCCTCCGCGTCCGTACCGTTCAGTCTCCCCCTCCCTCGCCGGGACCCTCCGACCCGGCGCGCCGCGGAAGGATCGCACGCACGCGCTCGCGCACGCCCCGCGGGAACGGCGGAGAGCTGAGGGAAGCGCGGTAAGGAGCAGTCGCCGCTGCAGTCGCTGGCAGAGCAGCTCCGCAGCCTCCCGCTGCTGGTTAGTCAGTCCCGCGGTTGCGGGCGGAAGGGCGGCCAGTCCGGGCGCGCTCCGCAGCTCGTCCCTCACCGCCGTCCCCACGTCCTCCCTCCGCAGCTCCTCGGGGAAGGGGGCGGTCGGTGCCTGCGCAGAGCCGCCTCCTCCCCGCCCCCGCCCCGCCTCCCCCTGCGCCGCCGCCGCCGCCGCCGCCCGCGACCGCCGCCGCCGCTGCGCCTGCTGCCTCTCGCCGTCCCCGCTGCAGTGCGAAGGGCTCGAAGATGGCCGGTTGGCAGAGCTACGTGGATAACCTGATGTGCGATGGCTGCTGCCAGGAGGCCGCCATTGTCGGCTACTGCGACGCCAAATACGTCTGGGCAGCCACAGCCGGGGGCGTCTTCCAGAGCATTACGGTGAGGACCGGCGGTGGCCTGGGGACGCGGACCCGAGCGGGGCCGGCCGTGGGGGCGCCGCCGCGCGGAGCCGGGCCACCGGGAGGGCCGCGCCGGCAGGTGTGCGGGGCGGCCGGCGCCGAGGATGCGGCTGCCGGGCGGGCGGAGAGCCGGAGGCCCGGGGACTCCCCCTCGGCGGGGCTGCGCTGACTGGCGGGGGCGGCGGCCCGGCTCCCCGGCGTTCCCAGTGCCTGTCCGGGTGAGGCTGTGGGAGGGGGTACGCGCCGGCTCAGAGGTGGGGGGCCTTTTCCCCTTGTTCGGTCCTCCTGGGTCCCCTGGAAGCCCCGAGGCTCGCTTTGTATGTCTCGGGGTGGAAGCGGAAACCGGAGGGGCCGGGCCGGGGCGCGCTGGGCCCGGGCGGGGGTCCTCCGGCGGCCGGGCCGCCCCTCGCTCCGGGGACAGCGCGCCGCCCGCGCCGCGGGCTGTGAGAGGCGGCGGCTGCCCGGCCCCCGGGATCCTCGCGGCCACTTGCCGGAGGTTTGCCGGTGTCCAGGCCTCCGAGGCTTGCGAGAAATGTACCACCGACAACGTAGGTGGATTCGTGAATCTCGACTACAGCTCAGGCTCCATAGGATTTTTTTTTTTTAATTCTCCAAGATGGCGAACTGCCATTGATTTCTCTCTTTCTCCTATGGAGATTCATCGATACACCGTTATCCCCAGTTACGCAACATAGCTCTAAAAAAGGGGGTGCTTGAAGGGGCTTTCAGTAATCTGCGAAGACCAAGGGGACACTTCAGTTCTCCAAGTCCCTCCCTCTATAGTGGTGGTAGTAAAGGCACTAATGCAGATTTATGCTTCACGCTGCCTGATTTTTCTGTGACTTGGTGGTTTGGCTCGGTTGCCGCATGTCTGGGGGATAATTGTCACTAAGCCTCCAGTGCTGCTTTATTGTTTTGCCTCTTTCTGCGCAAGGCTCATTCTAAAATTGTGACGATTATATCAAATACAGGACCATTCTCTTAATTTCTTAAGCTTCACGCCCCCTTCCTATCAGACGCCCAAATCCAGGCCTCCTATTATGGGTGCTACTAATTATTCTTGTACTGCTTAACATGGTTTAAGATCTAGCGGTGTAGAACTCAGTCCTTGATACAAGTACTTTCAGGTTTCCTGTTACCGCAGTGGACTACAGTTCTTACAGAGAATTGGCATCTGGTGATCAACTTTTTTTTCTGCGGTCCTCTTGTCTTTGTGTGTGAGTTCCCGCTGTCTGGCCGGGAAGATTGCAGGAGTGTGCTTGGAAATGGCTGGGGCCTGCTATGACTCTGCAGTTCTGATGGGGGCGACGCCTTCCTTCTTATTCATGGAATGTTAGAATGCACGTTTTCTCCTTTCCGGTTCTGGTCGCTACCTCAGTTTCTTTCCCAGTCTCCCTCCATTTTCTCTGTTCTTTACCGTTGCCTACTGCAGTGCTGCGGACAGAATCCTCTTTGCGTTTGCCCAGAAAGAAAACATTACTGAGGTGGTAGGGGAAGGGAAGTTGCAGAGAAAAAGGAGTAAGCGGCTAGAATAATAGAGAGGAGGGAAATATGAATTTGGGGACGCGCTGAAGTCTAGGGCTTGAAGTTCATACTAATACTGTGGGGGATATTTCAAGCTGTTTGAAGTGAGTAGAAGTGAACAGGTCTGCCAAGCATGGGTGTTATTTTAGGAGACTTTCAAACAACTTTAAATTTGATGCCACATGACTGTAACGTGACTGATTATGATAGATAAGCTTTTGTTGAAAGTTTTTAGGTGAATCTTTACCATTATGTAAGTACTTCAGGTACCACCTGACTTGAAACAGTTTATAAATAACTCTTAAGTTTGCAGTTTATCTAGTGTCAACTAGCAACTAGAGATTCTTTGCGTAGACTGGTCTTGGTTACCAGACTACACTCTGAACTGTGAAATCTAATTAACTGACTGATATAAAACATGTCACCATGTAGGATTAAGTAATTTTTTAGAAAAGACTGAAACTTGATTTTACATTGTTGAAACGTGGATGTCTTGTAGTGGTAGTACAAACTTGGCAGTCTTTGCTGTTATACCAAGGCAAGGAATTAACTATAACTTTTTTCTTTTCTCTCTTTTTCTTTTCTTTTTTTTTTTTGGTTGGGGGCTGCGGGGGTGGGTGGCGGGGGGACAGCCAGTAGAAATAGATATGATCGTAGGAAAAGACCGGGAAGGTTTCTTTACCAATGGTTTGACTCTTGGCGCAAAGAAGTGCTCGGTGATCAGAGATAGCCTATACGTGGATGGTGACTGCACAATGGACATCCGGACAAAGAGTCAAGGTGGAGAGCCAACATACAACGTTGCCGTCGGCAGAGCTGGGAGAGGTAAGCAAGGCACCCTTTTGGTTGAAAGTTGCATGCCACGTTACAAGTGATTAAGCAATCTCTTTAACATTTTGAATAAAGTGTTAAAAGAGTCCGTAAAGGCTCTTAAGGTGGTTTTTGTGAACTGCCCAGCACTGAAGGAGGCACTGCTGAAGATTTACTTCCTCTACAGCAGCTGCATACACAGCCTGACCTCTGAGATCCTGACTTTATTCTCAAATAGAATATTCATATCATCTTTTCAGTTTCAACTTTAGTAAACTGAACATCTAAATTTGCCTCTAATATATGGATAGCTGAATCACTTTGCTGTACAGCTGAAACTAACACAACATTGTTAATCAACTATACTACTCCAATATAAAATAAAAAGTTTAAAAAAATCAATTTGTCTCTTCAACTGTTAGTTATTCAGATTGTTAAATCATTCAAATTGGTTACTTTAGTCCCTTTGGGTCTTTGACCTTTGGATCTCTTTTCTTTTTTGCTTACATTTTAGTCATTCACTATTCAGCATAAAAAAGGAAGAGTTAATATTGGCTCATATTTCTATTAGAAACATTGCTAGGGAAGAGAGAAATAATTAGAATGAGGGTTTTGAAGTAAGTTTTCCACTTACTAAAATATTTTCAAAGACTAAGTGTGTCTGATTTATTCGAAAACTAGGAAATTATGTTTCATTTATATACTGGTCCAGAAATTCTGGTGTTTCCTGACTGTTGTCAACACTGCAGAAATTCTTACTGTACTAAATAAATCTCACTACTTTTTTGAAAGAAACTTTTAAAACTGAGGTTTATTATGACATCTAGTTGATTTACAGATACATTTAAATGTGTTAACCTGTGTAAATGTTTTGTAAATAAAGAGGGCTTGTGTAGCCTCATATAGCAGACTTGGCACATCTAATTTTGAGACCACATCTACCATGGGAAGAAACTTGAAGCTACTCTGAGCCGTAATTTACTGCAGTGGCCCTACCAACTCCCTGTGACTGTCCTAAAGGTTACTCTTGTTCTGATGTGAGTTGATGCTTATGAGTATTTCTCTATAGGAAAATTAGATGACTGTGAAATAGTAGACAAATCTCTAAAACATTACCTGAGCTCAGATAAATATATTAAAAAGAAGCATCAACCATGTGACGTAAAAATGAGAATGTTTTCATACCATACAGCACTACTGACATCTAGTGGCAGTGAATATAACATCTGACATATGTACATATGTTAATATTTTCACAATAGACCTTTGAACTGCATCATAGAAGAACCTGTTGTTGGAAATAGTAAATCTATTTTAGGATTTTAGACTCAATTAAAAACAAAGCTAACACAGAGAGGATATAGTAAGCACAGGCCTTTGGTACTTTTAATTTGTCCTTTTCTGAATGGCACTGAAAATGCTGTTTAAAATTCGGTCTTGGTTTTCCTCTGGAAATAATAGATACAGTTAGCCCCACTGGTAATACTTAATAGTTTGTACTTAATCAAGCAGTTAAATTTGGGGAGAATTTTATAAGTAAATAATTACCTAATCTTTTTTTTTAAGTTTATTTTTTGGGGACCAGTTTAATATGTATTTGTCAGACTAATCAGAAGTTTTTTGCTCTATATAAAAGATAAATGTCCATTAAAAGGAATGAAATAATGCCATTTGCAGCAACATGGATGGACCTAAAGATTATCATACTAAATGGAGTAAGAGAAAGAAAAATATATGATATCACCTATATGTGGAATCTAAAAAATATATAAAGGACTTATTTACAAAACAAGCAGACTCACAGACTTAGAAAACAAACTTATGGTTACCAAAGGGGAAAGGTGGCGGGGGCAGGGATAAATTAGGAGTTTGGGATTGAGAGATACACAATACTATATAGAAAATAAATAATCAACAAGGACTTACTGTATAGCACAAGGAACTCTACTCAGTATAATAACCTAAAAGGGAAAAGAATCTGCAAAAGAATAGGTGTAGGTATATGTATAACTGAATCATTTGCTGTACACCTGAAACTAAAAAACACTAAGTCATCTATACTCCAGTATAAAATAAAAATTAAAAAAGATAAATGATCACACTTCTTTTTCCCTAGCTCGTGTAAAGATATTTTTATAGAGCATTGCAGCTGCACTGATTGGACTTCTAAGATACAGTTAACAGTCAAAATGTTTTCAGCACATTACTAGTTTGAAAGTTCTCCTTTTTGGAGACCTGGCTGACTTCAGTGCTTCGTTGTTCATGGAAAACTAACTTAATGTTAACTTACTAATGGGGTTCTGTCTGCTAAAACTTATGGGACTCTCTTGATTAACACTTCTTTTGAAACACTTTTCTTCTTTCTCTTTCAGTCTTGGTCTTTGTAATGGGAAAAGAAGGGGTCCATGGAGGCGGATTGAATAAGAAGGCATACTCAATGGCAAAATACTTGAGAGACTCTGGGTTCTAGCTGCTAGGCAGACTGTTAAGTATTAGGGAAAAATTGCTCTTAAACTTTCCTAGCTGTAAGCTTGAGTCTTAATTCTGGAAATTTTATTAGCAATGCAGGGTGATGGGGTATGAACCTGTGTCTCCTTTGTATCCCTCTGTTGGTGGGGAAAGGTGTCTTTCTTTCTGCCCTCACCCCCCTTAAATAATTCTGTTCACTTTTGTTTTGTTTCCTTGTGTACTCCAGCATTGGTTATAGTCATGGGAAAGGAAGGTGTCCACGGAGGCACACTTAACAAGAAAGCATATGAACTCGCTTTATACCTGAGGAGGTCTGATGTGTAAGCAGCCTCTCCCCATCTACCTAGCAACTGTCTTCATCACCACCCCGATTACGGTCACAGTGCTACCAGACTATAGATGGTAGCTAATTTTTCTTTACCTATTTTCTAATGTCACGATTCCTGTTTGCCCAATGGATCATTTGTATGTTAACCACTGTATGTAACCAACCTTATCTGGCAACATAATTGCAGCACAGTAATGATTTGCATGATACCTTGAAATTTGGGGGGAGGGGGCATGCCAAGTTGGGCATCACTTTGTCTTAGCAATTAATGGGATATTGATTACTAAAATAAGTTAATATTAAGCAAGGTGCCGGTTGTACAATCTCTAATTTGATCAGTGTCTTTCAGCACTTTGAGCATTTACTTAGCTCATTTAGTCTTCCTTTTGTAGCGCATGGTTGGGAGGAAAAAGTGCATGCGTCTTTCCTTCACTCCTCTTTTCCCACCCCCTCCCTTCGCACATAGGTATTTGGTTTGCTTCCATCTTCTTTTATGCAGTGCCTGGTTTATTTAACCAATTAATATTCCTTTTGTAGATGAGCTATTGAGAGCTGCAGTAGTTTGCTTTTAGTATTGCTGTTGCACTTGAGTAAAGACAAATCTTTTTTCATAGTGTCTACAGGACATATGACAAGTGCAACTGCAAAACAAGAGCAAAGGCACTTCCTCCCATGACCTTATAGTAACCATACTGATTGAATCCCCAGGGACATTCCATCATTGCAATAGCTCACATTTTTGTTACTCTTTTTCTTTGCACACCAGCTCTACTCTTTAGTAAAATTGTAAAAGGCTGCCATTATGGACATTTGGTATCCCAACATAACCATCTGGAGTGTGTCCAGTTTGTTCTTCATAGGACCAATTTTTATTTGCAGCTTGAGTTTTTATATGAAGTTGCATTATTGTGGACTTGGCTGTCTTGTGATGAATTTTTTTCATATGTATTCTGTGCCATACAACTGTTAAAATGAACTGTTGCTATTGTGAGATGGATTTTAACCGACCTCTTAAAGGTTTCTTTCGAATGGCACTACTTTAGGGACATTCTAGTATTTGCTTCTATTGTTTGGGCCTTGTGGATAATGTACAGATTTAAGAACAAATCTTGTTGCTGATTTGTCCATTTCTTTCCCTGCACTTTGTTACATCTGGGATACAGTCTAACTCATCTGATTTAATATGCATTTAAAAAAATGCCATAACTATTAAACACCTTGTTTACAGACAGATGAAATAAATTTATTCCAACCAAATATCCTAGACTCCTGTTGTTTATATAAATTGTTAGCTTACTGTTACAGTTGATTTTTGATACAATGGGAATATACTCTGCTACAAGCATAAAATTAAAAAAAAAAATCAGCTGATGGCCTATTCCATTTCCTTTAGTATTTATCATAAAATGAGTGCCTGGGAATTTATTTTCAATAGGCTTTGCTCTATTAAAAATGGCTTGTAGTCATTTCAGGCTCATTTTCAGGCTTATGAGGCAAAAATTGACTTATCCACTAGAAATTAAATATTTTTGTCTTGTTGCTGGTCTCTTGATGTGAAATCTAATGAGCAGTAAGGGGCCCAATACCAAGAAGGGTTTCTGCATTGTGGATTCTTCTGTGTTGAACTGTCATATGACTTCTTTCAATTTGGAGGCTATGTTGGCAGGCTGAAGTCAGCCAGCTGGGACTCTCACATAAGGGAGTTCCTTAAAAAGCATAAAAGATAATTGGGATGTCTTGCAGTTTCTGGCTTTGGAGTGACATGTTAACTATGACTAGGTAATAGTTTAATCCCAGATGTCATAAGGTCCCTGAGATGTACTGAAGTTTAGTAAATATGTTTAATACTATTCAGATAAATGATTATCACGAACTGTCAAGCGGAAGCTCCAAGTTCAAAAGTTGGTGGGTCTAAGCAAAACTGGGGAGCTGGTTATAATGCAGACTCTGGGCTCTGGATTTCTACCCTGGAGATGAAGATTCCAGAAGTCCCTTTAGAAACAGTAGGTCGGTCTTGATTCATTTTAAGTGAACTGTATGCTACCCCTTTGAGAAAGGGTGGGTTTAGGGAATGGGAGTTAATCTCTTTGCCTTACTTAAAATATACTGTGCATAATTAAATTTTTTTTCTTTGACGTTGTCAATTCTGAATTTGATTGTCCATACAGGGATGTAAAGACATGGAGGATATGGATTTGGGGCTACTTTGATAGCTGGGCATACCTTAGAATTGTAAAACAACAGTAAAACTTCTTGACCTGTTAAGATCCTTGTTAGGAACAGGTGGGTCAAATGAAAATCTGGTGGTTGGGTTGTGATGATTCATGATTTTATGGTTATATATATTTATACTTTAGTTGTAAAGAACTGTTAGGGTAACTAATTAGAAAGCAGTAACCAGACTTGTGAAACCCTTACTGAATGAACCTATAGTAAGTAGGTGAGGGGACTGTGTATATGCTGGAGGTGTGGGTAGGGGAGTAGAGGATGGCAGAGGGCAACTGTATCATTAATGAATGAAACTAGTCATTGGCCCCCTTCCCACAGTCTCACTTGAAGGACACTTATGAAAATATATACATGTGTCTTTGCTTTGTGTACTTAGTTCTTAGGAATTTAACCTAAGGAAGTGGAGCTATATAAATTCGTATAGCAGAATGTCGCTACCACAGCATTACTTAGAATAACTAAACTTGGAAAACTACAAAATTTAACTTGCAGGGTTATGGGTCGAATAAATGACTATGTCCAAAAGATAAAACAGTCATTGAAGAATTACGTAAGAAAATGCTCACCAATGAATTTTATATACTAGGATAAATATATGCAGTATATAATGTATTTTACATATGTATTTCTGAAGGCAAAATATAAATTTTTCTCTCAGGTAAGTTTCCAGGTGACTATACTTCTAAAATCAGAAAAATTTTAAATTAGGAATATATATTTTAATAGAAGTGGGATTTTAATTTTATTCAACGTCTTATTAAAAAAACTGTATAGTTATACCATAGAGAAATTATAAGAGATTTCAAATGACTATTAAGAGAACTAGTAACAGTCCTAGACAGTGCTGTTAAGTATATATATTTTTAACAACTAAGAGTTTGGAGTTTCAAAAAAAAAATTTATTTTTGCCTCCGAAAAACTCGTAACTTAAATTTGAAGGAACCAAGTCCTTGATTTGAACTGTGGATTAAAGACTGAGGGAATAGAACATCTGATACACGTTACACTGACTTTTAACTTTTTCCCTCTTAAAAAAAAAATAGTATGTTTTTATTATTTAACTTCAATAATTATAAAAACTATTACTTATTTTATATTTATGTGCCGGGCACTGAGCTCAGTGTTTTGTCCTCACACCCTACTTTACTTTAGGATAAATGAAATTAACACAAATGACCAAACAGGTTTAGAAAAGTTAGGATCACACAAGTGTGTCAAATTCCATAGCTTTGGCTTAACTACCATAGTAAACTAATACTCTGTTGTTTCTCAGGCGTGTTATTTCTGTGGGGCAGGGTGGGTGTGGGAGTATGATGAAGAATTCAACTTTTGATTTTCCTAAGTGGAAATAACTCATTTTTTGTTGTTGCTTATAAGAATTAAAAAAAAAAAAAAAAGTTCAAAAAAGTGAAATTTCCCCAAATAGTGTTACATTTTTAAAAAATGTATTAAAATTTTTCTTTTTACAACAAAAGGCTAATATAACTAGTATACTTAACTATTCTCTAATATGCTTTTGTTCACAATCAATCAATCAATTTCCCATGTCAATACAGATACATCTAGATGTTTACCTTTTCGAGGCTATACAGCAGTCTACTGTAAGGGATGTATCATAATTGCAAGAAGGTACCATAATACACACTATTGTTGGAATGATTTTGGCTGCAGTTTTAACTTTTGGGGGGATTACCTAATTGCTTGTGAGCAGTTCCTTTGTAGAAAATTCTAAGGTGATGTGCATTTATCTAACCTAAATTACCTTAATCATTATACTGTTAAAAAGTGCTGTGCATATAAATACGGTTAATGTAGGTAATACTATAGCAGAACAAGTATTTGCCAGTTTTTAAAGTGGAAAACGTGTTTATTAACATTCAAACTCCCTTCATACAAGGCCATATAAAAATTCTTAACATTTTGATTATACATAAGTCTATTTTCTACATAGTTACAATAATGTATAATTTAGCTTTTCATAATACATTGTTTAAATACATCATTAGTTCTGTTAAACATAAGCAATATTTGCAAATCCAATACTTGAACAATTTCCCCTGTACATAGTTTAGCAGGGCTAATTAGCATAAGATGCTCTTTATTAAGAGGTATATGATCTGAGTATTAACAATTACTGAAGTCTGGTATTTTTATACAGCACTTTCTTTTTCCTTTGATCACAACAACACAAAATCCTTAAGGATACTGAAATTCAGTAAGTAAAGTCCAGAGACATTAGCCAATAAGTCAAGTTCATACATAACACTGTATATAGTATTAAAAACCTTAAAAAAAAAAAAAAAACCTTTTGCAATCTGCCCTAGTACAGACTGTTCCTATCAGGATAAGACTACTTGGCAATAGAAAGGAAAAGGACAGCTTTGAGTCTCTGTGGTGCTGATAGGAAGAAAAATGCTAACTTACCTTGTCGCCTCTCACTAATGATGGCAGAAATACCAGAACAAGCATATTCCAGCTCAACAACTCTAGGTAACTTTATGGAGATGGGAGTTGGCTTAGCTCATGCTAGGTGGCCACAGCACTGACCTTGTGTGTAAAAACATGAAACATTTGCATACTGTGATCTAGGTTTTAATTGTAAGCTATACCGAGGAATTTTTTTAAAAATGTTTTGGCTATATTTCATTCCAAAAGAAGAGTTGATTTGATGCTTGAGTTACAGCACCAGTCTATATTAGTTATTAGTGAAATGAAGTACACCTGCAGATAAATACCAGATCAAAAAAACCTGTTTCAGTAATCTGATTAACCTGTAGAATACTAAAAAATAAGTTATTTCTACAGAAATCTCTGAAGGGAGCAAAAAAGCTATATGCCTAAATAAACATTTTAAAGGGAAATAACCCAGTACCCTCTGGAGGTCAAACAGTGTTTGCTATGTTGTAATCCTGTTCACCATCAGGCTGCGGTTGGACCACAACACTATGTTCATTAATTTCGTTTTCTGCATCACTGCTGTCAGTATCTTCATTGTCCTCTTCCTCATAGTCTGAAGATTCTGTCATGTTCTGATGTGAGCGGGATTCCGACAAAGCCCCAAATGACTGGGTGCTGACAGAAGCCAAAGGTCTGAGTAAAGGGGTATGTTCTGACACTTCATTTTCTTCTTGACTACTATCTGTGTCAGAGTCTGAATCGCCTTGAGAAGGAACAACTTTCTGCTTGCAGACTGGACAGGTTTTTTTGGTTTTAGTTAGCCAAGGATCTACACACTTGCAATGATAAGCTGTTGAAGCAAAATATACATCTTTTAGGTAGTATACTGTAGTTGAGAACATTATTTTTAATGTTTATTCATGTTCTGATCTATATGTATCATATAGGAACAAGAGAAGAAAAGCTTGTAAATTTTTATAAACACAGCTCCATCCCTTAATGAGATCACTGATTAGTACAGGGCCTGGCTTATGGTGTGCTAATAACTATCTTCTGTCTCTCTAATACTGAACCTAAGTATAAATTACTCTCTACAGAAATTCAAAGCAGTATGTAATTATTCATACCATGGGAACACGGAAGGATTCTGAGCTTGTCTCCATCTTCATATTCATCCAAACAAATGGCACATACATCATACTCATCTCCTATGACAGAAAATAGTAAAACTAATTAAAACACGTAGAGGAGTATTCTTAACTTTTTAAACTTTTCAAGTTCTTCCTCAGTCAGTTATTTTAAATGCCTTCTGGTTTATCTTTTAAATGATACCTCTTTGTTTTCTCTAAGATCAGGGAGCTGCTTCAAGTTGAAGTTCAGGAACCTGAAGTTTTAAATAATTAACCTTTTACCTACAATAAGAAATTTAAAATGGATGTCAAATTTGTTTACCTTGATTACCTTTGCAAAAGATTTTAATGTAATAATTCATTACTGTTTTACATAACTATTCAAATGCTAGTTTTGAAATATTTTATGCCAAAGATGACAAAATTTCACTATTTAGATATCTTAAGGTCTCTGAGTCGTTTAAGTAAAAATGGAAACATGTTAGAACATACTCAAATTTTAAAAAATATATTAGTGAATAAAAATGTTTAGAATGAGATATACTGAGCTTCAAATCTCTTCCAACATTTATTAGTTTTGTGGTGCTTGGCAAGTTACTTAGCCTCTAACATACAGTTCTTTTATTGGTAGAAAGATTCCATCTACCTCGCAGAATTGTGAGGATAAAATGAGATAAAGGGCCAAGCACAGAGGTATTCACTAAATGGTGTTTGTTATTAATATCACTGCCTTTTTAATTCCTTATTGTTGAGCTGATCACCTTTATAAACAAAAGACAGTTAAAGTCATTGCCTATCCCACACTCAGGGCAACCACACTGGGAGGCTTGTCAGAAATAAAGCCATTGTCTGGATAGATAGGCTGGATGAACATAACGCAAAAAAAGAAAAGAATCGGGACTTCCCTGGTGGTGCAGTGGTTAAGAATGTGCCTGCCAATGCAGGGGACACAGGTTCCAACCCTGGTCCAAGAAGATCCCACATGCCGCGGAGCAACTAAGCCCATGCGCCACAACTACTGAGCCTGCGCTCTAGATCCTGTGAGCCACAACTACTGAGCCCACGTGCCACAACTACTGAAGCCTGTGCGCTTAGAGCCCGTGCTCTGCAACAAGAGAAGCCACCGCTAGGAGAAGCCTGCACAGCTGCTCGCCACACCTAGAGAAAGCCCATGCACGGCAACGAAGACCCAACGCAGCCAAAAATAAAATAAATAATTTTTTAAAAGAGAAAAGAATAATAGTTCTAATTGAAACAATCCCTTTAACATCCATAGTCATTTAAAATAGCACATTCAGGAGAAGTCCTAAATAGAAAGCTTTAATGAAGATTACTAATTTTTGTTCAGTATCTTGAATTTGGTTACTGTAGTATCACCTATCAAATACATTCTATAACAAATGCAGGGTTCTCTTAGAACCTCCTGTGTGGGATTTGGTGAGACTGATTATACCCATCTCAAACTATTAAAATACTAAAGGACTCCCACATATCTATAATTATCTGTAATTACACAGTTGATCCATTTACCTGGGCTTTGAGGACAGTTTTAATATATTAAGCAATTCAATCATGTTGATTTCTCACACAAATCAAACTTTCAGTCTCAGACTTTGTGAAAATGCCCATTCAAAACAGATTCTGTTAAAGTAACTGATCAGGACCAAACTCGTCCAAAGCTGTGCCACAGCTCTAAGCCTCATTTTATTAAGGTAAGAGAGGTTATCCTGCATTATCCAAGTGGGCCCAGTGTAACCACAAGGTCCTTAAAACTGTGAGGAGGAGGCAGAAAAGTTCAGAGTCGGAGATGTGGAAGGTGTCAGGAAGATACAGTGTTACTGGCTTTGAAGACAGAAGTGGGGAGTCACAAGCCAAGGAACATGGTGGCCTCTAGAAGCTGGAAAAGGCAAAGAAATGGATTATTTCCCCTAGAGCCTCCAGAAAAGAATGTTTGATTTTAGCTCAGTGAGACCTGTCGGACTTCTAACCTACAGAACTGTAAGATAAACTTGTGTTGTTTTAAGCTTCTAAGTTTGTGGTAATCAGTCACCACAGCAATAGGAAATGAATACAAGTAGTATTTGGGTTAGCCTACACATATGGAATTGATGCTTTACTATCAATCCTTTGAATTGTTTCAAGTGATAGATTTATATTGACCTCCCGCATTTTCTAGCCACAGCACTTACTTTGAAGATTTAAAGGTGTGATGTGTGATCACGGACCAGACTGGAGCCTAGTGCTCTGTAGAGAATTAACGCCCATGGCCTTGGACTTGTGATGAAACGGTAAAGCATATGTTAGAATGCCTGATCATTTTATTTATTAGCTGTGTAACCTTGTGCAAGACACCATCTTTATGTTTCAGTATTCTCAAAGGCAAAACAAAAATATTAACATATCTATGTTTTAGGAATGTTGTGGATCAAAAGAGAATCGAGTAGAGTACTTTGCATAGTGTTTGGCACATACAGTACCTCTTAGCCAGTCTCCACCTGATCAAACTGGCTCTGTAGGCATACTGGCTTATGAAGGCTGTGGCTAGGAGGCTGCTCTCTAATACCTCACGTGCTTGTTAGTGGCAAAGATCTAGTGGCAATGGTCAGTGAACCTGTTGGCTGCACTTAGGGTAATTAAGTATTCAGCAGCCCTTGAACTGTGAGTGTAAAAGACTTTCGCTTTTATCTGAAAGGTTGACAGACACTTAATAAAGCTAGTTCCCCCAACCCCTCTCCAGCCAAAATGTGATTAAATGAGGTATGGGTGAGAAATCTAAAAGACCAGACAAACTTATGTATCAATAAAAAGAATGAAAGCAGAATCAAATTTTTGTCCCATTTTAAAATACACAAAACTCAGAATGGTAGAAAGTGCATCATGTAACATGACAACTTGGAAATCCAGTCAATAGATTCATATTCAAGACAGTGGCCTAACATCAAACAATTGTAAAGTGGTTTTATATTTAAGTTAAAAACAAATTTAAGGCATTTATATATCTTTAAAAATAATTTTCAAATTTAGCAGATATTTTAAATTAACCAATTTGTCCAGTGGTTCTGGTAGCATAAGATAAAGCGGCTATAACAAGTGCTAATAGATGTTAGTTTTGTTATGATCAGCACCATGCTAGAAAGTTCTGTTGCTTATTATAAACCAGTGGTTCTCAAATGGGGAGGATTTTGCCCCCCCAGGGACATTTGGTGATATCTGGAGACATTTTTGGTTTTCACAACTGGGAGTTGGTACTGCTGGCATCTAGTAAGCCAGGGATGCTATTAAATATCTTATAATGCTCTAGACAGCCCCTCAAACAAAGAATTTTCCCATATAAAATGCCAATAGTGATTAGCTTGAGATAACCTGATATAAAAACCCCTTCCAGGCTTTCTCAAACAAAGACTTAGCTAATTCACTAGTGGACAGATGTTCAGAAGCTGCAGGAAGGGTGAGATTCATGTCTGTTATGTGCAACAATATGGAATGCTTCTATCTGGAATGTTATTCATATTATTGTTATTTGAATACTGTTTCAGAAAATTTTCATCCAGACACTTAAGTCTCATCAATCTAGGAATGTTATAATATGTAAGTGGGCAGAACTCTGATATTCCCCTGTAAACCTGCTCCTCCCTAGTTTTCCCCCCAAACCTTGGGTCATCAGACACAGCAAAGGCACTGACCCATCAGAATAGGAAGCACACAAGACTTAAGGCGGCCACTAGAGTAGCGTGAACTGATTATCAGGCCTGGGCATGTCCTTGATGCTTCTTTCACTTAGAGCTTACATTCAGCGTCACCAAGTCCTGTAAACTTTTATCTGTAAAACATCCTCAATCTGTCCCCTTTTCTCTTGTTTCCTCAATTACGCTGGTCCAGTAGCCTGGATTACTGTTAAGAGCCTCTTCTGTTCCTACCCTTCTATTCCTGCCCCATATGGTTTTTCTCCATAGCAGCCAGGGTGATTTTTTTAAAACTTCAATCACATCACATCAGTCCTACTTAAATGGTCCCCCATCTCACTTAGAATAAAATCTGAGCTCCTTGTCATGGCCTTCATATAGCTGAATATGATCTGCTACACAGATCACCCATCTCATCTCACAACACTCTTACCCCCCCCTTCACTCATGCTTCAGCCACACTGGCCTTCTTTCAGTCTTGAACAAACTAATACGAAAGTCAGGTGTGCACCTGCATTTAGCCATGTTATGACAAAAAATTTGCACATAAAAATAGGTATAGAAAGAGAAATCACTATTTCTAAAGATGACTTAAAAAAAGAACTAGACTTCAAAAATGAACAAAATGAAAAGACAACTACTGAATGGGAGAAAATATGTGCAAATGTTATGAGTGATAAGGGGTTGATATCCAAAATATATAAACAGCTCATATAACTCAGCATCAAAAAAATAAACAACACGATTAAAAAAAAATGGGCAGAAGACCTGAATAGACGTTTTTCCAAAGAAGACATACAGATGACCAACAGGCACGTGAAAAGATGCTCAATATCGCTAATCATCAGAGAAATGCAAATGAAAACCACAATTAGCTATCACTTCACACCTGTCAGCGTGGCTATCATCAAAAAGTACACAAATAACAAATGTTGGCAAGGATGTGGAGAAAAAACCCTCCTACACTGTTGGTGGGAATTTAAGTTGGTGCAGCCACTGTGAAAAACAGTACGAAAGTTTCTCAAAAAACTAAAAATAGAACTACCAAATGATCTAGCAGTTCCAGTCCTGGGTATATATCCAAAGAAAACAAAAACATTAACTCAAGAAGATATATGCACCCCAATGCTCACAGCAGCATTATTTACAATAGCCAGGATATGGAAGCAACCTAACTGTTCATCAAGAGATGAATGGATTAAGAAGATGCAGTACATATATACAATGGAATACTACTCAGTCATAAAGAATGAAATTTTGCCATTTGCAACAACACGGATGGACTTGGAGGATATTATACTTAGTGAACTAAGTCAGAGAAAGGCAAATACTGTGTGATATCACTTATATGTAGAATCTAAAAAATTAAAACAAACTAATAAATATAACAAAAAAGGAAACAGACTCATGGATATAGAGAACAAACGAGTGGTTACCAGTGGGGAGAGGGAAGGAGAGAGGGGAAGATAGGGGTAGAGGATTAAGAGGTACACACTACTAGGTATAAAATAAATAAGCTACAAGGATATATTGTACAGCACAGGGAATATAGCCAATATTTTATAGTAACTTAAATGGAGTATAACCTTTAAAAAGTGTGAGTCACTGTATTGTACACCTGAAAATTATATAATATTGTAAATCAAATATACCTCAATTAAAAAAATAAGCTAGTTCGAAATAATCTAGTAATCGTGTAAACAAATTGATGTAAAGCTTAATTGTTCCATTTTATAACAAACTAGTCTGCCTTAAGTCAACCAGAATAGGTTTCCTCAAAGTAAAAGAGAATGAACATTCAATTCAGGACTAAACACATACCATTTTCATGAGAGAAAAGGACTTAATATACATTTTAAATAATGTGCCCAGGGAAGATACAGTATTGGATTCATGAGCTTCAAATCACAAATAATTGTTCTTGTAGAGACAATGCCTTGCCACTCATTCCCCGCTTTGCCAGTAAAGAAAACAATGGCAACTCTTTCTAGCAAATTAAAATAAATCTTATCTTTTGTTTTCCCCTCCTCCATACCAGTTCCCAAGAAATCTGAACAAAAGACAACAGGATAAAATATTTTGTAAGCCAGATTTGCTTGAGAATTATTCCTGATTATTTTTAAGCCCCGAGCAAAGGAACTAATATTTACTTTTAAGGTTAAAGGCAGTTAAATGCAGTAATAAAAATTAGGCATGTCTTCATAGATAGATTTAAGAAATAAAAAATTAAATATTGCCCCATTTTTCTGCAATCTGCTGTAAAATGTTGTATTCCTTTTTTTCAGTCTCTGAAATAAAAATCTTTCTCCTTCTACACATATTATCTTGGAAAACCTCAATGATTAAGCTTTAAAAGAAAAAAGCTGGTAACTTAAAACTTCAAATATAAAACCCACTTTTTTATCATTTACATCTCAGGGATCTGGCTCCTTCACATACTAATGGGGTAGGGAGACAGCTCTCACAGAGACTACCTTAAATACTTAGTTGGGGGGACTATTAAGTGAAAACATAAGGATTTTTCATCTGCTATGAAACATGGTATGTGGTAACCAGTCCTAACGGTTATAGACTTGGAGAAATGCGTTAGCTGGTACAGGAAACTCAGGAAACCACAATTTCAACTGAAGAGCTATTTTTGAGGACCATAACGAGTAATGAAGAAATTTATAAGGAAGCTGGTGGCTTCAAAAGCAAGAAAATAACTAAAAGGCTATTACTATTTTATATGTGCTAGAAATGGCTAAATCAGTATTTAAAACATTTAAATGTTAATCAGCACAAACATTTCTGAACAAGTTGCAAAGAGGAAGATCACTAAGACGGGAAGATTTAAGATGATCATGTTCCCACAGTACGGTAAATGAGTAAGAGCGCCAGCTAACCTTTACAGATATTTCACTTGTGCCAGGGCCTCAAGTTGCTGATTTCTGTGGGTCTGATTACAGACTATGCCTATGAAAGACTTCCAAATGCCAAATTCTTTTTGGTTTGTTGGTAAATATTTCCAAAATGTTACAGATTCCCCTAACATAAACATTAACATTTCCACTATATTCTAAACCTGTAAGAATTCTTTTAGGACTTCACGGTTTGGTGCTATGACTCACTGGGAGTGATGAGTACCCACAGAAATATTCTACACTTCCCTTCATGTTTTCAATCATAGTTGTGTCTACAACTATGAAAAACTGCAATAATTAATTGGGATTTTTTTTTCTTTCTAGCATCTATGCATACTTTGTCAAAACCATTAGAGTACACTAAAATGCATAACAAATATACCTCTTTCTTTTTACTTTAGATGTCAAGTCTCACGATAACCAAAGTACTCTAAAACAAAAATACAAGTGGCTCAAATTTATGGTTACTGGGAAGAAATTTCAAGAGTAATATTTATAAAGTTACATACTTTTAAGCTGCTTCATGATTTTGGCAATCTTCTATTTTTTCGTCATAAAGAAATGTTTATGGACTAAATATTGATGGCACTAATATTTAATTTTTGATTGTTACTTAAGGGGTGGTTTTGTTTTGTATAATAATTGCTACCATTTGTCGAGCTGTTGCTATGTGCCAGGCACTATTATAAGCATATTTCACATATTGTTTCAATCTCCCCACCCACCTTATGAAGTAAGTTTTTAGTCACATTTACACGTGAAGGGATGTATGGAGAGGTTAAGTAACTTGTACTAGGTCACGCAGCCAATAAAATGGATGATCTAGAATTCCAGCCCAGGTCTGTCAGACTCTACTGCTGGTAGACCTGAACCTTTAGGAAATTAGTTTTTTCTCAAAAATGTTCTTTCTCTTTGACATAGTGAATTGAGGAGGAGAGGGTAAGTGCAGGTGGCGGTGGGGAGAGGAGGATTAGAGAAGGGGAATGGTAAGGATTAAATCTAGGAGGCAACTGATTTCATTTTGAAATGGTAGTGACTGAAGAGGAAAGACAGGGTTGGGTAGTATTTACAAGCCCAATGTTTGGAGTCAAGAGCCCTGCTACTTACCTAGCTATGCACCCTCAGGTAATTTACTTGACTTTTTTTTTTTTTTTGGTCGTGCCCCATGCATGGGATCTCAGTTCCCAAACCAGTGATCGAACCCACACCCCCTGCATTGGAAGCGCAGAGTCTTAACCAATGGACCACCAGGGAAGTCCCTACTTGACATTTCTGAGTCTCATTTTCTTTTTCTATAAAATGGTCATGACAATACTTTTCTAATTGTGCTGCTCTGAGAACTAAATGAGATCATTTATGCAAGGTGCATGGTTTGCTTTTATACTAAATAATAGGTGTGTTATATGCTTATAAGATTATCAATTTTTTTAGTTGGGTGCAATGTCCATTCCAATCCAATATAATACCGATTAATTCATTTAGTATAAATTACACTGACTTCTTCAGTGAGAAGTTAGTTAGGAGACTGAAGGTACAGTTCTCTATAGAAATCACAGCTACAGGCATATGATAAAGGTCAAGAGTGCCATGATACAAACCAACCTAAAGATCAACTCTCTCAATCCCCTTCAGTCCATCTCAAGACTACAGTGCAGACCTTGGGCATGAAATAATAAAATAGTTCATCTTCAAGTAACTCAGGAATACAGTGATATCACAGGAGCCACAGCCATAACAGTAACTTCTACCCAACTTGGACCCTCATTTTACTGCTTTGTGGCCATTATAAAAAAGTATTCCTTTAGAGGAACTGAGGATATTCCCTTTTCTGATTTGCTTTTTAAGAGTAAACTCAGAACATTTTCCCTTGAAATAGTTCAACAAAGAACAAATATCAACTACCACTGGTTGGACTGAACTCTGGTTATAGATTCTTAGTGTATGAGGAGATGGACGATGTCTTTTACTCACCATTATGTCCCCAGTATTTAATACTGTGCCCGGTACAGAGTAGGTTCCCAATAAATATAAGCGGAATAACAAATGCCGCAAAGCATCTGTTCATTTCCTGATGGAGAGTTAACAAGCAAGCACCTCTCACATGGAACCTGCCCCATGGACTCTCCCTGCTTCACTGTCAACCCCTAGTCTGCTCCCCATTCACCAGCATGAGGGATCCGTTTCCACAGTAATCTTAGCATGTCATTCTTCTGCTCAAAACCCATGCAAGTTTTACCATGGCACGATCTAGCTCCCCATGTGTCTCTCTGATCTCATCTCTAACCACTCTCCCTCTAGACCACTACATATATTCTAGTTACGTGCTCTTTTTACTGTTCCCTGAATAAATCAAACACACTGTTGCCTTCAGGCCTCTGTACTTGCGGTTCCCTTCTCTGCCTGCAGTGTTCTCCCCTCCCCCTTCCCCCCACTGTTTAGTCTCTCACTTCATTTGGATCTCTGTTCAGAGTGTCCTTCTCAGAGAGGTCTTCTTCCCGGTCTTATCTAAAACAGCATCCTGCCCCTCCCCCGTCACTCATCATTTGTTTTCCTCGTTGCACTTACTGCTGTGTGACGTTACTGCTTTCCTTGTCTGTCTGCCCCCCCAAAGCTCCACAAAGGCACGAGATCTTTTTCCGTTTTATTTACTGCTGTTTCCCTACCACCTAGAACAGTGCCTAGCACATAGTAAAAGTACTCAGTAAATATTTGTTGAAGTAATGTATGAATAACTACATAAGTTATTCCCAGGAAATCCTGACTTCTGCCTCCAACTGCTAATCAGAGGACCTAATCAGGCAGATCTAAGTACAAAAAGCTAATAATGTAGATAAAGTCTATATAGATCCTGACTGATTGAGTTAAACTGGCCTCAGTCTTCCTACTTCAATGCTGAATATTCTGACCAACTCTCAGGACAACAGAAGACCATATACAACAAAGTACTATAAGGAATATAATGTTTGCATAGTGGCAATATTCGATACTGTGTCTATTGATAATCAGAAGATATCCAAGAAGAGAAGAGTTCACTGTACCAGGAGATATTGGAGCAGAGTGCTTAGAGAAGAACTAGGATCAAGTCTTAAACTGAATTTAGAAAAACTAAGGAGGAAAAGACACTATTGGGAAAGTAAACGGTTGAAAGACTTTTGCAAAGGGGAAATAAACATGACAAAGTCAAAGTTACACAAAGCTAGAAATACAGAGCAGTGGAAAGTAAGGGAGGATGAGTTTGGTGGAGCCAAATTATGAAAAGCTTTGAATACCAAGATGCAGACTCTGATCTTGGAATAACTGATGTATGAAAACAACATCTTAGAAATTCTTCATCAGGTGCTGAAGGGACCCAGGCCTGTGATGTAGAGGTGAGCCTAGAGATGGTTAAACTGACCTAATGTTTAGCACTCCCAAAAATCAAGTAATACACTGATGTTGGCTTGCATGATAAAGTGACCACAAGAATGGAAAGAAATGATTAGATCCAATAATCATTTTGAAAGAACAACTCACTGCATTTGGAGACTAGACACTGGTAATAAAAGAGAAAGGGTGAATCAAAGATAATGCATGTAATCTTAAGTGATGGCTATTTTCATTTAACAAAAGTTTAAAAACTTTTAAGTGTTTTGCTTGACATTAAGATACAACATGTAAAAGGAGCAGGAGAGGGACTGGGAGCAAATTAACTGTATACAAGCTGCGGATTTTTTTTTTAAACTAAGAATTGGTAAGCTAATTCTAAATGTTAAAGAGATGGTTAGTGTTTTGTGACTATATTTTATCCTGAAATAATGTAACTATTACCAAAGACTGATTATAGTCTGAACAATATGTGCAGTTTATTTAGACTACAGTGTGTCAGAATGTAATATCTCTGCAAAGATGGAGTACTCTTTCTGGACCACACACTTTATTGTAATACAAGAAATACAGTACAGGTTTCCCCTGCTACCTGAAAGTAGAGTTTTATGAAAACTTTCATAAGCCAAAATGGCACAAAGAAGCAGTTACCTTAGGACACATTTTGCTAACGGATGCACGTAAGCTGAGATAAAGCGCAGAGGCTCACAGCGACAGTTCACACTGGTTTGATGCTGAGACGCTGAGTGTAGTTCCCGGGGAAGGAGCTGGGGTGCCACTCTCAGTGCTCGGAGTGCGTGCTGCCTTCTACAACAGCTCGTTGCAAAACAGAGGCTGAACACTAGTTTTGCTTTTCACCCTTTTTTTATAAAAGCGAAAATCCTCTTTGGATTTCTTTCAGTTAGCAAAAACAGGTACTAACACAGGTCTTTCAAAAAAGCAAAGTGGCATTAAGCAAACTTTCAAAAAGCGGGGTATACCTGTTTTGTGGTAGAAAGTCATACTTTCTATGGAAATACATATAAATTACATTTGCCCTATCTCCACTGGATTGGAAATTCCTTGAGAATGAGGGTCACATTTCTTTGTAAGTTTTATAAAATGTCCATTACAACAACAGGTACATATTGACATTTACTTGGCAAATACCATGAACTATACTAAGGCAGAGCTTAGAGGAAGAACTGGGACTTCAAGGTTAACAAAGCAGGGAAAGGAATTAAAACTCCAAAAAAGCTACACAGAAGTATGTGGGTGGGGGAACAGGAGGCAGCTCCTCAGGCTAGAATGTAAGACGCAAGGAAGCGAACAGAGGGTGAGGCTGGGGGTGGAAGCAGGGGCCAGACCATGAGGTCCCTAGGCCGTGCTAAAGTGTAAGTCTGACTTTATTCTTACATATAAATGAGGCTCAGAATAAACCACAGAAGTTCTCTTACTGTATATAATTATGGACAGTAAGCTGCTATCTCTTAACGCCAAGCACAATGGCTGGTCAAATACATGTTGACGAAATGCGAAAGGAAAAGCAGTTCTGGACATACTGAATTTGAAGACTGTGTATCCGGGCAGAGATGTCTATTAGTTAACTGGATATGTGGAACTGGAGCTTAGGAGAAAGGTCTAGGTGGGAGATAGGCGAGTATGCAAGCCGCCAGGAAATAGCTCACTAGGAAAAGGCAAGGGTTAAGGAGATAATAACCTGAGATAAAACCCACAGATCTGTGCCTGACACACAGAAAGCTCTCAAAAGTGTGCTATCATTTTAAGCAAGCAGTGACCCAAAGGGTAAACGGCAGCAAAGGAGATTCCTACTTCACAGAAGAAGAGGACTGAGAAGACTGGTGACTGACTGCAGCAGCGCTCCTGAGTGCCTACCCCACCCACAGGCATCCGGGGTTGGAAACACGGCGCAGAAGAAGAGGGGTTACTGAGGGCAGTGAGTTGCACGTGTCAGTTCCAGGGAGGCAGAAAGCAGAAAAAAGCTGAGACTATCTGAACCACAAAAAAGTTGAGACTATCTGAACCACAACATACCTTTTCTTTTGAGGGCAGAGACTGTAACCCAACTTTATAAAATAATTCTTTACTGCTTCTTTCAGAGCGTAGCCACCACGAAACCGTTTAATAAACATTTCTAACTTAGTAAAATAAGTCTTAGAGGATGATCAGCCTACGAAAATTTGCTAATATAATACCATTTGGGAGAAAACATCTTTAAATAAAAAATCATACAACAGGTCATGGATAAAGAAGCCAAATGAGGCAATATATGTGAAAACATTTCCCATAACACGGAGTATTAAAAAAATGTAATTTTACAGTTAGAAAAAGTATAATTCAGAGTAACTGTAAGAAATAATCCAGTAGGACACAAAGGAGACACTTATCTAACAACTTCAGATTTCTTTTTCTTCAGAAGTTAAGGCATCCTGAACATCTAAGCTGGCCGGTGAAATTGCATAGATTTTATGGCTAGCATGAGACTAAACTTGCTTAGTTTGGGTCCATAATAATTTGTATTTGAAAAGACATGATTTTGCATTACTTTCTTCTCAGATCTTAGTGAGGTACTTTCAGCAGGTATTATCAGAGAGGTAGTTTAAGTGCTCAAGTCACACATTTAATCACTAATAGAACCAGGTCTTTTGGTTCCATATCCTGTATTCTTTGCACTGTATCATTTTGCTGATCCTCTAAAAGTTAACTGCTAACTTCCTCACTGCTATGGGGTTCATAAGAACTACTTACATTACTTACATAAACCCACCCCTCCAACTAGTATAGCTTTGATACAAATTGCTAAAGTTTACCTGTGGTAGAAGGAAGCCTAGGAACCAGCTATAGGAAAGGAAATGACTTGTGATTCTAGTGGAGTTTTAGAGCTGTCTATAATTCCTAAAATGGAATGACTTCTACCGGGAGAAGAGGTAAAATAATTAACATTCCTCACTGACTTCTACTGGATTTCCCTTTGGACATAAGATCCAGTGAGAGTAAGTAGTTTCTTTCTTTCTTTACTTTTTTTAAATTAGAAAAGTTTCAAACATACACAAAAGTATAATGACATATACCATTATACCACCTCATGTACCATCACTGAGTTTCAACAGTTTTCAATATTCTACTATTTTTGTTAGATCTGATAACTTCCTCTACTTTTTTCCCTGAAGTATCAATATTTAAAGCAAATTCTGAGACATATCATTTTACCAACACATGCTTTAGTATATATCTCTAAAAGATAAGGATTTTTAGAATTTGTAATCACAATACTATTACACACCTAACAAAATGAACAGTAATTTCTTAATATCATCCAATACCCAAGGCATATTCAAATGTCCTCAGTTGTCTTAAAACTGTCCTTTTGCAGATAATTTATTCAAACTAGGATCCAAACAGGGTCCAAACATTGCATCTGGCTGATGACTTTCAGTCTCTTTTAATCTAAAACTGCCCTGCCCTCTTTGTACACCTTATTTGTTAAAGAAATGGATCATTTGTCCTGTAAATGTGTCTGCATTTGGGATTTGGGTGATTGCGTAGCAGATTGTTAAGATGGCTACAGCACTACATCAATCATCCTATGTTCACACCAAAAATTCTACTGGCTCAATGACACCCTGAAGCAAATCAGAAAAAAAGCAACACTTCCTCAAGGTACTTTATTGCTCTTTGCCCCCCAAATAATTGTTATCACAAATATAGAAATCTCTGATAACGAAGAACGAATGAAAATCTCCCAGAGTTGTGCAATGTACAACCTGTACAATCGTATGTTGCAGCCTGGATTGAGAGTTCTTGGTGAGATAACTTCCCACAAGTAAGAAAAAGTGGGTGGGATTTCTTTTGGATAAACTGGATTATTTCAGTCTTTACACTTGAAAGGCATAGAGAACATCAGTTTTCAACACTATCATTATCCTTTGACAGTGATGAACTTGACAGGCTTTTCATACTTTCAAACTGTGTATGTAGCACCAAGCATCTGGACTAAGAAAAAAAATTCAAGGTTAAGGCTTTTGGCAAAGGATTAACTTTTTAAAAAAATTTAAATGGTCTCCAATGCTATGTTCATGTGGAAACCATCTTGATTTTATACTTTTCATAATTATGACAAAACAGTTTGACTTTTTCACAGACAATAACGACTACCAAAATGTGTTTAGTCTGCCACTTCTAAAAAATTCATCCAGTGATTGGTTCTAAATTTCTCATAATTTGGCTTACAATGAAATGATCATAGGTATGCTGAGAACAAAGTTTTACACTGTCAAATCTTTTGTGCAAATTGAAAACTACTGTCAGTGGATACAAAAGAGGGCATATTAGCAAAGGTTTGGAACTCTACCAGCTGCTGGAAAGTTTAATATTTTTAGGACTAGGATAACTGAATTTAAATGGTTTGTGACTTAATTATAATTTGGAGCAAGTAGCAAATATCTGAATTCCTACTAAGTAAGTGCCGTGCTAGGTATGAATGTTTCTTAAAAGTTAAAAAATAATACAACCTATGCAAAGAAAAATATCTTCAAGATGTAGACTAATAACAAATAATTTAAAAATGTGCGACCCAACTCATTTATGTATTAGGAATTCACAAAAAGATGCATTAAGTCAAAATGTTTTCTAAACTATTAATTCAATAGTTAAAGAAACCAGTGTGAGATCTTTTGTTAAAACTTGGAATGACAGTTCCTTTTTGACTTATACTCACTACTGCATCCCCAATGTTTAGGTAGAACAGTGTGTCCAGAGCACAGCAAGTGCCCAGTATATATTTATTGAATGCATGAATAGATATTTAAATCTGGAATTTACCATACAAGTTAAGGTATAAGTTACTTAAGGGCAGTATTTCTTAAAATACTTAAAATGTATTAATACTTTAATACTTAAAAGTATTTCTTAAAAGCAGCTTTATATATCAAAAATAATATTAACAAATAATTTTGTTGGCACTAAACTAAAGGAAGACCTCATGAAAGACAGGTAGATCTCATCACGCCTAAACCTTTCTAAGAATACTGGACTGACCTGGAAATGTGTAAAGTAACAGGAATTCTCATTTACCTCTTGTAGGATGGCAAATTGGTAAAAACACTTTGGAGATTAACTTGGCACTATGCAGTAAATTTGATGATATACATACTCTATGACTCAGCTGTTTCACTCCTAGGTAAATAAATGATCTAGAAAAACACCTACAACCAAGGTGGTATGAAGCAGAAGTAGTAGTAGAACTAGAAGGGCAAAGGGGAGACTTCCAGTTTCTGGTGTCGCACCTAAGG